>NC_072393.2:30275000-32775000 GCF_028885625.2 Pongo pygmaeus
AAAGAGTCTCTTTGCAGCATCTGCAAGTGGATATTTGGAGCCCTTTCAGGCCTTCGTTGGAAACGGGAATATCTTCCCATAAAAACTAAACAGAAGCGTTCTGTGAAACTGCTTTGTGTAGTATGAATCCAACTCACAGAGTTGAACACTTCTTTTGAAAGAGCAGTTTTGAAACACTCTTTTTGTAGAATCTGCAAGTGTTCATTTGGAGCGCTTTGAGGCCTATGGTGGAAAAGGAAATATCTTCACTTGTAAACCAGGCAGAAGCATTCTCAGAAACCTCTTTATGATGTGTGCATTCAACTCGGAGAGAGAAGCCTTCCTTTTGATAGAGCAGTTTTGAAACTCTGTTTTTGCAGCATCTGCAAGTGGATATTTGGAGCCCCTTCAGGCCTTCGTTGGAAACGGGAATATCTTCCCATAAAAACTAAACAGAAGCGTTCTGTGAAACTGCTTTGTGTAGTATGAATCCAACTCACAGAGTTGAACACTTCTTTTCAAAGAGCAGTTTTGAAACACTCTTTTTGTAGAATCTGCAAGTGTTCATTTGGAGCGCTTTGAGGCCTATGGTGGAAAAGGAAATATCTTCACTTGTAAACCAGGCAGAAGCATTCTCAGAAACCTCTTTATGATGTGTGCATTCAACTCGGAGAGAGAACCCTTCCTTTTGATAGAGCAGTTTTGAAACTCTGTTTTTGCAGCATCTGCAAGTGGATATTTGGAGCCCCTTCAGGCCTTCGTTGGAAACGGGAATATCTTCCCATAAAAACTAAACAGAAGCGTTCTGTGAAACTGCTTTGTGTAGTATGGATCCAACTCACAGAGTTCAACACTTCTTTTCAAAGAGCAGTTTTGAAACACTCTTTTTGTAGAATCTGCAAGTGTTCATTTGGAGCGTTTTGAGGCCTATGGTGGAAAAGGAAATATCTTCACATAAAACCTAGACAGAAGCATTCTTTGAAACTTCTTTATGATGTGTGCCTTCACCTCACAGAGTTGAACCTTCCTTTTCATGGAGCAGTTTGGAAAGAGTCTCTTTGCAGCATCTGCAAGTGCATATTTGGAGCCCATTCAGGCCTTCGTTGGAAACGGGAATATCTTCCCATAAAAACTAAACAGAAGCGTTCTGTGAAACTGCTTTGTGTAGTATGAATCCAACTCACAGAGTTGAACACTTCTTTTCAAAGAGCAGTTTTGAAACACTCTTTTTGTAGAATCTGCAAGTGTTCATTTGGAGCGCTTTGAGGCCTATGGTGGAAAAGGAAATATCTTCACTTGTAAACCAGGCAGAAGCATTCTCAGAAACCTCTTTATGATGTGGGCATTCAACTCGGAGAGAGAAGCCTTCCTTTTGATAGAGCAGTTTTGAAACTCTGTTTTTGCAGCATCTGCAAGTGGATATTTGGAGCCCCTTCAGGCCTTCGTTGGAAACGGGAATATCTTCCCATAAAAACTAAACAGAAGCGTTCTGTGAAACTGCTTTGTGTAGTATGAATCCAACTCACAGAGTTGAACACTTCTTTTCAAAGAGCAGTTTTGAAACACTCTTTTTGTAGAATCTGCAAGTTTTCATTTGGAGTGCTTTGAGGCCTATGGTGGAAAAGGAAATATCTTCACATAAAACCTAGACAGAAGCATTCTTTGAAACTTCTTTATGATGTGTGCATTCAACTCACAGAGTTGAACCTTCCTTTTCATGGAGAGGTTTGGAAAGAGTCTTTTTGCAGCATCTGCAAGTGGATATTTGGAGCTCTTTCAGGCCTTCGTTAGAAACGGGAATATCTTCCCATAAAAACTGGACAGAAGCATTCTCACAAACTGCTTTGTGATGTGTGTGTTTAACTCACATAGTTGAACCTTTCCTTTGCTAGAGCAGTTATGAAACACTCTTTTTGTAGAATCTGCAAGTGTTCATTTGGAGCGCTTTGAGGCCTATGGTGGAAAAGAAAATATCTTCACTTGTAAACCAGGCAGAAGCATTCTCAGAAACCTCTTTATGATGTGTGCATTCAACTCGGAGAGAGAAGCCTTCCTTTTGATAGAGCAGTTTTGAAACTCTGTTTTTGCAGCATCTGCAAGTGGATATTTGGAGCCACTTCAGGCCTTTGTCGGAAACGGGAATATCTTCCCATAAAAACTAAACAGAAGCGTTCTGTGAAACTGCTTTGTGTAGTATGAATCCAACTCACAGAGTTGAACACTTCTTTTCAAAGAGCAGTTTTGAAACACTCTTTTTGTAGAATCTGCAAGTGTTCATTTGGAGCGCTTTGAGGCCTATGGTGGAAAAGGAAACATCTTCACTTGTAAACCAGGCAGAAGCATTCTCAGAAACCTCTTTATGATGTGTGCATTCAACTCGGAGGGAGAAGCCTTCCTTTTGATAGAGCCGTTTTGAAACTCTGTTTTTGCAGCATCTGCAAGTGGATATTTTGAGCCCTTTCAGGCCTTCGTTGGAAACGAGAATATCTTCCCATAAAAACTAAACAGAAGCGTTCTGTGAAACTGCTTTGTGTAGTATGAATCCAACTCACAGAGTTGAACACTTCTTTTCATAGAGCAGTTTTGAAACACTCTCTTTGTAGAATCTGCAAGTGTTCATTTGGAGCGCTTTGAGGCCTATGGTGGAAAAGGAAATATCTTCACATAAAACCTAGACAGAAGCATTCTTTGAAACTTTTTTATGATGTGTGCCTTCAACTCACAGAGTTGAACCTTCCTTTTCATGGAGCAGTTTGGAAAGAGTCTTTTTGCAGCATCTGCAAGTGTATATTTGGAGCCCTTTCAGGCCTTCGTTGGAAACGGGAATATCTTCCATAAAAACTAAACAGAAGCGTTCTGTGAAACTGCTTTGTGTAGTATGAATCCAACTAACAGAGTTGAACACTTCTTTTGAAAGAGCAGTTTTGAAACACTCTTTTTGTAGAATCTGCAAGTGTTCATTTGGAGCGCTTTGAGGCCTATGGTGGAAAAGGAAATATCTTCACTTCTAAACCAGGCAGAAGCATTCTCAGAAACCTCTTTATGATGTGTGCATTCAACTCGGAGAGAGAAGCCTTCCTTTTGATAGAGCAGTTTTGAAACTCTGTTTTTGCAGCATCTGCATGTGGATATTTTGAGCCCCTTCAGGCCTTCGTTGGAAACGGGAATATCTTCCAATAAAAACTAAACAGAAGCGTTCTGTGAAACTGCTTTGTGTAGTATGAATCCAACTCACAGAGTTGAACACTTCTTTTCAAAGAGCAGTTTTGAAACACTCTTTTTGTAGAATCTGCAAGTGTTCATTTGGAGCGCTTTGAGGCCTATGGTGGAAAAGGAAATATCTTCACTTGTAAACCAGGCAGAAGCATTCTCAGAAACCTCTTTATGATGTGTGCATTTAACTCGGAGAGAGAAGCCTTCCTTTTGATAGAGCAGTTTTGAAACTCTGTTTTTGCAGCATCTGCAAGTGGATATTTGGAGCCCCTTCAGGCCTTCGTTGGAAACGGGAATATCTTCCCATAAAAACTAAACAGAAGCGTTCTGTGAAACTGCTTTGTGTAGTATGGATCCAACTCACAGAGTTCAACACTTCTTTTCAAAGAGCAGTTTTGAAACACTCTTTTTGTAGAATCTGCAAGTGTTCATTTGGAGCGTTTTGAGGCCTATGGTGGAAAAGGAAATATCTTCACATAAAACCTAGACAGAAGCATTCTTTGAAACTTCTTTATGATGTGTGCCTTCACCTCACAGAGTTGAACCTTCCTTTTCATGGAGCAGTTTGGAAAGAGTCTCTTTGCAGCATCTGCAAGTGCATATTTGGAGCCCATTCAGGCCTTCGTTGGAAACGGGAATATCTTCCCATAAAAACTGGACAGAAGCATTCTCACAAACTGCTTTGTGATGTGTGTGTTTAACTCACATAGTTGAACCTTTCCTTTGCTAGAGCAGTTATGAAACACTCTTTTTGTAAAATCTGCAAGTGTTCATTTGGAGCGCTTTGAGGCCTATGGTGGAAAAGGAAATATCTTCACTTGTAAACCAGGCAGAAGCATTCTCAGAAACCTCTTTATGATGTGTGCATTCAACTCGGAGAGAGAAGCCTTCCTTTTGATAGAGCAGTTTTGAAACTCTGTTTTTGCAGCATCTGCAAGTGGATATTTGGAGCCACTTCAGGCCTTTGTTGGAAACGGGAATATCTTCCCATAAAAACTAAACAGAAGCGTTCTGTGAAACTGCTTTGTGTAGTATGAATCCAACTCACAGAGTTGAACACTTCTTTTCAAAGAGCAGTTTTGAAACACTCTTTTTGTAGAATCTGCAAGTGTTCATTTGGAGCGCTTTGAGGCCTATGGTGGAAAAGGAAACATCTTCACTTGTAAACCAGGCAGAAGCATTCTCAGAAACCTCTTTATGATGTGTGCATTCAACTCGGAGAGAGAAGCCTTCCTTTTGATAGAGCCGTTTTGAAACTCTGTTTTTGCAGCATCTGCAAGTGGATATTTTGAGCCCTTTCAGGCCTTCGTTGGAAACGAGAATATCTTCCCATAAAAACTAAACAGAAGCGTTCTGTGAAACTGCTTTGTGTAGTATGAATCCAACTCACAGAGTTGAACACTTCTTTTCATAGAGCAGTTTTGAAACACTCTCTTTGTAGAATCTGCAAGTGTTCATTTGGAGCGCTTTGAGGCCTATGGTGGAAAAGGAAATATCTTCACATAAAACCTAGACAGAAGCATTCTTTGAAACTTTTTTATGATGTGTGCCTTCAACTCACAGAGTTGAACCTTCCTTTTCATGGAGCAGTTTGGAAAGAGTCTTTTTGCAGCATCTGCAAGTGTATATTTGGAGCCCTTTCAGGCCTTCGTTGGAAACGGGAATATCTTCCATAAAAACTAAACAGAAGCGTTCTGTGAAACTGCTTTGTGTAGTATGAATCCAACTAACAGAGTTGAACACTTCTTTTGAAAGAGCAGTTTTGAAACACTCTTTTTGTAGAATCTGCAAGTGTTCATTTGGAGCGCTTTGAGGCCTATGGTGGAAAAGGAAATATCTTCACTTCTAAACCAGGCAGAAGCATTCTCAGAAACCTCTTTATGATGTGTGCATTCAACTCGGAGAGAGAAGCCTTCCTTTTGATAGAGCAGTTTTGAAACTCTGTTTTTGCAGCATCTGCATGTGGATATTTTGAGCCCCTTCAGGCCTTCGTTGGAAACGGGAATATCTTCCAATAAAAACTAAACAGAAGCGTTCTGTGAAACTGCTTTGTGTAGTATGAATCCAACTCACAGAGTTGAACACTTCTTTTCAAAGAGCAGTTTTGAAACACTCTTTTTGTAGAATCTGCAAGTTTTCATTTGGAGTGCTTTGAGGCCTATGGTGGAAAAGGAAATATCTTCACATAAAACCTAGACAGAAGCATTCTTTGAAACTTCTTTATGATGTGTGCATTCAACTCACAGAGTTGAACCTTCCTTTTCATGGAGAGGTTTGGAAAGAGTCTTTTTGCAGCATCTGCAAGTGGATATTTGGAGCTCTTTCAGGCCTTCGTTAGAAACGGGAATATCTTCCCATAAAAACTGGACAGAAGCATTCTCACAAACTGCTTTGTGATGTGTGTGTTTAACTCACATAGTTGAACCTTTCCTTTGCTAGAGCAGTTATGAAACACTCTTTTTGTAGAATCTGCAAGTGTTCATTTGGAGCGCTTTGAGGCCTATGGTGGAAAAGAAAATATCTTCACTTGTAAACCAGGCAGAAGCATTCTCAGAAACCTCTTTATGATGTGTGCATTCAACTCGGAGAGAGAAGCCTTCCTTTTGATAGAGCAGTTTTGAAACTCTGTTTTTGCAGCATCTGCAAGTGGATATTTGGAGCCACTTCAGGCCTTTGTTGGAAACGGGAATATCTTCCCATAAAAACTAAACAGAAGCGTTCTGTGAAACTGCTTTGTGTAGTATGAATCCAACTCACAGAGTTGAACACTTCTTTTCAAAGAGCAGTTTGGAAACACTCTTTTTGTAGAATCTGCAAGTGTTCATTTGGAGCGCTTTGAGGCCTATGGTGGAAAAGGAAATATCTTCACTTGTAAACCAGGCAGAAGCATTCTCAGAAACCTCTTTATGATGTGTGCATTCAACTCGGAGAGAGAAGCCTTCCTTTTGATAGAGCCGTTTTGAAACTCTGTTTTTGCAGCATCTGCAAGTGGATATTTTGAGCCCCTTCAGGCCTTCGTTGGAAACGGGAATATCTTCCCATAAAAACTAAACAGAAGCGTTCTGTGAAACTGCTTTGTGTAGTATGAATCCAACTCACAGAGTTGAACACTTCTTTTCAAAGAGCAGTTTTGAAACACTCTCTTTGTAGAATCTGCAAGTGTTCATTTGGAGCGCTTTGAGGCCTATGGTGGAAAAGGAAATATCTTCACATAAAACCTAGACAGAAGCATTCTTTGAAACTTTTTTATGATGTGTGCCTTCAACTCACAGAGTTGAACCTTCCTTTTCATGGAGCAGTTTGGAAAGAGTCTTTTTGCAGCATCTGCAAGTGGATATTTGGAGCCCTTTCAGGCCTTCGTTGGAAACGGGAATATCTTCCATAAAAACTAAACAGAAGCGTTCTGTGAAACTGCTTTGTGTAGTATGAATCCAACTCACAGAGTTGAACACTTCTTTTGAAAGAGCAGTTTTGAAACACTCTTTTTGTAGAATCTGCAAGTGTTCATTTGGAGCGCTTTGAGGCCTATGGTGGAAAAGGAAATATCTTCACTTGTAAACCAGGCAGAAGCATTCTCAGAAACCTCTTTATGATGTGTGCATTCAACTCGGAGAGAGAAGCCTTCCTTTTGATAGAGCAGTTTTGAAACTCTGTTTTTGCAGCATCTGCAAGTGGATATTTGGAGCCCCTTCAGGCCTTCGTTGGAAACGGGAATATCTTCCCATAAAAACTAAACAGAAGCGTTCTGTGAAACTGCTTTGTGTAGTATGAATCCAACTCACAGAGTTGAACACTTCTTTTCAAAGAGCAGTTTTGAAACACTCTCTTTGTAGAATCTTCAAGTGTTCATTTGGAGCGCTTTGAGGCCTATGGTGGAAAAGGAAATATCTTCACATAAAACCTAGACAGAAGCATTCTTTGAAACTTTTTTATGATGTGTGCCTTCAACTCACAGAGTTGAACCTTCCTTTTCATGGAGCAGATTGGAAAGAGTCTTTTTGCAGCATCTGCAAGTGGATATTTGGAGCCATTTCGGGCCTTCGTTGGAAACGGGAATATCTTCCCATAAAAACTAAACAGAAGCGTTCTGTGAAACTGCTTTGTGTAGTATGAATCCAACTCACAGAGTTGAACACTTCTATTGAAAGAGCAGTTTTGAAACACTCTTTTTGTAGAATCTGCAAGTTTTCATTTGGAGTGCTTTGAGGCCTATGGTGGAAAAGGAAATATCTTCACATAAAACCTAGACAGAAGCATTCTTTGAAACTTCTTTATGATGTGTGCATTCAACTCACAGAGTTGAACCTTCCTTTTCATGGAGAGGTTTGGAAAGAGTCTTTTTGCAGCATCTGCAAGTGGATATTTGGAGCTCTTTCAGGCCTTCCTTAGAAACGGGAATATCTTCCCATAAAAACTGGACAGAAGCATTCTCACAAACTGCTTTGTGATGTGTGTGTTTAACTCACATAGTTGAACCTTTCCTTTGCTAGAGCAGTTATGAAACACTCTTTTTGTAGGATCTGCAAGTGTTCATTTGGAGCGCTTTGAGGCCTATGGTGGAAAAGGAAATATCTTCACTTGTAAACCAGGCAGAAGCGTTCTCAGAAACCTCTTTATGATGTGTGCATTCAACTCGGAGAGAGAAGCCTTCCTTTTGATAGAGCAGTTTTGAAACTCTGTTTTTGCAGCATCTGCAAGTGGATATTTGGAGCCCCTTCAGGCCTTCGTTGGAAACGGGAATATCTTCCCATAAAAACTAAACAGAAGCGTTCTGTGAAACTGCTTTGTGTAGTATGAATCCAACTCACAGAGTTGAACACTTCTTTTCAAAGAGCAGTTTTGAAACACTCTTTTTGTAGAATCTGCAAGTGTTCATTTTGAGCGTTTTGAGGCCTACGGTGGAAAAGGAAATATCTTCACATAAAACCTAGACAGAAGCATTCTTTGAAACTTCTTTATGATATGTGCCTTCACCTCACAGAGTTGAACCTTCCTTTTCATGGAGCAGTTTGGAAAGAGTCTCTTTGCAGCATCTGCAAGTGGATATTTGGAGCCCTTTCAGGCCTTCGTTGGAAACGGGAATATCTTCCCATAAAAACTAAACAGAAGCGTTCTGTGAAACTGCTTTGTGTAGTATGAATCCAACTCACAGAGTTGAACACTTCTTTTGAAAGAGCAGTTTTGAAACACTCTTTTTGTAGAATCTGCAAGTGTTCATTTGGAGCGCTTTGAGGCCTATGGTGGAAAAGGAAATATCTTCACTTGTAAACCAGGCAGAAGCATTCTCAGAAACCTCTTTATGATGTGTGCATTCAACTCGGAGAGAGAAGCCTTCCTTTTGATAGAGCAGTTTTGAAACTCTGTTTTTGCAGCATCTGCAAGTGGATATTTGGAGCCCCTTCAGGCCTTCGTTGGAAACGGGAATATCTTCCCATAAAAACTAAACAGAAGCGTTCTGTGAAACTGCTTTGTGTAGTATGAATCCAACTCACAGAGTTGAACACTTCTTTTCAAAGAGCAGTTTTGAAACACTCTTTTTGTAGAATCTGCAAGTGTTCATTTGGAGCGCTTTGAGGCCTATGGTGGAAAAGGAAATATCTTCACTTGTAAACCAGGCAGAAGCATTCTCAGAAACCTCTTTATGATGTGTGCATTCAACTCGGAGAGAGAACCCTTCCTTTTGATAGAGCAGTTTTGAAACTCTGTTTTTGCAGCATCTGCAAGTGGATATTTGGAGCCCCTTCAGGCCTTCGTTGGAAACGGGAATATCTTCCCATAAAAACTAAACAGAAGCGTTCTGTGAAACTGCTTTGTGTAGTATGGATCCAACTCACAGAGTTCAACACTTCTTTTCAAAGAGCAGTTTTGAAACACTCTTTTTGTAGAATCTGCAAGTGTTCATTTGGAGCGTTTTGAGGCCTATGGTGGAAAAGGAAATATCTTCACATAAAACCTAGACAGAAGCATTCTTTGAAACTTCTTTATGATGTGTGCCTTCACCTCACAGAGTTGAACCTTCCTTTTCATGGAGCAGTTTGGAAAGAGTCTCTTTGCAGCATCTGCAAGTGCATATTTGGAGCCCATTCAGGCCTTCGTTGGAAACGGGAATATCTTCCCATAAAAACTAAACAGAAGCGTTCTGTGAAACTGCTTTGTGTAGTATGAATCCAACTCACAGAGTTGAACACTTCTTTTCAAAGAGCAGTTTTGAAACACTCTTTTTGTAGAATCTGCAAGTGTTCATTTGGAGCGCTTTGAGGCCTATGGTGGAAAAGGAAATATCTTCACTTGTAAACCAGGCAGAAGCATTCTCAGAAACCTCTTTATGATGTGGGCATTCAACTCGGAGAGAGAAGCCTTCCTTTTGATAGAGCAGTTTTGAAACTCTGTTTTTGCAGCATCTGCAAGTGGATATTTGGAGCCCCTTCAGGCCTTCGTTGGAAACGGGAATATCTTCCCATAAAAATTAACAGAAGCGTTCTGTGAAACTGCTTTGTGTAGTATGAATCCAACTCACAGAGTTGAACACTTCTTTTCAAAGAGCAGTTTTGAAACACTCTTTTTGTAGAATCTGCAAGTTTTCATTTGGAGTGCTTTGAGGCCTATGGTGGAAAAGGAAATATCTTCACATAAAACCTAGACAGAAGCATTCTTTGAAACTTCTTTATGATGTGTGCATTCAACTCACAGAGTTGAACCTTCCTTTTCATGGAGAGGTTTGGAAAGAGTCTTTTTGCAGCATCTGCAAGTGGATATTTGGAGCTCTTTCAGGCCTTCGTTAGAAACGGGAATATCTTCCCATAAAAACTGGACAGAAGCATTCTCACAAACTGCTTTGTGATGTGTGTGTTTAACTCACATAGTTGAACCTTTCCTTTGCTAGAGCAGTTATGAAACACTCTTTTTGTAGAATCTGCAAGTGTTCATTTGGAGCGCTTTGAGGCCTATGGTGGAAAAGAAAATATCTTCACTTGTAAACCAGGCAGAAGCATTCTCAGAAACCTCTTTATGATGTGTGCATTCAACTCGGAGAGAGAAGCCTTCCTTTTGATAGAGCAGTTTTGAAACTCTGTTTTTGCAGCATCTGCAAGTGGATATTTGGAGCCACTTCAGGCCTTTGTCGGAAACGGGAATATCTTCCCATAAAAACTAAACAGAAGCGTTCTGTGAAACTGCTTTGTGTAGTATGAATCCAACTCACAGAGTTGAACACTTCTTTTCAAAGAGCAGTTTTGAAACACTCTTTTTGTAGAATCTGCAAGTGTTCATTTGGAGCGCTTTGAGGCCTATGGTGGAAAAGGAAACATCTTCACTTGTAAACCAGGCAGAAGCATTCTCAGAAACCTCTTTATGATGTGTGCATTCAACTCGGAGGGAGAAGCCTTCCTTTTGATAGAGCCGTTTTGAAACTCTGTTTTTGCAGCATCTGCAAGTGGATATTTTGAGCCCTTTCAGGCCTTCGTTGGAAACGAGAATATCTTCCCATAAAAACTAAACAGAAGCGTTCTGTGAAACTGCTTTGTGTAGTATGAATCCAACTCACAGAGTTGAACACTTCTTTTCATAGAGCAGTTTTGAAACACTCTCTTTGTAGAATCTGCAAGTGTTCATTTGGAGCGCTTTGAGGCCTATGGTGGAAAAGGAAATATCTTCACATAAAACCTAGACAGAAGCATTCTTTGAAACTTTTTTATGATGTGTGCCTTCAACTCACAGAGTTGAACCTTCCTTTTCATGGAGCAGTTTGGAAAGAGTCTTTTTGCAGCATCTGCAAGTGTATATTTGGAGCCCTTTCAGGCCTTCGTTGGAAACGGGAATATCTTCCATAAAAACTAAACAGAAGCGTTCTGTGAAACTGCTTTGTGTAGTATGAATCCAACTCACAGAGTTGAACACTTCTTTTGAAAGAGCAGTTTTGAAACACTCTTTTTGTAGAATCTGCAAGTGTTCATTTGGAGCGCTTTGAGGCCTATGGTGGAAAAGGAAATATCTTCACTTCTAAACCAGGCAGAAGCATTCTCAGAAACCTCTTTATGATGTGTGCATTCAACTCGGAGAGAGAAGCCTTCCTTTTGATAGAGCAGTTTTGAAACTCTGTTTTTGCAGCATCTGCATGTGGATATTTTGAGCCCCTTCAGGCCTTCGTTGGAAACGGGAATATCTTCCAATAAAAACTAAACAGAAGCGTTCTGTGAAACTGCTTTGTGTAGTATGAATCCAACTCACAGAGTTGAACACTTCTTTTCAAAGAGCAGTTTTGAAACACTCTTTTTGTAGAATCTGCAAGTTTTCATTTGGAGTGCTTTGAGGCCTATGGTGGAAAAGGAAATATCTTCACATAAAACCTAGACAGAAGCATTCTTTGAAACTTCTTTATGATGTGTGCATTCAACTCACAGAGTTGAACCTTCCTTTTCATGGAGAGGTTTGGAAAGAGTCTTTTTGCAGCATCTGCAAGTGGATATTTGGAGCTCTTTCAGGCCTTCGTTAGAAACGGGAATATCTTCCCATAAAAACTGGACAGAAGCATTCTCACAAACTGCTTTGTGATGTGTGTGTTTAACTCACATAGTTGAACCTTTCCTTTGCTAGAGCAGTTATGAAACACTCTTTTTGTAGAATCTGCAAGTGTTCATTTGGAGCGCTTTGAGGCCTATGGTGGAAAAGAAAATATCTTCACTTGTAAACCAGGCAGAAGCATTCTCAGAAACCTCTTTATGATGTGTGCATTCAACTCGGAGAGAGAAGCCTTCCTTTTGATAGAGCAGTTTTGAAACTCTGTTTTTGCAGCATCTGCAAGTGGATATTTGGAGCCACTTCAGGCCTTTGTTGGAAACGGGAATATCTTCCCATAAAAACTAAACAGAAGCGTTCTGTGAAACTGCTTTGTGTAGTATGAATCCAACTCACAGAGTTGAACACTTCTTTTCAAAGAGCAGTTTGGAAACACTCTTTTTGTAGAATCTGCAAGTGTTCATTTGGAGCGCTTTGAGGCCTATGGTGGAAAAGGAAATATCTTCACTTGTAAACCAGGCAGAAGCATTCTCAGAAACCTCTTTATGATGTGTGCATTCAACTCGGAGAGAGAAGCCTTCCTTTTGATAGAGCCGTTTTGAAACTCTGTTTTTGCAGCATCTGCAAGTGGATATTTTGAGCCCCTTCAGGCCTTCGTTGGAAACGAGAATATCTTCCCATAAAAACTAAACAGAAGCGTTCTGTGAAACTGCTTTGTGTAGTATGAATCCAACTCACAGAGTTGAACACTTCTTTTCAAAGAGCAGTTTGGAAACACTCTCTTTGTAGAATCTGCAAGTGTTCATTTGGAGCGCTTTGAGGCCTATGGTGGAAAAGGAAATATCTTCACATAAAACCTAGACAGAAGCATTCTTTGAAACTTTTTTATGATGTGTGCCTTCAACTCACAGAGTTGAACCTTCCTTTTCATGGAGCAGTTTGGAAAGAGTCTTTTTGCAGCATCTGCAAGTGGATATTTGGAGCCCTTTCAGGCCTTCGTTGGAAACGGGAATATCTTCCATAAAAACTAAACAGAAGCGTTCTGTGAAACTGCTTTGTGTAGTATGAATCCAACTCACAGAGTTGAACACTTCTTTTGAAAGAGCAGTTTTGAAACACTCTTTTTGTAGAATCTGCAAGTGTTCATTTGGAGCGCTTTGAGGCCTATGGTGGAAAAGGAAATATCTTCACTTGTAAACCAGGCAGAAGCATTCTCAGAAACCTCTTTATGATGTGTGCATTCAACTCGGAGAGAGAAGCCTTCCTTTTGATAGAGCAGTTTTGAAACTCTGTTTTTGCAGCATCTGCAAGTGGATATTTGGAGCCCCTTCAGGCCTTCGTTGGAAACGGGAATATCTTCCCATAAAAACTAAACAGAAGCGTTCTGTGAAACTGCTTTGTGTAGTATGAATCCAACTCACAGAGTTGAACACTTCTTTTCAAAGAGCAGTTTTGAAACACTCTCTTTGTAGAATCTTCAAGTGTTCATTTGGAGCGCTTTGAGGCCTATGGTGGAAAAGGAAATATCTTCACATAAAACCTAGACAGAAGCATTCTTTGAAACTTTTTTATGATGTGTGCCTTCAACTCACAGAGTTGAACCTTCCTTTTCATGGAGCAGATTGGAAAGAGTCTTTTTGCAGCATCTGCAAGTGGATATTTGGAGCCATTTCGGGCCTTCGTTGGAAACGGGAATATCTTCCCATAAAAACTAAACAGAAGCGTTCTGTGAAACTGCTTTGTGTAGTATGAATCCAACTCACAGAGTTGAACACTTCTATTGAAAGAGCAGTTTTGAAACACTCTTTTTGTAGAATCTGCAAGTTTTCATTTGGAGTGCTTTGAGGCCTATGGTGGAAAAGGAAATATCTTCACATAAAACCTAGACAGAAGCATTCTTTGAAACTTCTTTATGATGTGTGCATTCAACTCACAGAGTTGAACCTTCCTTTTCATGGAGAGGTTTGGAAAGAGTCTTTTTGCAGCATCTGCAAGTGGATATTTGGAGCTCTTTCAGGCCTTCCTTAGAAACGGGAATATCTTCCCATAAAAACTGGACAGAAGCATTCTCACAAACTGCTTTGTGATGTGTGTGTTTAACTCACATAGTTGAACCTTTCCTTTGCTAGAGCAGTTATGAAACACTCTTTTTGTAGGATCTGCAAGTGTTCATTTGGAGCGCTTTGAGGCCTATGGTGGAAAAGGAAATATCTTCACTTGTAAACCAGGCAGAAGCGTTCTCAGAAACCTCTTTATGATGTGTGCATTCAACTCGGAGAGAGAAGCCTTCCTTTTGATAGAGCAGTTTTGAAACTCTGTTTTTGCAGCATCTGCAAGTGGATATTTGGAGCCCCTTCAGGCCTTCGTTGGAAACGGGAATATCTTCCCATAAAAACTAAACAGAAGCGTTCTGTGAAACTGCTTTGTGTAGTATGGATCCAACTCACAGAGTTCAACACTTCTTTTCAAAGAGCAGTTTTGAAACACTCTTTTTGTAGAATCTGCAAGTGTTCATTTGGAGCGTTTTGAGGCCTATGGTGGAAAAGGAAATATCTTCACATAAAACCTAGACAGAAGCATTCTTTGAAACTTCTTTATGATGTGTGCCTTCACCTCACAGAGTTGAACCTTCCTTTTCATGGAGCAGTTTGGAAAGAGTCTCTTTGCAGCATCTGCAAGTGCATATTTGGAGCCCATTCAGGCCTTCGTTGGAAACGGGAATATCTTCCCATAAAAACTAAACAGAAGCGTTCTGTGAAACTGCTTTGTGTAGTATGAATCCAACTCACAGAGTTGAACACTTCTTTTCAAAGAGCAGTTTTGAAACACTCTTTTTGTAGAATCTGCAAGTGTTCATTTGGAGCGCTTTGAGGCCTATGGTGGAAAAGGAAATATCTTCACTTGTAAACCAGGCAGAAGCATTCTCAGAAACCTCTTTATGATGTGGGCATTCAACTCGGAGAGAGAAGCCTTCCTTTTGATAGAGCAGTTTTGAAACTCTGTTTTTGCAGCATCTGCAAGTGGATATTTGGAGCCCCTTCAGGCCTTCGTTGGAAACGGGAATATCTTCCCATAAAAACTAAACAGAAGCGTTCTGTGAAACTGCTTTGTGTAGTATGAATCCAACTCACAGAGTTGAACACTTCTTTTCAAAGAGCAGTTTTGAAACACTCTTTTTGTAGAATCTGCAAGTTTTCATTTGGAGTGCTTTGAGGCCTATGGTGGAAAAGGAAATATCTTCACATAAAACCTAGACAGAAGCATTCTTTGAAACTTCTTTATGATGTGTGCATTCAACTCACAGAGTTGAACCTTCCTTTTCATGGAGAGGTTTGGAAAGAGTCTTTTTGCAGCATCTGCAAGTGGATATTTGGAGCTCTTTCAGGCCTTCGTTAGAAACGGGAATATCTTCCCATAAAAACTGGACAGAAGCATTCTCACAAACTGCTTTGTGATGTGTGTGTTTAACTCACATAGTTGAACCTTTCCTTTGCTAGAGCAGTTATGAAACACTCTTTTTGTAGAATCTGCAAGTGTTCATTTGGAGCGCTTTGAGGCCTATGGTGGAAAAGGAAATATCTTCACTTGTAAACCAGGCAGAAGCATTCTCAGAAACCTCTTTATGATGTGTGCATTCAACTCGGAGAGAGAAGCCTTCCTTTTGATAGAGCAGTTTTGAAACTCTGTTTTTGCAGCATCTGCAAGTGGATATTTGGAGCCACTTCAGGCCTTTGTTGGAAACGGGAATATCTTCCCATAAAAACTAAACAGAAGCGTTCTGTGAAACTGCTTTGTGTAGTATGAATCCAACTCACAGAGTTGAACACTTCTTTTCAAAGAGCAGTTTTGAAACACTCTTTTTGTAGAATCTGCAAGTGTTCATTTGGAGCGCTTTGAGGCCTATGGTGGAAAAGGAAACATCTTCACTTGTAAACCAGGCAGAAGCATTCTCAGAAACCTCTTTATGATGTGTGCATTCAACTCGGAGAGAGAAGCCTTCCTTTTGATAGAGCCGTTTTGAAACTCTGTTTTTGCAGCATCTGCAAGTGGATATTTTGAGCCCTTTCAGGCCTTCGTTGGAAACGAGAATATCTTCCCATAAAAACTAAACAGAAGCGTTCTGTGAAACTGCTTTGTGTAGTATGAATCCAACTCACAGAGTTGAACACTTCTTTTCATAGAGCAGTTTTGAAACACTCTCTTTGTAGAATCTGCAAGTGTTCATTTGGAGCGCTTTGAGGCCTATGGTGGAAAAGGAAATATCTTCACATAAAACCTAGACAGAAGCATTCTTTGAAACTTTTTTATGATGTGTGCCTTCAACTCACAGAGTTGAACCTTCCTTTTCATGGAGCAGTTTGGAAAGAGTCTTTTTGCAGCATCTGCAAGTGTATATTTGGAGCCCTTTCAGGCCTTCGTTGGAAACGGGAATATCTTCCATAAAAACTAAACAGAAGCGTTCTGTGAAACTGCTTTGTGTAGTATGAATCCAACTCACAGAGTTGAACACTTCTTTTGAAAGAGCAGTTTTGAAACACTCTTTTTGTAGAATCTGCAAGTGTTCATTTGGAGCGCTTTGAGGCCTATGGTGGAAAAGGAAATATCTTCACTTCTAAACCAGGCAGAAGCATTCTCAGAAACCTCTTTATGATGTGTGCATTCAACTCGGAGAGAGAAGCCTTCCTTTTGATAGAGCAGTTTTGAAACTCTGTTTTTGCAGCATCTGCATGTGGATATTTTGAGCCCCTTCAGGCCTTCGTTGGAAACGGGAATATCTTCCAATAAAAACTAAACAGAAGCGTTCTGTGAAACTGCTTTGTGTAGTATGAATCCAACTCACAGAGTTGAACACTTCTTTTCAAAGAGCAGTTTTGAAACACTCTTTTTGTAGAATCTGCAAGTTTTCATTTGGAGTGCTTTGAGGCCTATGGTGGAAAAGGAAATATCTTCACATAAAACCTAGACAGAAGCATTCTTTGAAACTTCTTTATGATGTGTGCATTCAACTCACAGAGTTGAACCTTCCTTTTCATGGAGAGGTTTGGAAAGAGTCTCTTTGCAGCATCTGCAAGTGGATATTTGGAGCTCTTTCAGGCCTTCGTTAGAAACGGGAATATCTTCCCATAAAAACTGGACAGAAGCATTCTCACAAACTGCTTTGTGATGTGTGTGTTTAACTCACATAGTTGAACCTTTCCTTTGCTAGAGCAGTTATGAAACACTCTTTTTGTAGAATCTGCAAGTGTTCATTTGGAGCGCTTTGAGGCCTATGGTGGAAAAGAAAATATCTTCACTTGTAAACCAGGCAGAAGCATTCTCAGAAACCTCTTTATGATGTGTGCATTCAACTCGGAGAGAGAAGCCTTCCTTTTGATAGAGCAGTTTTGAAACTCTGTTTTTGCAGCATCTGCAAGTGGATATTTGGAGCCACTTCAGGCCTTTGTTGGAAACGGGAATATCTTCCCATAAAAACTAAACAGAAGCGTTCTGTGAAACTGCTTTGTGTAGTATGAATCCAACTCACAGAGTTGAACACTTCTTTTCAAAGAGCAGTTTGGAAACACTCTTTTTGTAGAATCTGCAAGTGTTCATTTGGAGCGCTTTGAGGCCTATGGTGGAAAAGGAAATATCTTCACTTGTAAACCAGGCAGAAGCATTCTCAGAAACCTCTTTATGATGTGTGCATTCAACTCGGAGAGAGAAGCCTTCCTTTTGATAGAGCCGTTTTGAAACTCTGTTTTTGCAGCATCTGCAAGTGGATATTTTGAGCCCCTTCAGGCCTTCGTTGGAAACGGGAATATCTTCCCATAAAAACTAAACAGAAGCGTTCTGTGAAACTGCTTTGTGTAGTATGAATCCAACTCACAGAGTTGAACACTTCTTTTCAAAGAGCAGTTTTGAAACACTCTCTTTGTAGAATCTGCAAGTGTTCATTTGGAGCGCTTTGAGGCCTATGGTGGAAAAGGAAATATCTTCACATAAAACCTAGACAGAAGCATTCTTTGAAACTTTTTTATGATGTGTGCCTTCAACTCACAGAGTTGAACCTTCCTTTTCATGGAGCAGTTTTGAAAGAGTCTTTTTGCAGCATCTGCAAGTGGATATTTGGAGCCCTTTCAGGCCTTCGTTGGAAACGGGAATATCTTCCATAAAAACTAAACAGAAGCGTTCTGTGAAACTGCTTTGTGTAGTATGAATCCAACTCACAGAGTTGAACACTTCTTTTGAAAGAGCAGTTTTGAAACACTCTTTTTGTAGAATCTGCAAGTGTTCATTTGGAGCGCTTTGAGGCCTATGGTGGAAAAGGAAATATCTTCACTTGTAAACCAGGCAGAAGCATTCTCAGAAACCTCTTTATGATGTGTGCATTCAACTCGGAGAGAGAAGCCTTCCTTTTGATAGAGCAGTTTTGAAACTCTGTTTTTGCAGCATCTGCAAGTGGATATTTGGAGCCCCTTCAGGCCTTCGTTGGAAACGGGAATATCTTCCCATAAAAACTAAACAGAAGCGTTCTGTGAAACTGCTTTGTGTAGTATGAATCCAACTCACAGAGTTGAACACTTCTTTTCAAAGAGCAGTTTTGAAACACTCTCTTTGTAGAATCTTCAAGTGTTCATTTGGAGCGCTTTGAGGCCTATGGTGGAAAAGGAAATATCTTCACATAAAACCTAGACAGAAGCATTCTTTGAAACTTTTTTATGATGTGTGCCTTCAACTCACAGAGTTGAACCTTCCTTTTCATGGAGCAGATTGGAAAGAGTCTTTTTGCAGCATCTGCAAGTGGATATTTGGAGCCATTTCGGGCCTTCGTTGGAAACGGGAATATCTTCCCATAAAAACTAAACAGAAGCGTTCTGTGAAACTGCTTTGTGTAGTATGAATCCAACTCACAGAGTTGAACACTTCTATTGAAAGAGCAGTTTTGAAACACTCTTTTTGTAGAATCTGCAAGTTTTCATTTGGAGTGCTTTGAGGCCTATGGTGGAAAAGGAAATATCTTCACATAAAACCTAGACAGAAGCATTCTTTGAAACTTCTTTATGATGTGTGCATTCAACTCACAGAGTTGAACCTTCCTTTTCATGGAGAGGTTTGGAAAGAGTCTTTTTGCAGCATCTGCAAGTGGATATTTGGAGCTCTTTCAGGCCTTCCTTAGAAACGGGAATATCTTCCCATAAAAACTGGACAGAAGCATTCTCACAAACTGCTTTGTGATGTGTGTGTTTAACTCACATAGTTGAACCTTTCCTTTGCTAGAGCAGTTATGAAACACTCTTTTTGTAGGATCTGCAAGTGTTCATTTGGAGCGCTTTGAGGCCTATGGTGGAAAAGGAAATATCTTCACTTGTAAACCAGGCAGAAGCGTTCTCAGAAACCTCTTTATGATGTGTGCATTCAACTCGGAGAGAGAAGCCTTCCTTTTGATAGAGCAGTTTTGAAACTCTGTTTTTGCAGCATCTGCAAGTGGATATTTGGAGCCCCTTCAGGCCTTCGTTGGAAACGGGAATATCTTCCCATAAAAACTAAACAGAAGCGTTCTGTGAAACTGCTTTGTGTAGTATGAATCCAACTCACAGAGTTGAACACTTCTTTTCAAAGAGCAGTTTTGAAACACTCTTTTTGTAGAATCTGCAAGTGTTCATTTTGAGCGTTTTGAGGCCTACGGTGGAAAAGGAAATATCTTCACATAAAACCTAGACAGAAGCATTCTTTGAAACTTCTTTATGATATGTGCCTTCACCTCACAGAGTTGAACCTTCCTTTTCATGGAGCAGTTTGGAAAGAGTCTCTTTGCAGCATCTGCAAGTGGATATTTGGAGCCCTTTCAGGCCTTCGTTGGAAACGGGAATATCTTCCCATAAAAACTAAACAGAAGCGTTCTGTGAAACTGCTTTGTGTAGTATGAATCCAACTCACAGAGTTGAACACTTCTTTTGAAAGAGCAGTTTTGAAACACTCTTTTTGTAGAATCTGCAAGTGTTCATTTGGAGCGCTTTGAGGCCTATGGTGGAAAAGGAAATATCTTCACTTGTAAACCAGGCAGAAGCATTCTCAGAAACCTCTTTATGATGTGTGCATTCAACTCGGAGAGAGAAGCCTTCCTTTTGATAGAGCAGTTTTGAAACTCTGTTTTTGCAGCATCTGCAAGTGGATATTTGGAGCCCCTTCAGGCCTTCGTTGGAAACGGGAATATCTTCCCATAAAAACTAAACAAAAGCGTTCTGTGAAACTGCTTTGTGTAGTATGAATCCAACTCACAGAGTTGAACACTTCTTTTCAAAGAGCAGTTTTGAAACACTCTTTTTGTAGAATCTGCAAGTGTTCATTTGGAGCGCTTTGAGGCCTATGGTGGAAAAGGAAATATCTTCACTTGTAAACCAGGCAGAAGCATTCTCAGAAACCTCTTTATGATGTGTGCATTCAACTCGGAGAGAGAACCCTTCCTTTTGATAGAGCAGTTTTGAAACTCTGTTTTTGCAGCATCTGCAAGTGGATATTTGGAGCCCCTTCAGGCCTTCGTTGGAAACGGGAATATCTTCCCATAAAAACTAAACAGAAGCGTTCTGTGAAACTGCTTTGTGTAGTATGGATCCAACTCACAGAGTTCAACACTTCTTTTCAAAGAGCAGTTTTGAAACACTCTTTTTGTAGAATCTGCAAGTGTTCATTTGGAGCGTTTTGAGGCCTATGGTGGAAAAGGAAATATCTTCACATAAAACCTAGACAGAAGCATTCTTTGAAACTTCTTTATGATGTGTGCCTTCACCTCACAGAGTTGAACCTTCCTTTTCATGGAGCAGTTTGGAAAGAGTCTCTTTGCAGCATCTGCAAGTGCATATTTGGAGCCCATTCAGGCCTTCGTTGGAAACGGGAATATCTTCCCATAAAAACTAAACAGAAGCGTTCTGTGAAACTGCTTTGTGTAGTATGAATCCAACTCACAGAGTTGAACACTTCTTTTCAAAGAGCAGTTTTGAAACACTCTTTTTGTAGAATCTGCAAGTGTTCATTTGGAGCGCTTTGAGGCCTATGGTGGAAAAGGAAATATCTTCACTTGTAAACCAGGCAGAAGCATTCTCAGAAACCTCTTTATGATGTGGGCATTCAACTCGGAGAGAGAAGCCTTCCTTTTGATAGAGCAGTTTTGAAACTCTGTTTTTGCAGCAT
Source organism: Pongo pygmaeus (assembly GCF_028885625.2). Lineage (NCBI taxonomy): Eukaryota > Metazoa > Chordata > Mammalia > Primates > Hominidae > Pongo > Pongo pygmaeus. The sequence continues at coordinate 30,295,875 of NC_072393.2, forward strand.
CTGCAAGTGGATATTTGGCGCCCCTTCAGGCCTTCGTTGGAAACGGGAATATCTTCCCATAAAAACTAAACAGAAGCGTTCTGTGAAACTGCTTTGTGTAGTATGAATCCAACTCACAGAGTTGAACACTTCTTTTCAAAGAGCAGTTTTGAAACACTCTTTTTGTAGAATCTGCAAGTTTTCATTTGGAGTGCTTTGAGGCCTATGGTGGAAAAGGAAATATCTTCACATAAAACCTAGACAGAAGCATTCTTTGAAACTTCTTTATGATGTGTGCATTCAACTCACAGAGTTGAACCTTCCTTTTCATGGAGAGGTTTGGAAAGAGTCTTTTTGCAGCATCTGCAAGTGGATATTTGGAGCTCTTTCAGGCCTTCGTTAGAAACGGGAATATCTTCCCATAAAAACTGGACAGAAGCATTCTCACAAACTGCTTTGTGATGTGTGTGTTTAACTCACATAGTTGAACCTTTCCTTTGCTAGAGCAGTTATGAAACACTCTTTTTGTAGAATCTGCAAGTGTTCATTTGGAGCGCTTTGAGGCCTATGGTGGAAAAGAAAATATCTTCACTTGTAAACCAGGCAGAAGCATTCTCAGAAACCTCTTTATGATGTGTGCATTCAACTCGGAGAGAGAAGCCTTCCTTTTGATAGAGCAGTTTTGAAACTCTGTTTTTGCAGCATCTGCAAGTGGATATTTGGAGCCACTTCAGGCCTTTGTCGGAAACGGGAATATCTTCCCATAAAAACTAAACAGAAGCGTTCTGTGAAACTGCTTTGTGTAGTATGAATCCAACTCACAGAGTTGAACACTTCTTTTCAAAGAGCAGTTTTGAAACACTCTTTTTGTAGAATCTGCAAGTGTTCATTTGGAGCGCTTTGAGGCCTATGGTGGAAAAGGAAACATCTTCACTTGTAAACCAGGCAGAAGCATTCTCAGAAACCTCTTTATGATGTGTGCATTCAACTCGGAGGGAGAAGCCTTCCTTTTGATAGAGCCGTTTTGAAACTCTGTTTTTGCAGCATCTGCAAGTGGATATTTTGAGCCCTTTCAGGCCTTCGTTGGAAACGAGAATATCTTCCCATAAAAACTAAACAGAAGCGTTCTGTGAAACTGCTTTGTGTAGTATGAATCCAACTCACAGAGTTGAACACTTCTTTTCATAGAGCAGTTTTGAAACACTCTCTTTGTAGAATCTGCAAGTGTTCATTTGGAGCGCTTTGAGGCCTATGGTGGAAAAGGAAATATCTTCACATAAAACCTAGACAGAAGCATTCTTTGAAACTTTTTTATGATGTGTGCCTTCAACTCACAGAGTTGAACCTTCCTTTTCATGGAGCAGTTTGGAAAGAGTCTTTTTGCAGCATCTGCAAGTGTATATTTGGAGCCCTTTCAGGCCTTCGTTGGAAACGGGAATATCTTCCATAAAAACTAAACAGAAGCGTTCTGTGAAACTGCTTTGTGTAGTATGAATCCAACTCACAGAGTTGAACACTTCTTTTGAAAGAGCAGTTTTGAAACACTCTTTTTGTAGAATCTGCAAGTGTTCATTTGGAGCGCTTTGAGGCCTATGGTGGAAAAGGAAATATCTTCACTTCTAAACCAGGCAGAAGCATTCTCAGAAACCTCTTTATGATGTGTGCATTCAACTCGGAGAGAGAAGCCTTCCTTTTGATAGAGCAGTTTTGAAACTCTGTTTTTGCAGCATCTGCATGTGGATATTTTGAGCCCCTTCAGGCCTTCGTTGGAAACGGGAATATCTTCCAATAAAAACTAAACAGAAGCGTTCTGTGAAACTGCTTTGTGTAGTATGAATCCAACTCACAGAGTTGAACACTTCTTTTCAAAGAGCAGTTTTGAAACACTCTTTTTGTAGAATCTGCAAGTTTTCATTTGGAGTGCTTTGAGGCCTATGGTGGAAAAGGAAATATCTTCACATAAAACCTAGACAGAAGCATTCTTTGAAACTTCTTTATGATGTGTGCATTCAACTCACAGAGTTGAACCTTCCTTTTCATGGAGAGGTTTGGAAAGAGTCTTTTTGCAGCATCTGCAAGTGGATATTTGGAGCTCTTTCAGGCCTTCGTTAGAAACGGGAATATCTTCCCATAAAAACTGGACAGAAGCATTCTCACAAACTGCTTTGTGATGTGTGTGTTTAACTCACATAGTTGAACCTTTCCTTTGCTAGAGCAGTTATGAAACACTCTTTTTGTAGAATCTGCAAGTGTTCATTTGGAGCGCTTTGAGGCCTATGGTGGAAAAGAAAATATCTTCACTTGTAAACCAGGCAGAAGCATTCTCAGAAACCTCTTTATGATGTGTGCATTCAACTCGGAGAGAGAAGCCTTCCTTTTGATAGAGCAGTTTTGAAACTCTGTTTTTGCAGCATCTGCAAGTGGATATTTGGAGCCACTTCAGGCCTTTGTTGGAAACGGGAATATCTTCCCATAAAAACTAAACAGAAGCGTTCTGTGAAACTGCTTTGTGTAGTATGAATCCAACTCACAGAGTTGAACACTTCTTTTCAAAGAGCAGTTTGGAAACACTCTTTTTGTAGAATCTGCAAGTGTTCATTTGGAGCGCTTTGAGGCCTATGGTGAAAAAGGAAATATCTTCACTTGTAAACCAGGCAGAAGCATTCTCAGAAACCTCTTTATGATGTGTGCATTCAACTCGGAGAGAGAAGCCTTCCTTTTGATAGAGCCGTTTTGAAACTCTGTTTTTGCAGCATCTGCAAGTGGATATTTTGAGCCCCTTCAGGCCTTCGTTGGAAACGAGAATATCTTCCCATAAAAACTAAACAGAAGCGTTCTGTGAAACTGCTTTGTGTAGTATGAATCCAACTCACAGAGTTGAACACTTCTTTTCAAAGAGCAGTTTTGAAACACTCTCTTTGTAGAATCTGCAAGTGTTCATTTGGAGCGCTTTGAGGCCTATGGTGGAAAAGGAAATATCTTCACATAAAACCTAGACAGAAGCATTCTTTGAAACTTTTTTATGATGTGTGCCTTCAACTCACAGAGTTGAACCTTCCTTTTCATGGAGCAGTTTGGAAAGAGTCTTTTTGCAGCATCTGCAAGTGGATATTTGGAGCCCTTTCAGGCCTTCGTTGGAAACGGGAATATCTTCCATAAAAACTAAACAGAAGCGTTCTGTGAAACTGCTTTGTGTAGTATGAATCCAACTCACAGAGTTGAACACTTCTTTTGAAAGAGCAGTTTTGAAACACTCTTTTTGTAGAATCTGCAAGTGTTCATTTGGAGCGCTTTGAGGCCTATGGTGGAAAAGGAAATATCTTCACTTGTAAACCAGGCAGAAGCATTCTCAGAAACCTCTTTATGATGTGTGCATTCAACTCGGAGAGAGAAGCCTTCCTTTTGATAGAGCAGTTTTGAAACTCTGTTTTTGCAGCATCTGCAAGTGGATATTTGGAGCCCCTTCAGGCCTTCGTGGGAAACGGGAATATCTTCCCATAAAAACTAAACAGAAGCGTTCTGTGAAACTGCTTTGTGTAGTATGAATCCAACTCACAGAGTTGAACACTTCTTTTCAAAGAGCAGTTTTGAAACACTCTCTTTGTAGAATCTTCAAGTGTTCATTTGGAGCGCTTTGAGGCCTATGGTGGAAAAGGAAATATCTTCACATAAAACCTAGACAGAAGCATTCTTTGAAACTTTTTTATGATGTGTGCCTTCAACTCACAGAGTTGAACCTTCCTTTTCATGGAGCAGATTGGAAAGAGTCTTTTTGCAGCATCTGCAAGTGGATATTTGGAGCCATTTCGGGCCTTCGTTGGAAACGGGAATATCTTCCCATAAAAACTAAACAGAAGCGTTCTGTGAAACTGCTTTGTGTAGTATGAATCCAACTCACAGAGTTGAACACTTCTATTGAAAGAGCAGTTTTGAAACACTCTTTTTGTAGAATCTGCAAGTTTTCATTTGGAGTGCTTTGAGGCCTATGGTGGAAAAGGAAATATCTTCACATAAAACCTAGACAGAAGCATTCTTTGAAACTTCTTTATGATGTGTGCATTCAACTCACAGAGTTGAACCTTCCTTTTCATGGAGAGGTTTGGAAAGAGTCTTTTTGCAGCATCTGCAAGTGGATATTTGGAGCTCTTTCAGGCCTTCCTTAGAAACGGGAATATCTTCCCATAAAAACTGGACAGAAGCATTCTCACAAACTGCTTTGTGATGTGTGTGTTTAACTCACATAGTTGAACCTTTCCTTTGCTAGAGCAGTTATGAAACACTCTTTTTGTAGGATCTGCAAGTGTTCATTTGGAGCGCTTTGAGGCCTATGGTGGAAAAGGAAATATCTTCACTTGTAAACCAGGCAGAAGCGTTCTCAGAAACCTCTTTATGATGTGTGCATTCAACTCGGAGAGAGAAGCCTTCCTTTTGATAGAGCAGTTTTGAAACTCTGTTTTTGCAGCATCTGCAAGTGGATATTTGGAGCCCCTTCAGGCCTTCGTTGGAAACGGGAATATCTTCCCATAAAAACTAAACAGAAGCGTTCTGTGAAACTGCTTTGTGTAGTATGAATCCAACTCACAGAGTTGAACACTTCTTCTCAAAGAGCAGTTTTGAAACACTCTTTTTGTAGAATCTGCAAGTGTTCATTTTGAGCGTTTTGAGGCCTATGGTGGAAAAGGAAATATCTTCACATAAAACCTAGACAGAAGCATTCTTTGAAACTTCTTTATGATATGTGCCTTCACCTCACAGAGTTGAACCTTCCTTTTCATGGAGCAGTTTGGAAAGAGTCTCTTTGCAGCATCTGCAAGTGGATATTTGGAGCCCTTTCAGGCCTTCGTTGGAAACGGGAATATCTTCCCATAAAAACTAAACAGAAGCGTTCTGTGAAACTGCTTTGTGTAGTATGAATCCAACTCACAGAGTTGAACACTTCTTTTCAAAGAGCAGTTTTGAAACACTCTTTTTGTAGAATCTGCAAGTGTTCATTTGGAGCGCTTTGAGGCCTATGGTGGAAAAGGAAATATCTGCACTTGTAAACCAGGCAGAAGCATTCTCAGAAACCTCTTTATGATGTGTGCATTCAACTCGGAGAGAGAAGCCTTCCTTTTGATAGAGCAGTTTTGAAACTCTGTTTTTGCAGCATCTGCAAGTGGATATTTGGAGCCCCTTCAGGCCTTCGTTGGAAACGGGAATATCTTCCCATAAAAACTAAACAGAAGCGTTCTGTGAAACTGCTTTGTGTAGTATGAATCCAACTCACAGAGTTGAACACTTCTTTTCAAAGAGCAGTTTTGAAACACTCTTTTTGTAGAATCTGCAAGTGTTCCTTGGGAGCGTTTTGAGGCCTATGGTGGAAAAGGAAATATCTTCACATAAAACCTAGACAGAAGCATTCTTTGAAACTTCTTTATGATGTGTGCCTTCACCTCACAGAGTTGAAAATTCCTTTTCATGGAGCAGTTTGGAAAGAGTCTCTTTGCAGCATCTGCAAGTGGATATTTGGAGCCCTTTCAGGCCTTCGTTGGAAACGGGAATATCTTCCCATAAAAACTAAACAGAAGCGTTCTGTGAAACTGCTTTGTGTAGTATGAATCCAACTCACAGAGTTGAACACTTCTTTTGAAAGAGCAGTTTTGAAACACTCTTTTTGTAGAATCTGCAAGTGTTCATTTGGAGTGCTTTGAGGCCTATGGTGGAAAAGGAAATATCTTCACATAAAACCTAGACAGAAGCATTCTTGAAACTTCTTTATGATGTGTGCATTCAACTCACAGAGTTGAACCTTCCTTTTCATGGAGAGGTTTGGAAAGAGTCTTTTTGCAGCATCTGCAAGTGGATATTTGGAGCTCTTTCAGGCCTTCGTTAGAAACGGGAATATCTTCCCATAAAAACTTGACAGAAGCATTCTCACAAACTGCTTTGTGATGTGTGTGTTTAACTCACATAGTTGAACCTTTCCTTTGCTAGAGCAGTTATGAAACACTCTTTTTGTAGAATCTGCAAGTGTTCATTTGGAGCGCTTTGAGGCCTATGGTGGAAAAGGAAATATCTTCACTTGTAAACCAGGCAGAAGCATTCTCAGAAACCTCTTTATGATGTGTCCATTCAACTCGGAGAGAGAAGCCTTCCTTTTGATAGAGCAGTTTTGAAACTCTGTTTTTGCAGCATCTGCAAGTGGATATTTGGAGCCCCTTCAGGCCTTCGTTGGAAACGGGAATATCTTCCCATAAAAACTAAACAGAAGCGTTCTGTGAAACTGCTTTGTGTAGTATGAATCCAACTCACAGAGTTGAACACTTCTTTTCAAAGAGCAGTTTTGAAACACTCTTTTTGTAGAATCTGCAAGTGTTCATTTGGAGCGTTTTGAGGCCTATGGTGGAAAAGGAAATATCTTCACATAAAACCTAGACAGAAGCATTCTTTGAAACTTCTTTATGATGTGTGCCTTCACCTCACAGAGTTGAACCTTCCTTTTCATGGAGCAGTTTGGAAAGAGTCTCTTTGCAGCATCTGCAAGTGGATATTTGGAGCCCTTTCAGGCCTTCGTTGGAAACGGGAATATCTTCCCATAAAAACTAAACAGAAGCGTTCTGTGAAACTGCTTTGTGTAGTATGAATCCAACTCACAGAGTTGAACACTTCTTTTGAAAGAGCAGTTTTGAAACACTCTTTTTGTAGAATCTGCAAGTGTTCATTTGGAGCGCTTTGAGGCCTATGGTGGAAAAGGAAATATCTTCACTTGTAAACCAGGCAGAAGCATTCTCAGAAACCTCTTTATGATGTGTGCATTCAACTCGGAGAGAGAAGCCTTCCTTTTAATAGAGCAGTTTTGAAACTCTGTTTTTGCAGCATCTGCAAGTGGATATTTGGAGCCCCTTCAGGCCTTCGTTGGAAACGGGAATATCTTCCCATAAAAACTAAACAGAAGCGTTCTGTGAAACTGCTTTGTGTAGTATGAATCCAACTCACAGAGTTGAACACTTCTTTTCAAAGAGCAGTTTTGAAACACTCTTTTTGTAGAATCTGCAAGTGTTCATTTGGAGCGTTTTGAGGCCTATGGTGGAAAAGGAAATATCTTCACATAAAACCTAGACAGAAGCATTCTTTGAAACTTCTTTATGATGTGTGCCTTCACCTCACAGAGTTGAACCTTCCTTTTCATGGAGCAGTTCGGAAAGAGTCTCTTTGCAGCATCTGCAAGTGGATATTTGGAGCCCTTTCAGGCTTTCGTTGGAAACGGGAATATCTTCCCATAAAAACTAAACAGAAGCGTTCTGTGAAACTGCTTTGTGTAGTATGAATCCAACTCACAGAGTTGAACACTTCTTTTGAAAGAGCAGTTTTGAAACACTCTTGTTGTAGAATCTGCAAGTGTTCATTTGGAGCGCTTTGAGGCCTATGGTGGAAAAGGAAATATCTGCACTTGTAAACCAGGCAGAAGCATTCTCAGAAACCTCTTTATGATGTGTGCATTCAACTCGGAGAGAGAAGCCTTCCTTTTGATAGAGCAGTTTTGAAACTCTGTTTTTGCAGCATCTGCAAGTGGATATTTGGAGCCCCTTCAGGCCTTCGTTGGAAACGGGAATATCTTCCCATAAAAACTAAACAGAAGCGTTCTGTGAAACTGCTTTGTGTAGTATGAATCCAACTCACAGAGTTGAACACTTCTTTTCAAAGAGCAGTTTTGAAACACTCTTTTTGTAGAATCTGCAAGTGTTCATTTGGAGCGTTTTGAGGCCTACGGTGGAAAAGGAAATATCTTCACATAAAACCTAGACAGAAGCATTCTTTGAAACTTCTTTATGATGTGTGCCTTCACCTCACAGAGTTGAACCTTCCTTTTCATGGAGCAGTTTGGAAAGAGTCTCTTTGCAGCATCTGCAAGTGGATATTTTGAGCCCTTTCAGGCCTTCGTTAGAAACGGGAATATCTTCCCATAAAAACTAAACAGAAGCGTTCTGTGAAACTGCTTTGTGTAGTATGAATCCAACTCACAGAGTTGAACACTTCTTTTCAAAGAGCAGTTTTGAAACACTCTCTTTGTAGAATCTTCAAGTGTTCATTTGGAGCGCTTGGAGGCCTATGGTGGAAAAGGAAATATCTTCACATAAAACCTAGACAGAAGCATTCTTTGAAACTTTTTTATGATGTGTGCCTTCAACTCACAGAGTTGAACCTTCCTTTTCATGGAGCAGATTGGAAAGAGTCTTTTTGCAGCATCTGCAAGTGGATATTTGGAGCCATTTCGGGCCTTCGTTGGAAACGGGAATATCTTCCCATAAAAACTAAACAGAAGCGTTCTGTGAAACTGCTTTGTGTAGTATGAATCCAACTCACAGAGTTGAACACTTCTATTGAAAGAGCAGTTTTGAAACACTCTTTTTGTAGAATCTGCAAGTTTTCATTTGGAGTGCTTTGAGGCCTATGGTGGAAAAGGAAATATCTTCACATAAAACCTAGACAGAAGCATTCTTTGAAACTTCTTTATGATGTGTGCATTCAACTCACAGAGTTGAACCTTCCTTTTCATGGAGAGGTTTGGAAAGAGTCTTTTTGCAGCATCTGCAAGTGGATATTTGGAGCTCTTTCAGGCCTTCCTTAGAAACGGGAATATCTTCCCATAAAAACTGGACAGAAGCATTCTCACAAACTGCTTTGTGATGTGTGTGTTTAACTCACATAGTTGAACCTTTCCTTTGCTAGAGCAGTTATGAAACACTCTTTTTGTAGGATCTGCAAGTGTTCATTTGGAGCGCTTTGAGGCCTATGGTGGAAAAGGAAATATCTTCACTTGTAAACCAGGCAGAAGCGTTCTCAGAAACCTCTTTATGATGTGTGCATTCAACTCGGAGAGAGAAGCCTTCCTTTTGATAGAGCAGTTTTGAAACTCTGTTTTTGCAGCATCTGCAAGTGGATATTTGGAGCCCCTTCAGGCCTTCGTTGGAAACGGGAATATCTTCCCATAAAAACTAAACAGAAGCGTTCTGTGAAACTGCTTTGTGTAGTATGAATCCAACTCACAGAGTTGAACACTTCTTTTCAAAGAGCAGTTTTGAAACACTCTTTTTGTAGAATCTGCAAGTGTTCATTTTGAGCGTTTTGAGGCCTATGGTGGAAAAGGAAATATCTTCACATAAAACCTAGACAGAAGCATTCTTTGAAACTTCTTTATGATATGTGCCTTCACCTCACAGAGTTGAACCTTCCTTTTCATGGAGCAGTTTGGAAAGAGTCTCTTTGCAGCATCTGCAAGTGGATATTTGGAGCCCTTTCAGGCCTTCGTTGGAAACGGGAATATCTTCCCATAAAAACTAAACAGAAGCGTTCTGTGAAACTGCTTTGTGTAGTATGAATCCAACTCACAGAGTTGAACACTTCTTTTCAAAGAGCAGTTTTGAAACACTCTTTTTGTAGAATCTGCAAGTGTTCATTTGGAGCGCTTTGAGGCCTATGGTGGAAAAGGAAATATCTTCACTTGTAAACCAGGCAGAAGCATTCTCAGAAACCTCTTTATGATGTGTGCATTCAACTCGGAGAGAGAAGCCTTCCTTTTGATAGAGCAGTTTTGAAACTCTGTTTTTGCAGCATCTGCAAGTGGATATTTGGAGCCCCTTCAGGCCTTCGTTGGAAACGGGAATATCTTCCCATAAAAACTAAACAGAAGCGTTCTGTGAAACTGCTTTGTGTAGTATGAATCCAACTCACAGAGTTGAACACTTCTTTTCAAAGAGCAGTTTTGAAACACTCTTTTTGTAGAATCTGCAAGTGTTCCTTGGGAGCGTTTTGAGGCCTATGGTGGAAAAGGAAATATCTTCACATAAAACCTAGACAGAAGCATTCTTTGAAACTTCTTTATGATGTGTGCCTTCACCTCACAGAGATGAAAATTCCTTTTCATGGAGCAGTTTGGAAAGAGTCTCTTTGCAGCATCTGCAAGTGGATATTTGGAGCCCTTTCAGGCCTTCGTTGGAAACGGGAATATCTTCCCATAAAAACTAAACAGAAGCGTTCTGTGAAACTGCTTTGTGTAGTATGAATCCAACTCACAGAGTTGAACACTTCTTTTGAAAGAGCAGTTTTGAAACACTCTTTTTGTGGAATCTGCAAGTGTTCATTTGGAGTGCTTTGAGGCCTATGGTGGAAAAGGAAATATCTTCACATAAAACCTAGACAGAAGCATTCTTGAAACTTCTTTATGATGTGTGCATTCAACTCACAGAGTTGAACCTTCCTTTTCATGGAGAGGTTTGGAAAGAGTCTTTTTGCAGCATCTGCAAGTGGATATTTGGAGCTCTTTCAGGCCTTCGTTAGAAACGGGAATATCTTCCCATAAAAACTGGACAGAAGCATTCTCACAAACTGCTTTGTGATGTGTGTGTTTAACTCACATAGTTGAACCTTTCCTTTGCTAGAGCAGTTATGAAACACTCTTTTTGTAGAATCTGCAAGTGTTCATTTGGAGCGCTTTGAGGCCTATGGTGGAAAAGGAAATATCTTCACTTGTAAACCAGGCAGAAGCATTCTCAGAAACCTCTTTATGATGTGTCCATTCAACTCGGAGAGAGAAGCCTTCCTTTTGATAGAGCAGTTTTGAAACTCTGTTTTTGCAGCATCTGCAAGTGGATATTTGGAGCCCCTTCAGGCCTTCGTTGGAAACGGGAATATCTTCCCATAAAAACTAAACAGAAGCGTTCTGTGAAACTGCTTTGTGTAGTATGAATCCAACTCACAGAGTTGAACACTTCTTTTCAAAGAGCAGTTTTGAAACACTCTTTTTGTAGAATCTGCAAGTGTTCATTTGGAGCGTTTTGAGGCCTATGGTGGAAAAGGAAATATCTTCACATAAAACCTAGACAGAAGCATTCTTTGAAACTTCTTTATGATGTGTGCCTTCACCTCACAGAGTTGAACCTTCCTTTTCATGGAGCAGTTTGGAAAGAGTCTCTTTGCAGCATCTGCAAGTGGATATTTGGAGCCCTTTCAGGCCTTCGTTGGAAACGGGAATATCTTCCCATAAAAACTAAACAGAAGCGTTCTGTGAAACTGCTTTGTGTAGTATGAATCCAACTCACAGAGTTGAACACTTCTTTTGAAAGAGCAGTTTTGAAACACTCTTTTTGTAGAATCTGCAAGTGTTCATTTGGAGCGCTTTGAGGCCTATGGTGGAAAAGGAAATATCTTCACTTGTAAACCAGGCAGAAGCATTCTCAGAAACCTCTTTATGATGTGTGCATTCAACTCGGAGAGAGAAGCCTTCCTTTTGATAGAGCAGTTTTGAAACTCTGTTTTTGCAGCCTCTGCAAGTGGATATTTGGAGCCCCTTCAGGCCTTCGTTGGAAACGGGAATATCTTCCCATAAAAACTAAACAGAAGCGTTCTGTGAAACTGCTTTGTGTACTATGAATCCAACTCACAGAGTTGAACACTTCTTTTGAAAGAGCAGTTTTGAAACACTCTTTTTGTAGAATCTGCAAGTGTTCATTTGGAGCGCTTTGAGGCCTATGGTGGAAAAGGAAACATCTTCACTTGTAAACCAGGCAGAAGCATTCTCAGAAACCTCTTTATGATGTGTGCATTCAACTCGGAGAGAGAAGCCTTCCTTTTGATAGAGCAGTTTTGAAACTCTGTTTTTGCAGCATCTGCAAGTGGATATTTGGAGCCCCTTCAAGCCTTCGTTGGAAACGGGAATATCTTCCCATAAAAACTAAACAGAAGCGTTCTGTGAAACTGCTTTGTGTAGAGTGAATCCAACTCACAGAGTTGAACACTTCTTTTCAAAGAGCAGTTTTGAAACACTCTTTTTGTAGAATCTGCAAGTGTTCATTTGGAGCGTTTTGAGGCCTATGGTGGAAAAGGAAATATCTTCACATAAAACCTAGACAGAAGCATTCTTTGAAACTTCTTTATGATGTGTGCCTTCACCTCACAGAGTTGAACCTCCCTTTTCATGGAGCAGTTTGGAAAGAGTCTCTTTGCAGCATCTGCAAGTGGATATTTGGAGCCCTTTCAGGCCTTCGTTGGAAACGGGAATATCTTCCCATAAAAACTGGACAGAAGCATTCTCACAAACTGCTTTGTGATGTGTGTGTTTAACTCACATAGTTGAACCTTTCCTTTGCTAGAGCAGTTATGAAACACTCTTTTTGTAGAATCTGCAAGTGTTCATTTGGAGCGCTTTGAGGCCTATGGTGGAAAAGAAAATATCTTCACTTGTAAACCAGGCAGAAGCATTCTCAGAAACCTCTTTATGATGTGTGCATTCAACTCGGAGAGAGAAGCCTTCCTTTTGATAGAGCAGTTTTGAAACTCTGTTTTTGCAGCATCTGCAAGTGGATATTTGGAGCCACTTCAGGCCTTTGTTGGAAACGGGAATATCTTCCCATAAAAACTAAACAGAAGCGTTCTGTGAAACTGCTTTGTGTAGTATGAATCCAACTCACAGAGTTGAACACTTCTTTTCAAAGAGCAGTTTTGAAACACTCTTTTTGTAGAATCTGCAAGTGTTCATTTGGAGCGCTTTGAGGCCTATGGTGGAAAAGGAAATATCTTCACTTGTAAACCAGGCGGAAGCATTCTCAGAAACCTCTTTATGATGTGTGCATTCAACTCGGAGAGAGAAGCCTTCCTTTTGATAGAGCAGTTTTGAAACTCTGTTTTTGCAGCATCTGCAAGTGGATATTTGGAGCCCCTTCAAGCCTTCGTTGGAAACGGGAATATCTTCCCATAAAAACTAAACAGAAGCGTTCTGTGAAACTGCTTTGTGTAGAGTGAATCCAACTCACAGAGTTGAACACTTCTTTTCAAAGAGCAGTTTTGAAACACTCTTTTTGTAGAATCTGCAAGTGTTCATTTGGAGCGTTTTGAGGCCTATGGTGGAAAAGGAAATATCTTCACATAAAACCTAGACAGAAGCATTCTTTGAAACTTCTTTATGATGTGTGCCTTCACCTCACAGAGTTGAACCTCCCTTTTCATGGAGCAGTTTGGAAAGAGTCTCTTTGCAGCATCTGCAAGTGGATATTTGGAGCCCTTTCAGGCCTTCGTTGGAAACGGGAATATCTTCCCATAAAAACTGGACAGAAGCATTCTCACAAACTGCTTTGTGATGTGTGTGTTTAACTCACATAGTTGAACCTTTCCTTTGCTAGAGCAGTTATGAAACACTCTTTTTGTAGAATCTGCAAGTGTTCATTTGGAGCGCTTTGAGGCCTATGGTGGAAAAGAAAATATCTTCACTTGTAAACCAGGCAGAAGCATTCTCAGAAACCTCTTTATGATGTGTGCATTCAACTCGGAGAGAGAAGCCTTCCTTTTGATAGAGCAGTTTTGAAACTCTGTTTTTGCAGCATCTGCAAGTGGATATTTGGAGCCACTTCAGGCCTTTGTTGGAAACGGGAATATCTTCCCATAAAAACTAAACAGAAGCGTTCTGTGAAACTGCTTTGTGTAGTATGAATCCAACTCACAGAGTTGAACACTTCTTTTCAAAGAGCAGTTTTGAAACACTCTTTTTGTAGAATCTGCAAGTGTTCATTTGGAGCGCTTTGAGGCCTATGGTGGAAAAGGAAATATCTTCACTTGTAAACCAGGCGGAAGCATTCTCAGAAACCTCTTTATGATGTGTGCATTCAACTCGGAGAGAGAAGCCTTCCTTTTGATAGAGCCGTTTTGAAACTCTGTTTTTGCAGCATCTGCAAGTGGATATTTTGAGCCCCTTCAGGCCTTCGTTGGAAACGAGAATATATTCCCATAAAAACTAAACAGAAGCGTTCTGTGAAACTGCTTTGTGTAGTATGAATCCAACTCACAGAGTTGAACACTTCTTTTCAAAGAGCAGTTTTGAAACACTCTCTTTGTAGAATCTGCAAGTGTTCATTTGGAGCGCTTTGAGGCCTATGGTGGAAAAGGAAATATCTTCACATAAAACCTAGACAGAAGCATTCTTTGAAACTTTTTTATGATGTTTGCCTTCAACTCACAGAGTTGAACCTTCCTTTTCATGGAGCAGTTTGGAAAGAGTCCTTTTGCAGCATCTGCAAGTGGATATTTGGAGCCCTGTCAGGCCTTCGTTGGAAACGGGAATATCTTCCCATAAAAACTAAACAGAAGCGTTCTGTGAAACTGCTTTGTGTAGTATGAATCCAACTCACAGAGTTGAACACTTCTTTTCAAAGAGCAGTTTTGAAACACTCTTTTTGTAGAATCTGCAAGTGTTCATTTGGAGCGCTTTGAGGCCTATGGTGGAAAAGGAAATATCTTCACTTGTAAACCAGGCAGAAGCATTCTCAGAAACCTCTTTATGATGTGTGCATTCAACTCGGAGAGAGAAGCCTTCCTTTTGATAGAGCAGTTTTGAAACTCTGTTTTTGCAGCATCTGCAAGTGGATATTTGGAGCCCCTTCAGGCCTTCGTTGGAAACGGGAATATCTTCCCATAAAAACTAAACAGAAGCGTTCTGTGAAACTGCTTTGTGTAGTATGAATCCAACTCACAGAGTTGAACACTTCTTTTCAAAGAGCAGTTTTGAAACACTCTTTTTGTAGAATCTGCAAGTGTTCCTTTGGAGCGTTTTGAGGCCTATGGTGGAAAAGGAAATATCTTCACATAAAACCTAGACAGAAGCATTCTTTGAAACTTCTTTATGATGTGTGCCTTCACCTCACAGAGTTGAAAATTCCTTTTCATGGAGCAGTTTGGAAAGAGTCTCTTTGCAGCATCTGCAAGTGGATATTTGGAGCCCTTTCAGGCCTTCGTTGGAAACGGGAATATCTTCCCATAAAAACTAAACAGAAGCGTTCTGTGAAACTGCTTTGTGTAGTATGAATCCAACTCACAGAGTTGAACACTTCTTTTGAAAGAGCAGTTTTGAAACACTCTTTTTGTAGAATCTGCAAGTGTTCATTTGGAGTGCTTTGAGGCCTATGGTGGAAAAGGAAATATCTTCACATAAAACCTAGACAGAAGCATTCTTGAAACTTCTTTATGATGTGTGCATTCAACTCACAGAGTTGAACCTTCCTTTTCATGGAGAGGTTTGGAAAGAGTCTTTTTGCAGCATCTGCAAGTGGATATTTGGAGCTCTTTCAGGCCTTCGTTAGAAACGGGAATATCTTCCCATAAAAACTGGACAGAAGCATTCTCACAAACTGCTTTGTGATGTGTGTGTTTAACTCACATAGTTGAACCTTTCCTTTGCTAGAGCAGTTATGAAACACTCTTTTTGTAGAATCTGCAAGTGTTCATTTGGAGCGATTTGAGGCCTATGGTGGAAAAGGAAATATCTTCACTTGTAAACCAGGCAGAAGCATTCTCAGAAACCTCTTTATGATGTGTGCATTCAACTCGGAGAGAGAAGCCTTCCTTTTGATAGAGCAGTTTTGAAACTCTGTTTTTGCAGCATCTGCAAGTGGATATTTGGAGCCCCTTCAGGCCTTCGTTGGAAACGGGAATATCTTCCCATGAAAACTAAACAGAAGCGTTCTGTGAAACTGCTTTGTGTAGTATGAATCCAACTCACAGAGTTGAACACTTCTTTTCAAAGAGCAGTTTTGAAACACTCTTTTTGTAGAATCTGCAAGTGTTCATTTGGAGCGTTTTGAGGCCTATGGTGGAAAAGGAAATATCTTCACATAAAACCTAGACAGAAGCATTCTTTGAAACTTCTTTATGATATGTGCCTTCACCTCACAGAGTTGAACCTTCCTTTTCATGGAGCAGTTTGGAAAGAGTCTCTTTGCAGCATCTGCAAGTGGATATTTGGAGCCCTTTCAGGCCTTCGTTGGAAACGGGAATATCTTCCCATAAAAACTAAACAGAAGCGTTCTGTGAAACTGCTTTGTGTAGTATGAATCCAACTCACAGAGTTGAACACTTCTTTTGAAAGAGCAGTTTTGAAACACTCTTTTTGTAGAATCTGCAAGTGTTCATTTGGAGTGCTTTGAGGCCTATGGTGGAAAAGGAAATATCTTCACATAAAACCTAGACAGAAGCATTCTTGAAACTTCTTTATGATGTGTGCATTCAACTCACAGAGTTGAACCTTCCTTTTCATGGAGCAGTTTGGAAAGAGTCTCTTTGCAGCATCTGCAAGTGGATATTTGGAGCCGTTTCAGGCCTTCGTTGGAAACGGGAATATCTTCCCATAAAAACTAAACAGAAGCGTTCTGTGAAACTGCTTTGTGTAGTATGAATCCAACTCACAGAGTTGAACACTTCTTTTGAAAGAGCAGTTTTGAAACACTCTTTTTGTAGAATCTGCAAGTGTTCATTTGGAGCGCTTTGAGGCCTATGGTGGAAAAGGAAATATCTTCACTTGTAAACCAGGCAGAAGCATTCTCAGAAACCTCTTTATGATGTGTGCATTCAACTCGGAGAGAGAAGCCTTCCTTTTGATAGAGCAGTTTTGAAACTCTGTTTTTGCAGCCTCTGCAAGTGGATATTTGGAGCCCCTTCAGGCCTTCGTTGGAAACGGGAATATCTTCCCATAAAAACTAAACAGAAGCGTTCTGTGAAACTGCTTTGTGTAGTATGAATCCAACTCACAGAGTTGAACACTTCTTTTCAAAGAGCAGTTTTGAAACACTCTTTTTGTAGAATCTGCAAGTGTTCATTTGGAGCGTTTTGAGGCCTATGGTTGAAAAGGAAATATCTTCACATAAAACCTAGACAGAAGCATTCTTTGAAACTTCTTTATGATGTGTGCCTTCACCTCACAGAGTTGAACCTTCCTTTTCATGGAGCAGTTTGGAAAGAGTCTCTTTGCAGCATCTGCAAGTGGATATTTGGAGCCCTTTCAGGCTTTCGTTGGAAACGGGAATATCTTCCCATAAAAACTAAACAGAAGCGTTCTGTGAAACTGCTTTGTGTAGTATGAATCCAACTCACAGAGTTGAACACTTCTTTTGAAAGAGCAGTTTTGAAACACTCTTGTTGTAGAATCTGCAAGTGTTCATTTGGAGCGCTTTGAGGCCTATGGTGGAAAAGGAAATATCTGCACTTGTAAACCAGGCAGAAGCATTCTCAGAAACCTCTTTATGATGTGTGCATTCAACTCGGAGAGAGAAGCCTTCCTTTTGATAGAGCAGTTTTGAAACTCTGTTTTTGCAGCATCTGCAAGTGGATATTTGGAGCCCCTTCAGGCCTTCGTTGGAAACGGGAATATCTTCCCATAAAAACTAAACAGAAGCGTTCTGTGAAACTGCTTTGTGTAGTATGAATCCAACTCACAGAGTTGAACACTTCTTTTCAAAGAGCAGTTTGGAAACACTCTTTTTGTAGAATCTGCAAGTGTTCATTTGGAGTGCTTTGAGGCCTATGGTTGAAAAGGAAATATCTTCACATAAAACCTAGACAGAAGCATTCTTTGAAACTTCTTTATGATGTGTGCATTCAACTCACAGAGTTGAACCTTCCTTTTCATGGAGAGGTTTGGAAAGAGTCTTTTTGCAGCATCTGCAAGTGGATATTTGGAGCTCTTTCAGGCCTTCGTTAGAAACGGGAATATCTTCCCATAAAAACTGGACAGAAGCATTCTCACAAACTGCTTTGTGATGTGTGTGTTTAACTCACATAGTTGAACCTTTCCTTTGCTAGAGCAGTTATGAAACACTCTTTTTGTAGAATCTGCAAGTGTTCATTTGGAGCGATTTGAGGCCTATGGTGGAAAAGGAAATATCTTCTCTTGTAAACCAGGCAGAAGCATTCTCAGAAACCTCTTTATGATGTGTGCATTCAACTCGGAGAGAGAAGCCTTCCTTTTGATAGAGCAGTTTTGAAACTCTGTTTTTGCAGCATCTGCAAGTGGATATTTGGAGCCCCTTCAGGCCTTCGTTGGAAACGGGAATATCTTCCCATGAAAACTAAACAGAAGCGTTCTGTGAAACTGCTTTGTGTAGTATGAATCCAACTCACAGAGTTGAACACTTCTTTTCAAAGAGCAGTTTTGAAACACTCTTTTTGTAGAATCTGCAAGTGTTCATTTGGAGCGTTTTGAGGCCTATGGTGGAAAAGGAAATATGTTCACATAAAACCTAGACAGAAGCATTCTTTGAAACTTCTTTATGATATGTGCCTTCACCTCACAGAGTTGAACATTCCTTTTCATGGAGCAGTTTGGAAAGAGTCTCTTTGCAGCATCTGCAAGTGGATATTTGGAGCCCTTTCAGGCCTTCGTTGGAAACGGGAATATCTTCCCATAAAAACTAAACAGAAGCGTTCTGTGAAACTGCTTTGTGTAGTATGAATCCAACTCACAGAGTTGAACACTTCTTTTGAAAAAGCAGTTTTGAAACACTCTTTTTGTAGAATCTGCAAGTGTTCATTTGGAGTGCTTTGAGGCCTATGGTGGAAAAGGAAATATCTTCACATAAAACCTAGACAGAAGCATTCTTGAAACTTCTTTATGATGTGTGCATTCAACTCACAGAGTTGAACCTTCCTTTTCATGGAGAGGTTTGGAAAGAGTCTTTTTGCAGCATCTGCAAGTGGATATTTGGAGCTCTTTCAGGCCTTCGTTAGAAACGGGAATATCTTCCCATAAAAACTGGACAGAAGCATTCTCACAAACTGCTTTGTGATGTGTGTGTTTATCTCACATAGTTGAACCTTTCCTTTGCTAGAGCAGTTATGAAACACTCTTTTTGTAGAATCTGCAAGTGTTCATTTGGAGCGCTTTGAGGCCTATGGTGGAAAAGGAAATATCTTCACTTGTAAACCAGGCAGAAGCATTCTCAGAAACCTCTTTATGATGTGTGCATTCAACTCGGAGAGAGAAGCCTTCCTTTTGATAGAGCAGTTTTGAAACTCTGTTTTTGCAGCATCTGCAAGTGGATATTTGGAGCCCCTTCAGGCCTTCGTTGGAAACGGGAATATCTTCCCATAAAAACTAAACAGAAGCGTTCTGTGAAACTGCTTTGTGTAGTATGAATCCAACTCACAGAGTTGAACACTTCTTTTCAAAGAGCAGTTTTGAAACACTCTTTTTGTAGAATCTGCAAGTGTTCATTTGGAGCGTTTTGAGGCCTATGGTGGAAAAGGAAATATCTTCACATAAAACCTAGACAGAAGCATTCTTTGAAACTTCTTTATGATGTGTGCCTTCACCTCACAGAGTTGAACCTTCCTTTTCATGGAGCAGTTTGGAAAGAGTCTCTTTGCAGCATCTGCAAGTGGATATTTGGAGCCGTTTCAGGCCTTCGTTGGAAACGGGAATATCTTCCCATAAAAACTAAACAGAAGCGTTCTGTGAAACTGCTTTGTGTAGTATGAATCCAACTCACAGAGTTGAACACTTCTTTTGAAAGAGCAGTTTTGAAACACTCTTTTTGTAGAATCTGCAAGTGTTCATTTGGAGCGCTTTGAGGCCTATGGTGGAAAAGGAAATATCTTCACTTGTAAACAAGGCAGAAGCATTCTCAGAAACCTCTTTATGATGTGTGCATTCAACTCGGAGAGAGAAGCCTTCCTTTTGATAGAGCAGTTTTGAAACTCTGTTTTTGCAGCCTCTGCAAGTGGATATTTGGAGCCCCTTCAGGCCTTCGTTGGAAACGGGAATATCTTCCCATAAAAACTAAACAGAAGCGTTCTGTGAAACTGCTTTGTGTAGTATGAATCCAACTCACAGAGTTGAACACTTCTTTTCAAAGAGCAGTTTTGAAACACTCTTTTTGTAGAATCTGCAAGTGTTCATTTGGAGCGTTTTGAGGCCTATGGTTGAAAAGGAAATATCTTCACATAAAACCTAGACAGAAGCATTCTTTGAAACTTCTTTATGATGTGTGCCTTCACCTCACAGAGTTGAACCTTCCTTTTCATGGAGCAGTTTGGAAAGAGTCTCTTTGCAGCATCTGCAAGTGGATATTTGGAGCCCTTTCAGGCTTTCGTTGGAAACGGGAATATCTTCCCATAAAAACTAAACAGAAGCGTTCTGTGAAACTGCTTTGTGTAGTATGAATCCAACTCACAGAGTTGAACACTTCTTTTGAAAGAGCAGTTTTGAAACACTCTTGTTGTAGAATCTGCAAGTGTTCATTTGGAGCGCTTTGAGGCCTATGGTGGTAAAGGAAATATCTGCACTTGTAAACCAGGCAGAAGCATTCTCAGAAACCTCTTTATGATGTGTGCATTCAACTCGGAGAGAGAAGCCTTCCTTTTGATAGAGCAGTTTTGAAACTCTGTTTTTGCAGCATCTGCAAGTGGATATTTGGAGCCCCTTCAGGCCTTCGTTGGAAACGGGAATATCTTCCCATAAAAACTAAACAGAAGCGTTCTGTGAAACTGCTTTGTGTAGTATGAATCCAACTCACAGAGTTGAACACTTCTTTTCAAAGAGCAGTTTGGAAACACTCTTTTTGTAGAATCTGCAAGTGTTCATTTGGAGTGCTTTGAGGCCTACGGTTGAAAAGGAAATATCTTCACATAAAACCTAGACAGAAGCATTCTTTGAAACTTCTTTATGATGTGTGCATTCAACTCACAGAGTTGAACCTTCCTTTTCATGGAGAGGTTTGGAAAGAGTCTTTTTGCAGCATCTGCAAGTGGATATTTGGAGCTCTTTCAGGCCTTCGTTAGAAACGGGAATATCTTCCCATAAAAACTGGACAGAAGCATTCTCACAAACTGCTTTGTGATGTGTGTGTTTAACTCACATAGTTGAACCTTTCCTTTGCTAGAGCAGTTATGAAACACTCTTTTTGTAGAATCTGCAAGTGTTCATTTGGAGCGATTTGAGGCCTATGGTGGAAAAGGAAATATCTTCACTTGTAAACCAGGCAGAAGCATTCTCAGAAACCTCTTTATGATGTGTGCATTCAACTCGGAGAGAGAAGCCTTCCTTTTGATAGAGCAGTTTTGAAACTCTGTTTTTGCAGCATCTGCAAGTGGATATTTGGAGCCCCTTCAGGCCTTCGTTGGAAACGGGAATATCTTCCCATGAAAACTAAACAGAAGCGTTCTGTGAAACTGCTTTGTGTAGTATGAATCCAACTCACAGAGTTGAACACTTCTTTTCAAAGAGCAGTTTTGAAACACTCTTTTTGTAGAATCTGCAAGTGTTCATTTGGAGCGTTTTGAGGCCTATGGTGGAAAAGGAAATATGTTCACATAAAACCTAGACAGAAGCATTCTTTGAAACTTCTTTATGATATGTGCCTTCACCTCACAGAGTTGAACCTTCCTTTTCATGGAGCAGTTTGGAAAGAGTCTCTTTGCAGCATCTGCAAGTGGATATTTGGAGCCCTTTCAGGCCTTCGTTGGAAACGGGAATATCTTCCCATAAAAACTAAACAGAAGCGTTCTGTGAAACTGCTTTGTGTAGTATGAATCCAACTCACAGAGTTGAACACTTCTTTTCAAAGAGCAGTTTTGAAACACTCTTTTTGTAGAATCTGCAAGTGTTCATTTGGAGCGCTTTGAGGCCTATGGTGGAAAAGGAAACATCTTCACTTGTAAACCAGGCAGAAGCATTCTCAGAAACCTCTTTATGATGTGTGCATTCAACTCGGAGAGAGAAGCCTTCCTTTTGATAGAGCAGTTTTGAAACTCTGTTTTTGCAGCATCTGCAAGTGGATATTTGGAGCCCCTTCAGGCCTTCGTTGGAAACGGGAATATCTTCCCATAAAAACTAAACAGAAGCGTTCTGTGAAACTGCTTTGTGTAGTATGAATCCAACTCACAGAGTTGAACACTTCTTTTCAAAGAGCAGTTTTGAAACACTCTCTTTGTAGAATCTGCAAGTGTTCATTTGGAGCGCTTTGAGGCCTATGGTGGAAAAGGAAATATCTTCACATAAAACCTAGACAGAAGCATTCTTTGAAACTTTTTTATGATGTGTGCCTTCAACTCACAGAGTTGAACCTTCCTTTTCATGGAGCAGTTTGGAAAGAGTCTTTTTGCAGCATCTGCAAGTGGATATTTGGAGCCCTTTCAGGCCTTCGTTGGAAACGGGAATATCTTCCCATAAAAACTAAACAGAAGCGTTCTGTGAAACTGTTTTGTGTAGTATGAATCCAACTCACAGAGTTGAACACTTCTTTTGAAAGAGCAGTTTTGAAACACTCTTTTTGTAGAATCTGCAAGTTTTCATTTGGAGTGCTTTGAGGCCTATGGTGGAAAAGGAAATATCTTCACATAAAACCTAGACAGAAGCATTCTTTGAAACTTCTTTATGATGTGTGCATTCAACTCACAGAGTTGAACCTTCCTTTTCATGGAGAGGTTTGGAAAGAGTCTTTTTGCAGCATCTGCAAGTGGATATTTGGAGCTCTTTCAGGTCTTCGTTAGAAACGGGAATATCTTCCCATAAAAACTGGACAGAAGCATTCTCACAAACTGCTTTGTGATGTGTGTGTTTAACTCACATAGTTGAACCTTTCCTTTGCTAGAGCAGTTTTGAAACACTCTTTTTGTAGAATCTGCAAGTGTTCATTTGGAGCGCTTTGAGGCCTATGGTGGAAAAGGAAATATCTTCACTTGTAAACCAGGCAGAAGCATTCTCAGAAACCTCTTTATGATGTGTGCATTCAACTCGGAGAGAGAAGCCTTCCTTTTGATAGAGCAGTTTTGAAACTCTGTTTTTGCAGCATCTGCAAGTGGATATTTGGAGCCCCTTCAGGCCTTCGTTGGAAACGGGAATATCTTCCCATAAAAACTAAACAGAAGCGTTCTGTGAAACTGCTTTGTGTAGTATGAATCCAACTCACAGAGTTGAACACTTCTTTTCAAAGAGCAGTTTTGAAACACTCTTTTTGTAGAATCTGCAAGTGTTCATTTGGAGCGTTTTGAGGCCTATGGTGGAAAAGGAAATATCTTCACATAAAACCTAGACAGAAGCATTCTTTGAAACTTCTTTATGATATGTGCCTTCACCTCACAGAGTTGAACCTTCCTTTTCATGGAGCAGTTTGGAAAGAGTCTCTTTGCAGCATCTGCAAGTGGATATTTGGAGCCGTTTCAGGCCTTCGTTGGAAACGGGAATATCTTCCCATAAAAACTAAACAGAAGCGTTCTGTGAAACTGCTTTGTGTACTATGAATCCAACTCACAGAGTTGAACACTTCTTTTGAAAGAGCAGTTTTGAAACACTCTTTTCGTAGAATCTGCAAGTGTTCATTTGGAGCGCTTTGAGGCCTACGGTGGAAAAGGAAACATCTTCACTTGTAAACCAGGCAGAAGCATTCTCAGAAACCTCTTTATGATGTGTGCATTCAACTCGGAGAGAGAAGCCTTCCTTTTGATAGAGCAGTTTTGAAACTCTGTTTTTGCAGCATCTGCAAGTGGACATTTGGAGCCCCTTCAAGCCTTCGTTGGAAACGGGAATATCTTCCCATAAAAACTAAACAGAAGCGTTCTGTGAAACTGCTTTGTGTAGTATGAATCCAACTCACAGAGTTGAACACTTCTTTTCAAAGAGCAGTTTTGAAACACTCTTTTTGTAGAATCTGCAAGTGTTCATTTGGAGCGTTTTGAGGCCTACGGTGGAAAAGGAAATATCTTCACATAAAACCTAGACAGAAGCATTCTTTGAAACTTCTTTATGATGTGTGCCTTCACCTCACAGAGTTGAACCTTCCTTTTCATGGAGCAGTTTGGAAAGAGTCTCTTTGCAGCATCTGCAAGTGGATATTTGGAGCCCTTTCAGGCCTTCGTTGGAAACGGGAATATCTTCCCATAAAAACTAAACAGAAGCGTTCTGTGAAACTGCTTTGTGTAGTATGAATCCAACTCACAGAGTTGAACACTTCTTTTCAAAGAGCAGTTTTGAAACACTCTCTTTGTAGAATCTTCAAGTGTTCATTTGGAGCGCTTTGAGGCCTATGGTGGAAAAGGAAATATCTTCACATAAAACCTAGACAGAAGCATTCTTTGAAACTTTTTTATGATGTGTGCCTTCAACTCACAGAGTTGAACCTTCCTTTTCATGGAGCAGATTGGAAAGAGTCTTTTTGCAGCATCTGCAAGTGGATATTTGGAGCCATTTCGGGCCTTCGTTGGAAACGGGAATATCTTCCCATAAAAACTAAACAGAAGCGTTCTGTGAAACTGCTTTGTGTAGTATGAATCCAACTCACAGAGTTGAACACTTCTATTGAAAGAGCAGTTTTCAAACACTCTTTTTGTAGAATCTGCAAGTTTTCATTTGGAGTGCTTTGAGGCCTATGGTGGAAAAGGAAATATCTTCACATAAAACCTAGACAGAAGCATTCTTTGAAACTTCTTTATGATGTGTGCATTCAACTCACAGAGTTGAACCTTCCTTTTCATGGAGAGGTTTGGAAAGAGTCTTTTTGCAGCATCTGCAAGTGGATATTTGGAGCTCTTTCAGGCCTTCCTTAGAAACGGGAATATCTTCCCATAAAAACTGGACAGAAGCATTCTCACAAACTGCTTTGTGATGTGTGTGTTTAACTCACATAGTTGAACCTTTCCTTTGCTAGAGCAGTTATGAAACACTCTTTTTGTAGGATCTGCAAGTGTTCATTTGGAGCGCTTTGAGGCCTATGGTGGAAAAGGAAATATCTTCACTTGTAAACCAGGCAGAAGCGTTCTCAGAAACCTCTTTATGATGTGTGCATTCAACTCGGAGAGAGAAGCCTTCCTTTTGATAGAGCAGTTTTGAAACTCTGTTTTTGCAGCATCTGCAAGTGGATATTTGGAGCCCCTTCAGGCCTTCGTTGGAAACGGGAATATCTTCCCATAAAAACTAAACAGAAGCGTTCTGTGAAACTGCTTTGTGTAGTATGAATCCAACTCACAGAGTTGAACACTTCTTTTCAAAGAGCAGTTTTGAAACACTCTTTTTGTAGAATCTGCAAGTGTTCATTTTGAGCGTTTTGAGGCCTATGGTGGAAAAGGAAATATGTTCACATAAAACCTAGACAGAAGCATTCTTTGAAACTTCTTTATGATATGTGCCTTCACCTCACAGAGTTGAACCTTCCTTTTCATGGAGCAGTTTGGAAAGAGTCTCTTTGCAGCATCTGCAAGTGGATATTTGGAGCCCTTTCAGGCCTTCGTTGGAAACGGGAATATCTTCCCATAAAAACTAAACAGAAGCGTTCTGTGAAACTGCTTTGTGTAGTATGAATCCAACTCACAGAGTTGAACACTTCTTTTGAAAGAGCAGTTTTGAAACACTCTTTTTGTAGAATCTGCAAGTGTTCATTTGGAGTGCTTTGAGGCCTATGGTGGAAAAGGAAATATCTTCACATAAAACCTAGACAGAAGCATTCTTGAAACTTCTTTATGATGTGTGCATTCAACTCACAGTGTTGAACCTTCCTTTTCATGGAGAGGTTTGGAAAGAGTCTTTTTGCAGCATCTGCAAGTGGATATTTGGAGCTCTTTCAGGCCTTCGTTAGAAACGGGAATATCTTCCCATAAAAACTGGACAGAAGCATTCTCACAAACTGCTTTGTGATGTGTGTGTTTAACTCACATAGTTGAACCTTTCCTTTGCTAGAGCAGTTATGAAACACTCTTTTTGTAGAATCTGCAAGTGTTCATTTGGAGCGCTTTGAGGCCTATGGTGGAAAAGGAAATATCTTCACTTGTAAACCAGGCAGAAGCATTCTCAGAAACCTCTTTATGATGTGTCCATTCAACTCGGAGAGAGAAGCCTTCCTTATGATAGAGCAGTTTTGAAACTCTGTTTTTGCAGCATCTGCAAGTGGATATTTGGAGCCCCTTCAGGCCTTCGTTGGAAACGGGAATATCTTCCCATAAAAACTAAACAGAAGCGTTCTGTGAAACTGCTTTGTGTAGTATGAATCCAACTCACAGAGTTGAACACTTCTTTTCAAAGAGCAGTTTTGAAACACTCTTTTTGTAGAATCTGCAAGTGTTCATTTGGAGCGTTTTGAGGCCTATGGTGGAAAAGGAAATATCTACACATAAAACCTAGACAGAAGCATTCTTTGAAACTTCTTTATGATGTGTGCCTTCACCTCACAGAGTTGAACCTTCCTTTTCATGGAGCAGATTGGAAAGAGTCTCTTTGCAGCATCTGCAAGTGCATATTTGGAGCCCCTTCAGGCCTTCGTTGGAAACGGGAATATCTTCCCATAAAAACTAAACAGAAGCGTTCTGTGAAACTGCTTTGTGTAGTATGAATCCAACTCACAGAGTTCAACACTTCTTTTCAAAGAGCAGTTTTGAAACACTCTTTTTGTAGAATCTGCAAGTGTTCATTTGGAGCGCTTTGAGGCCTATGGTGGAAAAGGAAATATCTTCACTTGTAAACCAGGCAGAAGCATTCTCAGAAACCTCTTTATGATGTGTGCATTCAACTCGGAGAGAGAAGCCTTCCTTTTGATAGAGCAGTTTTGAAACTCTGTTTTTGCAGCCTCTGCAAGTGGATATTTGGAGCCCCTTCAGGCCTTCGTTGGAAACGGGAATATCTTCCCATAAAAACTAAACAGAAGCGTTCTGTGAAACTGCTTTGTGTAGTATGAATCCAACTCACAGAGTTGAACACTTCTTTTCAAAGAGCAGTTTTGAAACACTCTTTTTGTAGAATCTGCAAGTGTTCATTTGGAGCGTTTTGAGGCCTATGGTTGAAAAGGAAATATCTTCACATAAAACCTAGACAGAAGCATTCTTTGAAACTTCTTTATGATGTGTGCCTTCACCTCACAGAGTTGAACCTTCCTTTTCATGGAGCAGTTTGGAAAGAGTCTCTTTGCAGCATCTGCAAGTGGATATTTGGAGCCCTTTCAGGCTTTCGTTGGAAACGGGAATATCTTCCCATAAAAACTAAACAGAAGCGTTCTGTGAAACTGCTTTGTGTAGTATGAATCCAACTCACAGAGTTGAACACTTCTTTTGAAAGAGCAGTTTTGAAACACTCTTGTTGTAGAATCTGCAAGTGTTCATTTGGAGCGCTTTGAGGCCTATGGTGGAAAAGGAAATATCTGCACTTGTAAACCAGGCAGAAGCATTCTCAGAAACCTCTTTATGATGTGTGCATTCAACTCGGAGAGAGAAGCCTTCCTTTTGATAGAGCAGTTTTGAAACTCTGTTTTTGCAGCATCTGCAAGTGGATATTTGGAGCCCCTTCAGGCCTTCGTTGGAAACGGGAATATCTTCCCATAAAAACTAAACAGAAGCGTTCTGTGAAACTGCTTTGTGTAGTATGAATCCAACTCACAGAGTTGAACACTTCTTTTCAAAGAGCAGTTTGGAAACACTCTTTTTGTAGAATCTGCAAGTGTTCATTTGGAGTGCTTTGAGGCCTATGGTTGAAAAGGAAATATCTTCACATAAAACCTAGACAGAAGCATTCTTTGAAACTTCTTTATGATGTGTGCATTCAACTCACAGAGTTGAACCTTCCTTTTCATGGAGAGGTTTGGAAAGAGTCTTTTTGCAGCATCTGCAAGTGGATATTTGGAGCTCTTTCAGGCCTTCGTTAGAAACGGGAATATCTTCCCATAAAAACTGGACAGAAGCATTCTCACAAACTGCTTTGTGATGTGTGTGTTTAACTCACATAGTTGAACCTTTCCTTTGCTAGAGCAGTTATGAAACACTCTTTTTGTAGAATCTGCAAGTGTTCATTTGGAGCGATTTGAGGCCTATGGTGGAAAAGGAAATATCTTCACTTGTAAACCAGGCAGAAGCATTCTCAGAAACCTCTTTATGATGTGTGCATTCAACTCGGAGAGAGAAGCCTTCCTTTTGATAGAGCAGTTTTGAAACTCTGTTTTTGCAGCATCTGCAAGTGGATATTTGGAGCCCCTTCAGGCCTTCGTTGGAAACGGGAATATCTTCCCATGAAAACTAAACAGAAGCGTTCTGTGAAACTGCTTTGTGTAGTATGAATCCAACTCACAGAGTTGAACACTTCTTTTCAAAGAGCAGTTTTGAAACACTCTTTTTGTAGAATCTGCAAGTGTTCATTTGGAGCGTTTTGAGGCCTATGGTGGAAAAGGAAATATGTTCACATAAAACCTAGACAGAAGCATTCTTTGAAACTTCTTTATGATATGTGCCTTCACCTCACAGAGTTGAACATTCCTTTTCATGGAGCAGTTTGGAAAGAGTCTCTTTGCAGCATCTGCAAGTGGATATTTGGAGCCCTTTCAGGCCTTCGTTGGAAACGGGAATATCTTCCCATAAAAACTAAACAGAAGCGTTCTGTGAAACTGCTTTGTGTAGTATGAATCCAACTCACAGAGTTGAACACTTCTTTTGAAAAAGCAGTTTTGAAACACTCTTTTTGTAGAATCTGCAAGTGTTCATTTGGAGTGCTTTGAGGCCTATGGTGGAAAAGGAAATATCTTCACATAAAACCTAGACAGAAGCATTCTTGAAACTTCTTTATGATGTGTGCATTCAACTCACAGAGTTGAACCTTCCTTTTCATGGAGAGGTTTGGAAAGAGTCTTTTTGCAGCATCTGCAAGTGGATATTTGGAGCTCTTTCAGGCCTTCGTTAGAAACGGGAATATCTTCCCATAAAAACTGGACAGAAGCATTCTCACAAACTGCTTTGTGATGTGTGTGTTTATCTCACATAGTTGAACCTTTCCTTTGCTAGAGCAGTTATGAAACACTCTTTTTGTAGAATCTGCAAGTGTTCATTTGGAGCGCTTTGAGGCCTATGGTGGAAAAGGAAATATCTTCACTTGTAAACCAGGCAGAAGCATTCTCAGAAACCTCTTTATGATGTGTGCATTCAACTCGGAGAGAGAAGCCTTCCTTTTGATAGAGCAGTTTTGAAACTCTGTTTTTGCAGCATCTGCAAGTGGATATTTGGAGCCCCTTCAGGCCTTCGTTGGAAACGGGAATATCTTCCCATAAAAACTAAACAGAAGCGTTCTGTGAAACTGCTTTGTGTAGTATGAATCCAACTCACAGAGTTGAACACTTCTTTTCAAAGAGCAGTTTTGAAACACTCTTTTTGTAGAATCTGCAAGTGTTCATTTGGAGCGTTTTGAGGCCTATGGTGGAAAAGGAAATATCTTCACATAAAACCTAGACAGAAGCATTCTTTGAAACTTCTTTATGATGTGTGCCTTCACCTCACAGTTGAACCTTCCTTTTCATGGAGCAGTTTGGAAAGAGTCTCTTTGCAGCATCTGCAAGTGGATATTTGGAGCCGTTTCAGGCCTTCGTTGGAAACGGGAATATCTTCCCATAAAAACTAAACAGAAGCGTTCTGTGAAACTGCTTTGTGTAGTATGAATCCAACTCACAGAGTTGAACACTTCTTTTGAAAGAGCAGTTTTGAAACACTCTTGTTGTAGAATCTGCAAGTGTTCATTTGGAGCGCTTTGAGGCCTATGGTGGAAAAGGAAATATCTGCACTTGTAAACCAGGCAGAAGCATTCTCAGAAACCTCTTTATGATGTGTGCATTCAACTCGGAGAGAGAAGCCTTCCTTTTGATAGAGCAGTTTTGAAACTCTGTTTTTGCAGCATCTGCAAGTGGATATTTGGAGCCCCTTCAGGCCTTCGTTGGAAACGGGAATATCTTCCCATAAAAACTAAACAGAAGCGTTCTGTGAAACTGCTTTGTGTAGTATGAATCCAACTCACAGAGTTGAACACTTCTTTTCAAAGAGCAGTTTGGAAACACTCTTTTTGTAGAATCTGCAAGTGTTCATTTGGAGTGCTTTGAGGCCTATGGTTGAAAAGGAAATATCTTCACATAAAACCTAGACAGAAGCATTCTTTGAAACTTCTTTATGATGTGTGCATTCAACTCACAGAGTTGAACCTTCCTTTTCATGGAGAGGTTTGGAAAGAGTCTTTTTGCAGCATCTGCAAGTGGATATTTGGAGCTCTTTCAGGCCTTCGTTAGAAACGGGAATATCTTCCCATAAAAACTGGACAGAAGCATTCTCACAAACTGCTTTGTGATGTGTGTGTTTAACTCACATAGTTGAACCTTTCCTTTGCTAGAGCAGTTATGAAACACTCTTTTTGTAGAATCTGCAAGTGTTCATTTGGAGCGATTTGAGGCCTATGGTGGAAAAGGAAATATCTTCACTTGTAAACCAGGCAGAAGCATTCTCAGAAACCTCTTTATGATGTGTGCATTCAACTCGGAGAGAGAAGCCTTCCTTTTGATAGAGCAGTTTTGAAACTCTGTTTTTGCAGCATCTGCAAGTGGATATTTGGAGCCCCTTCAGGCCTTCGTTGGAAACGGGAATATCTTCCCATGAAAACTAAACAGAAGCGTTCTGTGAAACTGCTTTGTGTACTATGAATCCAACTCACAGAGTTGAACACTTCTTTTCAAAGAGCAGTTTTGAAACACTCTTTTTGTAGAATCTGCAAGTGTTCATTTGGAGCGTTTTGAGGCCTATGGTGGAAAAGGAAATATGTTCACATAAAACCTAGACAGAAGCATTCTTTGAAACTTCTTTATGATATGTGCCTTCACCTCACAGAGTTGAACATTCCTTTTCATGGAGCAGTTTGGAAAGAGTCTCTTTGCAGCATCTGCAAGTGGATATTTGGAGCCCTTTCAGGCCTTCGTTGGAAACGGGAATATCTTCCCATAAAAACTAAACAGAAGCGTTCTGTGAAACTGCTTTGTGTAGTATGAATCCAACTCACAGAGTTGAACACTTCTTTTGAAAAAGCAGTTTTGAAACACTCTTTTTGTAGAATCTGCAAGTGTTCATTTGGAGTGCTTTGAGGCCTATGGTGGAAAAGGAAATATCTTCACATAAAACCTAGACAGAAGCATTCTTGAAACTTCTTTATGATGTGTGCATTCAACTCACAGAGTTGAACCTTCCTTTTCATGGAGAGGTTTGGAAAGAGTCTTTTTGCAGCATCTGCAAGTGGATATTTGGAGCTCTTTCAGGCCTTCGTTAGAAACGGGAATATCTTCCCATAAAAACTGGACAGAAGCATTCTCACAAACTGCTTTGTGATGTGTGTGTTTATCTCACATAGTTGAACCTTTCCTTTGCTAGAGCAGTTATGAAACACTCTTTTTGTAGAATCTGCAAGTGTTCATTTGGAGCGCTTTGAGGCCTATGGTGGAAAAGGAAATATCTTCACTTGTAAACCAGGCAGAAGCATTCTCAGAAACCTCTTTATGATGTGTGCATTCAACTCGGAGAGAGAAGCCTTCCTTTTGATAGAGCAGTTTTGAAACTCTGTTTTTGCAGCATCTGCAAGTGGATATTTGGAGCCCCTTCAGGCCTTCGTTGGAAACGGGAATATCTTCCCATAAAAACTAAACAGAAGCGTTCTGTGAAACTGCTTTGTGTAGTATGAATCCAACTCACAGAGTTGAACACTTCTTTTCAAAGAGCAGTTTTGAAACACTCTTTTTGTAGAATCTGCAAGTGTTCATTTGGAGCGTTTTGAGGCCTATGGTGGAAAAGGAAATATCTTCACATAAAACCTAGACAGAAGCATTCTTTGAAACTTCTTTATGATGTGTGCCTTCACCTCACAGAGTTGAACCTTCCTTTTCATGGAGCAGTTTGGAAAGAGTCTCTTTGCAGCATCTGCAAGTGGATATTTGGAGCCGTTTCAGGCCTTCGTTGGAAACGGGAATATCTTCCCATAAAAACTAAACAGAAGCGTTCTGTGAAACTGCTTTGTGTAGTATGAATCCAACTCACAGAGTTGAACACTTCTTTTGAAAGAGCAGTTTTGAAACACTCTTTTTGTAGAATCTGCAAGTGTTCATTTGGAGCGCTTTGAGGCCTATGGTGGAAAAGGAAATATCTTCACTTGTAAACCAGGCAGAAGCATTCTCAGAAACCTCTTTATGATGTGTGCATTCAACTCGGAGAGAGAAGCCTTCCTTTTGATAGAGCAGTTTTGAAACTCTGTTTTTGCAGCATCTGCAAGTGGATATTTGGAGCCCCTTCAGGCCTTCGTTGGAAACGGGAATATCTTCCCATAAAAACTAAACAGAAGCGTTCTGTGAAACTGCTTTGTGTAGTATGAATCCAACTCACAGAGTTGAACACTTCTTTTCAAAGAGCAGTTTTGAAACACTCTTTTTGTAGAATCTGCAAGTGTTCATTTGGAGCGTTTTGAGGCCTATGGTGGAAAAGGAAATATCTTCACATAAAACCTAGACAGAAGCATTCTTTGAAACTTCTTTATGATGTGTGCCTTCACCTCACAGAGTTGAACCTTCCTTTTCATGGAGCAGTTTGGAAAGAGTCTCTTTGCAGCATCTGCAAGTGGATATTTGGAGCCGTTTCAGGCCTTCGTTGGAAACGGGAATATCTTCCCATAAAAACTAAACAGAAGCGTTCTGTGAAACTGCTTTGTGTAGTATGAATCCAACTCACAGAGTTGAACACTTCTTTTGAAAGAGCAGTTTTGAAACACTCTTTTTGTAGAATCTGCAAGTGTTCATTTGGAGCGCTTTGAGGCCTATGGTGGAAAAGGAAATATCTTCACTTGTAAACCAGGCAGAAGCATTCTCAGAAACCTCTTTATGATGTGTGCATTCAACTCGGAGAGAGAAGCCTTCCTTTTGATAGAGCAGTTTTGAAACTCTGTTTTTGCAGCCTCTGCAAGTGGATATTTGGAGCCCCTTCAGGCCTTCGTTGGAAACGGGAATATCTTCCCATAAAAACTAAACAGAAGCGTTCTGTGAAACTGCTTTGTGTAGTATGAATCCAACTCACAGAGTTGAACACTTCTTTTCAAAGAGCAGTTTTGAAACACTCTTTTTGTAGAATCTGCAAGTGTTCATTTGGAGCGTTTTGAGGCCTATGGTTGAAAAGGAAATATCTTCACATAAAACCTAGACAGAAGCATTCTTTGAAACTTCTTTATGATGTGTGCCTTCACCTCACAGAGTTGAACCTTCCTTTTCATGGAGCAGTTTGGAAAGAGTCTCTTTGCAGCATCTGCAAGTGGATATTTGGAGCCCTTTCAGGCTTTCGTTGGAAACGGGAATATCTTCCCATAAAAACTAAACAGAAGCGTTCTGTGAAACTGCTTTGTGTAGTATGAATCCAACTCACAGAGTTGAACACTTCTTTTGAAAGAGCAGTTTTGAAACACTCTTGTTGTAGAATCTGCAAGTGTTCATTTGGAGCGCTTTGAGGCCTATGGTGGTAAAGGAAATATCTGCACTTGTAAACCAGGCAGAAGCATTCTCAGAAACCTCTTTATGATGTGTGCATTCAACTCGGAGAGAGAAGCCTTCCTTTTGATAGAGCAGTTTTGAAACTCTGTTTTTGCAGCATCTGCAAGTGGATATTTGGAGCCCCTTCAGGCCTTCGTTGGAAACGGGAATATCTTCCCATAAAAACTAAACAGAAGCGTTCTGTGAAACTGCTTTGTGTAGTATGAATCCAACTCACAGAGTTGAACACTTCTTTTCAAAGAGCAGTTTGGAAACACTCTTTTTGTAGAATCTGCAAGTGTTCATTTGGAGTGCTTTGAGGCCTACGGTTGAAAAGGAAATATCTTCACATAAAACCTAGACAGAAGCATTCTTTGAAACTTCTTTATGATGTGTGCATTCAACTCACAGAGTTGAACCTTCCTTTTCATGGAGAGGTTTGGAAAGAGTCTTTTTGCAGCATCTGCAAGTGGATATTTGGAGCTCTTTCAGGCCTTCGTTAGAAACGGGAATATCTTCCCATAAAAACTGGACAGAAGCATTCTCACAAACTGCTTTGTGATGTGTGTGTTTAACTCACATAGTTGAACCTTTCCTTTGCTAGAGCAGTTATGAAACACTCTTTTTGTAGAATCTGCAAGTGTTCATTTGGAGCGATTTGAGGCCTATGGTGGAAAAGGAAATATCTTCACTTGTAAACCAGGCAGAAGCATTCTCAGAAACCTCTTTATGATGTGTGCATTCAACTCGGAGAGAGAAGCCTTCCTTTTGATAGAGCAGTTTTGAAACTCTGTTTTTGCAGCATCTGCAAGTGGATATTTGGAGCCCCTTCAGGCCTTCGTTGGAAACGGGAATATCTTCCCATGAAAACTAAACAGAAGCGTTCTGTGAAACTGCTTTGTGTAGTATGAATCCAACTCACAGAGTTGAACACTTCTTTTCAAAGAGCAGTTTTGAAACACTCTTTTTGTAGAATCTGCAAGTGTTCATTTGGAGCGTTTTGAGGCCTATGGTGGAAAAGGAAATATGTTCACATAAAACCTAGACAGAAGCATTCTTTGAAACTTCTTTATGATATGTGCCTTCACCTCACAGAGTTGAACCTTCCTTTTCATGGAGCAGTTTGGAAAGAGTCTCTTTGCAGCATCTGCAAGTGGATATTTGGAGCCCTTTCAGGCCTTCGTTGGAAACGGGAATATCTTCCCATAAAAACTAAACAGAAGCGTTCTGTGAAACTGCTTTGTGTAGTATGAATCCAACTCACAGAGTTGAACACTTCTTTTCAAAGAGCAGTTTTGAAACACTCTTTTTGTAGAATCTGCAAGTGTTCATTTGGAGCGCTTTGAGGCCTATGGTGGAAAAGGAAACATCTTCACTTGTAAACCAGGCAGAAGCATTCTCAGAAACCTCTTTATGATGTGTGCATTCAACTCGGAGAGAGAAGCCTTCCTTTTGATAGAGCAGTTTTGAAACTCTGTTTTTGCAGCATCTGCAAGTGGATATTTGGAGCCCCTTCAGGCCTTCGTTGGAAACGGGAATATCTTCCCATAAAAACTAAACAGAAGCGTTCTGTGAAACTGCTTTGTGTAGTATGAATCCAACTCACAGAGTTGAACACTTCTTTTCAAAGAGCAGTTTTGAAACACTCTCTTTGTAGAATCTGCAAGTGTTCATTTGGAGCGCTTTGAGGCCTATGGTGGAAAAGGAAATATCTTCACATAAAACCTAGACAGAAGCATTCTTTGAAACTTTTTTATGATGTGTGCCTTCAACTCACAGAGTTGAACCTTCCTTTTCATGGAGCAGTTTGGAAAGAGTCTTTTTGCAGCATCTGCAAGTGGATATTTGGAGCCCTTTCAGGCCTTCGTTGGAAACGGGAATATCTTCCCATAAAAACTAAACAGAAGCGTTCTGTGAAACTGTTTTGTGTAGTATGAATCCAACTCACAGAGTTGAACACTTCTTTTGAAAGAGCAGTTTTGAAACACTCTTTTTGTAGAATCTGCAAGTTTTCATTTGGAGTGCTTTGAGGCCTATGGTGGAAAAGGAAATATCTTCACATAAAACCTAGACAGAAGCATTCTTTGAAACTTCTTTATGATGTGTGCATTCAACTCACAGAGTTGAACCTTCCTTTTCATGGAGAGGTTTGGAAAGAGTCTTTTTGCAGCATCTGCAAGTGGATATTTGGAGCTCTTTCAGGTCTTCGTTAGAAACGGGAATATCTTCCCATAAAAACTGGACAGAAGCATTCTCACAAACTGCTTTGTGATGTGTGTGTTTAACTCACATAGTTGAACCTTTCCTTTGCTAGAGCAGTTTTGAAACACTCTTTTTGTAGAATCTGCAAGTGTTCATTTGGAGCGCTTTGAGGCCTATGGTGGAAAAGGAAATATCTTCACTTGTAAACCAGGCAGAAGCATTCTCAGAAACCTCTTTATGATGTGTGCATTCAACTCGGAGAGAGAAGCCTTCCTTTTGATAGAGCAGTTTTGAAACTCTGTTTTTGCAGCATCTGCAAGTGGACATTTGGAGCCCCTTCAAGCCTTCGTTGGAAACGGGAATATCTTCCCATAAAAACTAAACAGAAGCGTTCTGTGAAACTGCTTTGTGTAGTATGAATCCAACTCACAGAGTTGAACACTTCTTTTCAAAGAGCAGTTTTGAAACACTCTTTTTGTAGAATCTGCAAGTGTTCATTTGGAGCGTTTTGAGGCCTACGGTGGAAAAGGAAATATCTTCACATAAAACCTAGACAGAAGCATTCTTTGAAACTTCTTTATGATGTGTGCCTTCACCTCACAGAGTTGAACCTTCCTTTTCATGGAGCAGTTTGGAAAGAGTCTCTTTGCAGCATCTGCAAGTGGATATTTGGAGCCCTTTCAGGCCTTCGTTGGAAACGGGTATATCTTCCCATAAAAACTAAACAGAAGCGTTCTGTGAAACTGCTTTGTGTAGTATGAATCCAACTCACAGAGTTGAACACTTCTTTTCAAAGAGCAGTTTTGAAACACTCTCTTTGTAGAATCTTCAAGTGTTCATTTGGAGCGCTTTGAGGCCTATGGTGGAAAAGGAAATATCTTCACATAAAACCTAGACAGAAGCATTCTTTGAAACTTTTTTATGATGTGTGCCTTCAACTCACAGAGTTGAACCTTCCTTTTCATGGAGCAGATTGGAAAGAGTCTTTTTGCAGCATCTGCAAGTGGATATTTGGAGCCATTTCGGGCCTTCGTTGGAAACGGGAATATCTTCCCATAAAAACTAAACAGAAGCGTTCTGTGAAACTGCTTTGTGTAGTATGAATCCAACTCACAGAGTTGAACACTTCTATTGAAAGAGCAGTTTTCAAACACTCTTTTTGTAGAATCTGCAAGTTTTCATTTGGAGTGCTTTGAGGCCTATGGTGGAAAAGGAAATATCTTCACATAAAACCTAGACAGAAGCATTCTTTGAAACTTCTTTATGATGTGTGCATTCAACTCACAGAGTTGAACCTTCCTTTTCATGGAGAGGTTTGGAAAGAGTCTTTTTGCAGCATCTGCAAGTGGATATTTGGAGCTCTTTCAGGTCTTCGTTAGAAACGGGAATATCTTCCCATAAAAACTGGACAGAAGCATTCTCACAAACTGCTTTGTGATGTGTGTGTTTAACTCACATAGTTGAACCTTTCCTTTGCTAGAGCAGTTTTGAAACACTCTTTTTGTAGAATCTGCAAGTGTTCATTTGGAGCGCTTTGAGGCCTATGGTGGAAAAGGAAATATCTTCACTTGTAAACCAGGCAGAAGCATTCTCAGAAACCTCTTTATGATGTGTGCATTCAACTCGGAGAGAGAAGCCTTCCTTTTGATAGAGCAGTTTTGAAACTCTGTTTTTGCAGCATCTGCAAGTGGATATTTGGAGCCCCTTCAGGCCTTCGTTGGAAACGGGAATATCTTCCCATAAAAACTAAACAGAAGCGTTCTGTGAAACTGCTTTGTGTAGTATGAATCCAACTCACAGAGTTGAACACTTCTTTTCAAAGAGCAGTTTTGAAACACTCTTTTTGTAGAATCTGCAAGTGTTCATTTGGAGCGTTTTGAGGCCTATGGTGGAAAAGGAAATATCTTCACATAAAACCTAGACAGAAGCATTCTTTGAAACTTCTTTATGATATGTGCCTTCACCTCACAGAGTTGAACCTTCCTTTTCATGGAGCAGTTTGGAAAGAGTCTCTTTGCAGCATCTGCAAGTGGATATTTGGAGCCGTTTCAGGCCTTCGTTGGAAACGGGAATATCTTCCCATAAAAACTAAACAGAAGCGTTCTGTGAAACTGCTTTGTGTACTATGAATCCAACTCACAGAGTTGAACACTTCTTTTGAAAGAGCAGTTTTGAAACACTCTTTTCGTAGAATCTGCAAGTGTTCATTTGGAGCGCTTTGAGGCCTACGGTGGAAAAGGAAACATCTTCACTTGTAAACCAGGCAGAAGCATTCTCAGAAACCTCTTTATGATGTGTGCATTCAACTCGGAGAGAGAAGCCTTCCTTTTGATAGAGCAGTTTTGAAACTCTGTTTTTGCAGCATCTGCAAGTGGACATTTGGAGCCCCTTCAAGCCTTCGTTGGAAACGGGAATATCTTCCCATAAAAACTAAACAGAAGCGTTCTGTGAAACTGCTTTGTGTAGTATGAATCCAACTCACAGAGTTGAACACTTCTTTTCAAAGAGCAGTTTTGAAACACTCTTTTTGTAGAATCTGCAAGTGTTCATTTGGAGCGTTTTGAGGCCTACGGTGGAAAAGGAAATATCTTCACATAAAACCTAGACAGAAGCATTCTTTGAAACTTCTTTATGATGTGTGCCTTCACCTCACAGAGTTGAACCTTCCTTTTCATGGAGCAGTTTGGAAAGAGTCTCTTTGCAGCATCTGCAAGTGGATATTTGGAGCCCTTTCAGGCCTTCGTTGGAAACGGGTATATCTTCCCATAAAAACTAAACAGAAGCGTTCTGTGAAACTGCTTTGTGTAGTATGAATCCAACTCACAGAGTTGAACACTTCTTTTCAAAGAGCAGTTTTGAAACACTCTCTTTGTAGAATCTTCAAGTGTTCATTTGGAGCGCTTTGAGGCCTATGGTGGAAAAGGAAATATCTTCACATAAAACCTAGACAGAAGCATTCTTTGAAACTTTTTTATGATGTGTGCCTTCAACTCACAGAGTTGAACCTTCCTTTTCATGGAGCAGATTGGAAAGAGTCTTTTTGCAGCATCTGCAAGTGGATATTTGGAGCCATTTCGGGCCTTCGTTGGAAACGGGAATATCTTCCCATAAAAACTAAACAGAAGCGTTCTGTGAAACTGCTTTGTGTAGTATGAATCCAACTCACCGAGTTGAACACTTCTATTGAAAGAGCAGTTTTCAAACACTCTTTTTGTAGAATCTGCAAGTTTTCATTTGGAGTGCTTTGAGGCCTATGGTGGAAAAGGAAATATCTTCACATAAAACCTAGACAGAAGCATTCTTTGAAACTTCTTTATGATGTGTGCATTCAACTCACAGAGTTGAACCTTCCTTTTCATGGAGAGGTTTGGAAAGAGTCTTTTTGCAGCATCTGCAAGTGGATATTTGGAGCTCTTTCAGGCCTTCCTTAGAAACGGGAATATCTTCCCATAAAAACTGGACAGAAGCATTCTCACAAACTGCTTTGTGATGTGTGTGTTTAACTCACATAGTTGAACCTTTCCTTTGCTAGAGCAGTTATGAAACACTCTTTTTGTAGGATCTGCAAGTGTTCATTTGGAGCGCTTTGAGGCCTATGGTGGAAAAGGAAATATCTTCACTTGTAAACCAGGCAGAAGCGTTCTCAGAAACCTCTTTATGATGTGTGCATTCAACTCGGAGAGAGAAGCCTTCCTTTTGATAGAGCAGTTTTGAAACTCTGTTTTTGCAGCATCTGCAAGTGGATATTTGGAGCCCCTTCAGGCCTTCGTTGGAAACGGGAATATCTTCCCATAAAAACTAAACAGAAGCGTTCTGTGAAACTGCTTTGTGTAGTATGAATCCAACTCACAGAGTTGAACACTTCTTTTCAAAGAGCAGTTTTGAAACACTCTTTTTGTAGAATCTGCAAGTGTTCATTTGGAGCGTTTTGAGGCCTATGGTGGAAAAGGAAATATCTTCACATAAAACCTAGACAGAAGCATTCTTTGAAACTTCTTTATGATGTGTGCCTTCACCTCACAGAGTTGAACCTTCCTTTTCATGGAGCAGTTTGGAAAGAGTCTCTTTGCAGCATCTGCAAGTGGATATTTGGAGCCCTTTCAGGCCTTCGTTGGAAACGGGTATATCTTCCCATAAAAACTAAACAGAAGCGTTCTGTGAAACTGCTTTGTGTAGTATGAATCCAACTCACAGAGTTGAACACTTCTTTTCAAAGAGCAGTTTTGAAACACTCTCTTTGTAGAATCTTCAAGTGTTCATTTGGAGCGCTTTGAGGCCTATGGTGGAAAAGGAAATATCTTCACATAAAACCTAGACAGAAGCATTCTTTGAAACTTTTTTATGATGTGTGCCTTCAACTCACAGAGTTGAACCTTCCTTTTCATGGAGCAGATTGGAAAGAGTCTTTTTGCAGCATCTGCAAGTGGATATTTGGAGCCATTTCGGGCCTTCGTTGGAAACGGGAATATCTTCCCATAAAAACTAAACAGAAGCGTTCTGTGAAACTGCTTTGTGTAGTATGAATCCAACTCACAGAGTTGAACACTTCTATTGAAAGAGCAGTTTTCAAACACTCTTTTTGTAGAATCTGCAAGTTTTCATTTGGAGTGCTTTGAGGCCTATGGTGGAAAAGGAAATATCTTCACATAAAACCTAGACAGAAGCATTCTTTGAAACTTCTTTATGATGTGTGCATTCAACTCACAGAGTTGAACCTTCCTTTTCATGGAGAGGTTTGGAAAGAGTCTTTTTGCAGCATCTGCAAGTGGATATTTGGAGCTCTTTCAGGCCTTCCTTAGAAACGGGAATATCTTCCCATAAAAACTGGACAGAAGCATTCTCACAAACTGCTTTGTGATGTGTGTGTTTAACTCACATAGTTGAACCTTTCCTTTGCTAGAGCAGTTATGAAACACTCTTTTTGTAGGATCTGCAAGTGTTCATTTGGAGCGCTTTGAGGCCTATGGTGGAAAAGGAAATATCTTCACTTGTAAACCAGGCAGAAGCGTTCTCAGAAACCTCTTTATGATGTGTGCATTCAACTCGGAGAGAGAAGCCTTCCTTTTGATAGAGCAGTTTTGAAACTCTGTTTTTGCAGCATCTGCAAGTGGATATTTGGAGCCCCTTCAGGCCTTCGTTGGAAACGGGAATATCTTCCCATAAAAACTAAACAGAAGCGTTCTGTGAAACTGCTTTGTGTAGTATGAATCCAACTCACAGAGTTGAACACTTCTTTTCAAAGAGCAGTTTTGAAACACTCTTTTTGTAGAATCTGCAAGTGTTCATTTTGAGCGTTTTGAGGCCTATGGTGGAAAAGGAAATATCTTCACATAAAACCTAGACAGAAGCATTCTTTGAAACTTCTTTATGATATGTGCCTTCACCTCACAGAGTTGAACCTTCCTTTTCATGGAGCAGTTTGGAAAGAGTCTCTTTGCAGCATCTGCAAGTGGATATTTGGAGCCCTTTCAGGCCTTCGTTGGAAACGGGAATATCTTCCCATAAAAACTAAACAGAAGCGTTCTGTGAAACTGCTTTGTGTAGTATGAATCCAACTCACAGAGTTGAACACTTCTTTTCAAAGAGCAGTTTTGAAACACTCTTTTTGTAGAATCTGCAAGTGTTCATTTGGAGCGCTTTGAGGCCTATGGTGGAAAAGGAAATATCTTCACTTGTAAACCAGGCAGAAGCATTCTCAGAAACCTCTTTATGATGTGTGCATTCAACTCGGAGAGAGAAGCCTTCCTTTTGATAGAGCAGTTTTGAAACTCTGTTTTTGCAGCATCTGCAAGTGGATATTTGGAGCCCCTTCAGGCCTTCGTTGGAAACGGGAATATCTTCCCATAAAAACTAAACAGAAGCGTTCTGTGAAACTGCTTTGTGTAGTATGAATCCAACTCACAGAGTTGAACACTTCTTTTCAAAGAGCAGTTTTGAAACACTCTTTTTGTAGAATCTGCAAGTGTTCCTTGGGAGCGTTTTGAGGCCTATGGTGGAAAAGGAAATATCTTCACATAAAACCTAGACAGAAGCATTCTTTGAAACTTCTTTATGATGTGTGCCTTCACCTCACAGAGTTGAAAATTCCTTTTCATGGAGCAGTTTGGAAAGAGTCTCTTTGCAGCATCTGCAAGTGGATATTTGGAGCCCTTTCAGGCCTTCGTTGGAAACGGGAATATCTTCCCATAAAAACTAAACAGAAGCGTTCTGTGAAACTGCTTTGTGTAGTATGAATCCAACT
Organism: Pongo pygmaeus; assembly: GCF_028885625.2. NCBI lineage: Eukaryota > Metazoa > Chordata > Mammalia > Primates > Hominidae > Pongo > Pongo pygmaeus. Next base: position 30,337,359 of record NC_072393.2, read on the forward strand.
CACAGAGTTGAACACTTCTTTTGAAAGAGCAGTTTTGAAACACTCTTTTTGTAGAATCTGCAAGTGTTCATTTGGAGTGCTTTGAGGCCTATGGTGGAAAAGGAAATATCTTCACATAAAACCTAGACAGAAGCATTCTTGAAACTTCTTTATGATGTGTGCATTCAACTCACAGAGTTGAACCTTCCTTTTCATGGAGAGGTTTGGAAAGAGTCTTTTTGCAGCATCTGCAAGTGGATATTTGGAGCTCTTTCAGGCCTTCGTTAGAAACGGGAATATCTTCCCATAAAAACTTGACAGAAGCATTCTCACAAACTGCTTTGTGATGTGTGTGTTTAACTCACATAGTTGAACCTTTCCTTTGCTAGAGCAGTTATGAAACACTCTTTTTGTAGAATCTGCAAGTGTTCATTTGGAGCGCTTTGAGGCCTATGGTGGAAAAGGAAATATCTTCACTTGTAAACCAGGCAGAAGCATTCTCAGAAACCTCTTTATGATGTGTCCATTCAACTCGGAGAGAGAAGCCTTCCTTTTGATAGAGCAGTTTTGAAACTCTGTTTTTGCAGCATCTGCAAGTGGATATTTGGAGCCCCTTCAGGCCTTCGTTGGAAACGGGAATATCTTCCCATAAAAACTAAACAGAAGCGTTCTGTGAAACTGCTTTGTGTAGTATGAATCCAACTCACAGAGTTGAACACTTCTTTTCAAAGAGCAGTTTTGAAACACTCTTTTTGTAGAATCTGCAAGTGTTCATTTGGAGCGTTTTGAGGCCTATGGTGGAAAAGGAAATATCTTCACATAAAACCTAGACAGAAGCATTCTTTGAAACTTCTTTATGATGTGTGCCTTCACCTCACAGAGTTGAACCTTCCTTTTCATGGAGCAGTTTGGAAAGAGTCTCTTTGCAGCATCTGCAAGTGGATATTTGGAGCCCTTTCAGGCCTTCGTTGGAAACGGGAATATCTTCCCATAAAAACTAAACAGAAGCGTTCTGTGAAACTGCTTTGTGTAGTATGAATCCAACTCACAGAGTTGAACACTTCTTTTGAAAGAGCAGTTTTGAAACACTCTTTTTGTAGAATCTGCAAGTGTTCATTTGGAGCGCTTTGAGGCCTATGGTGGAAAAGGAAATATCTTCACTTGTAAACCAGGCAGAAGCATTCTCAGAAACCTCTTTATGATGTGTGCATTCAACTCGGAGAGAGAAGCCTTCCTTTTGATAGAGCAGTTTTGAAACTCTGTTTTTGCAGCATCTGCAAGTGGATATTTGGAGCCCCTTCAGGCCTTCGTTGGAAACGGGAATATCTTCCCATAAAAACTAAACAGAAGCGTTCTGTGAAACTGCTTTGTGTAGTATGAATCCAACTCACAGAGTTGAACACTTCTTTTCAAAGAGCAGTTTTGAAACACTCTTTTTGTAGAATCTGCAAGTGTTCATTTGGAGCGTTTTGAGGCCTATGGTGGAAAAGGAAATATCTTCACATAAAACCTAGACAGAAGCATTCTTTGAAACTTCTTTATGATGTGTGCCTTCACCTCACAGAGTTGAACCTTCCTTTTCATGGAGCAGTTTGGAAAGAGTCTCTTTGCAGCATCTGCAAGTGGATATTTGGAGCCCTTTCAGGCTTTCGTTGGAAACGGGAATATCTTCCCATAAAAACTAAACAGAAGCGTTCTGTGAAACTGCTTTGTGTAGTATGAATCCAACTCACAGAGTTGAACACTTCTTTTGAAAGAGCAGTTTTGAAACACTCTTGTTGTAGAATCTGCAAGTGTTCATTTGGAGCGCTTTGAGGCCTATGGTGGAAAAGGAAATATCTTCACTTGTAAACCAGGCAGAAGCCTTCTCAGAAACCTCTTTATGATGTGTGCATTCAACTCGGAGAGAGAAGCCTTCCTTTTGATAGAGCAGTTTTGAAACTCTGTTTTTGCAGCATCTGCAAGTGGATATTTGGAGCCCCTTCAGGCCTTCGTTGGAAACGGGAATATCTTCCCATAAAAACTAAACAGAAGCGTTCTGTGAAACTGCTTTGTGTAGTATGAATCCAACTCACAGAGTTGAACACTTCTTTTCAAAGAGCAGTTTTGAAACACTCTTTTTGTAGAATCTGCAAGTGTTCATTTGGAGCGTTTTGAGGCCTACGGTGGAAAAGGAAATATCTTCACATAAAACCTAGACAGAAGCATTCTTTGAAACTTCTTTATGATGTGTGCCTTCACCTCACAGAGTTGAACCTTCCTTTTCATGGAGCAGTTTGGAAAGAGTCTCTTTGCAGCATCTGCAAGTGGATATTTGGAGCCCTTTCAGGCCTTCGTTGGAAACGGGAATATCTTCCCATAAAAACTAAACAGAAGCGTTCTGTGAAACTGCTTTGTGTAGTATGAATCCAACTCACAGAGTTGAACACTTCTTTTGAAAGAGTAGTTTGGAAACACTCTTTTTGTAGAATCTGCAAGTGTTCATTTGGAGTGCTTTGAGGCCTACGGTTGAAAAGGAAATATCTTCACATAAAACCTAGACAGAAGCATTCTTTGAAACTTCTTTATGATGTGTGCATTCAACTCACAGAGTTGAACCTTCCTTTTCATGGAGAGGTTTGGAAAGAGTCTTTTTGCAGCATCTGCAAGTGGATATTTGGAGCTCTTTCAGGCCTTCGTTAGAAACGGGAATATCTTCCCATAAAAACTGGACAGAAGCATTCTCACAAACTGCTTTGTGATGTGTGTGTTTAACTCACATAGTTGAACCTTTCCTTTGCTAGAGCAGTTATGAAACACTCTTTTTGTAGAATCTGCAAGTGTTCATTTGGAGCGATTTGAGGCCTATGGTGGAAAAGGAAATATCTTCCCTTGTAAACCAGGCAGAAGCATTCTCAGAAACCTCTTTATGATGTGTGCATTCAACTCGGAGAGAGAAGCCTTCCTTTTGATAGAGCAGTTTTGAAACTCTGTTTTTGCAGCATCTGCAAGTGGATATTTGGAGCCCCTTCAGGCCTTCGTTGGAAACGGGAATATCTTCCCATGAAAACTAAACAGAAGCGTTCTGTGAAACTGCTTTGTGTAGTATGAATCCAACTCACAGAGTTGAACACTTCTTTTCAAAGAGCAGTTTTGAAACACTCTTTTTGTAGAATCTGCAAGTGTTCATTTGGAGCGTTTTGAGGCCTATGGTGGAAAAGGAAATATGTTCACATAAAACCTAGACAGAAGCATTCTTTGAAACTTCTTTATGATATGTGCCTTCACCTCACAGAATTGAACCTTCCTTTTCATGGAGCAGTTTGGAAAGAGTCTCTTTGCAGCATCTGCAAGTGGATATTTGGAGCCCTTTCAGGCCTTCGTTGGAAACGGGAATATCTTCCCATAAAAACTAAACAGAAGCGTTCTGTGAAACTGCTTTGTGTAGTATGAATCCAACTCACAGAGTTGAACACTTCTTTTGAAAGAGCAGTTTTGAAACACTCTTTTTGTAGAATCTGCAAGTGTTCATTTGGAGTGCTTTGAGGCCTATGGTGGAAAAGGAAATATCTTCACATAAAACCTAGACAGAAGCATTCTTGAAACTTCTTTATGATGTGTGCATTCAACTCACAGAGTTGAACCTTCCTTTTCATGGAGAGGTTTGGAAAGAGTCTTTTTGCAGCATCTGCAAGTGGATATTTGGAGCTCTTTCAGGCCTTCGTTAGAAACGGGAATATCTTCCCATAAAAACTGGACAGAAGCATTCTCACAAACTGCTTTGTGATGTGTGTGTTTAACTCACATAGTTGAACCTTTCCTTTGCTAGAGCAGTTATGAAACACTCTTTTTGTAGAATCTGCAAGTGTTCATTTGGAGCGCTTTGAGGCCTATGGTGGAAAAGGAAATATCTTCACTTGTAAACCAGGCAGAAGCATTCTCAGAAACCTCTTTATGATGTGTCCATTCAACTCGGAGAGAGAAGCCTTCCTTTTGATAGAGCAGTTTTGAAACTCTGTTTTTGCAGCATCTGCAAGTGGATATTTGGAGCCCCTTCAGGCCTTCGTTGGAAACGGGAATATCTTCCCATAAAAACTAAACAGAAGCGTTCTGTGAAACTGCTTTGTGTAGTATGAATCCAACTCACAGAGTTGAACACTTCTTTTCAAAGAGCAGTTTTGAAACACTCTTTTTGTAGAATCTGCAAGTGTTCATTTGGAGCGTTTTGAGGCCTATGGTGGAAAAGGAAATATCTTCACATAAAACCTAGACAGAAGCATTCTTTGAAACTTCTTTATGATGTGTGCCTTCACCTCACAGAGTTGAACCTTCCTTTTCATGGAGCAGATTGGAAAGAGTCTCTTTGCAGCATCTGCAAGTGCATATTTGGAGCCCATTCAGGCCTTCGTTGGAAACGGGAATATCTTCCCATAAAAACTAAACAGAAGCGTTCTGTGAAACTGCTTTGTGTAGTATGAATCCAACTCACAGAGTTCAACACTTCTTTTCAAAGAGCAGTTTTGAAACACTCTTTTTGTAGAATCTGCAAGTGTTCATTTGGAGCGCTTTGAGGCCTATGGTGGAAAAGGAAATATCTTCACTTGTAAACCAGGCAGAAGCATTCTCAGAAACCTCTTTATGATGTGGGCATTCAACTCGGAGAGAGAAGCCTTCCTTTTGATAGAGCAGTTTTGAAACTCTGTTTTTGCAGCATCTGCAAGTGGATATTTGGAGCCCCTTCAGGCCTTCGTTTGAAACGGGAATATCTTCCCATAAAAACTAAACAGAAGCGTTCTGTGAAACTGCTTTGTGTAGTATGAATCCAACTCACAGAGTTGAACACTTCTTTTCAAAGAGCAGTTTTGAAACACTCTTTTTGTAGAATCTGCAAGTGTTCATTTGGAGCGCTTTGAGGCCTATGATGGAAAAGGAAATATCTTCACATAAAACCTAGACAGAAGCATTCTTTGAAACTTTTTTATGACGTGTGCCTTAAACTCACAGAGTTGAACCTTCCTTTTCATGGAGCAGTTTGGAAAGAGTCTTTTTGCAGCATCTGCAAGTGGATATTTGGAGCCATTTCAGGCGTTAGTTGGAAACGGGAATATCTTCCCATAAAAACTAAACAGAAGCGTTCTGTGAAACTGCTTTGTGTAGTATGAATCCAACTCACAGAGTTGAACACTTCTTTTGAAAGAGCAGTTTTGAAACACTCTTTTTGTAGAATCTGCAAGTGTTCATTTGGAGCGCTTTGAGGCCTATGGTGGAAAAGGAAACATCTTCACTTGTAAACCAGGCAGAAGCATTCTCAGAAACCTCTTTATGATGTGTGCATTCAACTCGGAGAGAGAAGCCTTCCTTTTGATAGAGCAGTTTTGAAACTCTGTTTTTGCAGCATCTGCAAGTGGATATTTGGAGCCCCTTCAGGCCTTCGTTGGAAACGGGAATATCTTCCCATAAAAACTAAACAGAAGCGTTCTGTGAAACTGCTTTGTGTAGTATGAATCCAACTCACAGAGTTGAACACTTCTTTTCAAAGAGCAGTTTTGAAACACTCTTTTTGTAGAATCTGCAAGTTTTCATTTGGAGTGCTTTGAGGCCTATGGTGGAAAAGGAAATATCTTCACATAAAACCTAGATAGAAGCATTCTTTGAAACTTCTTTATGATGTGTGCATTCAACTCACAGAGTTGAACCTTCCTTTTCATGGAGAGGTTTGGAAAGAGTCTTTTTGCAGCATCTGCAAGTGGATATTTGGAGCTCTTTCAGGCCTTCGTTAGAAACGGGAATATCTTCCCATAAAAACTGGACAGAAGCATTCTCACAAACTGCTTTGTGATGTGTGTGTTTAACTCACATAGTTGAACCTTTCCTTTGCTAGAGCAGTTATGAAACACTCTTTTTGTAGAATCTGCAAGTGTTCATTTGGAGCGCTTTGAGGCCTATGGTGGAAAAGAAAATATCTTCACTTGTAAACCAGGCAGAAGCATTCTCAGAAACCTCTTTATGATGTGTGCATTCAACTCGGAGAGAGAAGCCTTCCTTTTGATAGAGCAGTTTTGAAACTCTGTTTTTGCAGCATCTGCAAGTGGATATTTGGAGCCACTTCAGGCCTTTGTTGGAAACGGGAATATCTTCCCATAAAAACTAAACAGAAGCGTTCTGTGAAACTGCTTTGTGTAGTATGAATCCAACTCACAGAGTTGAACACTTCTTTTCAAAGAGCAGTTTTGAAACACTCTTTTTGTAGAATCTGCAGGTGTTCACTTGGAGCGCTTTGAGGCCTATGGTGGAAAAGGAAACATCTTCACTTGTAAACCAGGCAGAAGCATTCTTTGAAACTTCTTTATGATGTGTGCCTTCACCTCACAGAGTTGAACCTTCCTTTTCATGGAGCAGTTTGGAAACAGTCTCTTTGCAGCATCTGCAAGTGGATATTTGGAGCCCTTTCAGGCCTTCGTTGGAAACGGGAATATCTTCCCATAAAAACTAAACAGAAGCGTTCTGTGAAACTGCTTTGTGTAGTATGAATCCAACTCACAGAGTTGAACACTTCTTTTGAAAGAGTAGTTTGGAAACACTCTTTTTGTAGAATCTGCAAGTGTTCATTTGGAGTGCTTTGAGGCCTATTGTTGAAAAGGAAATATCTTCACATAAAACCTAGACAGAAGCATTCTTTGAAACTTCTTTATGATGTGTGCATTCAACTCACAGAGTTGAACCTTCCTTTTCATGGAGAGGTTTGGAAAGAGTCTTTTTGCAGCATCTGCAAGTGGATATTTGGAGCTCTTTCAGGCCTTCGTTAGAAACGGGAATATCTTCCCATAAAAACTGGACAGAAGCATTCTCACAAACTGCTTTGTGATGTGTGTGTTTAACTCACATAGTTGAACCTTTCCTTTGCTAGAGCAGTTATGAAACACTCTTTTTGTAGAATCTGCAAGTGTTCATTTGGAGCGATTTGAGGCCTATGGTGGAAAAGGAAATATCTTCCCTTGTAAACCAGGCAGAAGCATTCTCAGAAACCTCTTTATGATGTGTGCATTCAACTCGGAGAGAGAAGCCTTCCTTTTGATAGAGCAGTTTTGAAACTCTGTTTTTGCAGCATCTGCAAGTGGATATTCGGAGCCCCTTCAGGCCTTCGTTGGAAACGGGAATATCTTCCCATGAAAACTAAACAGAAGCGTTCTGTGAAACTGCTTTGTGTAGTATGAATCCAACTCACAGAGTTGAACACTTCTTTTCAAAGAGCAGTTTTGAAACACTCTTTTTGTAGAATCTGCAAGTGTTCATTTGGAGCGTTTTGAGGCCTATGGTGGAAAAGGAAATATGTTCACATAAAACCTAGACAGAAGCATTCTTTGAAACTTCTTTATGATATGTGCCTTCACCTCACAGAGTTGAACGTTCCTTTTCATGGAGCAGTTTGGAAAGAGTCTCTTTGCAGCATCTGCAAGTGGATATTTGGAGCCCTTTCAGGCCTTCGTTGGAAACGGGAATATCTTCCCATAAAAACTAAACAGAAGCGTTCTGTGAAACTGCTTTGTGTAGTATGAATCGAACTCACAGAGTTGAACACTTCTTTTCAAAGAGCAGTTTTGAAACACTCTTTTTGTAGAATCTGCAAGTGTTCATTTGGAGCGCTTTGAGGCCTATGGTGGAAAAGGAAACATCTTCACTTGTAAACCAGGCAGAAGCATTCTCAGAAACCTCTTTATGATGTGTGCATTCAACTCGGAGAGAGAAGCCTTCCTTTTGATAGAGCAGTTTTGAAACTCTGTTTTTGCAGCATCTGCAAGTGGATATTTGGAGCCCCTTCAGGCCTTCGTTGGAAACGGGAATATCTTCCCATAAAAACTAAACAGAAGCGTTCTGTGAAACTGCTTTGTGTAGTATGAATCCAACTCACAGAGTTGAACACTTCTTTTCAAAGAGCAGTTTTGAAACACTCTCTTTGTAGAATCTGCAAGTGTTCATTTGGAGCGCTTTGAGGCCTATGGTGGAAAAGGAAATATCTTCACATAAAACCTAGACAGAAGCATTCTTTGAAACTTTTTTATGATGTGTGCCTTCAACTCACAGAGTTGAACCTTCCTTTTCATGGAGCAGTTTGGAAAGAGTCTTTTTGCAGCATCTGCAAGTGGATATTTGGAGCCCCTTCAGGCCTTCGTTGGAAACGGGAATATCTTCCCATAAAAACTAAACAGAAGCGTTCTGTGAAACTGCTTTGTGTAGTATGAATCCAACTCACAGAGTTGAACACTTCTTTTGAAAGAGCAGTTTTGAAACACTCTTTTTGTAGAATCTGCAAGTTTTCATTTGGAGTGCTTTGAGGCCTATGGTGGAAAAGGAAATATCTTCACATAAAACCTAGACAGAAGCATTCTTTGAAACTTCTTTATGATGTGTGCATTCAACTCACAGAGTTGAACCTTCCTTTTCATGGAGAGGTTTGGAAAGAGTCTTTTTGCAGCATCTGCAAGTGGATATTTGGAGCTCTTTCAGGTCTTCGTTAGAAACGGGAATATCTTCCCATAAAAACTGGACAGAAGCATTCTCACAAACTGCTTTGTGATGTGTGTGTTTAACTCACATAGTTGAACCTTTCCTTTGCTAGAGCAGTTTTGAAACACTCTTTTTGTAGAATCTGCAAGTGTTCATTTGGAGCGCTTTGAGGCCTATGGTGGAAAAGGAAATATCTTCACTTGTAAACCAGGCAGAAGCATTCTCAGAAACCTCTTTATGATGTGTGCATTCAACTCGGAGAGAGAAGCCTTCCTTTTGATAGAGCAGTTTTGAAACTCTGTTTTTGCAGCATCTGCAAGTGGATATTTGGAGCCCCTTCAGGCCTTCGTTGGAAACGGGAATATCTTCCCATAAAAACTAAACAGAAGCGTTCTGTGAAACTGCTTTGTGTAGTATGAATCCTACTCACAGAGTTGAACACTTCTTTTCAAAGAGCAGTTTTGAAACACTCTTTTTGTAGAATCTGCAAGTGTTCATTTGGAGCGTTTTGAGGCCTATGGTGGAAAAGGAAATATCTTCACATAAAACCTAGACAGAAGCATTCTTTGAAACTTCTTTATGATATGTGCCTTCACCTCACAGAGTTGAACCTTCCTTTTCATGGAGCAGTTTGGAAAGAGTCTCTTTGCAGCATCTGCAAGTGGATATTTGGAGCCGTTTCAGGCCTTCGTTGGAAACGGGAATATCTTCCCATAAAAACTAAACAGAAGCGTTCTGTGAAACTGCTTTGTGTAGTATGAATCCAACTCACAGAGTTGAACACTTCTTTTCAAAGAGCAGTTTTGAAACACTCTTTTCGTAGAATCTGCAAGTGTTCATTTGGAGCGCTTTGAGGCCTACGGTGGAAAAGGAAACATCTTCACTTGTAAACCAGGCAGAAGCATTCTCAGAAACCTCTTTATGATGTGTGCATTCAACTCGGAGAGAGAAGCCTTCCTTTTGATAGAGCAGTTTTGAAACTCTGTTTTTGCAGCATCTGCAAGTGGACATTTGGAGCCCCTTCAAGCCTTCGTTGGAAACGGGAATATCTTCCCATAAAAACTAAACAGAAGCGTTCTGTGAAACTGCTTTGTGTAGTATGAATCCAACTCACAGAGTTGAACACTTCTTTTCAAAGAGCAGTTTTGAAACACTCTTTTTGTAGAATCTGCAAGTGTTCATTTGGAGCGTTTTGAGGCCTACGGTGGAAAAGGAAATATCTTCACATAAAACCTAGACAGAAGCATTCTTTGAAACTTCTTTATGATGTGTGCCTTCACCTCACAGAGTTGAACCTTCCTTTTCATGGAGCAGTTTGGAAAGAGTCTCTTTGCAGCATCTGCAAGTGGATATTTGGAGCCCTTTCAGGCCTTCGTTGGAAACGGGAATATCTTCCCATAAAAACTAAACAGAAGCGTTCTGTGAAACTGCTTTGTGTAGTATGAATCCAACTCACAGAGTTGAACACTTCTTTTCAAAGAGCAGTTTTGAAACACTCTCTTTGTAGAATCTTCAAGTGTTCATTTGGAGCGCTTTGAGGCCTATGGTGGAAAAGGAAATATCTTCACATAAAACCTAGACAGAAGCATTCTTTGAAACTTTTTTATGATGTGTGCCTTCACCTCACAAAGTTGAACCTTCCTTTTCATGGAGCAGATTGGAAAGAGTCTTTTTGCAGCATCTGCAAGTGGATATTTGGAGCCATTTCGGGACTTCGTTGGAAACGGGAATATCTTCCCATAAAAACTAAACAGAAGCGTTCTGTGAAACTGCTTTGTGTAGTATGAATCCAACTCACAGAGTTGAACACTTCTATTGAAAGAGCAGTTTTCAAACACTCTTTTTGTAGAATCTGCAAGTTTTCATTTGGAGTGCTTTGAGGCCTATGGTGGAAAAGGAAATATCTTCACATAAAACCTAGACAGAAGCATTCTTTGAAACTTCTTTATGATGTGTGCATTCAACTCACAGAGTTGAACCTTCCTTTTCATGGAGAGGTTTGGAAAGAGTCTTTTTGCAGCATCTGCAAGTGGATATTTGGAGCTCTTTCAGGCCTTCCTTAGAAACGGGAATATCTTCCCATAAAAACTGGACAGAAGCATTCTCACAAACTGCTTTGTGATGTGTGTGTTTAACTCACATAGTTGAACCTTTCCTTTGCTAGAGCAGTTATGAAACACTCTTTTTGTAGGATCTGCAAGTGTTCATTTGGAGCGCTTTGAGGCCTATGGTGGAAAAGGAAATATCTTCACTTGTAAACCAGGCAGAAGCGTTCTCAGAAACCTCTTTATGATGTGTGCATTCAACTCGGAGAGAGAAGCCTTCCTTTTGATAGAGCAGTTTTGAAACTCTGTTTTTGCAGCATCTGCAAGTGGATATTTGGAGCCCCTTCAGGCCTTCGTTGGAAACGGGAATATCTTCCCATAAAAACTAAACAGAAGCGTTCTGTGAAACTGCTTTGTGTAGTATGAATCCAACTCACAGAGTTGAACACTTCTTTTCAAAGAGCAGTTTTGAAACACTCTTTTTGTAGAATCTGCAAGTGTTCATTTGGAGCGTTTTGAGGCCTATGGTGGAAAAGGAAATATGTTCACATAAAACCTAGACAGAAGCATTCTTTGAAACTTCTTTATGATATGTGCCTTCACCTCACAGAGTTGAACCTTCCTTTTCATGGAGCAGTTTGGAAAGAGTCTCTTTGCAGCATCTGCAAGTGGATATTTGGAGCCCTTTCAGGCCTTCGTTGGAAACGGGAATATCTTCCCATAAAAACTAAACAGAAGCGTTCTGTGAAACTGCTTTGTGTAGTATGAATCCAACTCACAGAGTTGAACACTTCTTTTCAAAGAGCAGTTTTGAAACACTCTTTTTGTAGAATCTGCAAGTGTTCATTTGGAGCGCTTTGAGGCCTATGGTGGAAAAGGAAATATCTTCACTTGTAAACCAGGCAGAAGCATTCTCAGAAACCTCTTTATGATGTGTGCATTCAACTCGGAGAGAGAAGCCTTCCTTTTGATAGAGCAGTTTTGAAACTCTGTTTTTGCAGCATCTGCAAGTGGATATTTGGAGCCCCTTCAGGCCTTCGTTGGAAACGGGAATATCTTCCCATAAAAACTAAACAGAAGCGTTCTGTGAAACTGCTTTGTGTAGTATGAATCCAACTCACAGAGTTGAACACTTCTTTTCAAAGAGCAGTTTTGAAACACTCTTTTTGTAGAATCTGCAAGTGTTCCTTGGGAGCGTTTTGAGGCCTATGGTGGAAAAGGAAATATCTTCACATAAAACCTAGACAGAAGCATTCTTTGAAACTTCTTTATGATGTGTGCCTTCACCTCACAGAGTTGAAAATTCCTTTTCATGGAGCAGTTTGGAAAGAGTCTCTTTGCAGCATCTGCAAGTGGATATTTGGAGCCCTTTCAGGCCTTCGTTGGAAACGGGAATATCTTCCCATAAAAACTAAACAGAAGCGTTCTGTGAAACTGCTTTGTGTAGTATGAATCCAACTCACAGAGTTGAACACTTCTTTTGAAAGAGCAGTTTTGAAACACTCTTTTTGTAGAATCTGCAAGTGTTCATTTGGAGTGCTTTGAGGCCTATGGTGGAAAAGGAAATATCTTCACATAAAACCTAGACAGAAGCATTCTTGAAACTTCTTTATGATGTGTGCATTCAACTCACAGAGTTGAACCTTCCTTTTCATGGAGAGGTTTGGAAAGAGTCTTTTTGCAGCATCTGCAAGTGGATATTTGGAGCTCTTTCAGGCCTTCGTTAGAAACGGGAATATCTTCCCATAAAAACTTGACAGAAGCATTCTCACAAACTGCTTTGTGATGTGTGTGTTTAACTCACATAGTTGAACCTTTCCTTTGCTAGAGCAGTTATGAAACACTCTTTTTGTAGAATCTGCAAGTGTTCATTTGGAGCGCTTTGAGGCCTATGGTGGAAAAGGAAATATCTTCACTTGTAAACCAGGCAGAAGCATTCTCAGAAACCTCTTTATGATGTGTCCATTCAACTCGGAGAGAGAAGCCTTCCTTTTGATAGAGCAGTTTTGAAACTCTGTTTTTGCAGCATCTGCAAGTGGATATTTGGAGCCCCTTCAGGCCTTCGTTGGAAACGGGAATATCTTCCCATAAAAACTAAACAGAAGCGTTCTGTGAAACTGCTTTGTGTAGTATGAATCCAACTCACAGAGTTGAACACTTCTTTTCAAAGAGCAGTTTTGAAACACTCTTTTTGTAGAATCTGCAAGTGTTCATTTGGAGCGTTTTGAGGCCTATGGTGGAAAAGGAAATATCTTCACATAAAACCTAGACAGAAGCATTCTTTGAAACTTCTTTATGATGTGTGCCTTCACCTCACAGAGTTGAACCTTCCTTTTCATGGAGCAGTTTGGAAAGAGTCTCTTTGCAGCATCTGCAAGTGGATATTTGGAGCCCTTTCAGGCCTTCGTTGGAAACGGGAATATCTTCCCATAAAAACTAAACAGAAGCGTTCTGTGAAACTGCTTTGTGTAGTATGAATCCAACTCACAGAGTTGAACACTTCTTTTGAAAGAGCAGTTTTGAAACACTCTTTTTGTAGAATCTGCAAGTGTTCATTTGGAGCGCTTTGAGGCCTATGGTGGAAAAGGAAATATCTTCACTTGTAAACCAGGCAGAAGCATTCTCAGAAACCTCTTTATGATGTGTGCATTCAACTCGGAGAGAGAAGCCTTCCTTTTGATAGAGCAGTTTTGAAACTCTGTTTTTGCAGCATCTGCAAGTGGATATTTGGAGCCCCTTCAGGCCTTCGTTGGAAACGGGAATATCTTCCCATAAAAACTAAACAGAAGCGTTCTGTGAAACTGCTTTGTGTAGTATGAATCCAACTCACAGAGTTGAACACTTCTTTTCAAAGAGCAGTTTTGAAACACTCTTTTTGTAGAATCTGCAAGTGTTCATTTGGAGCGTTTTGAGGCCTATGGTGGAAAAGGAAATATCTTCACATAAAACCTAGACAGAAGCATTCTTTGAAACTTCTTTATGATGTGTGCCTTCACCTCACAGAGTTGAACCTTCCTTTTCATGGAGCAGTTTGGAAAGAGTCTCTTTGCAGCATCTGCAAGTGGATATTTGGAGCCCTTTCAGGCTTTCGTTGGAAACGGGAATATCTTCCCATAAAAACTAAACAGAAGCGTTCTGTGAAACTGCTTTGTGTAGTATGAATCCAACTCACAGAGTTGAACACTTCTTTTGAAAGAGCAGTTTTGAAACACTCTTGTTGTAGAATCTGCAAGTGTTCATTTGGAGCGCTTTGAGGCCTATGGTGGAAAAGGAAATATCTGCACTTGTAAACCAGGCAGAAGCCTTCTCAGAAACCTCTTTATGATGTGTGCATTCAACTCGGAGAGAGAAGCCTTCCTTTTGATAGAGCAGTTTTGAAACTCTGTTTTTGCAGCATCTGCAAGTGGATATTTGGAGCCCCTTCAGGCCTTCGTTGGAAACGGGAATATCTTCCCATAAAAACTAAACAGAAGCGTTCTGTGAAACTGCTTTGTGTAGTATGAATCCAACTCACAGAGTTGAACACTTCTTTTCAAAGAGCAGTTTTGAAACACTCTTTTTGTAGAATCTGCAAGTGTTCATTTGGAGCGTTTTGAGGCCTACGGTGGAAAAGGAAATATCTTCACATAAAACCTAGACAGAAGCATTCTTTGAAACTTCTTTATGATGTGTGCCTTCACCTCACAGAGTTGAACCTTCCTTTTCATGGAGCAGTTTGGAAAGAGTCTCTTTGCAGCATCTGCAAGTGGATATTTGGAGCCCTTTCAGGCCTTCGTTGGAAACGGGAATATCTTCCCATAAAAACTAAACAGAAGCGTTCTGTGAAACTGCTTTGTGTAGTATGAATCCAACTCACAGAGTTGAACACTTCTTTTGAAAGAGTAGTTTGGAAACACTCTTTTTGTAGAATCTGCAAGTGTTCATTTGGAGTGCTTTGAGGCCTATGGTTGAAAAGGAAATATCTTCACATAAAACCTAGACAGAAGCATTCTTTGAAACTTCTTTATGATGTGTGCATTCAACTCACAGAGTTGAACCTTCCTTTTCATGGAGAGGTTTGGAAAGAGTCTTTTTGCAGCATCTGCAAGTGGATATTTGGAGCTCTTTCAGGCCTTCGTTAGAAACGGGAATATCTTCCCATAAAAACTGGACAGAAGCATTCTCACAAACTGCTTTGTGATGTGTGTGTTTAACTCACATAGTTGAACCTTTCCTTTGCTAGAGCAGTTATGAAACACTCTTTTTGTAGAATCTGCAAGTGTTCATTTGGAGCGATTTGAGGCCTATGGTGGAAAAGGAAATATCTTCCCTTGTAAACCAGGCAGAAGCATTCTCAGAAACCTCTTTATGATGTGTGCATTCAACTCGGAGAGAGAAGCCTTCCTTTTGATAGAGCAGTTTTGAAACTCTGTTTTTGCAGCATCTGCAAGTGGATATTTGGAGCCCCTTCAGGCCTTCGTTGGAAACGGGAATATCTTCCCATGAAAACTAAACAGAAGCGTTCTGTGAAACTGCTTTGTGTAGTATGAATCCAACTCACAGAGTTGAACACTTCTTTTCAAAGAGCAGTTTTGAAACACTCTTTTTGTAGAATCTGCAAGTGTTCATTTGGAGCGTTTTGAGGCCTATGGTGGAAAAGGAAATATGTTCACATAAAACCTAGACAGAAGCATTCTTTGAAACTTCTTTATGATATGTGCCTTCACCTCACAGAGTTGAACCTTCCTTTTCATGGAGCAGTTTGGAAAGAGTCTCTTTGCAGCATCTGCAAGTGGATATTTGGAGCCCTTTCAGGCCTTCGTTGGAAACGGGAATATCTTCCCATAAAAACTAAACAGAAGCGTTCTGTGAAACTGCTTTGTGTAGTATGAATCCAACTCACAGAGTTGAACACTTCTTTTGAAAGAGCAGTTTTGAAACACTCTTTTTGTAGAATCTGCAAGTGTTCATTTGGAGTGCTTTGAGGCCTATGGTGGAAAAGGAAATATCTTCACATAAAACCTAGACAGAAGCATTCTTGAAACTTCTTTATGATGTGTGCATTCAACTCACAGAGTTGAACCTTCCTTTTCATGGAGAGGTTTGGAAAGAGTCTTTTTGCAGCATCTGCAAGTGGATATTTGGAGCTCTTTCAGGCCTTCGTTAGAAACGGGAATATCTTCCCATAAAAACTGGACAGAAGCATTCTCACAAACTGCTTTGTGATGTGTGTGTTTAACTCACATAGTTGAACCTTTCCTTTGCTAGAGCAGTTATGAAACACTCTTTTTGTAGAATCTGCAAGTGTTCATTTGGAGTGCTTTGAGGCCTATGGTGGAAAAGGAAATATCTTCACTTGTAAACCAGGCAGAAGCATTCTCAGAAACCTCTTTATGATGTGTCCATTCAACTCGGAGAGAGAAGCCTTCCTTTTGATAGAGCAGTTTTGAAACTCTGTTTTTGCAGCATCTGCAAGTGGATATTTGGAGCCCCTTCAGGCCTTCGTTGGAAACGGGAATATCTTCCCATAAAAACTAAACAGAAGCGTTCTGTGAAACTGCTTTGTGTAGTATGAATCCAACTCACAGAGTTGAACACTTCTTTTCAAAGAGCAGTTTTGAAACACTCTTTTTGTAGAATCTGCAAGTGTTCATTTGGAGCGTTTTGAGGCCTATGGTGGAAAAGGAAATATCTTCACATAAAACCTAGACAGAAGCATTCTTTGAAACTTCTTTATGATGTGTGCCTTCACCTCACAGAGTTGAACCTTCCTTTTCATGGAGCAGTTTGGAAAGAGTCTCTTTGCAGCATCTGCAAGTGGATATTTGGAGCCCCTTCAGGCCTTCGTTGGAAACGGGAATATCTTCCCATAAAAACTAAACAGAAGCGTTCTGTGAAACTGCTTTGTGTAGTATGAATCCAACTCACAGAGTTCAACACTTCTTTTGAAAGAGCAGTTTTGAAACACTCTTTTTGTAGAACCTGCAAGTGTTCATTAGGAGCGCTTTGAGGCCTATGGTGGAAAAGGAAATATCTTCACTTGTAAACCAGGCAGAAGCATTCTCAGAAACCTCTTTATGATGTGTGCATTCAACTCGGAGAGAGAAGCCTTCCTTTTGATAGAGCAGTTTTGAAACTCTGTTTTTGCAGCCTCTGCAAGTGGATATTTGGAGCCCCTTCAGGCCTTCGTTGGAAACGGGAATATCTTCCCATAAAAACTAAACAGAAGCGTTCTGTGAAACTGCTTTGTGTAGTATGAATCCAACTCACAGAGTTGAACACTTCTTTTCAAAGAGCAGTTTTGAAACACTCTTTTTGTAGAATCTGCAAGTGTTCATTTGGAGCGTTTTGAGGCCTATGGTTGAAAAGGAAATATCTTCACATAAAACCTAGACAGAAGCATTCTTTGAAACTTCTTTATGATGTGTGCCTTCACCTCACAGAGTTGAACCTTCCTTTTCATGGAGCAGTTTGGAAAGAGTCTCTTTGCAGCATCTGCAAGTGGATATTTGGAGCCCTTTCAGGCTTTCGTTGGAAACGGGAATATCTTCCCATAAAAACTAAACAGAAGCGTTCTGTGAAACTGCTTTGTGTAGTATGAATCCAACTCACAGAGTTGAACACTTCTTTTGAAAGAGCAGTTTTGAAACACTCTTGTTGTAGAATCTGCAAGTGTTCATTTGGAGCGCTTTGAGGCCTATGGTGGAAAAGGAAATATCTGCACTTGTAAACCAGGCAGAAGCATTCTCAGAAACCTCTTTATGATGTGTGCATTCAACTCGGAGAGAGAAGCCTTCCTTTTGATAGAGCAGTTTTGAAACTCTGTTTTTGCAGCATCTGCAAGTGGATATTTGGAGCCCCTTCAGGCCTTCGTTGGAAACGGGAATATCTTCCCATAAAAACTAAACAGAAGCGTTCTGTGAAACTGCTTTGTGTAGTATGAATCCAACTCACAGAGTTGAACACTTCTTTTCAAAGAGCAGTTTGGAAACACTCTTTTTGTAGAATCTGCAAGTGTTCATTTGGAGTGCTTTGAGGCCTATGGTTGAAAAGGAAATATCTTCACATAAAACCTAGACAGAAGCATTCTTTGAAACTTCTTTATGATGTGTGCATTCAACTCACAGAGTTGAACCTTCCTTTTCATGGAGAGGTTTGGAAAGAGTCTTTTTGCAGCATCTGCAAGTGGATATTTGGAGCTCTTTCAGGCCTTCGTTAGAAACGGGAATATCTTCCCATAAAAACTGGACAGAAGCATTCTCACAAACTGCTTTGTGATGTGTGTGTTTAACTCACATAGTTGAACCTTTCCTTTGCTAGAGCAGTTATGAAACACTCTTTTTGTAGAATCTGCAAGTGTTCATTTGGAGCGATTTGAGGCCTATGGTGGAAAAGGAAATATCTTCACTTGTAAACCAGGCAGAAGCATTCTCAGAAACCTCTTTATGATGTGTGCATTCAACTCGGAGAGAGAAGCCTTCCTTTTGATAGAGCAGTTTTGAAACTCTGTTTTTGCAGCATCTGCAAGTGGATATTTGGAGCCCCTTCAGGCCTTCGTTGGAAACGGGAATATCTTCCCATGAAAACTAAACAGAAGCGTTCTGTGAAACTGCTTTGTGTAGTATGAATCCAACTCACAGAGTTGAACACTTCTTTTCAAAGAGCAGTTTTGAAACACTCTTTTTGTAGAATCTGCAAGTGTTCATTTGGAGCGTTTTGAGGCCTATGGTGGAAAAGGAAATATGTTCACATAAAACCTAGACAGAAGCATTCTTTGAAACTTCTTTATGATATGTGCCTTCACCTCACAGAGTTGAACCTTCCTTTTCATGGAGCAGTTTGGAAAGAGTCTCTTTGCAGCATCTGCAAGTGGATATTTGGAGCCCTTTCAGGCCTTCGTTGGAAACGGGAATATCTTCCCATAAAAACTAAACAGAAGCGTTCTGTGAAACTGCTTTGTGTAGTATGAATCCAACTCACAGAGTTGAACACTTCTTTTGAAAGAGCAGTTTTGAAACACTCTTTTTGTAGAATCTGCAAGTGTTCATTTGGAGTGCTTTGAGGCCTATGGTGGAAAAGGAAATATCTTCACATAAAACCTAGACAGAAGCATTCTTTGAAACTTCTTTATGATGTGTGCATTCAACTCACAGAGTTGAACCTTCCTTTTCATGGAGAGGTTTGGAAAGAGTCTTTTTGCAGCATCTGCAAGTGGATATTTGGAGCTCTTTCAGGTCTTCGTTAGAAACGGGAATATCTTCCCATAAAAACTGGACAGAAGCATTCTCACAAACTGCTTTGTGATGTGTGTGTTTAACTCACATAGTTGAACCTTTCCTTTGCTAGAGCAGTTTTGAAACACTCTTTTTGTAGAATCTGCAAGTGTTCATTTGGAGCGCTTTGAGGCCTATGGTGGAAAAGGAAATATCTTCACTTGTAAACCAGGCAGAAGCATTCTCAGAAACCTCTTTATGATGTGTGCATTCAACTCGGAGAGAGAAGCCTTCCTTTTGATAGAGCAGTTTTGAAACTCTGTTTTTGCAGCATCTGCAAGTGGATATTTGGAGCCCCTTCAGGCCTTCGTTGGAAACGGGAATATCTTCCCATAAAAACTAAACAGAAGCGTTCTGTGAAACTGCTTTGTGTAGTATGAATCCAACTCACAGAGTTGAACACTTCTTTTCAAAGAGCAGTTTTGAAACACTCTTTTTGTAGAATCTGCAAGTGTTCATTTGGAGCGTTTTGAGGCCTATGGTGGAAAAGGAAATATCTTCACATAAAACCTAGACAGAAGCATTCTTTGAAACTTCTTTATGATATGTGCCTTCACCTCACAGAGTTGAACCTTCCTTTTCATGGAGCAGTTTGGAAAGAGTCTCTTTGCAGCATCTGCAAGTGGATATTTGGAGCCGTTTCAGGCCTTCGTTGGAAACGGGAATATCTTCCCATAAAAACTAAACAGAAGCGTTCTGTGAAACTGCTTTGTGTACTATGAATCCAACTCACAGAGTTGAACACTTCTTTTGAAAGAGCAGTTTTGAAACACTCTTTTTGTAGAATCTGCAAGTGTTCATTTGGAGCGCTTTGAGGCCTATGGTGGAAAAGGAAACATCTTCACTTGTAAACCAGGCAGAAGCATTCTCAGAAACCTCTTTATGATGTGTGCATTCAACTCGGAGAGAGAAGCCTTCCTTTTGATAGAGCAGTTTTGAAACTCTGTTTTTGCAGCATCCGCAAGTGGATATTTGGAGCCCCTTCAAGCCTTTGTTGGAAACGGGAATATCTTCCCATAAAAACTAAACAGAAGCGTTCTGTGAAACTGCTTTGTGTAGTATGAATCCAACTCACGGAGTTGAACACTTCTTTTCAAAGAGCAGTTTTGAAACACTCTTTTTGTAGAATCTGCAAGTGTTCATTTGGAGCGTTTTGAGGCCTATGGTGGAAAAGGAAATATCTTCACATAAAACCTAGACAGAAGTATTCTTTGAAACTTCTTTATGATGTGTGCCTTCACCTCACAGAGTTGAATCTGCCTTTTCATGGAGCAGTTTGGAAAGAGTCTCTTTGCAGCATCTGCAAGTGGATATTTGGAGCCCTTTCAGGCCTTCGTTGGAAACGGGAATATCTTCCCATAAAAACTAAACAGAAGCGTTCTGTGAAACTGCTTTGTGTAGTATGAATCCAACTCACAGAGTTCAACACTTCTTTTGAAAGAGCAGTTTTGAAACACTCTTTTTGTAGAATCTGCAAGTGTTCATTTGGAGCGCTTTGAGGCCTATGGTGGAAAAGGAAATATCTTCACTTGTAAACCAGGCAGAAGCATTCTCAGAAACCTCTTTATGATGTGTGCATTCAACTCGGAGAGAGAAGCCTTCCTTTTGATAGAGCTGTTTTGAAACTCTGTTTTTGCAGCATCTGCAAGTGGATATTTGGAGCCCCTTCAGGCCTTCGTTGGAAACGGGAATATCTTCCCATAAAAACTAAACAGAAGCGTTCTGTGAAACTGCTTTGTGTAGTATGAATCCAACTCACAGAGTTGAACACTTCTTTTCAAAGAGCAGTTTTGAAACACTCTTTTTGTAGAATCTGCCAGGGTTCATTTGGAGCGTTTTGAGGCCTATGGTGGAAAAGGAAATATCTTCACATAAAACCTAGACAGAAGCATTCTTTGAAACTTCTTTATGATGTGTGCCTTCACCTCACAGAGATGAACCTTCCTTTTCATGGAGCAGTTTGGAAAGAGTCTCTTTGCAGCATCTGCAAGTGGATATTTGGAGCCATTTCAGGCCTTCGTTGGAAACGGGAATATCTTCCCATAAAAATTAAACAGATGCGTTCTGTGAAACTGCTTTGTGTAGTATGAATCCAACTCACAGAGTTCAACACTTCTTTTCAAAGAGCAGTTTTGAAACACTCTCTTTGTAGAATCTGCAAGTGTTCAATTGGAACGCTTTGAGGCCTATGGTGGAAAAGGAAATATCTTCACTTGTAAACCAGGCAGAAGCATTCTCAGAAACCTCTTTAGGATGTGTGCATTCAACTCGGAGAGAGAATCCTTCCTTTTGATAGAGCAGTTTTGAAACTCTGTTTTTGCAGCATCTGCAAGTGGATATTTGGAGCCCCTTCAGTCCTTAGTTGGAAACGGGAATATCTTCCCATAAAAACTAAACAGAAGCGTTCTGTGAAACTGCTTTGTGTAGTATGAATCCAACTCACAGAGTTGAACACTTCTTTTCAAAGAGCAGTTTTGAAACACTCTTTTTGTAGAATCTGCAAGTTTTCATTTGGAGCGTTTTGAGGCCTATGGTGGAAAAGGAAATATCTTCACATAAAACCTAGACAGAAGCATTCTTTGAAACTTCTTTATGATGTGTGCCTTCACCTCACAGAGTTGAACCGTCCTTTTCATGGAGCAGTTTGGAAAGAGTCTCTTTGCAGCATCTGCAAGTGGATATTTGGAGCCCTTTCAGGCCTTCGTTGGAAACGGGAATATCTTCCCATAAAAATTAAACAGAAGTGTTCTGTGAAACTGCTTTGTGTAGTATGAATCCAACTCACAGAGTTCAACACTTCTTTTCAAAGAGCAGTTTTGAAACACTCTCTTTGTAGAATCCGCAAGTGTTCATTTGGAGCGCTTTGAGGCCTATGGTGGAAAAGGAAATATCTTCACTTGTAAACCAGGCAGAAGCATTCTCAGAAACCTCTTTATGATGTGTGCATTCAACTCGGAGAGAGAAGCCTTCCTTTTGATAGAGCAGTTTTGAAACTCTGTTTTTGCAGCATCTGCAAGTGGATATTTGGAGCCCCTTCAGGCCTTCGTTGGAAACGGGAATATCTTCCCATAAAAACTAAACAGAAGCGTTCTGTGAAACTGCTTTGTGTAGTATGAATCCAACTCACAGAGTTGAACACTTCTTTTCAAAGAGCAGTTTTGAAACACTCTTTTTGTAGAATCTGCAAGTGTTCATTTGGAGCGCTTTGAGGCCTATGGTGGAAAAGGAAATATCTTCACTTGTAAACCAGGCAGAAGCATTCTCAGAAACCTCTTTATGATGTGTGCATTCAACTCGGAGAGAGAAGCCTTCCTTTTGATAGAGCAGTTTTGAAACTCTGTTTTTGCAGCATCTGCAAGTGGATATTTGGAGCCCCTTCAGGCCTTCGTTGGAAACGGGAATATCTTCCCATAAAAACTAAACAGAAGCGTTCTGTGAAACTGCTTTGTGTAGTATGGATCCAACTCACAGAGTTCAACACTTCTTTTCAAAGAGCAGTTTTGAAACACTCTTTTTGTAGAATCTGCAAGTGTTCATTTGGAGCGTTTTGAGGCCTATGGTGGAAAAGGAAATATCTTCACATAAAACCTAGACAGAAGCATTCTTTGAAACTTCTATATGATGTGTGCCTTCACCTCACAGAGTTGAACCTTCCTTTTCATGGAGCAGATTGGAAAGAGTCTCTTTGCAGCATCTGCAAGTGCATATTTGGAGCCCATTCAGGCCTTCGTTGGAAACGGGAATATCTTCCCATAAAAACTAAACAGAAGCGTTCTGTGAAACTGCTTTGTGTAGTATGAATCCAACTCACAGAGTTCAACACTTCTTTTCAAAGAGCAGTTTTGAAACACTCTTTTTGTAGAATCTGCAAGTGTTCATTTGGAGCGCTTTGAGGCCTATGGTGGAAAAGGAAATATCTTCACTTGTAAACCAGGCAGAAGCATTCTCAGAAACCTCTTTATGATGTGTGCATTCAACTCGGAGAGAGAAGCCTTCCTTTTGATAGAGCAGTTTTGAAACTCTGTTTTTGCAGCATCTGCAAGTGGATATTTGGAGCCCCTTCAGGCCTTCGTTGGAAACGGGAATATCTTCCCATAAAAACTAAACAGAAGCGTTCTGTGAAACTGCTTTGTGTAGTATGAATCCAACTCACAGAGTTGAACACTTCTTTTCAAAGAGCAGTTTTGAAACACTCTTTTTGTAGAATCTGCAAGTGTTCATTTGGAGCGTTTTGAGGCCTATGGTGGAAAAGGAAATATCTTCACATAAAACCTAGACAGAAGCATTCTTTGAAACTTCTTTATGATATGTGCCTTCACCTCACAGAGTTGAACCTTCCTTTTCATGGAGCAGTTTGGAAAGAGTCTCTTTGCAGCATCTGCAAGTGGATATTTGGAGCCGTTTCAGGCCTTCGTTGGAAACGGGAATATCTTCCCATAAAAACTAAACAGAAGCGTTCTGTGAAACTGCTTTGTGTACTATGAATCCAACTCACAGAGTTGAACACTTCTTTTGAAAGAGCAGTTTTGAAACACTCTTTTTGTAGAATCTGCAAGTGTTCATTTGGAGCGCTTTGAGGCCTATGGTGGAAAAGGAAACATCTTCACTTGTAAACCAGGCAGAAGCATTCTCAGAAACCTCTTTATGATGTGTGCATTCAACTCGGAGAGAGAAGCCTTCCTTTTGATAGAGCAGTTTTGAAACTCTGTTTTTGCAGCATCCGCAAGTGGATATTTGGAGCCCCTTCAAGCCTTTGTTGGAAAAGGGAATATCTTCCCATAAAAACTAAACAGAAGCGTTCTGTGAAACTGCTTTGTGTAGTATGAATCCAACTCACAGAGTTGAACCCTTCTTTTCAAAGAGCAGTTTTGAAACACTCTTTTTGTAGAATCTGCAAGTGTTCATTTGGAGCGTTTTGAGGCCTATGGTGGAAAAGGAAATATCTTCACATAAAACCTAGACAGAAGTATTCTTTGAAACTTCTTTATGATGTGTGCCTTCACCTCACAGAGTTGAATCTGCCTTTTCATGGAGCAGTTTGGAAAGAGTCTCTTTGCAGCATCTGCAAGTGGATATTTGGAGCCCTTTCAGGCCTTCGTTGGAAACGGGAATATCTTCCCATAAAAACTAAACAGAAGCGTTCTGTGAAACTGCTTTGTGTAGTATGAATCCAACTCACAGAGTTGAACACTTCTTTTGAAAGAGCAGTTTTGAAACACTCTTTTTGTAGAATCTGCAAGTGTTCATTTGGAGCGCTTTGAGGCCTATGGTGGAAAAGGAAATATCTTCACTTGTAAACCAGGCAGAAGCATTCTCAGAAACCTCTTTATGATGTGTGCATTCAACTCGGAGAGAGAAGCCTTCCTTTTGATAGAGCAGTTTTGAAACTCTGTTTTTGCAGCATCTGCAAGTGGATATTTGGAGCCCCTTCAGGCCTTCGTTGGAAACGGGAATATCTTCCCATAAAAACTAAACAGAAGCGTTCTGTGAAACTGCTTTGTGTAGTATGAATCCAACTCACAGAGTTGAACACTTCTTTTCAAAGAGCAGTTTTGAAACACTCTTTTTGTAGAATCTGCCAGGGTTCATTTGGAGCGTTTTGAGGCCTATGGTGGAAAAGGAAATATCTTCACATAACACCTAGACAGAAGCATTCTTTGAAACTTCTTTATGATGTGTGCCTTCACCTCACAGAGATGAACCTTCCTTTTCATGGAGCAGTTTGGAAAGAGTCTCTTTGCAGCATCTGCAAGTGGATATTTGGAGCCCTTTCAGGCCTTCGTTGGAAACGGGAATATCTTCCCATAAAAATTAAACAGATGCGTTCTGTGAAACTGCTTTGTGTAGTATGAATCCAACTCACAGAGTTCAACACTTCTTTTCAAAGAGCAGTTTTGAAACACTCTCTTTGTAGAATCTGCAAGTGTTCAATTGGAACGCTTTGAGGCCTATGGTGGAAAAGGAAATATCTTCACTTGTAAACCAGGCAGAAGCATTCTCAGAAACCTCTTTAGGATGTGTGCATTCAACTCGGAGAGAGAATCCTTCCTTTTGATAGAGCAGTTTTGAAACTCTGTTTTTGCAGCATCTGCAAGTGGATATTTGGAGCCCCTTCAGTCCTTAGTTGGAAACGGGAATATCTTCCCATAAAAACTAAACAGAAGCGTTCTGTGAAACTGCTTTGTGTAGTATGAATCCAACTCACAGAGTTGAACACTTCTTTTCAAAGAGCAGTTTTGAAACACTCTTTTTGTAGAATCTGCAAGTTTTCATTTGGAGCGTTTTGAGGCCTATGGTGGAAAAGGAAATATCTTCACATAAAACCTAGACAGAAGCATTCTTTGAAACTTCTTTATGATGTGTGCCTTCACCTCACAGAGTTGAACCGTCCTTTTCATGGAGCAGTTTGGAAAGAGTCTCTTTGCAGCATCTGCAAGTGGATATTTGGAGCCCTTTCAGGCCTTCGTTGGAAACGGGAATATCTTCCCAAAAAATTAAACAGAAGTGTTCTGTGAAACTGCTTTGTGTAGTATGAATCCAACTCACAGAGTTCAACACTTCTTTTCAAAGAGCAGTTTTGAAACACTCTCTTTGTAGAATCCGCAAGTGTTCATTTGGAGCGCTTTGAGGCCTATGGTGGAAAAGGAAATATCTTCACTTGTAAACCAGGCAGAAGCATTCTCAGAAACCTCTTTATGATGTGTGCATTCAACTCGGAGAGAGAAGCCTTCCTTTTGATAGAGCAGTTTTGAAACTCTGTTTTTGCAGCATCTGCAAGTGGATATTTGGAGCCCCTTCAGGCCTTCGTTGGAAACGGGAATATCTTCCCATAAAAACTAAACAGAAGCGTTCTGTGAAACTGCTTTGTGTAGTATGAATCCAACTCACAGAGTTGAACACTTCTTTTCAAAGAGCAGTTTTGAAACACTCTTTTTGTAGAATCTGCAAGTGTTCATTTGGAGCGCTTTGAGGCCTATGGTGGAAAAGGAAATATCTTCACTTGTAAACCAGGCAGAAGCATTCTCAGAAACCTCTTTATGATGTGTGCATTCAACTCGGAGAGAGAAGCCTTCCTTTTGATAGAGCAGTTTTGAAACTCTGTTTTTGCAGCATCTGCAAGTGGATATTTGGAGCCCCTTCAGGCCTTCGTTGGAAACGGGAATATCTTCCCATAAAAACTAAACAGAAGCGTTCTGTGAAACTGCTTTGTGTAGTATGGATCCAACTCACAGAGTTCAACACTTCTTTTCAAAGAGCAGTTTTGAAACACTCTTTTTGTAGAATCTGCAAGTGTTCATTTGGAGCGTTTTGAGGCCTATGGTGGAAAAGGAAATATCTTCACATAAAACCTAGACAGAAGCATTCTTTGAAACTTCTATATGATGTGTGCCTTCACCTCACAGAGTTGAACCTTCCTTTTCATGGAGCAGATTGGAAAGAGTCTCTTTGCAGCATCTGCAAGTGCATATTTGGAGCCCATTCAGGCCTTCGTTGGAAACGGGAATATCTTCCCATAAAAACTAAACAGAAGCGTTCTGTGAAACTGCTTTGTGTAGTATGAATCCAACTCACAGAGTTCAACACTTCTTTTCAAAGAGCAGTTTTGAAACACTCTTTTTGTAGAATCTGCAAGTGTTCATTTGGAGCGCTTTGAGGCCTATGGTGGAAAAGGAAATATCTTCACTTGTAAACCAGGCAGAAGCATTCTCAGAAACCTCTTTATGATGTGTGCATTCAACTCGGAGAGAGAAGCCTTCCTTTTGATAGAGCAGTTTTGAAACTCTGTTTTTGCAGCATCTGCAAGTGGATATTTGGAGCCCCTTCAGGCCTTCGTTGGAAACGGGAATATCTTCCCATAAAAACTAAACAGAAGCGTTCTGTGAAACTGCTTTGTGTAGTATGAATCCAACTCACAGAGTTGAACACTTCTTTTCAAAGAGCAGTTTTGAAACACTCTTTTTGTAGAATCTGCAAGTGTTCATTTGGAGCGTTTTGAGGCCTATGGTGGAAAAGGAAATATCTTCACATAAAACCTAGACAGAAGCATTCTTTGAAACTTCTTTATGATATGTGCCTTCACCTCACAGAGTTGAACCTTCCTTTTCATGGAGCAGTTTGGAAAGAGTCTCTTTGCAGCATCTGCAAGTGGATATTTGGAGCCGTTTCAGGCCTTCGTTGGAAACGGGAATATCTTCCCATAAAAACTAAACAGAAGCGTTCTGTGAAACTGCTTTGTGTACTATGAATCCAACTCACAGAGTTGAACACTTCTTTTGAAAGAGCAGTTTTGAAACACTCTTTTTGTAGAATCTGCAAGTGTTCATTTGGAGCGCTTTGAGGCCTATGGTGGAAAAGGAAACATCTTCACTTGTAAACCAGGCAGAAGCATTCTCAGAAACCTCTTTATGATGTGTGCATTCAACTCGGAGAGAGAAGCCTTCCTTTTGATAGAGCAGTTTTGAAACTCTGTTTTTGCAGCATCCGCAAGTGGATATTTGGAGCCCCTTCAAGCCTTTGTTGGAAAAGGGAATATCTTCCCATAAAAACTAAACAGAAGCGTTCTGTGAAACTGCTTTGTGTAGTATGAATCCAACTCACAGAGTTGAACCCTTCTTTTCAAAGAGCAGTTTTGAAACACTCTTTTTGTAGAATCTGCAAGTGTTCATTTGGAGCGTTTTGAGGCCTATGGTGGAAAAGGAAATATCTTCACATAAAACCTAGACAGAAGTATTCTTTGAAACTTCTTTATGATGTGTGCCTTCACCTCACAGAGTTGAATCTGCCTTTTCATGGAGCAGTTTGGAAAGAGTCTCTTTGCAGCATCTGCAAGTGGATATTTGGAGCCCTTTCAGGCCTTCGTTGGAAACGGGAATATCTTCCCATAAAAACTAAACAGAAGCGTTCTGTGAAACTGCTTTGTGTAGTATGAATCCAACTCACAGAGTTGAACACTTCTTTTGAAAGAGCAGTTTTGAAACACTCTTTTTGTAGAATCTGCAAGTGTTCATTTGGAGCGCTTTGAGGCCTATGGTGGAAAAGGAAATATCTTCACTTGTAAACCAGGCAGAAGCATTCTCAGAAACCTCTTTATGATGTGTGCATTCAACTCGGAGAGAGAAGCCTTCCTTTTGATAGAGCAGTTTTGAAACTCTGTTTTTGCAGCATCTGCAAGTGGATATTTGGAGCCCCTTCAGGCCTTCGTTGGAAACGGGAATATCTTCCCATAAAAACTAAACAGAAGCGTTCTGTGAAACTGCTTTGTGTAGTATGAATCCAACTCACAGAGTTGAACACTTCTTTTCAAAGAGCAGTTTTGAAACACTCTTTTTGTAGAATCTGCCAGGGTTCATTTGGAGCGTTTTGAGGCCTATGGTGGAAAAGGAAATATCTTCACATAACACCTAGACAGAAGCATTCTTTGAAACTTCTTTATGATGTGTGCCTTCACCTCACAGAGATGAACCTTCCTTTTCATGGAGCAGTTTGGAAAGAGTCTCTTTGCAGCATCTGCAAGTGGATATTTGGAGCCCTTTCAGGCCTTCGTTGGAAACGGGAATATCTTCCCATAAAAATTAAACAGATGCGTTCTGTGAAACTGCTTTGTGTAGTATGAATCCAACTCACAGAGTTCAACACTTCTTTTCAAAGAGCAGTTTTGAAACACTCTCTTTGTAGAATCTGCAAGTGTTCAATTGGAACGCTTTGAGGCCTATGGTGGAAAAGGAAATATCTTCACTTGTAAACCAGGCAGAAGCATTCTCAGAAACCTCTTTAGGATGTGTGCATTCAACTCGGAGAGAGAATCCTTCCTTTTGATAGAGCAGTTTTGAAACTCTGTTTTTGCAGCATCTGCAAGTGGATATTTGGAGCCCCTTCAGTCCTTAGTTGGAAACGGGAATATCTTCCCATAAAAACTAAACAGAAGCGTTCTGTGAAACTGCTTTGTGTAGTATGAATCCAACTCACAGAGTTGAACACTTCTTTTCAAAGAGCAGTTTTGAAACACTCTTTTTGTAGAATCTGCAAGTTTTCATTTGGAGCGTTTTGAGGCCTATGGTGGAAAAGGAAATATCTTCACATAAAACCTAGACAGAAGCATTCTTTGAAACTTCTTTATGATGTGTGCCTTCACCTCACAGAGTTGAACCGTCCTTTTCATGGAGCAGTTTGGAAAGAGTCTCTTTGCAGCATCTGCAAGTGGATATTTGGAGCCCTTTCAGGCCTTCGTTGGAAACGGGAATATCTTCCCAAAAAATTAAACAGAAGTGTTCTGTGAAACTGCTTTGTGTAGTATGAATCCAACTCACAGAGTTCAACACTTCTTTTCAAAGAGCAGTTTTGAAACACTCTCTTTGTAGAATCCGCAAGTGTTCATTTGGAGCGCTTTGAGGCCTATGGTGGAAAAGGAAATATCTTCACTTGTAAACCAGGCAGAAGCATTCTCAGAAACCTCTTTATGATGTGTGCATTCAACTCGGAGAGAGAAGCCTTCCTTTTGATAGAGCAGTTTTGAAACTCTGTTTTTGCAGCATCTGCAAGTGGATATTTGGAGCCCCTTCAGGCCTTCGTTGGAAACGGGAATATCTTCCCATAAAAACTAAACAGAAGCGTTCTGTGAAACTGCTTTGTGTAGTATGGATCCAACTCACAGAGTTCAACACTTCTTTTCAAAGAGCAGTTTTGAAACACTCTTTTTGTAGAATCTGCAAGTGTTCATTTGGAGCGTTTTGAGGCCTATGGTGGAAAAGGAAATATCTTCACATAAAACCTAGACAGAAGCATTCTTTGAAACTTCTTTATGATGTGTGCCTTCACCTCACAGAGTTGAACCTTCCTTTTCATGGAGCAGATTGGAAAGAGTCTCTTTGCAGCATCTGCAAGTGCATATTTTGAGCCCATTCAGGCCTTCGTTGGAAACGGGAATATCTTCCCATAAAAACTAAACAGAAGCGTTCTGTGAAACTGCTTTGTGTAGTATGAATCCAACTCACAGAGTTCAACACTTCTTTTCAAAGAGCAGTTTTGAAACACTCTTTTTGTAGAATCTGCAAGTGTTCATTTGGAGCGCTTTGAGGCCTATGGTGGAAAAGGAAATATCTTCACTTGTAAACCAGGCAGAAGCATTCTCAGAAACCTCTTTATGATGTGGGCATTCAACTCGGAGAGAGAAGCCTTCCTTTTGATAGAGCAGTTTTGAAACTCTGTTTTTGCAGCATCTGCAAGTGGATATTTGGAGCCCCTTCAGGCCTTCGTTTGAAACGGGAATATCTTCCCATAAAAACTAAACAGAAGCGTTCTGTGAAACTGCTTTGTGTAGTATGAATCCAACTCACAGAGTTGAACACTTCTTTTCAAAGAGCAGTTTTGAAACACTCTTTTTGTAGAATCTGCAAGTGTTCATTTGGAGCGCTTTGAGGCCTATGATGGAAAAGGAAATATCTTCACATAAAACCTAGACAGAAGCATTCTTTGAAACTTTTTTATGACGTGTGCCTTCAACTCACAGAGTTGAACCTTCCTTTTCATGGAGCAGTTTGGAAAGAGTCTTTTTGCAGCATCTGCAAGTGGATATTTGGAGCCATTTCAGGCGTTCGTTGGAAACGGGAATATCTTCCCATAAAAACTAAACAGAAGCGTTCTGTGAAACTGCTTTGTGTAGTATGAATCCAACTCACAGAGTTGAACACTTCTTTTGAAAGAGCAGTTTTGAAACACTCTTTTTGTAGAATCTGCAAGTGTTCATTTGGAGCGCTTTGAGGCCTATGGTGGAAAAGGAAACATCTTCACTTGTAAACCAGGCAGAAGCATTCTCAGAAACCTCTTTATGATGTGTGCATTCAACTCGGAGAGAGAAGCCTTCCTTTTGATAGAGCAGTTTTGAAACTCTGTTTTTGCAGCATCTGCAAGTGGATATTTGGAGCCCCTTCAGGCCTTCGTTGGAAACGGGAATATCTTCCCATAAAAACTAAACAGAAGCGTTCTGTGAAACTGCTTTGTGTAGTATGAATCCAACTCACAGAGTTGAACACTTCTTTTCAAAGAGCAGTTTTGAAACACTCTTTTTGTAGAATCTGCAAGTTTTCATTTGGAGTGCTTTGAGGCCTATGGTGGAAAAGGAAATATCTTCACATAAAACCTAGATAGAAGCATTCTTTGAAACTTCTTTATGATGTGTGCATTCAACTCACAGAGTTGAACCTTCCTTTTCATGGAGAGGTTTGGAAAGAGTCTTTTTGCAGCATCTGCAAGTGGATATTTGGAGCTCTTTCAGGCCTTCGTTAGAAACGGGAATATCTTCCCATAAAAACTGGACAGAAGCATTCTCACAAACTGCTTTGTGATGTGTGTGTTTAACTCACATAGTTGAACCTTTCCTTTGCTAGAGCAGTTATGAAACACTCTTTTTGTAGAATCTGCAAGTGTTCATTTGGAGCGCTTTGAGGCCTATGGTGGAAAAGAAAATATCTTCACTTGTAAACCAGGCAGAAGCATTCTCAGAAACCTCTTTATGATGTGTGCATTCAACTCGGAGAGAGAAGCCTTCCTTTTGATAGAGCAGTTTTGAAACTCTGTTTTTGCAGCATCTGCAAGTGGATATTTGGAGCCACTTCAGGCCTTTGTTGGAAACGGGAATATCTTCCCATAAAAACTAAACAGAAGCGTTCTGTGAAACTGCTTTGTGTAGTATGAATCCAACTCACAGAGTTGAACACTTCTTTTCAAAGAGCAGTTTTGAAACACTCTTTTTGTAGAATCTGCAGGTGTTCACTTGGAGCGCTTTGAGGCCTATGGTGGAAAAGGAAACATCTTCACTTGTAAACCAGGCAGAAGCATTCTTTGAAACTTCTTTATGATGTGTGCCTTCACCTCACAGAGTTGAACCTTCCTTTTCATGGAGCAGTTTGGAAAGAGTCTCTTTGCAGCATCTGCAAGTGGATATTTGGAGCCCTTTCAGGCCTTCGTTGGAAACGGGAATATCTTCCCATAAAAACTAAACAGAAGCGTTCTGTGAAACTGCTTTGTGTAGTATGAATCCAACTCACAGAGTTGAACACTTCTTTTGAAAGAGTAGTTTGGAAACACTCTTTTTGTAGAATCTGCAAGTGTTCATTTGGAGTGCTTTGAGGCCTATTGTTGAAAAGGAAATATCTTCACATAAAACCTAGACAGAAGCATTCTTTGAAACTTCTTTATGATGTGTGCATTCAACTCACAGAGTTGAACCTTCCTTTTCATGGAGAGGTTTGGAAAGAGTCTTTTTGCAGCATCTGCAAGTGGATATTTGGAGCTCTTTCAGGCCTTCGTTAGAAACGGGAATATCTTCCCATAAAAACTGGACAGAAGCATTCTCACAAACTGCTTTGTGATGTGTGTGTTTAACTCACATAGTTGAACCTTTCCTTTGCTAGAGCAGTTATGAAACACTCTTTTTGTAGAATCTGCAAGTGTTCATTTGGAGCGATTTGAGGCCTATGGTGGAAAAGGAAATATCTTCCCTTGTAAACCAGGCAGAAGCATTCTCAGAAACCTCTTTATGATGTGTGCATTCAACTCGGAGAGAGAAGCCTTCCTTTTGATAGAGCAGTTTTGAAACTCTGTTTTTGCAGCATCTGCAAGTGGATATTCGGAGCCCCTTCAGGCCTTCGTTGGAAACGGGAATATCTTCCCATAAAAACTAAACAGAAGCGTTCTGTGAAACTGCTTTGTGTAGTATGAATCCAACTCACAGAGTTGAACACTTCTTTTCAAAGAGCAGTTTTGAAACACTCTTTTTGTAGAATCTGCAAGTGTTCATTTGGAGCGTTTTGAGGCCTATGGTGGAAAAGGAAATATGTTCACATAAAACCTAGACAGAAGCATTCTTTGAAACTTCTTTATGATATGTGCCTTCACCTCACAGAGTTGAACGTTCCTTTTCATGGAGCAGTTTGGAAAGAGTCTCTTTGCAGCATCTGCAAGTGGATATTTGGAGCCCTTTCAGGCCTTCGTTGGAAACGGGAATATCTTCCCATAAAAACTAAACAGAAGCGTTCTGTGAAACTGCTTTGTGTAGTATGAATCCAACTCACAGAGTTGAACACTTCTTTTCAAAGAGCAGTTTTGAAACACTCTTTTTGTAGAATCTGCAAGTGTTCATTTGGAGCGCTTTGAGGCCTATGGTGGAAAAGGAAACATCTTCACTTGTAAACCAGGCAGAAGCATTCTCAGAAACCTCTTTATGATGTGTGCATTCAACTCGGAGAGAGAAGCCTTCCTTTTGATAGAGCAGTTTTGAAACTCTGTTTTTGCAGCATCTGCAAGTGGATATTTGGAGCCCCTTCAGGCCTTCGTTGGAAACGGGAATATCTTCCCATAAAAACTAAACAGAAGCGTTCTGTGAAACTGCTTTGTGTAGTATGAATCCAACTCACAGAGTTGAACACTTCTTTTCAAAGAGCAGTTTTGAAACACTCTCTTTGTAGAATCTGCAAGTGTTCATTTGGAGCGCTTTGAGGCCTATGGTGGAAAAGGAAATATCTTCACATAAAACCTAGACAGAAGCATTCTTTGAAACTTTTTTATGATGTGTGCCTTCAACTCACAGAGTTGAACCTTCCTTTTCATGGAGCAGTTTGGAAAGAGTCTTTTTGCAGCATCTGCAAGTGGATATTTGGAGCCCCTTCAGGCCTTCGTTGGAAACGGGAATATCTTCCCATAAAAACTAAACAGAAGCGTTCTGTGAAACTGCTTTGTGTAGTATGAATCCAACTCACAGAGTTGAACACTTCTTTTGAAAGAGCAGTTTTGAAACACTCTTTTTGTAGAATCTGCAAGTTTTCATTTGGAGTGCTTTGAGGCCTATGGTGGAAAAGGAAATATCTTCACATAAAACCTAGACAGAAGCATTCTTTGAAACTTCTTTATGATGTGTGCATTCAACTCACAGAGTTGAACCTTCCTTTTCATGGAGAGGTTTGGAAAGAGTCTTTTTGCAGCATCTGCAAGTGGATATTTGGAGCTCTTTCAGGTCTTCGTTAGAAACGGGAATATCTTCCCATAAAAACTGGACAGAAGCATTCTCAAAAACTGCTTTGTGATGTGTGTGTTTAACTCACATAGTTGAACCTTTCCTTTGCTAGAGCAGTTTTGAAACACTCTTTTTGTAGAATCTGCAAGTGTTCATTTGGAGCGCTTTGAGGCCTATGGTGGAAAAGGAAATATCTTCACTTGTAAACCAGGCAGAAGCATTCTCAGAAACCTCTTTATGATGTGTGCATTCAACTCGGAGAGAGAAGCCTTCCTTTTGATAGAGCAGTTTTGAAACTCTGTTTTTGCAGCATCTGCAAGTGGATATTTGGAGCCCCTTCAGGCCTTCTTTGGAAACGGGAATATCTTCCCATAAAAACTAAACAGAAGCGTTCTGTGAAACTGCTTTGTGTAGTATGAATCCAACTCACAGAGTTGAACACTTCTTTTCAAAGAGCAGTTTTGAAACACTCTTTTTGTAGAATCTGCAAGTGTTCATTTGGAGCGTTTTGAGGCCTATGGTGGAAAAGGAAATATCTTCACATAAAACCTAGACAGAAGCATTCTTTGAAACTTCTTTATGATATGTGCCTTCACCTCACAGAGTTGAACCTTCCTTTTCATGGAGCAGTTTGGAAAGAGTCTCTTTGCAGCATCTGCAAGTGGATATTTGGAGCCGTTTCAGGCCTTCGTTGGAAACGGGAATATCTTCCCATAAAAACTAAACAGAAGCGTTCTGTGAAACTGCTTTGTGTAGTATGAATCCAACTCACAGAGTTGAACACTTCTTTTGAAAGAGCAGTTTTGAAACACTCTTTTCGTAGAATCTGCAAGTGTTCATTTGGAGCGCTTTGAGGCCTACGGTGGAAAAGGAAACATCTTCACTTGTAAACCAGGCAGAAGCATTCTCAGAAACCTCTTTATGATGTGTGCATTCAACTCGGAGAGAGAAGCCTTCCTTTTGATAGAGCAGTTTTGAAACTCTGTTTTTGCAGCATCTGCAAGTGGACATTTGGAGCCCCTTCAAGCCTTCGTTGGAAACGGGAATATCTTCCCATAAAAACTAAACAGAAGCGTTCTGTGAAACTGCTTTGTGTAGTATGAATCCAACTCACAGAGTTGAACACTTCTTTTCAAAGAGCAGTTTTGAAACACTCTTTTTGTAGAATCTGCAAGTGTTCCTTTGGAGCGTTTTGAGGCCTATGGTGGAAAAGGAAATATCTTCACATAAAACCTAGACAGAAGCATTCTTTGAAACTTCTTTATGATGTGTGCCTTCACCTCACAGAGTTGAAAATTCCTTTTCATGGAGTAGTTTGGAAAGAGTCTCTTTGCAGCATCTGCAAGTGGATATTTGGAGCCCTTTCAGGCCTTCGTTGGAAACGGGAATATCTTCCCATAAAAACTAAACAGAAGCGTTCTGTGAAACTGCTTTGTGTAGTATGAATCCAACTCACACAGTTGAACACTTCTTTTGAAAGAGCAGTTTTGAAACACTCTTTTTGTAGAATCTGCAAGTGTTCATTTGGAGTGCTTTGAGGCCTATGGTGGAAAAGGAAATATCTTCACATAAAACCTAGACAGAAGCATTCTTGAAACTTCTTTATGATGTGTGCATTCAACTCACAGAGTTGAACCTTCCTTTTCATGGAGAGGTTTGGAAAGAGTCTTTTTGCAGCATCTGCAAGTGGATATTTGGAGCTCTTTCAGGCCTTCGTTAGAAACGGGAATATCTTCCCTTAAAAACTGGACAGAAGCATTCTCA
This sequence comes from Pongo pygmaeus, assembly GCF_028885625.2. Classification (NCBI taxonomy): domain Eukaryota; kingdom Metazoa; phylum Chordata; class Mammalia; order Primates; family Hominidae; genus Pongo; species Pongo pygmaeus. Next base: position 30,372,890 of record NC_072393.2, read on the forward strand.
CAAACTGCTTTGTGATGTGTGTGTTTAACTCACATAGTTGAACCTTTCCTTTGCTAGAGCAGTTATGAAACACTCTTTTTGTAGAATCTGCAAGTGTTCATTTGGAGCGCTTTGAGGCCTATGGTGGAAAAGGAAATATCTTCACTTGTAAACCAGGCAGAAGCATTCTCAGAAACCTCTTTATGATGTGTCCATTCAACTCGGAGAGAGAAGCCTTCCTTTTGATAGAGCAGTTTTGAAACTCTGTTTTTGCAGCATCTGCAAGTGGATATTTGGAGCCCCTTCAGGCCTTCGTTGGAAACGGGAATATCTTCCCATAAAAACTAAACAGAAGCGTTCTGTGAAACTGCTTTGTGTAGTATGAATCCAACTCACAGAGTTGAACACTTCTTTTCAAAGAGCAGTTTTGAAACACTCTTTTTGTAGAATCTGCAAGTGTTCATTTGGAGCGTTTTGAGGCCTATGGTGGAAAAGGAAATATCTTCACATAAAACCTAGACAGAAGCATTCTTTGAAACTTCTTTATGATGTGTGCCTTCACCTCACAGAGTTGAACCTTCCTTTTCATGGAGCAGTTTGGAAAGAGTCTCTTTGCAGCATCTGCAAGTGGATATTTGGAGCCCTTTCAGGCCTTCGTTGGAAACGGGAATATCTTCCCATAAAAACTAAACAGAAGCGTTCTGTGAAACTGCTTTGTGTAGTATGAATCCAACTCACAGAGTTGAACACTTCTTTTGAAAGAGCAGTTTTGAAACACTCTTTTTGTAGAATCTGCAAGTGTTCATTTGGAGCGCTTTGAGGCCTATGGTGGAAAAGGAAATATCTTCACTTGTAAACCAGGCAGAAGCATTCTCAGAAACCTCTTTATGATGTGTGCATTCAACTCGGAGAGAGAAGCCTTCCTTTTGATAGAGCAGTTTTGAAACTCTGTTTTTGCAGCATCTGCAAGTGGATATTTGGAGCCCCTTCAGGCCTTCGTTGGAAACGGGAATATCTTCCCATAAAAACTAAACAGAAGCGTTCTGTGAAACTGCTTTGTGTAGTATGAATCCAACTCACAGAGTTGAACACTTCTTTTCAAAGAGCAGTTTTGAAACACTCTTTTTGTAGAATCTGCAAGTGTTCATTTGGAGCGTTTTGAGGCCTATGGTTGAAAAGGAAATATCTTCACATAAAACCTAGACAGAAGCATTCTTTGAAACTTCTTTATGATGTGTGCCTTCACCTCACAGAGTTGAACCTTCCTTTTCATGGAGCAGTTTGGAAAGAGTCTCTTTGCAGCATCTGCAAGTGGATATTTGGAGCCCTTTCAGGCTTTCGTTGGAAACGGGAATATCTTCCCATAAAAACTAAACAGAAGCGTTCTGTGAAACTGCTTTGTGTAGTATGAATCCAACTCACAGAGTTGAACACTTCTTTTGAAAGAGCAGTTTTGAAACACTCTTGTTGTAGAATCTGCAAGTGTTCATTTGGAGCGCTTTGAGGCCTATGGTGGAAAAGGAAATATCTGCACTTGTAAACCAGGCAGAAGCATTCTCAGAAACCTCTTTATGATGTGTGCATTCAACTCGGAGAGAGAAGCCTTCCTTTTGATAGAGCAGTTTTGAAACTCTGTTTTTGCAGCATCTGCAAGTGGATATTTGGAGCCCCTTCAGGCCTTCGTTGGAAACGGGAATATCTTCCCATAAAAACTAAACAGAAGCGTTCTGTGAAACTGCTTTGTGTAGTATGAATCCAACTCACAGAGTTGAACACTTCTTTTCAAAGAGCAGTTTTGAAACACTCTTTTTGTAGAATCTGCAAGTGTTCATTTGGAGCGTTTTGAGGCCTACGGTGGAAAAGGAAATATGTTCACATAAAACCTAGACAGAAGCATTCTTTGAAACTTCTTTATGATGTGTGCCTTCACCTCACAGAGTTGAACCTTCCTTTTCATGGAGCAGTTTGGAAAGAGTCTCTTTGCAGCATCTGCAAGTGGATATTTGGAGCCCTTTCAGGCCTTCGTTGGAAACGGGAATATCTTCCCATAAAAACTAAACAGAAGCGTTCTGTGAAACTGCTTTGTGTAGTATGAATCCAACTCACAGAGTTGAACACTTCTTTTGAAAGAGTAGTTTGGAAACACTCTCTTTGTAGAATCTGCAAGTGTTCATTTGGAGTGCTTTGAGGCCTATGGTTGAAAAGGAAATATCTTCACATAAAACCTAGACAGAAGCATTCTTTGAAACTTCTTTATGATGTGTGCATTCAACTCACAGAGTTGAACCTTCCTTTTCATGGAGAGGTTTGGAAAGAGTCTTTTTGCAGCATCTGCAAGTGGATATTTGGAGCTCTTTCAGGCCTTCGTTAGAAACGGGAATATCTTCCCATAAAAACTGGACAGAAGCATTCTCACAAACTGCTTTGTGATGTGTGTGTTTCACTCACATAGTTGAACCTTTCCTTTGCTAGAGCAGTTATGAAACACTCTTTTTGTAGAATCTGCAAGTGTTCATTTGGAGCGATTTGAGGCCTATGGTGGAAAAGGAAATATCTTCACTTGTAAACCAGGCAGAAGCATTCTCAGAAACCTCTTTATGATGTGTGCATTCAACTCGGAGAGAGAAGCCTTCCTTTTGATAGAGCAGTTTTGAAACTCTGTTTTTGCAGCATCTGCAAGTGGATATTTGGAGCCCCTTCAGGCCTTCGTTGGAAACCGGAATATCTTCCCATGAAAACTAAACAGAAGCGTTCTGTGAAACTGCTTTGTGTAGTATGAATCCAACTCACAGAGTTGAACACTTCTTTTCAAAGAGCAGTTTTGAAACACTCTTTTTGTAGAATCTGCAAGTGTTCATTTGGAGCGTTTTGAGGCCTATGGTGGAAAAGGAAATATGTTCACATAAAACCTAGACAGAAGCATTCTTTGAAACTTCTTTATGATATGTGCCTTCACCTCACAGAGTTGAACCTTCCTTTTCATGGAGCAGTTTGGAAAGAGTCTCTTTGCAGCATCTGCAAGTGGATATTTGGAGCCCTTTCAGGCCTTCGTTGGAAACGGGAATATCTTCCCATAAAAACTAAACAGAAGCGTTCTGTGAAACTGCTTTGTGTAGTATGAATCCAACTCACAGAGTTGAACACTTCTTTTCAAAGAGCAGTTTGGAAACACTCTTTTTGTAGAATCTGCAAGTGTTCATTTGGAGTGCTTTGAGGCCTATGGTTGAAAAGGAAGTATCTTCACATAAAACCTAGACAGAAGCATTCTTTGAAACTTCTTTATGATGTGTGCATTCAACTCACAGAGTTGAACCTTCCTTTTCATGGAGAGGTTTGGAAAGAGTCTTTTTGCAGCATCTGCAAGTGGATATTTGGAGCTCTTTCAGGCCTTCGTTAGAAACGGGAATATCTTCCCATAAAAACTGGACAGAAGCATTCTCACAAACTGCTTTGTGATGTGTGTGTTTAACTCACATAGTTGAACCTTTCCTTTGCTAGAGCAGTTATGAAACACTCTTTTTGTAGAATCTGCAAGTGTTCATTTGGAGCGATTTGAGGCCTGTGGTGGAAAAGGAAATATCTTCACTTGTAAACCAGGCAGAAGCATTCTCAGAAACCTCTTTATGATGTGTGCATTCAACTCGGAGAGAGAAGCCTTCCTTTTGATAGAGCAGTTTTGAAACTCTGTTTTTGCAGCACCTGCAAGTGGATATTTGGAGCCCCTTCAGGCCTTCGTTGGAAACGGGAATATCTTCCCATGAAAACTAAACAGAAGCGTTCTGTGAAACTGCTTTGTGTAGTATGAATCCAACTCACAGAGTTGAACACTTCTTTTCAAAGAGAAGTTTTGAAACACTCTTTTTGTAGAATCTGCAAGTGTTCATTTGGAGCGTTTTGACGCCTATGGTGGAAAAGGAAATATCTTCACATAAAACCTAGACAGAAGCATTCTTTGAAACTTCTTTATGATGTGTGCCTTCACCTCACAGAGTTGAACCTTCCTATTCATGGAGCAGTTTGGAAAGAGTCTCTTTGCAGCATCTGCAAGTGGATATTTGGAGCCCTTTCAGGCCTTCGTTGGAAACGGGAATATCTTCCCATAAAAATTAAACAGAAGTGTTCTGTGAAACTGCTTTGTGTAGTATGAATCCAACTCACAGAGTTCAACACTTCTTTTCAAAGAGCAGTTTTGAAACACTCTCTTTGTAGAATCTGCAAGTGTTCATTTGGAGCGCTTTGAGGCCTATGGTGGAAAAGGAAATATCTTCACTTGTAAACCAGGCAGAAGCATTCTCAGAAACCTCTTTATGATGTGTGCATTCAACTCGGAGAGAGAAGCCTTCCTTTTGATAGAGCAGTTTTGAAACTCTGTTTTTGCAGCATCTGCAAGTGGATATTTGGAGCCCCTTCAGGCCTTCGTTGGAAACGGGAATATCTTCCCATAAAAACTAAACAGAAGCGTTCTGTGAAACTGCTTTGTGTAGTATGAATCCAACTCACAGAGTTGAACACTTCTTTTCAAAGAGCAGTTTTGAAACACTCTTTTTGTAGAATCTGCAAGTGTTCATTTGGAGCGTTTTGAGGCCTATGGTGGAAAAGGAAATATCTTCACATAAAACCTAGACAGAAGCATTCTTTGAAACTTCTTTATGATGTGTGCCTTCACCTCACAGAGTTGAACCTTCCTTTTCATGGAGCAGATTGGAAAGAGTCTCTTTGCAGCATCTGCAAGTGCATATTTGGAGCCCATTCAGGCCTTCGTTGGAAACGGGAATATCTTCCCATAAAAACGAAACAGAAGCGTTCTGTGAAACTGCTTTGTGTAGTATGAATCCAACTCACAGAGTTCAACACTTCTTTTCAAAGAGCAGTTTTGAAACACTCTTTTTGTAGAATCTGCAAGTGTTCATTTGGAGCGCTTTGAGGCCTATGGTGGAAAAGGAAATATCTTCACTTGTAAACCAGGCAGAAGCATTCTCAGAAACCTCTTTATGATGTGTGCATTCAACTCGGAGAGAGAAGCCTTCCTTTTGATAGAGCAGTTTTGAAACTCTGTTTTTGCAGCATCTGCAAGTGGATATTTGGAGCCCCTTCAGGCCTTCGTTGGAAACGGGAATATCTTCCCATAAAAACTAAACAGAAGCGTTCTGTGAAACTGCTTTGTGTAGTATGAATCCAACTCACAGAGTTGAACACTTCTTTTCAAAGAGCAGTTTTGAAACACTCTTTTTGTAGAATCTGCAAGTGTTCATTTGGAGCGCTTTGAGGCCTATGATGGAAAAGGAAATATCTTCACATTAAACCTAGACAGAAGCATTCTTTGAAACTTTTTTATGACGTGTGCCTTCAACTCACAGAGTTGAACCTTCCTTTTCATGGAGCAGTTTGGAAAGAGTCTTTTTGCAGCATCTGGAAGTGGATATTTGGAGCCATTTCAGGCGTTCGTTGGAAACGGGAATATCTTCCCATAAAAACTAAACAGAAGCGTTCTGTGAAACTGCTTTGTGTAGTATGAATCCAACTCACAGAGTTGAACACTTCTTTTGTAAGAGCAGTTTTGAAACACTCTTTTTGTAGAATCTGCAAGTGTTCATTTGGAGCGCTTTGAGGCCTATGGTGGAAAAGGAAACATCTTCACTTGTAAACCAGGCAGAAGCATTCTCAGAAACCTCTTTATGATGTGTGCATTCAACTCGGAGAGAGAAGCCTTCCTTTTGATAGAGCAGTTTTGAAACTCTGTTTTTGCAGCATCTGCAAGTGGATATTTGGAGCCCCTTCAGGCCTTCGTTGGAAACGGGAATATCTTCCCATAAAAACTAAACAGAAGCGTTCTGTGAAACTGCTTTGTGTAGTATGGATCCAACTCACAGAGTTCAACACTTCTTTTCAAAGAGCAGTTTTGAAACACTCTTTTTGTAGAATCTGCAAGTGTTCATTTGGAGCGTTTTGAGGCCTATGGTGGAAAAGGAAATATCTTCACATAAAACCTAGACAGAAGCATTCTTTGAAACTTCTTTATGATGTGTGCCTTCACCTCACAGAGTTGAACCTTCCTTTTCATGGAGCAGATTGGAAAGAGTCTCTTTGCAGCATCTGCAAGTGCATATTTGGAGCCCATTCAGGCCTTCGTTGGAAACGGGAATATCTTCCCATAAAAACTAAACAGAAGCGTTCTGTGAAACTGCTTTGTGTAGTATGAATCCAACTCACAGAGTTCAACACTTCTTTTCAAAGAGCAGTTTTGAAACACTCTTTTTGTAGAATCTGCAAGTGTTCATTTGGAGCGCTTTGAGGCCTATGGTGGAAAAGGAAATATCTTCACTTGTAAACCAGGCAGAAGCATTCTCAGAAACCTCTTTAGGATGTGTGCATTCAACTCGGAGAGAGAAGCCTTCCTTTTGATAGAGCAGTTTTGAAACTCTGTTTTTGCAGCATCTGCAAGTGGATATTTGGAGCCCCTTCAGTCCTTAGTTGGAAACGGGAATATCTTCCCATAAAAACTAAACAGAAGCGTTCTGTGAAACTGCTTTGTGTAGTATGAATCCAACTCACAGAGTTGAACACTTCTTTTCAAAGAGCAGTTTTGAAACACTCTTTTTGTAGAATCTGCAAGTTTTCATTTGGAGCGTTTTGAGGCCTATGGTGGAAAAGGAAATATCTTCACATAAAACCTAGACAGAAGCATTCTTTGAAACTTCTTTATGATGTGTGCCTTCACCTCACAGAGTTGAACCTTCCTATTCATGGAGCAGTTTGGAAAGAGTCTCTTTGCAGCATCTGCAAGTGGATATTTGGAGCCCTTTCAGGCCTTCGTTGGAAACGGGAATATCTTCCCATAAAAATTAAACAGAAGTGTTCTGTGAAACTGCTTTGTGTAGTATGAATCCAACTCACAGAGTTCAACACTTCTTTTCAAAGAGCAGTTTTGAAACACTCTCTTTGTAGAATCTGCAAGTGTTCATTTGGAGCGCTTTGAGGCCTATGGTGGAAAAGGAAATATCTTCACTTGTAAACCAGGCAGAAGCATTCTCAGAAACCTCTTTATGATGTGTGCATTCAACTCGGAGAGAGAAGCCTTCCTTTTGATAGAGCAGTTTTGAAACTCTGTTTTTGCAGCATCTGCAAGTGGATATTTGGAGCCCCTTCAGGCCTTCGTTGGAAACGGGAATATCTTCCCATAAAAACTAAACAGAAGCGTTCTGTGAAACTGCTTTGTGTAGTATGAATCCAACTCACAGAGTTGAACACTTCTTTTCAAAGAGCAGTTTTGAAACACTCTTTTTGTAGAATCTGCAAGTGTTCATTTGGAGCGTTTTGAGGCCTATGGTGGAAAAGGAAATATCTTCACATAAAACCTAGACAGAAGCATTCTTTGAAACTTCTTTATGATGTGTGCCTTCACCTCACAGAGTTGAACCTTCCTTTTCATGGAGCAGATTGGAAAGAGTCTCTTTGCAGCATCTGCAAGTGCATATTTGGAGCCCATTCAGGCCTTCGTTGGAAACGGGAATATCTTCCCATAAAAACTAAACAGAAGCGTTCTGTGAAACTGCTTTGTGTAGTATGAATCCAACTCACAGAGTTCAACACTTCTTTTCAAAGAGCAGTTTTGAAACACTCTTTTTGTAGAATCTGCAAGTGTTCATTTGGAGCGCTTTGAGGCCTATGGTGGAAAAGGAAATATCTTCACTTGTAAACCAGGCAGAAGCATTCTCAGAAACCTCTTTATGATGTGGGCATTCAACTCGGAGAGAGAAGCCTTCCTTTTGATAGAGCAGTTTTGAAACTCTGTTTTTGCAGCATCTGCAAGTGGATATTTGGAGCCCCTTCAGGCCTTCGTTTGAAACGGGAATATCTTCCCATAAAAACTAAACAGAAGCGTTCTGTGAAACTGCTTTGTGTAGTATGAATCCAACTCACAGAGTTGAACACTTCTTTTCAAAGAGCAGTTTTGAAACACTCTTTTTGTAGAATCTGCAAGTGTTCATTTGGAGCGCTTTGAGGCCTATGATGGAAAAGGAAATATCTTCACATTAAACCTAGACAGAAGCATTCTTTGAAACTTTTTTATGACGTGTGCCTTCAACTCACAGAGTTGAACCTTCCTTTTCATGGAGCAGTTTGGAAAGAGTCTTTTTGCAGCATCTGGAAGTGGATATTTGGAGCCATTTCAGGCGTTCGTTGGAAACGGGAATATCTTCCCATAAAAACTAAACAGAAGCGTTCTGTGAAACTGCTTTGTGTAGTATGAATCCAACTCACAGAGTTGAACACTTCTTTTGTAAGAGCAGTTTTGAAACACTCTTTTTGTAGAATCTGCAAGTGTTCATTTGGAGCGCTTTGAGGCCTATGGTGGAAAAGGAAACATCTTCACTTGTAAACCAGGCAGAAGCATTCTCAGAAACCTCTTTATGATGTGTGCATTCAACTCGGAGAGAGAAGCCTTCCTTTTGATAGAGCAGTTTTGAAACTCTGTTTTTGCAGCATCTGCAAGTGGATATTTGGAGCCCCTTCAGGCCTTCGTTGGAAACGGGAGTATCTTCCCATAAAAACTAAACAGAAGCGTTCTGTGAAACTGCTTTGTGTAGTATGGATCCAACTCACAGAGTTCAACACTTCTTTTCAAAGAGCAGTTTTGAAACACTCTTTTTGTAGAATCTGCAAGTGTTCATTTGGAGCGTTTTGAGGCCTATGGTGGAAAAGGAAATATCTTCACATAAAACCTAGACAGAAGCATTCTTTGAAACTTCTTTATGATGTGTGCCTTCACCTCACAGAGTTGAACCTTCCTTTTCATGGAGCAGATTGGAAAGAGTCTCTTTGCAGCATCTGCAAGTGCATATTTGGAGCCCATTCAGGCCTTCGTTGGAAACGGGAATATCTTCCCATAAAAACTAAACAGAAGCGTTCTGTGAAACTGCTTTGTGTAGTATGAATCCAACTCACAGAGTTCAACACTTCTTTTCAAAGAGCAGTTTTGAAACACTCTTTTTGTAGAATCTGCAAGTGTTCATTTGGAGCGCTTTGAGGCCTATGGTGGAAAAGGAAATATCTTCACTTGTAAACCAGGCAGAAGCATTCTCAGAAACCCCTTTATGATGTGGGCATTCAACTCGGAGAGAGAAGCCTTCCTTTTGATAGAGCAGTTTTGAAACTCTGTTTTTGCAGCATCTGCAAGTGGATATTTGGAGCCCCTTCAGGCCTTCGTTTGAAACGGGAATATCTTCCCATAAAAACTAAACAGAAGCGTTCTGTGAAACTGCTTTGTGTAGTATGAATCCAACTCACAGAGTTGAACACTTCTTTTCAAAGAGCAGTTTTGAAACACTCTTTTTGTAGAATCTGCAAGTGTTCATTTGGAGCGCTTTGAGGCCTATGATGGAAAAGGAAATATCTTCACATAAAACCTAGACAGAAGCATTCTTTGAAACTTTTTTATGACGTGTGCCTTCAACTCACAGAGTTGAACCTTCCTTTTCATGGAGCAGTTTGGAAAGAGTCTTTTTGCAGCATCTGGAAGTGGATATTTGGAGCCATTTCAGGCGTTCGTTGGAAACGGGAATATCTTCCCATAAAAACTAAACAGAAGCGTTCTGTGAAACTGCTTTGTGTAGTATGAATCCAACTCACAGAGTTGAACACTTCTTTTGAAAGAGCAGTTTTGAAACACTCTTTTTGTAGAATCTGCAAGTGTTCATTTGGAGCGCTTTGAGGCCTATGGTGGAAAAGGAAACATCTTCACTTGTAAACCAGGCAGAAGCATTCTCAGAAACCTCTTTATGATGTGTGCATTCAACTCGGAGAGAGAAGCCTTCCTTTTGATAGAGCAGTTTTGAAACTCTGTTTTTGCAGCATCTGCAAGTGGATATTTGGAGCCCCTTCAGGCCTTCGTTGGAAACGGGAATATCTTCCCATAAAAACTAAACAGAAGCGTTCTGTGAAACTGCTTTGTGTAGTATGAATCCAACTCACAGAGTTGAACACTTCTTTTCAAAGAGCAGTTTTGAAACACTCTTTTTGTAGAATCTGCAAGTGTTCATTTGGAGCGTTTTGAGGCCTATGGTGGAAAAGGAAATATGTTCACATAAAACCTAGACAGAAGCATTCTTTGAAACTTCTTTATGATATGTGCCTTCACCTCACAGAGTTGAACCTTCCTTTTCATGGAGCAGTTTGGAAAGAGTCTCTTTGCAGCATCTGCAAGTGGATATTTGGAGCCCTTTCAGGCCTTCGTTGGAAACGGGAATATCTTCCCATAAAAACTAAACAGAAGCGTTCTGTGAAACTGCTTTGTGTAGTATGAATCCAACTCACAGAGTTGAACACTTCTTTTCAAAGAGCAGTTTTGAAACACTCTTTTTGTAGAATCTGCAAGTGTTCATTTGGAGCGCTTTGAGGCCTATGGTGGAAAAGGAAACATCTTCACTTGTAAACCAGGCAGAAGCATTCTCAGAAACCTCTTTATGATGTGTGCATTCAACTCGGAGAGAGAAGCCTTCCTTTTGATAGAGCTGTTTTGAAACTCTGTTTTTGCAGCATCTGCAAGTGGATATTTGGAGCCCCTTCAGGCCTTCGTTGGAAACGGGAATATCTTCCCATAAAAACTAAACAGAAGCGTTCTGTGAAACTGCTTTGTGTAGTATGAATCCAACTCACAGAGTTGAACACTTCTTTTGTAAGAGCAGTTTTGAAAAACTCTTTTTGTAGAATCTGCAAGTGTTCATTTGGAGCGCTTTGAGGCCTATGGTGGAAAAGGAAATATCTTCACTTGTAAACCAGGCAGAAGCATTCTCAGAAACCTCTTTATGATGTGTGCATTCAACTCGGAGAGAGAAGCCTTCCTTTTGATAGAGCAGTTTTGAAACTCTGTTTTTGCAGCATCTGCAAGTGGATATTTGGAGCCCCTTCAGGCCTTCGTTGGAAACGGGAATATCTTCCCATAAAAACTAAACAGAAGCGTTCTGTGAAACTGCTTTGTGTAGTATGGATCCAACTCACAGAGTTCAACACTTCTTTTCAAAGAGCAGTTTTGAAACACTCTTTTTGTAGAATCTGCAAGTGTTCATTTGGAGCGTTTTGAGGCCTATGGTGGAAAAGGAAATATCTTCACATAAAACCTAGACAGAAGCATTCTTTGAAACTTCTTTATGATGTGTGCCTTCACCTCACAGAGTTGAACCTTCCTTTTCATGGAGCAGATTGGAAAAAGTCTCTTTGCAGCATCTGCAAGTGCATATTTGGAGCCCATTCAGGCCTTCGTTGGAAACGGGAATATCTTCCCATAAAAACTAAACAGAAGCGTTCTGTGAAACTGCTTTGTGTAGTATGAATCCAACTCACAGAGTTCAACACTTCTTTTCAAAGAGCAGTTTTGAAACACTCTTTTTGTAGAATCTGCAAGTGTTCATTTGGAGCGCTTTGAGGCCTATGGTGGAAAAGGAAATATCTTCACTTGTAAACCAGGCAGAAGCATTCTCAGAAACCCCTTTATGATGTGGGCATTCAACTCGGAGAGAGAAGCCTTCCTTTTGATAGAGCAGTTTTGAAACTCTGTTTTTGCAGCATCTGCAAGTGGATATTTGGAGCCCCTTCAGGCCTTCGTTTGAAACGGGAATATCTTCCCATAAAAACTAAACAGAAGCGTTCTGTGAAACTGCTTTGTGTAGTATGAATCCAACTCACAGAGTTGAACACTTCTTTTCAAAGAGCAGTTTTGAAACACTCTTTTTGTAGAATCTGCAAGTGTTCATTTGGAGCGCTTTGAGGCCTATGATGGAAAAGGAAATATCTTCACATAAAACCTAGACAGAAGCATTCTTTGAAACTTTTTTATGATGTGTGCATTCAACTCACAGAGTTGAACCTTCCTTTTCATGGAGAGGTTTGGAAAGAGTCTTTTTACAGCATCTGCAAGTGGATATTTGGAGCTCTTTCAGGCCTTCGTTAGAAACGGGAATATCTTCCCATAAAAACTGGACAGAAGCATTCTCACAAACTGCTTTGTGATGTGTGTGTTTAACTCACATAGTTGAACCTTTCCTTTGCTAGAGCAGTTATGAAACACTCTTTTTGTAGAATCTGCAAGTGTTCATTTGGAGCGCTTTGAGGCCTATGGTGGAAAAGAAAATATCTTCACTTGTAAACCAGGCAGAAGCATTCTCAGAAACCTCTTTATGATGTGTGCATTCAACTCGGAGAGAGAAGCCTTCCTTTTGATAGAGCAGTTTTGAAACTCTGTTTTTGCAGCATCTGCAAGTGGATATTTGGAGCCACTTCAGGCCTTTGTTGGAAACGGGAATATCTTCCCATAAAAACTAAACAGAAGCGTTCTGTGAAACTGCTTTGTGTAGTATGAATCCAACTCACAGAGTTGAACACTTCTTTTCAAAGAGCAGTTTTGAAACACTCTTTTTGTAGAATCTGCAAGTGTTCATTTGGAGCGCTTTGAGGCCTATGGTGGAAAAGGAAACATCTTCACTTGTAAACCAGGCAGAAGCATTCTTTGAAACTTCTTTATGATGTGTGCCTTCACCTCACAGAGTTGAACCTTCCTTTTCATGGAGCAGTTTGGAAAGAGTCTCTTTGCAGCATCTGCAAGTGGATATTTGGAGCCCTTTCAGGCCTTCGTTCGAAACGGGAATATCTTCCCATAAAAACTAAACAGAAGCGTTCTGTGAAACTGCTTTGTGTAGTATGAATCCAACTCACAGAGTTGAACACTTCTTTTGAAAGAGTAGTTTGGAAACACTCTTTTTGTAGAATCTGCAAGTGTTCATTTGGAGTGCTTTGAGGCCTATGGTTGAAAAGGAAATATCTTCACATAAAACCTAGACAGAAGCATTCTTTGAAACTTCTTTATGATGTGTGCATTCAACTCACAGAGTTGAACCTTCCTTTTCATGGAGAGGTTTGGAAAGAGTCTTTTTGCAGCATCTGCAAGTGGATATTTGGAGCTCTTTCAGGCCTTCGTTAGAAACGGGAATATCTTCCCATAAAAACTGGACAGAAGCATTCTCACAAACTGCTTTGTGATGTGTGTGTTTAACTCACATAGTTGAACCTTTCCTTTGCTAGAGCAGTTATGAAACACTCTTTTTGTAGAATCTGCAAGTGTTCATTTGGAGCGATTTGAGGCCTATGGTGGAAAAGGAAATATCTTCACTTGTAAACCAGGCAGAAGCATTCTCAGAAACCTCTTTATGATGTGTGCATTCAACTCGGAGAGAGAAGCCTTCCTTTTGATAGAGCAGTTTTGAAACTCTGTTTTTGCAGCATCTGCAAGTGGATATTTGGAGCCCCTTCAGGCCTTCGTTGGAAACGGGAATATCTTCCCATGAAAACTAAACAGAAGCGTTCTGTGAAACTGCTTTGTGTAGTATGAATCCAACTCACAGAGTTGAACACTTCTTTTCAAAGAGCAGTTTAGAAACACTCTTTTTGTAGAATCTGCAAGTGTTCATTTGGAGCGTTTTGAGGCCTATGGTGGAAAAGGAAATATGTTCACATAAAACCTAGACAGAAGCATTCTTTGAAACTTCTTTATGATATGTGCCTTCACCTCACAGAGTTGAACCTTCCTTTTCATGGAGCAGTTTGGAAAGAGTCTCTTTGCAGCATCTGCAAGTGGATATTTGGAGCCCTTTCAGGCCTTCGTTGGAAACGGGAATATCTTCCCATAAAAACTAAACAGAAGCGTTCTGTGAAACTGCTTTGTGTAGTATGAATCCAACTCACAGAGTTGAACACTTCTTTTCAAAGAGCAGTTTTGAAACACTCTTTTTGTAGAATCTGCAAGTGTTCATTTGGAGCGCTTTGAGGCCTATGGTGGAAAAGGAAACATCTTCACTTGTAAACCAGGCAGAAGCATTCTCAGAAACCTCTTTATGATGTGTGCATTCAACTCGGAGAGAGAAGCCTTCCTTTTGATAGAGCTGTTTTGAAACTCTGTTTTTGCAGCATCTGCAAGTGGATATTTGGAGCCCCTTCAGGCCTTCGTTGGAAACGGGAATATCTTCCCATAAAAACTAAACAGAAGCGTTCTGTGAAACTGCTTTGTGTAGTATGAATCCAACTCACAGAGTTGAACACTTCTATTGAAAGAGCAGTTTTCAAACACTCTTTTTGTAGAATCTGCAAGTTTTCATTTGGAGTGCTTTGAGGCCTATGGTGGAAAAGGAAATATCTTCACATAAAACCTAGACAGAAGCATTCTTTGAAACTTCTTTATGATGTGTGCATTCAACTCACAGAGTTGAACCTTCCTTTTCATGGAGAGGTTTGGAAAGAGTCTTTTTGCAGCATCTGCAAGTGGATATTTGGAGCTCTTTCAGGCCTTCCTTAGAAACGGGAATATCTTCCCATAAAAACTGGACAGAAGCATTCTCACAAACTGCTTTGTGATGTGTGTGTTTAACTCACACAGTTGAACCTTTCCTTTGCTAGAGCAGTTATGAAACACTCTTTTTGTAGGATCTGCAAGTGTTCATTTGGAGCGCTTTGAGGCCTATGGTGGAAAAGGAAATATCTTCACTTGTAAACCAGGCAGAAGCGTTCTCAGAAACCTCTTTATGATGTGTGCATTCAACTCGGAGAGAGAAGCCTTCCTTTTGATAGAGCAGTTTTGAAACTCTGTTTTTGCAGCATCTGCAAGTGGATATTTGGAGCCCCTTCAGGCCTTCGTTGGAAACGGGAATATCTTCCCATAAAAACTAAACAGAAGCGTTCTGTGAAACTGCTTTGTGTAGTATGAATCCAACTCACAGAGTTGAACACTTCTTTTCAAAGAGCAGTTTTGAAACACTCTTTTTGTAGAATCTGCAAGTGTTCCTTGGGAGCGTTTTGAGGCCTATGGTGGAAAAGGAAATATCTTCACATAAAACCTAGACAGAAGCATTCTTTGAAACTTCTTTATGATGTGTGCCTTCACCTCACAGAGTTGAAAATTCCTTTTCATGGAGCAGTTTGGAAAGAGTCTCTTTGCAGCATCTGCAAGTGGATATTTGGAGCCCTTTCAGGCCTTCGTTGGAAACGGGAATATCTTCCCATAAAAACTAAACAGAAGCGTTCTGTGAAACTGCTTTGTGTAGTATGAATCCAACTCACAGAGTTGAACACTTCTTTTGAAAGAGCAGTTTTGAAACACTCTTTTTGTAGAATCTGCAAGTGTTCATTTGGAGTGCTTTGAGGCCTATGGTGGAAAAGGAAATATCTTCACATAAAACCTAGACAGAAGCATTCTTGAAACTTCTTTATGATGTGTGCATTCAACTCACAGAGTTGAACCTTCCTTTTCATGGAGAGGTTTGGAAAGAGTCTTTTTGCAGCATCTGCAAGTGGATATTTGGAGCTCTTTCAGGCCTTCGTTAGAAACGGGAATATCTTCCCATAAAAACTTGACAGAAGCATTCTCACAAACTGCTTTGTGATGTGTGTGTTTAACTCACATAGTTGAACCTTTCCTTTGCTAGAGCAGTTATGAAACACTCTTTTTGTAGAATCTGCAAGTGTTCATTTGGAGCGCTTTGAGGCCTATGGTGGAAAAGGAAATATCTTCACTTGTAAACCAGGCAGAAGCATTCTCAGAAACCTCTTTATGATGTGTCCATTCAACTCGGAGAGAGAAGCCTTCCTTTTGATAGAGCAGTTTTGAAACTCTGTTTTTGCAGCATCTGCAAGTGGATATTTGGAGCCCCTTCAGGCCTTCGTTGGAAACGGGAATATCTTCCCATAAAAACTAAACAGAAGCGTTCTGTGAAACTGCTTTGTGTAGTATGAATCCAACTCACAGAGTTGAACACTTCTTTTCAAAGAGCAGTTTTGAAACACTCTTTTTGTAGAATCTGCAAGTGTTCATTTGGAGCGTTTTGAGGCCTATGGTGGAAAAGGAAATATCTTCACATAAAACCTAGACAGAAGCATTCTTTGAAACTTCTTTATGATGTGTGCCTTCACCTCACAGAGTTGAACCTTCCTTTTCATGGAGCAGTTTGGAAAGAGTCTCTTTGCAGCATCTGCAAGTGGATATTTGGAGCCCTTTCAGGCCTTCGTTGGAAACGGGAATATCTTCCCATAAAAACTAAACAGAAGCGTTCTGTGAAACTGCTTTGTGTAGTATGAATCCAACTCACAGAGTTGAACACTTCTTTTGAAAGAGCAGTTTTGAAACACTCTTTTTGTAGAATCTGCAAGTGTTCATTTGGAGCGCTTTGAGGCCTATGGTGGAAAAGGAAATATCTTCACTTGTAAACCAGGCAGAAGCATTCTCAGAAACCTCTTTATGATGTGTGCATTCAACTCGGAGAGAGAAGCCTTCCTTTTGATAGAGCAGTTTTGAAACTCTGTTTTTGCAGCATCTGCAAGTGGATATTTGGAGCCCCTTCAGGCCTTCGTTGGAAACGGGAATATCTTCCCATAAAAACTAAACAGAAGCGTTCTGTGAAACTGCTTTGTGTAGTATGAATCCAACTCACAGAGTTGAACACTTCTTTTCAAAGAGCAGTTTTGAAACACTCTTTTTGTAGAATCTGCAAGTGTTCATTTGGAGCGTTTTGAGGCCTATGGTGGAAAAGGAAATATCTTCACATAAAACCTAGACAGAAGCATTCTTTGAAACTTCTTTATGATGTGTGCCTTCACCTCACAGAGTTGAACCTTCCTTTTCATGGAGCAGTTTGGAAAGAGTCTCTTTGCAGCATCTGCAAGTGGATATTTGGAGCCCTTTCAGGCTTTCGTTGGAAACGGGAATATCTTCCCATAAAAACTAAACAGAAGCGTTCTGTGAAACTGCTTTGTGTAGTATGAATCCAACTCACAGAGTTGAACACTTCTTTTGAAAGAGCAGTTTTGAAACACTCTTGTTGTAGAATCTGCAAGTGTTCATTTGGAGCGCTTTGAGGCCTATGGTGGAAAAGGAAATATCTGCACTTGTAAACCAGGCAGAAGCCTTCTCAGAAACCTCTTTATGATGTGTGCATTCAACTCGGAGAGAGAAGCCTTCCTTTTGATAGAGCAGTTTTGAAACTCTGTTTTTGCAGCATCTGCAAGTGGATATTTGGAGCCCCTTCAGGCCTTCGTTGGAAACGGGAATATCTTCCCATAAAAACTAAACAGAAGCGTTCTGTGAAACTGCTTTGTGTAGTATGAATCCAACTCACAGAGTTGAACACTTCTTTTCAAAGAGCAGTTTTGAAACACTCTTTTTGTAGAATCTGCAAGTGTTCATTTGGAGCGTTTTGAGGCCTACGGTGGAAAAGGAAATATCTTCACATAAAACCTAGACAGAAGCATTCTTTGAAACTTCTTTATGATGTGTGCCTTCACCTCACAGAGTTGAACCTTCCTTTTCATGGAGCAGTTTGGAAAGAGTCTCTTTGCAGCATCTGCAAGTGGATATTTGGAGCCCTTTCAGGCCTTCGTTGGAAACGGGAATATCTTCCCATAAAAACTAAACAGAAGCGTTCTGTGAAACTGCTTTGTGTAGTATGAATCCAACTCACAGAGTTGAACACTTCTTTTGAAAGAGTAGTTTGGAAACACTCTTTTTGTAGAATCTGCAAGTGTTCATTTGGAGTGCTTTGAGGCCTATGGTTGAAAAGGAAATATCTTCACATAAAACCTAGACAGAAGCATTCTTTGAAACTTCTTTATGATGTGTGCATTCAACTCACAGAGTTGAACCTTCCTTTTCATGGAGAGGTTTGGAAAGAGTCTTTTTGCAGCATCTGCAAGTGGATATTTGGAGCTCTTTCAGGCCTTCGTTAGAAACGGGAATATCTTCCCATAAAAACTGGACAGAAGCATTCTCACAAACTGCTTTGTGATGTGTGTGTTTAACTCACATAGTTGAACCTTTCCTTTGCTAGAGCAGTTATGAAACACTCTTTTTGTAGAATCTGCAAGTGTTCATTTGGAGCGATTTGAGGCCTATGGTGGAAAAGGAAATATCTTCCCTTGTAAACCAGGCAGAAGCATTCTCAGAAACCTCTTTATGATGTGTGCATTCAACTCGGAGAGAGAAGCCTTCCTTTTGATAGAGCAGTTTTGAAACTCTGTTTTTGCAGCATCTGCAAGTGGATATTTGGAGCCCCTTCAGGCCTTCGTTGGAAACGGGAATATCTTCCCATGAAAACTAAACAGAAGCGTTCTGTGAAACTGCTTTGTGTAGTATGAATCCAACTCACAGAGTTGAACACTTCTTTTCAAAGAGCAGTTTTGAAACACTCTTTTTGTAGAATCTGCAAGTGTTCATTTGGAGCGTTTTGAGGCCTATGGTGGAAAAGGAAATATGTTCACATAAAACCTAGACAGAAGCATTCTTTGAAACTTCTTTATGATATGTGCCTTCACCTCACAGAGTTGAACCTTCCTTTTCATGGAGCAGTTTGGAAAGAGTCTCTTTGCAGCATCTGCAAGTGGATATTTGGAGCCCTTTCAGGCCTTCGTTGGAAACGGGAATATCTTCCCATAAAAACTAAACAGAAGCGTTCTGTGAAACTGCTTTGTGTAGTATGAATCCAACTCACAGAGTTGAACACTTCTTTTGAAAGAGCAGTTTTGAAACACTCTTTTTGTAGAATCTGCAAGTGTTCATTTGGAGTGCTTTGAGGCCTATGGTGGAAAAGGAAATATCTTCACATAAAACCTAGACAGAAGCATTCTTGAAACTTCTTTATGATGTGTGCATTCAACTCACAGAGTTGAACCTTCCTTTTCATGGAGAGGTTTGGAAAGAGTCTTTTTGCAGCATCTGCAAGTGGATATTTGGAGCTCTTTCAGGCCTTCGTTAGAAACGGGAATATCTTCCCATAAAAACTGGACAGAAGCATTCTCACAAACTGCTTTGTGATGTGTGTGTTTAACTCACATAGTTGAACCTTTCCTTTGCTAGAGCAGTTATGAAACACTCTTTTTGTAGAATCTGCAAGTGTTCATTTGGAGTGCTTTGAGGCCTATGGTGGAAAAGGAAATATCTTGACTTGTAAACCAGGCAGAAGCATTCTCAGAAACCTCTTTATGATGTGTCCATTCAACTCGGAGAGAGAAGCCTTCCTTTTGATAGAGCAGTTTTGAAACTCTGTTTTTGCAGCATCTGCAAGTGGATATTTGGAGCCCCTTCAGGCCTTCGTTGGAAACGGGAATATCTTCCCATAAAAACTAAACAGAAGCGTTCTGTGAAACTGCTTTGTGTAGTATGAATCCAACTCACAGAGTTGAACACTTCTTTTCAAAGAGCAGTTTTGAAACACTCTTTTTGTAGAATCTGCAAGTGTTCATTTGGAGCGTTTTGAGGCCTATGGTGGAAAAGGAAATATCTTCACATAAAACCTAGACAGAAGCATTCTTTGAAACTTCTTTATGATGTGTGCCTTCACCTCACAGAGTTGAACCTTCCTTTTCATGGAGCAGTTTGGAAAGAGTCTCTTTGCAGCATCTGCAAGTGGATATTTGGAGCCCCTTCAGGCCTTCGTTGGAAACGGGAATATCTTCCCATAAAAACTAAACAGAAGCGTTCTGTGAAACTGCTTTGTGTAGTATGAATCCAACTCACAGAGTTCAACACTTCTTTTGAAAGAGCAGTTTTGAAACACTCTTTTTGTAGAACCTGCAAGTGTTCATTTGGAGCGCTTTGAGGCCTATGGTGGAAAAGGAAATATCTTCACTTGTAAACCAGGCAGAAGCATTCTCAGAAACCTCTTTATGATGTGTGCATTCAACTCGGAGAGAGAAGCCTTCCTTTTGATAGAGCAGTTTTGAAACTCTGTTTTTGCAGCCTCTGCAAGTGGATATTTGGAGCCCCTTCAGGCCTTCGTTGGAAACGGGAATATCTTCCCATAAAAACTAAACAGAAGCGTTCTGTGAAACTGCTTTGTGTAGTATGAATCCAACTCACAGAGTTGAACACTTCTTTTCAAAGAGCAGTTTTGAAACACTCTTTTTGTAGAATCTGCAAGTGTTCATTTGGAGCGTTTTGAGGCCTATGGTTGAAAAGGAAATATCTTCACATAAAACCTAGACAGAAGCATTCTTTGAAACTTCTTTATGATGTGTGCCTTCACCTCACAGAGTTGAACCTTCCTTTTCATGGAGCAGTTTGGAAAGAGTCTCTTTGCAGCATCTGCAAGTGGATATTTGGAGCCCTTTCAGGCTTTCGTTGGAAACGGGAATATCTTCCCATAAAAACTAAACAGAAGCGTTCTGTGAAACTGCTTTGTGTAGTATGAATCCAACTCACAGAGTTGAACACTTCTTTTGAAAGAGCAGTTTTGAAACACTCTTGTTGTAGAATCTGCAAGTGTTCATTTGGAGCGCTTTGAGGCCTATGGTGGAAAAGGAAATATCTGCACTTGTAAACCAGGCAGAAGCATTCTCAGAAACCTCTTTATGATGTGTGCATTCAACTCGGAGAGAGAAGCCTTCCTTTTGATAGAGCAGTTTTGAAACTCTGTTTTTGCAGCATCTGCAAGTGGATATTTGGAGCCCCTTCAGGCCTTCGTTGGAAACGGGAATATCTTCCCATAAAAACTAAACAGAAGCGTTCTGTGAAACTGCTTTGTGTAGTATGAATCCAACTCACAGAGTTGAACACTTCTTTTCAAAGAGCAGTTTGGAAACACTCTTTTTGTAGAATCTGCAAGTGTTCATTTGGAGTGCTTTGAGGCCTATGGTTGAAAAGGAAATATCTTCACATAAAACCTAGACAGAAGCATTCTTTGAAACTTCTTTATGATGTGTGCATTCAACTCACAGAGTTGAACCTTCCTTTTCATGGAGAGGTTTGGAAAGAGTCTTTTTGCAGCATCTGCAAGTGGATATTTGGAGCTCTTTCAGGCCTTCGTTAGAAACGGGAATATCTTCCCATAAAAACTGGACAGAAGCATTCTCACAAACTGCTTTGTGATGTGTGTGTTTAACTCACATAGTTGAACCTTTCCTTTGCTAGAGCAGTTATGAAACACTCTTTTTGTAGAATCTGCAAGTGTTCATTTGGAGCGATTTGAGGCCTATGGTGGAAAAGGAAATATCTTCACTTGTAAACCAGGCAGAAGCATTCTCAGAAACCTCTTTATGATGTGTGCATTCAACTCGGAGAGAGAAGCCTTCCTTTTGATAGAGCAGTTTTGAAACTCTGTTTTTGCAGCATCTGCAAGTGGATATTTGGAGCCCCTTCAGGCCTTCGTTGGAAACGGGAATATCTTCCCATGAAAACTAAACAGAAGCGTTCTGTGAAACTGCTTTGTGTAGTATGAATCCAACTCACAGAGTTGAACACTTCTTTTCAAAGAGCAGTTTTGAAACACTCTTTTTGTAGAATCTGCAAGTGTTCATTTGGAGCGTTTTGAGGCCTATGGTGGAAAAGGAAATATGTTCACATAAAACCTAGACAGAAGCATTCTTTGAAACTTCTTTATGATATGTGCCTTCACCTCACAGAGTTGAACCTTCCTTTTCATGGAGCAGTTTGGAAAGAGTCTCTTTGCAGCATCTGCAAGTGGATATTTGGAGCCCTTTCAGGCCTTCGTTGGAAACGGGAATATCTTCCCATAAAAACTAAACAGAAGCGTTCTGTGAAACTGCTTTGTGTAGTATGAATCCAACTCACAGAGTTGAACACTTCTTTTGAAAGAGCAGTTTTGAAACACTCTTTTTGTAGAATCTGCAAGTGTTCATTTGGAGTGCTTTGAGGCCTATGGTGGAAAAGGAAATATCTTCACATAAAACCTAGACAGAAGCATTCTTTGAAACTTCTTTATGATGTGTGCATTCAACTCACAGAGTTGAACCTTCCTTTTCATGGAGAGGTTTGGAAAGAGTCTTTTTGCAGCATCTGCAAGTGGATATTTGGAGCTCTTTCAGGTCTTCGTTAGAAACGGGAATATCTTCCCATAAAAACTGGACAGAAGCATTCTCACAAACTGCTTTGTGATGTGTGTGTTTAACTCACATAGTTGAACCTTTCCTTTGCTAGAGCAGTTTTGAAACACTCTTTTTGTAGAATCTGCAAGTGTTCATTTGGAGCGCTTTGAGGCCTATGGTGGAAAAGGAAATATCTTCACTTGTAAACCAGGCAGAAGCATTCTCAGAAACCTCTTTATGATGTGTGCATTCAACTCGGAGAGAGAAGCCTTCCTTTTGATAGAGCAGTTTTGAAACTCTGTTTTTGCAGCATCTGCAAGTGGATATTTGGAGCCCCTTCAGGCCTTCGTTGGAAACGGGAATATCTTCCCATAAAAACTAAACAGAAGCGTTCTGTGAAACTGCTTTGTGTAGTATGAATCCAACTCACAGAGTTGAACACTTCTTTTCAAAGAGCAGTTTTGAAACACTCTTTTTGTAGAATCTGCAAGTGTTCATTTGGAGCGTTTTGAGGCCTATGGTGGAAAAGGAAATATCTTCACATAAAACCTAGACAGAAGCATTCTTTGAAACTTCTTTATGATATGTGCCTTCACCTCACAGAGTTGAACCTTCCTTTTCATGGAGCAGTTTGGAAAGAGTCTCTTTGCAGCATCTGCAAGTGGATATTTGGAGCCGTTTCAGGCCTTCGTTGGAAACGGGAATATCTTCCCATAAAAACTAAACAGAAGCGTTCTGTGAAACTGCTTTGTGTACTATGAATCCAACTCACAGAGTTGAACACTTCTTTTGAAAGAGCAGTTTTGAAACACTCTTTTTGTAGAATCTGCAAGTGTTCATTTGGAGCGCTTTGAGGCCTATGGTGGAAAAGGAAACATCTTCACTTGTAAACCAGGCAGAAGCATTCTCAGAAACCTCTTTATGATGTGTGCATTCAACTCGGAGAGAGAAGCCTTCCTTTTGATAGAGCAGTTTTGAAACTCTGTTTTTGCAGCATCCGCAAGTGGATATTTGGAGCCCCTTCAAGCCTTTGTTGGAAACGGGAATATCTTCCCATAAAAACTAAACAGAAGCGTTCTGTGAAACTGCTTTGTGTAGTATGAATCCAACTCACGGAGTTGAACACTTCTTTTCAAAGAGCAGTTTTGAAACACTCTTTTTGTAGAATCTGCAAGTGTTCATTTGGAGCGTTTTGAGGCCTATGGTGGAAAAGGAAATATCTTCACATAAAACCTAGACAGAAGTATTCTTTGAAACTTCTTTATGATGTGTGCCTTCACCTCACAGAGTTGAATCTGCCTTTTCATGGAGCAGTTTGGAAAGAGTCTCTTTGCAGCATCTGCAAGTGGATATTTGGAGCCCTTTCAGGCCTTCGTTGGAAACGGGAATATCTTCCCATAAAAACTAAACAGAAGCGTTCTGTGAAACTGCTTTGTGTAGTATGAATCCAACTCACAGAGTTCAACACTTCTTTTGAAAGAGCAGTTTTGAAACACTCTTTTTGTAGAATCTGCAAGTGTTCATTTGGAGCGCTTTGAGGCCTATGGTGGAAAAGGAAATATCTTCACTTGTAAACCAGGCAGAAGCATTCTCAGAAACCTCTTTATGATGTGTGCATTCAACTCGGAGAGAGAAGCCTTCCTTTTGATAGAGCTGTTTTGAAACTCTGTTTTTGCAGCATCTGCAAGTGGATATTTGGAGCCCCTTCAGGCCTTCGTTGGAAACGGGAATATCTTCCCATAAAAACTAAACAGAAGCGTTCTGTGAAACTGCTTTGTGTAGTATGAATCCAACTCACAGAGTTGAACACTTCTTTTCAAAGAGCAGTTTTGAAACACTCTTTTTGTAGAATCTGCCAGGGTTCATTTGGAGCGTTTTGAGGCCTATGGTGGAAAAGGAAATATCTTCACATAAAACCTAGACAGAAGCATTCTTTGAAACTTCTTTATGATGTGTGCCTTCACCTCACAGAGATGAACCTTCCTTTTCATGGAGCAGTTTGGAAAGAGTCTCTTTGCAGCATCTGCAAGTGGATATTTGGAGCCATTTCAGGCCTTCGTTGGAAACGGGAATATCTTCCCATAAAAATTAAACAGATGCGTTCTGTGAAACTGCTTTGTGTAGTATGAATCCAACTCACAGAGTTCAACACTTCTTTTCAAAGAGCAGTTTTGAAACACTCTCTTTGTAGAATCTGCAAGTGTTCAATTGGAACGCTTTGAGGCCTATGGTGGAAAAGGAAATATCTTCACTTGTAAACCAGGCAGAAGCATTCTCAGAAACCTCTTTAGGATGTGTGCATTCAACTCGGAGAGAGAATCCTTCCTTTTGATAGAGCAGTTTTGAAACTCTGTTTTTGCAGCATCTGCAAGTGGATATTTGGAGCCCCTTCAGTCCTTAGTTGGAAACGGGAATATCTTCCCATAAAAACTAAACAGAAGCGTTCTGTGAAACTGCTTTGTGTAGTATGAATCCAACTCACAGAGTTGAACACTTCTTTTCAAAGAGCAGTTTTGAAACACTCTTTTTGTAGAATCTGCAAGTTTTCATTTGGAGCGTTTTGAGGCCTATGGTGGAAAAGGAAATATCTTCACATAAAACCTAGACAGAAGCATTCTTTGAAACTTCTTTATGATGTGTGCCTTCACCTCACAGAGTTGAACCGTCCTTTTCATGGAGCAGTTTGGAAAGAGTCTCTTTGCAGCATCTGCAAGTGGATATTTGGAGCCCTTTCAGGCCTTCGTTGGAAACGGGAATATCTTCCCATAAAAATTAAACAGAAGTGTTCTGTGAAACTGCTTTGTGTAGTATGAATCCAACTCACAGAGTTCAACACTTCTTTTCAAAGAGCAGTTTTGAAACACTCTCTTTGTAGAATCCGCAAGTGTTCATTTGGAGCGCTTTGAGGCCTATGGTGGAAAAGGAAATATCTTCACTTGTAAACCAGGCAGAAGCATTCTCAGAAACCTCTTTATGATGTGTGCATTCAACTCGGAGAGAGAAGCCTTCCTTTTGATAGAGCAGTTTTGAAACTCTGTTTTTGCAGCATCTGCAAGTGGATATTTGGAGCCCCTTCAGGCCTTCGTTGGAAACGGGAATATCTTCCCATAAAAACTAAACAGAAGCGTTCTGTGAAACTGCTTTGTGTAGTATGAATCCAACTCACAGAGTTGAACACTTCTTTTCAAAGAGCAGTTTTGAAACACTCTTTTTGTAGAATCTGCAAGTGTTCATTTGGAGCGCTTTGAGGCCTATGGTGGAAAAGGAAATATCTTCACTTGTAAACCAGGCAGAAGCATTCTCAGAAACCTCTTTATGATGTGTGCATTCAACTCGGAGAGAGAAGCCTTCCTTTTGATAGAGCAGTTTTGAAACTCTGTTTTTGCAGCATCTGCAAGTGGATATTTGGAGCCCCTTCAGGCCTTCGTTGGAAACGGGAATATCTTCCCATAAAAACTAAACAGAAGCGTTCTGTGAAACTGCTTTGTGTAGTATGGATCCAACTCACAGAGTTCAACACTTCTTTTCAAAGAGCAGTTTTGAAACACTCTTTTTGTAGAATCTGCAAGTGTTCATTTGGAGCGTTTTGAGGCCTATGGTGGAAAAGGAAATATCTTCACATAAAACCTAGACAGAAGCATTCTTTGAAACTTCTATATGATGTGTGCCTTCACCTCACAGAGTTGAACCTTCCTTTTCATGGAGCAGATTGGAAAGAGTCTCTTTGCAGCATCTGCAAGTGCATATTTGGAGCCCATTCAGGCCTTCGTTGGAAACGGGAATATCTTCCCATAAAAACTAAACAGAAGCGTTCTGTGAAACTGCTTTGTGTAGTATGAATCCAACTCACAGAGTTCAACACTTCTTTTCAAAGAGCAGTTTTGAAACACTCTTTTTGTAGAATCTGCAAGTGTTCATTTGGAGCGCTTTGAGGCCTATGGTGGAAAAGGAAATATCTTCACTTGTAAACCAGGCAGAAGCATTCTCAGAAACCTCTTTATGATGTGTGCATTCAACTCGGAGAGAGAAGCCTTCCTTTTGATAGAGCAGTTTTGAAACTCTGTTTTTGCAGCATCTGCAAGTGGATATTTGGAGCCCCTTCAGGCCTTCGTTGGAAACGGGAATATCTTCCCATAAAAACTAAACAGAAGCGTTCTGTGAAACTGCTTTGTGTAGTATGAATCCAACTCACAGAGTTGAACACTTCTTTTCAAAGAGCAGTTTTGAAACACTCTTTTTGTAGAATCTGCAAGTGTTCATTTGGAGCGTTTTGAGGCCTATGGTGGAAAAGGAAATATCTTCACATAAAACCTAGACAGAAGCATTCTTTGAAACTTCTTTATGATATGTGCCTTCACCTCACAGAGTTGAACCTTCCTTTTCATGGAGCAGTTTGGAAAGAGTCTCTTTGCAGCATCTGCAAGTGGATATTTGGAGCCGTTTCAGGCCTTCGTTGGAAACGGGAATATCTTCCCATAAAAACTAAACAGAAGCGTTCTGTGAAACTGCTTTGTGTACTATGAATCCAACTCACAGAGTTGAACACTTCTTTTGAAAGAGCAGTTTTGAAACACTCTTTTTGTAGAATCTGCAAGTGTTCATTTGGAGCGCTTTGAGGCCTATGGTGGAAAAGGAAACATCTTCACTTGTAAACCAGGCAGAAGCATTCTCAGAAACCTCTTTATGATGTGTGCATTCAACTCGGAGAGAGAAGCCTTCCTTTTGATAGAGCAGTTTTGAAACTCTGTTTTTGCAGCATCCGCAAGTGGATATTTGGAGCCCCTTCAAGCCTTTGTTGGAAAAGGGAATATCTTCCCATAAAAACTAAACAGAAGCGTTCTGTGAAACTGCTTTGTGTAGTATGAATCCAACTCACAGAGTTGAACCCTTCTTTTCAAAGAGCAGTTTTGAAACACTCTTTTTGTAGAATCTGCAAGTGTTCATTTGGAGCGTTTTGAGGCCTATGGTGGAAAAGGAAATATCTTCACATAAAACCTAGACAGAAGTATTCTTTGAAACTTCTTTATGATGTGTGCCTTCACCTCACAGAGTTGAATCTGCCTTTTCATGGAGCAGTTTGGAAAGAGTCTCTTTGCAGCATCTGCAAGTGGATATTTGGAGCCCTTTCAGGCCTTCGTTGGAAACGGGAATATCTTCCCATAAAAACTAAACAGAAGCGTTCTGTGAAACTGCTTTGTGTAGTATGAATCCAACTCACAGAGTTGAACACTTCTTTTGAAAGAGCAGTTTTGAAACACTCTTTTTGTAGAATCTGCAAGTGTTCATTTGGAGCGCTTTGAGGCCTATGGTGGAAAAGGAAATATCTTCACTTGTAAACCAGGCAGAAGCATTCTCAGAAACCTCTTTATGATGTGTGCATTCAACTCGGAGAGAGAAGCCTTCCTTTTGATAGAGCAGTTTTGAAACTCTGTTTTTGCAGCATCTGCAAGTGGATATTTGGAGCCCCTTCAGGCCTTCGTTGGAAACGGGAATATCTTCCCATAAAAACTAAACAGAAGCGTTCTGTGAAACTGCTTTGTGTAGTATGAATCCAACTCACAGAGTTGAACACTTCTTTTCAAAGAGCAGTTTTGAAACACTCTTTTTGTAGAATCTGCCAGGGTTCATTTGGAGCGTTTTGAGGCCTATGGTGGAAAAGGAAATATCTTCACATAAAACCTAGACAGAAGCATTCTTTGAAACTTCTTTATGATGTGTGCCTTCACCTCACAGAGATGAACCTTCCTTTTCATGGAGCAGTTTGGAAAGAGTCTCTTTGCAGCATCTGCAAGTGGATATTTGGAGCCCTTTCAGGCCTTCGTTGGAAACGGGAATATCTTCCCATAAAAATTAAACAGATGCGTTCTGTGAAACTGCTTTGTGTAGTATGAATCCAACTCACAGAGTTCAACACTTCTTTTCAAAGAGCAGTTTTGAAACACTCTCTTTGTAGAATCTGCAAGTGTTCAATTGGAACGCTTTGAGGCCTATGGTGGAAAAGGAAATATCTTCACTTGTAAACCAGGCAGAAGCATTCTCAGAAACCTCTTTAGGATGTGTGCATTCAACTCGGAGAGAGAATCCTTCCTTTTGATAGAGCAGTTTTGAAACTCTGTTTTTGCAGCATCTGCAAGTGGATATTTGGAGCCCCTTCAGTCCTTAGTTGGAAACGGGAATATCTTCCCATAAAAACTAAACAGAAGCGTTCTGTGAAACTGCTTTGTGTAGTATGAATCCAACTCACAGAGTTGAACACTTCTTTTCAAAGAGCAGTTTTGAAACACTCTTTTTGTAGAATCTGCAAGTTTTCATTTGGAGCGTTTTGAGGCCTATGGTGGAAAAGGAAATATCTTCACATAAAACCTAGACAGAAGCATTCTTTGAAACTTCTTTATGATGTGTGCCTTCACCTCACAGAGTTGAACCGTCCTTTTCATGGAGCAGTTTGGAAAGAGTCTCTTTGCAGCATCTGCAAGTGGATATTTGGAGCCCTTTCAGGCCTTCGTTGGAAACGGGAATATCTTCCCAAAAAATTAAACAGAAGTGTTCTGTGAAACTGCTTTGTGTAGTATGAATCCAACTCACAGAGTTCAACACTTCTTTTCAAAGAGCAGTTTTGAAACACTCTCTTTGTAGAATCCGCAAGTGTTCATTTGGAGCGCTTTGAGGCCTATGGTGGAAAAGGAAATATCTTCACTTGTAAACCAGGCAGAAGCATTCTCAGAAACCTCTTTATGATGTGTGCATTCAACTCGGAGAGAGAAGCCTTCCTTTTGATAGAGCAGTTTTGAAACTCTGTTTTTGCAGCATCTGCAAGTGGATATTTGGAGCCCCTTCAGGCCTTCGTTGGAAACGGGAATATCTTCCCATAAAAACTAAACAGAAGCGTTCTGTGAAACTGCTTTGTGTAGTATGGATCCAACTCACAGAGTTCAACACTTCTTTTCAAAGAGCAGTTTTGAAACACTCTTTTTGTAGAATCTGCAAGTGTTCATTTGGAGCGTTTTGAGGCCTATGGTGGAAAAGGAAATATCTTCACATAAAACCTAGACAGAAGCATTCTTTGAAACTTCTTTATGATGTGTGCCTTCACCTCACAGAGTTGAACCTTCCTTTTCATGGAGCAGATTGGAAAGAGTCTCTTTGCAGCATCTGCAAGTGCATATTTTGAGCCCATTCAGGCCTTCGTTGGAAACGGGAATATCTTCCCATAAAAACTAAACAGAAGCGTTCTGTGAAACTGCTTTGTGTAGTATGAATCCAACTCACAGAGTTCAACACTTCTTTTCAAAGAGCAGTTTTGAAACACTCTTTTTGTAGAATCTGCAAGTGTTCATTTGGAGCGCTTTGAGGCCTATGGTGGAAAAGGAAATATCTTCACTTGTAAACCAGGCAGAAGCATTCTCAGAAACCTCTTTATGATGTGGGCATTCAACTCGGAGAGAGAAGCCTTCCTTTTGATAGAGCAGTTTTGAAACTCTGTTTTTGCAGCATCTGCAAGTGGATATTTGGAGCCCCTTCAGGCCTTCGTTTGAAACGGGAATATCTTCCCATAAAAACTAAACAGAAGCGTTCTGTGAAACTGCTTTGTGTAGTATGAATCCAACTCACAGAGTTGAACACTTCTTTTCAAAGAGCAGTTTTGAAACACTCTTTTTGTAGAATCTGCAAGTGTTCATTTGGAGCGCTTTGAGGCCTATGATGGAAAAGGAAATATCTTCACATAAAACCTAGACAGAAGCATTCTTTGAAACTTTTTTATGACGTGTGCCTTCAACTCACAGAGTTGAACCTTCCTTTTCATGGAGCAGTTTGGAAAGAGTCTTTTTGCAGCATCTGCAAGTGGATATTTGGAGCCATTTCAGGCGTTCGTTGGAAACGGGAATATCTTCCCATAAAAACTAAACAGAAGCGTTCTGTGAAACTGCTTTGTGTAGTATGAATCCAACTCACAGAGTTGAACACTTCTTTTGAAAGAGCAGTTTTGAAACACTCTTTTTGTAGAATCTGCAAGTGTTCATTTGGAGCGCTTTGAGGCCTATGGTGGAAAAGGAAACATCTTCACTTGTAAACCAGGCAGAAGCATTCTCAGAAACCTCTTTATGATGTGTGCATTCAACTCGGAGAGAGAAGCCTTCCTTTTGATAGAGCAGTTTTGAAACTCTGTTTTTGCAGCATCTGCAAGTGGATATTTGGAGCCCCTTCAGGCCTTCGTTGGAAACGGGAATATCTTCCCATAAAAACTAAACAGAAGCGTTCTGTGAAACTGCTTTGTGTAGTATGAATCCAACTCACAGAGTTGAACACTTCTTTTCAAAGAGCAGTTTTGAAACACTCTTTTTGTAGAATCTGCAAGTTTTCATTTGGAGTGCTTTGAGGCCTATGGTGGAAAAGGAAATATCTTCACATAAAACCTAGATAGAAGCATTCTTTGAAACTTCTTTATGATGTGTGCATTCAACTCACAGAGTTGAACCTTCCTTTTCATGGAGAGGTTTGGAAAGAGTCTTTTTGCAGCATCTGCAAGTGGATATTTGGAGCTCTTTCAGGCCTTCGTTAGAAACGGGAATATCTTCCCATAAAAACTGGACAGAAGCATTCTCACAAACTGCTTTGTGATGTGTGTGTTTAACTCACATAGTTGAACCTTTCCTTTGCTAGAGCAGTTATGAAACACTCTTTTTGTAGAATCTGCAAGTGTTCATTTGGAGCGCTTTGAGGCCTATGGTGGAAAAGAAAATATCTTCACTTGTAAACCAGGCAGAAGCATTCTCAGAAACCTCTTTATGATGTGTGCATTCAACTCGGAGAGAGAAGCCTTCCTTTTGATAGAGCAGTTTTGAAACTCTGTTTTTGCAGCATCTGCAAGTGGATATTTGGAGCCACTTCAGGCCTTTGTTGGAAACGGGAATATCTTCCCATAAAAACTAAACAGAAGCGTTCTGTGAAACTGCTTTGTGTAGTATGAATCCAACTCACAGAGTTGAACACTTCTTTTCAAAGAGCAGTTTTGAAACACTCTTTTTGTAGAATCTGCAGGTGTTCACTTGGAGCGCTTTGAGGCCTATGGTGGAAAAGGAAACATCTTCACTTGTAAACCAGGCAGAAGCATTCTTTGAAACTTCTTTATGATGTGTGCCTTCACCTCACAGAGTTGAACCTTCCTTTTCATGGAGCAGTTTGGAAAGAGTCTCTTTGCAGCATCTGCAAGTGGATATTTGGAGCCCTTTCAGGCCTTCGTTGGAAACGGGAATATCTTCCCATAAAAACTAAACAGAAGCGTTCTGTGAAACTGCTTTGTGTAGTATGAATCCAACTCACAGAGTTGAACACTTCTTTTGAAAGAGTAGTTTGGAAACACTCTTTTTGTAGAATCTGCAAGTGTTCATTTGGAGTGCTTTGAGGCCTATTGTTGAAAAGGAAATATCTTCACATAAAACCTAGACAGAAGCATTCTTTGAAACTTCTTTATGATGTGTGCATTCAACTCACAGAGTTGAACCTTCCTTTTCATGGAGAGGTTTGGAAAGAGTCTTTTTGCAGCATCTGCAAGTGGATATTTGGAGCTCTTTCAGGCCTTCGTTAGAAACGGGAATATCTTCCCATAAAAACTGGACAGAAGCATTCTCACAAACTGCTTTGTGATGTGTGTGTTTAACTCACATAGTTGAACCTTTCCTTTGCTAGAGCAGTTATGAAACACTCTTTTTGTAGAATCTGCAAGTGTTCATTTGGAGCGATTTGAGGCCTATGGTGGAAAAGGAAATATCTTCCCTTGTAAACCAGGCAGAAGCATTCTCAGAAACCTCTTTATGATGTGTGCATTCAACTCGGAGAGAGAAGCCTTCCTTTTGATAGAGCAGTTTTGAAACTCTGTTTTTGCAGCATCTGCAAGTGGATATTCGGAGCCCCTTCAGGCCTTCGTTGGAAACGGGAATATCTTCCCATAAAAACTAAACAGAAGCGTTCTGTGAAACTGCTTTGTGTAGTATGAATCCAACTCACAGAGTTGAACACTTCTTTTCAAAGAGCAGTTTTGAAACACTCTTTTTGTAGAATCTGCAAGTGTTCATTTGGAGCGTTTTGAGGCCTATGGTGGAAAAGGAAATATGTTCACATAAAACCTAGACAGAAGCATTCTTTGAAACTTCTTTATGATATGTGCCTTCACCTCACAGAGTTGAACGTTCCTTTTCATGGAGCAGTTTGGAAAGAGTCTCTTTGCAGCATCTGCAAGTGGATATTTGGAGCCCTTTCAGGCCTTCGTTGGAAACGGGAATATCTTCCCATAAAAACTAAACAGAAGCGTTCTGTGAAACTGCTTTGTGTAGTATGAATCCAACTCACAGAGTTGAACACTTCTTTTCAAAGAGCAGTTTTGAAACACTCTTTTTGTAGAATCTGCAAGTGTTCATTTGGAGCGCTTTGAGGCCTATGGTGGAAAAGGAAACATCTTCACTTGTAAACCAGGCAGAAGCATTCTCAGAAACCTCTTTATGATGTGTGCATTCAACTCGGAGAGAGAAGCCTTCCTTTTGATAGAGCAGTTTTGAAACTCTGTTTTTGCAGCATCTGCAAGTGGATATTTGGAGCCCCTTCAGGCCTTCGTTGGAAACGGGAATATCTTCCCATAAAAACTAAACAGAAGCGTTCTGTGAAACTGCTTTGTGTAGTATGAATCCAACTCACAGAGTTGAACACTTCTTTTCAAAGAGCAGTTTTGAAACACTCTTTTTGTAGAATCTGCAAGTGTTCATTTGGAGCGTTTTGAGGCCTACGGTGGAAAAGGAAATATCTTCACATAAAACCTAGACAGAAGCATTCTTTGAAACTTCTTTATGATGTGTGCCTTCACCTCACAGAGTTGAACCTTCCTTTTCATGGAGCAGTTTGGAAAGAGTCTCTTTGCAGCATCTGCAAGTGGATATTTGGAGCCCTTTCAGGCCTTCGTTGGAAACGGGAATATCTTCCCATAAAAACTAAACAGAAGCGTTCTGTGAAACTGCTTTGTGTAGTATGAATCCAACTCACAGAGTTGAACACTTCTTTTGAAAGAGCAGTTTTGAAACACTCTTTTTGTAGAATCTGCAAGTGTTCATTTGGAGTGCTTTGAGGCCTATGGTGGAAAAGGAAATATCTTCACATAAAACCTAGACAGAAGCATTCTTTGAAACTTCTTTATGATGTGTGCATTCAACTCACAGAGTTGAACCTTCCTTTTCATGGAGAGGTTTGGAAAGAGTCTTTTTGCAGCATCTGCAAGTGGATATTTGGAGCTCTTTCAGGTCTTCGTTAGAAACGGGAATATCTTCCCATAAAAACTGGACAGAAGCATTCTCAAAAACTGCTTTGTGATGTGTGTGTTTAACTCACATAGTTGAACCTTTCCTTTGCTAGAGCAGTTTTGAAACACTCTTTTTGTAGAATCTGCAAGTGTTCATTTGGAGCGCTTTGAGGCCTATGGTGGAAAAGGAAATATCTTCACTTGTAAACCAGGCAGAAGCATTCTCAGAAACCTCTTTATGATGTGTGCATTCAACTCGGAGAGAGAAGCCTTCCTTTTGATAGAGCAGTTTTGAAACTCTGTTTTTGCAGCATCTGCAAGTGGATATTTGGAGCCCCTTCAGGCCTTCTTTGGAAACGGGAATATCTTCCCATAAAAACTAAACAGAAGCGTTCTGTGAAACTGCTTTGTGTAGTATGAATCCAACTCACAGAGTTGAACACTTCTTTTCAAAGAGCAGTTTTGAAACACTCTTTTTGTAGAATCTGCAAGTGTTCATTTGGAGCGTTTTGAGGCCTATGGTGGAAAAGGAAATATCTTCACATAAAACCTAGACAGAAGCATTCTTTGAAACTTCTTTATGATATGTGCCTTCACCTCACAGAGTTGAACCTTCCTTTTCATGGAGCAGTTTGGAAAGAGTCTCTTTGCAGCATCTGCAAGTGGATATTTGGAGCCGTTTCAGGCCTTCGTTGGAAACGGGAATATCTTCCCATAAAAACTAAACAGAAGCGTTCTGTGAAACTGCTTTGTGTAGTATGAATCCAACTCACAGAGTTGAACACTTCTTTTGAAAGAGCAGTTTTGAAACACTCTTTTCGTAGAATCTGCAAGTGTTCATTTGGAGCGCTTTGAGGCCTACGGTGGAAAAGGAAACATCTTCACTTGTAAACCAGGCAGAAGCATTCTCAGAAACCTCTTTATGATGTGTGCATTCAACTCGGAGAGAGAAGCCTTCCTTTTGATAGAGCAGTTTTGAAACTCTGTTTTTGCAGCATCTGCAAGTGGACATTTGGAGCCCCTTCAAGCCTTCGTTGGAAACGGGAATATCTTCCCATAAAAACTAAACAGAAGCGTTCTGTGAAACTGCTTTGTGTAGTATGAATCCAACTCACAGAGTTGAACACTTCTTTTCAAAGAGCAGTTTTGAAACACTCTTTTTGTAGAATCTGCAAGTGTTCCTTTGGAGCGTTTTGAGGCCTATGGTGGAAAAGGAAATATCTTCACATAAAACCTAGACAGAAGCATTCTTTGAAACTTCTTTATGATGTGTGCCTTCACCTCACAGAGTTGAAAATTCCTTTTCATGGAGCAGTTTGGAAAGAGTCTCTTTGCAGCATCTGCAAGTGGATATTTGGAGCCCTTTCAGGCCTTCGTTGGAAACGGGAATATCTTCCCATAAA
This sequence comes from Pongo pygmaeus, assembly GCF_028885625.2. Classification (NCBI taxonomy): domain Eukaryota; kingdom Metazoa; phylum Chordata; class Mammalia; order Primates; family Hominidae; genus Pongo; species Pongo pygmaeus. The sequence goes on from NC_072393.2 coordinate 30,407,408, forward strand.
AACTAAACAGAAGCGTTCTGTGAAACTGCTTTGTGTAGTATGAATCCAACTCACAGAGTTGAACACTTCTTTTGAAAGAGCAGTTTTGAAACACTCTTTTTGTAGAATCTGCAAGTGTTCATTTGGAGTGCTTTGAGGCCTATGGTGGAAAAGGAAATATCTTCACATAAAACCTAGACAGAAGCATTCTTGAAACTTCTTTATGATGTGTGCATTCAACTCACAGAGTTGAACCTTCCTTTTCATGGAGAGGTTTGGAAAGAGTCTTTTTGCAGCATCTGCAAGTGGATATTTGGAGCTCTTTCAGGCCTTCGTTAGAAACGGGAATATCTTCCCTTAAAAACTGGACAGAAGCATTCTCACAAACTGCTTTGTGATGTGTGTGTTTAACTCACATAGTTGAACCTTTCCTTTGCTAGAGCAGTTATGAAACACTCTTTTTGTAGAATCTGCAAGTGTTCATTTTTAGCGCTTTGAGGCCTATGGTGGAAAAGGAAATATCTTCACTTGTAAACCAGGCAGAAGCATTCTCAGAAACCTCTTTATGATGTGTCCATTCAACTCGGAGAGAGAAGCCTTCCTTTTGATAGAGCAGTTTTGAAACTCTGTTTTTGCAGCATCTGCAAGTGGATATTTGGAGCCCCTTCAGGCCTTCGTTGGAAACGGGAATATCTTCCCATAAAAACTAAACAGAAGCGTTCTGTGAAACTGCTTTGTGTAGTATGAATCCAACTCACAGAGTTGAACACTTCTTTTCAAAGAGCAGTTTTGAAACACTCTTTTTGTAGAATCTGCAAGTGTTCATTTGGAGCGTTTTGAGGCCTATGGTGGAAAAGGAAATATCTTCACATAAAACCTAGACAGAAGCATTCTTTGAAACTTCTTTATGATGTGTGCCTTCACCTCACAGAGTTGAACCTTCCTTTTCATGGAGCAGTTTGGAAAGAGTCTCTTTGCAGCATCTGCAAGTGGATATTTGGAGCCCCTTCAGGCCTTCGTTGGAAACGGGAATATCTTCCCATAAAAACTAAACAGAAGCGTTCTGTGAAACTGCTTTGTGTAGTATGAATCCAACTCACAGAGTTCAACACTTCTTTTGAAAGAGCAGTTTTGAAACACTCTTTTTGTAGAACCTGCAAGTGTTCATTTGGAGCGCTTTGAGGCCTATGGTGGAAAAGGAAATATCTTCACTTGTAAACCAGGCAGAAGCATTCTCAGAAACCTCTTTATGATGTGTGCATTCAACTCGGAGAGAGAAGCCTTCCTTTTGATAGAGCAGTTTTGAAACTCTGTTTTTGCAGCCTCTGCAAGTGGATATTTGGAGCCCCTTCAGGCCTTCGTTGGAAACGGGAATATCTTCCCATAAAAACTAAACAGAAGCGTTCTGTGAAACTGCTTTGTGTAGTATGAATCCAACTCACAGAGTTGAACACTTCTTTTCAAAGAGCAGTTTTGAAACACTCTTTTTGTAGAATCTGCAAGTGTTCATTTGGAGCGTTTTGAGGCCTATGGTTGAAAAGGAAATATCTTCACATAAAACCTAGACAGAAGCATTCTTTGAAACTTCTTTATGATGTGTGCCTTCACCTCACAGAGTTGAACCTTCCTTTTCATGGAGCAGTTTGGAAAGAGTCTCTTTGCAGCATCTGCAAGTGGATATTTGGAGCCCTTTCAGGCTTTCGTTGGAAACGGGAATATCTTCCCATAAAAACTAAACAGAAGCGTTCTGTGAAACTGCTTTGTGTAGTATGAATCCAACTCACAGAGTTGAACACTTCTTTTGAAAGAGCAGTTTTGAAACACTCTTGTTGTAGAATCTGCAAGTGTTCATTTGGAGCGCTTTGAGGCCTATGGTGGAAAAGGAAATATCTGCACTTGTAAACCAGGCAGAAGCATTCTCAGAAACCTCTTTATGATGTGTGCATTCAACTCGGAGAGAGAAGCCTTCCTTTTGATAGAGCAGTTTTGAAACTCTGTTTTTGCAGCATCTGCAAGTGGATATTTGGAGCCCCTTCAGGCCTTCGTTGGAAACGGGAATATCTTCCCATAAAAACTAAACAGAAGCGTTCTGTGAAACTGCTTTGTGTAGTATGAATCCAACTCACAGAGTTGAACACTTCTTTTCAAAGAGCAGTTTGGAAACACTCTTTTTGTAGAATCTGCAAGTGTTCATTTGGAGTGCTTTGAGGCCTATGGTTGAAAAGGAAATATCTTCACATAAAACCTAGACAGAAGCATTCTTTGAAACTTCTTTATGATGTGTGCATTCAACTCACAGAGTTGAACCTTCCTTTTCATGGAGAGGTTTGGAAAGAGTCTTTTTGCAGCATCTGCAAGTGGATATTTGGAGCTCTTTCAGGCCTTCGTTAGAAACGGGAATATCTTCCCATAAAAACTGGACAGAAGCATTCTCACAAACTGCTTTGTGATGTGTGTGTTTAACTCACATAGTTGAACCTTTCCTTTGCTAGAGCAGTTATGAAACACTCTTTTTGTAGAATCTGCAAGTGTTCATTTGGAGCGATTTGAGGCCTATGGTGGAAAAGGAAATATCTTCACTTGTAAACCAGGCAGAAGCATTCTCAGAAACCTCTTTATGATGTGTGCATTCAACTCGGAGAGAGAAGCCTTCCTTTTGATAGAGCAGTTTTGAAACTCTGTTTTTGCAGCATCTGCAAGTGGATATTTGGAGCCCCTTCAGGCCTTCGTTGGAAACGGGAATATCTTCCCATGAAAACTAAACAGAAGCGTTCTGTGAAACTGCTTTGTGTAGTATGAATCCAACTCACAGAGTTGAACACTTCTTTTCAAAGAGCAGTTTTGAAACACTCTTTTTGTAGAATCTGCAAGTGTTCATTTGGAGCGTTTTGAGGCCTATGGTGGAAAAGGAAATATGTTCACATAAAACCTAGACAGAAGCATTCTTTGAAACTTCTTTATGATATGTGCCTTCACCTCACAGAGTTGAACCTTCCTTTTCATGGAGCAGTTTGGAAAGAGTCTCTTTGCAGCATCTGCAAGTGGATATTTGGAGCCCTTTCAGGCCTTCGTTGGAAACGGGAATATCTTCCCATAAAAACTAAACAGAAGCGTTCTGTGAAACTGCTTTGTGTAGTATGAATCCAACTCACAGAGTTGAACACTTCTTTTGAAAGAGCAGTTTTGAAACACTCTTTTTGTAGAATCTGCAAGTGTTCATTTGGAGTGCTTTGAGGCCTATGGTGGAAAAGGAAATATCTTCACATAAAACCTAGACAGAAGCATTCTTTGAAACTTCTTTATGATGTGTGCATTCAACTCACAGAGTTGAACCTTCCTTTTCATGGAGAGGTTTGGAAAGAGTCTTTTTGCAGCATCTGCAAGTGGATATTTGGAGCTCTTTCAGGTCTTCGTTAGAAACGGGAATATCTTCCCATAAAAACTGGACAGAAGCATTCTCACAAACTGCTTTGTGATGTGTGTGTTTAACTCACATAGTTGAACCTTTCCTTTGCTAGAGCAGTTTTGAAACACTCTTTTTGTAGAATCTGCAAGTGTTCATTTGGAGCGCTTTGAGGCCTATGGTGGAAAAGGAAATATCTTCACTTGTAAACCAGGCAGAAGCATTCTCAGAAACCTCTTTATGATGTGTGCATTCAACTCGGAGAGAGAAGCCTTCCTTTTGATAGAGCAGTTTTGAAACTCTGTTTTTGCAGCATCTGCAAGTGGATATTTGGAGCCCCTTCAGGCCTTCGTTGGAAACGGGAATATCTTCCCATAAAAACTAAACAGAAGCGTTCTGTGAAACTGCTTTGTGTAGTATGAATCCAACTCACAGAGTTGAACACTTCTTTTCAAAGAGCAGTTTTGAAACACTCTTTTTGTAGAATCTGCAAGTGTTCATTTGGAGCGTTTTGAGGCCTATGGTGGAAAAGGAAATATCTTCACATAAAACCTAGACAGAAGCATTCTTTGAAACTTCTTTATGATATGTGCCTTCACCTCACAGAGTTGAACCTTCCTTTTCATGGAGCAGTTTGGAAAGAGTCTCTTTGCAGCATCTGCAAGTGGATATTTGGAGCCGTTTCAGGCCTTCGTTGGAAACGGGAATATCTTCCCATAAAAACTAAACAGAAGCGTTCTGTGAAACTGCTTTGTGTACTATGAATCCAACTCACAGAGTTGAACACTTCTTTTGAAAGAGCAGTTTTGAAACACTCTTTTTGTAGAATCTGCAAGTGTTCATTTGGAGCGCTTTGAGGCCTATGGTGGAAAAGGAAACATCTTCACTTGTAAACCAGGCAGAAGCATTCTCAGAAACCTCTTTATGATGTGTGCATTCAACTCGGAGAGAGAAGCCTTCCTTTTGATAGAGCAGTTTTGAAACTCTGTTTTTGCAGCATCCGCAAGTGGATATTTGGAGCCCCTTCAAGCCTTTGTTGGAAACGGGAATATCTTCCCATAAAAACTAAACAGAAGCGTTCTGTGAAACTGCTTTGTGTAGTATGAATCCAACTCACGGAGTTGAACACTTCTTTTCAAAGAGCAGTTTTGAAACACTCTTTTTGTAGAATCTGCAAGTGTTCATTTGGAGCGTTTTGAGGCCTATGGTGGAAAAGGAAATATCTTCACATAAAACCTAGACAGAAGTATTCTTTGAAACTTCTTTATGATGTGTGCCTTCACCTCACAGAGTTGAATCTGCCTTTTCATGGAGCAGTTTGGAAAGAGTCTCTTTGCAGCATCTGCAAGTGGATATTTGGAGCCCTTTCAGGCCTTCGTTGGAAACGGGAATATCTTCCCATAAAAACTAAACAGAAGCGTTCTGTGAAACTGCTTTGTGTAGTATGAATCCAACTCACAGAGTTCAACACTTCTTTTGAAAGAGCAGTTTTGAAACACTCTTTTTGTAGAATCTGCAAGTGTTCATTTGGAGCGCTTTGAGGCCTATGGTGGAAAAGGAAATATCTTCACTTGTAAACCAGGCAGAAGCATTCTCAGAAACCTCTTTATGATGTGTGCATTCAACTCGGAGAGAGAAGCCTTCCTTTTGATAGAGCTGTTTTGAAACTCTGTTTTTGCAGCATCTGCAAGTGGATATTTGGAGCCCCTTCAGGCCTTCGTTGGAAACGGGAATATCTTCCCATAAAAACTAAACAGAAGCGTTCTGTGAAACTGCTTTGTGTAGTATGAATCCAACTCACAGAGTTGAACACTTCTTTTCAAAGAGCAGTTTTGAAACACTCTTTTTGTAGAATCTGCCAGGGTTCATTTGGAGCGTTTTGAGGCCTATGGTGGAAAAGGAAATATCTTCACATAAAACCTAGACAGAAGCATTCTTTGAAACTTCTTTATGATGTGTGCCTTCACCTCACAGAGATGAACCTTCCTTTTCATGGAGCAGTTTGGAAAGAGTCTCTTTGCAGCATCTGCAAGTGGATATTTGGAGCCATTTCAGGCCTTCGTTGGAAACGGGAATATCTTCCCATAAAAATTAAACAGATGCGTTCTGTGAAACTGCTTTGTGTAGTATGAATCCAACTCACAGAGTTCAACACTTCTTTTCAAAGAGCAGTTTTGAAACACTCTCTTTGTAGAATCTGCAAGTGTTCAATTGGAACGCTTTGAGGCCTATGGTGGAAAAGGAAATATCTTCACTTGTAAACCAGGCAGAAGCATTCTCAGAAACCTCTTTAGGATGTGTGCATTCAACTCGGAGAGAGAATCCTTCCTTTTGATAGAGCAGTTTTGAAACTCTGTTTTTGCAGCATCTGCAAGTGGATATTTGGAGCCCCTTCAGTCCTTAGTTGGAAACGGGAATATCTTCCCATAAAAACTAAACAGAAGCGTTCTGTGAAACTGCTTTGTGTAGTATGAATCCAACTCACAGAGTTGAACACTTCTTTTCAAAGAGCAGTTTTGAAACACTCTTTTTGTAGAATCTGCAAGTTTTCATTTGGAGCGTTTTGAGGCCTATGGTGGAAAAGGAAATATCTTCACATAAAACCTAGACAGAAGCATTCTTTGAAACTTCTTTATGATGTGTGCCTTCACCTCACAGAGTTGAACCGTCCTTTTCATGGAGCAGTTTGGAAAGAGTCTCTTTGCAGCATCTGCAAGTGGATATTTGGAGCCCTTTCAGGCCTTCGTTGGAAACGGGAATATCTTCCCATAAAAATTAAACAGAAGTGTTCTGTGAAACTGCTTTGTGTAGTATGAATCCAACTCACAGAGTTCAACACTTCTTTTCAAAGAGCAGTTTTGAAACACTCTCTTTGTAGAATCCGCAAGTGTTCATTTGGAGCGCTTTGAGGCCTATGGTGGAAAAGGAAATATCTTCACTTGTAAACCAGGCAGAAGCATTCTCAGAAACCTCTTTATGATGTGTGCATTCAACTCGGAGAGAGAAGCCTTCCTTTTGATAGAGCAGTTTTGAAACTCTGTTTTTGCAGCATCTGCAAGTGGATATTTGGAGCCCCTTCAGGCCTTCGTTGGAAACGGGAATATCTTCCCATAAAAACTAAACAGAAGCGTTCTGTGAAACTGCTTTGTGTAGTATGAATCCAACTCACAGAGTTGAACACTTCTTTTCAAAGAGCAGTTTTGAAACACTCTTTTTGTAGAATCTGCAAGTGTTCATTTGGAGCGCTTTGAGGCCTATGGTGGAAAAGGAAATATCTTCACTTGTAAACCAGGCAGAAGCATTCTCAGAAACCTCTTTATGATGTGTGCATTCAACTCGGAGAGAGAAGCCTTCCTTTTGATAGAGCAGTTTTGAAACTCTGTTTTTGCAGCATCTGCAAGTGGATATTTGGAGCCCCTTCAGGCCTTCGTTGGAAACGGGAATATCTTCCCATAAAAACTAAACAGAAGCGTTCTGTGAAACTGCTTTGTGTAGTATGGATCCAACTCACAGAGTTCAACACTTCTTTTCAAAGAGCAGTTTTGAAACACTCTTTTTGTAGAATCTGCAAGTGTTCATTTGGAGCGTTTTGAGGCCTATGGTGGAAAAGGAAATATCTTCACATAAAACCTAGACAGAAGCATTCTTTGAAACTTCTATATGATGTGTGCCTTCACCTCACAGAGTTGAACCTTCCTTTTCATGGAGCAGATTGGAAAGAGTCTCTTTGCAGCATCTGCAAGTGCATATTTGGAGCCCATTCAGGCCTTCGTTGGAAACGGGAATATCTTCCCATAAAAACTAAACAGAAGCGTTCTGTGAAACTGCTTTGTGTAGTATGAATCCAACTCACAGAGTTCAACACTTCTTTTCAAAGAGCAGTTTTGAAACACTCTTTTTGTAGAATCTGCAAGTGTTCATTTGGAGCGCTTTGAGGCCTATGGTGGAAAAGGAAATATCTTCACTTGTAAACCAGGCAGAAGCATTCTCAGAAACCTCTTTATGATGTGTGCATTCAACTCGGAGAGAGAAGCCTTCCTTTTGATAGAGCAGTTTTGAAACTCTGTTTTTGCAGCATCTGCAAGTGGATATTTGGAGCCCCTTCAGGCCTTCGTTGGAAACGGGAATATCTTCCCATAAAAACTAAACAGAAGCGTTCTGTGAAACTGCTTTGTGTAGTATGAATCCAACTCACAGAGTTGAACACTTCTTTTCAAAGAGCAGTTTTGAAACACTCTTTTTGTAGAATCTGCAAGTGTTCATTTGGAGCGTTTTGAGGCCTATGGTGGAAAAGGAAATATCTTCACATAAAACCTAGACAGAAGCATTCTTTGAAACTTCTTTATGATATGTGCCTTCACCTCACAGAGTTGAACCTTCCTTTTCATGGAGCAGTTTGGAAAGAGTCTCTTTGCAGCATCTGCAAGTGGATATTTGGAGCCGTTTCAGGCCTTCGTTGGAAACGGGAATATCTTCCCATAAAAACTAAACAGAAGCGTTCTGTGAAACTGCTTTGTGTACTATGAATCCAACTCACAGAGTTGAACACTTCTTTTGAAAGAGCAGTTTTGAAACACTCTTTTTGTAGAATCTGCAAGTGTTCATTTGGAGCGCTTTGAGGCCTATGGTGGAAAAGGAAACATCTTCACTTGTAAACCAGGCAGAAGCATTCTCAGAAACCTCTTTATGATGTGTGCATTCAACTCGGAGAGAGAAGCCTTCCTTTTGATAGAGCAGTTTTAAAACTCTGTTTTTGCAGCATCCGCAAGTGGATATTTGGAGCCCCTTCAAGCCTTTGTTGGAAAAGGGAATATCTTCCCATAAAAACTAAACAGAAGCGTTCTGTGAAACTGCTTTGTGTAGTATGAATCCAACTCACAGAGTTGAACCCTTCTTTTCAAAGAGCAGTTTTGAAACACTCTTTTTGTAGAATCTGCAAGTGTTCATTTGGAGCGTTTTGAGGCCTATGGTGGAAAAGGAAATATCTTCACATAAAACCTAGACAGAAGTATTCTTTGAAACTTCTTTATGATGTGTGCCTTCACCTCACAGAGTTGAATCTGCCTTTTCATGGAGCAGTTTGGAAAGAGTCTCTTTGCAGCATCTGCAAGTGGATATTTGGAGCCCTTTCAGGCCTTCGTTGGAAACGGGAATATCTTCCCATAAAAACTAAACAGAAGCGTTCTGTGAAACTGCTTTGTGTAGTATGAATCCAACTCACAGAGTTGAACACTTCTTTTGAAAGAGCAGTTTTGAAACACTCTTTTTGTAGAATCTGCAAGTGTTCATTTGGAGCGCTTTGAGGCCTATGGTGGAAAAGGAAATATCTTCACTTGTAAACCAGGCAGAAGCATTCTCAGAAACCTCTTTATGATGTGTGCATTCAACTCGGAGAGAGAAGCCTTCCTTTTGATAGAGCAGTTTTGAAACTCTGTTTTTGCAGCATCTGCAAGTGGATATTTGGAGCCCCTTCAGGCCTTCGTTGGAAACGGGAATATCTTCCCATAAAAACTAAACAGAAGCGTTCTGTGAAACTGCTTTGTGTAGTATGAATCCAACTCACAGAGTTGAACACTTCTTTTCAAAGAGCAGTTTTGAAACACTCTTTTTGTAGAATCTGCCAGGGTTCATTTGGAGCGTTTTGAGGCCTATGGTGGAAAAGGAAATATCTTCACATAAAACCTAGACAGAAGCATTCTTTGAAACTTCTTTATGATGTGTGCCTTCACCTCACAGAGATGAACCTTCCTTTTCATGGAGCAGTTTGGAAAGAGTCTCTTTGCAGCATCTGCAAGTGGATATTTGGAGCCCTTTCAGGCCTTCGTTGGAAACGGGAATATCTTCCCATAAAAATTAAACAGATGCGTTCTGTGAAACTGCTTTGTGTAGTATGAATCCAACTCACAGAGTTCAACACTTCTTTTCAAAGAGCAGTTTTGAAACACTCTCTTTGTAGAATCTGCAAGTGTTCAATTGGAACGCTTTGAGGCCTATGGTGGAAAAGGAAATATCTTCACTTGTAAACCAGGCAGAAGCATTCTCAGAAACCTCTTTAGGATGTGTGCATTCAACTCGGAGAGAGAATCCTTCCTTTTGATAGAGCAGTTTTGAAACTCTGTTTTTGCAGCATCTGCAAGTGGATATTTGGAGCCCCTTCAGTCCTTAGTTGGAAACGGGAATATCTTCCCATAAAAACTAAACAGAAGCGTTCTGTGAAACTGCTTTGTGTAGTATGAATCCAACTCACAGAGTTGAACACTTCTTTTCAAAGAGCAGTTTTGAAACACTCTTTTTGTAGAATCTGCAAGTTTTCATTTGGAGCGTTTTGAGGCCTATGGTGGAAAAGGAAATATCTTCACATAAAACCTAGACAGAAGCATTCTTTGAAACTTCTTTATGATGTGTGCCTTCACCTCACAGAGTTGAACCGTCCTTTTCATGGAGCAGTTTGGAAAGAGTCTCTTTGCAGCATCTGCAAGTGGATATTTGGAGCCCTTTCAGGCCTTCGTTGGAAACGGGAATATCTTCCCAAAAAATTAAACAGAAGTGTTCTGTGAAACTGCTTTGTGTAGTATGAATCCAACTCACAGAGTTCAACACTTCTTTTCAAAGAGCAGTTTTGAAACACTCTCTTTGTAGAATCCGCAAGTGTTCATTTGGAGCGCTTTGAGGCCTATGGTGGAAAAGGAAATATCTTCACTTGTAAACCAGGCAGAAGCATTCTCAGAAACCTCTTTATGATGTGTGCATTCAACTCGGAGAGAGAAGCCTTCCTTTTGATAGAGCAGTTTTGAAACTCTGTTTTTGCAGCATCTGCAAGTGGATATTTGGAGCCCCTTCAGGCCTTCGTTGGAAACGGGAATATCTTCCCATAAAAACTAAACAGAAGCGTTCTGTGAAACTGCTTTGTGTAGTATGGATCCAACTCACAGAGTTCAACACTTCTTTTCAAAGAGCAGTTTTGAAACACTCTTTTTGTAGAATCTGCAAGTGTTCATTTGGAGCGTTTTGAGGCCTATGGTGGAAAAGGAAATATCTTCACATAAAACCTAGACAGAAGCATTCTTTGAAACTTCTTTATGATGTGTGCCTTCACCTCACAGAGTTGAACCTTCCTTTTCATGGAGCAGATTGGAAAGAGTCTCTTTGCAGCATCTGCAAGTGCATATTTTGAGCCCATTCAGGCCTTCGTTGGAAACGGGAATATCTTCCCATAAAAACTAAACAGAAGCGTTCTGTGAAACTGCTTTGTGTAGTATGAATCCAACTCACAGAGTTCAACACTTCTTTTCAAAGAGCAGTTTTGAAACACTCTTTTTGTAGAATCTGCAAGTGTTCATTTGGAGCGCTTTGAGGCCTATGGTGGAAAAGGAAATATCTTCACTTGTAAACCAGGCAGAAGCATTCTCAGAAACCTCTTTATGATGTGGGCATTCAACTCGGAGAGAGAAGCCTTCCTTTTGATAGAGCAGTTTTGAAACTCTGTTTTTGCAGCATCTGCAAGTGGATATTTGGAGCCCCTTCAGGCCTTCGTTTGAAACGGGAATATCTTCCCATAAAAACTAAACAGAAGCGTTCTGTGAAACTGCTTTGTGTAGTATGAATCCAACTCACAGAGTTGAACACTTCTTTTCAAAGAGCAGTTTTGAAACACTCTTTTTGTAGAATCTGCAAGTGTTCATTTGGAGCGCTTTGAGGCCTATGATGGAAAAGGAAATATCTTCACATAAAACCTAGACAGAAGCATTCTTTGAAACTTTTTTATGACGTGTGCCTTCAACTCACAGAGTTGAACCTTCCTTTTCATGGAGCAGTTTGGAAAGAGTCTTTTTGCAGCATCTGCAAGTGGATATTTGGAGCCATTTCAGGCGTTCGTTGGAAACGGGAATATCTTCCCATAAAAACTAAACAGAAGCGTTCTGTGAAACTGCTTTGTGTAGTATGAATCCAACTCACAGAGTTGAACACTTCTTTTGAAAGAGCAGTTTTGAAACACTCTTTTTGTAGAATCTGCAAGTGTTCATTTGGAGCGCTTTGAGGCCTATGGTGGAAAAGGAAACATCTTCACTTGTAAACCAGGCAGAAGCATTCTCAGAAACCTCTTTATGATGTGTGCATTCAACTCGGAGAGAGAAGCCTTCCTTTTGATAGAGCAGTTTTGAAACTCTGTTTTTGCAGCATCTGCAAGTGGATATTTGGAGCCCCTTCAGGCCTTCGTTGGAAACGGGAATATCTTCCCATAAAAACTAAACAGAAGCGTTCTGTGAAACTGCTTTGTGTAGTATGAATCCAACTCACAGAGTTGAACACTTCTTTTCAAAGAGCAGTTTTGAAACACTCTTTTTGTAGAATCTGCAAGTTTTCATTTGGAGTGCTTTGAGGCCTATGGTGGAAAAGGAAATATCTTCACATAAAACCTAGATAGAAGCATTCTTTGAAACTTCTTTATGATGTGTGCATTCAACTCACAGAGTTGAACCTTCCTTTTCATGGAGAGGTTTGGAAAGAGTCTTTTTGCAGCATCTGCAAGTGGATATTTGGAGCTCTTTCAGGCCTTCGTTAGAAACGGGAATATCTTCCCATAAAAACTGGACAGAAGCATTCTCACAAACTGCTTTGTGATGTGTGTGTTTAACTCACATAGTTGAACCTTTCCTTTGCTAGAGCAGTTATGAAACACTCTTTTTGTAGAATCTGCAAGTGTTCATTTGGAGCGCTTTGAGGCCTATGGTGGAAAAGAAAATATCTTCACTTGTAAACCAGGCAGAAGCATTCTCAGAAACCTCTTTATGATGTGTGCATTCAACTCGGAGAGAGAAGCCTTCCTTTTGATAGAGCAGTTTTGAAACTCTGTTTTTGCAGCATCTGCAAGTGGATATTTGGAGCCACTTCAGGCCTTTGTTGGAAACGGGAATATCTTCCCATAAAAACTAAACAGAAGCGTTCTGTGAAACTGCTTTGTGTAGTATGAATCCAACTCACAGAGTTGAACACTTCTTTTCAAAGAGCAGTTTTGAAACACTCTTTTTGTAGAATCTGCAGGTGTTCACTTGGAGCGCTTTGAGGCCTATGGTGGAAAAGGAAACATCTTCACTTGTAAACCAGGCAGAAGCATTCTTTGAAACTTCTTTATGATGTGTGCCTTCACCTCACAGAGTTGAACCTTCCTTTTCATGGAGCAGTTTGGAAAGAGTCTCTTTGCAGCATCTGCAAGTGGATATTTGGAGCCCTTTCAGGCCTTCGTTGGAAACGGGAATATCTTCCCATAAAAACTAAACAGAAGCGTTCTGTGAAACTGCTTTGTGTAGTATGAATCCAACTCACAGAGTTGAACACTTCTTTTGAAAGAGTAGTTTGGAAACACTCTTTTTGTAGAATCTGCAAGTGTTCATTTGGAGTGCTTTGAGGCCTATTGTTGAAAAGGAAATATCTTCACATAAAACCTAGACAGAAGCATTCTTTGAAACTTCTTTATGATGTGTGCATTCAACTCACAGAGTTGAACCTTCCTTTTCATGGAGAGGTTTGGAAAGAGTCTTTTTGCAGCATCTGCAAGTGGATATTTGGAGCTCTTTCAGGCCTTCGTTAGAAACGGGAATATCTTCCCATAAAAACTGGACAGAAGCATTCTCACAAACTGCTTTGTGATGTGTGTGTTTAACTCACATAGTTGAACCTTTCCTTTGCTAGAGCAGTTATGAAACACTCTTTTTGTAGAATCTGCAAGTGTTCATTTGGAGCGATTTGAGGCCTATGGTGGAAAAGGAAATATCTTCCCTTGTAAACCAGGCAGAAGCATTCTCAGAAACCTCTTTATGATGTGTGCATTCAACTCGGAGAGAGAAGCCTTCCTTTTGATAGAGCAGTTTTGAAACTCTGTTTTTGCAGCATCTGCAAGTGGATATTCGGAGCCCCTTCAGGCCTTCGTTGGAAACGGGAATATCTTCCCATAAAAACTAAACAGAAGCGTTCTGTGAAACTGCTTTGTGTAGTATGAATCCAACTCACAGAGTTGAACACTTCTTTTCAAAGAGCAGTTTTGAAACACTCTTTTTGTAGAATCTGCAAGTGTTCATTTGGAGCGTTTTGAGGCCTATGGTGGAAAAGGAAATATGTTCACATAAAACCTAGACAGAAGCATTCTTTGAAACTTCTTTATGATATGTGCCTTCACCTCACAGAGTTGAACGTTCCTTTTCATGGAGCAGTTTGGAAAGAGTCTCTTTGCAGCATCTGCAAGTGGATATTTGGAGCCCTTTCAGGCCTTCGTTGGAAACGGGAATATCTTCCCATAAAAACTAAACAGAAGCGTTCTGTGAAACTGCTTTGTGTAGTATGAATCCAACTCACAGAGTTGAACACTTCTTTTCAAAGAGCAGTTTTGAAACACTCTTTTTGTAGAATCTGCAAGTGTTCATTTGGAGCGCTTTGAGGCCTATGGTGGAAAAGGAAACATCTTCACTTGTAAACCAGGCAGAAGCATTCTCAGAAACCTCTTTATGATGTGTGCATTCAACTCGGAGAGAGAAGCCTTCCTTTTGATAGAGCAGTTTTGAAACTCTGTTTTTGCAGCATCTGCAAGTGGATATTTGGAGCCCCTTCAGGCCTTCGTTGGAAACGGGAATATCTTCCCATAAAAACTAAACAGAAGCGTTCTGTGAAACTGCTTTGTGTAGTATGAATCCAACTCACAGAGTTGAACACTTCTTTTCAAAGAGCAGTTTTGAAACACTCTCTTTGTAGAATCTGCAAGTGTTCATTTGGAGCGCTTTGAGGCCTATGGTGGAAAAGGAAATATCTTCACATAAAACCTAGACAGAAGCATTCTTTGAAACTTTTTTATGATGTGTGCCTTCAACTCACAGAGTTGAACCTTCCTTTTCATGGAGCAGTTTGGAAAGAGTCTTTTTGCAGCATCTGCAAGTGGATATTTGGAGCCCCTTCAGGCCTTCGTTGGAAACGGGAATATCTTCCCATAAAAACTAAACAGAAGCGTTCTGTGAAACTGCTTTGTGTAGTATGAATCCAACTCACAGAGTTGAACACTTCTTTTGAAAGAGCAGTTTTGAAACACTCTTTTTGTAGAATCTGCAAGTTTTCATTTGGAGTGCTTTGAGGCCTATGGTGGAAAAGGAAATATCTTCACATAAAACCTAGACAGAAGCATTCTTTGAAACTTCTTTATGATGTGTGCATTCAACTCACAGAGTTGAACCTTCCTTTTCATGGAGAGGTTTGGAAAGAGTCTTTTTGCAGCATCTGCAAGTGGATATTTGGAGCTCTTTCAGGTCTTCGTTAGAAACGGGAATATCTTCCCATAAAAACTGGACAGAAGCATTCTCAAAAACTGCTTTGTGATGTGTGTGTTTAACTCACATAGTTGAACCTTTCCTTTGCTAGAGCAGTTTTGAAACACTCTTTTTGTAGAATCTGCAAGTGTTCATTTGGAGCGCTTTGAGGCCTATGGTGGAAAAGGAAATATCTTCACTTGTAAACCAGGCAGAAGCATTCTCAGAAACCTCTTTATGATGTGTGCATTCAACTCGGAGAGAGAAGCCTTCCTTTTGATAGAGCAGTTTTGAAACTCTGTTTTTGCAGCATCTGCAAGTGGATATTTGGAGCCCCTTCAGGCCTTCTTTGGAAACGGGAATATCTTCCCATAAAAACTAAACAGAAGCGTTCTGTGAAACTGCTTTGTGTAGTATGAATCCAACTCACAGAGTTGAACACTTCTTTTCAAAGAGCAGTTTTGAAACACTCTTTTTGTAGAATCTGCAAGTGTTCATTTGGAGCGTTTTGAGGCCTATGGTGGAAAAGGAAATATCTTCACATAAAACCTAGACAGAAGCATTCTTTGAAACTTCTTTATGATATGTGCCTTCACCTCACAGAGTTGAACCTTCCTTTTCATGGAGCAGTTTGGAAAGAGTCTCTTTGCAGCATCTGCAAGTGGATATTTGGAGCCGTTTCAGGCCTTCGTTGGAAACGGGAATATCTTCCCATAAAAACTAAACAGAAGCGTTCTGTGAAACTGCTTTGTGTAGTATGAATCCAACTCACAGAGTTGAACACTTCTTTTGAAAGAGCAGTTTTGAAACACTCTTTTCGTAGAATCTGCAAGTGTTCATTTGGAGCGCTTTGAGGCCTACGGTGGAAAAGGAAACATCTTCACTTGTAAACCAGGCAGAAGCATTCTCAGAAACCTCTTTATGATGTGTGCATTCAACTCGGAGAGAGAAGCCTTCCTTTTGATAGAGCAGTTTTGAAACTCTGTTTTTGCAGCATCTGCAAGTGGACATTTGGAGCCCCTTCAAGCCTTCGTTGGAAACGGGAATATCTTCCCATAAAAACTAAACAGAAGCGTTCTGTGAAACTGCTTTGTGTAGTATGAATCCAACTCACAGAGTTGAACACTTCTTTTCAAAGAGCAGTTTTGAAACACTCTTTTTGTAGAATCTGCAAGTGTTCCTTTGGAGCGTTTTGAGGCCTATGGTGGAAAAGGAAATATCTTCACATAAAACCTAGACAGAAGCATTCTTTGAAACTTCTTTATGATGTGTGCCTTCACCTCACAGAGTTGAAAATTCCTTTTCATGGAGTAGTTTGGAAAGAGTCTCTTTGCAGCATCTGCAAGTGGATATTTGGAGCCCTTTCAGGCCTTCGTTGGAAACGGGAATATCTTCCCATAAAAACTAAACAGAAGCGTTCTGTGAAACTGCTTTGTGTAGTATGAATCCAACTCACACAGTTGAACACTTCTTTTGAAAGAGCAGTTTTGAAACACTCTTTTTGTAGAATCTGCAAGTGTTCATTTGGAGTGCTTTGAGGCCTATGGTGGAAAAGGAAATATCTTCACATAAAACCTAGACAGAAGCATTCTTGAAACTTCTTTATGATGTGTGCATTCAACTCACAGAGTTGAACCTTCCTTTTCATGGAGAGGTTTGGAAAGAGTCTTTTTGCAGCATCTGCAAGTGGATATTTGGAGCTCTTTCAGGCCTTCGTTAGAAACGGGAATATCTTCCCTTAAAAACTGGACAGAAGCATTCTCACAAACTGCTTTGTGATGTGTGTGTTTAACTCACATAGTTGAACCTTTCCTTTGCTAGAGCAGTTATGAAACACTCTTTTTGTAGAATCTGCAAGTGTTCATTTTTAGCGCTTTGAGGCCTATGGTGGAAAAGGAAATATCTTCACTTGTAAACCAGGCAGAAGCATTCTCAGAAACCTCTTTATGATGTGTCCATTCAACTCGGAGAGAGAAGCCTTCCTTTTGATAGAGCAGTTTTGAAACTCTGTTTTTGCAGCATCTGCAAGTGGATATTTGGAGCCCCTTCAGGCCTTCGTTGGAAACGGGAATATCTTCCCATAAAAACTAAACAGAAGCGTTCTGTGAAACTGCTTTGTGTAGTATGAATCCAACTCACAGAGTTGAACACTTCTTTTCAAAGAGCAGTTTTGAAACACTCTTTTTGTAGAATCTGCAAGTGTTCATTTGGAGCGTTTTGAGGCCTATGGTGGAAAAGGAAATATCTTCACATAAAACCTAGACAGAAGCATTCTTTGAAACTTCTTTATGATGTGTGCCTTCACCTCACAGAGTTGAACCTTCCTTTTCATGGAGCAGTTTGGAAAGAGTCTCTTTGCAGCATCTGCAAGTGGATATTTGGAGCCCTTTCAGGCCTTCGTTGGAAACGGGAATATCTTCCCATAAAAACTAAACAGAAGCGTTCTGTGAAACTGCTTTGTGTAGTATGAATCCAACTCACAGAGTTGAACACTTCTTTTGAAAGAGCAGTTTTGAAACACTCTTTTTGTAGAATCTGCAAGTGTTCATTTGGAGCGCTTTGAGGCCTATGGTGGAAAAGGAAATATATTCACTTGTAAACCAGGCAGAAGCATTCTCAGAAACCTCTTTATGATGTGTGCATTCAACTCGGAGAGAGAAGCCTTCCTTTTGATAGAGCAGTTTTGAAACTCTGTTTTTGCAGCATCTGCAAGTGGATATTTGGAGCCCCTTCAGGCCTTCGTTGGAAACGGGAATATCTTCCCATAAAAACTAAACAGAAGCGTTCTGTGAAACTGCTTTGTGTAGTATGAATCCAACTCACAGAGTTGAACACTTCTTTTCAAAGAGCAGTTTTGAAACACTCTTTTTGTAGAATCTGCAAGTGTTCATTTGGAGCGTTTTGAGGCCTATGGTTGAAAAGGAAATATCTTCACATAAAACCTAGACAGAAGCATTCTTTGAAACTTCTTTATGATGTGTGCCTTCACCTCACAGAGTTGAACCTTCCTTTTCATGGAGCAGTTTGGAAAGAGTCTCTTTGCAGCATCTGCAAGTGGATATTTGGAGCCCTTTCAGGCTTTCGTTGGAAACGGGAATATCTTCCCATAAAAACTAAACAGAAGCGTTCTGTGAAACTGCTTTGTGTAGTATGAATCCAACTCACAGAGTTGAACACTTCTTTTGAAAGAGCAGTTTTGAAACACTCTTGTTGTAGAATCTGCAAGTGTTCATTTGGAGCGCTTTGAGGCCTATGGTGGAAAAGGAAATATCTGCACTTGTAAACCAGGCAGAAGCATTCTCAGAAACCTCTTTATGATGTGTGCATTCAACTCGGAGAGAGAAGCCTTCCTTTTGATAGAGCAGTTTTGAAACTCTGTTTTTGCAGCATCTGCAAGTGGATATTTGGAGCCCCTTCAGGCCTTCGTTGGAAACGGGAATATCTTCCCATAAAAACTAAACAGAAGCGTTCTGTGAAACTGCTTTGTGTAGTATGAATCCAACTCACAGAGTTGAACACTTCTTTTCAAAGAGCAGTTTTGAAACACTCTTTTTGTAGAATCTGCAAGTGTTCATTTGGAGCGTTTTGAGGCCTACGGTGGAAAAGGAAATATCTTCACATAAAACCTAGACAGAAGCATTCTTTGAAACTTCTTTATGATGTGTGCCTTCACCTCACAGAGTTGAACCTTCCTTTTCATGGAGCAGTTTGGAAAGAGTCTCTTTGCAGCATCTGCAAGTGGATATTTGGAGCCCTTTCAGGCCTTCGTTGGAAACGGGAATATCTTCCCATAAAAACTAAACAGAAGCGTTCTGTGAAACTGCTTTGTGTAGTATGAATCCAACTCACAGAGTTGAACACTTCTTTTGAAAGAGTAGTTTGGAAACACTCTTTTTGTAGAATCTGCAAGTGTTCATTTGGAGTGCTTTGAGGCCTATGGTTGAAAAGGAAATATCTTCACATAAAACCTAGACAGAAGCATTCTTTGAAACTTCTTTATGATGTGTGCATTCAACTCACAGAGTTGAACCTTCCTTTTCATGGAGAGGTTTGGAAAGAGTCTTTTTGCAGCATCTGCAAGTGGATATTTGGAGCTCTTTCAGGCCTTCGTTAGAAACGGGAATATCTTCCCATAAAAACTGGACAGAAGCATTCTCACAAACTGCTTTGTGATGTGTGTGTTTAACTCACATAGTTGAACCTTTCCTTTGCTAGAGCAGTTATGAAACACTCTTTTTGTAGAATCTGCAAGTGTTCATTTGGAGCGATTTGAGGCCTATGGTGGAAAAGGAAATATCTTCCCTTGTAAACCAGGCAGAAGCATTCTCAGAAACCTCTTTATGATGTGTGCATTCAACTCGGAGAGAGAAGCCTTCCTTTTGATAGAGCAGTTTTGAAACTCTGTTTTTGCAGCATCTGCAAGTGGATATTTGGAGCCCCTTCAGGCCTTCGTTGGAAACGGGAATATCTTCCCATGAAAACTAAACAGAAGCGTTCTGTGAAACTGCTTTGTGTAGTATGAATCCAACTCACAGAGTTGAACACTTCTTTTCAAAGAGCAGTTTTGAAACACTCTTTTTGTAGAATCTGCAAGTGTTCATTTGGAGCGTTTTGAGGCCTATGGTGGAAAAGGAAATATGTTCACATAAAACCTAGACAGAAGCATTCTTTGAAACTTCTTTATGATATGTGCCTTCACCTCACAGAGTTGAACCTTCCTTTTCATGGAGCAGTTTGGAAAGAGTCTCTTTGCAGCATCTGCAAGTGGATATTTGGAGCCCTTTCAGGCCTTCGTTGGAAACGGGAATATCTTCCCATAAAAACTAAACAGAAGCGTTCTGTGAAACTGCTTTGTGTAGTATGAATCCAACTCACAGAGTTGAACACTTCTTTTCAAAGAGCAGTTTTGAAACACTCTTTTTGTAGAATCTGCAAGTGTTCATTTGGAGCGCTTTGAGGCCTATGGTGGAAAAGGAAACATCTTCACTTGTAAACCAGGCAGAAGCATTCTCAGAAACCTCTTTATGATGTGTGCATTCAACTCGGAGAGAGAAGCCTTCCTTTTGATAGAGCAGTTTTGAAACTCTGTTTTTGCAGCATCTGCAAGTGGATATTTGGAGCCCCTTCAGGCCTTCGTTGGAAACGGGAATATCTTCCCATAAAAACTAAACAGAAGCGTTCTGTGAAACTGCTTTGTGTAGTATGAATCCAACTCACAGAGTTGAACACTTCTTTTGAAAGAGCAGTTTTGAAACACTCTCTTTGTAGAATCTGCAAGTGTTCATTTGGAGCGCTTTGAGGCCTATGGTGGAAAAGGAAATATCTTCACATAAAACCTAGACAGAAGCATTCTTTGAAACTTTTTTATGATGTGTGCCTTCAACTCACAGAGTTGAACCTTCCTTTTCATGGAGCAGTTTGGAAAGAGTCTTTTTGCAGCATCTGCAAGTGGATATTTGGAGCCCTTTCAGGCCTTCGTTGGAAACGGGAATATCTTCCCATAAAAACTAAACAGAAGCGTTCTGTGAAACTGCTTTGTGTAGTATGAATCCAACTCACAGAGTTGAACACTTCTTTTCAAAGAGCAGTTTTGAAACACTCTTTTTGTAGAATCTGCAAGTGTTCATTTTGAGCGTTTTGAGGCCTATGGTGGAAAAGGAAATATCTTCACATAAAACCTAGACAGAAGCATTCTTTGAAACTTCTTTATGATATGTGCCTTCACCTCACAGAGTTGAACCTTCCTTTTCATGGAGCAGTTTGGAAAGAGTCTCTTTGCAGCATCTGCAAGTGGATATTTGGAGCCCTTTCAGGCTTTCGTTGGAAACGGGAATATCTTCCCATAAAAACTAAACAGAAGCGTTCTGTGAAACTGCTTTGTGTAGTATGAATCCAACTCACAGAGTTGAACACTTCTTTTGAAAGAGCAGTTTTGAAACACTCTTTTTGTAGAATCTGCAAGTGTTCATTTGGAGCGCTTTGAGGCCTATGGTGGAAAAGGAAATATCTTCACTTGTAAACCAGGCAGAAGCATTCTCAGAAACCTCTTTATGATGTGTGCATTCAACTCGGAGAGAGAAGCCTTCCTTTTGATAGAGCAGTTTTGAAACTCTGTTTTTGCAGCATCTGCAAGTGGATATTTGGAGCCCCTTCAGGCCTTCGTTGGAAACGGGAATATCTTCCCATAAAAACTAAACAGAAGCGTTCTGTGAAACTGCTTTGTGTAGTATGAATCCAACTCACAGAGTTGAACACTTCTTTTCAAAGAGCAGTTTTGAAACACTCTTTTTGTAGAATCTGCAAGTGTTCCTTTGGAGCGTTTTGAGGCCTATGGTGGAAAAGGAAATATCTTCACATAAAACCTAGACAGAAGCATTCTTTGAAACTTCTTTATGATGTGTGCCTTCACCTCACAGAGTTGAAAATTCCTTTTCATGGAGCAGTTTGGAAAGAGTCTCTTTGCAGCATCTGCAAGTGGATATTTGGAGCCCTTTCAGGCCTTCGTTGGAAACGGGAATATCTTCCCATAAAAACTAAACAGAAGCGTTATGTGAAACTGCTTTGTGTAGTATGAATCCAACTCACAGAGTTGAACACTTCTTTTGAAAGAGCAGTTTTGAAACACTCTTTTTGTAGAATCTGCAAGTGTTCATTTGGAGTGCTTTGAGGCCTATGGTGGAAAAGGAAATATCTTCACATAAAACCTAGACAGAAGCATTCTTGAAACTTCTTTATGATGTGTGCATTCAACTCACAGAGTTGAACCTTCCTTTTCATGGAGAGGTTTGGAAAGAGTCTTTTTGCAGCATCTGCCAGTGGATATTTGGAGCTCTTTCAGGCCTTCGTTAGAAACGGGAATATCTTCCCATAAAAACTGGACAGAAGCATTCTCACAAACTGCTTTGTGATGTGTGTGTTTAACTCACATAGTTGAACCTTTCCTTTGCTAGAGCAGTTATGAAACACTCTTTTTGTAGAATCTGCAAGTGTTCATTTGGAGCGCTTTGAGGCCTATGGTGGAAAAGGAAATATCTTCACTTGTAAACCAGGCAGAAGCATTCTCAGAAACCTCTTTATGATGTGTCCATTCAACTCGGAGAGAGAAGCCTTCCTTTTGATAGAGCAGTTTTGAAACTCTGTTTTTGCAGCATCTGCAAGTGGATATTTGGAGCCCCTTCAGGCCTTCGTTGGAAACGGGAATATCTTCCCATAAAAACTAAACAGAAGCGTTCTGTGAAACTGCTTTGTGTAGTATGAATCCAACTCACAGAGTTGAACACTTCTTTTCAAAGAGCAGTTTTGAAACACTCTTTTTGTAGAATCTGCAAGTGTTCATTTGGAGCGTTTTGAGGCCTATGGTGGAAAAGGAAATATCTTCACATAAAACCTAGACAGAAGCATTCTTTGAAACTTCTTTATGATGTGTGCCTTCACCTCACAGAGTTGAACCTTCCTTTTCATGGAGCAGTTTGGAAAGAGTCTCTTTGCAGCATCTGCAAGTGGATATTTGGAGCCCTTTCAGGCCTTCGTTGGAAACGGGAATATCTTCCCATAAAAACTAAACAGAAGCGTTCTGTGAAACTGCTTTGTGTAGTATGAATCCAACTCACAGAGTTGAACACTTCTTTTGAAAGAGCAGTTTTGAAACACTCTTTTTGTAGAATCTGCAAGTGTTCATTTGGAGCGCTTTGAGGCCTATGGTGGAAAAGGAAATATCTTCACTTGTAAACCAGGCAGAAGCATTCTCAGAAACCTCTTTATGATGTGTGCATTCAACTCGGAGAGAGAAGCCTTCCTTTTGATAGAGCAGTTTTGAAACTCTGTTTTTGCAGCATCTGCAAGTGGATATTTGGAGCCCCTTCAGGCCTTCGTTGGAAACGGGAATATCTTCCCATAAAAACTAAACAGAAGCGTTCTGTGAAACTGCTTTGTGTAGTATGAATCCAACTCACAGAGTTGAACACTTCTTTTCAAAGAGCAGTTTTGAAACACTCTTTTTGTAGAATCTGCAAGTGTTCATTTGGAGCGTTTTGAGGCCTATGGTTGAAAAGGAAATATCTTCACATAAAACCTAGACAGAAGCATTCTTTGAAACTTCTTTATGATGTGTGCCTTCACCTAACAGAGTTGAACCTTCCTTTTCATGGAGCAGTTTGGAAAGAGTCTCTTTGCAGCATCTGCAAGTGGATATTTGGAGCCCTTTCAGGCTTTTGTTGGAAACGGGAATATCTTCCCATAAAAACTAAACAGAAGCGTTCTGTGAAACTGCTTTGTGTAGTATGAATCCAACTCACAGAGTTGAACACTTCTTTTGAAAGAGCAGTTTTGAAACACTCTTGTTGTAGAATCTGCAAGTGTTCATTTGGAGCGCTTTGAGGCCTATGGTGGAAAAGGAAATATCTGCACTTGTAAACCAGGCAGAAGCATTCTCAGAAACCTCTTTATGATGTGTGCATTCAACTCGGAGAGAGAAGCCTTCCTTTTGATAGAGCAGTTTTGAAACTCTGTTTTTGCAGCATCTGCAAGTGGATATTTGGAGCCCCTTCAGGCCTTCGTTGGAAACGGGAATATCTTCCCATAAAAACTAAACAGAAGCGTTCTGTGAAACTGCTTTGTGTAGTATGAATCCAACTCACAGAGTTGAACACTTCTTTTCAAAGAGCAGTTTTGAAACACTCTTTTTGTAGAATCTGCAAGTGTTCATTTGGAGCGTTTTGAGGCCTACGGTGGAAAAGGAAATATGTTCACATAAAACCTAGACAGAAGCATTCTTTGAAACTTCTTTATGATGTGTGCCTTCACCTCACAGAGTTGAACCTTCCTTTTCATGGAGCAGTTTGGAAAGAGTCTCTTTGCAGCATCTGCAAGTGGATATTTGGAGCCCTTTCAGGCCTTCGTTGGAAACGGGAATATCTTCCCATAAAAACTAAACAGAAGCGTTCTGTGAAACTGCTTTGTGTAGTATGAATCCAACTCACAGAGTTGAACACTTCTTTTGAAAGAGTAGTTTGGAAACACTCTTTTTGTAGAATCTGCAAGTGTTCATTTGGAGTGCTTTGAGGCCTATGGTTGAAAAGGAAATATCTTCACATAAAACCTAGACAGAAGCATTCTTTGAAACTTCTTTATGATGTGTGCATTCAACTCACAGAGTTGAACCTTCCTTTTCATGGAGAGGTTTGGAAAGAGTCTTTTTGCAGCATCTGCAAGTGGATATTTGGAGCTCTTTCAGGCCTTCGTTAGAAACGGGAATATCTTCCCATAAAAACTGGACAGAAGCATTCTCACAAACTGCTTTGTGATGTGTGTGTTTCACTCACATAGTTGAACCTTTCCTTTGCTAGAGCAGTTATGAAACACTCTTTTTGTAGAATCTGCAAGTGTTCATTTGGAGCGATTTGAGGCCTATGGTGGAAAAGGAAATATCTTCACTTGTAAACCAGGCAGAAGCATTCTCAGAAACCTCTTTATGATGTGTGCATTCAACTCGGAGAGAGAAGCCTTCCTTTTGATAGAGCAGTTTTGAAACTCTGTTTTTGCAGCATCTGCAAGTGGATATTTGGAGCCCCTTCAGGCCTTCGTTGGAAACGGGAATATCTTCCCATGAAAACTAAACAGAAGCGTTCTGTGAAACTGCTTTGTGTAGTATGAATCCAACTCACAGAGTTGAACACTTCTTTTCAAAGAGCAGTTTTGAAACACTCTTTTTGTAGAATCTGCAAGTGTTCATTTGGAGCGTTTTGAGGCCTATGGTGGAAAAGGAAATATGTTCACATAAAACCTAGACAGAAGCATTCTTTGAAACTTCTTTATGATATGTGCCTTCACCTCACAGAGTTGAACCTTCCTTTTCATGGAGCAGTTTGGAAAGAGTCTCTTTGCAGCATCTGCAAGTGGATATTTGGAGCCCTTTCAGGCCTTCGTTGGAAACGGGAATATCTTCCCATAAAAACTAAACAGAAGCGTTCTGTGAAACTGCTTTGTGTAGTATGAATCCAACTCACAGAGTTGAACACTTCTTTTCAAAGAGCAGTTTGGAAACACTCTTTTTGTAGAATCTGCAAGTGTTCATTTGGAGTGCTTTGAGGCCTATGGTTGAAAAGGAAGTATCTTCACATAAAACCTAGACAGAAGCATTCTTTGAAACTTCTTTATGATGTGTGCATTCAACTCACAGAGTTGAACCTTCCTTTTCATGGAGAGGTTTGGAAAGAGTCTTTTTGCAGCATCTGCAAGTGGATATTTGGAGCTCTTTCAGGCCTTCGTTAGAAACGGGAATATCTTCCCATAAAAACTGGACAGAAGCATTCTCACAAACTGCTTTGTGATGTGTGTGTTTAACTCACATAGTTGAACCTTTCCTTTGCTAGAGCAGTTATGAAACACTCTTTTTGTAGAATCTGCAAGTGTTCATTTGGAGCGATTTGAGGCCTGTGGTGGAAAAGGAAATATCTTCACTTGTAAACCAGGCAGAAGCATTCTCAGAAACCTCTTTATGATGTGTGCATTCAACTCGGAGAGAGAAGCATTCCTTTTGATAGAGCAGTTTTGAAACTCTGTTTTTGCAGCACCTGCAAGTGGATATTTGGAGCCCCTTCAGGCCTTCGTTGGAAACGGGTATATCTTCCCATGAAAACTAAACAGAAGCGTTCTGTGAAACTGCTTTGTGTAGTATGAATCCAACTCACAGAGTTGAACACTTCTTTTCAAAGAGAAGTTTTGAAACACTCTTTTTGTAGAATCTGCAAGTGTTCATTTGGAGCGTTTTGACGCCTATGGTGGAAAAGGAAATATCTTCACATAAAACCTAGACAGAAGCATTCTTTGAAACTTCTTTATGATGTGTGCCTTCACCTCACAGAGTTGAACCTTCCTATTCATGGAGCAGTTTGGAAAGAGTCTCTTTGCAGCATCTGCAAGTGGATATTTGGAGCCCTTTCAGGCCTTCGTTGGAAACGGGAATATCTTCCCATAAAAATTAAACAGAAGTGTTCTGTGAAACTGCTTTGTGTAGTATGAATCCAACTCACAGAGTTCAACACTTCTTTTCAAAGAGCAGTTTTGAAACACTCTCTTTGTAGAATCTGCAAGTGTTCATTTGGAGCGCTTTGAGGCCTATGGTGGAAAAGGAAATATCTTCACTTGTAAACCAGGCAGAAGCATTCTCAGAAACCTCTTTATGATGTGTGCATTCAACTCGGAGAGAGAAGCCTTCCTTTTGATAGAGCAGTTTTGAAACTCTGTTTTTGCAGCATCTGCAAGTGGATATTTGGAGCCCCTTCAGGCCTTCGTTGGAAACGGGAATATCTTCCCATAAAAACTAAACAGAAGCGTTCTGTGAAACTGCTTTGTGTAGTATGAATCCAACTCACAGAGTTGAACACTTCTTTTCAAAGAGCAGTTTTGAAACACTCTTTTTGTAGAATCTGCAAGTGTTCATTTGGAGCGTTTTGAGGCCTATGGTGGAAAAGGAAATATCTTCACATAAAACCTAGACAGAAGCATTCTTTGAAACTTCTTTATGATGTGTGCCTTCACCTCACAGAGTTGAACCTTCCTTTTCATGGAGCAGATTGGAAAGAGTCTCTTTGCAGCATCTGCAAGTGCATATTTGGAGCCCATTCAGGCCTTCGTTGGAAACGGGAATATCTTCCCATAAAAACGAAACAGAAGCGTTCTGTGAAACTGCTTTGTGTAGTATGAATCCAACTCACAGAGTTCAACACTTCTTTTCAAAGAGCAGTTTTGAAACACTCTTTTTGTAGAATCTGCAAGTGTTCATTTGGAGCGCTTTGAGGCCTATGGTGGAAAAGGAAATATCTTCACTTGTAAACCAGGCAGAAGCATTCTCAGAAACCTCTTTATGATGTGTGCATTCAACTCGGAGAGAGAAGCCTTCCTTTTGATAGAGCAGTTTTGAAACTCTGTTTTTGCAGCATCTGCAAGTGGATATTTGGAGCCCCTTCAGGCCTTCGTTGGAAACGGGAATATCTTCCCATAAAAACTAAACAGAAGCGTTCTGTGAAACTGCTTTGTGTAGTATGAATCCAACTCACAGAGTTGAACACTTCTTTTCAAAGAGCAGTTTTGAAACACTCTTTTTGTAGAATCTGCAAGTGTTCATTTGGAGCGCTTTGAGGCCTATGATGGAAAAGGAAATATCTTCACATTAAACCTAGACAGAAGCATTCTTTGAAACTTTTTTATGACGTGTGCCTTCAACTCACAGAGTTGAACCTTCCTTTTCATGGAGCAGTTTGGAAAGAGTCTTTTTGCAGCATCTGGAAGTGGATATTTGGAGCCATTTCAGGCGTTCGTTGGAAACGGGAATATCTTCCCATAAAAACTAAACAGAAGCGTTCTGTGAAACTGCTTTGTGTAGTATGAATCCAACTCACAGAGTTGAACACTTCTTTTGTAAGAGCAGTTTTGAAACACTCTTTTTGTAGAATCTGCAAGTGTTCATTTGGAGCGCTTTGAGGCCTATGGTGGAAAAGGAAACATCTTCACTTGTAAACCAGGCAGAAGCATTCTCAGAAACCTCTTTATGATGTGTGCATTCAACTCGGAGAGAGAAGCCTTCCTTTTGATAGAGCAGTTTTGAAACTCTGTTTTTGCAGCATCTGCAAGTGGATATTTGGAGCCCCTTCAGGCCTTCGTTGGAAACGGGAATATCTTCCCATAAAAACTAAACAGAAGCGTTCTGTGAAACTGCTTTGTGTAGTATGGATCCAACTCACAGAGTTCAACACTTCTTTTCAAAGAGCAGTTTTGAAACACTCTTTTTGTAGAATCTGCAAGTGTTCATTTGGAGCGTTTTGAGGCCTATGGTGGAAAAGGAAATATCTTCACATAAAACCTAGACAGAAGCATTCTTTGAAACTTCTTTATGATGTGTGCCTTCACCTCACAGAGTTGAACCTTCCTTTTCATGGAGCAGATTGGAAAGAGTCTCTTTGCAGCATCTGCAAGTGCATATTTGGAGCCCATTCAGGCCTTCGTTGGAAACGGGAATATCTTCCCATAAAAACTAAACAGAAGCGTTCTGTGAAACTGCTTTGTGTAGTATGAATCCAACTCACAGAGTTCAACACTTCTTTTCAAAGAGCAGTTTTGAAACACTCTTTTTGTAGAATCTGCAAGTGTTCATTTGGAGCGCTTTGAGGCCTATGGTGGAAAAGGAAATATCTTCACTTGTAAACCAGGCAGAAGCATTCTCAGAAACCTCTTTAGGATGTGTGCATTCAACTCGGAGAGAGAAGCCTTCCTTTTGATAGAGCAGTTTTGAAACTCTGTTTTTGCAGCATCTGCAAGTGGATATTTGGAGCCCCTTCAGTCCTTAGTTGGAAACGGGAATATCTTCCCATAAAAACTAAACAGAAGCGTTCTGTGAAACTGCTTTGTGTAGTATGAATCCAACTCACAGAGTTGAACACTTCTTTTCAAAGAGCAGTTTTGAAACACTCTTTTTGTAGAATCTGCAAGTTTTCATTTGGAGCGTTTTGAGGCCTATGGTGGAAAAGGAAATATCTTCACATAAAACGTAGACAGAAGCATTCTTTGAAACTTCTTTATGATGTGTGCCTTCACCTCACAGAGTTGAACCTTCCTATTCATGGAGCAGTTTGGAAAGAGTCTCTTTGCAGCATCTGCAAGTGGATATTTGGAGCCCTTTCAGGCCTTCGTTGGAAACGGGAATATCTTCCCATAAAAATTAAACAGAAGTGTTCTGTGAAACTGCTTTGTGTAGTATGAATCCAACTCACAGAGTTCAACACTTCTTTTCAAAGAGCAGTTTTGAAACACTCTCTTTGTAGAATCTGCAAGTGTTCATTTGGAGCGCTTTGAGGCCTATGGTGGAAAAGGAAATATCTTCACTTGTAAACCAGGCAGAAGCATTCTCAGAAACCTCTTTATGATGTGTGCATTCAACTCGGAGAGAGAAGCCTTCCTTTTGATAGAGCAGTTTTGAAACTCTGTTTTTGCAGCATCTGCAAGTGGATATTTGGAGCCCCTTCAGGCCTTCGTTGGAAACGGGAATATCTTCCCATAAAAACTAAACAGAAGCGTTCTGTGAAACTGCTTTGTGTAGTATGAATCCAACTCACAGAGTTGAACACTTCTTTTCAAAGAGCAGTTTTGAAACACTCTTTTTGTAGAATCTGCAAGTGTTCATTTGGAGCGTTTTGAGGCCTATGGTGGAAAAGGAAATATCTTCACATAAAACCTAGACAGAAGCATTCTTTGAAACTTCTTTATGATGTGTGCCTTCACCTCACAGAGTTGAACCTTCCTTTTCATGGAGCAGATTGGAAAGAGTCTCTTTGCAGCATCTGCAAGTGCATATTTGGAGCCCATTCAGGCCTTCGTTGGAAACGGGAATATCTTCCCATAAAAACTAAACAGAAGCGTTCTGTGAAACTGCTTTGTGTAGTATGAATCCAACTCACAGAGTTCAACACTTCTTTTCAAAGAGCAGTTTTGAAACACTCTTTTTGTAGAATCTGCAAGTGTTCATTTGGAGCGCTTTGAGGCCTATGGTGGAAAAGGAAATATCTTCACTTGTAAACCAGGCAGAAGCATTCTCAGAAACCTCTTTATGATGTGGGCATTCAACTCGGAGAGAGAAGCCTTCCTTTTGATAGAGCAGTTTTGAAACTCTGTTTTTGCAGCATCTGCAAGTGGATATTTGGAGCCCCTTCAGGCCTTCGTTTGAAACGGGAATATCTTCCCATAAAAACTAAACAGAAGCGTTCTGTGAAACTGCTTTGTGTAGTATGAATCCAACTCACAGAGTTGAACACTTCTTTTCAAAGAGCAGTTTTGAAACACTCTTTTTGTAGAATCTGCAAGTGTTCATTTGGAGCGCTTTGAGGCCTATGATGGAAAAGGAAATATCTTCACATTAAACCTAGACAGAAGCATTCTTTGAAACTTTTTTATGACGTGTGCCTTCAACTCACAGAGTTGAACCTTCCTTTTCATGGAGCAGTTTGGAAAGAGTCTTTTTGCAGCATCTGGAAGTGGATATTTGGAGCCATTTCAGGCGTTCGTTGGAAACGGGAATATCTTCCCATAAAAACTAAACAGAAGCGTTCTGTGAAACTGCTTTGTGTAGTATGAATCCAACTCACAGAGTTGAACACTTCTTTTGTAAGAGCAGTTTTGAAACACTCTTTTTGTAGAATCTGCAAGTGTTCATTTGGAGCGCTTTGAGGCCTATGGTGGAAAAGGAAACATCTTCACTTGTAAACCAGGCAGAAGCATTCTCAGAAACCTCTTTATGATGTGTGCATTCAACTCGGAGAGAGAAGCCTTCCTTTTGATAGAGCAGTTTTGAAACTCTGTTTTTGCAGCATCTGCAAGTGGATATTTGGAGCCCCTTCAGGCCTTCGTTGGAAACGGGAATATCTTCCCATAAAAACTAAACAGAAGCGTTCTGTGAAACTGCTTTGTGTAGTATGGATCCAACTCACAGAGTTCAACACTTCTTTTCAAAGAGCAGTTTTGAAACACTCTTTTTGTAGAATCTGCAAGTGTTCATTTGGAGCGTTTTGAGGCCTATGGTGGAAAAGGAAATATCTTCACATAAAACCTAGACAGAAGCATTCTTTGAAACTTCTTTATGATGTGTGCCTTCACCTCACAGAGTTGAACCTTCCTTTTCATGGAGCAGATTGGAAAGAGTCTCTTTGCAGCATCTGCAAGTGCATATTTGGAGCCCATTCAGGCCTTCGTTGGAAACGGGAATATCTTCCCATAAAAACTAAACAGAAGCGTTCTGTGAAACTGCTTTGTGTAGTATGAATCCAACTCACAGAGTTCAACACTTCTTTTCAAAGAGCAGTTTTGAAACACTCTTTTTGTAGAATCTGCAAGTGTTCATTTGGAGCGCTTTGAGGCCTATGGTGGAAAAGGAAATATCTTCACTTGTAAACCAGGCAGAAGCATTCTCAGAAACCCCTTTATGATGTGGGCATTCAACTCGGAGAGAGAAGCCTTCCTTTTGATAGAGCAGTTTTGAAACTCTGTTTTTGCAGCATCTGCAAGTGGATATTTGGAGCCCCTTCAGGCCTTCGTTTGAAACGGGAATATCTTCCCATAAAAACTAAACAGAAGCGTTCTGTGAAACTGCTTTGTGTAGTATGAATCCAACTCACAGAGTTGAACACTTCTTTTCAAAGAGCAGTTTTGAAACACTCTTTTTGTAGAATCTGCAAGTGTTCATTTGGAGCGCTTTGAGGCCTATGATGGAAAAGGAAATATCTTCACATAAAACCTAGACAGAAGCATTCTTTGAAACTTTTTTATGACGTGTGCCTTCAACTCACAGAGTTGAACCTTCCTTTTCATGGAGCAGTTTGGAAAGAGTCTTTTTGCAGCATCTGGAAGTGGATATTTGGAGCCATTTCAGGCGTTCGTTGGAAACGGGAATATCTTCCCATAAAAACTAAACAGAAGCGTTCTGTGAAACTGCTTTGTGTAGTATGAATCCAACTCACAGAGTTGAACACTTCTTTTGAAAGAGCAGTTTTGAAACACTCTTTTTGTAGAATCTGCAAGTGTTCATTTGGAGCGCTTTGAGGCCTATGGTGGAAAAGGAAACATCTTCACTTGTAAACCAGGCAGAAGCATTCTCAGAAACCTCTTTATGATGTGTGCATTCAACTCGGAGAGAGAAGCCTTCCTTTTGATAGAGCAGTTTTGAAACTCTGTTTTTGCAGCATCTGCAAGTGGATATTTGGAGCCCCTTCAGGCCTTCGTTGGAAACGGGAATATCTTCCCATAAAAACTAAACAGAAGCGTTCTGTGAAACTGCTTTGTGTAGTATGAATCCAACTCACAGAGTTGAACACTTCTTTTCAAAGAGCAGTTTTGAAACACTCTTTTTGTAGAATCTGCAAGTGTTCATTTGGAGCGTTTTGAGGCCTATGGTGGAAAAGGAAATATGTTCACATAAAACCTAGACAGAAGCATTCTTTGAAACTTCTTTATGATATGTGCCTTCACCTCACAGAGTTGAACCTTCCTTTTCATGGAGCAGTTTGGAAAGAGTCTCTTTGCAGCATCTGCAAGTGGATATTTGGAGCCCTTTCAGGCCTTCGTTGGAAACGGGAATATCTTCCCATAAAAACTAAACAGAAGCGTTCTGTGAAACTGCTTTGTGTAGTATGAATCCAACTCACAGAGTTGAACACTTCTTTTCAAAGAGCAGTTTTGAAACACTCTTTTTGTAGAATCTGCAAGTGTTCATTTGGAGCGCTTTGAGGCCTATGGTGGAAAAGGAAACATCTTCACTTGTAAACCAGGCAGAAGCATTCTCAGAAACCTCTTTATGATGTGTGCATTCAACTCGGAGAGAGAAGCCTTCCTTTTGATAGAGCTGTTTTGAAACTCTGTTTTTGCAGCATCTGCAAGTGGATATTTGGAGCCCCTTCAGGCCTTCGTTGGAAACGGGAATATCTTCCCATAAAAACTAAACAGAAGCGTTCTGTGAAACTGCTTTGTGTAGTATGAATCCAACTCACAGAGTTGAACACTTCTTTTGTAAGAGCAGTTTTGAAAAACTCTTTTTGTAGAATCTGCAAGTGTTCATTTGGAGCGCTTTGAGGCCTATGGTGGAAAAGGAAATATCTTCACTTGTAAACCAGGCAGAAGCATTCTCAGAAACCTCTTTATGATGTGTGCATTCAACTCGGAGAGAGAAGCCTTCCTTTTGATAGAGCAGTTTTGAAACTCTGTTTTTGCAGCATCTGCAAGTGGATATTTGGAGCCCCTTCAGGCCTTCGTTGGAAACGGGAATATCTTCCCATAAAAACTAAACAGAAGCGTTCTGTGAAACTGCTTTGTGTAGTATGGATCCAACTCACAGAGTTCAACACTTCTTTTCAAAGAGCAGTTTTGAAACACTCTTTTTGTAGAATCTGCAAGTGTTCATTTGGAGCGTTTTGAGGCCTATGGTGGAAAAGGAAATATCTTCACATAAAACCTAGACAGAAGCATTCTTTGAAACTTCTTTATGATGTGTGCCTTCACCTCACAGAGTTGAACCTTCCTTTTCATGGAGCAGATTGGAAAGAGTCTCTTTGCAGCATCTGCAAGTGCATATTTGGAGCCCATTCAGGCCTTCGTTGGAAACGGGAATATCTTCCCATAAAAACTAAACAGAAGCGTTCTGTGAAACTGCTTTGTGTAGTATGAATCCAACTCACAGAGTTCAACACTTCTTTTCAAAGAGCAGTTTTGAAACACTCTTTTTGTAGAATCTGCAAGTGTTCATTTGGAGCGCTTTGAGGCCTATGGTGGAAAAGGAAATATCTTCACTTGTAAACCAGGCAGAAGCATTCTCAGAAACCCCTTTATGATGTGGGCATTCAACTCGGAGAGAGAAGCCTTCCTTTTGATAGAGCAGTTTTGAAACTCTGTTTTTGCAGCATCTGCAAGTGGATATTTGGAGCCCCTTCAGGCCTTCGTTTGAAACGGGAATATCTTCCCATAAAAACTAAACAGAAGCGTTCTGTGAAACTGCTTTGTGTAGTATGAATCCAACTCACAGAGTTGAACACTTCTTTTCAAAGAGCAGTTTTGAAACACTCTTTTTGTAGAATCTGCAAGTGTTCATTTGGAGCGCTTTGAGGCCTATGATGGAAAAGGAAATATCTTCACATAAAACCTAGACAGAAGCATTCTTTGAAACTTTTTTATGATGTGTGCATTCAACTCACAGAGTTGAACCTTCCTTTTCATGGAGAGGTTTGGAAAGAGTCTTTTTACAGCATCTGCAAGTGGATATTTGGAGCTCTTTCAGGCCTTCGTTAGAAACG
The DNA here is from genome assembly GCF_028885625.2 of Pongo pygmaeus. NCBI lineage: Eukaryota > Metazoa > Chordata > Mammalia > Primates > Hominidae > Pongo > Pongo pygmaeus. The sequence goes on from NC_072393.2 coordinate 30,440,902, forward strand.
GGAATATCTTCCCATAAAAACTGGACAGAAGCATTCTCACAAACTGCTTTGTGATGTGTGTGTTTAACTCACATAGTTGAACCTTTCCTTTGCTAGAGCAGTTATGAAACACTCTTTTTGTAGAATCTGCAAGTGTTCATTTGGAGCGCTTTGAGGCCTATGGTGGAAAAGAAAATATCTTCACTTGTAAACCAGGCAGAAGCATTCTCAGAAACCTCTTTATGATGTGTGCATTCAACTCGGAGAGAGAAGCCTTCCTTTTGATAGAGCAGTTTTGAAACTCTGTTTTTGCAGCATCTGCAAGTGGATATTTGGAGCCACTTCAGGCCTTTGTTGGAAACGGGAATATCTTCCCATAAAAACTAAACAGAAGCGTTCTGTGAAACTGCTTTGTGTAGTATGAATCCAACTCACAGAGTTGAACACTTCTTTTCAAAGAGCAGTTTTGAAACACTCTTTTTGTAGAATCTGCAAGTGTTCATTTGGAGCGCTTTGAGGCCTATGGTGGAAAAGGAAACATCTTCACTTGTAAACCAGGCAGAAGCATTCTTTGAAACTTCTTTATGATGTGTGCCTTCACCTCACAGAGTTGAACCTTCCTTTTCATGGAGCAGTTTGGAAAGAGTCTCTTTGCAGCATCTGCAAGTGGATATTTGGAGCCCTTTCAGGCCTTCGTTCGAAACGGGAATATCTTCCCATAAAAACTAAACAGAAGCGTTCTGTGAAACTGCTTTGTGTAGTATGAATCCAACTCACAGAGTTGAACACTTCTTTTGAAAGAGTAGTTTGGAAACACTCTTTTTGTAGAATCTGCAAGTGTTCATTTGGAGTGCTTTGAGGCCTATGGTTGAAAAGGAAATATCTTCACATAAAACCTAGACAGAAGCATTCTTTGAAACTTCTTTATGATGTGTGCATTCAACTCACAGAGTTGAACCTTCCTTTTCATGGAGAGGTTTGGAAAGAGTCTTTTTGCAGCATCTGCAAGTGGATATTTGGAGCTCTTTCAGGCCTTCGTTAGAAACGGGAATATCTTCCCATAAAAACTGGACAGAAGCATTCTCACAAACTGCTTTGTGATGTGTGTGTTTAACTCACATAGTTGAACCTTTCCTTTGCTAGAGCAGTTATGAAACACTCTTTTTGTAGAATCTGCAAGTGTTCATTTGGAGCGATTTGAGGCCTATGGTGGAAAAGGAAATATCTTCACTTGTAAACCAGGCAGAAGCATTCTCAGAAACCTCTTTATGATGTGTGCATTCAACTCGGAGAGAGAAGCCTTCCTTTTGATAGAGCAGTTTTGAAACTCTGTTTTTGCAGCATCTGCAAGTGGATATTTGGAGCCCCTTCAGGCCTTCGTTGGAAACGGGAATATCTTCCCATGAAAACTAAACAGAAGCGTGCTGTGAAACTGCTTTGTGTAGTATGAATCCAACTCACAGAGTTGAACACTTCTTTTCAAAGAGCAGTTTAGAAACACTCTTTTTGTAGAATCTGCAAGTGTTCATTTGGAGCGTTTTGAGGCCTATGGTGGAAAAGGAAATATGTTCACATAAAACCTAGACAGAAGCATTCTTTGAAACTTCTTTATGATATGTGCCTTCACCTCACAGAGTTGAACCTTCCTTTTCATGGAGCAGTTTGGAAAGAGTCTCTTTGCAGCATCTGCAAGTGGATATTTGGAGCCCTTTCAGGCCTTCGTTGGAAACGGGAATATCTTCCCATAAAAACTAAACAGAAGCGTTCTGTGAAACTGCTTTGTGTAGTATGAATCCAACTCACAGAGTTGAACACTTCTTTTCAAAGAGCAGTTTTGAAACACTCTTTTTGTAGAATCTGCAAGTGTTCATTTGGAGCGCTTTGAGGCCTATGGTGGAAAAGGAAACATCTTCACTTGTAAACCAGGCAGAAGCATTCTCAGAAACCTCTTTATGATGTGTGCATTCAACTCGGAGAGAGAAGCCTTCCTTTTGATAGAGCTGTTTTGAAACTCTGTTTTTGCAGCATCTGCAAGTGGATATTTGGAGCCCCTTCAGGCCTTCGTTGGAAACGGGAATATCTTCCCATAAAAACTAAACAGAAGCGTTCTGTGAAACTGCTTTGTGTAGTATGAATCCAACTCACAGAGTTGAACACTTCTTTTCAAAGAGCAGTTTTGAAACACTCTTTTTGTAGAATCTGCCAGGGTTCATTTGGAGCGTTTTGAGGCCTATGGTGGAAAAGGAAATATCTTCACATAAAACCTAGACAGAAGCATTCTTTGAAACTTCTTTATGATGTGTGCCTTCACCTCACAGAGATGAACCTTCCTTTTCATGGAGCAGTTTGGAAAGAGTCTCTTTGCAGCATCTGCAAGTGGATATTTGGAGCCCTTTCAGGCCTTCGTTGGAAACGGGAATATCTTCCCATAAAAATTAAACAGATGCGTTCTGTGAAACTGCTTTGTGTAGTATGAATCCAACTCACAGAGTTCAACACTTCTTTTCAAAGAGCAGTTTTGAAACACTCTCTTTGTAGAATCTGCAAGTGTTCAATTGGAACGCTTTGAGGCCTATGGTGGAAAAGGAAATATCTTCACTTGTAAACCAGGCAGAAGCATTCTCAGAAACCTCTTTAGGATGTGTGCATTCAACTCGGAGAGAGAATCCTTCCTTTTGATAGAGCAGTTTTGAAACTCTGTTTTTGCAGCATCTGCAAGTGGATATTTGGAGCCCCTTCAGTCCTTAGTTGGAAACGGGAATATCTTCCCATAAAAACTAAACAGAAGCGTTCTGTGAAACTGCTTTGTGTAGTATGAATCCAACTCACAGAGTTGAACACTTCTTTTCAAAGAGCAGTTTTGAAACACTCTTTTTGTAGAATCTGCAAGTTTTCATTTGGAGCGTTTTGAGGCCTATGGTGGAAAAGGAAATATCTTCACATAAAACCTAGACAGAAGCATTCTTTGAAACTTCTTTATGATGTGTGCCTTCACCTCACAGAGTTGAACCTTCCTTTTCATGGAGCAGTTTGGAAAGAGTCTCTTTGCAGCATCTGCAAGTGGATATTTGGAGCCGTTTCAGGCCTTCGTTGGAAACGGGAATATCTTCCCATAAAAACTAAACAGAAGCGTTCTGTGAAACTGCTTTGTGTAGTATGAATCCAACTCACAGAGTTGAACACTTCTTTTGAAAGAGCAGTTTTGAAACACTCTTTTTGTAGAATCTGCAAGTGTTCATTTGGAGCGCTTTGAGGCCTATGGTGGAAAAGGAAACATCTTCACTTGTAAACCAGGCAGAAGCATTCTCAGAAACCTCTTTATGATGTGTGCATTCAACTCGGAGAGAGAAGCCTTCCTTTTGATAGAGCAGTTTTGAAACTCTGTTTTTGCAGCATCTGCAAGTGGATATTTGGAGCCCCTTCAAGCCTTCGTTGGAAACGGGAATATCTTCCCATAAAAACTAAACAGAAGCGTTCTGTGAAACTGCTTTGTGTAGAGTGAATCCAACTCACAGAGTTGAACACTTCTTTTCAAAGAGCAGTTTTGAAACACTCTTTTTGTAGAATCTGCAAGTGTTCATTTGGAGCGTTTTGAGGCCTATGGTGGAAAAGGAAATATCTTCACATAAAACCTAGACAGAAGCATTCTTTGAAACTTCTTTATGATATGTGCCTTCACCTCACAGAGTTGAACCTTCCTTTTCATGGAGCAGTTTGGAAAGAGTCTCTTTGCAGCATCTGCAAGTGGATATTTGGAGCCCTTTCAGGCCTTCGTTGGAAACGGGAATATCTTCCCATAAAAACTAAACAGAAGCGTTCTGTGAAACTGCTTTGTGTAGTATGAATCCAACTCACAGAGTTGAACACTTCTTTTCAAAGAGCAGTTTTGAAACACTCTTTTTGTAGAATCTGCAAGTGTTCATTTGGAGCGCTTTGAGGCCTATGGTGGAAAAGGAAACATCTTCACTTGTAAACCAGGCAGAAGCATTCTCAGAAACCTCTTTATGATGTGTGCATTCAACTCGGAGAGAGAAGCCTTCCTTTTGATAGAGCTGTTTTGAAACTCTGTTTTTGCAGCATCTGCAAGTGGATATTTGGAGCCCCTTCAGGCCTTCGTTGGAAACGGGAATATCTTCCCATAAAAACTAAACAGAAGCGTTCTGTGAAACTGCTTTGTGTAGTATGAATCCAACTCACAGAGTTGAACACTTCTTTTCAAAGAGCAGTTTTGAAACACTCTTTTTGTAGAATCTGCCAGGGTTCATTTGGAGCGTTTTGAGGCCTATGGTGGAAAAGGAAATATCTTCACATAAAACCTAGACAGAAGCATTCTTTGAAACTTCTTTATGATGTGTGCCTTCACCTCACAGAGATGAACCTTCCTTTTCATGGAGCAGTTTGGAAAGAGTCTCTTTGCAGCATCTGCAAGTGGATATTTGGAGCCCTTTCAGGCCTTCGTTGGAAACGGGAATATCTTCCCATAAAAATTAAACAGATGCGTTCTGTGAAACTGCTTTGTGTAGTATGAATCCAACTCACAGAGTTCAACACTTCTTTTCAAAGAGCAGTTTTGAAACACTCTCTTTGTAGAATCTGCAAGTGTTCAATTGGAACGCTTTGAGGCCTATGGTGGAAAAGGAAATATCTTCACTTGTAAACCAGGCAGAAGCATTCTCAGAAACCTCTTTAGGATGTGTGCATTCAACTCGGAGAGAGAATCCTTCCTTTTGATAGAGCAGTTTTGAAACTCTGTTTTTGCAGCATCTGCAAGTGGATATTTGGAGCCCCTTCAGTCCTTAGTTGGAAACGGGAATATCTTCCCATAAAAACTAAACAGAAGCGTTCTGTGAAACTGCTTTGTGTAGTATGAATCCAACTCACAGAGTTGAACACTTCTTTTCAAAGAGCAGTTTTGAAACACTCTTTTTGTAGAATCTGCAAGTTTTCATTTGGAGCGTTTTGAGGCCTATGGTGGAAAAGGAAATATCTTCACATAAAACCTAGACAGAAGCATTCTTTGAAACTTCTTTATGATGTGTGCCTTCACCTCACAGAGTTGAACCTTCCTTTTCATGGAGCAGTTTGGAAAGAGTCTCTTTGCAGCATCTGCAAGTGGATATTTGGAGCCGTTTCAGGCCTTCGTTGGAAACGGGAATATCTTCCCATAAAAACTAAACAGAAGCGTTCTGTGAAACTGCTTTGTGTACTATGAATCCAACTCACAGAGTTGAACACTTCTTTTGAAAGAGCAGTTTTGAAACACTCTTTTTGTAGAATCTGCAAGTGTTCATTTGGAGCGCTTTGAGGCCTATGGTGGAAAAGGAAACATCTTCACTTGTAAACCAGGCAGAAGCATTCTCAGAAACCTCTTTATGATGTGTGCATTCAACTCGGAGAGAGAAGCCTTCCTTTTGATAGAGCAGTTTTGAAACTCTGTTTTTGCAGCATCTGCAAGTGGATATTTGGAGCCCCTTCAAGCCTTCGTTGGAAACGGGAATATCTTCCCATAAAAACTAAACAGAAGCGTTCTGTGAAACTGCTTTGTGTAGAGTGAATCCAACTCACAGAGTTGAACACTTCTTTTCAAAGAGCAGTTTTGAAACACTCTTTTTGTAGAATCTGCAAGTGTTCATTTGGAGCGTTTTGAGGCCTATGGTGGAAAAGGAAATATCTTCACATAAAACCTAGACAGAAGCATTCTTTGAAACTTCTTTATGATGTGTGCCTTCACCTCACAGAGTTGAACCTCCCTTTTCATGGAGCAGTTTGGAAAGAGTCTCTTTGCAGCATCTGCAAGTGGATATTTGGAGCCCTTTCAGGCCTTCGTTGGAAACGGGAATATCTTCCCATAAAAACTAAACAGAAGCGTTCTGTGAAACTGCTTTGTGTACTATGAATCCAACTCACAGAGTTGAACACTTCTTTTGAAAGAGCAGTTTTGAAACACTCTTTTTGTAGAATCTGCAAGTGTTCATTTGGAGCGCTTTGAGGCCTACGGTGGAAAAGGAAATATCTTCACTTGTAAACCAGGCAGAAGCATTCTCAGAAACCTCTTTATGATGTGTGCATTCAACTCGGAGAGAGAAGCCTTCCTTTTGATAGAGCTGTTTTGAAACTCTGTTTTTGCAGCATCTGCAAGTGGATATTTGGAGCCCCTTCAGGCCTTCGTTGGAAACGGGAATATCTTCCCATAAAAACTAAACAGAAGCGTTCTGTGAAACTGCTTTGTGTAGTATGAATCCAACTCACAGAGTTGAACACTTCTTTTCAAAGAGCAGTTTTGAAACACTCTTTTTGTAGAATCTGCCAGGGTTCATTTGGAGCGTTTTGAGGCCTATGGTGGAAAAGGAAATATCTTCACATAAAACCTAGACAGAAGCATTCTTTGAAACTTCTTTATGATGTGTACCTTCACCTCACAGAGATGAACCTTCCTTTTCATGGAGCAGTTTGGAAAGAGTCTCTTTGCAGCATCTGCAAGTGGATATTTGGAGCCCTTTCAGGCCTTCGTTGGAAACGGGAATATCTTCCCATAAAAATTAAACAGATGCGTTCTGTGAAACTGCTTTGTGTAGTATGAATCCAACTCACAGAGTTCAACACTTCTTTTCAAAGAGCAGTTTTGAAACACTCTCTTTGTAGAATCTGCAAGTGTTCAATTGGAACGCTTTGAGGCCTATGGTGGAATAGGAAATATCTTCACTTGTAAACCAGGCAGAAGCATTCTCAGAAACCTCTTTAGGATGTGTGCATTCAACTCGGAGAGAGAATCCTTCCTTTTGATAGAGCAGTTTTGAAACTCTGTTTTTGCAGCATCTGCAAGTGGATATTTGGAGCCCCTTCAGTCCTTAGTTGGAAACGGGAATATCTTCCCATAAAAACTAAACAGAAGCGTTCTGTGAAACTGCTTTGTGTAGTATGAATCCAACTCACAGAGTTGAACACTTCTTTTCAAAGAGCAGTTTTGAAACACTCTTTTTGTAGAATATGCAAGTTTTCATTTGGAGCGTTTTGAGGCCTATGGTGGAAAAGGAAATATCTTCACATAAAACCTAGACAGAAGCATTCTTTGAAACTTCTTTATGATGTGTGCCTTCACCTCACAGAGTTGAACCTTCCTTTTCATGGAGCAGTTTGGAAAGAGTCTCTTTGCAGCATCTGCAAGTGGATATTTGGAGCCCTTTAAGGCCTTCGTTGGAAACGGGAATATCTTCCCATAAAAATTAAACAGAAGTGTTCTGTGAAACTGCTTTGTGTAGTATGAATCCAACTCACAGAGTTCAACACTTCTTTTCAAAGAGCAGTTTTGAAACACTCTCTTTGTAGAATCTGCAAGTGTTCATTTGGAGCGCTTTGAGGCCTATGGTGGAAAAGGAAATATCTTCACTTGTAAACCAGGCAGAAGCATTCTCAGAAACCTCTTTATGATGTGTGCATTCAACTCGGAGAGAGAAGCCTTCCTTTTGATAGAGCAGTTTTGAAACTCTGTTTTTGCAGCATCTGCAAGTGGATATTTGGAGCCCCTTCAGGCCTTCGTTGGAAACGGGAATATCTTCCCATAAAAACTAAACAGAAGCGTGCTGTGAAACTGCTTTGTGTAGTATGGATCCAAGTCACAGAGTTTAACACTTCTTTTCAAAGAGCAGTTTTGAAACACTCTTTTTGTAGAATCTGCAAGTGTTCATTTGGAGCGTTTTGAGGCCTATGGTGGAAAAGGAAATATCTTCACATAAAACCTAGACAGAAGCATTCTTTGAAACTTCTTTATGATGTGTGCCTTCACCTCACAGAGTTGAACCTTCCTTTTCATGGAGCAGATTGGAAAGAGTCTCTTTGCAGCATCTGCAAGTGCATATTTGGAGCCCATTCAGGCCTTCGTTGGAAACGGGAATATCTTCCCATAAAAACTAAACAGAAGCGTTCTGTGAAACTGCTTTGTGTAGTATGAATCCAACTCACAGAGTTGAACACTTCTTTTGAAAGAGCAGTTTTGAAACACTCTTTTTGTAGAATCTGCAAGTGTTCATTTGGAGCGCTTTGAGGCCTATGGTGGAAAAGGAAACATCCTCACTTGTAAACCAGGCAGAAGCATTCTCAGAAACCTCTTTATGATGTGTGCATTCAACTCGGAGAGAGAAGCCTTCGTTTTGATAGAGCCGTTTTGAAACTCTGTTTTTGCAGCATCTGCAAGTGGATATTTTGAGCCCCTTCAGGCCTTCGTTGGAAACGAGAATATCTTCCCATAAAAACTAAACAGAAGCGTTCTGTGAAACTGCTTTGTGTAGTATGAATCCAACTCACAGAGTTGAACACTTCTTTTCAAAGAGCAGTTTTGAAACACTCTCTTTGTAGAATCTGCAAGTGTTCATTTGGAGCGCTTTGAGGCCTATGGTGGAAAAGGAAATATCTTCACATAAAACCTAGACAGAAGCATTCTTTGAAACTTTTTTATGATGTGTGCCTTCAACTCACAGAGTTGAACCTTCCTTTTCATGGAGCAGTTTGGAAAGAGTCTTTTTGCAGCATCTGCAAGTGGATATTTTGAGCCCCTTCAGGCCTTCGTTAGAAACGGGAATATCTTCCCATAAAAACTGGACAGAAGCATTCTCACAAACTGCTTTGTGATGTGTGTGTTTAACTCACATAGTTGAACCTTTCCTTTGCTAGAGCAGTTATGAAACACTCTTTTTGTAGAATCTGCAAGTGTTCATTTGGAGCGCTTTGAGGCCTATGGTGGAAAAGAAAATATCTTCACTTGTAAACCAGACAGAAGCATTCTCAGAAACCTCTTTATGATGTGTGCATTCAACTCGGAGAGAGAAGCCTTCCTTTTGATAGAGCAGTTTTGAAACTCTGTTTTTGCAGCATCTGCAAGTGGATATTTGGAGCCACTTCAGGCCTTTGTTGGAAACGGGAATATCTTCCCATAAAAACTAAACAGAAGCGTTCTGTGAAACTGCTTTGTGTAGTATGAATCCAACTCACAGAGTTGAACACTTCTTTTCAAAGAGCAGTTTTGAAACACTCTTTTTGTAGAATCTGCAAGTGTTCATTTGGAGCGCTTTGAGGCCTATGGTGGAAAAGGAAATATCTTCACTTGTAAACCAGGCGGAAGCATTCTCAGAAACCTCTTTATGATGTGTGCATTCAACTCGGAGAGAGAAGCCTTCCTTTTGATAGAGCCGTTTTGAAACTCTGTTTTTGCAGCATCTGCAAGTGGATATTTTGAGCCCCTTCAGGCCTTCGTTGGAAACGAGAATATCTTCCCATAAAAACTAAACAGAAGCGTTCTGTGAAACTGCTTTGTGTAGTATGAATCCAACTCACAGAGTTGAACACTTCTTTTCAAAGAGCAGTTTTGAAACACTCTCTTTGTAGAATCTGCAAGTGTTCATTTGGAGCGCTTTGAGGCCTATGGTGGAAAAGGAAATATCTTCACATAAAACCTAGACAGAAGCATTCTTTGAAACTTTTTTATGATGTTTGCCTTCAACTCACAGAGTTGAACCTTCCTTTTCATGGAGCAGTTTGGAAAGAGTCTTTTTGCAGCATCTGCAAGTGGATATTTGGAGCCCTTTCAGGCCTTCGTTGGAAACGGGAATATCTTCCCATAAAAACTAAACAGAAGCGTTCTGTGAAACTGCTTTGTGTAGTATGAATCCAACTCACAGAGTTGAACACTTCTTTTCAAAGAGCAGTTTTGAAACACTCTTTTTGTAGAATCTGCAAGTGTTCATTTGGAGCGCTTTGAGGCCTATGGTGGAAAAGGAAATATCTTCACTTGTAAACCAGGCAGAAGCATTCTCAGAAACCTCTTTATGATGTGTGCATTCAACTCGGAGAGAGAAGCCTTCCTTTTGATAGAGCTGTTTTGAAACTCTGTTTTTGCAGCATCTGCAAGTGGATATTTGGAGCCCCTTCAGGCCTTCGTTGGAAACGGGAATATCTTCCCATAAAAACTAAACAGAAGCGTTCTGTGAAACTGCTTTGTGTAGTATGAATCCAACTCACAGAGTTGAACACTTCTTTTGAAAGAGCAGTTTTGAAACACTCTTTTTGTAGAATCTGCAAGTGTTCCTTTGGAGCGTTTTGAGGCCTATGGTGGAAAAGGAAATATCTTCACATAAAACCTAGACAGAAGCATTCTTTGAAACTTCTTTATGATGTGTGCCTTCACCTCACAGAGTTGAAAATTCCTTTTCATGGAGCAGTTTGGAAAGAGTCTCTTTGCAGCATCTGCAAGTGGATATTTGGAGCCCTTTCAGGCCTTCGTTGGAAACGGGAATATCTTCCCATAAAAACTAAACAGAAGCGTTCTGTGAAACTGCTTTGTGTAGTATGAATCCAACTCACAGAGTTGAACACTTCTTTTGAAAGAGCAGTTTTGAAACACTCTTTTTGTAGAATCTGCAAGTGTTCATTTGGAGTGCTTTGAGGCCTATGGTGGAAAAGGAAATATCTTCACATAAAACCTAGACAGAAGCATTCTTGAAACTTCTTTATGATGTGTGCATTCAACTCACAGAGTTGAACCTTCCTTTTCATGGAGAGGTTTCTAAAGAGTCTTTTTGCAGCATCTGCAAGTGGATATTTGGAGCTCTTTCAGGCCTTCGTTAGAAACGGGAATATCTTCCCATAAAAACTGGACAGAAGCATTCTCACAAACTGCTTTGTGATGTGTGTGTTTAACTCACATAGTTGAACCTTTCCTTTGCTAGAGCAGTTATGAAACACTCTTTTTGTAGAATCTGCAAGTGTTCATTTGGAGCGCTTTGAGGCCTATGGTGGAAAAGGAAATATCTTCACTTGTAAACCAGGCAGAAGCATTCTCAGAAACCTCTTTATGATGTGTCCATTCAACTCGGAGAGAGAAGCCTTCCTTTTGATAGAGCAGTTTTGAAACTCTGTTTTTGCAGCATCTGCAAGTGGATATTTGGAGCCCCTTCAGGCCTTCGTTGGAAACGGGAATATCTTCCCATAAAAACTAAACAGAAGCGTTCTGTGAAACTGCTTTGTGTAGTATGAATCCAACTCACAGAGTTGAACACTTCTTTTCAAAGAGCAGTTTTGAAACACTCTTTTTGTAGAATCTGCAAGTGTTCATTTGGAGCGTTTTGAGGCCTATGGTGGAAAAGGAAATATCTTCACATAAAACCTAGACAGAAGCATTCTTTGAAACTTCTTTATGATGTGTGCCTTCACCTCACAGAGTTGAACCTTCCTTTTCATGGAGCAGTTTGGAAAGAGTCTCTTTGCAGCATCTGCAAGTGGATATTTGGAGCCCTTTCAGGCCTTCGTTGGAAACGGGAATATCTTCCCATAAAAACTAAACAGAAGCGTTCTGTGAAACTGCTTTGTGTAGTATGAATCCAACTCACAGAGTTGAACACTTCTTTTGAAAGAGCAGTTTTGAAACACTCTTTTTGTAGAATCTGCAAGTGTTCATTTGGAGCGCTTTGAGGCCTATGGTGGAAAAGGAAATATCTTCACTTGTAAACCAGGCAGAAGCATTCTCAGAAACCTCTTTATGATGTGTGCATTCAACTCGGAGAGAGAAGCCTTCCTTTTGATAGAGCAGTTTTGAAACTCTGTTTTTGCAGCATCTGCAAGTGGATATTTGGAGCCCCTTCAGGCCTTCGTTGGAAACGGGAATATCTTCCCATAAAAACTAAACAGAAGCGTTCTGTGAAACTGCTTTGTGTAGTATGAATCCAACTCACAGAGTTGAACACTTCTTTTCAAAGAGCAGTTTTGAAACACTCTTTTTGTAGAATCTGCAAGTGTTCATTTGGAGCGTTTTGAGGCCTACGGTGGAAAAGGAAATATGTTCACATAAAACCTAGACAGAAGCATTCTTTGAAACTTCTTTATGATGTGTGCCTTCACCTCACAGAGTTGAACCTTCCTTTTCATGGAGCAGTTTGGAAAGAGTCTCTTTGCAGCATCTGCAAGTGGATATTTGGAGCCCTTTCAGGCCTTCGTTCTAAACGGGAATATCTTCCCATTAAAACTAAACAGAAGCGTTCTGTGAAACTGCTTTGTGTAGTATGAATCCAACTCACAGAGTTGAACACTTCTTTTGAAAGAGTAGTTTGGAAACACTCTTTTTGTAGAATCTGCAAGTGTTCATTTGGAGTGCTTTGAGGCCTATGGTTGAAAAGGAAATATCTTCACATAAAACCTAGACAGAAGCATTCTTTGAAACTTCTTTATGATGTGTGCCTTCACCTCACAGAGTTGAACCTTCCTTTTCATGGAGAGGTTTGGAAAGAGTCTTTTTGCAGCATCTGCAAGTGGATATTTGGAGCTCTTTCAGGCCTTCGTTAGAAACGGGAATATCTTCCCATAAAAACTGGACAGAAGCATTCTCACAAACTGCTTTGTGATGTGTGTGTTTAACTCACATAGTTGAACCTTTCCTTTGCTAGAGCAGTTATGAAACACTCTTTTTGTAGAATCTGCAAGTGTTCATTTGGAGCGCTTTGAGGCCTATGGTGGAAAAGGAAACATCTTCACTTGTAAACCAGGCAGAAGCATTCTCAGAAACCTCTTTATGATGTGTGCATTCAACTCGGAGAGAGAAGCCTTCCTTTTGATAGAGCTGTTTTGAAACTCTGTTTTTGCAGCATCTGCAAGTGGATATTTGGAGCCCCTTCAGGCCTTCGTTGGAAACGGGAATATCTTCCCATAAAAACTAAACAGAAGCGTTCTGTGAAACTGCTTTGTGTAGTATGAATCCAACTCACAGAGTTGAACACTTCTTTTCAAAGAGCAGTTTTGAAACACTCTTTTTGTAGAATCTGCCAGGGTTCATTTGGAGCGTTTTGAGGCCTATGGTGGAAAAGGAAATATCTTCACATAAAACCTAGACAGAAGCATTCTTTGAAACTTCTTTATGATGTGTGCCTTCACCTCACAGAGATGAACCTTCCTTTTCATGGAGCAGTTTGGAAAGAGTCTCTTTGCAGCATCTGCAAGTGGATATTTGGAGCCCTTTCAGGCCTTCGTTGGAAACGGGAATATCTTCCCATAAAAATTAAACAGATGCGTTCTGTGAAACTGCTTTGTGTAGTATGAATCCAACTCACAGAGTTCAACACTTCTTTTCAAAGAGCAGTTTTGAAACACTCTCTTTGTAGAATCTGCAAGTGTTCAATTGGAACGCTTTGAGGCCTATGGTGGAAAAGGAAATATCTTCACTTGTAAACCAGGCAGAAGCATTCTCAGAAACCTCTTTAGGATGTGTGCATTCAACTCGGAGAGAGAATCCTTCCTTTTGATAGAGCAGTTTTGAAACTCTGTTTTTGCAGCATCTGCAAGTGGATATTTGGAGCCCCTTCAGTCCTTAGTTGGAAACGGGAATATCTTCCCATAAAAACTAAACAGAAGCGTTCTGTGAAACTGCTTTGTGTAGTATGAATCCAACTCACAGAGTTGAACACTTCTTTTCAAAGAGCAGTTTTGAAACACTCTTTTTGTAGAATCTGCAAGTTTTCATTTGGAGCGTTTTGAGGCCTATGGTGGAAAAGGAAATATCTTCACATAAAACCTAGACAGAAGCATTCTTTGAAACTTCTTTATGATGTGTGCCTTCACCTCACAGAGTTGAACCTTCCTTTTCATGGAGCAGTTTGGAAAGAGTCTCTTTGCAGCATCTGCAAGTGGATATTTGGAGCCGTTTCAGGCCTTCGTTGGAAACGGGAATATCTTCCCATAAAAACTAAACAGAAGCGTTCTGTGAAACTGCTTTGTGTACTATGAATCCAACTCACAGAGTTGAACACTTCTTTTGAAAGAGCAGTTTTGAAACACTCTTTTTGTAGAATCTGCAAGTGTTCATTTGGAGCGCTTTGAGGCCTATGGTGGAAAAGGAAACATCTTCACTTGTAAACCAGGCAGAAGCATTCTCAGAAACCTCTTTATGATGTGTGCATTCAACTCGGAGAGAGAAGCCTTCCTTTTGATAGAGCTGTTTTGAAACTCTGTTTTTGCAGCATCTGCAAGTGGATATTTGGAGCCCCTTCAGGCCTTCGTTGGAAACGGGAATATCTTCCCATAAAAACTAAACAGAAGCGTTCTGTGAAACTGCTTTGTGTAGTATGAATCCAACTCACAGAGTTGAACACTTCTTTTCAAAGAGCAGTTTTGAAACACTCTTTTTGTAGAATCTGCCAGGGTTCATTTGGAGCGTTTTGAGGCCTATGGTGGAAAAGGAAATATCTTCACATAAAACCTAGACAGAAGCATTCTTTGAAACTTCTTTATGATGTGTACCTTCACCTCACAGAGATGAACCTTCCTTTTCATGGAGCAGTTTGGAAAGAGTCTCTTTGCAGCATCTGCAAGTGGATATTTGGAGCCCTTTCAGGCCTTCGTTGGAAACGGGAATATCTTCCATAAAAATTAAACAGATGCGTTCTGTGAAACTGCTTTGTGTAGTATGAATCCAACTCACAGAGTTCAACACTTCTTTTCAAAGAGCAGTTTTGAAACACTCTCTTTGTAGAATCTGCAAGTGTTCAATTGGAACGCTTTGAGGCCTATGGTGGAATAGGAAATATCTTCACTTGTAAACCAGGCAGAAGCATTCTCAGAAACCTCTTTAGGATGTGTGCATTCAACTCGGAGAGAGAATCCTTCCTTTTGATAGAGCAGTTTTGAAACTCTGTTTTTGCAGCATCTGCAAGTGGATATTTAGAGCCCCTTCAGTCCTTAGTTGGAAACGGGAATATCTTCCCATAAAAACTAAACAGAAGCGTTCTGTGAAACTGCTTTGTGTAGTATGAATCCAACTCACAGAGTTGAACACTTCTTTTCAAAGAGCAGTTTTGAAACACTCTTTTTGTAGAATCTGCAAGTTTTCATTTGGAGCGTTTTGAGGCCTATGGTGGAAAAGGAAATATCTTCACATAAAACCTAGACAGAAGCATTCTTTGAAACTTCTTTATGATGTGTGCCTTCACCTCACAGAGTTGAACCTTCCTTTTCATGGAGCAGTTTGGAAAGAGTCTCCTTGCAGCATCTGCAAGTGGATATTTGGAGCCCTTTCAGGCCTTCGTTGGAAACGGGAATATCTTCCCATAAAAATTAAACAGAAGTGTTCTGTGAAACTGCTTTGTGTAGTATGAATCCAACTCACAGAGTTCAACACTTCTTTTCAAAGAGCAGTTTAGAAACACTCTCTTTGTAGAATCTGCAAGTGTTCATTTGGAGCGCTTTGAGGCCTATGGTGGAAAAGGAAATATCTTCACTTGTAAACCAGGCAGAAGCATTCTCAGAAACCTCTTTATGATGTGTGCATTCAACTCGGAGAGAGAAGCCTTCCTTTTGATAGAGCAGTTTTGAAACTCTGTTTTTGCAGCATCTGCAAGTGGATATTTGGAGCCCCTTCAGGCCTTCGTTGGAAACGGGAATATCTTCCCATAAAAACTAAACAGAAGCGTTCTGTGAAACTGCTTTGTGTAGTATGGATCCAACTCACAGAGTTCAACACTTCTTTTCAAAGAGCAGTTTTGAAACACTCTTTTTGTAGAATCTGCAAGTGTTCATTTGGAGCGTTTTGAGGCCTATGGTGGAAAAGGAAATATCTTCACATAAAACCTAGACAGAAGCATTCTTTGAAACTTCTTTATGATGTGTGCCTTCACCTCACAGAGTTGAACCTTCCTTTTCATGGAGCAGATTGGAAAGAGTCTCTTTGCAGCATCTGCAAGTTCATATTTGGAGCCCATTCAGGCCTTCGTTGGAAACGGGAATATCTTCCCATAAAAACTAAACAGAAGCGTTCTGTGAAACTGCTTTGTGTAGTATGAATCCAACTCACAGAGTTGAACACTTCTTTTCAAAGAGCAGTTTTGAAACACTCTTTTTGTAGAATCTGCAAGTGTTCATTTGGAGCGCTTTGAGGCCTATGGTGGAAAAGGAAACATCTTCACTTGTAAACCAGGCAGAAGCATTCTCAGAAACCTCTTTATGATGTGTGCATTCAACTCGGAGAGAGAAGCCTTCCTTTTGATAGAGCCGTTTTGAAACTCTGTTTTTGCAGCATCTGCAAGTGGATATTTTGAGCCCCTTCAGGCCTTCGTTGGAAACGAGAATATCTTCCCATAAAAACTAAACAGAAGCGTTCTGTGAAACTGCTTTGTGTAGTATGAATCCAACTCACAGAGTTGAACACTTCTTTTCAAAGAGCAGTTTTGAAACACTCTCTTTGTAGAATCTGCAAGTGTTCATTTGGAGCGCTTTGAGGCCTATGGTGGAAAAGGAAATATCTTCACATAAAACCTAGACAGAAGCATTCTTTGAAACTTTTTTATGATGTGTGCCTTCAACTCACAGAGTTGAACCTTCCTTTTCATGGAGCAGTTTGGAAAGAGTCTTTTTGCAGCATCTGCAAGTGGATATTTGGAGCCCTTTCAGGCCTTCGTTGGAAACGGGTATATCTTCCATAAAAACTAAACAGAAGCGTTCTGTGAAACTGCTTTGTGTAGTATGAATCCAACTCACAGAGTTGAACACTTCTTTTGAAAGAGCAGTTTTGAAACACTCTTTTTGTAGAATCTGCAAGTGTTCATTTGGAGCGCTTTGAGGCCTATGGTGGAAAAGGAAATATCTTCACTTCTAAACCAGGCAGAAGCATTCTCAGAAACCTCTTTATGATGTGTGCATTCAACTCGGAGAGAGAAGCCTTCCTTCTGATAGAGCAGTTTTGAAACTCTGTTTTTGCAGCATCTGCAAGTGGATATTTGGAGCCCCTTCAGGCCTTCGTTGGAAACGGGAATATCTTCCAATAAAAACTAAACAGAAGCGTTCTGTGAAACTGCTTTGTGTAGTATGAATCCAACTCACAGAGTTGAACACTTCTTTTCAAAGAGCAGTTTTGAAACACTCTTTTTGTAGAATCTGCAAGTTTTCATTTGGAGTGCTTTGAGGCCTATGGTGGAAAAGGAAATATCTTCACATAAAACCTAGACAGAAGCATTCTTTGAAACTTCTTTATGATGTGTGCATTCAACTCACAGAGTTGAACCTTCCTTTTCATGGAGAGGTTTGGAAAGAGTCTTTTTGCAGCATCTGCAAGTGGATATTTGGAGCTCTTTCAGGCCTTCGTTAGAAACGGGAATATCTTCCCATAAAAACTGGACAGAAGCATTCTCACAAACTGCTTTGTGATGTGTGTGTTTAACTCACATAGTTGAACCTTTCCTTTGCTAGAGCAGTTATGAAACACTCTTTTTGTAGAATCTGCAAGTGTTCATTTGGAGCGCTTTGAGGCCTATGGTGGAAAAGGAAATATCTTCACATAAAACCTAGACAGAAGCATTCTTTGAAACTTCTTTATGATGTGTGCCTTCACCTCACAGAGTTGAACCTTCCTTTTCATGGAGCAGTTTGGAAAGAGTCTCTTTGCAGCATCTGCAAGTGGATATTTGGAGCCCTTTCAGGCTTTCGTTGGAAACGGGAATATCTTCCCATAAAAACTAAACAGAAGCGTTCTGTGAAACTGCTTTTTGTAGTATGAATCCAACTCACAGAGTTGAACACTTCTTTTGAAAGAGCAGTTTTGCAACACTCTTGTTGTAGAATCTGCAAGTGTTCATTTGGAGCGCTTTGAGGCCTATGGTGGAAAAGGAATTATCTGCACTTGTAAACCAGGCAGAAGCATTCTCAGAAACCTCTTTATGATGTGTGCATTCAACTCGGAGAGAGAAGCCTTCCTTTTGATAGAGCAGTTTTGAAACTCTGTTTTTGCAGCATCTGCAAGTGGATATTTGGAGCCCCTTCAGGCCTTCGTTGGAAACGGGAATATCTTCCCATAAAAACTAAACAGAAGCGTTCTGTGAAACTGCTTTGTGTAGTATGAATCCAACTCACAGAGTTGAACACTTCTTTTGAAAGAGCAGTTTTGAAACACTCTTGTTGTAGAATCTGCAAGTGTTCATTTGGAGCGCTTTGAGGCCTATGGTGGAAAAGGAAATATCTGCACTTGTAAACCAGGCAGAAGCATTCTCAGAAACCTCTTTATGATGTGTGCATTCAACTCGGAGAGAGAAGCCTTCCTTTTGATAGAGCAGTTTTGAAACTCTGTTTTTGCAGCATCTGCAAGTGGATATTTGGAGCCCCTTCAGGCCTTCGTTGGAAACGGGAATATCTTCCCATAAAAACTAAACAGAAGCGTTCTGTGAAACTGCTTTGTGTAGTATGAATCCAACTCACAGAGTTCAACACTTCTTTTCAAAGAGCAGTTTTGAAACACTCTTTTTGTAGAATCTGCAAGTGTTCATTTGGAGAGCTTTGAGGCCTATGGTGGAAAAGGAAATATCTTCACTTGTAAACCAGGCAGAAGCATTCTCAGAAACCTCTTTATGATGTGGGCATTCAACTCGGAGAGAGAAGCCTTCCTTTTGATAGAGCAGTTTTGAAACTCTGTTTTTGCAGCATCTGCAAGTGGATATTTGGAGCCCCTTCAGGCCTTCGTTGGAAACGGGAATATCTTCCCATAAAAACTAAACAGAAGCGTTCTGTGAAACTGCTTTGTGTAGTATGAATCCAACTCACAGAGTTGAACTCTTCTTTTCAAAGAGCAGTTTTGAAACACTCTTTTTGTAGAATCTGCAAGTTTTCATTTGGAGTGCTTTGAGGCCTATGGTGGAAAAGGAAATATCTTCACATAAAACCTAGACAGAAGCATTCTTTGAAACTTCTTTATGATGTGTGCATTCAACTCACAGAGTTGAACCTTCCTTTTCATGGAGAGGTTTGGAAAGAGTCTTTTTGCAGCATCTGCAAGTGGATATTTGGAGCTCTTTCAGGCCTTCGTTAGAAACGGGAATATCTTCCCATAAAAACTGGACAGAAGCATTCTCACAAACTGCTTTGTGATGTGTGTGTTTAACTCACATAGTTGAACCTTTCCTTTGCTAGAGCAGTTATGAAACACTCTTTTTGTAGAATCTGCAAGTGTTCATTTGGAGCGCTTTGAGGCCTATGGTGGAAAAGAAAATATCTTCACTTGTAAACCAGGCAGAAGCATTCTCAGAAACCTCTTTATGATGTGTGCATTCAACTCGGAGAGAGAAGCCTTCCTTTTGATAGAGCAGTTTTGAAACTCTGTTTTTGCAGCATCTGCAAGTGGATATTTGGAGCCACTTCAGGCCTTTGTTGGAAACGGGAATATCTTCCCATAAAAACTAAACAGAAGCGTTCTGTGAAACTGCTTTGTGTAGTATGAATCCAACTCACAGAGTTGAACACTTCTTTTCAAAGAGCAGTTTTGAAACACTCTTTTTGTAGAATCTGCAAGTGTTCATTTGGAGCGCTTTGAGGCCTATGGTGGAAAAGGAAACATCTTCACTTGTAAACCAGGCAGAAGCATTCTCAGAAACCTCTTTATGATGTGTGCATTCAACTCGGAGAGAGAAGCCTTCCTTTTGATAGAGCCGTTTTGAAACTCTGTTTTTGCAGCATCTGCAAGTGGATATTTTGAGCCCCTTCAGGCCTTCGTTGGAAACGAGAATATCTTCCCATAAAAACTAAAGAGAAGCGTTCTGTGAAACTGCTTTGTGTAGTATGAATCCAACTCACAGAGTTGAACACTTCTTTTCAAAGAGCAGTTTTGAAACACTCTCTTTGTAGAATCTGCAAGTGTTCATTTGGAGCGCTTTGAGGCCTATGGTGGAAAAGGAAATATCTTCACATAAAACCTAGACAGAAGCATTCTTTGAAACTTTTTTATGATGTGTGCCTTCAACTCACAGAGTTGAACCTTCCTTTTCATGGAGCAGTTTGGAAAGAGTCTTTTTGCAGCATCTGCAAGTGGATATTTGGAGCCCTTTCAGGCCTTCGTTGGAAACGGGAATATCTTCCATAAAAACTAAACAGAAGCGTTCTGTGAAACTGCTTTGTGTAGTATGAATCCAACTCACAGAGTTGAACACTTCTTTTGAAAGAGCAGTTTTGAAACACTGTTTTTGTAGAATCTGCAAGTGTTCATTTGGAGCGCTTTGAGGCCTATGGTGGAAAAGGAAATATCTTCACTTCTAAACCAGGCAGAAGCATTCTCAGAAACCTCTTTATGATGTGTGCATTCAACTCGGAGAGAGAAGCCTTCCTTTTGATAGAGCAGTTTTGAAACTCTGTTTTTGCAGCATCTGCAAGTGGATATTTGGAGCCCCTTCAGGCCTTCGTTGGAAACGGGAATATCTTCCCATAAAAACTAAACAGAAGCGTTCTGTGAAACTGCTTTGTGTAGTATGAATCCAACTCATAGAGTTGAACACTTCTTTTCAAAGAGCAGTTTTGAAACACTCTCTTTGTAGAATCTGCAAGTGTTCATTTGGAGCGCTTTGAGGCCTATGGTGGAAAAGGAAATATCTTCACATAAAACCTAGACAGAAGCATTCTTTGAAACTTTTTTATGATGTGTGCCTTCAACTCACAGAGTTGAACCTTCCTTTTCATGGAGCAGATTGGAAAGAGTCTTTTTGCAGCATCTGCAAGTGGATATTTGGAGCCATTTCGGGCCTTCGTTGGAAACGGGAATATCTTCCCATAAAAACTAAACAGAAGCGTTCTGTGAAACTGCTTTGTGTAGTATGAATCCAACTCACAGAGTTGAACACTTCTATTGAAAGAGCAGTTTTGAAACACTCTTTTTGTAGAATCTGCAAGTTTTCATTTGGAGTGCTTTGAGGCCTATGGTGGAAAAGGAAATATCTTCACATAAAACCTAGACAGAAGCATTCTTTGAAACTTCTTTATGATGTGTGCATTCAACTCACAGAGTTGAACCTTCCTTTTCATGGAGAGGTTTGGAAAGAGTCTTTTTGCAGCATCTGCAAGTGGATATTTGGAGCTCTTTCAGGCCTTCCTTAGAAACGGGAATATCTTCCCATAAAAACTGGACAGAAGCATTCTCACAAACTGCTTTGTGATGTGTGTGTTTAACTCACATAGTTGAACCTTTCCTTTGCTAGAGCAGTTATGAAACACTCTTTTTGTAGGATCTGCAAGTGTTCATTTGGAGCGCTTTGAGGCCTATGGTGGAAAAGGAAATATCTTCACTTGTAAACCAGGCAGAAGCATTCTCAGAAACCTCTTTATGATGTGTGCATTCAACTCGGAGAGAGAAGCCTTCCTTTTGATAGAGCAGTTTTGAAACTCTGTTTTTGCAGCATCTGCAAGTGGATATTTGGAGCCCCTTCAGGCCTTCGTTGGAAACGGGAATATCTTCCCATAAAAACTAAACAGAAGCGTTCTGTGAAACTGCTTTGTGTAGTATGAATCCAACTCACAGAGTTGAACGCTTCTTTTCAAAGAGCAGTTTTGAAACACTCTTTTTGTAGAATCTGCAAGTGTTCATTTTGAGCGTTTTGAGGCCTATGGTGGAAAAGGAAATATCTTCACATAAAACCTAGACAGAAGCATTCTTTGAAACTTCTTTATGATATGTGCCTTCACCTCACAGAGTTGAACCTTCCTTTTCATGGAGCAGTTTGGAAAGAGTCTCTTTGCAGCATCTGCAAGTGGATATTTGGAGCCCTTTCAGGCTTTCGTTGGAAACGGGAATATCTTCCCATAAAAACTAAACAGAAGCGTTCTGTGAAACTGCTTTGTGTAGTATGAATCCAACTCACAGAGTTGAACACTTCTTTTGAAAGAGCAGTTTTGAAACACTCTTTTTGTAGAATCTGCAAGTGTTCATTTGGAGCGCTTTGAGGCCTATGGTGGAAAAGGAAATATCTTCACTTGTAAACCAGGCAGAAGCATTCTCAGAAACCTCTTTATGATGTGTGCATTCAACTCGGAGAGAGAAGCCTTCCTTTTGATAGAGCAGTTTGGAAACTCTGTTTTTGCAGCATCTGCAAGTGGATATTTGGAGCCCCTTCAGGCCTTCGTTGGAAACGGGAATATCTTCCCATAAAAACTAAACAGAAGCGTTCTGTGAAACTGCTTTGTGTAGTATGAATCCAACTCACAGAGTTGAACACTTCTTTTCAAAGAGCAGTTTTGAAACACTCTTTTTGTAGAATCTGCAAGTGTTCCTTTGGAGCGTTTTGAGGCCTATGGTGGAAAAGGAAATATCTTCACATAAAACCTAGACAGAAGCATTCTTTGAAACTTCTTTATGATGTGTGCCTTCACCTCACAGAGTTGAAAATTCCTTTTCATGGAGCAGTTTGGAAAGAGTCTCTTTGCAGCATCTGCAAGTGGATATTTGGAGCCCTTTCAGGCCTTCGTTGGAAACGGGAATATCTTCCCATAAAAACTAAACAGAAGCGTTATGTGAAACTGCTTTGTGTAGTATGAATCCAACTCACAGAGTTGAACACTTCTTTTGAAAGAGCAGTTTTGAAACACTCTTTTTGTAGAATCTGCAAGTGTTCATTTGGAGTGCTTTGAGGCCTATGGTGGAAAAGGAAATATCTTCACATAAAACCTAGACAGAAGCATTCTTGAAACTTCTTTATGATGTGTGCATTCAACTCACAGAGTTGAACCTTCCTTTTCATGGAGAGGTTTGGAAAGAGTCTTTTTGCAGCATCTGCCAGTGGATATTTGGAGCTCTTTCACGCCTTCGTTAGAAACGGGAATATCTTCCCATAAAAACTGGACAGAAGCATTCTCACAAACTGCTTTGTGATGTGTGTGTTTAACTCACATAGTTGAACTTTTCCTTTGCTAGAGCAGTTATGAAACACTCTTTTTGTAGAATCTGCAAGTGTTCATTTGGAGCGCTTTGAGGCCTATGGTGGAAAAGGAAATATCTTCACTTGTAAACCAGGCAGAAGCATTCTCAGAAACCTCTTTATGATGTGTCCATTCAACTCGGAGAGAGAAGCCTTCCTTTTGATAGAGCAGTTTTGAAACTCTGTTTTTGCAGCATCTGCAAGTGGATATTTGGAGCCCCTTCAGGCCTTCGTTGGAAACGGGAATATCTTCCCATAAAAACTAAACAGAAGCGTTCTGTGAAACTGCTTTGTGTAGTATGAATCCAACTCACAGAGTTGAACACTTCTTTTCAAAGAGCAGTTTTGAAACACTCTTTTTGTAGAATCTGCAAGTGTTCATTTGGAGCGTTTTGAGGCCTATGGTGGAAAAGGAAATATCTTCACATAAAACCTAGACAGAAGCATTCTTTGAAACTTCTTTATGATGTGTGCCTTCACCTCACAGAGTTGAACCTTCCTTTTCATGGAGCAGTTTGGAAAGAGTCTCTTTGCAGCATCTGCAAGTGGATATTTGGAGCCCTTTCAGGCCTTCGTTGGAAACGGGAATATCTTCCCATAAAAACTAAACAGAAGCGTTCTGTGAAACTGCTTTGTGTAGTATGAATCCAACTCACAGAGTTGAACACTTCTTTTGAAAGAGCAGTTTTGAAACACTCTTTTTGTAGAATCTGCAAGTGTTCATTTGGAGCGCTTTGAGGCCTATGGTGGAAAAGGAAATATCTTCACTTGTAAACCAGGCAGAAGCATTCTCAGAAACCTCTTTATGATGTGTGCATTCAACTCGGAGAGAGAAGCCTTCCTTTTGATAGAGCAGTTTTGAAACTCTGTTTTTGCAGCATCTGCAAGTGGATATTTGGAGCCCCTTCAGGCCTTCGTTGGAAACGGGAATATCTTCCCATAAAAACTAAACAGAAGCGTTCTGTGAAACTGCTTTGTGTAGTATGAATCCAACTCACAGAGTTGAACACTTCTTTTCAAAGAGCAGTTTTGAAACACTCTTTTTGTAGAATCTGCAAGTGTTCATTTGGAGCGTTTTGAGGCCTATGGTTGAAAAGGAAATATCTTCACATAAAACCTAGACAGAAGCATTCTTTGAAACTTCTTTATGATGTGTGCCTTCACCTCACAGAGTTGAACCTTCCTTTTCATGGAGCAGTTTGGAAAGAGTCTCTTTGCAGCATCTGAAAGTGGATATTTGGAGCCCTTTCAGGCTTTCGTTGGAAACGGGAATATCTTCCCATAAAAACTAAACAGAAGCGTTCTGTGAAACTGCTTTGTGTAGTATGAATCCAACTCACAGAGTTGAACACTTCTTTTGAAAGAGCAGTTTTGAAACACTCTTTTTCTAGAATCTGCAAGTGTTCATTTGGAGCGCTTTGAGGCCTATGGTGGAAAAGGAAATATCTGCACTTGTAAACCAGGCAGAAGCATTCTCAGAAACCTCTTTATGATGTGTGCATTCAACTCGGAGAGAGAAGCCTTCCTTTTGATAGAGCAGTTTTGAAACTCTGTTTTTGCAGCATCTGCAAGTGGATATTTGGAGCCCCTTCAGGCCTTCGTTGGAAACGGGAATATCTTCCCATAAAAACTAAACAGAAGCGTTCTGTGAAACTGCTTTGTGTAGTATGAATCCAACTCACAGAGTTGAACACTTCTTTTCAAAGAGCAGTTTTGAAACACTCTTTTTGTAGAATCTGCAAGTGTTCATTTGGAGCGTTTTGAGGCCTACGGTGGAAAAGGAAATATGTTCACATAAAACCTAGACAGAAGCATTCTTTGAAACTTCTTTATGATGTGTGCCTTCACCTCACAGAGTTGAACCTTCCTTTTCATGGAGCAGTTTGGAAAGAGTCTCTTTGCAGCATCTGCAAGTGGATATTTGGAGCCCTTTCAGGCCTTCGTTGGAAACGGGAATATCTTCCCATAAAAACTAAACAGAAGCGTTCTGTGAAACTGCTTTGTGTAGTATGAATCCAACTCACAGAGTTGAACACTTCTTTTGAAAGAGGAGTTTGGAAACACTCTTTTTGTAGAATCTGCAAGTGTTCATTTGGAGTGCTTTGAGGCCTATGGTTGAAAAGGAAATATCTTCACATAAAACCTAGACAGAAGCATTCTTTGAAACTTCTTTATGATGTGTGCATTCAACTCACAGAGTTGAACCTTCCTTTTCATGGAGAGGTTTGGAAAGAGTCTTTTTGCAGCATCTGCAAGTGGATATTTGGAGCTCTTTCAGGCCTTCGTTAGAAACGGGAATATCTTCCCATAAAAACTGGACAGAAGCATTCTCACAAACTGCTTTGTGATGTGTGTGTTTAACTCACATAGTTGAACCTTTCCTTTGCTAGAGCAGTTATGAAACACTCTTTTTGTAGAATCTGCAAGTGTTCATTTGGAGCGATTTGAGGCCTATGGTGGAAAAGGAAATATCTTCACTTGTAAACCAGGCAGAAGCATTCTCAGAAACCTCTTTATGATGTGTGCATTCAACTCGGAGAGAGAAGCCTTCCTTTTGATAGAGCAGTTTTGAAACTCTGTTTTTGCAGCATCTGCAAGTGGATATTTGGAGCCCCTTCAGGCCTTCGTTGGAAACGGGAATATCTTCCCATGAAAACTAAACAGAAGCGTTCTGTGAAACTGCTTTGTGTAGTATGAATCCAACTCACAGAGTTGAACACTTCTTTTCAAAGAGCAGTTTTGAAACACTCTTTTTGTAGAATCTGCAAGTGTTCATTTGGAGCGTTTTGAGGCCTATGGTGGAAAAGGAAATATGTTCACATAAAACCTAGACAGAAGCATTCTTTGAAACTTCTTTATGATATGTGCCTTCACCTCACAGAGTTGAACCTTCCTTTTCATGGAGCAGTTTGGAAAGAGTCTCTTTGCAGCATCTGCAAGTGGATATTTGGAGCCCTTTCAGGCCTTCGTTGGAAACGGGAATATCTTCCCATAAAAACTAAACAGAAGCGTTCTGTGAAACTGCTTTGTGTAGTATGAATCCAACTCACAGAGTTGAACACTTCTTTTGAAAGAGCAGTTTTGAAACACTCTTTTTGTAGAATCTGCAAGTGTTCATTTGGAGTGCTTTGAGGCCTATGGTGGAAAAGGAAATATCTTCACATAAAACCTAGACAGAAGCATTCTTGAAACTTCTTTATGATGTGTGCATTCAACTCAGAGAGTTGAACCTTCCTTTTCATGGAGAGGTTTGGAAAGAGTCTTTTTGCAGCATCTGCAAGTGGATATTTGGAGCTCTTTCAGGCCTTCGTTAGAAACGGGAATATCTTCCCATAAAAACTGGACAGAAGCATTCTCACAAACTGCTTTGTGATGTGTGTGTTTAACTTACATAGTTGAACCTTTCCTTTGCTAGAGCAGTTATGAAACACTCTTTTTGTAGAATCTGCAAGTGTTCATTTGGAGCGCTTTGAGGCCTATGGTGGAAAAGGAAATATCTTCACTTGTAAACCAGGCAGAAGCATTCTCAGAAACCTCTTTATGATGTGTCCATTCAACTCGGAGAGAGAAGCCTTCCTTTTGATAGAGCAGTTTTGAAACTCTGTTTTTGCAGCATCTGCAAGTGGATATTTGGAGCCCCTTCAGGCCTTCGTTGGAAACGGGAATATCTTCCCATAAAAACTAAACAGAAGCGTTCTGTGAAACTGCTTTGTGTAGTATGAATCCAACTCACAGAGTTGAACACTTCTTTTCAAAGAGCAGTTTTGAAACACTCTTTTTGTAGAATCTGCAAGTGTTCATTTGGAGCGTTTTGAGGCCTATGGTGGAAAAGGAAATATCTTCACATAAAACCTAGACAGAAGCATTCTTTGAAACTTCTTTATGATGTGTGCCTTCACCTCACAGAGTTGAACCTTCCTTTTCATGGAGCAGTTTGGAAAGAGTCTCTTTGCAGCATCTGCAAGTGGATATTTGGAGCCCTTTCAGGCCTTCGTTGGAAACGGGAATATCTTCCCATAAAAACTAAACAGAAGCGTTCTGTGAAACTGCTTTGTGTAGTATGAATCCAACTCACAGAGTTGAACACTTCTTTTGAAAGAGCAGTTTTGAAACACTCTTTTTGTAGAATCTGCAAGTGTTCATTTGGAGCGCTTTGAGGCCTATGGTGGAAAAGGAAATATCTTCACTTGTAAACCAGGCAGAAGCATTCTCAGAAACCTCTTTATGATGTGTGCATTCAACTCGGAGAGAGAAGCCTTCCTTTTGATAGAGCAGTTTTGAAACTCTGTTTTTGCAGCATCTGCAAGTGGATATTTGGAGCCCCTTCAGGCCTTCGTTGGAAACGGGAATATCTTCCCATAAAAACTAAACAGAAGCGTTCTGTGAAACTGCTTTGTGTAGTATGAATCCAACTCACAGAGTTGAACACTTCTTTTCAAAGAGCAGTTTTGAAACACTCTTTTTGTAGAATCTGCAAGTGTTCATTTGGAGCGTTTTGAGGCCTATGGTTGAAAAGGAAATATCTTCACATAAAACCTAGACAGAAGCATTCTTTGAAACTTCTTTATGATGTGTGCCTTCACCTCACAGAGTTGAACCTTCCTTTTCATGGAGCAGTTTGGAAAGAGTCTCTTTGCAGCATCTGCAAGTGGATATTTGGAGCCCTTTCAGGCTTTCATTGTAAACGGGAATATCTTCCCAGAAAAACTAAACAGAAGCGTTCTGTGAAACTGCTTTGTGTAGTATGAATCCAACTCACAGAGTTGAACACTTCTTTTGAAAGAGCAGTTTTGAAACACTCTTGTTGTAGAATCTGCAAGTGTTCATTTGGAGCGCTTTGAGGCCTATGGTGGAAAAGGAAATATCTGCACTTGTAAACCAGGCAGAAGCATTCTCAGAAACCTCTTTATGATGTGTGCATTCAACTCGGAGAGAGAAGCCTTCCTTTTGATAGAGCAGTTTTGAAACTCTGTTTTTGCAGCATCTGCAAGTGGATATTTGGAGCCCCTTCAGGCCTTCGTTGGAAACGGGAATATCTTCCCATAAAAACTAAACAGAAGCGTTCTGTGAAACTGCTTTGTGTAGTATGAATCCAACTCACAGAGTTGAACACTTCTTTTCAAAGAGCAGTTTGGAAACACTCTTTTTGTAGAATCTGCAAGTGTTCATTTGGAGTGCTTTGAGGCCTATGGTTGAAAAGGAAATATCTTCACATAAAACCTAGACAGAAGCATTCTTTGAAACTTCTTTATGATGTGTGCATTCAACTCACAGAGTTGAACCTTCCTTTTCATGGAGAGGTTTGGAAAGAGTCTTTTTGCAGCATCTGCAAGTGGATATTTGGAGCTCTTTCAGGCCTTCGTTAGAAACGGGAATATCTTCCCATAAAAACTGGACAGAAGCATTCTCACAAACTGCTTTGTGATGTGTGTGTTTAACTCACATAGTTGAACCTTTCCTTTGCTAGAGCAGTTATGAAACACTCTTTTTGTAGAATCTGCAAGTGTTCATTTGGAGCGATTTGAGGCCTATGGTGGAAAAGGAAATATCTTCACTTGTAAACCAGGCAGAAGCATTCTCAGAAACCTCTTTATGATGTGTGCATTCAACTCGGAGAGAGAAGCCTTCCTTTTGATAGAGCAGTTTTGAAACTCTGTTTTTGCAGCATCTGCAAGTGGATATTTGGAGCCCCTTCAGGCCTTCGTTGGAAACGGGAATATCTTCCCATGAAAACTAAACAGAAGCGTTCTGTGAAACTGCTTTGTGTAGTATGAATCCAACTCACAGAGTTGAACACTTCTTTTCAAAGAGCAGTTTTGAAACACTCTCTTTGTAGAATCTGCAAGTGTTCATTTGGAGCGCTTTGAGGCCTATGGTGGAAAAGGAAATATCTTCACATAAAACCTAGACAGAAGCATTCTTTGAAACTTTTTTATGATGTGTGCCTTCAACTCACAGAGTTGAACCTTCCTTTTCATGGAGCAGTTTGGAAAGAGTCTTTTTGCAGCATCTGCAAGTGGATATTTGGAGCCCTTTCAGGCCTTCGTTGGAAACGGGAATATCTTCCCATAAAAACTAAACAGAAGCGTTCTGTGAAACTGCTTTGTGTAGTATGAATCCAACTCACAGAGTTGAACACTTCTTTTGAAAGAGCAGTTTTGAAACACTCTTTTTGTAGAATCTGCAAGTTTTCATTTGGAGTGCTTTGAGGCCTATGGTGGAAAAGGAAATATCTTCACAGAAAACCTAGACAGAAGCATTCTTTGAAACTTCTTTATGATGTGTGCATTCAACTCACAGAGTTGAACCTTCCTTTTCATGGAGAGGTTTTGAAAGAGTCTTTTTGCAGCATCTGCAAGTGGATATTTGGAGCTCTTTCAGGTCTTCGTTAGAAACGGGAATATCTTCCCATAAAAACTGGACAGAAGCATTCTCACAAACTGCTTTGTGATGTGTGTTTTTAACTCACATAGTTGAACCTTTCCTTTGCTAGAGCAGTTTTGAAACACTCTTTTTGTAGAATCTGCAAGTGTTCATTTGGAGCGCTTTGAGGCCTATGGTGGAAAAGGAAATATCTTCACTTGTAAACCAGGCAGAAGCATTCTCAGAAACCTCTTTATGAT
This sequence comes from Pongo pygmaeus, assembly GCF_028885625.2. NCBI lineage: Eukaryota > Metazoa > Chordata > Mammalia > Primates > Hominidae > Pongo > Pongo pygmaeus. Next base: position 30,470,192 of record NC_072393.2, read on the forward strand.
GTGTGCATTCAACTCGGAGAGAGAAGCCTTCCTTTTGATAGAGCAGTTTTGAAACTCTGTTTTTGCAGCATCTGCAAGTGGATATTTGGAGCCCCTTCAGGCCTTCGTTGGAAACGGGAATATCTTCCCATAAAAACTAAACAGAAGCGTTCTGTGAAACTGCTTTGTGTAGTATGAATCCAACTCACAGAGTTGAACACTTCTTTTCAAAGAGCAGTTTTGAAACACTCTTTTTGTAGAATCTGCAAGTGTTCATTTGGAGCGTTTTGAGGCCTATGGTGGAAAAGGAAATATCTTCACATAAAACCTAGACAGAAGCATTCTTTGAAACTTCTTTATGATATGTGCCTTCACCTCACATAGTTGAACCTTCCTTTTCATGGAGCAGTTTGGAAAGAGTCTCTTTGCAGCATCTGCAAGTGGATATTTGGAGCCGTTTCAGGCCTTCGTTGGAAACGGGAATATCTTCCCATAAAAACTAAACAGAAGCGTTCTGTGAAACTGCTTTGTGTAGTATGAATCCAACTCACAGAGTTGAACACTTCTTTTGAAAGAGCAGTTTTGAAACACTCTTTTTGTAGAATCTGCAAGTGTTCATTTGGAGCGCTTTGAGGCCTATGGTGGAAAAGGAAATATCTTCACTTGTAAACCAGGCAGAAGCATTCTCAGAAACCTCTTTATGATGTGTGCATTCAACTCGGAGAGAGAAGCCTTCCTTTTGATAGAGCTGTTTTGAAACTCTGTTTTTGCAGCATCTGCAAGTGGATATTTGGAGCCCCTTCAGGCCTTCGTTGGAAACGGGAATATCTTCCCATAAAAACTAAACAGAAGCGTTCTGTGAAACTGCTTTGTGTAGTATGAATCCAACTCACAGAGTTGAACACTTCTTTTCAAAGAGCAGTTTTGAAACACTCTTTTTGTAGAATCTGCAAGTTTTCATTTGGAGCGTTTTGAGGCCTATGGTGGAAAAGGAAATATCTTCACATAAAACCTAGACAGAAGCATTCTTTGAAAGTTCTTTATGATGTGTGCCTTCACCTCACAGAGTTGAACCTTCCTATTCATGGAGCAGTTTGGAAAGAGTCTCTTTGCAGCATCTGCAAGTGGATATTTGGAGCCCTTTCAGGCCTTCGTTGGAAACGGGAATATCTTCCCATAAAAATTAAACAGAAGTGTTCTGTGAAACTGCTTTGTGTAGTATGAATCCAACTCACAGAGTTCAACACTTCTTTTCAAAGAGCAGTTTTGAAACACTCTCTTTGTAGAATCTGCAAGTGTTCATTTGGAGCGCTTTGAGGCCTATGGTGGAAAAGGAAACATCTTCACTTGTAAACCAGGCAGAAGCATTCTTTGAAACTTCTTTATGATGTGTGCCTTCACCTCACAGAGTTGAACCTTCCTTTTCATGGAGCAGTTTGGAAAGAGTCTCTTTGCAGCATCTGCAAGTGGATATTTGGAGCCCTTTCAGGCCTTCGTTGGAAACGGGAATATCTTCCCATAAAAACTAAACAGAAGCGTTCTGTGAAACTGCTTTGTGTAGTATGAATCCAACTCACAGAGTTGAACACTTCTTTTGAAAGAGTAGTTTGGAAACACTCTTTTTGTAGAATCTGCAAGTGTTCATTTGGAGTGCTTTGAGGCCTATGGTTGAAAAGGAAATATCTTCACATAAAACCTAGACAGAAGCATTCTTTGAAACTTCTTTATGATGTGTGCATTCAACTCACAGAGTTGAACCTTCCTTTTCATGGAGAGGTTTGGAAAGAGTCTTTTTGCAGCATCTGCAAGTGGATATTTGGAGCTCTTTCAGGCCTTCGTTAGAAACGGGAATATCTTCCCATAAAAACTGGACAGAAGCATTCTCACAAACTGCTTTGTGATGTGTGTGTTTAACTCACATAGTTGAACCTTTCCTTTGCTAGAGCAGTTATGAAACACTCTTTTTGTAGAATCTGCAAGTGTTCATTTGGAGCGCTTTGAGGCCTATGGTGGAAAAGGAAATATCTTCACTTGTAAACCAGGCAGAAGCATTCTCAGAAACCTCTTTATGATGTGTGCATTCAACTCGGAGAGAGAAGCCTTCCTTTTGATAGAGCAGTTTTGAAACTCTGTTTTTGCAGCATCTGCAAGTGGATATTTGGAGCCCCTTCAGGCCTTCGTTGGAAACGGGAATATCTTCCCATAAAAACTAAACAGAAGCGTGCTGTGAAACTGCTTTGTGTAGTATGGATCCAACTCACAGAGTTCAACACTTCTTTTCAAAGAGCAGTTTTGAAACACTCTTTTTGTAGAATCTGCAAGTGTTCATTTGGAGCGTTTTGAGGCCTATGGTGGAAAAGGAAATATCTTCACATAAAACCTAGACAGAAGCATTCTTTGAAACTTCTTTATGATGTGTGCCTTCACCTCACAGAGTTGAACCTTCCTTTTCATGGAGCAGATTGGAAAGAGTCTCTTTGCAGCATCTGAAAGTGCATATTTGGAGCCCATTCAGGCCTTCGTTGGAAACGGGAATATCTTCCCATAAAAACTAAACAGAAGCGTTCTGTGAAACTGCTTTGTGTAGTATGAATCCAACTCACAGAGTTGAACACTTCTTTTGAAAGAGCAGTTTTGAAACACTCTTTTTGTAGAATCTGCAAGTGTTCATTTGGAGCGCTTTGAGGCCTATGGTGGAAAAGGAAACATCCTCACTTGTAAACCAGGCAGAAGCATTCTCAGAAACCTCTTTATGATGTGTGCATTCAACTCGGAGAGAGAAGCCTTCGTTTTGATAGAGCCGTTTTGAAACTCTGTTTTTGCAGCATCTGCAAGTGGATATTTTGAGCCCCTTCAGGCCTTCGTTGGAAACGAGAATATCTTCCCATAAAAACTAAACAGAAGCGTTCTGTGAAACTGCTTTGTGTAGTATGAATCCAACTCACAGAGTTGAACAATTCTTTTCAAAGAGCAGTTTTGAAACACTCTCTTTGTAGAATCTGCAAGTGTTCATTTGGAGCGCTTTGAGGCCTATGGTGGAAAAGGAAATATCTTCACATAAAACCTAGACAGAAGCATTCTTTGAAACTTTTTTATGATGTGTGCCTTCAACTCACAGAGTTGAACCTTCCTTTTCATGGAGCAGTTTGGAAAGAGTCTTTTTGCAGCATCTGCAAGTGGATATTTTGAGCCCCTTCAGGCCTTCGTTAGAAACGGGAATATCTTCCCATAAAAACTGGACAGAAGCATTCTCACAAACTGCTTTGTGATGTGTGTGTTTAACTCACATAGTTGAACCTTTCCTTTGCTAGAGCAGTTATGAAACACTCTTTTTGTAGAATCTGCAAGTGTTCATTTGGAGCGCTTTGAGGCCTATGGTGGAAAAGAAAATATCTTCACTTGTAAACCAGGCAGAAGCATTCTCAGAAACCTCTTTATGATGTGTGCATTCAACTCGGAGGGAGAAGCCTTCCTTTTGATAGAGCAGTTTTGAAACTCTGTTTTTGCAGCATCTGCAAGTGGATATTTGGAGCCACTTCAGGCCTTTGTTGGAAACGGGAATATCTTCCCATAAAAACTAAACAGAAGCGTTCTGTGAAACTGCTTTGTGTAGTATGAATCCAACTCACAGAGTTGAACACTTCTTTTCAAAGAGCAGTTTTGAAACACTCTTTTTGTAGAATCTGCAAGTGTTCATTTGGAGCGCTTTGAGGCCTATGGTGGAAAAGGAAATATCTTCACTTGTAAACCAGGCGGAAGCATTCTCAGAAACCTCTTTATGATGTGTGCATTCAACTCGGAGAGAGAAGCCTTCCTTTTGATAGAGCCGTTTTGAAACTCTGTTTTTGCAGCATCTGCAAGTGGATATTTTGAGCCCCTTCAGGCCTTCGTTGGAAACGAGAATATCTTCCCATAAAAACTAAACAGAAGCGTTCTGTGAAACTGCTTTGTGTAGTATGAATCCAACTCACAGAGTTGAACACTTCTTTTCAAAGAGCAGTTTTGAAACACTCTCTTTGTAGAATCTGCAAGTGTTCATTTGGAGCGCTTTGTGGCCTATGGTGGAAAAGGAAATATCTTCACATAAAACCTAGACAGAAGCATTCTTTGAAACTTTTTTATGATGTTTGCCTTCAACTCACAGAGTTGAACCTTCCTTTTCATGGAGCAGTTTGGAAAGAGTCTTTTTGCAGCATCTGCAAGTGGATATTTGGAGCCCTTTCAGGCCTTCGTTGGAAACGGGAATATCTTCCCATAAAAACTAAACAGAAGCGTTCTGTGAAACTGCTTTGTGTAGTATGAATCCAACTCACAGAGTTGAACACTTCTTTTCAAAGAGCAGTTTTGAAACACTCTTTTTGTAGAATCTGCAAGTGTTCATTTGGAGCGCTTTGAGGCCTATGGTGGAAAAGGAAATATCTTCACTTGTAAACCAGGCAGAAGCATTCTCAGAAACCTCTTTATGATGTGTGCATTCAACTCGGAGAGAGAAGCCTTCCTTTTGATAGAGCAGTTTTGAAACTCTGTTTTTGCAGCATCTGCAAGTGGATATTTGGAGCCCCTTCAGGCCTTCGTTGGAAACGGGAATATCTTCCCATAAAAACTAAACAGAAGCGTTCTGTGAAACTGCTTTGTGTAGTATGAATCCAACTCACAGAGTTGAACACTTCTTTTCAAAGAGCAGTTTTGAAACACTCTTTTTGTAGAATCTGCAAGTGTTCCTTTGGAGCGTTTTGAGGCCTATGGTGGAAAAGGAAATATCTTCACATAAAACCTAGACAGAAGCATTCTTTGAAACTTCTTTATGATGTGTGCCTTCACCTCACAGAGTTGAAAATTCCTTTTCATGGAGCAGTTTGGAAAGAGTCTCTTTGCAGCATCTGCAAGTGGATATTTGGAGCCCTTTCAGGCCTTCGTTGGAAACGGGAATATCTTCCCATAAAAACTAAACAGAAGCGTTCTGTGAAACTGCTTTGTGTAGTATGAATCCAACTCACAGAGTTGAACACTTCTTTTGAAAGAGAAGTTTTGAAACACTCTTTTTGTAGAATCTGCAAGTGTTCATTTGGAGTGCTTTGAGGCCTATGGTGGAAAAGGAAATATCTTCACAGAAAACCTAGACAGAAGCATTCTTGAAACTTCTTTATGATGTGTGCATTCAACTCACAGAGTTGAACCTTCCTTTTCATGGAGAGGTTTGGAAAGAGTCTTTTTGCAGCATCTGCAAGTGGATATTTGGAGCTCTTTCAGGCCTTCGTTAGAAACGGGAATATCTTCCCATAAAAACTGGACAGAAGCATTCTCACAAACTGCTTTGTGATGTGTGTGTTTAACTCACATAGTTGAACCTTTCCTTTGCTAGAGCAGTTATGAAACACTCTTTTTGTAGAATCTGCAAGTGTTCATTTGGAGCGCTTTGAGGCCTATGGTGGAAAAGGAAATATCTTCACTTGTAAACCAGGCAGAAGCATTCTCAGAAACCTCTTTATGATGTGTCCATTCAACTCGGAGAGAGAAGCCTTCCTTTTGATAGAGCAGTTTTGAAACTCTGTTTTTGCAGCATCTGCAAGTGGATATTTGGAGCCCCTTCAGGCCTTCGTTGGAAACGGGAATATCTTCCCATAAAAACTAAACAGAAGCGTTCTGTGAAACTGCTTTGTGTAGTATGAATCCAACTCACAGAGTTGAACACTTCTTTTCAAAGAGCAGTTTTGAAACACTCTTTTTGTAGAATCTGCAAGTGTTCATTTGGAGCGTTTTGAGGCCTATGGTGGAAAAGGAAATATCTTCACATAAAACCTAGACAGAAGCATTCTTTGAAACTTCTTTATGATGTGTGCCTTCACCTCACAGAGTTGAACCTTTCTTTTCATGGAGCAGTTTGGAAAGAGTCTCTTTGCAGCATCTGCAATTGGATATTTGGAGCCCTTTCAGGCCTTCGTTGGAAACGGGAATATCTTCCCATAAAAACTAAACAGAAGCGTTCTGTGAAACTGCTTTGTGTAGTATGAATCCAACTCACAGAGTTGAACACTTCTTTTGAAAGAGCAGTTTTGAAACACTCTTTTTGTAGAATCTGCAAGTGTTCATTTGGAGCGCTTTGAGGCCTATGGTGGAAAAGGAAATATCTTCACTTGTAAACCAGGCAGAAGCATTCTCAGAAACCTCTTTATGATGTGTGCATTCAACTCGGAGAGAGAAGCCTTCCTTTTGATAGAGCAGTTTTGAAACTCTGTTTTTGCAGCATCTGCAAGTGGATATTTGGAGCCCCTTCAGGCCTTCGTTGGAAACGGGAATATCTTCCCATAAAAACTAAACAGAAGCGTTCTGTGAAACTGCTTTGTGTAGTATGAATCCAACTCACAGAGTTGAACACTTCTTTTCAAAGAGCAGTTTTGAAACACTCTTTTTGTAGAATCTGCAAGTGTTCATTTGGAGCGTTTTGAGGCCTATGGTTGAAAAGGAAATATCTTCACATAAAACCTAGACAGAAGCATTCTTTGAAACTTCTTTATGATGTGTGCCTTCACCTCACAGAGTTGAACCTTCCTTTTCATGGAGCAGTTTGGAAAGAGTCTCTTTGCAGCATCTGCAAGTGGATATTTGGAGCCGTTTCAGGCTTTCGTTGGAAACGGGAATATCTTCCCATAAAAACTAAACAGAAGCGTTGTGTGAAACTGCTTTGTGTAGTATGAATCCAACTCACAGAGTTGAACACTTCTTTTGAAAGAGCAGTTTTGAAACACTCTTGTTGTAGAATCTGCAAGTGTTCATTTGGAGCGCTTTGAGGCCTATGGTGGAAAAGGAAATATCTGCACTTGTAAACCAGGCAGAAGCATTCTCAGAAACCTCTTTATGATGTGTGCATTCAACTCGGAGAGAGAAGCCTTCCTTTTGATAGAGCAGTTTTGAAACTCTGTTTTTGCAGCATCTGCAAGTGGATATTTGGAGCCCCTTCAGGCCTTCGTTGGAAACGGGAATATCTTCCCATAAAAACTAAACAGAAGCGTTCTGTGAAACTGCTTTGTGTAGTATGAATCCAACTCACAGAGTTGAACACTTCTTTTCAAAGAGCAGTTTTGAAACACTCTTTTTGTAGAATCTGCAAGTGTTCATTTGGAGCGTTTTGAGGCCTACGGTGGAAAAGGAAATATGTTCACATAAAACCTAGACAGAAGCATTCTTTGAAACTTCTTTATGATGTGTGCCTTCACCTCACAGAGTTGAACCTTCCTTTTCATGGAGCAGTTTGGAAAGAGTCTCTTTGCAGCATCTGCAAGTGGATATTTGGAGCCGTTTCAGGCCTTCGTTGGAAACGGGAATATCTTCCCATAAAAACTAAACAGAAGCATTCTGTGAAACTGCTTTGTGTAGTATGAATCCAACTCACAGAGTTGAACACTTCTTTTGAAAGAGTAGTTTGGAAACACTCTTTTTGTAGAATCTGCAAGTGTTCATTTGGAGTGCTTTGAGGCCTATGGTTGAAAAGGAAATATCTTCACATAAAACCTAGACAGAAGCATTCTTTGAAACTTCTTTATGATGTGTGCATTCAACTCACAGAGTTGAACCTTCCTTTTCATGGAGAGTTTTGGAAAGAGTCTTTTTGCAGCATCTGCAAGTGGATATTTGGAGCTCTTTCAGGCCTTCGTTAGAAACGGGAATATCTTCCCATAAAAACTGGACAGAAGCATTCTCACAAACTGCTTTGTGATGTGTGTGTTTAACTCACATAGTTGAACCTTTCCTTTGCTAGAGCAGTTATGAAACACTCTTTGTGTAGAATCTGCAAGTGTTCATTTGGAGCGATTTGAGGCCTATGGTGGAAAAGGAAATATCTTCACTTGTAAACCAGGCAGAAGCATTCTCAGAAACCTCTTTATGATGTGTGCATTCAACTCGGAGAGAGAAGCCTTCCTTTTGATAGAGCAGTTTTGAAACTCTGTTTTTGCAGCATCTGCAAGTGGATATTTGGAGCCCCTTCAGGCCTTCGTTGGAAACGGGAATATCTTCCCATGAAAACTAAACAGAAGCGTTCTGTGAAACTGCTTTGTGTAGTATGAATCCAACTCACAGAGTTGAACACTTCTTTTCAAAGAGCAGTTTTGAAACACTCTTTTTGTAGAATCTGCAAGTGTTCATTTGGAGCGTTTTGAGGCCTATGGTGGAAAAGGAAATATGTTCACATAAAACCTAGACAGAAGCATTCTTTGAAACTTCTTTATGATATGTGCCTTCACCTCACAGAGTTGAACCTTCCTTTTCATGGAGCAGTTTGGAAAGAGTCTCTTTGCAGCATCTGCAAGTGGATATTTGGAGCCCTTTCAGGCCTTCGTTGGAAACGGGAATATCTTCCCATAAAAACTAAACAGAAGCGTTCTGTGAAACTGCTTTGTGTAGTATGAATCCAACTCACAGAGTTGAACACTTCTTTTCAAAGAGCAGTTTTGAAACACTCTTTTTTGTAGAATCTGCAAGTGTTCATTTGGAGCGCTTTGAGGCCTATGGTGGAAAAGGAAACATCTTCACTTGTAAACCAGGCAGAAGCATTCTCAGAAACCTCTTTATGATGTGTGCATTCAACTCGGAGAGAGAAGCCTTCCTTTTGATAGAGCAGTTTTGAAACTCTGTTTTTGCAGCATCTGCAAGTGGATATTTGGAGCCCCTTCAGGCCTTCGTTGGAAACGGGAATATCTTCCCATAAAAACTAAACAGAAGCGTTCTGTGAAACTGCTTTGTGTAGTATGAATCCAACTCACAGAGTTGAACACTTCTTTTCAAAGAGCAGTTTTGAAACACTCTCTTTGTAGAATCTGCAAGTGTTCATTTGGAGCGCTTTGAGGCCTATGGTGGAAAAGGAAATATCTTCACATAAAACCTAGACAGAAGCATTCTTTGAAACTTTTTTATGATGTGTGCCTTCAACTCACAGAGTTGAACCTTCCTTTTCATGGAGCAGTTTGGAAAGAGTCTTTTTGCAGCATCTGCAAGTGGATATTTGGAGCCCTTTCAGGCCTTCGTTGGAAACGGGAATATCTTCCCATAAAAACTAAACAGAAGCGTTCTGTGAAACTGCTTTGTGTAGTATGAATCCAACTCACAGAGTTGAACACTTCTTTTGAAAGAGCAGTTTTGAAACACTCTTTTTGTAGAATCTGCAAGTTTTCATTTGGAGTGCTTTGAGGCCTATGGTGGAAAAGGAAATATCTTCACAGAAAACCTAGACAGAAGCATTCTTTGAAACTTCTTTATGATGTGTGCATTCAACTCACAGAGTTGAACCTTCCTTTTCATGGAGAGTTTTGGAAAGAGTCTTTTTGCTGCATCTGCAAGTGGATATTTGGAGCTCTTTCAGGTCTTCGTTAGAAACGGGAATATCTTCCCATAAAAACTGGACAGAAGCATTCTCACAAACTGCTTTGTGATGTGTGTGTTTAACTCACATAGTTGAACCTTTCCTTTGGTAGAGCAGTTTTGAAACACTCTTTTTGTAGAATCTGCAAGTGTTCATTTGGAGCGCTTTGAGGCCTATGGTGGAAAAGGAAATATCTTCACTTGTAAACCAGGCAGAAGCATTCTCAGAAACCTCTTTATGATGTGTGCATTCAACTCGGAGAGAGAAGCCTTCCTTTTGATAGAGCAGTTTTGAAACTCTGTTTTTGCAGCATCTGCAAGTGGATATTTGGAGCCCCTTCAGGCCTTCGTTGGAAACGGGAATATCTTCCCATAAAAACTAAACAGAAGCGTTCTGTGAAACTGTTTTGTGTAGTATGAATCCAACTCACAGAGTTGAACACTTCTTTTCAAAGAGCAGTTTTGAAACACTCTTTTTGTAGAATCTGCAAGTGTTCATTTGGAGCGTTTTGAGGCCTATGGTGGAAAAGGAAATATCTTCACATAAAACCTAGACAGAAGCATTCTTTGAAACTTCTTTATGATATGTGCCTTCACCTCACATAGTTGAACCTTCCTTTTCATGGAGCAGTTTGGAAAGAGTCTCTTTGCAGCATCTGCAAGTGGATATTTGGAGCCGTTTCAGGCCTTCGTTGGAAACGGGAATATCTTCCCATAAAAACTAAACAGAAGCGTTCTGTGAAACTGCTTTGTGTAGTATGAATCCAACTCACAGAGTTGAACACTTCTTTTGAAAGAGCAGTTTTGAAACACTCTTTTTGTAGAATCTGCAAGTGTTCATTTGGAGCGCTTTGAGGCCTATGGTGGAAAAGGAAATATCTTCACTTGTAAACCAGGCAGAAGCATTCTCAGAAACCTCTTTATGATGTGTGCATTCAACTCGGAGAGAGAAGCCTTCCTTTTGATAGAGCTGTTTTGAAACTCTGTTTTTGCAGCATCTGCAAGTGGATATTTGGAGCCCCTTCAGGCCTTCGTTGGAAACGGGAATATCTTCCCATAAAAACTAAACAGAAGCGTTCTGTGAAACTGCTTTGTGTAGTATGAATCCAACTCACAGAGTTGAACACTTCTTTTCAAAGAGCAGTTTTGAAACACTCTTTTTGTAGAATCTGCCAGGGTTCATTTGGAGCGTTTTGAGGCCTATGGTGGAAAAGGAAATATCTTCACATAAAACCTAGACAGAAGCATTCTTTGAAACTTCTTTATGATGTGTGCCTTCACCTCACAGAGATGAACCTTCCTTTTCATGGAGCAGTTTGGAAAGAGTCTCTTTGCAGCATCTGCAAGTGGATATTTGGAGCCCTTTCAGGCCTTCGTTGGAAACGGGAATATCTTCCCATAAAAATTAAACAGATGCGTTCTGTGAAACTGCTTTGTGTGGTATGAATCCAACTCACAGAGTTCAACACTTCTTTTCAAACAGCAGTTTTGAAACACTCTCTTTGTAGAATCTGCAAGTGTTCAATTGGAACGCTTTGAGGCCTATGGTGGAAAAGGAAATATCTTCACTTGTAAACCAGGCAGAAGCATTCTCAGAAACCTCTTTAGGATGTGTGCATTCAACTCGGAGAGAGAAGCCTTCCTTTTGATAGAGCAGTTTTGAAACTCTGTTTTTGCAGCATCTGCAAGTGGATATTTGGAGCCCCTTCAGTCCTTAGTTGGAAACGGGAATATCTTCCCATAAAAACTAAACAGAAGCGTTCTGTGAAACTGCTTTGTGTAGTATGAATCCAACTCACAGAGTTGAACACTTCTTTTCAAAGAGCAGTTTTGAAACACTCTTTTTGTAGAATCTGCAAGTTTTCATTTGGAGCGTTTTGAGGCCTATGGTGGAAAAGGAAATATCTTCACATAAAACCTAGACAGAAACATTCTTTGAAACTTCTTTATGATGTGTGCCTTCACCTCACAGAGTTGAATCTTCCTATTCATGGAGCAGTTTGGAAAGAGTCTCTTTGCAGCATCTGCAAGTGCATATTTGGAGCCCATTCAGGCCTTCGTTGTAAACGGGAATATCTTCCCATAAAAACTAAACAGAAGCGTTCTGTGAAACTGCTTTGTGTAGTATGAATCCAACTCACAGAGTTGAACACTTCTTTTGAAAGAGCAGTTTTGAAACACTCTTTTTGTAGAATCTGCAAGTGTTCATTTGGAGCGCTTTGAGGCCTATGGTGGAAAAGGAAACATCCTCACTTGTAAACCAGGCAGAAGCATTCTCAGAAACCTCTTTATGATGTGTGCATTCAACTCGGAGAGAGAAGCCTTCGTTTTGATAGAGCCGTTTTGAAACTCTGTTTTTGCAGCATCTGCAAGTGGATATTTTGAGCCCCTTCAGGCCTTCGTTGGAAACGAGAATATCTTCCCATAAAAACTAAACAGAAGCGTTCTGTGAAACTGCTTTGTGTAGTATGAATCCAACTCACAGAGGTGAACACTTCTTTTCAAAGAGCAGTTTTGAAACACTCTCTTTGTAGAATCTGCAAGTGTTCATTTGGAGCGCTTTGAGGCCTATGGTGGAAAAGGAAATATCTTCACATAAAACCTAGACAGAAGCATTCTTTGAAACTTTTTTATGATGTGTGCCTTCAACTCACAGAGTTGAACCTTCCTTTTCATGGAGCAGTTTGGAAAGAGTCTTTTTGCAGCATCTGCAAGTGGATAATTTGAGCCCCTTCAGGCCTTCGTTAGAAACGGGAATATCTTCCCATAAAAACTGGACAGAAGCATTCTCACAAACTGCTTTGTGATGTGTGTGTTTAACTCACATAGTTGAACCTTTCCTTTGCTAGAGCAGTTATGAAACACTCTTTTTGTAGAATCTGCAAGTGTTCATTTGGAGCGCTTTGAGGCCTATGGTGGAAAAGAAAATATCTTCACTTGTAAACCAGGCAGAAGCATTCTCAGAAACCTCTTTATGATGTGTGCATTCAACTCGGAGAGAGAAGCCTTCCTTTTGATAGAGCAGTTTTGAAACTCTGTTTTTGCAGCATCTGCAAGTGGATATTTGGAGCCACTTCAGGCCTTTGTTGGAAACGGGAATATCTTCCCATAAAAACTAAACAGAAGCGTTCTGTGAAACTGCTTTGTGTAGTATGAATCCAACTCACAGAGTTGAACACTTCTTTTCAAAGAGCAGTTTTGAAACACTCTTTTTGTAGAATCTGCAAGTGTTCATTTGGAGCGCTTTGAGGCCTATGGTGGAAAAGGAAATATCTTCACTTGTAAACCAGGCGGAAGCATTCTCAGAAACCTCTTTATGATGTGTGCATTCAACTCGGAGAGAGAAGCCTTCCTTTTGATAGAGCCGTTTTGAAACTCTGTTTTTGCAGCATCTGCAAGTGGATATTTTGAGCCCCTTCAGGCCTTCGTTGGAAACGAGAATATCTTCCCATAAAAACTAAACAGAAGCGTTCTGTGAAACTGCTTTGTGTAGTATGAATCCAACTCACAGAGTTGAACACTTCTTTTCAAAGAGCAGTTTTGAAACACTCTCTTTGTAGAATCTGCAAGTGTTCATTTGGAGCGCTTTGAGGCCTATGGTGGAAAAGGAAATATCTTCACATAAAACCTAGACAGAAGCATTCTTTGAAACTTTTTTATGATGTTTGCCTTCAACTCACAGAGTTGAACCTTCCTTTTCATGGAGAGGTTTGGAAAGAGTCTTTTTGCAGCATCTGCAAGTGGATATTTGGAGCCCTTTCAGGCCTTCGTTGGAAACGGGAATATCTTCCCATAAAAACTAAACAGAAGCGTTCTGTGAAACTGCTTTGTGTAGTATGAATCCAACTCACAGAGTTGAACACTTCTTTTCAAAGAGCAGTTTTGAAACACTCTTTTTGTAGAATCTGCAAGTGTTCATTTGGAGCGCTTTGAGGCCTATGGTGGAAAAGGAAATATCTTCACTTGTAAACCAGGCAGAAGCATTCTCAGAAACCTCTTTATGATGTGTGCATTCAACTCGGAGAGAGAAGCCTTCCTTTTGATAGAGCAGTTTTGAAACTCTGTTTTTGCAGCATCTGCAAGTGGATATTTGGAGCCCCTTCAGGCCTTCGTTGGAAACGGGAATATCTTCCCATAAAAACTAAACAGAAGCGTTCTGTGAAACTGCTTTGTGTAGTATGAATCCAACTCACAGAGTTGAACACTTCTTTTCAAAGAGCAGTTTTGAAACACTCTTTTTGTAGAATCTGCAAGTGTTCCTTTGGAGCGTTTTGAGGCCTATGGTGGAAAAGGAAATATCTTCACATAAAACCTAGACAGAAGCATTCTTTGAAACTTCTTTATGATGTGTGCCTTCACCTCACAGAGTTGAAAATTCCTTTTCATGGAGCAGTTTGGAAAGAGTCTCTTTGCAGCATCTGCAAGTGGATATTTGGAGCCCTTTCAGGCCTTCGTTGGAAACGGGAATATCTTCCCATAAAAACTAAACAGAAGCGTTCTGTGAAACTGCTTTGTGTAGTATGAATCCAACTCACAGAGTTGAACACTTCTTTTGAAAGAGCAGTTTTGAAACACTCTTTTTGTAGAATCTGCAAGTGTTCATTTGGAGTGCTTTGAGGCCTATGGTGGAAAAGGAAATATCTTCACATAAAACCTAGACAGAAGCATTCTTGAAACTTCTTTATGATGTGTGCATTCAACTCACAGTGTTGAACCTTCCTTTTCATGGAGAGGTTTGGAAAGAGTCTTTTTGCAGCCTCTGCAAGTGGATATTTGGAGCTCTTTCAGGCCTTCGTTAGAAACGGGAATATCTTCCCATAAAAACTGGACAGAAGCATTCTCACAAACTGCTTTGTGATGTGTGTGTTTAACTCACATAGTTGAACCTTTCCTTTGCTAGAGCAGTTATGAAACACTCTTTTTGTAGAATCTGCAAGTGTTCATTTGGAGCGCTTTGAGGCCTATGGTGGAAAAGGAAATATCTTCACTTGTAAACCAGGCAGAAGCATTCTCAGAAACCTCTTTATGATGTGTCCATTCAACTCGGAGAGAGAAGCCTTCCTTTTGATAGAGCAGTTTTGAAACTCTGTTTTTGCAGCATCTGCAAGTGGATATTTGGAGCCCCTTCAGGCCTTCGTTGGAAACGGGAATATCTTCCCATAAAAACTAAACAGAAGCGTTCTGTGAAACTGCTTTGTGTAGTATGAATCCAACTCACAGAGTTGAACACTTCTTTTCAAAGAGCAGTTTTGAAACACTCTTTTTGTAGAATCTGCAAGTGTTCATTTGGAGCCTTTTGAGGCCTATGGTGGAAAAGGAAATATCTTCACATAAAACCTAGACAGAAGCATTCTTTGAAACTTCTTTATGATGTGTGCCTTCACCTCACAGAGTTGAACCTTCCTTTTCATGGAGCAGTTTGGAAAGAGTCTCTTTGCAGCATCTGCAAGTGGATATTTGGAGCCCTTTCAGGCCTTCGTTGGAAACGGGAATATCTTCCCATAAAAACTAAACAGAAGCGTTCTGTGAAACTGCTTTGTGTAGTATGAATCCAACTCACAGAGTTGAACACTTCTTTTGAAAGAGCAGTTTTGAAACACTCTTTTTGTAGAATCTGCAAGTGTTCATTTGGAGCGCTTTGAGGCCTATGGTGGAAAAGGAAATATCTTCACTTGTAAACCAGGCAGAAGCATTCTCAGAAACCTCTTTATGATGTGTGCATTCAACTCGGAGAGAGAAGCCTTCCTTTTGATAGAGCAGTTTTGAAACTCTGTTTTTGCAGCATCTGCAAGTGGATATTTGGAGCCCCTTCAGGCCTTCGTTGGAAACGGGAATATCTTCCCATAAAAACTAAACAGAAGCGTTCTGTGAAACTGCTTTGTGTAGTATGAATCCAACTCACAGAGTTGAACACTTCTTTTCAAAGAGCAGTTTTGAAACACTCTTTTTGTAGAATCTGCAAGTGTTCATTTGGAGCGTTTTGAGGCCTATGGTTGAAAAGGAAATATCTTCACATAAAACCTAGACAGAAGCATTCTTTGAAACTTCTTTATGATGTGTGCCTTCACCTCACGAGTTGAACCTTCCTTTTCATGGAGCAGTTTGGAAAGAGTCTCTTTGCAGCATCTGCAAGTGGATATTTGGAGCCCTTTCAGGCTTTCGTTGGAAACGGGAATATCTTCCCATAAAAACTAAACAGAAGCGTTCTGTGAAACTGCTTTGTGTAGTATGAATCCAACTCACAGAGTTGAACACTTCTTTTGAAAGAGCAGTTTTGAAACACTCTTGTTGTAGAATCTGCAAGTGTTCATTTGGAGCGCTTTGAGGCCTATGGTGGAAAAGGAAATATCTGCACTTGTAAACCAGGCAGAAGCATTCTCAGAAACCTCTTTATGATGTGTGCATTCAACTCGGAGAGAGAAGCCTTCCTTTTGATAGAGCAGTTTTGAAACTCTGTTTTTGCAGCATCTGCAAGTGGATATTTGGAGCCCCTTCAGGCCTTCGTTGGAAACGGGAATATCTTCCCATAAAAACTAAACAGAAGCGTTCTGTGAAACTGCTTTGTGTAGTATGAATCCAACTCACAGAGTTGAACACTTCTTTTCAAAGAGCAGTTTTGAAACACTCTTTTTGTAGAATCTGCAAGTGTTCATTTGGAGCGTTTTGAGGCCTACGGTGGAAAAGGAAATATGTTCACATAAAACCTAGACAGAAGCATTCTTTGAAACTTCTTTATGATGTGTGCCTTCACCTCACAGAGTTGAACCTTCCTTTTCATGGAGCAGTTTGGAAAGAGTCTCTTTGCAGCATCTGCAAGTGGATATTTGGAGCCCTTTCAGGCCTTCGTTGGAAACGGGAATATCTTCCCATAAAAACTAAACAGAAGCGTTCTGTGAAACTGCTTTGTGTAGTATGAATCCAACTCACAGAGTTGAACACTTCTTTTGAAAGAGTAGTTTGGAAACACTCTTTTTGTAGAATCTGCAAGTGTTCATTTGGAGTGCTTTGAGGCCTATGGTTGAAAAGGAAATATCTTCACATAAAACCTAGACAGAAGCATTCTTTGAAACTTCTTTATGATGTGTGCCTTCACCTCACAGAGTTGAACCTTCCTTTTCATGGAGAGGTTTGGAAAGAGTCTTTTTGCAGCATCTGCAAGTGGATATTTGGAGCTCTTTCAGGCCTTCGTTAGAAACGGGAATATCTTCCCATAAAAACTGGACAGAAGCATTCTCACAAACTGCTTTGTGATGTGTGTGTTTAACTCACATAGTTGAACCTTTCCTTTGCTAGAGCAGTTATGAAACACTCTTTTTGTAGAATCTGCAAGTGTTCATTTGGAGCGCTTTGAGGCCTATGGTGGAAAAGGAAATATCTTCACATAAAACCTAGACAGAAGCATTCTTTGAAACTTCTTTATGATGTGTGCCTTCACCTCACAGAGATGAACCTTCCTTTTCATGGAGCAGTTTGGAAAGAGTCTCTTTGCAGCATCTGCAAGTGGATATTTGGAGCCCTTTCAGGCCTTCGTTGGAAACGGGAATATCTTCCCATAAAAATTAAACAGATGCGTTCTGTGAAACTGCTTTGTGTAGTATGAATCCAACTCACAGAGTTCAACACTTCTTTTCAAAGAGCAGTTTTGAAACACTCTCTTTGTAGAATCTGCAAGTGTTCAATTGGAACGCTTTGAGGCCTATGGTGGAAAAGGAAATATCTTCACTTGTAAACCAGGCAGAAGCATTCTCAGAAACCTCTTTAGGATGTGTGCATTCAACTCGGAGAGAGAATCCTTCCTTTTGATAGAGCAGTTTTGAAACTCTGTTTTTGCAGCATCTGCAAGTGGATATTTGGAGCCCCTTCAGTCCTTAGTTGGAAACGGGAATATCTTCCCATAAAAACTAAACAGAAGCGTTCTGTGAAACTGCTTTGTGTAGTATGAATCCAACTCACAGAGTTGAACACTTCTTTTCAAAGAGCAGTTTTGAAACACTCTTTTTGTAGAATCTGCAAGTTTTCATTTGGAGCGTTTTGAGGCCTATGGTGGAAAAGGAAATATCTTCACATAAAACCTAGACAGAAGCATTCTTTGAAACTTCTTTATGATGTGTGCCTTCACCTCACAGAGTTGAACCTTCCTTTTCATGCAGCAGTTTGGAAAGAGTCTCTTTGCAGCATCTGCAAGTGGATATTTGGAGCCGTTTCAGGCCTTCGTTGGAAACGGGAATATCTTCCCATAAAAACTAAACAGAAGCGTTCTGTGAAACTGCTTTGTGTACTATGAATCCAACTCACAGAGTTGAACACTTCTTTTGAAAGAGCAGTTTTGAAACACTCTTTTTGTAGAATCTGCAAGTGTTCATTTGGAGCGCTTTGAGGCCTATGGTGGAAAAGGAAACATCTTCACTTGTAAACCAGGCAGAAGCATTCTCAGAAACCTCTTTATGATGTGTGCATTCAACTCGGAGAGAGAAGCCTTCCTTTTGATAGAGCTGTTTTGAAACTCTGTTTTTGCAGCATCTGCAAGTGGATATTTGGAGCCCCTTCAGGCCTTCGTTGGAAACGGGAATATCTTCCCATAAAAACTAAACAGAAGCGTTCTGTGAAACTGCTTTGTGTAGTATGAATCCAACTCACAGAGTTGAACACTTCTTTTCAAAGAGCAGTTTTGAAACACTCTTTTTGTAGAATCTGCCAGGGTTCATTTGGAGCGTTTTGAGGCCTATGGTGGAAAAGGAAATATCTTCACATAAAACCTAGACAGAAGCATTCTTTGAAACTTCTTTATGATGTGTACCTTCACCTCAAAGAGATGAACCTTCCTTTTCATGGAGCAGTTTGGAAAGAGTCTCTTTGCAGCATCTGCAAGTGGATATTTGGAGCCCTTTCAGGCCTTCGTTGGAAACGGGAATATCTTCCCATAAAAATTAAACAGATGCGTTCTGTGAAACTGCTTTGTGTAGTATGAATCCAACTCACAGAGTTCAACACTTCTTTTCAAAGAGCAGTTTTGAAACACTCTCTTTGTAGAATCTGCAAGTGTTCAATTGGAAAGCTTTGAGGCCTATGGTGGAAAAGGAAATATCTTCACTTGTAAACCAGGCAGAAGCATTCTCAGAAACCTCTTTAGGATGTGTGCATTCAACTCGGAGAGAGAAGCCTTCCTTTTGATAGAGCAGTTTTGAAACTCTGTTTTTGCAGCATCTGCAAGTGGATATTTGGAGCCCCTTCAGTCCTTAGATGGAAACGGGAATATCTTCCCATAAAAACTAAACAGAAGCGTTCTGTGAAACTGCTTTGTGTAGTATGAATCCAACTCACAGAGTTGAACACTTCTTTTCAAAGAGCAGTTTTGAAACACTCTTTTTGTAGAATCTGCAAGTTTTCATTTGGAGCGTTTTGAGGCCTATGGTGGAAAAGGAAATATCTTCACATAAAACCTAGACAGAAGCATTCTTTGAAACTTCTTTATGATGTGTGCCTTCACCTCACAGAGTTGAACCTTCCTATTCATGGAGCAGTTTGGAAAGAGTCTCTTTGCAGCATCTGCAAGTGGATATTTGGAGCCCTTTCAGGCCTTCGTTGGAAACGGGAATATCTTCCCATAAAAATTAAACAGAAGTGTTCTGTGAAACTGCTTTGTGTAGTATGAATCCAACTCACAGAGTTCAACACTTCTTTTCAAAGAGCAGTTTTGAAACACTCTCTTTGTAGAATCTGCAAGTGTTCATTTGGAGCGCTTTGAGGCCTATGGTGGAGAAGGAAACATCTTCACTTGTAAACCAGGCAGAAGCATTCTTTGAAACTTCTTTATGATGTGTGCCTTCACCTCACAGAGTTGAACCTTCCTTTTCATGGAGCAGTTTGGAAAGAGTCTCTTTGCAGCATCTGCAAGTGGATATTTGGAGCCCTTTCAGGCCTTCGTTGGAAACGGGAATATCTTCCCATAAAAACTAAACAGAAGCGTTCTGTGAAACTGCTTTGTGTAGTATGAATCCAACTCACAGAGTTGAACACTTCTTTTGAAAGAGTAGTTTGGAAACACTCTTTTTGTAGAATCTGCAAGTGTTCATTTGGAGTGCTTTGAGGCCTATGGTTGAAAAGGAAATATCTTCACATAAAACCTAGACAGAAGCATTCTTTGAAACTTCTTTATGATGTGTGCATTCAACTCACAGAGTTGAACCTTCCTTTTCATGGAGAGGTTTGGAAAGAGTCTTTTTGCAGCATCTGCAAGTGGATATTTGGAGCTCTTTCAGGCCTTCGTTAGAAACGGGAATATCTTCCCATAAAAACTGGACAGAAGCATTCTCACAAACTGCTTTGTGATGTGTGTGTTTAACTCACATAGTTGAACCTTTCCTTTGCTAGAGCAGTTATGAAACACTCTTTTTGTAGAATCTGCAAGTGTTCATTTGGAGCGATTTGAGGCCTATGGTGGAAAAGGAAATATCTTCACTTGTAAACCAGGCAGAAGCATTCTCAGAAACCTCTTTATGATGTGTGCATTCAACTCGGAGAGAGAAGCCTTCCTTTTGATAGAGCAGTTTTGAAACTCTGTTTTTGCAGCATCTGCAAGTGGATATTTGGAGCCCCTTCAGGCCTTCGTTGGAAACGGGAATATCTTCCCATGAAAACTAAACAGAAGCGTTCTGTGAAACTGCTTTGTGTAGTTTGAATCCAACTCACAGAGTTGAACACTTCTTTTCAAAGAGCAGTTTAGAAACACTCTTTTTGTAGAATCTGCAAGTGTTCATTTGGAGCGTTTTGAGGCCTATGGTGGAAAAGGAAATATGTTCACATAAAACCTAGACAGAAGCATTCTTTGAAACTTCTTTATGATATGTGCCTTCACCTCACAGAGTTGAACCTTCCTTTTCATGGAGCAGTTTGGAAAGAGTCTCTTTGCAGCATCTGCAAGTGGATATTTGGAGCCCTTTCAGGCCTTCGTTGGAAACGGGAATATCTTCCCATAAAAACTAAACAGAAGCGTTCTGTGAAACTGCTTTGTGTAGTATGAATCCAACTCACAGAGTTGAACACTTCTTTTCAAAGAGCAGTTTTGAAACACTCTTTTTGTAGAATCTGCAAGTGTTCATTTGGAGCGCTTTGAGGCCTATGGTGGAAAAGGAAACATCTTCACTTGTAAACCAGGCAGAAGCATTCTCAGAAACCTCTTTATGATGTGTGCATTCAACTCGGAGAGAGAAGCCTTCCTTTTGATACAGCAGTTTTGAAACTCTGTTTTTGCAGCATCTGCAAGTGGATATTTGGAGCCCCTTCAAGCCTTCGTTGGAAACGGGAATATCTTCCCATAAAAACTAAACAGAAGCGTTCTGTGAAACTGCTTTGTGTAGAGTGAATCCAACTCACAGAGTTGAACACTTCTTTTCAAAGAGCAGTTTTGAAACACTCTTTTTGTAGAATCTGCAAGTGTTCATTTGGAGCGCTTTGAGGCCTATGGTGGAAAAGGAAATATCTTCACATAAAACCTAGACAGAAGCATTCTTTGAAACTTCTTTATGATGTGTGCCTTCACCTCACAGAGTTGAACCTCCCTTTTCATGGAGCAGTTTGGAAAGAGTCTCTTTGCAGCATCTGCAAGTGGATATTTGGAGCCCTTTCAGGCCTTCGTTGGAAACGGGAATATCTTCCCATAAAAACTAAACAGAAGCGTTCTGTGAAACTGCTTTGTGTAGTATGAATCCAACTCACAGAGTTGAACACTTCTTTTGAAAGAGCAGTTTTGAAACACTCTTTTTGTAGAATCTGCAAGTGTTCATTTGGAGCGCTTTGAGGCCTACGGTGGAAAAGGAAATATCTTCACTTGTAAACCAGGCAGAAGCATTCTCAGAAACCTCTTTATGATGTGTGCATTCAACTCGGAGAGAGAAGCCTTCCTTTTGATAGAGCTGTTTTGAAACTCTGTTTTTGCAGCATCTGCAAGTGGATATTTGGAGCCCCTTCAGGCCTTCGTTGGAAACGGGAATATCTTCCCATAAAAATTAAACAGAAGCGTTCTGTGAAACTGCTTTGTGTAGTATGAATCCAACTCACAGAGTTGAACACTTCTTTTCAAAGAGCAGTTTTGAAACACTCTTTTTGTAGAATCTGCCAGGGTTCATTTGGAGCGTTTTGAGGCCTATGGTGGAAAAGGAAATATCTTCACATAAAACCTAGACAGAAGCATTCTTTGAAACTTCTTTATGATGTGTACCTTCACCTCACAGAGATGAACCTTCCTTTTCATGGAGCAGTTTGGAAAGAGTCTCTTTGCAGCATCTGCAAGTGGATATTTGGAGCCCTTTCAGGCCTTCGTTGGAAACGGGAATATCTTCCCATAAAAATTAAACAGATGCGTTCTGTGAAACTGCTTTGTGTAGTATGAATCCAACTCACAGAGTTCAACACTTCTTTTCAAAGAGCAGTTTTGAAACACTCTCTTTGTAGAATCTGCAAGTGTTCAATTGGAACGCTTTGAGGCCTATGGTGGAATAGGAAATATCTTCACTTGTAAACCAGGCAGAAGCATTCTCAGAAACCTCTTTAGGATGTGTGCATTCAACTCGGAGAGAGAATCCTTCCTTTTGATAGAGCAGTTTTGAAACTCTGTTTTTGCAGCATCTGCAAGTGGATATTTGGAGCCCCTTCAGTCCTTAGTTGGAAACGGGAATATCTTCCCATAAAAACTAAACAGAAGCGTTCTGTGAAACTGCTTTGTGTAGTATGAATCCAACTCACAGAGTTGAACACTTCTTTTCAAAGAGCAGTTTTGAAACACTCTTTTTGTAGAATCTGCAAGTTTTCATTTGGAGCGTTTTGAGGCCTATGGTGGAAAAGGAAATATCTTCACATAAAACCTAGACAGAAGCATTCTTTGAAACTTCTTTATGATGTGTGCCTTCACCTCACAGAGTTGAACCTTCCTTTTCATGGAGCAGTTTGGAAAGAGTCTCTTTGCAGCATCTGCAAGTGGATATTTGGAGCCCTTTCAGGCCTTCGTTGGAAACGGGAATATCTTCCCATAAAAATTAAACAGAAGTGTTCTGTGAAACTGCTTTGTGTAGTATGAATCCAACTCACAGAGTTCAACACTTCTTTTCAAAGAGCAGTTTTGAAACACTCTCTTTGTAGAATCTGCAAGTGTTCATTTGGAGCGCTTTGAGGCCTATGGTGGAAAAGGAAATATCTTCACTTGTAAACCAGGCAGAAGCATTCTCAGAAACCTCTTTATGATGTGTGCATTCAACTCGGAGAGAGAAGCCTTCCTTTTGATAGAGCAGTTTTGAAACTCTGTTTTTGCAGCATCTGCAAGTGGATATTTGGAGCCCCTTCAGGCCTTCGTTGGAAACGGGAATATCTTCCCATAAAAACTAAACAGAAGCGTTCTGTGAAACTGCTTTGTGTAGTATGAATCCAACTCACAGAGTTGAACACTTCTTTTCAAAGAGCAGTTTTGAAACACTCTTTTTGTAGAATCTGCAAGTGTTCCTTTGGAGCGTTTTGAGGCCTATGGTGGAAAAGGAAATATCTTCACATAAAACCTAGACAGAAGCATTCTTTGAAACTTCTTTATGATGTGTGCCTTCACCTCACAGAGTTGAAAATTCCTTTTCATGGAGCAGTTTGGAAAGAGTCTCTTTGCAGCATCTGCAAGTGGATATTTGGAGCCCTTTCAGGACTTCGTTGGAAACGGGAATATCTTCCCATAAAAACTAAACAGAAGCGTTCTGTGAAACTGCTTTGTGTAGTATGAATCCAACTCACAGAGTTGAACACTTCTTTTGAAAGAGCAGTTTTGAAACACTCTTTTTGTAGAATCTGCAAGTGTTCATTTGGAGTGCTTTGAGGCCTATGGTGGAAAAGGAAATATCTTCACATAAAACCTAGACAGAAGCATTCTTGAAACTTCTTTATGATGTGTGCATTCAACTCACAGAGTTGAACCTTCCTTTTCATGGAGAGGTTTGGAAAGAGTCTTTTTGCAGCATCTGCAAGTGGATATTTGGAGCTCTTTCAGGCCTTCGTTAGAAACGGGAATATCTTCCCATAAAAACTGGACAGAAGCATTCTCACAAACTGCTTTGTGATGTGTGTGTTTAACTCACATAGTTGAACCTTTCCTTTGCTAGAGCAGTTATGAAACACTCTTTTTGTAGAATCTGCAAGTGTTCATTTGGAGCGCTTTGAGGCCTATGGTGGAAAAGGAAATATCTTCACTTGTAAACCAGGCAGAAGCATTCTCAGAAACCTCTTTATGATGTGTCCATTCAACTCGGAGAGAGAAGCCTTCCTTTTGATAGAGCAGTTTTGAAACTCTGTTTTTGCGGCATCTGCAAGTGGATATTTGGAGCCCCTTCAGGCCTTCGTTGGAAACGGGAATATCTTCCCATAAAAACTAAACAGAAGCGTTCTGTGAAACTGCTTTGTGTAGTATGAATCCAACTCACAGAGTTGAACACTTCTTTTCAAAGAGCAGTTTTGAAACACTCTTTTTGTAGAATCTGCAAGTGTTCATTTGGAGCGTTTTGAGGCCTATGGTGGAAAAGGAAATATCTTCACATAAAACCTAGACAGAAGCATTCTTTGAAACTTCTTTATGATGTGTGCCTTCACCTCACAGAGTTGAACCTTCCTTTTCATGGAGCAGTTTGGAAAGAGTCTCTTTGCAGCATCTGCAAGTGGATATTTGGAGCCCTTTCAGGCCTTCGTTGGAAACGGGAATATCTTCCCATAAAAACTAAACAGAAGCGTTCTGTGAAACTGCTTTGTGTAGTATGAATCCAACTCACAGAGTTGAACACTTCTTTTGAAAGAGCAGTTTTGAAACACTCTTTTTGTAGAATCTGCAAGTGTTCATTTGGAGCGCTTTGAGGCCTATGGTGGAAAAGCAAATATCTTCACTTGTAAACCAGGCAGAAGCATTCTCAGAAACCTCTTTATGATGTGTGCATTCAACTCGGAGAGAGAAGCCTTCCTTTTGATAGAGCAGTTTTGAAACTCTGTTTTTGCAGCATCTGCAAGTGGATATTTGGAGCCCCTTCAGGCCTTCGTTGGAAACGGGAATATCTTCCCATAAAAACTAAACAGAAGCGTTCTGTGAAACTGCTTTGTGTAGTATGAATCCAACTCACAGAGTTGAACACTTCTTTTCAAAGAGCAGTTTTGAAACACTCTTTTTGTAGAATCTGCAAGTGTTCATTTGGAGCGTTTTGAGGCCTATGGTTGAAAAGGAAATATCTTCACATAAAACCTAGACAGAAGCATTCTTTGAAACTTCTTTATGATGTGTGCCTTCACCTCACAGAGTTGAACCTTCCTTTTCATGGAGCAGTTTGGAAAGAGTCTCTTTGCAGCATCTGCAAGTGGATATTTGGAGCCCTTTCAGGCTTTCGTTGGAAACGGGAATATCTTCCCATAAAAACTAAACAGAAGCGTTCTGTGAAACTGCTTTGTGTAGTATGAATCCAACTCACAGAGTTGAACACTTCTTTTGAAAGAGCAGTTTTGAAACACTCTTGTTGTAGAATCTGCAAGTGTTCATTTGGAGCGCTTTGAGGCCTATGGTGGAAAAGGAAATATCTGCACTTGTAAACCAGGCAGAAGCATTCTCAGAAACCTCTTTATGATGTGTGCATTCAACTCGGAGAGAGAAGCCTTCCTTTTGATAGAGCAGTTTTGAAACTCTGTTTTTGCAGCATCTGCAAGTGGATATTTGGAGCCCCTTCAGGCCTTCGTTGGAAACGGGAATATCTTCCCATAAAAACTAAACAGAAGCGTTCTGTGAAACTGCTTTGTGTAGTATGAATCCAACTCACAGAGTTGAACACTTCTTTTCAAAGAGCAGTTTTGAAACACTCTTTTTGTAGAATCTGCAAGTGTTCATTTGGAGCGTTTTGAGGCCTACGGTGGAAAAGGAAATATGTTCACATAAAACCTAGACAGAAGCATTCTTTGAAACTTCTTTATGATGTGTGCCTTCACCTCACAGAGTTGAACCTTCCTTTTCATGGAGCAGTTTGGAAAGAGTCTCTTTGCAGCATCTGCAAGTGGATATTTGGAGCCCTTTCAGGCCTTCGTTGGAAACGGGAATATCTTCCCATAAAAACTAAACAGAAGCGTTCTGTGAAACTGCTTTGTGTAGTATGAATCCAACTCACAGAGTTGAACACTTCTTTTGAAAGAGTAGTTTGGAAACACTCTTTTTGTAGAATCTGCAAGTGTTCATTTGGAGTGCTTTGAGGCCTATGGTTGAAAAGGAAATATCTTCACATAAAACCTAGACAGAAGCATTCTTTGAAACTTCTTTATGATGTGTGCCTTCACCTCACAGAGTTGAACCTTCCTTTTCATGGAGAGGTTTGGAAAGAGTCTTTTTGCAGCATCTGCAAGTGGATATTTGGAGCTCTTTCAGGCCTTCGTTAGAAACGGGAATATCTTCCCATAAAAACTGGACAGAAGCATTCTCACAAACTGCTTTGTGATGCGTGTGTTTAACTCACATAGTTGAACCTTTCCTTTGCTAGAGCAGTTATGAAACACTCTTTTTGTAGAATCTGCAAGTGTTCATTTGGAGCGCTTTGAGGCCTATGGTGGAAAAGGAAACATCTTCACTTGTAAACCAGGCAGAAGCATTCTCAGAAACCTCTTTATGATGTGTGCATTCAACTCGGAGAGAGAAGCCTTCCTTTTGATAGAGCTGTTTTGAAACTCTGTTTTTGCAGCATCTGCAAGTGGATATTTGGAGCCCCTTCAGGCCTTCGTTGGAAACGGGAATATCTTCCCATAAAAACTAAACAGAAGCGTTCTGTGAAACTGCTTTGTGTAGTATGAATCCAACTCACAGAGTTGAACACTTCTTTTCAAAGAGCAGTTTTGAAACACTCTTTTTGTAGAATCTGCCAGGGTTCATTTGGAGCGTTTTGAGGCCTATGGTGGAAAAGGAAATATGTTCACATAAAACCTAGACAGAAGCATTCTTTGAAACTTCTTTATGATGTGTGCCTTCACCTCACAGAGATGAACCTTCCTTTTCATGGAGCAGTTTGGAAAGAGTCTCTTTGCAGCATCTGCAAGTGGATATTTGGAGCCCTTTCAGGCCTTCGTTGGAAACGGGAATATCTTCCCATAAAAATTAAACAGATGCGTTCTGTGAAACTGCTTTGTGTAGTATGAATCCAACTCACAGAGTTCAACACTTCTTTTCAAAGAGCAGTTTTGAAACACTCTCTTTGTAGAATCTGCAAGTGTTCAATTGGAACGCTTTGAGGCCTATGGTGGAAAAGGAAATATCTTCACTTGTAAACCAGGCAGAAGCATTCTCAGAAACCTCTTTAGGATGTGTGCATTCAACTCGGAGAGAGAATCCTTCCTTTTGATAGAGCAGTTTTGAAACTCTGTTTTTGCAGCATCTGCAAGTGGATATTTGGAGCCCCTTCAGTCCTTAGTTGGAAACGGGAATATCTTCCCATAAAAACTAAACAGAAGCGTTCTGTGAAACTGCTTTGTGTAGTATGAATCCAACTCACAGAGTTGAACACTTCTTTTCAAAGAGCAGTTTTGAAACACTCTTTTTGTAGAATCTGCAAGTTTTCATTTGGAGCGTTTTGAGGCCTACGGTGGAAAAGGAAATATCTTCACATAAAACCTAGACAGAAGCATTCTTTGAAACTTCTTTATGATGTGTGCCTTCACCTCACAGAGTTGAACCTTCCTTTTCATGGAGCAGTTTGGAAAGAGTCTCTTTGCAGCATCTGCAAGTGGATATTTGGAGCCCTTTCAGGCCTTCGTTGGAAACGGGAATATCTTCCCATAAAAATTAAACAGAAGTGTTCTGTGAAACTGCTTTGTGTAGTATGAATCCAACTCACAGAGTTCAACACTTCTTTTCAAAGAGCAGTTTTGAAACACTCTCTTTGTAGAATCTGCAAGTGTTCATTTGGAGCGCTTTGAGGCCTATGGTGGAAAAGGAAATATCTTCACTTGTAAACCAGGCAGAAGCATTCTCAGAAACCTCTTTATGATGTGTGCATTCAACTCGGAGAGAGAAGCCTTCCTTTTGATAGAGCAGTTTTGAAACTCTGTTTTTGCAGCATCTGCAAGTGGATATTTGGAGCCCCTTCAGGCCTTCGTTGGAAACGAGAATATCTTCCCATAAAAACTAAACAGAAGTGTTCTGTGAAACTGCTTTGTGTAGTATGAATCCAACTCACAGAGTTGAACACTTCTTTTCAAAGAGCAGTTTTGAAACACTCTCTTTGTAGAATCTGCAAGTGTTCATTTGGAGCGCTTTGAGGCCTATGGTGGAAAAGGAAATATCTTCACATAAAACCTAGACAGAAGCATTCTTTGAAACTTTTTTATGATGTGTGCCTTCAACTCACAGAGTTGAACCTTCCTTTTCATGGAGCAGTTTGGAAAGAGTCTTTTTGCAGCATCTGCAAGTGGATATTTGGAGCCCTTTCAGGCCTTCGTTGGAAACGGGAATATCTTCCATAAAAACTAAACAGAAGCGTTCTGTGAAACTGCTTTGTGTAGTATGAATCCAACTCACAGAGTTGAACACTTCTTTTGAAAGAGCAGTTTTGAAACACTCTTTTTGTAGAATCTGCAAGTGTTCATTTGGAGCGCTTTGAGGCCTATGGTGGAAAAGGAAATATCTTCACTTCTAAACCAGGCAGAAGCATTCTCAGAAACCTCTTTATGATGTGTGCATTCAACTCGGAGAGAGAAGCCTTCCTTCTGATAGAGCAGTTTTGAAACTCTGTTTTTGCAGCATCTGCAAGTGGATATTTGGAGCCCCTTCAGGCCTTCGTTGGAAACGGGAATATCTTCCAATAAAAACTAAACAGAAGCGTTCTGTGAAACTGCTTTGTGTAGTATGAATCCAACTCACAGAGTTGAACACTTCTTTTCAAAGAGCAGTTTTGAAACACTCTTTTTGTAGAATCTGCAAGTTTTCATTTGGAGTGCTTTGAGGCCTATTGTGGAAAAGGAAATATTTTCACATAAAACCTAGACAGAAGCATTCTTTGAAACTTCTTTATGATGTGTGCATTCAACTCACAGAGTTGAACCTTCCTTTTCATGGAGAGGTTTGGAAAGAGTCTTTTTGCAGCATCTGCAAGTGGATATTTGGAGCTCTTTCAGGCCTTCGTTAGAAACGGGAATATCTTCCCATAAAAACTGGACAGAAGCAATCTCACAAACTGCTTTGTGATGTGTGTGTTTAACTCACATAGTTGAACCTTTCCTTTGCTAGAGCAGTTATGAAACACTCTTTTTGTAGAATCTGCAAGTGTTCATTTGGAGCGCTTTGAGGCCTATGGTGGAAAAGGAAATATCTTCACTTGTAAACCAGGCAGAAGCATTCTCAGAAACCTCTTTATGATGTGTCCATTCAACTCGGAGAGAGAAGCCTTCCTTTTGATAGAGCAGTTTTGAAACTCTGTTTTTGCAGCATCTGCAAGTGGATATTTGGAGCCCCTTCAGGCCTTCGTTGGAAACGGGAATATCTTCCCATAAAAACTAAACAGAAGCGTTCTGTGAAACTGCTTTGTGTAGTATGAATCCAACTCACAGAGTTGAACACTTCTTTTCAAAGAGCAGTTTTGAAACACTCTTTTTGTAGAATCTGCAAGTGTTCATTTGGAGCGTTTTGAGGCCTATGGTGGAAAAGGAAATATCTTCACATAAAACCTAGACAGAAGCATTCTTTGAAACTTCTTTATGATGTGTGCCTTCACCTCACAGAGTTGAACCTTCCTTTTCATGGAGCAGTTTGGAAAGAGTCTCTTTGCAGCATCTGCAAGTGGATATTTGGAGCCCTTTCAGGCCTTCGTTGGAAACGGGAATATCTTCCCATAAAAACTAAACAGAAGCGTTCTGTGAAACTGCTTTGTGTAGTATGAATCCAACTCACAGAGTTGAACACTTCTTTTGAAAGAGCAGTTTTGAAACACTCTTTTTGTAGAATCTGCAAGTGTTCATTTGGAGCGCTTTGAGGCCTATGGTGGAAAAGGAAATATCTTCACTTGTAAACCAGGCAGAAGCATTCTCAGAAACCTCTTTATGATGTGTGCATTCAACTCGGAGAGAGAAGCCTTCCTTTTGATAGAGCAGTTTTGAAACTCTGTTTTTGCAGCATCTGCAAGTGGATATTTGGAGCCCCTTCAGGCCTTCGTTGGAAACGGGAATATCTTCCCATAAAAACTAAACAGAAGCGTTCTGTGAAACTGCTTTGTGTAGTATGAATCCAACTCACAGAGTTCAACAGTTCTTTTCAAAGAGCAGTTTTGAAACACTCTTTTTGTAGAATCTGCAAGTGTTCATTTGGAGCGTTTTGAGGCCTATGGTTGAAAAGGAAATATCTTCACATAAAACCTAGACAGAAGCATTCTTTGAAACTTCTTTATGATGTGTGCCTTCACCTCACAGAGTTGAACCTTCCTTTTCATGGAGCAGTTTGGAAAGAGTCTCTTTGCAGCATCTGCAAGTGGATATTTGGAGCCCTTTCAGGCTTTCGTTGGAAACGGGAATATCTTCCCATAAAAACTAAACAGAAGCGTTCTGTGAAACTGCTTTTTGTAGTATGAATCCAACTCACAGAGTTGAACACTTCTTTTGAAAGAGCAGTTTTGCAACACTCTTGTTGTAGAATCTGCAAGTGTTCATTTGGAGCGCTTTGAGGCCTATGGTGGAAAAGGAAATATCTGCACTTGTAAACCAGGCAGAAGCATTCTCAGAAACCTCTTTATGATGTGTGCATTCAACTCGGAGAGAGAAGCCTTCCTTTTGATAGAGCAGTTTTGAAACTCTGTTTTTGCAGCATCTGCAAGTGGATATTTGGAGCCCCTTCAGGCCTTCGTTGGAAACGGGAATATCTTCCCATAAAAACTAAACAGAAGCGTTCTGTGAAACTGCTTTGTGTAGTATGAATCCAACTCACAGAGTTGAACACTTCTTTTCAAAGAGCAGTTTTGAAACACTCTTTTTGTAGAATCTGCAAGTGTTCATTTGGAGCGTTTTGAGGCCTACGGTGGAAAAGGAAATATGTTCACATAAAACCTAGACAGAAGCATTCTTTGAAACTTCTTTATGATGTGTGCCTTCACCTCACAGAGTTGAACCTTCCTTTTCATGGAGCAGTTTGGAAAGAGTCTCTTTGCAGCATCTGCAAGTGGATATTTGGAGCCCTTTCAGGCCTTCGTTGGAAACGGGAATATCTTCCCATAAAAACTAAACAGAAGCGTTCTGTGAAACTGCTTTGTGTAGTATGAATCCAACTCACAGAGTTGAACACTTCTTTTGAAAGAGTAGTTTGGAAACACTCTTTTTGTAGAATCTGCAAGTGTTCATTTGGAGTGCTTTGAGGCCTATGGTTGAAAAGGAAATATCTTCACATAAAACCTAGACAGAAGCATTCTTTGAAACTTCTTTATGATGTGTGCATTCAACTCACAGAGTTGAACCTTCCTTTTCATGGAGAGTTTTGGAAAGAGTCTTTTTGCAGCATCTGCAAGTGGATATTTGGAGCTCTTTCAGGCCTTCGTTAGAAACGGGAATATCTTCCCATAAAAACTGGACAGAAGCATTCTCACAAACTGCTTTGTGATGTGTGTGTTTAACTCACATAGTTGAACCTTTCCTTTGCTAGAGCAGTTATGAAACACTCTTTTTGTAGAATCTGCAAGTGTTCATTTGGAGCGATTTGAGGCCTATGGTGGAAAAGGAAATATCTTCACTTGTAAACCAGGCAGAAGCATTCTCAGAAACCTCTTTATGATGTGTGCATTCAACTCGGAGAGAGAAGCCTTCCTTTTGATAGAGCAGTTTTGAAACTCTGTTTTTGCAGCATCTGCAAGTGGATATTTGGAGCCCCTTCAGGCCTTCGTTGGAAACGGGAATATCTTCCCATGAAAACTAAACAGAAGCGTTCTGTGAAACTGCTTTGTGTAGTATGAATCCAACTCACAGAGTTGAACACTTCTTTTCAAAGAGCAGTTTTGAAACACTCTTTTTGTAGAATTTGCAAGTGTTCATTTGGAGCGTTTTGAGGCCTATGGTGGAAAAGGAAATATGTTCACATAAAACCTAGACAGAAGCATTCTTTGAAACTTCTTTATGATATGTGCCTTCACCTCACAGAGTTGAACCTTCCTTTTCATGGAGCAGTTTGGAAAGAGTCTCTTTGCGGCATCTGCAAGTGGATATTTGGAGCCCTTTCAGGCCTTCGTTGGAAACGGGAATATCTTCCCATAAAAACTAAACAGAAGCGTTCTGTGAAACTGCTTTGTGTAGTATGAATCCAACTCACAGAGTTGAACACTTCTTTTCAAAGAGCAGTTTTGAAACACTCTTTTTGTAGAATCTGCAAGTGTTTATTTGGAGTGCTTTGAGGCCTATGGTGGAAAAGGAAACATCTTCACTTGTAAACCAGGCAGAAGCATTCTCAGAAACCTCTTTATGATGTGTGCATTCAACTCGGAGAGAGAAGCCTTCCTTTTGATAGAGCAGTTTTGAAACTCTGTTTTTGCAGCATCTGCAAGTGGATATTTGGAGCCCCTTCAGGCCTTCGTTGGAAACGGGAATATCTTCCCATAAAAACTAAACAGAAGCGTTCTGTGAAACTGCTTTGTGTAGTATGAATCCAACTCACAGAGTTGAACACTTCTTTTGAAAGAGCAGTTTTGAAACACTCTTTTTGTAGAATCTGCAAGTTTTCATTTGGAGTGCTTTGAGGCCTATGGTGGAAAAGGAAATATCTTCACAGAAAACCTAGACAGAAGCATTCTTTGAAACTTCTTTATGATGTGTGCATTCAACTCACAGAGTTGAACCTTCCTTTTCATGGAGAGGTTTGGAAAGAGTCTTTTTGCTGCATCTGCAAGTGGATATTTGGAGCTCTTTCAGGTCTTCGTTAGAAACGGGAATATCTTCCCATAAAAACTGGACAGAAGCATTCTCACAAACTGCTTTGTGATGTGTGTGTTTAACTCACATAGTTGAACCTTTCCTTTGGTAGAGCAGTTTTGAAACACTCTTTTTGTAGAATCTGCAAGTGTTCATTTGGAGCGCTTTGAGGCCTATGGTGGAAAAGGAAACATCTTCACTTGTAAACCAGGCAGAAGCATTCTCAGAAACCTCTTTATGATGTGTGCATTCAACTCAGAGAGAGAAGCCTTCCTTTTGATAGAGCAGTTTTGAAACTCTGTTTTTGCAGCATCTGCAAGTGGATATTTGGAGCCCCTTCAAGCCTTCGTTGGAAACGGGAATATCTTCCCATAAAAACTAAACAGAAGCGTTCTGTGAAACTGCTTTGTGTAGTATGAATCCAACTCACAGAGTTGAACACTTCTTTTCAAAGAGCAGTTTTGAAACACTCTTTTTGTAGAATCTGCAAGTGTTCATTTGGAGCGTTTTGAGGCCTATGGTGGAAAAGGAAATATCTTCACATAAAACCTAGACAGAAGCATTCTTTGAAACTTCTTTATGATGTGTGCCTTCACCTCACAGAGTTGAACCTTCCTTT
The DNA here is from genome assembly GCF_028885625.2 of Pongo pygmaeus. NCBI lineage: Eukaryota > Metazoa > Chordata > Mammalia > Primates > Hominidae > Pongo > Pongo pygmaeus. The sequence continues at coordinate 30,503,055 of NC_072393.2, forward strand.
TCATGGAGCAGTTTGGAAAGAGTCTCTTTGCAGCATCTGCAAGTGGATATTTGGAGCCCTTTCAGGCCTTCGTTGGAAACGGGAATATCTTCCCATAAAAACTAAACAGAAGCGTTCTGTGAAACTGCTTTGTGTAGTATGAATCCAACTCACAGAGTTGAACACTTCTTTTCAAAGAGCAGTTTTGAAACACTCTTTTTGTAGAATCTGCAAGTGTTCATTTGGAGCGCTTTGAGGCCTATGGTGGAAAAGGAAATATCTTCCCTTGTAAACCAGGCAGAAGCATTCTCAGAAACCTCTTTATGATGTGTGCATTCAACTCGGAGAGAGAAGCCTTCCTTTTGATAGAGCTGTTTTGAAACTCTGTTTTTGCAGCATCTGCAAGTGGATATTTGGAGCCCCTTCAGGCCTTCGTTGGAAACGGGAATATCTTCCCATAAAAACTAAACAGAAGCGTTCTGTGAAACTGCTTTGTGTAGTATGAATCCAACTCACAGAGTTGAACACTTCTTTTCAAAGAGCAGTTTTGAAACACTCTTTTTGTAGAATCTGCCAGGGTTCATTTGGAGCGTTTTGAGGCCTATGGTGGAAAAGGAAATATCTTCACATAAAACCTAGACAGAAGCATTCTTTGAAACTTCTTTATGATGTGTGCCTTCACCTCACAGAGATGAACCTTCCTTTTCATGGAGCAGTTTGGAAAGAGTCTCTTTGCAGCATCTGCAAGTGGATATTTGGAGCCCTTTCAGGCCTTCGTTGGAAACGGGAATATCTTCCCATAAAAATTAAACAGATGCGTTCTGTGAAACTGCTTTGTGTAGTATGAATCCAACTCACAGAGTTCAACACTTCTTTTCAAAGAGCAGTTTTGAAACACTCTCTTTGTAGAATCTGCAAGTGTTCAATTGGAACGCTTTGAGGCCTATGGTGGAAAAGGAAATATCTTCACTTGTAAACCAGGCAGAAGCATTCTCATAAACCTCTTTAGGATGTGTGCATTCAACTCGGAGAGAGAATCCTTCCTTTTGATAGAGCAGTTTTGAAACTCTGTTTTTGCAGCATCTGCAAGTGGATATTTGGAGCCCCTTCAGTCCTTAGTTGGAAACGGGAATATCTTCCCATAAAAACTAAACAGAAGCGTTCTGTGAAACTGCTTTGTGTAGTATGAATCCAACTCACAGAGTTGAACACTTCTTTTCAAAGAGCAGTTTTGAAACACTCTTTTTGTAGAATCTGCAAGTTTTCATTTGGAGCGTTTTGAGGCCTACGGTGGAAAAGGAAATATCTTCACATAAAACCTAGACAGAAGCATTCTTTGAAACTTCTTTATGATGTGTGCCTTCACTTCACAGAGTTGAACCTTCCTTTTCATGGAGCAGTTTGGAAAGAGTCTCTTTGCAGCATCTGCAAGTGGATATTTGGAGCCCTTTCAGGCCTTCGTTGGAAACGGGAATATCTTCCCATAAAAATTAAACAGAAGTGTTCTGTGAAACTGCTTTGTGTAGTATGAATCCAACTCACAGAGTTCAACACTTCTTTTCAAAGAGCAGTTTTGAAACACTCTCTTTGTAGAATCTGCAAGTGTTCATTTGGAGCGCTTTGAGGCCTATGGTGGAAAAGGAAATATCTTCACTTGTAAACCAGGCAGAAGCATTCTCAGAAACCTCTTTATGATGTGTGCATTCAACTCGGAGAGAGAAGCCTTCCTTTTGATAGAGCAGTTTTGAAACTCTGTTTTTGCAGCATCTGCAAGTGGATATTTGGAGCCCCTTCAGGCCTTCGTTGGAAACGGGAATATCTTCCCATAAAAACTAAACAGAAGCGTTCTGTGAAACTGCTTTGTGTAGTATGAATCCAACTCACAGAGTTGAACACTTCTTTTCAAAGAGCAGTTTTGAAACACTCTTTTTGTAGAATCTGCAAGTGTTCATTTGGAGCGCTTTGAGGCCTCTGGTGGAAAAGGAAATATCTTCACTTGTAAACCAGGCAGAAGCATTCTCAGAAACCTCTTTATGATGTGTGCATTCAACTCGGAGAGAGAAGCCTTCCTTTTGATAGAGCAGTTTTGAAACTCTGTTTTTGCAGCATCTGCAAGTGGATATTTGGAGCCCCTTCAGGCCTTCGTTGGAAACGGGAATATCTTCCCATAAAAACTAAACAGAAGCGTTCTGTGAAACTGCTTTGTGTAGTATGAATCCAACTCACAGAGTTCAACACTTCTTTTCAAAGAGCAGTTTTGAAACACTCTTTTTGTAGAATCTGCAAGTGTTCATTTGGAGCGTTTTGAGGCCTACGGTGGAAAAGGAAATATCTTCACATAAAACCTAGACAGAAGCATTCTTTGAAACTTCTTTATGATGTGTGCCTTCACCTCACAGAGTTGAACCTTCCTTTTCATGGAGCAGATTGGAAAGAGTCTCTTTGCAGCATCTGCAAGTGCATATTTGGAGCCCATTCAGGCCTTCGTTGGAAACGGGAATATCTTCCCATAAAAACTAAACAGAAGCGTTCTGTGAAACTGCTTTGTGTAGTATGAATCCAACTCACAGAGTTCAACACTTCTTTTCAAAAAGCAGTTTTGAAACACTCTTTTTGTAGAATCTGCAAGTGTTCATTTGGAGCGCTTTGAGGCCTATGGTGGAAAAGGAAATATCTTCACTTGTAAACCAGGCAGAAGCATTCTCAGAAACCTCTTTATGATGTGGGCATTCAACTCGGAGAGAGAAGCCTTCCTTTTGATAGAGCAGTTTTGAAACTCTGTTTTTGCAGCATCTGCAAGTGGATATTTGGAGCCCCTTCAGGCCTTCGTTTGAAACGGGAATATCTTCCCATAAAAACTAAACAGAAGCGTTCTGTGAAACTGCTTTGTGTAGTATGAATCCAACTCACAGAGTTGAACACTTCTTTTCAAAGAGCAGTTTTGAAACACTCTTTTTGTAGAATCTGCAAGTGTTCATTTGGAGCGCTTTGAGGCCTATGATGGAAAAGGAAATATCTTCACATAAAACCTAGACAGAAGCATTCTTTGAAACTTTTTTATGACGTGTGCCTTCAACTCACATAGTTGAACCTTCCTTTTCATGGAGCAGTTTGGAAAGAGTCTTTTTGCAGCATCTGCAAGTGGATATTTGGAGCCATTTCAGGCGTTCGTTGGAAACGGGAATATCTTCCCATAAAAACTAAACAGAAGCGTTCTGTGAAACTGCTTTGTGTAGTATGAATCCAACTCACAGAGTTGAACACTTCTTTTCAAAGAGCAGTTTTGAAACACTCTTTTTGTAGAATCTGCAAGTGTTCATTTGGAGCGCTTTGAGGCCTATGGTGGAAAAGGAAACATCTTCACTTGTAAACCAGGCAGAAGCATTCTCAGAAACCTCTTTATGATGTGTGCATTCAACTAGGAGAGAGAAGCCTTCCTTTTGATAGAGCAGTTTTGAAACTCTGTTTTTGCAGCATCTGCAAGTGGATATTTGGAGCCCCTTCAGGCCTTCGTTGGAAACGGGAATATCTTCCCATAAAAACTAAACAGAAGCGTTCTGTGAAACTGCTTTGTGTAGTATGAATCCAACTCACAGAGTTGAACACTTCTTTTCAAAGAGCGGTTTTGAAACACTCTTTTTGTAGAATCTGCAAGTTTTCATTTGGAGTGCTTTGAGGCCTATGGTGGAAAAGGAAATATCTTCACATAAAACCTAGACAGAAGCATTCTTTGAAACTTCTTTATGAGGTGTGCATTCAACTCACAGAGTTGAACCTTCCTTTTCATGGAGAGGTTTGGAAAGAGTCTTTTTGCAGCATCTGCAAGTGGATATTTGGAGCTCTTTCAGGCCTTCGTTAGAAACGGGAATATCTTCCCATAAAAACTGGACAGAAGCATTCTCACAAACTGCTTTGTGATGTGTGTGTTTAACTCACATAGTTGAACCTTTCCTTTGCTAGAGCAGTTATGAAACACTCTTTTTGTAGAATCTGCAAGTGTTCATTTGGAGCGCTTTGAGGCCTATGGTGGAAAAGAAAATATCTTCACTTGTAAACCAGGCAGAAGCATTCTCAGAAACCTCTTTATGATGTGTGCATTCAACTCGGAGAGAGAAGCCTTCCTTTTGATAGAGCAGTTTTGAAACTCTGTTTTTGCAGCATCTGCAAGTGGATATTTGGAGCCACTTCAGGCCTTTGTTGGAAACGGGAATATCTTCCCATAAAAACTAAACAGAAGCGTTCTGTGAAACTGCTTTGTGTAGTATGAATCCAACTCACAGAGTTGAACACTTCTTTTCAAAGAGCAGTTTTGAAACACTCTTTTTGTAGAATCTGCAAGTGTTCATTTGGAGCGCTTTGAGGCCTATGGTGGAAAAGGAAACATCTTCACTTGTAAACCAGGCAGAAGCATTCTTTGAAACTTCTTTATGATGTGTGCCTTCACCTCACAGAGTTGAACCTTCCTTTTCATGGAGCAGTTTGGAAAGAGTCTCTTTGCAGCATCTGCAAGTGGATATTTGGAGCCCTTTCAGGCCTTCGTTGGAAACGGGAATATCTTCCCATAAAAACTAAACAGAAGCGTTCTGTGAAACTGCTTTGTGTAGTATGAATCCAACTCACAGAGTTGAACACTTCTTTTGAAATAGTAGTTTGGAGACACTCTTTTTGTAGAATCTGCAAGTGTTCATTTGGAGTGCTTTGAGGCCTATGGTTGAAAAGGAAATATCTTCACATAAAACCTAGACAGAAGCATTCTTTGAAACTTCTTTATGATGTGTGCATTCAACTCACAGAGTTGAACCTTCCTTTTCATGGAGAGGTTTGGAAAGAGTCTTTTTGCAGCATCTGCAAGTGGATATTTGGAGCTCTTTCAGGCCTTCGTTAGAAACGGGAATATCTTCCCATAAAAACTGGACAGAAGCATTCTCACAAACTGCTTTGTGATGTGTGTGTTTAACTCACATAGTTGAACCTTTCCTTTGCTAGAGCAGTTATGAAACACTCTTTTTGTAGATTCTGCAAGTGTTCATTTGGAGCGATTTGAGGCCTATGGTGGAAAAGGAAATATCTTCACTTGTAAACCAGGCAGAAGCATTCTCAGAAACCTCTTTATGATGTGTGCATTCAACTCGGAGAGAGAAGCCTTCCTTTTGATAGAGCAGTTTTGAAACTCTGTTTTTGCAGCATCTGCAAGTGGATATTTGGAGCCCCTTCAGGCCTTCGTTGGAAACGGGAATATCTTCCCATGAAAACTAAACAGAAGCGTTCTGTGAAACTGCTTTGTGTAGTATGAATCCAACTCACAGAGTTGAACACTTCTTTTCAAAGAGCAGTTTTGAAACACTCTTTTTGTAGAATCTGCAAGTGTTCATTTGGAGCGTTTTGAGGCCTATGGTGGAAAAGGAAATATCTTCACATAAAACCTAGACAGAAGCATTCTTTGAAACTTCTTTATGATATGTGCCTTCACCTCACAGAGTTGAACCTTCCTTTTCATGGAGCAGTTTGGAAAGAGTCTCTTTGCAGCATCTGCAAGTGGATATTTGGAGCCCTTTCAGGCCTTCGTTGGAAACGGGAATATCTTCCCATAAAAACTAAACAGAAGCGTTCTGTGAAACTGCTTTGTGTAGTATGAATCCAACTCACAGAGTTGAACACTTCTTTTCAAAGAGCAGTTTTGAAACACTCTTTTTGTAGAATCTGCAAGTGTTCATTTGGAGCGCTTTGAGGCCTATGGTGGAAAAGGAAACATCTTCACTTGTAAACCAGGCAGAAGCATTCTCAGAAACCTCTTTATGATGTGTGCATTCAACTCGGAGAGAGAAGCCTTCCTTTTGATAGAGCAGTTTTGAAACTCTGTTTTTGCAGCATCTGCAAGTGGATATTTGGAGCCCCTTCAGGCCTTCGTTGGAAACGGGAATATCTTCCCATAAAAACTAAACAGAAGCGTTCTGTGAAACTGCTTTGTGTAGTATGAATCCAACTCACAGAGTTGAACACTTCTTTTCAAAGAGCAGTTTTGAAACACTCTCTTTGTAGAATCTGCAAGTGTTCATTTGGAGCGCTTTGAGGCCTATGGTGGAAAAGGAAATATCTTCACATAAAACCTAGACAGAAGCATTCTTTGAAACTTTTTTATGATGTGTGCCTTCAACTCACAGAGTTGAACCTTCCTTTTCATGGAGCAGTTTGGAAAGAGTCTTTTTGCAGCATCTGCAAGTGGATATTTGGAGCCCTTTCAGGCCTTCGTTGGAAACGGGAATATCTTCCCATAAAAACTAAACAGAAGCGTTCTGTGAAACTGCTTTGTGTAGTATGAATCCAACTCACAGAGTTGAACACTTCTTTTGAAAGAGCAGTTTTGAAACACTCTTTTTGTAGAATCTGCAAGTTTTCATTTGGAGTGCTTTGAGGCCTATGGTGGAAAAGGAAATATCTTCACAGAAAACCTAGACAGAAGCATTCTTTGAATCTTCTTTATGATGTGTGCATTCAACTCACAGAGTTGAACCTTCCTTTTCATGGAGAGGTTTGGAAAGAGTCTTTTTGCAGCATCTGCAAGTGGATATTTGGAGCTCTTTCAGGTCTTCGTTAGAAACGGGAATATCTTCCCATAAAAACTGGACAGAAGCATTCTCACAAACTGCTTTGTGATGTGTGTGTTTAACTCACATAGTTGAACCTTTCCTTTGCTAGAGCAGTTTTGAAACACTCTTTTTGTAGAATCTACAAGTGTTCATTTGGAGCGCTTTGAGGCCTATGGTGGAAAAGGAAATATCTTCACTTGTAAACCAGGCAGAAGCATTCTCAGAAACCTCTTTATGATGTGTGCATTCAACTCGGAGAGAGAAGCCTTCCTTTTGATAGAGCAGTTTTGAAACTCTGTTTTTGCAGCATCTGCAAGTGGATATTTGGAGGCCCTTCAGGCCTTCGTTGGAAACGGGAATATCTTCCCATAAAAACTAAACAGAAGCGTTCTGTGAAACTGCTTTGTGTAGTATGAATCCAACTCACAGAGTTGAACACTTCTTTTCAAAGAGCAGTTTTGAAACACTCTTTTTGTAGAATCTGCAAGTGTTCATTTGGAGCGTTTTGAGGCCTATGGTGGAAAAGGAAATATCTTCACATAAAACCTAGACAGAAGCATTCTTTGAAACTTCTTTATGATATGTGCCTTCACCTCACAGAGTTGAACCTTCCTTTTCATGGAGCAGTTTGGAAAGAGTCTCTTTGCAGCATCTGCAAGTGGATATTTGGAGCCGTTTCAGGCCTTCGTTGGAAACGGGAATATCTTCCCATAAAAACTAAACAGAAGCGTTCTGTGAAACTGCTTTGTGTACTATGAATCCAACTCACAGAGTTGAACACTTCTTTTGAAAGAGCAGTTTTGAAACACTCTTTTTGTAGAATCTGCAAGTGTTCATTTGGAGCGCTTTGAGGCCTATGGTGGAAAAGGAAACATCTTCACTTGTAAACCAGGCAGAAGCATTCTCAGAAACCTCTTTATGATGTGTGCATTCAACTCGGAGAGAGAAGCCTTCCTTTTGATAGAGCAGTTTTGAAACTCTGTTTTTGCAGCATCTGCAAGTGGATATTTGGAGCCCCTTCAAGCCTTCGTTGGAAACGGGAATACCTTCCCATAAAAACTAAACAGAAGCGTTCTGTGAAACTGCTTTGTGTAGTATGAATCCAACTCACAGAGTTGAACACTTCTTTTCAAAGAGCAGTTTTGAAACACTCTTTTTGTAGAATCTGCAAGTGTTCATTTGGAGCGTTTTGAGGCCTATGGTGGAAAAGGAAATATCTTCACATAAAACCTAGACAGAAGCATTCTTTGAAACTTCTTTATGATGTGTGCCTTCACCTCACAGAGTTGAACCTTCCTTTTCATGGAGCAGTTTGGAAAGAGTCTCTTTGCAGCATCTGCAAGTGGATATTTGGAGCCCTTTCAGGCCTTCGTTGGAAACGGGAATATCTTCCCATAAAAACTAAACAGAAGCGTTCTGTGAAACTGCTTTGTGTAGTATGAATCCAACTCACAGAGTTGAACACTTCTTTTCAAAGAGCAGTTTTGAAACACTCTTTTTGTAGAATCTGCCAGGGTTCATTTGGAGCGTTTTGAGGCCTATGGTGGAAAAGGAAATATCTTCACATAAAACCTAGACAGAAGCATTCTTTGAAACTTCTTTATGATGTGTGCCTTCACCTCACAGAGATGAACCTTCCTTTTCATGGAGCAGATTGGAAAGAGTCTCTTTGCAGCATCTGCAAGTGGATATTTGGAGCCCTTTCAGGCCTTCGTTGGAAACGGGAATATCTTCCCATAAAAATTAAACAGATGCGTTCTGTGAAACTGCTTTGTGTAGTATGAATCCAACTCACAGAGTTCAACACTTCTTTTCAAAGAGCAGTTTTGAAACACTCTCTTTGTAGAATCTGCAAGTGTTCAATTGGAACGCTTTGCGGCCTATGGTGGAAAAGGAAATATCTTCACTTGTAAACCAGGCAGAAGCATTCTCAGAAACCTCTTTAGGATGTGTGCATTCAACTCGGAGAGAGAATCCTTCCTTTTGATAGAGCAGTTTTGAAACTCTGTTTTTGCAGCATCTGCAAGTGGATATTTGGAGCCCCTTCAGTCCTTAGTTGGAAAAGGGAATATCTTCCCATAAAAACTAAACAGAAGCGTTCTGTGAAACTGCTTTGTGTACTATGAATCCAACTCACAGAGTTGAACACTTCTTTTGAAAGAGCAGTTTTGAAACACTCTTTTTGTAGAATCTGCAAGTGTTCATTTGGAGCGCTTTGAGGCCTATTGTGGAAAAGGAAACATCTTCACTTGTAAACCAGGCAGAAGCATTCTCAGAAACCTCTTTATGATGTGTGCATTCAACTCGGAGAGAGAAGCCTTCCTTTTGATAGAGCAGTTTTGAAACTCTGTTTTTGCAGCATCTGCAAGTGGATATTTGGAGCCCCTTCAAGCCTTCGTTGGAAACGGGAATATCTTCCCATAAAAACTAAACAGAAGCGTTCTGTGAAACTGCTTTGTGTAGTATGAATCCAACTCACAGAGTTGAACACTTCTTTTCAAAGAGCAGTTTTGAAACACTCTTTTTGTAGAATCTGCAAGTGTTCATTTGGAGCGTTTTGAGGCCTATGGTGGAAAAGGAAATATCTTCACATAAAACCTAGACAGAAGCATTCTTTGAAACTTCTTTATGATGTGTGCCTTCACCTCACAGAGTTGAACCTTCCTTTTCATGGAGCAGTTTGGAAAGAGTCTCTTTGCAGCATCTGCAAGTGGATATTTGGAGCCCTTTCAGGCCTTCGTTGGAAACGGGAATATCTTCCCATAAAAACTAAACAGAAGCGTTCTGTGAAACTGCTTTGTGTAGTATGAATCCAACTCACAGAGTTGAACACTTCTTTTGAAAGAGCAGTTTTGAAACACTCTTTTTGTAGAATATGCAAGTGTTCATTTGGAGCGCTTTGAGGCCTATGGTGGAAAAGGAAACATCTTCACTTGTAAACCAGGCAGAAGCATTCTCAGAAACCTCTTTATGATGTGTGCATTCAACTCGGAGAGAGAAGCCTTCCTTTTGATAGAGCAGTTTTGAAACTCTGTTTTTGCAGCATCTGCAAGTGGATATTTGGAGCCCCTTCAAGCCTTCGTTGGAAACGGGAATACCTTCCCATAAAAACTAAACAGAAGCGTTCTGTGAAACTGCTTTGTGTAGTATGAATCCAACTCACAGAGTTGAACACTTCTTTTCAAAGAGCAGTTTTGAAACACTCTTTTTGTAGAATCTGCAAGTGTTCATTTGGAGCGTTTTGAGGCCTATGGTGGAAAAGGAAATATCTTCACATAAAACCTAGACAGAAGCATTCTTTGAAACTTCTTTATGATGTGTGCCTTCACCTCACAGAGTTGAACCTTCCTTTTCATGGAGCAGTTTGGAAAGAGTCTCTTTGCAGCATCTGCAAGTGGATATTTGGAGCCCTTTCAGGCCTTCGTTGGAAACGGGAATATCTTCCCATAAAAACTAAACAGAAGCGTTCTGTGAAACTGCTTTGTGTAGTATGAATCCAACTCACAGAGTTGAACACTTCTTTTCAAAGAGCAGTTTTGAAACACTCTTTTTGTAGAATCTGCCAGGGTTCATTTGGAGCGTTTTGAGGCCTATGGTGGAAAAGGAAATATCTTCACATAAAACCTAGACAGAAGCATTCTTTGAAACTTCTTTATGATGTGTGCCTTCACCTCACAGAGATGAACCTTCCTTTTCATGGAGCAGTTTGGAAAGAGTCTCTTTGCAGCATCTGCAAGTGGATATTTGGAGCCCTTTCAGGCCTTCGTTGGAAACGGGAATATCTTCCCATAAAAATTAAACAGATGCGTTCTGTGAAACTGCTTTGTGTAGTATGAATCCAACTCACAGAGTTCAACATTTCTTTTCAAAGAGCAGTTTTGAAACACTCTCTTTGTAGAATCTGCAAGTGTTCAATTGGAACGCTTTGCGGCCTATGGTGGAAAAGGAAATATCTTCACTTGTAAACCAGGCAGAAGCATTCTCAGAAACCTCTTTAGGATGTGTGCATTCAACTCGGAGAGAGAATCCTTCCTTTTGATAGAGCAGTTTTGAAACTCTGTTTTTGCAGCATCTGCAAGTGGATATTTGGAGCCCCTTCAGTCCTTAGTTGGAAAAGGGAATATCTTCCCATAAAAACTAAACAGAAGCGTTCTGTGAAACTGCTTTGTGTACTATGAATCCAACTCACAGAGTTGAACACTTCTTTTGAAAGAGCAGTTTTGAAACACTCTTTTTGTAGAATCTGCAAGTGTTCATTTGGAGCGCTTTGAGGCCTATGGTGGAAAAGGAAACATCTTCACTTGTAAACCAGGCAGAAGCATTCTCAGAAACCTCTTTATGATGTGTGCATTCAACTCGGAGAGAGAAGCCTTCCTTTTGATAGAGCAGTTTTGAAACTCTGTTTTTGCAGCATCTGCAAGTGGATATTTGGAGCCCCTTCAAGCCTTCGTTGGAAACGGGAATATCTTCCCATAAAAACTAAACAGAAGCGTTCTGTGAAACTGCTTTGTGTAGTATGAATCCAACTCACAGAGTTGAACACTTCTTTTCAAAGAGCAGTTTTGAAACACTCTTTTTGTAGAATCTGCAAGTGTTCATTTGGAGCGTTTTGAGGCCTATGGTGGAAAAGGAAATATCTTCACATAAAACCTAGACAGAAGCATTCTTTGAAACTTCTTTATGATGTGTGCCTTCACCTCACAGAGTTGAACCTTCCTTTTCATGGAGCAGTTTGGAAAGAGTCTCTTTGCAGCATCTGCAAGTGGATATTTGGAGCCCTTTCAGGCCTTCGTTGGAAACGGGAATATCTTCCCATAAAAACTAAACAGAAGCGTTCTGTGAAACTGCTTTGTGTAGTATGAATCCAACTCACAGAGTTGAACACTTCTTTTGAAAGAGCAGTTTTGAAACACTCTTTTTGTAGAATCTGCAAGTGTTCATTTGGAGCGCTTTGAGGCCTATGGTGGAAAAGGAAATATCTTCACTTGTAAACCAGGCAGAAGCATTCTCAGAAACCTCTTTATGATGTGTGCATTCAACTCGGAGAGAGAAGCCTTCCTTTTGATAGAGCTGTTTTGAAACTCTGTTTTTGCAGCATCTGCAAGTGGATATTTGGAGCCCCTTCAGGCCTTCGTTAGAAACGGGAATATCTTCCCATAAAAACTAAACAGAAGCGTTCTGTGAAACTGCTTTGTGTAGTATGGATCCAACTCACAGGGTTCAACACTTCTTTTCAAAGAGCAGTTTTGAAACACTCTTTTTGTAGAATCTGCAAGTGTTCATTTGGAGCGTTTTGAGGCCTATGGTGGAAAAGGAAATATCTTCACATAAAACCTAGACAGAAGCATTCTTTGAAACTTCTTTATGATGTGTGCCTTCACCTCACAGAGTTGAACCTTCCTTTTCATGGAGCAGATTGGAAAGAGTCTCTTTGCAGCATCTGCAAGTGCATATTTGGAGCCCATTCAGGCCTTCGTTGGAAACGGGAATATCTTCCCATAAAAACTAAACAGAAGCGTTCTGTGAAACTGCTTTGTGTAGTATGAATCCAACTCACAGAGTTCAACACCTCTTTTCAAAGAGCAGTTTTGAAACACTCTTTTTGTAGAATCTGCAAGTGTTCATTTGGAGCGCTTTGAGGCCTATGGTGGAAAAGGAAATATCTTCACTTGTAAACCAGGCAGAAGCATTCTCAGAAACCTCTTTATGATGTGGGCATTCAACTCGGAGAGAGAAGCCTTCCTTTTGATAGAGCAGTTTTGAAACTCTGTTTTTGCAGCATCTGCAAGTGGATATTTGGAGCCCCTTCAGGCCTTCGTTTGAAACGGGAATATCTTCCCATAAAAACTAAACAGAAGCGTTCTGTGAAACTGCTTTGTGTAGTATGAATCCAACTCACAGAGTTGAACACTTCTTTTCAAAGAGCAGTTTTGAAACACTCTTTTTGTAGAATCTGCAAGTGTTCATTTGGAGCGCTTTGAGGCCTATGGTGGAAAAGGAAACATCTTCACTTGTAAACCAGGCAGAAGCATTCTCAGAAACCTCTTTATGATGTGTGCATTCAACTCGGAGAGAGAAGCCTTCCTTTTGATAGAGCAGTTTTGAAACTCTGTTTTTGCAGCATCTGCAAGTGGATATTTGGAGCCCCTTCAGGCCTTCGTTGGAAACGGGAATATCTTCCCATAAAAACTAAACAGAAGCGTCCTGTGAAACTGCTTTGTGTAGTATGAATCCAACTCACAGAGTTGAACACTTCTTTTCAAAGAGCAGTTTTGAAACACTCTCTTTGTAGAATCTGCAAGTGTTCATTTGGAGCGCTTTGAGGCCTATGGTGGAAAAGGAAATATCTTCACATAAAACCTAGACAGAAGCATTCTTTGAAACTTTTTTATGATGTGTGCCTTCAACTCACAGAGTTGAACCTTCCTTTTCATGGAGCAGTTTGGAAAGAGTCTTTTTGCAGCATCTGCAAGTGGATATTTGGAGCCCTTTCAGGCCTTCGTTGGAAACGGGAATATCTTCCCATAAAAACTAAACAGAAGCGTTCTGTGAAACTGCTTTGTGTAGTATGAATCCAACTCACAGAGTTGAACACTTCTTTTGAAAGAGCAGTTTTGAAACACTCTTTTTGTAGAATCTGCAAGTTTTCATTTGGAGTGCTTTGAGGCCTATGGTGGAAAAGGAAATATCTTCACAGAAAACCTAGACAGAAGCATTCTTTGAAACTTCTTTATGATGTGTGCATTCAACTCACAGAGTTGAACCTTCCTTTTCATGGAGAGGTTTGGAAAGAGTCTTTTTGCAGCATCTGCAAGTGGATATTTGGAGCTCTTTCAGGTCTTCGTTAGAAACGGGAATATCTTCCCATAAAAACTGGACAGAAGCATTCTCACAAACTGCTTTGTGATGTGTGTGTTTAACTCACATAGTTGAACCTTTCCTTTGCTAGAGCAGTTTTGAAACACTCTTTTTGTAGAATCTACAAGTGTTCATTTGGAGCGCTTTGAGGCCTATGGTGGAAAAGGAAATATCTTCACTTGCAAACCAGGCAGAAGCATTCTCAGAAACCTCTTTATGATGTGTGCATTCAACTCGGAGAGAGAAGCCTTCCTTTTGATAGAGCAGTTTTGAAACTCTGTTTTTGCAGCATCTGCAAGTGGATATTTGGAGGCCCTTCAGGCCTTCGTTGGAAACGGGAATATCTTCCCATAAAAACTAAACAGAAGCGTTCTGTGAAACTGCTTTGTGTAGTATGAATCCAACTCACAGAGTTGAACACTTCTTTTCAAAGAGCAGTTTTGAAACACTCTTTTTGTAGAATCTGCAAGTGTTCATTTGGAGCGTTTTGAGGCCTATGGTGGAAAAGGAAATATCTTCACATAAAACCTAGACAGAAGCATTCTTTGAAACTTCTTTATGATATGTGCCTTCACCTCACAGAGTTGAACCTTCCTTTTCATGGAGCAGTTTGGAAAGAGTCTCTTTGCAGCATCTGCAAGTGGATATTTGGAGCCGTTTCAGGCCTTCGTTGGAAACGGGAATATCTTCCCATAAAAACTAAACAGAAGCGTTCTGTGAAACTGCTTTGTGTACTATGAATCCAACTCACAGAGTTGAACACTTCTTTTGAAAGAGCAGTTTTGAAACACTCTTTTTGTAGAATCTGCAAGTGTTCATTTGGAGCGCTTTGAGGCCTATGGTGGAAAAGGAAACATCTTCACTTGTAAACCAGGCAGAAGCATTCTCAGAAACCTCTTTATGATGTGTGCATTCAACTCGGAGAGAGAAGCCTTCCTTTTGATAGAGCAGTTTTGAAACTCTGTTTTTGCAGCATCTGCAAGTGGATATTTGGAGCCCCTTCAAGCCTTCGTTGGAAACGGGAATACCTTCCCATAAAAACTAAACAGAAGCGTTCTGTGAAACTGCTTTGTGTAGTATGAATCCAACTCACAGAGTTGAACACTTCTTTTCAAAGAGCAGTTTTGAAACACTCTTTTTGTAGAATCTGCAAGTGTTCATTTGGAGCGTTTTGAGGCCTATGGTGGAAAAGGAAATATCTTCACATAAAACCTAGACAGAAGCATTCTTTGAAACTTCTTTATGATGTGTGCCTTCACCTCACAGAGTTGAACCTTCCTTTTCATGGAGCAGTTTGGAAAGAGTCTCTTTGCAGCATCTGCAAGTGGATATTTGGAGCCCTTTCAGGCCTTCGTTGGAAACGGGAATATCTTCCCATAAAAACTAAACAGAAGCGTTCTGTGAAACTGCTTTGTGTAGTATGAATCCAACTCACAGAGTTGAACACTTCTTTTCAAAGAGCAGTTTTGAAACACTCTTTTTGTAGAATCTGCCAGGGTTCATTTGGAGCGTTTTGAGGCCTATGGTGGAAAAGGAAATATCTTCACATAAAACCTAGACAGAAGCATTCTTTGAAACTTCTTTATGATGTGTGCCTTCACCTCACAGAGATGAACCTTCCTTTTCATGGAGCAGTTTGGAAAGAGTCTCTTTGCAGCATCTGCAAGTGGATATTTGGAGCCCTTTCAGGCCTTCGTTGGAAACGGGAATATCTTCCCATAAAAATTAAACAGATGCGTTCTGTGAAACTGCTTTGTGTAGTATGAATCCAACTCACAGAGTTCAACACTTCTTTTCAAAGAGCAGTTTTGAAACACTCTCTTTGTAGAATCTGCAAGTGTTCAATTGGAACGCTTTGAGGCCTATGGTGGAAAAGGAAATATCTTCACTTGTAAACCAGGCAGAAGCATTCTCAGAAACCTCTTTAGGATGTGTGCATTCAACTCGGAGAGAGAATCCTTCCTTTTGATAGAGCAGTTTTGAAACTCTGTTTTTGCAGCATCTGCAAGTGGATATTTGGAGCCCCTTCAGTCCTTAGTTGGAAAAGGGAATATCTTCCCATAAAAACTAAACAGAAGCGTTCTGTGAAACTGCTTTGTGTAGTATGAATCCAACTCACAGAGTTGAACACTTCTTTTCAAAGAGCAGTTTTGAAACACTCTTTTTGTAGAATCTGCAAGTGTTCATTTGGAGCGCTTTGAGGCCTATGGTGGAAAAGGAAATATCTTCACTTGTAAACCAGGCAGAAGCATTCTCAGAAACCTCTTTATGATGTGTGCATTCAACTCGGAGAGAGAAGCCTTCCTTTTGATAGAGCAGTTTTGAAACTCTGTTTTTGCAGCATCTGCAAGTGGATATTTGGAGCCCCTTCAGGCCTTCGTTGGAAACGGGAATATCTTCCCATAAAAACTAAACAGAAGCGTTCTGTGAAACTGCTTTGTGTAGTATGGATCCAACTCACAGAGTTCAACACTTCTTTTCAAAGAGCAGTTTTGAAACACTCTTTTTGTAGAATCTGCAAGTGTTCATTTGGAGCGTTTTGAGGCCTATGGTGGAAAAGGAAATATCTTCACATAAAACCTAGACAGAAGCATTCTTTGAAACTTCTTTATGATGTGTGCCTTCACCTCACAGAGTTGAACCTTCCTTTTCATGGAGCAGATTGGAAAGAGTCTCTTTGCAGCATCTGCAAGTGCATATTTGGAGCCCATTCAGGCCTTCGTTGGAAACGGGAATATCTTCCCATAAAAACTAAACAGAAGCGTTCTGTGAAACTGCTTTGTGTAGTATGAATCCAACTCACAGAGTTCAACACTTCTTTTCAAAGAGCAGTTTTGAAACACTCTTTTTGTAGAATCTGCAAGTGTTCATTTTGAGCGCTTTGAGGCCTATGGTGGAAAAGGAAATATCTTCACTTGTAAACCAGGCAGAAGCATTCTCAGAAACCTCTTTATGATGTGGACATTCAACTCGGAGAGAGAAGCCTTCCTTTTGATAGAGCAGTTTTGAAACTCTGTTTTTGCAGCATCTGCAAGTGGATATTTGGAGCCCCTTCAGGCCTTCGTTTGAAACGGGAATATCTTCCCATAAAAACTAAACAGAAGCGTTCTGTGAAACTGCTTTGTGTAGTATGAATCCAACTCACAGAGTTGAACACTTCTTTTCAAAGAGCAGTTTTGAAACACTCTTTTTGTAGAATCTGCAAGTGTTCATTTGGAGCGCTTTGAGGCCTATGGTGGAAAAGGAAACATCTTCACTTGTAAACCAGGCAGAAGCATTCTCAGAAACCTCTTTATGATGTGTGCATTCAACTCGGAGAGAGAAGCCTTCCTTTTGATAGAGCAGTTTTGAAACTCTGTTTTTGCAGCATCTGCAAGTGGATATTTGGAGCCCCTTCAGGCCTTCGTTGGAAACGGGAATATCTTCCCATAAAAACTAAACAGAAGCGTTCTGTGAAACTGCTTTGTGTAGTATGAATCCAACTCACAGAGTTGAACACTTCTTTTCAAAGAGCAGTTTTGAAACACTCTCTTTGTAGAATCTGCAAGTGTTCATTTGGAGCGCTTTGAGGCCTATGGTGGAAAAGGAAATATCTTCACATAAAACCTAGACAGAAGCATTCTTTGAAACTTTTTTATGATGTGTGCCTTCAACTCACAGAGTTGAACCTTCCTTTTCATGGAGCAGTTTGGAAAGAGTCTTTTTGCAGCATCTGCAAGTGGATATTTGGAGCCCTTTCAGGCCTTCGTTGGAAACGGGAATATCTTCCCATAAAAACTAAACAGAAGCGTTCTGTGAAACTGCTTTGTGTAGTATGAATCCAACTCACAGAGTTGAACACTTCTTTTGAAAGAGCAGTTTTGAAACACTCTTTTTGTAGAATCTGCAAGTTTTCATTTGGAGTGCTTTGAGGCCTATGGTGGAAAAGGAAATATCTTCACAGAAAACCTAGACAGAAGCATTCTTTGAAACTTCTTTATGATGTGTGCATTCAACTCACAGAGTTGAACCTTCCTTTTCATGGAGAGGTTTGGAAAGAGTCTTTTTGCAGCATCTGCAAGTGGATATTTGGAGCTCTTTCAGGTCTTCGTTAGAAACGGGAATATCTTCCCATAAAAACTGGACAGAAGCATTCTCACAAACTGCTTTGTGATGTGTGTGTTTAACTCACATAGTTGAACCTTTCCTTTGCTAGAGCAGTTTTGAAACACTCTTTTTGTAGAATCTGCAAGTGTTCATTTGGAGCGCTTTGAGGCCTATGGTGGAAAAGGAAATATCTTCACTTGTAAACCAGGCAGAAGCATTCTCAGAAACCTCTTTATGATGTGTGCATTCAACTCGGAGAGAGAAGCCTTCCTTTTGATAGAGCAGTTTTGAAACTCTGTTTTTGCAGCATCTGCAAGTGGATATTTGGAGCCCCTTCAGGCCTTCGTTGGAAACGGGAATATCTTCCCATAAAAACTAAACAGAAGCGTTCTGTGAAACTGCTTTGTGTAGTATGAATCCAACTCACAGAGTTGAACACTTCTTTTCAAAGAGCAGTTTTGAAACACTCTTTTTGTAGAATCTGCAAGTGTTCATTTGGAGCGTTTTGAGGCCTATGGTGGAAAAGGAAATATCTTCACATAAAACCTAGACAGAAGCATTCTTTGAAACTTCTTTATGATATGTGCCTTCACCTCACAGAGTCGAACCTTCCTTTTCATGGAGCAGTTTGGAAAGAGTCTCTTTGCAGCATCTGCAAGTGGATATTTGGAGCCGTTTCAGGCCTTCGTTGGAAACGGGAATATCTTCCCATAAAAACTAAACAGAAGCGTTCTGTGAAACTGCTTTGTGTACTATGAATCCAACTCACAGAGTTGAACACTTCTTTTGAAAGAGCAGTTTTGAAACACTCTTTTTGTAGAATCTGCAAGTGTTCATTTGGAGCGCTTTGAGGCCTATGGTGGAAAAGGAAACATCTTCACTTGTAAACCAGGCAGAAGCATTCTCAGAAACCTCTTTATGATGTGTGCATTCAACTCGGAGAGAGAAGCCTTCCTTTTGATAGAGCAGTTTTGAAACTCTGTTTTTGCAGCATCTGCAAGTGGATATTTGGAGCCCCTTCAGGCCTTCGTTGGAAACGGGAATATCTTCCCATAAAAACTAAACAGAAGCGTTCTGTGAAACTGCTTTGTGTAGTATGGATCCAACTCACAGAGTTCAACACTTCTTTTCAAAGAGCAGTTTTGAAACACTCTTTTTGTAGAATCTGCAAGTGTTCATTTGGAGCGTTTTGAGGCCTATGGTGGAAAAGGAAATATCTTCACATAAAACCTAGACAGAAGCATTCTTTGAAACTTCTTTATGATGTGTGCCTTCACCTCACAGAGTTGAACCTTCCTTTTCATGGAGCAGATTGGAAAGAGTCTCTTTGCAGCATCTGCAAGTGCATATTTGGAGCCCATTCAGGCCTTCGTTGGAAACGGGAATATCTTCCCATAAAAACTAAACAGAAGCGTTCTGTGAAACTGCTTTGTGTAGTATGAATCCAACTCACAGAGTTCAACACTTCTTTTCAAAGAGCAGTTTTGAAACACTCTTTTTGTAGAATCTGCAAGTGTTCATTTGGAGCGCTTTGAGGCCTATGGTGGAAAAGGAAATATCTTCACTTGTAAACCAGGCAGAAGCATTCTCAGAAACCTCTTTATGATGTGGGCATTCAACTCGGAGAGAGAAGCCTTCCTTTTGATAGAGCAGTTTTGAAACTCTGTTTTTGCAGCATCTGCAAGTGGATATTTGGAGCCCCTTCAGGCCTTCGTTTGAAACGGGAATATCTTCCCATAAAAACTAAACAGAAGCGTTCTGTGAAACTGCTTTGTGTAGTATGAATCCAACTCACAGAGTTGAACACTTCTTTTCAAAGAGCAGTTTTGAAACACTCGTTTTGTAGAATCTGCAAGTGTTCATTTGGAGCGCTTTGAGGCCTATGATGGAAAAGGAAATATCTTCACATAAAACCTAGACAGAAGCATTCTTTGAAACTTTTTTATGACGTGTGCCTTCAACTCACAGAGTTGAACCTTCCTTTTCATGGAGCAGTTTGGAAAGAGTCTTTTTGCAGCATCTGCAAGTGGATATTTGGAGCCATTTCAGGCGTTCGTTGGAAACGGGAATATCTTCCCATAAAAACTAAACAGAAGCGTTCTGTGAAACTGCTTTGTGTAGTATGAATCCAACTCACAGAGTTGAACACTTCTTTTGAAAGAGCAGTTTTGAAACACTCTTTTTGTAGAATCTGCAAGTGTTCATTTGGAGCGCTTTGAGGCCTATGGTGGAAAAGGAAACATCTTCACTTGTAAACCAGGCAGAAGCATTCTCAGAAACCTCTTTATGATGTGTGCATTCAACTCGGAGAGAGAAGCCTTCCTTTTGATAGAGCAGTTTTGAAACTCTGTTTTTGCAGCATCTGCAAGTGGATATTTGGAGCCCCTTCAGGCCTTCGTTGGAAACGGGAATATCTTCCCATAAAAACTAAACAGAAGCGTTCTGTGAAACTGCTTTGTGTAGTATGAATCCAACTCACAGAGTTGAACACTTCTTTTCAAAGAGCAGTTTTGAAACACTCTTTTTGTAGAATCTGCAAGTGTTCATTTGGAGCGCTTTGAGGCCTATTGTGGAAAAGGAAACATCTTCACTTGTAAACCAGGCAGAAGCATTCTTTGAAACTTCTTTATGATGTGTGCCTTCACCTCACAGAGTTGAACCTTCCTTTTCATGGAGCAGTTTGGAAAGAGTCTCTTTGCAGCATCTGCAAGTGGATATTTGGAGCCCTTTCAGGCCTTCGTTGGAAACGGGAATATCTTCCCATAAAAACTAAACAGAAGCGTTCTGTGAAACTGCTTTGTGTAGTATGAATCCAACTCACAGAGTTGAACACTTCTTTTGAAAGAGTAGTTTGGAGACACTCTTTTTGTAGAATCTGCAAGTGTTCATTTGGAGTGCTTTGAGGCCTATGGTTGAAAAGGAAATATCTTCACATAAAACCTAGACAGAAGCATTCTTTGAAACTTCTTTATGATGTGTGCATTCAACTCACAGAGTTGAACCTTCCTTTTCATGGAGAGGTTTGGAAAGAGTCTTTTTGCAGCATCTGCAAGTGGATATTTGGAGCTCTTTCAGGCCTTCGTTAGAAACGGGAATATCTTCCCATAAAAACTGGACAGAAGCATTCTCACAAACTGCTTTGTGATGTGTGTGTTTAACTCACATAGTTGAACCTTTCCTTTGCTAGAGCAGTTATGAAACTCTCTTTTTGTAGAATCTGCAAGTGTTCATTTGGAGCGATTTGAGGCCTATGGTGGAAAAGGAAATATCTTCACTTGTAAACCAGGCAGAAGCATTCTCAGAAACCTCTTTATGATGTGTGCATTCAACTCGGAGAGAGAAGCCTTCCTTTTGATAGAGCAGTATTGAAACTCTGTTTTTGCAGCATCTGCAAGTGGATATTTGGAGCCCCTTCAGGCCTTCGTTGGAAACGGGAATATCTTCCCATGAAAACTAAACAGAAGCGTTCTGTGAAACTGCTTTGTGTAGTATGAATCCAACTCACAGAGTTGAACACTTCTTTTCAAAGAGCAGTTTTGAAACACTCTTTTTGTAGAATCTGCAAGTGTTCATTTGGAGCGTTTTGAGGCCTATGGTGGAAAAGGAAATATGTTCACATAAAACCTAGACAGAAGCATTCTTTGAAACTTCTTTATGATATGTGCCTTCACCTCACAGAGTTGAACCTTCCTTTTCATGGAGCAGTTTGGAAAGAGTCTCTTTGCAGCATCTGCAAGTGGATATTTGGAGCCCCTTCAGGCCTTCGTTGGAAACGGGAATATCTTCCCATAAAAACTAAACAGAAGCGTTCTGTGAAACTGCTTTGTGTAGTATGAATCCAACTCACAGAGTTGAACACTTCTTTTCAAAGAGCAGTTTTGAAACACTCTTTTTGTAGAATCTGCAAGTGTTCATTTGGAGCGCTTTGAGGCCTATGGTGGAAAAGGAAACATCTTCACTTGTAAACCAGGCAGAAGCATTCTCAGAAACCTCTTTATGATGTGTGCATTCAACTCGGAGAGAGAAGCCTTCCTTTTGATAGAGCAGTTTTGAAACTCTGTTTTTGCAGCATCTGCAAGTGGATATTTGGAGCCCCTTCAGGCCTTCGTTGGAAACGGGAATATCTTCCCATAAAAACTAAACAGAAGCGTTCTGTGAAACTGCTTTGTGTAGTATGAATCCAACTCACAGAGTTGAACACTTCTTTTCAAAGAGCAGTTTTGAAACACTCTCTTTGTAGAATCTGCAAGTGTTCATTTGGAGCGCTTTGAGGCCTATGGTGGAAAAGGGAATATCTTCACATAAAACCTAGACAGAAGCATTCTTTGAAACTTTTTTATGATGTGTGCCTTCAACTCACAGAGTTGAACCTTCCTTTTCATGGAGCAGTTTGGAAAGAGTCTTTTTGCAGCATCTGCAAGTGGATATTTGGAGCCCTTTCAGGCCTTCGTTGGAAACGGGAATATCTTCCCATAAAAACTAAACAGAAGCGTTCTGTGAAACTGCTTTGTGTAGTATGAATCCAACTCACAGAGTTGAACACTTCTTTTGAAAGAGCAGTTTTGAAACACTCTTTTTGTAGAATCTGCAAGTTTTCATTTGGAGTGCTTTGAGGCCTATGGTGGAAAAGGAAATATCTTCACAGAAAACCTAGACAGAAGCATTCTTTGAAACTTCTTTATGATGTGTGCATTCAACTCACAGAGTTGAACCTTCCTTTTCATGGAGAGGTTTGGAAAGAGTCTTTTTGCAGCATCTGCAAGTGGATATTTGGAGCTCTTTCAGGTCTTCGTTAGAAACGGGAATATCTTCCCATAAAAACTGGACAGAAGCATTCTCACAAACTGCTTTGTGATGTGTGTGTTTAACTCACATAGTTGAACCTTTCCTTTGCTAGAGCAGTTTTGAAACACTCTTTTTGTAGAATCTGCAAGTGTTCATTTGGAGCGCTTTGAGGCCTATGGTGGAAAAGGAAATATCTTCACTTGTAAACCAGGCAGAAGCATTCTCAGAAACCTCTTTATGATGTGTGCATTCAACTCGGAGAGAGAAGCCTTCCTTTTGATAGAGCAGTTTTGAAACTCTGTTTTTGCAGCATCTGCAAGTGGATATTTGGAGCCCCTTCAGGCCTTCGTTGGAAACGGGAATATCTTCCCATAAAAACTAAACAGAAGCGTTCTGTGAAACTGCTTTGTGTAGTATGAATCCAACTCACAGAGTTGAACACTTCTTTTCAAAGAGCAGTTTTGAAACACTCTTTTTGTAGAATCTGCAAGTGTTCATTTGGAGCGTTTTGAGGCCTATGGTGGAAAAGGAAATATCTTCACATAAAACCTAGACAGAAGCATTCTTTGAAACTTCTTTATGATATGTGCCTTCACCTCACAGAGTTGAACCTTCCTTTTCATGGAGCAGTTTGGAAAGAGTCTCTTTGCAGCATCTGCAAGTGGATATTTTGAGCCGTTTCAGGCCTTCGTTGGAAACGGGAATATCTTCCCATAAAAACTAAACAGAAGCGTTCTGTGAAACTGCTTTGTGTACTATGAATCCAACTCACAGAGTTGAACACTTCTTTTGAAAGAGCAGTTTTGAAACACTCTTTTTGTAGAATCTGCAAGTGTTCATTTGGAGCGCTTTGAGGCCTATGGTGGAAAAGGAAACATCTTCACTTGTAAACCAGGCAGAAGCATTCTCAGAAACCTCTTTATGATGTGTGCATTCAACTCGGAGAGAGAAGCCTTCCTTTTGATAGAGCAGTTTTGAAACTCTGTTTTTGCAGCATCTGCAAGTGGATATTTGGAGCCCCTTCAAGCCTTCGTTGGAAACGGGAATATCTTCCCATAAAAACTAAACAGAAGCGTTCTGTGAAACTGCTTTGTGTAGTATGAATCCAACTCACAGAGTTGAACACTTCTTTTCAAAGAGCAGTTTTGAAACACTCTTTTTGTAGAATCTGCAAGTGTTCATTTGGAGCGTTTTGAGGCCTATGGTGGAAAAGGAAATATCTTCACATAAAACCTAGACAGAAGCATTCTTTGAAACTTCTTTATGATGTGTGCCTTCACCTCACAGAGTTGAACCTTCCTTTTCATGGAGCAGTTTGGAAAGAGTCTCTTTGCAGCATCTGCAAGTGGATATTTGGAGCCCTTTCAGGCCTTCGTTGGAAACGGGAATATCTTCCCATAAAAACTAAACAGAAGCGTTCTGTGAAACTGCTTTGTGTAGTATGAATCCAACTCACAGAGTTGAACACTTCTTTTGAAAGAGCAGTTTTGAAACACTCTTTTTGTAGAATCTGCAAGTGTTCATTTGGAGCGCTTTGAGGCCTATGGTGGAAAAGGAAATATCTTCACTTGTAAACCAGGCAGAAGCATTCTCAGAAACCTCTTTATGATGTGTGCATTCAACTCGGAGAGAGAAGCCTTCCTTTTGATAGAGCAGTTTTGAAACTCTGTTTTTGCAGCATCTGCAAGTGGATATTTGGAGCCCCTTCAGGCCTTCGTTGGAAACGGGAATATCTTCCCATAAAAACTAAACAGAAGCGTTCTGTGAAACTGCTTTGTGTAGTATGGATCCAACTCACAGAGTTCAACACTTCTTTTCAAAGAGCAGTTTTGAAACACTCTTTTTGTAGAATCTGCAAGTGTTCATTTGGAGCGTTTTGAGGCCTATGGTGGAAAAGGAAATATCTTCACATAAAACCTAGACAGAAGCATTCTTTGAAACTTCTTTATGATGTGTGCCTTCACCTCACAGAGTTGAACCTTCCTTTTCATGGAGCAGATTGGAAAGAGTCTCTTTGCAGCATCTGCAAGTGCATATTTGGAGCCCATTCAGGCCTTCGTTGGAAACGGGAATATCTTCCCATAAAAACTAAACAGAAGCGTTCTGTGAAACTGCTTTGTGTAGTATGAATCCAACTCACAGAGTTCAACACTTCTTTTCAAAGAGCAGTTTTGAAACACTCTTTTTGTAGAATCTGCAAGTGTTCATTTGGAGCGCTTTGAGGCCTATGGTGGAAAAGGAAATATCTTCACTTGTAAACCAGGCAGAAGCATTCTCAGAAACCTCTTTATGATGTGGGCATTCAACTCGGAGAGAGAAGCCTTCCTTTTGATAGAGCAGTTTTGAAACTCTGTTTTTGCAGCATCTGCAAGTGGATATTTGGAGCCCCTTCAGGCCTTCGTTGGAAACGGGAATATCTTCCCATAAAAACTAAACAGAAGCGTTCTGTGAAACTGCTTTGTGTAGTATGAATCCAACTCACAGAGTTGAACACTTCTTTTCAAAGAGCAGTTTTGAAACACTCTTTTTGTAGAATCTGCAAGTGTTCATTTGGAGCGCTTTGAGGCCTATGGTGGAAAAGGAAACATCTTCACTTGTAAACCAGGCAGAAGCATTCTCAGAAACCTCTTTATGATGTGTGCATTCAACTCGGAGAGAGAAGCCTTCCTTTTGATAGAGCAGTTTTGAAACTCTGTTTTTGCAGCATCTGCAAGTGGATATTTGGAGCCCCTTCAGGCCTTCGTTGGAAACGGGAATATCTTCCCATAAAAACTAAACAGAAGCGTTCTGTGAAACTGCTTTGTGTAGTATGAATCCAACTCACAGAGTTGAACACTTCTTTTCAAAGAGCAGTTTTGAAACACTCTCTTTGTAGAATCTGCAAGTGTTCATTTGGAGCGCTTTGAGGCCTATGGTGGAAAAGGAAATATCTCCACATAAAACCTAGACAGAAGCATTCTTTGAAACTTTTTTATGATGTGTGCCTTCAACTCACAGAGTTGAACCTTCCTTTTCATGGAGCAGTTTGGAAAGAGTCTCTTTGCAGCATCTGCAAGTGGATATTTGGAGCCCTTTCAGGCCTTCGTTGGAAACGGGAATATCTTCCCATAAAAACTAAACAGAAGCGTTCTGTGAAACTGCTTTGTGTAGTATGAATCCAACTCACAGAGTTGAACACTTCTTTTGAAAGAGCAGTTTTGAAACACTCTTTTTGTAGAATCTGCAAGTGTTCATTTGGAGCGCTTTGAGGCCTATGGTGGAAAAGGAAATATCTTCACTTGTAAACCAGGCAGAAGCATTCTCAGAAACCTCTTTATGATGTGTGCATTCAACTCGGAGAGAGAAGCCTTCCTTTTGATAGAGCAGTTTTGAAACTCTGTTTTTGCAGCATCTGCAAGTGGATATTTGGAGCCCCTTCAGGCCTTCGTTGGAAACGGGAATATCTTCCCATCAAAACTAAACAGAAGCGTTCTGTGAAACTGCTTTGTGTAGTATGGATCCAACTCACAGAGTTCAACACTTCTTTTCAAAGAGCAGTTTTGAAACACTCTTTTTGTAGAATCTGCAAGTGTTCATTTGGAGCGTTTTGAGGCCTATGGTGGAAAACGAAATATCTTCACATAAAACCTAGACAGAAGCATTCTTTGAAACTTCTTTATGATGTGTGCCTTCACCTCACAGAGTTGAACCTTCCTTTTCATGGAGCAGATTGGAAAGAGTCTCTTTGCAGCATCTGCAAGTGCATATTTGGAGCCCATTCAGGCCTTCGTTGGAAACGGGAATATCTTCCCATAAAAACTAAACAGAAGCGTTCTGTGAAACTGCTTTGTGTAGTATGAATCCAACTCACAGAGTTCAACACTTCTTTTCAAAGAGCAGTTTTGAAACACTCTTTTTGTAGAATCTGCAAGTGTTCATTTGGAGCGCTTTGAGGCCTATGGTGGAAAAGGAAATATCTTCACTTGTAAACCAGGCAGAAGCATTCTCAGAAACCTCTTTATGATGTGGGCATTCAACTCGGAGAGAGAAGCCTTCCTTTTGATAGAGCAGTTTTGAAACTCTGTTTTTGCAGCATCTGCAAGTGGATATTTGGAGCCCCTTCAGGCCTTCGTTGGAAACGGGAATATCTTCCCATAAAAACTAAACAGAAGCGTTCTGTGAAACTGCTTTGTGTAGTATGAATCCAACTCACAGAGTTGAACACTTCTTTTCAAAGAGCAGTTTTGAAACACTCTTTTTGTAGAATCTGCAAGTGTTCATTTGGAGCGCTTTGAGGCCTATGGTGGAAAAGGAAACATCTTCACTTGTAAACCAGGCAGAAGCATTCTCAGAAACCTCTTTATGATGTGTGCATTCAACTCGGAGAGAGAAGCCTTCCTTTTGATAGAGCAGTTTTGAAACTCTGTTTTTGCAGCATCTGCAAGTGGATATTTGGAGCCCCTTCAGGCCTTCGTTGGAAACGGGAATATCTTCCCATAAAAACTAAACAGAAGCGTTCTGTGAAACTGCTTTGTGTAGTATGAATCCAACTCACAGAGTTGAACACTTCTTTTCAAAGAGCAGTTTTGAAACACTCTCTTTGTAGAATCTGCAAGTGTTCATTTGGAGCGCTTTGAGGCCTATGGTGGAAAAGGAAATATCTTCACATAAAACCTAGACAGAAGCATTCTTTGAAACTTTTTTATGATGTGTGCCTTCAACTCACAGAGTTGAACCTTCCTTTTCATGGAGCAGTTTGGAAAGAGTCTTTTTGCAGCATCTGCAAGTGGATATTTGGAGCCCTTTCAGGCCTTCGTTGGAAACGGGAATATCTTCCCATAAAAACTAAACAGAAGCGTTCTGTGAAACTGCTTTGTGTAGTATGAATCCAACTCACAGAGTTGAACACTTCTTTTGAAAGAGCAGTTTTGAAACACTCTTTTTGTAGAATCTGCAAGTTTTCATTTGGAGTGCTTTGAGGCCTATGGTGGAAAAGGAAATATCTTCACAGAAAACCTAGACAGAAGCATTCTTTGAAACTTCTTTATGATGTGTGCATTCAACTCACAGAGTTGAACCTTCCTTTTCATGGAGAGGTTTGGAAAGAGTCTTTTTGCAGCATCTGCAAGTGGATATTTGGAGCTCTTTCAGGTCTTCGTTAGAAACGGGAATATCTTCCCATAAAAACTGGACAGAAGCATTCTCACAAACTGCTTTGTGATGTGTGTGTTTAACTCACATAGTTGAACCTTTCCTTTGCTAGAGCAGTTTTGAAACACTCTTTTTGTAGAATCTACAAGTGTTCATTTGGAGCGCTTTGAGGCCTATGGTGGAAAAGGAAATATCTTCACTTGCAAACCAGGCAGAAGCATTCTCAGAAACCTCTTTATGATGTGTGCATTCAACTCGGAGAGAGAAGCCTTCCTTTTGATAGAGCAGTATTGAAACTCTGTTTTTGCAGCATCTGCAAGTGGATATTTGGAGCCCCTTCAGGCCTTCGTTGGAAACGGGAATATCTTCCCATGAAAACTAAACAGAAGCGTTCTGTGAAACTGCTTTGTGTAGTATGAATCCAACTCACAGAGTTGAACACTTCTTTTCAAAGAGCAGTTTTGAAACACTCTTTTTGTAGAATCTGCAAGTGTTCATTTGGAGCGTTTTGAGGCCTATGGTGGAAAAGGAAATATGTTCACATAAAACCTAGACAGAAGCATTCTTTGAAACTTCTTTATGATATGTGCCTTCACCTCACAGAGTTGAACCTTCCTTTTCATGGAGCAGTTTGGAAAGAGTCTCTTTGCAGCATCTGCAAGTGGATATTTGGAGCCCCTTCAGGCCTTCGTTGGAAACGGGAATATCTTCCCATAAAAACTAAACAGAAGCGTTCTGTGAAACTGCTTTGTGTAGTATGAATCCAACTCACAGAGTTGAACACTTCTTTTCAAAGAGCAGTTTTGAAACACTCTTTTTGTAGAATCTGCAAGTGTTCATTTGGAGCGCTTTGAGGCCTATGGTGGAAAAGGAAACATCTTCACTTGTAAACCAGGCAGAAGCATTCTCAGAAACCTCTTTATGATGTGTGCATTCAACTCGGAGAGAGAAGCCTTCCTTTTGATAGAGCAGTTTTGAAACTCTGTTTTTGCAGCATCTGCAAGTGGATATTTGGAGCCCCTTCAGGCCTTCGTTGGAAACGGGAATATCTTCCCATAAAAACTAAACAGAAGCGTTCTGTGAAACTGCTTTGTGTAGTATGAATCCAACTCACAGAGTTGAACACTTCTTTTCAAAGAGCAGTTTTGAAACACTCTCTTTGTAGAATCTGCAAGTGTTCATTTGGAGCGCTTTGAGGCCTATGGTGGAAAAGGAAATATCTTCACTTGTAAACCAGGCAGAAGCATTCTCAGAAACCTCTTTATGATGTGTGCATTCAACTCGGAGAGAGAAGCCTTCCTTTTGATAGAGCAGTTTTGAAACTCTGTTTTTGCAGCATCTGCAAGTGGATATTTGGAGCCCCTTCAGGCCTTCGTTGGAAACGGGAATATCTTCCCATAAAAACTAAACAGAAGCGTTCTGTGAAACTGCTTTGTGTAGTATGAATCCAACTCACAGAGTTGAACACTTCTTTTCAAAGAGCAGTTTTGAAACACTCTTTTTGTAGAATCTGCAAGTGTTCATTTGGAGCGTTTTGAGGCCTATGGTGGAAAAGGAAATATCTTCACATAAAACCTAGACAGAAGCATTCTTTGAAACTTCTTTATGATATGTGCCTTCACCTCACAGAGTTGAACCTTCCTTTTCATGGAGCAGTTTGGAAAGAGTCTCTTTGCAGCATCTGCAAGTGGATATTTTGAGCCGTTTCAGGCCTTCGTTGGAAACGGGAATATCTTCCCATAAAAACTAAACAGAAGCGTTCTGTGAAACTGCTTTGTGTACTATGAATCCAACTCACAGAGTTGAACACTTCTTTTGAAAGAGCAGTTTTGAAACACTCTTTTTGTAGAATCTGCAAGTGTTCATTTGGAGCGCTTTGAGGCCTATGGTGGAAAAGGAAACATCTTCACTTGTAAACCAGGCAGAAGCATTCTCAGAAACCTCTTTATGATGTGTGCATTCAACTCGGAGAGAGAAGCCTTCCTTTTGATAGAGCAGTTTTGAAACTCTGTTTTTGCAGCATCTGCAAGTGGATATTTGGAGCCCCTTCAAGCCTTCGTTGGAAACGGGAATATCTTCCCATAAAAACTAAACAGAAGCGTTCTGTGAAACTGCTTTGTGTAGTATGAATCCAACTCACAGAGTTGAACACTTCTTTTCAAAGAGCAGTTTTGAAACACTCTTTTTGTAGAATCTGCAAGTGTTCATTTGGAGCGTTTTGAGGCCTATGGTGGAAAAGGAAATATCTTCACATAAAACCTAGACAGAAGCATTCTTTGAAACTTCTTTATTATGTGTGCCTTCACCTCACAGAGTTGAACCTTCCTTTTCATGGAGCAGTTTGGAAAGAGTCTCTTTGCAGCATCTGCAAGTGGATATTTGGAGCCCTTTCAGGCCTTCGTTGGAAACGGGAATATCTTCCCATAAAAACTAAACAGAAGCGTTCTGTGAAACTGCTTTGTGTAGTATGAATCCAACTCACAGAGTTGAACACTTCTTTTGAAAGAGCAGTTTTGAAACACTCTTTTTGTAGAATCTGCAAGTGTTCATTTGGAGCGCTTTGAGGCCTATGGTGGAAAAGGAAATATCTTCACTTGTAAACCAGGCAGAAGCATTCTCAGAAACCTCTTTATGATGTGTGCATTCAACTCGGAGAGAGAAGCCTTCCTTTTGATAGAGCAGTTTTGAAACTCTGTTTTTGCAGCATCTGCAAGTGGATATTTGGAGCCCCTTCAGGCCTTCGTTGGAAACGGGAATATCTTCCCATAAAAACTAAACAGAAGCGTTCTGTGAAACTGCTTTGTGTAGTATGGATCCAACTCACAGAGTTCAACACTTCTTTTCAAAGAGCAGTTTTGAAACACTCTTTTTGTAGAATCTGCAAGTGTTCATTTGGAGCGTTTTGAGGCCTATGGTGGAAAAGGAAATATCTTCACATAAAACCTAGACAGAAGCATTCTTTGAAACTTCTTTATGATGTGTGCCTTCACCTCACAGAGTTGAACCTTCCTTTTCATGGAGCAGATTGGAAAGAGTCTCTTTGCAGCATCTGCAAGTGCATATTTGGAGCCCATTCAGGCCTTCGTTGGAAACGGGAATATCTTCCCATAAAAACTAAACAGAAGCGTTCTGTGAAACTGCTTTGTGTAGTATGAATCCAACTCACAGAGTTCAACACTTCTTTTCAAAGAGCAGTTTTGAAACACTCTTTTTGTAGAATCTGCAAGTGTTCATTTGGAGCGCTTTGAGGCCTATGGTGGAAAAGGAAATATCTTCACTTGTAAACCAGGCAGAAGCATTCTCAGAAACCTCTTTATGATGTGGGCATTCAACTCGGAGAGAGAAGCCTTCCTTTTGATAGAGCAGTTTTGAAACTCTGTTTTTGCAGCATCTGCAAGTGGATATTTGGAGCCCCTTCAGGCCTTCGTTGGAAACGGGAATATCTTCCCATAAAAACTAAACAGAAGCGTTCTGTGAAACTGCTTTGTGTAGTATGAATCCAACTCACAGAGTTGAACACTTCTTTTCAAAGAGCAGTTTTGAAACACTCTTTTTGTAGAATCTGCAAGTGTTCATTTGGAGCGCTTTGAGGCCTATGGTGGAACAGGAAACATCTTCACTTGTAAACCAGGCAGAAGCATTCTCAGAAACCTCTTTATGATGTGTGCATTCAACTCGGAGAGAGAAGCCTTCCTTTTGATAGAGCAGTTTTGAAACTCTGTTTTTGCAGCATCTGCAAGTGGATATTTGGAGCCCCTTCAGGCCTTCGTTGGAAACGGGAATATCTTCCCATAAAAACTAAACAGAAGCGTTCTGTGAAACTGCTTTGTGTAGTATGAATCCAACTCACAGAGTTGAACACTTCTTTTCAAAGAGCAGTTTTGAAACACTCTCTTTGTAGAATCTGCAAGTGTTCATTTGGAGCGCTTTGAGGCCTATGGTGGAAAAGGAAATATCTTCACATAAAACCTAGACAGAAGCATTCTTTGAAACTTTTTTATGATGTGTGCCTTCAACTCACAGAGTTGAACCTTCCTTTTCATGGAGCAGTTTGGAAAGAGTCTCTTTGCAGCATCTGCAAGTGGATATTTGGAGCCCTTTCAGGCCTTCGTTGGAAACGGGAATATCTTCCCATAAAAACTAAACAGAAGCGTTCTGTGAAACTGCTTTGTGTAGTATGAATCCAACTCACAGAGTTGAACACTTCTTTTGAAAGAGCAGTTTTGAAACACTCTTTTTGTAGAATCTGCAAGTGTTCATTTGGAGCGCTTTGAGGCCTATGGTGGAAAAGGAAATATCTTCACTTGTAAACCAGGCAGAAGCATTCTCAGAAACCTCTTTATGATGTGTGCATTCAACTCGGAGAGAGAAGCCTTCCTTTTGATAGAGCAGTTTTGAAACTCTGTTTTTGCAGCATCTGCAAGTGGATATTTGGAGCCCCTTCAGGCCTTCGTTGGAAACGGGAATATCTTCCCATCAAAACTAAACAGAAGCGTTCTGTGAAACTGCTTTGTGTAGTATGGATCCAACTCACAGAGTTCAACACTTCTTTTCAAAGAGCAGTTTTGAAACACTCTTTTTGTAGAATCTGCAAGTGTTCATTTGGAGCGTTTTGAGGCCTATGGTGGAAAAGGAAATATCTTCACATAAAACCTAGACAGAAGCATTCTTTGAAACTTCTTTATGATGTGTGCCTTCACCTCACAGAGTTGAACCTTCCTTTTCATGGAGCAGATTGGAAAGAGTCTCTTTGCAGCATCTGCAAGTGCATATTTGGAGCCCATTCAGGCCTTCGTTGGAAACGGGAATATCTTCCCATAAAAACTAAACAGAAGCGTTCTGTGAAACTGCTTTGTGTAGTATGAATCCAACTCACAGAGTTCAACACTTCTTTTCAAAGAGCAGTTTTGAAACACTCTTTTTGTAGAATCTGCAAGTGTTCATTTGGAGCGCTTTGAGGCCTATGGTGGAAAAGGAAATATCTTCACTTGTAAACCAGGCAGAAGCATTCTCAGAAACCTCTTTATGATGTGGGCATTCAACTCGGAGAGAGAAGCCTTCCTTTTGATAGAGCAGTTTTGAAACTCTGTTTTTGCAGCATCTGCAAGTGGATATTTGGAGCCCCTTCAGGCCTTCGTTGGAAACGGGAATATCTTCCCATAAAAACTAAACAGAAGCGTTCTGTGAAACTGCTTTGTGTAGTATGAATCCAACTCACAGAGTTGAACACTTCTTTTCAAAGAGCAGTTTTGAAACACTCTTTTTGTAGAATCTGCAAGTGTTCATTTGGAGCGCTTTGAGGCCTATGGTGGAAAAGGAAACATCTTCACTTGTAAACCAGGCAGAAGCATTCTCAGAAACCTCTTTATGATGTGTGCATTCAACTCGGAGAGAGAAGCCTTCCTTTTGATAGAGCAGTTTTGAAACTCTGTTTTTGCAGCATCTGCAAGTGGATATTTGGAGCCCCTTCAGGCCTTCGTTGGAAACGGGAATATCTTCCCATAAAAACTAAACAGAAGCGTTCTGTGAAACTGCTTTGTGTAGTATGAATCCAACTCACAGAGTTGAACACTTCTTTTCAAAGAGCAGTTTTGAAACACTCTCTTTGTAGAATCTGCAAGTGTTCATTTGGAGCGCTTTGAGGCCTATGGTGGAAAAGGAAATATCTTCACATAAAACCTAGACAGAAGCATTCTTTGAAACTTTTTTATGATGTGTGCCTTCAACTCACAGAGTTGAACCTTCCTTTTCATGGAGCAGTTTGGAAAGAGTCTTTTTGCAGCATCTGCAAGTGGATATTTGGAGCCCTTTCAGGCCTTCGTTGGAAACGGGAATATCTTCCCATAAAAACTAAACAGAAGCGTTCTGTGAAACTGCTTTGTGTAGTATGAATCCAACTCACAGAGTTGAACACTTCTTTTGAAAGAGCAGTTTTGAAACACTCTTTTTGTAGAATCTGCAAGTTTTCATTTGGAGTGCTTTGAGGCCTATGGTGGAAAAGGAAATATCTTCACAGAAAACCTAGACAGAAGCATTCTTTGAAACTTCTTTATGATGTGTGCATTCAACTCACAGAGTTGAACCTTCCTTTTCATGGAGAGGTTTGGAAAGAGTCTTTTTGCAGCATCTGCAAGTGGATATTTGGAGCTCTTTCAGGTCTTCGTTAGAAACGGGAATATCTTCCCATAAAAACTGGACAGAAGCATTCTCACAAACTGCTTTGTGATGTGTGTGTTTAACTCACATAGTTGAACCTTTCCTTTGCTAGAGCAGTTTTGAAACACTCTTTTTGTAGAATCTACAAGTGTTCATTTGGAGCGCTTTGAGGCCTATGGTGGAAAAGGAAATATCTTCACTTGCAAACCAGGCAGAAGCATTCTCAGAAACCTCTTTATGATGTGTGCATTCAACTCGGAGAGAGAAGCCTTCCTTTGATAGAGCAGTATTGAAACTCTGTTTTTGCAGCATCTGCAAGTGGATATTTGGAGCCCCTTCAGGCCTTCGTTGGAAACGGGAATATCTTCCCATGAAAACTAAACAGAAGCGTTCTGTGAAACTGCTTTGTGTAGTATGAATCCAACTCACAGAGTTGAACACTTCTTTTCAAAGAGCAGTTTTGAAACACTCTTTTTGTAGAATCTGCAAGTGTTCATTTGGAGCGTTTTGAGGCCTATGGTGGAAAAGGAAATATGTTCACATAAAACCTAGACAGAAGCATTCTTTGAAACTTCTTTATGATATGTGCCTTCACCTCACAGAGTTGAACCTTCCTTTTCATGGAGCAGTTTGGAAAGAGTCTCTTTGCAGCATCTGCAAGTGGATATTTGGAGCCCCTTCAGGCCTTCGTTGGAAACGGGAATATCTTCCCATAAAAACTAAACAGAAGCGTTCTGTGAAACTGCTTTGTGTAGTATGAATCCAACTCACAGAGTTGAACACTTCTTTTCAAAGAGCAGTTTTGAAACACTCTCTTTGTAGAATCTGCAAGTGTTCATTTGGAGCGCTTTGAGGCCTATGGTGGAAAAGGAAATATCTTCACATAAAACCTAGACAGAAGCATTCTTTGAAACTTTTTTATGATGTGTGCCTTCAACTCACAGAGTTGAACCTTCCTTTTCATGGAGCAGTTTGGAAAGAGTCTTTTTGCAGCATCTGCAAGTGGATATTTGGAGCCCTTTCAGGCCTTCGTTGGAAACGGGAATATCTTCCCATAAAAACTAAACAGAAGCGTTCTGTGAAACTGCTTTGTGTAGTATGAATCCAACTCACAGAGTTGAACACTTCTTTTGAAAGAGCAGTTTTGAAACACTCTTTTTGTAGAATCTGCAAGTTTTCATTTGGAGTGCTTTGAGGCCTATGGTGGAAAAGGAAATATCTTCACAGAAAACCTAGACAGAAGCATTCTTTGAAACTTCTTTATGATGTGTGCATTCAACTCACAGAGTTGAACCTTCCTTTTCATGGAGAGGTTTGGAAAGAGTCTTTTTGCAGCATCTGCAAGTGGATATTTGGAGCTCTTTCAGGTCTTCGTTAGAAACGGGAATATCTTCCCATAAAAACTGGACAGAAGCATTCTCACAAACTGCTTTGTGATGTGTGTGTTTAACTCACATAGTTGAACCTTTCCTTTGCTAGAGCAGTTTTGAAACACTCTTTTTGTAGAATCTACAAGTGTTCATTTGGAGCGCTTTGAGGCCTATGGTGGAAAAGGAAATATCTTCACTTGCAAACCAGGCAGAAGCATTCTCAGAAACCTCTTTATGATGTGTGCATTCAACTCGGAGAGAGAAGCCTTCCTTTTGATAGAGCAGTATTGAAACTCTGTTTTTGCAGCATCTGCAAGTGGATATTTGGAGCCCCTTCAGGCCTTCGTTGGAAACGGGAATATCTTCCCATGAAAACTAAACAGAAGCGTTCTGTGAAACTGCTTTGTGTAGTATGAATCCAACTCACAGAGTTGAAAACTTCTTTTCAAAGAGCAGTTTTGAAACACTCTTTTTGTAGAATCTGCAAGTGTTCATTTGGAGCGTTTTGAGGCCTATGGTGGAAAAGGAAATATGTTCACATAAAACCTAGACAGAAGCATTCTTTGAAACTTCTTTATGATATGTGCCTTCACCTCACAGAGTTGAACCTTCCTTTTCATGGAGCAGTTTGGAAAGAGTCTCTTTGCAGCATCTGCAAGTGGATATTTGGAGCCCCTTCAGGCCTTCGTTGGAAACGGGAATATCTTCCCATAAAAACTAAACAGAAGCGTTCTGTGAAACTGCTTTGTGTAGTATGAATCCAACTCACAGAGTTGAACACTTCTTTTCAAAGAGCAGTTTTGAAACACTCTTTTTGTAGAATCTGCAAGTGTTCATTTGGAGCGCTTTGAGGCCTATGGTGGAAAAGGAAACATCTTCACTTGTAAACCAGGCAGAAGCATTCTCAGAAACCTCTTTATGATGTGTGCATTCAACTCGGAGAGAGAAGCCTTCCTTTTGATAGAGCAGTTTTGAAACTCTGTTTTTGCAGCATCTGCAAGTGGATATTTGGAGCCCCTTCAGGCCTTCGTTGGAAACGGGAATATCTTCCCATAAAAACTAAACAGAAGCGTTCTGTGAAACTGCTTTGTGTAGTATGAATCCAACTCACAGAGTTGAACACTTCTTTTCAAAGAGCAGTTTTGAAACACTCTCTTTGTAGAATCTGCAAGTGTTCATTTGGAGCGCTTTGAGGCCTATGGTGGAAAAGGGAATATCTTCACATAAAACCTAGACAGAAGCATTCTTTGAAACTTTTTTATGATGTGTGCCTTCAACTCACAGAGTTGAACCTTCCTTTTCATGGAGCAGTTTGGAAAGAGTCTTTTTGCAGCATCTGCAAGTGGATATTTGGAGCCCTTTCAGGCCTTCGTTGGAAACGGGAATATCTTCCCATAAAAACTAAACAGAAGCGTTCTGTGAAACTGCTTTGTGTAGTATGAATCCAACTCACAGAGTTGAACACTTCTTTTGAAAGAGCAGTTTTGAAACACTCTTTTTGTAGAATCTGCAAGTTTTCATTTGGAGTGCTTTGAGGCCTATGGTGGAAAAGGAAATATCTTCACAGAAAACCTAGACAGAAGCATTCTTTGAAACTTCTTTATGATGTGTGCATTCAACTCACAGAGTTGAACCTTCCTTTTCATGGAGAGGTTTGGAAAGAGTCTTTTTGCAGCATCTGCAAGTGGATATTTGGAGCTCTTTCAGGTCTTCGTTAGAAACGGGAATATCTTCCCATAAAAACTGGACAGAAGCATTCTCACAAACTGCTTTGTGATGTGTGTGTTTAACTCACATAGTTGAACCTTTCCTTTGCTAGAGCAGTTTTGAAACACTCTTTTTGTAGAATCTGCAAGTGTTCATTTGGAGCGCTTTGAGGCCTATGGTGGAAAAGGAAATATCTTCACTTGTAAACCAGGCAGAAGCATTCTCAGAAACCTCTTTATGATGTGTGCATTCAACTCGGAGAGAGAAGCCTTCCTTTTGATAGAGCAGTTTTGAAACTCTGTTTTTGCAGCATCTGCAAGTGGATATTTGGAGCCCCTTCAGGCCTTCGTTGGAAACGGGAATATCTTCCCATAAAAACTAAACAGAAGCGTTCTGTGAAACTGCTTTGTGTAGTATGAATCCAACTCACAGAGTTGAACACTTCTTTTCAAAGAGCAGTTTTGAAACACTCTTTTTGTAGAATCTGCAAGTGTTCATTTGGAGCGTTTTGAGGCCTATGGTGGAAAAGGAAATATCTTCACATAAAACCTAGACAGAAGCATTCTTTGAAACTTCTTTATGATATGTGCCTTCACCTCACAGAGTTGAACCTTCCTTTTCATGGAGCAGTTTGGAAAGAGTCTCTTTGCAGCATCTGCAAGTGGATATTTTGAGCCGTTTCAGGCCTTCGTTGGAAACGGGAATATCTTCCCATAAAAACTAAACAGAAGCGTTCTGTGAAACTGCTTTGTGTACTATGAATCCAACTCACAGAGTTGAACACTTCTTTTGAAAGAGCAGTTTTGAAACACTCTTTTTGTAGAATCTGCAAGTGTTCATTTGGAGCGCTTTGAGGCCTATGGTGGAAAAGGAAACATCTTCACTTGTAAACCAGGCAGAAGCATTCTCAGAAACCTCTTTATGATGTGTGCATTCAACTCGGAGAGAGAAGCCTTCCTTTTGATAGAGCAGTTTTGAAACTCTGTTTTTGCAGCATCTGCAAGTGGATATTTGGAGCCCCTTCAAGCCTTCGTTGGAAACGGGAATATCTTCCCATAAAAACTAAACAGAAGCGTTCTGTGAAACTGCTTTGTGTAGTATGAATCCAACTCACAGAGTTGAACACTTCTTTTCAAAGAGCAGTTTTGAAACACTCTTTTTGTAGAATCTGCAAGTGTTCATTTGGAGCGTTTTGAGGCCTATGGTGGAAAAGGAAATATCTTCACATAAAACCTAGACAGAAGCATTCTTTGAAACTTCTTTATGATGTGTGCCTTCACCTCACAGAGTTGAACCTTCCTTTTCATGGAGCAGTTTGGAAAGAGTCTCTTTGCAGCATCTGCAAGTGGATATTTGGAGCCCTTTCAGGCCTTCGTTGGAAACGGGAATATCTTCCCATAAAAACTAAACAGAAGCGTTCTGTGAAACTGCTTTGTGTAGTATGAATCCAACTCACAGAGTTGAACACTTCTTTTGAAAGAGCAGTTTTGAAACACTCTTTTTGTAGAATCTGCAAGTGTTCATTTGGAGCGCTTTGAGGCCTATGGTGGAAAAGGAAATATCTTCACTTGTAAACCAGGCAGAAGCATTCTCAGAAACCTCTTTATGATGTGTGCATTCAACTCGGAGAGAGAAGCCTTCCTTTTGATAGAGCAGTTTTGAAACTCTGTTTTTGCAGCATCTGCAAGTGGATATTTGGAGCCCCTTCAGGCCTTCGTTGGAAACGGGAATATCTTCCCATAAAAACTAAACAGAAGCGTTCTGTGAAACTGCTTTGTGTAGTATGGATCCAACTCACAGAGTTCAACACTTCTTTTCAAAGAGCAGTTTTGAAACACTCTTTTTGTAGAATCTGCAAGTGTTCATTTGGAGCGTTTTGAGGCCTATGGTGGAAAAGGAAATATCTTCACATAAAACCTAGACAGAAGCATTCTTTGAAACTTCTTTATGATGTGTGCCTTCACCTCACAGAGTTGAACCTTCCTTTTCATGGAGCAGATTGGAAAGAGTCTCTTTGCAGCATCTGCAAGTGCATATTTGGAGCCCATTCAGGCCTTCGTTGGAAACGGGAATATCTTCCCATAAAAACTAAACAGAAGCGTTCTGTGAAACTGCTTTGTGTAGTATGAATCCAACTCACAGAGTTCAACACTTCTTTTCAAAGAGCAGTTTTGAAACACTCTTTTTGTAGAATCTGCAAGTGTTCATTTGGAGCGCTTTGAGGCCTATGGTGGAAAAGGAAATATCTTCACTTGTAAACCAGGCAGAAGCATTCTCAGAAACCTCTTTATGATGTGGGCATTCAACTCGGAGAGAGAAGCCTTCCTTTTGATAGAGCAGTTTTGAAACTCTGTTTTTGCAGCATCTGCAAGTGGATATTTGGAGCCCCTTCAGGCCTTCGTTGGAAACGGGAATATCTTCCCATAAAAACTAAACAGAAGCGTTCTGTGAAACTGCTTTGTGTAGTATGAATCCAACTCACAGAGTTGAACACTTCTTTTCAAAGAGCAGTTTTGAAACACTCTTTTTGTAGAATCTGCAAGTGTTCATTTGGAGCGCTTTGAGGCCTATGGTGGAAAAGGAAACATCTTCACTTGTAAACCAGGCAGAAGCATTCTCAGAAACCTCTTTATGATGTGTGCATTCAACTCGGAGAGAGAAGCCTTCCTTTTGATAGAGCAGTTTTGAAACTCTGTTTTTGCAGCATCTGCAAGTGGATATTTGGAGCCCCTTCAGGCCTTCGTTGGAAACGGGAATATCTTCCCATAAAAACTAAACAGAAGCGTTCTGTGAAACTGCTTTGTGTAGTATGAATCCAACTCACAGAGTTGAACACTTCTTTTCAAAGAGCAGTTTTGAAACACTCTCTTTGTAGAATCTGCAAGTGTTCATTTGGAGCGCTTTGAGGCCTATGGTGGAAAAGGAAATATCTTCACATAAAACCTAGACAGAAGCATTCTTTGAAACTTTTTTATGATGTGTGCCTTCAACTCACAGAGTTGAACCTTCCTTTTCATGGAGCAGTTTGGAAAGAGTCTCTTTGCAGCATCTGCAAGTGGATATTTGGAGCCCTTTCAGGCCTTCGTTGGAAACGGGAATATCTTCCCATAAAAACTAAACAGAAGCGTTCTGTGAAACTGCTTTGTGTAGTATGAATCCAACTCACAGAGTTGAACACTTCTTTTGAAAGAGCAGTTTTGAAACACTCTTTTTGTAGAATCTGCAAGTGTTCATTTGGAGCGCTTTGAGGCCTATGGTGGAAAAGGAAATATCTTCACTTGTAAACCAGGCAGAAGCATTCTCAGAAACCTCTTTATGATGTGTGCATTCAACTCGGAGAGAGAAGCCTTCCTTTTGATAGAGCAGTTTTGAAACTCTGTTTTTGCAGCATCTGCAAGTGGATATTTGGAGCCCCTTCAGGCCTTCGTTGGAAACGGGAATATCTTCCCATCAAAACTAAACAGAAGCGTTCTGTGAAACTGCTTTGTGTAGTATGGATCCAACTCACAGAGTTCAACACTTCTTTTCAAAGAGCAGTTTTGAAACACTCTTTTTGTAGAATCTGCAAGTGTTCATTTGGAGCGTTTTGAGGCCTATGGTGGAAAAGGAAATATCTTCACATAAAACCTAGACAGAAGCATTCTTTGAAACTTCTTTATGATGTGTGCCTTCACCTCACAGAGTTGAACCTTCCTTTTCATGGAGCAGATTGGAAAGAGTCTCTTTGCAGCATCTGCAAGTGCATATTTGGAGCCCATTCAGGCCTTCGTTGGAAACGGGAATATCTTCCCATAAAAACTAAACAGAAGCGTTCTGTGAAACTGCTTTGTGTAGTATGAATCCAACTCACAGAGTTCAACACTTCTTTTCAAAGAGCAGTTTTGAAACACTCTTTTTGTAGAATCTGCAAGTGTTCATTTGGAGCGCTTTGAGGCCTATGGTGGAAAAGGAAATATCTTCACTTGTAAACCAGGCAGAAGCATTCTCAGAAACCTCTTTATGATGTGGGCATTCAACTCGGAGAGAGAAGCCTTCCTTTTGATAGAGCAGTTTTGAAACTCTGTTTTTGCAGCATCTGCAAGTGGATATTTGGAGCCCCTTCAGGCCTTCGTTGGAAACGGGAATATCTTCCCATAAAAACTAAACAGAAGCGTTCTGTGAAACTGCTTTGTGTAGTATGAATCCAACTCACAGAGTTGAACACTTCTTTTCAAAGAGCAGTTTTGAAACACTCTTTTTGTAGAATCTGCAAGTGTTCATTTGGAGCGCTTTGAGGCCTATGGTGGAAAAGGAAACATCTTCACTTGTAAACCAGGCAGAAGCATTCTCAGAAACCTCTTTATGATGTGTGCATTCAACTCGGAGAGAGAAGCCTTCCTTTTGATAGAGCAGTTTTGAAACTCTGTTTTTGCAGCATCTGCAAGTGGATATTTGGAGCCCCTTCAGGCCTTCGTTGGAAACGGGAATATCTTCCCATAAAAACTAAACAGAAGCGTTCTGTGAAACTGCTTTGTGTAGTATGAATCCAACTCACAGAGTTGAACACTTCTTTTCAAAGAGCAGTTTTGAAACACTCTCTTTGTAGAATCTGCAAGTGTTCATTTGGAGCGCTTTGAGGCCTATGGTGGAAAAGGAAATATCTTCACATAAAACCTAGACAGAAGCATTCTTTGAAACTTTTTTATGATGTGTGCCTTCAACTCACAGAGTTGAACCTTCCTTTTCATGGAGCAGTTTGGAAAGAGTCTCTTTGCAGCATCTGCAAGTGGATATTTGGAGCCCTTTCAGGCCTTCGTTGGAAACGGGAATATCTTCCCATAAAAACTAAACAGAAGCGTTCTGTGAAACTGCTTTGTGTAGTATGAATCCAACTCACAGAGTTGAACACTTCTTTTGAAAGAGCAGTTTTGAAACACTCTTTTTGTAGAATCTGCAAGTGTTCATTTGGAGCGCTTTGAGGCCTATGGTGGAAAAGGAAATATCTTCACTTGTAAACCAGGCAGAAGCATTCTCAGAAACCTCTTTATGATGTGTGCATTCAACTCGGAGAGAGAAGCCTTCCTTTTGATAGAGCAGTTTTGAAACTCTGTTTTTGCAGCATCTGCAAGTGGATATTTGGAGCCCCTTCAGGCCTTCGTTGGAAACGGGAATATCTTCCCATCAAAACTAAACAGAAGCGTTCTGTGAAACTGCTTTGTGTAGTATGGATCCAACTCACAGAGTTGAACACTTCTTTTCAAAGAGCAGTTTTGAAACACTCTTTTTGTAGAATCTGCAAGTGTTCATTTGGAGCGTTTTGAGGCCTATGGTGGAAAAGGAAATATCTTCACATAAAACCTAGACAGAAGCATTCTTTGAAACTTCTTTATGATGTGTGCCTTCACCTCACAGAGTTGAACCTTCCTTTTCATGGAGCAGATTGGAAAGAGTCTCTTTGCAGCATCTGCAAGTGCATATTTGGAGCCCATTCAGGCCTTCGTTGGAAACGGGAATATCTTCCCATAAAAACTAAACAGAAGCGTTCTGTGAAA
This sequence comes from Pongo pygmaeus, assembly GCF_028885625.2. NCBI lineage: Eukaryota > Metazoa > Chordata > Mammalia > Primates > Hominidae > Pongo > Pongo pygmaeus. The sequence goes on from NC_072393.2 coordinate 30,545,244, forward strand.
CTGCTTTGTGTAGTATGAATCCAACTCACAGAGTTCAACACTTCTTTTCAAAGAGCAGTTTTGAAACACTCTTTTTGTAGAATCTGCAAGTGTTCATTTGGAGCGCTTTGAGGCCTATGGTGGAAAAGGAAATATCTTCACTTGTAAACCAGGCAGAAGCATTCTCAGAAACCTCTTTATGATGTGGGCATTCAACTCGGAGAGAGAAGCCTTCCTTTTGATAGAGCAGTTTTGAAACTCTGTTTTTGCAGCATCTGCAAGTGGATATTTGGAGCCCCTTCAGGCCTTCGTTGGAAACGGGAATATCTTCCCATAAAAACTAAACAGAAGCGTTCTGTGAAACTGCTTTGTGTAGTATGAATCCAACTCACAGAGTTGAACACTTCTTTTCAAAGAGCAGTTTTGAAACACTCTTTTTGTAGAATCTGCAAGTGTTCATTTGGAGCGCTTTGAGGCCTATGGTGGAAAAGGAAACATCTTCACTTGTAAACCAGGCAGAAGCATTCTCAGAAACCTCTTTATGATGTGTGCATTCAACTCGGAGAGAGAAGCCTTCCTTTTGATAGAGCAGTTTTGAAACTCTGTTTTTGCAGCATCTGCAAGTGGATATTTGGAGCCCCTTCAGGCCTTCGTTGGAAACGGGAATATCTTCCCATAAAAACTAAACAGAAGCGTTCTGTGAAACTGCTTTGTGTAGTATGAATCCAACTCACAGAGTTGAACACTTCTTTTCAAAGAGCAGTTTTGAAACACTCTCTTTGTAGAATCTGCAAGTGTTCATTTGGAGCGCTTTGAGGCCTATGGTGGAAAAGGAAATATCTTCACATAAAACCTAGACAGAAGCATTCTTTGAAACTTTTTTATGATGTGTGCCTTCAACTCACAGAGTTGAACCTTCCTTTTCATGGAGCAGTTTGGAAAGAGTCTTTTTGCAGCATCTGCAAGTGGATATTTGGAGCCCTTTCAGGCCTTCGTTGGAAACGGGAATATCTTCCCATAAAAACTAAACAGAAGCGTTCTGTGAAACTGCTTTGTGTAGTATGAATCCAACTCACAGAGTTGAACACTTCTTTTGAAAGAGCAGTTTTGAAACACTCTTTTTGTAGAATCTGCAAGTTTTCATTTGGAGTGCTTTGAGGCCTATGGTGGAAAAGGAAATATCTTCACAGAAAACCTAGACAGAAGCATTCTTTGAAACTTCTTTATGATGTGTGCATTCAACTCACAGAGTTGAACCTTCCTTTTCATGGAGAGGTTTGGAAAGAGTCTTTTTGCAGCATCTGCAAGTGGATATTTGGAGCTCTTTCAGGTCTTCGTTAGAAACGGGAATATCTTCCCATAAAAACTGGACAGAAGCATTCTCACAAACTGCTTTGTGATGTGTGTGTTTAACTCACATAGTTGAACCTTTCCTTTGCTAGAGCAGTTTTGAAACACTCTTTTTGTAGAATCTGCAAGTGTTCATTTGGAGCGCTTTGAGGCCTATGGTGGAAAAGGAAATATCTTCAGTTGTAAACCAGGCAGAAGCATTCTCAGAAACCTCTTTATGATGTGTGCATTCAACTCGGAGAGAGAAGCCTTCCTTTTGATAGAGCAGTTTTGAAACTCTGTTTTTGCAGCATCTGCAAGTGGATATTTGGAGCCCCTTCAGGCCTTCGTTGGAAACGGGAATATCTTCCCATAAAAACTAAACAGAAGCGTTCTGTGAAACTGCTTTGTGTAGTATGAATCCAACTCACAGAGTTGAACACTTCTTTTCAAAGAGCAGTTTTGAAACACTCTTTTTGTAGAATCTGCAAGTGTTCATTTGGAGCGTTTTGAGGCCTATGGTGGAAAAGGAAATATCTTCACATAAAACCTAGACAGAAGCATTCTTTGAAACTTCTTTATGATATGTGCCTTCACCTCACAGAGTTGAACCTTCCTTTTCATGGAGCAGTTTGGAAAGAGTCTCTTTGCAGCATCTGCAAGTGGATATTTGGAGCCGTTTCAGGCCTTCGTTGGAAACGGGAATATCTTCCCATAAAAACTAAACAGAAGCGTTCTGTGAAACTGCTTTGTGTATTATGAATCCAACTCACAGAGTTGAACACTTCTTTTGAAAGAGCAGTTTTGAAACACTCTTTTTGTAGAATCTGCAAGTGTTCATTTGGAGCGCTTTGAGGCCTATGGTGGAAAAGGAAACATCTTCACTTGTAAACCAGGCAGAAGCATTCTCAGAAACCTCTTTATGATGTGTGCATTCAACTCGGAGAGAGAAGCCTTCCTTTTGATAGAGCAGTTTTGAAACTCTGTTTTTGCAGCATCTGCAAGTGGATATTTGGAGCCCCTTCAAGCCTTCGTTGGAAACGGGAATATCTTCCCATAAAAACTAAACAGAAGCGTTCTGTGAAACTGCTTTGTGTAGTATGAATCCAACTCACAGAGTTGAACACTTCTTTTCAAAGAGCAGTTTTGAAACACTCTTTTTGTAGAATCTGCAAGTGTTCATTTGGAGCGTTTTGAGGCCTACGGTGGAAAAGGAAATATCTTCACATAAAACCTAGACAGAAGCATTCTTTGAAACTTCTTTATGATGTGTGCCTTCACCTCACAGAGTTGAACCTTCCTTTTCATGGAGCAGTTTGGAAAGAGTCTCTTTGCAGCATCTGCAAGTGGATATTTGGAGCCCTTTCAGGCCTTCGTTGGAAACGGGAATATCTTCCCATAAAAACTAAACAGAAGCGTTCTGTGAAACTGCTTTGTGTAGTATGAATCCAACTCACAGAGTTGAACACTTCTTTTCAAAGAGCAGTTTTGAAACACTCTTTTTGTAGAATCTGCAAGTGTTCATTTGGAGCGCTTTGAGGCCTATGGTGGAAAAGGAAATATCTTCCCTTGTAAACCAGGCAGAAGCATTCTCAGAAACCTCTTTATGATGTGTGCATTCAACTCGGAGAGAGAAGCCTTCCTTTTGATAGAGCTGTTTTGAAACTCTGTTTTTGCAGCATCTGCAAGTGGATATTTGGAGCCCCTTCAGGCCTTCGTTGGAAACGGGAATATCTTCCCATAAAAACTAAACAGAAGCGTTCTGTGAAACTGCTTTGTGTAGTGTGAATCCAACTCACAGAGTTGAACACTTCTTTTCAAAGAGCAGTTTTGAAACACTCTTTTTGTAGAATCTGCCAGGGTTCATTTGGAGCGTTTTGAGGCCTATGGTGGAAAAGGAAATATCTTCACATAAAACCTAGACAGAAGCATTCTTTGAAACTTCTTTATGATGTGTGCCTTCACCTCACAGAGATGAACCTTCCTTTTCATGGAGCAGTTTGGAAAGAGTCTCTTTGCAGCATCTGCAAGTGGATATTTGGAGCCCTTTCAGGCCTTCGTTGGAAACGGGAATATCTTCCCATAAAAATTAAACAGATGCGTTCTGTGAAACTGCTTTGTGTAGTATGAATCCAACTCACAGAGTTCAACACTTCTTTTCAAAGAGCAGTTTTGAAACACTCTCTTTGTAGAATCTGCAAGTGTTCAATTGGAACGCTTTGAGGCCTATGGTGGAAAAGGAAATATCTTCACTTGTAAACCAGGCAGAAGCATTCTCAGAAACCTCTTTAGGATGTGTGCATTCAACTCGGAGAGAGAATCCTTCCTTTTGATAGAGCAGTTTTGAAACTCTGTTTTTGCAGCATCTGCAAGTGGATATTTGGAGCCCCTTCAGTCCTTAGTTGGAAACGGGAATATCTTCCCATAAAAACTAAACAGAAGCGTTCTGTGAAACTGCTTTGTGTAGTATGAATCCAACTCACAGAGTTGAACACTTCTTTTCAAAGAGCAGTTTTGAAACACTCTTTTTGTAGAATCTGCAAGTTTTCATTTGGAGCGTTTTGAGGCCTACGGTGGAAAAGGAAATATCTTCACATAAAACCTAGACAGAAGCATTCTTTGAAACTTCTTTATGATGTGTGCCTTCACCTCACAGAGTTGAACCTTCCTTTTCATGGAGCAGTTTGGAAAGAGTCTCTTTGCAGCATCTGCAAGTGGATATTTGGAGCCCTTTCAGGCCTTCGTTGGAAACGGGAATATCTTCCCATAAAAATTAAACAGAAGTGTTCTGTGAAACTGCTTTGTGTAGTATGAATCCAACTCACAGAGTTCAACACTTCTTTTCAAAGAGCAGTTTTGAAACACTCTCTTTGTAGAATCTGCAAGTGTTCATTTGGAGCGCTTTGAGGCCTATGGTGGAAAAGGAAATATCTTCACTTGTAAACCAGGCAGAAGCATTCTCAGAAACCTCTTTATGATGTGTGCATTCAACTCGGAGAGAGAAGCCTTCCTTTTGATAGAGCAGTTTTGAAACTCTGTTTTTGCAGCATCTGCAAGTGGATATTTGGAGCCCCTTCAGGCCTTCGTTGGAAACGGGAATATCTTCCCATAAAAACTAAACAGAAGCGTTCTGTGAAACTGCTTTGTGTAGTATGAATCCAACTCACAGAATTGAACACTTCTTTTCAAAGAGCAGTTTTGAAACACTCTTTTTGTAGAATCTGCAAGTGTTCATTTGGAGCGCTTTGAGGCCTCTGGTGGAAAAGGAAATATCTTCACTTGTAAACCAGGCAGAAGCATTCTCAGAAACCTCTTTATGATGTGTGCATTCAACTCGGAGAGAGAAGCCTTCCTTTTGATAGAGCAGTTTTGAAACTCTGTTTTTGCAGCATCTGCAAGTGGATATTTGGAGCCCCTTCAGGCCTTCGTTGGAAACGGGAATATCTTCCCATAAAAACTAAACAGAAGCGTTCTGTGAAACTGCTTTGTGTAGTATGGATCCAACTCACAGAGTTCAACACTTCTTTTCAAAGAGCAGTTTTGAAACACTCTTTTTGTAGAATCTGCAAGTGTTCATTTGGAGCGTTTTGAGGCCTATGGTGGAAAAGGAAATATCTTCACATAAAACCTAGACAGAAGCATTCTTTGAAACTTCTTTATGATGTGTGCCTTCACCTCACAGAGTTGAACCTTCCTTTTCATGGAGCAGATTGGAAAGAGTCTCTTTGCAGCATCTGCAAGTGCATATTTGGAGCCCATTCAGGCCTTCGTTGGAAACGGGAATATCTTCCCATAAAAACTAAACAGAAGCGTTCTGTGAAACTGCTTTGTGTAGTATGAATCCAACTCACAGAGTTCAACACTTCTTTTCAAAGAGCAGTTTTGAAACACTCTTTTTGTAGAATCTGCAAGGGTTCATTTGGAGCGCTTTGAGGCCTATGGTGGAAAAGGAAATATCTTCACTTGTAAACCAGGCAGAAGCATTCTCAGAAACCTCTTTATGATGTGGGCATTCAACTCGGAGAGAGAAGCCTTCCTTTTGATAGAGCAGTTTTGAAACTCTGTTTTTGCAGCATCTGCAAGTGGATATTTGGAGCCCCTTCAGGCCTTCGTTTGAAACGGGAATATCTTCCCATAAAAACTAAACAGAAGCGTTCTGTGAAACTGCTTTGTGTAGTATGAATCCAACTCACAGAGTTGAACACTTCTTTTCAAAGAGCAGTTTTGAAACACTCTTTTTGTAGAATCTGCAAGTGTTCATTTGGAGCGCTTTGAGGCCTATGATGGAAAAGGAAATATCTTCACATAAAACCTAGACAGAAGCATTCTTTGAAACTTTTTTATGACGTGTGCCTTCAACTCACATAGTTGAACCTTCCTTTTCATGGAGCAGTTTGGAAAGAGTCTTTTTGCAGCATCTGCAAGTGGATATTTGGAGCCATTTCAGGCGTTCGTTGGAAACGGGAATATCTTCCCATAAAAACTAAACAGAAGCGTTCTGTGAAACTGCTTTGTGTAGTATGAATCCAACTCACAGAGTTGAACACTTCTTTTCAAAGAGCAGTTTTGAAACACTCTTTTTGTAGAATCTGCAAGTGTTCATTTGGAGCGCTTTGAGGCCTATGGTGGAAAAGGAAACATCTTCACTTGTAAACCAGGCAGAAGCATTCTCAGAAACCTCTTTAAGATGTGTGCATTCAACTAGGAGAGAGAAGCCTTCCTTTTGATAGAGCAGTTTTGAAACTCTGTTTTTGCAGCATCTGCAAGTGGATATTTGGAGCCCCTTCAGGCCTTCGTTGGAAACGGGAATATCTTCCCATAAAAACTAAACAGAAGCGTTCTGTGAAACTGCTTTGTGTAGTATGAATCCAACTCACAGAGTTGAACACTTCTTTTCAAAGAGCAGTTTTGAAACACTCTTTTTGTAGAATCTGCAAGTTTTCATTTGGAGTGCTTTGAGGCCTATGGTGGAAAAGGAAATATCTTCACATAAAACCTAGACAGAAGCATTCTTTGAAACTTCTTTATGATGTGTGCATTCAACTCACAGAGTTGAACCTTCCTTTTCATGGAGAGGTTTGGAAAGAGTCTTTTTGCAGCATCTGCAAGTGGATATTTGGAGCTCTTTCAGGCCTTCGTTAGAAACGGGAATATCTTCCCATAAAAACTGGACAGAAGCATTCTCACAAACTGCTTTGTGATGTGTGTGTTTAACTCACATAGTTGAACCTTTCCTTTGCTAGAGCAGTTATGAAACACTCTTTTTGTAGAATCTGCAAGTGTTCATTTGGAGCGCTTTGAGGCCTATGGTGGAAAAGAAAATATCTTCACTTGTAAACCAGGCAGAAGCATTCTCAGAAACCTCTTTATGATGTGTGCATTCAACTCGGAGAGAGAAGCCTTCCTTTTGATAGAGCAGTTTTGAAACTCTGTTTTTGCAGCATCTGCAAGTGGATATTTGGAGCCACTTCAGGCCTTTGTTGGAAACGGGAATATCTTCCCATAAAAACTAAACAGAAGCGTTCTGTGAAACTGCTTTGTGTAGTATGAATCCAACTCACAGAGTTGAACACTTCTTTTCAAAGAGCAGTTTTGAAACACTCTTTTTGTAGAATCTGCAAGTGTTCATTTGGAGCGCTTTGAGGCCTATGGTGGAAAAGGAAACATCTTCACTTGTAAACCAGGCAGAAGCATTCTTTGAAACTTCTTTATGATGTGTGCCTTCACCTCACAGAGTTGAACCTTCCTTTTCATGGAGCAGTTTGGAAAGAGTCTCTTTGCAGCATCTGCAAGTGGATATTTGGAGCCCTTTCAGGCCTTCGTTGGAAACGGGAATATCTTCCCATAAAAACTAAACAGAAGCGTTCTGTGAAACTGCTTTGTGTAGTATGAATCCAACTCACAGAGTTGAACACTTCTTTTGAAAGAGTAGTTTGGAGACACTCTTTTTGTAGAATCTGCAAGTGTTCATTTGGAGTGCTTTGAGGCCTATGGTTGAAAAGGAAATATCTTCACATAAAACCTAGACAGAAGCATTCTTTGAAACTTCTTTATGATGTGTGCATTCAACTCACAGAGTTGAACCTTCCTTTTCATGGAGAGGTTTGGAAAGAGTCTTTTTGCAGCATCTGCAAGTGGATATTTGGAGCTCTTTCAGGCCTTCGTTAGAAACGGGAATATCTTCCCATAAAAACTGGACAGAAGCATTCTCACAAACTGCTTTGTGATGTGTGTGTTTAACTCACATAGTTGAACCTTTCCTTTGCTAGAGCAGTTATGAAACACTCTTTTTGTAGAATCTGCAAGTGTTCATTTGGAGCGATTTGAGGCCTATGGTGGAAAAGGAAATATCTTCACTTGTAAACCAGGCAGAAGCATTCTCAGAAACCTCTTTATGATGTGTGCATTCAACTCGGAGAGAGAAGCCTTCCTTTTGATAGAGCAGTTTTGAAACTCTGTTTTTGCAGCATCTGCAAGTGGATATTTGGAGCCCCTTCAGGCCTTCGTTGGAAACGGGAATATCTTCCCATGAAAACTAAACAGAAGCGTTCTGTGAAACTGCTTTGTGTAGTATGAATCCAACTCACAGAGTTGAACACTTCTTTTCAAAGAGCAGTTTTGAAACACTCTTTTTGTAGAATCTGCAAGTGTTCATTTGGAGCGTTTTGAGGCCTATGGTGGAAAAGGAAATATCTTCACATAAAACCTAGACAGAAGCATTCTTTGAAACTTCTTTATGATATGTGCCTTCACCTCACAGAGTTGAACCTTCCTTTTCATGGAGCAGTTTGGAAAGAGTCTCTTTGCAGCATCTGCAAGTGGATATTTGGAGCCCTTTCAGGCCTTCGTTGGAAACGGGAATATCTTCCCATAAAAACTAAACAGAAGCGTTCTGTGAAACTGCTTTGTGTAGTATGAATCCAACTCACAGAGTTCAACACTTCTTTTCAAAGAGCAGTTTTGAAACACTCTTTTTGTAGAATCTGCAAGGGTTCATTTGGAGCGCTTTGAGGCCTATGGTGGAAAAGGAAATATCTTCACTTGTAAACCAGGCAGAAGCATTCTCAGAAACCTCTTTATGATGTGGGCATTCAACTCGGAGAGAGAAGCCTTCCTTTTGATAGAGCAGTTTTGAAACTCTGTTTTTGCAGCATCTGCAAGTGGATATTTGGAGCCGCTTCAGGCCTTCGTTTGAAACGGGAATATCTTCCCATAAAAACTAAACAGAAGCGTTCTGTGAAACTGCTTTGTGTAGTATGAATCCAACTCACAGAGTTGAACACTTCTTTTCAAAGAGCAGTTTTGAAACACTCTTTTTGTAGAATCTGCAAGTGTTCATTTGGAGCGCTTTGAGGCCTATGATGGAAAAGGAAATATCTTCACATAAAACCTAGACAGAAGCATTCTTTGAAACTTTTTTATGACGTGTGCCTTCAACTCACATAGTTGAACCTTCCTTTTCATGGAGCAGTTTGGAAAGAGTCTTTTTGCAGCATCTGCAAGTGGATATTTGGAGCCATTTCAGGCGTTCGTTGGAAACGGGAATATCTTCCCATAAAAACTAAACAGAAGCGTTCTGTGAAACTGCTTTGTGTAGTATGAATCCAACTCACAGAGTTGAACACTTCTTTTCAAAGAGCAGTTTTGAAACACTCTTTTTGTAGAATCTGCAAGTGTTCATTTGGAGCGCTTTGAGGCCTATGGTGGAAAAGGAAACATCTTCACTTGTAAACCAGGCAGAAGCATTCTCAGAAACCTCTTTATGATGTGTGCATTCAACTAGGAGAGAGAAGCCTTCCTTTTGATAGAGCAGTTTTGAAACTCTGTTTTTGCAGCATCTGCAAGTGGATATTTGGAGCCCCTTCAGGCCTTCGTTGGAAACGGGAATATCTTCCCATAAAAACTAAACAGAAGCGTTCTGTGAAACTGCTTTGTGTAGTATGAATCCAACTCACAGAGTTGAACACTTCTTTTCAAAGAGCAGTTTTGAAACACTCTTTTTGTAGAATCTGCAAGTTTTCATTTGGAGTGCTTTGAGGCCTATGGTGGAAAAGGAAATATCTTCACATAAAACCTAGACAGAAGCATTCTTTGAAACTTCTTTATGATGTGTGCATTCAACTCACAGAGTTGAACCTTCCTTTTCATGGAGAGGTTTGGAAAGAGTCTTTTTGCAGCATCTGCAAGTGGATATTTGGAGCTCTTTCAGGCCTTCGTTAGAAACGGGAATATCTTCCCATAAAAACTGGACAGAAGCATTCTCACAAACTGCTTTGTGATGTGTGTGTTTAACTCACATAGTTGAACCTTTCCTTTGCTAGAGCAGTTATGAAACACTCTTTTTGTAGAATCTGCAAGTGTTCATTTGGAGCGCTTTGAGGCCTATGGTGGAAAAGAAAACATCTTCACTTGTAAACCAGGCAGAAGCATTCTCAGAAACCTCTTTATGATGTGTGCATTCAACTCGGAGAGAGAAGCCTTCCTTTTGATAGAGCAGTTTTGAAACTCTGTTTTTGCAGCATCTGCAAGTGGATATTTGGAGCCCCTTCAGGCCTTCGTTGGAAACGGGAATATCTTCCCATAAAAACTAAACAGAAGCGTTCTGTGAAACTGCTTTGTGTAGTATGAATCCAACTCACAGAGTTGAACACTTCTTTTCAAAGAGCAGTTTTGAAACACTCTTTTTGTAGAATCTGCAAGTGTTCATTTGGAGCGCTTTGAGGCCTATGGTGGAAAAGGAAACATCTTCACTTGTAAACCAGGCAGAAGCATTCTTTGAAACTTCTTTATGATGTGTGCCTTCACCTCACAGAGTTGAACCTTCCTTTTCATGGAGCAGTTTGGAAAGAGTCTCTTTGCAGCATCTGCAAGTGGATATTTGGAGCCCTTTCAGGCCTTCGTTGGAAACGGGAATATCTTCCCATAAAAACTAAACAGAAGCGTTCTGTGAAACTGCTTTGTGTAGTATGAATCCAACTCACAGAGTTGAACACTTCTTTTGAAAGAGTAGTTTGGAGACACTCTTTTTGTAGAATCTGCAAGTGTTCATTTGGAGTGCTTTGAGGCCTATGGTTGAAAAGGAAATATCTTCACATAAAACCTAGACAGAAGCATTCTTTGAAACTTCTTTATGATGTGTGCATTCAACTCACAGAGTTGAACCTTCCTTTTCATGGAGAGGTTTGGAAAGAGTCTTTTTGCAGCATCTGCAAGTGGATATTTGGAGCTCTTTCAGGCCTTCGTTAGAAACGGGAATATCTTCCCATAAAAACTGGACAGAAGCATTCTCACAAACTGCTTTGTGATGTGTGTGTTTAACTCACATAGTTGAACCTTTCCTTTGCTAGAGCAGTTATGAAACACTCTTTTTGTAGAATCTGCAAGTGTTCATTTGGAGCGATTTGAGGCCTATGGTGGAAAAGGAAATATCTTCACTTGTAAACCAGGCAGAAGCATTCTCAGAAACCTCTTTATGATGTGTGCATTCAACTCGGAGAGAGAAGCCTTCCTTTTGATAGAGCAGTATTGAAACTCTGTTTTTGCAGCATCTGCAAGTGGATATTTGGAGCCCCTTCAGGCCTTCGTTGGAAACGGGAATATCTTCCCATGAAAACTAAACAGAAGCGTTCTGTGAAACTGCTTTGTGTAGTATGAATCCAACTCACAGAGTTGAACACTTCTTTTCAAAGAGCAGTTTTGAAACACTCTTTTTGTAGAATCTGCAAGTGTTCATTTGGAGCGTTTTGAGGCCTATGGTGGAAAAGGAAATATGTTCACATAAAACCTAGACAGAAGCATTCTTTGAAACTTCTTTATGATATGTGCCTTCACCTCACAGAGTTGAACCTTCCTTTTCATGGAGCAGTTTGGAAAGAGTCTCTTTGCAGCATCTGCAAGTGGATATTTGGAGCCCCTTCAGGCCTTCGTTGGAAACGGGAATATCTTCCCATAAAAACTAAACAGAAGCGTTCTGTGAAACTGCTTTGTGTAGTATGAATCCAACTCACAGAGTTGAACACTTCTTTTCAAAGAGCAGTTTTGAAACACTCTTTTTGTAGAATCTGCAAGTGTTCATTTGGAGCGCGTTGAGGCCTATGGTGGAAAAGGAAACATCTTCACTTGTAAACCAGGCAGAAGCATTCTCAGAAACCTCTTTATGATGTGTGCATTCAACTCGGAGAGAGAAGCCTTCCTTTTGATAGAGCAGTTTTGAAACTCTGTTTTTGCAGCATCTGCAAGTGGATATTTGGAGCCCCTTCAGGCCTTCGTTGGAAACGGGAATATCTTCCCATAAAAACTAAACAGAAGCGTTCTGTGAAACTGCTTTGTGTAGTATGAATCCAACTCACAGAGTTGAACACTTCTTTTCAAAGAGCAGTTTTGAAACACTCTCTTTGTAGAATCTGCAAGTGTTCATTTGGAGCGCTTTGAGGCCTATGGTGGAAAAGGAAATATCATCACATAAAACCTAGACAGAAGCATTCTTTGAAACTTTTTTATGATGTGTGCCTTCACCTCACAGAGTTGAACCTTCCTTTTCATGGAGCAGTTTGGAAAGAGTCTTTTTGCAGCATCTGCAAGTGGATATTTGGAGCCCTTTCAGGCCTTCGTTGGAAACGGGAATATCTTCCCATAAAAACTAAACAGAAGCGTTCTGTGAAACTGCTTTGTGTAGTATGAATCCAACTCACAGAGTTGAACACTTCTTTTGAAAGAGCAGTTTTGAAACACTCTTTTTGTAGAATCTGCAAGTTTTCATTTGGAGTGCTTTGAGGCCTATGGTGGAAAAGGAAATATCTTCACAGAAAACCTAGACAGAAGCATTCTTTGAAACTTCTTTATGATGTGTGCATTCAACTCACAGAGTTGAACCTTCCTTTTCATGGAGAGGTTTGGAAAGAGTCTTTTTGCAGCATATGCAAGTGGATATTTGGAGCTCTTTCAGGTCTTCGTTAGAAACGGGAATATCTTCCCATAAAAACTGGACAGAAGCATTCTCACAAACTGCTTTGTGATGTGTGTGTTTAACTCACATAGTTGAACCTTTCCTTTGCTAGAGCAGTTTTGAAACACTCTTTTTGTAGAATCTGCAAGTGTTCATTTGGAGCGCTTTGAGGCCTATGGTGGAAAAGGAAATATCTTCACTTGTAAACCAGGCAGAAGCATTCTCAGAAACCTCTTTATGATGTGTGCATTCAACTCGGAGAGAGAAGCCTTCCTTTTGATAGAGCAGTTTTGAAACTCTGTTTTTGCAGCATCTGCAAGTGGATATTTGGAGCCCCTTCAGGCCTTCGTTGGAAACGGGAATATCTTCCCATAAAAACTAAACAGAAGCGTTCTGTGAAACTGCTTTGTGTAGTATGAATCCAACTCACAGAGTTGAACACTTCTTTTCAAAGAGCAGTTTTGAAACACTCTTTTTGTAGAATCTGCAAGTGTTCATTTGGAGCGCTTTGAGGCCTCTGGTGGAAAAGGAAATATCTTCACTTGTAAACCAGGCAGAAGCATTCTCAGAAACCTCTTTATGATGTGTGCATTCAACTCGGAGAGAGAAGCCTTCCTTTTGATAGAGCAGTTTTGAAACTCTGTTTTTGCAGCATCTGCAAGTGGATATTTGGAGCCCCTTCAGGCCTTCGTTGGAAACGGGAATATCTTCCCATAAAAACTAAACAGAAGCGTTCTGTGAAACTGCTTTGTGTAGTATGGATCCAACTCACAGAGTTCAACACTTCTTTTCAAAGAGCAGTTTTGAAACACTCTTTTTGTAGAATCTGCAAGTGTTCATTTGGAGCGTTTTGAGGCCTATGGTGGAAAAGGAAATATCTTCACATAAAACCTAGACAGAAGCATTCTTTGAAACTTCTTTATGATGTGTGCCTTCACCTCACAGAGTTGAACCTTCCTTTTCATGGAGCAGATTGGAAAGAGTCTCTTTGCAGCATCTGCAAGTGCATATTTGGAGCCCATTCAGGCCTTCGTTGGAAACGGGAATATCTTCCCATAAAAACTAAACAGAAGCGTTCTGTGAAACTGCTTTGTGTAGTATGAATCCAACTCACAGAGTTCAACACTTCTTTTCAAAGAGCAGTTTTGAAACACTCTTTTTGTAGAATCTGCAAGGGTTCATTTGGAGCGCTTTGAGGCCTATGGTGGAAAAGGAAATATCTTCACTTGTAAACCAGGCAGAAGCATTCTCAGAAACCTCTTTATGATGTGGGCATTCAACTCGGAGAGAGAAGCCTTCCTTTTGATAGAGCAGTTTTGAAACTCTGTTTTTGCAGCATCTGCAAGTGGATATTTGGAGCCCCTTCAGGCCTTCGTTTGAAACGGGAATATCTTCCCATAAAAACTAAACAGAAGCGTTCTGTGAAACTGCTTTGTGTAGTATGAATCCAACTCACAGAGTTGAACACTTCTTTTCAAAGAGCAGTTTTGAAACACTCTTTTTGTAGAATCTGCAAGTGTTCATTTGGAGCGCTTTGAGGCCTATGATGGAAAAGGAAATATCTTCACATAAAACCTAGACAGAAGCATTCTTTGAAACTTTTTTATGACGTGTGCCTTCAACTCACATAGTTGAACCTTCCTTTTCATGGAGCAGTTTGGAAAGAGTCTTTTTGCAGCATCTGCAAGTGGATATTTGGAGCCATTTCAGGCGTTCGTTGGAAACGGGAATATCTTCCCATAAAAACTAAACAGAAGCGTTCTGTGAAACTGCTTTGTGTAGTATGAATCCAACTCACAGAGTTGAACACTTCTTTTCAAAGAGCAGTTTTGAAACACTCTTTTTGTAGAATCTGCAAGTGTTCATTTGGAGCGCTTTGAGGCCTATGGTGGAAAAGGAAACATCTTCACTTGTAAACCAGGCAGAAGCATTCTCAGAAACCTCTTTATGATGTGTGCATTCAACTAGGAGAGAGAAGCCTTCCTTTTGATAGAGCAGTTTTGAAACTCTGTTTTTGCAGCATCTGCAAGTGGATATTTGGAGCCCCTTCAGGCCTTCGTTGGAAACGGGAATATCTTCCCATAAAAACTAAACAGAAGCGTTCTGTGAAACTGCTTTGTGTAGTATGAATCCAACTCACAGAGTTGAACACTTCTTTTCAAAGAGCAGTTTTGAAACACTCTTTTTGTAGAATCTGCAAGTTTTCATTTGGAGTGCTTTGAGGCCTATGGTGGAAAAGGAAATATCTTCACATAAAACCTAGACAGAAGCATTCTTTGAAACTTCTTTATGATGTGTGCATTCAACTCACAGAGTTGAACCTTCCTTTTCATGGAGAGGTTTGGAAAGAGTCTTTTTGCAGCATCTGCAAGTGGATATTTGGAGCTCTTTCAGGCCTTCGTTAGAAACGGGAATATCTTCCCATAAAAACTGGACAGAAGCATTCTCACAAACTGCTTTGTGATGTGTGTGTTTAACTCACATAGTTGAACCTTTCCTTTGCTAGAGCAGTTATGAAACACTCTTTTTGTAGAATCTGCAAGTGTTCATTTGGAGCGCTTTGAGGCCTATGGTGGAAAAGAAAATATCTTCACTTGTAAACCAGGCAGAAGCATTCTCAGAAACCTCTTTATGATGTGTGCATTCAACTCGGAGAGAGAAGCCTTCCTTTTGATAGAGCAGTTTTGAAACTCTGTTTTTGCAGCATCTGCAAGTGGATATTTGGAGCCACTTCAGGCCTTTGTTGGAAACGGGAATATCTTCCCATAAAAACTAAACAGAAGCGTTCTGTGAAACTGCTTTGTGTAGTATGAATCCAACTCACAGAGTTGAACACTTCTTTTCAAAGAGCAGTTTTGAAACACTCTTTTTGTAGAATCTGCAAGTGTTCATTTGGAGCGCTTTGAGGCCTATGGTGGAAAAGGAAACATCTTCACTTGTAAACCAGGCAGAAGCATTCTTTGAAACTTCTTTATGATGTGTGCCTTCACCTCACAGAGTTGAACCTTCCTTTTCATGGAGCAGTTTGGAAAGAGTCTCTTTGCAGCATCTGCAAGTGGATATTTGGAGCCCTTTCAGGCCTTCGTTGGAAACGGGAATATCTTCCCATAAAAACTAAACAGAAGCGTTCTGTGAAACTGCTTTGTGTAGTATGAATCCAACTCACAGAGTTGAACACTTCTTTTGAAAGAGTAGTTTGGAGACACTCTTTTTGTAGAATCTGCAAGTGTTCATTTGGAGTGCTTTGAGGCCTATGGTTGAAAAGGAAATATCTTCACATAAAACCTAGACAGAAGCATTCTTTGAAACTTCTTTATGATGTGTGCATTCAACTCACAGAGTTGAACCTTCCTTTTCATGGAGAGGTTTGGAAAGAGTCTTTTTGCAGCATCTGCAAGTGGATATTTGGAGCTCTTTCAGGCCTTCGTTAGAAACGGGAATATCTTCCCATAAAAACTGGACAGAAGCATTCTCACAAACTGCTTTGTGATGTGTGTGTTTAACTCACATAGTTGAACCTTTCCTTTGCTAGAGCAGTTATGAAACACTCTTTTTGTAGAATCTGCAAGTGTTCATTTGGAGCGATTTGAGGCCTATGGTGGAAAAGGAAATATCTTCACTTGTAAACCAGGCAGAAGCATTCTCAGAAACCTCTTTATGATGTGTGCATTCAACTCGGAGAGAGAAGCCTTCCTTTTGATAGAGCAGTTTTGAAACTCTGTTTTTGCAGCATCTGCAAGTGGATATTTGGAGCCCCTTCAGGCCTTCGTTGGAAACGGGAATATCTTCCCATGAAAACTAAACAGAAGCGTTCTGTGAAACTGCTTTGTGTAGTATGAATCCAACTCACAGAGTTGAACACTTCTTTTCAAAGAGCAGTTTTGAAACACTCTTTTTGTAGAATCTGCAAGTGTTCATTTGGAGCGTTTTGAGGCCTATGGTGGAAAAGGAAATATCTTCACATAAAACCTAGACAGAAGCATTCTTTGAAACTTCTTTATGATATGTGCCTTCACCTCACAGAGTTGAACCTTCCTTTTCATGGAGCAGTTTGGAAAGAGTCTCTTTGCAGCATCTGCAAGTGGATATTTGGAGCCCTTTCAGGCCTTCGTTGGAAACGGGAATATCTTCCCATAAAAACTAAACAGAAGCGTTCTGTGAAACTGCTTTGTGTAGTATGAATCCAACTCACAGAGTTCAACACTTCTTTTCAAAGAGCAGTTTTGAAACACTCTTTTTGTAGAATCTGCAAGGGTTCATTTGGAGCGCTTTGAGGCCTATGGTGGAAAAGGAAATATCTTCACTTGTAAACCAGGCAGAAGCATTCTCAGAAACCTCTTTATGATGTGGACATTCAACTCGGAGAGAGAAGCCTTCCTTTTGATAGAGCAGTTTTGAAACTCTGTTTTTGCAGCATCTGCAAGTGGATATTTGGAGCCGCTTCAGGCCTTCGTTTGAAACGGGAATATCTTCCCATAAAAACTAAACAGAAGCGTTCTGTGAAACTGCTTTGTGTAGTATGAATCCAACTCACAGAGTTGAACACTTCTTTTCAAAGAGCAGTTTTGAAACACTCTTTTTGTAGAATCTGCAAGTGTTCATTTGGAGCGCTTTGAGGCCTATGATGGAAAAGGAAATATCTTCACATAAAACCTAGACAGAAGCATTCTTTGAAACTTTTTTATGACGTGTGCCTTCAACTCACATAGTTGAACCTTCCTTTTCATGGAGCAGTTTGGAAAGAGTCTTTTTGCAGCATCTGCAATTGGATATTTGGAGCCATTTCAGGCGTTCGTTGGAAACGGGAATATCTTCCCATAAAAACTAAACAGAAGCGTTCTGTGAAACTGCTTTGTGTAGTATGAATCCAACTCACAGAGTTGAACACTTCTTTTCAAAGAGCAGTTTTGAAACACTCTTTTTGTAGAATCTGCAAGTGTTCATTTGGAGCGCTTTGAGGCCTATGGTGGAAAAGGAAACATCTTCACTTGTAAACCAGGCAGAAGCATTCTCAGAAACCTCTTTATGATGTGTGCATTCAACTAGGAGAGAGAAGCCTTCCTTTTGATAGAGCAGTTTTGAAACTCTGTTTTTGCAGCATCTGCAAGTGGATATTTGGAGCCCCTTCAGGCCTTCGTTGGAAACGGGAATATCTTCCCATAAAAACTAAACAGAAGCGTTCTGTGAAACTGCTTTGTGTAGTATGAATCCAACTCACAGAGTTGAACACTTCTTTTCAAAGAGCAGTTTTGAAACACTCTTTTTGTAGAATCTGCAAGTTTTCATTTGGAGTGCTTTGAGGCCTATGGTGGAAAAGGAAATATCTTCACATAAAACCTAGACAGAAGCATTCTTTGAAACTTCTTTATGATGTGTGCATTCAACTCACAGAGTTGAACCTTCCTTTTCATGGAGAGGTTTGGAAAGAGTCTTTTTGCAGCATCTGCAAGTGGATATTTGGAGCTCTTTCAGGCCTTCGTTAGAAACGGGAATATCTTCCCATAAAAACTGGACAGAAGCATTCTCACAAACTGCTTTGTGATGTGTGTGTTTAACTCACATAGTTGAACCTTTCCTTTGCTAGAGCAGTTATGAAACACTCTTTTTGTAGAATCTGCAAGTGTTCATTTGGAGCGCTTTGAGGCCTATGGTGGAAAAGAAAATATCTTCACTTGTAAACCAGGCAGAAGCATTCTCAGAAACCTCTTTATGATGTGTGCATTCAACTCGGAGAGAGAAGCCTTCCTTTTGATAGAGCAGTTTTGAAACTCTGTTTTTGCAGCATCTGCAAGTGGATACTTGGAGCCACTTCAGGCCTTTGTTGGAAACGGGAATATCTTCCCATAAAAACTAAACAGAAGCGTTCTGTGAAACTGCTTTGTGTAGTATGAATCCAACTCACAGAGTTGAACACTTCTTTTCAAAGAGCAGTTTTGAAACACTCTTTTTGTAGAATCTGCAAGTGTTCATTTGGAGCGCTTTGAGGCCTATGGTGGAAAAGGAAACATCTTCACTTGTAAACCAGGCAGAAGCATTCTTTGAAACTTCTTTATGATGTGTGCCTTCACCTCACAGAGTTGAACCTTCCTTTTCATGGAGCAGTTTGGAAAGAGTCTCTTTGCAGCATCTGCAAGTGGATATTTGGAGCCCTTTCAGGCCTTCGTTGGAAACGGGAATATCTTCCCATAAAAACTAAACAGAAGCGTTCTGTGAAACTGCTTTGTGTAGTATGAATCCAACTCACAGAGTTGAACACTTCTTTTGAAAGAGTAGTTTGGAGACACTCTTTTTGTAGAATCTGCAAGTGTTCATTTGGAGTGCTTTGAGGCCTATGGTTGAAAAGGAAATATCTTCACATAAAACCTAGACAGAAGCATTCTTTGAAACTTCTTTATGATGTGTGCATTCAACTCACAGAGTTGAACCTTCCTTTTCATGGAGAGGTTTGGAAAGAGTCTTTTTGCAGCATCTGCAAGTGGATATTTGGAGCTCTTTCAGGCCTTCGTTAGAAACGGGAATATCTTCCCATAAAAACTGGACAGAAGCATTCTCACAAACTGCTTTGTGATGTGTGTGTTTAACTCACATAGTTGAACCTTTCCTTTGCTAGAGCAGTTATGAAACACTCTTTTTGTAGAATCTGCAAGTGTTCATTTGGAGCGATTTGAGGCCTATGGTGGAAAAGGAAATATCTTCACTTGTAAACCAGGCAGAAGCATTCTCAGAAACCTCTTTATGATGTGTGCATTCAACTCGGAGAGAGAAGCCTTCCTTTTGATAGAGCAGTTTTGAAACTCTGTTTTTGCAGCATCTGCAAGTGGATATTTGGAGCCCCTTCAGGCCTTCGTTGGAAACGGGAATATCTTCCCATGAAAACTAAACAGAAGCGTTCTGTGAAACTGCTTTGTGTAGTATGAATCCAACTCACAGAGTTGAACACTTCTTTTCAAAGAGCAGTTTTGAAACACTCTTTTTGTAGAATCTGCAAGTGTTCATTTGGAGCGTTTTGAGGCCTATGGTGGAAAAGGAAATATCTTCACATAAAACCTAGACAGAAGCATTCTTTGAAACTTCTTTATGATATGTGCCTTCACCTCACAGAGTTGAACCTTCCTTTTCATGGAGCAGTTTGGAAAGAGTCTCTTTGCAGCATCTGCAAGTGGATATTTGGAGCCCTTTCAGGCCTTCGTTGGAAACGGGAATATCTTCCCATAAAAACTAAACAGAAGCGTTCTGTGAAACTGCTTTGTGTAGTATGAATCCAACTCACAGAGTTCAACACTTCTTTTCAAAGAGCAGTTTTGAAACACTCTTTTTGTAGAATCTGCAAGTGTTCATTTGGAGCGCTTTGAGGCCTATGGTGGAAAAGGAAATATCTTCACTTGTAAACCAGGCAGAAGCATTCTCAGAAACCTCTTTATGATGTGGGCATTCAACTCGGAGAGAGAAGCCTTCCTTTTGATAGAGCAGTTTTGAAACTCTGTTTTTGCAGCATCTGCAAGTGGATATTTGGAGCCCCTTCAGGCCTTCGTTTGAAACGGGAATATCTTCCCATAAAAACTAAACAGAAGCGTTCTGTGAAACTGCTTTGTGTAGTATGAATCCAACTCACAGAGTTGAACACTTCTTTTCAAAGAGCAGTTTTGAAACACTCGTTTTGTAGAATCTGCAAGTGTTCATTTGGAGGGCTTTGAGGCCTATGATGGAAAAGGAAATATCTTCACATAAAACCTAGACAGAAGCATTCTTTGAAACTTTTTTATGACGTGTGCCTTCAACTCACAGAGTTGAACCTTCCTTTTCATGGAGCAGTTTGGAAAGAGTCTTTTTGCAGCATCTGCAAGTGGATATTTGGAGCCATTTCAGGCGTTCGTTGGAAACGGGAATATCTTCCCATAAAAACTAAACAGAAGCGTTCTGTGAAACTGCTTTGTGTAGTATGAATCCAACTCACAGAGTTGAACACTTCTTTTGAAAGAGCAGTTTTGAAACACTCTTTTTGTAGAATCTGCAAGTGTTCATTTGGAGCGCTTTGAGGCCTATGGTGGAAAAGGAAACATCTTCACTTGTAAACCAGGCAGAAGCATTCTCAGAAACCTCTTTATGATGTGTGCATTCAACTCGGAGAGAGAAGCCTTCCTTTTGATAGAGCAGTTTTGAAACTCTGTTTTTGCAGCATCTGCAAGTGGATATTTGGAGCCCCTTCAGGCCTTCGTTGGAAACGGGAATATCTTCCCATAAAAACTAAACAGAAGCGTTCTGTGAAACTGCTTTGTGTAGTATGAATCCAACTCACAGAGTTGAACACTTCTTTTCAAAGAGCAGTTTTGAAACACTCTTTTTGTAGAATCTGCAAGTGTTCATTTGGAGCGCTTTGAGGCCTATGGTGGAAAAGGAAACATCTTCACTTGTAAACCAGGCAGAAGCATTCTTTGAAACTTCTTTATGATGTGTGCCTTCACCTCACAGAGTTGAACCTTCCTTTTCATGGAGCAGTTTGGAAAGAGTCTCTTTGCAGCATCTGCAAGTGGATATTTGGAGCCCTTTCAGGCCTTCGTTGGAAACGGGAATATCTTCCCATAAAAACTAAACAGAAGCGTTCTGTGAAACTGCTTTGTGTAGTATGAATCCAACTCACAGAGTTGAACACTTCTTTTGAAAGAGTAGTTTGGAGACACTCTTTTTGTAGAATCTGCAAGTGTTCATTTGGAGTGCTTTGAGGCCTATGGTTGAAAAGGAAATATCTTCACATAAAACCTAGACAGAAGCATTCTTTGAAACTTCTTTATGATGTGTGCATTCAACTCACAGAGTTGAACCTTCCTTTTCATGGAGAGGTTTGGAAAGAGTCTTTTTGCAGCATCTGCAAGTGGATATTTGGAGCTCTTTCAGGCCTTCGTTAGAAACGGGAATATCTTCCCATAAAAACTGGACAGAAGCATTCTCACAAACTGCTTTGTGATGTGTGTGTTTAACTCACATAGTTGAACCTTTCCTTTGCTAGAGCAGTTATGAAACACTCTTTTTGTAGAATCTGCAAGTGTTCATTTGGAGCGATTTGAGGCCTATGGTGGAAAAGGAAATATCTTCACTTGTAAACCAGGCAGAAGCATTCTCAGAAACCTCTTTATGATGTGTGCATTCAACTCGGAGAGAGAAGCCTTCCTTTTGATAGAGCAGTATTGAAACTCTGTTTTTGCAGCATCTGCAAGTGGATATTTGGAGCCCCTTCAGGCCTTCGTTGGAAACGGGAATATCTTCCCATGAAAACTAAACAGAAGCGTTCTGTGAAACTGCTTTGTGTAGTATGAATCCAACTCACAGAGTTGAACACTTCTTTTCAAAGAGCAGTTTTGAAACACTCTTTTTGTAGAATCTGCAAGTGTTCATTTGGAGCGTTTTGAGGCCTATGGTGGAAAAGGAAATATGTTCACATAAAACCTAGACAGAAGCATTCTTTGAAACTTCTTTATGATATGTGCCTTCACCTCACAGAGTTGAACCTTCCTTTTCATGGAGCAGTTTGGAAAGAGTCCCTTTGCAGCATCTGCAAGTGGATATTTGGAGCCCCTTCAGGCCTTCGTTGGAAACGGGAATATCTTCCCATAAAAACTAAACAGAAGCGTTCTGTGAAACTGCTTTGTGTAGTATGAATCCAACTCACAGAGTTGAACACTTCTTTTCAAAGAGCAGTTTTGAAACACTCTTTTTGTAGAATCTGCAAGTGTTCATTTGGAGCGCGTTGAGGCCTATGGTGGAAAAGGAAACATCTTCACTTGTAAACCAGGCAGAAGCATTCTCAGAAACCTCTTTATGATGTGTGCATTCAACTCGGAGAGAGAAGCCTTCCTTTTGATAGAGCAGTTTTGAAACTCTGTTTTTGCAGCATCTGCAAGTGGATATTTGGAGCCCCTTCAGGCCTTCGTTGGAAACGGGAATATCTTCCCATAAAAACTAAACAGAAGCGTTCTGTGAAACTGCTTTGTGTAGTATGAATCCAACTCACAGAGTTGAACACTTCTTTTCAAAGAGCAGTTTTGAAACACTCTCTTTGTAGAATCTGCAAGTGTTCATTTGGAGCGCTTTGAGGCCTATGGTGGAAAAGGAAATATCTTCACATAAAACCTAGACAGAAGCATTCTTTGAAACTTTTTTATGATGTGTGCCTTCACCTCACAGAGTTGAACCTTCCTTTTCATGGAGCAGTTTGGAAAGAGTCTTTTTGCAGCATCTGCAAGTGGATATTTGGAGCCCTTTCAGGCCTTCGTTGGAAACGGGAATATCTTCCCATAAAAACTAAACAGAAGCGTTCTGTGAAACTGCTTTGTGTAGTATGAATCCAACTCACAGAGTTGAACACTTCTTTTGAAAGAGCAGTTTTGAAACACTCTTTTTGTAGAATCTGCAAGTTTTCATTTGGAGTGCTTTGAGGCCTATGGTGGAAAAGGAAATATCTTCACAGAAAACCTAGACAGAAGCATTCTTTGAAACTTCTTTATGATGTGTGCATTCAACTCACAGAGTTGAACCTTCCTTTTCATGGAGAGGTTTGGAAAGAGTCTTTTTGCAGCATCTGCAAGTGGATATTTGGAGCTCTTTCAGGTCTTCGTTAGAAACGGGAATATCTTCCCATAAAAACTGGACAGAAGCATTCTCACAAACTGCTTTGTGATGTGTGTGTTTAACTCACATAGTTGAACCTTTCCTTTGCTAGAGCAGTTTTGAAACACTCTTTTTGTAGAATCTGCAAGTGTTCATTTGGAGCGCTTTGAGGCCTATGGTGGAAAAGGAAATATCTTCACTTGTAAACCAGGCAGAAGCATTCTCAGAAACCTCTTTATGATGTGTGCATTCAACTCGGAGAGAGAAGCCTTCCTTTTGATAGAGCAGTTTTGAAACTCTGTTTTTGCAGCATCTGCAAGTGGATATTTTGAGCCGTTTCAGGCCTTCGTTGGAAACGGGAATATCTTCCCATAAAAACTAAACAGAAGCGTTCTGTGAAACTGCTTTGTGTACTATGAATCCAACTCACAGAGTTGAACACTTCTTTTGAAAGAGCAGTTTTGAAACACTCTTTTTGTAGAATCTGCAAGTGTTCATTTGGAGCGCTTTGAGGCCTATGGTGGAAAAGGAAACATCTTCACTTGTAAACCAGGCAGAAGCATTCTCAGAAACCTCTTTATGATGTGTGCATTCAACTCGGAGAGAGAAGCCTTCCTTTTGATAGAGCAGTTTTGAAACTCTGTTTTTGCAGCATCTGCAAGTGGATATTTGGAGCCCCTTCAAGCCTTCGTTGGAAACGGGAATATCTTCCCATAAAAACTAAACAGAAGCGTTCTGTGAAACTGCTTTGTGTAGTATGAATCCAACTCACAGAGTTGAACACTTCTTTTCAAAGAGCAGTTTTGAAACACTCTTTTTGTAGAATCTGCAAGTGTTCATTTGGAGCGTTTTGAGGCCTATGGTGGAAAAGGAAATATCTTCACATAAAACCTAGACAGAAGCATTCTTTGAAACTTCTTTATGATGTGTGCCTTCACCTCACAGAGTTGAACCTTCCTTTTCATGGAGCAGTTTGGAAAGAGTCTCTTTGCAGCATCTGCAAGTGGATATTTGGAGCCCTTTCAGGCCTTCGTTGGAAACGGGAATATCTTCCCATAAAAACTAAACAGAAGCGTTCTGTGAAACTGCTTTGTGTAGTATGAATCCAACTCACAGAGTTGAACACTTCTTTTGAAAGAGCAGTTTTGAAACACTCTTTTTGTAGAATCTGCAAGTGTTCATTTGGAGCGCTTTGAGGCCTATGGTGGAAAAGGAAATATCTTCACTTGTAAACCAGGCAGAAGCATTCTCAGAAACCTCTTTATGATGTGTGCATTCAACTCGGAGAGAGAAGCCTTCC
Source organism: Pongo pygmaeus (assembly GCF_028885625.2). Taxonomy (NCBI): domain Eukaryota; kingdom Metazoa; phylum Chordata; class Mammalia; order Primates; family Hominidae; genus Pongo; species Pongo pygmaeus. The sequence continues at coordinate 30,569,399 of NC_072393.2, forward strand.
TTTTGATAGAGAAGTTTTGAAACTCTGTTTTTGCAGCATCTGCAAGTGGATATTTGGAGCCCCTTCAGGCCTTCGTTGGAAACGGGAATATCTTCCCATAAAAACTAAACAGAAGCGTTCTGTGAAACTGCTTTGTGTAGTATGGATCCAACTCACAGAGTTCAACACTTCTTTTCAAAGAGCAGTTTTGAAACACTCTTTTTGTAGAATCTGCAAGTGTTCATTTGGAGCGTTTTGAGGCCTATGGTGGAAAAGGAAATATCTTCACATAAAACCTAGACAGAAGCATTCTTTGAAACTTCTTTATGATGTGTGCCTTCACCTCACAGAGTTCAACCTTCCTTTTCATGGAGCAGATTGGAAAGAGTCTCTTTGCAGCATCTGCAAGTGCATATTTGGAGCCCATTCAGGCCTTCGTTGGAAACGGGAATATCTTCCCATAAAAACTAAACAGAAGCGTTCTGTGAAACTGCTTTGTGTAGTATGAATCCAACTCACAGATTTCAACACTTCTTTTCAAAGAGCAGTTTTGAAACACTCTTTTTGTAGAATCTGCAAGTGTTCATTTGGAGCGCTTTGAGGCCTATGGTGGAAAAGGAAATATCTTCACTTGTAAACCAGGCAGAAGCATTCTCAGAAACCTCTTTATGATGTGGGCATTCAACTCGGAGAGAGAAGCCTTCCTTTTGATAGAGCAGTTTTGAAACTCTGTTTTTGCAGCATCTGCAAGTGGATATTTGGAGCCCCTTCAGGCCTTCGTTGGAAACGGGAATATCTTCCCATAAAAACTAAACAGAAGCGTTCTGTGAAACTGCTTTGTGTAGTATGAATCCAACTCACAGAGTTGAACACTTCTTTTCAAAGAGCAGTTTTGAAACACTCTTTTTGTAGAATCTGCAAGTGTTCATTTGGAGCGCTTTGAGGCCTATGGTGGAAAAGGAAACATCTTCACTTGTAAACCAGGCAGAAGCATTCTCAGAAACCTCTTTATGATGTGTGCATTCAACTCGGAGAGAGAAGCCTTCCTTTTGATAGAGCAGTTTTGAAACTCTGTTTTTGCAGCATCTGCAAGTGGATATTTGGAGCCCCTTCAGGCCTTCGTTGGAAACGGGAATATCTTCCCATAAAAACTAAACAGAAGCGTTCTGTGAAACTGCTTTGTGTAGTATGAATCCAACTCACAGAGTTGAACACTTCTTTTCAAAGAGCAGTTTTGAAACACTCTCTTTGTAGAATCTGCAAGTGTTCATTTGGAGCGCTTTGAGGCCTATGGTGGAAAAGGAAATATCTTCACATAAAACCTAGACAGAAGCATTCTTTGAAACTTTTTTATGATGTGTGCCTTCAACTCACAGAGTTGAACCTTCCTTTTCATGGAGCAGTTTGGAAAGAGTCTTTTTGCAGCATCTGCAAGTGGATATTAGGAGCCCTTTCAGGCCTTCGTTGGAAACGGGAATATCTTCCCATAAAAACTAAACAGAAGCGTTCTGTGAAACTGCTTTGTGTAGTATGAATCCAACTCACAGAGTTGAACACTTCTTTTGAAAGAGCAGTTTTGAAACACTCTTTTTGTAGAATCTGCAAGTTTTCATTTGGAGTGCTTTGAGGCCTATGGTGGAAAAGGAAATATCTTCACAGAAAACCTAGACAGAAGCATTCTTTGAAACTTCTTTATGATGTGTGCATTCAACTCACAGAGTTGAACCTTCCTTTTCATGGAGAGGTTTGGAAAGAGTCTTTTTGCAGCATCTGCAAGTGGATATTTGGAGCTCTTTCAGGTCTTCGTTAGAAACGGGAATATCTTCCCATAAAAACTGGACAGAAGCATTCTCACAAACTGCTTTGTGATGTGTGTGTTTAACTCACATAGTTGAACCTTTCCTTTGCTAGAGCAGTTTTGAAACACTCTTTTTGTAGAATCTGCAAGTGTTCATTTGGAGCGCTTTGAGGCCTATGGTGGAAAAGGAAATATCTTCACTTGTAAACCAGGCAGAAGCATTCTCAGAAACCTCTTTATGATGTGTGCATTCAACTCGGAGAGAGAAGCCTTCCTTTTGATAGAGCAGTTTTGAAACTCTGTTTTTGCAGCATCTGCAAGTGGATATTTGGAGCCCCTTCAGGCCTTCGTTGGAAACGGGAATATCTTCCCATAAAAACTAAACAGAAGCGTTCTGTGAAACTGCTTTGTGTAGTATGAATCCAACTCACAGAGTTGAACACTTCTTTTCAAAGAGCAGTTTTGAAACACTCTTTTTGTAGAATCTGCAAGTGTTCATTTGGAGCGTTTTGAGGCCTATGGTGGAAAAGGAAATATCTTCACATAAAACCTAGACAGAAGCATTCTTTGAAACTTCTTTATGATATGTGCCTTCACCTCACAGAGTTGAACCTTCCTTTTCATGGAGCAGTTTGGAAAGAGTCTCTTTGCAGCATCTGCAAGTGGATATTTGGAGCCCCTTCAGGCCTTCGTTGGAAACGGGAATATCTTCCCATAAAAACTAAACAGAAGCGTTCTGTGAAACTGCTTTGTGTAGTATGAATCCAACTCACAGAGTTGAACACTTCTTTTCAAAGAGCAGTTTTGAAACACTCTTTTTGTAGAATCTGCAAGTGTTCATTTGGAGCGCGTTGAGGCCTATGGTGGAAAAGGAAACATCTTCACTTGTAAACCAGGCAGAAGCATTCTCAGAAACCTCTTTATGATGTGTGCATTCAACTCGGAGAGAGAAGCCTTCCTTTTGATAGAGCAGTTTTGAAACTCTGTTTTTGCAGCATCTGCAAGTGGATATTTGGAGCCCCTTCAGGCCTTCGTTGGAAACGGGAATATCTTCCCATAAAAACTAAACAGAAGCGTTCTGTGAAACTGCTTTGTGTAGTATGAATCCAACTCACAGAGTTGAACACTTCTTTTCAAAGAGCAGTTTTGAAACACTCTCTTTGTAGAATCTGCAAGTGTTCATTTGGAGCGCTTTGAGGCCTATGGTGGAAAAGGAAATATCTTCACATAAAACCTAGACAGAAGCATTCTTTGAAACTTTTTTATGATGTGTGCCTTCACCTCACAGAGTTGAACCTTCCTTTTCATGGAGCAGTTTGGAAAGAGTCTTTTTGCAGCATCTGCAAGTGGATATTTGGAGCCCTTTCAGGCCTTCGTTGGAAACGGGAATATCTTCCCATAAAAACTAAACAGAAGCGTTCTGTGAAACTGCTTTGTGTAGTATGAATCCAACTCACAGAGTTGAACACTTCTTTTGAAAGAGCAGTTTTGAAACACTCTTTTTGTAGAATCTGCAAGTTTTCATTTGGAGTGCTTTGAGGCCTATGGTGGAAAAGGAAATATCTTCACAGAAAACCTAGACAGAAGCATTCTTTGAAACTTCTTTATGATGTGTGCATTCAACTCACAGAGTTGAACCTTCCTTTTCATGGAGAGGTTTGGAAAGAGTCTTTTTGCAGCATCTGCAAGTGGATATTTGGAGCTCTTTCAGGTCTTCGTTAGAAACGGGAATATCTTCCCATAAAAACTGGACAGAAGCATTCTCACAAACTGCTTTGTGATGTGTGTGTTTAACTCACATAGTTGAACCTTTCCTTTGCTAGAGCAGTTTTGAAACACTCTTTTTGTAGAATCTGCAAGTGTTCATTTGGAGCGCTTTGAGGCCTATGGTGGAAAAGGAAATATCTTCACTTGTAAACCAGGCAGAAGCATTCTCAGAAACCTCTTTATGATGTGTGCATTCAACTCGGAGAGAGAAGCCTTCCTTTTGATAGAGCAGTTTTGAAACTCTGTTTTTGCAGCATCTGCAAGTGGATATTTGGAGCCCCTTCAGGCCTTCGTTGGAAACGGGAATATCTTCCCATAAAAACTAAACAGAAGCGTTCTGTGAAACTGCTTTGTGTAGTATGAATCCAACTCACAGAGTTGAACACTTCTTTTCAAAGAGCAGTTTTGAAACACTCTTTTTGTAGAATCTGCAAGTGTTCATTTGGAGCGTTTTGAGGCCTATGGTGGAAAAGGAAATATCTTCACATAAAACCTAGACAGAAGCATTCTTTGAAACTTCTTTATGATATGTGCCTTCACCTCACAGAGTTGAACCTTCCTTTTCATGGAGCAGTTTGGAAAGAGTCTCTTTGCAGCATCTGCAAGTGGATATTTTGAGCCGTTTCAGGCCTTCGTTGGAAACGGGAATATCTTCCCATAAAAACTAAACAGAAGCGTTCTGTGAAACTGCTTTGTGTACTATGAATCCAACTCACAGAGTTGAACACTTCTTTTGAAAGAGCAGTTTTGAAACACTCTTTTTGTAGAATCTGCAAGTGTTCATTTGGAGCGCTTTGAGGCCTATGGTGGAAAAGGAAACATCTTCACTTGTAAACCAGGCAGAAGCATTCTCAGAAACCTCTTTATGATGTGTGCATTCAACTCGGAGAGAGAAGCCTTCCTTTTGATAGAGCAGTTTTGAAACTCTGTTTTTGCAGCATCTGCAAGTGGATATTTGGAGCCCCTTCAAGCCTTCGTTGGAAACGGGAATATCTTCCCATAAAAACTAAACAGAAGCGTTCTGTGAAACTGCTTTGTGTAGTATGAATCCAACTCACAGAGTTGAACACTTCTTTTCAAAGAGCAGTTTTGAAACACTCTTTTTGTAGAATCTGCAAGTGTTCATTTGGAGCGTTTTGAGGCCTATGGTGGAAAAGGAAATATCTTCACATAAAACCTAGACAGAAGCATTCTTTGAAACTTCTTTATGATGTGTGCCTTCACCTCACAGAGTTGAACCTTCCTTTTCATGGAGCAGTTTGGAAAGAGTCTCTTTGCAGCATCTGCAAGTGGATATTTGGAGCCCTTTCAGGCCTTCGTTGGAAACGGGAATATCTTCCCATAAAAACTAAACAGAAGCGTTCTGTGAAACTGCTTTGTGTAGTATGAATCCAACTCACAGAGTTGAACACTTCTTTTGAAAGAGCAGTTTTGAAACACTCTTTTTGTAGAATCTGCAAGTGTTCATTTGGAGCGCTTTGAGGCCTATGGTGGAAAAGGAAATATCTTCACTTGTAAACCAGGCAGAAGCATTCTCAGAAACCTCTTTATGATGTGTGCATTCAACTCGGAGAGAGAAGCCTTCCTTTTGATAGAGCAGTTTTGAAACTCTGTTTTTGCAGCATCTGCAAGTGGATATTTGGAGCCCCTTCAGGCCTTCGTTGGAAACGGGAATATCTTCCCATAAAAACTAAACAGAAGCGTTCTGTGAAACTGCTTTGTGTAGTATGGATCCAACTCACAGAGTTCAACACTTCTTTTCAAAGAGCAGTTTTGAAACACTCTTTTTGTAGAATCTGCAACTGTTCATTTGGAGCGTTTTGAGGCCTATGGTGGAAAAGGAAATATCTTCACATAAAACCTAGACAGAAGCATTCTTTGAAACTTCTTTATGATGTGTGCCTTCACCTCACAGAGTTGAACCTTCCTTTTCATGGAGCAGATTGGAAAGAGTCTCTTTGCAGCATCTGCAAGTGCATATTTGGAGCCCATTCAGGCCTTCGTTGGAAACGGGAATATCTTCCCATAAAAACTAAACAGAAGCGTTCTGTGAAACTGCTTTGTGTAGTATGAATCCAACTCACAGAGTTCAACACTTCTTTTCAAAGAGCAGTTTTGAAACACTCTTTTTGTAGAATCTGCAAGTGTTCATTTGGAGCGCTTTGAGGCCTATGGTGGAAAAGGAAATATCTTCACTTGTAAACCAGGCAGAAGCATTCTCAGAAACCTCTTTATGATGTGGGCATTCAACTCGGAGAGAGAAGCCTTCCTTTTGATAGAGCAGTTTTGAAACTCTGTTTTTGCAGCATCTGCAAGTGGATATTTGGAGCCCCTTCAGGCCTTCGTTGGAAACGGGAATATCTTCCCATAAAAACTAAACAGAAGCGTTCTGTGAAACTGCTTTGTGTAGTATGAATCCAACTCACAGAGTTGAACACTTCTTTTCAAAGAGCAGTTTTGAAACACTCTTTTTGTAGAATCTGCAAGTGTTCATTTGGAGCGCTTTGAGGCCTATGGTGGAAAAGGAAACATCTTCACTTGTAAACCAGGCAGAAGCATTCTCAGAAACCTCTTTATGATGTGTGCATTCAACTCGGAGAGAGAAGCCTTCCTTTTGATAGAGCAGTTTTGAAACTCTGTTTTTGCAGCATCTGCAAGTGGATATTTGGAGCCCCTTCAGGCCTTCGTTGGAAACGGGAATATCTTCCCATAAAAACTAAACAGAAGCGTTCTGTGAAACTGCTTTGTGTAGTATGAATCCAACTCACAGAGTTGAACACTTCTTTTCAAAGAGCAGTTTTGAAACACTCTCTTTGTAGAATCTGCAAGTGTTCATTTGGAGCGCTTTGAGGCCTATGGTGGAAAAGGAAATATCTTCACATAAAACCTAGACAGAAGCATTCTTTGAAACTTTTTTATGATGTGTGCCTTCAACTCACAGAGTTGAACCTTCCTTTTCATGGAGCAGTTTGGAAAGAGTCTTTTTACAGCATCTGCAAGTGGATATTTGGAGCCCTTTCAGGCCTTCGTTGGAAACGGGAATATCTTCCCATAAAAACTAAACAGAAGCGTTCTGTGAAACTGCTTTGTGTAGTATGAATCCAACTCACAGAGTTGAACACTTCTTTTGAAAGAGCAGTTTTGAAACACTCTTTTTGTAGAATCTGCAAGTTTTCATTTGGAGTGCTTTGAGGCCTATGGTGGAAAAGGAAATATCTTCACAGAAAACCTAGACAGAAGCATTCTTTGAAACTTCTTTATGATGTGTGCATTCAACTCACAGAGTTGAACCTTCCTTTTCATGGAGAGGTTTGGAAAGAGTCTTTTTGCAGCATCTGCAAGTGGATATTTGGAGCTCTTTCAGGTCTTCGTTAGAAACGGGAATATCTTCCCATAAAAACTGGACAGAAGCATTCTCACAAACTGCTTTGTGATGTGTGTGTTTAACTCACATAGTTGAACCTTTCCTTTGCTAGAGCAGTTTTGAAACACTCTTTTTGTAGAATCTGCAAGTGTTCATTTGGAGCGCTTTGAGGCCTATGGTGGAAAAGGAAATATCTTCACTTGTAAACCAGGCAGAAGCATTCTCAGAAACCTCTTTATGATGTGTGCATTCAACTCGGAGAGAGAAGCCTTCCTTTTGATAGAGCAGTTTTGAAACTCTGTTTTTGCAGCATCTGCAAGTGGATATTTGGAGCCCCTTCAGGCCTTCGTTGGAAACGGGAATATCTTCCCATAAAAACTAAACAGAAGCGTTCTGTGAAACTGCTTTGTGTAGTATGAATCCAACTCACAGAGTTGAACACTTCTTTTCAAAGAGCAGTTTTGAAACACTCTTTTTGTAGAATCTGCAAGTGTTCATTTGGAGCGTTTTGAGGCCTATGGTGGAAAAGGAAATATCTTCACATAAAACCTAGACAGAAGCATTCTTTGAAACTTCTTTATGATATGTGCCTTCACCTCACAGAGTTGAACCTTCCTTTTCATGGAGCAGTTTGGAAAGAGTCTCTTTGCAGCATCTGCAAGTGGATATTTGGAGCCGTTTCAGGCCTTCGTTGGAAACGGGAATATCTTCCCATAAAAACTAAACAGAAGCGTTCTGTGAAACTGCTTTGTGTACTATGAATCCAACTCACAGAGTTGAACACTTCTTTTGAAAGAGCAGTTTTGAAACACTCTTTTTGTAGAATCTGCAAGTGTTCATTTGGAGCGCTTTGAGGCCTATGGTGGAAAAGGAAGCATCTTCACTTGTAAACCAGGCAGAAGCATTCTCAGAAACCTCTTTATGATGTGTGCATTCAACTCGGAGAGAGAAGCCTTCCTTTTGATAGAGCAGTTTTGAAACTCTGTTTTTGCAGCATCTGCAAGTGGATATTTGGAGCCCCTTCAAGCCTTCGTTGGAAACGGGAATATCTTCCCATAAAAACTAAACAGAAGCGTTCTGTGAAACTGCTTTGTGTAGTATGAATCCAACTCACAGAGTTGAACACTTCTTTTCAAAGAGCAGTTCTGAAACACTCTTTTTGTAGAATCTGCAAGTGTTCGTTTGGAGCGTTTTGAGGCCTATGGTGGAAAAGGAAATATCTTCACATAAAACCTAGACAGAAGCATTCTTTGAAACTTCTTTATGATGTGTGCCTTCACCTCACAGAGTTGAACCTTCCTTTTCATGGAGCAGATTGGAAAGAGTCTCTTTGCAGCATCTGCAAGTGCATATTTGGAGCCCATTCAGGCCTTCGTTGGAAACGGGAATATCTTCCCATAAAAACTAAACAGAAGCGTTCTGTGAAACTGCTTTGTGTAGTATGAATCCAACTCACAGAGTTCAACACTTCTTTTCAAAGAGCAGTTTTGAAACACTCTTTTTGTAGAATCTGCAAGTGTTCATTTGGAGCGCTTTGAGGCCTATGGTGGAAAAGGAAATATCTTCACTTGTAAACCAGGCAGAAGCATTCTCAGAAACCTCTTTATGATGTGGGCATTCAACTCGGAGAGAGAAGCCTTCCTTTTGATAGAGCAGTTTTGAAACTCTGTTTTTGCAGCATCTGCAAGTGGATATTTGGAGCCCCTTCAGGCCTTCGTTGGAAACGGGAATATCTTCCCATAAAAACTAAACAGAAGCGTTCTGTGAAACTGCTTTGTGTAGTATGAATCCAACTCACAGAGTTGAACACTTCTTTTCAAAGAGCAGTTTTGAAACACTCTTTTTGTAGAATCTGCAAGTGTTCATTTGGAGCGCTTTGAGGCCTATGGTGGAAAAGGAAACATCTTCACTTGTAAACCAGGCAGAAGCATTCTCAGAAACCTCTTTATGATGTGTGCATTCAACTCGGAGAGAGAAGCCTTCCTTTTGATAGAGCAGTTTTGAAACTCTGTTTTTGCAGCATCTGCAAGTGGATATTTGGAGCCCCTTCAGGCCTTCGTTGGAAACGGGAATATCTTCCCATAAAAACTAAACAGAAGCGTTCTGTGAAACTGCTTTGTGTAGTATGAATCCAACTCACAGAGTTGAACACTTCTTTTCAAAGAGCAGTTTTGAAACACTCTCTTTGTAGAATCTGCAAGTGTTCATTTGGAGCGCTTTGAGGCCTATGGTGGAAAAGGAAATATCTTCACATAAAACCTAGACAGAAGCATTCTTTGAAACTTTTTTATGATGTGTGCCTTCAACTCACAGAGTTGAACCTTCCTTTTCATGGAGCAGTTTGGAAAGAGTCTTTTTACAGCATCTGCAAGTGGATATTTGGAGCCCTTTCAGGCCTTCGTTGGAAACGGGAATATCTTCCCATAAAAACTAAACAGAAGCGTTCTGTGAAACTGCTTTGTGTAGTATGAATCCAACTCACAGAGTTGAACACTTCTTTTGAAAGAGCAGTTTTGAAACACTCTTTTTGTAGAATCTGCAAGTTTTCATTTGGAGTGCTTTGAGGCCTATGGTGGAAAAGGAAATATCTTCACAGAAAACCTAGACAGAAGCATTCTTTGAAACTTCTTTATGATGTGTGCATTCAACTCACAGAGTTGAACCTTCCTTTTCATGGAGAGGTTTGGAAAGAGTCTTTTTGCAGCATCTGCAAGTGGATATTTGGAGCTCTTTCAGGTCTTCGTTAGAAACGGGAATATCTTCCCATAAAAACTGGACAGAAGCATTCTCACAAACTGCTTTGTGATGTGTGTGTTTAACTCACATAGTTGAACCTTTCCTTTGCTAGAGCAGTTTTGAAACACTCTTTTTGTAGAATCTGCAAGTGTTCATTTGGAGCGCTTTGAGGCCTATGGTGGAAAAGGAAATATCTTCACTTGTAAACCAGGCAGAAGCATTCTCAGAAACCTCTTTATGATGTGTGCATTCAACTCGGAGAGAGAAGCCTTCCTTTTGATAGAGCAGTTTTGAAACTCTGTTTTTGCAGCATCTGCAAGTGGATATTTGGAGCCCCTTCAGGCCTTCGTTGGAAACGGGAATATCTTCCCATAAAAACTAAACAGAAGCGTTCTGTGAAACTGCTTTGTGTAGTATGAATCCAACTCACAGAGTTGAACACTTCTTTTCAAAGAGCAGTTTTGAAACACTCTTTTTGTAGAATCTGCAAGTGTTCATTTGGAGCGTTTTGAGGCCTATGGTGGAAAAGGAAATATCTTCACATAAAACCTAGACAGAAGCATTCTTTGAAACTTCTTTATGATATGTGCCTTCACCTCACAGAGTTGAACCTTCCTTTTCATGGAGCAGTTTGGAAAGAGTCTCTTTGCAGCATCTGCAAGTGGATATTTGGAGCCGTTTCAGGCCTTCGTTGGAAACGGGAATATCTTCCCATAAAAACTAAACAGAAGCGTTCTGTGAAACTGCTTTGTGTACTATGAATCCAACTCACAGAGTTGAACACTTCTTTTGAAAGAGCAGTTTTGAAACACTCTTTTTGTAGAATCTGCAAGTGTTCATTTGGAGCGCTTTGAGGCCTATGGTGGAAAAGGAAGCATCTTCACTTGTAAACCAGGCAGAAGCATTCTCAGAAACCTCTTTATGATGTGTGCATTCAACTCGGAGAGAGAAGCCTTCCTTTTGATAGAGCAGTTTTGAAACTCTGTTTTTGCAGCATCTGCAAGTGGATATTTGGAGCCCCTTCAAGCCTTCGTTGGAAACGGGAATATCTTCCCATAAAAACTAAACAGAAGCGTTCTGTGAAACTGCTTTGTGTAGTATGAATCCAACTCACAGAGTTGAACACTTCTTTTCAAAGAGCAGTTCTGAAACACTCTTTTTGTAGAATCTGCAAGTGTTCGTTTGGAGCGTTTTGAGGCCTATGGTGGAAAAGGAAATATCTTCACATAAAACCTAGACAGAAGCATTCTTTGAAACTTCTTTATGATGTGTGCCTTCACCTCACAGAGTTGAACCTTCCTTTTCATGGAGCAGTTTGGAAAGAGTCTCTTTGCAGCATCTGCAAGTGGATATTTGGAGCCCTTTCAGGCCTTCGTTGGAAACGGGAATATCTTCCCATAAAAACTAAACAGAAGCGTTCTGTGAAACTGCTTTGTGTAGTATGAATCCAACTCACAGAGTTGAACACTTCTTTTGAAAGAGCAGTTTTGAAACACTCTTTTTGTAGAATCTGCAAGTGTTCATTTGGAGCGCTTTGAGGCCTATGGTGGAAAAGGAAATATCTTCACTTGTAAACCAGGCAGAAGCATTCTCAGAAACCTCTTTATGATGTGTGCATTCAACTCGGAGAGAGAAGCCTTCCTTTTGATAGAGCTGTTTTGAAACTCTGTTTTTGCAGCATCTGCAAGTGGATATTTGGAGCCCCTTCAGGCCTTCGTTGGAAACGGGAATATCTTCCCATAAAAACTAAACAGAAGCGTTCTGTGAAACTGCTTTGTGTAGTATGAATCCAACTCACAGAGTTGAACACTTCTTTTCAAAGAGCAGTTTTGAAACACTCTCTTTGTAGAATCTGCAAGTTTTCATTTGGAGCGCTTTGAGGCCTACGGTGGAAAAGGAAATATCTTCACATAAAACCTAGACAGAAGCATTCTTTGAAACTTCTTTATGATGTGTGCCTTCACCTCACAGAGTTGAACCTTCCTTTTCATGGAGCAGTTTGGAAAGAGTCTCTTTGCAGCATCTGCAAGTGGATATTTGGAGCCCTTTCAGGCCTTCGTTGGAAACGGGAATATCTTCCCATAAAAATTAAACAGAAGTGTTCTGTGAAACTGCTTTGTGTAGTATGAATCCAACTCACAGAGTTCAACACTTCTTTTCAAAGAGCAGTTTTGAAACACTCTCTTTGTAGAATCTGCAAGTGTTCATTTGGAGCGCTTTGAGGCCTATGGTGGAAAAGGAAATATCTTCACTTGTAAACCAGGCAGAAGCATTCTCAGAAACCTCTTTATGATGTGTGCATTCAACTCGGAGAGAGAAGCCTTCCTTTTGATAGAGCAGTTTTGAAACTCTGTTTTTGCAGCATCTGCAAGTGGATATTTGGAGCCCCTTCAGGCCTTCGTTGGAAACGGGAATATCTTCCCATAAAAACTAAACAGAAGCGTTCTGTGAAACTGCTTTGTGTAGTATGAATCCAACTCACAGAGTTGAACACTTCTTTTCAAAGAGCAGTTTTGAAACACTCTTTTTGTAGAATCTGCAAGTGTTCATTTGGAGCGCTTTGAGGCCTATGATGGAAAAGGAAATATCTTCACATAAAACCTAGACAGAAGCATTCTTTGAAACTTTTTTATGACGTGTGCCTTCAACTCACATAGTTGAACCTTCCTTTTCATGGAGCAGTTTGGAAAGAGTCTTTTTGCAGCATCTGCAAGTGGATATTTGGAGCCATTTCAGGCGTTCGTTGGAAACGGGAATATCTTCCCATAAAAACTAAACAGAAGCGTTCTGTGAAACTGCTTTGTGTAGTATGAATCCAACTCACAGAGTTGAACACTTCTTTTCAAAGAGCAGTTTTGAAACACTCTTTTTGTAGAATCTGCAAGTGTTCATTTGGAGCGCTTTGAGGCCTATGGTGGAAAAGGAAACATCTTCACTTGTAAACCAGGCAGAAGCATTCTCAGAAACCTCTTTATGATGTGTGCATTCAACTAGGAGAGAGAAGCCTTCCTTTTGATAGAGCAGTTTTGAAACTCTGTTTTTGCAGCATCTGCAAGTGGATATTTGGAGCCCCTTCAGGCCTTCGTTGGAAACGGGAATATCTTCCCATAAAAACTAAACAGAAGCGTTCTGTGAAACTGCTTTGTGTAGTATGAATCCAACTCACAGAGTTGAACACTTCTTTTCAAAGAGCAGTTTTGAAACACTCTTTTTGTAGAATCTGCAAGTTTTCATTTGGAGTGCTTTGAGGCCTGTGGTGGAAAAGGAAATATCTTCACATAAAACCTAGACAGAAGCATTCTTTGAAACTTCTTTATGATGTGTGCATTCAACTCACAGAGTTGAACCTTCCTTTTCATGGAGAGGTTTGGAAAGAGTCTTTTTGCAGCATCTGCAAGTGGATATTTGGAGCTCTTTCAGGCCTTCGTTAGAAACGGGAATATCTTCCCATAAAAACTGGACAGAGGCATTCTCACAAACTGCTTTGTGATGTGTGTGTTTAACTCACATAGTTGAACCTTTCCTTTGCTAGAGCAGTTATGAAACACTCTTTTTGTAGAATCTGCAAGTGTTCATTTGGAGCGCTTTGAGGCCTATGGTGGAAAAGAAAATATCTTCACTTGTAAACCAGGCAGAAGCATTCTCAGAAACCTCTTTATGATGTGTGCATTCAACTCGGAGAGAGAAGCCTTCCTTTTGATAGAGCAGTTTTGAAACTCTGTTTTTGCAGCATCTGCAAGTGGATATTTGGAGCCACTTCAGGCCTTTGTTGGAAACGGGAATATCTTCCCATAAAAACTAAACAGAAGCGTTCTGTGAAACTGCTTTGTGTAGTATGAATCCAACTCACAGAGTTGAACACTTCTTTTCAAAGAGCAGTTTTGAAACACTCTTTTTGTAGAATCTGCAAGTGTTCATTTGGAGCGCTTTGAGGCCTATGGTGGAAAAGGAAACATCTTCACTTGTAAACCAGGCAGAAGCATTCTTTGAAACTTCTTTATGATGTGTGCCTTCACCTCACAGAGTTGAACCTTCCTTTTCATGGAGCAGTTTGGAAAGAGTCTCTTTGCAGCATCTGCAAGTGGATATTTGGAGCCCTTTCAGGCCTTCGTTGGAAACGGGAATATCTTCCCATAAAAACTAAACAGAAGCGTTCTGTGAAACTGCTTTGTGTAGTATGAATCCAACTCACAGAGTTGAACACTTCTTTTGAAAGAGTAGTTTGGAGACACTCTTTTTGTAGAATCTGCAAGTGTTCATTTGGAGTGCTTTGAGGCCTATGGTTGAAAAGGAAATATCTTCACATAAAACCTAGACAGAAGCATTCTTTGAAACTTCTTTATGATGTGTGCATTCAACTCACAGAGTTGAACCTTCCTTTTCATGGAGAGGTTTGGAAAGAGTCTTTTTGCAGCATCTGCAAGTGGATATTTGGAGCTCTTTCAGGCCTTCGTTAGAAACGGGAATATCTTCCCATAAAAACTGGACAGAAGCATTCTCACAAACTGCTTTGTGATGTGTGTGTTTAACTCACATAGTTGAACCTTTCCTTTGCTAGAGCAGTTATGAAACACTCTTTTTGTAGAATCTGCAAGTGTTCATTTGGAGCGATTTGAGGCCTATGGTGGAAAAGGAAATATCTTCACTTGTAAACCAGGCAGAAGCATTCTCAGAAACCTCTTTATGATGTGTGCATTCAACTCGGAGAGAGAAGCCTTCCTTTTGATAGAGCAGTTTTGAAACTCTGTTTTTGCAGCATCTGCAAGTGGATATTTGGAGCCCCTTCAGGCCTTCGTTGGAAACGGGAATATCTTCCCATGAAAACTAAACAGAAGCGTTCTGTGAAACTGCTTTGTGTAGTATGAATCCAACTCACAGAGTTGAACACTTCTTTTCAAAGAGCAGTTTTGAAACACTCTTTTTGTAGAATCTGCAAGTGTTCATTTGGAGCGTTTTGAGGCCTATGGTGGAAAAGGAAATATCTTCACATAAAACCTAGACAGAAGCATTCTTTGAAACTTCTTTATGATATGTGCCTTCACCTCACAGAGTTGAACCTTCCTTTTCATGGAGCAGTTTGGAAAGAGTCTCTTTGCAGCATCTGCAAGTGGATATTTGGAGCCCTTTCAGGCCTTCGTTGGAAACGGGAATATCTTCCCATAAAAACTAAACAGAAGCGTTCTGTGAAACTGCTTTGTGTAGTATGAATCCAACTCACAGAGTTGAACACTTCTTTTCAAAGAGCAGTTTTGAAACACTCTTTTTGTAGAATCTGCAAGTGTTCATTTGGAGCGCTTTGAGGCCTATGGTGGAAGAGGAAACATCTTCACTTGTAAACCAGGCAGAAGCATTCTCAGAAACCTCTTTATGATGTGTGCATTCAACTCGGAGAGAGAAGCCTTCCTTTTGATAGAGCAGTTTTGAAACTCTGTTTTTGCAGCATCTGCAAGTGGATATTTGGAGCCCCTTCAGGCCTTCGTTGGAAACGGGAATATCTTCCCATAAAAACTAAACAGAAGCGTTCTGTGAAACTGCTTTGTGTAGTATGAATCCAACTCACAGAGTTGAACACTTCTTTTCAAAGAGCAGTTTTGAAACACTCTCTTTGTAGAATCTGCAAGTGTTCATTTGGAGCGCTTTGAGGCCTATGGTGGAAAAGGAAATATCTTCACATAAAACCTAGACAGAAGCATTCTTTGAAACTTTTTTATGATGTGTGCCTTCAACTCACAGAGTTGAACCTTCCTTTTCATGGAGCAGTTTGGAAAGAGTCTTTTTGCAGCATCTGCAAGTGGATATTTGGAGCCCTTTCAGGCCTTCGTTGGAAACGGGAATATCTTCCCATAAAAACTAAACAGAAGCGTTCTGTGAAACTGCTTTGTGTAGTATGAATCCAACTCACAGAGTTGAACACTTCTTTTGAAAGAGCAGTTTTGAAACACTCTTTTTGTAGAATCTGCAAGTTTTCATTTGGAGTGCTTTGAGGCCTATGGTGGAAAAGGAAATATCTTCACAGAAAACCTAGACAGAAGCATTCTTTGAAACTTCTTTATGATGTGTGCATTCAACTCACAGAGTTGAACCTTCCTTTTCATGGAGAGGTTTGGAAAGAGTCTTTTTGCAGCATCTGCAAGTGGATATTTGGAGCTCTTTCAGGTCTTCGTTAGAAACGGGAATATCTTCCCATAAAAACTGGACAGAAGCATTCTCACAAACTGCTTTGTGATGTGTGTGTTTAACTCACATAGTTGAACCTTTCCTTTGCTAGAGCAGTTTTGAAACACTCTTTTTGTAGAATCTGCAAGTGTTCATTTGGAGCGCTTTGAGGCCTATGGTGGAAAAGGAAATATCTTCACTTGTAAACCAGGCAGAAGCATTCTCAGAAACCTCTTTATGATGTGTGCATTCAACTCGGAGAGAGAAGCCTTCCTTTTGATAGAGCAGTTTTGAAACTCTGTTTTTGCAGCATCTGCAAGTGGATATTTGGAGCCCCTTCAGGCCTTCGTTGGAAACGGGAATATCTTCCCATAAAAACTAAACAGAAGCGTTCTGTGAAACTGCTTTGTGTAGTATGAATCCAACTCACAGAGTTGAACACTTCTTTTCAAAGAGCAGTTTTGAAACACTCTTTTTGTAGAATCTGCAAGTGTTCATTTGGAGCGTTTTGAGGCCTACGGTGGAAAAGGAAATATCTTCACATAAAACCTAGACAGAAGCATTCTTTGAAACTTCTTTATGATATGTGCCTTCACCTCACAGAGTTGAACCTTCCTTTTCATGGAGCAGTTTGGAAAGAGTCTCTTTGCAGCATCTGCAAGTGGATATTTGGAGCCGTTTCAGGCCTTCGTTGGAAACGGGAATATCTTCCCATAAAAACTAAACAGAAGCGTTCTGTGAAACTGCTTTGTGTACTATGAATCCAACTCACAGAGTTGAACACTTCTTTTGAAAGAGCAGTTTTGAAACACTCTTTTTGTAGAATCTGCAAGTGTTCATTTGGAGCGCTTTGAGGCCTATGGTGGAAAAGGAAACATCTTCACTTGTAAACCAGGCAGAAGCATTCTCAGAAACCTCTTTATGATGTGGGCATTCAACTCGGAGAGAGAAGCCTTCCTTTTGATAGAGCAGTTTTGAAACTCTGTTTTTGCAGCATCTGCAAGTGGATATTTGGAGCCCCTTCAGGCCTTCGTTTGAAACGGGAATATCTTCCCATAAAAACTAAACAGAAGCGTTCTGTGAAACTGCTTTGTGTAGTATGAATCCAACTCACAGAGTTGAACACTTCTTTTCAAAGAGCAGTTTTGAAACACTCTTTTTGTAGAATCTGCAAGTGTTCATTTGGAGCGCTTTGAGGCCTATGGTGGAAAAGGAAACATCTTCACTTGTAAACCAGGCAGAAGCATTCTCAGAAACCTCTTTATGATGTGTGCATTCAACTCGGAGAGAGAAGCCTTCCTTTTGATAGAGCAGTTTTGAAACTCTGTTTTTGCAGCATCTGCAAGTGGATATTTGGAGCCCCTTCAGGCCTTCGTTGGAAACGGGAATATCTTCCCATAAAAACTAAACAGAAGCGTTCTGTGAAACTGCTTTGTGTAGTATGAATCCAACTCACAGAGTTGAACACTTCTTTTCAAAGAGCAGTTTTGAAACACTCTCTTTGTAGAATCTGCAAGTGTTCATTTGGAGCGCTTTGAGGCCTATGGTGGAAAAGGAAATATCTTCACATAAAACCTAGACAGAAGCATTCTTTGAAACTTTTTTATGATGTGTGCCTTCAACTCACAGAGTTGAACCTTCCTTTTCATGGAGCAGTTTGGAAAGAGTCTTTTTGCAGCATCTGCAAGTGGATATTTGGAGCCCTTTCAGGCCTTCGTTGGAAACGGGAATATCTTCCCATAAAAACTAAACAGAAGCGTTCTGTGAAACTGCTTTGTGTAGTATGAATCCAACTCACAGAGTTGAACACTTCTTTTGAAAGAGCAGTTTTGAAACACTCTTTTTGTAGAATCTGCAAGTTTTCATTTGGAGTGCTTTGAGGCCTATGGTGGAAAAGGAAATATCTTCACAGAAAACCTAGACAGAAGCATTCTTTGAAACTTCTTTATGATGTGTGCATTCAACTCACAGAGTTGAACCTTCCTTTTCATGGAGAGGTTTGGAAAGAGTCTTTTTGCAGCATCTGCAAGTGGATATTTGGAGCTCTTTCAGGTCTTCGTTAGAAACGGGAATATCTTCCCATAAAAACTGGACAGAAGCATTCTCACAAACTGCTTTGTGATGTGTGTGTTTAACTCACATAGTTGAACCTTTCCTTTGCTAGAGCAGTTTTGAAACACTCTTTTTGTAGAATCTGCAAGTGTTCATTTGGAGCGCTTTGAGGCCTATGGTGGAAAAGGAAATATCTTCACTTGTAAACCAGGCAGAAGCATTCTCAGAAACCTCTTTATGATGTGTGCATTCAACTCGGAGAGAGAAGCCTTCCTTTTGATAGAGCAGTTTTGAAACTCTGTTTTTGCAGCATCTGCAAGTGGATATTTGGAGCCCCTTCAGGCCTTCGTTGGAAACGGGAATATCTTCCCATAAAAACTAAACAGAAGCGTTCTGTGAAACTGCTTTGTGTAGTATGAATCCAACTCACAGAGTTGAACACTTCTTTTCAAAGAGCAGTTTTGAAACACTCTTTTTGTAGAATCTGCAAGTGTTCATTTGGAGCGTTTTGAGGCCTATGGTGGAAAAGGAAATATCTTCACATAAAACCTAGACAGAAGCATTCTTTGAAACTTCTTTATGATATGTGCCTTCACCTCACAGAGTTGAACCTTCCTTTTCATGGAGCAGTTTGGAAAGAGTCTCTTTGCAGCATCTGCAAGTGGATATTTGGAGCCGTTTCAGGCCTTCGTTGGAAACGGGAATATCTTCCCATAAAAACTAAACAGAAGCGTTCTGTGAAACTGCTTTGTGTACTATGAATCCAACTCACAGAGTTGAACACTTCTTTTGAAAGAGCAGTTTTGAAACACTCTTTTTGTAGAATCTGCAAGTGTTCATTTGGAGCGCTTTGAGGCCTATGGTGGAAAAGGAAACATCTTCACTTGTAAACCAGGCAGAAGCATTCTCAGAAACCTCTTTATGATGTGTGCATTCAACTAGGAGAGAGAAGCCTTCCTTTTGATAGAGCAGTTTTGAAACTCTGTTTTTGCAGCATCCGCAAGTGGATATTTGGAGCCCCTTCAAGCCTTTGTTGGAAACGGGAATATCTTCCCATAAAAACTAAACAGAAGCGTTCTGTGAAACTGCTTTGTGTAGTATGAATCCAACTCACAGAGTTGAACACTTCTTTTCAAAGAGCAGTTTTGAAACACTCTTTTTGTAGAATCTGCAAGTGTTCATTTGGAGCGTTTTGAGGCCTATGGTGGAAAAGGAAATATCTTCACATAAAACCTAGACAGAAGTATTCTTTGAAACGTCTTTATGATGTGTGCCTTCACCTCACAGAGTTGAATCTTCCTTTTCATGGAGCAGTTTGGAAAGAGTCTCTTTGCAGCATCTGCAAGTGGATATTTGGAGCCCTTTCAGGCCTTCGTTGGAAACGGGAATATCTTCCCATAAAAACTAAACAGAAGCGTTCTGTGAAACTGCTTTGTGTAGTATGAATCCAACTCACAGAGTTGAACACTTCTTTTGAAAGAGCAGTTTTGAAACACTCTTTTTGTAGAATCTGCAAGTGTTCATTTGGAGCGCTTTGAGGCCTATGGTGGAAAAGGAAATATCTTCAATTGTAAACCAGGCAGAAGCATTCTCAGAAACCTCTTTATGATGTGTGCATTCAACTCGGAGAGAGAAGCCTTCCTTTTGATAGAGCTGTTTTGAAACTCTGTTTTTGCAGCATCTGCAAGTGGATATTTGGAGCCCCTTCAGGCCTTCGTTGGAAACGGGAATATCTTCCCATAAAAACTAAACAGAAGCGTTCTGTGAAACTGCTTTGTGTAGTATGAATCCAACTCACAGAGTTGAACACTTCTTTTCAAAGAGCAGTTTTGAAACACTCTTTTTGTAGAATCTGCCATGGTTCATTTGGAGCGTTTTGAGGCCTATGGTGGAAAAGGAAATATCTTCACATAAAACCTAGACAGAAGCATTCTTTGAAACTTCTTTATGATGTGTGCCTTCACCTCACAGAGATGAACCTTCCTTTTCATGGAGCAGTTTGGAAAGAGTCTCTTTGCAGCATCTGCAAGTGGATATTTGGAGCCCTTTCAGGCCTTCGTTGGAAACGGGAATATCTTCCCATAAAAATTAAACAGATGCGTTCTGTGAAACTGCTTTGTGTAGTATGAATCCAACTCACAGAGTTCAACACTTCTTTTCAAAGAGCAGTTTTGAAACACTCTCTTTGTAGAATCTGCAAGTGTTCAATTGGAACGCTTTGAGGCCTATGGTGGAAAAGGAAATATCTTCACTTGTAAACCAGGCAGAAGCATTCTCAGAAACCTCTTTAGGATGTGTGCATTCAACTCGGAGAGAGAATCCTTCCTTTTGATAGAGCAGTTTTGAAACTCTGTTTTTGCAGCATCTGCAAGTGGATATTTGGAGCCCCTTCAGTCCTTAGTTGGAAACGGGAATATCTTCCCATAAAAACTAAACAGAAGCGTTCTGTGAAACTGCTTTGTGTAGTATGAATCCAACTCACAGAGTTGAACACTTCTTTTCAAAGAGCAGTTTTGAAACACTCTTTTTGTAGAATCTGCAAGTTTTCATTTGGAGCGTTTTGAGGCCTATGGTGGAAAAGGAAATATCTTCACATAAAACCTAGACAGAAGCATTCTTTGAAACTTCTTTATGATGTGTGCCTTCACCTCACAGAGTTGAACCGTCCTTTTCATGGAGCAGTTTGGAAAGAGTCTCTTTGCAGCATCTGCAAGTGGATATTTGGAGCCCTTTCAGGCCTTCGTTGGAAACGGGAATATCTTCCCATAAAAATTAAACAGAAGTGTTCTGTGAAACTGCTTTGTGTAGTATGAATCCAACTCACAGAGTTCAACACTTCTTTTCAAAGAGCAGTTTTGAAACACTCTCTTTGTAGAATCTGCAAGTGTTCATTTGGAGCGCTTTGAGGCCTATGGTGGAAAAGGAAATATCTTCACTTGTAAACCAGGCAGAAGCATTCTCAGAAAC
This sequence comes from Pongo pygmaeus, assembly GCF_028885625.2. Classification (NCBI taxonomy): domain Eukaryota; kingdom Metazoa; phylum Chordata; class Mammalia; order Primates; family Hominidae; genus Pongo; species Pongo pygmaeus. Next base: position 30,590,218 of record NC_072393.2, read on the forward strand.
CTCTTTATGATGTGTGCATTCAACTCGGAGAGAGAAGCCTTCCTTTTGATAGAGCAGTTTTGAAACTCTGTTTTTGCAGCATCTGCAAGTGGATATTTGGAGCCCCTTCAGGCCTTCGTTGGAAACGGGAATATCTTCCCATAAAAACTAAACAGAAGCGTTCTGTGAAACTGCTTTGTGTAGTATGAATCCAACTCACAGAGTTGAACACTTCTTTTCAAAGAGCAGTTTTGAAACACTCTTTTTGTAGAATCTGCAAGTGTTCATTTGGAGCGCTTTGAGGCCTATGGTGGAAAAGGAAATATCTTCACTTGTAAACCAGGCAGAAGCATTCTCAGAAACCTCTTTATGATGTGTGCATTCAACTCGGAGAGAGAAGCCTTCCTTTTGATAGAGCAGTTTTGAAACTCTGTTTTTGCAGCATCTGCAAGTGGATATTTGGAGCCCCTTCAGGCCTTCGTTGGAAACGGGAATATCTTCCCATAAAAACTAAACAGAAGCGTTCTGTGAAACTGCTTTGTGTAGTATGGATCCAACTCACAGAGTTCAACACTTCTTTTCAAAGAGCAGTTTTGAAACACTCTTTTTGTAGAATCTGCAAGTGTTCATTTGGAGCGTTTTGAGGCCTATGGTGGAAAAGGAAATATCTTCACATAAAACCTAGACAGAAGCATTCTTTGAAACTTCTTTATGATGTGTGCCTTCACCTCACAGAGTTGAACCTTCCTTTTCATGGAGCAGATTGGAAAGAGTCTCTTTGCAGCATCTGCAAGTGCATATTTGGAGCCCATTCAGGCCTTCGTTGGAAACGGGAATATCTTCCCATAAAAACTAAACAGAAGCGTTCTGTGAAACTGCTTTGTGTAGTATGAATCCAACTCACAGAGTTCAACACTTCTTTTCAAAGAGCAGTTTTGAAACACTCTTTTTGTAGAATCTGCAAGTGTTCATTTGGAGCGCTTTGAGGCCTATGGTGGAAAAGGAAATATCTTCACTTGTAAACCAGGCAGAAGCATTCTCAGAAACCTCTTTATGATGTGGGCATTCAACTCGGAGAGAGAAGCCTTCCTTTTGATAGAGCAGTTTTGAAACTCTGTTTTTGCAGCATCTGCAAGTGGATATTTGGAGCCCCTTCAGGCCTTCGTTTGAAACGGGAATATCTTCCCATAAAAACTAAACAGAAGCGTTCTGTGAAACTGCTTTGTGTAGTATGAATCCAACTCACAGAGTTGAACACTTCTTTTCAAAGAGCAGTTTTGAAACACTCTTTTTGTAGAATCTGCAAGTTTTCATTTGGAGTGCTTTGAGGCCTATGGTGGAAAAGGAAATATCTTCACATAAAACCTAGACAGAAGCATTCTTTGAAACTTCTTTATGATGTGTGCATTCAACTCACAGAGTTGAACCTTCCTTTTCATGGAGAGGTTTGGAAAGAGTCTTTTTGCAGCATCTGCAAGTGGATATTTGGAGCTCTTTCAGGCCTTCGTTAGAAACGGGAATATCTTCCCATAAAAACTGGACAGAAGCATTCTCACAAACTGCTTTGTGATGTGTGTGTTTAACTCACATAGTTGAACCTTTCCTTTGCTAGAGCAGTTATGAAACACTCTTTTTGTAGAATCTGCAAGTGTTCATTTGGAGCGCTTTGAGGCCTATGGTGGAAAAGAAAATATCTTCACTTGTAAACCAGGCAGAAGCATTCTCAGAAACCTCTTTATGATGTGTGCATTCAACTCGGAGAGAGAAGCCTTCCTTTTGATAGAGCAGTTCTGAAACTCTGTTTTTGCAGCATCTGCAAGTGGATATTTGGAGCCACTTCAGGCCTTTGTTGGAAACGGGAATATCTTCCCATAAAAACTAAACAGAAGCGTTCTGTGAAACTGCTTTGTGTAGTATGAATCCAACTCACAGAGTTGAACACTTCTTTTCAAAGAGCAGTTTTGAAACACTCTTTTTGTAGTATCTGCAGGTGTTCACTTGGAGCGCTTTGAGGCCTATGGTGGAAAAGGAAACATCTTCACTTGTAAACCAGGCAGAAGCATTCTTTGAAACTTCTTTATGATGTGTGCCTTCACCTCACAGAGTTGAACCTTCCTTTTCATGGAGCAGTTTGGAAAGAGTCTCTTTGCAGCATCTGCAAGTGGATATTTGGAGCCCTTTCAGGCCTTCGTTGGAAACGGGAATATCTTCCCATAAAAACTAAACAGAAGGGTTCTGTGAAACTGCTTTGTGTAGTATGAATCCAACTCACAGAGTTGAACACTTCTTTTGAAAGAGTAGTTTGGAAACACTCTTTTTGTAGAATCTGCAAGTGTTCATTTGGAGTGCTTTGAGGCCTATGGTTGAAAAGGAAATATCTTCACATAAAACCTAGACAGAAGCATTCTTTGAAACTTCTTTATGATGTGTGCATTCAACTCACAGAGTTGAACCTTCCTTTTCATGGAGAGGTTTGGAAAGAGTCTTTTTGCAGCATCTGCAAGTGGATATTTGGAGCTCTTTCAGGCCTTCGTTAGAAACGGGAATATCTTCCCATAAAAACTGGACAGAAGCATTCTCACAAACTGCTTTGTGATGTGTGTGTTTAACTCACATAGTTGAACCTTTCCTTTGCTAGAGCAGTTATGAAACACTCTTTTTGTAGAATCTGCAAGTGTTCATTTGGAGCGATTTGAGGCCTATGGTGGAAAAGGAAATATCTTCCCTTGTAAACCTGGCAGAAGCATTCTCAGAAACCTCTTTATGATGTGTGCATTCAACTCGGAGAGAGAAGCCTTCCTTTTGATAGAGCAGTTTTGAAACTCTGTTTTTGCAGCATCTGCAAGTGGATATTTGGAGCCCCTTCAGGCCTTCGTTGGAAACGGGAATATCTTCCCATGAAAACTAAACAGAAGCGTTCTGTGAAACTGCTTTGTGTAGTATGAATCCAACTCACAGAGTTGAACACTTCTTTTCAAAGAGCAGTTTTGAAACACTCTTTTTGTAGAATCTGCAAGTGTTCATTTGGAGCGTTTTGAGGCCTATGGTGGAAAAGGAAATATGTTCACATAAAACCTAGACAGAAGCATTCTTTGAAACTTCTTTATGATATGTGCCTTCACCTCACAGAGTTGAACGTTCCTTTTCATGGAGCAGTTTGGAAAGAGTCTCTTTGCAGCATCTGCAAGTGGATATTTGGAGCCCTTTCAGGCCTTCGTTGGAAACGGGAATATCTTCCCATAAAAACTAAACAGAAGCGTTCTGTGAAACTGCTTTGTGTAGTATGAATCCAACTCACAGAGTTGAACACTTCTTTTCAAAGAGCAGTTTTGAAACACTCTTTTTGTAGAATCTGCAAGTGTTCATTTGGAGCGCTTTGAGGCCTATGGTGGAAAAGGAAACATCTTCACTTGTAAACCAGGCAGAAGCATTCTCAGAAACCTCTTTATGATTTGTGCATTCAACTCGGAGAGAGAAGCCTTCCTTTTGATAGAGCAGTTTTGAAACTCTGTTTTTGCAGCATCTGCAAGTGGATATTTGGAGCCCCTTCAGGCCTTCGTTGGAAACGGGAATATCTTCCCATAAAAACTAAACAGAAGCGTTCTGTGAAACTGCTTTGTGTAGTATGAATCCAACTCACAGAGTTGAACACTTCTTTTCAAAGAGCAGTTTTGAAACACTCTCTTTGTAGAATCTGCAAGTGTTCATTTGGAGCGCTTTGAGGCCTATGGTGGAAAAGGAAATATCTTCACATAAAACCTAGACAGAAGCATTCTTTGAAACTTTTTTATGATGTGTGCCTTCAACTCACAGAGTTGAACCTTCCTTTTCATGGAGCAGATTGGAAAGAGTCTTTTTGCAGCATCTGCAAGTGGATATTTGGAGCCATTTCGGGCCTTCGTTGGAAACGGGAATATCTTCCCATAAAAACTAAACAAAAGCGTTCTGTGAAACTGCTTTGTGTAGTATGAATCCAACTCACAGAGTTGAACACTTCTATTGAAAGAGCAGTTTTGAAACACTCTTTTTGTAGAATCTGCAAGTTTTCATTTGGAGTGCTTTGAGGCCTATGGTGGAAAAGGAAATATCTTCACATAAAACCTAGACAGAAGCATTCTTTGAAACTTCTTTATGATGTGTGCATTCAACTCACAGAGTTGAACCTTCCTTTTCATGGAGAGGTTTGGAAAGAGTCTTTTTGCAGCATCTACAAGTGGATATTTGGAGCTCTTTCAGGCCTTCCTTAGAAACGGGAATATCTTCCCATAAAAACTGGACAGAAGCATTCTCACAAACTGCTTTGTGATGTGTGTGTTTAACTCACATAGTTGAACCTTTCCTTTGCTAGAGCAGTTATGAAACACTCTTTTTGTAGGATCTGCAAGTGTTCATTTGGAGCGCTTTGAGGCCTATGGTGGAAAAGGAAATATCTTCACTTGTAAACCAGGCAGAAGCATTCTCAGAAACCTCTTTATGATGTGTCCATTCAACTCGGAGAGAGAAGCCTTCCTTTTGATAGAGCAGTTTTGAAACTCTGTTTTTGCAGCATCTGCAAGTGGATATTTGGAGCCCCTTCAGGCCTTCGTTGGAAACGGGAATATCTTCCCATAAAAACTAAACAGAAGCGTTCTGTGAAACTGCTTTGTGTAGTATGAATCCAACTCACAGAGTTGAACACTTCTTTTCAAAGAGCAGTTTTGAAACACTCTTTTTGTAGAATCTGCAAGTGTTCCTTTGGAGCGTTTTGAGGCCTATGGTGGAAAAGGAAATATCTTCACATAAAACCTAGACAGAAGCATTCTTTGAAACTTCTTTATGATGTGTGCCTTCACCTCACAGAGTTGAACCTTCCTTTTCATGGAGCAGTTTGGAAAGAGTCTCTTTGCAGCATCTGCAAGTGGATATTTGGAGCCCTTTCAGGCCTTCGTTGGAAACGGGAATATCTTCCCATAAAAACTAAACAGAAGCGTTCTGTGAAACTGCTTTGTGTAGTATGAATCCAACTCACAGAGTTGAACACTTCTTTTGAAAGAGCAGTTTTGAAACACTCTTTTTGTAGAATCTGCAAGTGTTCATTTGGAGCGCTTTGAGGCCTATGGTGGAAAAGGAAATATATTCACTTGTAAACCAGGCAGAAGCATTCTCAGAAACCTCTTTATGATGTGTGCATTCAACTCGGAGAGAGAAGCCTTCCTTTTGATAGATCAGTTTTGAAACTCTGTTTTTGCAGCATCTGCAAGTGGATATTTGGAGCCCCTTCAGGCCTTCGTTGGAAACGGGAATATCTTCCCATAAAAACTAAACAGAAGCGTTCTGTGAAACTGCTTTGTGTAGTATGAATCCAACTCACAGAGTTGAACACTTCTTTTCAAAGAGCAGTTTTGAAACACTCTTTTTGTAGAATCTGCAAGTGTTCATTTGGAGCGTTTTGAGGCCTATGGTGGAAAAGGAAATATCTTCACATAAAACCTAGACAGAAGCATTCTTTGAAACTTTTTTATGATGTGTGCCTTCAACTCACAGAGTTGAACCTTCCTTTTCATGGAGCAGTTTGGAAAGAGTCTTTTTGCAGCATCTGCAAGTGGATATTTGGAGCCCCTTCAGGCCTTCGTTGGAAACGGGAATATCTTCCCATAAAAACTAAACAGAAGCGTTCTGTGAAACTGCTTTGTGTACTATGAATCCAACTCACAGAGTTGAACACTTCTTTTGAAAGAGCAGTTTTGAAACACTCTTTTTGTAGAATCTGCAAGTTTTCATTTGGAGTGCTTTGAGGCCTATGGTGGAAAAGGAAATATCTTCACAGAAAACCTAGACAGAAGCATTCTTTGAAACTTCTTTATGATGTGTGCATTCAACTCACAGAGTTGAACCTTCCTTTTCATGGAGAGGTTTGGAAAGAGTCTTTTTGCAGCATCTGCAAGTGGATATTTGGAGCTCTTTCAGGTCTTCGTTAGAAACGGGAATATCTTCCCATAAAAACTGGACAGAAGCATTCTCACAAACTGCTTTGTGATGTGTGTGTTTAACTCACATAGTTGAACCTTTCCTTTGCTAGAGCAGTTTTGAAACACTCTTTTTGTAGAATCTGCAAGTGTTCATTTGGAGCGCTTTGAGGCCTATGGTGGAAAAGGAAATATCTTCACTTGTAAACCAGGCAGAAGCATTCTCAGAAACCTCTTTATGATGTGTGCATTCAACTCGGAGAGAGAAGCCTTCCTTTTGATAGAGCAGTTTTGAAACTCTGTTTTTGCAGCATCTGCAAGTGGATATTTGGAGCCCCTTCAGGCCTTCGTTGGAAACGGGAATATCTTCCCATAAAAACTAAACAGAAGCGTACTGTGAAACTGCTTTGTGTAGTATGAATCCAACTCACAGAGTTGAACACTTCTTTTCAAAGAGCAGTTTTGAAACACTCTTTTTGTAGAATCTGCAAGTGTTCATTTGGAGCGTTTTGAGGCCTATGGTGGAAAAGGAAATATCTTCACATAAAACCTAGACAGAAGCATTCTTTGAAACTTCTTTATGATATGTGCCTTCACCTCACAGAGTTGAACCTTCCTTTTCATGGAGCAGTTTGGAAAGAGTCTCTTTGCAGCATCTGCAAGTGGATATTTGGAGCCGTTTCAGGCCTTCGTTGGAAACGGGAATATCTTCCCATAAAAACTAAACAGAAGCGTTCTGTGAAACTGCTTTGTGTACTATGAATCCAACTCACAGAGTTGAACACTTCTTTTGAAAGAGCAGTTTTGAAACACTCTTTTCGTAGAATCTGCAAGTGTTCATTTGGAGCGCTTTGAGGCCTATGGTGGAAAAGGAAACATCTTCACTTGTAAACCAGGCAGAAGCATTCTCAGAAACCTCTTTATGATGTGTGCATTCAACTCGGAGAGAGAAGCCTTCCTTTTGATAGAGCAGTTTTGAAACTCTGTTTTTGCAGCATCTGCAAGTGGATATTTGGAGCCCCTTCAGGCCTTCGTTGGAAACGGGAATATCTTCCCATAAAAACTAAACAGAAGCGTTCTGTGAAACTGCTTTGTGTAGTATGAATCCAACTCACAGAGTTGAACACTTCTTTTCAAAGAGCAGTTTTGAAACACTCTTTTTGTAGAATCTGCCATGGTTCATTTGGAGCGTTTTGAGGCCTATGGTGGAAAAGGAAATATCTTCACATAAAACCTAGACAGAAGCATTCTTTGAAACTTCTTTATGATGTGTGCCTTCACCTCACAGAGATGAACCTTCCTTTTCATGGAGCAGTTTGGAAAGAGTCTCTTTGCAGCATCTGCAAGTGGATATTTGGAGCCCTTTCAGGCCTTCGTTGGAAACGGGAATATCTTCCCATAAAAATTAAACAGATGCGTTCTGTGAAACTGCTTTGTGTAGTATGAATCCAACTCACAGTGTTCAACACTTCTTTTCAAAGAGCAGTTTTGAAACACTCTCTTTGTAGAATCTGCAAGTGTTCAATTGGAACGCTTTGAGGCCTATGGTGGAAAAGGAAATATCTTCACTTGTAAACCAGGCAGAAGCATTCTCAGAAACCTCTTTAGGATGTGTGCATTCAACTCGGAGAGAGAATCCTTCCTTTTGATAGAGCAGTTTTGAAACTCTGTTTTTGCAGCATCTGCAAGTGGATATTTGGAGCCCCTTCAGTCCTTAGTTGGAAACGGGAATATCTTCCCATAAAAACTAAACAGAAGCGTTCTGTGAAACTGCTTTGTGTAGTATGAATCCAACTCACAGAGTTGAACACTTCTTTTCAAAGAGCAGTTTTGAAACACTCTTTTTGTAGAATCTGCAAGTTTTCATTTGGAGCGTTTTGAGGCCTATGGGGGAAAAGGAAATATCTTCACATAAAACCTAGACAGAAGCATTCTTTGAAACTTCTTTATGATGTGTGCCTTCACCTCACAGAGTTGAACCTTCCTTTTCATGGAGCAGTTTGGAAAGAGTCTCTTTGCAGCATGTGCAAGTGGATATTTGGAGCCCTTTCAGGCCTTCGTTGGAAACGGGAATATCTTCCCATAAAAATTAAACAGAAGTGTTCTGTGAAACTGCTTTGTGTAGTATGAATCCAACTCACAGAGTTCAACACTTCCTTTCAAAGAGCAGTTTTGAAACACTCTCTTTGTAGAATCTGCAAGTGTTCATTTGGAGCGCTTTGAGGCCTATGGTGGAAAAGGAAATATCTTCACTTGTAAACCAGGCAGAAGCATTCTCAGAAACCTCTTTATGATGTGTGCATTCAACTCGGAGAGAGAAGCCTTCCTTTTGATAGAGCAGTTTTGAAACTCTGTTTTTGCAGCATCTGCAAGTGGATATTTGGAGCCCCTTCAGGCCTTCGTTGGAAACGGGAATATCTTCCCATAAAAACTAAACAGAAGCGTTCTGTGAAACTGCTTTGTGTAGTATGAATCCAACTCACAGAGTTGAACACTTCTTTTCAAAGAGCAGTTTTGAAACACTCTTTTTGTAGAATCTGCAAGTGTTCATTTGGAGCGCTTTGAGGCCTATTGTGGAAAAGGAAATATCTTCACTTGTAAACCAGGCAGAAGCATTCTCAGAAACCTCTTTATGATGTGTGCATTCAACTCGGAGAGAGAAGCCTTCCTTTTGATAGAGCAGTTTTGAAACTCTGTTTTTGCAGCATCTGCAAGTGGATATTTGGAGCCCCTTCAGGCCTTCGTTGGAAACGGGAATATCTTCCCATAAAAACTAAACAGAAGCGTTCTGTGAAACTGCTTTGTGTAGTATGGATCCAACTCACAGAGTTCAACACTTCTTTTCAAAGAGCAGTTTTGAAACACTCTTTTTGTAGAATCTGCAAGTGTTCATTTGGAGCGTTTTGAGGCCTATGGTGGAAAAGGAAATATCTTCACATAAAACCTAGACAGAAGCATTCTTTGAAACTTCTTTATGATGTGTGCCTTCACCTCACAGAGTTCAACCTTCCTTTTCATGGAGCAGTTTGGAAAGAGTCTCTTTGCAGCATCTGCAAGTGCATATTTGGAGCCCATTCAGGCCTTCGTTGGAAACGGGAATATCTTCCCATAAAAACTAAACAGAAGCGTTCTGTGAAACTGCTTTGTGTAGTATGAATCCAACTCACAGAGTTCAACACTTCTTTTCAAAGAGCAGTTTTGAAACACTCTTTTCGTAGAATCTGCAAGTGTTCATTTGGAGCGCTTTGAGGCCTATGGTGGAAAAGGAAATATCTTCACTTGTAAACCAGGCAGAAGCATTCTCAGAAACCTCTTTATGATGTGGGCATTCAACTCGGAGAGAGAAGCCTTCCTTTTGATAGAGCAGTTTTGAAACTCTGTTTTTGCAGCATCTGCAAGTGGATATTTGGAGCCCCTTAAGGCCTTCGTTGGAAACGGGAATATCTTCCCATAAAAACTAAAGAGAAGCGTTCTGTGAAACTGCTTTGTGTAGTATGAATCCAACTCACAGAGTTGAACACTTCTTTTCAAAGAGCAGTTTTGAAACACTCTTTTTGTAGAATCTGCAAGTTTTCATTTGGAGTGCTTTGAGGCCTATGGTGGAAAAGGAAATATCTTCACATAAAACCTAGACAGAAGCATTCTTTGAAACTTCTTTATGATGTGTGCATTCAACTCACAGAGTTGAACCTTCCTTTTCATGGAGAGGTTTGGAAAGAGTCTTTTTGCAGCATCTGCAAGTGGATATTTGGAGCTCTTTCAGGCCTTCGTTAGAAACGGGAATATCTTCCCATAAAAACTGGACAGAAGCATTCTCACAAACTGCTTTGTGATGTGTGTGTTTAACTCACATAGTTGAACCTTTCCTTTGCTAGAGCAGTTATGAAACACTCTTTTTGTAGAATCTGCAAGTTTTCATTTGGAGCGCTTTGAGGCCTATGGTGGAAAAGAAAATATCTTCACTTGTAAACCAGGCAGAAGCATTCTCAGAAACCTCTTTATGATGTGTGCATTCAACTCGGAGAGAGAAGCCTTCCTTTTGATAGAGCAGTTTTGAAACTCTGTTTTTGCAGCATCTGCAAGTGGATATTTGGAGCCACTTCAGGCCTTTGTTGGAAACGGGAATATCTTCCCATAAAAACTAAACAGAAGCGTTCTGTGAAACTGCTTTGTGTAGTATGAATCCAACTCACAGAGTTGAACACTTCTTTTCAAAGAGCAGTTTTGAAACACTCTTTTTGTAGAATCTGCAAGTGTTCATTTGGAGCGCTTTGAGGCCTATGGTGGAAAAGGAAACATCTTCACTTGTAAACCAGGCAGAAGCATTCTCAGAAACCTCTTTATGATGTGTGCATTCAACTCGGAGAGAGAAGCCTTCCTTTTGATAGAGCCGTTTTGAAACTCTGTTTTTGCAGCATCTGCAAGTGGATATTTTGAGCCCCTTCAGGCCTTCGTTGGAAACGAGAATATCTTCCCATAAAAACTAAACAGAAGCGTTCTGTGAAACTGCTTTGTGTAGTATGAATCCAACTCACAGAGTTGAACACTTCTTTTCAAAGAGCAGTTTTGAAACACTCTCTTTGTAGAATCTGCAAGTGTTCATTTGGAGCGCTTTGAGGCCTATGGTGGAAAAGGAAATATCTTCACATAAAACCTAGACAGAAGCATTCTTTGAAACTTTTTTATGATGTGTGCCTTCAACTCACAGAGTTGAACCTTCCTTTTCATGGAGCAGTTTGGAAAGAGTCTTTTTGCAGCATCTGCAAGTGGATATTTGGAGCCCTTTCAGGCCTTCGTTGGAAACGGGAATATCTTCCATAAAAACTAAACAGAAGCGTTCTGTGAAACTGCTTTGTGTAGTATGAATCCAACTCACAGAGTTGAACACTTCTTTTGAAAGAGCAGTTTTGAAACACTCTTTTTGTAGAATCTGCAAGTGTTCATTTGGAGCGCTTTGAGGCCTATGGTGGAAAAGGAAATATCTTCACTTCTAAACCAGGCAGAAGCATTCTCAGAAACCTCTTTATGATGTGTGCATTCAACTCGGAGAGAGAAGCCTTCCTTTTGATAGAGCAGTTTTGAAACTCTGTTTTTGCAGCATCTGCAAGTGGATATTTGGAGCCCCTTCAGGCCTTCGTTGGAAACGGGAATATCTTCCCATAAAAACTAAACAGAAGCGTTCTGTGAAACTGCTTTGTGTAGTATGAATCCAACTCACAGAGTTGAACACTTCTTTTCAAAGAGCAGTTTTGAAACACTCTCTTTGTAGAATCTGCAAGTGTTCATTTGGAGCGCTTTGAGGCCTATGGTGGAAAAGGAAATATCTTCACATAAAACCTAGACAGAAGCATTCTTTGAAACTTTTTTATGATGTGTGCCTTCAACTCACAGAGTTGAACCTTCCTTTTCATGGAGCAGATTGGAAAGAGTCTTTTTGCAGCATCTGCAAGTGGATATTTGGAGCCATTTCGGGCCTTCGTTGGAAACGGGAATATCTTCCCATAAAAACTAAACAGAAGCGTTCTGTGAAACTGCTTTGTGTAGTATGAATCCAACTCACAGAGTTGAACACTTCTATTGAAAGAGCAGTTTTGAAACACTCTTTTTGTAGAATCTGCAAGTTTTCATTTGGAGTGCTTTGAGGCCTATGGTGGAAAAGGAAATATCTTCACATAAAACCTAGACAGAAGCATTCTTTGAAACTTCTTTATGATGTGTGCATTCAACTCACAGAGTTGAACCTTCCTTTTCATGGAGAGGTTTGGAAAGAGTCTTTTTGCAGCATCTGCAAGTGGATATTTGGAGCTCTTTCAGGCCTTCCTTAGAAACGGGAATATCTTCCCATAAAAACTGGACAGAAGCATTCTCACAAACTGCTTTGTGATGTGTGTGTTTAACTCACATAGTTGAACCTTTCCTTTGCTAGAGCAGTTATGAAACACTCTTTTTGTAGGATCTGCAAGTGTTCATTTGGAGCGCTTTGAGGCCTATGGTGGAAAAGGAAATATCTTCACTCGTAAACCAGGAAGAAGCGTTCTCAGAAACCTCTTTATGATGTGTGCATTCAACTCGGAGAGAGAAGCCTTCCTTTTGATAGAGCAGTTTTGAAACTCTGTTTTTGCAGCATCTGCAAGTGGATATTTGGAGCCCCTTCAGGCCTTCGTTGGAAACGGGAATATCTTCCCATAAAAACTAAACAGAAGCGTTCTGTGAAACTGCTTTGTGTAGTATGAATCCAACTCACAGAGTTGAACACTTCTTTTCAAAGAGCAGTTTTGAAACACTCTTTTTGTAGAATCTGCAAGTGTTCATTTTGAGCGTTTTGAGGCCTATGGTGGAAAAGGAAATATCTTCACATAAAACCTAGACAGAAGCATTCTTTGAAACTTCTTTATGATATGTGCCTTCACCTCACAGAGTTGAACCTTCCTTTTCATGGAGCAGTTTGGAAAGAGTCTCTTTGCAGCATCTGCAAGTGGATATTTGGAGCCCTTTCAGGCTTTCGTTGGAAACGGGAATATCTTCCCATAAAAACTAAACAGAAGCGTTCTGTGAAACTGCTTTGTGTAGTATGAATCCAACTCACAGATTTGAACACTTCTTTTGAAAGAGCAGTTTTGAAACACTCTTTTTGTAGAATCTGCAAGTGTTCATTTGGAGCGCTTTGAGGCCTATGGTGGAAAAGGAAATATCTTCACTTGTAAACCAGGCAGAAGCATTCTCAGAAACCTCTTTATGATGTGTGCATTCAACTCGGAGAGAGAAGCCTTCCTTTTGATAGAGCAGTTTTGAAACTCTGTTTTTGCAGCATCTGCAAGTGGATATTTGGAGCATCTTCAGGCCTTCGTTGGAAACGGGAATATCTTCCCATAAAAACTAAACAGAAGCGTTCTGTGAAACTGCTTTGTGTAGTATGAATCCAACTCACAGAGTTGAACACTTCTTTTCAAAGAGCAGTTTTGAAACACTCTTTTTGTAGAATCTGCAAGTGTTCCTTTGGAGCGTTTTGAGGCCTATGGTGGAAAAGGAAATATCTTCACATAAAACCTAGACAGAAGCATTCTTTGAAACTTCTTTATGATGTGTGCCTTCACCTCACAGAGTTGAAAATTCCTTTTCATGGAGCAGTTTGGAAAGAGTCTCTTTGCAGCATCTGCAAGTGGATATTTGGAGCCCTTTCAGGCCTTCGTTGGAAACGGGAATATCTTCCCATAAAAACTAAACAGAAGCGTTATGTGAAACTGCTTTGTGTAGTATGAATCCAACTCACAGAGTTGAACACTTCTTTTGAAAGAGCAGTTTTGAAACACTCTTTTTGTAGAATCTGCAAGTGTTCATTTGGAGTGCTTTGAGGCCTATGGTGGAAAAGGAAATATCTTCACATAAAACCTAGACAGAAGCATTCTTGAAACTTCTTTATGATGTGTGCATTCAACTCACAGAGTTGAACCTTCCTTTTCATGGAGAGGTTTGTAAAGAGTCTTTTTGCAGCATCTGCATGTGGATATTTGGAGCTCTTTCAGGCCTTCGTTAGAAACGGGAATATCTTCCCATAAAAACTGGACAGAAGCATTCTCACAAACTGCTTTGTGATGTGTGTGTTTAACTCACATAGTTGAACCTTTCCTTTGCTAGAGCAGTTATGAAACACTCTTTTTGTAGAATCTGCAAGTGTTCATTTGGAGCGCTTTGAGGCCTATGGTGGAAAAGGAAATATCTTCACTTGTAAACCAGGCAGAAGCATTCTCAGAAACCTCTTTATGATGTGTCCATTCAACTCGGAGAGAGAAGCCTTCCTTTTGATAGAGCAGTTTTGAAACTCTGTTTTTGCAGCATCTGCAAGTGGATATTTGGAGCCCCTTCAGGCCTTCGTTGGAAACGGGAATATCTTCCCATAAAAACTAAACAGAAGCGTTCTGTGAAACTGCTTTGTGTAGTATGAATCCAACTCACAGAGTTGAACACTTCTTTTCAAAGAGCAGTTTTGAAACACTCTTTTTGTAGAATCTGCAAGTGTTCATTTGGAGCGTTTTGAGGCCTATGGTGGAAAAGGAAATATCTTCACATAAAACCTAGACAGAAGCATTCTTTGAAACTTCTTTATGATGTGTGCCTTCACCTCACAGAGTTGAACCTTCCTTTTCATGGAGCAGTTTGGAAAGAGTCTCTTTGCAGCATCTGCAAGTGGATATTTGGAGCCCTTTCAGGCCTTCGTTGGAAACGGGAATATCTTCCCATAAAAACTAAACAGAAGCGTTCTGTGAAACTGCTTTGTGTAGTATGAATCCAACTCACAGAGTTGAACACTTCTTTTGAAAGAGCAGTTTTGAAACACTCTTTTTGTAGAATCTGCAAGTGTTCATTTGGAGCGCTTTGAGGCCTATGGTGGAAAAGGAAATATCTTCACTTGTAAACCAGGCAGAAGCATTCTCAGAAACCTCTTTATGATGTGTGCATTCAACTCGGAGAGACAAGCCTTCCTTTTGATAGAGCAGTTTTGAAACTCTGTTTTTGCAGCATCTGCAAGTGGATATTTCGAGCCCCTTCAGGCCTTCGTTGGAAACGGGAATATCTTCCCATAAAAACTAAACAGAAGCGTTCTGTGAAACTGCTTTGTGTAGTATGAATCCAACTCACAGAGTTGAACACTTCTTTTCAAAGAGCAGTTTTGAAACACTCTTTTTGTAGAATCTGCAAGTGTTCATTTGGAGCGTTTTGAGGCCTATGGTTGAAAAGGAAATATCTTCACATAAAACCTAGACAGAAGCATTCTTTGAAACTTCTTTATGATGTGTGCCTTCACCTCACAGAGTTGAACCTTCCTTTTCATGGAGCAGTTTGGAAAGAGTCTCTTTGCAGCATCTGCAAGTGGATATTTGGAGCCCTTTCAGGCTTTCGTTGGAAACGGGAATATCTTCCCATAAAAACTAAACAGAAGCGTTCTGTGAAACTGCTTTGTGTAGTATGAATCCAAATCACAGAGTTGAACACTTCTTTTGAAAGAGCAGTTTTGAAACACTCTTGTTGTAGAATCTGCAAGTGTTCATTTGGAGCGCTTTGAGGCCTATGGTGGAAAAGGAAATATCTGCACTTGTAAACCAGGCAGAAGCATTCTCAGAAACCTCTTTATGATGTGTGCATTCAACTCGGAGAGAGAAGCCTTCCTTTTGATAGAGCAGTTTTGAAACTCTGTTTTTGCAGCATCTGCAAGTGGATATTTGGAGCCCCTTCAGGCCTTCGTTGGAAACGGGAATATCTTCCCATAAAAACTAAACAGAAGCGTTCTGTGAAACTGCTTTGTGTAGTATGAATCCAACTCACAGAGTTGAACACTTCTTTTCAAAGAGCAGTTTTGAAACACTCTTTTTGTAGAATCTGCAAGTGTTCATTTGGAGCGTTTTGAGGCCTACGGTGGAAAAGGAAATATGTTCACATAAAACCTAGACAGAAGCATTCTTTGAAACTTCTTTATGATGTGTGCCTTCACCTCACAGAGTTGAACCTTCCTTTTCATGGAGCAGTTTGGAAAGAGTCTCTTTGCAGCATCTGCAAGTGGATATTTGGAGCCCTTTCAGGCCTTCGTTGGAAACGGGAATATCTTCCCATAAAAACTAAACAGAAGCGTTCTGTGAAACTGCTTTGTGTAGTATGAATCCAACTCACAGAGTTGAACACTTCTTTTGAAAGAGTAGTTTGGAAACACTCTTTTTGTAGAATCTGCAAGTGTTCATTTGGAGTGCTTTGAGGCCTATAGTGGAAAAGGAAATATCTTCACATAAAACCTAGACAGAAGCATTCTTTGAAACTTCTTTATGATGTGTGCATTCAACTCACAGAGTTGAACCTTCCTTTTCATGGAGAGGTTTGGAAAGAGTCTTTTTGCAGCATCTGCAAGTGGATATTTGGAGCTCTTTCAGGCCTTCGTTAGAAACGGGAATATCTTCCCATAAAAACTGGACAGAAGCATTCTCACAAACTGCTTTGTGATGTGTGTGTTTAACTCACATAGTTGAACCTTTCCTTTGCTAGAGCAGTTATGAAACACTCTTTTTGTAGAATCTGCAAGTGTTCATTTGGAGCGCTTTGAGGCCTATGGTGGAAAAGGAAATATCTTCACTTGTAAACCAGGCAGAAGCATTCTCAGAAACCTCTTTATCATGTGTGCATTCAACTCGGAGAGAGAAGCCTTCCTTTTGATAGAGCAGTTTTGAAACTCTGTTTTTGCAGCATCTGCAAGTGGATATTTGGAGCCCCTTCAGGCCTTCGTTGGAAACGGGAATATCTTCCCATGAAAACTAAACAGAAGCGTTCTGTGAAACTGCTTTGTGTAGTATGAATCCAACTCACAGAGTTGAACACTTCTTTTGAAAGAGCAGTTTTGAAACACTCTTTTTGTAGAATCTGCAAGTGTTCATTTGGAGCGCTTTGAGGCCTATGGTGGAAAAGGAAATATCTTCACTTGTAAACCAGGCAGAAGCATTCTCAGAAACCTCTTTATGATGTGTGCATTCAACTCGGAGAGAGAAGCCTTCCTTTTGATAGAGCAGTTTTGAAACTCTGTTTTTGCAGCATCTGCAAGTGGATATTTGGAGCCCCTTCAGGCCTTCGTTGGAAACGGGAATATCTTCCCATAAAAACTAAACAGAAGCGTTCTGTGAAACTGCTTTGTGTAGTATGAATCCAACTCACAGAGTTGAACACTTCTTTTCAAAGAGCAGTTTTGAAACACTCTTTTTGTAGAATCTGCAAGTGTTCCTTTGGAGCGTTTTGAGGCCTATGGTTGAAAAGGAAATATCTTCACATAAAACCTAGACAGAAGCATTCTTTGAAACTTCTTTATGATGTGTGCCTTCACCTCACAGAGTTGAACCTTCCTTTTCATGGAGCAGTTTGGAAAGAGTCTCTTTGCAGCATCTGCAAGTGGATATTTGGAGCCCTTTCAGGCTTTCGTTGGAAACGGGAATATCTTCCCATAAAAACTAAACAGAAGCGTTCTGTGAAACTGCTTTGTGTAGTATGAATCCAACTCACAGAGTTGAACACTTCTTTTGAAAGAGCAGTTTTGAAACACTCTTGTTGTAGAATCTGCAAGTGTTCATTTGGAGCGCTTTGAGGCCTATGGTGGAAAAGGAAATATCTGCACTTGTAAACCAGGCAGAAGCATTCTCAGAAACCTCTTTATGATGTGTGCATTCAACTCGGAGAGAGAAGCCTTCCTTTTGATAGAGCAGTTTTGAAACTCTGTTTTTGCAGCATCTGCAAGTGGATATTTGGAGCCCCTTCAGGCCTTCGTTGGAAACGGGAATATCTTCCCATAAAAACTAAACAGAAGCGTTCTGTGAAACTGCTTTGTGTAGTATGAATCCAACTCACAGAGTTGAACACTTCTTTTCAAAGAGCAGTTTTGAAACACTCTTTTTGTAGAATCTGCAAGTGTTCATTTGGAGCGCTTTGAGGCCTATTGTGGAAAAGGAAATATCTTCACTTGTAAACCAGGCAGAAGCATTCTCAGAAACCTCTTTATGATGTGTGCATTCAACTCGGAGAGAGAAGCCTTCCTTTTGATAGAGCAGTTTTGAAACTCTGTTTTTGCAGCATCTGCAAGTGGATATTTGGAGCCCCTTCAGGCCTTCGTTGGAAACGGGAATATCTTCCCATAAAAACTAAACAGAAGCGTTCTGTGAAACTGCTTTGTGTAGTATGGATCCAACTCACAGAGTTCAACACTTCTTTTCAAAGAGCAGTTTTGAAACACTCTTTTTGTAGAATCTGCAAGTGTTCATTTGGAGCGTTTTGAGGCCTATGGTGCAAAAGGAAATATCTTCACATAAAACCTAGACAGAAGCATTCTTTGAAACTTCTTTATGATGTGTGCCTTCACCTCACAGAGTTCAACCTTCCTTTTCATGGAGCAGTTTGGAAAGAGTCTCTTTGCAGCATCTGCAAGTGCATATTTGGAGCCCATTCAGGCCTTCGTTGGAAACGGGAATATCTTCCCATAAAAACTAAACAGAAGCGTTCTGTGAAACTGCTTTGTGTAGTATGAATCCAACTCACAGAGTTCAACACTTCTTTTCAAAGAGCAGTTTTGAAACACTCTTTTTGTAGAATCTGCAAGTGTTCATTTGGAGCGCTTTGAGGCCTATGGTGGAAAAGGAAATATCTTCACTTGTAAACCAGGCAGAAGCATTCTCAGAAACCTCTTTATGATGTGGGCATTCAACTCGGAGAGAGAAGCCTTCCTTTTGATAGAGCAGTTTTGAAACTCTGTTTTTGCAGCATCTGCAAGTGGATATTTGGAGCCCCTTAAGGCCTTCGTTGGAAACGGGAATATCTTCCCATAAAAACTAAAGAGAAGCGTTCTGTGAAACTGCTTTGTGTAGTATGAATCCAACTCACAGAGTTGAACACTTCTTTTCAAAGAGCAGTTTTGAAACACTCTTTTTGTAGAATCTGCAAGTTTTCATTTGGAGTGCTTTGAGGCCTATGGTGGAAAAGGAAATATCTTCACATAAAACCTAGACAGAAGCATTCTTTGAAACTTCTTTATGATGTGTGCATTCAACTCACAGAGTTGAACCTTCCTTTTCATGGAGAGGTTTGGAAAGAGTCTTTTTGCAGCATCTGCAAGTGGATATTTGGAGCTCTTTCAGGCCTTCGTTAGAAACGGGAATATCTTCCCATAAAAACTGGACAGAAGCATTCTCACAAACTGCTTTGTGATGTGTGTGTTTAACTCACATAGTTGAACCTTTCCTTTGCTAGAGCAGTTATGAAACACTCTTTTTGTAGAATCTGCAAGTTTTCATTTGGAGCGCTTTGAGGCCTATGGTGGAAAAGAAAATATCTTCACTTGTAAACCAGGCAGAAGCATTCTCAGAAACCTCTTTATGATGTGTGCATTCAACTCGGAGAGAGAAGCCTTCCTTTTGATAGAGCAGTTTTGAAACTCTGTTTTTGCAGCATCTGCAAGTGGATATTTGGAGCCACTTCAGGCCTTTGTTGGAAACGGGAATATCTTCCCATAAAAACTAAACAGAAGCGTTCTGTGAAACTGCTTTGTGTAGTATGAATCCAACTCACAGAGTTGAACACTTCTTTTCAAAGAGCAGTTTTGAAACACTCTTTTTGTAGAATCTGCAAGTGTTCATTTGGAGCGCTTTGAGGCCTATGGTGGAAAAGGAAACATCTTCACTTGTAAACCAGGCAGAAGCATTCTCAGAAACCTCTTTATGATGTGTGCATTCAACTCGGAGAGAGAAGCCTTCCTTTTGATAGAGCCGTTTTGAAACTCTGTTTTTGCAGCATCTGCAAGTGGATATTTTGCGCCCCTTCAGGCCTTCGTTGGAAACGAGAATATCTTCCCATAAAAACTAAACAGAAGCGTTCTGTGAAACTGCTTTGTGTAGTATGAATCCAACTCACAGAGTTGAACACTTCTTTTCAAAGAGCAGTTTTGAAACACTCTCTTTGTAGAATCTGCAAGTGTTCATTTGGAGCGCTTTGAGGCCTATGGTGGAAAAGGAAATATCTTCACATAAAACCTAGACAGAAGCATTCTTTGAAACTTTTTTATGATGTGTGCCTTCAACTCACAGAGTTGAACCTTCCTTTTCATGGAGCAGTTTGGAAAGAGTCTTTTTGCAGCATCTGCAAGTGGATATTTGGAGCCCTTTCAGGCCTTCGTTGGAAACGGGAATATCTTCCATAAAAACTAAACAGAAGCGTTCTGTGAAACTGCTTTGTGTAGTATGAATCCAACTCACAGAGTTGAACACTTCTTTTGAAAGAGCAGTTTTGAAACACTCTTTTTGTAGAATCTGCAAGTGTTCATTTGGAGCGCTTTGAGGCCTATGGTGGAAAAGGAAATATCTTCACTTCTAAACCAGGCAGAAGCATTTTCAGAAACCTCTTTATGATGTGTGCATTCAACTCGGAGAGAGAAGCCTTCCTTTTGATAGAGCAGTTTTGAAACTCTGTTTTTGCAGCATCTGCAAGTGGATATTTGGAGCCCCTTCAGGCCTTCGTTGGAAACGGGAATATCTTCCCATAAAAACTAAACAGAAGCGTTCTGTGAAACTGCTTTGTGTAGTATGAATCCAACTCACAGAGTTGAACACTTCTTTTCAAAGAGCAGTTTTGAAACACTCTCTTTGTAGAATCTGCAAGTGTTCATTTGGAGCGCTTTGAGGCCTATGGTGGAAAAGGAAATATCTTCACATAAAACCTAGACAGAAGCATTCTTTGAAACTTTTTTATGATGTGTGCCTTCAACTCACAGAGTTGAACCTTCCTTTTCATGGAGCAGATTGGAAAGAGTCTTTTTGCAGCATCTGCAAGTGGATATTTGGAGCCATTTCGGGCCTTCGTTGGAAACGGGATTATCTTCCCATAAAAACTAAACAGAAGCGTTCTGTGAAACTGCTTTGTGTAGTATGAATCCAACTCACAGAGTTGAACACTTCTATTGAAAGAGCAGTTTTGAAACACTCTTTTTGTAGAATCTGCAAGTTTTCATTTGGAGTGCTTTGAGGCCTATGGTGGAAAAGGAAATATCTTCACATAAAACCTAGACAGAAGCATTCTTTGAAACTTCTTTATGATGTGTGCATTCAACTCACAGAGTTGAACCTTCCTTTTCATGGAGAGGTTTGGAAAGAGTCTTTTTGCAGCATCTGCAAGTGGATATTTGGAGCTCTTTCAGGCCTTCCTTAGAAACGGGAATATCTTCCCATAAAAACTGGACAGAAGCATTCTCACAAACTGCTTTGTGATGTGTGTGTTTAACTCACATAGTTGAACCTTTCCTTTGCTAGAGCAGTTATGAAACACTCTTTTTGTAGGATCTGCAAGTGTTCATTTGGAGCGCTTTGAGGCCTATGGTGGAAAAGGAAATATCTTCACTTGTAAACCAGGCAGAAGCGTTCTCAGAAACCTCTTTATGATGTGTGCATTCAACTCGGAGGGAGAAGCCTTCCTTTTGATAGAGCAGTTTTGAAACTCTGTTTTTGCAGCATCTGCAAGTGGATATTTGGAGCCCCTTCAGGCCTTCGTTGGAAACGGGAATATCTTCCCATAAAAACTAAACAGAAGCGTTCTGTGAAACTGCTTTGTGTAGTATGAATCCAACTCACAGAGTTGAACACTTCTTTTCAAAGAGCAGTTTTGAAACACTCTTTTTGTAGAATCTGCAAGTGTTCATTTGGAGCGTTTTGAGGCCTATGGTGGAAAAGGAAATATCTTCACATAAAACCTAGACAGAAGCATTCTTTGAAACTTCTTTATGATATGTGCCTTCACCTCACAGAGTTGAACCTTCCTTTTCATGGAGCAGTTTGGAAAGAGTCTCTTTGCAGCATCTGCAAGTGGATATTTGGAGCCCTTTCAGGCTTTCGTTGGAAACGGGAATATCTTCCCATAAAAACTAAACAGAAGCGTTCTGTGAAACTGCTTTGTGTAGTATGAATCCAACTCACAGAGTTGAACACTTCTTTTGAAAGAGCAGTTTTGAAACACTCTTTTTGTAGAATCTGCAAGTGTTCATTTGGAGCGCTTTGAGGCCTATGGTGGAAAAGGAAATATCTTCACTTGTAAACCAGGCAGAAGCATTCTCAGAAACCTCTTTATGATGTGTGCATTCAACTCGGAGAGAGAAGCCTTCCTTTTGATAGAGCAGTTTTGAAACTCTGTTTTTGCAGCATCTGCAAGTGGATATTTGGAGCATCTTCAGGCCTTCGTTGGAAACGGGAATATCTTCCCATAAAAACTAAACAGAAGCGTTCTGTGAAACTGCTTTGTGTAGTATGAATCCAACTCACAGAGTTGAACACTTCTTTTCAAAGAGCAGTTTTGAAACACTCTTTTTGTAGAATCTGCAAGTGTTCCTTTGGAGCGTTTTGAGGCCTATGGTGGAAAAGGAAATATCTTCACAAAAAACCTAGACAGAAGCATTCTTTGAAACTTCTTTATGATGTGTGCCTTCACCTCACAGAGTTGAAAATTCCTTTTCATGGAGCAGTTTGGAAAGAGTCTCTTTGCAGCATCTGCAAGTGGATATTTGGAGCCCTTTCAGGCCTTCGTTGGAAACGGGAATATCTTCCCATAAAAACTAAACAGAAGCGTTATGTGAAACTGCTTTGTGTAGTATGAATCCAACTCACAGAGTTGAACACTTCTTTTGAAAGAGCAGTTTTGAAACACTCTTTTTGTAGAATCTGCAAGTGTTCATTTGGAGTGCTTTGAGGCCTATGGTGGAAAAGGAAATATCTTCACATAAAACCTAGACAGAAGCATTCTTGAAACTTCTTTATGATGTGTGCATTCAACTCACAGAGTTGAACCTTCCTTTTCATGGAGAGGTTTGTAAAGAGTCTTTTTGCAGCATCTGCATGTGGATATTTGGAGCTCTTTCAGGCCTTCGTTAGAAACGGGAATATCTTCCCATAAAAACTGGACAGAAGCATTCTCACAAACTGCTTTGTGATGTGTGTGTTTAACTCACATAGTTGAACCTTTCCTTTGCTAGAGCAGTTATGAAACACTCTTTTTGTAGAATCTGCAAGTGTTCATTTGGAGCGCTTTGAGGCCTATGTTGGAAAAGGAAATATCTTCACTTGTAAACCAGGCAGAAGCATTCTCAGAAACCTCTTTATGATGTGTCCATTCAACTCGGAGAGAGAAGCCTTCCTTTTGATAGAGCAGTTTTGAAACTCTGTTTTTGCAGCATCTGCAAGTGGATATTTGGAGCCCCTTCAGGCCTTCGTTGGAAACGGGAATATCTTCCCATAAAAACTAAACAGAAGCGTTCTGTGAAACTGCTTTGTGTAGTATGAATCCAACTCACAGAGTTGAACACTTCTTTTCAAAGAGCAGTTTTGAAACACTCTTTTTGTAGAATCTGCAAGTGTTCATTTGGAGCGTTTTGAGGCCTATGGTGGAAAAGGAAATATCTTCACATAAAACCTAGACAGAAGCATTCTTTGAAACTTCTTTATGATGTGTGCCTTCACCTCACAGAGTTGAACCTTCCTTTTCATGGAGCAGTTTGGAAAGAGTCTCTTTGCAGCATCTGCAAGTGGATATTTGGAGCCCTTTCAGGCCTTCGTTGGAAACGGGAATATCTTCCCATAAAAACTAAACAGAAGCGTTCTGTGAAACTGCTTTGTGTAGTATGAATCCAACTCACAGAGTTGAACACTTCTTTTGAAAGAGCAGTTTTGAAACACTCTTTTTGTAGAATCTGCAAGTGTTCATTTGGAGCGCTTTGAGGCCTATGGTGGAAAAGGAAATATCTTCACTTGTAAACCAGGCAGAAGCATTCTCAGAAACCTCTTTATGATGTGTGCATTCAACTCGGAGAGACAAGCCTTCCTTTTGATAGAGCAGTTTTGAAACTCTGTTTTTGCAGCATCTGCAAGTGGATATTTGGAGCCCCTTCAGGCCTTCGTTGGAAACGGGAATATCTTCCCATAAAAACTAAACAGAAGCGTTCTGTGAAACTGCTTTGTGTAGTATGAATCCAACTCACAGAGTTGAACACTTCTTTTCAAAGAGCAGTTTTGAAACACTCTTTTTGTAGAATCTGCAAGTGTTCATTTGGAGCGTTTTGAGGCCTACGGTGGAAAAGGAAATATGTTCACATAAAACCTAGACAGAAGCATTCTTTGAAACTTCTTTATGATGTGTGCCTTCACCTCACAGAGTTGAACCTTCCTTTTCATGGAGCAGTTTGGAAAGAGTCTCTTTGCAGCATCTGCAAGTGGATATTTGGAGCCCTTTCAGGCCTTCGTTGGAAACGGGAATATCTTCCCATAAAAACTAAACAGAAGCGTTCTGTGAAACTGCTTTGTGTAGTATGAATCCAACTCACAGAGTTGAACACTTCTTTTGAAAGAGTAGTTTGGAAACACTCTTTTTGTAGAATCTGCAAGTGTTCATTTGGAGTGCTTTGAGGCCTATAGTGGAAAAGGAAATATCTTCACATAAAACCTAGACAGAAGCATTCTTTGAAACTTCTTTATGATGTGTGCATTCAACTCACAGAGTTGAACCTTCCTTTTCATGGAGAGGTTTGGAAAGAGTCTTTTTGCAGCATCTGCAAGTGGATATTTGGAGCTCTTTCAGGCCTTCGTTAGAAACGGGAATATCTTCCCATAAAAACTGGACAGAAGCATTCTCACAAACTGCTTTGTGATGTGTGTGTTTAACTCACATAGTTGAACCTTTCCTTTGCTAGAGCAGTTATGAAACACTCTTTTTGTAGAATCTGCAAGTGTTCATTTGGAGCGATTTGAGGCCTATGGTGGAAAAGGAAATATCTTCACTTGTAAACCAGGCAGAAGCATTCTCAGAAACCTCTTTATCATGTGTGCATTCAACTCGGAGAGAGAAGCCTTCCTTTTGATAGAGCAGTTTTGAAACTCTGTTTTTGCAGCATCTGCAAGTGGATATTTGGAGCCCCTTCAGGCCTTCGTTGGAAACGGGAATATCTTCCCATGAAAACTAAACAGAAGCGTTCTGTGAAACTGCTTTGTGTAGTATGAATCCAACTCACAGAGTTGAACACTTCTTTTGAAAGAGCAGTTTTGAAACACTCTTTTTGTAGAATCTGCAAGTGTTCATTTGGAGCGCTTTGAGGCCTATGGTGGAAAAGGAAATATCTTCACTTGTAAACCAGGCAGAAGCATTCTCAGAAACCTCTTTATGATGTGTGCATTCAACTCGGAGAGAGAAGCCTTCCTTTTGATAGAGCAGTTTTGAAACTCTGTTTTTGCAGCATCTGCAAGTGGATATTTGGAGCCCCTTCAGGCCTTCGTTGGAAACGGGAATATCTTCCCATAAAAACTAAACAGAAGCGTTCTGTGAAACTGCTTTGTGTAGTATGAATCCAACTCACAGAGTTGAACACTTCTTTTCAAAGAGCAGTTTTGAAACACTCTTTTTGTAGAATCTGCAAGTGTTCCTTTGGAGCGTTTTGAGGCCTATGGTTGAAAAGGAAATATCTTCACATAAAACCTAGACAGAAGCATTCTTTGAAACTTCTTTATGATGTGTGCCTTCACCTCACAGAGTTGAACCTTCCTTTTCATGGAGCAGTTTGGAAAGAGTCTCTTTGCAGCATCTGCAAGTGGATATTTGGAGCCCTTTCAGGCTTTCGTTGGAAACGGGAATATCTTCCCATAAAAACTAAACAGAAGCGTTCTGTGAAACTGCTTTGTGTAGTATGAATCCAACTCACAGAGTTGAACACTTCTTTTGAAAGAGCAGTTTTGAAACACTCTTGTTGTAGAATCTGCAAGTGTTCATTTGGAGCGCTTTGAGGCCTATGGTGGAAAAGGAAATATCTGCACTTGTAAACCAGGCAGAAGCATTCTCAGAAACCTCTTTATGATGTGTGCATTCAACTCGGAGAGAGAAGCCTTCCTTTTGATAGAGCAGTTTTGAAACTCTGTTTTTGCAGCATCTGCAAGTGGATATTTGGAGCCCCTTCAGGCCTTCGTTGGAAACGGGAATATCTTCCCATAAAAACTAAACAGAAGCGTTCTGTGAAACTGCTTTGTGTAGTATGAATCCAACTCACAGAGTTGAACACTTCTTTTCAAAGAGCAGTTTTGAAACACTCTTTTTGTAGAATCTGCAAGTGTTCATTTGGAGCGCTTTGAGGCCTATTGTGGAAAAGGAAATATCTTCACTTGTAAACCAGGCAGAAGCATTCTCAGAAACCTCTTTATGATGTGTGCATTCAACTCGGAGAGAGAAGCCTTCCTTTTGATAGAGCAGTTTTGAAACTCTGTTTTTGCAGCATCTGCAAGTGGATATTTGGAGCCCCTTCAGGCCTTCGTTGGAAACGGGAATATCTTCCCATAAAAACTAAACAGAAGCGTTCTGTGAAACTGCTTTGTGTAGTATGGATCCAACTCACAGAGTTCAACACTTCTTTTCAAAGAGCAGTTTTGAAACACTCTTTTTGTAGAATCTGCAAGTGTTCATTTGGAGCGTTTTGAGGCCTATGGTGCAAAAGGAAATATCTTCACATAAAACCTAGACAGAAGCATTCTTTGAAACTTCTTTATGATGTGTGCCTTCACCTCACAGAGTTCAACCTTCCTTTTCATGGAGCAGTTTGGAAAGAGTCTCTTTGCAGCATCTGCAAGTGCATATTTGGAGCCCATTCAGGCCTTCGTTGGAAACGGGAATATCTTCCCATAAAAACTAAACAGAAGCGTTCTGTGAAACTGCTTTGTGTAGTATGAATCCAACTCACAGAGTTCAACACTTCTTTTCAAAGAGCAGTTTTGAAACACTCTTTTTGTAGAATCTGCAAGTGTTCATTTGGAGCGCTTTGAGGCCTATGGTGGAAAAGGAAATATCTTCACTTGTAAACCAGGCAGAAGCATTCTCAGAAACCTCTTTATGATGTGGGCATTCAACTCGGAGAGAGAAGCCTTCCTTTTGATAGAGCAGTTTTGAAACTCTGTTTTTGCAGCATCTGCAAGTGGATATTTGGAGCCCCTTAAGGCCTTCGTTGGAAACGGGAATATCTTCCCTTAAAAACTAAAGAGAAGCGTTCTGTGAAACTGCTTTGTGTAGTATGAATCCAACTCACAGAGTTGAACACTTCTTTTCAAAGAGCAGTTTTGAAACACTCTTTTTGTAGAATCTGCAAGTTTTCATTTGGAGTGCTTTGAGGCCTATGGTGGAAAAGGAAATATCTTCACATAAAACCTAGACAGAAGCATTCTTTGAAACTTCTTTATGATGTGTGCATTCAACTCACAGAGTTGAACCTTCCTTTTCATGGAGAGGTTTGGAAAGAGTCTTTTTGCAGCATCTGCAAGTGGATATTTGGAGCTCTTTCAGGCCTTCGTTAGAAACGGGAATATCTTCCCATAAAAACTGGACAGAAGCATTCTCATAAACTGCTTTGTGATGTGTGTGTTTAACTCACATAGTTGAACCTTTCCTTTGCTAGAGCAGTTATGAAACACTCTTTTTGTAGAATCTGCAAGTTTTCATTTGGAGCGCTTTGAGGCCTATGGTGGAAAAGAAAATATCTTCAATTGTAAACCAGGCAGAAGCATTCTCAGAAACCTCTTTATGATGTGTGCATTCAACTCGGAGAGAGAAGCCTTCCTTTTGATAGAGCAGTTTTGAAACTCTGTTTTTGCAGCATCTGCAAGTGGATATTTGGAGCCCCTTCAGGCCTTTGTTGGAAACGGGAATATCTTCCCATAAAAACTAAACAGAAGCGTTCTGTGAAACTGCTTTGTGTAGTATGAATCCAACTCACAGAGTTGAACACTTCTTTTCAAAGAGCAGTTTTGAAACACTCTTTTTGTAGAATCTGCAAGTGTTCATTTGGAGCGCTTTGAGGCCTATGGTGGAAAAGGAAACATCTTCACTTGTAAACCAGGCAGAAGCATTCTCAGAAACCTCTTTATGATGTGTGCATTCAACTCGGAGAGAGAAGCCTTCCTTTTGATAGAGCCGTTTTGAAACTCTGTCTTTGCAGCATCTGCAAGTGGATATTTTGCGCCCCTTCAGGCCTTCGTTGGAAACGGGAATATCTTCCCATAAAAACTAAACAGAAGCGTTCTGTGAAACTGCTTTGTGTAGTATGAATCCAACTCACAGAGTTGAACACTTCTTTTCAAAGAGCAGTTTTGAAACACTCTTTTTGTAGAATCTGCAAGTGTTCATTTTGAGCGTTTTGAGGCCTATGGTGGAAAAGGAAATATCTTCACATAAAACCTAGACAGAAGCATTCTTTGAAACTTCTTTATGATATGTGCCTTCACCTCACAGAGTTGAACCTTCCTTTTCATGGAGCAGTTTGGAAAGAGTCTCTTTGCAGCATCTGCAAGTGGATATTTGGAGCCCTTTCAGGCTTTCGTTGGAAACGGGAATATCTTCCCATAAAAACTAAACAGAAGCGTTCTGTGAAACTGCTTTGTGTAGTATGAATCCAACTCACAGAGTTGAACACTTCTTTTGAAAGAGCAGTTTTGAAACACTCTTTTTGTAGAATCTGCAAGTGTTCATTTGGAGCGCTTTGAGGCCTATGGTGGAAAAGGAAATATCTTCACTTGTAAACCAGGCAGAAGCATTCTCAGAAACCTCTTTATGATGTGTGCATTCAACTCGGAGAGAGAAGCCTTCCTTTTGATAGAGCAGTTTTGAAACTCTGTTTTTGCAGCATCTGCAAGTGGATATTTGGAGCCCCTTCAGGCCTTCGTTGGAAACGGGAATATCTTCCCATAAAAACTAAACAGAAGCGTTCTGTGAAACTGCTTTGTGTAGTATGAATCCAACTCACAGAGTTGAACACTTCTTTTCAAAGAGCAGTTTTGAAACACTCTTTTTGTAGAATCTGCAAGTGTTCATTTGGAGCGTTTTGAGGCCTATGGTGGAAAAGGAAATATCTTCACATAAAACCTAGACAGAAGCATTCTTTGAAACTTCTTTATGATGTGTGCCTTCACCTCACAGAGTTGAACCTTCCTTTTCATGGAGCAGTTTGGAAAGAGTCTCTTTGCAGCATCTGCAAGTGGATATTTGGAGCCCTTTCAGGCCTTCGTTGGAAACGGGAATATCTTCCCATAAAAACTAAACAGAAGCGTTCTGTGAAACTGCTTTGTGTAGTATGAATCCAACTCACAGAGTTGAACACTTCTTTTGAAAGAGCAGTTTTGAAACACTCTTTTTGTAGAATCTGCAAGTGTTCATTTGGAGCGCTTTGAGGCCTATGGTGGAAAAGGAAATATCTTCACTTGTAAACCAGGCAGAAGCATTCTCAGAAACCTCTTTATGATGTGTGCATTCAACTCGGAGAGACAAGCCTTCCTTTTGATAGAGCAGTTTTGAAACTCTGTTTTTGCAGCATCTGCAAGTGGATATTTGGAGCCCCTTCAGGCCTTCGTTGGAAACGGGAATATCTTCCCATAAAAACTAAACAGAAGCGTTCTGTGAAACTGCTTTGTGTAGTATGAATCCAACTCACAGAGTTGAACACTTCTTTTCAAAGAGCAGTTTTGAAACACTCTTTTTGTAGAATCTGCAAGTGTTCATTTGGAGCGTTTTGAGGCCTATGGTTGAAAAGGAAATATCTTCACATAAAACCTAGACAGAAGCATTCTTTGAAACTTCTTTATGATGTGTGCCTTCACCTCACAGAGTTGAACCTTCCTTTTCATGGAGCAGTTTGGAAAGAGTCTCTTTGCAGCATCTGCAAGTGGATATTTGGAGCCCTTTCAGGCTTTCGTTGGAAACGGGAATATCTTCCCATAAAAACTAAACAGAAGCGTTCTGTGAAACTGCTTTGTGTAGTATGAATCCAACTCACAGAGTTGAACACTTCTTTTGAAAGAGCAGTTTTGAAACACTCTTGTTGTAGAATCTGCAAGTGTTCATTTGGAGCGTTTTGAGGCCTACGGTG
The DNA here is from genome assembly GCF_028885625.2 of Pongo pygmaeus. Lineage (NCBI taxonomy): Eukaryota > Metazoa > Chordata > Mammalia > Primates > Hominidae > Pongo > Pongo pygmaeus. The sequence goes on from NC_072393.2 coordinate 30,619,576, forward strand.
GAAAAGGAAATATGTTCACATAAAACCTAGACAGAAGCATTCTTTGAAACTTCTTTATGATGTGTGCCTTCACCTCACAGAGTTGAACCTTCCTTTTCATGGAGCAGTTTGGAAAGAGTCTCTTTGCAGCATCTGCAAGTGGATATTTGGAGCCCTTTCAGGCCTTCGTTGGAAACGGGAATATCTTCCCATAAAAACTAAACAGAAGCGTTCTGTGAAACTGCTTTGTGTAGTATGAATCCAACTCACAGAGTTGAACACTTCTTTTGAAAGAGTAGTTTGGAAACACTCTTTTTGTAGAATCTGCAAGTGTTCATTTGGAGTGCTTTGAGGCCTATGGTGGAAAAGGAAATATCTTCACATAAAACCTAGACAGAAGCATTCTTTGAAACTTCTTTATGATGTGTGCATTCAACTCACAGAGTTGAACCTTCCTTTTCATGGAGAGGTTTGGAAAGAGTCTTTTTGCAGCATCTGCAAGTGGATATTTGGAGCTCTTTCAGGCCTTCGTTAGAAACGGGAATATCTTCCCATAAAAACTGGACAGAAGCATTCTCACAAACTGCTTTGTGATGTGTGTGTTTAACTCACATAGTTGAACCTTTCCTTTGCTAGAGCAGTTATGAAACACTCTTTTTGTAGAATCTGCAAGTGTTCATTTGGAGCGATTTGAGGCCTATGGTGGAAAAGGAAATATCTTCACTTGTAAACCAGGCAGAAGCATTCTCAGAAACCTCTTTATGATGTGTGCATTCAACTCGGAGAGAGAAGCCTTCCTTTTGATAGAGCAGTTTTGAAACTCTGTTTTTGCAGCATCTGCAAGTGGATATTTGGAGCCCCTTCAGGCCTTCGTTGGAAACGGGAATATCTTCCCATGAAAACTAAACAGAAGCGTTCTGTGAAACTGCTTTGTGTAGTATGAATCCAACTCACAGAGTTGAACACTTCTTTTGAAAGAGCAGTTTTGAAACACTCTTTTTGTAGAATCTGCAAGTGTTCATTTGGAGCGCTTTGAGGCCTATGGTGGAAAAGGAAATATCTTCACTTGTAAACCAGGCAGAAGCATTCTCAGAAACCTCTTTATGATGTGTGCATTCAACTCGGAGAGAGAAGCCTTCCTTTTGATAGAGCAGTTTTGAAACTCTGTTTTTGCAGCATCTGCAAGTGGATATTTGGAGCCCCTTCAGGCCTTCGTTGGAAACGGGAATATCTTCCCATAAAAACTAAACAGAAGCGTTCTGTGAAACTGCTTTGTGTAGTATGAATCCAACTCACAGAGTTGAACACTTCTTTTCAAAGAGCAGTTTTGAAACACTCTTTTTGTAGAATCTGCGAGTGTTCCTTTGGAGCGTTTTGAGGCCTATGGTTGAAAAGGAAATATCTTCACATAAAACCTAGACAGAAGCATTCTTTGAAACTTCTTTATGATGTGTGCCTTCACCTCACAGAGTTGAACCTTCCTTTTCATGGAGCAGTTTGGAAAGAGTCTCTTTGCAGCATCTGCAAGTGGATATTTGGAGCCCTTTCAGGCTTTCGTTGGAAACGGGAATATCTTCCCATAAAAACTAAACAGAAGCGTTCTGTGAAACTGCTTTGTGTAGTATGAATCCAACTCACAGAGTTGAACACTTCTTTTGAAAGAGCAGTTTTGAAACACTCTTGTTGTAGAATCTGCAAGTGTTCATTTGGAGCGCTTTGAGGCCTATGGTGGAAAAGGAAATATCTGCACTTGTAAACCAGGCAGAAGCATTCTCAGAAACCTCTTTATGATGTGTGCATTCAACTCGGAGAGAGAAGCCTTCCTTTTGATAGAGCGGTTTTGAAACTCTGTTTTTGCAGCATCTGCAAGTGGATATTTGGAGCCCCTTCAGGCCTTCGTTGGAAACGGGAATATCTTCCCATAAAAACTAAACAGAAGCGTTCTGTGAAACTGCTTTGTGTAGTATGAATCCAACTCACAGAGTTGAACACTTCTTTTCAAAGAGCAGTTTTGAAACACTCTTTTTGTAGAATCTGCAAGTGTTCATTTGGAGCGTTTTGAGGCCTACGGTGGAAAAGGAAATATGTTCACATAAAACCTAGACAGAAGCATTCTTTGAAACTTCTTTATGATGTGTGCCTTCACCTCACAGAGTTGAACCTTCCTTTTCATGGAGCAGTTTGGAAAGAGTCTCTTTGCAGCATCTGCAAGTGGATATTTGGAGCCCTTTCAGGCCTTCGTTGGAAACGGGAATATCTTCCCATAAAAACTAAACAGAAGCGTTCTGTGAAACTGCTTTGTGTAGTATGAATCCAACTCACAGAGTTGAACACTTCTTTTGAAAGAGTAGTTTGGAAACACTCTTTTTGTAGAATCTGCAAGTGTTCATTTGGAGTGCTTTGAGGCCTATGGTGGAAAAGGAAATATCTTCACATAAAACCTAGACAGAAGCATTCTTTGAAACTTCTTTATGATGTGTGCATTCAACTCACAGAGTTGAACCTTCCTTTTCATGGAGAGGTTTGGAAAGAGTCTTTTTGCAGCATCTGCAAGTGGATATTTGGAGCTCTTTCAGGCCTTCGTTAGAAACGGGAATATCTTCCCATAAAAACTGGACAGAAGCATTCTCACAAACTGCTTTGTGATGTGTGTGTTTAACTCACATAGTTGAACCTTTCCTTTGCTAGAGCAGTTATGAAACACTCTTTTTGTAGAATCTGCAAGTGTTCATTTGGAGCGATTTGAGGCCTATGGTGGAAAAGGAAATATCTTCACTTGTAAACCAGGCAGAAGCATTCTCAGAAACCTCTTTATGATGTGTGCATTCAACTCGGAGAGAGAAGCCTTCCTTTTGATAGAGCAGTTTTGAAACTCTGTTTTTGCAGCATCTGCAAGTGGATATTTGGAGCCCCTTCAGGCCTTCGTTGGAAACGGGAATATCTTCCCATGAAAACTAAACAGAAGCGTTCTGTGAAACTGCTTTGTGTAGTATGAATCCAACTCACAGAGTTGAACACTTCTTTTGAAAGAGCAGTTTTGAAACACTCTTTTTGTAGAATCTGCAAGTGTTCATTTGGAGCGCTTTGAGGCCTATGGTGGAAAAGGAAATATCTTCACTTGTAAACCAGGCAGAAGCATTCTCAGAAACCTCTTTATGATGTGTGCATTCAACTCGGAGAGAGAAGCCTTCCTTTTGATAGAGCAGTTTTGAAACTCTGTTTTTGCAGCATCTGCAAGTGGATATTTGGAGCCCCTTCAGGCCTTCGTTGGAAACGGGAATATCTTCCCATAAAAACTAAACAGAAGCGTTCTGTGAAACTGCTTTGTGTAGTATGAATCCAACTCACAGAGTTGAACACTTCTTTTCAAAGAGCAGTTTTGAAACACTCTCTTTGTAGAATCTGCAAGTGTTCATTTGGAGCGCTTTGAGGCCTATGGTGGAAAAGGAAATATCTTCACATAAAACCTAGACAGAAGCATTCTTTGAAACTTTTTTATGATGTGTGCCTTCAACTCACAGAGTTGAACCTTCCTTTTCATGGAGCAGTTTGGAAAGAGTCTTTTTGCAGCATCTGCAAGTGGATATTTGGAGCCCCTTCAGGCCTTCGTTGGAAACGGGAATATCTTCCCATAAAAACTAAACAGAAGCGTTCTGTGAAACTGCTTTGTGTACTATGAATCCAACTCACAGAGTTGAACACTTCTTTTGAAAGAGCAGTTTTGAAACACTCTTTTTGTAGAATCTGCAAGTTTTCATTTGGAGTGCTTTGAGGCCTATGGTGGAAAAGGAAATATCTTCACAGAAAACCTAGACAGAAGCATTCTTTGAAACTTCTTTATGATGTGTGCATTCAACTCACAGAGTTGAACCTTCCTTTTCATGGAGAGGTTTGGAAAGAGTCTTTTTGCAGCATCTGCAAGTGGATATTTGGAGCTCTTTCAGGTCTTCGTTAGAAACGGGAATATCTTCCCATAAAAACTGGACAGAAGCATTCTCACAAACTGCTTTGTGATGTGTGTGTTTAACTCACATAGTTGAACCTTTCCTTTGCTAGAGCAGTTTTGAAACACTCTTTTTGTAGAATCTGCAAGTGTTCATTTGGAGCGCTTTGAGGCCTATGGTGGAAAAGGAAATATCTTCACTTGTAAACCAGGCAGAAGCATTCTCAGAAACCTCTTTATGATGTGTGCATTCAACTCGGAGAGAGAAGCCTTCCTTTTGATAGAGCAGTTTTGAAACTCTGTTTTTGCAGCATCTGCAAGTGGATATTTGGAGCCCCTTCAGGCCTTCGTTGGAAACGGGAATATCTTCCCATAAAAACTAAACAGAAGCGTACTGTGAAACTGCTTTGTGTAGGATGAATCCAACTCACAGAGTTGAACACTTCTTTTCAAAGAGCAGTTTTGAAACACTCTTTTTGTAGAATCTGCAAGTGTTCATTTGGAGCGTTTTGAGGCCTATGGTGGAAAAGGAAATATCTTCACATAAAACCTAGACAGAAGCATTCTTTGAAACTTCTTTATGATATGTGCCTTCACCTCACAGAGTTGAACCTTCCTTTTCATGGAGCAGTTTGGAAAGAGTCTTTTTGCAGCATCTGCAAGTGGATATTTGGAGCTCTTTCAGGTCTTCGTTAGAAACGGGAATATCTTCCCATAAAAACTGGACAGAAGCATTCTCACAAACTGCTTTGTGATGTGTGTGTTTAACTCACATAGTTGAACCTTTCCTTTGCTAGAGCAGTTTTGAAACACTCTTTTTGTAGAATCTGCAAGTGTTCATTTGGAGCGCTTTGAGGCCTATGGTGGAAAAGGAAATATCTTCACTTGTAAACCAGGCAGAAGCATTCTCAGAAACCTCTTTATGATGTGTGCATTCAACTCGGAGAGAGAAGCCTTCCTTTTGATAGAGCAGTTTTGAAACTCTGTTTTTGCAGCATCTGCAAGTGGATATTTGGAGCCCCTTCAGGCCTTCGTTGGAAACGGGAATATCTTCCCATAAAAACTAAACAGAAGCGTACTGTGAAACTGCTTTGTGTAGGATGAATCCAACTCACAGAGTTGAACACTTCTTTTCAAAGAGCAGTTTTGAAACACTCTTTTTGTAGAATCTGCAAGTGTTCATTTGGAGCGTTTTGAGGCCTATGGTGGAAAAGGAAATATCTTCACATAAAACCTAGACAGAAGCATTCTTTGAAACTTCTTTATGATATGTGCCTTCACCTCACAGAGTTGAACCTTCCTTTTCATGGAGCAGTTTGGAAAGAGTCTCTTTGCAGCATCTGCAAGTGGATATTTGGAGCCGTTTCAGGCCTTCGTTGGAAACGGGAATATCTTCCCATAAAAACTAAACAGAAGCGTTCTGTGAAACTGCTTTGTGTACTATGAATCCAACTCACAGAGTTGAACACTTCTTTTGAAAGAGCAGTTTTGAAACACTCTTTTCGTAGAATCTGCAAGTGTTCATTTGGAGCGCTTTGAGGCCTATGGTGGAAAAGGAAACATCTTCACTTGTAAACCAGGCAGAAGCATTCTCAGAAACCTCTTTATGATGTGTGCATTCAACTCGGAGAGAGAAGCCTTCCTTTTGATAGAGCAGTTTTGAAACTCTGTTTTTGCAGCATCTGCAAGTGGATATTTGGAGCCCCTTCAGGCCTTCGTTGGAAACGGGAATATCTTCCCATAAAAACTAAACAGAAGCGTTCTGTGAAACTGCTTTGTGTAGTATGAATCCAACTCACAGAGTTGAACACTTCTTTTCAAAGAGCAGTTTTGAAACACTCTTTTTGTAGAATCTGCAAGTTTTCATTTGGAGCGTTTTGAGGCCTATGGTGGAAAAGGAAATATCTTCACATAAAACCTAGACAGAAGCATTCTTTGAAACTTCTTTATGATGTGTGCCTTCACCTCACAGAGTTGAACCTTCCTTTTCATGGAGCAGTTTGGAAAGAGTCTCTTTGCAGCATCTGCAAGTGGATATTTGGAGCCCTTTCAGGCCTTCGTTGGAAACGGGAATATCTTCCCATAAAAATTAAACAGAAGTGTTCTGTGAAACTGCTTTGTGTAGTATGAATCCAACTCACAGAGTTCAACACTTCTTTTCAAAGAGCAGTTTTGAAACACTCTCTTTGTAGAATCTGCAAGTGTTCATTTGGAGCGCTTTGAGGCCTATGGTGGAAAAGGAAATATCTTCACTTGTAAACCAGGCAGAAGCATTCTCAGAAACCTCTTTATGATGTGTGCATTCAACTCGGAGAGAGAAGCCTTCCTTTTGATAGAGCAGTTTTGAAACTCTGTTTTTGCAGCATCTGCAAGTGGATATTTGGAGCCCCTTCAGGCCTTCGTTGGAAACGGGAATATCTTCCCATAAAAACTAAACAGAAGCGTTCTGTGAAACTGCTTTGTGTAGTATGAATCCAACTCACAGAGTTGAACACTTCTTTTCAAAGAGCAGTTTTGAAACACTCTTTTTGTAGAATCTGCAAGTGTTCATTTGGAGCGCTTTGAGGCCTATGGTGGAAAAGGAAATATCTTCACTTGTAAACCAGGCAGAAGCATTCTCAGAAACCTCTTTATGATGTGTGCATTCAACTCGGAGAGAGAAGCCTTCCTTTTGATAGAGCAGTTTTGAAACTCTGTTTTTGCAGCATCTGCAAGTGGATATTTGGAGCCCCTTCAGGCCTTCGTTGGAAACGGGAATATCTTCCCATAAAAACTAAACAGAAGCGTTCTGTGAAACTGCTTTGTGTAGTATGGATCCAACTCACAGAGTTCAACACTTCTTTTCAAAGAGCAGTTTTGAAACACTCTTTTTGTAGAATCTGCAAGTGTTCATTTGGAGCGTTTTGAGGCCTATGGTGGAAAAGGAAATATCTTCACATAAAACCTAGACAGAAGCATTCTTTGAAACTTCTTTATGATGTGTGCCTTCACCTCACAGAGTTCAACCTTCCTTTTCATGGAGCAGTTTGGAAAGAGTCTCTTTGCAGCATCTGCAAGTGCATATTTGGAGCCCATTCAGGCCTTCGTTGGAAACGGGAATATCTTCCCATAAAAACTAAACAGAAGCGTTCTGTGAAACTGCTTTGTGTAGTATGAATCCAACTCACAGAGTTCAACACTTCTTTTCAAAGAGCAGTTTTGAAACACTCTTTTTGTAGAATCTGCAAGTGTTCATTTGGAGCGCTTTGAGGCCTATGGTGGAAAAGGAAATATCTTCACTTGTAAACCAGGCAGAAGCATTCTCAGAAACCTCTTTATGATGTGGGCATTCAACTCGGAGAGAGAAGCCTTCCTTTTGATAGAGCAGTTTTGAAACTCTGTTTTTGCAGCATCTGCAAGTGGATATTTGGAGCCCCTTAAGGCCTTCGTTGGAAACGGGAATATCTTCCCATAAAAACTAAAGAGAAGCGTTCTGTGAAACTGCTTTGTGTAGTATGAATCCAACTCACAGAGTTGAACACTTCTTTTCAAAGAGCAGTTTTGAAACACTCTTTTTGTAGAATCTGCAAGTTTTCATTTGGAGTGCTTTGAGGCCTATGGTGGAAAAGGAAATATCTTCACATAAAACCTAGACAGAAGCATTCTTTGAAACTTCTTTATGATGTGTGCATTCAACTCACAGAGTTTAACCTTCCTTTTCATGGAGAGGTTTGGAAAGAGTCTTTTTGCAGCATCTGCAAGTGGATATTTGGAGCTCTTTCAGGCCTTCGTTAGAAACGGGAATATCTTCCCATAAAAACTGGACAGAAGCATTCTCACAAACTGCTTTGTGATGTGTGTGTTTAACTCACATAGTTGAACCTTTCCTTTGCTAGAGCAGTTATGAAACACTCTTTTTGTAGAATCTGCAAGTGTTCATTTGGAGCGCTTTGAGGCCTATGGTGGAAAAGAAAATATCTTCACTTGTAAACCAGGCAGAAGCATTCTCAGAAACCTCTTTATGATGTGTGCATTCAACTCGGAGAGAGAAGCCTTCCTTTTGATAGAGCAGTTTTGAAACTCTGTTTTTGCAGCATCTGCAAGTGGATATTTGGAGCCACTTCAGGCCTTTGTTGGAAACGGGAATATCTTCCCATAAAAACTAAACAGAAGCGTTCTGTGAAACTGCTTTGTGTAGTATGAATCCAACTCACAGAGTTGAACACTTCTTTTCAAAGAGCAGTTTTGAAACACTCTTTTTGTAGAATCTGCAAGTGTTCGTTTGGAGCGCTTTGAGGCCTATGGTGGAAAAGGAAACATCTTCACTTGTAAACCAGGCAGAAGCATTCTCAGAAACCTCTTTATGATGTGTGCATTCAACTCGGAGAGAGAAGCCTTCCTTTTGATAGAGCCGTTTTGAAACTCTGTTTTTGCAGCATCTGCAAGTGGATATTTTGATCCCCTTCAGGCCTTCGTTGGAAACGAGAATATCTTCCCATAAAAACTAAACAGAAGCGTTCTGTGAAACTGCTTTGTGTAGTATGAATCCAACTCACAGAGTTGAACACTTCTTTTCAAAGAGCAGTTTTGAAACACTCTCTTTGTAGAATCTGCAAGTGTTCATTTGGAGCGCTTTGAGGCCTATGGTGGAAAAGGAAATATCTTCACATAAAACCTAGACAGAAGCATTCTTTGAAACTTTTTTATGATGTGTGCCTTCAACTCACAGAGTTGAACCTTCCTTTTCATGGAGCAGTTTGGAAAGAGTCTTTTTGCAGCATCTGCAAGTGGATATTTGGAGCCCTTTCAGGCCTTCGTTGGAAACGGGAATATCTTCCATAAAAACTAAACAGAAGCGTTCTGTGAAACTGCTTTGTGTAGTATGAATCCAACTCACAGAGTTGAACACTTCTTTTGAAAGAGCAGTTTTGAAACACTCTTTTTGTAGAATCTGCAAGTGTTCATTTGGAGCGCTTTGAGGCCTATGGTGGAAAAGGAAATATCTTCACTTCTAAACCAGGCAGAAGCATTCTCAGAAACCTCTTTATGATGTGTGCATTCAACTCGGAGAGAGAAGCCTTCCTTTTGATAGAGCAGTTTTGAAACTCTGTTTTTGCAGCATCTGCAAGTGGATATTTGGAGCCCCTTCAGGCCTTCGTTGGAAACGGGAATATCTTCCCATAAAAACTAAACAGAAGCGTTCTGTGAAACTGCTTTGTGTAGTATGAATCCAACTCACAGAGTTGAACACTTCTTTTCAAAGAGCAGTTTTGAAACACTCTCTTTGTAGAATCTGCAAGTGTTCATTTGGAGCGCTTTGAGGCCTATGGTGGAAAAGGAAATATCTTCACATAAAACCTAGACAGAAGCATTCTTTGAAACTTTTTTATGATGTGTGCCTTCAACTCACAGAGTTGAACCTTCCTTTTCATGGAGCAGATTGGAAAGAGTCTTTTTGCAGCATCTGCAAGTGGATATTTGGAGCCATTTCGGGCCTTCGTTGGAAACGGGAATATCTTCCCATAAAAACTAAACAGAAGCGTTCTGTGAAACTGCTTTGTGTAGTATGAATCCAACTCACAGAGTTGAACACTTCTATTGAAAGAGCAGTTTTGAAACACTCTTTTTGTAGAATCTGCAAGTTTTCATTTGGAGTGCTTTGAGGCCTATGGTGGAAAAGGAAATATCTTCACATAAAACCTAGACAGAAGCATTCTTTGAAACTTCTTTATGATGTGTGCATTCAACTCACAGAGTTGAACCTTCCTTTTCATGGAGAGGTTTGGAAAGAGTCTTTTTGCAGCATCTGCAAGTGGATATTTGGAGCTCTTTCAGGCCTTCCTTAGAAACGGGAATATCTTCCCATAAAAACTGGACAGAAGCATTCTCACAAACTGCTTTGTGATGTGTGTGTTTAACTCACATAGTTGAACCTTTCCTTTGCTAGAGCAGTTATGAAACACTCTTTTTGTAGGATCTGCAAGTGTTCATTTGGAGCGCTTTGAGGCCTATGGTGGAAAAGGAAATATCTTCACTTGTAAACCAGGCAGAAGCGTTCTCAGAAACCTCTTTATGATGTGTGCATTCAACTCGGAGAGAGAAGCCTTCCTTTTGATAGAGCAGTTTTGAAACTCTGTTTTTGCAGCATCTGCAAGTGGATATTTGGAGCCCCTTCAGGCCTTCGTTGGAAACGGGAATATCTTCCCATAAAAACTAAACAGAAGCGTTCTGTGAAACTGCTTTGTGTAGTATGAATCCAACTCACAGAGTTGAACACTTCTTTTCAAAGAGCAGTTTTGAAACACTCTTTTTGTAGAATCTGCAAGTGTTCATTTGGAGCGTTTTGAGGCCTATGGTGGAAAAGGAAATATCTTCACATAAAACCTAGACAGAAGCATTCTTTGAAACTTCTTTATGATGTGTGCCTTCACCTCACAGAGTTGAACCTTCCTTTTCATGGAGCAGTTTGGAAAGAGTCTCTTTGCAGCATCTGCAAGTGGATATTTGGAGCCCTTTCAGGCCTTCGTTGGAAACGGGAATATCTTCCCATAAAAACTAAACAGAAGCGTTCTGTGAAACTGCTTTGTGTAGTATGAATCCAACTCACAGAGTTGAACACTTCTTTTGAAAGAGCAGTTTTGAAACACTCTTTTTGTAGAATCTGCAAGTGTTCATTTGGAGCGCTTTGAGGCCTATGGTGGAAAAGGAAATATCTTCACTTGTAAACCAGGCAGAAGCATTCTCAGAAACCTCTTTATGATGTGTGCATTCAACTCGGAGAGACAAGCCTTCCTTTTGATAGAGCAGTTTTGAAACTCTGTTTTTGCAGCATCTGCAAGTGGATATTTGGAGCCCCTTCAGGCCTTCGTTGGAAACGGGAATATCTTCCCATAAAAACTAAACAGAAGCGTTCTGTGAAACTGCTTTGTGTAGTATGAATCCAACTCACAGAGTTGAACACTTCTTTTCAAAGAGCAGTTTTGAAACACTCTTTTTGTAGAATCTGCAAGTGTTCATTTGGAGCGTTTTGAGGCCTATGGTTGAAAAGGAAATATCTTCACATAAAACCTAGACAGAAGCATTCTTTGAAACTTCTTTATGATGTGTGCCTTCACCTCACAGAGTTGAACCTTCCTTTTCATGGAGCAGTTTGGAAAGAGTCTCTTTGCAGCATCTGCAAGTGGATATTTGGAGCCCTTTCAGGCTTTCGTTGGAAACGGGAATATCTTCCCATAAAAACTAAACAGAAGCGTTCTGTGAAACTGCTTTGTGTAGTATGAATCCAACTCACAGAGTTGAACACTTCTTTTGAAAGAGCAGTTTTGAAACACTCTTGTTGTAGAATCTGCAAGTGTTCATTTGGAGCGCTTTGAGGCCTATGGTGGAAAAGGAAATATCTGCACTTGTAAACCAGGCAGAAGCATTCTCAGAAACCTCTTTATGATGTGTGCATTCAACTCGGAGAGAGAAGCCTTCCTTTTGATAGAGCAGTTTTGAAACTCTGTTTTTGCAGCATCTGCAAGTGGATATTTTGAGCCCCTTCAGGCCTTCGTTGGAAACGGGAATATCTTCCCATAAAAACTAAACAGAAGCGTTCTGTGAAACTGCTTTGTGTAGTATGAATCCAACTCACAGAGTTGAACACTTCTTTTCAAAGAGCAGTTTTGAAACACTCTTTTTGTAGAATCTGCAAGTGTTCATTTGGAGCGTTTTGAGGCCTACGGTGGAAAAGGAAATATGTTCACATAAAACCTAGACAGAAGCATTCTTTGAAACTTCTTTATGATGTGTGCCTTCACCTCACAGAGTTGAACCTTCCTTTTCATGGAGCAGTTTGGAAAGAGTCTCTTTGCAGCATCTGCAAGTGGATATTTGGAGCCCTTTCAGGCCTTCGTTGGAAACGGGAATATCTTCCCATAAAAACTAAACAGAAGCGTTCTGTGAAACTGCTTTGTGTAGTATGAATCCAACTCACAGAGTTGAACACTTCTTTTGAAAGAGTAGTTTGGAAACACTCTTTTTGTAGAATCTGCAAGTGTTCATTTGGAGTGCTTTGAGGCCTATGGTGGAAAAGGAAATATCTTCACATAAAACCTAGACAGAAGCATTCTTTGAAACTTCTTTATGATGTGTGCATTCAACTCACAGAGTTGAACCTTCCTTTTCATGGAGAGGTTTGGAAAGAGTCTTTTTGCAGCATCTGCAAGTGGATATTTGGAGCTCTTTCAGGCCTTCGTTAGAAACGGGAATATCTTCCCATAAAAACTGGACAGAAGCATTCTCACAAACTGCTTTGTGATGTGTGTGTTTAACTCACATAGTTGAACCTTTCCTTTGCTAGAGCAGTTATGAAACACTCTTTTTGTAGAATCTGCAAGTGTTCATTTGGAGCGATTTGAGGCCTATGGTGGAAAAGGAAATATCTTCACTTGTAAACCAGGCAGAAGCATTCTCAGAAACCTCTTTATGATGTGTGCATTCAACTCGGAGAGAGAAGCCTTCCTTTTGATAGAGCAGTTTTGAAACTCTGTTTTTGCAGCATCTGCAAGTGGATATTTGGAGCCCCTTCAGGCCTTCGTTGGAAACGGGAATATCTTCCCATGAAAACTAAACAGAAGCGTTCTGTGAAACTGCTTTGTGTAGTATGAATCCAACTCACAGAGTTGAACACTTCTTTTGAAAGAGCAGTTTTGAAACACTCTTTTTGTAGAATCTGCAAGTGTTCATTTGGAGCGCTTTGAGGCCTATGGTGGAAAAGGAAATATCTTCACTTGTAAACCAGGCAGAAGCATTCTCAGAAACCTCTTTATGATGTGTGCATTCAACTCGGAGAGAGAAGCCTTCCTTTTGATAGAGCAGTTTTGAAACTCTGTTTTTGCAGCATCTGCAAGTGGATATTTGGAGCCCCTTCAGGCCTTCGTTGGAAACGGGAATATCTTCCCATAAAAACTAAACAGAAGCGTTCTGTGAAACTGCTTTGTGTAGTATGAATCCAACTCACAGAGTTGAACACTTCTTTTCAAAGAGCAGTTTTGAAACACTCTTTTTGTAGAATCTGCAAGTGTTCATTTGGAGCGTTTTGAGGCCTATGGTGGAAAAGGAAATATCTTCACATAAAACCTAGACAGAAGCATTCTTTGAAACTTCTTTATGATGTGTGCCTTCACCTCACAGAGTTGAACCTTCCTTTTCATGGAGCAGTTTGGAAAGAGTCTCTTTGCAGCATCTGCAAGTGGATATTTGGAGCCCTTTCAGGCCTTCGTTGGAAACGGGAATATCTTCCCATAAAAACTAAACAGAAGCGTTCTGTGAAACTGCTTTGTGTAGTATGAATCCAACTCACAGAGTTGAACACTTCTTTTGAAAGAGCAGTTTTGAAACACTCTTTTTGTAGAATCTGCAAGTGTTCATTTGGAGCGCTTTGAGGCCTATGGTGGAAAAGGAAATATCTTCACTTGTAAACCAGGCAGAAGCATTCTCAGAAACCTCTTTATGATGTGTGCATTCAACTCGGAGAGACAAGCCTTCCTTTTGATAGAGCAGTTTTGAAACTCTGTTTTTGCAGCATCTGCAAGTGGATATTTGGAGCCCCTTCAGGCCTTCGTTGGAAACGGGAATATCTTCCCATAAAAACTAAACAGAAGCGTTCTGTGAAACTGCTTTGTGTAGTATGAATCCAACTCACAGAGTTGAACACTTCTTTTCAAAGAGCAGTTTTGAAACACTCTTTTTGTAGAATCTGCAAGTGTTCATTTGGAGCGTTTTGAGGCCTATGGTTGAAAAGGAAATATCTTCACATAAAACCTAGACAGAAGCATTCTTTGAAACTTCTTTATGATGTGTGCCTTCACCTCACAGAGTTGAACCTTCCTTTTCATGGAGCAGTTTGGAAAGAGTCTCTTTGCAGCATCTGCAAGTGGATATTTGGAGCCCTTTCAGGCTTTCGTTGGAAACGGGAATATCTTCCCATAAAAACTAAACAGAAGCGTTCTGTGAAACTGCTTTGTGTAGTAGGAATCCAACTCACAGAGTTGAACACTTCTTTTGAAAGAGCAGTTTTGAAACACTCTTGTTGTAGAATCTGCAAGTGTTCATTTGGAGCGCTTTGAGGCCTATGGTGGAAAAGGAAATATCTGCACTTGTAAACCAGGCAGAAGCATTCTCAGAAACCTCTTTATGATGTGTGCATTCAACTCGGAGAGAGAAGCCTTCCTTTTGATAGAGCAGTTTTGAAACTCTGTTTTTGCAGCATCTGCAAGTGGATATTTGGAGCCCCTTCAGGCCTTCGTTGGAAACGGGAATATCTTCCCATAAAAACTAAACAGAAGCGTTCTGTGAAACTGCTTTGTGTAGTATGAATCCAACTCACAGAGTTGAACACTTCTTTTCAAAGAGCAGTTTTGAAACACTCTTTTTGTAGAATCTGCAAGTGTTCATTTGGAGCGTTTTGAGGCCTACGGTGGAAAAGGAAATATGTTCACATAAAACCTAGACAGAAGCATTCTTTGAAACTTCTTTATGATGTGTGCCTTCACCTCACAGAGTTGAACCTTCCTTTTCATGGAGCAGTTTGGAAAGAGTCTCTTTGCAGCATCTGCAAGTGGATATTTGGAGCCCTTTCAGGCCTTCGTTGGAAACGGGAATATCTTCCCATAAAAACTAAACAGAAGCGTTCTGTGAAACTGCTTTGTGTAGTATGAATCCAACTCACAGAGTTGAACACTTCTTTTGAAAGAGTAGTTTGGAAACACTCTTTTTGTAGAATCTGCAAGTGTTCATTTGGAGTGCTTTGAGGCCTATGGTGGAAAAGGAAATATCTTCACATAAAACCTAGACAGAAGCATTCTTTGAAACTTCTTTATGATGTGTGCATTCAACTCACAGAGTTGAACCTTCCTTTTCATGGAGAGGTTTGGAAAGAGTCTTTTTGCAGCATCTGAAAGTGGATATTTGGAGCTCTTTCAGGCCTTCGTTAGAAACGGGAATATCTTCCCATAAAAACTGGACAGAAGCATTCTCACAAACTGCTTTGTGATGTGTGTGTTTAACTCACATAGTTGAACCTTTCCTTTGCTAGAGCAGTTATGAAACACTCTTTTTGTAGAATCTGCAAGTGTTCATTTGGAGCGATTTGAGGCCTATGGTGGAAAAGGAAATATCTTCACTTGTAAACCAGGCAGAAGCATTCTCAGAAACCTCTTTATGATGTGTGCATTCAACTCGGAGAGAGAAGCCTTCCTTTTGATAGAGCAGTTTTGAAACTCTCTTTTTGCAGCATCTGCAAGTGGATATTTGGAGCCCCTTCAGGCCTTCGTTGGAAACGGGAATATCTTCCCATGAAAACTAAACAGAAGCGTTCTGTGAAACTGCTTTGTGTAGTATGAATCCAACTCACAGAGTTGAACACTTCTTTTCAAAGAGCAGTTTTGAAACACTCTTTTTGTAGAATCTGCAAGTGTTCATTTGGAGCGTTTTGAGGCCTACGGTGGAAAAGGAAATATGTTCACATAAAACCTAGACAGAAGCATTCTTTGAAACTTCTTTATGATATGTGCCTTCACCTCACAGAGTTGAACCTTCCTTTTCATGGAGCAGTTTGGAAAGAGTCTCTTTGCAGCATCTGCAAGTGGATATTTGGAGCCCTTTCAGGCCTTCGTTGGAAACGGGAATATCTTCCCATAAAAACTAAACAGAAGCGTTCTGTGAAACTGCTTTGTGTAGTATGAATCCAACTCACAGAGTTGAACACTTCTTTTGAAAGAGCAGTTTTGAAACACTCTTTTTGTAGAATCTGCAAGTGTTCATTTGGAGTGCTTTGAGGCCTATGGTGGAAAAGGAAATATCTTCACATAAAACCTAGACAGAAGCATTCTTGAAACTTCTTTATGATGTGTGCATTCAACTCACAGAGTTGAACCTTCCTTTTCATGGAGAGGTTTGGAAAGAGTCTTTTTGCAGCATCTGCAAGTGGATATTTGGAGCTCTTTCAGGCCTTCGTTAGGAACGGGAATATCTTCCCATAAAAACTGGACAGAAGCATTCTCACAAACTGCTTTGTGATGTGTGTGTTTATCTCACATAGTTGAACCTTTCCTTTGCTAGAGCAGTTATGAAACACTCTTTTTGTAGAATCTGCAAGTGTTCATTTGGAGCGCTTTGAGGCCTATGGTGGAAAAGGAAATATCTTCACTTGTAAACCAGGCAGAAGCATTCTCAGAAACCTCTTTATGATGTGTCCATTCAACTCGGAGAGAGAAGCCTTCCTTTTGGTAGAGCAGTTTTGAAACTCTGTTTTTGCAGCATCTGCAAGTGGATATTTGGAGCCCCTTCAGGCCTTCGTTGGAAACGGGAATATCTTCCCATAAAAACTAAACAGAAGCGTTCTGTGAAACTGCTTTGTGTAGTATGAATCCAACTCACAGAGTTGAACACTTCTTTTCAAAGAGCAGTTTTGAAACACTCTTTTTGTAGAATCTGCAAGTGTTCATTTGGAGCGTTTTGAGGCCTATGGTGGAAAAGGAAATATCTTCACATAAAACCTAGACAGAAGCATTCTTTGAAACTTCTTTATGATGTGTGCCTTCACCTCACAGAGTTGAACCTTCCTTTTCATGGAGCAGTTTGGAAAGAGTCTCTTTGCAGCATCTGCAAGTGGATATTTGGAGCCCTTTCAGGCTTTCGTTGGAAACGGGAATATCTTCCCATAAAAACTAAACAGAAGCGTTCTGTGAAACTGCTTTGTGTAGTATGAATCCAACTCACAGAGTTGAACACTTCTTTTGAAAGAGCAGTTTTGAAACACTCTTGTTGTAGAATCTGCAAGTGTTCATTTGGAGCGCTTTGAGGCCTATGGTGGAAAAGGAAATATCTGCACTTGTAAACCAGGCAGAAGCATTCTCAGAAACCTCTTTATGATGTGTGCATTCAACTCGGAGAGAGAAGCCTTCCTTTTGATAGAGCAGTTTTGAAACTCTGTTTTTGCAGCATCTGCAAGTGGATATTTGGAGCCCCTTCAGGCCTTCGTTGGAAACGGGAATATCTTCCCATAAAAACTAAACAGAAGCGTTCTGTGAAACTGCTTTGTGTAGTATGAATCCAACTCACAGAGTTCAACACTTCTTTTCAAAGAGCAGTTTTGAAACACTCTTTTTGTAGAATCTGCAAGTGTTCATTTGGAGAGCTTTGAGGCCTATGGTGGAAAAGGAAATATCTTCACTTGTAAACCAGGCAGAAGCATTCTCAGAAACCTCTTTATGATGTGGGCATTCAACTCGGAGAGAGAAGCCTTCCTTTTGATAGAGCAGTTTTGAAACTCTGTTTTTGCAGCATCTGCAAGTGGATATTTGGAGCCCCTTCAGGCCTTCGTTGGAAACGGGAATATCTTCCCATAAAAACTAAACAGAAGCGTTCTGTGAAACTGCTTTGTGTAGTATGAATCCAACTCACAGAGTTGAACACTTCTTTTCAAAGAGCAGTTTTGAAACACTCTTTTTGTAGAATCTGCAAGTTTTCATTTGGAGTGCTTTGAGGCCTATGGTGGAAAAGGAAATATCTTCACATAAAACCTAGACAGAAGCATTCTTTGAAACTTCTTTATGATGTGTGCATTCAACTCACAGAGTTGAACCTTCCTTTTCATGGAGAGGTTTGGAAAGAGTCTTTTTGCAGCATCTGCAAGTGGATATTTGGAGCTCTTTCAGGCCTTCGTTAGAAACGGGAATATCTTCCCATAAAAACTGGACAGAAGCATTCTCACAAACTGCTTTGTGATGTGTGTGTTTAACTCACATAGTTGAACCTTTCCTTTGCTAGAGCAGTTATGAAACACTCTTTTTGTAGAATCTGCAAGTGTTCATTTGGAGCGCTTTGAGGCCTATGGTGGAAAAGAAAATATCTTCACTTGTAAACCAGGCAGAAGCATTCTCAGAAACCTCTTTATGATGTGTGCATTCAACTCGGAGAGAGAAGCCTTCCTTTTGATAGAGCAGTTTTGAAACTCTGTTTTTGCAGCATCTGCAAGTGGATATTTGGAGCCACTTCAGGCCTTTGTTGGAAACGGGAATATCTTCCCATAAAAACTAAACAGAAGCGTTCTGTGAAACTGCTTTGTGTAGTATGAATCCAACTCACAGAGTTGAACACTTCTTTTCAAAGAGCAGTTTTGAAACACTCTTTTTGTAGAATCTGCAAGTGTTCATTTGGAGCGCTTTGAGGCCTATGGTGGAAAAGGAAACATCTTCACTTGTAAACCAGGCAGAAGCATTCTCAGAAACCTCTTTATGATGTGTGCATTCAACTCGGAGAGAGAAGCCTTCCTTTTGATAGAGCCGTTTTGAAACTCTGTTTTTGCAGCATCTGCAAGTGGATATTTTGAGCCCCTTCAGGCCTTCGTTGGAAACGAGAATATCTTCCCATAAAAACTAAAGAGAAGCGTTCTGTGAAACTGCTTTGTGTAGTATGAATCCAACTCACAGAGTTGAACACTTCTTTTCAAAGAGCAGTTTTGAAACACTCTCTTTGTAGAATCTGCAAGTGTTCATTTGGAGCGCTTTGAGGCCTATGGTGGAAAAGGAAATATCTTCACATAAAACCTAGACAGAAGCATTCTTTGAAACTTTTTTATGATGTGTGCCTTCAACTCACAGAGTTGAACCTTCCTTTTCATGGAGCAGTTTGGAAAGAGTCTTTTTGCAGCATCTGCAAGTGGATATTTGGAGCCCTTTCAGGCCTTCGTTGGAAACGGGAATATCTTCCATAAAAACTAAACAGAAGCGTTCTGTGAAACTGCTTTGTGTAGTATGAATCCAACTCACAGAGTTGAACACTTCTTTTGAAAGAGCAGTTTTGAAACACTCTTTTTGTAGAATCTGCAAGTGTTCATTTGGAGCGCTTTGAGGCCTATGGTGGAAAAGGAAATATCTTCACTTCTAAACCAGGCAGAAGCATTCTCAGAAACCTCTTTATGATGTGTGCATTCAACTCGGAGAGAGAAGCCTTCCTTTTGATAGAGCAGTTTTGAAACTCTGTTTTTGCAGCATCTGCAAGTGGATATTTGGAGCCCCTTCAGGCCTTCGTTGGAAACGGGAATATCTTCCCATAAAAACTAAACAGAAGCGTTCTGTGAAACTGCTTTGTGTAGTATGAATCCAACTCACAGAGTTGAACACTTCTTTTCAAAGAGCAGTTTTGAAACACTCTCTTTGTAGAATCTGCAAGTGTTCATTTGGAGCGCTTTGAGGCCTATGGTGGAAAAGGAAATATCTTCACATAAAACCTAGACAGAAGCATTCTTTGAAACTTTTTTATGATGTGTGCCTTCAACTCACAGAGTTGAACCTTCCTTTTCATGGAGCAGATTGGAAAGAGTCTTTTTGCAGCATCTGCAAGTGGATATTTGGAGCCATTTCGGGCCTTCGTTGGAAACGGGAATATCTTCCCATAAAAACTAAACAGAAGCGTTCTGTGAAACTGCTTTGTGTAGTATGAATCCAACTCACAGAGTTGAACACTTCTATTGAAAGAGCAGTTTTGAAACACTCTTTTTGTAGAATCTGCAAGTTTTCATTTGGAGTGCTTTGAGGCCTATGGTGGAAAAGGAAATATCTTCACATAAAACCTAGACAGAAGCATTCTTTGAAACTTCTTTATGATGTGTGCATTCAACTCACAGAGTTGAACCTTCCTTTTCATGGAGAGGTTTGGAAAGAGTCTTTTTGCAGCATCTGCAAGTGGATATTTGGAGCTCTTTCAGGCCTTCCTTAGAAACGGGAATATCTTCCCATAAAAACTGGACAGAAGCATTCTCACAAACTGCTTTGTGATGTGTGTGTTTAACTCACATAGTTGAACCTTTCCTTTGCTAGAGCAGTTATGAAACACTCTTTTTGTAGAATCTGCAAGTGTTCATTTGGAGCGCTTTGAGGCCTATGGTGGAAAAGGAAATATCTTCACTTGTAAACCAGGCAGAAGCATTCTCAGAAACCTCTTTATGATGTGTCCATTCAACTCGGAGAGAGAAGCCTTCCTTTTGATAGAGCAGTTTTGAAACTCTGTTTTTGCAGCATCTGCAAGTGGATATTTGGAGCCCCTTCAGGCCTTCGTTGGAAACGGGAATATCTTCCCATAAAAACTAAACAGAAGCGTTCTGTGAAACTGCTTTGTGTAGTATGAATCCAACTCACAGAGTTGAACACTTCTTTTCAAAGAGCAGTTTTGAAACACTCTTTTTGTAGAATCTGCAAGTGTTCATTTGGAGCGTTTTGAGGCCTATGGTGGAAAAGGAAATATCTTCACATAAAACCTAGACAGAAGCATTCTTTGAAACTTCTTTATGATGTGTGCCTTCACCTCACAGAGTTGAACCTTCCTTTTCATGGAGCAGTTTGGAAAGAGTCTCTTTGCAGCATCTGCAAGTGGATATTTGGAGCCCTTTCAGGCCTTCGTTGGAAACGGGAATATCTTCCCATAAAAACTAAACAGAAGCGTTCTGTGAAACTGCTTTGTGTAGTATGAATCCAACTCACAGAGTTGAACACTTCTTTTGAAAGAGCAGTTTTGAAACACTCTTTTTGTAGAATCTGCAAGTGTTCATTTGGAGCGCTTTGAGGCCTATGGTGGAAAAGGAAATATCTTCACTTGTAAACCAGGCAGAAGCATTCTCAGAAACCTCTTTATGATGTGTGCATTCAACTCGGAGAGACAAGCCTTCCTTTTGATAGAGCAGTTTTGAAACTCTGTTTTTGCAGCATCTGCAAGTGGATATTTGGAGCCCCTTCAGGCCTTCGTTGGAAACGGGAATATCTTCCCATAAAAACTAAACAGAAGCGTTCTGTGAAACTGCTTTGTGTAGTATGAATCCAACTCACAGAGTTGAACACTTCTTTTCAAAGAGCAGTTTTGAAACACTCTTTTTGTAGAATCTGCAAGTGTTCATTTGGAGCGTTTTGAGGCCTATGGTTGAAAAGGAAATATCTTCACATAAAACCTAGACAGAAGCATTCTTTGAAACTTCTTTATGATGTGTGCCTTCACCTCACAGAGTTGAACCTTCCTTTTCATGGAGCAGTTTGGAAAGAGTCTCTTTGCAGCATCTGCAAGTGGATATTTGGAGCCCTTTCAGGCTTTCGTTGGAAACGGGAATATCTTCCCATAAAAACTAAACAGAAGCGTTCTGTGAAACTGCTTTGTGTAGTATGAATCCAACTCACAGAGTTGAACACTTCTTTTGAAAGAGCAGTTTTGAAACACTCTTGTTGTAGAATCTGCAAGTGTTCATTTGGAGCGCTTTGAGGCCTATGGTGGAAAAGGAAATATCTGCACTTGTAAACCAGGCAGAAGCATTCTCAGAAACCTCTTTATGATGTGTGCATTCAACTCGGAGAGAGAAGCCTTCCTTTTGATAGAGCAGTTTTGAAACTCTGTTTTTGCAGCATCTGCAAGTGGATATTTTGAGCCCCTTCAGGCCTTCGTTGGAAACGGGAATATCTTCCCATAAAAACTAAACAGAAGCGTTCTGTGAAACTGCTTTGTGTAGTATGAATCCAACTCACAGAGTTGAACACTTCTTTTCAAAGAGCAGTTTTGAAACACTCTTTTTGTAGAATCTGCAAGTGTTCATTTGGAGCGTTTTGAGGCCTACGGTGGAAAAGGAAATATGTTCACATAAAACCTAGACAGAAGCATTCTTTGAAACTTCTTTATGATGTGTGCCTTCACCTCACAGAGTTGAACCTTCCTTTTCATGGAGCAGTTTGGAAAGAGTCTCTTTGCAGCATCTGCAAGTGGATATTTGGAGCCCTTTCAGGCCTTCGTTGGAAACGGGAATATCTTCCCATAAAAACTAAACAGAAGCGTTCTGTGAAACTGCTTTGTGTAGTATGAATCCAACTCACAGAGTTGAACACTTCTTTTGAAAGAGTAGTTTGGAAACACTCTTTTTGTAGAATCTGCAAGTGTTCATTTGGAGTGCTTTGAGGCCTATGGTGGAAAAGGAAATATCTTCACATAAAACCTAGACAGAAGCATTCTTTGAAACTTCTTTATGATGTGTGCATTCAACTCACAGAGTTGAACCTTCCTTTTCATGGAGAGGTTTGGAAAGAGTCTTTTTGCAGCATCTACAAGTGGATATTTGGAGCTCTTTCAGGCCTTCGTTAGAAACGGGAATATCTTCCCATAAAAACTGGACAGAAGCATTCTCACCAACTGCTTTGTGATGTGTGTGTTTAACTCACATAGTTGAACCTTTCCTTTGCTAGAGCAGTTATGAAACACTCTTTTTGTAGAATCTGCAAGTGTTCATTTGGAGCGATTTGAGGCCTATGGTGGAAAAGGAAATATCTTCACTTGTAAACCAGGCAGAAGCATTCTCAGAAACCTCTTTATGATGTGTGCATTCAACTCGGAGAGAGAAGCCTTCCTTTTGATAGAGCAGTTTTGAAACTCTGTTTTTGCAGCATCTGCAAGTGGATATTTGGAGCCCCTTCAGGCCTTCGTTGGAAACGGGAATATCTTCCCATGAAAACTAAACAGAAGCGTTCTGTGAAACTGCTTTGTGTAGTATGAATCCAACTCACAGAGTTGAACACTTCTTTTGAAAGAGCAGTTTTGAAACACTCTTTTTGTAGAATCTGCAAGTGTTCATTTGGAGCGCTTTGAGGCCTATGGTGGAAAAGGAAATATCTTCACTTGTAAACCAGGCAGAAGCATTCTCAGAAACCTCTTTATGATGTGTGCATTCAACTCGGAGAGAGAAGCCTTCCTTTTGATAGAGCAGTTTTGAAACTCTGTTTTTGCAGCATCTGCAAGTGGATATTTGGAGCCCCTTCAGGCCTTCGTTGGAAACGGGAATATCTTCCCATAAAAACTAAACAGAAGCGTTCTGTGAAACTGCTTTGTGTAGTATGAATCCAACTCACAGAGTTGAACACTTCTTTTCAAAGAGCAGTTTTGAAACACTCTTTTTGTAGAATCTGCAAGTGTTCATTTGGAGCGTTTTGAGGCCTATGGTGGAAAAGGAAATATCTTCACATAAAACCTAGACAGAAGCATTCTTTGAAACTTCTTTATGATGTGTGCCTTCACCTCACAGAGTTGAACCTTCCTTTTCATGGAGCAGTTTGGAAAGAGTCTCTTTGCAGCATCTGCAAGTGGATATTTGGAGCCCTTTCAGGCCTTCGTTGGAAACGGGAATATCTTCCCATAAAAACTAAACAGAAGCGTTCTGTGAAACTGCTTTGTGTAGTATGAATCCAACTCACAGAGTTGAACACTTCTTTTGAAAGAGCAGTTTTGAAACACTCTTTTTGTAGAATCTGCAAGTGTTCATTTGGAGCGCTTTGAGGCCTATGGTGGAAAAGGAAATATCTTCACTTGTAAACCAGGCAGAAGCATTCTCAGAAACCTCTTTATGATGTGTGCATTCAACTCGGAGAGACAAGCCTTCCTTTTGATAGAGCAGTTTTGAAACTCTGTTTTTGCAGCATCTGCAAGTGGATATTTGGAGCCCCTTCAGGCCTTCGTTGGAAACGGGAATATCTTCCCATAAAAACTAAACAGAAGCGTTCTGTGAAACTGCTTTGTGTAGTATGAATCCAACTCACAGAGTTGAACACTTCTTTTCAAAGAGCAGTTTTGAAACACTCTTTTTGTAGAATCTGCAAGTGTTCATTTGGAGCGTTTTGAGGCCTATGGTTGAAAAGGAAATATCTTCACATAAAACCTAGACAGAAGCATTCTTTGAAACTTCTTTATGATGTGTGCCTTCACCTCACAGAGTTGAACCTTCCTTTTCATGGAGCAGTTTGGAAAGAGTCTCTTTGCAGCATCTGCAAGTGGATATTTGGAGCCCTTTCAGGCTTTCGTTGGAAACGGGAATATCTTCCCATAAAAACTAAACAGAAGCGTTCTGTGAAACTGCTTTGTGT
Source organism: Pongo pygmaeus (assembly GCF_028885625.2). Classification (NCBI taxonomy): domain Eukaryota; kingdom Metazoa; phylum Chordata; class Mammalia; order Primates; family Hominidae; genus Pongo; species Pongo pygmaeus. The sequence continues at coordinate 30,643,402 of NC_072393.2, forward strand.
AGTAGGAATCCAACTCACAGAGTTGAACACTTCTTTTGAAAGAGCAGTTTTGAAACACTCTTGTTGTAGAATCTGCAAGTGTTCATTTGGAGCGCTTTGAGGCCTATGGTGGAAAAGGAAATATCTGCACTTGTAAACCAGGCAGAAGCATTCTCAGAAACCTCTTTATGATGTGTGCATTCAACTCGGAGAGAGAAGCCTTCCTTTTGATAGAGCAGTTTTGAAACTCTGTTTTTGCAGCATCTGCAAGTGGATATTTGGAGCCCCTTCAGGCCTTCGTTGGAAACGGGAATATCTTCCCATAAAAACTAAACAGAAGCGTTCTGTGAAACTGCTTTGTGTAGTATGAATCCAACTCACAGAGTTGAACACTTCTTTTCAAAGAGCAGTTTTGAAACACTCTTTTTGTAGAATCTGCAAGTGTTCATTTGGAGCGTTTTGAGGCCTACGGTGGAAAAGGAAATATGTTCACATAAAACCTAGACAGAAGCATTCTTTGAAACTTCTTTATGATGTGTGCCTTCACCTCACAGAGTTGAACCTTCCTTTTCATGGAGCAGTTTGGAAAGAGTCTCTTTGCAGCATCTGCAAGTGGATATTTGGAGCCCTTTCAGGCCTTCGTTGGAAACGGGAATATCTTCCCATAAAAACTAAACAGAAGCGTTCTGTGAAACTGCTTTGTGTAGTATGAATCCAACTCACAGAGTTGAACACTTCTTTTGAAAGAGTAGTTTGGAAACACTCTTTTTGTAGAATCTGCAAGTGTTCATTTGGAGTGCTTTGAGGCCTATGGTGGAAAAGGAAATATCTTCACATAAAACCTAGACAGAAGCATTCTTTGAAACTTCTTTATGATGTGTGCATTCAACTCACAGAGTTGAACCTTCCTTTTCATGGAGAGGTTTGGAAAGAGTCTTTTTGCAGCATCTGAAAGTGGATATTTGGAGCTCTTTCAGGCCTTCGTTAGAAACGGGAATATCTTCCCATAAAAACTGGACAGAAGCATTCTCACAAACTGCTTTGTGATGTGTGTGTTTAACTCACATAGTTGAACCTTTCCTTTGCTAGAGCAGTTATGAAACACTCTTTTTGTAGAATCTGCAAGTGTTCATTTGGAGCGATTTGAGGCCTATGGTGGAAAAGGAAATATCTTCACTTGTAAACCAGGCAGAAGCATTCTCAGAAACCTCTTTATGATGTGTGCATTCAACTCGGAGAGAGAAGCCTTCCTTTTGATAGAGCAGTTTTGAAACTCTCTTTTTGCAGCATCTGCAAGTGGATATTTGGAGCCCCTTCAGGCCTTCGTTGGAAACGGGAATATCTTCCCATGAAAACTAAACAGAAGCGTTCTGTGAAACTGCTTTGTGTAGTATGAATCCAACTCACAGAGTTGAACACTTCTTTTCAAAGAGCAGTTTTGAAACACTCTTTTTGTAGAATCTGCAAGTGTTCATTTGGAGCGTTTTGAGGCCTATGGTGGAAAAGGAAATATGTTCACATAAAACCTAGACAGAAGCATTCTTTGAAACTTCTTTATGATATGTGCCTTCACCTCACAGAGTTGAACCTTCCTTTTCATGGAGCAGTTTGGAAAGAGTCTCTTTGCAGCATCTGCAAGTGGATATTTGGAGCCCTTTCAGGCCTTCGTTGGAAACGGGAATATCTTCCCATAAAAACTAAACAGAAGCGTTCTGTGAAACTGCTTTGTGTAGTATGAATCCAACTCACAGAGTTGAACACTTCTTTTGAAAGAGCAGTTTTGAAACACTCTTTTTGTAGAATCTGCAAGTGTTCATTTGGAGTGCTTTGAGGCCTATGGTGGAAAAGGAAATATCTTCACATAAAACCTAGACAGAAGCATTCTTGAAACTTCTTTATGATGTGTGCATTCAACTCACAGAGTTGAACCTTCCTTTTCATGGAGAGGTTTGGAAAGAGTCTTTTTGCAGCATCTGCAAGTGGATATTTGGAGCTCTTTCAGGCCTTCGTTAGAAACGGGAATATCTTCCCATAAAAACTGGACAGAAGCATTCTCACAAACTGCTTTGTGGTGTGTGTGTTTATCTCACATAGTTGAACCTTTCCTTTGCTAGAGCAGTTATGAAACACTCTTTTTGTAGAATCTGCAAGTGTTCATTTGGAGCGCTTTGAGGCCTATGGTGGAAAAGGAAATATCTTCACTTGTAAACCAGGCAGAAGCATTCTCAGAAACCTCTTTATGATGTGTCCATTCAACTCGGAGAGAGAAGCCTTCCTTTTGGTAGAGCAGTTTTGAAACTCTGTTTTTGCAGCATCTGCAAGTGGATATTTGGAGCCCCTTCAGGCCTTCGTTGGAAACGGGAATATCTTCCCATAAAAACTAAACAGAAGCGTTCTGTGAAACTGCTTTGTGTAGTATGAATCCAACTCACAGAGTTGAACACTTCTTTTCAAAGAGCAGTTTTGAAACACTCTTTTTGTAGAATCTGCAAGTGTTCATTTGGAGCGTTTTGAGGCCTATGGTGGAAAAGGAAATATCTTCACATAAAACCTAGACAGAAGCATTCTTTGAAACTTCTTTATGATGTGTGCCTTCACCTCACAGAGTTGAACCTTCCTTTTCATGGAGCAGTTTGGAAAGAGTCTCTTTGCAGCATCTGCAAGTGGATATTTGGAGCCCTTTCAGGCTTTCGTTGGAAACGGGAATATCTTCCCATAAAAACTAAACAGAAGCGTTCTGTGAAACTGCTTTGTGTAGTATGAATCCAACTCACAGAGTTGAACACTTCTTTTGAAAGAGCAGTTTTGAAACACTCTTGTTGTAGAATCTGCAAGTGTTCATTTGGAGCGCTTTGAGGCCTATGGTGGAAAAGGAAATATCTGCACTTGTAAACCAGGCAGAAGCATTCTCAGAAACCTCTTTATGATGTGTGCATTCAACTCGGAGAGAGAAGCCTTCCTTTTGATAGAGCAGTTTTGAAACTCTGTTTTTGCAGCATCTGCAAGTGGATATTTGGAGCCCCTTCAGGCCTTCGTTGGAAACGGGAATATCTTCCCATAAAAACTAAACAGAAGCGTTCTGTGAAACTGCTTTGTGTAGTATGAATCCAACTCACAGAGTTCAACACTTCTTTTCAAAGAGCAGTTTTGAAACACTCTTTTTGTAGAATCTGCAAGTGTTCATTTGGAGAGCTTTGAGGCCTATGGTGGAAAAGGAAATATCTTCACTTGTAAACCAGGCAGAAGCATTCTCAGAAACCTCTTTATGATGTGGGCATTCAACTCGGAGAGAGAAGCCTTCCTTTTGATAGAGCAGTTTTGAAACTCTGTTTTTGCAGCATCTGCAAGTGGATATTTGGAGCCCCTTCAGGCCTTCGTTGGAAACGGGAATATCTTCCCATAAAAACTAAACAGAAGCGTTCTGTGAAACTGCTTTGTGTAGTATGAATCCAACTCACAGAGTTGAACACTTCTTTTCAAAGAGCAGTTTTGAAACACTCTTTTTGTAGAATCTGCAAGTTTTCATTTGGAGTGCTTTGAGGCCTATGGTGGAAAAGGAAATATCTTCACATAAAACCTAGACAGAAGCATTCTTTGAAACTTCTTTATGATGTGTGCATTCAACTCACAGAGTTGAACCTTCCTTTTCATGGAGAGGTTTGGAAAGAGTCTTTTTGCAGCATCTGCAAGTGGATATTTGGAGCTCTTTCAGGCCTTCGTTAGAAACGGGAATATCTTCCCATAAAAACTGGACAGAAGCATTCTCACAAACTGCTTTGTGATGTGTGTGTTTAACTCACATAGTTGAACCTTTCCTTTGCTAGAGCAGTTATGAAACACTCTTTTTGTAGAATCTGCAAGTGTTCATTTGGAGCGCTTTGAGGCCTATGGTGGAAAAGAAAATATCTTCACTTGTAAACCAGGCAGAAGCATTCTCAGAAACCTCTTTATGATGTGTGCATTCAACTCGGAGAGAGAAGCCTTCCTTTTGATAGAGCAGTTTTGAAACTCTGTTTTTGCAGCATCTGCAAGTGGATATTTGGAGCCACTTCAGGCCTTTGTTGGAAACGGGAATATCTTCCCATAAAAACTAAACAGAAGCGTTCTGTGAAACTGCTTTGTGTAGTATGAATCCAACTCACAGAGTTGAACACTTCTTTTCAAAGAGCAGTTTTGAAACACTCTTTTTGTAGAATCTGCAAGTGTTCATTTGGAGCGCTTTGAGGCCTATGGTGGAAAAGGAAACATCTTCACTTGTAAACCAGGCAGAAGCATTCTCAGAAACCTCTTTATGATGTGTGCATTCAACTCGGAGAGAGAAGCCTTCCTTTTGATAGAGCCGTTTTGAAACTCTGTTTTTGCAGCATCTGCAAGTGGATATTTTGAGCCCCTTCAGGCCTTCGTTGGAAACGAGAATATCTTCCCATAAAAACTAAAGAGAAGCGTTCTGTGAAACTGCTTTGTGTAGTATGAATCCAACTCACAGAGTTGAACACTTCTTTTCAAAGAGCAGTTTTGAAACACTCTCTTTGTAGAATCTGCAAGTGTTCATTTGGAGCGCTTTGAGGCCTATGGTGGAAAAGGAAATATCTTCACATAAAACCTAGACAGAAGCATTCTTTGAAACTTTTTTATGATGTGTGCCTTCAACTCACAGAGTTGAACCTTCCTTTTCATGGAGCAGTTTGGAAAGAGTCTTTTTGCAGCATCTGCAAGTGGATATTTGGAGCCCTTTCAGGCCTTCGTTGGAAACGGGAATATCTTCCATAAAAACTAAACAGAAGCGTTCTGTGAAACTGCTTTGTGTAGTATGAATCCAACTCACAGAGTTGAACACTTCTTTTGAAAGAGCAGTTTTGAAACACTCTTTTTGTAGAATCTGCAAGTGTTCATTTGGAGCGCTTTGAGGCCTATGGTGGAAAAGGAAATATCTTCACTTCTAAACCAGGCAGAAGCATTCTCAGAAACCTCTTTATGATGTGTGCATTCAACTCGGAGAGAGAAGCCTTCCTTTTGATAGAGCAGTTTTGAAACTCTGTTTTTGCAGCATCTGCAAGTGGATATTTGGAGCCCCTTCAGGCCTTCGTTGGAAACGGGAATATCTTCCCATAAAAACTAAACAGAAGCGTTCTGTGAAACTGCTTTGTGTAGTATGAATCCAACTCACAGAGTTGAACACTTCTTTTCAAAGAGCAGTTTTGAAACACTCTCTTTGTAGAATCTGCAAGTGTTCATTTGGAGCGCTTTGAGGCCTATGGTGGAAAAGGAAATATCTTCACATAAAACCTAGACAGAAGCATTCTTTGAAACTTTTTTATGATGTGTGCCTTCAACTCACAGAGTTGAACCTTCCTTTTCATGGAGCAGATTGGAAAGAGTCTTTTTGCAGCATCTGCAAGTGGATATTTGGAGCCATTTCGGGCCTTCGTTGGAAACGGGAATATCTTCCCATAAAAACTAAACAGAAGCGTTCTGTGAAACTGCTTTGTGTAGTATGAATCCAACTCACAGAGTTGAACACTTCTATTGAAAGAGCAGTTTTGAAACACTCTTTTTGTAGAATCTGCAAGTTTTCATTTGGAGTGCTTTGAGGCCTATGGTGGAAAAGGAAATATCTTCACATAAAACCTAGACAGAAGCATTCTTTGAAACTTCTTTATGATGTGTGCATTCAACTCACAGAGTTGAACCTTCCTTTTCATGGAGAGGTTTGGAAAGAGTCTTTTTGCAGCATCTGCAAGTGGATATTTGGAGCTCTTTCAGGCCTTCCTTAGAAACGGGAATATCTTCCCATAAAAACTGGACAGAAGCATTCTCACAAACTGCTTTGTGATGTGTGTGTTTAACTCACATAGTTGAACCTTTCCTTTGCTAGAGCAGTTATGAAACACTCTTTTTGTAGGATCTGCAAGTGTTCATTTGGAGCGCTTTGAGGCCTATGGTGGAAAAGGAAATATCTTCACTTGTAAACCAGGCAGAAGCATTCTCAGAAACCTCTTTATGATGTGTGCATTCAACTCGGAGAGAGAAGCCTTCCTTTTGATAGAGCAGTTTTGAAACTCTGTTTTTGCAGCATCTGCAAGTGGATATTTGGAGCCCCTTCAGGCCTTCGTTGGAAACGGGAATATCTTCCCATAAAAACTAAACAGAAGCGTTCTGTGAAACTGCTTTGTGTAGTATGAATCCAACTCACAGAGTTGAACACTTCTTTTCAAAGAGCAGTTTTGAAACACTCTTTTTGTAGAATCTGCAAGTGTTCATTTTGAGCGTTTTGAGGCCTATGGTGGAAAAGGAAATATCTTCACATAAAACCTAGACAGAAGCATTCTTTGAAACTTCTTTATGATATGTGCCTTCACCTCACAGAGTTGAACCTTCCTTTTCATGGAGCAGTTTGGAAAGAGTCTCTTTGCAGCATCTGCAAGTGGATATTTGGAGCCCTTTCAGGCTTTCGTTGGAAACGGGAATATCTTCCGATAAAAACTAAACAGAAGCGTTCTGTGAAACTGCTTTGTGTAGTATGAATCCAACTCACAGAGTTGAACACTTCTTTTGAAAGAGCAGTTTTGAAACACTCTTTTTGTAGAATCTGCAAGTGTTCATTTGGAGCGCTTTGAGGCCTATGGTGGAAAAGGAAATATCTTCACTTGTAAACCAGGCAGAAGCATTCTCAGAAACCTCTTTATGATGTGTGCATTCAACTCGGAGAGAGAAGCCTTCCTTTTGATAGAGCAGTTTTGAAACTCTGTTTTTGCAGCATCTGCAAGTGGATATTTGGAGCCCCTTCAGGCCTTCGTTGGAAACGGGAATATCTTCCCATAAAAACTAAACAGAAGCGTTCTGTGAAACTGCTTTGTGTAGTATGAATCCAACTCACAGAGTTGAACACTTCTTTTCAAAGAGCAGTTTTGAAACACTCTTTTTGTAGAATCTGCAAGTGTTCCTTTGGAGCGTTTTGAGGCCTATGGTGGAAAAGGAAATATCTTCACATAAAACCTAGACAGAAGCATTCTTTGAAACTTCTTTATGATGTGTGCCTTCACCTCACAGAGTTGAAAATTCCTTTTCATGGAGCAGTTTGGAAAGAGTCTCTTTGCAGCATCTGCAAGTGGATATTTGGAGCCCTTTCAGGCCTTCGTTGGAAACGGGAATATCTTCCCATAAAAACTAAACAGAAGCGTTCTGTGAAACTGCTTTGTGTAGTATGAATCCAACTCACAGAGTTGAACACTTCTTTTGAAAGAGCAGTTTTGAAACACTCTTTTTGAAGAATCTGCAAGTGTTCATTTGGAGTGCTTTGAGGCCTATGGTGGAAAAGGAAATATCTTCACATAAAACCTAGACAGAAGCATTCTTGAAACTTCTTTATGATGTGTGCATTCAACTCACAGAGTTGAACCTTCCTTTTCATGGAGAGGTTTGGAAACAGTCTTTTTGCAGCATCTGCCAGTGGATATTTGGAGCTCTTTCAGGCCTTCGTTAGAAACGGGAATATCTTCCCATAAAAACTGGACAGAAGCATTCTCACAAACTGCTTTGTGATGTGTGTGTTTAACTCACATAGTTGAACCTTTCCTTTGCTAGAGCAGTTATGAAACACTCTTTTTGTAGAATCTGCAAGTGTTCATTTGGAGCGCTTTGAGGCCTATGGTGGAAAAGGAAATATCTTCACTTGTAAACCAGGCAGAAGCATTCTCAGAAACCTCTTTATGATGTGTCCATTCAACTCGGAGAGAGAAGCCTTCCTTTTGATAGAGCAGTTTTGAAACTCTGTTTTTGCAGCATCTGCAAGTGGATATTTGGAGCCCCTTCAGGCCTTCGTTGGAAACGGGAATATCTTCCCATAAAAACTAAACAGAAGCGTTCTGTGAAACTGCTTTGTGTAGTATGAATCCAACTCACAGAGTTGAACACTTCTTTTCAAAGAGCAGTTTTGAAACACTCTTTTTGTAGAATCTGCAAGTGTTCATTTGGAGCGTTTTGAGGCCTATGGTGGAAAAGGAAATATCTTCACATAAAACCTAGACAGAAGCATTCTTTGAAACTTCTTTATGATGTGTGCCTTCACCTCACAGAGTTGAACCTTCCTTTTCATGGAGCAGTTTGGAAAGAGTCTCTTTGCAGCATCTGCAAGTGGATATTTGGAGCCCTTTCAGGCCTTCGTTGGAAACGGGAATATCTTCCCATAAAAACTAAACAGAAGCGTTCTGTGAAACTGCTTTGTGTAGTATGAATCCAACTCACAGAGTTGAACACTTCTTTTGAAAGAGCAGTTTTGAAACACTCTTTTTGTAGAATCTGCAAGTGTTCATTTGGAGCGCTTTGAGGCCTATGGTGGAAAAGGAAATATCTTCACTTGTAAACCAGGCAGAAGCATTCTCAGAAACCTCTTTATGATGTGTGCATTCAACTCGGAGAGAGAAGCCTTCCTTTTGATAGAGCAGTTTTGAAACTCTGTTTTTGCAGCATCTGCAAGTGGATATTTGGAGCCCCTTCAGGCCTTCGTTGGAAACGGGAATATCTTCCCATAAAAACTAAACAGAAGCGTTCTGTGAAACTGCTTTGTGTAGTATGAATCCAACTCACAGAGTTGAACACTTCTTTTCAAAGAGCAGTTTTGAAACACTCTTTTTGTAGAATCTGCAAGTGTTCATTTGGAGCGTTTTGAGGCCTATGGTGGAAAAGGAAATATCTTCACATAAAACCTAGACAGAAGCATTCTTTGAAACTTCTTTATGATGTGTGCCTTCACCTCACAGAGTTGAACTTTCCTTTTCATGGAGCAGTTTGGAAAGAGTCTCTTTGCAGCATCTGCAAGTGGATATTTGGAGCCCTTTCAGGCTTTCGTTGGAAACGGGAATATCTTCCCATAAAAACTAAACAGAAGCGTTCTGTGAAACTGCTTTGTGTAGTATGAATCCAACTCACAGAGTTGAACACTTCTTTTGAAAGAGCAGTTTTGAAACACTCTTTTTCTAGAATCTGCAAGTGTTCATTTGGAGCGCTTTGAGGCCTATGGTGGAAAAGGAAATATCTGCACTTGTAAACCAGGCAGAAGCATTCTCAGAAACCTCTTTATGATGTGTGCATTCAACTCGGAGAGAGAAGCCTTCCTTTTGATAGAGCAGTTTTGAAACTCTGTTTTTGCAGCATCTGCAAGTGGATATTTGGAGCCCCTTCAGGCCTTCGTTGGAAACGGGAATATCTTCCCATAAAAACTAAACAGAAGCGTTCTGTGAAACTGCTTTGTGTAGTATGAATCCAACTCACAGAGTTGAACACTTCTTTTCAAAGAGCAGTTTTGAAACACTCTTTTTGTAGAATCTGCAAGTGTTCATTTGGAGCGTTTTGAGGCCTACGGTGGAAAAGGAAATATGTTCACATAAAACCTAGACAGAAGCATTCTTTGAAACTTCTTTATGATGTGTGCCTTCACCTCACAGAGTTGAACCTTCCTTTTCATGGAGCAGTTTGGAAAGAGTCTCTTTGCAGCATCTGCAAGTGGATATTTGGAGCCCTTTCAGGCCTTCGTTGGAAACGGGAATATCTTCCCACAAAAACTAAACAGAAGCGTTCTGTGAAACTGCTTTGTGTAGTATGAATCCAACTCACAGAGTTGAACACTTCTTTTGAAAGAGTAGTTTGGAAACACTCTTTTTGTAGAATCTGCAAGTGTTCATTTGGAGTGCTTTGAGGCCTATGGTTGAAAAGGAAATATCTTCACATAAAACCTAGACAGAAGCATTCTTTGAAACTTCTTTATGATGTGTGCATTCAACTCACAGAGTTGAACCTTCCTTTTCATGGAGAGGTTTGGAAAGAGTCTTTTTGCAGCATCTGCAAGTGGATATTTGGAGCTCTTTCAGGCCTTCGTTAGAAACGGGAATATCTTCCCATAAAAACTGGACAGAAGCATTCTCACAAACTGCTTTGTGATGTGTGTGTTTAACTCACATAGTTGAACCTTTCCTTTGCTAGAGCAGTTATGAAACACTCTTTTTGTAGAATCTGCAAGTGTTCATTTGGAGCGATTTGAGGCCTATGGTGGAAAAGGAAATATCTTCACTTGTAAACCAGGCAGAAGCATTCTCAGAAACCTCTTTATGATGTGTGCATTCAACTCGGAGAGAGAAGCCTTCCTTTTGATAGAGCAGTTTTGAAACTCTGTTTTTGCAGCATCTGCAAGTGGATATTTGGAGCCCCTTCAGGCCTTCGTTGGAAACGGGAATATCTTCCCATGAAAACTAAACAGAAGCGTTCTGTGAAACTGCTTTGTGTAGTATGAATCCAACTCACAGAGTTGAACACTTCTTTTCAAAGAGCAGTTTTGAAACACTCTTTTTGTAGAATCTGCAAGTGTTCATTTGGAGCGTTTTGAGGCCTATGGTGGAAAAGGAAATATGTTCACATAAAACCTAGACAGAAGCATTCTTTGAAACTTCTTTATGATATGTGCCTTCACCTCACAGAGTTGAACCTTCCTTTTCATGGAGCAGTTTGGAAAGAGTCTCTTTGCAGCATCTGCAAGTGGATATTTGGAGCCCTTTCAGGCCTTCGTTGGAAACGGGAATATCTTCCCATAAAAACTAAACAGAAGCGTTCTGTGAAACTGCTTTGTGTAGTATGAATCCAACTCACAGAGTTGAACACTTCTTTTGAAAGAGCAGTTTTGAAACACTCTTTTTGTAGAATCTGCAAGTGTTCATTTGGAGTGCTTTGAGGCCTATGGTGGAAAAGGAAATATCTTCACATAAAACCTAGACAGAAGCATTCTTGAAACTTCTTTATGATGTGTGCATTCAACTCACAGAGTTGAACCTTCCTTTTCATGGAGAGGTTTGGAAAGAGTCTTTTTGCAGCATCTGCAAGTGGATATTTGGAGCTCTTTCAGGCCTTCGTTAGAAACGGGAATATCTTCCCATAAAAACTGGACAGAAGCATTCTCACAAACTGCTTTGTGATGTGTGTGTTTAACTTACATAGTTGAACCTTTCCTTTGCTAGAGCAGTTATGAAACACTCTTTTTGTAGAATCTGCAAGTGTTCATTTGGAGCGCTTTGAGGCCTATGGTGGAAAAGGAAATATCTTCACTTGTAAACCAGGCAGAAGCATTCTCAGAAACCTCTTTATGATGTGTCCATTCAACTCGGAGAGAGAAGCCTTCCTTTTGATAGAGCAGTTTTGAAACTCTGTTTTTGCAGCATCTGCAAGTGGATATTTGGAGCCCCTTCATGCCTTCGTTGGAAACGGGAATATCTTCCCATAAAAACTAAACAGAAGCGTTCTGTGAAACTGCTTTGTGTAGTATGAATCCAACTCACAGAGTTGAACACTTCTTTTCAAAGAGCAGTTTTGAAACACTCTTTTTGTAGAATCTGCAAGTGTTCATTTGGAGCGTTTTGAGGCCTATGGTTGAAAAGGAAATATCTTCACATAAAACCTAGACAGAAGCATTCTTTGAAACTTCTTTATGATGTGTGCCTTCACCTCACAGAGTTGAACCTTCCTTTTCATGGAGCAGTTTGGAAAGAGTCACTTTGCAGCATCTGCAAGTGGATATTTGGAGCCCTTTCAGGCTTTCATTGGAAACGGGAATATCTTCCCATAAAAACTAAACAGAAGCGTTCTGTGAAACTGCTTTGTGTAGTATGAATCCAACTCACAGAGTTGAACACTTCTTTTGAAAGAGCAGTTTTGAAACACTCTTGTTTTAGAATCTGCAAGTGTTCATTTGGAGCGCTTTGAGGCCTATGGTGGAAAAGGAAATATCTGCACTTGTAAACCAGGCAGAAGCATTCTCAGAAACCTCTTTATGATGTGTGCATTCAACTCGGAGAGAGAAGCCTTCCTTTTGATAGAGCAGTTTTGAAACTCTGTTTTTGCAGCATCTGCAAGTGGATATTTGGAGCCCCTTCAGGCCTTCGTTGGAAACGGGAATATCTTCCCATAAAAACTAAACAGAAGCGTTCTGTGAAACTGCTTTGTGTAGTATGAATCCAACTCACAGAGTTGAACACTTCTTTTCAAAGAGCAGTTTGGAAACACTCTTTTTGTAGAATCTGCAAGTGTTCATTTGGAGTGCTTTGAGGCCTATGGTTGAAAAGGAAATATCTTCACATAAAACCTAGACAGAAGCATTCTTTGAAACTTCTTTATGATGTGTGCATTCAACTCACAGAGTTGAACCTTCCTTTTCATGGAGAGGTTTGGAAAGAGTCTTTTTGCAGCATCTGCAAGTGGATATTTGGAGCTCTTTCAGGCCTTCGTTAGAAACGGGAATATCTTCCCATAAAAACTGGACAGAAGCATTCTCACAAACTGCTTTGTGATGTGTGTGTTTAACTCACATAGTTGAACCTTTCCTTTGCTAGAGCAGTTATGAAACACTCTTTTTGTAGAATCTGCAAGTGTTCATTTGGAGCGATTTGAGGCCTATGGTGGAAAAGGAAATATCTTCACTTGTAAACCAGGCAGAAGCATTCTCAGAAACCTCTTTATGATGTGTGCATTCAACTCGGAGAGAGAAGCCTTCCTTTTGATAGAGCAGTTTTGAAACTCTGTTTTTGCAGCATCTGCAAGTGGATATTTGGAGCCCCTTCAGGCCTTCGTTGGAAACGGGAATATCTTCCCATGAAAACTAAACAGAAGCGTTCTGTGAAACTGCTTTGTGTAGTATGAATCCAACTCACAGAGTTGAACACTTCTTTTCAAAGAGCAGTTTTGAAACACTCTTTTTGTAGAATCTGCAAGTGTTCATTTGGAGCGTTTTGACGCCTATGGTGGAAAAGGAAATATCTTCACATAAAACCTAGACAGAAGCATTCTTTGAAACTTCTTTATGATATGTGCCTTCACCTCACAGAGTTGAACCTTCCTTTTCATGGAGCAGTTTGGAAAGAGTCTTTTTGCAGCATCTGCAAGTGGATATTTGGAGCCCTTTCAGGCCTTCGTTGGAAACGGGAATATCTTCCATAAAAACTAAACAGAAGCGTTCTGTGAAACTGCTTTGTGTAGTATGAATCCAACTCACAGAGTTGAACACTTCTTTTGAAAGAGCAGTTTTGAAACACTCTTTTTGTAGAATCTGCAAGTGTTCATTTGGAGCGCTTTGAGGCCTATGGTGGAAAAGGAAATATCTTCACTTCTAAACCAGGCAGAAGCATTCTCAGAAACCTCTTTATGATGTGTGCATTCAACTCGGAGAGAGAAGCCTTCCTTTTGATAGAGCAGTTTTGAAACTCTGTTTTTGCAGCATCTGCAAGTGGATATTTGGAGCCCCTTCAGGCCTTCGTTGGAAACGGGAATATCTTCCCATAAAAACTAAACAGAAGCGTTCTGTGAAACTGCTTTGTGTAGTATGAATCCAACTCACAGAGTTGAACACTTCTTTTCAAAGAGCAGTTTTGAAACACTCTCTTTGTAGAATCTGCAAGTGTTCATTTGGAGCGCTTTTAGGCCTATGGTGGAAAAGGAAATATCTTCACATAAAACCTAGACAGAAGCATTTTTGAAACTTTTTTATGATGTGTGCCTTCAACTCACAGAGTTGAACCTTCCTTTTCATGGAGCAGATTGGAAAGAGTCTTTTTGCAGCATCTGCAAGTGGATATTTGGAGCCATTTCGGGCCTTCGTTGGAAACGGGAATATCTTCCCATAAAAACTAAACAGAAGCGTTCTGTGAAACTGCTTTGTGTAGTATGAATCCAACTCACAGAGTTGAACACTTCTATTGAAAGAGCAGTTTTGAAACACTCTTTTTGTAGAATCTGCAAGTTTTCATTTGGAGTGCTTTGAGGCCTATGGTGGAAAAGGAAATATCTTCACATAAAACCTAGACAGAAGCATTCTTTGAAACTTCTTTATGATGTGTGCATTCAACTCACAGAGTTGAACCTTCCTTTTCATGGAGAGGTTTGGAAAGAGTCTTTTTGCAGCATCTGCAAGTGGATATTTGGAGCTCTTTCAGGCCTTCCTTAGAAACGGGAATATCTTCCCATAAAAACTGGACAGAAGCATTCTCACAAACTGCTTTGTGATGTGTGTGTTTAACTCACATAGTTGAACCTTTCCTTTGCTAGAGCAGTTATGAAACACTCTTTTTGTAGGATCTGCAAGTGTTCATTTGGAGCGCTTTGAGGCCTATGGTGGAAAAGGAAATATCTTCACTTGTAAACCAGGCAGAAGCATTCTCAGAAACCTCTTTATGATGTGTGCATTCAACTCGGAGAGAGAAGCCTTCCTTTTGATAGAGCAGTTTTGAAACTCTGTTTTTGCAGCATCTGCAAGTGGATATTTGGAGCTCCTTCAGGCCTTCGTTGGAAACGGGAATATCTTCCCATAAAAACTAAACAGAAGCGTTCTGTGAAACTGCTTTGTGTAGTATGAATCCAACTCACAGAGTTGAACACTTCTTTTCAAAGAGCAGTTTTGAAACACTCTTTTTGTAGAATCTGCAAGTGTTCATTTGGAGCGTTTTGACGCCTATGGTGGAAAAGGAAATATCTTCACATAAAACCTAGACAGAAGCATTCTTTGAAACTTCTTTATGATATGTGCCTTCACCTCACAGAGTTGAACCTTCCTTTTCATGGAGCAGTTTGGAAAGAGTCTCTTTGCAGCATCTGCAAGTGGATATTTGGAGCCCTTTCAGGCTTTCGTTGGAAACGGGAATATCTTCCGATAAAAACTAAACAGAAGCGTTCTGTGAAACTGCTTTGTGTAGTATGAATCCAACTCACAGAGTTGAACACTTCTTTTGAAAGAGCAGTTTTGAAACACTCTTTTTGTAGAATCTGCAAGTGTTCATTTGGAGCGCTTTGAGGCCTATGGTGGAAAAGGAAATATCTTCAGTTGTAAACCAGGCAGAAGCATTCTCAGAAACCTCTTTATGATGTGTGCATTCAACTCGGAGAGAGAAGCCTTCCTTTTGATAGAGCAGTTTTGAAACTCTGTTTTTGCAGCATCTGCAAGTGGATATTTGGAGCCCCTTCAGGCCTTCGTTGGAAACGGGAATATCTTCCCATAAAAACTAAACAGAAGCGTTCTGTGAAACTGCTTTGTGTAGTATGAATCCAACTCACAGAGTTGAACACTTCTTTTCAAAGAGCAGTTTTGAAACACTCTTTTTGTAGAATCTGCAAGTGTTCCTTTGGAGCGTTTTGAGGCCTATGGTGGAAAAGGAAATATCTTCACATAAAACCTAGACAGAAGCATTCTTTGAAACTTCTTTATGATGTGTGCCTTCACCTCACAGAGTTGAAAATTCCTTTTCATGGAGCAGTTTGGAAAGAGTCTCTTTGCAGCATCTGCAAGTGGATATTTGGAGCCCTTTCAGGCCTTCGTTGGAAACGGGAATATCTTCCCATAAAAACTAAACAGAAGCGTTATGTGAAACTGCTTTGTGTAGTATGAATCCAACTCACAGAGTTGAACACTTCTTTTGAAAGAGCAGTTTTGAAACACTCTTTTTGTAGAATCTGCAAGTGTTCATTTGGAGTGCTTTGAGGCCTATGGTGGAAAAGGAAATATCTTCACATAAAACCTAGACAGAAGCATTCTTGAAACTTCTTTATGATGTGTGCATTCAACTCACAGAGTTGAACCTTCCTTTTCATGGAGAGGTTTGGAAAGAGTCTTCTTGCAGCATCTGCCAGTGGATATTTGGAGCTCTTTCAGGCCTTCGTTAGAAACGGGAATATCTTCCCATAAAAACTGGACAGAAGCATTCTCACAAACTGCTTTGTGATGTGTGTGTTTAACTCACATAGTTGAACCTTTCCTTTGCTAGAGCAGTTATGAAACACTCTTTTTGTAGAATCTGCAAGTGTTCATTTGGAGCGCTTTGAGGCCTATGGTGGAAAAGGAAATATCTTCACTTGTAAACCAGGCAGAAGCATTCTCAGAAACCTCTTTATGATGTGTCCATTCAACTCGGAGAGAGAAGCCTTCCTTTTGATAGAGCAGTTTTGAAACTCTGTTTTTGCAGCATCTGCAAGTGGATATTTGGAGCCCCTTCAGGCCTTCGTTGGAAACGGGAATATCTTCCCATAAAAACTAAACAGAAGCGTTCTGTGAAACTGCTTTGTGTAGTATGAATCCAACTCACAGAGTTGAACACTTCTTTTCAAAGAGCAGTTTTGAAACACTCTTTTTGTAGAATCTGCAAGTGTTCATTTGGAGCGTTTTGAGGCCTATGGTGGAAAAGGAAATATCTTCACATAAAACCTAGACAGAAGCATTCTTTGAAACTTCTTTATGATGTGTGCCTTCACCTCACAGAGTTGAACCTTCCTTTTCATGGAGCAGTTTGGAAAGAGTCTCTTTGCAGCATCTGCAAGTGGATATTTGGAGCCCTTTCAGGCCTTCGTTGGAAACGGGAATATCTTCCCATAAAAACTAAACAGAAGCGTTCTGTGAAACTGCTTTGTGTAGTATGAATCCAACTCACAGAGTTGAACACTTCTTTTGAAAGAGCAGTTTTGAAACACTCTTTTTGTAGAATCTGCAAGTGTTCATTTGGAGCGCTTTGAGGCCTATGGTGGAAAAGGAAATATCTTCACTTGTAAACCAGGCAGAAGCATTCTCAGAAACCTCTTTATGATGTGTGCATTCAACTCGGAGAGAGAAGCCTTCCTTTTGATAGAGCAGTTTTGAAACTCTGTTTTTGCAGCATCTGCAAGTGGATATTTGGAGCCCCTTCAGGCCTTCGTTGGAAACGGGAATATCTTCCCATAAAAACTAAACAGAAGCGTTCTGTGAAACTGCTTTGTGTAGTATGAATCCAACTCACAGAGTTGAACACTTCTTTTCAAAGAGCAGTTTTGAAACACTCTTTTTGTAGAATCTGCAAGTGTTCATTTGGAGCGTTTTGAGGCCTATGGTTGAAAAGGAAATATCTTCACATAAAACCTAGACAGAAGCATTCTTTGAAACTTCTTTATGATGTGTGCCTTCACCTCACAGAGTTGAACCTTCCTTTTCATGGAGCAGTTTGGAAAGAGTCTCTTTGCAGCATCTGCAAGTGGATATTTGGAGCCCTTTCAGGCTTTCGTTGGAAACGGGAATATCTTCCCATAAAAACTAAACAGAAGCGTTCTGTGAAACTGCTTTGTGTAGTATGAATCCAACTCACAGAGTTGAACACTTCTTTTGAAAGAGCAGTTTTGAAACACTCTTTTTCTAGAATCTGCAAGTGTTCATTTGGAGCGCTTTGAGGCCTATGGTGGAAAAGGAAATATCTGCACTTGTAAACCAGGCAGAAGCATTCTCAGAAACCTCTTTATGATGTGTGCATTCAACTCGGAGAGAGAAGCCTTCCTTTTGATAGAGCAGTTTTGAAACTCTGTTTTTGCAGCATCTGCAAGTGGATATTTGGAGCCCCTTCAGGCCTTCGTTGGAAACGGGAATATCTTCCCATAAAAACTAAACAGAAGCGTTCTGTGAAACTGCTTTGTGTAGTATGAATCCAACTCACAGAGTTGAACACTTCTTTTCAAAGAGCAGTTTTGAAACACTCTTTTTGTAGAATCTGCAAGTGTTCATTTGGAGCGTTTTGAGGCCTACGGTGGAAAAGGAAATATGTTCACATAAAACCTAGACAGAAGCATTCTTTGAAACTTCTTTATGATATGTGCCTTCACCTCACAGAGTTGAACCTTCCTTTTCATGGAGCAGTTTGGAAAGAGTCTCTTTGCAGCATCTGCAAGTGGATATTTGGAGCCCTTTCAGGCCTTCGTTGGAAACGGGAATATCTTCCCATAAAAACTAAACAGAAGCGTTCTGTGAAACTGCTTTGTGTAGTATGAATCCAACTCACAGAGTTGAACACTTCTTTTGAAAGAGTAGTTTGGAAACACTCTTTTTGTAGAATCTGCAAGTGTTCATTTGGAGTGCTTTGAGGCCTATGGTTGAAAAGGAAATATCTTCACATAAAACCTAGACAGAAGCATTCTTTGAAACTTCTTTATGATGTGTGCATTCAACTCACAGAGTTGAACCTTCCTTTTCATGGAGAGGTTTGGAAAGAGTCTTTTTGCAGCATCTGCAAGTGGATATTTGGAGCTCTTTCAGGCCTTCGTTAGAAACGGGAATATCTTCCCATAAAAACTGGACAGAAGCATTCTCACAAACTGCTTTGTGATGTGTGTGTTTAACTCACATAGTTGAACCTTTCCTTTGCTAGAGCAGTTATGAAACACTCTTTTTGTAGAATCTGCAAGTGTTCATTTGGAGCGATTTGAGGCCTATGGTGGAAAAGGAAATATCTTCACTTGTAAACCAGGCAGAAGCATTCTCAGAAACCTCTTTATGATGTGTGCATTCAACTCGGAGAGAGAAGCCTTCCTTTTGATAGAGCAGTTTTGAAACTCTGTTTTTGCAGCATCTGCAAGTGGATATTTGGAGCCCCTTCAGGCCTTCGTTGGAAACGGGAATATCTTCCCATGAAAACTAAACAGAAGCGTTCTGTGAAACTGCTTTGTGTAGTATGAATCCAACTCACAGAGTTGAACACTTCTTTTCAAAGAGCAGTTTTGAAACACTCTTTTTGTAGAATCTGCAAGTGTTCATTTGGAGCGTTTTGAGGCCTATGGTGGAAAAGGAAATATGTTCACATAAAACCTAGACAGAAGCATTCTTTGAAACTTCTTTATGATATGTGCCTTCACCTCACAGAGTTGAACCTTCCTTTTCATGGAGCAGTTTGGAAAGAGTCTCTTTGCAGCATCTGCAAGTGGATATTTGGAGCCCTTTCAGGCCTTCGTTGGAAACGGGAATATCTTCCCATAAAAACTAAACAGAAGCGTTCTGTGAAACTGCTTTGTGTAGTATGAATCCAACTCACAGAGTTGAACACTTCTTTTGAAAGAGCAGTTTTGAAACACTCTTTTTGTAGAATCTGCAAGTGTTCATTTGGAGTGCTTTGAGGCCTATGGTGGAAAAGGAAATATCTTCACATAAAACCTAGACAGAAGCATTCTTGAAACTTCTTTATGATGTGTGCATTCAACTCACAGAGTTGAACCTTCCTTTTCATGGAGAGGTTTGGAAAGAGTCTTTTTGCAGCATCTGCAAGTGGATATTTGGAGCTCTTTCAGGCCTTCGTTAGAAACGGGAATATCTTCCCATAAAAACTGGACAGAAGCATTCTCACAAACTGCTTTGTGATGTGTGTGTTTAACTTACATAGTTGAACCTTTCCTTTGCTAGAGCAGTTATGAAACACTCTTTTTGTAGAATCTGCAAGTGTTCATTTGGAGCGCTTTGAGGCCTATGGTGGAAAAGGAAATATCTTCACTTGTAAACCAGGCAGAAGCATTCTCAGAAACCCCTTTATGATGTGTCCATTCAACTCGGAGAGAGAAGCCTTCCTTTTGATAGAGCAGTTTTGAAACTCTGTTTTTGCAGCATCTGCAAGTGGATATTTGGAGCCCCTTCAGGCCTTCGTTGGAAACGGGAATATCTTCCCATAAAAACTAAACAGAAGCGTTCTGTGAAACTGCTTTGTGTAGTATGAATCCAACTCACAGAGTTGAACACTTCTTTTCAAAGAGCAGTTTTGAAACACTCTTTTTGTAGAATCTGCAAGTGTTCATTTGGAGCGTTTTGAGGCCTATGGTGGAAAAGGAAATATCTTCACATAAAACCTAGACAGAAGCATTCTTTGAAACTTCTTTATGATGTGTGCCTTCACCTCACAGAGTTGAACCTTCCTTTTCATGGAGCAGTTTGGAAAGAGTCTCTTTGCAGCATCTGCAAGTGGATATTTGGAGCCCTTTCAGGCCTTCGTTGGAAACGGGAATATCTTCCCATAAAAACTAAACAGAAGCGTTCTGTGAAACTGCTTTGTGTAGTATGAATCCAACTCACAGAGTTGAACACTTCTTTTGAAAGAGCAGTTTTGAAACACTCTTTTTGTAGAATCTGCAAGTGTTCATTTGGAGCGCTTTGAGGCCTATGGTGGAAAAGGAAATATCTTCACTTGTAAACCAGGCAGAAGCATTCTCAGAAACCTCTTTATGATGTGTGCATTCAACTCGGAGAGAGAAGCCTTCCTTTTGATAGAGCAGTTTTGAAACTCTGTTTTTGCAGCATCTGCAAGTGGATATTTGGAGCCCCTTCAGGCCTTCGTTGGAAACGGGAATATCTTCCCATAAAAACTAAACAGAAGCGTTCTGTGAAACTGCTTTGTGTAGTATGAATCCAACTCACAGAGTTGAACACTTCTTTTCAAAGAGCAGTTTTGAAACACTCTTTTTGTAGAATCTGCAAGTGTTCATTTGGAGCGTTTTGAGGCCTATGGTTGAAAAGGAAATATCTTCACATAAAACCTAGACAGAAGCATTCTTTGAAACTTCTTTATGATGTGTGCCTTCACCTCACAGAGTTGAAACTTCCTTTTCATGGAGCAGTTTGGAAAGAGTCTCTTTGCAGCATCTGCAAGTGGATATTTGGAGCCCTTTCAGGCTTTCATTGGAAACGGGAATATCTTCCCATAAAAACTAAACAGAAGCGTTCTGTGAAACTGCTTTGTGTAGTATGAATCCAACTCACAGAGTTGAACACTTCTTTTGAAAGAGCAGTTTTGAAACACTCTTGTTGTAGAATCTGCAAGTGTTCATTTGGAGCGCTTTGAGGCCTATGGTGGAAAAGGAAATATCTGCACTTGTAAACCAGGCAGAAGCATTCTCAGAAACCTCTTTATGATGTGTGCATTCAACTCGGAGAGAGAAGCCTTCCTTTTGATAGAGCAGTTTTGAAACTCTGTTTTTGCAGCATCTGCAAGTGGATATTTGGAGCCCCTTCAGGCCTTCGTTGGAAACGGGAATATCTTCCCATAAAAACTAAACAGAAGCGTTCTGTGAAACTGCTTTGTGTAGTATGAATCCAACTCACAGAGTTGAACACTTCTTTTCAAAGAGCAGTTTGGAAACACTCTTTTTGTAGAATCTGCAAGTGTTCATTTGGAGTGCTTTGAGGCCTATGGTTGAAAAGGAAATATCTTCACATAAAACCTAGACAGAAGCATTCTTTGAAACTTCTTTATGATGTGTGCATTCAACTCACAGAGTTGAACCTTCCTTTTCATGGAGAGGTTTGGAAAGAGTCTTTTTGCAGCATCTGCAAGTGGATATTTGGAGCTCTTTCAGGCCTTCGTTAGAAACGGGAATATCTTCCCATAAAAACTGGACAGAAGCATTCTCACAAACTGCTTTGTGATGTGTGTGTTTAACTCACATAGTTGAACCTTTCCTTTGCTAGAGCAGTTATGAAACACTCTTTTTGTAGAATCTGCAAGTGTTCATTTGGAGCGATTTGAGGCCTATGGTGGAAAAGGAAATATCTTCACTTGTAAACCAGGCAGAAGCATTCTCAGAAACCTCTTTATGATGTGTGCATTCAACTCGGAGAGAGAAGCCTTCCTTTTGATAGAGCAGTTTTGAAACTCTGTTTTTGCAGCATCTGCAAGTGGATATTTGGAGCCCCTTCAGGCCTTCGTTGGAAACGGGAATATCTTCCCATGAAAACTAAACAGAAGCGTTCTGTGAAACTGCTTTGTGTAGTATGAATCCAACTCACAGAGTTGAACACTTCTTTTCAAAGAGCAGTTTTGAAACACTCTTTTTGTAGAATCTGCAAGTGTTCATTTGGAGCGTTTTGACGCCTATGGTGGAAAAGGAAATATCTTCACATAAAACCTAGACAGAAGCATTCTTTGAAACTTCTTTATGATATGTGCCTTCACCTCACAGAGTTGAACCTTCCTTTTCATGGAGCAGTTTGGAAAGAGTCTCTTTGCAGCATCTGCAAGTGGATATTTGGAGCCCTTTCAGGCCTTCGTTGGAAACGGGAATATCTTCCCATAAAAACTAAACAGAAGCGTTCTGTGAAACTGCTTTGTGTAGTATGAATCCAACTCACAGAGTTGAACACTTCTTTTCAAAGAGCAGTTTTGAAACACTCTTTTTGTAGAATCTGCAAGTGTTCATTTGGAGCGCTTTGAGGCCTATGGTGGAAAAGGAAACATCTTCACTTGTAAACCAGGCAGAAGCATTCTCAGAAACCTCTTTATGATGTGTGCATTCAACTCGGAGAGAGAAGCCTTCCTTTTGATAGAGCAGTTTTGAAACTCTGTTTTTGCAGCATCTGCAAGTGGATATTTGGAGCCCCTTCAGGCCTTCGTTGGAAACGGGAATATCTTCCCATAAAAACTAAACAGAAGCGTTCTGTGAAACTGCTTTGTGTAGTATGAATCCAACTCACAGAGTTGAACACTTCTTTTCAAAGAGCAGTTTTGAAACACTCTCTTTGTAGAATCTGCAAGTGTTCATTTGGAGCGCTTTGAGGCCTATGGTGGAAAAGGAAATATCTTCACATAAAACCTAGACAGAAGCATTCTTTGAAACTTTTTTATGATGTGTGCCTTCAACTCACAGAGTTGAACCTTCCTTTTCATGGAGCAGTTTGGAAAGAGTCTTTTTGCAGCATCTGCAAGTGGATATTTGGAGCCCTTTCAGGCCTTCGTTGGAAACGGGAATATCTTCCCATAAAAACTAAACAGAAGCGTTCTGTGAAACTGCTTTGTGTAGTATGAATCCAACTCACAGAGTTGAACACTTCTTTTGAAAGAGCAGTTTTGAAACACTCTTTTTGTAGAATCTGCAAGTTTTCATTTGGAGTGCTTTGAGGCCTATGGTGGAAAAGGAAATATCTTCACAGAAAACCTAGACAGAAGCATTCTTTGAAACTTCTTTATGATGTGTGCATTCAACTCACAGAGTTGAACCTTCCTTTTCATGGAGAGGTTTTGAAAGAGTCTTTTTGCAGCATCTGCAAGTGGATATTTGGAGCTCTTTCAGGTCTTCGTTAGAAACGGGAATATCTTCCCATAAAAACTGGACAGAAGCATTCTCACAAACTGCTTTGTGATGTGTGTTTTTAACTCACATAGTTGAACCTTTCCTTTGCTAGAGCAGTTTTGAAACACTCTTTTTGTAGAATCTGCAAGTGTTCATTTGGAGCGCTTTGAGGCCTATGGTGGAAAAGGAAATATCTTCACTTGTAAACCAGGCAGAAGCATTCTCAGAAACCTCTTTATGATGTGTGCATTCAACTCGGAGAGAGAAGCCTTCCTTTTGATAGAGCAGTTTTGAAACTCTGTTTTTGCAGCATCTGCAAGTGGATATTTGGAGCCCCTTCAGGCCTTCGTTGGAAACGGGAATATCTTCCCATAAAAACTAAACAGAAGCGTTCTGTGAAACTGCTTTGTGTAGTATGAATCCAACTCACAGAGTTGAACACTTCTTTTCAAAGAGCAGTTTTGAAACACTCTTTTTGTAGAATCTGCAAGTGTTCATTTGGAGCGTTTTGAGGCCTATGGTGGAAAAGGAAATATCTTCACATAAAACCTAGACAGAAGCATTCTTTGAAACTTCTTTATGATATGTGCCTTCACCTCACATAGTTGAACCTTCCTTTTCATGGAGCAGTTTGGAAAGAGTCTCTTTGCAGCATCTGCAAGTGGATATTTGGAGCCGTTTCAGGCCTTCGTTGGAAACGGGAATATCTTCCCATAAAAACTAAACAGAAGCGTTCTGTGAAACTGCTTTGTGTAGTATGAATCCAACTCACAGAGTTGAACACTTCTTTTGAAAGAGCAGTTTTGAAACACTCTTTTTGTAGAATCTGCAAGTGTTCATTTGGAGCGCTTTGAGGCCTATGGTGGAAAAGGAAATATCTTCACTTGTAAACCAGGCAGAAGCATTCTCAGAAACCTCTTTATGATGTGTGCATTCAACTCGGAGAGAGAAGCCTTCCTTTTGATAGAGCTGTTTTGAAACTCTGTTTTTGCAGCATCTGCAAGTGGATATTTGGAGCCCCTTCAGGCCTTCGTTGGAAACGGGAATATCTTCCCATAAAAACTAAACAGAAGCGTTCTGTGAAACTGCTTTGTGTAGTATGAATCCAACTCACAGAGTTGAACACTTCTTTTCAAAGAGCAGTTTTGAAACACTCTTTTTGTAGAATCTGCCAGGGTTCATTTGGAGCGTTTTGAGGCCTATGGTGGAAAAGGAAATATCTTCACATAAAACCTAGACAGAAGCATTCTTTGAAACTTCTTTATGATGTGTGCCTTCACCTCACAGAGATGAACCTTCCTTTTCATGGAGCAGTTTGGAAAGAGTCTCTTTGCAGCATCTGCAAGTGGATATTTGGAGCCCTTTCAGGCCTTCGTTGGAAACGGGAATATCTTCCCATAAAAATTAAACAGATGCGTTCTGTGAAACTGCTTTGTGTGGTATGAATCCAACTCACAGAGTTCAACACTTCTTTTCAAAGAGCAGTTTTGAAACACTCTCTTTGTAGAATCTGCAAGTGTTCAATTGGAACGCTTTGAGGCCTATGGTGGAAAAGGAAATATCTTCACTTGTAAACCAGGCAGAAGCATTCTCAGAAACCTCTTTAGGATGTGTGCATTCAACTCGGAGAGAGAAGCCTTCCTTTTGATAGAGCAGTTTTGAAACTCTGTTTTTGCAGCATCTGCAAGTGGATATTTGGAGCCCCTTCAGTCCTTAGTTGGAAACGGGAATATCTTCCCATAAAAACTAAACAGAAGCGTTCTGTGAAACTGCTTTGTGTAGTATGAATCCAACTCACAGAGTTGAACACTTCTTTTCAAAGAGCAGTTTTGAAACACTCTTTTTGTAGAATCTGCAAGTTTTCATTTGGAGCGTTTTGAGGCCTATGGTGGAAAAGGAAATATCTTCACATAAAACCTAGACAGAAGCATTCTTTGAAACTTCTTTATGATGTGTGCCTTCACCTCACAGAGATGAACCTTCCTTTTCATGGAGCAGTTTGGAAAGAGTCTCTTTGCAGCATCTGCAAGTGGATATTTGGAGCCCTTTCAGGCCTTCGTTGGAAACGGGAATATCTTCCCATAAAAATTAAACAGATGCGTTCTGTGAAACTGCTTTGTGTGGTATGAATCCAACTCACAGAGTTCAACACTTCTTTTCAAAGAGCAGTTTTGAAACACTCTCTTTGTAGAATCTGCAAGTGTTCAATTGGAACGCTTTGAGGCCTATGGTGGAAAAGGAAATATCTTCACTTGTAAACCAGGCAGAAGCATTCTCAGAAACCTCTTTAGGATGTGTGCATTCAACTCGGAGAGAGAAGCCTTCCTTTTGATAGAGCAGTTTTGAAACTCTGTTTTTGCAGCATCTGCAAGTGGATATTTGGAGCCCCTTCAGTCCTTAGTTGGAAACGGGAATATCTTCCCATAAAAACTAAACAGAAGCGTTCTGTGAAACTGCTTTGTGTAGTATGAATCCAACTCACAGAGTTGAACACTTCTTTTCAAAGAGCAGTTTTGAAACACTCTTTTTGTAGAATCTGCAAGTTTTCATTTGGAGCGTTTTGAGGCCTATGGTGGAAAAGGAAATATCTTCACATAAAACCTAGACAGAAGCATTCTTTGAAACTTCTTTATGATGTGTGCCTTCACCTCACAGAGTTGAACCTTCCTATTCATGGAGCAGTTTGGAAAGAGTCTCTTTGCAGCATCTGCAAGTGGATATTTGGAGCCCTTTCAGGCCTTCGTTGGAAACGGGAATATCTTCCCATAAAAATTAAACAGAAGTGTTCTGTGAAACTGCTTTGTGTAGTATGAATCCAACTCACAGAGTTCAACACTTCTTTTCAAAGAGCAGTTTTGAAACACTCTCTTTGTAGAATCTGCAAGTGTTCATTTGGAGCGCTTTGAGGCCTATGGTGGAAAAGGAAATATCTTCACTTGTAAACCAGGCAGAAGCATTCTCAGAAACCTCTTTATGATGTGTGCATTCAACTCGGAGAGAGAAGCCTTCCTTTTGATAGAGCAGTTTTGAAACTCTGTTTTTGCAGCATCTGCAAGTGGATATTTGGAGCATCTTCAGGCCTTCGTTGGAAACGGGAATATCTTCCCATAAAAACTAAACAGAAGCGTTCTGTGAAACTGCTTTGTGTAGTATGAATCCAACTCACAGAGTTGAACACTTCTTTTCAAAGAGCAGTTTTGAAACACTCTTTTTGTAGAATCTGCAAGTGTTCCTTTGGAGCGTTTTGAGGCCTATGGTGGAAAAGGAAATATCTTCACATAAAACCTAGACAGAAGCATTCTTTGAAACTTCTTTATGATGTGTGCCTTCACCTCACAGAGTTGAACCTTCCTTTTCATGGAGCAGTTTGGAAAGAGTCTCTTTGCAGCATCTGCAAGTGGATATTTGGAGCCCTTTCAGGCCTTCGTTGGAAACGGGAATATCTTCCCATAAAAATTAAACAGATGCGTTCTGTGAAACTGCTTTGTGTGGTATGAATCCAACTCACAGAGTTCAACACTTCTTTTCAAAGAGCAGTTTTGAAACACTCTCTTTGTAGAATCTGCAAGTGTTCAATTGGAACGCTTTGAGGCCTATGGTGGAAAAGGAAATATCTTCACTTGTAAACCAGGCAGAAGCATTCTCAGAAACCTCTTTAGGATGTGTGCATTCAACTCGGAGAGAGAAGCCTTCCTTTTGATAGAGCAGTTTTGAAACTCTGTTTTTGCAGCATCTGCAAGTGGATATTTGGAGCCCCTTCAGTCCTTAGTTGGAAACGGGAATATCTTCCCATAAAAACTAAACAGAAGCGTTCTGTGAAACTGCTTTGTGTAGTATGAATCCAACTCACAGAGTTGAACACTTCTTTTCAAAGAGCAGTTTTGAAACACTCTTTTTGTAGAATCTGCAAGTTTTCATTTGGAGCGTTTTGAGGCCTATGGTGGAAAAGGAAATATCTTCACATAAAACCTAGACAGAAGCATTCTTTGAAACTTCTTTATGATGTGTGCCTTCACCTCACAGAGTTGAACCTTCCTATTCATGGAGCAGTTTGGAAAGAGTCTCTTTGCAGCATCTGCAAGTGGATATTTGGAGCCCTTTCAGGCCTTCGTTGGAAACGGGAATATCTTCCCATAAAAATTAAACAGAAGTGTTCTGTGAAACTGCTTTGTGTAGTATGAATCCAACTCACAGAGTTCAACACTTCTTTTCAAAGAGCAGTTTTGAAACACTCTCTTTGTAGAATCTGCAAGTGTTCATTTGGAGCGCTTTGAGGCCTATGGTGGAAAAGGAAATATCTTCACTTGTAAACCAGGCAGAAGCATTCTCAGAAACCTCTTTATGATGTGTGCATTCAACTCGGAGAGAGAAGCCTTCCTTTTGATAGAGCAGTTTTGAAACTCTGTTTTTGCAGCATCTGCAAGTGGATATTTGGAGCATCTTCAGGCCTTCGTTGGAAACGGGAATATCTTCCCATAAAAACTAAACAGAAGCGTTCTGTGAAACTGCTTTGTGTAGTATGAATCCAACTCACAGAGTTGAACACTTCTTTTCAAAGAGCAGTTTTGAAACACTCTTTTTGTAGAATCTGCAAGTGTTCCTTTGGAGCGTTTTGAGGCCTATGGTGGAAAAGGAAATATCTTCACATAAAACCTAGACAGAAGCATTCTTTGAAACTTCTTTATGATGTGTGCCTTCACCTCACAGAGTTGAAAATTCCTTTTCATGGAGCAGTTTGGAAAGAGTCTCTTTGCAGCATCTGCAAGTGGATATTTGGAGCCCTTTCAGGCCTTCGTTGGAAACGGGAATATCTTCCCATAAAAACTAAACAGAAGCGTTATGTGAAACTGCTTTGTGTAGTATGAATCCAACTCACAGAGTTGAACACTTCTTTTGAAAGAGCAGTTTTGAAACACTCTTTTTGTAGAATCTGCAAGTGTTCATTTGGAGTGCTTTGAGGCCTATGGTGGAAAAGGAAATATCTTCACATAAAACCTAGACAGAAGCATTCTTGAAACTTCTTTATGATGTGTGCATTCAACTCACAGAGTTGAACCTTCCTTTTCATGGAGAGGTTTGTAAAGAGTCTTTTTGCAGCATCTGCATGTGGATATTTGGAGCTCTTTCAGGCCTTCGTTAGAAACGGGAATATCTTCCCATAAAAACTGGACAGAAGCATTCTCACAAACTGCTTTGTGATGTGTGTGTTTAACTCACATAGTTGAACCTTTCCTTTGCTAGAGCAGTTATGAAACACTCTTTTTGTAGAATCTGCAAGTGTTCATTTGGAGCGCTTTGAGGCCTATGGTGGAAAAGGAAATATCTTCACTTGTAAACCAGGCAGAAGCATTCTCAGAAACCTCTTTATGATGTGTCCATTCAACTCGGAGAGAGAAGCCTTCCTTTTGATAGAGCAGTTTTGAAACTCTGTTTTTGCAGCATCTGCAAGTGGATATTTGGAGCCCCTTCAGGCCTTCGTTGGAAACGGGAATATCTTCCCATAAAAACTAAACAGAAGCGTTCTGTGAAACTGCTTTGTGTAGTATGAATCCAACTCACAGAGTTGAACACTTCTTTTCAAAGAGCAGTTTTGAAACACTCTTTTTGTAGAATCTGCAAGTGTTCATTTGGAGCGTTTTGAGGCCTATGGTGGAAAAGGAAATATCTTCACATAAAACCTAGACAGAAGCATTCTTTGAAACTTCTTTATGATGTGTGCCTTCACCTCACAGAGTTGAACCTTCCTTTTCATGGAGCAGTTTGGAAAGAGTCTCTTTGCAGCATCTGCAAGTGGATATTTGGAGCCCTTTCAGGCCTTCGTTGGAAACGGGAATATCTTCCCATAAAAACTAAACAGAAGCGTTCTGTGAAACTGCTTTGTGTAGTATGAATCCAACTCACAGAGTTGAACACTTCTTTTGAAAGAGCAGTTTTGAAACACTCTTTTTGTAGAATCTGCAAGTGTTCATTTGGAGCGCTTTGAGGCCTATGGTGGAAAAGGAAATATCTTCACTTGTAAACCAGGCAGAAGCATTCTCAGAAACCTCTTTATGATGTGTGCATTCAACTCGGAGAGACAAGCCTTCCTTTTGATAGAGCAGTTTTGAAACTCTGTTTTTGCAGCATCTGCAAGTGGATATTTGGAGCCCCTTCAGGCCTTCGTTGGAAACGGGAATATCTTCCCATAAAAACTAAACAGAAGCGTTCTGTGAAACTGCTTTGTGTAGTATGAATCCAACTCACAGAGTTGAACACTTCTTTTCAAAGAGCAGTTTTGAAACACTCTTTTTGTAGAATCTGCAAGTGTTCATTTGGAGCGTTTTGAGGCCTATGGTTGAAAAGGAAATATCTTCACATAAAACCTAGACAGAAGCATTCTTTGAAACTTCTTTATGATGTGTGCCTTCACCTCACAGAGTTGAACCTTCCTTTTCATGGAGCAGTTTGGAAAGAGTCTCTTTGCAGCATCTGCAAGTGGATATTTGGAGCCCTTTCAGGCTTTCGTTGGAAACGGGAATATCTTCCCATAAAAACTAAACAGAAGCGTTCTGTGAAACTGCTTTGTGTGGTATGAATCCAACTCACAGAGTTCAACACTTCTTTTCAAAGAGCAGTTTTGAAACACTCTCTTTGTAGAATCTGCAAGTGTTCAATTGGAACGCTTTGAGGCCTATGGTGGAAAAGGAAATATCTTCACTTGTAAACCAGGCAGAAGCATTCTCAGAAACCTCTTTAGGATGTGTGCATTCAACTCGGAGAGAGAAGCCTTCCTTTTGATAGAGCAGTTTTGAAACTCTGTTTTTGCAGCATCTGCAAGTGGATATTTGGAGCCCCTTCAGTCCTTAGTTGGAAACGGGAATATCTTCCCATAAAAACTAAACAGAAGCGTTCTGTGAAACTGCTTTGTGTAGTATGAATCCAACTCACAGAGTTGAACACTTCTTTTCAAAGAGCAGTTTTGAAACACTCTTTTTGTAGAATCTGCAAGTTTTCATTTGGAGCGTTTTGAGGCCTATGGTGGAAAAGGAAATATCTTCACATAAAACCTAGACAGAAGCATTCTTTGAAACTTCTTTATGATGTGTGCCTTCACCTCACAGAGATGAACCTTCCTTTTCATGGAGCAGTTTGGAAAGAGTCTCTTTGCAGCATCTGCAAGTGGATATTTGGAGCCCTTTCAGGCCTTCGTTGGAAACGGGAATATCTTCCCATAAAAATTAAACAGATGCGTTCTGTGAAACTGCTTTGTGTGGTATGAATCCAACTCACAGAGTTCAACACTTCTTTTCAAAGAGCAGTTTTGAAACACTCTCTTTGTAGAATCTGCAAGTGTTCAATTGGAACGCTTTGAGGCCTATGGTGGAAAAGGAAATATCTTCACTTGTAAACCAGGCAGAAGCATTCTCAGAAACCTCTTTAGGATGTGTGCATTCAACTCGGAGAGAGAAGCCTTCCTTTTGATAGAGCAGTTTTGAAACTCTGTTTTTGCAGCATCTGCAAGTGGATATTTGGAGCCCCTTCAGTCCTTAGTTGGAAACGGGAATATCTTCCCATAAAAACTAAACAGAAGCGTTCTGTGAAACTGCTTTGTGTAGTATGAATCCAACTCACAGAGTTGAACACTTCTTTTCAAAGAGCAGTTTTGAAACACTCTTTTTGTAGAATCTGCAAGTTTTCATTTGGAGCGTTTTGAGGCCTATGGTGGAAAAGGAAATATCTTCACATAAAACCTAGACAGAAGCATTCTTTGAAACTTCTTTATGATGTGTGCCTTCACCTCACAGAGTTGAACCTTCCTATTCATGGAGCAGTTTGGAAAGAGTCTCTTTGCAGCATCTGCAAGTGGATATTTGGAGCCCTTTCAGGCCTTCGTTGGAAACGGGAATATCTTCCCATAAAAATTAAACAGAAGTGTTCTGTGAAACTGCTTTGTGTAGTATGAATCCAACTCACAGAGTTCAACACTTCTTTTCAAAGAGCAGTTTTGAAACACTCTCTTTGTAGAATCTGCAAGTGTTCATTTGGAGCGCTTTGAGGCCTATGGTGGAAAAGGAAATATCTTCACTTGTAAACCAGGCAGAAGCATTCTCAGAAACCTCTTTATGATGTGTGCATTCAACTCGGAGAGAGAAGCCTTCCTTTTGATAGAGCAGTTTTGAAACTCTGTTTTTGCAGCATCTGCAAGTGGATATTTGGAGCATCTTCAGGCCTTCGTTGGAAACGGGAATATCTTCCCATAAAAACTAAACAGAAGCGTTCTGTGAAACTGCTTTGTGTAGTATGAATCCAACTCACAGAGTTGAACACTTCTTTTCAAAGAGCAGTTTTGAAACACTCTTTTTGTAGAATCTGCAAGTGTTCATTTGGAGCGTTTTGAGGCCTATGGTGGAAAAGGAAATATCTTCACATAAAACCTAGACAGAAGCATTCTTTGAAACTTCTTTATGATGTGTGCCTTCACCTCACAGAGTTGAAAATTCCTTTTCATGGAGCAGTTTGGAAAGAGTCTCTTTGCAGCATCTGCAAGTGGATATTTGGAGCCCTTTCAGGCCTTCGTTGGAAACGGGAATATCTTCCCATAAAAACTAAACAGAAGCGTTATGTGAAACTGCTTTGTGTAGTATGAATCCAACTCACAGAGTTGAACACTTCTTTTGAAAGAGCAGTTTTGAAACACTCTTTTTGTAGAATCTGCAAGTGTTCATTTGGAGTGCTTTGAGGCCTATGGTGGAAAAGGAAATATCTTCACATAAAACCTAGACAGAAGCATTCTTGAAACTTCTTTATGATGTGTGCATTCAACTCACAGAGTTGAACCTTCCTTTTCATGGAGAGGTTTGTAAAGAGTCTTTTTGCAGCATCTGCATGTGGATATTTGGAGCTCTTTCAGGCCTTCGTTAGAAACGGGAATATCTTCCCATAAAAACTGGACAGAAGCATTCTCACAAACTGCTTTGTGATGTGTGTGTTTAACTCACATAGTTGAACCTTTCCTTTGCTAGAGCAGTTATGAAACACTCTTTTTGTAGAATCTGCAAGTGTTCATTTGGAGCGCTTTGAGGCCTATGGTGGAAAAGGAAATATCTTCACTTGTAAACCAGGCAGAAGCATTCTCAGAAACCTCTTTATGATGTGTCCATTCAACTCGGAGAGAGAAGCCTTCCTTTTGATAGAGCAGTTTTGAAACTCTGTTTTTGCAGCATCTGCAAGTGGATATTTGGAGCCCCTTCAGGCCTTCGTTGGAAACGGGAATATCTTCCCATAAAAACTAAACAGAAGCGTTCTGTGAAACTGCTTTGTGTAGTATGAATCCAACTCACAGAGTTGAACACTTCTTTTCAAAGAGCAGTTTTGAAACACTCTTTTTGTAGAATCTGCAAGTGTTCATTTGGAGCGTTTTGAGGCCTATGGTGGAAAAGGAAATATCTTCACATAAAACCTAGACAGAAGCATTCTTTGAAACTTCTTTATGATGTGTGCCTTCACCTCACAGAGTTGAACCTTCCTTTTCATGGAGCAGTTTGGAAAGAGTCTCTTTGCAGCATCTGCAAGTGGATATTTGGAGCCCTTTCAGGCCTTCGTTGGAAACGGGAATATCTTCCCATGAAAACTAAACAGAAGCGTTCTGTGAAACTGCTTTGTGTAGTATGAATCCAACTCACAGAGTTGAACACTTCTTTTGAAAGAGCAGTTTTGAAACACTCTTTTTGTAGAATCTGCAAGTGTTCATTTGGAGCGCTTTGAGGCCTATGGTGGAAAAGGAAATATCTTCACTTGTAAACCAGGCAGAAGCATTCTCAGAAACCTCTTTATGATGTGTGCATTCAACTCGGAGAGAGAAGCCTTCCTTTTGATAGAGCAGTTTTGAAACTCTGTTTTTGCAGCATCTGCAAGTGGATATTTGGAGCCCCTTCAGGCCTTCGTTGGAAACGGGAATATCTTCCCATAAAAACTAAACAGAAGCGTTCTGTGAAACTGCTTTGTGTAGTATGAATCCAACTCACAGAGTTGAACACTTCTTTTCAAAGAGCAGTTTTGAAACACTCTTTTTGTAGAATCTGCAAGTGTTCCTTTGGAGCGTTTTGAGGCCTATGGTTGAAAAGGAAATATCTTCACATAAAACCTAGACAGAAGCATTCTTTGAAACTTCTTTATGATGTGTGCCTTCACCTCACAGAGTTGAACCTTCCTTTTCATGGAGCAGTTTGGAAAGAGTCTCTTTGCAGCATCTGCAAGTGGATATTTGGAGCCCTTTCAGGCTTTCGTTGGAAACGGGAATATCTTCCCATAAAAACTAAACAGAAGCGTTCTGTGAAACTGCTTTGTGTAGTATGAATCCAACTCACAGAGTTGAACACTTCTTTTGAAAGAGCAGTTTTGAAACACTCTTGTTGTAGAATCTGCAAGTGTTCATTTGGAGCGCTTTGAGGCCTATGGTGGAAAAGGAAATATCTGCACTTGTAAACCAGGCAGAAGCATTCTCAGAAACCTCTTTATGATGTGTGCATTCAACTCGGAGAGAGAAGCCTTCCTTTTGATAGAGCAGTTTTGAAACTCTGTTTTTGCAGCATCTGCAAGTGGATATTTGGAGCCCCTTCAGGCCTTCGTTGGAAACGGGAATATCTTCCCATAAAAACTAAACAGAAGCGTTCTGTGAAACTGCTTTGTGTAGTATGAATCCAACTCACAGAGTTGAACACTTCTTTTCAAAGAGCAGTTTTGAAACACTCTTTTTGTAGAATCTGCAAGTGTTCATTTGGAGCGTTTTGAGGCCTACGGTGGAAAAGGAAATATGTTCACATAAAACCTAGACAGAAGCATTCTTTGAAACTTCTTTATGATGTGTGCCTTCACCTCACAGAGTTGAACCTTCCTTTTCATGGAGCAGTTTGGAAAGAGTCTCTTTGCAGCATCTGCAAGTGGATATTTGGAGCCCTTTCAGGCCTTCGTTGGAAACGGGAATATCTTCCCATAAAAACTAAACAGAAGCGTTCTGTGAAACTGCTTTGTGTAGTATGAATCCAACTCACAGAGTTGAACACTTCTTTTGAAAGAGTAGTTTGGAAACACTCTTTTTGTAGAATCTGCAAGTGTTCATTTGGAGTGCTTTGAGGCCTATAGTGGAAAAGGAAATATCTTCACATAAAACCTAGACAGAAGCATTCTTTGAAACTTCTTTATGATGTGTGCATTCAACTCACAGAGTTGAACCTTCCTTTTCATGGAGAGGTTTGGA
Source organism: Pongo pygmaeus (assembly GCF_028885625.2). Classification (NCBI taxonomy): domain Eukaryota; kingdom Metazoa; phylum Chordata; class Mammalia; order Primates; family Hominidae; genus Pongo; species Pongo pygmaeus. The sequence goes on from NC_072393.2 coordinate 30,677,474, forward strand.
AAGAGTCTTTTTGCAGCATCTGCAAGTGGATATTTGGAGCTCTTTCAGGCCTTCGTTAGAAACGGGAATATCTTCCCATAAAAACTGGACAGAAGCATTCTCACAAACTGCTTTGTGATGTGTGTGTTTAACTCACATAGTTGAACCTTTCCTTTGCTAGAGCAGTTATGAAACACTCTTTTTGTAGAATCTGCAAGTGTTCATTTGGAGCGATTTGAGGCCTATGGTGGAAAAGGAAATATCTTCACTTGTAAACCAGGCAGAAGCATTCTCAGAAACCTCTTTATCATGTGTGCATTCAACTCGGAGAGAGAAGCCTTCCTTTTGATAGAGCAGTTTTGAAACTCTGTTTTTGCAGCATCTGCAAGTGGATATTTGGAGCCCCTTCAGGCCTTCGTTGGAAACGGGAATATCTTCCCATGAAAACTAAACAGAAGCGTTCTGTGAAACTGCTTTGTGTAGTATGAATCCAACTCACAGAGTTGAACACTTCTTTTGAAAGAGCAGTTTTGAAACACTCTTTTTGTAGAATCTGCAAGTGTTCATTTGGAGCGCTTTGAGGCCTATGGTGGAAAAGGAAATATCTTCACTTGTAAACCAGGCAGAAGCATTCTCAGAAACCTCTTTATGATGTGTGCATTCAACTCGGAGAGAGAAGCCTTCCTTTTGATAGAGCAGTTTTGAAACTCTGTTTTTGCAGCATCTGCAAGTGGATATTTGGAGCCCCTTCAGGCCTTCGTTGGAAACGGGAATATCTTCCCATAAAAACTAAACAGAAGCGTTCTGTGAAACTGCTTTGTGTAGTATGAATCCAACTCACAGAGTTGAACACTTCTTTTCAAAGAGCAGTTTTGAAACACTCTCTTTGTAGAATCTGCAAGTGTTCATTTGGAGCGCTTTGAGGCCTATGGTGGAAAAGGAAATATCTTCACATAAAACCTAGACAGAAGCATTCTTTGAAACTTTTTTATGATGTGTGCCTTCAACTCACAGAGTTGAACCTTCCTTTTCATGGAGCAGTTTGGAAAGAGTCTTTTTGCAGCATCTGCAAGTGGATATTTGGAGCCCCTTCAGGCCTTCGTTGGAAACGGGAATATCTTCCCATAAAAACTAAACAGAAGCGTTCTGTGAAACTGCTTTGTGTACTATGAATCCAACTCACAGAGTTGAACACTTCTTTTGAAAGAGCAGTTTTGAAACACTCTTTTTGTAGAATCTGCAAGTTTTCATTTGGAGTGCTTTGAGGCCTATGGTGGAAAAGGAAATATCTTCACAGAAAACCTAGACAGAAGCATTCTTTGAAACTTCTTTATGATGTGTGCATTCAACTCACAGAGTTGAACCTTCCTTTTCATGGAGAGGTTTGGAAAGAGTCTTTTTGCAGCATCTGCAAGTGGATATTTGGAGCTCTTTCAGGTCTTCGTTAGAAACGGGAATATCTTCCCATAAAAACTGGACAGAAGCATTCTCACAAACTGCTTTGTGATGTGTGTGTTTAACTCACATAGTTGAACCTTTCCTTTGCTAGAGCAGTTTTGAAACACTCTTTTTGTAGAATCTGCAAGTGTTCATTTGGAGCGCTTTGAGGCCTATGGTGGAAAAGGAAATATCTTCACTTGTAAACCAGGCAGAAGCATTCTCAGAAACCTCTTTATGATGTGGGCATTCAACTCGGAGAGAGAAGCCTTCCTTTTGATAGAGCAGTTTTGAAACTCTGTTTTTGCAGCATCTGCAAGTGGATATTTGGAGCCCCTTCAGGCCTTCGTTGGAAACGGGAATATCTTCCCATAAAAACTAAACAGAAGCGTACTGTGAAACTGCTTTGTGTAGGATGAATCCAACTCACAGAGTTGAACACTTCTTTTCAAAGAGCAGTTTTGAAACACTCTTTTTGTAGAATCTGCAAGTGTTCATTTGGAGCGTTTTGAGGCCTATGGTGGAAAAGGAAATATCTTCACATAAAACCTAGACAGAAGCATTCTTTGAAACTTCTTTATGATATGTGCCTTCACCTCACAGAGTTGAACCTTCCTTTTCATGGAGCAGTTTGGAAAGAGTCTTTTTGCAGCATCTGCAAGTGGATATTTGGAGCTCTTTCAGGTCTTCGTTAGAAACGGGAATATCTTCCCATAAAAACTGGACAGAAGCATTCTCACAAACTGCTTTGTGATGTGTGTGTTTAACTCACATAGTTGAACCTTTCCTTTGCTAGAGCAGTTTTGAAACACTCTTTTTGTAGAATCTGCAAGTGTTCATTTGGAGCGCTTTGAGGCCTATGGTGGAAAAGGAAATATCTTCACTTGTAAACCAGGCAGAAGCATTCTCAGAAACCTCTTTATGATGTGTGCATTCAACTCGGAGAGAGAAGCCTTCCTTTTGATAGAGCAGTTTTGAAACTCTGTTTTTGCAGCATCTGCAAGTGGATATTTGGAGCCCCTTCAGGCCTTCGTTGGAAACGGGAATATCTTCCCATAAAAACTAAACAGAAGCGTACTGTGAAACTGCTTTGTGTAGGATGAATCCAACTCACAGAGTTGAACACTTCTTTTCAAAGAGCAGTTTTGAAACACTCTTTTTGTAGAATCTGCAAGTGTTCATTTGGAGCGTTTTGAGGCCTATGGTGGAAAAGGAAATATCTTCACATAAAACCTAGACAGAAGCATTCTTTGAAACTTCTTTATGATATGTGCCTTCACCTCACAGAGTTGAACCTTCCTTTTCATGGAGCAGTTTGGAAAGAGTCTCTTTGCAGCATCTGCAAGTGGATATTTGGAGCCGTTTCAGGCCTTCGTTGGAAACGGGAATATCTTCCCATAAAAACTAAACAGAAGCGTTCTGTGAAACTGCTTTGTGTACTATGAATCCAACTCACAGAGTTGAACACTTCTTTTGAAAGAGCAGTTTTGAAACACTCTTTTCGTAGAATCTGCAAGTGTTCATTTGGAGCGCTTTGAGGCCTATGGTGGAAAAGGAAACATCTTCACTTGTAAACCAGGCAGAAGCATTCTCAGAAACCTCTTTATGATGTGTGCATTCAACTCGGAGAGAGAAGCCTTCCTTTTGATAGAGCAGTTTTGAAACTCTGTTTTTGCAGCATCTGCAAGTGGATATTTGGAGCCCCTTCAGGCCTTCGTTGGAAACGGGAATATCTTCCCATAAAAACTAAACAGAAGCGTTCTGTGAAACTGCTTTGTGTAGTATGAATCCAACTCACAGAGTTGAACACTTCTTTTCAAAGAGCAGTTTTGAAACACTCTTTTTGTAGAATCTGCAAGTTTTCATTTGGAGCGTTTTGAGGCCTATGGTGGAAAAGGAAATATCTTCACATAAAACCTAGACAGAAGCATTCTTTGAAACTTCTTTATGATGTGTGCCTTCACCTCACAGAGTTGAACCTTCCTTTTCATGGAGCAGTTTGGAAAGAGTCTCTTTGCAGCATCTGCAAGTGGATATTTGGAGCCCTTTCAGGCCTTCGTTGGAAACGGGAATATCTTCCCATAAAAATTAAACAGAAGTGTTCTGTGAAACTGCTTTGTGTAGTATGAATCCAACTCACAGAGTTCAACACTTCTTTTCAAAGAGCAGTTTTGAAACACTCTCTTTGTAGAATCTGCAAGTGTTCATTTGGAGCGCTTTGAGGCCTATGGTGGAAAAGGAAATATCTTCACTTGTAAACCAGGCAGAAGCATTCTCAGAAACCTCTTTATGATGTGTGCATTCAACTCGGAGAGAGAAGCCTTCCTTTTGATAGAGCAGTTTTGAAACTCTGTTTTTGCAGCATCTGCAAGTGGATATTTGGAGCCCCTTCAGGCCTTCGTTGGAAACGGGAATATCTTCCCATAAAAACTAAACAGAAGCGTTCTGTGAAACTGCTTTGTGTAGTATGAATCCAACTCACAGAGTTGAACACTTCTTTTCAAAGAGCAGTTTTGAAACACTCTTTTTGTAGAATCTGCAAGTGTTCATTTGGAGCGCTTTGAGGCCTATGGTGGAAAAGGAAATATCTTCACTTGTAAACCAGGCAGAAGCATTCTCAGAAACCTCTTTATGATGTGTGCATTCAACTCGGAGAGAGAAGCCTTCCTTTTGATAGAGCAGTTTTGAAACTCTGTTTTTGCAGCATCTGCAAGTGGATATTTGGAGCCCCTTCAGGCCTTCGTTGGAAACGGGAATATCTTCCCATAAAAACTAAACAGAAGCGTTCTGTGAAACTGCTTTGTGTAGTATGGATCCAACTCACAGAGTTCAACACTTCTTTTCAAAGAGCAGTTTTGAAACACTCTTTTTGTAGAATCTGCAAGTGTTCATTTGGAGCGTTTTGAGGCCTATGGTGGAAAAGGAAATATCTTCACATAAAACCTAGACAGAAGCATTCTTTGAAACTTCTTTATGATGTGTGCCTTCACCTCACAGAGTTCAACCTTCCTTTTCATGGAGCAGTTTGGAAAGAGTCTCTTTGCAGCATCTGCAAGTGCATATTTGGAGCCCATTCAGGCCTTCGTTGGAAACGGGAATATCTTCCCATAAAAACTAAACAGAAGCGTTCTGTGAAACTGCTTTGTGTAGTATGAATCCAACTCACAGAGTTCAACACTTCTTTTCAAAGAGCAGTTTTGAAACACTCTTTTTGTAGAATCTGCAAGTGTTCATTTGGAGCGCTTTGAGGCCTATGGTGGAAAAGGAAATATCTTCACTTGTAAACCAGGCAGAAGCATTCTCAGAAACCTCTTTATGATGTGGGCATTCAACTCGGAGAGAGAAGCCTTCCTTTTGATAGAGCAGTTTTGAAACTCTGTTTTTGCAGCATCTGCAAGTGGATATTTGGAGCCCCTTAAGGCCTTCGTTGGAAACGGGAATATCTTCCCATAAAAACTAAAGAGAAGCGTTCTGTGAAACTGCTTTGTGTAGTATGAATCCAACTCACAGAGTTGAACACTTCTTTTCAAAGAGCAGTTTTGAAACACTCTTTTTGTAGAATCTGCAAGTTTTCATTTGGAGTGCTTTGAGGCCTATGGTGGAAAAGGAAATATCTTCACATAAAACCTAGACAGAAGCATTCTTTGAAACTTCTTTATGATGTGTGCATTCAACTCACAGAGTTGAACCTTCCTTTTCATGGAGAGGTTTGGAAAGAGTCTTTTTGCAGCATCTGCAAGTGGATATTTGGAGCTCTTTCAGGCCTTCGTTAGAAACGGGAATATCTTCCCATAAAAACTGGACAGAAGCATTCTCACAAACTGCTTTGTGATGTGTGTGTTTAACTCACATAGTTGAACCTTTCCTTTGCTAGAGCAGTTATGAAACACTCTTTTTGTAGAATCTGCAAGTGTTCATTTGGAGCGCTTTGAGGCCTATGGTGGAAAAGAAAATATCTTCACTTGTAAACCAGGCAGAAGCATTCTCAGAAACCTCTTTATGATGTGTGCATTCAACTCGGAGAGAGAAGCCTTCCTTTTGATAGAGCAGTTTTGAAACTCTGTTTTTGCAGCATCTGCAAGTGGATATTTGGAGCCCCTTCAGGCCTTTGTTGGAAACGGGAATATCTTCCCATAAAAACTAAACAGAAGCGTTCTGTGAAACTGCTTTGTGTAGTATGAATCCAACTCACAGAGTTGAACACTTCTTTTCAAAGAGCAGTTTTGAAACACTCTTTTTGTAGAATCTGCAAGTGTTCGTTTGGAGCGCTTTGAGGCCTATGGTGGAAAAGGAAACATCTTCACTTGTAAACCAGGCAGAAGCATTCTCAGAAACCTCTTTATGATGTGTGCATTCAACTCGGAGAGAGAAGCCTTCCTTTTGATAGAGCCGTTTTGAAACTCTGTTTTTGCAGCATCTGCAAGTGGATATTTTGAGCCCCTTCAGGCCTTCGTTGGAAACGAGAATATCTTCCCATAAAAACTAAACAGAAGCGTTCTGTGAAACTGCTTTGTGTAGTATGAATCCAACTCACAGAGTTGAACACTTCTTTTCAAAGAGCAGTTTTGAAACACTCTCTTTGTAGAATCTGCAAGTGTTCATTTGGAGCGCTTTGAGGCCTATGGTGGAAAAGGAAATATCTTCACATAAAACCTAGACAGAAGCATTCTTTGAAACTTTTTTATGATGTGTGCCTTCAACTCACAGAGTTGAACCTTCCTTTTCATGGAGCAGTTTGGAAAGAGTCTTTTTGCAGCATCTGCAAGTGGATATTTGGAGCCCTTTCAGGCCTTCGTTGGAAACGGGAATATCTTCCATAAAAACTAAACAGAAGCGTTCTGTGAAACTGCTTTGTGTAGTATGAATCCAACTCACAGAGTTGAACACTTCTTTTGAAAGAGCAGTTTTGAAACACTCTTTTTGTAGAATCTGCAAGTGTTCATTTGGAGCGCTTTGAGGCCTATGGTGGAAAAGGAAATATCTTCACTTCTAAACCAGGCAGAAGCATTCTCAGAAACCTCTTTATGATGTGTGCATTCAACTCGGAGAGAGAAGCCTTCCTTTTGATAGAGCAGTTTTGAAACTCTGTTTTTGCAGCATCTGCAAGTGGATATTTGGAGCCCCTTCAGGCCTTCGTTGGAAACGGGAATATCTTCCCATAAAAACTAAACAGAAGCGTTCTGTGAAACTGCTTTGTGTAGTATGAATCCAACTCACAGAGTTGAACACTTCTTTTCAAAGAGCAGTTTTGAAACACTCTCTTTGTAGAATCTGCAAGTGTTCATTTGGAGCGCTTTGAGGCCTATGGTGGAAAAGGAAATATCTTCACATAAAACCTAGACAGAAGCATTCTTTGAAACTTTTTTATGATGTGTGCCTTCAACTCACAGAGTTGAACCTTCCTTTTCATGGAGCAGATTGGAAAGAGTCTTTTTGCAGCATCTGCAAGTGGATATTTGGAGCCATTTCGGGCCTTCGTTGGAAACGGGAATATCTTCCCATAAAAACTAAACAGAAGCGTTCTGTGAAACTGCTTTGTGTAGTATGAATCCAACTCACAGAGTTGAACACTTCTATTGAAAGAGCAGTTTTGAAACACTCTTTTTGTAGAATCTGCAAGTTTTCATTTGGAGTGCTTTGAGGCCTATGGTGGAAAAGGAAATATCTTCACATAAAACCTAGACAGAAGCATTCTTTGAAACTTCTTTATGATGTGTGCATTCAACTCACAGAGTTGAACCTTCCTTTTCATGGAGAGGTTTGGAAAGAGTCTTTTTGCAGCATCTGCAAGTGGATATTTGGAGCTCTTTCAGGCCTTCCTTAGAAACGGGAATATCTTCCCATAAAAACTGGACAGAAGCATTCTCACAAACTGCTTTGTGATGTGTGTGTTTAACTCACATAGTTGAACCTTTCCTTTGCTAGAGCAGTTATGAAACACTCTTTTTGTAGGATCTGCAAGTGTTCATTTGGAGCGCTTTGAGGCCTATGGTGGAAAAGGAAATATCTTCACTTGTAAACCAGGCAGAAGCGTTCTCAGAAACCTCTTTATGATGTGTGCATTCAACTCGGAGAGAGAAGCCTTCCTTTTGATAGAGCAGTTTTGAAACTCTGTTTTTGCAGCATCTGCAAGTGGATATTTGGAGCCCCTTCAGGCCTTCGTTGGAAACGGGAATATCTTCCCATAAAAACTAAACAGAAGCGTTCTGTGAAACTGCTTTGTGTAGTATGAATCCAACTCACAGAGTTGAACACTTCTTTTCAAAGAGCAGTTTTGAAACACTCTTTTTGTAGAATCTGCAAGTGTTCATTTGGAGCGTTTTGAGGCCTATGGTGGAAAAGGAAATATCTTCACATAAAACCTAGACAGAAGCATTCTTTGAAACTTCTTTATGATGTGTGCCTTCACCTCACAGAGTTGAACCTTCCTTTTCATGGAGCAGTTTGGAAAGAGTCTCTTTGCAGCATCTGCAAGTGGATATTTGGAGCCCTTTCAGGCCTTCGTTGGAAACGGGAATATCTTCCCATAAAAACTAAACAGAAGCGTTCTGTGAAACTGCTTTGTGTAGTATGAATCCAACTCACAGAGTTGAACACTTCTTTTGAAAGAGCAGTTTTGAAACACTCTTTTTGTAGAATCTGCAAGTGTTCATTTGGAGCGCTTTGAGGCCTATGGTGGAAAAGGAAATATCTTCACTTGTAAACCAGGCAGAAGCATTCTCAGAAACCTCTTTATGATGTGTGCATTCAACTCGGAGAGACAAGCCTTCCTTTTGATAGAGCAGTTTTGAAACTCTGTTTTTGCAGCATCTGCAAGTGGATATTTGGAGCCCCTTCAGGCCTTCGTTGGAAACGGGAATATCTTCCCATAAAAACTAAACAGAAGCGTTCTGTGAAACTGCTTTGTGTAGTATGAATCCAACTCACAGAGTTGAACACTTCTTTTCAAAGAGCAGTTTTGAAACACTCTTTTTGTAGAATCTGCAAGTGTTCATTTGGAGCGTTTTGAGGCCTATGGTTGAAAAGGAAATATCTTCACATAAAACCTAGACAGAAGCATTCTTTGAAACTTCTTTATGATGTGTGCCTTCACCTCACAGAGTTGAACCTTCCTTTTCATGGAGCAGTTTGGAAAGAGTCTCTTTGCAGCATCTGCAAGTGGATATTTGGAGCCCTTTCAGGCTTTCGTTGGAAACGGGAATATCTTCCCATAAAAACTAAACAGAAGCGTTCTGTGAAACTGCTTTGTGTGGTATGAATCCAACTCACAGAGTTCAACACTTCTTTTCAAAGAGCAGTTTTGAAACACTCTCTTTGTAGAATCTGCAAGTGTTCAATTGGAACGCTTTGAGGCCTATGGTGGAAAAGGAAATATCTTCACTTGTAAACCAGGCAGAAGCATTCTCAGAAACCTCTTTAGGATGTGTGCATTCAACTCGGAGAGAGAAGCCTTCCTTTTGATAGAGCAGTTTTGAAACTCTGTTTTTGCAGCATCTGCAAGTGGATATTTGGAGCCCCTTCAGTCCTTAGTTGGAAACGGGAATATCTTCCCATAAAAACTAAACAGAAGCGTTCTGTGAAACTGCTTTGTGTAGTATGAATCCAACTCACAGAGTTGAACACTTCTTTTCAAAGAGCAGTTTTGAAACACTCTTTTTGTAGAATCTGCAAGTTTTCATTTGGAGCGTTTTGAGGCCTATGGTGGAAAAGGAAATATCTTCACATAAAACCTAGACAGAAGCATTCTTTGAAACTTCTTTATGATGTGTGCCTTCACCTCACAGAGATGAACCTTCCTTTTCATGGAGCAGTTTGGAAAGAGTCTCTTTGCAGCATCTGCAAGTGGATATTTGGAGCCCTTTCAGGCCTTCGTTGGAAACGGGAATATCTTCCCATAAAAATTAAACAGATGCGTTCTGTGAAACTGCTTTGTGTGGTATGAATCCAACTCACAGAGTTCAACACTTCTTTTCAAAGAGCAGTTTTGAAACACTCTCTTTGTAGAATCTGCAAGTGTTCAATTGGAACGCTTTGAGGCCTATGGTGGAAAAGGAAATATCTTCACTTGTAAACCAGGCAGAAGCATTCTCAGAAACCTCTTTAGGATGTGTGCATTCAACTCGGAGAGAGAAGCCTTCCTTTTGATAGAGCAGTTTTGAAACTCTGTTTTTGCAGCATCTGCAAGTGGATATTTGGAGCCCCTTCAGTCCTTAGTTGGAAACGGGAATATCTTCCCATAAAAACTAAACAGAAGCGTTCTGTGAAACTGCTTTGTGTAGTATGAATCCAACTCACAGAGTTGAACACTTCTTTTCAAAGAGCAGTTTTGAAACACTCTTTTTGTAGAATCTGCAAGTTTTCATTTGGAGCGTTTTGAGGCCTATGGTGGAAAAGGAAATATCTTCACATAAAACCTAGACAGAAGCATTCTTTGAAACTTCTTTATGATGTGTGCCTTCACCTCACAGAGTTGAACCTTCCTATTCATGGAGCAGTTTGGAAAGAGTCTCTTTGCAGCATCTGCAAGTGGATATTTGGAGCCCTTTCAGGCCTTCGTTGGAAACGGGAATATCTTCCCATAAAAATTAAACAGAAGTGTTCTGTGAAACTGCTTTGTGTAGTATGAATCCAACTCACAGAGTTCAACACTTCTTTTCAAAGAGCAGTTTTGAAACACTCTCTTTGTAGAATCTGCAAGTGTTCATTTGGAGCGCTTTGAGGCCTATGGTGGAAAAGGAAATATCTTCACTTGTAAACCAGGCAGAAGCATTCTCAGAAACCTCTTTATGATGTGTGCATTCAACTCGGAGAGAGAAGCCTTCCTTTTGATAGAGCAGTTTTGAAACTCTGTTTTTGCAGCATCTGCAAGTGGATATTTGGAGCATCTTCAGGCCTTCGTTGGAAACGGGAATATCTTCCCATAAAAACTAAACAGAAGCGTTCTGTGAAACTGCTTTGTGTAGTATGAATCCAACTCACAGAGTTGAACACTTCTTTTCAAAGAGCAGTTTTGAAACACTCTTTTTGTAGAATCTGCAAGTGTTCCTTTGGAGCGTTTTGAGGCCTATGGTGGAAAAGGAAATATCTTCACATAAAACCTAGACAGAAGCATTCTTTGAAACTTCTTTATGATGTGTGCCTTCACCTCACAGAGTTGAAAATTCCTTTTCATGGAGCAGTTTGGAAAGAGTCTCTTTGCAGCATCTGCAAGTGGATATTTGGAGCCCTTTCAGGCCTTCGTTGGAAACGGGAATATCTTCCCATAAAAACTAAACAGAAGCGTTATGTGAAACTGCTTTGTGTAGTATGAATCCAACTCACAGAGTTGAACACTTCTTTTGAAAGAGCAGTTTTGAAACACTCTTTTTGTAGAATCTGCAAGTGTTCATTTGGAGTGCTTTGAGGCCTATGGTGGAAAAGGAAATATCTTCACATAAAACCTAGACAGAAGCATTCTTGAAACTTCTTTATGATGTGTGCATTCAACTCACAGAGTTGAACCTTCCTTTTCATGGAGAGGTTTGTAAAGAGTCTTTTTGCAGCATCTGCATGTGGATATTTGGAGCTCTTTCAGGCCTTCGTTAGAAACGGGAATATCTTCCCATAAAAACTGGACAGAAGCATTCTCACAAACTGCTTTGTGATGTGTGTGTTTAACTCACATAGTTGAACCTTTCCTTTGCTAGAGCAGTTATGAAACACTCTTTTTGTAGAATCTGCAAGTGTTCATTTGGAGCGCTTTGAGGCCTATGGTGGAAAAGGAAATATCTTCACTTGTAAACCAGGCAGAAGCATTCTCAGAAACCTCTTTATGATGTGTCCATTCAACTCGGAGAGAGAAGCCTTCCTTTTGATAGAGCAGTTTTGAAACTCTGTTTTTGCAGCATCTGCAAGTGGATATTTGGAGCCCCTTCAGGCCTTCGTTGGAAACGGGAATATCTTCCCATAAAAACTAAACAGAAGCGTTCTGTGAAACTGCTTTGTGTAGTATGAATCCAACTCACAGAGTTGAACACTTCTTTTCAAAGAGCAGTTTTGAAACACTCTTTTTGTAGAATCTGCAAGTGTTCATTTGGAGCGTTTTGAGGCCTATGGTGGAAAAGGAAATATCTTCACATAAAACCTAGACAGAAGCATTCTTTGAAACTTCTTTATGATGTGTGCCTTCACCTCACAGAGTTGAACCTTCCTTTTCATGGAGCAGTTTGGAAAGAGTCTCTTTGCAGCATCTGCAAGTGGATATTTGGAGCCCTTTCAGGCCTTCGTTGGAAACGGGAATATCTTCCCATAAAAACTAAACAGAAGCGTTCTGTGAAACTGCTTTGTGTAGTATGAATCCAACTCACAGAGTTGAACACTTCTTTTGAAAGAGCAGTTTTGAAACACTCTTTTTGTAGAATCTGCAAGTGTTCATTTGGAGCGCTTTGAGGCCTATGGTGGAAAAGGAAATATCTTCACTTGTAAACCAGGCAGAAGCATTCTCAGAAACCTCTTTATGATGTGTGCATTCAACTCGGAGAGACAAGCCTTCCTTTTGATAGAGCAGTTTTGAAACTCTGTTTTTGCAGCATCTGCAAGTGGATATTTGGAGCCCCTTCAGGCCTTCGTTGGAAACGGGAATATCTTCCCATAAAAACTAAACAGAAGCGTTCTGTGAAACTGCTTTGTGTAGTATGAATCCAACTCACAGAGTTGAACACTTCTTTTCAAAGAGCAGTTTTGAAACACTCTTTTTGTAGAATCTGCAAGTGTTCATTTGGAGCGTTTTGAGGCCTATGGTTGAAAAGGAAATATCTTCACATAAAACCTAGACAGAAGCATTCTTTGAAACTTCTTTATGATGTGTGCCTTCACCTCACAGAGTTGAACCTTCCTTTTCATGGAGCAGTTTGGAAAGAGTCTCTTTGCAGCATCTGCAAGTGGATATTTGGAGCCCTTTCAGGCTTTCGTTGGAAACGGGAATATCTTCCCATAAAAACTAAACAGAAGCGTTCTGTGAAACTGCTTTGTGTGGTATGAATCCAACTCACAGAGTTCAACACTTCTTTTCAAAGAGCAGTTTTGAAACACTCTCTTTGTAGAATCTGCAAGTGTTCAATTGGAACGCTTTGAGGCCTATGGTGGAAAAGGAAATATCTTCACTTGTAAACCAGGCAGAAGCATTCTCAGAAACCTCTTTAGGATGTGTGCATTCAACTCGGAGAGAGAAGCCTTCCTTTTGATAGAGCAGTTTTGAAACTCTGTTTTTGCAGCATCTGCAAGTGGATATTTGGAGCCCCTTCAGTCCTTAGTTGGAAACGGGAATATCTTCCCATAAAAACTAAACAGAAGCGTTCTGTGAAACTGCTTTGTGTAGTATGAATCCAACTCACAGAGTTGAACACTTCTTTTCAAAGAGCAGTTTTGAAACACTCTTTTTGTAGAATCTGCAAGTTTTCATTTGGAGCGTTTTGAGGCCTATGGTGGAAAAGGAAATATCTTCACATAAAACCTAGACAGAAGCATTCTTTGAAACTTCTTTATGATGTGTGCCTTCACCTCACAGAGATGAACCTTCCTTTTCATGGAGCAGTTTGGAAAGAGTCTCTTTGCAGCATCTGCAAGTGGATATTTGGAGCCCTTTCAGGCCTTCGTTGGAAACGGGAATATCTTCCCATAAAAATTAAACAGATGCGTTCTGTGAAACTGCTTTGTGTGGTATGAATCCAACTCACAGAGTTCAACACTTCTTTTCAAAGAGCAGTTTTGAAACACTCTCTTTGTAGAATCTGCAAGTGTTCAATTGGAACGCTTTGAGGCCTATGGTGGAAAAGGAAATATCTTCACTTGTAAACCAGGCAGAAGCATTCTCAGAAACCTCTTTAGGATGTGTGCATTCAACTCGGAGAGAGAAGCCTTCCTTTTGATAGAGCAGTTTTGAAACTCTGTTTTTGCAGCATCTGCAAGTGGATATTTGGAGCCCCTTCAGTCCTTAGTTGGAAACGGGAATATCTTCCCATAAAAACTAAACAGAAGCGTTCTGTGAAACTGCTTTGTGTAGTATGAATCCAACTCACAGAGTTGAACACTTCTTTTCAAAGAGCAGTTTTGAAACACTCTTTTTGTAGAATCTGCAAGTTTTCATTTGGAGCGTTTTGAGGCCTATGGTGGAAAAGGAAATATCTTCACATAAAACCTAGACAGAAGCATTCTTTGAAACTTCTTTATGATGTGTGCCTTCACCTCACAGAGTTGAACCTTCCTATTCATGGAGCAGTTTGGAAAGAGTCTCTTTGCAGCATCTGCAAGTGGATATTTGGAGCCCTTTCAGGCCTTCGTTGGAAACGGGAATATCTTCCCATAAAAATTAAACAGAAGTGTTCTGTGAAACTGCTTTGTGTAGTATGAATCCAACTCACAGAGTTCAACACTTCTTTTCAAAGAGCAGTTTTGAAACACTCTCTTTGTAGAATCTGCAAGTGTTCATTTGGAGCGCTTTGAGGCCTATGGTGGAAAAGGAAATATCTTCACTTGTAAACCAGGCAGAAGCATTCTCAGAAACCTCTTTATGATGTGTGCATTCAACTCGGAGAGAGAAGCCTTCCTTTTGATAGAGCAGTTTTGAAACTCTGTTTTTGCAGCATCTGCAAGTGGATATTTGGAGCATCTTCAGGCCTTCGTTGGAAACGGGAATATCTTCCCATAAAAACTAAACAGAAGCGTTCTGTGAAACTGCTTTGTGTAGTATGAATCCAACTCACAGAGTTGAACACTTCTTTTCAAAGAGCAGTTTTGAAACACTCTTTTTGTAGAATCTGCAAGTGTTCATTTGGAGCGTTTTGAGGCCTATGGTGGAAAAGGAAATATCTTCACATAAAACCTAGACAGAAGCATTCTTTGAAACTTCTTTATGATGTGTGCCTTCACCTCACAGAGTTGAAAATTCCTTTTCATGGAGCAGTTTGGAAAGAGTCTCTTTGCAGCATCTGCAAGTGGATATTTGGAGCCCTTTCAGGCCTTCGTTGGAAACGGGAATATCTTCCCATAAAAACTAAACAGAAGCGTTATGTGAAACTGCTTTGTGTAGTATGAATCCAACTCACAGAGTTGAACACTTCTTTTGAAAGAGCAGTTTTGAAACACTCTTTTTGTAGAATCTGCAAGTGTTCATTTGGAGTGCTTTGAGGCCTATGGTGGAAAAGGAAATATCTTCACATAAAACCTAGACAGAAGCATTCTTGAAACTTCTTTATGATGTGTGCATTCAACTCACAGAGTTGAACCTTCCTTTTCATGGAGAGGTTTGTAAAGAGTCTTTTTGCAGCATCTGCATGTGGATATTTGGAGCTCTTTCAGGCCTTCGTTAGAAACGGGAATATCTTCCCATAAAAACTGGACAGAAGCATTCTCACAAACTGCTTTGTGATGTGTGTGTTTAACTCACATAGTTGAACCTTTCCTTTGCTAGAGCAGTTATGAAACACTCTTTTTGTAGAATCTGCAAGTGTTCATTTGGAGCGCTTTGAGGCCTATGGTGGAAAAGGAAATATCTTCACTTGTAAACCAGGCAGAAGCATTCTCAGAAACCTCTTTATGATGTGTCCATTCAACTCGGAGAGAGAAGCCTTCCTTTTGATAGAGCAGTTTTGAAACTCTGTTTTTGCAGCATCTGCAAGTGGATATTTGGAGCCCCTTCAGGCCTTCGTTGGAAACGGGAATATCTTCCCATAAAAACTAAACAGAAGCGTTCTGTGAAACTGCTTTGTGTAGTATGAATCCAACTCACAGAGTTGAACACTTCTTTTCAAAGAGCAGTTTTGAAACACTCTTTTTGTAGAATCTGCAAGTGTTCATTTGGAGCGTTTTGAGGCCTATGGTGGAAAAGGAAATATCTTCACATAAAACCTAGACAGAAGCATTCTTTGAAACTTCTTTATGATGTGTGCCTTCACCTCACAGAGTTGAACCTTCCTTTTCATGGAGCAGTTTGGAAAGAGTCTCTTTGCAGCATCTGCAAGTGGATATTTGGAGCCCTTTCAGGCCTTCGTTGGAAACGGGAATATCTTCCCATAAAAACTAAACAGAAGCGTTCTGTGAAACTGCTTTGTGTAGTATGAATCCAACTCACAGAGTTGAACACTTCTTTTGAAAGAGCAGTTTTGAAACACTCTTTTTGTAGAATCTGCAAGTGTTCATTTGGAGCGCTTTGAGGCCTATGGTGGAAAAGGAAATATCTTCACTTGTAAACCAGGCAGAAGCATTCTCAGAAACCTCTTTATGATGTGTGCATTCAACTCGGAGAGACAAGCCTTCCTTTTGATAGAGCAGTTTTGAAACTCTGTTTTTGCAGCATCTGCAAGTGGATATTTGGAGCCCCTTCAGGCCTTCGTTGGAAACGGGAATATCTTCCCATAAAAACTAAACAGAAGCGTTCTGTGAAACTGCTTTGTGTAGTATGAATCCAACTCACAGAGTTGAACACTTCTTTTCAAAGAGCAGTTTTGAAACACTCTTTTTGTAGAATCTGCAAGTGTTCATTTGGAGCGTTTTGAGGCCTATGGTTGAAAAGGAAATATCTTCACATAAAACCTAGACAGAAGCATTCTTTGAAACTTCTTTATGATGTGTGCCTTCACCTCACAGAGTTGAACCTTCCTTTTCATGGAGCAGTTTGGAAAGAGTCTCTTTGCAGCATCTGCAAGTGGATATTTGGAGCCCTTTCAGGCTTTCGTTGGAAACGGGAATATCTTCCCATAAAAACTAAACAGAAGCGTTCTGTGAAACTGCTTTGTGTAGTATGAATCCAACTCACAGAGTTGAACACTTCTTTTGAAAGAGCAGTTTTGAAACACTCTTGTTGTAGAATCTGCAAGTGTTCATTTGGAGCGCTTTGAGGCCTATGGTGGAAAAGGAAATATCTGCACTTGTAAACCAGGCAGAAGCATTCTCAGAAACCTCTTTATGATGTGTGCATTCAACTCGGAGAGAGAAGCCTTCCTTTTGATAGAGCAGTTTTGAAACTCTGTTTTTGCAGCATCTGCAAGTGGATATTTGGAGCCCCTTCAGGCCTTCGTTGGAAACGGGAATATCTTCCCATAAAAACTAAACAGAAGCGTTCTGTGAAACTGCTTTGTGTAGTATGAATCCAACTCACAGAGTTGAACACTTCTTTTCAAAGAGCAGTTTTGAAACACTCTTTTTGTAGAATCTGCAAGTGTTCATTTGGAGCGTTTTGAGGCCTACGGTGGAAAAGGAAATATGTTCACATAAAACCTAGACAGAAGCATTCTTTGAAACTTCTTTATGATGTGTGCCTTCACCTCACAGAGTTGAACCTTCCTTTTCATGGAGCAGTTTGGAAAGAGTCTCTTTGCAGCATCTGCAAGTGGATATTTGGAGCCCTTTCAGGCCTTCGTTGGAAACGGGAATATCTTCCCATAAAAACTAAACAGAAGCGTTCTGTGAAACTGCTTTGTGTAGTATGAATCCAACTCACAGAGTTGAACACTTCTTTTGAAAGAGTAGTTTGGAAACACTCTTTTTGTAGAATCTGCAAGTGTTCATTTGGAGTGCTTTGAGGCCTATAGTGGAAAAGGAAATATCTTCACATAAAACCTAGACAGAAGCATTCTTTGAAACTTCTTTATGATGTGTGCATTCAACTCACAGAGTTGAACCTTCCTTTTCATGGAGAGGTTTGGAAAGAGTCTTTTTGCAGCATCTGCAAGTGGATATTTGGAGCTCTTTCAGGCCTTCGTTAGAAACGGGAATATCTTCCCATAAAAACTGGACAGAAGCATTCTCACAAACTGCTTTGTGATGTGTGTGTTTAACTCACATAGTTGAACCTTTCCTTTGCTAGAGCAGTTATGAAACACTCTTTTTGTAGAATCTGCAAGTGTTCATTTGGAGCGATTTGAGGCCTATGGTGGAAAAGGAAATATCTTCACTTGTAAACCAGGCAGAAGCATTCTCAGAAACCTCTTTATCATGTGTGCATTCAACTCGGAGAGAGAAGCCTTCCTTTTGATAGAGCAGTTTTGAAACTCTGTTTTTGCAGCATCTGCAAGTGGATATTTGGAGCCCCTTCAGGCCTTCGTTGGAAACGGGAATATCTTCCCATGAAAACTAAACAGAAGCGTTCTGTGAAACTGCTTTGTGTAGTATGAATCCAACTCACAGAGTTGAACACTTCTTTTGAAAGAGCAGTTTTGAAACACTCTTTTTGTAGAATCTGCAAGTGTTCATTTGGAGCGCTTTGAGGCCTATGGTGGAAAAGGAAATATCTTCACTTGTAAACCAGGCAGAAGCATTCTCAGAAACCTCTTTATGATGTGTGCATTCAACTCGGAGAGAGAAGCCTTCCTTTTGATAGAGCAGTTTTGAAACTCTGTTTTTGCAGCATCTGCAAGTGGATATTTGGAGCCCCTTCAGGCCTTCGTTGGAAACGGGAATATCTTCCCATAAAAACTAAACAGAAGCGTTCTGTGAAACTGCTTTGTGTAGTATGAATCCAACTCACAGAGTTGAACACTTCTTTTCAAAGAGCAGTTTTGAAACACTCTTTTTGTAGAATCTGCAAGTGTTCCTTTGGAGCGTTTTGAGGCCTATGGTTGAAAAGGAAATATCTTCACATAAAACCTAGACAGAAGCATTCTTTGAAACTTCTTTATGATGTGTGCCTTCACCTCACAGAGTTGAACCTTCCTTTTCATGGAGCAGTTTGGAAAGAGTCTCTTTGCAGCATCTGCAAGTGGATATTTGGAGCCCTTTCAGGCTTTCGTTGGAAACGGGAATATCTTCCCATAAAAACTAAACAGAAGCGTTCTGTGAAACTGCTTTGTGTAGTATGAATCCAACTCACAGAGTTGAACACTTCTTTTGAAAGAGCAGTTTTGAAACACTCTTGTTGTAGAATCTGCAAGTGTTCATTTGGAGCGCTTTGAGGCCTATGGTGGAAAAGGAAATATCTGCACTTGTAAACCAGGCAGAAGCATTCTCAGAAACCTCTTTATGATGTGTGCATTCAACTCGGAGAGAGAAGCCTTCCTTTTGATAGAGCAGTTTTGAAACTCTGTTTTTGCAGCATCTGCAAGTGGATATTTGGAGCCCCTTCAGGCCTTCGTTGGAAACGGGAATATCTTCCCATAAAAACTAAACAGAAGCGTTCTGTGAAACTGCTTTGTGTAGTATGAATCCAACTCACAGAGTTGAACACTTCTTTTCAAAGAGCAGTTTTGAAACACTCTTTTTGTAGAATCTGCAAGTGTTCATTTGGAGCGCTTTGAGGCCTATTGTGGAAAAGGAAATATCTTCACTTGTAAACCAGGCAGAAGCATTCTCAGAAACCTCTTTATGATGTGTGCATTCAACTCGGAGAGAGAAGCCTTCCTTTTGATAGAGCAGTTTTGAAACTCTGTTTTTGCAGCATCTGCAAGTGGATATTTGGAGCCCCTTCAGGCCTTCGTTGGAAACGGGAATATCTTCCCATAAAAACTAAACAGAAGCGTTCTGTGAAACTGCTTTGTGTAGTATGGATCCAACTCACAGAGTTCAACACTTCTTTTCAAAGAGCAGTTTTGAAACACTCTTTTTGTAGAATCTGCAAGTGTTCATTTGGAGCGTTTTGAGGCCTATGGTGCAAAAGGAAATATCTTCACATAAAACCTAGACAGAAGCATTCTTTGAAACTTCTTTATGATGTGTGCCTTCACCTCACAGAGTTCAACCTTCCTTTTCATGGAGCAGTTTGGAAAGAGTCTCTTTGCAGCATCTGCAAGTGCATATTTGGAGCCCATTCAGGCCTTCGTTGGAAACGGGAATATCTTCCCATAAAAACTAAACAGAAGCGTTCTGTGAAACTGCTTTGTGTAGTATGAATCCAACTCACAGAGTTCAACACTTCTTTTCAAAGAGCAGTTTTGAAACACTCTTTTTGTAGAATCTGCAAGTGTTCATTTGGAGCGCTTTGAGGCCTATGGTGGAAAAGGAAATATCTTCACTTGTAAACCAGGCAGAAGCATTCTCAGAAACCTCTTTATGATGTGGGCATTCAACTCGGAGAGAGAAGCCTTCCTTTTGATAGAGCAGTTTTGAAACTCTGTTTTTGCAGCATCTGCAAGTGGATATTTGGAGCCCCTTAAGGCCTTCGTTGGAAACGGGAATATCTTCCCATAAAAACTAAAGAGAAGCGTTCTGTGAAACTGCTTTGTGTAGTATGAATCCAACTCACAGAGTTGAACACTTCTTTTCAAAGAGCAGTTTTGAAACACTCTTTTTGTAGAATCTGCAAGTTTTCATTTGGAGTGCTTTGAGGCCTATGGTGGAAAAGGAAATATCTTCACATAAAACCTAGACAGAAGCATTCTTTGAAACTTCTTTATGATGTGTGCATTCAACTCACAGAGTTGAACCTTCCTTTTCATGGAGAGGTTTGGAAAGAGTCTTTTTGCAGCATCTGCAAGTGGATATTTGGAGCTCTTTCAGGCCTTCGTTAGAAACGGGAATATCTTCCCATAAAAACTGGACAGAAGCATTCTCACAAACTGCTTTGTGATGTGTGTGTTTAACTCACATAGTTGAACCTTTCCTTTGCTAGAGCAGTTATGAAACACTCTTTTTGTAGAATCTGCAAGTTTTCATTTGGAGCGCTTTGAGGCCTATGGTGGAAAAGAAAATATCTTCACTTGTAAACCAGGCAGAAGCATTCTCAGAAACCTCTTTATGATGTGTGCATTCAACTCGGAGAGAGAAGCCTTCCTTTTGATAGAGCAGTTTTGAAACTCTGTTTTTGCAGCATCTGCAAGTGGATATTTGGAGCCACTTCAGGCCTTTGTTGGAAACGGGAATATCTTCCCATAAAAACTAAACAGAAGCGTTCTGTGAAACTGCTTTGTGTAGTATGAATCCAACTCACAGAGTTGAACACTTCTTTTCAAAGAGCAGTTTTGAAACACTCTTTTTGTAGAATCTGCAAGTGTTCATTTGGAGCGCTTTGAGGCCTATGGTGGAAAAGGAAACATCTTCACTTGTAAACCAGGCAGAAGCATTCTCAGAAACCTCTTTATGATGTGTGCATTCAACTCGGAGAGAGAAGCCTTCCTTTTGATAGAGCCGTTTTGAAACTCTGTTTTTGCAGCATCTGCAAGTGGATATTTTGCGCCCCTTCAGGCCTTCGTTGGAAACGAGAATATCTTCCCATAAAAACTAAACAGAAGCGTTCTGTGAAACTGCTTTGTGTAGTATGAATCCAACTCACAGAGTTGAACACTTCTTTTCAAAGAGCAGTTTTGAAACACTCTCTTTGTAGAATCTGCAAGTGTTCATTTGGAGCGCTTTGAGGCCTATGGTGGAAAAGGAAATATCTTCACATAAAACCTAGACAGAAGCATTCTTTGAAACTTTTTTATGATGTGTGCCTTCAACTCACAGAGTTGAACCTTCCTTTTCATGGAGCAGTTTGGAAAGAGTCTTTTTGCAGCATCTGCAAGTGGATATTTGGAGCCCTTTCAGGCCTTCGTTGGAAACGGGAATATCTTCCATAAAAACTAAACAGAAGCGTTCTGTGAAACTGCTTTGTGTAGTATGAATCCAACTCACAGAGTTGAACACTTCTTTTGAAAGAGCAGTTTTGAAACACTCTTTTTGTAGAATCTGCAAGTGTTCATTTGGAGCGCTTTGAGGCCTATGGTGGAAAAGGAAATATCTTCACTTCTAAACCAGGCAGAAGCATTTTCAGAAACCTCTTTATGATGTGTGCATTCAACTCGGAGAGAGAAGCCTTCCTTTTGATAGAGCAGTTTTGAAACTCTGTTTTTGCAGCATCTGCAAGTGGATATTTGGAGCCCCTTCAGGCCTTCGTTGGAAACGGGAATATCTTCCCATAAAAACTAAACAGAAGCGTTCTGTGAAACTGCTTTGTGTAGTATGAATCCAACTCACAGAGTTGAACACTTCTTTTCAAAGAGCAGTTTTGAAACACTCTCTTTGTAGAATCTGCAAGTGTTCATTTGGAGCGCTTTGAGGCCTATGGTGGAAAAGGAAATATCTTCACATAAAACCTAGACAGAAGCATTCTTTGAAACTTTTTTATGATGTGTGCCTTCAACTCACAGAGTTGAACCTTCCTTTTCATGGAGCAGATTGGAAAGAGTCTTTTTGCAGCATCTGCAAGTGGATATTTGGAGCCATTTCGGGCCTTCGTTGGAAACGGGAATATCTTCCCATAAAAACTAAACAGAAGCGTTCTGTGAAACTGCTTTGTGTAGTATGAATCCAACTCACAGAGTTGAACACTTCTATTGAAAGAGCAGTTTTGAAACACTCTTTTTGTAGAATCTGCAAGTTTTCATTTGGAGTGCTTTGAGGCCTATGGTGGAAAAGGAAATATCTTCACATAAAACCTAGACAGAAGCATTCTTTGAAACTTCTTTATGATGTGTGCATTCAACTCACAGAGTTGAACCTTCCTTTTCATGGAGAGGTTTGGAAAGAGTCTTTTTGCAGCATCTGCAAGTGGATATTTGGAGCTCTTTCAGGCCTTCCTTAGAAACGGGAATATCTTCCCATAAAAACTGGACAGAAGCATTCTCACAAACTGCTTTGTGATGTGTGTGTTTAACTCACATAGTTGAACCTTTCCTTTGCTAGAGCAGTTATGAAACACTCTTTTTGTAGGATCTGCAAGTGTTCATTTGGAGCGCTTTGAGGCCTATGGTGGAAAAGGAAATATCTTCACTTGTAAACCAGGCAGAAGCGTTCTCAGAAACCTCTTTATGATGTGTGCATTCAACTCGGAGGGAGAAGCCTTCCTTTTGATAGAGCAGTTTTGAAACTCTGTTTTTGCAGCATCTGCAAGTGGATATTTGGAGCCCCTTCAGGCCTTCGTTGGAAACGGGAATATCTTCCCATAAAAACTAAACAGAAGCGTTCTGTGAAACTGCTTTGTGTAGTATGAATCCAACTCACAGAGTTGAACACTTCTTTTCAAAGAGCAGTTTTGAAACACTCTTTTTGTAGAATCTGCAAGTGTTCATTTGGAGCGTTTTGAGGCCTATGGTGGAAAAGGAAATATCTTCACATAAAACCTAGACAGAAGCATTCTTTGAAACTTCTTTATGATATGTGCCTTCACCTCACAGAGTTGAACCTTCCTTTTCATGGAGCAGTTTGGAAAGAGTCTCTTTGCAGCATCTGCAAGTGGATATTTGGAGCCCTTTCAGGCTTTCGTTGGAAACGGGAATATCTTCCCATAAAAACTAAACAGAAGCGTTCTGTGAAACTGCTTTGTGTAGTATGAATCCAACTCACAGAGTTGAACACTTCTTTTGAAAGAGCAGTTTTGAAACACTCTTTTTGTAGAATCTGCAAGTGTTCATTTGGAGCGCTTTGAGGCCTATGGTGGAAAAGGAAATATCTTCACTTGTAAACCAGGCAGAAGCATTCTCAGAAACCTCTTTATGATGTGTGCATTCAACTCGGAGAGAGAAGCCTTCCTTTTGATAGAGCAGTTTTGAAACTCTGTTTTTGCAGCATCTGCAAGTGGATATTTGGAGCATCTTCAGGCCTTCGTTGGAAACGGGAATATCTTCCCATAAAAACTAAACAGAAGCGTTCTGTGAAACTGCTTTGTGTAGTATGAATCCAACTCACAGAGTTGAACACTTCTTTTCAAAGAGCAGTTTTGAAACACTCTTTTTGTAGAATCTGCAAGTGTTCCTTTGGAGCGTTTTGAGGCCTATGGTGGAAAAGGAAATATCTTCACAAAAAACCTAGACAGAAGCATTCTTTGAAACTTCTTTATGATGTGTGCCTTCACCTCACAGAGTTGAAAATTCCTTTTCATGGAGCAGTTTGGAAAGAGTCTCTTTGCAGCATCTGCAAGTGGATATTTGGAGCCCTTTCAGGCCTTCGTTGGAAACGGGAATATCTTCCCATAAAAACTAAACAGAAGCGTTATGTGAAACTGCTTTGTGTAGTATGAATCCAACTCACAGAGTTGAACACTTCTTTTGAAAGAGCAGTTTTGAAACACTCTTTTTGTAGAATCTGCAAGTGTTCATTTGGAGTGCTTTGAGGCCTATGGTGGAAAAGGAAATATCTTCACATAAAACCTAGACAGAAGCATTCTTGAAACTTCTTTATGATGTGTGCATTCAACTCACAGAGTTGAACCTTCCTTTTCATGGAGAGGTTTGTAAAGAGTCTTTTTGCAGCATCTGCATGTGGATATTTGGAGCTCTTTCAGGCCTTCGTTAGAAACGGGAATATCTTCCCATAAAAACTGGACAGAAGCATTCTCACAAACTGCTTTGTGATGTGTGTGTTTAACTCACATAGTTGAACCTTTCCTTTGCTAGAGCAGTTATGAAACACTCTTTTTGTAGAATCTGCAAGTGTTCATTTGGAGCGCTTTGAGGCCTATGTTGGAAAAGGAAATATCTTCACTTGTAAACCAGGCAGAAGCATTCTCAGAAACCTCTTTATGATGTGTCCATTCAACTCGGAGAGAGAAGCCTTCCTTTTGATAGAGCAGTTTTGAAACTCTGTTTTTGCAGCATCTGCAAGTGGATATTTGGAGCCCCTTCAGGCCTTCGTTGGAAACGGGAATATCTTCCCATAAAAACTAAACAGAAGCGTTCTGTGAAACTGCTTTGTGTAGTATGAATCCAACTCACAGAGTTGAACACTTCTTTTCAAAGAGCAGTTTTGAAACACTCTTTTTGTAGAATCTGCAAGTGTTCATTTGGAGCGTTTTGAGGCCTATGGTGGAAAAGGAAATATCTTCACATAAAACCTAGACAGAAGCATTCTTTGAAACTTCTTTATGATGTGTGCCTTCACCTCACAGAGTTGAACCTTCCTTTTCATGGAGCAGTTTGGAAAGAGTCTCTTTGCAGCATCTGCAAGTGGATATTTGGAGCCCTTTCAGGCCTTCGTTGGAAACGGGAATATCTTCCCATAAAAACTAAACAGAAGCGTTCTGTGAAACTGCTTTGTGTAGTATGAATCCAACTCACAGAGTTGAACACTTCTTTTGAAAGAGCAGTTTTGAAACACTCTTTTTGTAGAATCTGCAAGTGTTCATTTGGAGCGCTTTGAGGCCTATGGTGGAAAAGGAAATATCTTCACTTGTAAACCAGGCAGAAGCATTCTCAGAAACCTCTTTATGATGTGTGCATTCAACTCGGAGAGACAAGCCTTCCTTTTGATAGAGCAGTTTTGAAACTCTGTTTTTGCAGCATCTGCAAGTGGATATTTGGAGCCCCTTCAGGCCTTCGTTGGAAACGGGAATATCTTCCCATAAAAACTAAACAGAAGCGTTCTGTGAAACTGCTTTGTGTAGTATGAATCCAACTCACAGAGTTGAACACTTCTTTTCAAAGAGCAGTTTTGAAACACTCTTTTTGTAGAATCTGCAAGTGTTCCTTTGGAGCGTTTTGAGGCCTATGGTTGAAAAGGAAATATCTTCACATAAAACCTAGACAGAAGCATTCTTTGAAACTTCTTTATGATGTGTGCCTTCACCTCACAGAGTTGAACCTTCCTTTTCATGGAGCAGTTTGGAAAGAGTCTCTTTGCAGCATCTGCAAGTGGATATTTGGAGCCCTTTCAGGCTTTCGTTGGAAACGGGAATATCTTCCCATAAAAACTAAACAGAAGCGTTCTGTGAAACTGCTTTGTGTAGTATGAATCCAACTCACAGAGTTGAACACTTCTTTTGAAAGAGCAGTTTTGAAACACTCTTGTTGTAGAATCTGCAAGTGTTCATTTGGAGCGCTTTGAGGCCTATGGTGGAAAAGGAAATATCTGCACTTGTAAACCAGGCAGAAGCATTCTCAGAAACCTCTTTATGATGTGTGCATTCAACTCGGAGAGAGAAGCCTTCCTTTTGATAGAGCAGTTTTGAAACTCTGTTTTTGCAGCATCTGCAAGTGGATATTTGGAGCCCCTTCAGGCCTTCGTTGGAAACGGGAATATCTTCCCATAAAAACTAAACAGAAGCGTTCTGTGAAACTGCTTTGTGTAGTATGAATCCAACTCACAGAGTTGAACACTTCTTTTCAAAGAGCAGTTTTGAAACACTCTTTTTGTAGAATCTGCAAGTGTTCATTTGGAGCGCTTTGAGGCCTATTGTGGAAAAGGAAATATCTTCACTTGTAAACCAGGCAGAAGCATTCTCAGAAACCTCTTTATGATGTGTGCATTCAACTCGGAGAGAGAAGCCTTCCTTTTGATAGAGCAGTTTTGAAACTCTGTTTTTGCAGCATCTGCAAGTGGATATTTGGAGCCCCTTCAGGCCTTCGTTGGAAACGGGAATATCTTCCCATAAAAACTAAACAGAAGCGTTCTGTGAAACTGCTTTGTGTAGTATGGATCCAACTCACAGAGTTCAACACTTCTTTTCAAAGAGCAGTTTTGAAACACTCTTTTTGTAGAATCTGCAAGTGTTCATTTGGAGCGTTTTGAGGCCTATGGTGGAAAAGGAAATATCTTCACATAAAACCTAGACAGAAGCATTCTTTGAAACTTCTTTATGATGTGTGCCTTCACCTCACAGAGTTCAACCTTCCTTTTCATGGAGCAGTTTGGAAAGAGTCTCTTTGCAGCATCTGCAAGTGCATATTTGGAGCCCATTCAGGCCTTCGTTGGAAACGGGAATATCTTCCCATAAAAACTAAACAGAAGCGTTCTGTGAAACTGCTTTGTGTAGTATGAATCCAACTCACAGAGTTCAACACTTCTTTTCAAAGAGCAGTTTTGAAACACTCTTGTTGTAGAATCTGCAAGTGTTCATTTGGAGCGCTTTGAGGCCTATGGTGGAAAAGGAAATATCTTCACTTGTAAACCAGGCAGAAGCATTCTCAGAAACCTCTTTATGATGTGGGCATTCAACTCGGAGAGAGAAGCCTTCCTTTTGATAGAGCAGTTTTGAAACTCTGTTTTTGCAGCATCTGCAAGTGGATATTTGGAGCCCCTTCAGGCCTTCGTTGGAAACGGGAATATCTTCCCTTAAAAACTAAAGAGAAGCGTTCTGTGAAACTGCTTTGTGTAGTATGAATCCAACTCACAGAGTTGAACACTTCTTTTCAAAGAGCAGTTTTGAAACACTCTTTTTGTAGAATCTGCAAGTTTTCATTTGGAGTGCTTTGAGGCCTATGGTGGAAAAGGAAATATCTTCACATAAAACCTAGACAGAAGCATTCTTTGAAACTTCTTTATGATGTGTGCATTCAACTCACAGAGTTGAACCTTCCTTTTCATGGAGAGGTTTGGAAAGAGTCTTTTTGCAGCATCTGCAAGTGGATATTTGGAGCTCTTTCAGGCCTTCGTTAGAAACGGGAATATCTTCCCATAAAAACTGGACAGAAGCATTCTCACAAACTGCTTTGTGATGTGTGTGTTTAACTCACATAGTTGAACCTTTCCTTTGCTAGAGCAGTTATGAAACACTCTTTTTGTAGAATCTGCAAGTGTTCATTTGGAGCGCTTTGAGGCCTATGGTGGAAAAGGAAACATCTTCACTTGTAAACCAGGCAGAAGCATTCTCAGAAACCTCTTTATGATGTGTGCATTCAACTCGGAGAGAGAAGCCTTCCTTTTGATAGAGCCGTTTTGAAACTCTGTTTTTGCAGCATCTGCAAGTGGATATTTTGCGCCCCTTCAGGCCTTCGTTGGAAACGGGAATATCTTCCCATAAAAACTAAACAGAAGCGTTCTGTGAAACTGCTTTGTGTAGTATGAATCCAACTCACAGAGTTGAACACTTCTTTTCAAAGAGCAGTTTTGAAACACTCTTTTTGTAGAATCTGCAAGTGTTCATTTTGAGCGTTTTGAGGCCTATGGTGGAAAAGGAAATATCTTCACATAAAACCTAGACAGAAGCATTCTTTGAAACTTCTTTATGATATGTGCCTTCACCTCACAGAGTTGAACCTTCCTTTTCATGGAGCAGTTTGGAAAGAGTCTCTTTGCAGCATCTGCAAGTGGTTATTTGGAGCCCTTTCAGGCTTTCGTTGGAAACGGGAATATCTTCCCATAAAAACTAAACAGAAGCGTTCTGTGAAACTGCTTTGTGTAGTATGAATCCAACTCACAGAGTTGAACACTTCTTTTGAAAGAGCAGTTTTGAAACACTCTTTTTGTAGAATCTGCAAGTGTTCATTTGGAGCGCTTTGAGGCCTATGGTGGAAAAGGAAATATCTTCACTTGTAAACCAGGCAGAAGCATTCTCAGAAACCTCTTTATGATGTGTGCATTCAACTCGGAGAGAGAAGCCTTCCTTTTGATAGAGCAGTTTTGAAACTCTGTTTTTGCAGCATCTGCAAGTGGATATTTGGAGCCCCTTCAGGCCTTCGTTGGAAACGGGAATATCTTCCCATAAAAACTAAACAGAAGCGTTCTGTGAAACTGCTTTGTGTAGTATGAATCCAACTCACAGAGTTGAACACTTCTTTTCAAAGAGCAGTTTTGAAACACTCTTTTTGTAGAATCTGCAAGTGTTCATTTGGAGCGTTTTGAGGCCTATGGTGGAAAAGGAAATATCTTCACATAAAACCTAGACAGAAGCATTCTTTGAAACTTCTTTATGATGTGTGCCTTCACCTCACAGAGTTGAACCTTCCTTTTCATGGAGCAGTTTGGAAAGAGTCTCTTTGCAGCATCTGCAAGTGGATATTTGGAGCCCTTTCAGGCCTTCGTTGGAAACGGGAATATCTTCCCATAAAAACTAAACAGAAGCGTTCTGTGAAACTGCTTTGTGTAGTATGAATCCAACTCACAGAGTTGAACACTTCTTTTGAAAGAGCAGTTTTGAAACACTCTTTTTGTAGAATCTGCAAGTGTTCATTTGGAGCGCTTTGAGGCCTATGGTGGAAAAGGAAATATCTTCACTTGTAAACCAGGCAGAAGCATTCTCAGAAACCTCTTTATGATGTGTGCATTCAACTCGGAGAGACAAGCCTTCCTTTTGATAGAGCAGTTTTGAAACTCTGTTTTTGCAGCATCTGCAAGTGGATATTTGGAGCCCCTTCAGGCCTTCGTTGGAAACGGGAATATCTTCCCATAAAAACTAAACAGAAGCGTTCTGTGAAACTGCTTTGTGTAGTATGAATCCAACTCACAGAGTTGAACACTTCTTTTCAAAGAGCAGTTTTGAAACACTCTTTTTGTAGAATCTGCAAGTGTTCATTTGGAGCGTTTTGAGGCCTATGGTTGAAAAGGAAATATCTTCACATAAAACCTAGACAGAAGCATTCTTTGAAACTTCTTTATGATGTGTGCCTTCACCTCACAGAGTTGAACCTTCCTTTTCATGGAGCAGTTTGGAAAGAGTCTCTTTGCAGCATCTGCAAGTGGATATTTGGAGCCCTTTCAGGCTTTCGTTGGAAACGGGAATATCTTCCCATAAAAACTAAACAGAAGCGTTCTGTGAAACTGCTTTGTGTAGTATGAATCCAACTCACAGAGTTGAACACTTCTTTTGAAAGAGCAGTTTTGAAACACTCTTGTTGTAGAATCTGCAAGTGTTCATTTGGAGCGCTTTGAGGCCTATGGTGGAAAAGGAAATATCTGCACTTGTAAACCAGGCAGAAGCATTCTCAGAAACCTCTTTATGATGTGTGCATTCAACTCGGAGAGAGAAGCCTTCCTTTTGATAGAGCAGTTTTGAAACTCTGTTTTTGCAGCATCTGCAAGTGGATATTTGGAGCCCCTTCAGGCCTTCGTTGGAAACGGGAATATCTTCCCATAAAAACTAAACAGAAGCGTTCTGTGAAACTGCTTTGTGTAGTATGAATCCAACTCACAGAGTTGAACACTTCTTTTCAAAGAGCAGTTTTGAAACACTCTTTTTGTAGAATCTGCAAGTGTTCATTTGGAGCGTTTTGAGGCCTACGGTGGAAAAGGAAATATGTTCACATAAAACCTAGACAGAAGCATTCTTTGAAACTTCTTTATGATGTGTGCCTTCACCTCACAGAGTTGAACCTTCCTTTTCATGGAGCAGTTTGGAAAGAGTCTCTTTGCAGCATCTGCAAGTGGATATTTGGAGCCCTTTCAGGCCTTCGTTGGAAACGGGAATATCTTCCCATAAAAACTAAACAGAAGCGTTCTGTGAAACTGCTTTGTGTAGTATGAATCCAACTCACAGAGTTGAACACTTCTTTTGAAAGAGTAGTTTGGAAACACTCTTTTTGTAGAATCTGCAAGTGTTCATTTGGAGTGCTTTGAGGCCTATGGTGGAAAAGGAAATATCTTCACATAAAACCTAGACAGAAGCATTCTTTGAAACTTCTTTATGATGTGTGCATTCAACTCACAGAGTTGAACCTTCCTTTTCATGGAGAGGTTTGGAAAGAGTCTTTTTGCAGCATCTGCAAGTGGATATTTGGAGCTCTTTCAGGCCTTCGTTAGAAACGGGAATATCTTCCCATAAAAACTGGACAGAAGCATTCTCACAAACTGCTTTGTGATGTGTGTGTTTAACTCACATAGTTGAACCTTTCCTTTGCTAGAGCAGTTATGAAACACTCTTTTTGTAGAATCTGCAAGTGTTCATTTGGAGCGATTTGAGGCCTATGGTGGAAAAGGAAATATCTTCACTTGTAAACCAGGCAGAAGCATTCTCAGAAACCTCTTTATGATGTGTGCATTCAACTCGGAGAGAGAAGCCTTCCTTTTGATAGAGCAGTTTTGAAACTCTGTTTTTGCAGCATCTGCAAGTGGATATTTGGAGCCCCTTCAGGCCTTCGTTGGAAACGGGAATATCTTCCCATGAAAACTAAACAGAAGCGTTCTGTGAAACTGCTTTGTGTAGTATGAATCCAACTCACAGAGTTGAACACTTCTTTTGAAAGAGCAGTTTTGAAACACTCTTTTTGTAGAATCTGCAAGTGTTCATTTGGAGCGCTTTGAGGCCTATGGTGGAAAAGGAAATATCTTCACTTGTAAACCAGGCAGAAGCATTCTCAGAAACCTCTTTATGATGTGTGCATTCAACTCGGAGAGAGAAGCCTTCCTTTTGATAGAGCAGTTTTGAAACTCTGTTTTTGCAGCATCTGCAAGTGGATATTTGGAGCCCCTTCAGGCCTTCGTTGGAAACGGGAATATCTTCCCATAAAAACTAAACAGAAGCGTTCTGTGAAACTGCTTTGTGTAGTATGAATCCAACTCACAGAGTTGAACACTTCTTTTCAAAGAGCAGTTTTGAAACACTCTTTTTGTAGAATCTGCAAGTGTTCCTTTGGAGCGTTTTGAGGCCTATGGTTGAAAAGGAAATATCTTCACATAAAACCTAGACAGAAGCATTCTTTGAAACTTCTTTATGATGTGTGCCTTCACCTCACAGAGTTGAACCTTCCTTTTCATGGAGCAGTTTGGAAAGAGTCTCTTTGCAGCATCTGCAAGTGGATATTTGGAGCCCTTTCAGGCTTTCGTTGGAAACGGGAATATCTTCCCATAAAAACTAAACAGAAGCGTTCTGTGAAACTGCTTTGTGTAGTATGAATCCAACTCACAGAGTTGAACACTTCTTTTGAAAGAGCAGTTTTGAAACACTCTTGTTGTAGAATCTGCAAGTGTTCATTTGGAGCGCTTTGAGGCCTATGGTGGAAAAGGAAATATCTGCACTTGTAAACCAGGCAGAAGCATTCTCAGAAACCTCTTTATGATGTGTGCATTCAACTCGGAGAGAGAAGCCTTCCTTTTGATAGAGCGGTTTTGAAACTCTGTTTTTGCAGCATCTGCAAGTGGATATTTGGAGCCCCTTCAGGCCTTCGTTGGAAACGGGAATATCTTCCCATAAAAACTAAACAGAAGCGTTCTGTGAAACTGCTTTGTGTAGTATGAATCCAACTCACAGAGTTGAACACTTCTTTTCAAAGAGCAGTTTTGAAACACTCTTTTTGTAGAATCTGCAAGTGTTCATTTGGAGCGTTTTGAGGCCTACGGTGGAAAAGGAAATATGTTCACATAAAACCTAGACAGAAGCATTCTTTGAAACTTCTTTATGATGTGTGCCTTCACCTCACAGAGTTGAACCTTCCTTTTCATGGAGCAGTTTGGAAAGAGTCTCTTTGCAGCATCTGCAAGTGGATATTTGGAGCCCTTTCAGGCCTTCGTTGGAAACGGGAATATCTTCCCATAAAAACTAAACAGAAGCGTTCTGTGAAACTGCTTTGTGTAGTATGAATCCAACTCACAGAGTTGAACACTTCTTTTGAAAGAGTAGTTTGGAAACACTCTTTTTGTAGAATCTGCAAGTGTTCATTTGGAGTGCTTTGAGGCCTATGGTGGAAAAGGAAATATCTTCACATAAAACCTAGACAGAAGCATTCTTTGAAACTTCTTTATGATGTGTGCATTCAACTCACAGAGTTGAACCTTCCTTTTCATGGAGAGGTTTGGAAAGAGTCTTTTTGCAGCATCTGCAAGTGGATATTTGGAGCTCTTTCAGGCCTTCGTTAGAAACGGGAATATCTTCCCATAAAAACTGGACAGAAGCATTCTCACAAACTGCTTTGTGATGTGTGTGTTTAACTCACATAGTTGAACCTTTCCTTTGCTAGAGCAGTTATGAAACACTCTTTTTGTAGAATCTGCAAGTGTTCATTTGGAGCGATTTGAGGCCTATGGTGGAAAAGGAAATATCTTCACTTGTAAACCAGGCAGAAGCATTCTCAGAAACCTCTTTATGATGTGTGCATTCAACTCGGAGAGAGAAGCCTTCCTTTTGATAGAGCAGTTTTGAAACTCTGTTTTTGCAGCATCTGCAAGTGGATATTTGGAGCCCCTTCAGGCCTTCGTTGGAAACGGGAATATCTTCCCATGAAAACTAAACAGAAGCGTTCTGTGAAACTGCTTTGTGTAGTATGAATCCAACTCACAGAGTTGAACACTTCTTTTGAAAGAGCAGTTTTGAAACACTCTTTTTGTAGAATCTGCAAGTGTTCATTTGGAGCGCTTTGAGGCCTATGGTGGAAAAGGAAATATCTTCACTTGTAAACCAGGCAGAAGCATTCTCAGAAACCTCTTTATGATGTGTGCATTCAACTCGGAGAGAGAAGCCTTCCTTTTGATAGAGCAGTTTTGAAACTCTGTTTTTGCAGCATCTGCAAGTGGATATTTGGAGCCCCTTCAGGCCTTCGTTGGAAACGGGAATATCTTCCCATAAAAACTAAACAGAAGCGTTCTGTGAAACTGCTTTGTGTAGTATGAATCCAACTCACAGAGTTGAACACTTCTTTTCAAAGAGCAGTTTTGAAACACTCTCTTTGTAGAATCTGCAAGTGTTCATTTGGAGCGCTTTGAGGCCTATGGTGGAAAAGGAAATATCTTCACATAAAACCTAGACAGAAGCATTCTTTGAAACTTTTTTATGATGTGTGCCTTCAACTCACAGAGTTGAACCTTCCTTTTCATGGAGCAGTTTGGAAAGAGTCTTTTTGCAGCATCTGCAAGTGGATATTTGGAGCCCCTTCAGGCCTTCGTTGGAAACGGGAATATCTTCCCATAAAAACTAAACAGAAGCGTTCTGTGAAACTGCTTTGTGTACTATGAATCCAACTCACAGAGTTGAACACTTCTTTTGAAAGAGCAGTTTTGAAACACTCTTTTTGTAGAATCTGCAAGTTTTCATTTGGAGTGCTTTGAGGCCTATGGTGGAAAAGGAAATATCTTCACAGAAAACCTAGACAGAAGCATTCTTTGAAACTTCTTTATGATGTGTGCATTCAACTCACAGAGTTGAACCTTCCTTTTCATGGAGAGGTTTGGAAAGAGTCTTTTTGCAGCATCTGCAAGTGGATATTTGGAGCTCTTTCAGGTCTTCGTTAGAAACGGGAATATCTTCCCATAAAAACTGGACAGAAGCATTCTCACAAACTGCTTTGTGATGTGTGTGTTTAACTCACATAGTTGAACCTTTCCTTTGCTAGAGCAGTTTTGAAACACTCTTTTTGTAGAATCTGCAAGTGTTCATTTGGAGCGCTTTGAGGCCTATGGTGGAAAAGGAAATATCTTCACTTGTAAACCAGGCAGAAGCATTCTCAGAAACCTCTTTATGATGTGTGCATTCAACTCGGAGAGAGAAGCCTTCCTTTTGATAGAGCAGTTTTGAAACTCTGTTTTTGCAGCATCTGCAAGTGGATATTTGGAGCCCCTTCAGGCCTTCGTTGGAAACGGGAATATCTTCCCATAAAAACTAAACAGAAGCGTACTGTGAAACTGCTTTGTGTAGGATGAATCCAACTCACAGAGTTGAACACTTCTTTTCAAAGAGCAGTTTTGAAACACTCTTTTTGTAGAATCTGCAAGTGTTCATTTGGAGCGTTTTGAGGCCTATGGTGGAAAAGGAAATATCTTCACATAAAACCTAGACAGAAGCATTCTTTGAAACTTCTTTATGATATGTGCCTTCACCTCACAGAGTTGAACCTTCCTTTTCATGGAGCAGTTTGGAAAGAGTCTTTTTGCAGCATCTGCAAGTGGATATTTGGAGCTCTTTCAGGTCTTCGTTAGAAACGGGAATATCTTCCCATAAAAACTGGACAGAAGCATTCTCACAAACTGCTTTGTGATGTGTGTGTTTAACTCACATAGTTGAACCTTTCCTTTGCTAGAGCAGTTTTGAAACACTCTTTTTGTAGAATCTGCAAGTGTTCATTTGGAGCGCTTTGAGGCCTATGGTGGAAAAGGAAATATCTTCACTTGTAAACCAGGCAGAAGCATTCTCAGAAACCTCTTTATGATGTGTGCATTCAACTCGGAGAGAGAAGCCTTCCTTTTGATAGAGCAGTTTTGAAACTCTGTTTTTGCAGCATCTGCAAGTGGATATTTGGAGCCCCTTCAGGCCTTCGTTGGAAACGGGAATATCTTCCCATAAAAACTAAACAGAAGCGTACTGTGAAACTGCTTTGTGTAGGATGAATCCAACTCACAGAGTTGAACACTTCTTTTCAAAGAGCAGTTTTGAAACACTCTTTTTGTAGAATCTGCAAGTGTTCATTTGGAGCGTTTTGAGGCCTATGGTGGAAAAGGAAATATCTTCACATAAAACCTAGACAGAAGCATTCTTTGAAACTTCTTTATGATATGTGCCTTCACCTCACAGAGTTGAACCTTCCTTTTCATGGAGCAGTTTGGAAAGAGTCTCTTTGCAGCATCTGCAAGTGGATATTTGGAGCCGTTTCAGGCCTTCGTTGGAAACGGGAATATCTTCCCATAAAAACTAAACAGAAGCGTTCTGTGAAACTGCTTTGTGTACTATGAATCCAACTCACAGAGTTGAACACTTCTTTTGAAAGAGCAGTTTTGAAACACTCTTTTCGTAGAATCTGCAAGTGTTCATTTGGAGCGCTTTGAGGCCTATGGTGGAAAAGGAAACATCTTCACTTGTAAACCAGGCAGAAGCATTCTCAGAAACCTCTTTATGATGTGTGCATTCAACTCGGAGAGAGAAGCCTTCCTTTTGATAGAGCAGTTTTGAAACTCTGTTTTTGCAGCATCTGCAAGTGGATATTTGGAGCCCCTTCAGGCCTTCGTTGGAAACGGGAATATCTTCCCATAAAAACTAAACAGAAGCGTTCTGTGAAACTGCTTTGTGTAGTATGAATCCAACTCACAGAGTTGAACACTTCTTTTCAAAGAGCAGTTTTGAAACACTCTTTTTGTAGAATCTGCAAGTTTTCATTTGGAGCGTTTTGAGGCCTATGGTGGAAAAGGAAATATCTTCACATAAAACCTAGACAGAAGCATTCTTTGAAACTTCTTTATGATGTGTGCCTTCACCTCACAGAGTTGAACCTTCCTTTTCATGGAGCAGTTTGGAAAGAGTCTCTTTGCAGCATCTGCAAGTGGATATTTGGAGCCCTTTCAGGCCTTCGTTGGAAACGGGAATATCTTCCCATAAAAATTAAACAGAAGTGTTCTGTGAAACTGCTTTGTGTAGTATGAATCCAACTCACAGAGTTCAACACTTCTTTTCAAAGAGCAGTTTTGAAACACTCTCTTTGTAGAATCTGCAAGTGTTCATTTGGAGCGCTTTGAGGCCTATGGTGGAAAAGGAAATATCTTCACTTGTAAACCAGGCAGAAGCATTCTCAGAAACCTCTTTATGATGTGTGCATTCAACTCGGAGAGAGAAGCCTTCCTTTTGATAGAGCAGTTTTGAAACTCTGTTTTTGCAGCATCTGCAAGTGGATATTTGGAGCCCCTTCAGGCCTTCGTTGGAAACGGGAATATCTTCCCATAAAAACTAAACAGAAGCGTTCTGTGAAACTGCTTTGTGTAGTATGAATCCAACTCACAGAGTTGAACACTTCTTTTCAAAGAGCAGTTTTGAAACACTCTTTTTGTAGAATCTGCAAGTGTTCATTTGGAGCGCTTTGAGGCCTATGGTGGAAAAGGAAATATCTTCACTTGTAAACCAGGCAGAAGCATTCTCAGAAACCTCTTTATGATGTGTGCATTCAACTCGGAGAGAGAAGCCTTCCTTTTGATAGAGCAGTTTTGAAACTCTGTTTTTGCAGCATCTGCAAGTGGATATTTGGAGCCCCTTCAGGCCTTCGTTGGAAACGGGAATATCTTCCCATAAAAACTAAACAGAAGCGTTCTGTGAAACTGCTTTGTGTAGTATGGATCCAACTCACAGAGTTCAACACTTCTTTTCAAAGAGCAGTTTTGAAACACTCTTTTTGTAGAATCTGCAAGTGTTCATTTGGAGCGTTTTGAGGCCTATGGTGGAAAAGGAAATATCTTCACATAAAACCTAGACAGAAGCATTCTTTGAAACTTCTTTATGATGTGTGCCTTCACCTCACAGAGTTCAACCTTCCTTTTCATGGAGCAGTTTGGAAAGAGTCTCTTTGCAGCATCTGCAAGTGCATATTTGGAGCCCATTCAGGCCTTCGTTGGAAACGGGAATATCTTCCCATAAAAACTAAACAGAAGCGTTCTGTGAAACTGCTTTGTGTAGTATGAATCCAACTCACAGAGTTCAACACTTCTTTTCAAAGAGCAGTTTTGAAACACTCTTTTTGTAGAATCTGCAAGTGTTCATTTGGAGCGCTTTGAGGCCTATGGTGGAAAAGGAAATATCTTCACTTGTAAACCAGGCAGAAGCATTCTCAGAAACCTCTTTATGATGTGGGCATTCAACTCGGAGAGAGAAGCCTTCCTTTTGATAGAGCAGTTTTGAAACTCTGTTTTTGCAGCATCTGCAAGTGGATATTTGGAGCCCCTTAAGGCCTTCGTTGGAAACGGGAATATCTTCCCATAAAAACTAAAGAGAAGCGTTCTGTGAAACTGCTTTGTGTAGTATGAATCCAACTCACAGAGTTGAACACTTCTTTTCAAAGAGCAGTTTTGAAACACTCTTTTTGTAGAATCTGCAAGTTTTCATTTGGAGTGCTTTGAGGCCTATGGTGGAAAAGGAAATATCTTCACATAAAACCTAGACAGAAGCATTCTTTGAAACTTCTTTATGATGTGTGCATTCAACTCACAGAGTTGAACCTTCCTTTTCATGGAGAGGTTTGGAAAGAGTCTTTTTGCAGCATCTGCAAGTGGATATTTGGAGCTCTTTCAGGCCTTCGTTAGAAACGGGAATATCTTCCCATAAAAACTGGACAGAAGCATTCTCACAAACTGCTTTGTGATGTGTGTGTTTAACTCACATAGTTGAACCTTTCCTTTGCTAGAGCAGTTATGAAACACTCTTTTTGTAGAATCTGCAAGTGTTCATTTGGAGCGCTTTGAGGCCTATGGTGGAAAAGAAAATATCTTCACTTGTAAACCAGGCAGAAGCATTCTCAGAAACCTCTTTATGATGTGTGCATTCAACTCGGAGAGAGAAGCCTTCCTTTTGATAGAGCAGTTTTGAAACTCTGTTTTTGCAGCATCTGCAAGTGGATATTTGGAGCCCCTTCAGGCCTTTGTTGGAAACGGGAATATCTTCCCATAAAAACTAAACAGAAGCGTTCTGTGAAACTGCTTTGTGTAGTATGAATCCAACTCACAGAGTTGAACACTTCTTTTCAAAGAGCAGTTTTGAAACACTCTTTTTGTAGAATCTGCAAGTGTTCGTTTGGAGCGCTTTGAGGCCTATGGTGGAAAAGGAAACATCTTCACTTGTAAACCAGGCAGAAGCATTCTCAGAAACCTCTTTATGATGTGTGCATTCAACTCGGAGAGAGAAGCCTTCCTTTTGATAGAGCCGTTTTGAAACTCTGTTTTTGCAGCATCTGCAAGTGGATATTTTGAGCCCCTTCAGGCCTTCGTTGGAAACGAGAATATCTTCCCATAAAAACTAAACAGAAGCGTTCTGTGAAACTGCTTTGTGTAGTATGAATCCAACTCACAGAGTTGAACACTTCTTTTCAAAGAGCAGTTTTGAAACACTCTCTTTGTAGAATCTGCAAGTGTTCATTTGGAGCGCTTTGAGGCCTATGGTGGAAAAGGAAATATCTTCACATAAAACCTAGACAGAAGCATTCTTTGAAACTTTTTTATGATGTGTGCCTTCAACTCACAGAGTTGAACCTTCCTTTTCATGGAGCAGTTTGGAAAGAGTCTTTTTGCAGCATCTGCAAGTGGATATTTGGAGCCCTTTCAGGCCTTCGTTGGAAACGGGAATATCTTCCATAAAAACTAAACAGAAGCGTTCTGTGAAACTGCTTTGTGTAGTATGAATCCAACTCACAGAGTTGAACACTTCTTTTGAAAGAGCAGTTTTGAAACACTCTTTTTGTAGAATCTGCAAGTGTTCATTTGGAGCGCTTTGAGGCCTATGGTGGAAAAGGAAATATCTTCACTTCTAAACCAGGCAGAAGCATTCTCAGAAACCTCTTTATGATGTGTGCATTCAACTCGGAGAGAGAAGCCTTCCTTTTGATAGAGCAGTTTTGAAACTCTGTTTTTGCAGCATCTGCAAGTGGATATTTGGAGCCCCTTCAGGCCTTCGTTGGAAACGGGAATATCTTCCCATAAAAACTAAACAGAAGCGTTCTGTGAAACTGCTTTGTGTAGTATGAATCCAACTCACAGAGTTGAACACTTCTTTTCAAAGAGCAGTTTTGAAACACTCTCTTTGTAGAATCTGCAAGTGTTCATTTGGAGCGCTTTGAGGCCTATGGTGGAAAAGGAAATATCTTCACATAAAACCTAGACAGAAGCATTCTTTGAAACTTTTTTATGATGTGTGCCTTCAACTCACAGAGTTGAACCTTCCTTTTCATGGAGCAGATTGGAAAGAGTCTTTTTGCAGCATCTGCAAGTGGATATTTGGAGCCATTTCGGGCCTTCGTTGGAAACGGGAATATCTTCCCATAAAAACTAAACAGAAGCGTTCTGTGAAACTGCTTTGTGTAGTATGAATCCAACTCACAGAGTTGAACACTTCTATTGAAAGAGCAGTTTTGAAACACTCTTTTTGTAGAATCTGCAAGTTTTCATTTGGAGTGCTTTGAGGCCTATGGTGGAAAAGGAAATATCTTCACATAAAACCTAGACAGAAGCATTCTTTGAAACTTCTTTATGATGTGTGCATTCAACTCACAGAGTTGAACCTTCCTTTTCATGGAGAGGTTTGGAAAGAGTCTTTTTGCAGCATCTGCAAGTGGATATTTGGAGCTCTTTCAGGCCTTCCTTAGAAACGGGAATATCTTCCCATAAAAACTGGACAGAAGCATTCTCACAAACTGCTTTGTGATGTGTGTGTTTAACTCACATAGTTGAACCTTTCCTTTGCTAGAGCAGTTATGAAACACTCTTTTTGTAGGATCTGCAAGTGTTCATTTGGAGCGCTTTGAGGCCTATGGTGGAAAAGGAAATATCTTCACTTGTAAACCAGGCAGAAGCGTTCTCAGAAACCTCTTTATGATGTGTGCATTCAACTCGGAGAGAGAAGCCTTCCTTTTGATAGAGCAGTTTTGAAACTCTGTTTTTGCAGCATCTGCAAGTGGATATTTGGAGCCCCTTCAGGCCTTCGTTGGAAACGGGAATATCTTCCCATAAAAACTAAACAGAAGCGTTCTGTGAAACTGCTTTGTGTAGTATGAATCCAACTCACAGAGTTGAACACTTCTTTTCAAAGAGCAGTTTTGAAACACTCTTTTTGTAGAATCTGCAAGTGTTCATTTGGAGCGTTTTGAGGCCTATGGTGGAAAAGGAAATATCTTCACATAAAACCTAGACAGAAGCATTCTTTGAAACTTCTTTATGATGTGTGCCTTCACCTCACAGAGTTGAACCTTCCTTTTCATGGAGCAGTTTGGAAAGAGTCTCTTTGCAGCATCTGCAAGTGGATATTTGGAGCCCTTTCAGGCCTTCGTTGGAAACGGGAATATCTTCCCATAAAAACTAAACAGAAGCGTTCTGTGAAACTGCTTTGTGTAGTATGAATCCAACTCACAGAGTTGAACACTTCTTTTGAAAGAGCAGTTTTGAAACACTCTTTTTGTAGAATCTGCAAGTGTTCATTTGGAGCGCTTTGAGGCCTATGGTGGAAAAGGAAATATCTTCACTTGTAAACCAGGCAGAAGCATTCTCAGAAACCTCTTTATGATGTGTGCATTCAACTCGGAGAGACAAGCCTTCCTTTTGATAGAGCAGTTTTGAAACTCTGTTTTTGCAGCATCTGCAAGTGGATATTTGGAGCCCCTTCAGGCCTTCGTTGGAAACGGGAATATCTTCCCATAAAAACTAAACAGAAGCGTTCTGTGAAACTGCTTTGTGTAGTATGAATCCAACTCACAGAGTTGAACACTTCTTTTCAAAGAGCAGTTTTGAAACACTCTTTTTGTAGAATCTGCAAGTGTTCATTTGGAGCGTTTTGAGGCCTATGGTTGAAAAGGAAATATCTTCACATAAAACCTAGACAGAAGCATTCTTTGAAACTTCTTTATGATGTGTGCCTTCACCTCACAGAGTTGAACCTTCCTTTTCATGGAGCAGTTTGGAAAGAGTCTCTTTGCAGCATCTGCAAGTGGATATTTGGAGCCCTTTCAGGCTTTCGTTGGAAACGGGAATATCTTCCCATAAAAACTAAACAGAAGCGTTCTGTGAAACTGCTTTGTGTAGTATGAATCCAACTCACAGAGTTGAACACTTCTTTTGAAAGAGCAGTTTTGAAACACTCTTGTTGTAGAATCTGCAAGTGTTCATTTGGAGCGCTTTGAGGCCTATGGTGGAAAAGGAAATATCTGCACTTGTAAACCAGGCAGAAGCATTCTCAGAAACCTCTTTATGATGTGTGCATTCAACTCGGAGAGAGAAGCCTTCCTTTTGATAGAGCAGTTTTGAAACTCTGTTTTTGCAGCATCTGCAAGTGGATATTTTGAGCCCCTTCAGGCCTTCGTTGGAAACGGGAATATCTTCCCATAAAAACTAAACAGAAGCGTTCTGTGAAACTGCTTTGTGTAGTATGAATCCAACTCACAGAGTTGAACACTTCTTTTCAAAGAGCAGTTTTGAAACACTCTTTTTGTAGAATCTGCAAGTGTTCATTTGGAGCGTTTTGAGGCCTACGGTGGAAAAGGAAATATGTTCACATAAAACCTAGACAGAAGCATTCTTTGAAACTTCTTTATGATGTGTGCCTTCACCTCACAGAGTTGAACCTTCCTTTTCATGGAGCAGTTTGGAAAGAGTCTCTTTGCAGCATCTGCAAGTGGATATTTGGAGCCCTTTCAGGCCTTCGTTGGAAACGGGAATATCTTCCCATAAAAACTAAACAGAAGCGTTCTGTGAAACTGCTTTGTGTAGTATGAATCCAACTCACAGAGTTGAACACTTCTTTTGAAAGAGTAGTTTGGAAACACTCTTTTTGTAGAATCTGCAAGTGTTCATTTGGAGTGCTTTGAGGCCTATGGTGGAAAAGGAAATATCTTCACATAAAACCTAGACAGAAGCATTCTTTGAAACTTCTTTATGATGTGTGCATTCAACTCACAGAGTTGAACCTTCCTTTTCATGGAGAGGTTTGGAAAGAGTCTTTTTGCAGCATCTGCAAGTGGATATTTGGAGCTCTTTCAGGCCTTCGTTAGAAACGGGAATATCTTCCCATAAAAACTGGACAGAAGCATTCTCACAAACTGCTTTGTGATGTGTGTGTTTAACTCACATAGTTGAACCTTTCCTTTGCTAGAGCAGTTATGAAACACTCTTTTTGTAGAATCTGCAAGTGTTCATTTGGAGCGATTTGAGGCCTATGGTGGAAAAGGAAATATCTTCACTTGTAAACCAGGCAGAAGCATTCTCAGAAACCTCTTTATGATGTGTGCATTCAACTCGGAGAGAGAAGCCTTCCTTTTGATAGAGCAGTTTTGAAACTCTGTTTTTGCAGCATCTGCAAGTGGATATTTGGAGCCCCTTCAGGCCTTCGTTGGAAACGGGAATATCTTCCCATGAAAACTAAACAGAAGCGTTCTGTGAAACTGCTTTGTGTAGTATGAATCCAACTCACAGAGTTGAACACTTCTTTTGAAAGAGCAGTTTTGAAACACTCTTTTTGTAGAATCTGCAAGTGTTCATTTGGAGCGCTTTGAGGCCTATGGTGGAAAAGGAAATATCTTCACTTGTAAACCAGGCAGAAGCATTCTCAGAAACCTCTTTATGATGTGTGCATTCAACTCGGAGAGAGAAGCCTTCCTTTTGATAGAGCAGTTTTGAAACTCTGTTTTTGCAGCATCTGCAAGTGGATATTTGGAGCCCCTTCAGGCCTTCGTTGGAAACGGGAATATCTTCCCATAAAAACTAAACAGAAGCGTTCTGTGAAACTGCTTTGTGTAGTATGAATCCAACTCACAGAGTTGAACACTTCTTTTCAAAGAGCAGTTTTGAAACACTCTTTTTGTAGAATCTGCAAGTGTTCATTTGGAGCGTTTTGAGGCCTATGGTGGAAAAGGAAATATCTTCACATAAAACCTAGACAGAAGCATTCTTTGAAACTTCTTTATGATGTGTGCCTTCACCTCACAGAGTTGAACCTTCCTTTTCATGGAGCAGTTTGGAAAGAGTCTCTTTGCAGCATCTGCAAGTGGATATTTGGAGCCCTTTCAGGCCTTCGTTGGAAACGGGAATATCTTCCCATAAAAACTAAACAGAAGCGTTCTGTGAAACTGCTTTGTGTAGTATGAATCCAACTCACAGAGTTGAACACTTCTTTTGAAAGAGCAGTTTTGAAACACTCTTTTTGTAGAATCTGCAAGTGTTCATTTGGAGCGCTTTGAGGCCTATGGTGGAAAAGGAAATATCTTCACTTGTAAACCAGGCAGAAGCATTCTCAGAAACCTCTTTATGATGTGTGCATTCAACTCGGAGAGACAAGCCTTCCTTTTGATAGAGCAGTTTTGAAACTCTGTTTTTGCAGCATCTGCAAGTGGATATTTGGAGCCCCTTCAGGCCTTCGTTGGAAACGGGAATATCTTCCCATAAAAACTAAACAGAAGCGTTCTGTGAAACTGCTTTGTGTAGTATGAATCCAACTCACAGAGTTGAACACTTCTTTTCAAAGAGCAGTTTTGAAACACTCTTTTTGTAGAATCTGCAAGTGTTCATTTGGAGCGTTTTGAGGCCTATGGTTGAAAAGGAAATATCTTCACATAAAACCTAGACAGAAGCATTCTTTGAAACTTCTTTATGATGTGTGCCTTCACCTCACAGAGTTGAACCTTCCTTTTCATGGAGCAGTTTGGAAAGAGTCTCTTTGCAGCATCTGCAAGTGGATATTTGGAGCCCTTTCAGGCTTTCGTTGGAAACGGGAATATCTTCCCATAAAAACTAAACAGAAGCGTTCTGTGAAACTGCTTTGTGTAGTAGGAATCCAACTCACAGAGTTGAACACTTCTTTTGAAAGAGCAGTTTTGAAACACTCTTGTTGTAGAATCTGCAAGTGTTCATTTGGAGCGCTTTGAGGCCTATGGTGGAAAAGGAAATATCTGCACTTGTAAACCAGGCAGAAGCATTCTCAGAAACCTCTTTATGATGTGTGCATTCAACTCGGAGAGAGAAGCCTTCCTTTTGATAGAGCAGTTTTGAAACTCTGTTTTTGCAGCATCTGCAAGTGGATATTTGGAGCCCCTTCAGGCCTTCGTTGGAAATGGGAATATCTTCCCATAAAAACTAAACAGAAGCGTTCTGTGAAACTGCTTTGTGTAGTATGAATCCAACTCACAGAGTTGAACACTTCTTTTCAAAGAGCAGTTTTGAAACACTCTTTTTGTAGAA
This sequence comes from Pongo pygmaeus, assembly GCF_028885625.2. Classification (NCBI taxonomy): domain Eukaryota; kingdom Metazoa; phylum Chordata; class Mammalia; order Primates; family Hominidae; genus Pongo; species Pongo pygmaeus. The sequence goes on from NC_072393.2 coordinate 30,721,091, forward strand.
TCTGCAAGTGTTCATTTGGAGCGTTTTGAGGCCTACGGTGGAAAAGGAAATATTTTCACATAAAACCTAGACAGAAGCATTCTTTGAAACTTCTTTATGATGTGTGCCTTCACCTCACAGAGTTGAACCTTCCTTTTCATGGAGCAGTTTGGAAAGAGTCTCTTTGCAGCATCTGCAAGTGGATATTTGGAGCCCTTTCAGGCCTTCGTTGGAAACGGGAATATCTTCCCATAAAAACTAAACAGAAGCGTTCTGTGAAACTGCTTTGTGTAGTATGAATCCAACTCACAGAGTTGAACACTTCTTTTGAAAGAGTAGTTTGGAAACACTCTTTTTGTAGAATCTGCAAGTGTTCATTTGGAGTGCTTTGAGGCCTATGGTGGAAAAGGAAATATCTTCACATAAAACCTAGACAGAAGCATTCTTTGAAACTTCATTATGATGTGTGCATTCAACTCACAGAGTTGAACCTTCCTTTTCATGGAGAGGTTTGGAAAGAGTCTTTTTGCAGCATCTGAAAGTGGATATTTGGAGCTCTTTCAGGCCTTCGTTAGAAACGGGAATATCTTCCCATAAAAACTGGACAGAAGCATTCTCACAAACTGCTTTGTGATGTGTGTGTTTAACTCACATAGTTGAACCTTTCCTTTGCTAGAGCAGTTATGAAACACTCTTTTTGTAGAATCTGCAAGTGTTCATTTGGAGCGATTTGAGGCCTATGGTGGAAAAGGAAATATCTTCACTTGTAAACCAGGCAGAAGCATTCTCAGAAACCTCTTTATGATGTGTGCATTCAACTCGGAGAGAGAAGCCTTCCTTTTGATAGAGCAGTTTTGAAACTCTCTTTTTGCAGCATCTGCAAGTGGATATTTGGAGCCCCTTCAGGCCTTCGTTGGAAACGGGAATATCTTCCCATGAAAACTAAACAGAAGCGTTCTGTGAAACTGCTTTGTGTAGTATGAATCCAACTCACAGAGTTGAACACTTCTTTTCAAAGAGCAGTTTTGAAACACTCTTTTTGTAGAATCTGCAAGTGTTCATTTGGAGCGTTTTGAGGCCTATGGTGGAAAAGGAAATATGTTCACATAAAACCTAGACAGAAGCATTCTTTGAAACTTCTTTATGATATGTGCCTTCACCTCACAGAGTTGAACCTTCCTTTTCATGGAGCAGTTTGGAAAGAGTCTCTTTGCAGCATCTGCAAGTGGATATTTGGAGCCCTTTCAGGCCTTCGTTGGAAACGGGAATATCTTCCCATAAAAACTAAACAGAAGCGTTCTGTGAAACTGCTTTGTGTAGTATGAATCCAACTCACAGAGTTGAACACTTCTTTTGAAAGAGCAGTTTTGAAACACTCTTTTTGTAGAATCTGCAAGTGTTCATTTGGAGTGCTTTGAGGCCTATGGTGGAAAAGGAAATATCTTCACATAAAACCTAGACAGAAGCATTCTTGAAACTTCTTTATGATGTGTGCATTCAACTCACAGAGTTGAACCTTCCTTTTCATGGAGAGGTTTGGAAAGAGTCTTTTTGCAGCATCTGCAAGTGGATATTTGGAGCTCTTTCAGGCCTTCGTTAGAAACGGGAATATCTTCCCATAAAAACTGGACAGAAGCATTCTCACAAACTGCTTTGTGATGTGTGTGTTTATCTCACATAGTTGAACCTTTCCTTTGCTAGAGCAGTTATGAAACACTCTTTTTGTAGAATCTGCAAGTGTTCATTTGGAGCGCTTTGAGGCCTATGGTGGAAAAGGAAATATCTTCACTTGTAAACCAGGCAGAAGCATTCTCAGAAACCTCTTTATGATGTGTCCATTCAACTCGGAGAGAGAAGCCTTCCTTTTGGTAGAGCAGTTTTGAAACTCTGTTTTTGCAGCATCTGCAAGTGGATATTTGGAGCCCCTTCAGGCCTTCGTTGGAAACGGGAATATCTTCCCATAAAAACTAAACAGAAGCGTTCTGTGAAACTGCTTTGTGTAGTATGAATCCAACTCACAGAGTTGAACACTTCTTTTCAAAGAGCAGTTTTGAAACACTCTTTTTGTAGAATCTGCAAGTGTTCATTTGGAGCGTTTTGAGGCCTATGGTGGAAAAGGAAATATCTTCACATAAAACCTAGACAGAAGCATTCTTTGAAACTTCTTTATGATGTGTGCCTTCACCTCACAGAGTTGAACCTTCCTTTTCATGGAGCAGTTTGGAAAGAGTCTCTTTGCAGCATCTGCAAGTGGATATTTGGAGCCCTTTCAGGCTTTCGTTGGAAACGGGAATATCTTCCCATAAAAACTAAACAGAAGCGTTCTGTGAAACTGCTTTGTGTAGTATGAATCCAACTCACAGAATTGAACACTTCTTTTGAAAGAGCAGTTTTGAAACACTCTTGTTGTAGAATCTGCAAGTGTTCATTTGGAGCGCTTTGAGGCCTATGGTGGAAAAGGAAATATCTGCACTTGTAAACCAGGCAGAAGCATTCTCAGAAACCTCTTTATGATGTGTGCATTCAACTCGGAGAGAGAAGCCTTCCTTTTGATAGAGCAGTTTTGAAACTCTGTTTTTGCAGCATCTGCAAGTGGATATTTGGAGCCCCTTCAGGCCTTCGTTGGAAACGGGAATATCTTCCCATAAAAACTAAACAGAAGCGTTCTGTGAAACTGCTTTGTGTAGTATGAATCCAACTCACAGAGTTCAACACTTCTTTTCAAAGAGCAGTTTTGAAACACTCTTTTTGTAGAATCTGCAAGTGTTCATTTGGAGAGCTTTGAGGCCTATGGTGGAAAAGGAAATATCTTCACTTGTAAACCAGGCAGAAGCATTCTCAGAAACCTCTTTATGATGTGGGCATTCAACTCGGAGAGAGAAGCCTTCCTTTTGATAGAGCAGTTTTGAAACTCTGTTTTTGCAGCATCTGCAAGTGGATATTTGGAGCCCCTTCAGGCCTTCGTTGGAAACGGGAATATCTTCCCATAAAAACTAAACAGAAGCGTTCTGTGAAACTGCTTTGTGTAGTATGAATCCAACTCACAGAGTTGAACACTTCTTTTCAAAGAGCAGTTTTGAAACACTCTTTTTGTAGAATCTGCAAGTTTTCATTTGGAGTGCTTTGAGGCCTATGGTGGAAAAGGAAATATCTTCACATAAAACCTAGACAGAAGCATTCTTTGAAACTTCTTTATGATGTGTGCATTCAACTCACAGAGTTGAACCTTCCTTTTCATGGAGAGGTTTGGAAAGAGTCTTTTTGCAGCATCTGCAAGTGGATATTTGGAGCTCTTTCAGGCCTTCGTTAGAAACGGGAATATCTTCCCATAAAAACTGGACAGAAGCATTCTCACAAACTGCTTTGTGATGTGTGTGTTTAACTCACATAGTTGAACCTTTCCTTTGCTAGAGCAGTTATGAAACACTCTTTTTGTAGAATCTGCAAGTGTTCATTTGGAGCGCTTTGAGGCCTATGGTGGAAAAGAAAATATCTTCACTTGTAAACCAGGCAGAAGCATTCTCAGAAACCTCTTTATGATGTGTGCATTCAACTCGGAGAGAGAAGCCTTCCTTTTGATAGAGCAGTTTTGAAACTCTGTTTTTGCAGCATCTGCAAGTGGATATTTGGAGCCACTTCAGGCCTTTGTTGGAAACGGGAATATCTTCCCATAAAAACTAAACAGAAGCGTTCTGTGAAACTGCTTTGTGTAGTATGAATCCAACTCACAGAGTTGAACACTTCTTTTCAAAGAGCAGTTTTGAAACACTCTTTTTGTAGAATCTGCAAGTGTTCATTTGGAGCGCTTTGAGGCCTATGGTGGAAAAGGAAACATCTTCACTTGTAAACCAGGCAGAAGCATTCTCAGAAACCTCTTTATGATGTGTGCATTCAACTCGGAGAGAGAAGCCTTCCTTTTGATAGAGCCGTTTTGAAACTCTGTTTTTGCAGCATCTGCAAGTGGATATTTTGAGCCCCTTCAGGCCTTCGTTGGAAACGAGAATATCTTCCCATAAAAACTAAAGAGAAGCGTTCTGTGAAACTGCTTTGTGTAGTATGAATCCAACTCACAGAGTTGAACACTTCTTTTCAAAGAGCAGTTTTGAAACACTCTCTTTGTAGAATCTGCAAGTGTTCATTTGGAGCGCTTTGAGGCCTATGGTGGAAAAGGAAATATCTTCACATAAAACCTAGACAGAAGCATTCTTTGAAACTTTTTTATGATGTGTGCCTTCAACTCACAGAGTTGAACCTTCCTTTTCATGGAGCAGTTTGGAAAGAGTCTTTTTGCAGCATCTGCAAGTGGATATTTGGAGCCCTTTCAGGCCTTCGTTGGAAACGGGAATATCTTCCATAAAAACTAAACAGAAGCGTTCTGTGAAACTGCTTTGTGTAGTATGAATCCAACTCACAGAGTTGAACACTTCTTTTGAAAGAGCAGTTTTGAAACACTCTTTTTGTAGAATCTGCAAGTGTTCATTTGGAGCGCTTTGAGGCCTATGGTGGAAAAGGAAATATCTTCACTTCTAAACCAGGCAGAAGCATTCTCAGAAACCTCTTTATGATGTGTGCATTCAACTCGGAGAGAGAAGCCTTCCTTTTGATAGAGCAGTTTTGAAACTCTGTTTTTGCAGCATCTGCAAGTGGATATTTGGAGCCCCTTCAGGCCTTCGTTGGAAACGGGAATATCTTCCCATAAAAACTAAACAGAAGCGTTCTGTGAAACTGCTTTGTGTAGTATGAATCCAACTCACAGAGTTGAACACTTCTTTTCAAAGAGCAGTTTTGAAACACTCTCTTTGTAGAATCTGCAAGTGTTCATTTGGAGCGCTTTGACGCCTATGGTGGAAAAGGAAATATCTTCACATAAAACCTAGACAGAAGCATTCTTTGAAACTTTTTTATGATGTGTGCCTTCAACTCACAGAGTTGAACCTTCCTTTTCATGGAGCAGATTGGAAAGAGTCTTTTTGCAGCATCTGCAAGTGGATATTTGGAGCCATTTCGGGCCTTCGTTGGAAACGGGAATATCTTCCCATAAAAACTAAACAGAAGCGTTCTGTGAAACTGCTTTGTGTAGTATGAATCCAACTCACAGAGTTGAACACTTCTATTGAAAGAGCAGTTTTGAAACACTCTTTTTGTAGAATCTGCAAGTTTTCATTTGGAGTGCTTTGAGGCCTATGGTGGAAAAGGAAATATCTTCACATAAAACCTAGACAGAAGCATTCTTTGAAACTTCTTTATGATGTGTGCATTCAACTCACAGAGTTGAACCTTCCTTTTCATGGAGAGGTTTGGAAAGAGTCTTTTTGCAGCATCTGCAAGTGGATATTTGGAGCTCTTTCAGGCCTTCCTTAGAAACGGGAATATCTTCCCATAAAAACTGGACAGAAGCATTCTCACAAACTGCTTTGTGATGTGTGTGTTTAACTCACATAGTTGAACCTTTCCTTTGCTAGAGCAGTTATGAAACACTCTTTTTGTAGGATCTGCAAGTGTTCATTTGGAGCGCTTTGAGGCCTATGGTGGAAAAGGAAATATCTTCACTTGTAAACCAGGCAGAAGCATTCTCAGAAACCTCTTTATGATGTGTGCATTCAACTCGGAGAGAGAAGCCTTCCTTTTGATAGAGCAGTTTTGAAACTCTGTTTTTGCAGCATCTGCAAGTGGATATTTGGAGCCCCTTCAGGCCTTCGTTGGAAACGGGAATATCTTCCCATAAAAACTAAACAGAAGCGTTCTGTGAAACTGCTTTGTGTAGTATGAATCCAACTCACAGAGTTGAACACTTCTTTTCAAAGAGCAGTTTTGAAACACTCTTTTTGTAGAATCTGCAAGTGTTCATTTTGAGCGTTTTGAGGCCTATGGTGGAAAAGGAAATATCTTCACATAAAACCTAGACAGAAGCATTCTTTGAAACTTCTTTATGATATGTGCCTTCACCTCACAGAGTTGAACCTTCCTTTTCATGGAGCAGTTTGGAAAGAGTCTCTTTGCAGCATCTGCAAGTGGATATTTGGAGCCCTTTCAGGCTTTCGTTGGAAACGGGAATATCTTCCGATAAAAACTAAACAGAAGCGTTCTGTGAAACTGCTTTGTGTAGTATGAATCCAACTCACAGAGTTGAACACTTCTTTTGAAAGAGCAGTTTTGAAACACTCTTTTTGTAGAATCTGCAAGTGTTCATTTGGAGCGCTTTGAGGCCTATGGTGGAAAAGGAAATATCTTCACTTGTAAACCAGGCAGAAGCATTCTCAGAAACCTCTTTATGATGTGTGCATTCAACTCGGAGAGAGAAGCCTTCCTTTTGATAGAGCAGTTTTGAAACTCTGTTTTTGCAGCATCTGCAAGTGGATATTTGGAGCCACTTCAGGCCTTCGTTGGAAACGGGAATATCTTCCCATAAAAACTAAACAGAAGCGTTCTGTGAAACTGCTTTGTGTAGTATGAATCCAACTCACAGAGTTGAACACTTCTTTTCAAAGAGCAGTTTTGAAACACTCTTTTTGTAGAATCTGCAAGTGTTCCTTTGGAGCGTTTTGAGGCCTATGGTGGAAAAGGAAATATCTTCACATAAAACCTAGACAGAAGCATTCTTTGAAACTTCTTTATGATGTGTGCCTTCACCTCACAGAGTTGAAAATTCCTTTTCATGGAGCAGTTTGGAAAGAGTCTCTTTGCAGCATCTGCAAGTGGATATTTGGAGCCCTTTCAGGCCTTCGTTGGAAACGGGAATATCTTCCCATAAAAACTAAACAGAAGCGTTCTGTGAAACTGCTTTGTGTAGTATGAATCCAACTCACAGAGTTGAACACTTCTTTTGAAAGAGCAGTTTTGAAACACTCTTTTTGTAGAATCTGCAAGTGTTCATTTGGAGTGCTTTGAGGCCTATGGTGGAAAAGGAAATATCTTCACATAAAACCTAGACAGAAGCATTCTTGAAACTTCTTTATGATGTGTGCATTCAACTCACAGAGTTGAACCTTCCTTTTCATGGAGAGGTTTGGAAACAGTCTTTTTGCAGCATCTGCCAGTGGATATTTGGAGCTCTTTCAGGCCTTCGTTAGAAACGGGAATATCTTCCCATAAAAACTGGACAGAAGCATTCTCACAAACTGCTTTGTGATGTGTGTGTTTAACTCACATAGTTGAACCTTTCCTTTGCTAGAGCAGTTATGAAACACTCTTTTTGTAGAATCTGCAAGTGTTCATTTGGAGCGCTTTGAGGCCTATGGTGGAAAAGGAAATATCTTCACTTGTAAACCAGGCAGAAGCATTCTCAGAAACCTCTTTATGATGTGTCCATTCAACTCGGAGAGAGAAGCCTTCCTTTTGATAGAGCAGTTTTGAAACTCTGTTTTTGCAGCATCTGCAAGTGGATATTTGGAGCCCCTTCAGGCCTTCGTTGGAAACGGGAATATCTTCCCATAAAAACTAAACAGAAGCGTTCTGTGAAACTGCTTTGTGTAGTATGAATCCAACTCACAGAGTTGAACACTTCTTTTCAAAGAGCAGTTTTGAAACACTCTTTTTGTAGAATCTGCAAATGTTCATTTGGAGCGTTTTGAGGCCTATGGTGGAAAAGGAAATATCTTCACATAAAACCTAGACAGAAGCATTCTTTGAAACTTCTTTATGATGTGTGCCTTCACCTCACAGAGTTGAACCTTCCTTTTCATGGAGCAGTTTGGAAAGAGTCTCTTTGCAGCATCTGCAAGTGGATATTTGGAGCCCTTTCAGGCCTTCGTTGGAAACGGGAATATCTTCCCATAAAAACTAAACAGAAGCGTTCTGTGAAACTGCTTTGTGTAGTATGAATCCAACTCACAGAGTTGAACACTTCTTTTGAAAGAGCAGTTTTGAAACACTCTTTTTGTAGAATCTGCAAGTGTTCATTTGGAGCGCTTTGAGGCCTATGGTGGAAAAGGAAATATCTTCACTTGTAAACCAGGCAGAAGCATTCTCAGAAACCTCTTTATGATGTGTGCATTCAACTCGGAGAGAGAAGCCTTCCTTTTGATAGAGCAGTTTTGAAACTCTGTTTTTGCAGCATCTGCAAGTGGATATTTGGAGCCCCTTCAGGCCTTCGTTGGAAACGGGAATATCTTCCCATAAAAACTAAACAGAAGCGTTCTGTGAAACTGCTTTGTGTAGTATGAATCCAACTCACAGAGTTGAACACTTCTTTTCAAAGAGCAGTTTTGAAACACTCTTTTTGTAGAATCTGCAAGTGTTCATTTGGAGCGTTTTGAGGCCTATGGTGGAAAAGGAAATATCTTCACATAAAACCTAGACAGAAGCATTCTTTGAAACTTCTTTATGATGTGTGCCTTCACCTCACAGAGTTGAACTTTCCTTTTCATGGAGCAGTTTGGAAAGAGTCTCTTTGCAGCATCTGCAAGTGGATATTTGGAGCCCTTTCAGGCTTTCGTTGGAAACGGGAATATCTTCCCATAAAAACTAAACAGAAGCGTTCTGTGAAACTGCTTTGTGTAGTATGAATCCAACTCACAGAGTTGAACACTTCTTTTGAAAGAGCAGTTTTGAAACACTCTTTTTCTAGAATCTGCAAGTGTTCATTTGGAGCGCTTTGAGGCCTATGGTGGAAAAGGAAATATCTGCACTTGTAAACCAGGCAGAAGCCTTCTCAGAAACCTCTTTATGATGTGTGCATTCAACTCGGAGAGAGAAGCCTTCCTTTTGATAGAGCAGTTTTGAAACTCTGTTTTTGCAGCATCTGCAAGTGGATATTTGGAGCCCCTTCAGGCCTTCGTTGGAAACGGGAATATCTTCCCATAAAAACTAAACAGAAGCGTTCTGTGAAACTGCTTTGTGTAGTATGAATCCAACTCACAGAGTTGAACACTTCTTTTCAAAGAGCAGTTTTGAAACACTCTTTTTGTAGAATCTGCAAGTGTTCATTTGGAGCGTTTTGAGGCCTACGGTGGAAAAGGAAATATGTTCACATAAAACCTAGACAGAAGCATTCTTTGAAACTTCTTTATGATGTGTGCCTTCACCTCACAGAGTTGAACCTTCCTTTTCATGGAGCAGTTTGGAAAGAGTCTCTTTGCAGCATCTGCAAGTGGATATTTGGAGCCCTTTCAGGCCTTCGTTGGAAACGGGAATATCTTCCCACAAAAACTAAACAGAAGCGTTCTGTGAAACTGCTTTGTGTAGTATGAATCCAACTCACAGAGGTGAACACTTCTTTTGAAAGAGTAGTTTGGAAACACTCTTTTTGTAGAATCTGCAAGTGTTCATTTGGAGTGCTTTGAGGCCTATGGTTGAAAAGGAAATATCTTCACATAAAACCTAGACAGAAGCATTCTTTGAAACTTCTTTATGATGTGTGCATTCAACTCACAGAGTTGAACCTTCCTTTTCATGGAGAGGTTTGGAAAGAGTCTTTTTGCAGCATCTGCAAGTGGATATTTGGAGCTCTTTCAGGCCTTCGTTAGAAACGGGAATATCTTCCCATAAAAACTGGACAGAAGCATTCTCACAAACTGCTTTGTGATGTGTGTGTTTAACTCACATAGTTGAACCTTTCCTTTGCTAGAGCAGTTATGAAACACTCTTTTTGTAGAATCTGCAAGTGTTCATTTGGAGCGATTTGTGGCCTATGGTGGAAAAGGAAATATCTTCACTTGTAAACCAGGCAGAAGCATTCTCAGAAACCTCTTTATGATGTGTGCATTCAACTCGGAGAGAGAAGCCTTCCTTTTGATAGAGCAGTTTTGAAACTCTGTTTTTGCAGCATCTGCAAGTGGATATTTGGAGCCCCTTCAGGCCTTCGTTGGAAACGGGAATATCTTCCCATGAAAACTAAACAGAAGCGTTCTGTGAAACTGCTTTGTGTAGTATGAATCCAACTCACAGAGTTGAACACTTCTTTTGAAAGAGCAGTTTTGAAACACTCTTTTTGTAGAATCTGCAAGTGTTCATTTGGAGTGCTTTGAGGCCTATGGTGGAAAAGGAAATATCTTCACATAAAACCTAGACAGAAGCATTCTTGAAACTTCTTTATGATGTGTGCATTCAACTCACAGAGTTGAACCTTCCTTTTCATGGAGAGGTTTGGAAAGAGTCTTTTTGCAGCATCTGCAAGTGGATATTTGGAGCTCTTTCAGGCCTTCGTTAGAAACGGGAATATCTTCCCATAAAAACTGGACAGAAGCATTCTCACAAACTGCTTTGTGATGTGTGTGTTTAACTTACATAGTTGAACCTTTCCTTTGCTAGAGCAGTTATGAAACACTCTTTTTGTAGAATCTGCAAGTGTTCATTTGGAGCGCTTTGAGGCCTATGGTGGAAAAGGAAATATCTTCACTTGTAAACCAGGCAGAAGCATTCTCAGAAACCTCTTTATGATGTGTCCATTCAACTCGGAGAGAGAAGCCTTCCTTTTGATAGAGCAGTTTTGAAACTCTGTTTTTGCAGCATCTGCAAGTGGATATTTGGAGCCCCTTCATGCCTTCGTTGGAAACGGGAATATCTTCCCATAAAAACTAAACAGAAGCGTTCTGTGAAACTGCTTTGTGTAGTATGAATCCAACTCACAGAGTTGAACACTTCTTTTCAAAGAGCAGTTTTGAAACACTCTTTTTGTAGAATCTGCAAGTGTTCATTTGGAGCGTTTTGAGGCCTATGGTGGAAAAGGAAATATCTTCACATAAAACCTAGACAGAAGCATTCTTTGAAACTTCTTTATGATGTGTGCCTTCACCTCACAGAGTTGAACCTTCCTTTTCATGGAGCAGTTTGGAAAGAGTCTCTTTGCAGCATCTGCAAGTGGATATTTGGAGCCCTTTCAGGCCTTCGTTGGAAACGGGAATATCTTCCCATAAAAACTAAACAGAAGCGTTCTGTGAAACTGCTTTGTGTAGTATGAATCCAACTCACAGAGTTGAACACTTCTTTTGAAAGAGCAGTTTTGAAACACTCTTTTTGTAGAATCTGCAAGTGTTCATTTGGAGCGCTTTGAGGCCTATGGTGGAAAAGGAAATATCTTCACTTGTAAACCAGGCAGAAGCATTCTCAGAAACCTCTTTATGATGTGTGCATTCAACTCGGAGAGAGAAGCCTTCCTTTTGATAGAGCAGTTTTGAAACTCTGTTTTTGCAGCATCTGCAAGTGGATATTTGGAGCCCCTTCAGGCCTTCGTTGGAAACGGGAATATCTTCCCATAAAAACTAAACAGAAGCGTTCTGTGAAACTGCTTTGTGTAGTATGAATCCAACTCACAGAGTTGAACACTTCTTTTCAAAGAGCAGTTTTGAAACACTCTTTTTGTAGAATCTGCAAGTGTTCATTTGGAGCGTTTTGAGGCCTATGGTTGAAAAGGAAATATCTTCACATAAAACCTAGACAGAAGCATTCTTTGAAACTTCTTTATGATGTGTGCCTTCACCTCACAGAGTTGAACCTTCCTTTTCATGGAGCAGTTTGGAAAGAGTCACTTTGCAGCATCTGCAAGTGGATATTTGGAGCCCTTTCAGGCTTTCATTGGAAACGGGAATATCTTCCCATAAAAACTAAACAGAAGCGTTCTGTGAAACTGCTTTGTGTAGTATGAATCCAACTCACAGAGTTGAACACTTCTTTTGAAAGAGCAGTTTTGAAACACTCTTGTTTTAGAATCTGCAAGTGTTCATTTGGAGCGCTTTGAGGCCTATGGTGGAAAAGGAAATATCTGCACTTGTAAACCAGGCAGAAGCATTCTCAGAAACCTCTTTATGATGTGTGCATTCAACTCGGAGAGAGAAGCCTTCCTTTTGATAGAGCAGTTTTGAAACTCTGTTTTTGCAGCATCTGCAAGTGGATATTTGGAGCCCCTTCAGGCCTTCGTTGGAAACGGGAATATCTTCCCATAAAAACTAAACAGAAGCGTTCTGTGAAACTGCTTTGTGTAGTATGAATCCAACTCACAGAGTTGAACACTTCTTTTCAAAGAGCAGTTTGGAAACACTCTTTTTGTAGAATCTGCAAGTGTTCATTTGGAGTGCTTTGAGGCCTATGGTTGAAAAGGAAATATCTTCACATAAAACCTAGACAGAAGCATTCTTTGAAACTTCTTTATGATGTGTGCATTCAACTCACAGAGTTGAACCTTCCTTTTCATGGAGAGGTTTGGAAAGAGTCTTTTTGCAGCATCTGCAAGTGGATATTTGGAGCTCTTTCAGGCCTTCGTTAGAAACGGGAATATCTTCCCATAAAAACTGGACAGAAGCATTCTCACAAACTGCTTTGTGATGTGTGTGTTTAACTCACATAGTTGAACCTTTCCTTTGCTAGAGCAGTTATGAAACACTCTTTTTGTAGAATCTGCAAGTGTTCATTTGGAGCGATTTGAGGCCTATGGTGGAAAAGGAAATATCTTCACTTGTAAACCAGGCAGAAGCATTCTCAGAAACCTCTTTATGATGTGTGCATTCAACTCGGAGAGAGAAGCCTTCCTTTTGATAGAGCAGTTTTGAAACTCTGTTTTTGCAGCATCTGCAAGTGGATATTTGGAGCCCCTTCAGGCCTTCGTTGGAAACGGGAATATCTTCCCATGAAAACTAAACAGAAGCGTTCTGTGAAACTGCTTTGTGTAGTATGAATCCAACTCACAGAGTTGAACACTTCTTTTCAAAGAGCAGTTTTGAAACACTCTTTTTGTAGAATCTGCAAGTGTTCATTTGGAGCGTTTTGACGCCTATGTTGGAAAAGGAAATATCTTCACATAAAACCTAGACAGAAGCATTCTTTGAAACTTCTTTATGATATGTGCCTTCACCTCACAGAGTTGAACCTTCCTTTTCATGGAGCAGTTTGGAAAGAGTCTTTTTGCAGCATCTGCAAGTGGATATTTGGAGCCCTTTCAGGCCTTCGTTGGAAACGGGAATATCTTCCATAAAAACTAAACAGAAGCGTTCTGTGAAACTGCTTTGTGTAGTATGAATCCAACTCACAGAGTTGAACACTTCTTTTGAAAGAGCAGTTTTGAAACACTCTTTTTGTAGAATCTGCAAGTGTTCATTTGGAGCGCTTTGAGGCCTATGGTGGAAAAGGAAATATCTTCACTTCTAAACCAGGCAGAAGCATTCTCAGAAACCTCTTTATGATGTGTGCATTCAACTCGGAGAGAGAAGCCTTCCTTTTGATAGAGCAGTTTTGAAACTCTGTTTTTGCAGCATCTGCAAGTGGATATTTGGAGCCCCTTCAGGCCTTCGTTGGAAACGGGAATATCTTCCCATAAAAACTAAACAGAAGCGTTCTGTGAAACTGCTTTGTGTAGTATGAATCCAACTCACAGAGTTGAACACTTCTTTTCAAAGAGCAGTTTTGAAACACTCTCTTTGTAGAATCTGCAAGTGTTCATTTGGAGCGCTTTTAGGCCTATGGTGGAAAAGGAAATATCTTCACATAAAACCTAGACAGAAGCATTCTTTGAAACTTTTTTATGATGTGTGCCTTCAACTCACAGAGTTGAACCTTCCTTTTCATGGAGCAGATTGGAAAGAGTCTTTTTGCAGCATCTGCAAGTGGATATTTGGAGCCATTTCGGGCCTTCGTTGGAAACGGGAATATCTTCCCATAAAAACTAAACAGAAGCGTTCTGTGAAACTGCTTTGTGTAGTATGAATCCAACTCACAGAGTTGAACACTTCTATTGAAAGAGCAGTTTTGAAACACTCTTTTTGTAGAATCTGCAAGTTTTCATTTGGAGTGCTTTGAGGCCTATGGTGGAAAAGGAAATATCTTCACATAAAACCTAGACAGAAGCATTCTTTGAAACTTCTTTATGATGTGTGCATTCAACTCACAGAGTTGAACCTTCCTTTTCATGGAGAGGTTTGGAAAGAGTCTTTTTGCAGCATCTGCAAGTGGATATTTGGAGCTCTTTCAGGCCTTCCTTAGAAACGGGAATATCTTCCCATAAAAACTGGACAGAAGCATTCTCACAAACTGCTTTGTGATGTGTGTGTTTAACTCACATAGTTGAACCTTTCCTTTGCTAGAGCAGTTATGAAACACTCTTTTTGTAGGATCTGCAAGTGTTCATTTGGAGCGCTTTGAGGCCTATGGTGGAAAAGGAAATATCTTCACTTGTAAACCAGGCAGAAGCATTCTCAGAAACCTCTTTATGATGTGTGCATTCAACTCGGAGAGAGAAGCCTTCCTTTTGATAGAGCAGTTTTGAAACTCTGTTTTTGCAGCATCTGCAAGTGGATATTTGGAGCTCCTTCAGGCCTTCGTTGGAAACGGGAATATCTTCCCATAAAAACTAAACAGAAGCGTTCTGTGAAACTGCTTTGTGTAGTATGAATCCAACTCACAGAGTTGAACACTTCTTTTCAAAGAGCAGTTTTGAAACACTCTTTTTGTAGAATCTGCAAGTGTTCATTTGGAGCGTTTTGACGCCTATGGTGGAAAAGGAAATATCTTCACATAAAACCTAGACAGAAGCATTCTTTGAAACTTCTTTATGATATGTGCCTTCACCTCACAGAGTTGAACCTTCCTTTTCATGGAGCAGTTTGGAAAGAGTCTCTTTGCAGCATCTGCAAGTGGATATTTGGAGCCCTTTCAGGCTTTCGTTGGAAACGGGAATATCTTCCGATAAAAACTAAACAGAAGCGTTCTGTGAAACTGCTTTGTGTAGTATGAATCCAACTCACAGAGTTGAACACTTCTTTTGAAAGAGCAGTTTTGAAACACTCTTTTTGTAGAATCTGCAAGTGTTCATTTGGAGCGCTTTGAGGCCTATGGTGGAAAAGGAAATATCTTCAGTTGTAAACCAGGCAGAAGCATTCTCAGAAACCTCTTTATGATGTGTGCATTCAACTCGGAGAGAGAAGCCTTCCTTTTGATAGAGCAGTTTTGAAACTCTGTTTTTGCAGCATCTGCAAGTGGATATTTGGAGCCCCTTCAGGCCTTCGTTGGAAACGGGAATATCTTCCCATAAAAACTAAACAGAAGCGTTCTGTGAAACTGCTTTGTGTAGTATGAATCCAACTCACAAAGTTGAACACTTCTTTTCAAAGAGCAGTTTTGAAACACTCTTTTTGTAGAATCTGCAAGTGTTCCTTTGGAGCGTTTTGAGGCCTATGGTGGAAAAGGAAATATCTTCACATAAAACCTAGACAGAAGCATTCTTTGAAACTTCTTTATGATGTGTGCCTTCACCTCACAGAGTTGAAAATTCCTTTTCATGGAGCAGTTTGGAAAGAGTCTCTTTGCAGCATCTGCAAGTGGATATTTGGAGCCCTTTCAGGCCTTCGTTGGAAACGGGAATATCTTCCCATAAAAACTAAACAGAAGCGTTATGTGAAACTGCTTTGTGTAGTATGAATCCAACTCACAGAGTTGAACACTTCTTTTGAAAGAGCAGTTTTGAAACACTCTTTTTGTAGAATCTGCAAGTGTTCATTTGGAGTACTTTGAGGCCTATGGTGGAAAAGGAAATATCTTCACATAAAACCTAGACAGAAGCATTCTTGAAACTTCTTTATGATGTGTGCATTCAACTCACAGAGTTGAACCTTCCTTTTCATGGAGAGGTTTGGAAAGAGTCTTTTTGCAGCATCTGCCAGTGGATATTTGGAGCTCTTTCAGGCCTTCGTTAGAAACGGGAATATCTTCCCATAAAAACTGGACAGAAGCATTCTCACAAACTGCTTTGTGATGTGTGTGTTTAACTCACATAGTTGAACCTTTCCTTTGCTAGAGCAGTTATGAAACACTCTTTTTGTAGAATCTGCAAGTGTTCATTTGGAGCGCTTTGAGGCCTATGGTGGAAAAGGAAATATCTTCACTTGTAAACCAGGCAGAAGCATTCTCAGAAACCTCTTTATGATGTGTCCATTCAACTCGGAGAGAGAAGCCTTCCTTTTGATAGAGCAGTTTTGAAACTCTGTTTTTGCAGCATCTGCAAGTGGATATTTGGAGCCCCTTCAGGCCTTCGTTGGAAACGGGAATATCTTCCCATAAAAACTAAACAGAAGCGTTCTGTGAAACTGCTTTGTGTAGTATGAATCCAACTCACAGAGTTGAACACTTCTTTTCAAAGAGCAGTTTTGAAACACTCTTTTTGTAGAATCTGCAAGTGTTCATTTGGAGCGTTTTGAGGCCTATGGTGGAAAAGGAAATATCTTCACATAAAACCTAGACAGAAGCATTCTTTGAAACTTCTTTATGATGTGTGCCTTCACCTCACAGAGTTGAACCTTCCTTTTCATGGAGCAGTTTGGAAAGAGTCTCTTTGCAGCATCTGCAAGTGGATATTTGGAGCCCTTTCAGGCCTTCGTTGGAAACGGGAATATCTTCCCATAAAAACTAAACAGAAGCGTTCTGTGAAACTGCTTTGTGTAGTATGAATCCAACTCACAGAGTTGAACACTTCTTTTGAAAGAGCAGTTTTGAAACACTCTTTTTGTAGAATCTGCAAGTGTTCATTTGGAGCGCTTTGAGGCCTATGGTGGAAAAGGAAATATCTTCACTTGTAAACCAGGCAGAAGCATTCTCAGAAACCTCTTTATGATGTGTGCATTCAACTCGGAGAGAGAAGCCTTCCTTTTGATAGAGCAGTTTTGAAACTCTGTTTTTGCAGCATCTGCAAGTGGATATTTGGAGCCCCTTCAGGCCTTCGTTGGAAACGGGAATATCTTCCCATAAAAACTAAACAGAAGCGTTCTGTGAAACTGCTTTGTGTAGTATGAATCCAACTCACAGAGTTGAACACTTCTTTTCAAAGAGCAGTTTTGAAACACTCTTTTTGTAGAATCTGCAAGTGTTCATTTGGAGCGTTTTGAGGCCTATGGTTGAAAAGGAAATATCTTCACATAAAACCTAGACAGAAGCATTCTTTGAAACTTCTTTATGATGTGTGCCTTCACCTCACAGAGTTGAACCTTCCTTTTCATGGAGCAGTTTGGAAAGAGTCTCTTTGCAGCATCTGCAAGTGGATATTTGGAGCCCTTTCAGGCTTTCGTTGGAAACGGGAATATCTTCCCATAAAAACTAAACAGAAGCGTTCTGTGAAACTGCTTTGTGTAGTATGAATCCAACTCACAGAGTTGAACACTTCTTTTGAAAGAGCAGTTTTGAAACACTCTTTTTCTAGAATCTGCAAGTGTTCATTTGGAGCGCTTTGAGGCCTATGGTGGAAAAGGAAATATCTGCACTTGTAAACCAGGCAGAAGCATTCTCAGAAACCTCTTTATGATGTGTGCATTCAACTCGGAGAGAGAAGCCTTCCTTTTGATAGAGCAGTTTTGAAACTCTGTTTTTGCAGCATCTGCAAGTGGATATTTGGAGCCCCTTCAGGCCTTCGTTGGAAACGGGAATATCTTCCCATAAAAACTAAACAGAAGCGTTCTGTGAAACTGCTTTGTGTAGTATGAATCCAACTCACAGAGTTGAACACTTCTTTTCAAAGAGCAGTTTTGAAACACTCTTTTTGTAGAATCTGCAAGTGTTCATTTGGAGCGTTTTGAGGCCTACGGTGGAAAAGGAAATATGTTCACATAAAACCTAGACAGAAGCATTCTTTGAAACTTCTTTATGATGTGTGCCTTCACCTCACAGAGTTGAACCTTCCTTTTCATGGAGCAGTTTGGAAAGAGTCTCTTTGCAGCATCTGCAAGTGGATATTTGGAGCCCTTTCAGGCCTTCGTTGGAAACGGGAATATCTTCCCATAAAAACTAAACAGAAGCGTTCTGTGAAACTGCTTTGTGTAGTATGAATCCAACTCACAGAGTTGAACACTTCTTTTGAAAGAGTAGTTTGGAAACACTCTTTTTGTAGAATCTGCAAGTGTTCATTTGGAGTGCTTTGAGGCCTATGGTTGAAAAGGAAATATCTTCACATAAAACCTAGACAGAAGCATTCTTTGAAACTTCTTTATGATGTGTGCATTCAACTCACAGAGTTGAACCTTCCTTTTCATGGAGAGGTTTGGAAAGAGTCTTTTTGCAGCATCTGCAAGTGGATATTTGGAGCTCTTTCAGGCCTTCGTTAGAAACGGGAATATCTTCCCATAAAAACTGGACAGAAGCATTCTCACAAACTGCTTTGTGATGTGTGTGTTTAACTCACATAGTTGAACCTTTCCTTTGCTAGAGCAGTTATGAAACACTCTTTTTGTAGAATCTGCAAGTGTTCATTTGGAGCGATTTGAGGCCTATGGTGGAAAAGGAAATATCTTCACTTGTAAACCAGGCAGAAGCATTCTCAGAAACCTCTTTATGATGTGTGCATTCAACTCGGAGAGAGAAGCCTTCCTTTTGATAGAGCAGTTTTGAAACTCTGTTTTTGCAGCATCTGCAAGTGGATATTTGGAGCCCCTTCAGGCCTTCGTTGGAAACGGGAATATCTTCCCATGAAAACTAAACAGAAGCGTTCTGTGAAACTGCTTTGTGTAGTATGAATCCAACTCACAGAGTTGAACACTTCTTTTCAAAGAGCAGTTTTGAAACACTCTTTTTGTAGAATCTGCAAGTGTTCATTTGGAGCGTTTTGAGGCCTATGGTGGAAAAGGAAATATGTTCACATAAAACCTAGACAGAAGCATTCTTTGAAACTTCTTTATGATATGTGCCTTCACCTCACAGAGTTGAAACTTCCTTTTCATGGAGCAGTTTGGAAAGAGTCTCTTTGCAGCATCTGCAAGTGGATATTTGGAGCCCTTTCAGGCCTTCGTTGGAAACGGGAATATCTTCCCATAAAAACTAAACAGAAGCGTTCTGTGAAACTGCTTTGTGTAGTATGAATCCAACTCACAGAGTTGAACACTTCTTTTGAAAGAGCAGTTTTGAAACACTCTTTTTGTAGAATCTGCAAGTGTTCATTTGGAGTGCTTTGAGGCCTATGGTGGAAAAGGAAATATCTTCACATAAAACCTAGACAGAAGCATTCTTGAAACTTCTTTATGATGTGTGCATTCAACTCACAGAGTTGAACCTTCCTTTTCATGGAGAGGTTTGGAAAGAGTCTTTTTGCAGCATCTGCAAGTGGATATTTGGAGCTCTTTCAGGCCTTCGTTAGAAACGGGAATATCTTCCCATAAAAACTGGACAGAAGCATTCTCACAAACTGCTTTGTGATGTGTGTGTTTAACTTACATAGTTGAACCTTTCCTTTGCTAGAGCAGTTATGAAACACTCTTTTTGTAGAATCTGCAAGTGTTCATTTGGAGCGCTTTGAGGCCTATGGTGGAAAAGGAAATATCTTCACTTGTAAACCAGGCAGAAGCATTCTCAGAAACCCCTTTATGATGTGTCCATTCAACTCGGAGAGAGAAGCCTTCCTTTTGATAGAGCAGTTTTGAAACTCTGTTTTTGCAGCATCTGCAAGTGGATATTTGGAGCCCCTTCAGGCCTTCGTTGGAAACGGGAATATCTTCCCATAAAAACTAAACAGAAGCGTTCTGTGAAACTGCTTTGTGTAGTATGAATCCAACTCACAGAGTTGAACACTTCTTTTCAAAGAGCAGTTTTGAAACACTCTTTTTGTAGAATCTGCAAGTGTTCATTTGGAGCGTTTTGAGGCCTATGGTGGAAAAGGAAATATCTTCACATAAAACCTAGACAGAAGCATTCTTTGAAACTTCTTTATGATGTGTGCCTTCACCTCACAGAGTTGAACCTTCCTTTTCATGGAGCAGTTTGGAAAGAGTCTCTTTGCAGCATCTGCAAGTGGATATTTGGAGCCCTTTCAGGCCTTCGTTGGAAACGGGAATATCTTCCCATAAAAACTAAACAGAACAGTTCTGTGAAACTGCTTTGTGTAGTATGAATCCAACTCACAGAGTTGAACACTTCTTTTGAAAGAGCAGTTTTGAAACACTCTTTTTGTAGAATCTGCAAGTGTTCATTTGGAGCGCTTTGAGGCCTATGGTGGAAAAGGAAATATCTTCACTTGTAAACCAGGCAGAAGCATTCTCAGAAACCTCTTTATGATGTGTGCATTCAACTCGGAGAGAGAAGCCTTCCTTTTGATAGAGCAGTTTTGAAACTCTGTTTTTGCAGCATCTGCAAGTGGATATTTGGAGCCCCTTCAGGCCTTCGTTGGAAACGGGAATATCTTCCCATAAAAACTAAACAGAAGCGTTCTGTGAAACTGCTTTGTGTAGTATGAATCCAACTCACAGAGTTGAACACTTCTTTTCAAAGAGCAGTTTTGAAACACTCTTTTTGTAGAATCTGCAAGTTTTCATTTGGAGCGTTTTGAGGCCTATGGTGGAAAAGGAAATATCTTCACATAAAACCTAGACAGAAGCATTCTTTGAAACTTCTTTATGATGTGTGCCTTCACCTCACAGAGTTGAACCTTCCTATTCATGGAGCAGTTTGGAAAGAGTCTCTTTGCAGCATCTGCAAGTGGATATTTGGAGCCCTTTCAGGCCTTCGTTGGAAACGGGAATATCTTCCCATAAAAATTAAACAGAAGTGTTCTGTGAAACTGCTTTGTGTAGTATGAATCCAACTCACAGAGTTCAACACTTCTTTTCAAAGAGCAGTTTTGAAACACTCTCTTTGTAGAATCTGCAAGTGTTCATTTGGAGCGCTTTGAGGCCTATGGTGGAAAAGGAAATATCTTCACTTGTAAACCAGGCAGAAGCATTCTCAGAAACCTCTTTATGATGTGTGCATTCAACTCGGAGAGAGAAGCCTTCCTTTTGATAGAGCAGTTTTGAAACTCTGTTTTTGCAGCATCTGCAAGTGGATATTTGGAGCCCCTTCAGGCCTTCGTTGGAAACGGGAATATCTTCCCATAAAAACTAAACAGAAGCGTTCTGTGAAACTGCTTTGTGTAGTATGAATCCAACTCACAGAGTTGAACACTTCTTTTCAAAGAGCAGTTTTGAAACACTCTTTTTGTAGAATCTGCAAGTGTTCATTTGGAGCGTTTTGAGGCCTACGGTGGAAAAGGAAATATGTTCACATAAAACCTAGACAGAAGCATTCTTTGAAACTTCTTTATGATGTGTGCCTTCACCTCACAGAGTTGAACCTTCCTTTTCATGGAGCAGTTTGGAAAGAGTCTCTTTGCAGCATCTGCAAGTGGATATTTGGAGCCCTTTCAGGCCTTCGTTGGAAACGGGAATATCTTCCCACAAAAACTAAACAGAAGCGTTCTGTGAAACTGCTTTGTGTAGTATGAATCCAACTCACAGAGTTGAACACTTCTTTTGAAAGAGTAGTTTGGAAACACTCTTTTTGTAGAATCTGCAAGTGTTCATTTGGAGTGCTTTGAGGCCTATGGTTGAAAAGGAAATATCTTCACATAAAACCTAGACAGAAGCATTCTTTGAAACTTCTTTATGATGTGTGCATTCAACTCACAGAGTTGAACCTTCCTTTTCATGGAGAGGTTTGGAAAGAGTCTTTTTGCAGCATCTGCAAGTGGATATTTGGAGCTCTTTCAGGCCTTCGTTAGAAACGGGAATATCTTCCCATAAAAACTGGACAGAAGCATTCTCACAAACTGCTTTGTGATGTGTGTGTTTAACTCACATAGTTGAACCTTTCCTTTGCTAGAGCAGTTATGAAACACTCTTTTTGTAGAATCTGCAAGTGTTCATTTGGAGCGATTTGAGGCCTATGGTGGAAAAGGAAATATCTTCACTTGTAAACCAGGCAGAAGCATTCTCAGAAACCTCTTTATGATGTGTGCATTCAACTCGGAGAGAGAAGCCTTCCTTTTGATAGAGCAGTTTTGAAACTCTGTTTTTGCAGCATCTGCAAGTGGATATTTGGAGCCCCTTCAGGCCTTCGTTGGAAACGGGAATATCTTCCCATGAAAACTAAACAGAAGCGTTCTGTGAAACTGCTTTGTGTAGTATGAATCCAACTCACAGAGTTGAACACTTCTTTTCAAAGAGCAGTTTTGAAACACTCTTTTTGTAGAATCTGCAAGTGTTCATTTGGAGCGTTTTGAGGCCTATGGTGGAAAAGGAAATATGTTCACATAAAACCTAGACAGAAGCATTCTTTGAAACTTCTTTATGATATGTGCCTTCACCTCACAGAGTTGAACCTTCCTTTTCATGGAGCAGTTTGGAAAGAGTCTCTTTGCAGCATCTGCAAGTGGATATTTGGAGCCTTTTCAGGCCTTCGTTGGAAACGGGAATATCTTCCCATAAAAACTAAACAGAAGCGTTCTGTGAAACTGCTTTGTGTAGTATGAATCCAACTCACAGAGTTGAACACTTCTTTTGAAAGAGCAGTTTTGAAACACTCTTTTTGTAGAATCTGCAAGTGTTCATTTGGAGTGCTTTGAGGCCTATGGTGGAAAAGGAAATATCTTCACATAAAACCTAGACAGAAGCATTCTTGAAACTTCTTTATGATGTGTGCATTCAACTCACAGAGTTGAACCTTCCTTTTCATGGAGAGGTTTGGAAAGAGTCTTTTTGCAGCATCTGCAAGTGGATATTTGGAGCTCTTTCAGGCCTTCGTTAGAAACGGGAATATCTTCCCATAAAAACTGGACAGAAGCATTCTCACAAACTGCTTTGTGATGTGTGTGTTTAACTTACATAGTTGAACCTTTCCTTTGCTAGAGCAGTTATGAAACACTCTTTTTGTAGAATCTGCAAGTGTTCATTTGGAGCGCTTTGAGGCCTATGGTGGAAAAGGAAATATCTTCACTTGTAAACCAGGCAGAAGCATTCTCAGAAACCTCTTTATGATGTGTCCATTCAACTCGGAGAGAGAAGCCTTCCTTTTGATAGAGCAGTTTTGAAACTCTGTTTTTGCAGCATCTGCAAGTGGATATTTGGAGCCCCTTCATGCCTTCGTTGGAAACGGGAATATCTTCCCATAAAAACTAAACAGAAGCGTTCTGTGAAACTGCTTTGTGTAGTATGAATCCAACTCACAGAGTTGAACACTTCTTTTCAAAGAGCAGTTTTGAAACACTCTTTTTGTAGAATCTGCAAGTGTTCATTTGGAGCGTTTTGAGGCCTATGGTGGAAAAGGAAATATCTTCACATAAAACCTAGACAGAAGCATTCTTTGAAACTTCTTTATGATGTGTGCCTTCACCTCACAGAGTTGAACCTTCCTTTTCATGGAGCAGTTTGGAAAGAGTCTCTTTGCAGCATCTGCAAGTGGATATTTGGAGCCCTTTCAGGCCTTCGTTGGAAACGGGAATATCTTCCCATAAAAACTAAACAGAAGCGTTCTGTGAAACTGCTTTGTGTAGTATGAATCCAACTCACAGAGTTGAACACTTCTTTTGAAAGAGCAGTTTTGAAACACTCTTTTTGTAGAATCTGCAAGTGTTCATTTGGAGCGCTTTGAGGCCTATGGTGGAAAAGGAAATATCTTCACTTGTAAACCAGGTAGAAGCATTCTCAGAAACCTCTTTATGATGTGTGCATTCAACTCGGAGAGAGAAGCCTTCCTTTTGATAGAGCAGTTTTGAAACTCTGTTTTTGCAGCATCTGCAAGTGGATATTTGGAGCCCCTTCAGGCCTTCGTTGGAAACGGGAATATCTTCCCATAAAAACTAAACAGAAGCGTTCTGTGAAACTGCTTTGTGTAGTATGAATCCAACTCACAGAGTTGAACACTTCTTTTCAAAGAGCAGTTTTGAAACACTCTTTTTGTAGAATCTGCAAGTGTTCATTTGGAGCGTTTTGAGGCCTATGGTTGAAAAGGAAATATCTTCACATAAAACCTAGACAGAAGCATTCTTTGAAACTTCTTTATGATGTGTGCATTCAACTCACAGAGTTGAACCTTCCTTTTCATGGAGAGGTTTGGAAAGAGTCTTTTTGCAGCATCTGCAAGTGGATATTTGGAGCTCTTTCATGCCTTCGTTAGAAACGGGAATATCTTCCCATAAAAACTGGACAGAAGCATTCTCACAAACTGCTTTGTGATGTGTGTGTTTAACTCACATAGTTGAACCTTTCCTTTGCTAGAGCAGTTATGAAACACTCTTTTTGTAGAATCTGCAAGTGTTCATTTGGAGCGATTTGAGGCCTATGGTGGAAAAGGAAATATCTTCACTTGTAAACCAGGCAGAAGCATTCTCAGAAACCTCTTTATGATGTGTGCATTCAACTCGGAGAGAGAAGCCTTCCTTTTGATAGAGCAGTTTTGAAACTCTGTTTTTGCAGCATCTGCAAGTGGATATTTGGAGCCCCTTCAGGCCTTCGTTGGAAACGGGAATATCTTCCCATGAAAACTAAACAGAAGCGTTCTGTGAAACTGCTTTGTGTAGTATGAATCCAACTCACAGAGTTGAACACTTCTTTTCAAAGAGCAGTTTTGAAACACTCTTTTTGTAGAATCTGCAAGTGTTCATTTGGAGCGTTTTGACGCCTATGGTGGAAAAGGAAATATCTTCACATAAAACCTAGACAGAAGCATTCTTTGAAACTTCTTTATGATATGTGCCTTCACCTCACAGAGTTGAACCTTCCTTTTCATGGAGCAGTTTGGAAAGAGTCTTTTTGCAGCATCTGCAAGTGGATATTTGGAGCCCTTTCAGGCCTTCGTTGGAAACGGGAATATCTTCCATAAAAACTAAACAGAAGCGTTCTGTGAAACTGCTTTGTGTAGTATGAATCCAACTCACAGAGTTGAACACTTCTTTTGAAAGAGCAGTTTTGAAACACTCTTTTTGTAGAATCTGCAAGTGTTCATTTGGAGCGCTTTGAGGCCTATGGTGGAAAAGGAAATATCTTCACTTCTAAACCAGGCAGAAGCATTCTCAGAAACCTCTTTATGATGTGTGCATTCAACTCGGAGAGAGAAGCCTTCCTTTTGATAGAGCAGTTTTGAAACTCTGTTTTTGCAGCATCTGCAAGTGGATATTTGGAGCCCCTTCAGGCCTTCGTTGGAAACGGGAATATCTTCCCATAAAAACTAAACAGAAGCGTTCTGTGAAACTGCTTTGTGTAGTATGAATCCAACTCACAGAGTTGAACACTTCTTTTCAAAGAGCAGTTTTGAAACACTCTCTTTGTAGAATCTGCAAGTGTTCATTTGGAGCGCTTTTAGGCCTATGGTGGAAAAGGAAATATCTTCACATAAAACCTAGACAGAAGCATTCTTTGAAACTTTTTTATGATGTGTGCCTTCAACTCACAGAGTTGAACCTTCCTTTTCATGGAGCAGATTGGAAAGAGTCTTTTTGCAGCATCTGCAAGTGGATATTTGGAGCCATTTCGGGCCTTCGTTGGAAACGGGAATATCTTCCCATAAAAACTAAACAGAAGCGTTCTGTGAAACTGCTTTGTGTAGTATGAATCCAACTCACAGAGTTGAACACTTCTATTGAAAGAGCAGTTTTGAAACACTCTTTTTGTAGAATCTGCAAGTTTTCATTTGGAGTGCTTTGAGGCCTATGGTGGAAAAGGAAATATCTTCACATAAAACCTAGACAGAAGCATTCTTTGAAACTTCTTTATGATGTGTGCATTCAACTCACAGAGTTGAACCTTCCTTTTCATGGAGAGGTTTGGAAAGAGTCTTTTTGCAGCATCTGCAAGTGGATATTTGGAGCTCTTTCAGGCCTTCCTTAGAAACGGGAATATCTTCCCATAAAAACTGGACAGAAGCATTCTCACAAACTGCTTTGTGATGTGTGTGTTTAACTCACATAGTTGAACCTTTCCTTTGCTAGAGCAGTTATGAAACACTCTTTTTGTAGGATCTGCAAGTGTTCATTTGGAGCGCTTTGAGGCCTATGGTGGAAAAGGAAATATCTTCACTTGTAAACCAGGCAGAAGCATTCTCAGAAACCTCTTTATGATGTGTGCATTCAACTCGGAGAGAGAAGCCTTCCTTTTGATAGAGCAGTTTTGAAACTCTGTTTTTGCAGCATCTGCAAGTGGATATTTGGAGCTCCTTCAGGCCTTCGTTGGAAACGGGAATATCTTCCCATAAAAACTAAACAGAAGCGTTCTGTGAAACTGCTTTGTGTAGTATGAATCCAACTCACAGAGTTGAACACTTCTTTTCAAAGAGCAGTTTTGAAACACTCTTTTTGTAGAATCTGCAAGTGTTCATTTGGAGCGTTTTGACGCCTATGGTGGAAAAGGAAATATCTTCACATAAAACCTAGACAGAAGCATTCTTTGAAACTTCTTTATGATATGTGCCTTCACCTCACAGAGTTGAACCTTCCTTTTCATGGAGCAGTTTGGAAAGAGTCTCTTTGCAGCATCTGCAAGTGGATATTTGGAGCCCTTTCAGGCTTTCGTTGGAAACGGGAATATCTTCCGATAAAAACTAAACAGAAGCGTTCTGTGAAACTGCTTTGTGTAGTATGAATCCAACTCACAGAGTTGAACACTTCTTTTGAAAGAGCAGTTTTGAAACACTCTTTTTGTAGAATCTGCAAGTGTTCATTTGGAGCGCTTTGAGGCCTATGGTGGAAAAGGAAATATCTTCAGTTGTAAACCAGGCAGAAGCATTCTCAGAAACCTCTTTATGATGTGTGCATTCAACTCAGAGAGAGAAGCCTTCCTTTTGATAGAGCAGTTTTGAAACTCTGTTTTTGCAGCATCTGCAAGTGGATATTTGGAGCCCCTTCAGGCCTTCGTTGGAAACGGGAATATCTTCCCATAAAAACTAAACAGAAGCGTTCTGTGAAACTGCTTTGTGTAGTATGAATCCAACTCACAGAGTTGAACACTTCTTTTCAAAGAGCAGTTTTGAAACACTCTTTTTGTAGAATCTGCAAGTGTTCCTTTGGAGCGTTTTGAGGCCTATGGTGGAAAAGGAAATATCTTCACATAAAACCTAGACAGAAGCATTCTTTGAAACTTCTTTATGATGTGTGCCTTCACCTCACAGAGTTGAAAATTCCTTTTCATGGAGCAGTTTGGAAAGAGTCTCTTTGCAGCATCTGCAAGTGGATATTTGGAGCCCTTTCAGGCCTTCGTTGGAAACGGGAATATC
The DNA here is from genome assembly GCF_028885625.2 of Pongo pygmaeus. Taxonomy (NCBI): domain Eukaryota; kingdom Metazoa; phylum Chordata; class Mammalia; order Primates; family Hominidae; genus Pongo; species Pongo pygmaeus. The sequence continues at coordinate 30,747,983 of NC_072393.2, forward strand.
TTCCCATAAAAACTAAACAGAAGCGTTATGTGAAACTGCTTTGTGTAGTATGAATCCAACTCACAGAGTTGAACACTTCTTTTGAAAGAGCAGTTTTGAAACACTCTTTTTGTAGAATCTGCAAGTGTTCATTTGGAGTGCTTTGAGGCCTATGGTGGAAAAGGAAATATCTTCACATAAAACCTAGACAGAAGCATTCTTGAAACTTCTTTATGATGTGTGCATTCAACTCACAGAGTTGAACCTTCCTTTTCATGGAGAGGTTTGGAAAGAGTCTTTTTGCAGCATCTGCCAGTGGATATTTGGAGCTCTTTCAGGCCTTCGTTAGAAACGGGAATATCTTCCCATAAAAACTGGACAGAAGCATTCTCACAAACTGCTTTGTGATGTGTGTGTTTAACTCACATAGTTGAACCTTTCCTTTGCTAGAGCAGTTATGAAACACTCTTTTTGTAGAATCTGCAAGTGTTCATTTGGAGCGCTTTGAGGCCTATGGTGGAAAAGGAAATATCTTCACTTGTAAACCAGGCAGAAGCATTCTCAGAAACCTCTTTATGATGTGTCCATTCAACTCGGAGAGAGAAGCCTTCCTTTTGATAGAGCAGTTTTGAAACTCTGTTTTTGCAGCATCTGCAAGTGGATATTTGGAGCCCCTTCAGGCCTTCGTTGGAAACGGGAATATCTTCCCATAAAAACTAAACAGAAGCGTTCTGTGAAACTGCTTTGTGTAGTATGAATCCAACTCACAGAGTTGAACACTTCTTTTCAAAGAGCAGTTTTGAAACACTCTTTTTGTAGAATCTGCAAGTGTTCATTTGGAGCGTTTTGAGGCCTATGGTGGAAAAGGAAATATCTTCACATAAAACCTAGACAGAAGCATTCTTTGAAACTTCTTTATGATGTGTGCCTTCACCTCACAGAGTTGAACCTTCCTTTTCATGGAGCAGTTTGGAAAGAGTCTCTTTGCAGCATCTGCAAGTGGATATTTGGAGCCCTTTCAGGCCTTCGTTGGAAACGGGAATATCTTCCCATAAAAACTAAACAGAAGCGTTCTGTGAAACTGCTTTGTGTAGTATGAATCCAACTCACAGAGTTGAACACTTCTTTTGAAAGAGCAGTTTTGAAACACTCTTTTTGTAGAATCTGCAAGTGTTCATTTGGAGCGCTTTGAGGCCTATGGTGGAAAAGGAAATATCTTCACTTGTAAACCAGGCAGAAGCATTCTCAGAAACCTCTTTATGATGTGTGCATTCAACTCGGAGAGAGAAGCCTTCCTTTTGATAGAGCAGTTTTGAAACTCTGTTTTTGCAGCATCTGCAAGTGGATATTTGGAGCCCCTTCAGGCCTTCGTTGGAAACGGGAATATCTTCCCATAAAAACTAAACAGAAGCGTTCTGTGAAACTGCTTTGTGTAGTATGAATCCAACTCACAGAGTTGAACACTTCTTTTCAAAGAGCAGTTTTGAAACACTCTTTTTGTAGAATCTGCAAGTGTTCATTTGGAGCGTTTTGAGGCCTACGGTGGAAAAGGAAATATGTTCACATAAAACCTAGACAGAAGCATTCTTTGAAACTTCTTTATGATGTGTGCCTTCACCTCACAGAGTTGAACCTTCCTTTTCATGGAGCAGTTTGGAAAGAGTCTCTTTGCAGCATCTGCAAGTGGATATTTGGAGCCCTTTCAGGCCTTCGTTGGAAACGGGAATATCTTCCCATAAAAACTAAACAGAAGCGTTCTGTGAAACTGCTTTGTGTAGTATGAATCCAACTCACAGAGTTGAACACTTCTTTTGAAAGAGTAGTTTGGAAACACTCTTTTTGTAGAATCTGCAAGTGTTCATTTGGAGTGCTTTGAGGCCTATGGTTGAAAAGGAAATATCTTCACATAAAACCTAGACAGAAGCATTCTTTGAAACTTCTTTATGATGTGTGCATTCAACTCACAGAGTTGAACCTTCCTTTTCATGGAGAGGTTTGGAAAGAGTCTTTTTGCAGCATCTGCAAGTGGATATTTGGAGCTCTTTCAGGCCTTCGTTAGAAACGGGAATATCTTCCCATAAAAACTGGACAGAAGCATTCTCACAAACTGCTTTGTGATGTGTGTGTTTAACTCACATAGTTGAACCTTTCCTTTGCTAGAGCAGTTATGAAACACTCTTTTTGTAGAATCTGCAAGTGTTCATTTGGAGCGCTTTGAGGCCTATGGTGGAAAAGGAAATATCTTCACTTGTAAACCAGGCAGAAGCATTCTCAGAAACCTCTTTATGATGTGTGCATTCAACTCGGAGAGAGAAGCCTTCCTTTTGATAGAGCTGTTTTGAAACTCTGTTTTTGCAGCATCTGCAAGTGGATATTTGGAGCCCCTTCAGGCCTTCGTTGGAAACGGGAATATCTTCCCATAAAAACTAAACAGAAGCGTTCTGTGAAACTGCTTTGTGTAGTATGAATCCAACTCACAGAGTTGAACACTTCTTTTCAAAGAGCAGTTTTGAAACACTCTTTTTGTAGAATCTGCCAGGGTTCATTTGGAGCGTTTTGAGGCCTATGGTGGAAAAGGAAATATCTTCACATAAAACCTAGACAGAAGCATTCTTTGAAACTTCTTTATGATGTGTGCCTTCACCTCACAGAGTTGAACCTTCCTTTTCATGGAGCAGTTTGGAAAGAGTCTCTTTGCAGCATCTGCAAGTGGATATTTGGAGCCCTTTCAGGCCTTCGTTGGAAACGGGAATATCTTCCCATAAAAATTAAACAGATGCGTTCTGTGAAACTGCTTTGTGTGGTATGAATCCAACTCACAGAGTTCAACACTTCTTTTCAAAGAGCAGTTTTGAAACACTCTCTTTGTAGAATCTGCAAGTGTTCAATTGGAACGCTTTGAGGCCTATGGTGGAAAAGGAAATATCTTCACTTGTAAACCAGGCAGAAGCATTCTCAGAAACCTCTTTAGGATGTGTGCATTCAACTCGGAGAGAGAAGCCTTCCTTTTGATAGAGCAGTTTTGAAACTCTGTTTTTGCAGCATCTGCAAGTGGATATTTGGAGCCCCTTCAGTCCTTAGTTGGAAACGGGAATATCTTCCCATAAAAACTAAACAGAAGCGTTCTGTGAAACTGCTTTGTGTAGTATGAATCCAACTCACAGAGTTGAACACTTCTTTTCAAAGAGCAGTTTTGAAACACTCTTTTTGTAGAATCTGCAAGTTTTCATTTGGAGCGTTTTGAGGCCTATGGTGGAAAAGGAAATATCTTCACATAAAACCTAGACAGAAGCATTCTTTGAAACTTCTTTATGATGTGTGCCTTCACCTCACAGAGATGAACCTTCCTTTTCATGGAGCAGTTTGGAAAGAGTCTCTTTGCAGCATCTGCAAGTGGATATTTGGAGCCCTTTCAGGCCTTCGTTGGAAACGGGAATATCTTCCCATAAAAATTAAACAGATGCGTTCTGTGAAACTGCTTTGTGTGGTATGAATCCAACTCACAGAGTTCAACACTTCTTTTCAAAGAGCAGTTTTGAAACACTCTCTTTGTAGAATCTGCAAGTGTTCAATTGGAACGCTTTGAGGCCTATGGTGGAAAAGGAAATATCTTCACTTGTAAACCAGGCAGAAGCATTCTCAGAAACCTCTTTAGGATGTGTGCATTCAACTCGGAGAGAGAAGCCTTCCTTTTGATAGAGCAGTTTTGAAACTCTGTTTTTGCAGCATCTGCAAGTGGATATTTGGAGCCCCTTCAGTCCTTAGTTGGAAACGGGAATATCTTCCCATAAAAACTAAACAGAAGCGTTCTGTGAAACTGCTTTGTGTAGTATGAATCCAACTCACAGAGTTGAACACTTCTTTTCAAAGAGCAGTTTTGAAACACTCTTTTTGTAGAATCTGCAAGTTTTCATTTGGAGCGTTTTGAGGCCTATGGTGGAAAAGGAAATATCTTCACATAAAACCTAGACAGAAGCATTCTTTGAAACTTCTTTATGATGTGTGCCTTCACCTCACAGAGTTGAACCTTCCTATTCATGGAGCAGTTTGGAAAGAGTCTCTTTGCAGCATCTGCCAGTGGATATTTGGAGCCCTTTCAGGCCTTCGTTGGAAACGGGATTATCTTCCCATAAAAATTAAACAGAAGTGTTCTGTGAAACTGCTTTGTGTAGTATGAATCCAACTCACAGAGTTCAACACTTCTTTTCAAAGAGCAGTTTTGAAACACTCTCTTTGTAGAATCTGCAAGTGTTCATTTGGAGCGCTTTGAGGCCTATGGTGGAAAAGGAAATATCTTCACTTGTAAACCAGGCAGAAGCATTCTCAGAAACCTCTTTATGATGTGTGCATTCAACTCGGAGAGAGAAGCCTTCCTTTTGATAGAGCAGTTTTGAAACTCTGTTTTTGCAGCATCTGCAAGTGGATATTTGGAGCCCCTTCAGGCCTTCGTTGGAAACGGGAATATCTTCCCATAAAAACTAAACAGAAGCGTTCTGTGAAACTGCTTTGTGTAGTATGAATCCAACTCACAGAGTTGAACACTTCTTTTCAAAGAGCAGTTTTGAAACACTCTTTTTGTAGAATCTGCAAGTGTTCATTTGGAGCGTTTTGAGGCCTATGGTGGAAAAGGAAATATCTTCACATAAAACCTAGACAGAAGCATTCTTTGAAACTTCTTTATGATGTGTGCCTTCACCTCACAGAGTTGAACCTTCCTTTTCATGGAGCAGATTGGAAAGAGTCTCCTTGCAGCATCTGCAAGTACATATTTGGAGCCCATTCAGGCCTTCGTTGGAAACGGGAATATCTTCCCATAAAAACTAAACAGAAGCGTTCTGTGAAACTGCTTTGTGTAGTATGAATCCAACTCACAGAGTTCAACACTTCTTTTCAAAGAGCAGTTTTGAAACACTCTTTTTGTAGAATCTGCAAGTGTTCATTTGGAGCGCTTTGAGGCCTATGGTGGAAAAGGAAATATCTTCACTTGTAAACCAGGCAGAAGCATTCTCAGAAACCTCTTTATGATGTGGGCATTCAACTCGGAGAGAGAAGCCTTCCTTTTGATAGAGCAGTTTTGAAACTCTGTTTTTGCAGCATCTGCAAGTGGATATTTGGAGCCCCTTCAGGCCTTCGTTTGAAACGGGAATATCTTCCCATAAAAACTAAACAGAAGCGTTCTGTGAAACTGCTTTGTGTAGTATGAATCCAACTCACAGAGTTGAACACTTCTTTTCAAAGAGCAGTTTTGAAACACTCTTTTTGTAGAATCTGCAAGTGTTCATTTGGAGCGCTTTGAGGCCTATGGTGGAAAAGGAAACATCTTCACTTGTAAACCAGGCAGAAGCATTCTCAGAAACCTCTTTATGATGTGTGCATTCAACTCGGAGAGAGAAGCCTTCCTTTTGATAGAGCTGTTTTGAAACTCTGTTTTTGCAGCATCTGCAAGTGGATATTTGGAGCCCCTTCAGGCCTTCGTTGGAAACGGGAATATCTTCCCATAAAAACTAAACAGAAGCGTTCTGTGAAACTGCTTTGTGTAGTATGAATCCAACTCACAGAGTTGAACACTTCTTTTCAAAGAGCAGTTTTGAAACACTCTTTTTGTAGAATCTGCAAGTGTTCATTTGGAGCGCTTTGAGGCCTATGGTGGAAAAGGAAATATCTTCACTTGTAAACCAGGCAGAAGCATTCTCAGAAACCTCTTTATGATGTGTGCATTCAACTCGGAGAGAGAAGCCTTCCTTTTGATAGAGCAGTTTTGAAACTCTGTTTTTGCAGCATCTGCAAGTGGATATTTGGAGCCCCTTCAGGCCTTCGTTGGAAACGGGAATATCTTCCCATAAAAACTAAACAGAAGCGTTCTGTGAAACTGCTTTGTGTAGTATGGATCCAACTCACAGAGTTCAACACTTCTTTTCAAAGAGCAGTTTTGAAACACTCTTTTTGTAGAATCTGCAAGTGTTCATTTGGAGCGTTTTGAGGCCTATGGTGGAAAAGGAAATATCTTCACATAAAACCTAGACAGAAGCATTCTTTGAAACTTCTTTATGATGTGTGCCTTCACCTCACAGAGTTGAACCTTCCTTTTCATGGAGCAGATTGGAAAGAGTCTCTTTGCAGCATCTGCAAGTGCATATTTGGAGCCCATTCAGGCCTTCGTTGGAAACGGGAATATCTTCCCATAAAAACTAAACAGAAGCGTTCTGTGAAACTGCTTTGTGTAGTATGAATCCAACTCACAGAGTTCAACACTTCTTTTCAAAGAGCAGTTTTGAAACACTCTTTTTGTAGAATCTGCAAGTGTTCATTTGGAGCGCTTTGAGGCCTATGATGGAAAAGGAAATATCTTCACATAAAACCTAGACAGAAGCATTCTTTGAAACTTTTTTATGACGTGTGCCTTCAACTCACAGAGTTGAACCTTCCTTTTCATGGAGCAGTTTGGAAAGAGTCTTTTTGCAGCATCTGGAAGTGGATATTTGGAGCCATTTCAGGCGTTCGTTGGAAACGGGAATATCTTCCCATAAAAACTAAACAGAAGCGTTCTGTGAAACTGCTTTGTGTAGTATGAATCCAACTCACAGAGTTGAACACTTCTTTTGAAAGAGCAGTTTTGAAACACTCTTTTTGTAGAATCTGCAAGTGTTCATTTGGAGCGCTTTGAGGCCTATGGTGGAAAAGGAAACATCTTCACTTGTAAACCAGGCAGAAGCATTCTCAGAAACCTCTTTATGATGTGTGCATTCAACTCGGAGAGAGAAGCCTTCCTTTTGATAGAGCAGTTTTGAAACTCTGTTTTTGCAGCATCTGCAAGTGGATATTTGGAGCCCCTTCAGGCCTTCGTTGGAAACGGGAATATCTTCCCATAAAAACTAAACAGAAGCGTTCTGTGAAACTGCTTTGTGTAGTATGAATCCAACTCACAGAGTTGAACACTTCTTTTCAAAGAGCAGTTTTGAAACACTCTTTTTGTAGAATCTGCAAGTTTTCATTTGGAGTGCTTTGAGGCCTATGGTGGAAAAGGAAATATTTTCACATAAAACCTAGACAGAAGCATTCTTTGAAACTTCTTTATGATGTGTGCATTCAACTCACAGAGTTGAACCTTCCTTTTCATGGAGAGGTTTGGAAAGAGTCTTTTTACAGCATCTGCAAGTGGATATTTGGAGCTCTTTCAGGCCTTCGTTAGAAACGGGAATATCTTCCCATAAAAACTGGACAGAAGCATTCTCACAAACTGCTTTGTGATGTGTGTGTTTAACTCACATAGTTGAACCTTTCCTTTGCTAGAGCAGTTATGAAACACTCTTTTTGTAGAATCTGCAAGTGTTCATTTGGAGCGCTTTGAGGCCTATGGTGGAAAAGAAAATATCTTCACTTGTAAACCAGGCAGAAGCATTCTCAGAAACCTCTTTATGATGTGTGCATTCAACTCGGAGAGAGAAGCCTTCCTTTTGATAGAGCAGTTTTGAAACTCTGTTTTTGCAGCATCTGCAAGTGGATATTTGGAGCCACTTCAGGCCTTTGTTGGAAACGGGAATATCTTCCCATAAAAACTAAACAGAAGCGTTCTGTGAAACTGCTTTGTGTAGTATGAATCCAACTCACAGAGTTGAACACTTCTTTTCAAAGAGCAGTTTTGAAACACTCTTTTTGTAGAATCTGCAAGTGTTCATTTGGAGCGCTTTGAGGCCTATGGTGGAAAAGGAAACATCTTCACTTGTAAACCAGGCAGAAGCATTCTTTGAAACTTCTTTATGATGTGTGCCTTCACCTCACAGAGTTGAACCTTCCTTTTCATGGAGCAGTTTGGAAAGAGTCTCTTTGCAGCATCTGCAAGTGGATATTTGGAGCCCTTTCAGGCCTTCGTTCGAAACGGGAATATCTTCCCATAAAAACTAAACAGAAGCGTTCTGTGAAACTGCTTTGTGTAGTATGAATCCAACTCACAGAGTTGAACACTTCTTTTGAAAGAGTAGTTTGGAAACACTCTTTTTGTAGAATCTGCAAGTGTTCATTTGGAGTGCTTTGAGGCCTATGGTTGAAAAGGAAATATCTTCACATAAAACCTAGACAGAAGCATTCTTTGAAACTTCTTTATGATGTGTGCATTCAACTCACAGAGTTGAACCTTCCTTTTCATGGAGAGGTTTGGAAAGAGTCTTTTTGCAGCATCTGCAAGTGGATATTTGGAGCTCTTTCAGGCCTTCGTTAGAAACGGGAATATCTTCCCATAAAAACTGGACAGAAGCATTCTCACAAACTGCTTTGTGATGTGTGTGTTTAACTCACATAGTTGAACCTTTCCTTTGCTAGAGCAGTTATGAAACACTCTTTTTGTAGAATCTGCAAGTGTTCATTTGGAGCGATTTGAGGCCTATGGTGGAAAAGGAAATATCTTCACTTGTAAACCAGGCAGAAGCATTCTCAGAAACCTCTTTATGATGTGTGCATTCAACTCGGAGAGAGAAGCCTTCCTTTTGATAGAGCAGTTTTGAAACTCTGTTTTTGCAGCATCTGCAAGTGGATATTTGGAGCCCCTTCAGGCCTTCGTTGGAAACGGGAATATCTTCCCATGAAAACTAAACAGAAGCGTTCTGTGAAACTGCTTTGTGTAGTATGAATCCAACTCACAGAGTTGAACACTTCTTTTCAAAGAGCAGTTTTGAAACACTCTTTTTGTAGAATCTGCAAGTGTTCATTTGGAGCGTTTTGAGGCCTATGGTGGAAAAGGAAATATGTTCACATAAAACCTAGACAGAAGCATTCTTTGAAACTTCTTTATGATATGTGCCTTCACCTCACAGAGTTGAACCTTCCTTTTCATGGAGCAGTTTGGAAAGAGTCTCTTTGCAGCATCTGCAAGTGGATATTTGGAGCCCTTTCAGGCCTTCGTTGGAAACGGGAATATCTTCCCATAAAAACTAAACAGAAGCGTTCTGTGAAACTGCTTTGTGTAGTATGAATCCAACTCACAGAGTTGAACACTTCTTTTCAAAGAGCAGTTTTGAAACACTCTTTTTGTAGAATCTGCAAGTGTTCATTTGGAGCGCTTTGAGGCCTATGGTGGAAAAGGAAACATCTTCACTTGTAAACCAGGCAGAAGCATTCTCAGAAACCTCTTTATGATGTGTGCATTCAACTCGGAGAGAGAAGCCTTCCTTTTGATAGAGCTGTTTTGAAACTCTGTTTTTGCAGCATCTGCAAGTGGATATTTGGAGCCCCTTCAGGCCTTCGTTGGAAACGGGAATATCTTCCCATAAAAACTAAACAGAAGCGTTCTGTGAAACTGCTTTGTGTAGTATGAATCCAACTCACAGAGTTGAACACTTCTTTTCAAAGAACAGTTTTGAAACACTCTTTTTGTAGAATCTGCCAGGGTTCATTTGGAGCGTTTTGAGGCCTATGGTGGAAAAGGAAATATCTTCACATAAAACCTAGACAGAAGCATTCTTTGAAACTTCTTTATGATGTGTGCCTTCACCTCACAGAGATGAACCTTCCTTTTCATGGAGCAGTTTGGAAAGAGTCTCTTTGCAGCATCTGCAAGTGGATATTTGGAGCCCTTTCAGGCCTTCGTTGGAAACGGGAATATCTTCCCATAAAAATTAAACAGATGCGTTCTGTGAAACTGCTTTGTGTAGTATGAATCCAACTCACAGAGTTCAACACTTCTTTTCAAAGAGCAGTTTTGAAACACTCTCTTTGTAGAATCTGCAAGTGTTCAATTGGAACGCTTTGAGGCCTATGGTGGAAAAGGAAATATCTTCACTTGTAAACCAGGCAGAAGCATTCTCAGAAACCTCTTTAGGATGTGTGCATTCAACTCGGAGAGAGAATCCTTCCTTTTGATAGAGCAGTTTTGAAACTCTGTTTTTGCAGCATCTGCAAGTGGATATTTGGAGCCCCTTCAGTCCTTAGTTGGAAACGGGAATATCTTCCCATAAAAACTAAACAGAAGCGTTCTGTGAAACTGCTTTGTGTAGTATGAATCCAACTCACAGAGTTGAACACTTCTTTTCAAAGAGCAGTTTTGAAACACTCTTTTTGTAGAATCTGCAAGTTTTCATTTGGAGCGTTTTGAGGCCTATGGTGGAAAAGGAAATATCTTCACATAAAACCTAGACAGAAGCATTCTTTGAAACTTCTTTATGATGTGTGCCTTCACCTCACAGAGTTGAACCTTCCTTTTCATGGAGCAGTTTGGAAAGAGTCTCTTTGCAGCATCTGCAAGTGGATATTTGGAGCCGTTTCAGGCCTTCGTTGGAAACGGGAATATCTTCCCATAAAAACTAAACAGAAGCGTTCTGTGAAACTGCTTTGTGTACTATGAATCCAACTCACAGAGTTGAACACTTCTTTTGAAAGAGCAGTTTTGAAACACTCTTTTTGTAGAATCTGCAAGTGTTCATTTGGAGCGCTTTGAGGCCTATGGTGGAAAAGGAAACATCTTCACTTGTAAACCAGGCAGAAGCATTCTCAGAAACCTCTTTATGATGTGTGCATTCAACTCGGAGAGAGAAGCCTTCCTTTTGATAGAGCAGTTTTGAAACTCTGTTTTTGCAGCATCTGCAAGTGGATATTTGGAGCCCCTTCAAGCCTTCGTTGGAAACGGGAATATCTTCCCATAAAAACTAAACAGAAGCGTTCTGTGAAACTGCTTTGTGTAGAGTGAATCCAACTCACAGAGTTGAACACTTCTTTTCAAAGAGCAGTTTTGAAACACTCTTTTTGTAGAATCTGCAAGTGTTCATTTGGAGCGTTTTGAGGCCTAAGGTGGAAAAGGAAATATCTTCACATAAAACCTAGACAGAAGCATTCTTTGAAACTTCTTTATGATGTGTGCCTTCACCTCACAGAGTTGAACCTCCCTTTTCATGGAGCAGTTTGGAAAGAGTCTCTTTGCAGCATCTGCAAGTGGATATTTGGAGCCCTTTCAGGCCTTCGTTGGAAACGGGAATATCTTCCCATAAAAACTAAACAGAAGCGTTCTGTGAAACTGCTTTGTGTAGTATGAATCCAACTCACAGAGTTGAACACTTCTTTTGAAAGAGCAGTTTTGAAACACTCTTTTTGTAGAATCTGCAAGTGTTCATTTGGAGCGCTTTGAGGCCTACGGTGGAAAAGGAAATATCTTCACTTGTAAACCAGGCAGAAGCATTCTCAGAAACCTCTTTATGATGTGTGCATTCAACTCGGAGAGAGAAGCCTTCCTTTTGATAGAGCTGTTTTGAAACTCTGTTTTTGCAGCATCTGCAAGTGGATATTTGGAGCCCCTTCAGGCCTTCGTTGGAAACGGGAATATCTTCCCATAAAAACTAAACAGAAGCGTTCTGTGAAACTGCTTTGTGTAGTATGAATCCAACTCACAGAGTTGAACACTTCTTTTCAAAGAGCAGTTTTGAAACACTCTTTTTGTAGAATCTGCCAGGGTTCATTTGGAGCGTTTTGAGGCCTATGGTGGAAAAGGAAATATCTTCACATAAAACCTAGACAGAAGCATTCTTTGAAACTTCTTTATGATGTGTACCTTCACCTCACAGAGATGAACCTTCCTTTTCATGGAGCAGTTTGGAAAGAGTCTCTTTGCAGCATCTGCAAGTGGATATTTGGAGCCCTTTCAGGCCTTCGTTGGAAACTGGAATATCTTCCCATAAAAATTAAACAGATGCGTTCTGTGAAACTGCTTTGTGTAGTATGAATCCAACTCACAGAGTTCAACACTTCTTTTCAAAGAGCAGTTTTGAAACACTCTCTTTGTAGAATCTGCAAGTGTTCAATTGGAACGCTTTGAGGCCTATGGTGGAATAGGAAATATCTTCACTTGTAAACCAGGCAGAAGCATTCTCAGAAACCTCTTTAGGATGTGTGCATTCAACTCGGAGAGAGAATCCTTCCTTTTGATAGAGCAGTTTTGAAACTCTGTTTTTGCAGCATCTGCAAGTGGATATTTGGAGCCCCTTCAGTCCTTAGTTGGAAACGGGAATATCTTCCCATAAAAACTAAACAGAAGCGTTCTGTGAAACTGCTTTGTGTAGTATGAATCCAACTCACAGAGTTGAACACTTCTTTTCAAAGAGCAGTTTTGAAACACTCTTTTTGTAGAATCTGCTAGTTTTCATTTGGAGCGTTTTGAGGCCTATGGTGGAAAAGGAAATATCTTCACATAAAACCTAGACAGAAGCATTCTTTGAAACTTCTTTATGATGTGTGCCTTCACCTCACAGAGTTGAACCTTCCTTTTCATGGAGCAGTTTGGAAAGACTCTCTTTGCAGCATCTGCAAGTGGATATTTGGAGCCCTTTCAGGCCTTCGTTGGAAACGGGAATATCTTCCCATAAAAATTAAACAGAAGTGTTCTGTGAAACTGCTTTGTGTAGTATGAATCCAACTCACAGAGTTCAACACTTCTTTTCAAAGAGCAGTTTTGAAACACTCTCTTTGTAGAATCTGCAAGTGTTCATTTGGAGCGCTTTGAGGCCTATGGTGGAAAAGGAAATATCTTCACTTGTAAACCAGGCAGAAGCATTCTCAGAAACCTCTTTATGATGTGTGCATTCAACTCGGAGAGAGAAGCCTTCCTTTTGATAGAGCAGTTTTGAAACTCTGTTTTTGCAGCATCTGCAAGTGGATATTTGGAGCCCCTTCAGGCCTTCGTTGGAAACGGGAATATCTTCCCATAAAAACTAAACAGAAGCGTGCTGTGAAACTGCTTTGTGTAGTATGGATCCAACTCACAGAGTTCAACACTTCTTTTCAAAGAGCAGTTTTGAAACACTCTTTTTGTAGAATCTGCAAGTGTTCATTTGGAGCGTTTTGAGGCCTATGGTGGAAAAGGAAATATCTTCACATAAAACCTAGACAGAAGCATTCTTTGAAACTTCTTTATGATGTGTGCCTTCACCTCACAGAGTTGAACCTTCCTTTTCATGGAGCAGATTGGAAAGAGTCTCTTTGCAGCATCTGCAAGTGCATATTTGGAGCCCATTCAGGCCTTCGTTGGAAACGGGAATATCTTCCCATAAAAACTAAACAGAAGCGTTCTGTGAAACTGCTTTGTGTAGTATGAATCCAACTCACAGAGTTGAACACTTCTTTTGAAAGAGCAGTTTTGAAACACTCTTTTTGTAGAATCTGCAAGTGTTCATTTGGAGCGCTTTGAGGCCTATGGTGGAAAAGGAAACATCCTCACTTGTAAACCAGGCAGAAGCATTCTCAGAAACCTCTTTATGATGTGTGCATTCAACTCGGAGAGAGAAGCCTTCGTTTTGATAGAGCCGTTTTGAAACTCTGTTTTTGCAGCATCTGCAAGTGGATATTTTGAGCCCCTTCAGGCCTTCGTTGGAAACGAGAATATCTTCCCATAAAAACTAAACAGAAGCGTTCTGTGAAACTGCTTTGTGTAGTATGAATCCAACTCACAGAGTTGAACACTTCTTTTCAAAGAGCAGTTTTGAAACACTCTCTTTGTAGAATCTGCAAGTGTTCATTTGGAGCGCTTTGAGGCCTATGGTGGAAAAGGAAATATCTTCACATAAAACCTAGACAGAAGCATTCTTTGAAACTTTTTTATGATGTGTGCCTTCAACTCACAGAGTTGAACCTTCCTTTTCATGGAGCAGTTTGGAAAGAGTCTTTTTGCAGCATCTGCAAGTGGGTATTTTGAGCCCCTTCAGGCCTTCGTTAGAAACGGGAATATCTTCCCATAAAAACTGGACAGAAGCATTCTCACAAACTGCTTTGTGATGTGTGTGTTTAACTCACATAGTTGAACCTTTCCTTTGCTAGAGCAGTTATGAAACACTCTTTTTGTAGAATCTGCAAGTGTTCATTTGGAGCGCTTTGAGGCCTATGGTGGAAAAGAAAATATCTTCACTTGTAAACCAGGCAGAAGCATTCTCAGAAACCTCTTTATGATGTGTGCATTCAACTCGGAGAGAGAAGCCTTCCTTTTGATAGAGCAGTTTTGAAACTCTGTTTTTGCAGCATCTGCAAGTGGATATTTGGAGCCACTTCAGGCCTTTGTTGGAAACGGGAATATCTTCCCATAAAAACTAAACAGAAGCGTTCTGTGAAACTGCTTTGTGTAGTATGAATCCAACTCACAGAGTTGAACACTTCTTTTCAAAGAGCAGTTTTGAAACACTCTTTTTGTAGAATCTGCAAGTGTTCATTTGGAGCGCTTTGAGGCCTATGGTGGAAAAGGAAATATCTTCACTTGTAAACCAGGCGGAAGCATTCTCAGAAACCTCTTTATGATGTGTGCATTCAACTCGGAGAGAGAAGCCTTCCTTTTGATAGAGCCGTTTTGAAACTCTGTTTTTGCAGCATCTGCAAGTGGATATTTTGAGCCCCTTCAGGCCTTCGTTGGAAACGAGAATATCTTCCCATAAAAACTAAACAGAAGCGTTCTGTGAAACTGCTTTGTGTAGTATGAATCCAACTCACAGAGTTGAACACTTCTTTTCAAAGAGCAGTTTTGAAACACTCTCTTTGTAGAATCTGCAAGTGTTCATTTGGAGCGCTTTGAGGCCTATGGTGGAAAAGGAAATATCTTCACATAAAACCTAGACAGAAGCATTCTTTGAAACTTTTTTATGATGTTTGCCTTCAACACACAGAGTTGAACCTTCCTTTTCATGGAGCAGTTTGGAAAGAGTCTTTTTGCAGCATCTGCAAGTGGATATTTGGAGCCCTTTCAGGCCTTCGTTGGAAACGGGAATATCTTCCCATAAAAACTAAACAGAAGCGTTCTGTGAAACTGCTTTGTGTAGTATGAATCCATCTCACAGAGTTGAACACTTCTTTTCAAAGAGCAGTTTTGAAACACTCTTTTTGTAGAATCTGCAAGTGTTCATTTGGAGCGCTTTGAGGCCTATGGTGGAAAAGGAAATATCTTCACTTGTAAACCAGGCAGAAGCATTCTCAGAAACCTCTTTATGATGTGTGCATTCAACTCGGAGAGAGAAGCCTTCCTTTTGATAGAGCAGTTTTGAAACTCTGTTTTTGCAGCATCTGCAAGTGGATATTTGGAGCCCCTTCAGGCCTTCGTTGGAAACGGGAATATCTTCCCATAAAAACTAAACAGAAGCGTTCTGTGAAACTGCTTTGTGTAGTATGAATCCAACTCACAGAGTTGAACACTTCTTTTCAAAGAGCAGTTTTGAAACACTCTTTTTGTAGAATCTGCAAGTGTTCCTTTGGAGCGTTTTGAGGCCTATGGTGGAAAAGGAAATATCTTCACATAAAACCTAGACAGAAGCATTCTTTGAAACTTCTTTATGATGTGTGCCTTCACCTCACAGAGTTGAAAATTCCTTTTCATGGAGCAGTTTGGAAAGAGTCTCTTTGCAGCATCTGCAAGTGGATATTTGGAGCCCTTTCAGGCCTTCGTTGGAAACGGGAATATCTTCCCATAAAAACTAAACAGAAGCGTTCTGTGAAACTGCTTTGTGTAGTATGAATCCAACTCACAGAGTTGAACTCTTCTTTTGAAAGAGCAGTTTTGAAACACTCTTTTTGTAGAATCTGCAAGTGTTCATTTGGAGTGCTTTGAGGCCTATGGTGGAAAAGGAAATATCTTCACATAAAACCTAGACAGAAGCATTCTTGAAACTTCTTTATGATGTGTGCATTCAACTCACAGAGTTGAACCTTCCTTTTCATGGAGAGGTTTGGAAAGAGTCTTTTTGCAGCATCTGCAAGTGGATATTTGGAGCTCTTTCAGGCCTTCGTTAGAAACGGGAATATCTTCCCATAAAAACTGGACAGAAGCATTCTCACAAACTGCTTTGTGATGTGTGTGTTTAACTCACATAGTTGAACCTTTCCTTTGCTAGAGCAGTTATGAAACACTCTTTTTGTAGAATCTGCAAGTGTTCATTTGGAGCGCTTTGAGGCCTATGGTGGAAAAGGAAATATCTTCACTTGTAAACCAGGCAGAAGCATTCTCAGAAACCTCTTTATGATGTGTCCATTCAACTCGGAGAGAGAAGCCTTCCTTTTGATAGAGCAGTTTTGAAACTCTGTTTTTGCAGCATCTGCAAGTGGATATTTGGAGCCCCTTCAGGCCTTCGTTGGAAACGGGAATATCTTCCCATAAAAACTAAACAGAAGCGTTCTGTGAAACTGCTTTGTGTAGTATGAATCCAACTCACAGAGTTGAACACTTCTTTTCAAAGAGCAGTTTTGAAACACTCTTTTTGTAGAATCTGCAAGTGTTCATTTGGAGCGTTTTGAGGCCTATGGTGGAAAAGGAAATATCTTCACATAAAACCTAGACAGAAGCATTCTTTGAAACTTCTTTATGATGTGTGCTTTCACCTCACAGAGTTGAACCTTCCTTTTCATGGAGCAGTTTGGAAAGAGTCTCTTTGCAGCATCTGCAAGTGGATATTTGGAGCCCTTTCAGGCCTTCGTTGGAAACGGGAATATCTTCCCATAAAAACTAAACAGAAGCGTTCTGTGAAACTGCTTTGTGTAGTATGAATCCAACTCACAGAGTTGAACACTTCTTTTGAAAGAGCAGTTTTGAAACACTCTTTTTGTAGAATCTGCAAGTGTTCATTTGGAGCGCTTTGAGGCCTATGGTGGAAAAGGAAATATCTTCACTTGTAAACCAGGCAGAAGCATTCTCAGAAACCTCTTTATGATGTGTGCATTCAACTCGGAGAGAGAAGCCTTCCTTTTGATAGAGCAGTTTTGAAACTCTGTTTTTGCAGCATCTGCAAGTGGATATTTGGAGCCCCTTCAGGCCTTCGTTGGAAACGGGAATATCTTCCCATAAAAACTAAACAGAAGCGTTCTGTGAAACTGCTTTGTGTAGTATGAATCCAACTCACAGAGTTGAACACTTCTTTTCAAAGAGCAGTTTTGAAACACTCTTTTTGTAGAATCTGCAAGTGTTCATTTGGAGCGCTTTGAGGCCTATGGTGGAAAAGGAAATATCTTCACTTGTAAACCAGGCAGAAGCATTCTCAGAAACCTCTTTATGATGTGTGCATTCAACTCGGAGAGAGAAGCCTTCCTTTTGATAGAGCAGTTTTGAAACTCTGTTTTTGCAGCATCTGCAAGTGGATATTTGGAGCCCCTTCAGGCCTTCGTTGGAAACGGGAATATCTTCCCATAAAAACTAAACAGAAGCGTTCTGTGAAACTGCTTTGTGTAGTATGGATCCAACTCACAGAGTTCAACACTTCTTTTCAAAGAGCAGTTTTGAAACACTCTTTTTGTAGAATCTGCAAGTGTTCATTTGGAGCGTTTTGAGGCCTATGGTGGAAAAGGAAATATCTTCACATAAAACCTAGACAGAAGCATTCTTTGAAACTTCTTTATGATGTGTGCCTTCACCTCACAGAGTTGAACCTTCCTTTTCATGGAGCAGTTTGGAAAGAGTCTCTTTGCAGCATCTGCAAGTGCATATTTGGAGCCCATTCAGGCCTTCGTTGGAAACGGGAATATCTTCCCATAAAAACTGGACAGAAGCATTCTCACAAACTGCTTTGTGATGTGTGTGTTTAACTCACATAGTTGAACCTTTCCTTTGCTAGAGCAGTTATGAAACACTCTTTTTGTAGAATCTGCAAGTGTTCATTTGGAGCGCTTTGAGGCCTATGGTGGAAAAGGAAATATCTTCACTTGTAAACCAGGCAGAAGCATTCTCAGAAACCTCTTTATGATGTGTGCATTCAACTCGGAGAGAGAAGCCTTCCTTTTGATAGAGCAGTTTTGAAACTCTGTTTTTGCAGCATCTGCAAGTGGATATTTGGAGCCACTTCAGGCCTTTGTTGGAAACGGGAATATCTTCCCATAAAAACTAAACAGAAGCGTTCTGTGAAACTGCTTTGTGTAGTATGAATCCAACTCACAGAGTTGAACACTTCTTTTCAAAGAGCAGTTTTGAAACACTCTTTTTGTAGAATCTGCAAGTGTTCATTTGGAGCGCTTTGAGGCCTATGGTGGAAAAGGAAACATCTTCACTTGTAAACCAGGCAGAAGCATTCTCAGAAACCTCTTTATGATGTGTGCATTCAACTCGGAGAGAGAAGCCTTCCTTTTGATAGAGCCGTTTTGAAACTCTGTTTTTGCAGCATCTGCAAGTGGATATTTTGAGCCCTTTCAGGCCTTCGTTGGAAACGAGAATATCTTCCCATAAAAACTAAACAGAAGCGTTCTGTGAAACTGCTTTGTGTAGTATGAATCCAACTCACAGAGTTGAACACTTCTTTTCATAGAGCAGTTTTGAAACACTCTCTTTGTAGAATCTGCAAGTGTTCATTTGGAGCGCTTTGAGGCCTATGGTGGAAAAGGAAATATCTTCACATAAAACCTAGACAGAAGCATTCTTTGAAACTTTTTTATGATGTGTGCCTTCAACTCACAGAGTTGAACCTTCCTTTTCATGGAGCAGTTTGGAAAGAGTCTTTTTGCAGCATCTGCAAGTGTATATTTGGAGCCCTTTCAGGCCTTCGTTGGAAACGGGAATATCTTCCATAAAAACTAAACAGAAGCGTTCTGTGAAACTGCTTTGTGTAGTATGAATCCAACTCACAGAGTTGAACACTTCTTTTGAAAGAGCAGTTTTGAAACACTCTTTTTGTAGAATCTGCAAGTGTTCATTTGGAGCGCTTTGAGGCCTATGGTGGAAAAGGAAATATCTTCACTTCTAAACCAGGCAGAAGCATTCTCAGAAACCTCTTTATGATGTGTGCATTCAACTCGGAGAGAGAAGCCTTCCTTTTGATAGAGCAGTTTTGAAACTCTGTTTTTGCAGCATCTGCATGTGGATATTTTGAGCCCCTTCAGGCCTTCGTTGGAAACGGGAATATCTTCCAATAAAAACTAAACAGAAGCGTTCTGTGAAACTGCTTTGTGTAGTATGAATCCAACTCACAGAGTTGAACACTTCTTTTCAAAGAGCAGTTTTGAAACACTCTTTTTGTAGAATCTGCAAGTTTTCATTTGGAGTGCTTTGAGGCCTATGGTGGAAAAGGAAATATCTTCACATAAAACCTAGACAGAAGCATTCTTTGAAACTTCTTTATGATGTGTGCATTCAACTCACAGAGTTGAACCTTCCTTTTCATGGAGAGGTTTGGAAAGAGTCTTTTTGCAGCATCTGCAAGTGGATATTTGGAGCTCTTTCAGGCCTTCGTTAGAAACGGGAATATCTTCCCATAAAAACTGGACAGAAGCATTCTCACAAACTGCTTTGTGATGTGTGTGTTTAACTCACATAGTTGAACCTTTCCTTTGCTAGAGCAGTTATGAAACACTCTTTTTGTAGAATCTGCAAGTGTTCATTTGGAGCGCTTTGAGGCCTATGGTGGAAAAGAAAATATCTTCACTTGTAAACCAGGCAGAAGCATTCTCAGAAACCTCTTTATGATGTGTGCATTCAACTCGGAGAGAGAAGCCTTCCTTTTGATAGAGCAGTTTTGAAACTCTGTTTTTGCAGCATCTGCAAGTGGATATTTGGAGCCACTTCAGGCCTTTGTTGGAAACGGGAATATCTTCCCATAAAAACTAAACAGAAGCGTTCTGTGAAACTGCTTTGTGTAGTATGAATCCAACTCACAGAGTTGAACACTTCTTTTCAAAGAGCAGTTTGGAAACACTCTCTTTGTAGAATCTGCAAGTGTTCATTTGGAGCGCTTTGAGGCCTATGGTGGAAAAGGAAATATCTTCACTTGTAAACCAGGCAGAAGCATTCTCAGAAACCTCTTTATGATGTGTGCATTCAACTCGGAGAGAGAAGCCTTCCTTTTGATAGAGCCGTTTTGAAACTCTGTTTTTGCAGCATCTGCAAGTGGATATTTTGAGCCCCTTCAGGCCTTCGTTGGAAACGGGAATATCTTCCCATAAAAACTAAACAGAAGCGTTCTGTGAAACTGCTTTGTGTAGTATGAATCCAACTCACAGAGTTGAACACTTCTTTTCAAAGAGCAGTTTTGAAACACTCTCTTTGTAGAATCTGCAAGTGTTCATTTGGAGCGCTTTGAGGCCTATGGTGGAAAAGGAAATATCTTCACATAAAACCTAGACAGAAGCATTCTTTGAAACTTTTTTATGATGTGTGCCTTCAACTCACAGAGTTGAACCTTCCTTTTCATGGAGCAGTTTGGAAAGAGTCTTTTTGCAGCATCTGCAAGTGGATATTTGGAGCCCTTTCAGGCCTTCGTTGGAAACGGGAATATCTTCCATAAAAACTAAACAGAAGCGTTCTGTGAAACTGCTTTGTGTAGTATGAATCCAACTCACAGAGTTGAACACTTCTTTTGAAAGAGCAGTTTTGAAACACTCTTTTTGTAGAATCTGCAAGTGTTCATTTGGAGCGCTTTGAGGCCTATGGTGGAAAAGGAAATATCTTCACTTGTAAACCAGGCAGAAGCATTCTCAGAAACCTCTTTATGATGTGTGCATTCAACTCGGAGAGAGAAGCCTTCCTTTTGATAGAGCAGTTTTGAAACTCTGTTTTTGCAGCATCTGCAAGTGGATATTTGGAGCCCCTTCAGGCCTTCGTTGGAAACGGGAATATCTTCCCATAAAAACTAAACAGAAGCGTTCTGTGAAACTGCTTTGTGTAGTATGAATCCAACTCACAGAGTTGAACACTTCTTTTCAAAGAGCAGTTTTGAAACACTCTCTTTGTAGAATCTTCAAGTGTTCATTTGGAGCGCTTTGAGGCCTATGGTGGAAAAGGAAATATCTTCACATAAAACCTAGACAGAAGCATTCTTTGAAACTTTTTTATGATGTGTGCCTTCAACTCACAGAGTTGAACCTTCCTTTTCATGGAGCAGATTGGAAAGAGTCTTTTTGCAGCATCTGCAAGTGGATATTTGGAGCCATTTCGGGCCTTCGTTGGAAACGGGAATATCTTCCCATAAAAACTAAACAGAAGCGTTCTGTGAAACTGCTTTGTGTAGTATGAATCCAACTCACAGAGTTGAACACTTCTATTGAAAGAGCAGTTTTGAAACACTCTTTTTGTAGAATCTGCAAGTTTTCATTTGGAGTGCTTTGAGGCCTATGGTGGAAAAGGAAATATCTTCACATAAAACCTAGACAGAAGCATTCTTTGAAACTTCTTTATGATGTGTGCATTCAACTCACAGAGTTGAACCTTCCTTTTCATGGAGAGGTTTGGAAAGAGTCTTTTTGCAGCATCTGCAAGTGGATATTTGGAGCTCTTTCAGGCCTTCCTTAGAAACGGGAATATCTTCCCATAAAAACTGGACAGAAGCATTCTCACAAACTGCTTTGTGATGTGTGTGTTTAACTCACATAGTTGAACCTTTCCTTTGCTAGAGCAGTTATGAAACACTCTTTTTGTAGGATCTGCAAGTGTTCATTTGGAGCGCTTTGAGGCCTATGGTGGAAAAGGAAATATCTTCACTTGTAAACCAGGCAGAAGCGTTCTCAGAAACCTCTTTATGATGTGTGCATTCAACTCGGAGAGAGAAGCCTTCCTTTTGATAGAGCAGTTTTGAAACTCTGTTTTTGCAGCATCTGCAAGTGGATATTTGGAGCCCCTTCAGGCCTTCGTTGGAAACGGGAATATCTTCCCATAAAAACTAAACAGAAGCGTTCTGTGAAACTGCTTTGTGTAGTATGAATCCAACTCACAGAGTTGAACACTTCTTTTCAAAGAGCAGTTTTGAAACACTCTTTTTGTAGAATCTGCAAGTGTTCATTTTGAGCGTTTTGAGGCCTACGGTGGAAAAGGAAATATCTTCACATAAAACCTAGACAGAAGCATTCTTTGAAACTTCTTTATGATATGTGCCTTCACCTCACAGAGTTGAACCTTCCTTTTCATGGAGAGGTTTGGAAAGAGTCTCTTTGCAGCATCTGCAAGTGGATATTTGGAGCCCTTTCAGGCCTTCGTTGGAAACGGGAATATCTTCCCATAAAAACTAAACAGAAGCGTTCTGTGAAACTGCTTTGTGTAGTATGAATCCAACTCACAGAGTTGAACACTTCTTTTGAAAGAGCAGTTTTGAAACACTCTTTTTGTAGAATCTGCAAGTGTTCATTTGGAGCGCTTTGAGGCCTATGGTGGAAAAGGAAATATCTTCACTTGTAAACCAGGCAGAAGCATTCTCAGAAACCTCTTTATGATGTGTGCATTCAACTCGGAGAGAGAAGCCTTCCTTTTGATAGAGCAGTTTTGAAACTCTGTTTTTGCAGCATCTGCAAGTGGATATTTGGAGCCCCTTCAGGCCTTCGTTGGAAACGGGAATATCTTCCCATAAAAACTAAACAGAAGCGTTCTGTGAAACTGCTTTGTGTAGTATGAATCCAACTCACAGAGTTGAACACTTCTTTTCAAAGAGCAGTTTTGAAACACTCTTTTTGTAGAATCTGCAAGTGTTCATTTGGAGCGCTTTGAGGCCTATGGTGGAAAAGGAAATATCTTCACTTGTAAACCAGGCAGAAGCATTCTCAGAAACCTCTTTATGATGTGTGCATTCAACTCGGAGAGAGAACCCTTCCTTTTGATAGAGCAGTTTTGAAACTCTGTTTTTGCAGCATCTGCAAGTGGATATTTGGAGCCCCTTCAGGCCTTCGTTGGAAACGGGAATATCTTCCCATAAAAACTAAACAGAAGCGTTCTGTGAAACTGCTTTGTGTAGTATGGATCCAACTCACAGAGTTCAACACTTCTTTTCAAAGAGCAGTTTTGAAACACTCTTTTTGTAGAATCTGCAAGTGTTCATTTGGAGCGTTTTGAGGCCTATGGTGGAAAAGGAAATATCTTCACATAAAACCTAGACAGAAGCATTCTTTGAAACTTCTTTATGATGTGTGCCTTCACCTCACAGAGTTGAACCTTCCTTTTCATGGAGCAGTTTGGAAAGAGTCTCTTTGCAGCATCTGCAAGTGCATATTTGGAGCCCATTCAGGCCTTCGTTGGAAACGGGAATATCTTCCCATAAAAACTAAACAGAAGCGTTCTGTGAAACTGCTTTGTGTAGTATGAATCCAACTCACAGAGTTGAACACTTCTTTTCAAAGAGCAGTTTTGAAACACTCTTTTTGTAGAATCTGCAAGTGTTCATTTGGAGCGCTTTGAGGCCTATGGTGGAAAAGGAAATATCTTCACTTGTAAACCAGGCAGAAGCATTCTCAGAAACCTCTTTATGATGTGGGCATTCAACTCGGAGAGAGAAGCCTTCCTTTTGATAGAGCAGTTTTGAAACTCTGTTTTTGCAGCATCTGCAAGTGGATATTTGGAGCCCCTTCAGGCCTTCGTTGGAAACGGGAATATCTTCCCATAAAAACTAAACAGAAGCGTTCTGTGAAACTGCTTTGTGTAGTATGAATCCAACTCACAGAGTTGAACACTTCTTTTCAAAGAGCAGTTTTGAAACACTCTTTTTGTAGAATCTGCAGGTTTTCATTTGGAGTGCTTTGAGGCCTATGGTGGAAAAGGAAATATCTTCACATAAAACCTAGACAGAAGCATTCTTTGAAACTTCTTTATGATGTGTGCATTCAACTCACAGAGTTGAACCTTCCTTTTCATGGAGAGGTTTGGAAAGAGTCTTTTTGCAGCATCTGCAAGTGGATATTTGGAGCTCTTTCAGGCCTTCGTTAGAAACGGGAATATCTTCCCATAAAAACTGGACAGAAGCATTCTCACAAACTGCTTTGTGATGTGTGTGTTTAACTCACATAGTTGAACCTTTCCTTTGCTAGAGCAGTTATGAAACACTCTTTTTGTAGAATCTGCAAGTGTTCATTTGGAGCGCTTTGAGGCCTATGGTGGAAAAGAAAATATCTTCACTTGTAAACCAGGCAGAAGCATTCTCAGAAACCTCTTTATGATGTGTGCATTCAACTCGGAGAGAGAAGCCTTCCTTTTGATAGAGCAGTTTTGAAACTCTGTTTTTGCAGCATCTGCAAGTGGATATTTGGAGCCACTTCAGGCCTTTGTCGGAAACGGGAATATCTTCCCATAAAAACTAAACAGAAGCGTTCTGTGAAACTGCTTTGTGTAGTATGAATCCAACTCACAGAGTTGAACACTTCTTTTCAAAGAGCAGTTTTGAAACACTCTTTTTGTAGAATCTGCAAGTGTTCATTTGGAGCGCTTTGAGGCCTATGGTGGAAAAGGAAACATCTTCACTTGTAAACCAGGCAGAAGCATTCTCAGAAACCTCTTTATGATGTGTGCATTCAACTCGGAGGGAGAAGCCTTCCTTTTGATAGAGCCGTTTTGAAACTCTGTTTTTGCAGCATCTGCAAGTGGATATTTTGAGCCCTTTCAGGCCTTCGTTGGAAACGAGAATATCTTCCCATAAAAACTAAACAGAAGCGTTCTGTGAAACTGCTTTGTGTAGTATGAATCCAACTCACAGAGTTGAACACTTCTTTTCATAGAGCAGTTTTGAAACACTCTCTTTGTAGAATCTGCAAGTGTTCATTTGGAGCGCTTTGAGGCCTATGGTGGAAAAGGAAATATCTTCACATAAAACCTAGACAGAAGCATTCTTTGAAACTTTTTTATGATGTGTGCCTTCAACTCACAGAGTTGAACCTTCCTTTTCATGGAGCAGTTTGGAAAGAGTCTTTTTGCAGCATCTGCAAGTGTATATTTGGAGCCCTTTCAGGCCTTCGTTGGAAACGGGAATATCTTCCATAAAAACTAAACAGAAGCGTTCTGTGAAACTGCTTTGTGTAGTATGAATCCAACTCACAGAGTTGAACACTTCTTTTGAAAGAGCAGTTTTGAAACACTCTTTTTGTAGAATCTGCAAGTGTTCATTTGGAGCGCTTTGAGGCCTATGGTGGAAAAGGAAATATCTTCACTTCTAAACCAGGCAGAAGCATTCTCAGAAACCTCTTTATGATGTGTGCATTCAACTCGGAGAGAGAAGCCTTCCTTTTGATAGAGCAGTTTTGAAACTCTGTTTTTGCAGCATCTGCATGTGGATATTTTGAGCCCCTTCAGGCCTTCGTTGGAAACGGGAATATCTTCCAATAAAAACTAAACAGAAGCGTTCTGTGAAACTGCTTTGTGTAGTATGAATCCAACTCACAGAGTTGAACACTTCTTTTCAAAGAGCAGTTTTGAAACACTCTTTTTGTAGAATCTGCAAGTGTTCATTTGGAGCGCTTTGAGGCCTATGGTGGAAAAGGAAATATCTTCACTTGTAAACCAGGCAGAAGCATTCTCAGAAACCTCTTTATGATGTGTGCATTCAACTCGGAGAGAGAAGCCTTCCTTTTGATAGAGCAGTTTTGAAACTCTGTTTTTGCAGCATCTGCAAGTGGATATTTGGAGCCCCTTCAGGCCTTCGTTGGAAACGGGAATATCTTCCCATAAAAACTAAACAGAAGCGTTCTGTGAAACTGCTTTGTGTAGTATGGATCCAACTCACAGAGTTCAACACTTCTTTTCAAAGAGCAGTTTTGAAACACTCTTTTTGTAGAATCTGCAAGTGTTCATTTGGAGCGTTTTGAGGCCTATGGTGGAAAAGGAAATATCTTCACATAAAACCTAGACAGAAGCATTCTTTGAAACTTCTTTATGATGTGTGCCTTCACCTCACAGAGTTGAACCTTCCTTTTCATGGAGCAGTTTGGAAAGAGTCTCTTTGCAGCATCTGCAAGTGCATATTTGGAGCCCATTCAGGCCTTCGTTGGAAACGGGAATATCTTCCCATAAAAACTGGACAGAAGCATTCTCACAAACTGCTTTGTGATGTGTGTGTTTAACTCACATAGTTGAACCTTTCCTTTGCTAGAGCAGTTATGAAACACTCTTTTTGTAGAATCTGCAAGTGTTCATTTGGAGCGCTTTGAGGCCTATGGTGGAAAAGGAAATATCTTCACTTGTAAACCAGGCAGAAGCATTCTCAGAAACCTCTTTATGATGTGTGCATTCAACTCGGAGAGAGAAGCCTTCCTTTTGATAGAGCAGTTTTGAAACTCTGTTTTTGCAGCATCTGCAAGTGGATATTTTGAGCCCCTTCAGGCCTTCGTTGGAAACGGGAATATCTTCCAATAAAAACTAAACAGAAGCGTTCTGTGAAACTGCTTTGTGTAGTATGAATCCAACTCACAGAGTTGAACACTTCTTTTCAAAGAGCAGTTTTGAAACACTCTTTTTGTAGAATCTGCAAGTTTTCATTTGGAGTGCTTTGAGGCCTATGGTGGAAAAGGAAATATCTTCACATAAAACCTAGACAGAAGCATTCTTTGAAACTTCTTTATGATGTGTGCATTCAACTCACAGAGTTGAACCTTCCTTTTCATGGAGAGGTTTGGAAAGAGTCTTTTTGCAGCATCTGCAAGTGGATATTTGGAGCTCTTTCAGGCCTTCGTTAGAAACGGGAATATCTTCCCATAAAAACTGGACAGAAGCATTCTCACAAACTGCTTTGTGATGTGTGTGTTTAACTCACATAGTTGAACCTTTCCTTTGCTAGAGCAGTTATGAAACACTCTTTTTGTAGAATCTGCAAGTGTTCATTTGGAGCGCTTTGAGGCCTATGGTGGAAAAGAAAATATCTTCACTTGTAAACCAGGCAGAAGCATTCTCAGAAACCTCTTTATGATGTGTGCATTCAACTCGGAGAGAGAAGCCTTCCTTTTGATAGAGCAGTTTTGAAACTCTGTTTTTGCAGCATCTGCAAGTGGATATTTGGAGCCACTTCAGGCCTTTGTTGGAAACGGGAATATCTTCCCATAAAAACTAAACAGAAGCGTTCTGTGAAACTGCTTTGTGTAGTATGAATCCAACTCACAGAGTTGAACACTTCTTTTCAAAGAGCAGTTTGGAAACACTCTTTTTGTAGAATCTGCAAGTGTTCATTTGGAGCGCTTTGAGGCCTATGGTGGAAAAGGAAATATCTTCACTTGTAAACCAGGCAGAAGCATTCTCAGAAACCTCTTTATGATGTGTGCATTCAACTCGGAGAGAGAAGCCTTCCTTTTGATAGAGCCGTTTTGAAACTCTGTTTTTGCAGCATCTGCAAGTGGATATTTTGAGCCCCTTCAGGCCTTCGTTGGAAACGGGAATATCTTCCCATAAAAACTAAACAGAAGCGTTCTGTGAAACTGCTTTGTGTAGTATGAATCCAACTCACAGAGTTGAACACTTCTTTTCAAAGAGCAGTTTTGAAACACTCTCTTTGTAGAATCTGCAAGTGTTCATTTGGAGCGCTTTGAGGCCTATGGTGGAAAAGGAAATATCTTCACATAAAACCTAGACAGAAGCATTCTTTGAAACTTTTTTATGATGTGTGCCTTCAACTCACAGAGTTGAACCTTCCTTTTCATGGAGCAGTTTGGAAAGAGTCTTTTTGCAGCATCTGCAAGTGGATATTTGGAGCCCTTTCAGGCCTTCGTTGGAAACGGGAATATCTTCCATAAAAACTAAACAGAAGCGTTCTGTGAAACTGCTTTGTGTAGTATGAATCCAACTCACAGAGTTGAACACTTCTTTTGAAAGAGCAGTTTTGAAACACTCTTTTTGTAGAATCTGCAAGTGTTCATTTGGAGCGCTTTGAGGCCTATGGTGGAAAAGGAAATATCTTCACTTGTAAACCAGGCAGAAGCATTCTCAGAAACCTCTTTATGATGTGTGCATTCAACTCGGAGAGAGAAGCCTTCCTTTTGATAGAGCAGTTTTGAAACTCTGTTTTTGCAGCATCTGCAAGTGGATATTTGGAGCCCCTTCAGGCCTTCGTTGGAAACGGGAATATCTTCCCATAAAAACTAAACAGAAGCGTTCTGTGAAACTGCTTTGTGTAGTATGAATCCAACTCACAGAGTTGAACACTTCTTTTCAAAGAGCAGTTTTGAAACACTCTCTTTGTAGAATCTTCAAGTGTTCATTTGGAGCGCTTTGAGGCCTATGGTGGAAAAGGAAATATCTTCACATAAAACCTAGACAGAAGCATTCTTTGAAACTTTTTTATGATGTGTGCCTTCAACTCACAGAGTTGAACCTTCCTTTTCATGGAGCAGATTGGAAAGAGTCTTTTTGCAGCATCTGCAAGTGGATATTTGGAGCCATTTCGGGCCTTCGTTGGAAACGGGAATATCTTCCCATAAAAACTAAACAGAAGCGTTCTGTGAAA
Source organism: Pongo pygmaeus (assembly GCF_028885625.2). Lineage (NCBI taxonomy): Eukaryota > Metazoa > Chordata > Mammalia > Primates > Hominidae > Pongo > Pongo pygmaeus. The sequence goes on from NC_072393.2 coordinate 30,776,056, forward strand.
CTGCTTTGTGTAGTATGAATCCAACTCACAGAGTTGAACACTTCTATTGAAAGAGCAGTTTTGAAACACTCTTTTTGTAGAATCTGCAAGTTTTCATTTGGAGTGCTTTGAGGCCTATGGTGGAAAAGGAAATATCTTCACATAAAACCTAGACAGAAGCATTCTTTGAAACTTCTTTATGATGTGTGCATTCAACTCACAGAGTTGAACCTTCCTTTTCATGGAGAGGTTTGGAAAGAGTCTTTTTGCAGCATCTGCAAGTGGATATTTGGAGCTCTTTCAGGCCTTCCTTAGAAACGGGAATATCTTCCCATAAAAACTGGACAGAAGCATTCTCACAAACTGCTTTGTGATGTGTGTGTTTAACTCACATAGTTGAACCTTTCCTTTGCTAGAGCAGTTATGAAACACTCTTTTTGTAGGATCTGCAAGTGTTCATTTGGAGCGCTTTGAGGCCTATGGTGGAAAAGGAAATATCTTCACTTGTAAACCAGGCAGAAGCGTTCTCAGAAACCTCTTTATGATGTGTGCATTCAACTCGGAGAGAGAAGCCTTCCTTTTGATAGAGCAGTTTTGAAACTCTGTTTTTGCAGCATCTGCAAGTGGATATTTGGAGCCCCTTCAGGCCTTCGTTGGAAACGGGAATATCTTCCCATAAAAACTAAACAGAAGCGTTCTGTGAAACTGCTTTGTGTAGTATGAATCCAACTCACAGAGTTGAACACTTCTTTTCAAAGAGCAGTTTTGAAACACTCTTTTTGTAGAATCTGCAAGTGTTCATTTTGAGCGTTTTGAGGCCTACGGTGGAAAAGGAAATATCTTCACATAAAACCTAGACAGAAGCATTCTTTGAAACTTCTTTATGATATGTGCCTTCACCTCACAGAGTTGAACCTTCCTTTTCATGGAGCAGTTTGGAAAGAGTCTCTTTGCAGCATCTGCAAGTGGATATTTGGAGCCCTTTCAGGCCTTCGTTGGAAACGGGAATATCTTCCCATAAAAACTAAACAGAAGCGTTCTGTGAAACTGCTTTGTGTAGTATGAATCCAACTCACAGAGTTGAACACTTCTTTTGAAAGAGCAGTTTTGAAACACTCTTTTTGTAGAATCTGCAAGTGTTCATTTGGAGCGCTTTGAGGCCTATGGTGGAAAAGGAAATATCTTCACTTGTAAACCAGGCAGAAGCATTCTCAGAAACCTCTTTATGATGTGTGCATTCAACTCGGAGAGAGAAGCCTTCCTTTTGATAGAGCAGTTTTGAAACTCTGTTTTTGCAGCATCTGCAAGTGGATATTTGGAGCCCCTTCAGGCCTTCGTTGGAAACGGGAATATCTTCCCATAAAAACTAAACAGAAGCGTTCTGTGAAACTGCTTTGTGTAGTATGAATCCAACTCACAGAGTTGAACACTTCTTTTCAAAGAGCAGTTTTGAAACACTCTTTTTGTAGAATCTGCAAGTGTTCATTTGGAGCGCTTTGAGGCCTATGGTGGAAAAGGAAATATCTTCACTTGTAAACCAGGCAGAAGCATTCTCAGAAACCTCTTTATGATGTGTGCATTCAACTCGGAGAGAGAACCCTTCCTTTTGATAGAGCAGTTTTGAAACTCTGTTTTTGCAGCATCTGCAAGTGGATATTTGGAGCCCCTTCAGGCCTTCGTTGGAAACGGGAATATCTTCCCATAAAAACTAAACAGAAGCGTTCTGTGAAACTGCTTTGTGTAGTATGGATCCAACTCACAGAGTTCAACACTTCTTTTCAAAGAGCAGTTTTGAAACACTCTTTTTGTAGAATCTGCAAGTGTTCATTTGGAGCGTTTTGAGGCCTATGGTGGAAAAGGAAATATCTTCACATAAAACGTAGACAGAAGCATTCTTTGAAACTTCTTTATGATGTGTGCCTTCACCTCACAGAGTTGAACCTTCCTTTTCATGGAGCAGTTTGGAAAGAGTCTCTTTGCAGCATCTGCAAGTGCATATTTGGAGCCCATTCAGGCCTTCGTTGGAAACGGGAATATCTTCCCATAAAAACTAAACAGAAGCGTTCTGTGAAACTGCTTTGTGTAGTATGAATCCAACTCACAGAGTTGAACACTTCTTTTCAAAGAGCAGTTTTGAAACACTCTTTTTGTAGAATCTGCAAGTGTTCATTTGGAGCGCTTTGAGGCCTATGGTGGAAAAGGAAATATCTTCACTTGTAAACCAGGCAGAAGCATTCTCAGAAACCTCTTTATGATGTGGGCATTCAACTCGGAGAGAGAAGCCTTCCTTTTGATAGAGCAGTTTTGAAACTCTGTTTTTGCAGCATCTGCAAGTGGATATTTGGAGCCCCTTCAGGCCTTCGTTGGAAACGGGAATATCTTCCCATAAAAATTAACAGAAGCGTTCTGTGAAACTGCTTTGTGTAGTATGAATCCAACTCACAGAGTTGAACACTTCTTTTCAAAGAGCAGTTTTGAAACACTCTTTTTGTAGAATCTGCAAGTTTTCATTTGGAGTGCTTTGAGGCCTATGGTGGAAAAGGAAATATCTTCACATAAAACCTAGACAGAAGCATTCTTTGAAACTTCTTTATGATGTGTGCATTCAACTCACAGAGTTGAACCTTCCTTTTCATGGAGAGGTTTGGAAAGAGTCTTTTTGCAGCATCTGCAAGTGGATATTTGGAGCTCTTTCAGGCCTTCGTTAGAAACGGGAATATCTTCCCATAAAAACTGGACAGAAGCATTCTCACAAACTGCTTTGTGATGTGTGTGTTTAACTCACATAGTTGAACCTTTCCTTTGCTAGAGCAGTTATGAAACACTCTTTTTGTAGAATCTGCAAGTGTTCATTTGGAGCGCTTTGAGGCCTATGGTGGAAAAGAAAATATCTTCACTTGTAAACCAGGCAGAAGCATTCTCAGAAACCTCTTTATGATGTGTGCATTCAACTCGGAGAGAGAAGCCTTCCTTTTGATAGAGCAGTTTTGAAACTCTGTTTTTGCAGCATCTGCAAGTGGATATTTGGAGCCACTTCAGGCCTTTGTCGGAAACGGGAATATCTTCCCATAAAAACTAAACAGAAGCGTTCTGTGAAACTGCTTTGTGTAGTATGAATCCAACTCACAGAGTTGAACACTTCTTTTCAAAGAGCAGTTTTGAAACACTCTTTTTGTAGAATCTGCAAGTGTTCATTTGGAGCGCTTTGAGGCCTATGGTGGAAAAGGAAACATCTTCACTTGTAAACCAGGCAGAAGCATTCTCAGAAACCTCTTTATGATGTGTGCATTCAACTCGGAGGGAGAAGCCTTCCTTTTGATAGAGCCGTTTTGAAACTCTGTTTTTGCAGCATCTGCAAGTGGATATTTTGAGCCCTTTCAGGCCTTCGTTGGAAACGAGAATATCTTCCCATAAAAACTAAACAGAAGCGTTCTGTGAAACTGCTTTGTGTAGTATGAATCCAACTCACAGAGTTGAACACTTCTTTTCATAGAGCAGTTTTGAAACACTCTCTTTGTAGAATCTGCAAGTGTTCATTTGGAGCGCTTTGAGGCCTATGGTGGAAAAGGAAATATCTTCACATAAAACCTAGACAGAAGCATTCTTTGAAACTTTTTTATGATGTGTGCCTTCAACTCACAGAGTTGAACCTTCCTTTTCATGGAGCAGTTTGGAAAGAGTCTTTTTGCAGCATCTGCAAGTGTATATTTGGAGCCCTTTCAGGCCTTCGTTGGAAACGGGAATATCTTCCATAAAAACTAAACAGAAGCGTTCTGTGAAACTGCTTTGTGTAGTATGAATCCAACTCACAGAGTTGAACACTTCTTTTGAAAGAGCAGTTTTGAAACACTCTTTTTGTAGAATCTGCAAGTGTTCATTTGGAGCGCTTTGAGGCCTATGGTGGAAAAGGAAATATCTTCACTTCTAAACCAGGCAGAAGCATTCTCAGAAACCTCTTTATGATGTGTGCATTCAACTCGGAGAGAGAAGCCTTCCTTTTGATAGAGCAGTTTTGAAACTCTGTTTTTGCAGCATCTGCATGTGGATATTTTGAGCCCCTTCAGGCCTTCGTTGGAAACGGGAATATCTTCCAATAAAAACTAAACAGAAGCGTTCTGTGAAACTGCTTTGTGTAGTATGAATCCAACTCACAGAGTTGAACACTTCTTTTCAAAGAGCAGTTTTGAAACACTCTTTTTGTAGAATCTGCAAGTTTTCATTTGGAGTGCTTTGAGGCCTATGGTGGAAAAGGAAATATCTTCACATAAAACCTAGACAGAAGCATTCTTTGAAACTTCTTTATGATGTGTGCATTCAACTCACAGAGTTGAACCTTCCTTTTCATGGAGAGGTTTGGAAAGAGTCTTTTTGCAGCATCTGCAAGTGGATATTTGGAGCTCTTTCAGGCCTTCGTTAGAAACGGGAATATCTTCCCATAAAAACTGGACAGAAGCATTCTCACAAACTGCTTTGTGATGTGTGTGTTTAACTCACATAGTTGAACCTTTCCTTTGCTAGAGCAGTTATGAAACACTCTTTTTGTAGAATCTGCAAGTGTTCATTTGGAGCGCTTTGAGGCCTATGGTGGAAAAGAAAATATCTTCACTTGTAAACCAGGCAGAAGCATTCTCAGAAACCTCTTTATGATGTGTGCATTCAACTCGGAGAGAGAAGCCTTCCTTTTGATAGAGCAGTTTTGAAACTCTGTTTTTGCAGCATCTGCAAGTGGATATTTGGAGCCACTTCAGGCCTTTGTTGGAAACGGGAATATCTTCCCATAAAAACTAAACAGAAGCGTTCTGTGAAACTGCTTTGTGTAGTATGAATCCAACTCACAGAGTTGAACACTTCTTTTCAAAGAGCAGTTTGGAAACACTCTTTTTGTAGAATCTGCAAGTGTTCATTTGGAGCGCTTTGAGGCCTATGGTGGAAAAGGAAATATCTTCACTTGTAAACCAGGCAGAAGCATTCTCAAAAACCTCTTTATGATGTGTGCATTCAACTCGGAGAGAGAAGCCTTCCTTTTGATAGAGCCGTTTTGAAACTCTGTTTTTGCAGCATCTGCAAGTGGATATTTTGAGCCCCTTCAGGCCTTCGTTGGAAACGAGAATATCTTCCCATAAAAACTAAACAGAAGCGTTCTGTGAAACTGCTTTGTGTAGTATGAATCCAACTCACAGAGTTGAACACTTCTTTTCAAAGAGCAGTTTTGAAACACTCTCTTTGTAGAATCTGCAAGTGTTCATTTGGAGCGCTTTGAGGCCTATGGTGGAAAAGGAAATATCTTCACATAAAACCTAGACAGAAGCATTCTTTGAAACTTTTTTATGATGTGTGCCTTCAACTCACAGAGTTGAACCTTCCTTTTCATGGAGCAGTTTGGAAAGAGTCTTTTTGCAGCATCTGCAAGTGGATATTTGGAGCCCTTTCAGGCCTTCGTTGGAAACGGGAATATCTTCCATAAAAACTAAACAGAAGCGTTCTGTGAAACTGCTTTGTGTAGTATGAATCCAACTCACAGAGTTGAACACTTCTTTTGAAAGAGCAGTTTTGAAACACTCTTTTTGTAGAATCTGCAAGTGTTCATTTGGAGCGCTTTGAGGCCTATGGTGGAAAAGGAAATATCTTCACTTGTAAACCAGGCAGAAGCATTCTCAGAAACCTCTTTATGATGTGTGCATTCAACTCGGAGAGAGAAGCCTTCCTTTTGATAGAGCAGTTTTGAAACTCTGTTTTTGCAGCATCTGCAAGTGGATATTTGGAGCCCCTTCAGGCCTTCGTTGGAAACGGGAATATCTTCCCATAAAAACTAAACAGAAGCGTTCTGTGAAACTGCTTTGTGTAGTATGAATCCAACTCACAGAGTTGAACACTTCTTTTCAAAGAGCAGTTTTGAAACACTCTCTTTGTAGAATCTTCAAGTGTTCATTTGGAGCGCTTTGAGGCCTATGGTGGAAAAGGAAATATCTTCACATAAAACCTAGACAGAAGCATTCTTTGAAACTTTTTTATGATGTGTGCCTTCAACTCACAGAGTTGAACCTTCCTTTTCATGGAGCAGATTGGAAAGAGTCTTTTTGCAGCATCTGCAAGTGGATATTTGGAGCCATTTCGGGCCTTCGTTGGAAACGGGAATATCTTCCCATAAAAACTAAACAGAAGCGTTCTGTGAAACTGCTTTGTGTAGTATGAATCCAACTCACAGAGTTGAACACTTCTATTGAAAGAGCAGTTTTGAAACACTCTTTTTGTAGAATCTGCAAGTTTTCATTTGGAGTGCTTTGAGGCCTATGGTGGAAAAGGAAATATCTTCACATAAAACCTAGACAGAAGCATTCTTTGAAACTTCTTTATGATGTGTGCATTCAACTCACAGAGTTGAACCTTCCTTTTCATGGAGAGGTTTGGAAAGAGTCTTTTTGCAGCATCTGCAAGTGGATATTTGGAGCTCTTTCAGGCCTTCCTTAGAAACGGGAATATCTTCCCATAAAAACTGGACAGAAGCATTCTCACAAACTGCTTTGTGATGTGTGTGTTTAACTCACATAGTTGAACCTTTCCTTTGCTAGAGCAGTTATGAAACACTCTTTTTGTAGGATCTGCAAGTGTTCATTTGGAGCGCTTTGAGGCCTATGGTGGAAAAGGAAATATCTTCACTTGTAAACCAGGCAGAAGCGTTCTCAGAAACCTCTTTATGATGTGTGCATTCAACTCGGAGAGAGAAGCCTTCCTTTTGATAGAGCAGTTTTGAAACTCTGTTTTTGCAGCATCTGCAAGTGGATATTTGGAGCCCCTTCAGGCCTTCGTTGGAAACGGGAATATCTTCCCATAAAAACTAAACAGAAGCGTTCTGTGAAACTGCTTTGTGTAGTATGGATCCAACTCACAGAGTTCAACACTTCTTTTCAAAGAGCAGTTTTGAAACACTCTTTTTGTAGAATCTGCAAGTGTTCATTTGGAGCGTTTTGAGGCCTATGGTGGAAAAGGAAATATCTTCACATAAAACCTAGACAGAAGCATTCTTTGAAACTTCTTTATGATGTGTGCCTTCACCTCACAGAGTTGAACCTTCCTTTTCATGGAGCAGTTTGGAAAGAGTCTCTTTGCAGCATCTGCAAGTGCATATTTGGAGCCCATTCAGGCCTTCGTTGGAAACGGGAATATCTTCCCATAAAAACTAAACAGAAGCGTTCTGTGAAACTGCTTTGTGTAGTATGAATCCAACTCACAGAGTTGAACACTTCTTTTCAAAGAGCAGTTTTGAAACACTCTTTTTGTAGAATCTGCAAGTGTTCATTTGGAGCGCTTTGAGGCCTATGGTGGAAAAGGAAATATCTTCACTTGTAAACCAGGCAGAAGCATTCTCAGAAACCTCTTTATGATGTGGGCATTCAACTCGGAGAGAGAAGCCTTCCTTTTGATAGAGCAGTTTTGAAACTCTGTTTTTGCAGCATCTGCAAGTGGATATTTGGAGCCCCTTCAGGCCTTCGTTGGAAACGGGAATATCTTCCCATAAAAACTAAACAGAAGCGTTCTGTGAAACTGCTTTGTGTAGTATGAATCCAACTCACAGAGTTGAACACTTCTTTTCAAAGAGCAGTTTTGAAACACTCTTTTTGTAGAATCTGCAAGTTTTCATTTGGAGTGCTTTGAGGCCTATGGTGGAAAAGGAAATATCTTCACATAAAACCTAGACAGAAGCATTCTTTGAAACTTCTTTATGATGTGTGCATTCAACTCACAGAGTTGAACCTTCCTTTTCATGGAGAGGTTTGGAAAGAGTCTTTTTGCAGCATCTGCAAGTGGATATTTGGAGCTCTTTCAGGCCTTCGTTAGAAACGGGAATATCTTCCCATAAAAACTGGACAGAAGCATTCTCACAAACTGCTTTGTGATGTGTGTGTTTAACTCACATAGTTGAACCTTTCCTTTGCTAGAGCAGTTATGAAACACTCTTTTTGTAGAATCTGCAAGTGTTCATTTGGAGCGCTTTGAGGCCTATGGTGGAAAAGGAAATATCTTCACTTGTAAACCAGGCAGAAGCATTCTCAGAAACCTCTTTATGATGTGTGCATTCAACTCGGAGAGAGAAGCCTTCCTTTTGATAGAGCAGTTTTGAAACTCTGTTTTTGCAGCATCTGCAAGTGGATATTTGGAGCCACTTCAGGCCTTTGTTGGAAACGGGAATATCTTCCCATAAAAACTAAACAGAAGCGTTCTGTGAAACTGCTTTGTGTAGTATGAATCCAACTCACAGAGTTGAACACTTCTTTTCAAAGAGCAGTTTTGAAACACTCTTTTTGTAGAATCTGCAAGTGTTCATTTGGAGCGCTTTGAGGCCTATGGTGGAAAAGGAAACATCTTCACTTGTAAACCAGGCAGAAGCATTCTCAGAAACCTCTTTATGATGTGTGCATTCAACTCGGAGAGAGAAGCCTTCCTTTTGATAGAGCCGTTTTGAAACTCTGTTTTTGCAGCATCTGCAAGTGGATATTTTGAGCCCTTTCAGGCCTTCGTTGGAAACGAGAATATCTTCCCATAAAAACTAAACAGAAGCGTTCTGTGAAACTGCTTTGTGTAGTATGAATCCAACTCACAGAGTTGAACACTTCTTTTCATAGAGCAGTTTTGAAACACTCTCTTTGTAGAATCTGCAAGTGTTCATTTGGAGCGCTTTGAGGCCTATGGTGGAAAAGGAAATATCTTCACATAAAACCTAGACAGAAGCATTCTTTGAAACTTTTTTATGATGTGTGCCTTCAACTCACAGAGTTGAACCTTCCTTTTCATGGAGCAGTTTGGAAAGAGTCTTTTTGCAGCATCTGCAAGTGTATATTTGGAGCCCTTTCAGGCCTTCGTTGGAAACGGGAATATCTTCCATAAAAACTAAACAGAAGCGTTCTGTGAAACTGCTTTGTGTAGTATGAATCCAACTCACAGAGTTGAACACTTCTTTTGAAAGAGCAGTTTTGAAACACTCTTTTTGTAGAATCTGCAAGTGTTCATTTGGAGCGCTTTGAGGCCTATGGTGGAAAAGGAAATATCTTCACTTCTAAACCAGGCAGAAGCATTCTCAGAAACCTCTTTATGATGTGTGCATTCAACTCGGAGAGAGAAGCCTTCCTTTTGATAGAGCAGTTTTGAAACTCTGTTTTTGCAGCATCTGCATGTGGATATTTTGAGCCCCTTCAGGCCTTCGTTGGAAACGGGAATATCTTCCAATAAAAACTAAACAGAAGCGTTCTGTGAAACTGCTTTGTGTAGTATGAATCCAACTCACAGAGTTGAACACTTCTTTTCAAAGAGCAGTTTTGAAACACTCTTTTTGTAGAATCTGCAAGTTTTCATTTGGAGTGCTTTGAGGCCTATGGTGGAAAAGGAAATATCTTCACATAAAACCTAGACAGAAGCATTCTTTGAAACTTCTTTATGATGTGTGCATTCAACTCACAGAGTTGAACCTTCCTTTTCATGGAGAGGTTTGGAAAGAGTCTCTTTGCAGCATCTGCAAGTGGATATTTGGAGCTCTTTCAGGCCTTCGTTAGAAACGGGAATATCTTCCCATAAAAACTGGACAGAAGCATTCTCACAAACTGCTTTGTGATGTGTGTGTTTAACTCACATAGTTGAACCTTTCCTTTGCTAGAGCAGTTATGAAACACTCTTTTTGTAGAATCTGCAAGTGTTCATTTGGAGCGCTTTGAGGCCTATGGTGGAAAAGAAAATATCTTCACTTGTAAACCAGGCAGAAGCATTCTCAGAAACCTCTTTATGATGTGTGCATTCAACTCGGAGAGAGAAGCCTTCCTTTTGATAGAGCAGTTTTGAAACTCTGTTTTTGCAGCATCTGCAAGTGGATATTTGGAGCCACTTCAGGCCTTTGTTGGAAACGGGAATATCTTCCCATAAAAACTAAACAGAAGCGTTCTGTGAAACTGCTTTGTGTAGTATGAATCCAACTCACAGAGTTGAACACTTCTTTTCAAAGAGCAGTTTGGAAACACTCTTTTTGTAGAATCTGCAAGTGTTCATTTGGAGCGCTTTGAGGCCTATGGTGGAAAAGGAAATATCTTCACTTGTAAACCAGGCAGAAGCATTCTCAGAAACCTCTTTATGATGTGTGCATTCAACTCGGAGAGAGAAGCCTTCCTTTTGATAGAGCCGTTTTGAAACTCTGTTTTTGCAGCATCTGCAAGTGGATATTTTGAGCCCCTTCAGGCCTTCGTTGGAAACGGGAATATCTTCCCATAAAAACTAAACAGAAGCGTTCTGTGAAACTGCTTTGTGTAGTATGAATCCAACTCACAGAGTTGAACACTTCTTTTCAAAGAGCAGTTTTGAAACACTCTCTTTGTAGAATCTGCAAGTGTTCATTTGGAGCGCTTTGAGGCCTATGGTGGAAAAGGAAATATCTTCACATAAAACCTAGACAGAAGCATTCTTTGAAACTTTTTTATGATGTGTGCCTTCAACTCACAGAGTTGAACCTTCCTTTTCATGGAGCAGTTTTGAAAGAGTCTTTTTGCAGCATCTGCAAGTGGATATTTGGAGCCCTTTCAGGCCTTCGTTGGAAACGGGAATATCTTCCATAAAAACTAAACAGAAGCGTTCTGTGAAACTGCTTTGTGTAGTATGAATCCAACTCACAGAGTTGAACACTTCTTTTGAAAGAGCAGTTTTGAAACACTCTTTTTGTAGAATCTGCAAGTGTTCATTTGGAGCGCTTTGAGGCCTATGGTGGAAAAGGAAATATCTTCACTTGTAAACCAGGCAGAAGCATTCTCAGAAACCTCTTTATGATGTGTGCATTCAACTCGGAGAGAGAAGCCTTCCTTTTGATAGAGCAGTTTTGAAACTCTGTTTTTGCAGCATCTGCAAGTGGATATTTGGAGCCCCTTCAGGCCTTCGTTGGAAACGGGAATATCTTCCCATAAAAACTAAACAGAAGCGTTCTGTGAAACTGCTTTGTGTAGTATGAATCCAACTCACAGAGTTGAACACTTCTTTTCAAAGAGCAGTTTTGAAACACTCTCTTTGTAGAATCTTCAAGTGTTCATTTGGAGCGCTTTGAGGCCTATGGTGGAAAAGGAAATATCTTCACATAAAACCTAGACAGAAGCATTCTTTGAAACTTTTTTATGATGTGTGCCTTCAACTCACAGAGTTGAACCTTCCTTTTCATGGAGCAGATTGGAAAGAGTCTTTTTGCAGCATCTGCAAGTGGATATTTGGAGCCATTTCGGGCCTTCGTTGGAAACGGGAATATCTTCCCATAAAAACTAAACAGAAGCGTTCTGTGAAACTGCTTTGTGTAGTATGAATCCAACTCACAGAGTTGAACACTTCTATTGAAAGAGCAGTTTTGAAACACTCTTTTTGTAGAATCTGCAAGTTTTCATTTGGAGTGCTTTGAGGCCTATGGTGGAAAAGGAAATATCTTCACATAAAACCTAGACAGAAGCATTCTTTGAAACTTCTTTATGATGTGTGCATTCAACTCACAGAGTTGAACCTTCCTTTTCATGGAGAGGTTTGGAAAGAGTCTTTTTGCAGCATCTGCAAGTGGATATTTGGAGCTCTTTCAGGCCTTCCTTAGAAACGGGAATATCTTCCCATAAAAACTGGACAGAAGCATTCTCACAAACTGCTTTGTGATGTGTGTGTTTAACTCACATAGTTGAACCTTTCCTTTGCTAGAGCAGTTATGAAACACTCTTTTTGTAGGATCTGCAAGTGTTCATTTGGAGCGCTTTGAGGCCTATGGTGGAAAAGGAAATATCTTCACTTGTAAACCAGGCAGAAGCGTTCTCAGAAACCTCTTTATGATGTGTGCATTCAACTCGGAGAGAGAAGCCTTCCTTTTGATAGAGCAGTTTTGAAACTCTGTTTTTGCAGCATCTGCAAGTGGATATTTGGAGCCCCTTCAGGCCTTCGTTGGAAACGGGAATATCTTCCCATAAAAACTAAACAGAAGCGTTCTGTGAAACTGCTTTGTGTAGTATGAATCCAACTCACAGAGTTGAACACTTCTTTTCAAAGAGCAGTTTTGAAACACTCTTTTTGTAGAATCTGCAAGTGTTCATTTTGAGCGTTTTGAGGCCTACGGTGGAAAAGGAAATATCTTCACATAAAACCTAGACAGAAGCATTCTTTGAAACTTCTTTATGATATGTGCCTTCACCTCACAGAGTTGAACCTTCCTTTTCATGGAGCAGTTTGGAAAGAGTCTCTTTGCAGCATCTGCAAGTGGATATTTGGAGCCCTTTCAGGCCTTCGTTGGAAACGGGAATATCTTCCCATAAAAACTAAACAGAAGCGTTCTGTGAAACTGCTTTGTGTAGTATGAATCCAACTCACCGAGTTGAACACTTCTTTTGAAAGAGCAGTTTTGAAACACTCTTTTTGTAGAATCTGCAAGTGTTCATTTGGAGCGCTTTGAGGCCTATGGTGGAAAAGGAAATATCTTCACTTGTAAACCAGGCAGAAGCATTCTCAGAAACCTCTTTATGATGTGTGCATTCAACTCAGAGAGAGAAGCCTTCCTTTTGATAGAGCAGTTTTGAAACTCTGTTTTTGCAGCATCTGCAAGTGGATATTTGGAGCCCCTTCAGGCCTTCGTTGGAAACGGGAATATCTTCCCATAAAAACTAAACAAAAGCGTTCTGTGAAACTGCTTTGTGTAGTATGAATCCAACTCACAGAGTTGAACACTTCTTTTCAAAGAGCAGTTTTGAAACACTCTTTTTGTAGAATCTGCAAGTGTTCATTTGGAGCGCTTTGAGGCCTATGGTGGAAAAGGAAATATCTTCACTTGTAAACCAGGCAGAAGCATTCTCAGAAACCTCTTTATGATGTGTGCATTCAACTCGGAGAGAGAACCCTTCCTTTTGATAGAGCAGTTTTGAAACTCTGTTTTTGCAGCATCTGCAAGTGGATATTTGGAGCCCCTTCAGGCCTTCGTTGGAAACGGGAATATCTTCCCATAAAAACTAAACAGAAGCGTTCTGTGAAACTGCTTTGTGTAGTATGGATCCAACTCACAGAGTTCAACACTTCTTTTCAAAGAGCAGTTTTGAAACACTCTTTTTGTAGAATCTGCAAGTGTTCATTTGGAGCGTTTTGAGGCCTATGGTGGAAAAGGAAATATCTTCACATAAAACCTAGACAGAAGCATTCTTTGAAACTTCTTTATGATGTGTGCCTTCACCTCACAGAGTTGAACCTTCCTTTTCATGGAGCAGTTTGGAAAGAGTCTCTTTGCAGCATCTGCAAGTGCATATTTGGAGCCCATTCAGGCCTTCGTTGGAAACGGGAATATCTTCCCATAAAAACTAAACAGAAGCGTTCTGTGAAACTGCTTTGTGTAGTATGAATCCAACTCACAGAGTTGAACACATCTTTTCAAAGAGCAGTTTTGAAACACTCTTTTTGTAGAATCTGCAAGTGTTCATTTGGAGCGCTTTGAGGCCTATGGTGGAAAAGGAAATATCTTCACTTGTAAACCAGGCAGAAGCATTCTCAGAAACCTCTTTATGATGTGGGCATTCAACTCGGAGAGAGAAGCCTTCCTTTTGATAGAGCAGTTTTGAAACTCTGTTTTTGCAGCATCTGCAAGTGGATATTTGGCGCCCCTTCAGGCCTTCGTTGGAAACGGGAATATCTTCCCATAAAAACTAAACAGAAGCGTTCTGTGAAACTGCTTTGTGTAGTATGAATCCAACTCACAGAGTTGAACACTTCTTTTCAAAGAGCAGTTTTGAAACACTCTTTTTGTAGAATCTGCAAGTTTTCATTTGGAGTGCTTTGAGGCCTATGGTGGAAAAGGAAATATCTTCACATAAAACCTAGACAGAAGCATTCTTTGAAACTTCTTTATGATGTGTGCATTCAACTCACAGAGTTGAACCTTCCTTTTCATGGAGAGGTTTGGAAAGAGTCTTTTTGCAGCATCTGCAAGTGGATATTTGGAGCTCTTTCAGGCCTTCGTTAGAAACGGGAATATCTTCCCATAAAAACTGGACAGAAGCATTCTCACAAACTGCTTTGTGATGTGTGTGTTTAACTCACATAGTTGAACCTTTCCTTTGCTAGAGCAGTTATGAAACACTCTTTTTGTAGAATCTGCAAGTGTTCATTTGGAGCGCTTTGAGGCCTATGGTGGAAAAGAAAATATCTTCACTTGTAAACCAGGCAGAAGCATTCTCAGAAACCTCTTTATGATGTGTGCATTCAACTCGGAGAGAGAAGCCTTCCTTTTGATAGAGCAGTTTTGAAACTCTGTTTTTGCAGCATCTGCAAGTGGATATTTGGAGCCACTTCAGGCCTTTGTCGGAAACGGGAATATCTTCCCATAAAAACTAAACAGAAGCGTTCTGTGAAACTGCTTTGTGTAGTATGAATCCAACTCACAGAGTTGAACACTTCTTTTCAAAGAGCAGTTTTGAAACACTCTTTTTGTAGAATCTGCAAGTGTTCATTTGGAGCGCTTTGAGGCCTATGGTGGAAAAGGAAACATCTTCACTTGTAAACCAGGCAGAAGCATTCTCAGAAACCTCTTTATGATGTGTGCATTCAACTCGGAGGGAGAAGCCTTCCTTTTGATAGAGCCGTTTTGAAACTCTGTTTTTGCAGCATCTGCAAGTGGATATTTTGAGCCCTTTCAGGCCTTCGTTGGAAACGAGAATATCTTCCCATAAAAACTAAACAGAAGCGTTCTGTGAAACTGCTTTGTGTAGTATGAATCCAACTCACAGAGTTGAACACTTCTTTTCATAGAGCAGTTTTGAAACACTCTCTTTGTAGAATCTGCAAGTGTTCATTTGGAGCGCTTTGAGGCCTATGGTGGAAAAGGAAATATCTTCACATAAAACCTAGACAGAAGCATTCTTTGAAACTTTTTTATGATGTGTGCCTTCAACTCACAGAGTTGAACCTTCCTTTTCATGGAGCAGTTTGGAAAGAGTCTTTTTGCAGCATCTGCAAGTGTATATTTGGAGCCCTTTCAGGCCTTCGTTGGAAACGGGAATATCTTCCATAAAAACTAAACAGAAGCGTTCTGTGAAACTGCTTTGTGTAGTATGAATCCAACTCACAGAGTTGAACACTTCTTTTGAAAGAGCAGTTTTGAAACACTCTTTTTGTAGAATCTGCAAGTGTTCATTTGGAGCGCTTTGAGGCCTATGGTGGAAAAGGAAATATCTTCACTTCTAAACCAGGCAGAAGCATTCTCAGAAACCTCTTTATGATGTGTGCATTCAACTCGGAGAGAGAAGCCTTCCTTTTGATAGAGCAGTTTTGAAACTCTGTTTTTGCAGCATCTGCATGTGGATATTTTGAGCCCCTTCAGGCCTTCGTTGGAAACGGGAATATCTTCCAATAAAAACTAAACAGAAGCGTTCTGTGAAACTGCTTTGTGTAGTATGAATCCAACTCACAGAGTTGAACACTTCTTTTCAAAGAGCAGTTTTGAAACACTCTTTTTGTAGAATCTGCAAGTTTTCATTTGGAGTGCTTTGAGGCCTATGGTGGAAAAGGAAATATCTTCACATAAAACCTAGACAGAAGCATTCTTTGAAACTTCTTTATGATGTGTGCATTCAACTCACAGAGTTGAACCTTCCTTTTCATGGAGAGGTTTGGAAAGAGTCTTTTTGCAGCATCTGCAAGTGGATATTTGGAGCTCTTTCAGGCCTTCGTTAGAAACGGGAATATCTTCCCATAAAAACTGGACAGAAGCATTCTCACAAACTGCTTTGTGATGTGTGTGTTTAACTCACATAGTTGAACCTTTCCTTTGCTAGAGCAGTTATGAAACACTCTTTTTGTAGAATCTGCAAGTGTTCATTTGGAGCGCTTTGAGGCCTATGGTGGAAAAGAAAATATCTTCACTTGTAAACCAGGCAGAAGCATTCTCAGAAACCTCTTTATGATGTGTGCATTCAACTCGGAGAGAGAAGCCTTCCTTTTGATAGAGCAGTTTTGAAACTCTGTTTTTGCAGCATCTGCAAGTGGATATTTGGAGCCACTTCAGGCCTTTGTTGGAAACGGGAATATCTTCCCATAAAAACTAAACAGAAGCGTTCTGTGAAACTGCTTTGTGTAGTATGAATCCAACTCACAGAGTTGAATACTTCTTTTCAAAGAGCAGTTTGGAAACACTCTTTTTGTAGAATCTGCAAGTGTTCATTTGGAGCGCTTTGAGGCCTATGGTGAAAAAGGAAATATCTTCACTTGTAAACCAGGCAGAAGCATTCTCAGAAACCTCTTTATGATGTGTGCATTCAACTCGGAGAGAGAAGCCTTCCTTTTGATAGAGCCGTTTTGAAACTCTGTTTTTGCAGCATCTGCAAGTGGATATTTTGAGCCCCTTCAGGCCTTCGTTGGAAACGAGAATATCTTCCCATAAAAACTAAACAGAAGCGTTCTGTGAAACTGCTTTGTGTAGTATGAATCCAACTCACAGAGTTGAACACTTCTTTTCAAAGAGCAGTTTTGAAACACTCTCTTTGTAGAATCTGCAAGTGTTCATTTGGAGCGCTTTGAGGCCTATGGTGGAAAAGGAAATATCTTCACATAAAACCTAGACAGAAGCATTCTTTGAAACTTTTTTATGATGTGTGCCTTCAACTCACAGAGTTGAACCTTCCTTTTCATGGAGCAGTTTGGAAAGAGTCTTTTTGCAGCATCTGCAAGTGGATATTTGGAGCCCTTTCAGGCCTTCGTTGGAAACGGGAATATCTTCCATAAAAACTAAACAGAAGCGTTCTGTGAAACTGCTTTGTGTAGTATGAATCCAACTCACAGAGTTGAACACTTCTTTTGAAAGAGCAGTTTTGAAACACTCTTTTTGTAGAATCTGCAAGTGTTCATTTGGAGCGCTTTGAGGCCTATGGTGGAAAAGGAAATATCTTCACTTGTAAACCAGGCAGAAGCATTCTCAGAAACCTCTTTATGATGTGTGCATTCAACTCGGAGAGAGAAGCCTTCCTTTTGATAGAGCAGTTTTGAAACTCTGTTTTTGCAGCATCTGCAAGTGGATATTTGGAGCCCCTTCAGGCCTTCGTGGGAAACGGGAATATCTTCCCATAAAAACTAAACAGAAGCGTTCTGTGAAACTGCTTTGTGTAGTATGAATCCAACTCACAGAGTTGAACACTTCTTTTCAAAGAGCAGTTTTGAAACACTCTCTTTGTAGAATCTTCAAGTGTTCATTTGGAGCGCTTTGAGGCCTATGGTGGAAAAGGAAATATCTTCACATAAAACCTAGACAGAAGCATTCTTTGAAACTTTTTTATGATGTGTGCCTTCAACTCACAGAGTTGAACCTTCCTTTTCATGGAGCAGATTGGAAAGAGTCTTTTTGCAGCATCTGCAAGTGGATATTTGGAGCCATTTCGGGCCTTCGTTGGAAACGGGAATATCTTCCCATAAAAACTAAACAGAAGCGTTCTGTGAAACTGCTTTGTGTAGTATGAATCCAACTCACAGAGTTGAACACTTCTATTGAAAGAGCAGTTTTGAAACACTCTTTTTGTAGAATCTGCAAGTTTTCATTTGGAGTGCTTTGAGGCCTATGGTGGAAAAGGAAATATCTTCACATAAAACCTAGACAGAAGCATTCTTTGAAACTTCTTTATGATGTGTGCATTCAACTCACAGAGTTGAACCTTCCTTTTCATGGAGAGGTTTGGAAAGAGTCTTTTTGCAGCATCTGCAAGTGGATATTTGGAGCTCTTTCAGGCCTTCCTTAGAAACGGGAATATCTTCCCATAAAAACTGGACAGAAGCATTCTCACAAACTGCTTTGTGATGTGTGTGTTTAACTCACATAGTTGAACCTTTCCTTTGCTAGAGCAGTTATGAAACACTCTTTTTGTAGGATCTGCAAGTGTTC
The DNA here is from genome assembly GCF_028885625.2 of Pongo pygmaeus. Taxonomy (NCBI): domain Eukaryota; kingdom Metazoa; phylum Chordata; class Mammalia; order Primates; family Hominidae; genus Pongo; species Pongo pygmaeus. Next base: position 30,793,928 of record NC_072393.2, read on the forward strand.
ATTTGGAGCGCTTTGAGGCCTATGGTGGAAAAGGAAATATCTTCACTTGTAAACCAGGCAGAAGCGTTCTCAGAAACCTCTTTATGATGTGTGCATTCAACTCGGAGAGAGAAGCCTTCCTTTTGATAGAGCAGTTTTGAAACTCTGTTTTTGCAGCATCTGCAAGTGGATATTTGGAGCCCCTTCAGGCCTTCGTTGGAAACGGGAATATCTTCCCATAAAAACTAAACAGAAGCGTTCTGTGAAACTGCTTTGTGTAGTATGAATCCAACTCACAGAGTTGAACACTTCTTCTCAAAGAGCAGTTTTGAAACACTCTTTTTGTAGAATCTGCAAGTGTTCATTTTGAGCGTTTTGAGGCCTATGGTGGAAAAGGAAATATCTTCACATAAAACCTAGACAGAAGCATTCTTTGAAACTTCTTTATGATATGTGCCTTCACCTCACAGAGTTGAACCTTCCTTTTCATGGAGCAGTTTGGAAAGAGTCTCTTTGCAGCATCTGCAAGTGGATATTTGGAGCCCTTTCAGGCCTTCGTTGGAAACGGGAATATCTTCCCATAAAAACTAAACAGAAGCGTTCTGTGAAACTGCTTTGTGTAGTATGAATCCAACTCACAGAGTTGAACACTTCTTTTCAAAGAGCAGTTTTGAAACACTCTTTTTGTAGAATCTGCAAGTGTTCATTTGGAGCGCTTTGAGGCCTATGGTGGAAAAGGAAATATCTGCACTTGTAAACCAGGCAGAAGCATTCTCAGAAACCTCTTTATGATGTGTGCATTCAACTCGGAGAGAGAAGCCTTCCTTTTGATAGAGCAGTTTTGAAACTCTGTTTTTGCAGCATCTGCAAGTGGATATTTGGAGCCCCTTCAGGCCTTCGTTGGAAACGGGAATATCTTCCCATAAAAACTAAACAGAAGCGTTCTGTGAAACTGCTTTGTGTAGTATGAATCCAACTCACAGAGTTGAACACTTCTTTTCAAAGAGCAGTTTTGAAACACTCTTTTTGTAGAATCTGCAAGTGTTCCTTGGGAGCGTTTTGAGGCCTATGGTGGAAAAGGAAATATCTTCACATAAAACCTAGACAGAAGCATTCTTTGAAACTTCTTTATGATGTGTGCCTTCACCTCACAGAGTTGAAAATTCCTTTTCATGGAGCAGTTTGGAAAGAGTCTCTTTGCAGCATCTGCAAGTGGATATTTGGAGCCCTTTCAGGCCTTCGTTGGAAACGGGAATATCTTCCCATAAAAACTAAACAGAAGCGTTCTGTGAAACTGCTTTGTGTAGTATGAATCCAACTCACAGAGTTGAACACTTCTTTTGAAAGAGCAGTTTTGAAACACTCTTTTTGTAGAATCTGCAAGTGTTCATTTGGAGTGCTTTGAGGCCTATGGTGGAAAAGGAAATATCTTCACATAAAACCTAGACAGAAGCATTCTTGAAACTTCTTTATGATGTGTGCATTCAACTCACAGAGTTGAACCTTCCTTTTCATGGAGAGGTTTGGAAAGAGTCTTTTTGCAGCATCTGCAAGTGGATATTTGGAGCTCTTTCAGGCCTTCGTTAGAAACGGGAATATCTTCCCATAAAAACTTGACAGAAGCATTCTCACAAACTGCTTTGTGATGTGTGTGTTTAACTCACATAGTTGAACCTTTCCTTTGCTAGAGCAGTTATGAAACACTCTTTTTGTAGAATCTGCAAGTGTTCATTTGGAGCGCTTTGAGGCCTATGGTGGAAAAGGAAATATCTTCACTTGTAAACCAGGCAGAAGCATTCTCAGAAACCTCTTTATGATGTGTCCATTCAACTCGGAGAGAGAAGCCTTCCTTTTGATAGAGCAGTTTTGAAACTCTGTTTTTGCAGCATCTGCAAGTGGATATTTGGAGCCCCTTCAGGCCTTCGTTGGAAACGGGAATATCTTCCCATAAAAACTAAACAGAAGCGTTCTGTGAAACTGCTTTGTGTAGTATGAATCCAACTCACAGAGTTGAACACTTCTTTTCAAAGAGCAGTTTTGAAACACTCTTTTTGTAGAATCTGCAAGTGTTCATTTGGAGCGTTTTGAGGCCTATGGTGGAAAAGGAAATATCTTCACATAAAACCTAGACAGAAGCATTCTTTGAAACTTCTTTATGATGTGTGCCTTCACCTCACAGAGTTGAACCTTCCTTTTCATGGAGCAGTTTGGAAAGAGTCTCTTTGCAGCATCTGCAAGTGGATATTTGGAGCCCTTTCAGGCCTTCGTTGGAAACGGGAATATCTTCCCATAAAAACTAAACAGAAGCGTTCTGTGAAACTGCTTTGTGTAGTATGAATCCAACTCACAGAGTTGAACACTTCTTTTGAAAGAGCAGTTTTGAAACACTCTTTTTGTAGAATCTGCAAGTGTTCATTTGGAGCGCTTTGAGGCCTATGGTGGAAAAGGAAATATCTTCACTTGTAAACCAGGCAGAAGCATTCTCAGAAACCTCTTTATGATGTGTGCATTCAACTCGGAGAGAGAAGCCTTCCTTTTAATAGAGCAGTTTTGAAACTCTGTTTTTGCAGCATCTGCAAGTGGATATTTGGAGCCCCTTCAGGCCTTCATTGGAAACGGGAATATCTTCCCATAAAAACTAAACAGAAGCGTTCTGTGAAACTGCTTTGTGTAGTATGAATCCAACTCACAGAGTTGAACACTTCTTTTCAAAGAGCAGTTTTGAAACACTCTTTTTGTAGAATCTGCAAGTGTTCATTTGGAGCGTTTTGAGGCCTATGGTGGAAAAGGAAATATCTTCACATAAAACCTAGACAGAAGCATTCTTTGAAACTTCTTTATGATGTGTGCCTTCACCTCACAGAGTTGAACCTTCCTTTTCATGGAGCAGTTCGGAAAGAGTCTCTTTGCAGCATCTGCAAGTGGATATTTGGAGCCCTTTCAGGCTTTCGTTGGAAACGGGAATATCTTCCCATAAAAACTAAACAGAAGCGTTCTGTGAAACTGCTTTGTGTAGTATGAATCCAACTCACAGAGTTGAACACTTCTTTTGAAAGAGCAGTTTTGAAACACTCTTGTTGTAGAATCTGCAAGTGTTCATTTGGAGCGCTTTGAGGCCTATGGTGGAAAAGGAAATATCTGCACTTGTAAACCAGGCAGAAGCATTCTCAGAAACCTCTTTATGATGTGTGCATTCAACTCGGAGAGAGAAGCCTTCCTTTTGATAGAGCAGTTTTGAAACTCTGTTTTTGCAGCATCTGCAAGTGGATATTTGGAGCCCCTTCAGGCCTTCGTTGGAAACGGGAATATCTTCCCATAAAAACTAAACAGAAGCGTTCTGTGAAACTGCTTTGTGTAGTATGAATCCAACTCACAGAGTTGAACACTTCTTTTCAAAGAGCAGTTTTGAAACACTCTTTTTGTAGAATCTGCAAGTGTTCATTTGGAGCGTTTTGAGGCCTACGGTGGAAAAGGAAATATCTTCACATAAAACCTAGACAGAAGCATTCTTTGAAACTTCTTTATGATGTGTGCCTTCACCTCACAGAGTTGAACCTTCCTTTTCATGGAGCAGTTTGGAAAGAGTCTCTTTGCAGCATCTGCAAGTGGATATTTTGAGCCCTTTCAGGCCTTCGTTAGAAACGGGAATATCTTCCCATAAAAACTAAACAGAAGCGTTCTGTGAAACTGCTTTGTGTAGTATGAATCCAACTCACAGAGTTGAACACTTCTTTTCAAAGAGCAGTTTTGAAACACTCTCTTTGTAGAATCTTCAAGTGTTCATTTGGAGCGCTTGGAGGCCTATGGTGGAAAAGGAAATATCTTCACATAAAACCTAGACAGAAGCATTCTTTGAAACTTTTTTATGATGTGTGCCTTCAACTCACAGAGTTGAACCTTCCTTTTCATGGAGCAGATTGGAAAGAGTCTTTTTGCAGCATCTGCAAGTGGATATTTGGAGCCATTTCGGGCCTTCGTTGGAAACGGGAATATCTTCCCATAAAAACTAAACAGAAGCGTTCTGTGAAACTGCTTTGTGTAGTATGAATCCAACTCACAGAGTTGAACACTTCTATTGAAAGAGCAGTTTTGAAACACTCTTTTTGTAGAATCTGCAAGTTTTCATTTGGAGTGCTTTGAGGCCTATGGTGGAAAAGGAAATATCTTCACATAAAACCTAGACAGAAGCATTCTTTGAAACTTCTTTATGATGTGTGCATTCAACTCACAGAGTTGAACCTTCCTTTTCATGGAGAGGTTTGGAAAGAGTCTTTTTGCAGCATCTGCAAGTGGATATTTGGAGCTCTTTCAGGCCTTCCTTAGAAACGGGAATATCTTCCCATAAAAACTGGACAGAAGCATTCTCACAAACTGCTTTGTGATGTGTGTGTTTAACTCACATAGTTGAACCTTTCCTTTGCTAGAGCAGTTATGAAACACTCTTTTTGTAGGATCTGCAAGTGTTCATTTGGAGCGCTTTGAGGCCTATGGTGGAAAAGGAAATATCTTCACTTGTAAACCAGGCAGAAGCGTTCTCAGAAACCTCTTTATGATGTGTGCATTCAACTCGGAGAGAGAAGCCTTCCTTTTGATAGAGCAGTTTTGAAACTCTGTTTTTGCAGCATCTGCAAGTGGATATTTGGAGCCCCTTCAGGCCTTCGTTGGAAACGGGAATATCTTCCCATAAAAACTAAACAGAAGCGTTCTGTGAAACTGCTTTGTGTAGTATGAATCCAACTCACAGAGTTGAACACTTCTTTTCAAAGAGCAGTTTTGAAACACTCTTTTTGTAGAATCTGCAAGTGTTCATTTTGAGCGTTTTGAGGCCTATGGTGGAAAAGGAAATATCTTCACATAAAACCTAGACAGAAGCATTCTTTGAAACTTCTTTATGATATGTGCCTTCACCTCACAGAGTTGAACCTTCCTTTTCATGGAGCAGTTTGGAAAGAGTCTCTTTGCAGCATCTGCAAGTGGATATTTGGAGCCCTTTCAGGCCTTCGTTGGAAACGGGAATATCTTCCCATAAAAACTAAACAGAAGCGTTCTGTGAAACTGCTTTGTGTAGTATGAATCCAACTCACAGAGTTGAACACTTCTTTTCAAAGAGCAGTTTTGAAACACTCTTTTTGTAGAATCTGCAAGTGTTCATTTGGAGCGCTTTGAGGCCTATGGTGGAAAAGGAAATATCTTCACTTGTAAACCAGGCAGAAGCATTCTCAGAAACCTCTTTATGATGTGTGCATTCAACTCGGAGAGAGAAGCCTTCCTTTTGATAGAGCAGTTTTGAAACTCTGTTTTTGCAGCATCTGCAAGTGGATATTTGGAGCCCCTTCAGGCCTTCGTTGGAAACGGGAATATCTTCCCATAAAAACTAAACAGAAGCGTTCTGTGAAACTGCTTTGTGTAGTATGAATCCAACTCACAGAGTTGAACACTTCTTTTCAAAGAGCAGTTTTGAAACACTCTTTTTGTAGAATCTGCAAGTGTTCCTTGGGAGCGTTTTGAGGCCTATGGTGGAAAAGGAAATATCTTCACATAAAACCTAGACAGAAGCATTCTTTGAAACTTCTTTATGATGTGTGCCTTCACCTCACAGAGATGAAAATTCCTTTTCATGGAGCAGTTTGGAAAGAGTCTCTTTGCAGCATCTGCAAGTGGATATTTGGAGCCCTTTCAGGCCTTCGTTGGAAACGGGAATATCTTCCCATAAAAACTAAACAGAAGCGTTCTGTGAAACTGCTTTGTGTAGTATGAATCCAACTCACAGAGTTGAACACTTCTTTTGAAAGAGCAGTTTTGAAACACTCTTTTTGTGGAATCTGCAAGTGTTCATTTGGAGTGCTTTGAGGCCTATGGTGGAAAAGGAAATATCTTCACATAAAACCTAGACAGAAGCATTCTTGAAACTTCTTTATGATGTGTGCATTCAACTCACAGAGTTGAACCTTCCTTTTCATGGAGAGGTTTGGAAAGAGTCTTTTTGCAGCATCTGCAAGTGGATATTTGGAGCTCTTTCAGGCCTTCGTTAGAAACGGGAATATCTTCCCATAAAAACTGGACAGAAGCATTCTCACAAACTGCTTTGTGATGTGTGTGTTTAACTCACATAGTTGAACCTTTCCTTTGCTAGAGCAGTTATGAAACACTCTTTTTGTAGAATCTGCAAGTGTTCATTTGGAGCGCTTTGAGGCCTATGGTGGAAAAGGAAATATCTTCACTTGTAAACCAGGCAGAAGCATTCTCAGAAACCTCTTTATGATGTGTCCATTCAACTCGGAGAGAGAAGCCTTCCTTTTGATAGAGCAGTTTTGAAACTCTGTTTTTGCAGCATCTGCAAGTGGATATTTGGAGCCCCTTCAGGCCTTCGTTGGAAACGGGAATATCTTCCCATAAAAACTAAACAGAAGCGTTCTGTGAAACTGCTTTGTGTAGTATGAATCCAACTCACAGAGTTGAACACTTCTTTTCAAAGAGCAGTTTTGAAACACTCTTTTTGTAGAATCTGCAAGTGTTCATTTGGAGCGTTTTGAGGCCTATGGTGGAAAAGGAAATATCTTCACATAAAACCTAGACAGAAGCATTCTTTGAAACTTCTTTATGATGTGTGCCTTCACCTCACAGAGTTGAACCTTCCTTTTCATGGAGCAGTTTGGAAAGAGTCTCTTTGCAGCATCTGCAAGTGGATATTTGGAGCCCTTTCAGGCCTTCGTTGGAAACGGGAATATCTTCCCATAAAAACTAAACAGAAGCGTTCTGTGAAACTGCTTTGTGTAGTATGAATCCAACTCACAGAGTTGAACACTTCTTTTGAAAGAGCAGTTTTGAAACACTCTTTTTGTAGAATCTGCAAGTGTTCATTTGGAGCGCTTTGAGGCCTATGGTGGAAAAGGAAATATCTTCACTTGTAAACCAGGCAGAAGCATTCTCAGAAACCTCTTTATGATGTGTGCATTCAACTCGGAGAGAGAAGCCTTCCTTTTGATAGAGCAGTTTTGAAACTCTGTTTTTGCAGCCTCTGCAAGTGGATATTTGGAGCCCCTTCAGGCCTTCGTTGGAAACGGGAATATCTTCCCATAAAAACTAAACAGAAGCGTTCTGTGAAACTGCTTTGTGTACTATGAATCCAACTCACAGAGTTGAACACTTCTTTTGAAAGAGCAGTTTTGAAACACTCTTTTTGTAGAATCTGCAAGTGTTCATTTGGAGCGCTTTGAGGCCTATGGTGGAAAAGGAAACATCTTCACTTGTAAACCAGGCAGAAGCATTCTCAGAAACCTCTTTATGATGTGTGCATTCAACTCGGAGAGAGAAGCCTTCCTTTTGATAGAGCAGTTTTGAAACTCTGTTTTTGCAGCATCTGCAAGTGGATATTTGGAGCCCCTTCAAGCCTTCGTTGGAAACGGGAATATCTTCCCATAAAAACTAAACAGAAGCGTTCTGTGAAACTGCTTTGTGTAGAGTGAATCCAACTCACAGAGTTGAACACTTCTTTTCAAAGAGCAGTTTTGAAACACTCTTTTTGTAGAATCTGCAAGTGTTCATTTGGAGCGTTTTGAGGCCTATGGTGGAAAAGGAAATATCTTCACATAAAACCTAGACAGAAGCATTCTTTGAAACTTCTTTATGATGTGTGCCTTCACCTCACAGAGTTGAACCTCCCTTTTCATGGAGCAGTTTGGAAAGAGTCTCTTTGCAGCATCTGCAAGTGGATATTTGGAGCCCTTTCAGGCCTTCGTTGGAAACGGGAATATCTTCCCATAAAAACTGGACAGAAGCATTCTCACAAACTGCTTTGTGATGTGTGTGTTTAACTCACATAGTTGAACCTTTCCTTTGCTAGAGCAGTTATGAAACACTCTTTTTGTAGAATCTGCAAGTGTTCATTTGGAGCGCTTTGAGGCCTATGGTGGAAAAGAAAATATCTTCACTTGTAAACCAGGCAGAAGCATTCTCAGAAACCTCTTTATGATGTGTGCATTCAACTCGGAGAGAGAAGCCTTCCTTTTGATAGAGCAGTTTTGAAACTCTGTTTTTGCAGCATCTGCAAGTAGATATTTGGAGCCACTTCAGGCCTTTGTTGGAAACGGGAATATCTTCCCATAAAAACTAAACAGAAGCGTTCTGTGAAACTGCTTTGTGTAGTATGAATCCAACTCACAGAGTTGAACACTTCTTTTCAAAGAGCAGTTTTGAAACACTCTTTTTGTAGAATCTGCAAGTGTTCATTTGGAGCGCTTTGAGGCCTATGGTGGAAAAGGAAATATCTTCACTTGTAAACCAGGCGGAAGCATTCTCAGAAACCTCTTTATGATGTGTGCATTCAACTCGGAGAGAGAAGCCTTCCTTTTGATAGAGCAGTTTTGAAACTCTGTTTTTGCAGCATCTGCAAGTGGATATTTGGAGCCCCTTCAAGCCTTCGTTGGAAACGGGAATATCTTCCCATAAAAACTAAACAGAAGCGTTCTGTGAAACTGCTTTGTGTAGAGTGAATCCAACTCACAGAGTTGAACACTTCTTTTCAAAGAGCAGTTTTGAAACACTCTTTTTGTAGAATCTGCAAGTGTTCATTTGGAGCGTTTTGAGGCCTATGGTGGAAAAGGAAATATCTTCACATAAAACCTAGACAGAAGCATTCTTTGAAACTTCTTTATGATGTGTGCCTTCACCTCACAGAGTTGAACCTCCCTTTTCATGGAGCAGTTTGGAAAGAGTCTCTTTGCAGCATCTGCAAGTGGATATTTGGAGCCCTTTCAGGCCTTCGTTGGAAACGGGAATATCTTCCCATAAAAACTGGACAGAAGCATTCTCACAAACTGCTTTGTGATGTGTGTGTTTAACTCACATAGTTGAACCTTTCCTTTGCTAGAGCAGTTATGAAACACTCTTTTTGTAGAATCTGCAAGTGTTCATTTGGAGCGCTTTGAGGCCTATGGTGGAAAAGAAAATATCTTCACTTGTAAACCAGGCAGAAGCATTCTCAGAAACCTCTTTATGATGTGTGCATTCAACTCGGAGAGAGAAGCCTTCCTTTTGATAGAGCAGTTTTGAAACTCTGTTTTTGCAGCATCTGCAAGTGGATATTTGGAGCCACTTCAGGCCTTTGTTGGAAACGGGAATATCTTCCCATAAAAACTAAACAGAAGCGTTCTGTGAAACTGCTTTGTGTAGTATGAATCCAACTCACAGAGTTGAACACTTCTTTTCAAAGAGCAGTTTTGAAACACTCTCTTTGTAGAATCTGCAAGTGTTCATTTGGAGCGCTTTGAGGCCTATGGTGGAAAAGGAAATATCTTCACATAAAACCTAGACAGAAGCATTCTTTGAAACTTTTTTATGATGTTTGCCTTCAACTCACAGAGTTGAACCTTCCTTTTCATGGAGCAGTTTGGAAAGAGTCCTTTTGCAGCATCTGCAAGTGGATATTTGGAGCCCTGTCAGGCCTTCGTTGGAAACGGGAATATCTTCCCATAAAAACTAAACAGAAGCGTTCTGTGAAACTGCTTTGTGTAGTATGAATCCAACTCACAGAGTTGAACACTTCTTTTCAAAGAGCAGTTTTGAAACACTCTTTTTGTAGAATCTGCAAGTGTTCATTTGGAGCGCTTTGAGGCCTATGGTGGAAAAGGAAATATCTTCACTTGTAAACCAGGCAGAAGCATTCTCAGAAACCTCTTTATGATGTGTGCATTCAACTCGGAGAGAGAAGCCTTCCTTTTGATAGAGCAGTTTTGAAACTCTGTTTTTGCAGCATCTGCAAGTGGATATTTGGAGCCCCTTCAGGCCTTCGTTGGAAACGGGAATATCTTCCCATAAAAACTAAACAGAAGCGTTCTGTGAAACTGCTTTGTGTAGTATGAATCCAACTCACAGAGTTGAACACTTCTTTTCAAAGAGCAGTTTTGAAACACTCTTTTTGTAGAATCTGCAAGTGTTCCTTTGGAGCGTTTTGAGGCCTATGGTGGAAAAGGAAATATCTTCACATAAAACCTAGACAGAAGCATTCTTTGAAACTTCTTTATGATGTGTGCCTTCACCTCACAGAGTTGAAAATTCCTTTTCATGGAGCAGTTTGGAAAGAGTCTCTTTGCAGCATCTGCAAGTGGATATTTGGAGCCCTTTCAGGCCTTCGTTGGAAACGGGAATATCTTCCCATAAAAACTAAACAGAAGCGTTCTGTGAAACTGCTTTGTGTAGTATGAATCCAACTCACAGAGTTGAACACTTCTTTTGAAAGAGCAGTTTTGAAACACTCTTTTTGTAGAATCTGCAAGTGTTCATTTGGAGTGCTTTGAGGCCTATGGTGGAAAAGGAAATATCTTCACATAAAACCTAGACAGAAGCATTCTTGAAACTTCTTTATGATGTGTGCATTCAACTCACAGAGTTGAACCTTCCTTTTCATGGAGAGGTTTGGAAAGAGTCTTTTTGCAGCATCTGCAAGTGGATATTTGGAGCTCTTTCAGGCCTTCGTTAGAAACGGGAATATCTTCCCATAAAAACTGGACAGAAGCATTCTCACAAACTGCTTTGTGATGTGTGTGTTTAACTCACATAGTTGAACCTTTCCTTTGCTAGAGCAGTTATGAAACACTCTTTTTGTAGAATCTGCAAGTGTTCATTTGGAGCGATTTGAGGCCTATGGTGGAAAAGGAAATATCTTCACTTGTAAACCAGGCAGAAGCATTCTCAGAAACCTCTTTATGATGTGTGCATTCAACTCGGAGAGAGAAGCCTTCCTTTTGATAGAGCAGTTTTGAAACTCTGTTTTTGCAGCATCTGCAAGTGGATATTTGGAGCCCCTTCAGGCCTTCGTTGGAAACGGGAATATCTTCCCATGAAAACTAAACAGAAGCGTTCTGTGAAACTGCTTTGTGTAGTATGAATCCAACTCACAGAGTTGAACACTTCTTTTCAAAGAGCAGTTTTGAAACACTCTTTTTGTAGAATCTGCAAGTGTTCATTTGGAGCGTTTTGAGGCCTATGGTGGAAAAGGAAATATCTTCACATAAAACCTAGACAGAAGCATTCTTTGAAACTTCTTTATGATATGTGCCTTCACCTCACAGAGTTGAACCTTCCTTTTCATGGAGCAGTTTGGAAAGAGTCTCTTTGCAGCATCTGCAAGTGGATATTTGGAGCCCTTTCAGGCCTTCGTTGGAAACGGGAATATCTTCCCATAAAAACTAAACAGAAGCGTTCTGTGAAACTGCTTTGTGTAGTATGAATCCAACTCACAGAGTTGAACACTTCTTTTGAAAGAGCAGTTTTGAAACACTCTTTTTGTAGAATCTGCAAGTGTTCATTTGGAGTGCTTTGAGGCCTATGGTGGAAAAGGAAATATCTTCACATAAAACCTAGACAGAAGCATTCTTGAAACTTCTTTATGATGTGTGCATTCAACTCACAGAGTTGAACCTTCCTTTTCATGGAGCAGTTTGGAAAGAGTCTCTTTGCAGCATCTGCAAGTGGATATTTGGAGCCGTTTCAGGCCTTCGTTGGAAACGGGAATATCTTCCCATAAAAACTAAACAGAAGCGTTCTGTGAAACTGCTTTGTGTAGTATGAATCCAACTCACAGAGTTGAACACTTCTTTTGAAAGAGCAGTTTTGAAACACTCTTTTTGTAGAATCTGCAAGTGTTCATTTGGAGCGCTTTGAGGCCTATGGTGGAAAAGGAAATATCTTCACTTGTAAACCAGGCAGAAGCATTCTCAGAAACCTCTTTATGATGTGTGCATTCAACTCGGAGAGAGAAGCCTTCCTTTTGATAGAGCAGTTTTGAAACTCTGTTTTTGCAGCCTCTGCAAGTGGATATTTGGAGCCCCTTCAGGCCTTCGTTGGAAACGGGAATATCTTCCCATAAAAACTAAACAGAAGCGTTCTGTGAAACTGCTTTGTGTAGTATGAATCCAACTCACAGAGTTGAACACTTCTTTTCAAAGAGCAGTTTTGAAACACTCTTTTTGTAGAATCTGCAAGTGTTCATTTGGAGCGTTTTGAGGCCTATGGTTGAAAAGGAAATATCTTCACATAAAACCTAGACAGAAGCATTCTTTGAAACTTCTTTATGATGTGTGCCTTCACCTCACAGAGTTGAACCTTCCTTTTCATGGAGCAGTTTGGAAAGAGTCTCTTTGCAGCATCTGCAAGTGGATATTTGGAGCCCTTTCAGGCTTTCGTTGGAAACGGGAATATCTTCCCATAAAAACTAAACAGAAGCGTTCTGTGAAACTGCTTTGTGTAGTATGAATCCAACTCACAGAGTTGAACACTTCTTTTGAAAGAGCAGTTTTGAAACACTCTTGTTGTAGAATCTGCAAGTGTTCATTTGGAGCGCTTTGAGGCCTATGGTGGAAAAGGAAATATCTGCACTTGTAAACCAGGCAGAAGCATTCTCAGAAACCTCTTTATGATGTGTGCATTCAACTCGGAGAGAGAAGCCTTCCTTTTGATAGAGCAGTTTTGAAACTCTGTTTTTGCAGCATCTGCAAGTGGATATTTGGAGCCCCTTCAGGCCTTCGTTGGAAACGGGAATATCTTCCCATAAAAACTAAACAGAAGCGTTCTGTGAAACTGCTTTGTGTAGTATGAATCCAACTCACAGAGTTGAACACTTCTTTTCAAAGAGCAGTTTGGAAACACTCTTTTTGTAGAATCTGCAAGTGTTCATTTGGAGTGCTTTGAGGCCTATGGTTGAAAAGGAAATATCTTCACATAAAACCTAGACAGAAGCATTCTTTGAAACTTCTTTATGATGTGTGCATTCAACTCACAGAGTTGAACCTTCCTTTTCATGGAGAGGTTTGGAAAGAGTCTTTTTGCAGCATCTGCAAGTGGATATTTGGAGCTCTTTCAGGCCTTCGTTAGAAACGGGAATATCTTCCCATAAAAACTGGACAGAAGCATTCTCACAAACTGCTTTGTGATGTGTGTGTTTAACTCACATAGTTGAACCTTTCCTTTGCTAGAGCAGTTATGAAACACTCTTTTTGTAGAATCTGCAAGTGTTCATTTGGAGCGATTTGAGGCCTATGGTGGAAAAGGAAATATCTTCACTTGTAAACCAGGCAGAAGCATTCTCAGAAACCTCTTTATGATGTGTGCATTCAACTCGGAGAGAGAAGCCTTCCTTTTGATAGAGCAGTTTTGAAACTCTGTTTTTGCAGCATCTGCAAGTGGATATTTGGAGCCCCTTCAGGCCTTCGTTGGAAACGGGAATATCTTCCCATGAAAACTAAACAGAAGCGTTCTGTGAAACTGCTTTGTGTAGTATGAATCCAACTCACAGAGTTGAACACTTCTTTTCAAAGAGCAGTTTTGAAACACTCTTTTTGTAGAATCTGCAAGTGTTCATTTGGAGCGTTTTGAGGCCTATGGTGGAAAAGGAAATATGTTCACATAAAACCTAGACAGAAGCATTCTTTGAAACTTCTTTATGATATGTGCCTTCACCTCACAGAGTTGAACATTCCTTTTCATGGAGCAGTTTGGAAAGAGTCTCTTTGCAGCATCTGCAAGTGGATATTTGGAGCCCTTTCAGGCCTTCGTTGGAAACGGGAATATCTTCCCATAAAAACTAAACAGAAGCGTTCTGTGAAACTGCTTTGTGTAGTATGAATCCAACTCACAGAGTTGAACACTTCTTTTGAAAAAGCAGTTTTGAAACACTCTTTTTGTAGAATCTGCAAGTGTTCATTTGGAGTGCTTTGAGGCCTATGGTGGAAAAGGAAATATCTTCACATAAAACCTAGACAGAAGCATTCTTGAAACTTCTTTATGATGTGTGCATTCAACTCACAGAGTTGAACCTTCCTTTTCATGGAGAGGTTTGGAAAGAGTCTTTTTGCAGCATCTGCAAGTGGATATTTGGAGCTCTTTCAGGCCTTCGTTAGAAACGGGAATATCTTCCCATAAAAACTGGACAGAAGCATTCTCACAAACTGCTTTGTGATGTGTGTGTTTATCTCACATAGTTGAACCTTTCCTTTGCTAGAGCAGTTATGAAACACTCTTTTTGTAGAATCTGCAAGTGTTCATTTGGAGCGCTTTGAGGCCTATGGTGGAAAAGGAAATATCTTCACTTGTAAACCAGGCAGAAGCATTCTCAGAAACCTCTTTATGATGTGTGCATTCAACTCGGAGAGAGAAGCCTTCCTTTTGATAGAGCAGTTTTGAAACTCTGTTTTTGCAGCATCTGCAAGTGGATATTTGGAGCCCCTTCAGGCCTTCGTTGGAAACGGGAATATCTTCCCATAAAAACTAAACAGAAGCGTTCTGTGAAACTGCTTTGTGTAGTATGAATCCAACTCACAGAGTTGAACACTTCTTTTCAAAGAGCAGTTTTGAAACACTCTTTTTGTAGAATCTGCAAGTGTTCATTTGGAGCGTTTTGAGGCCTATGGTGGAAAAGGAAATATCTTCACATAAAACCTAGACAGAAGCATTCTTTGAAACTTCTTTATGATGTGTGCCTTCACCTCACAGAGTTGAACCTTCCTTTTCATGGAGCAGTTTGGAAAGAGTCTCTTTGCAGCATCTGCAAGTGGATATTTGGAGCCGTTTCAGGCCTTCGTTGGAAACGGGAATATCTTCCCATAAAAACTAAACAGAAGCGTTCTGTGAAACTGCTTTGTGTAGTATGAATCCAACTCACAGAGTTGAACACTTCTTTTGAAAGAGCAGTTTTGAAACACTCTTTTTGTAGAATCTGCAAGTGTTCATTTGGAGCGCTTTGAGGCCTATGGTGGAAAAGGAAATATCTTCACTTGTAAACCAGGCAGAAGCATTCTCAGAAACCTCTTTATGATGTGTGCATTCAACTCGGAGAGAGAAGCCTTCCTTTTGATAGAGCAGTTTTGAAACTCTGTTTTTGCAGCCTCTGCAAGTGGATATTTGGAGCCCCTTCAGGCCTTCGTTGGAAACGGGAATATCTTCCCATAAAAACTAAACAGAAGCGTTCTGTGAAACTGCTTTGTGTAGTATGAATCCAACTCACAGAGTTGAACACTTCTTTTCAAAGAGCAGTTTTGAAACACTCTTTTTGTAGAATCTGCAAGTGTTCATTTGGAGCGTTTTGAGGCCTATGGTTGAAAAGGAAATATCTTCACATAAAACCTAGACAGAAGCATTCTTTGAAACTTCTTTATGATGTGTGCCTTCACCTCACAGAGTTGAACCTTCCTTTTCATGGAGCAGTTTGGAAAGAGTCTCTTTGCAGCATCTGCAAGTGGATATTTGGAGCCCTTTCAGGCTTTCGTTGGAAACGGGAATATCTTCCCATAAAAACTAAACAGAAGCGTTCTGTGAAACTGCTTTGTGTAGTATGAATCCAACTCACAGAGTTGAACACTTCTTTTGAAAGAGCAGTTTTGAAACACTCTTGTTGTAGAATCTGCAAGTGTTCATTTGGAGCGCTTTGAGGCCTATGGTGGTAAAGGAAATATCTGCACTTGTAAACCAGGCAGAAGCATTCTCAGAAACCTCTTTATGATGTGTGCATTCAACTCGGAGAGAGAAGCCTTCCTTTTGATAGAGCAGTTTTGAAACTCTGTTTTTGCAGCATCTGCAAGTGGATATTTGGAGCCCCTTCAGGCCTTCGTTGGAAACGGGAATATCTTCCCATAAAAACTAAACAGAAGCGTTCTGTGAAACTGCTTTGTGTAGTATGAATCCAACTCACAGAGTTGAACACTTCTTTTCAAAGAGCAGTTTGGAAACACTCTTTTTGTAGAATCTGCAAGTGTTCATTTGGAGTGCTTTGAGGCCTACGGTTGAAAAGGAAATATCTTCACATAAAACCTAGACAGAAGCATTCTTTGAAACTTCTTTATGATGTGTGCATTCAACTCACAGAGTTGAACCTTCCTTTTCATGGAGAGGTTTGGAAAGAGTCTTTTTGCAGCATCTGCAAGTGGATATTTGGAGCTCTTTCAGGCCTTCGTTAGAAACGGGAATATCTTCCCATAAAAACTGGACAGAAGCATTCTCACAAACTGCTTTGTGATGTGTGTGTTTAACTCACATAGTTGAACCTTTCCTTTGCTAGAGCAGTTATGAAACACTCTTTTTGTAGAATCTGCAAGTGTTCATTTGGAGCGATTTGAGGCCTATGGTGGAAAAGGAAATATCTTCACTTGTAAACCAGGCAGAAGCATTCTCAGAAACCTCTTTATGATGTGTGCATTCAACTCGGAGAGAGAAGCCTTCCTTTTGATAGAGCAGTTTTGAAACTCTGTTTTTGCAGCATCTGCAAGTGGATATTTGGAGCCCCTTCAGGCCTTCGTTGGAAACGGGAATATCTTCCCATGAAAACTAAACAGAAGCGTTCTGTGAAACTGCTTTGTGTAGTATGAATCCAACTCACAGAGTTGAACACTTCTTTTCAAAGAGCAGTTTTGAAACACTCTTTTTGTAGAATCTGCAAGTGTTCATTTGGAGCGTTTTGAGGCCTATGGTGGAAAAGGAAATATGTTCACATAAAACCTAGACAGAAGCATTCTTTGAAACTTCTTTATGATATGTGCCTTCACCTCACAGAGTTGAACCTTCCTTTTCATGGAGCAGTTTGGAAAGAGTCTCTTTGCAGCATCTGCAAGTGGATATTTGGAGCCCTTTCAGGCCTTCGTTGGAAACGGGAATATCTTCCCATAAAAACTAAACAGAAGCGTTCTGTGAAACTGCTTTGTGTAGTATGAATCCAACTCACAGAGTTGAACACTTCTTTTCAAAGAGCAGTTTTGAAACACTCTTTTTGTAGAATCTGCAAGTGTTCATTTGGAGCGCTTTGAGGCCTATGGTGGAAAAGGAAACATCTTCACTTGTAAACCAGGCAGAAGCATTCTCAGAAACCTCTTTATGATGTGTGCATTCAACTCGGAGAGAGAAGCCTTCCTTTTGATAGAGCAGTTTTGAAACTCTGTTTTTGCAGCATCTGCAAGTGGATATTTGGAGCCCCTTCAGGCCTTCGTTGGAAACGGGAATATCTTCCCATAAAAACTAAACAGAAGCGTTCTGTGAAACTGCTTTGTGTAGTATGAATCCAACTCACAGAGTTGAACACTTCTTTTCAAAGAGCAGTTTTGAAACACTCTCTTTGTAGAATCTGCAAGTGTTCATTTGGAGCGCTTTGAGGCCTATGGTGGAAAAGGAAATATCTTCACATAAAACCTAGACAGAAGCATTCTTTGAAACTTTTTTATGATGTGTGCCTTCAACTCACAGAGTTGAACCTTCCTTTTCATGGAGCAGTTTGGAAAGAGTCTTTTTGCAGCATCTGCAAGTGGATATTTGGAGCCCTTTCAGGCCTTCGTTGGAAACGGGAATATCTTCCCATAAAAACTAAACAGAAGCGTTCTGTGAAACTGTTTTGTGTAGTATGAATCCAACTCACAGAGTTGAACACTTCTTTTGAAAGAGCAGTTTTGAAACACTCTTTTTGTAGAATCTGCAAGTTTTCATTTGGAGTGCTTTGAGGCCTATGGTGGAAAAGGAAATATCTTCACATAAAACCTAGACAGAAGCATTCTTTGAAACTTCTTTATGATGTGTGCATTCAACTCACAGAGTTGAACCTTCCTTTTCATGGAGAGGTTTGGAAAGAGTCTTTTTGCAGCATCTGCAAGTGGATATTTGGAGCTCTTTCAGGTCTTCGTTAGAAACGGGAATATCTTCCCATAAAAACTGGACAGAAGCATTCTCACAAACTGCTTTGTGATGTGTGTGTTTAACTCACATAGTTGAACCTTTCCTTTGCTAGAGCAGTTTTGAAACACTCTTTTTGTAGAATCTGCAAGTGTTCATTTGGAGCGCTTTGAGGCCTATGGTGGAAAAGGAAATATCTTCACTTGTAAACCAGGCAGAAGCATTCTCAGAAACCTCTTTATGATGTGTGCATTCAACTCGGAGAGAGAAGCCTTCCTTTTGATAGAGCAGTTTTGAAACTCTGTTTTTGCAGCATCTGCAAGTGGATATTTGGAGCCCCTTCAGGCCTTCGTTGGAAACGGGAATATCTTCCCATAAAAACTAAACAGAAGCGTTCTGTGAAACTGCTTTGTGTAGTATGAATCCAACTCACAGAGTTGAACACTTCTTTTCAAAGAGCAGTTTTGAAACACTCTTTTTGTAGAATCTGCAAGTGTTCATTTGGAGCGTTTTGAGGCCTATGGTGGAAAAGGAAATATCTTCACATAAAACCTAGACAGAAGCATTCTTTGAAACTTCTTTATGATATGTGCCTTCACCTCACAGAGTTGAACCTTCCTTTTCATGGAGCAGTTTGGAAAGAGTCTCTTTGCAGCATCTGCAAGTGGATATTTGGAGCCGTTTCAGGCCTTCGTTGGAAACGGGAATATCTTCCCATAAAAACTAAACAGAAGCGTTCTGTGAAACTGCTTTGTGTACTATGAATCCAACTCACAGAGTTGAACACTTCTTTTGAAAGAGCAGTTTTGAAACACTCTTTTCGTAGAATCTGCAAGTGTTCATTTGGAGCGCTTTGAGGCCTACGGTGGAAAAGGAAACATCTTCACTTGTAAACCAGGCAGAAGCATTCTCAGAAACCTCTTTATGATGTGTGCATTCAACTCGGAGAGAGAAGCCTTCCTTTTGATAGAGCAGTTTTGAAACTCTGTTTTTGCAGCATCTGCAAGTGGACATTTGGAGCCCCTTCAAGCCTTCGTTGGAAACGGGAATGTCTTCCCATAAAAACTAAACAGAAGCGTTCTGTGAAACTGCTTTGTGTAGTATGAATCCAACTCACAGAGTTGAACACTTCTTTTCAAAGAGCAGTTTTGAAACACTCTTTTTGTAGAATCTGCAAGTGTTCATTTGGAGCGTTTTGAGGCCTACGGTGGAAAAGGAAATATCTTCACATAAAACCTAGACAGAAGCATTCTTTGAAACTTCTTTATGATGTGTGCCTTCACCTCACAGAGTTGAACCTTCCTTTTCATGGAGCAGTTTGGAAAGAGTCTCTTTGCAGCATCTGCAAGTGGATATTTGGAGCCCTTTCAGGCCTTCGTTGGAAACGGGAATATCTTCCCATAAAAACTAAACAGAAGCGTTCTGTGAAACTGCTTTGTGTAGTATGAATCCAACTCACAGAGTTGAACACTTCTTTTCAAAGAGCAGTTTTGAAACACTCTCTTTGTAGAATCTTCAAGTGTTCATTTGGAGCGCTTTGAGGCCTATGGTGGAAAAGGAAATATCTTCACATAAAACCTAGACAGAAGCATTCTTTGAAACTTTTTTATGATGTGTGCCTTCAACTCACAGAGTTGAACCTTCCTTTTCATGGAGCAGATTGGAAAGAGTCTTTTTGCAGCATCTGCAAGTGGATATTTGGAGCCATTTCGGGCCTTCGTTGGAAACGGGAATATCTTCCCATAAAAACTAAACAGAAGCGTTCTGTGAAACTGCTTTGTGTAGTATGAATCCAACTCACAGAGTTGAACACTTCTATTGAAAGAGCAGTTTTCAAACACTCTTTTTGTAGAATCTGCAAGTTTTCATTTGGAGTGCTTTGAGGCCTATGGTGGAAAAGGAAATATCTTCACATAAAACCTAGACAGAAGCATTCTTTGAAACTTCTTTATGATGTGTGCATTCAACTCACAGAGTTGAACCTTCCTTTTCATGGAGAGGTTTGGAAAGAGTCTTTTTGCAGCATCTGCAAGTGGATATTTGGAGCTCTTTCAGGCCTTCCTTAGAAACGGGAATATCTTCCCATAAAAACTGGACAGAAGCATTCTCACAAACTGCTTTGTGATGTGTGTGTTTAACTCACATAGTTGAACCTTTCCTTTGCTAGAGCAGTTATGAAACACTCTTTTTGTAGGATCTGCAAGTGTTCATTTGGAGCGCTTTGAGGCCTATGGTGGAAAAGGAAATATCTTCACTTGTAAACCAGGCAGAAGCGTTCTCAGAAACCTCTTTATGATGTGTGCATTCAACTCGGAGAGAGAAGCCTTCCTTTTGATAGAGCAGTTTTGAAACTCTGTTTTTGCAGCATCTGCAAGTGGATATTTGGAGCCCCTTCAGGCCTTCGTTGGAAACGGGAATATCTTCCCATAAAAACTAAACAGAAGCGTTCTGTGAAACTGCTTTGTGTAGTATGAATCCAACTCACAGAGTTGAACACTTCTTTTCAAAGAGCAGTTTTGAAACACTCTTTTTGTAGAATCTGCAAGTGTTCATTTTGAGCGTTTTGAGGCCTATGGTGGAAAAGGAAATATCTTCACATAAAACCTAGACAGAAGCATTCTTTGAAACTTCTTTATGATATGTGCCTTCACCTCACAGAGTTGAACCTTCCTTTTCATGGAGCAGTTTGGAAAGAGTCTCTTTGCAGCATCTGCAAGTGGATATTTGGAGCCCTTTCAGGCCTTCGTTGGAAACGGGAATATCTTCCCATAAAAACTAAACAGAAGCGTTCTGTGAAACTGCTTTGTGTAGTATGAATCCAACTCACAGAGTTGAACACTTCTTTTCAAAGAGCAGTTTTGAAACACTCTTTTTGTAGAATCTGCAAGTGTTCATTTGGAGCGCTTTGAGGCCTATGGTGGAAAAGGAAATATCTTCACTTGTAAACCAGGCAGAAGCATTCTCAGAAACCTCTTTATGATGTGTGCATTCAACTCGGAGAGAGAAGCCTTCCTTTTGATAGAGCAGTTTTGAAACTCTGTTTTTGCAGCATCTGCAAGTGGATATTTGGAGCCCCTTCAGGCCTTCGTTGGAAACGGGAATATCTTCCCATAAAAACTAAACAGAAGCGTTCTGTGAAACTGCTTTGTGTAGTATGAATCCAACTCACAGAGTTGAACACTTCTTTTCAAAGAGCAGTTTTGAAACACTCTTTTTGTAGAATCTGCAAGTGTTCCTTGGGAGCGTTTTGAGGCCTATGGTGGAAAAGGAAATATCTTCACATAAAACCTAGACAGAAGCATTCTTTCAAACTTCTTTATGATGTGTGCCTTCACCTCACAGAGTTGAAAATTCCTTTTCATGGAGCAGTTTGGAAAGAGTCTCTTTGCAGCATCTGCAAGTGGATATTTGGAGCCCTTTCAGGCCTTCGTTGGAAACGGGAATATCTTCCCATAAAAACTAAACAGAAGCGTTCTGTGAAACTGCTTTGTGTAGTATGAATCCAACTCACAGAGTTGAACACTTCTTTTGAAAGAGCAGTTTTGAAACACTCTTTTTGTAGAATCTGCAAGTGTTCATTTGGAGTGCTTTGAGGCCTATGGTGGAAAAGGAAATATCTTCACATAAAACCTAGACAGAAGCATTCTTGAAACTTCTTTATGATGTGTGCATTCAACTCACAGAGTTGAACCTTCCTTTTCATGGAGAGGTTTGGAAAGAGTCTTTTTGCAGCATCTGCAAGTGGATATTTGGAGCTCTTTCAGGCCTTCGTTAGAAACGGGAATATCTTCCCATAAAAACTTGACAGAAGCATTCTCACAAACTGCTTTGTGATGTGTGTGTTTAACTCACATAGTTGAACCTTTCCTTTGCTAGAGCAGTTATGAAACACTCTTTTTGTAGAATCTGCAAGTGTTCATTTGGAGCGCTTTGAGGCCTATGGTGGAAAAGGAAATATCTTCACTTGTAAACCAGGCAGAAGCATTCTCAGAAACCTCTTTATGATGTGTCCATTCAACTCGGAGAGAGAAGCCTTCCTTTTGATAGAGCAGTTTTGAAACTCTGTTTTTGCAGCATCTGCAAGTGGATATTTGGAGCCCCTTCAGGCCTTCGTTGGAAACGGGAATATCTTCCCATAAAAACTAAACAGAAGCGTTCTGTGAAACTGCTTTGTGTAGTATGAATCCAACTCACAGAGTTGAACACTTCTTTTCAAAGAGCAGTTTTGAAACACTCTTTTTGTAGAATCTGCAAGTGTTCATTTGGAGCGTTTTGAGGCCTATGGTGGAAAAGGAAATATCTTCACATAAAACCTAGACAGAAGCATTCTTTGAAACTTCTTTATGATGTGTGCCTTCACCTCACAGAGTTGAACCTTCCTTTTCATGGAGCAGTTTGGAAAGAGTCTCTTTGCAGCATCTGCAAGTGGATATTTGGAGCCCTTTCAGGCCTTCGTTGGAAACGGGAATATCTTCCCATAAAAACTAAACAGAAGCGTTCTGTGAAACTGCTTTGTGTAGTATGAATCCAACTCACAGAGTTGAACACTTCTTTTGAAAGAGCAGTTTTGAAACACTCTTTTTGTAGAATCTGCAAGTGTTCATTTGGAGCGCTTTGAGGCCTATGGTGGAAAAGGAAATATCTTCACTTGTAAACCAGGCAGAAGCATTCTCAGAAACCTCTTTATGATGTGTGCATTCAACTCGGAGAGAGAAGCCTTCCTTTTGATAGAGCAGTTTTGAAACTCTGTTTTTGCAGCATCTGCAAGTGGATATTTGGAGCCCCTTCAGGCCTTCGTTGGAAACGGGAATATCTTCCCATAAAAACTAAACAGAAGCGTTCTGTGAAACTGCTTTGTGTAGTATGAATCCAACTCACAGAGTTGAACACTTCTTTTCAAAGAGCAGTTTTGAAACACTCTTTTTGTAGAATCTGCAAGTGTTCATTTGGAGCGTTTTGAGGCCTATGGTGGAAAAGGAAATATCTTCACATAAAACCTAGACAGAAGCATTCTTTGAAACTTCTTTATGATGTGTGCCTTCACCTCACAGAGTTGAACCTTCCTTTTCATGGAGCAGTTTGGAAAGAGTCTCTTTGCAGCATCTGCAAGTGGATATTTGGAGCCCTTTCAGGCTTTCGTTGGAAACGGGAATATCTTCCCATAAAAACTAAACAGAAGCGTTCTGTGAAACTGCTTTGTGTAGTATGAATCCAACTCACAGAGTTGAACACTTCTTTTGAAAGAGCAGTTTTGAAACACTCTTGTTGTAGAATCTGCAAGTGTTCATTTGGAGCGCTTTGAGGCCTATGGTGGAAAAGGAAATATCTTCACTTGTAAACCAGGCAGAAGCCTTCTCAGAAACCTCTTTATGATGTGTGCATTCAACTCGGAGAGAGAAGCCTTCCTTTTGATAGAGCAGTTTTGAAACTCTGTTTTTGCAGCATCTGCAAGTGGATATTTGGAGCCCCTTCAGGCCTTCGTTGGAAACGGGAATATCTTCCCATAAAAACTAAACAGAAGCGTTCTGTGAAACTGCTTTGTGTAGTATGAATCCAACTCACAGAGTTGAACACTTCTTTTCAAAGAGCAGTTTTGAAACACTCTTTTTGTAGAATCTGCAAGTGTTCATTTGGAGCGTTTTGAGGCCTACGGTGGAAAAGGAAATATCTTCACATAAAACCTAGACAGAAGCATTCTTTGAAACTTCTTTATGATGTGTGCCTTCACCTCACAGAGTTGAACCTTCCTTTTCATGGAGCAGTTTGGAAAGAGTCTCTTTGCAGCATCTGCAAGTGGATATTTGGAGCCCTTTCAGGCCTTCGTTGGAAACGGGAATATCTTCCCATAAAAACTAAACAGAAGCGTTCTGTGAAACTGCTTTGTGTAGTATGAATCCAACTCACAGAGTTGAACACTTCTTTTGAAAGAGTAGTTTGGAAACACTCTTTTTGTAGAATCTGCAAGTGTTCATTTGGAGTGCTTTGAGGCCTACGGTTGAAAAGGAAATATCTTCACATAAAACCTAGACAGAAGCATTCTTTGAAACTTCTTTATGATGTGTGCATTCAACTCACAGAGTTGAACCTTCCTTTTCATGGAGAGGTTTGGAAAGAGTCTTTTTGCAGCATCTGCAAGTGGATATTTGGAGCTCTTTCAGGCCTTCGTTAGAAACGGGAATATCTTCCCATAAAAACTGGACAGAAGCATTCTCACAAACTGCTTTGTGATGTGTGTGTTTAACTCACATAGTTGAACCTTTCCTTTGCTAGAGCAGTTATGAAACACTCTTTTTGTAGAATCTGCAAGTGTTCATTTGGAGCGATTTGAGGCCTATGGTGGAAAAGGAAATATCTTCCCTTGTAAACCAGGCAGAAGCATTCTCAGAAACCTCTTTATGATGTGTGCATTCAACTCGGAGAGAGAAGCCTTCCTTTTGATAGAGCAGTTTTGAAACTCTGTTTTTGCAGCATCTGCAAGTGGATATTTGGAGCCCCTTCAGGCCTTCGTTGGAAACGGGAATATCTTCCCATGAAAACTAAACAGAAGCGTTCTGTGAAACTGCTTTGTGTAGTATGAATCCAACTCACAGAGTTGAACACTTCTTTTCAAAGAGCAGTTTTGAAACACTCTTTTTGTAGAATCTGCAAGTGTTCATTTGGAGCGTTTTGAGGCCTATGGTGGAAAAGGAAATATGTTCACATAAAACCTAGACAGAAGCATTCTTTGAAACTTCTTTATGATATGTGCCTTCACCTCACAGAATTGAACCTTCCTTTTCATGGAGCAGTTTGGAAAGAGTCTCTTTGCAGCATCTGCAAGTGGATATTTGGAGCCCTTTCAGGCCTTCGTTGGAAACGGGAATATCTTCCCATAAAAACTAAACAGAAGCGTTCTGTGAAACTGCTTTGTGTAGTATGAATCCAACTCACAGAGTTGAACACTTCTTTTGAAAGAGCAGTTTTGAAACACTCTTTTTGTAGAATCTGCAAGTGTTCATTTGGAGTGCTTTGAGGCCTATGGTGGAAAAGGAAATATCTTCACATAAAACCTAGACAGAAGCATTCTTGAAACTTCTTTATGATGTGTGCATTCAACTCACAGTGTTGAACCTTCCTTTTCATGGAGAGGTTTGGAAAGAGTCTTTTTGCAGCATCTGCAAGTGGATATTTGGAGCTCTTTCAGGCCTTCGTTAGAAACGGGAATATCTTCCCATAAAAACTGGACAGAAGCATTCTCACAAACTGCTTTGTGATGTGTGTGTTTAACTCACATAGTTGAACCTTTCCTTTGCTAGAGCAGTTATGAAACACTCTTTTTGTAGAATCTGCAAGTGTTCATTTGGAGCGCTTTGAGGCCTATGGTGGAAAAGGAAATATCTTCACTTGTAAACCAGGCAGAAGCATTCTCAGAAACCTCTTTATGATGTGTCCATTCAACTCGGAGAGAGAAGCCTTCCTTTTGATAGAGCAGTTTTGAAACTCTGTTTTTGCAGCATCTGCAAGTGGATATTTGGAGCCCCTTCAGGCCTTCGTTGGAAACGGGAATATCTTCCCATAAAAACTAAACAGAAGCGTTCTGTGAAACTGCTTTGTGTAGTATGAATCCAACTCACAGAGTTGAACACTTCTTTTGAAAGAGCAGTTTTGAAACACTCTTGTTGTAGAATCTGCAAGTGTTCATTTGGAGCGCTTTGAGGCCTATGGTGGAAAAGGAAATATCTGCACTTGTAAACCAGGCAGAAGCATTCTCAGAAACCTCTTTATGATGTGTGCATTCAACTCGGAGAGAGAAGCCTTCCTTTTGATAGAGCAGTTTTGAAACTCTGTTTTTGCAGCATCTGCAAGTGGATATTTGGAGCCCCTTCAGGCCTTCGTTGGAAACGGGAATATCTTCCCATAAAAACTAAACAGAAGCGTTCTGTGAAACTGCTTTGTGTAGTATGAATCCAACTCACAGAGTTGAACACTTCTTTTCAAAGAGCAGTTTGGAAACACTCTTTTTGTAGAATCTGCAAGTGTTCATTTGGAGTGCTTTGAGGCCTATGGTTGAAAAGGAAATATCTTCACATAAAACCTAGACAGAAGCATTCTTTGAAACTTCTTTATGATGTGTGCATTCAACTCACAGAGTTGAACCTTCCTTTTCATGGAGAGGTTTGGAAAGAGTCTTTTTGCAGCATCTGCAAGTGGATATTTGGAGCTCTTTCAGGCCTTCGTTAGAAACGGGAATATCTTCCCATAAAAACTGGACAGAAGCATTCTCACAAACTGCTTTGTGATGTGTGTGTTTAACTCACATAGTTGAACCTTTCCTTTGCTAGAGCAGTTATGAAACACTCTTTTTGTAGAATCTGCAAGTGTTCATTTGGAGCGATTTGAGGCCTATGGTGGAAAAGGAAATATCTTCACTTGTAAACCAGGCAGAAGCATTCTCAGAAACCTCTTTATGATGTGTGCATTCAACTCGGAGAGAGAAGCCTTCCTTTTGATAGAGCAGTTTTGAAACTCTGTTTTTGCAGCATCTGCAAGTGGATATTTGGAGCCCCTTCAGGCCTTCGTTGGAAACGGGAATATCTTCCCATGAAAACTAAACAGAAGCGTTCTGTGAAACTGCTTTGTGTAGTATGAATCCAACTCACAGAGTTGAACACTTCTTTTCAAAGAGCAGTTTTGAAACACTCTTTTTGTAGAATCTGCAAGTGTTCATTTGGAGCGTTTTGAGGCCTATGGTGGAAAAGGAAATATGTTCACATAAAACCTAGACAGAAGCATTCTTTGAAACTTCTTTATGATATGTGCCTTCACCTCACAGAGTTGAACATTCCTTTTCATGGAGCAGTTTGGAAAGAGTCTCTTTGCAGCATCTGCAAGTGGATATTTGGAGCCCTTTCAGGCCTTCGTTGGAAACGGGAATATCTTCCCATAAAAACTAAACAGAAGCGTTCTGTGAAACTGCTTTGTGTAGTATGAATCCAACTCACAGAGTTGAACACTTCTTTTGAAAAAGCAGTTTTGAAACACTCTTTTTGTAGAATCTGCAAGTGTTCATTTGGAGTGCTTTGAGGCCTATGGTGGAAAAGGAAATATCTTCACATAAAACCTAGACAGAAGCATTCTTGAAACTTCTTTATGATGTGTGCATTCAACTCACAGAGTTGAACCTTCCTTTTCATGGAGAGGTTTGGAAAGAGTCTTTTTGCAGCATCTGCAAGTGGATATTTGGAGCTCTTTCAGGCCTTCGTTAGAAACGGGAATATCTTCCCATAAAAACTGGACAGAAGCATTCTCACAAACTGCTTTGTGATGTGTGTGTTTATCTCACATAGTTGAACCTTTCCTTTGCTAGAGCAGTTATGAAACACTCTTTTTGTAGAATCTGCAAGTGTTCATTTGGAGCGCTTTGAGGCCTATGGTGGAAAAGGAAATATCTTCACTTGTAAACCAGGCAGAAGCATTCTCAGAAACCTCTTTATGATGTGTGCATTCAACTCGGAGAGAGAAGCCTTCCTTTTGATAGAGCAGTTTTGAAACTCTGTTTTTGCAGCATCTGCAAGTGGATATTTGGAGCCCCTTCAGGCCTTCGTTGGAAACGGGAATATCTTCCCATAAAAACTAAACAGAAGCGTTCTGTGAAACTGCTTTGTGTAGTATGAATCCAACTCACAGAGTTGAACACTTCTTTTCAAAGAGCAGTTTTGAAACACTCTTTTTGTAGAATCTGCAAGTGTTCATTTGGAGCGTTTTGAGGCCTATGGTGGAAAAGGAAATATCTTCACATAAAACCTAGACAGAAGCATTCTTTGAAACTTCTTTATGATGTGTGCCTTCACCTCACAGAGTTGAACCTTCCTTTTCATGGAGCAGTTTGGAAAGAGTCTCTTTGCAGCATCTGCAAGTGGATATTTGGAGCCGTTTCAGGCCTTCGTTGGAAACGGGAATATCTTCCCATAAAAACTAAACAGAAGCGTTCTGTGAAACTGCTTTGTGTAGTATGAATCCAACTCACAGAGTTGAACACTTCTTTTGAAAGAGCAGTTTTGAAACACTCTTTTTGTAGAATCTGCAAGTGTTCATTTGGAGCGCTTTGAGGCCTATGGTGGAAAAGGAAATATCTTCACTTGTAAACCAGGCAGAAGCATTCTCAGAAACCTCTTTATGATGTGTGCATTCAACTCGGAGAGAGAAGCCTTCCTTTTGATAGAGCAGTTTTGAAACTCTGTTTTTGCAGCCTCTGCAAGTGGATATTTGGAGCCCCTTCAGGCCTTCGTTGGAAACGGGAATATCTTCCCATAAAAACTAAACAGAAGCGTTCTGTGAAACTGCTTTGTGTAGTATGAATCCAACTCACAGAGTTGAACACTTCTTTTCAAAGAGCAGTTTTGAAACACTCTTTTTGTAGAATCTGCAAGTGTTCATTTGGAGCGTTTTGAGGCCTATGGTTGAAAAGGAAATATCTTCACATAAAACCTAGACAGAAGCATTCTTTGAAACTTCTTTATGATGTGTGCCTTCACCTCACAGAGTTGAACCTTCCTTTTCATGGAGCAGTTTGGAAAGAGTCTCTTTGCAGCATCTGCAAGTGGATATTTGGAGCCCTTTCAGGCTTTCGTTGGAAACGGGAATATCTTCCCATAAAAACTAAACAGAAGCGTTCTGTGAAACTGCTTTGTGTAGTATGAATCCAACTCACAGAGTTGAACACTTCTTTTGAAAGAGCAGTTTTGAAACACTCTTGTTGTAGAATCTGCAAGTGTTCATTTGGAGCGCTTTGAGGCCTATGGTGGTAAAGGAAATATCTGCACTTGTAAACCAGGCAGAAGCATTCTCAGAAACCTCTTTATGATGTGTGCATTCAACTCGGAGAGAGAAGCCTTCCTTTTGATAGAGCAGTTTTGAAACTCTGTTTTTGCAGCATCTGCAAGTGGATATTTGGAGCCCCTTCAGGCCTTCGTTGGAAACGGGAATATCTTCCCATAAAAACTAAACAGAAGCGTTCTGTGAAACTGCTTTGTGTAGTATGAATCCAACTCACAGAGTTGAACACTTCTTTTCAAAGAGCAGTTTGGAAACACTCTTTTTGTAGAATCTGCAAGTGTTCATTTGGAGTGCTTTGAGGCCTACGGTTGAAAAGGAAATATCTTCACATAAAACCTAGACAGAAGCATTCTTTGAAACTTCTTTATGATGTGTGCATTCAACTCACAGAGTTGAACCTTCCTTTTCATGGAGAGGTTTGGAAAGAGTCTTTTTGCAGCATCTGCAAGTGGATATTTGGAGCTCTTTCAGGCCTTCGTTAGAAACGGGAATATCTTCCCATAAAAACTGGACAGAAGCATTCTCACAAACTGCTTTGTGATGTGTGTGTTTAACTCACATAGTTGAACCTTTCCTTTGCTAGAGCAGTTATGAAACACTCTTTTTGTAGAATCTGCAAGTGTTCATTTGGAGCGATTTGAGGCCTATGGTGGAAAAGGAAATATCTTCACTTGTAAACCAGGCAGAAGCATTCTCAGAAACCTCTTTATGATGTGTGCATTCAACTCGGAGAGAGAAGCCTTCCTTTTGATAGAGCAGTTTTGAAACTCTGTTTTTGCAGCATCTGCAAGTGGATATTTGGAGCCCCTTCAGGCCTTCGTTGGAAACGGGAATATCTTCCCATGAAAACTAAACAGAAGCGTTCTGTGAAACTGCTTTGTGTAGTATGAATCCAACTCACAGAGTTGAACACTTCTTTTCAAAGAGCAGTTTTGAAACACTCTTTTTGTAGAATCTGCAAGTGTTCATTTGGAGCGTTTTGAGGCCTATGGTGGAAAAGGAAATATGTTCACATAAAACCTAGACAGAAGCATTCTTTGAAACTTCTTTATGATATGTGCCTTCACCTCACAGAGTTGAACCTTCCTTTTCATGGAGCAGTTTGGAAAGAGTCTCTTTGCAGCATCTGCAAGTGGATATTTGGAGCCCTTTCAGGCCTTCGTTGGAAACGGGAATATCTTCCCATAAAAACTAAACAGAAGCGTTCTGTGAAACTGCTTTGTGTAGTATGAATCCAACTCACAGAGTTGAACACTTCTTTTCAAAGAGCAGTTTTGAAACACTCTTTTTGTAGAATCTGCAAGTGTTCATTTGGAGCGCTTTGAGGCCTATGGTGGAAAAGGAAACATCTTCACTTGTAAACCAGGCAGAAGCATTCTCAGAAACCTCTTTATGATGTGTGCATTCAACTCGGAGAGAGAAGCCTTCCTTTTGATAGAGCAGTTTTGAAACTCTGTTTTTGCAGCATCTGCAAGTGGATATTTGGAGCCCCTTCAGGCCTTCGTTGGAAACGGGAATATCTTCCCATAAAAACTAAACAGAAGCGTTCTGTGAAACTGCTTTGTGTAGTATGAATCCAACTCACAGAGTTGAACACTTCTTTTCAAAGAGCAGTTTTGAAACACTCTCTTTGTAGAATCTGCAAGTGTTCATTTGGAGCGCTTTGAGGCCTATGGTGGAAAAGGAAATATCTTCACATAAAACCTAGACAGAAGCATTCTTTGAAACTTTTTTATGATGTGTGCCTTCAACTCACAGAGTTGAACCTTCCTTTTCATGGAGCAGTTTGGAAAGAGTCTTTTTGCAGCATCTGCAAGTGGATATTTGGAGCCCTTTCAGGCCTTCGTTGGAAACGGGAATATCTTCCCATAAAAACTAAACAGAAGCGTTCTGTGAAACTGTTTTGTGTAGTATGAATCCAACTCACAGAGTTGAACACTTCTTTTGAAAGAGCAGTTTTGAAACACTCTTTTTGTAGAATCTGCAAGTTTTCATTTGGAGTGCTTTGAGGCCTATGGTGGAAAAGGAAATATCTTCACATAAAACCTAGACAGAAGCATTCTTTGAAACTTCTTTATGATGTGTGCATTCAACTCACAGAGTTGAACCTTCCTTTTCATGGAGAGGTTTGGAAAGAGTCTTTTTGCAGCATCTGCAAGTGGATATTTGGAGCTCTTTCAGGTCTTCGTTAGAAACGGGAATATCTTCCCATAAAAACTGGACAGAAGCATTCTCACAAACTGCTTTGTGATGTGTGTGTTTAACTCACATAGTTGAACCTTTCCTTTGCTAGAGCAGTTTTGAAACACTCTTTTTGTAGAATCTGCAAGTGTTCATTTGGAGCGCTTTGAGGCCTATGGTGGAAAAGGAAATATCTTCACTTGTAAACCAGGCAGAAGCATTCTCAGAAACCTCTTTATGATGTGTGCATTCAACTCGGAGAGAGAAGCCTTCCTTTTGATAGAGCAGTTTTGAAACTCTGTTTTTGCAGCATCTGCAAGTGGATATTTGGAGCCCCTTCAGGCCTTCGTTGGAAACGGGAATATCTTCCCATAAAAACTAAACAGAAGCGTTCTGTGAAACTGCTTTGTGTAGTATGAATCCAACTCACAGAGTTGAACACTTCTTTTCAAAGAGCAGTTTTGAAACACTCTTTTTGTAGAATCTGCAAGTGTTCATTTGGAGCGTTTTGAGGCCTATGGTGGAAAAGGAAATATCTTCACATAAAACCTAGACAGAAGCATTCTTTGAAACTTCTTTATGATATGTGCCTTCACCTCACAGAGTTGAACCTTCCTTTTCATGGAGCAGTTTGGAAAGAGTCTCTTTGCAGCATCTGCAAGTGGATATTTGGAGCCGTTTCAGGCCTTCGTTGGAAACGGGAATATCTTCCCATAAAAACTAAACAGAAGCGTTCTGTGAAACTGCTTTGTGTACTATGAATCCAACTCACAGAGTTGAACACTTCTTTTGAAAGAGCAGTTTTGAAACACTCTTTTCGTAGAATCTGCAAGTGTTCATTTGGAGCGCTTTGAGGCCTACGGTGGAAAAGGAAACATCTTCACTTGTAAACCAGGCAGAAGCATTCTCAGAAACCTCTTTATGATGTGTGCATTCAACTCGGAGAGAGAAGCCTTCCTTTTGATAGAGCAGTTTTGAAACTCTGTTTTTGCAGCATCTGCAAGTGGACATTTGGAGCCCCTTCAAGCCTTCGTTGGAAACGGGAATATCTTCCCATAAAAACTAAACAGAAGCGTTCTGTGAAACTGCTTTGTGTAGTATGAATCCAACTCACAGAGTTGAACACTTCTTTTCAAAGAGCAGTTTTGAAACACTCTTTTTGTAGAATCTGCAAGTGTTCATTTGGAGCGTTTTGAGGCCTACGGTGGAAAAGGAAATATCTTCACATAAAACCTAGACAGAAGCATTCTTTGAAACTTCTTTATGATGTGTGCCTTCACCTCACAGAGTTGAACCTTCCTTTTCATGGAGCAGTTTGGAAAGAGTCTCTTTGCAGCATCTGCAAGTGGATATTTGGAGCCCTTTCAGGCCTTCGTTGGAAACGGGTATATCTTCCCATAAAAACTAAACAGAAGCGTTCTGTGAAACTGCTTTGTGTAGTATGAATCCAACTCACAGAGTTGAACACTTCTTTTCAAAGAGCAGTTTTGAAACACTCTCTTTGTAGAATCTTCAAGTGTTCATTTGGAGCGCTTTGAGGCCTATGGTGGAAAAGGAAATATCTTCACATAAAACCTAGACAGAAGCATTCTTTGAAACTTTTTTATGATGTGTGCCTTCAACTCACAGAGTTGAACCTTCCTTTTCATGGAGCAGATTGGAAAGAGTCTTTTTGCAGCATCTGCAAGTGGATATTTGGAGCCATTTCGGGCCTTCGTTGGAAACGGGAATATCTTCCCATAAAAACTAAACAGAAGCGTTCTGTGAAACTGCTTTGTGTAGTATGAATCCAACTCACAGAGTTGAACACTTCTATTGAAAGAGCAGTTTTCAAACACTCTTTTTGTAGAATCTGCAAGTTTTCATTTGGAGTGCTTTGAGGCCTATGGTGGAAAAGGAAATATCTTCACATAAAACCTAGACAGAAGCATTCTTTGAAACTTCTTTATGATGTGTGCATTCAACTCACAGAGTTGAACCTTCCTTTTCATGGAGAGGTTTGGAAAGAGTCTTTTTGCAGCATCTGCAAGTGGATATTTGCAGCTCTTTCAGGTCTTCGTTAGAAACGGGAATATCTTCCCATAAAAACTGGACAGAAGCATTCTCACAAACTGCTTTGTGATGTGTGTGTTTAACTCACATAGTTGAACCTTTCCTTTGCTAGAGCAGTTTTGAAACACTCTTTTTGTAGAATCTGCAAGTGTTCATTTGGAGCGCTTTGAGGCCTATGGTGGAAAAGGAAATATCTTCACTTGTAAACCAGGCAGAAGCATTCTCAGAAACCTCTTTATGATGTGTGCATTCAACTCGGAGAGAGAAGCCTTCCTTTTGATAGAGCAGTTTTGAAACTCTGTTTTTGCAGCATCTGCAAGTGGATATTTGGAGCCCCTTCAGGCCTTCGTTGGAAACGGGAATATCTTCCCATAAAAACTAAACAGAAGCGTTCTGTGAAACTGCTTTGTGTAGTATGAATCCAACTCACAGAGTTGAACACTTCTTTTCAAAGAGCAGTTTTGAAACACTCTTTTTGTAGAATCTGCAAGTGTTCATTTGGAGCGTTTTGAGGCCTATGGTGGAAAAGGAAATATCTTCACATAAAACCTAGACAGAAGCATTCTTTGAAACTTCTTTATGATATGTGCCTTCACCTCACAGAGTTGAACCTTCCTTTTCATGGAGCAGTTTGGAAAGAGTCTCTTTGCAGCATCTGCAAGTGGATATTTGGAGCCGTTTCAGGCCTTCGTTGGAAACGGGAATATCTTCCCATAAAAACTAAACAGAAGCGTTCTGTGAAACTGCTTTGTGTACTATGAATCCAACTCACAGAGTTGAACACTTCTTTTGAAAGAGCAGTTTTGAAACACTCTTTTCGTAGAATCTGCAAGTGTTCATTTGGAGCGCTTTGAGGCCTACGGTGGAAAAGGAAACATCTTCACTTGTAAACCAGGCAGAAGCATTCTCAGAAACCTCTTTATGATGTGTGCATTCAACTCGGAGAGAGAAGCCTTCCTTTTGATAGAGCAGTTTTGAAACTCTGTTTTTGCAGCATCTGCAAGTGGACATTTGGAGCCCCTTCAAGCCTTCGTTGGAAACGGGAATATCTTCCCATAAAAACTAAACAGAAGCGTTCTGTGAAACTGCTTTGTGTAGTATGAATCCAACTCACAGAGTTGAACACTTCTTTTCAAAGAGCAGTTTTGAAACACTCTTTTTGTAGAATCTGCAAGTGTTCATTTGGAGCGTTTTGAGGCCTACGGTGGAAAAGGAAATATCTTCACATAAAACCTAGACAGAAGCATTCTTTGAAACTTCTTTATGATGTGTGCCTTCACCTCACAGAGTTGAACCTTCCTTTTCATGGAGCAGTTTGGAAAGAGTCTCTTTGCAGCATCTGCAATTGGATATTTGGAGCCCTTTCAGGCCTTCGTTGGAAACGGGTATATCTTCCCATAAAAACTAAACAGAAGCGTTCTGTGAAACTGCTTTGTGTAGTATGAATCCAACTCACAGAGTTGAACACTTCTTTTCAAAGAGCAGTTTTGAAACACTCTCTTTGTAGAATCTTCAAGTGTTCATTTGGAGCGCTTTGAGGCCTATGGTGGAAAAGGAAATATCTTCACATAAAACCTAGACAGAAGCATTCTTTGAAACTTTTTTATGATGTGTGCCTTCAACTCACAGAGTTGAACCTTCCTTTTCATGGAGCAGATTGGAAAGAGTCTTTTTGCAGCATCTGCAAGTGGATATTTGGAGCCATTTCGGGCCTTCGTTGGAAACGGGAATATCTTCCCATAAAAACTAAACAGAAGCGTTCTGTGAAACTGCTTTGTGTAGTATGAATCCAACTCACAGAGTTGAACACTTCTATTGAAAGAGCAGTTTTCAAACACTCTTTTTGTAGAATCTGCAAGTTTTCATTTGGAGTGCTTTGAGGCCTATGGTGGAAAAGGAAATATCTTCACATAAAACCTAGACAGAAGCATTCTTTGAAACTTCTTTATGATGTGTGCATTCAACTCACAGAGTTGAACCTTCCTTTTCATGGAGAGGTTTGGAAAGAGTCTTTTTGCAGCATCTGCAAGTGGATATTTGGAGCTCTTTCAGGCCTTCCTTAGAAACGGGAATATCTTCCCATAAAAACTGGACAGAAGCATTCTCACAAACTGCTTTGTGATGTGTGTGTTTAACTCACATAGTTGAACCTTTCCTTTGCTAGAGCAGTTATGAAACACTCTTTTTGTAGGATCTGCAAGTGTTCATTTGGAGCGCTTTGAGGCCTATGGTGGAAAAGGAAATATCTTCACTTGTAAACCAGGCAGAAGCGTTCTCAGAAACCTCTTTATGATGTGTGCATTCAACTCGGAGAGAGAAGCCTTCCTTTTGATAGAGCAGTTTTGAAACTCTGTTTTTGCAGCATCTGCAAGTGGATATTTGGAGCCCCTTCAGGCCTTCGTTGGAAACGGGAATATCTTCCCATAAAAACTAAACAGAAGCGTTCTGTGAAACTGCTTTGTGTAGTATGAATCCAACTCACAGAGTTGAACACTTCTTTTCAAAGAGCAGTTTTGAAACACTCTTTTTGTAGAATCTGCAAGTGTTCATTTGGAGCGTTTTGAGGCCTATGGTGGAAAAGGAAATATCTTCACATAAAACCTAGACAGAAGCATTCTTTGAAACTTCTTTATGATGTGTGCCTTCACCTCACAGAGTTGAACCTTCCTTTTCATGGAGCAGTTTGGAAAGAGTCTCTTTGCAGCATCTGCAAGTGGATATTTGGAGCCCTTTCAGGCCTTCGTTGGAAACGGGTATATCTTCCCATAAAAACTAAACAGAAGCGTTCTGTGAAACTGCTTTGTGTAGTATGAATCCAACTCACAGAGTTGAACACTTCTTTTCAAAGAGCAGTTTTGAAACACTCTCTTTGTAGAATCTTCAAGTGTTCATTTGGAGCGCTTTGAGGCCTATGGTGGAAAAGGAAATATCTTCACATAAAACCTAGACAGAAGCATTCTTTGAAACTTTTTTATGATGTGTGCCTTCAACTCACAGAGTTGAACCTTCCTTTTCATGGAGCAGATTGGAAAGAGTCTTTTTGCAGCATCTGCAAGTGGATATTTGGAGCCATTTCGGGCCTTCGTTGGAAACGGGAATATCTTCCCATAAAAACTAAACAGAAGCGTTCTGTGAAACTGCTTTGTGTAGTATGAATCCAACTCACAGAGTTGAACACTTCTATTGAAAGAGCAGTTTTCAAACACTCTTTTTGTAGAATCTGCAAGTTTTCATTTGGAGTGCTTTGAGGCCTATGGTGGAAAAGGAAATATCTTCACATAAAACCTAGACAGAAGCATTCTTTGAAACTTCTTTATGATGTGTGCATTCAACTCACAGAGTTGAACCTTCCTTTTCATGGAGAGGTTTGGAAAGAGTCTTTTTGCAGCATCTGCAAGTGGATATTTGGAGCTCTTTCAGGCCTTCCTTAGAAACGGGAATATCTTCCCATAAAAACTGGACAGAAGCATTCTCACAAACTGCTTTGTGATGTGTGTGTTTAACTCACATAGTTGAACCTTTCCTTTGCTAGAGCAGTTATGAAACACTCTTTTTGTAGGATCTGCAAGTGTTCATTTGGAGCGCTTTGAGGCCTATGGTGGAAAAGGAAATATCTTCACTTGTAAACCAGGCAGAAGCGTTCTCAGAAACC
The DNA here is from genome assembly GCF_028885625.2 of Pongo pygmaeus. Taxonomy (NCBI): domain Eukaryota; kingdom Metazoa; phylum Chordata; class Mammalia; order Primates; family Hominidae; genus Pongo; species Pongo pygmaeus. Next base: position 30,830,250 of record NC_072393.2, read on the forward strand.
TCTTTATGATGTGTGCATTCAACTCGGAGAGAGAAGCCTTCCTTTTGATAGAGCAGTTTTGAAACTCTGTTTTTGCAGCATCTGCAAGTGGATATTTGGAGCCCCTTCAGGCCTTCGTTGGAAACGGGAATATCTTCCCATAAAAACTAAACAGAAGCGTTCTGTGAAACTGCTTTGTGTAGTATGAATCCAACTCACAGAGTTGAACACTTCTTTTCAAAGAGCAGTTTTGAAACACTCTTTTTGTAGAATCTGCAAGTGTTCATTTTGAGCGTTTTGAGGCCTATGGTGGAAAAGGAAATATCTTCACATAAAACCTAGACAGAAGCATTCTTTGAAACTTCTTTATGATATGTGCCTTCACCTCACAGAGTTGAACCTTCCTTTTCATGGAGCAGTTTGGAAAGAGTCTCTTTGCAGCATCTGCAAGTGGATATTTGGAGCCCTTTCAGGCCTTCGTTGGAAACGGGAATATCTTCCCATAAAAACTAAACAGAAGCGTTCTGTGAAACTGCTTTGTGTAGTATGAATCCAACTCACAGAGTTGAACACTTCTTTTCAAAGAGCAGTTTTGAAACACTCTTTTTGTAGAATCTGCAAGTGTTCATTTGGAGCGCTTTGAGGCCTATGGTGGAAAAGGAAATATCTTCACTTGTAAACCAGGCAGAAGCATTCTCAGAAACCTCTTTATGATGTGTGCATTCAACTCGGAGAGAGAAGCCTTCCTTTTGATAGAGCAGTTTTGAAACTCTGTTTTTGCAGCATCTGCAAGTGGATATTTGGAGCCCCTTCAGGCCTTCGTTGGAAACGGGAATATCTTCCCATAAAAACTAAACAGAAGCGTTCTGTGAAACTGCTTTGTGTAGTATGAATCCAACTCACAGAGTTGAACACTTCTTTTCAAAGAGCAGTTTTGAAACACTCTTTTTGTAGAATCTGCAAGTGTTCCTTGGGAGCGTTTTGAGGCCTATGGTGGAAAAGGAAATATCTTCACATAAAACCTAGACAGAAGCATTCTTTGAAACTTCTTTATGATGTGTGCCTTCACCTCACAGAGTTGAAAATTCCTTTTCATGGAGCAGTTTGGAAAGAGTCTCTTTGCAGCATCTGCAAGTGGATATTTGGAGCCCTTTCAGGCCTTCGTTGGAAACGGGAATATCTTCCCATAAAAACTAAACAGAAGCGTTCTGTGAAACTGCTTTGTGTAGTATGAATCCAACTCACAGAGTTGAACACTTCTTTTGAAAGAGCAGTTTTGAAACACTCTTTTTGTAGAATCTGCAAGTGTTCATTTGGAGTGCTTTGAGGCCTATGGTGGAAAAGGAAATATCTTCACATAAAACCTAGACAGAAGCATTCTTGAAACTTCTTTATGATGTGTGCATTCAACTCACAGAGTTGAACCTTCCTTTTCATGGAGAGGTTTGGAAAGAGTCTTTTTGCAGCATCTGCAAGTGGATATTTGGAGCTCTTTCAGGCCTTCGTTAGAAACGGGAATATCTTCCCATAAAAACTTGACAGAAGCATTCTCACAAACTGCTTTGTGATGTGTGTGTTTAACTCACATAGTTGAACCTTTCCTTTGCTAGAGCAGTTATGAAACACTCTTTTTGTAGAATCTGCAAGTGTTCATTTGGAGCGCTTTGAGGCCTATGGTGGAAAAGGAAATATCTTCACTTGTAAACCAGGCAGAAGCATTCTCAGAAACCTCTTTATGATGTGTCCATTCAACTCGGAGAGAGAAGCCTTCCTTTTGATAGAGCAGTTTTGAAACTCTGTTTTTGCAGCATCTGCAAGTGGATATTTGGAGCCCCTTCAGGCCTTCGTTGGAAACGGGAATATCTTCCCATAAAAACTAAACAGAAGCGTTCTGTGAAACTGCTTTGTGTAGTATGAATCCAACTCACAGAGTTGAACACTTCTTTTCAAAGAGCAGTTTTGAAACACTCTTTTTGTAGAATCTGCAAGTGTTCATTTGGAGCGTTTTGAGGCCTATGGTGGAAAAGGAAATATCTTCACATAAAACCTAGACAGAAGCATTCTTTGAAACTTCTTTATGATGTGTGCCTTCACCTCACAGAGTTGAACCTTCCTTTTCATGGAGCAGTTTGGAAAGAGTCTCTTTGCAGCATCTGCAAGTGGATATTTGGAGCCCTTTCAGGCCTTCGTTGGAAACGGGAATATCTTCCCATAAAAACTAAACAGAAGCGTTCTGTGAAACTGCTTTGTGTAGTATGAATCCAACTCACAGAGTTGAACACTTCTTTTGAAAGAGCAGTTTTGAAACACTCTTTTTGTAGAATCTGCAAGTGTTCATTTGGAGCGCTTTGAGGCCTATGGTGGAAAAGGAAATATCTTCATTTGTAAACCAGGCAGAAGCATTCTCAGAAACCTCTTTATGATGTGTGCATTCAACTCGGAGAGAGAAGCCTTCCTTTTGATAGAGCAGTTTTGAAACTCTGTTTTTGCAGCATCTGCAAGTGGATATTTGGAGCCCCTTCAGGCCTTCGTTGGAAACGGGAATATCTTCCCATAAAAACTAAACAGAAGCGTTCTGTGAAACTGCTTTGTGTAGTATGAATCCAACTCACAGAGTTGAACACTTCTTTTCAAAGAGCAGTTTTGAAACACTCTTTTTGTAGAATCTGCAAGTGTTCATTTGGAGCGTTTTGAGGCCTATGGTGGAAAAGGAAATATCTTCACATAAAACCTAGACAGAAGCATTCTTTGAAACTTCTTTATGATGTGTGCCTTCACCTCACAGAGTTGAACCTTCCTTTTCATGGAGCAGTTTGGAAAGAGTCTCTTTGCAGCATCTGCAAGTGGATATTTGGAGCCCTTTCAGGCTTTCGTTGGAAACGGGAATATCTTCCCATAAAAACTAAACAGAAGCGTTCTGTGAAACTGCTTTGTGTAGTATGAATCCAACTCACAGAGTTGAACACTTCTTTTGAAAGAGCAGTTTTGAAACACTCTTGTTGTAGAATCTGCAAGTGTTCATTTGGAGCGCTTTGAGGCCTATGGTGGAAAAGGAAATATCTTCACTTGTAAACCAGGCAGAAGCCTTCTCAGAAACCTCTTTATGATGTGTGCATTCAACTCGGAGAGAGAAGCCTTCCTTTTGATAGAGCAGTTTTGAAACTCTGTTTTTGCAGCATCTGCAAGTGGATATTTGGAGCCCCTTCAGGCCTTCGTTGGAAACGGGAATATCTTCCCATAAAAACTAAACAGAAGCGTTCTGTGAAACTGCTTTGTGTAGTATGAATCCAACTCACAGAGTTGAACACTTCTTTTCAAAGAGCAGTTTTGAAACACTCTTTTTGTAGAATCTGCAAGTGTTCATTTGGAGCGTTTTGAGGCCTACGGTGGAAAAGGAAATATCTTCACATAAAACCTAGACAGAAGCATTCTTTGAAACTTCTTTATGATGTGTGCCTTCACCTCACAGAGTTGAACCTTCCTTTTCATGGAGCAGTTTGGAAAGAGTCTCTTTGCAGCATCTGCAAGTGGATATTTGGAGCCCTTTCAGGCCTTCGTTGGAAACGGGAATATCTTCCCATAAAAACTAAACAGAAGCGTTCTGTGAAACTGCTTTGTGTAGTATGAATCCAACTCACAGAGTTGAACACTTCTTTTGAAAGAGTAGTTTGGAAACACTCTTTTTGTAGAATCTGCAAGTGTTCATTTGGAGTGCTTTGAGGCCTACGGTTGAAAAGGAAATATCTTCACATAAAACCTAGACAGAAGCATTCTTTGAAACTTCTTTATGATGTGTGCATTCAACTCACAGAGTTGAACCTTCCTTTTCATGGAGAGGTTTGGAAAGAGTCTTTTTGCAGCATCTGCAAGTGGATATTTGGAGCTCTTTCAGGCCTTCGTTAGAAACGGGAATATCTTCCCATAAAAACTGGACAGAAGCATTCTCACAAACTGCTTTGTGATGTGTGTGTTTAACTCACATAGTTGAACCTTTCCTTTGCTAGAGCAGTTATGAAACACTCTTTTTGTAGAATCTGCAAGTGTTCATTTGGAGCGATTTGAGGCCTATGGTGGAAAAGGAAATATCTTCCCTTGTAAACCAGGCAGAAGCATTCTCAGAAACCTCTTTATGATGTGTGCATTCAACTCGGAGAGAGAAGCCTTCCTTTTGATAGAGCAGTTTTGAAACTCTGTTTTTGCAGCATCTGCAAGTGGATATTTGGAGCCCCTTCAGGCCTTCGTTGGAAACGGGAATATCTTCCCATGAAAACTAAACAGAAGCGTTCTGTGAAACTGCTTTGTGTAGTATGAATCCAACTCACAGAGTTGAACACTTCTTTTCAAAGAGCAGTTTTGAAACACTCTTTTTGTAGAATCTGCAAGTGTTCATTTGGAGCGTTTTGAGGCCTATGGTGGAAAAGGAAATATGTTCACATAAAACCTAGACAGAAGCATTCTTTGAAACTTCTTTATGATATGTGCCTTCACCTCACAGAATTGAACCTTCCTTTTCATGGAGCAGTTTGGAAAGAGTCTCTTTGCAGCATCTGCAAGTGGATATTTGGAGCCCTTTCAGGCCTTCGTTGGAAACGGGAATATCTTCCCATAAAAACTAAACAGAAGCGTTCTGTGAAACTGCTTTGTGTAGTATGAATCCAACTCACAGAGTTGAACACTTCTTTTGAAAGAGCAGTTTTGAAACACTCTTTTTGTAGAATCTGCAAGTGTTCATTTGGAGTGCTTTGAGGCCTATGGTGGAAAAGGAAATATCTTCACATAAAACCTAGACAGAAGCATTCTTGAAACTTCTTTATGATGTGTGCATTCAACTCACAGAGTTGAACCTTCCTTTTCATGGAGAGGTTTGGAAAGAGTCTTTTTGCAGCATCTGCAAGTGGATATTTGGAGCTCTTTCAGGCCTTCGTTAGAAACGGGAATATCTTCCCATAAAAACTGGACAGAAGCATTCTCACAAACTGCTTTGTGATGTGTGTGTTTAACTCACATAGTTGAACCTTTCCTTTGCTAGAGCAGTTATGAAACACTCTTTTTGTAGAATCTGCAAGTGTTCATTTGGAGCGCTTTGAGGCCTATGGTGGAAAAGGAAATATCTTCACTTGTAAACCAGGCAGAAGCATTCTCAGAAACCTCTTTATGATGTGTCCATTCAACTCGGAGAGAGAAGCCTTCCTTTTGATAGAGCAGTTTTGAAACTCTGTTTTTGCAGCATCTGCAAGTGGATATTTGGAGCCCCTTCAGGCCTTCGTTGGAAACGGGAATATCTTCCCATAAAAACTAAACAGAAGCGTTCTGTGAAACTGCTTTGTGTAGTATGAATCCAACTCACAGAGTTGAACACTTCTTTTCAAAGAGCAGTTTTGAAACACTCTTTTTGTAGAATCTGCAAGTGTTCATTTGGAGCGTTTTGAGGCCTATGGTGGAAAAGGAAATATCTTCACATAAAACCTAGACAGAAGCATTCTTTGAAACTTCTTTATGATGTGTGCCTTCACCTCACAGAGTTGAACCTTCCTTTTCATGGAGCAGATTGGAAAGAGTCTCTTTGCAGCATCTGCAAGTGCATATTTGGAGCCCATTCAGGCCTTCGTTGGAAACGGGAATATCTTCCCATAAAAACTAAACAGAAGCGTTCTGTGAAACTGCTTTGTGTAGTATGAATCCAACTCACAGAGTTCAACACTTCTTTTCAAAGAGCAGTTTTGAAACACTCTTTTTGTAGAATCTGCAAGTGTTCATTTGGAGCGCTTTGAGGCCTATGGTGGAAAAGGAAATATCTTCACTTGTAAACCAGGCAGAAGCATTCTCAGAAACCTCTTTATGATGTGGGCATTCAACTCGGAGAGAGAAGCCTTCCTTTTGATAGAGCAGTTTTGAAACTCTGTTTTTGCAGCATCTGCAAGTGGATATTTGGAGCCCCTTCAGGCCTTCGTTTGAAACGGGAATATCTTCCCATAAAAACTAAACAGAAGCGTTCTGTGAAACTGCTTTGTGTAGTATGAATCCAACTCACAGAGTTGAACACTTCTTTTCAAAGAGCAGTTTTGAAACACTCTTTTTGTAGAATCTGCAAGTGTTCATTTGGAGCGCTTTGAGGCCTATGATGGAAAAGGAAATATCTTCACATAAAACCTAGACAGAAGCATTCTTTGAAACTTTTTTATGACGTGTGCCTTAAACTCACAGAGTTGAACCTTCCTTTTCATGGAGCAGTTTGGAAAGAGTCTTTTTGCAGCATCTGCAAGTGGATATTTGGAGCCATTTCAGGCGTTAGTTGGAAACGGGAATATCTTCCCATAAAAACTAAACAGAAGCGTTCTGTGAAACTGCTTTGTGTAGTATGAATCCAACTCACAGAGTTGAACACTTCTTTTGAAAGAGCAGTTTTGAAACACTCTTTTTGTAGAATCTGCAAGTGTTCATTTGGAGCGCTTTGAGGCCTATGGTGGAAAAGGAAACATCTTCACTTGTAAACCAGGCAGAAGCATTCTCAGAAACCTCTTTATGATGTGTGCATTCAACTCGGAGAGAGAAGCCTTCCTTTTGATAGAGCAGTTTTGAAACTCTGTTTTTGCAGCATCTGCAAGTGGATATTTGGAGCCCCTTCAGGCCTTCGTTGGAAACGGGAATATCTTCCCATAAAAACTAAACAGAAGCGTTCTGTGAAACTGCTTTGTGTAGTATGAATCCAACTCACAGAGTTGAACACTTCTTTTCAAAGAGCAGTTTTGAAACACTCTTTTTGTAGAATCTGCAAGTTTTCATTTGGAGTGCTTTGAGGCCTATGGTGGAAAAGGAAATATCTTCACATAAAACCTAGATAGAAGCATTCTTTGAAACTTCTTTATGATGTGTGCATTCAACTCACAGAGTTGAACCTTCCTTTTCATGGAGAGGTTTGGAAAGAGTCTTTTTGCAGCATCTGCAAGTGGATATTTGGAGCTCTTTCAGGCCTTCGTTAGAAACGGGAATATCTTCCCATAAAAACTGGACAGAAGCATTCTCACAAACTGCTTTGTGATGTGTGTGTTTAACTCACATAGTTGAACCTTTCCTTTGCTAGAGCAGTTATGAAACACTCTTTTTGTAGAATCTGCAAGTGTTCATTTGGAGCGCTTTGAGGCCTATGGTGGAAAAGAAAATATCTTCACTTGTAAACCAGGCAGAAGCATTCTCAGAAACCTCTTTATGATGTGTGCATTCAACTCGGAGAGAGAAGCCTTCCTTTTGATAGAGCAGTTTTGAAACTCTGTTTTTGCAGCATCTGCAAGTGGATATTTGGAGCCACTTCAGGCCTTTGTTGGAAACGGGAATATCTTCCCATAAAAACTAAACAGAAGCGTTCTGTGAAACTGCTTTGTGTAGTATGAATCCAACTCACAGAGTTGAACACTTCTTTTCAAAGAGCAGTTTTGAAACACTCTTTTTGTAGATTCTGCAGGTGTTCACTTGGAGCGCTTTGAGGCCTATGGTGGAAAAGGAAACATCTTCACTTGTAAACCAGGCAGAAGCATTCTTTGAAACTTCTTTATGATGTGTGCCTTCACCTCACAGAGTTGAACCTTCCTTTTCATGGAGCAGTTTGGAAACAGTCTCTTTGCAGCATCTGCAAGTGGATATTTGGAGCCCTTTCAGGCCTTCGTTGGAAACGGGAATATCTTCCCATAAAAACTAAACAGAAGCGTTCTGTGAAACTGCTTTGTGTAGTATGAATCCAACTCACAGAGTTGAACACTTCTTTTGAAAGAGTAGTTTGGAAACACTCTTTTTGTAGAATCTGCAAGTGTTCATTTGGAGTGCTTTGAGGCCTATTGTTGAAAAGGAAATATCTTCACATAAAACCTAGACAGAAGCATTCTTTGAAACTTCTTTATGATGTGTGCATTCAACTCACAGAGTTGAACCTTCCTTTTCATGGAGAGGTTTGGAAAGAGTCTTTTTGCAGCATCTGCAAGTGGATATTTGGAGCTCTTTCAGGCCTTCGTTAGAAACGGGAATATCTTCCCATAAAAACTGGACAGAAGCATTCTCACAAACTGCTTTGTGATGTGTGTGTTTAACTCACATAGTTGAACCTTTCCTTTGCTAGAGCAGTTATGAAACACTCTTTTTGTAGAATCTGCAAGTGTTCATTTGGAGCGATTTGAGGCCTATGGTGGAAAAGGAAATATCTTCCCTTGTAAACCAGGCAGAAGCATTCTCAGAAACCTCTTTATGATGTGTGCATTCAACTCGGAGAGAGAAGCCTTCCTTTTGATAGAGCAGTTTTGAAACTCTGTTTTTGCAGCATCTGCAAGTGGATATTCGGAGCCCCTTCAGGCCTTCGTTGGAAACGGGAATATCTTCCCATGAAAACTAAACAGAAGCGTTCTGTGAAACTGCTTTGTGTAGTATGAATCCAACTCACAGAGTTGAACACTTCTTTTCAAAGAGCAGTTTTGAAACACTCTTTTTGTAGAATCTGCAAGTGTTCATTTGGAGCGTTTTGAGGCCTATGGTGGAAAAGGAAATATGTTCACATAAAACCTAGACAGAAGCATTCTTTGAAACTTCTTTATGATATGTGCCTTCACCTCACAGAGTTGAACGTTCCTTTTCATGGAGCAGTTTGGAAAGAGTCTCTTTGCAGCATCTGCAAGTGGATATTTGGAGCCCTTTCAGGCCTTCGTTGGAAACGGGAATATCTTCCCATAAAAACTAAACAGAAGCGTTCTGTGAAACTGCTTTGTGTAGTATGAATCCAACTCACAGAGTTGAACACTTCTTTTCAAAGAGCAGTTTTGAAACACTCTTTTTGTAGAATCTGCAAGTGTTCATTTGGAGTGCTTTGAGGCCTATGGTGGAAAAGGAAATATCTTCACATAAAACCTAGACAGAAGCATTCTTGAAACTTCTTTATGATGTGTGCATTCAACTCACAGAGTTGAACCTTCCTTTTCATGGAGAGGTTTGGAAAGAGTCTTTTTGCAGCATCTGCAAGTGGATATTTGGAGCTCTTTCAGGCCTTCGTTAGAAACGGGAATATCTTCCCATAAAAACTGGACAGAAGCATTCTCACAAACTGCTTTGTGATGTGTGTGTTTAACTCACATAGTTGAACCTTTCCTTTGCTAGAGCAGTTATGAAACACTCTTTTTGTAGAATCTGCAAGTGTTCATTTGGAGCGCTTTGAGGCCTATGGTGGAAAAGGAAATATCTTCACTTGTAAACCAGGCAGAAGCATTCTCAGAAACCTCTTTATGATGTGTCCATTCAACTCGGAGAGAGAAGCCTTCCTTTTGATAGAGCAGTTTTGAAACTCTGTTTTTGCAGCATCTGCAAGTGGATATTTGGAGCCCCTTCAGGCCTTCGTTGGAAACGGGAATATCTTCCCATAAAAACTAAACAGAAGCGTTCTGTGAAACTGCTTTGTGTAGTATGAATCCAACTCACAGAGTTGAACACTTCTTTTCAAAGAGCAGTTTTGAAACACTCTTTTTGTAGAATCTGCAAGTGTTCATTTGGAGCGTTTTGAGGCCTATGGTGGAAAAGGAAATATCTTCACATAAAACCTAGACAGAAGCATTCTTTGAAACTTCTTTATGATGTGTGCCTTCACCTCACAGAGTTGAACCTTCCTTTTCATGGAGCAGATTGGAAAGAGTCTCTTTGCAGCATCTGCAAGTGCATATTTGGAGCCCATTCAGGCCTTCGTTGGAAACGGGAATATCTTCCCATAAAAACTAAACAGAAGCGTTCTGTGAAACTGCTTTGTGTAGTATGAATCCAACTCACAGAGTTCAACACTTCTTTTCAAAGAGCAGTTTTGAAACACTCTTTTTGTAGAATCTGCAAGTGTTCATTTGGAGCGCTTTGAGGCCTATGGTGGAAAAGGAAATATCTTCACTTGTAAACCAGGCAGAAGCATTCTCAGAAACCTCTTTATGATGTGGGCATTCAACTCGGAGAGAGAAGCCTTCCTTTTGATAGAGCAGTTTTGAAACTCTGTTTTTGCAGCATCTGCAAGTGGATATTTGGAGCCCCTTCAGGCCTTCGTTTGAAACGGGAATATCTTCCCATAAAAACTAAACAGAAGCGTTCTGTGAAACTGCTTTGTGTAGTATGAATCCAACTCACAGAGTTGAACACTTCTTTTCAAAGAGCAGTTTTGAAACACTCTTTTTGTAGAATCTGCAAGTGTTCATTTGGAGCGCTTTGAGGCCTATGATGGAAAAGGAAATATCTTCACATAAAACCTAGACAGAAGCATTCTTTGAAACTTTTTTATGACGTGTGCCTTAAACTCACAGAGTTGAACCTTCCTTTTCATGGAGCAGTTTGGAAAGAGTCTTTTTGCAGCATCTGCAAGTGGATATTTGGAGCCATTTCAGGCGTTAGTTGGAAACGGGAATATCTTCCCATAAAAACTAAACAGAAGCGTTCTGTGAAACTGCTTTGTGTAGTATGAATCCAACTCACAGAGTTGAACACTTCTTTTGAAAGAGCAGTTTTGAAACACTCTTTTTGTAGAATCTGCAAGTGTTCATTTGGAGCGCTTTGAGGCCTATGGTGGAAAAGGAAACATCTTCACTTGTAAACCAGGCAGAAGCATTCTCAGAAACCTCTTTATGATGTGTGCATTCAACTCGGAGAGAGAAGCCTTCCTTTTGATAGAGCAGTTTTGAAACTCTGTTTTTGCAGCATCTGCAAGTGGATATTTGGAGCCCCTTCAGGCCTTCGTTGGAAACGGGAATATCTTCCCATAAAAACTAAACAGAAGCGTTCTGTGAAACTGCTTTGTGTAGTATGAATCCAACTCACAGAGTTGAACACTTCTTTTCAAAGAGCAGTTTTGAAACACTCTTTTTGTAGAATCTGCAAGTTTTCATTTGGAGTGCTTTGAGGCCTATGGTGGAAAAGGAAATATCTTCACATAAAACCTAGATAGAAGCATTCTTTGAAACTTCTTTATGATGTGTGCATTCAACTCACAGAGTTGAACCTTCCTTTTCATGGAGAGGTTTGGAAAGAGTCTTTTTGCAGCATCTGCAAGTGGATATTTGGAGCTCTTTCAGGCCTTCGTTAGAAACGGGAATATCTTCCCATAAAAACTGGACAGAAGCATTCTCACAAACTGCTTTGTGATGTGTGTGTTTAACTCACATAGTTGAACCTTTCCTTTGCTAGAGCAGTTATGAAACACTCTTTTTGTAGAATCTGCAAGTGTTCATTTGGAGCGCTTTGAGGCCTATGGTGGAAAAGAAAATATCTTCACTTGTAAACCAGGCAGAAGCATTCTCAGAAACCTCTTTATGATGTGTGCATTCAACTCGGAGAGAGAAGCCTTCCTTTTGATAGAGCAGTTTTGAAACTCTGTTTTTGCAGCATCTGCAAGTGGATATTTGGAGCCACTTCAGGCCTTTGTTGGAAACGGGAATATCTTCCCATAAAAACTAAACAGAAGCGTTCTGTGAAACTGCTTTGTGTAGTATGAATCCAACTCACAGAGTTGAACACTTCTTTTCAAAGAGCAGTTTTGAAACACTCTTTTTGTAGAATCTGCAGGTGTTCACTTGGAGCGCTTTGAGGCCTATGGTGGAAAAGGAAACATCTTCACTTGTAAACCAGGCAGAAGCATTCTTTGAAACTTCTTTATGATGTGTGCCTTCACCTCACAGAGTTGAACCTTCCTTTTCATGGAGCAGTTTGGAAACAGTCTCTTTGCAGCATCTGCAAGTGGATATTTGGAGCCCTTTCAGGCCTTCGTTGGAAACGGGAATATCTTCCCATAAAAACTAAACAGAAGCGTTCTGTGAAACTGCTTTGTGTAGTATGAATCCAACTCACAGAGTTGAACACTTCTTTTGAAAGAGTAGTTTGGAAACACTCTTTTTGTAGAATCTGCAAGTGTTCATTTGGAGTGCTTTGAGGCCTATTGTTGAAAAGGAAATATCTTCACATAAAACCTAGACAGAAGCATTCTTTGAAACTTCTTTATGATGTGTGCATTCAACTCACAGAGTTGAACCTTCCTTTTCATGGAGAGGTTTGGAAAGAGTCTTTTTGCAGCATCTGCAAGTGGATATTTGGAGCTCTTTCAGGCCTTCGTTAGAAACGGGAATATCTTCCCATAAAAACTGGACAGAAGCATTCTCACAAACTGCTTTGTGATGTGTGTGTTTAACTCACATAGTTGAACCTTTCCTTTGCTAGAGCAGTTATGAAACACTCTTTTTGTAGAATCTGCAAGTGTTCATTTGGAGCGATTTGAGGCCTATGGTGGAAAAGGAAATATCTTCCCTTGTAAACCAGGCAGAAGCATTCTCAGAAACCTCTTTATGATGTGTGCATTCAACTCGGAGAGAGAAGCCTTCCTTTTGATAGAGCAGTTTTGAAACTCTGTTTTTGCAGCATCTGCAAGTGGATATTCGGAGCCCCTTCAGGCCTTCGTTGGAAACGGGAATATCTTCCCATGAAAACTAAACAGAAGCGTTCTGTGAAACTGCTTTGTGTAGTATGAATCCAACTCACAGAGTTGAACACTTCTTTTCAAAGAGCAGTTTTGAAACACTCTTTTTGTAGAATCTGCAAGTGTTCATTTGGAGCGTTTTGAGGCCTATGGTGGAAAAGGAAATATGTTCACATAAAACCTAGACAGAAGCATTCTTTGAAACTTCTTTATGATATGTGCCTTCACCTCACAGAGTTGAACGTTCCTTTTCATGGAGCAGTTTGGAAAGAGTCTCTTTGCAGCATCTGCAAGTGGATATTTGGAGCCCTTTCAGGCCTTCGTTGGAAACGGGAATATCTTCCCATAAAAACTAAACAGAAGCGTTCTGTGAAACTGCTTTGTGTAGTATGAATCCAACTCACAGAGTTGAACACTTCTTTTCAAAGAGCAGTTTTGAAACACTCTTTTTGTAGAATCTGCAAGTGTTCATTTGGAGCGCTTTGAGGCCTATGGTGGAAAAGGAAACATCTTCACTTGTAAACCAGGCAGAAGCATTCTCAGAAACCTCTTTATGATGTGTGCATTCAACTCGGAGAGAGAAGCCTTCCTTTTGATAGAGCAGTTTTGAAACTCTGTTTTTGCAGCATCTGCAAGTGGATATTTGGAGCCCCTTCAGGCCTTCGTTGGAAACGGGAATATCTTCCCATAAAAACTAAACAGAAGCGTTCTGTGAAACTGCTTTGTGTAGTATGAATCCAACTCACAGAGTTGAACACTTCTTTTCAAAGAGCAGTTTTGAAACACTCTCTTTGTAGAATCTGCAAGTGTTCATTTGGAGCGCTTTGAGGCCTATGGTGGAAAAGGAAATATCTTCACATAAAACCTAGACAAAAGCATTCTTTGAAACTTTTTTATGATGTGTGCCTTCAACTCACAGAGTTGAACCTTCCTTTTCATGGAGCAGTTTGGAAAGAGTCTTTTTGCAGCATCTGCAAGTGGATATTTGGAGCCCCTTCAGGCCTTCGTTGGAAACGGGAATATCTTCCCATAAAAACTAAACAGAAGCGTTCTGTGAAACTGCTTTGTGTAGTATGAATCCAACTCACAGAGTTGAACACTTCTTTTGAAAGAGCAGTTTTGAAACACTCTTTTTGTAGAATCTGCAAGTTTTCATTTGGAGTGCTTTGAGGCCTATGGTGGAAAAGGAAATATCTTCACATAAAACCTAGACAGAAGCATTCTTTGAAACTTCTTTATGATGTGTGCATTCAACTCACAGAGTTGAACCTTCCTTTTCATGGAGAGGTTTGGAAAGAGTCTTTTTGCAGCATCTGCAAGTGGATATTTGGAGCTCTTTCAGGTCTTCGTTAGAAACGGGAATATCTTCCCATAAAAACTGGACAGAAGCATTCTCACAAACTGCTTTGTGATGTGTGTGTTTAACTCACATAGTTGAACCTTTCCTTTGCTAGAGCAGTTTTGAAACACTCTTTTTGTAGAATCTGCAAGTGTTCATTTGGAGCGCTTTGAGGCCTATGGTGGAAAAGGAAATATCTTCACTTGTAAACCAGGCAGAAGCATTCTCAGAAACCTCTTTATGATGTGTGCATTCAACTCGGAGAGAGAAGCCTTCCTTTTGATAGAGCAGTTTTGAAACTCTGTTTTTGCAGCATCTGCAAGTGGATATTTGGAGCCCCTTCAGGCCTTCGTTGGAAACGGGAATATCTTCCCATAAAAACTAAACAGAAGCGTTCTGTGAAACTGCTTTGTGTAGTATGAATCCTACTCACAGAGTTGAACACTTCTTTTCAAAGAGCAGTTTTGAAACACTCTTTTTGTAGAATCTGCAAGTGTTCATTTGGAGCGTTTTGAGGCCTATGGTGGAAAAGGAAATATCTTCACATAAAACCTAGACAGAAGCATTCTTTGAAACTTCTTTATGATATGTGCCTTCACCTCACAGAGTTGAACCTTCCTTTTCATGGAGCAGTTTGGAAAGAGTCTCTTTGCAGCATCTGCAAGTGGATATTTGGAGCCGTTTCAGGCCTTCGTTGGAAACGGGAATATCTTCCCATAAAAACTAAACAGAAGCGTTCTGTGAAACTGCTTTGTGTAGTATGAATCCAACTCACAGAGTTGAACACTTCTTTTCAAAGAGCAGTTTTGAAACACTCTTTTCGTAGAATCTGCAAGTGTTCATTTGGAGCGCTTTGAGGCCTACGGTGGAAAAGGAAACATCTTCACTTGTAAACCAGGCAGAAGCATTCTCAGAAACCTCTTTATGATGTGTGCATTCAACTCGGAGAGAGAAGCCTTCCTTTTGATAGAGCAGTTTTGAAACTCTGTTTTTGCAGCATCTGCAAGTGGACATTTGGAGCCCCTTCAAGCCTTCGTTGGAAACGGGAATATCTTCCCATAAAAACTAAACAGAAGCGTTCTGTGAAACTGCTTTGTGTAGTATGAATCCAACTCACAGAGTTGAACACTTCTTTTCAAAGAGCAGTTTTGAAACACTCTTTTTGTAGAATCTGCAAGTGTTCATTTGGAGCGTTTTGAGGCCTACGGTGGAAAAGGAAATATCTTCACATAAAACCTAGACAGAAGCATTCTTTGAAACTTCTTTATGATGTGTGCCTTCACCTCACAGAGTTGAACCTTCCTTTTCATGGAGCAGTTTGGAAAGAGTCTCTTTGCAGCATCTGCAAGTGGATATTTGGAGCCCTTTCAGGCCTTCGTTGGAAACGGGAATATCTTCCCATAAAAACTAAACAGAAGCGTTCTGTGAAACTGCTTTGTGTAGTATGAATCCAACTCACAGAGTTGAACACTTCTTTTCAAAGAGCAGTTTTGAAACACTCTCTTTGTAGAATCTTCAAGTGTTCATTTGGAGCGCTTTGAGGCCTATGGTGGAAAAGGAAATATCTTCACATAAAACCTAGACAGAAGCATTCTTTGAAACTTTTTTATGATGTGTGCCTTCACCTCACAAAGTTGAACCTTCCTTTTCATGGAGCAGATTGGAAAGAGTCTTTTTGCAGCATCTGCAAGTGGATATTTGGAGCCATTTCGGGCCTTCGTTGGAAACGGGAATATCTTCCCATAAAAACTAAACAGAAGCGTTCTGTGAAACTGCTTTGTGTAGTATGAATCCAACTCACAGAGTTGAACACTTCTATTGAAAGAGCAGTTTTCAAACACTCTTTTTGTAGAATCTGCAAGTTTTCATTTGGAGTGCTTTGAGGCCTATGGTGGAAAAGGAAATATCTTCACATAAAACCTAGACAGAAGCATTCTTTGAAACTTCTTTATGATGTGTGCATTCAACTCACAGAGTTGAACCTTCCTTTTCATGGAGAGGTTTGGAAAGAGTCTTTTTGCAGCATCTGCAAGTGGATATTTGGAGCTCTTTCAGGCCTTCCTTAGAAACGGGAATATCTTCCCATAAAAACTGGACAGAAGCATTCTCACAAACTGCTTTGTGATGTGTGTGTTTAACTCACATAGTTGAACCTTTCCTTTGCTAGAGCAGTTATGAAACACTCTTTTTGTAGGATCTGCAAGTGTTCATTTGGAGCGCTTTGAGGCCTATGGTGGAAAAGGAAATATCTTCACTTGTAAACCAGGCAGAAGAGTTCTCAGAAACCTCTTTATGATGTGTGCATTCAACTCGGAGAGAGAAGCCTTCCTTTTGATAGAGCAGTTTTGAAACTCTGTTTTTGCAGCATCTGCAAGTGGATATTTGGAGCCCCTTCAGGCCTTCGTTGGAAACGGGAATATCTTCCCATAAAAACTAAACAGAAGCGTTCTGTGAAACTGCTTTGTGTAGTATGAATCCAACTCACAGAGTTGAACACTTCTTTTCAAAGAGCAGTTTTGAAACACTCTTTTTGTAGAATCTGCAAGTGTTCATTTGGAGCGTTTTGAGGCCTATGGTGGAAAAGGAAATATGTTCACATAAAACCTAGACAGAAGCATTCTTTGAAACTTCTTTATGATATGTGCCTTCACCTCACAGAGTTGAACCTTCCTTTTCATGGAGCAGTTTGGAAAGAGTCTCTTTGCAGCATCTGCAAGTGGATATTTGGAGCCCTTTCAGGCCTTCGTTGGAAACGGGAATATCTTCCCATAAAAACTAAACAGAAGCGTTCTGTGAAACTGCTTTGTGTAGTATGAATCCAACTCACAGAGTTGAACACTTCTTTTCAAAGAGCAGTTTTGAAACACTCTTTTTGTAGAATCTGCAAGTGTTCATTTGGAGCGCTTTGAGGCCTATGGTGGAAAAGGAAATATCTTCACTTGTAAACCAGGCAGAAGCATTCTCAGAAACCTCTTTATGATGTGTGCATTCAACTCGGAGAGAGAAGCCTTCCTTTTGATAGAGCAGTTTTGAAACTCTGTTTTTGCAGCATCTGCAAGTGGATATTTGGAGCCCCTTCAGGCCTTCGTTGGAAACGGGAATATCTTCCCATAAAAACTAAACAGAAGCGTTCTGTGAAACTGCTTTGTGTAGTATGAATCCAACTCACAGAGTTGAACACTTCTTTTCAAAGAGCAGTTTTGAAACACTCTTTTTGTAGAATCTGCAAGTGTTCCTTGGGAGCGTTTTGAGGCCTATGGTGGAAAAGGAAATATCTTCACATAAAACCTAGACAGAAGCATTCTTTGAAACTTCTTTATGATGTGTGCCTTCACCTCACAGAGTTGAAAATTCCTTTTCATGGAGCAGTTTGGAAAGAGTCTCTTTGCAGCATCTGCAAGTGGATATTTGGAGCCCTTTCAGGCCTTCGTTGGAAACGGGAATATCTTCCCATAAAAACTAAACAGAAGCGTTCTGTGAAACTGCTTTGTGTAGTATGAATCCAACTCACAGAGTTGAACACTTCTTTTGAAAGAGCAGTTTTGAAACACTCTTTTTGTAGAATCTGCAAGTGTTCATTTGGAGTGCTTTGAGGCCTATGGTGGAAAAGGAAATATCTTCACATAAAACCTAGACAGAAGCATTCTTGAAACTTCTTTATGATGTGTGCATTCAACTCACAGAGTTGAACCTTCCTTTTCATGGAGAGGTTTGGAAAGAGTCTTTTTGCAGCATCTGCAAGTGGATATTTGGAGCTCTTTCAGGCCTTCGTTAGAAACGGGAATATCTTCCCATAAAAACTTGACAGAAGCATTCTCACAAACTGCTTTGTGATGTGTGTGTTTAACTCACATAGTTGAACCTTTCCTTTGCTAGAGCAGTTATGAAACACTCTTTTTGTAGAATCTGCAAGTGTTCATTTGGAGCGCTTTGAGGCCTATGGTGGAAAAGGAAATATCTTCACTTGTAAACCAGGCAGAAGCATTCTCAGAAACCTCTTTATGATGTGTCCATTCAACTCGGAGAGAGAAGCCTTCCTTTTGATAGAGCAGTTTTGAAACTCTGTTTTTGCAGCATCTGCAAGTGGATATTTGGAGCCCCTTCAGGCCTTCGTTGGAAACGGGAATATCTTCCCATAAAAACTAAACAGAAGCGTTCTGTGAAACTGCTTTGTGTAGTATGAATCCAACTCACAGAGTTGAACACTTCTTTTCAAAGAGCAGTTTTGAAACACTCTTTTTGTAGAATCTGCAAGTGTTCATTTGGAGCGTTTTGAGGCCTATGGTGGAAAAGGAAATATCTTCACATAAAACCTAGACAGAAGCATTCTTTGAAACTTCTTTATGATGTGTGCCTTCACCTCACAGAGTTGAACCTTCCTTTTCATGGAGCAGTTTGGAAAGAGTCTCTTTGCAGCATCTGCAAGTGGATATTTGGAGCCCTTTCAGGCCTTCGTTGGAAACGGGAATATCTTCCCATAAAAACTAAACAGAAGCGTTCTGTGAAACTGCTTTGTGTAGTATGAATCCAACTCACAGAGTTGAACACTTCTTTTGAAAGAGCAGTTTTGAAACACTCTTTTTGTAGAATCTGCAAGTGTTCATTTGGAGCGCTTTGAGGCCTATGGTGGAAAAGGAAATATCTTCACTTGTAAACCAGGCAGAAGCATTCTCAGAAACCTCTTTATGATGTGTGCATTCAACTCGGAGAGAGAAGCCTTCCTTTTGATAGAGCAGTTTTGAAACTCTGTTTTTGCAGCATCTGCAAGTGGATATTTGGAGCCCCTTCAGGCCTTCGTTGGAAACGGGAATATCTTCCCATAAAAACTAAACAGAAGCGTTCTGTGAAACTGCTTTGTGTAGTATGAATCCAACTCACAGAGTTGAACACTTCTTTTCAAAGAGCAGTTTTGAAACACTCTTTTTGTAGAATCTGCAAGTGTTCATTTGGAGCGTTTTGAGGCCTATGGTGGAAAAGGAAATATCTTCACATAAAACCTAGACAGAAGCATTCTTTGAAACTTCTTTATGATGTGTGCCTTCACCTCACAGAGTTGAACCTTCCTTTTCATGGAGCAGTTTGGAAAGAGTCTCTTTGCAGCATCTGCAAGTGGATATTTGGAGCCCTTTCAGGCTTTCGTTGGAAACGGGAATATCTTCCCATAAAAACTAAACAGAAGCGTTCTGTGAAACTGCTTTGTGTAGTATGAATCCAACTCACAGAGTTGAACACTTCTTTTGAAAGAGCAGTTTTGAAACACTCTTGTTGTAGAATCTGCAAGTGTTCATTTGGAGCGCTTTGAGGCCTATGGTGGAAAAGGAAATATCTGCACTTGTAAACCAGGCAGAAGCCTTCTCAGAAACCTCTTTATGATGTGTGCATTCAACTCGGAGAGAGAAGCCTTCCTTTTGATAGAGCAGTTTTGAAACTCTGTTTTTGCAGCATCTGCAAGTGGATATTTGGAGCCCCTTCAGGCCTTCGTTGGAAACGGGAATATCTTCCCATAAAAACTAAACAGAAGCGTTCTGTGAAACTGCTTTGTGTAGTATGAATCCAACTCACAGAGTTGAACACTTCTTTTCAAAGAGCAGTTTTGAAACACTCTTTTTGTAGAATCTGCAAGTGTTCATTTGGAGCGTTTTGAGGCCTACGGTGGAAAAGGAAATATCTTCACATAAAACCTAGACAGAAGCATTCTTTGAAACTTCTTTATGATGTGTGCCTTCACCTCACAGAGTTGAACCTTCCTTTTCATGGAGCAGTTTGGAAAGAGTCTCTTTGCAGCATCTGCAAGTGGATATTTGGAGCCCTTTCAGGCCTTCGTTGGAAACGGGAATATCTTCCCATAAAAACTAAACAGAAGCGTTCTGTGAAACTGCTTTGTGTAGTATGAATCCAACTCACAGAGTTGAACACTTCTTTTGAAAGAGTAGTTTGGAAACACTCTTTTTGTAGAATCTGCAAGTGTTCATTTGGAGTGCTTTGAGGCCTATGGTTGAAAAGGAAATATCTTCACATAAAACCTAGACAGAAGCATTCTTTGAAACTTCTTTATGATGTGTGCATTCAACTCACAGAGTTGAACCTTCCTTTTCATGGAGAGGTTTGGAAAGAGTCTTTTTGCAGCATCTGCAAGTGGATATTTGGAGCTCTTTCAGGCCTTCGTTAGAAACGGGAATATCTTCCCATAAAAACTGGACAGAAGCATTCTCACAAACTGCTTTGTGATGTGTGTGTTTAACTCACATAGTTGAACCTTTCCTTTGCTAGAGCAGTTATGAAACACTCTTTTTGTAGAATCTGCAAGTGTTCATTTGGAGCGATTTGAGGCCTATGGTGGAAAAGGAAATATCTTCCCTTGTAAACCAGGCAGAAGCATTCTCAGAAACCTCTTTATGATGTGTGCATTCAACTCGGAGAGAGAAGCCTTCCTTTTGATAGAGCAGTTTTGAAACTCTGTTTTTGCAGCATCTGCAAGTGGATATTTGGAGCCCCTTCAGGCCTTCGTTGGAAACGGGAATATCTTCCCATGAAAACTAAACAGAAGCGTTCTGTGAAACTGCTTTGTGTAGTATGAATCCAACTCACAGAGTTGAACACTTCTTTTCAAAGAGCAGTTTTGAAACACTCTTTTTGTAGAATCTGCAAGTGTTCATTTGGAGCGTTTTGAGGCCTATGGTGGAAAAGGAAATATGTTCACATAAAACCTAGACAGAAGCATTCTTTGAAACTTCTTTATGATATGTGCCTTCACCTCACAGAGTTGAACCTTCCTTTTCATGGAGCAGTTTGGAAAGAGTCTCTTTGCAGCATCTGCAAGTGGATATTTGGAGCCCTTTCAGGCCTTCGTTGGAAACGGGAATATCTTCCCATAAAAACTAAACAGAAGCGTTCTGTGAAACTGCTTTGTGTAGTATGAATCCAACTCACAGAGTTGAACACTTCTTTTGAAAGAGCAGTTTTGAAACACTCTTTTTGTAGAATCTGCAAGTGTTCATTTGGAGTGCTTTGAGGCCTATGGTGGAAAAGGAAATATCTTCACATAAAACCTAGACAGAAGCATTCTTGAAACTTCTTTATGATGTGTGCATTCAACTCACAGAGTTGAACCTTCCTTTTCATGGAGAGGTTTGGAAAGAGTCTTTTTGCAGCATCTGCAAGTGGATATTTGGAGCTCTTTCAGGCCTTCGTTAGAAACGGGAATATCTTCCCATAAAAACTGGACAGAAGCATTCTCACAAACTGCTTTGTGATGTGTGTGTTTAACTCACATAGTTGAACCTTTCCTTTGCTAGAGCAGTTATGAAACACTCTTTTTGTAGAATCTGCAAGTGTTCATTTGGAGTGCTTTGAGGCCTATGGTGGAAAAGGAAATATCTTCACTTGTAAACCAGGCAGAAGCATTCTCAGAAACCTCTTTATGATGTGTCCATTCAACTCGGAGAGAGAAGCCTTCCTTTTGATAGAGCAGTTTTGAAACTCTGTTTTTGCAGCATCTGCAAGTGGATATTTGGAGCCCCTTCAGGCCTTCGTTGGAAACGGGAATATCTTCCCATAAAAACTAAACAGAAGCGTTCTGTGAAACTGCTTTGTGTAGTATGAATCCAACTCACAGAGTTGAACACTTCTTTTCAAAGAGCAGTTTTGAAACACTCTTTTTGTAGAATCTGCAAGTGTTCATTTGGAGCGTTTTGAGGCCTATGGTGGAAAAGGAAATATCTTCACATAAAACCTAGACAGAAGCATTCTTTGAAACTTCTTTATGATGTGTGCCTTCACCTCACAGAGTTGAACCTTCCTTTTCATGGAGCAGTTTGGAAAGAGTCTCTTTGCAGCATCTGCAAGTGGATATTTGGAGCCCCTTCAGGCCTTCGTTGGAAACGGGAATATCTTCCCATAAAAACTAAACAGAAGCGTTCTGTGAAACTGCTTTGTGTAGTATGAATCCAACTCACAGAGTTCAACACTTCTTTTGAAAGAGCAGTTTTGAAACACTCTTTTTGTAGAACCTGCAAGTGTTCATTTGGAGCGCTTTGAGGCCTATGGTGGAAAAGGAAATATCTTCACTTGTAAACCAGGCAGAAGCATTCTCAGAAACCTCTTTATGATGTGTGCATTCAACTCGGAGAGAGAAGCCTTCCTTTTGATAGAGCAGTTTTGAAACTCTGTTTTTGCAGCCTCTGCAAGTGGATATTTGGAGCCCCTTCAGGCCTTCGTTGGAAACGGGAATATCTTCCCATAAAAACTAAACAGAAGCGTTCTGTGAAACTGCTTTGTGTAGTATGAATCCAACTCACAGAGTTGAACACTTCTTTTCAAAGAGCAGTTTTGAAACACTCTTTTTGTAGAATCTGCAAGTGTTCATTTGGAGCGTTTTGAGGCCTATGGTTGAAAAGGAAATATCTTCACATAAAACCTAGACAGAAGCATTCTTTGAAACTTCTTTATGATGTGTGCCTTCACCTCACAGAGTTGAACCTTCCTTTTCATGGAGCAGTTTGGAAAGAGTCTCTTTGCAGCATCTGCAAGTGGATATTTGGAGCCCTTTCAGGCTTTCGTTGGAAACGGGAATATCTTCCCATAAAAACTAAACAGAAGCGTTCTGTGAAACTGCTTTGTGTAGTATGAATCCAACTCACAGAGTTGAACACTTCTTTTGAAAGAGCAGTTTTGAAACACTCTTGTTGTAGAATCTGCAAGTGTTCATTTGGAGCGCTTTGAGGCCTATGGTGGAAAAGGAAATATCTGCACTTGTAAACCAGGCAGAAGCATTCTCAGAAACCTCTTTATGATGTGTGCATTCAACTCGGAGAGAGAAGCCTTCCTTTTGATAGAGCAGTTTTGAAACTCTGTTTTTGCAGCATCTGCAAGTGGATATTTGGAGCCCCTTCAGGCCTTCGTTGGAAACGGGAATATCTTCCCATAAAAACTAAACAGAAGCGTTCTGTGAAACTGCTTTGTGTAGTATGAATCCAACTCACAGAGTTGAACACTTCTTTTCAAAGAGCAGTTTGGAAACACTCTTTTTGTAGAATCTGCAAGTGTTCATTTGGAGTGCTTTGAGGCCTATGGTTGAAAAGGAAATATCTTCACATAAAACCTAGACAGAAGCATTCTTTGAAACTTCTTTATGATGTGTGCATTCAACTCACAGAGTTGAACCTTCCTTTTCATGGAGAGGTTTGGAAAGAGTCTTTTTGCAGCATCTGCAAGTGGATATTTGGAGCTCTTTCAGGCCTTCGTTAGAAACGGGAATATCTTCCCATAAAAACTGGACAGAAGCATTCTCACAAACTGCTTTGTGATGTGTGTGTTTAACTCACATAGTTGAACCTTTCCTTTGCTAGAGCAGTTATGAAACACTCTTTTTGTAGAATCTGCAAGTGTTCATTTGGAGCGATTTGAGGCCTATGGTGGAAAAGGAAATATCTTCACTTGTAAACCAGGCAGAAGCATTCTCAGAAACCTCTTTATGATGTGTGCATTCAACTCGGAGAGAGAAGCCTTCCTTTTGATAGAGCAGTTTTGAAACTCTGTTTTTGCAGCATCTGCAAGTGGATATTTGGAGCCCCTTCAGGCCTTCGTTGGAAACGGGAATATCTTCCCATGAAAACTAAACAGAAGCGTTCTGTGAAACTGCTTTGTGTAGTATGAATCCAACTCACAGAGTTGAACACTTCTTTTCAAAGAGCAGTTTTGAAACACTCTTTTTGTAGAATCTGCAAGTGTTCATTTGGAGCGTTTTGAGGCCTATGGTGGAAAAGGAAATATGTTCACATAAAACCTAGACAGAAGCATTCTTTGAAACTTCTTTATGATATGTGCCTTCACCTCACAGAGTTGAACCTTCCTTTTCATGGAGCAGTTTGGAAAGAGTCTCTTTGCAGCATCTGCAAGTGGATATTTGGAGCCCTTTCAGGCCTTCGTTGGAAACGGGAATATCTTCCCATAAAAACTAAACAGAAGCGTTCTGTGAAACTGCTTTGTGTAGTATGAATCCAACTCACAGAGTTGAACACTTCTTTTGAAAGAGCAGTTTTGAAACACTCTTTTTGTAGAATCTGCAAGTGTTCATTTGGAGTGCTTTGAGGCCTATGGTGGAAAAGGAAATATCTTCACATAAAACCTAGACAGAAGCATTCTTTGAAACTTCTTTATGATGTGTGCATTCAACTCACAGAGTTGAACCTTCCTTTTCATGGAGAGGTTTGGAAAGAGTCTTTTTGCAGCATCTGCAAGTGGATATTTGGAGCTCTTTCAGGTCTTCGTTAGAAACGGGAATATCTTCCCATAAAAACTGGACAGAAGCATTCTCACAAACTGCTTTGTGATGTGTGTGTTTAACTCACATAGTTGAACCTTTCCTTTGCTAGAGCAGTTTTGAAACACTCTTTTTGTAGAATCTGCAAGTGTTCATTTGGAGCGCTTTGAGGCCTATGGTGGAAAAGGAAATATCTTCACTTGTAAACCAGGCAGAAGCATTCTCAGAAACCTCTTTATGATGTGTGCATTCAACTCGGAGAGAGAAGCCTTCCTTTTGATAGAGCAGTTTTGAAACTCTGTTTTTGCAGCATCTGCAAGTGGATATTTGGAGCCCCTTCAGGCCTTCGTTGGAAACGGGAATATCTTCCCATAAAAACTAAACAGAAGCGTTCTGTGAAACTGCTTTGTGTAGTATGAATCCAACTCACAGAGTTGAACACTTCTTTTCAAAGAGCAGTTTTGAAACACTCTTTTTGTAGAATCTGCAAGTGTTCATTTGGAGCGTTTTGAGGCCTATGGTGGAAAAGGAAATATCTTCACATAAAACCTAGACAGAAGCATTCTTTGAAACTTCTTTATGATATGTGCCTTCACCTCACAGAGTTGAACCTTCCTTTTCATGGAGCAGTTTGGAAAGAGTCTCTTTGCAGCATCTGCAAGTGGATATTTGGAGCCGTTTCAGGCCTTCGTTGGAAACGGGAATATCTTCCCATAAAAACTAAACAGAAGCGTTCTGTGAAACTGCTTTGTGTACTATGAATCCAACTCACAGAGTTGAACACTTCTTTTGAAAGAGCAGTTTTGAAACACTCTTTTTGTAGAATCTGCAAGTGTTCATTTGGAGCGCTTTGAGGCCTATGGTGGAAAAGGAAACATCTTCACTTGTAAACCAGGCAGAAGCATTCTCAGAAACCTCTTTATGATGTGTGCATTCAACTCGGAGAGAGAAGCCTTCCTTTTGATAGAGCAGTTTTGAAACTCTGTTTTTGCAGCATCCGCAAGTGGATATTTGGAGCCCCTTCAAGCCTTTGTTGGAAACGGGAATATCTTCCCATAAAAACTAAACAGAAGCGTTCTGTGAAACTGCTTTGTGTAGTATGAATCCAACTCACGGAGTTGAACACTTCTTTTCAAAGAGCAGTTTTGAAACACTCTTTTTGTAGAATCTGCAAGTGTTCATTTGGAGCGTTTTGAGGCCTATGGTGGAAAAGGAAATATCTTCACATAAAACCTAGACAGAAGTATTCTTTGAAACTTCTTTATGATGTGTGCCTTCACCTCACAGAGTTGAATCTGCCTTTTCATGGAGCAGTTTGGAAAGAGTCTCTTTGCAGCATCTGCAAGTGGATATTTGGAGCCCTTTCAGGCCTTCGTT
The DNA here is from genome assembly GCF_028885625.2 of Pongo pygmaeus. Taxonomy (NCBI): domain Eukaryota; kingdom Metazoa; phylum Chordata; class Mammalia; order Primates; family Hominidae; genus Pongo; species Pongo pygmaeus. Next base: position 30,855,672 of record NC_072393.2, read on the forward strand.
GGAAACGGGAATATCTTCCCATAAAAACTAAACAGAAGCGTTCTGTGAAACTGCTTTGTGTAGTATGAATCCAACTCACAGAGTTCAACACTTCTTTTGAAAGAGCAGTTTTGAAACACTCTTTTTGTAGAATCTGCAAGTGTTCATTTGGAGCGCTTTGAGGCCTATGGTGGAAAAGGAAATATCTTCACTTGTAAACCAGGCAGAAGCATTCTCAGAAACCTCTTTATGATGTGTGCATTCAACTCGGAGAGAGAAGCCTTCCTTTTGATAGAGCTGTTTTGAAACTCTGTTTTTGCAGCATCTGCAAGTGGATATTTGGAGCCCCTTCAGGCCTTCGTTGGAAACGGGAATATCTTCCCATAAAAACTAAACAGAAGCGTTCTGTGAAACTGCTTTGTGTAGTATGAATCCAACTCACAGAGTTGAACACTTCTTTTCAAAGAGCAGTTTTGAAACACTCTTTTTGTAGAATCTGCCAGGGTTCATTTGGAGCGTTTTGAGGCCTATGGTGGAAAAGGAAATATCTTCACATAAAACCTAGACAGAAGCATTCTTTGAAACTTCTTTATGATGTGTGCCTTCACCTCACAGAGATGAACCTTCCTTTTCATGGAGCAGTTTGGAAAGAGTCTCTTTGCAGCATCTGCAAGTGGATATTTGGAGCCATTTCAGGCCTTCGTTGGAAACGGGAATATCTTCCCATAAAAATTAAACAGATGCGTTCTGTGAAACTGCTTTGTGTAGTATGAATCCAACTCACAGAGTTCAACACTTCTTTTCAAAGAGCAGTTTTGAAACACTCTCTTTGTAGAATCTGCAAGTGTTCAATTGGAACGCTTTGAGGCCTATGGTGGAAAAGGAAATATCTTCACTTGTAAACCAGGCAGAAGCATTCTCAGAAACCTCTTTAGGATGTGTGCATTCAACTCGGAGAGAGAATCCTTCCTTTTGATAGAGCAGTTTTGAAACTCTGTTTTTGCAGCATCTGCAAGTGGATATTTGGAGCCCCTTCAGTCCTTAGTTGGAAACGGGAATATCTTCCCATAAAAACTAAACAGAAGCGTTCTGTGAAACTGCTTTGTGTAGTATGAATCCAACTCACAGAGTTGAACACTTCTTTTCAAAGAGCAGTTTTGAAACACTCTTTTTGTAGAATCTGCAAGTTTTCATTTGGAGCGTTTTGAGGCCTATGGTGGAAAAGGAAATATCTTCACATAAAACCTAGACAGAAGCATTCTTTGAAACTTCTTTATGATGTGTGCCTTCACCTCACAGAGTTGAACCGTCCTTTTCATGGAGCAGTTTGGAAAGAGTCTCTTTGCAGCATCTGCAAGTGGATATTTGGAGCCCTTTCAGGCCTTCGTTGGAAACGGGAATATCTTCCCATAAAAATTAAACAGAAGTGTTCTGTGAAACTGCTTTGTGTAGTATGAATCCAACTCACAGAGTTCAACACTTCTTTTCAAAGAGCAGTTTTGAAACACTCTCTTTGTAGAATCCGCAAGTGTTCATTTGGAGCGCTTTGAGGCCTATGGTGGAAAAGGAAATATCTTCACTTGTAAACCAGGCAGAAGCATTCTCAGAAACCTCTTTATGATGTGTGCATTCAACTCGGAGAGAGAAGCCTTCCTTTTGATAGAGCAGTTTTGAAACTCTGTTTTTGCAGCATCTGCAAGTGGATATTTGGAGCCCCTTCAGGCCTTCGTTGGAAACGGGAATATCTTCCCATAAAAACTAAACAGAAGCGTTCTGTGAAACTGCTTTGTGTAGTATGAATCCAACTCACAGAGTTGAACACTTCTTTTCAAAGAGCAGTTTTGAAACACTCTTTTTGTAGAATCTGCAAGTGTTCATTTGGAGCGCTTTGAGGCCTATGGTGGAAAAGGAAATATCTTCACTTGTAAACCAGGCAGAAGCATTCTCAGAAACCTCTTTATGATGTGTGCATTCAACTCGGAGAGAGAAGCCTTCCTTTTGATAGAGCAGTTTTGAAACTCTGTTTTTGCAGCATCTGCAAGTGGATATTTGGAGCCCCTTCAGGCCTTCGTTGGAAACGGGAATATCTTCCCATAAAAACTAAACAGAAGCGTTCTGTGAAACTGCTTTGTGTAGTATGGATCCAACTCACAGAGTTCAACACTTCTTTTCAAAGAGCAGTTTTGAAACACTCTTTTTGTAGAATCTGCAAGTGTTCATTTGGAGCGTTTTGAGGCCTATGGTGGAAAAGGAAATATCTTCACATAAAACCTAGACAGAAGCATTCTTTGAAACTTCTATATGATGTGTGCCTTCACCTCACAGAGTTGAACCTTCCTTTTCATGGAGCAGATTGGAAAGAGTCTCTTTGCAGCATCTGCAAGTGCATATTTGGAGCCCATTCAGGCCTTCGTTGGAAACGGGAATATCTTCCCATAAAAACTAAACAGAAGCGTTCTGTGAAACTGCTTTGTGTAGTATGAATCCAACTCACAGAGTTCAACACTTCTTTTCAAAGAGCAGTTTTGAAACACTCTTTTTGTAGAATCTGCAAGTGTTCATTTGGAGCGCTTTGAGGCCTATGGTGGAAAAGGAAATATCTTCACTTGTAAACCAGGCAGAAGCATTCTCAGAAACCTCTTTATGATGTGTGCATTCAACTCGGAGAGAGAAGCCTTCCTTTTGATAGAGCAGTTTTGAAACTCTGTTTTTGCAGCATCTGCAAGTGGATATTTGGAGCCCCTTCAGGCCTTCGTTGGAAACGGGAATATCTTCCCATAAAAACTAAACAGAAGCGTTCTGTGAAACTGCTTTGTGTAGTATGAATCCAACTCACAGAGTTGAACACTTCTTTTCAAAGAGCAGTTTTGAAACACTCTTTTTGTAGAATCTGCAAGTGTTCATTTGGAGCGTTTTGAGGCCTATGGTGGAAAAGGAAATATCTTCACATAAAACCTAGACAGAAGCATTCTTTGAAACTTCTTTATGATATGTGCCTTCACCTCACAGAGTTGAACCTTCCTTTTCATGGAGCAGTTTGGAAAGAGTCTCTTTGCAGCATCTGCAAGTGGATATTTGGAGCCGTTTCAGGCCTTCGTTGGAAACGGGAATATCTTCCCATAAAAACTAAACAGAAGCGTTCTGTGAAACTGCTTTGTGTACTATGAATCCAACTCACAGAGTTGAACACTTCTTTTGAAAGAGCAGTTTTGAAACACTCTTTTTGTAGAATCTGCAAGTGTTCATTTGGAGCGCTTTGAGGCCTATGGTGGAAAAGGAAACATCTTCACTTGTAAACCAGGCAGAAGCATTCTCAGAAACCTCTTTATGATGTGTGCATTCAACTCGGAGAGAGAAGCCTTCCTTTTGATAGAGCAGTTTTGAAACTCTGTTTTTGCAGCATCCGCAAGTGGATATTTGGAGCCCCTTCAAGCCTTTGTTGGAAAAGGGAATATCTTCCCATAAAAACTAAACAGAAGCGTTCTGTGAAACTGCTTTGTGTAGTATGAATCCAACTCACAGAGTTGAACCCTTCTTTTCAAAGAGCAGTTTTGAAACACTCTTTTTGTAGAATCTGCAAGTGTTCATTTGGAGCGTTTTGAGGCCTATGGTGGAAAAGGAAATATCTTCACATAAAACCTAGACAGAAGTATTCTTTGAAACTTCTTTATGATGTGTGCCTTCACCTCACAGAGTTGAATCTGCCTTTTCATGGAGCAGTTTGGAAAGAGTCTCTTTGCAGCATCTGCAAGTGGATATTTGGAGCCCTTTCAGGCCTTCGTTGGAAACGGGAATATCTTCCCATAAAAACTAAACAGAAGCGTTCTGTGAAACTGCTTTGTGTAGTATGAATCCAACTCACAGAGTTGAACACTTCTTTTGAAAGAGCAGTTTTGAAACACTCTTTTTGTAGAATCTGCAAGTGTTCATTTGGAGCGCTTTGAGGCCTATGGTGGAAAAGGAAATATCTTCACTTGTAAACCAGGCAGAAGCATTCTCAGAAACCTCTTTATGATGTGTGCATTCAACTCGGAGAGAGAAGCCTTCCTTTTGATAGAGCAGTTTTGAAACTCTGTTTTTGCAGCATCTGCAAGTGGATATTTGGAGCCCCTTCAGGCCTTCGTTGGAAACGGGAATATCTTCCCATAAAAACTAAACAGAAGCGTTCTGTGAAACTGCTTTGTGTAGTATGAATCCAACTCACAGAGTTGAACACTTCTTTTCAAAGAGCAGTTTTGAAACACTCTTTTTGTAGAATCTGCCAGGGTTCATTTGGAGCGTTTTGAGGCCTATGGTGGAAAAGGAAATATCTTCACATAAAACCTAGACAGAAGCATTCTTTGAAACTTCTTTATGATGTGTGCCTTCACCTCACAGAGATGAACCTTCCTTTTCATGGAGCAGTTTGGAAAGAGTCTCTTTGCAGCATCTGCAAGTGGATATTTGGAGCCCTTTCAGGCCTTCGTTGGAAACGGGAATATCTTCCCATAAAAATTAAACAGATGCGTTCTGTGAAACTGCTTTGTGTAGTATGAATCCAACTCACAGAGTTCAACACTTCTTTTCAAAGAGCAGTTTTGAAACACTCTCTTTGTAGAATCTGCAAGTGTTCAATTGGAACGCTTTGAGGCCTATGGTGGAAAAGGAAATATCTTCACTTGTAAACCAGGCAGAAGCATTCTCAGAAACCTCTTTAGGATGTGTGCATTCAACTCGGAGAGAGAATCCTTCCTTTTGATAGAGCAGTTTTGAAACTCTGTTTTTGCAGCATCTGCAAGTGGATATTTGGAGCCCCTTCAGTCCTTAGTTGGAAACGGGAATATCTTCCCATAAAAACTAAACAGAAGCGTTCTGTGAAACTGCTTTGTGTAGTATGAATCCAACTCACAGAGTTGAACACTTCTTTTCAAAGAGCAGTTTTGAAACACTCTTTTTGTAGAATCTGCAAGTTTTCATTTGGAGCGTTTTGAGGCCTATGGTGGAAAAGGAAATATCTTCACATAAAACCTAGACAGAAGCATTCTTTGAAACTTCTTTATGATGTGTGCCTTCACCTCACAGAGTTGAACCGTCCTTTTCATGGAGCAGTTTGGAAAGAGTCTCTTTGCAGCATCTGCAAGTGGATATTTGGAGCCCTTTCAGGCCTTCGTTGGAAACGGGAATATCTTCCCAAAAAATTAAACAGAAGTGTTCTGTGAAACTGCTTTGTGTAGTATGAATCCAACTCACAGAGTTCAACACTTCTTTTCAAAGAGCAGTTTTGAAACACTCTCTTTGTAGAATCCGCAAGTGTTCATTTGGAGCGCTTTGAGGCCTATGGTGGAAAAGGAAATATCTTCACTTGTAAACCAGGCAGAAGCATTCTCAGAAACCTCTTTATGATGTGTGCATTCAACTCGGAGAGAGAAGCCTTCCTTTTGATAGAGCAGTTTTGAAACTCTGTTTTTGCAGCATCTGCAAGTGGATATTTGGAGCCCCTTCAGGCCTTCGTTGGAAACGGGAATATCTTCCCATAAAAACTAAACAGAAGCGTTCTGTGAAACTGCTTTGTGTAGTATGGATCCAACTCACAGAGTTCAACACTTCTTTTCAAAGAGCAGTTTTGAAACACTCTTTTTGTAGAATCTGCAAGTGTTCATTTGGAGCGTTTTGAGGCCTATGGTGGAAAAGGAAATATCTTCACATAAAACCTAGACAGAAGCATTCTTTGAAACTTCTTTATGATGTGTGCCTTCACCTCACAGAGTTGAACCTTCCTTTTCATGGAGCAGATTGGAAAGAGTCTCTTTGCAGCATCTGCAAGTGCATATTTTGAGCCCATTCAGGCCTTCGTTGGAAACGGGAATATCTTCCCATAAAAACTAAACAGAAGCGTTCTGTGAAACTGCTTTGTGTAGTATGAATCCAACTCACAGAGTTCAACACTTCTTTTCAAAGAGCAGTTTTGAAACACTCTTTTTGTAGAATCTGCAAGTGTTCATTTGGAGCGCTTTGAGGCCTATGGTGGAAAAGGAAATATCTTCACTTGTAAACCAGGCAGAAGCATTCTCAGAAACCTCTTTATGATGTGGGCATTCAACTCGGAGAGAGAAGCCTTCCTTTTGATAGAGCAGTTTTGAAACTCTGTTTTTGCAGCATCTGCAAGTGGATATTTGGAGCCCCTTCAGGCCTTCGTTTGAAACGGGAATATCTTCCCATAAAAACTAAACAGAAGCGTTCTGTGAAACTGCTTTGTGTAGTATGAATCCAACTCACAGAGTTGAACACTTCTTTTCAAAGAGCAGTTTTGAAACACTCTTTTTGTAGAATCTGCAAGTGTTCATTTGGAGCGCTTTGAGGCCTATGATGGAAAAGGAAATATCTTCACATAAAACCTAGACAGAAGCATTCTTTGAAACTTTTTTATGACGTGTGCCTTCAACTCACAGAGTTGAACCTTCCTTTTCATGGAGCAGTTTGGAAAGAGTCTTTTTGCAGCATCTGCAAGTGGATATTTGGAGCCATTTCAGGCGTTCGTTGGAAACGGGAATATCTTCCCATAAAAACTAAACAGAAGCGTTCTGTGAAACTGCTTTGTGTAGTATGAATCCAACTCACAGAGTTGAACACTTCTTTTGAAAGAGCAGTTTTGAAACACTCTTTTTGTAGAATCTGCAAGTGTTCATTTGGAGCGCTTTGAGGCCTATGGTGGAAAAGGAAACATCTTCACTTGTAAACCAGGCAGAAGCATTCTCAGAAACCTCTTTATGATGTGTGCATTCAACTCGGAGAGAGAAGCCTTCCTTTTGATAGAGCAGTTTTGAAACTCTGTTTTTGCAGCATCTGCAAGTGGATATTTGGAGCCCCTTCAGGCCTTCGTTGGAAACGGGAATATCTTCCCATAAAAACTAAACAGAAGCGTTCTGTGAAACTGCTTTGTGTAGTATGAATCCAACTCACAGAGTTGAACACTTCTTTTCAAAGAGCAGTTTTGAAACACTCTTTTTGTAGAATCTGCAAGTTTTCATTTGGAGTGCTTTGAGGCCTATGGTGGAAAAGGAAATATCTTCACATAAAACCTAGATAGAAGCATTCTTTGAAACTTCTTTATGATGTGTGCATTCAACTCACAGAGTTGAACCTTCCTTTTCATGGAGAGGTTTGGAAAGAGTCTTTTTGCAGCATCTGCAAGTGGATATTTGGAGCTCTTTCAGGCCTTCGTTAGAAACGGGAATATCTTCCCATAAAAACTGGACAGAAGCATTCTCACAAACTGCTTTGTGATGTGTGTGTTTAACTCACATAGTTGAACCTTTCCTTTGCTAGAGCAGTTATGAAACACTCTTTTTGTAGAATCTGCAAGTGTTCATTTGGAGCGCTTTGAGGCCTATGGTGGAAAAGAAAATATCTTCACTTGTAAACCAGGCAGAAGCATTCTCAGAAACCTCTTTATGATGTGTGCATTCAACTCGGAGAGAGAAGCCTTCCTTTTGATAGAGCAGTTTTGAAACTCTGTTTTTGCAGCATCTGCAAGTGGATATTTGGAGCCACTTCAGGCCTTTGTTGGAAACGGGAATATCTTCCCATAAAAACTAAACAGAAGCGTTCTGTGAAACTGCTTTGTGTAGTATGAATCCAACTCACAGAGTTGAACACTTCTTTTCAAAGAGCAGTTTTGAAACACTCTTTTTGTAGAATCTGCAGGTGTTCACTTGGAGCGCTTTGAGGCCTATGGTGGAAAAGGAAACATCTTCACTTGTAAACCAGGCAGAAGCATTCTTTGAAACTTCTTTATGATGTGTGCCTTCACCTCACAGAGTTGAACCTTCCTTTTCATGGAGCAGTTTGGAAAGAGTCTCTTTGCAGCATCTGCAAGTGGATATTTGGAGCCCTTTCAGGCCTTCGTTGGAAACGGGAATATCTTCCCATAAAAACTAAACAGAAGCGTTCTGTGAAACTGCTTTGTGTAGTATGAATCCAACTCACAGAGTTGAACACTTCTTTTGAAAGAGTAGTTTGGAAACACTCTTTTTGTAGAATCTGCAAGTGTTCATTTGGAGTGCTTTGAGGCCTATTGTTGAAAAGGAAATATCTTCACATAAAACCTAGACAGAAGCATTCTTTGAAACTTCTTTATGATGTGTGCATTCAACTCACAGAGTTGAACCTTCCTTTTCATGGAGAGGTTTGGAAAGAGTCTTTTTGCAGCATCTGCAAGTGGATATTTGGAGCTCTTTCAGGCCTTCGTTAGAAACGGGAATATCTTCCCATAAAAACTGGACAGAAGCATTCTCACAAACTGCTTTGTGATGTGTGTGTTTAACTCACATAGTTGAACCTTTCCTTTGCTAGAGCAGTTATGAAACACTCTTTTTGTAGAATCTGCAAGTGTTCATTTGGAGCGATTTGAGGCCTATGGTGGAAAAGGAAATATCTTCCCTTGTAAACCAGGCAGAAGCATTCTCAGAAACCTCTTTATGATGTGTGCATTCAACTCGGAGAGAGAAGCCTTCCTTTTGATAGAGCAGTTTTGAAACTCTGTTTTTGCAGCATCTGCAAGTGGATATTCGGAGCCCCTTCAGGCCTTCGTTGGAAACGGGAATATCTTCCCATAAAAACTAAACAGAAGCGTTCTGTGAAACTGCTTTGTGTAGTATGAATCCAACTCACAGAGTTGAACACTTCTTTTCAAAGAGCAGTTTTGAAACACTCTTTTTGTAGAATCTGCAAGTGTTCATTTGGAGCGTTTTGAGGCCTATGGTGGAAAAGGAAATATGTTCACATAAAACCTAGACAGAAGCATTCTTTGAAACTTCTTTATGATATGTGCCTTCACCTCACAGAGTTGAACGTTCCTTTTCATGGAGCAGTTTGGAAAGAGTCTCTTTGCAGCATCTGCAAGTGGATATTTGGAGCCCTTTCAGGCCTTCGTTGGAAACGGGAATATCTTCCCATAAAAACTAAACAGAAGCGTTCTGTGAAACTGCTTTGTGTAGTATGAATCCAACTCACAGAGTTGAACACTTCTTTTCAAAGAGCAGTTTTGAAACACTCTTTTTGTAGAATCTGCAAGTGTTCATTTGGAGCGCTTTGAGGCCTATGGTGGAAAAGGAAACATCTTCACTTGTAAACCAGGCAGAAGCATTCTCAGAAACCTCTTTATGATGTGTGCATTCAACTCGGAGAGAGAAGCCTTCCTTTTGATAGAGCAGTTTTGAAACTCTGTTTTTGCAGCATCTGCAAGTGGATATTTGGAGCCCCTTCAGGCCTTCGTTGGAAACGGGAATATCTTCCCATAAAAACTAAACAGAAGCGTTCTGTGAAACTGCTTTGTGTAGTATGAATCCAACTCACAGAGTTGAACACTTCTTTTCAAAGAGCAGTTTTGAAACACTCTCTTTGTAGAATCTGCAAGTGTTCATTTGGAGCGCTTTGAGGCCTATGGTGGAAAAGGAAATATCTTCACATAAAACCTAGACAGAAGCATTCTTTGAAACTTTTTTATGATGTGTGCCTTCAACTCACAGAGTTGAACCTTCCTTTTCATGGAGCAGTTTGGAAAGAGTCTTTTTGCAGCATCTGCAAGTGGATATTTGGAGCCCCTTCAGGCCTTCGTTGGAAACGGGAATATCTTCCCATAAAAACTAAACAGAAGCGTTCTGTGAAACTGCTTTGTGTAGTATGAATCCAACTCACAGAGTTGAACACTTCTTTTGAAAGAGCAGTTTTGAAACACTCTTTTTGTAGAATCTGCAAGTTTTCATTTGGAGTGCTTTGAGGCCTATGGTGGAAAAGGAAATATCTTCACATAAAACCTAGACAGAAGCATTCTTTGAAACTTCTTTATGATGTGTGCATTCAACTCACAGAGTTGAACCTTCCTTTTCATGGAGAGGTTTGGAAAGAGTCTTTTTGCAGCATCTGCAAGTGGATATTTGGAGCTCTTTCAGGTCTTCGTTAGAAACGGGAATATCTTCCCATAAAAACTGGACAGAAGCATTCTCAAAAACTGCTTTGTGATGTGTGTGTTTAACTCACATAGTTGAACCTTTCCTTTGCTAGAGCAGTTTTGAAACACTCTTTTTGTAGAATCTGCAAGTGTTCATTTGGAGCGCTTTGAGGCCTATGGTGGAAAAGGAAATATCTTCACTTGTAAACCAGGCAGAAGCATTCTCAGAAACCTCTTTATGATGTGTGCATTCAACTCGGAGAGAGAAGCCTTCCTTTTGATAGAGCAGTTTTGAAACTCTGTTTTTGCAGCATCTGCAAGTGGATATTTGGAGCCCCTTCAGGCCTTCGTTGGAAACGGGAATATCTTCCCATAAAAACTAAACAGAAGCGTTCTGTGAAACTGCTTTGTGTAGTATGAATCCAACTCACAGAGTTGAACACTTCTTTTCAAAGAGCAGTTTTGAAACACTCTTTTTGTAGAATCTGCAAGTGTTCATTTGGAGCGTTTTGAGGCCTATGGTGGAAAAGGAAATATCTTCACATAAAACCTAGACAGAAGCATTCTTTGAAACTTCTTTATGATATGTGCCTTCACCTCACAGAGTTGAACCTTCCTTTTCATGGAGCAGTTTGGAAAGAGTCTCTTTGCAGCATCTGCAAGTGGATATTTGGAGCCGTTTCAGGCCTTCGTTGGAAACGGGAATATCTTCCCATAAAAACTAAACAGAAGCGTTCTGTGAAACTGCTTTGTGTAGTATGAATCCAACTCACAGAGTTGAACACTTCTTTTGAAAGAGCAGTTTTGAAACACTCTTTTCGTAGAATCTGCAAGTGTTCATTTGGAGCGCTTTGAGGCCTACGGTGGAAAAGGAAACATCTTCACTTGTAAACCAGGCAGAAGCATTCTCAGAAACCTCTTTATGATGTGTGCATTCAACTCGGAGAGAGAAGCCTTCCTTTTGATAGAGCAGTTTTGAAACTCTGTTTTTGCAGCATCTGCAAGTGGACATTTGGAGCCCCTTCAAGCCTTCGTTGGAAACGGGAATATCTTCCCATAAAAACTAAACAGAAGCGTTCTGTGAAACTGCTTTGTGTAGTATGAATCCAACTCACAGAGTTGAACACTTCTTTTCAAAGAGCAGTTTTGAAACACTCTTTTTGTAGAATCTGCAAGTGTTCCTTTGGAGCGTTTTGAGGCCTATGGTGGAAAAGGAAATATCTTCACATAAAACCTAGACAGAAGCATTCTTTGAAACTTCTTTATGATGTGTGCCTTCACCTCACAGAGTTGAAAATTCCTTTTCATGGAGTAGTTTGGAAAGAGTCTCTTTGCAGCATCTGCAAGTGGATATTTGGAGCCCTTTCAGGCCTTCGTTGGAAACGGGAATATCTTCCCATAAAAACTAAACAGAAGCGTTCTGTGAAACTGCTTTGTGTAGTATGAATCCAACTCACACAGTTGAACACTTCTTTTGAAAGAGCAGTTTTGAAACACTCTTTTTGTAGAATCTGCAAGTGTTCATTTGGAGTGCTTTGAGGCCTATGGTGGAAAAGGAAATATCTTCACATAAAACCTAGACAGAAGCATTCTTGAAACTTCTTTATGATGTGTGCATTCAACTCACAGAGTTGAACCTTCCTTTTCATGGAGAGGTTTGGAAAGAGTCTTTTTGCAGCATCTGCAAGTGGATATTTGGAGCTCTTTCAGGCCTTCGTTAGAAACGGGAATATCTTCCCTTAAAAACTGGACAGAAGCATTCTCACAAACTGCTTTGTGATGTGTGTGTTTAACTCACATAGTTGAACCTTTCCTTTGCTAGAGCAGTTATGAAACACTCTTTTTGTAGAATCTGCAAGTGTTCATTTTTAGCGCTTTGAGGCCTATGGTGGAAAAGGAAATATCTTCACTTGTAAACCAGGCAGAAGCATTCTCAGAAACCTCTTTATGATGTGTCCATTCAACTCGGAGAGAGAAGCCTTCCTTTTGATAGAGCAGTTTTGAAACTCTGTTTTTGCAGCATCTGCAAGTGGATATTTGGAGCCCCTTCAGGCCTTCGTTGGAAACGGGAATATCTTCCCATAAAAACTAAACAGAAGCGTTCTGTGAAACTGCTTTGTGTAGTATGAATCCAACTCACAGAGTTGAACACTTCTTTTCAAAGAGCAGTTTTGAAACACTCTTTTTGTAGAATCTGCAAGTGTTCATTTGGAGCGTTTTGAGGCCTATGGTGGAAAAGGAAATATCTTCACATAAAACCTAGACAGAAGCATTCTTTGAAACTTCTTTATGATGTGTGCCTTCACCTCACAGAGTTGAACCTTCCTTTTCATGGAGCAGTTTGGAAAGAGTCTCTTTGCAGCATCTGCAAGTGGATATTTGGAGCCCTTTCAGGCCTTCGTTGGAAACGGGAATATCTTCCCATAAAAACTAAACAGAAGCGTTCTGTGAAACTGCTTTGTGTAGTATGAATCCAACTCACAGAGTTGAACACTTCTTTTGAAAGAGCAGTTTTGAAACACTCTTTTTGTAGAATCTGCAAGTGTTCATTTGGAGCGCTTTGAGGCCTATGGTGGAAAAGGAAATATATTCACTTGTAAACCAGGCAGAAGCATTCTCAGAAACCTCTTTATGATGTGTGCATTCAACTCGGAGAGAGAAGCCTTCCTTTTGATAGAGCAGTTTTGAAACTCTGTTTTTGCAGCATCTGCAAGTGGATATTTGGAGCCCCTTCAGGCCTTCGTTGGAAACGGGAATATCTTCCCATAAAAACTAAACAGAAGCGTTCTGTGAAACTGCTTTGTGTAGTATGAATCCAACTCACAGAGTTGAACACTTCTTTTCAAAGAGCAGTTTTGAAACACTCTTTTTGTAGAATCTGCAAGTGTTCATTTGGAGCGTTTTGAGGCCTATGGTTGAAAAGGAAATATCTTCACATAAAACCTAGACAGAAGCATTCTTTGAAACTTCTTTATGATGTGTGCCTTCACCTCACAGAGTTGAACCTTCCTTTTCATGGAGCAGTTTGGAAAGAGTCTCTTTGCAGCATCTGCAAGTGGATATTTGGAGCCCTTTCAGGCTTTCGTTGGAAACGGGAATATCTTCCCATAAAAACTAAACAGAAGCGTTCTGTGAAACTGCTTTGTGTAGTATGAATCCAACTCACAGAGTTGAACACTTCTTTTGAAAGAGCAGTTTTGAAACACTCTTGTTGTAGAATCTGCAAGTGTTCATTTGGAGCGCTTTGAGGCCTATGGTGGAAAAGGAAATATCTGCACTTGTAAACCAGGCAGAAGCATTCTCAGAAACCTCTTTATGATGTGTGCATTCAACTCGGAGAGAGAAGCCTTCCTTTTGATAGAGCAGTTTTGAAACTCTGTTTTTGCAGCATCTGCAAGTGGATATTTGGAGCCCCTTCAGGCCTTCGTTGGAAACGGGAATATCTTCCCATAAAAACTAAACAGAAGCGTTCTGTGAAACTGCTTTGTGTAGTATGAATCCAACTCACAGAGTTGAACACTTCTTTTCAAAGAGCAGTTTTGAAACACTCTTTTTGTAGAATCTGCAAGTGTTCATTTGGAGCGTTTTGAGGCCTACGGTGGAAAAGGAAATATGTTCACATAAAACCTAGACAGAAGCATTCTTTGAAACTTCTTTATGATGTGTGCCTTCACCTCACAGAGTTGAACCTTCCTTTTCATGGAGCAGTTTGGAAAGAGTCTCTTTGCAGCATCTGCAAGTGGATATTTGGAGCCCTTTCAGGCCTTCGTTGGAAACGGGAATATCTTCCCATAAAAACTAAACAGAAGCGTTCTGTGAAACTGCTTTGTGTAGTATGAATCCAACTCACAGAGTTGAACACTTCTTTTGAAAGAGTAGTTTGGAAACACTCTTTTTGTAGAATCTGCAAGTGTTCATTTGGAGTGCTTTGAGGCCTATGGTTGAAAAGGAAATATCTTCACATAAAACCTAGACAGAAGCATTCTTTGAAACTTCTTTATGATGTGTGCATTCAACTCACAGAGTTGAACCTTCCTTTTCATGGAGAGGTTTGGAAAGAGTCTTTTTGCAGCATCTGCAAGTGGATATTTGGAGCTCTTTCAGGCCTTCGTTAGAAACGGGAATATCTTCCCATAAAAACTGGACAGAAGCATTCTCACAAACTGCTTTGTGATGTGTGTGTTTCACTCACATAGTTGAACCTTTCCTTTGCTAGAGCAGTTATGAAACACTCTTTTTGTAGAATCTGCAAGTGTTCATTTGGAGCGATTTGAGGCCTATGGTGGAAAAGGAAATATCTTCACTTGTAAACCAGGCAGAAGCATTCTCAGAAACCTCTTTATGATGTGTGCATTCAACTCGGAGAGAGAAGCCTTCCTTTTGATAGAGCAGTTTTGAAACTCTGTTTTTGCAGCATCTGCAAGTGGATATTTGGAGCCCCTTCAGGCCTTCGTTGGAAACGGGAATATCTTCCCATGAAAACTAAACAGAAGCGTTCTGTGAAACTGCTTTGTGTAGTATGAATCCAACTCACAGAGTTGAACACTTCTTTTCAAAGAGCAGTTTTGAAACACTCTTTTTGTAGAATCTGCAAGTGTTCATTTGGAGCGTTTTGAGGCCTATGGTGGAAAAGGAAATATGTTCACATAAAACCTAGACAGAAGCATTCTTTGAAACTTCTTTATGATATGTGCCTTCACCTCACAGAGTTGAACCTTCCTTTTCATGGAGCAGTTTGGAAAGAGTCTCTTTGCAGCATCTGCAAGTGGATATTTGGAGCCCTTTCAGGCCTTCGTTGGAAACGGGAATATCTTCCCATAAAAACTAAACAGAAGCGTTCTGTGAAACTGCTTTGTGTAGTATGAATCCAACTCACAGAGTTGAACACTTCTTTTCAAAGAGCAGTTTGGAAACACTCTTTTTGTAGAATCTGCAAGTGTTCATTTGGAGTGCTTTGAGGCCTATGGTTGAAAAGGAAGTATCTTCACATAAAACCTAGACAGAAGCATTCTTTGAAACTTCTTTATGATGTGTGCATTCAACTCACAGAGTTGAACCTTCCTTTTCATGGAGAGGTTTGGAAAGAGTCTTTTTGCAGCATCTGCAAGTGGATATTTGGAGCTCTTTCAGGCCTTCGTTAGAAACGGGAATATCTTCCCATAAAAACTGGACAGAAGCATTCTCACAAACTGCTTTGTGATGTGTGTGTTTAACTCACATAGTTGAACCTTTCCTTTGCTAGAGCAGTTATGAAACACTCTTTTTGTAGAATCTGCAAGTGTTCATTTGGAGCGATTTGAGGCCTGTGGTGGAAAAGGAAATATCTTCACTTGTAAACCAGGCAGAAGCATTCTCAGAAACCTCTTTATGATGTGTGCATTCAACTCGGAGAGAGAAGCCTTCCTTTTGATAGAGCAGTTTTGAAACTCTGTTTTTGCAGCACCTGCAAGTGGATATTTGGAGCCCCTTCAGGCCTTCGTTGGAAACGGGAATATCTTCCCATGAAAACTAAACAGAAGCGTTCTGTGAAACTGCTTTGTGTAGTATGAATCCAACTCACAGAGTTGAACACTTCTTTTCAAAGAGAAGTTTTGAAACACTCTTTTTGTAGAATCTGCAAGTGTTCATTTGGAGCGTTTTGACGCCTATGGTGGAAAAGGAAATATCTTCACATAAAACCTAGACAGAAGCATTCTTTGAAACTTCTTTATGATGTGTGCCTTCACCTCACAGAGTTGAACCTTCCTATTCATGGAGCAGTTTGGAAAGAGTCTCTTTGCAGCATCTGCAAGTGGATATTTGGAGCCCTTTCAGGCCTTCGTTGGAAACGGGAATATCTTCCCATAAAAATTAAACAGAAGTGTTCTGTGAAACTGCTTTGTGTAGTATGAATCCAACTCACAGAGTTCAACACTTCTTTTCAAAGAGCAGTTTTGAAACACTCTCTTTGTAGAATCTGCAAGTGTTCATTTGGAGCGCTTTGAGGCCTATGGTGGAAAAGGAAATATCTTCACTTGTAAACCAGGCAGAAGCATTCTCAGAAACCTCTTTATGATGTGTGCATTCAACTCGGAGAGAGAAGCCTTCCTTTTGATAGAGCAGTTTTGAAACTCTGTTTTTGCAGCATCTGCAAGTGGATATTTGGAGCCCCTTCAGGCCTTCGTTGGAAACGGGAATATCTTCCCATAAAAACTAAACAGAAGCGTTCTGTGAAACTGCTTTGTGTAGTATGAATCCAACTCACAGAGTTGAACACTTCTTTTCAAAGAGCAGTTTTGAAACACTCTTTTTGTAGAATCTGCAAGTGTTCATTTGGAGCGTTTTGAGGCCTATGGTGGAAAAGGAAATATCTTCACATAAAACCTAGACAGAAGCATTCTTTGAAACTTCTTTATGATGTGTGCCTTCGCCTCACAGAGTTGAACCTTCCTTTTCATGGAGCAGATTGGAAAGAGTCTCTTTGCAGCATCTGCAAGTGCATATTTGGAGCCCATTCAGGCCTTCGTTGGAAACGGGAATATCTTCCCATAAAAACGAAACAGAAGCGTTCTGTGAAACTGCTTTGTGTAGTATGAATCCAACTCACAGAGTTCAACACTTCTTTTCAAAGAGCAGTTTTGAAACACTCTTTTTGTAGAATCTGCAAGTGTTCATTTGGAGCGCTTTGAGGCCTATGGTGGAAAAGGAAATATCTTCACTTGTAAACCAGGCAGAAGCATTCTCAGAAACCTCTTTATGATGTGTGCATTCAACTCGGAGAGAGAAGCCTTCCTTTTGATAGAGCAGTTTTGAAACTCTGTTTTTGCAGCATCTGCAAGTGGATATTTGGAGCCCCTTCAGGCCTTCGTTGGAAACGGGAATATCTTCCCATAAAAACTAAACAGAAGCGTTCTGTGAAACTGCTTTGTGTAGTATGAATCCAACTCACAGAGTTGAACACTTCTTTTCAAAGAGCAGTTTTGAAACACTCTTTTTGTAGAATCTGCAAGTGTTCATTTGGAGCGCTTTGAGGCCTATGATGGAAAAGGAAATATCTTCACATTAAACCTAGACAGAAGCATTCTTTGAAACTTTTTTATGACGTGTGCCTTCAACTCACAGAGTTGAACCTTCCTTTTCATGGAGCAGTTTGGAAAGAGTCTTTTTGCAGCATCTGGAAGTGGATATTTGGAGCCATTTCAGGCGTTCGTTGGAAACGGGAATATCTTCCCATAAAAACTAAACAGAAGCGTTCTGTGAAACTGCTTTGTGTAGTATGAATCCAACTCACAGAGTTGAACACTTCTTTTGTAAGAGCAGTTTTGAAACACTCTTTTTGTAGAATCTGCAAGTGTTCATTTGGAGCGCTTTGAGGCCTATGGTGGAAAAGGAAACATCTTCACTTGTAAACCAGGCAGAAGCATTCTCAGAAACCTCTTTATGATGTGTGCATTCAACTCGGAGAGAGAAGCCTTCCTTTTGATAGAGCAGTTTTGAAACTCTGTTTTTGCAGCATCTGCAAGTGGATATTTGGAGCCCCTTCAGGCCTTCGTTGGAAACGGGAATATCTTCCCATAAAAACTAAACAGAAGCGTTCTGTGAAACTGCTTTGTGTAGTATGGATCCAACTCACAGAGTTCAACACTTCTTTTCAAAGAGCAGTTTTGAAACACTCTTTTTGTAGAATCTGCAAGTGTTCATTTGGAGCGTTTTGAGGCCTATGGTGGAAAAGGAAATATCTTCACATAAAACCTAGACAGAAGCATTCTTTGAAACTTCTTTATGATGTGTGCCTTCACCTCACAGAGTTGAACCTTCCTTTTCATGGAGCAGATTGGAAAGAGTCTCTTTGCAGCATCTGCAAGTGCATATTTGGAGCCCATTCAGGCCTTCGTTGGAAACGGGAATATCTTCCCATAAAAACTAAACAGAAGCGTTCTGTGAAACTGCTTTGTGTAGTATGAATCCAACTCACAGAGTTCAACACTTCTTTTCAAAGAGCAGTTTTGAAACACTCTTTTTGTAGAATCTGCAAGTGTTCATTTGGAGCGCTTTGAGGCCTATGGTGGAAAAGGAAATATCTTCACTTGTAAACCAGGCAGAAGCATTCTCAGAAACCTCTTTAGGATGTGTGCATTCAACTCGGAGAGAGAAGCCTTCCTTTTGATAGAGCAGTTTTGAAACTCTGTTTTTGCAGCATCTGCAAGTGGATATTTGGAGCCCCTTCAGTCCTTAGTTGGAAACGGGAATATCTTCCCATAAAAACTAAACAGAAGCGTTCTGTGAAACTGCTTTGTGTAGTATGAATCCAACTCACAGAGTTGAACACTTCTTTTCAAAGAGCAGTTTTGAAACACTCTTTTTGTAGAATCTGCAAGTTTTCATTTGGAGCGTTTTGAGGCCTATGGTGGAAAAGGAAATATCTTCACATAAAACCTAGACAGAAGCATTCTTTGAAACTTCTTTATGATGTGTGCCTTCACCTCACAGAGTTGAACCTTCCTATTCATGGAGCAGTTTGGAAAGAGTCTCTTTGCAGCATCTGCAAGTGGATATTTGGAGCCCTTTCAGGCCTTCGTTGGAAACGGGAATATCTTCCCATAAAAATTAAACAGAAGTGTTCTGTGAAACTGCTTTGTGTAGTATGAATCCAACTCACAGAGTTCAACACTTCTTTTCAAAGAGCAGTTTTGAAACACTCTCTTTGTAGAATCTGCAAGTGTTCATTTGGAGCGCTTTGAGGCCTATGGTGGAAAAGGAAATATCTTCACTTGTAAACCAGGCAGAAGCATTCTCAGAAACCTCTTTATGATGTGTGCATTCAACTCGGAGAGAGAAGCCTTCCTTTTGATAGAGCAGTTTTGAAACTCTGTTTTTGCAGCATCTGCAAGTGGATATTTGGAGCCCCTTCAGGCCTTCGTTGGAAACGGGAATATCTTCCCATAAAAACTAAACAGAAGCGTTCTGTGAAACTGCTTTGTGTAGTATGAATCCAACTCACAGAGTTGAACACTTCTTTTCAAAGAGCAGTTTTGAAACACTCTTTTTGTAGAATCTGCAAGTGTTCATTTGGAGCGTTTTGAGGCCTATGGTGGAAAAGGAAATATCTTCACATAAAACCTAGACAGAAGCATTCTTTGAAACTTCTTTATGATGTGTGCCTTCACCTCACAGAGTTGAACCTTCCTTTTCATGGAGCAGATTGGAAAGAGTCTCTTTGCAGCATCTGCAAGTGCATATTTGGAGCCCATTCAGGCCTTCGTTGGAAACGGGAATATCTTCCCATAAAAACTAAACAGAAGCGTTCTGTGAAACTGCTTTGTGTAGTATGAATCCAACTCACAGAGTTCAACACTTCTTTTCAAAGAGCAGTTTTGAAACACTCTTTTTGTAGAATCTGCAAGTGTTCATTTGGAGCGCTTTGAGGCCTATGGTGGAAAAGGAAATATCTTCACTTGTAAACCAGGCAGAAGCATTCTCAGAAACCTCTTTATGATGTGGGCATTCAACTCGGAGAGAGAAGCCTTCCTTTTGATAGAGCAGTTTTGAAACTCTGTTTTTGCAGCATCTGCAAGTGGATATTTGGAGCCCCTTCAGGCCTTCGTTTGAAACGGGAATATCTTCCCATAAAAACTAAACAGAAGCGTTCTGTGAAACTGCTTTGTGTAGTATGAATCCAACTCACAGAGTTGAACACTTCTTTTCAAAGAGCAGTTTTGAAACACTCTTTTTGTAGAATCTGCAAGTGTTCATTTGGAGCGCTTTGAGGCCTATGATGGAAAAGGAAATATCTTCACATTAAACCTAGACAGAAGCATTCTTTGAAACTTTTTTATGACGTGTGCCTTCAACTCACAGAGTTGAACCTTCCTTTTCATGGAGCAGTTTGGAAAGAGTCTTTTTGCAGCATCTGGAAGTGGATATTTGGAGCCATTTCAGGCGTTCGTTGGAAACGGGAATATCTTCCCATAAAAACTAAACAGAAGCGTTCTGTGAAACTGCTTTGTGTAGTATGAATCCAACTCACAGAGTTGAACACTTCTTTTGTAAGAGCAGTTTTGAAACACTCTTTTTGTAGAATCTGCAAGTGTTCATTTGGAGCGCTTTGAGGCCTATGGTGGAAAAGGAAACATCTTCACTTGTAAACCAGGCAGAAGCATTCTCAGAAACCTCTTTATGATGTGTGCATTCAACTCGGAGAGAGAAGCCTTCCTTTTGATAGAGCAGTTTTGAAACTCTGTTTTTGCAGCATCTGCAAGTGGATATTTGGAGCCCCTTCAGGCCTTCGTTGGAAACGGGAATATCTTCCCATAAAAACTAAACAGAAGCGTTCTGTGAAACTGCTTTGTGTAGTATGGATCCAACTCACAGAGTTCAACACTTCTTTTCAAAGAGCAGTTTTGAAACACTCTTTTTGTAGAATCTGCAAGTGTTCATTTGGAGCGTTTTGAGGCCTATGGTGGAAAAGGAAATATCTTCACATAAAACCTAGACAGAAGCATTCTTTGAAACTTCTTTATGATGTGTGCCTTCACCTCACAGAGTTGAACCTTCCTTTTCATGGAGCAGATTGGAAAGAGTCTCTTTGCAGCATCTGCAAGTGCATATTTGGAGCCCATTCAGGCCTTCGTTGGAAACGGGAATATCTTCCCATAAAAACTAAACAGAAGCGTTCTGTGAAACTGCTTTGTGTAGTATGAATCCAACTCACAGAGTTCAACACTTCTTTTCAAAGAGCAGTTTTGAAACACTCTTTTTGTAGAATCTGCAAGTGTTCATTTGGAGCGCTTTGAGGCCTATGGTGGAAAAGGAAATATCTTCACTTGTAAACCAGGCAGAAGCATTCTCAGAAACCCCTTTATGATGTGGGCATTCAACTCGGAGAGAGAAGCCTTCCTTTTGATAGAGCAGTTTTGAAACTCTGTTTTTGCAGCATCTGCAAGTGGATATTTGGAGCCCCTTCAGGCCTTCGTTTGAAACGGGAATATCTTCCCATAAAAACTAAACAGAAGCGTTCTGTGAAACTGCTTTGTGTAGTATGAATCCAACTCACAGAGTTGAACACTTCTTTTCAAAGAGCAGTTTTGAAACACTCTTTTTGTAGAATCTGCAAGTGTTCATTTGGAGCGCTTTGAGGCCTATGATGGAAAAGGAAATATCTTCACATAAAACCTAGACAGAAGCATTCTTTGAAACTTTTTTATGACGTGTGCCTTCAACTCACAGAGTTGAACCTTCCTTTTCATGGAGCAGTTTGGAAAGAGTCTTTTTGCAGCATCTGGAAGTGGATATTTGGAGCCATTTCAGGCGTTCGTTGGAAACGGGAATATCTTCCCATAAAAACTAAACAGAAGCGTTCTGTGAAACTGCTTTGTGTAGTATGAATCCAACTCACAGAGTTGAACACTTCTTTTGAAAGAGCAGTTTTGAAACACTCTTTTTGTAGAATCTGCAAGTGTTCATTTGGAGCGCTTTGAGGCCTATGGTGGAAAAGGAAACATCTTCACTTGTAAACCAGGCAGAAGCATTCTCAGAAACCTCTTTATGATGTGTGCATTCAACTCGGAGAGAGAAGCCTTCCTTTTGATAGAGCAGTTTTGAAACTCTGTTTTTGCAGCATCTGCAAGTGGATATTTGGAGCCCCTTCAGGCCTTCGTTGGAAACGGGAATATCTTCCCATAAAAACTAAACAGAAGCGTTCTGTGAAACTGCTTTGTGTAGTATGAATCCAACTCACAGAGTTGAACACTTCTTTTCAAAGAGCAGTTTTGAAACACTCTTTTTGTAGAATCTGCAAGTGTTCATTTGGAGCGTTTTGAGGCCTATGGTGGAAAAGGAAATATGTTCACATAAAACCTAGACAGAAGCATTCTTTGAAACTTCTTTATGATATGTGCCTTCACCTCACAGAGTTGAACCTTCCTTTTCATGGAGCAGTTTGGAAAGAGTCTCTTTGCAGCATCTGCAAGTGGATATTTGGAGCCCTTTCAGGCCTTCGTTGGAAACGGGAATATCTTCCCATAAAAACTAAACAGAAGCGTTCTGTGAAACTGCTTTGTGTAGTATGAATCCAACTCACAGAGTTGAACACTTCTTTTCAAAGAGCAGTTTTGAAACACTCTTTTTGTAGAATCTGCAAGTGTTCATTTGGAGCGCTTTGAGGCCTATGGTGGAAAAGGAAACATCTTCACTTGTAAACCAGGCAGAAGCATTCTCAGAAACCTCTTTATGATGTGTGCATTCAACTCGGAGAGAGAAGCCTTCCTTTTGATAGAGCTGTTTTGAAACTCTGTTTTTGCAGCATCTGCAAGTGGATATTTGGAGCCCCTTCAGGCCTTCGTTGGAAACGGGAATATCTTCCCATAAAAACTAAACAGAAGCGTTCTGTGAAACTGCTTTGTGTAGTATGAATCCAACTCACAGAGTTGAACACTTCTTTTGTAAGAGCAGTTTTGAAAAACTCTTTTTGTAGAATCTGCAAGTGTTCATTTGGAGCGCTTTGAGGCCTATGGTGGAAAAGGAAATATCTTCACTTGTAAACCAGGCAGAAGCATTCTCAGAAACCTCTTTATGATGTGTGCATTCAACTCGGAGAGAGAAGCCTTCCTTTTGATAGAGCAGTTTTGAAACTCTGTTTTTGCAGCATCTGCAAGTGGATATTTGGAGCCCCTTCAGGCCTTCGTTGGAAACGGGAATATCTTCCCATAAAAACTAAACAGAAGCGTTCTGTGAAACTGCTTTGTGTAGTATGGATCCAACTCACAGAGTTCAACACTTCTTTTCAAAGAGCAGTTTTGAAACACTCTTTTTGTAGAATCTGCAAGTGTTCATTTGGAGCGTTTTGAGGCCTATGGTGGAAAAGGAAATATCTTCACATAAAACCTAGACAGAAGCATTCTTTGAAACTTCTTTATGATGTGTGCCTTCACCTCACAGAGTTGAACCTTCCTTTTCATGGAGCAGATTGGAAAGAGTCTCTTTGCAGCATCTGCAAGTGCATATTTGGAGCCCATTCAGGCCTTCGTTGGAAACGGGAATATCTTCCCATAAAAACTAAACAGAAGCGTTCTGTGAAACTGCTTTGTGTAGTATGAATCCAACTCACAGAGTTCAACACTTCTTTTCAAAGAGCAGTTTTGAAACACTCTTTTTGTAGAATCTGCAAGTGTTCATTTGGAGCGCTTTGAGGCCTATGGTGGAAAAGGAAATATCTTCACTTGTAAACCAGGCAGAAGCATTCTCAGAAACCCCTTTATGATGTGGGCATTCAACTCGGAGAGAGAAGCCTTCCTTTTGATAGAGCAGTTTTGAAACTCTGTTTTTGCAGCATCTGCAAGTGGATATTTGGAGCCCCTTCAGGCCTTCGTTTGAAACGGGAATATCTTCCCATAAAAACTAAACAGAAGCGTTCTGTGAAACTGCTTTGTGTAGTATGAATCCAACTCACAGAGTTGAACACTTCTTTTCAAAGAGCAGTTTTGAAACACTCTTTTTGTAGAATCTGCAAGTGTTCATTTGGAGCGCTTTGAGGCCTATGATGGAAAAGGAAATATCTTCACATAAAACCTAGACAGAAGCATTCTTTGAAACTTTTTTATGATGTGTGCATTCAACTCACAGAGTTGAACCTTCCTTTTCATGGAGAGGTTTGGAAAGAGTCTTTTTACAGCATCTGCAAGTGGATATTTGGAGCTCTTTCAGGCCTTCGTTAGAAACGGGAATATCTTCCCATAAAAACTGGACAGAAGCATTCTCACAAACTGCTTTGTGATGTGTGTGTTTAACTCACATAGTTGAACCTTTCCTTTGCTAGAGCAGTTATGAAACACTCTTTTTGTAGAATCTGCAAGTGTTCATTTGGAGCGCTTTGAGGCCTATGGTGGAAAAGAAAATATCTTCACTTGTAAACCAGGCAGAAGCATTCTCAGAAACCTCTTTATGATGTGTGCATTCAACTCGGAGAGAGAAGCCTTCCTTTTGATAGAGCAGTTTTGAAACTCTGTTTTTGCAGCATCTGCAAGTGGATATTTGGAGCCACTTCAGGCCTTTGTTGGAAACGGGAATATCTTCCCATAAAAACTAAACAGAAGCGTTCTGTGAAACTGCTTTGTGTAGTATGAATCCAACTCACAGAGTTGAACACTTCTTTTCAAAGAGCAGTTTTGAAACACTCTTTTTGTAGAATCTGCAAGTGTTCATTTGGAGCGCTTTGAGGCCTATGGTGGAAAAGGAAACATCTTCACTTGTAAACCAGGCAGAAGCATTCTTTGAAACTTCTTTATGATGTGTGCCTTCACCTCACAGAGTTGAACCTTCCTTTTCATGGAGCAGTTTGGAAAGAGTCTCTTTGCAGCATCTGCAAGTGGATATTTGGAGCCCTTTCAGGCCTTCGTTCGAAACGGGAATATCTTCCCATAAAAACTAAACAGAAGCGTTCTGTGAAACTGCTTTGTGTAGTATGAATCCAACTCACAGAGTTGAACACTTCTTTTGAAAGAGTAGTTTGGAAACACTCTTTTTGTAGAATCTGCAAGTGTTCATTTGGAGTGCTTTGAGGCCTATGGTTGAAAAGGAAATATCTTCACATAAAACCTAGACAGAAGCATTCTTTGAAACTTCTTTATGATGTGTGCATTCAACTCACAGAGTTGAACCTTCCTTTTCATGGAGAGGTTTGGAAAGAGTCTTTTTGCAGCATCTGCAAGTGGATATTTGGAGCTCTTTCAGGCCTTCGTTAGAAACGGGAATATCTTCCCATAAAAACTGGACAGAAGCATTCTCACAAACTGCTTTGTGATGTGTGTGTTTAACTCACATAGTTGAACCTTTCCTTTGCTAGAGCAGTTATGAAACACTCTTTTTGTAGAATCTGCAAGTGTTCATTTGGAGCGATTTGAGGCCTATGGTGGAAAAGGAAATATCTTCACTTGTAAACCAGGCAGAAGCATTCTCAGAAACCTCTTTATGATGTGTGCATTCAACTCGGAGAGAGAAGCCTTCCTTTTGATAGAGCAGTTTTGAAACTCTGTTTTTGCAGCATCTGCAAGTGGATATTTGGAGCCCCTTCAGGCCTTCGTTGGAAACGGGAATATCTTCCCATGAAAACTAAACAGAAGCGTTCTGTGAAACTGCTTTGTGTAGTATGAATCCAACTCACAGAGTTGAACACTTCTTTTCAAAGAGCAGTTTAGAAACACTCTTTTTGTAGAATCTGCAAGTGTTCATTTGGAGCGTTTTGAGGCCTATGGTGGAAAAGGAAATATGTTCACATAAAACCTAGACAGAAGCATTCTTTGAAACTTCTTTATGATATGTGCCTTCACCTCACAGAGTTGAACCTTCCTTTTCATGGAGCAGTTTGGAAAGAGTCTCTTTGCAGCATCTGCAAGTGGATATTTGGAGCCCTTTCAGGCCTTCGTTGGAAACGGGAATATCTTCCCATAAAAACTAAACAGAAGCGTTCTGTGAAACTGCTTTGTGTAGTATGAATCCAACTCACAGAGTTGAACACTTCTTTTCAAAGAGCAGTTTTGAAACACTCTTTTTGTAGAATCTGCAAGTGTTCATTTGGAGCGCTTTGAGGCCTATGGTGGAAAAGGAAACATCTTCACTTGTAAACCAGGCAGAAGCATTCTCAGAAACCTCTTTATGATGTGTGCATTCAACTCGGAGAGAGAAGCCTTCCTTTTGATAGAGCTGTTTTGAAACTCTGTTTTTGCAGCATCTGCAAGTGGATATTTGGAGCCCCTTCAGGCCTTCGTTGGAAACGGGAATATCTTCCCATAAAAACTAAACAGAAGCGTTCTGTGAAACTGCTTTGTGTAGTATGAATCCAACTCACAGAGTTGAACACTTCTTTTCAAAGAGCAGTTTTGAAACACTCTTTTTGTAGAATCTGCCAGGGTTCATTTGGAGCGTTTTGAGGCCTATGGTGGAAAAGGAAATATCTTCACATAAAACCTAGACAGAAGCATTCTTTGAAACTTCTTTATGATGTGTGCCTTCACCTCACAGAGATGAACCTTCCTTTTCATGGAGCAGTTTGGAAAGAGTCTCTTTGCAGCATCTGCAAGTGGATATTTGGAGCCCTTTCAGGCCTTCGTTGGAAACGGGAATATCTTCCCATAAAAATTAAACAGATGCGTTCTGTGAAACTGCTTTGTGTAGTATGAATCCAACTCACAGAGTTCAACACTTCTTTTCAAAGAGCAGTTTTGAAACACTCTCTTTGTAGAATCTGCAAGTGTTCAATTGGAACGCTTTGAGGCCTATGGTGGAAAAGGAAATATCTTCACTTGTAAACCAGGCAGAAGCATTCTCAGAAACCTCTTTAGGATGTGTGCATTCAACTCGGAGAGAGAATCCTTCCTTTTGATAGAGCAGTTTTGAAACTCTGTTTTTGCAGCATCTGCAAGTGGATATTTGGAGCCCCTTCAGTCCTTAGTTGGAAACGGGAATATCTTCCCATAAAAACTAAACAGAAGCGTTCTGTGAAACTGCTTTGTGTAGTATGAATCCAACTCACAGAGTTGAACACTTCTTTTCAAAGAGCAGTTTTGAAACACTCTTTTTGTAGAATCTGCAAGTTTTCATTTGGAGCGTTTTGAGGCCTATGGTGGAAAAGGAAATATCTTCACATAAAACCTAGACAGAAGCATTCTTTGAAACTTCTTTATGATGTGTGCCTTCACCTCACAGAGTTGAACCTTCCTTTTCATGGAGCAGTTTGGAAAGAGTCTCTTTGCAGCATCTGCAAGTGGATATTTGGAGCCGTTTCAGGCCTTCGTTGGAAACGGGAATATCTTCCCATAAAAACTAAACAGAAGCGTTCTGTGAAACTGCTTTGTGTACTATGAATCCAACTCACAGAGTTGAACACTTCTTTTGAAAGAGCAGTTTTGAAACACTCTTTTTGTAGAATCTGCAAGTGTTCATTTGGAGCGCTTTGAGGCCTATGGTGGAAAAGGAAACATCTTCACTTGTAAACCAGGCAGAAGCATTCTCAGAAACCTCTTTATGATGTGTGCATTCAACTCGGAGAGAGAAGCCTTCCTTTTGATAGAGCAGTTTTGAAACTCTGTTTTTGCAGCATCTGCAAGTGGATATTTGGAGCCCCTTCAAGCCTTCGTTGGAAACGGGAATATCTTCCCATAAAAACTAAACAGAAGCGTTCTGTGAAACTGCTTTGTGTAGAGTGAATCCAACTCACAGAGTTGAACACTTCTTTTGAAAGAGCAGTTTTGAAACACTCTTTTTGTAGAATCTGCAAGTGTTCATTTGGAGCGTTTTGAGGCCTATGGTGGAAAAGGAAATATCTTCACATAAAACCTAGACAGAAGCATTCTTTGAAACTTCTTTATGATATGTGCCTTCACCTCACAGAGTTGAACCTTCCTTTTCATGGAGCAGTTTGGAAAGAGTCTCTTTGCAGCATCTGCAAGTGGATATTTGGAGCCCTTTCAGGCCTTCGTTGGAAACGGGAATATCTTCCCATAAAAACTAAACAGAAGCGTTCTGTGAAACTGCTTTGTGTAGTATGAATCCAACTCACAGAGTTGAACACTTCTTTTCAAAGAGCAGTTTTGAAACACTCTTTTTGTAGAATCTGCAAGTGTTCATTTGGAGCGCTTTGAGGCCTATGGTGGAAAAGGAAACATCTTCACTTGTAAACCAGGCAGAAGCATTCTCAGAAACCTCTTTATGATGTGTGCATTCAACTCGGAGAGAGAAGCCTTCCTTTTGATAGAGCTGTTTTGAAACTCTGTTTTTGCAGCATCTGCAAGTGGATATTTGGAGCCCCTTCAGGCCTTCGTTGGAAACGGGAATATCTTCCCATAAAAACTAAACAGAAGCGTTCTGTGAAACTGCTTTGTGTAGTATGAATCCAACTCACAGAGTTGAACACTTCTTTTCAAAGAGCAGTTTTGAAACACTCTTTTTGTAGAATCTGCCAGGGTTCATTTGGAGCGTTTTGAGGCCTATGGTGGAAAAGGAAATATCTTCACATAAAACCTAGACAGAAGCATTCTTTGAAACTTCTTTATGATGTGTGCCTTCACCTCACAGAGATGAACCTTCCTTTTCATGGAGCAGTTTGGAAAGAGTCTCTTTGCAGCATCTGCAAGTGGATATTTGGAGCCCTTTCAGGCCTTCGTTGGAAACGGGAATATCTTCCCATAAAAATTAAACAGATGCGTTCTGTGAAACTGCTTTGTGTAGTATGAATCCAACTCACAGAGTTCAACACTTCTTTTCAAAGAGCAGTTTTGAAACACTCTCTTTGTAGAATCTGCAAGTGTTCAATTGGAACGCTTTGAGGCCTATGGTGGAAAAGGAAATATCTTCACTTGTAAACCAGGCAGAAGCATTCTCAGAAACCTCTTTAGGATGTGTGCATTCAACTCGGAGAGAGAATCCTTCCTTTTGATAGAGCAGTTTTGAAACTCTGTTTTTGCAGCATCTGCAAGTGGATATTTGGAGCCCCTTCAGTCCTTAGTTGGAAACGGGAATATCTTCCCATAAAAACTAAACAGAAGCGTTCTGTGAAACTGCTTTGTGTAGTATGAATCCAACTCACAGAGTTGAACACTTCTTTTCAAAGAGCAGTTTTGAAACACTCTTTTTGTAGAATCTGCAAGTTTTCATTTGGAGCGTTTTGAGGCCTATGGTGGAAAAGGAAATATCTTCACATAAAACCTAGACAGAAGCATTCTTTGAAACTTCTTTATGATGTGTGCCTTCACCTCACAGAGTTGAACCTTCCTTTTCATGGAGCAGTTTGGAAAGAGTCTCTTTGCAGCATCTGCAAGTGGATATTTGGAGCCGTTTCAGGCCTTCGTTGGAAACGGGAATATCTTCCCATAAAAACTAAACAGAAGCGTTCTGTGAAACTGCTTTGTGTACTATGAATCCAACTCACAGAGTTGAACACTTCTTTTGAAAGAGCAGTTTTGAAACACTCTTTTTGTAGAATCTGCAAGTGTTCATTTGGAGCGCTTTGAGGCCTATGGTGGAAAAGGAAACATCTTCACTTGTAAACCAGGCAGAAGCATTCTCAGAAACCTCTTTATGATGTGTGCATTCAACTCGGAGAGAGAAGCCTTCCTTTTGATAGAGCAGTTTTGAAACTCTGTTTTTGCAGCATCTGCAAGTGGATATTTGGAGCCCCTTCAAGCCTTCGTTGGAAACGGGAATATCTTCCCATAAAAACTAAACAGAAGCGTTCTGTGAAACTGCTTTGTGTAGAGTGAATCCAACTCACAGAGTTGAACACTTCTTTTCAAAGAGCAGTTTTGAAACACTCTTTTTGTAGAATCTGCAAGTGTTCATTTGGAGCGTTTTGAGGCCTATGGTGGAAAAGGAAATATCTTCACATAAAACCTAGACAGAAGCATTCTTTGAAACTTCTTTATGATGTGTGCCTTCACCTCACAGAGTTGAACCTCCCTTTTCATGGAGCAGTTTGGAAAGAGTCTCTTTGCAGCATCTGCAAGTGGATATTTGGAGCCCTTTCAGGCCTTCGTTGGAAACGGGAATATCTTCCCATAAAAACTAAACAGAAGCGTTCTGTGAAACTGCTTTGTGTAGTATGAATCCAACTCACAGAGTTGAACACTTCTTTTGAAAGAGCAGTTTTGAAACACTCTTTTTGTAGAATCTGCAAGTGTTCATTTGGAGCGCTTTGAGGCCTACGGTGGAAAAGGAAATATCTTCACTTGTAAACCAGGCAGAAGCATTCTCAGAAACCTCTTTATGATGTGTGCATTCAACTCGGAGAGAGAAGCCTTCCTTTTGATAGAGCTGTTTTGAAACTCTGTTTTTGCAGCATCTGCAAGTGGATATTTGGAGCCCCTTCAGGCCTTCGTTGGAAACGGGAATATCTTCCCATAAAAACTAAACAGAAGCGTTCTGTGAAACTGCTTTGTGTAGTATGAATCCAACTCACAGAGTTGAACACTTCTTTTCAAAGAGCAGTTTTGAAACACTCTTTTTGTAGAATCTGCCAGGGTTCATTTGGAGCGTTTTGAGGCCTATGGTGGAAAAGGAAATATCTTCACATAAAACCTAGACAGAAGCATTCTTTGAAACTTCTTTATGATGTGTACCTTCACCTCACAGAGATGAACCTTCCTTTTCATGGAGCAGTTTGGAAAGAGTCTCTTTGCAGCATCTGCAAGTGGATATTTGGAGCCCTTTCAGGCCTTCGTTGGAAACGGGAATATCTTCCCATAAAAATTAAACAGATGCGTTCTGTGAAACTGCTTTGTGTAGTATGAATCCAACTCACAGAGTTCAACACTTCTTTTCAAAGAGCAGTTTTGAAACACTCTCTTTGTAGAATCTGCAAGTGTTCAATTGGAACGCTTTGAGGCCTATGGTGGAATAGGAAATATCTTCACTTGTAAACCAGGCAGAAGCATTCTCAGAAACCTCTTTAGGATGTGTGCATTCAACTCGGAGAGAGAATCCTTCCTTTTGATAGAGCAGTTTTGAAACTCTGTTTTTGCAGCATCTGCAAGTGGATATTTGGAGCCCCTTCAGTCCTTAGTTGGAAACGGGAATATCTTCCCATAAAAACTAAACAGAAGCGTTCTGTGAAACTGCTTTGTGTAGTATGAATCCAACTCACAGAGTTGAACACTTCTTTTCAAAGAGCAGTTTTGAAACACTCTTTTTGTAGAATATGCAAGTTTTCATTTGGAGCGTTTTGAGGCCTATGGTGGAAAAGGAAATATCTTCACATAAAACCTAGACAGAAGCATTCTTTGAAACTTCTTTATGATGTGTGCCTTCACCTCACAGAGTTGAACCTTCCTTTTCATGGAGCAGTTTGGAAAGAGTCTCTTTGCAGCATCTGCAAGTGGATATTTGGAGCCCTTTAAGGCCTTCGTTGGAAACGGGAATATCTTCCCATAAAAATTAAACAGAAGTGTTCTGTGAAACTGCTTTGTGTAGTATGAATCCAACTCACAGAGTTCAACACTTCTTTTCAAAGAGCAGTTTTGAAACACTCTCTTTGTAGAATCTGCAAGTGTTCATTTGGAGCGCTTTGAGGCCTATGGTGGAAAAGGAAATATCTTCACTTGTAAACCAGGCAGAAGCATTCTCAGAAACCTCTTTATGATGTGTGCATTCAACTCGGAGAGAGAAGCCTTCCTTTTGATAGAGCAGTTTTGAAACTCTGTTTTTGCAGCATCTGCAAGTGGATATTTGGAGCCCCTTCAGGCCTTCGTTGGAAACGGGAATATCTTCCCATAAAAACTAAACAGAAGCGTGCTGTGAAACTGCTTTGTGTAGTATGGATCCAAGTCACAGAGTTTAACACTTCTTTTCAAAGAGCAGTTTTGAAACACTCTTTTTGTAGAATCTGCAAGTGTTCATTTGGAGCGTTTTGAGGCCTATGGTGGAAAAGGAAATATCTTCACATAAAACCTAGACAGAAGCATTCTTTGAAACTTCTTTATGATGTGTGCCTTCACCTCACAGAGTTGAACCTTCCTTTTCATGGAGCAGATTGGAAAGAGTCTCTTTGCAGCATCTGCAAGTGCATATTTGGAGCCCATTCAGGCCTTCGTTGGAAACGGGAATATCTTCCCATAAAAACTAAACAGAAGCGTTCTGTGAAACTGCTTTGTGTAGTATGAATCCAACTCACAGAGTTGAACACTTCTTTTGAAAGAGCAGTTTTGAAACACTCTTTTTGTAGAATCTGCAAGTGTTCATTTGGAGCGCTTTGAGGCCTATGGTGGAAAAGGAAACATCCTCACTTGTAAACCAGGCAGAAGCATTCTCAGAAACCTCTTTATGATGTGTGCATTCAACTCGGAGAGAGAAGCCTTCGTTTTGATAGAGCCGTTTTGAAACTCTGTTTTTGCAGCATCTGCAAGTGGATATTTTGAGCCCCTTCAGGCCTTCGTTGGAAACGAGAATATCTTCCCATAAAAACTAAACAGAAGCGTTCTGTGAAACTGCTTTGTGTAGTATGAATCCAACTCACAGAGTTGAACACTTCTTTTCAAAGAGCAGTTTTGAAACACTCTCTTTGTAGAATCTGCAAGTGTTCATTTGGAGCGCTTTGAGGCCTATGGTGGAAAAGGAAATATCTTCACATAAAACCTAGACAGAAGCATTCTTTGAAACTTTTTTATGATGTGTGCCTTCAACTCACAGAGTTGAACCTTCCTTTTCATGGAGCAGTTTGGAAAGAGTCTTTTTGCAGCATCTGCAAGTGGATATTTTGAGCCCCTTCAGGCCTTCGTTAGAAACGGGAATATCTTCCCATAAAAACTGGACAGAAGCATTCTCACAAACTGCTTTGTGATGTGTGTGTTTAACTCACATAGTTGAACCTTTCCTTTGCTAGAGCAGTTATGAAACACTCTTTTTGTAGAATCTGCAAGTGTTCATTTGGAGCGCTTTGAGGCCTATGGTGGAAAAGAAAATATCTTCACTTGTAAACCAGGCAGAAGCATTCTCAGAAACCTCTTTATGATGTGTGCATTCAACTCGGAGAGAGAAGCCTTCCTTTTGATAGAGCAGTTTTGAAACTCTGTTTTTGCAGCATCTGCAAGTGGATATTTGGAGCCACTTCAGGCCTTTGTTGGAAACGGGAATATCTTCCCATAAAAACTAAACAGAAGCGTTCTGTGAAACTGCTTTGTGTAGTATGAATCCAACTCACAGAGTTGAACACTTCTTTTCAAAGAGCAGTTTTGAAACACTCTTTTTGTAGAATCTGCAAGTGTTCATTTGGAGCGCTTTGAGGCCTATGGTGGAAAAGGAAATATCTTCACTTGTAAACCAGGCGGAAGCATTCTCAGAAACCTCTTTATGATGTGTGCATTCAACTCGGAGAGAGAAGCCTTCCTTTTGATAGAGCCGTTTTGAAACTCTGTTTTTGCAGCATCTGCAAGTGGATATTTTGAGCCCCTTCAGGCCTTCGTTGGAAACGAGAATATCTTCCCATAAAAACTAAACAGAAGCGTTCTGTGAAACTGCTTTGTGTAGTATGAATCCAACTCACAGAGTTGAACACTTCTTTTCAAAGAGCAGTTTTGAAACACTCTCTTTGTAGAATCTGCAAGTGTTCATTTGGAGCGCTTTGAGGCCTATGGTGGAAAAGGAAATATCTTCACATAAAACCTAGACAGAAGCATTCTTTGAAACTTTTTTATGATGTTTGCCTTCAACTCACAGAGTTGAACCTTCCTTTTCTTGGAGCAGTTTGGAAAGAGTCTTTTTGCAGCATCTGCAAGTGGATATTTGGAGCCCTTTCAGGCCTTCGTTGGAAACGGGAATATCTTCCCATAAAAACTAAACAGAAGCGTTCTGTGAAACTGCTTTGTGTAGTATGAATCCAACTCACAGAGTTGAACACTTCTTTTCAAAGAGCAGTTTTGAAACACTCTTTTTGTAGAATCTGCAAGTGTTCATTTGGAGCGCTTTGAGGCCTATGGTGGAAAAGGAAATATCTTCACTTGTAAACCAGGCAGAAGCATTCTCAGAAACCTCTTTATGATGTGTGCATTCAACTCGGAGAGAGAAGCCTTCCTTTTGATAGAGCTGTTTTGAAACTCTGTTTTTGCAGCATCTGCAAGTGGATATTTGGAGCCCCTTCAGGCCTTCGTTGGAAACGGGAATATCTTCCCATAAAAACTAAACAGAAGCGTTCTGTGAAACTGCTTTGTGTAGTATGAATCCAACTCACAGAGTTGAACACTTCTTTTGAAAGAGCAGTTTTGAAACACTCTTTTTGTAGAATCTGCAAGTGTTCCTTTGGAGCGTTTTGAGGCCTATGGTGGAAAAGGAAATATCTTCACATAAAACCTAGACAGAAGCATTCTTTGAAACTTCTTTATGATGTGTGCCTTCACCTCACAGAGTTGAAAATTCCTTTTCATGGAGCAGTTTGGAAAGAGTCTCTTTGCAGCATCTGCAAGTGGATATTTGGAGCCCTTTCAGGCCTTCGTTGGAAACGGGAATATCTTCCCATAAAAACTAAACAGAAGCGTTCTGTGAAACTGCTTTGTGTAGTATGAATCCAACTCACAGAGTTGAACACTTCTTTTGAAAGAGCAGTTTTGAAACACTCTTTTTGTAGAATCTGCAAGTGTTCATTTGGAGTGCTTTGAGGCCTATGGTGGAAAAGGAAATATCTTCACATAAAACCTAGACAGAAGCATTCTTGAAACTTCTTTATGATGTGTGCATTCAACTCACAGAGTTGAACCTTCCTTTTCATGGAGAGGTTTGGAAAGAGTCTTTTTGCAGCATCTGCAAGTGGATATTTGGAGCTCTTTCAGGCCTTCGTTAGAAACGGGAATATCTTCCCATAAAAACTGGACAGAAGCATTCTCACAAACTGCTTTGTGATGTGTGTGTTTAACTCACATAGTTGAACCTTTCCTTTGCTAGAGCAGTTATGAAACACTCTTTTTGTAGAATCTGCAAGTGTTCATTTGGAGCGCTTTGAGGCCTATGGTGGAAAAGGAAATATCTTCACTTGTAAACCAGGCAGAAGCATTCTCAGAAACCTCTTTATGATGTGTCCATTCAACTCGGAGAGAGAAGCCTTCCTTTTGATAGAGCAGTTTTGAAACTCTGTTTTTGCAGCATCTGCAAGTGGATATTTGGAGCCCCTTCAGGCCTTCGTTGGAAACGGGAATATCTTCCCATAAAAACTAAACAGAAGCGTTCTGTGAAACTGCTTTGTGTAGTATGAATCCAACTCACAGAGTTGAACACTTCTTTTCAAAGAGCAGTTTTGAAACACTCTTTTTGTAGAATCTGCAAGTGTTCATTTGGAGCGTTTTGAGGCCTATGGTGGAAAAGGAAATATCTTCACATAAAACCTAGACAGAAGCATTCTTTGAAACTTCTTTATGATGTGTGCCTTCACCTCACAGAGTTGAACCTTCCTTTTCATGGAGCAGTTTGGAAAGAGTCTCTTTGCAGCATCTGCAAGTGGATATTTGGAGCCCTTTCAGGCCTTCGTTGGAAACGGGAATATCTTCCCATAAAAACTAAACAGAAGCGTTCTGTGAAACTGCTTTGTGTAGTATGAATCCAACTCACAGAGTTGAACACTTCTTTTGAAAGAGCAGTTTTGAAACACTCTTTTTGTAGAATCTGCAAGTGTTCATTTGGAGCGCTTTGAGGCCTATGGTGGAAAAGGAAATATCTTCACTTGTAAACCAGGCAGAAGCATTCTCAGAAACCTCTTTATGATGTGTGCATTCAACTCGGAGAGAGAAGCCTTCCTTTTGATAGAGCAGTTTTGAAACTCTGTTTTTGCAGCATCTGCAAGTGGATATTTGGAGCCCCTTCAGGCCTTCGTTGGAAACGGGAATATCTTCCCATAAAAACTAAACAGAAGCGTTCTGTGAAACTGCTTTGTGTAGTATGAATCCAACTCACAGAGTTGAACACTTCTTTTCAAAGAGCAGTTTTGAAACACTCTTTTTGTAGAATCTGCAAGTGTTCATTTGGAGCGTTTTGAGGCCTACGGTGGAAAAGGAAATATGTTCACATAAAACCTAGACAGAAGCATTCTTTGAAACTTCTTTATGATGTGTGCCTTCACCTCACAGAGTTGAACCTTCCTTTTCATGGAGCAGTTTGGAAAGAGTCTCTTTGCAGCATCTGCAAGTGGATATTTGGAGCCCTTTCAGGCCTTCGTTCTAAACGGGAATATCTTCCCATTAAAACTAAACAGAAGCGTTCTGTGAAACTGCTTTGTGTAGTATGAATCCAACTCACAGAGTTGAACACTTCTTTTGAAAGAGTAGTTTGGAAACACTCTTTTTGTAGAATCTGCAAGTGTTCATTTGGAGTGCTTTGAGGCCTATGGTTGAAAAGGAAATATCTTCACATAAAACCTAGACAGAAGCATTCTTTGAAACTTCTTTATGATGTGTGCCTTCACCTCACAGAGTTGAACCTTCCTTTTCATGGAGAGGTTTGGAAAGAGTCTTTTTGCAGCATCTGCAAGTGGATATTTGGAGCTCTTTCAGGCCTTCGTTAGAAACGGGAATATCTTCCCATAAAAACTGGACAGAAGCATTCTCACAAACTGCTTTGTGATGTGTGTGTTTAACTCACATAGTTGAACCTTTCCTTTGCTAGAGCAGTTATGAAACACTCTTTTTGTAGAATCTGCAAGTGTTCATTTGGAGCGCTTTGAGGCCTATGGTGGAAAAGGAAACATCTTCACTTGTAAACCAGGCAGAAGCATTCTCAGAAACCTCTTTATGATGTGTGCATTCAACTCGGAGAGAGAAGCCTTCCTTTTGATAGAGCTGTTTTGAAACTCTGTTTTTGCAGCATCTGCAAGTGGATATTTGGAGCCCCTTCAGGCCTTCGTTGGAAACGGGAATATCTTCCCATAAAAACTAAACAGAAGCGTTCTGTGAAACTGCTTTGTGTAGTATGAATCCAACTCACAGAGTTGAACACTTCTTTTCAAAGAGCAGTTTTGAAACACTCTTTTTGTAGAATCTGCCAGGGTTCATTTGGAGCGTTTTGAGGCCTATGGTGGAAAAGGAAATATCTTCACATAAAACCTAGACAGAAGCATTCTTTGAAACTTCTTTATGATGTGTGCCTTCACCTCACAGAGATGAACCTTCCTTTTCATGGAGCAGTTTGGAAAGAGTCTCTTTGCAGCATCTGCAAGTGGATATTTGGAGCCCTTTCAGGCCTTCGTTGGAAACGGGAATATCTTCCCATAAAAATTAAACAGATGCGTTCTGTGAAACTGCTTTGTGTAGTATGAATCCAACTCACAGAGTTCAACACTTCTTTTCAAAGAGCAGTTTTGAAACACTCTCTTTGTAGAATCTGCAAGTGTTCAATTGGAACGCTTTGAGGCCTATGGTGGAAAAGGAAATATCTTCACTTGTAAACCAGGCAGAAGCATTCTCAGAAACCTCTTTAGGATGTGTGCATTCAACTCGGAGAGAGAATCCTTCCTTTTGATAGAGCAGTTTTGAAACTCTGTTTTTGCAGCATCTGCAAGTGGATATTTGGAGCCCCTTCAGTCCTTAGTTGGAAACGGGAATATCTTCCCATAAAAACTAAACAGAAGCGTTCTGTGAAACTGCTTTGTGTAGTATGAATCCAACTCACAGAGTTGAACACTTCTTTTCAAAGAGCAGTTTTGAAACACTCTTTTTGTAGAATCTGCAAGTGTTCATTTGGAGCGTTTTGAGGCCTATGGTGGAAAAGGAAATATCTTCACATAAAACCTAGACAGAAGCATTCTTTGAAACTTCTTTATGATGTGTGCCTTCACCTCACAGAGTTGAACCTTCCTTTTCATGGAGCAGTTTGGAAAGAGTCTCTTTGCAGCATCTGCAAGTGGATATTTGGAGCCGTTTCAGGCCTTCGTTGGAAACGGGAATATCTTCCCATAAAAACTAAACAGAAGCGTTCTGTGAAACTGCTTTGTGTACTATGAATCCAACTCACAGAGTTGAACACTTCTTTTGAAAGAGCAGTTTTGAAACACTCTTTTTGTAGAATCTGCAAGTGTTCATTTGGAGCGCTTTGAGGCCTATGGTGGAAAAGGAAACATCTTCACTTGTAAACCAGGCAGAAGCATTCTCAGAAACCTCTTTATGATGTGTGCATTCAACTCGGAGAGAGAAGCCTTCCTTTTGATAGAGCTGTTTTGAAACTCTGTTTTTGCAGCATCTGCAAGTGGATATTTGGAGCCCCTTCAGGCCTTCGTTGGAAACGGGAATATCTTCCCATAAAAACTAAACAGAAGCGTTCTGTGAAACTGCTTTGTGTAGTATGAATCCAACTCACAGAGTTGAACACTTCTTTTCAAAGAGCAGTTTTGAAACACTCTTTTTGTAGAATCTGCCAGGGTTCATTTGGAGCGTTTTGAGGCCTATGGTGGAAAAGGAAATATCTTCACATAAAACCTAGACAGAAGCATTCTTTGAAACTTCTTTATGATGTGTACCTTCACCTCACAGAGATGAACCTTCCTTTTCATGGAGCAGTTTGGAAAGAGTCTCTTTGCAGCATCTGCAAGTGGATATTTGGAGCCCTTTCAGGCCTTCGTTGGAAACGGGAATATCTTCCCATAAAAATTAAACAGATGCGTTCTGTGAAACTGCTTTGTGTAGTATGAATCCAACTCACAGAGTTCAACACTTCTTTTCAAAGAGCAGTTTTGAAACACTCTCTTTGTAGAATCTGCAAGTGTTCAATTGGAACGCTTTGAGGCCTATGGTGGAATAGGAAATATCTTCACTTGTAAACCAGGCAGAAGCATTCTCAGAAACCTCTTTAGGATGTGTGCATTCAACTCGGAGAGAGAATCCTTCCTTTTGATAGAGCAGTTTTGAAACTCTGTTTTTGCAGCATCTGCAAGTGGATATTTAGAGCCCCTTCAGTCCTTAGTTGGAAACGGGAATATCTTCCCATAAAAACTAAACAGAAGCGTTCTGTGAAACTGCTTTGTGTAGTATGAATCCAACTCACAGAGTTGAACACTTCTTTTCAAAGAGCAGTTTTGAAACACTCTTTTTGTAGAATCTGCAAGTTTTCATTTGGAGCGTTTTGAGGCCTATGGTGGAAAAGGAAATATCTTCACATAAAACCTAGACAGAAGCATTCTTTGAAACTTCTTTATGATGTGTGCCTTCACCTCACAGAGTTGAACCTTCCTTTTCATGGAGCAGTTTGGAAAGAGTCTCCTTGCAGCATCTGCAAGTTGATATTTGGAGCCCTTTCAGGCCTTCGTTGGAAACGGGAATATCTTCCCATAAAAATTAAACAGAAGTGTTCTGTGAAACTGCTTTGTGTAGTATGAATCCAACTCACAGAGTTCAACACTTCTTTTCAAAGAGCAGTTTTGAAACACTCTCTTTGTAGAATCTGCAAGTGTTCATTTGGA
Source organism: Pongo pygmaeus (assembly GCF_028885625.2). Lineage (NCBI taxonomy): Eukaryota > Metazoa > Chordata > Mammalia > Primates > Hominidae > Pongo > Pongo pygmaeus. The sequence goes on from NC_072393.2 coordinate 30,894,467, forward strand.
GCGCTTTGAGGCCTATGGTGGAAAAGGAAATATCTTCACTTGTAAACCAGGCAGAAGCATTCTCAGAAACCTCTTTATGATGTGTGCATTCAACTCGGAGAGAGAAGCCTTCCTTTTGATAGAGCAGTTTTGAAACTCTGTTTTTGCAGCATCTGCAAGTGGATATTTGGAGCCCCTTCAGGCCTTCGTTGGAAACGGGAATATCTTCCCATAAAAACTAAACAGAAGCGTTCTGTGAAACTGCTTTGTGTAGTATGGATCCAACTCACAGAGTTCAACACTTCTTTTCAAAGAGCAGTTTTGAAACACTCTTTTTGTAGAATCTGCAAGTGTTCATTTGGAGCGTTTTGAGGCCTATGGTGGAAAAGGAAATATCTTCACATAAAACCTAGACAGAAGCATTCTTTGAAACTTCTTTATGATGTGTGCCTTCACCTCACAGAGTTGAACCTTCCTTTTCATGGAGCAGATTGGAAAGAGTCTCTTTGCAGCATCTGCAAGTTCATATTTGGAGCCCATTCAGGCCTTCGTTGGAAACGGGAATATCTTCCCATAAAAACTAAACAGAAGCGTTCTGTGAAACTGCTTTGTGTAGTATGAATCCAACTCACAGAGTTGAACACTTCTTTTCAAAGAGCAGTTTTGAAACACTCTTTTTGTAGAATCTGCAAGTGTTCATTTGGAGCGCTTTGAGGCCTATGGTGGAAAAGGAAACATCTTCACTTGTAAACCAGGCAGAAGCATTCTCAGAAACCTCTTTATGATGTGTGCATTCAACTCGGAGAGAGAAGCCTTCCTTTTGATAGAGCCGTTTTGAAACTCTGTTTTTGCAGCATCTGCAAGTGGATATTTTGAGCCCCTTCAGGCCTTCGTTGGAAACGAGAATATCTTCCCATAAAAACTAAACAGAAGCGTTCTGTGAAACTGCTTTGTGTAGTATGAATCCAACTCACAGAGTTGAACACTTCTTTTCAAAGAGCAGTTTTGAAACACTCTCTTTGTAGAATCTGCAAGTGTTCATTTGGAGCGCTTTGAGGCCTATGGTGGAAAAGGAAATATCTTCACATAAAACCTAGACAGAAGCATTCTTTGAAACTTTTTTATGATGTGTGCCTTCAACTCACAGAGTTGAACCTTCCTTTTCATGGAGCAGTTTGGAAAGAGTCTTTTTGCAGCATCTGCAAGTGGATATTTGGAGCCCTTTCAGGCCTTCGTTGGAAACGGGAATATCTTCCATAAAAACTAAACAGAAGCGTTCTGTGAAACTGCTTTGTGTAGTATGAATCCAACTCACAGAGTTGAACACTTCTTTTGAAAGAGCAGTTTTGAAACACTCTTTTTGTAGAATCTGCAAGTGTTCATTTGGAGCGCTTTGAGGCCTATGGTGGAAAAGGAAATATCTTCACTTCTAAACCAGGCAGAAGCATTCTCAGAAACCTCTTTATGATGTGTGCATTCAACTCGGAGAGAGAAGCCTTCCTTCTGATAGAGCAGTTTTGAAACTCTGTTTTTGCAGCATCTGCAAGTGGATATTTGGAGCCCCTTCAGGCCTTCGTTGGAAACGGGAATATCTTCCAATAAAAACTAAACAGAAGCGTTCTGTGAAACTGCTTTGTGTAGTATGAATCCAACTCACAGAGTTGAACACTTCTTTTCAAAGAGCAGTTTTGAAACACTCTTTTTGTAGAATCTGCAAGTTTTCATTTGGAGTGCTTTGAGGCCTATGGTGGAAAAGGAAATATCTTCACATAAAACCTAGACAGAAGCATTCTTTGAAACTTCTTTATGATGTGTGCATTCAACTCACAGAGTTGAACCTTCCTTTTCATGGAGAGGTTTGGAAAGAGTCTTTTTGCAGCATCTGCAAGTGGATATTTGGAGCTCTTTCAGGCCTTCGTTAGAAACGGGAATATCTTCCCATAAAAACTGGACAGAAGCATTCTCACAAACTGCTTTGTGATGTGTGTGTTTAACTCACATAGTTGAACCTTTCCTTTGCTAGAGCAGTTATGAAACACTCTTTTTGTAGAATCTGCAAGTGTTCATTTGGAGCGCTTTGAGGCCTATGGTGGAAAAGGAAATATCTTCACATAAAACCTAGACAGAAGCATTCTTTGAAACTTCTTTATGATGTGTGCCTTCACCTCACAGAGTTGAACCTTCCTTTTCATGGAGCAGTTTGGAAAGAGTCTCTTTGCAGCATCTGCAAGTGGATATTTGGAGCCCTTTCAGGCTTTCGTTGGAAACGGGAATATCTTCCCATAAAAACTAAACAGAAGCGTTCTGTGAAACTGCTTTTTGTAGTATGAATCCAACTCACAGAGTTGAACACTTCTTTTGAAAGAGCAGTTTTGCAACACTCTTGTTGTAGAATCTGCAAGTGTTCATTTGGAGCGCTTTGAGGCCTATGGTGGAAAAGGAATTATCTGCACTTGTAAACCAGGCAGAAGCATTCTCAGAAACCTCTTTATGATGTGTGCATTCAACTCGGAGAGAGAAGCCTTCCTTTTGATAGAGCAGTTTTGAAACTCTGTTTTTGCAGCATCTGCAAGTGGATATTTGGAGCCCCTTCAGGCCTTCGTTGGAAACGGGAATATCTTCCCATAAAAACTAAACAGAAGCGTTCTGTGAAACTGCTTTGTGTAGTATGAATCCAACTCACAGAGTTGAACACTTCTTTTGAAAGAGCAGTTTTGAAACACTCTTGTTGTAGAATCTGCAAGTGTTCATTTGGAGCGCTTTGAGGCCTATGGTGGAAAAGGAAATATCTGCACTTGTAAACCAGGCAGAAGCATTCTCAGAAACCTCTTTATGATGTGTGCATTCAACTCGGAGAGAGAAGCCTTCCTTTTGATAGAGCAGTTTTGAAACTCTGTTTTTGCAGCATCTGCAAGTGGATATTTGGAGCCCCTTCAGGCCTTCGTTGGAAACGGGAATATCTTCCCATAAAAACTAAACAGAAGCGTTCTGTGAAACTGCTTTGTGTAGTATGAATCCAACTCACAGAGTTCAACACTTCTTTTCAAAGAGCAGTTTTGAAACACTCTTTTTGTAGAATCTGCAAGTGTTCATTTGGAGAGCTTTGAGGCCTATGGTGGAAAAGGAAATATCTTCACTTGTAAACCAGGCAGAAGCATTCTCAGAAACCTCTTTATGATGTGGGCATTCAACTCGGAGAGAGAAGCCTTCCTTTTGATAGAGCAGTTTTGAAACTCTGTTTTTGCAGCATCTGCAAGTGGATATTTGGAGCCCCTTCAGGCCTTCGTTGGAAACGGGAATATCTTCCCATAAAAACTAAACAGAAGCGTTCTGTGAAACTGCTTTGTGTAGTATGAATCCAACTCACAGAGTTGAACTCTTCTTTTCAAAGAGCAGTTTTGAAACACTCTTTTTGTAGAATCTGCAAGTTTTCATTTGGAGTGCTTTGAGGCCTATGGTGGAAAAGGAAATATCTTCACATAAAACCTAGACAGAAGCATTCTTTGAAACTTCTTTATGATGTGTGCATTCAACTCACAGAGTTGAACCTTCCTTTTCATGGAGAGGTTTGGAAAGAGTCTTTTTGCAGCATCTGCAAGTGGATATTTGGAGCTCTTTCAGGCCTTCGTTAGAAACGGGAATATCTTCCCATAAAAACTGGACAGAAGCATTCTCACAAACTGCTTTGTGATGTGTGTGTTTAACTCACATAGTTGAACCTTTCCTTTGCTAGAGCAGTTATGAAACACTCTTTTTGTAGAATCTGCAAGTGTTCATTTGGAGCGCTTTGAGGCCTATGGTGGAAAAGAAAATATCTTCACTTGTAAACCAGGCAGAAGCATTCTCAGAAACCTCTTTATGATGTGTGCATTCAACTCGGAGAGAGAAGCCTTCCTTTTGATAGAGCAGTTTTGAAACTCTGTTTTTGCAGCATCTGCAAGTGGATATTTGGAGCCACTTCAGGCCTTTGTTGGAAACGGGAATATCTTCCCATAAAAACTAAACAGAAGCGTTCTGTGAAACTGCTTTGTGTAGTATGAATCCAACTCACAGAGTTGAACACTTCTTTTCAAAGAGCAGTTTTGAAACACTCTTTTTGTAGAATCTGCAAGTGTTCATTTGGAGCGCTTTGAGGCCTATGGTGGAAAAGGAAACATCTTCACTTGTAAACCAGGCAGAAGCATTCTCAGAAACCTCTTTATGATGTGTGCATTCAACTCGGAGAGAGAAGCCTTCCTTTTGATAGAGCCGTTTTGAAACTCTGTTTTTGCAGCATCTGCAAGTGGATATTTTGAGCCCCTTCAGGCCTTCGTTGGAAACGAGAATATCTTCCCATAAAAACTAAAGAGAAGCGTTCTGTGAAACTGCTTTGTGTAGTATGAATCCAACTCACAGAGTTGAACACTTCTTTTCAAAGAGCAGTTTTGAAACACTCTCTTTGTAGAATCTGCAAGTGTTCATTTGGAGCGCTTTGAGGCCTATGGTGGAAAAGGAAATATCTTCACATAAAACCTAGACAGAAGCATTCTTTGAAACTTTTTTATGATGTGTGCCTTCAACTCACAGAGTTGAACCTTCCTTTTCATGGAGCAGTTTGGAAAGAGTCTTTTTGCAGCATCTGCAAGTGGATATTTGGAGCCCTTTCAGGCCTTCGTTGGAAACGGGAATATCTTCCATAAAAACTAAACAGAAGCGTTCTGTGAAACTGCTTTGTGTAGTATGAATCCAACTCACAGAGTTGAACACTTCTTTTGAAAGAGCAGTTTTGAAACACTGTTTTTGTAGAATCTGCAAGTGTTCATTTGGAGCGCTTTGAGGCCTATGGTGGAAAAGGAAATATCTTCACTTCTAAACCAGGCAGAAGCATTCTCAGAAACCTCTTTATGATGTGTGCATTCAACTCGGAGAGAGAAGCCTTCCTTTTGATAGAGCAGTTTTGAAACTCTGTTTTTGCAGCATCTGCAAGTGGATATTTGGAGCCCCTTCAGGCCTTCGTTGGAAACGGGAATATCTTCCCATAAAAACTAAACAGAAGCGTTCTGTGAAACTGCTTTGTGTAGTATGAATCCAACTCATAGAGTTGAACACTTCTTTTCAAAGAGCAGTTTTGAAACACTCTCTTTGTAGAATCTGCAAGTGTTCATTTGGAGCGCTTTGAGGCCTATGGTGGAAAAGGAAATATCTTCACATAAAACCTAGACAGAAGCATTCTTTGAAACTTTTTTATGATGTGTGCCTTCAACTCACAGAGTTGAACCTTCCTTTTCATGGAGCAGATTGGAAAGAGTCTTTTTGCAGCATCTGCAAGTGGATATTTGGAGCCATTTCGGGCCTTCGTTGGAAACGGGAATATCTTCCCATAAAAACTAAACAGAAGCGTTCTGTGAAACTGCTTTGTGTAGTATGAATCCAACTCACAGAGTTGAACACTTCTATTGAAAGAGCAGTTTTGAAACACTCTTTTTGTAGAATCTGCAAGTTTTCATTTGGAGTGCTTTGAGGCCTATGGTGGAAAAGGAAATATCTTCACATAAAACCTAGACAGAAGCATTCTTTGAAACTTCTTTATGATGTGTGCATTCAACTCACAGAGTTGAACCTTCCTTTTCATGGAGAGGTTTGGAAAGAGTCTTTTTGCAGCATCTGCAAGTGGATATTTGGAGCTCTTTCAGGCCTTCCTTAGAAACGGGAATATCTTCCCATAAAAACTGGACAGAAGCATTCTCACAAACTGCTTTGTGATGTGTGTGTTTAACTCACATAGTTGAACCTTTCCTTTGCTAGAGCAGTTATGAAACACTCTTTTTGTAGGATCTGCAAGTGTTCATTTGGAGCGCTTTGAGGCCTATGGTGGAAAAGGAAATATCTTCACTTGTAAACCAGGCAGAAGCATTCTCAGAAACCTCTTTATGATGTGTGCATTCAACTCGGAGAGAGAAGCCTTCCTTTTGATAGAGCAGTTTTGAAACTCTGTTTTTGCAGCATCTGCAAGTGGATATTTGGAGCCCCTTCAGGCCTTCGTTGGAAACGGGAATATCTTCCCATAAAAACTAAACAGAAGCGTTCTGTGAAACTGCTTTGTGTAGTATGAATCCAACTCACAGAGTTGAACGCTTCTTTTCAAAGAGCAGTTTTGAAACACTCTTTTTGTAGAATCTGCAAGTGTTCATTTTGAGCGTTTTGAGGCCTATGGTGGAAAAGGAAATATCTTCACATAAAACCTAGACAGAAGCATTCTTTGAAACTTCTTTATGATATGTGCCTTCACCTCACAGAGTTGAACCTTCCTTTTCATGGAGCAGTTTGGAAAGAGTCTCTTTGCAGCATCTGCAAGTGGATATTTGGAGCCCTTTCAGGCTTTCGTTGGAAACGGGAATATCTTCCCATAAAAACTAAACAGAAGCGTTCTGTGAAACTGCTTTGTGTAGTATGAATCCAACTCACAGAGTTGAACACTTCTTTTGAAAGAGCAGTTTTGAAACACTCTTTTTGTAGAATCTGCAAGTGTTCATTTGGAGCGCTTTGAGGCCTATGGTGGAAAAGGAAATATCTTCACTTGTAAACCAGGCAGAAGCATTCTCAGAAACCTCTTTATGATGTGTGCATTCAACTCGGAGAGAGAAGCCTTCCTTTTGATAGAGCAGTTTGGAAACTCTGTTTTTGCAGCATCTGCAAGTGGATATTTGGAGCCCCTTCAGGCCTTCGTTGGAAACGGGAATATCTTCCCATAAAAACTAAACAGAAGCGTTCTGTGAAACTGCTTTGTGTAGTATGAATCCAACTCACAGAGTTGAACACTTCTTTTCAAAGAGCAGTTTTGAAACACTCTTTTTGTAGAATCTGCAAGTGTTCCTTTGGAGCGTTTTGAGGCCTATGGTGGAAAAGGAAATATCTTCACATAAAACCTAGACAGAAGCATTCTTTGAAACTTCTTTATGATGTGTGCCTTCACCTCACAGAGTTGAAAATTCCTTTTCATGGAGCAGTTTGGAAAGAGTCTCTTTGCAGCATCTGCAAGTGGATATTTGGAGCCCTTTCAGGCCTTCGTTGGAAACGGGAATATCTTCCCATAAAAACTAAACAGAAGCGTTATGTGAAACTGCTTTGTGTAGTATGAATCCAACTCACAGAGTTGAACACTTCTTTTGAAAGAGCAGTTTTGAAACACTCTTTTTGTAGAATCTGCAAGTGTTCATTTGGAGTGCTTTGAGGCCTATGGTGGAAAAGGAAATATCTTCACATAAAACCTAGACAGAAGCATTCTTGAAACTTCTTTATGATGTGTGCATTCAACTCACAGAGTTGAACCTTCCTTTTCATGGAGAGGTTTGGAAAGAGTCTTTTTGCAGCATCTGCCAGTGGATATTTGGAGCTCTTTCACGCCTTCGTTAGAAACGGGAATATCTTCCCATAAAAACTGGACAGAAGCATTCTCACAAACTGCTTTGTGATGTGTGTGTTTAACTCACATAGTTGAACTTTTCCTTTGCTAGAGCAGTTATGAAACACTCTTTTTGTAGAATCTGCAAGTGTTCATTTGGAGCGCTTTGAGGCCTATGGTGGAAAAGGAAATATCTTCACTTGTAAACCAGGCAGAAGCATTCTCAGAAACCTCTTTATGATGTGTCCATTCAACTCGGAGAGAGAAGCCTTCCTTTTGATAGAGCAGTTTTGAAACTCTGTTTTTGCAGCATCTGCAAGTGGATATTTGGAGCCCCTTCAGGCCTTCGTTGGAAACGGGAATATCTTCCCATAAAAACTAAACAGAAGCGTTCTGTGAAACTGCTTTGTGTAGTATGAATCCAACTCACAGAGTTGAACACTTCTTTTCAAAGAGCAGTTTTGAAACACTCTTTTTGTAGAATCTGCAAGTGTTCATTTGGAGCGTTTTGAGGCCTATGGTGGAAAAGGAAATATCTTCACATAAAACCTAGACAGAAGCATTCTTTGAAACTTCTTTATGATGTGTGCCTTCACCTCACAGAGTTGAACCTTCCTTTTCATGGAGCAGTTTGGAAAGAGTCTCTTTGCAGCATCTGCAAGTGGATATTTGGAGCCCTTTCAGGCCTTCGTTGGAAACGGGAATATCTTCCCATAAAAACTAAACAGAAGCGTTCTGTGAAACTGCTTTGTGTAGTATGAATCCAACTCACAGAGTTGAACACTTCTTTTGAAAGAGCAGTTTTGAAACACTCTTTTTGTAGAATCTGCAAGTGTTCATTTGGAGCGCTTTGAGGCCTATGGTGGAAAAGGAAATATCTTCACTTGTAAACCAGGCAGAAGCATTCTCAGAAACCTCTTTATGATGTGTGCATTCAACTCGGAGAGAGAAGCCTTCCTTTTGATAGAGCAGTTTTGAAACTCTGTTTTTGCAGCATCTGCAAGTGGATATTTGGAGCCCCTTCAGGCCTTCGTTGGAAACGGGAATATCTTCCCATAAAAACTAAACAGAAGCGTTCTGTGAAACTGCTTTGTGTAGTATGAATCCAACTCACAGAGTTGAACACTTCTTTTCAAAGAGCAGTTTTGAAACACTCTTTTTGTAGAATCTGCAAGTGTTCATTTGGAGCGTTTTGAGGCCTATGGTTGAAAAGGAAATATCTTCACATAAAACCTAGACAGAAGCATTCTTTGAAACTTCTTTATGATGTGTGCCTTCACCTCACAGAGTTGAACCTTCCTTTTCATGGAGCAGTTTGGAAAGAGTCTCTTTGCAGCATCTGCAAGTGGATATTTGGAGCCCTTTCAGGCTTTCGTTGGAAACGGGAATATCTTCCCATAAAAACTAAACAGAAGCGTTCTGTGAAACTGCTTTGTGTAGTATGAATCCAACTCACAGAGTTGAACACTTCTTTTGAAAGAGCAGTTTTGAAACACTCTTTTTCTAGAATCTGCAAGTGTTCATTTGGAGCGCTTTGAGGCCTATGGTGGAAAAGGAAATATCTGCACTTGTAAACTAGGCAGAAGCATTCTCAGAAACCTCTTTATGATGTGTGCATTCAACTCGGAGAGAGAAGCCTTCCTTTTGATAGAGCAGTTTTGAAACTCTGTTTTTGCAGCATCTGCAAGTGGATATTTGGAGCCCCTTCAGGCCTTCGTTGGAAACGGGAATATCTTCCCATAAAAACTAAACAGAAGCGTTCTGTGAAACTGCTTTGTGTAGTATGAATCCAACTCACAGAGTTGAACACTTCTTTTCAAAGAGCAGTTTTGAAACACTCTTTTTGTAGAATCTGCAAGTGTTCATTTGGAGCGTTTTGAGGCCTACGGTGGAAAAGGAAATATGTTCACATAAAACCTAGACAGAAGCATTCTTTGAAACTTCTTTATGATGTGTGCCTTCACCTCACAGAGTTGAACCTTCCTTTTCATGGAGCAGTTTGGAAAGAGTCTCTTTGCAGCATCTGCAAGTGGATATTTGGAGCCCTTTCAGGCCTTCGTTGGAAACGGGAATATCTTCCCATAAAAACTAAACAGAAGCGTTCTGTGAAACTGCTTTGTGTAGTATGAATCCAACTCACAGAGTTGAACACTTCTTTTGAAAGAGGAGTTTGGAAACACTCTTTTTGTAGAATCTGCAAGTGTTCATTTGGAGTGCTTTGAGGCCTATGGTTGAAAAGGAAATATCTTCACATAAAACCTAGACAGAAGCATTCTTTGAAACTTCTTTATGATGTGTGCATTCAACTCACAGAGTTGAACCTTCCTTTTCATGGAGAGGTTTGGAAAGAGTCTTTTTGCAGCATCTGCAAGTGGATATTTGGAGCTCTTTCAGGCCTTCGTTAGAAACGGGAATATCTTCCCATAAAAACTGGACAGAAGCATTCTCACAAACTGCTTTGTGATGTGTGTGTTTAACTCACATAGTTGAACCTTTCCTTTGCTAGAGCAGTTATGAAACACTCTTTTTGTAGAATCTGCAAGTGTTCATTTGGAGCGATTTGAGGCCTATGGTGGAAAAGGAAATATCTTCACTTGTAAACCAGGCAGAAGCATTCTCAGAAACCTCTTTATGATGTGTGCATTCAACTCGGAGAGAGAAGCCTTCCTTTTGATAGAGCAGTTTTGAAACTCTGTTTTTGCAGCATCTGCAAGTGGATATTTGGAGCCCCTTCAGGCCTTCGTTGGAAACGGGAATATCTTCCCATGAAAACTAAACAGAAGCGTTCTGTGAAACTGCTTTGTGTAGTATGAATCCAACTCACAGAGTTGAACACTTCTTTTCAAAGAGCAGTTTTGAAACACTCTTTTTGTAGAATCTGCAAGTGTTCATTTGGAGCGTTTTGAGGCCTATGGTGGAAAAGGAAATATGTTCACATAAAACCTAGACAGAAGCATTCTTTGAAACTTCTTTATGATATGTGCCTTCACCTCACAGAGTTGAACCTTCCTTTTCATGGAGCAGTTTGGAAAGAGTCTCTTTGCAGCATCTGCAAGTGGATATTTGGAGCCCTTTCAGGCCTTCGTTGGAAACGGGAATATCTTCCCATAAAAACTAAACAGAAGCGTTCTGTGAAACTGCTTTGTGTAGTATGAATCCAACTCACAGAGTTGAACACTTCTTTTGAAAGAGCAGTTTTGAAACACTCTTTTTGTAGAATCTGCAAGTGTTCATTTGGAGTGCTTTGAGGCCTATGGTGGAAAAGGAAATATCTTCACATAAAACCTAGACAGAAGCATTCTTGAAACTTCTTTATGATGTGTGCATTCAACTCAGAGAGTTGAACCTTCCTTTTCATGGAGAGGTTTGGAAAGAGTCTTTTTGCAGCATCTGCAAGTGGATATTTGGAGCTCTTTCAGGCCTTCGTTAGAAACGGGAATATCTTCCCATAAAAACTGGACAGAAGCATTCTCACAAACTGCTTTGTGATGTGTGTGTTTAACTTACATAGTTGAACCTTTCCTTTGCTAGAGCAGTTATGAAACACTCTTTTTGTAGAATCTGCAAGTGTTCATTTGGAGCGCTTTGAGGCCTATGGTGGAAAAGGAAATATCTTCACTTGTAAACCAGGCAGAAGCATTCTCAGAAACCTCTTTATGATGTGTCCATTCAACTCGGAGAGAGAAGCCTTCCTTTTGATAGAGCAGTTTTGAAACTCTGTTTTTGCAGCATCTGCAAGTGGATATTTGGAGCCCCTTCAGGCCTTCGTTGGAAACGGGAATATCTTCCCATAAAAACTAAACAGAAGCGTTCTGTGAAACTGCTTTGTGTAGTATGAATCCAACTCACAGAGTTGAACACTTCTTTTCAAAGAGCAGTTTTGAAACACTCTTTTTGTAGAATCTGCAAGTGTTCATTTGGAGCGTTTTGAGGCCTATGGTGGAAAAGGAAATATCTTCACATAAAACCTAGACAGAAGCATTCTTTGAAACTTCTTTATGATGTGTGCCTTCACCTCACAGAGTTGAACCTTCCTTTTCATGGAGCAGTTTGGAAAGAGTCTCTTTGCAGCATCTGCAAGTGGATATTTGGAGCCCTTTCAGGCCTTCGTTGGAAACGGGAATATCTTCCCATAAAAACTAAACAGAAGCGTTCTGTGAAACTGCTTTGTGTAGTATGAATCCAACTCACAGAGTTGAACACTTCTTTTGAAAGAGCAGTTTTGAAACACTCTTTTTGTAGAATCTGCAAGTGTTCATTTGGAGCGCTTTGAGGCCTATGGTGGAAAAGGAAATATCTTCACTTGTAAACCAGGCAGAAGCATTCTCAGAAACCTCTTTATGATGTGTGCATTCAACTCGGAGAGAGAAGCCTTCCTTTTGATAGAGCAGTTTTGAAACTCTGTTTTTGCAGCATCTGCAAGTGGATATTTGGAGCCCCTTCAGGCCTTCGTTGGAAACGGGAATATCTTCCCATAAAAACTAAACAGAAGCGTTCTGTGAAACTGCTTTGTGTAGTATGAATCCAACTCACAGAGTTGAACACTTCTTTTCAAAGAGCAGTTTTGAAACACTCTTTTTGTAGAATCTGCAAGTGTTCATTTGGAGCGTTTTGAGGCCTATGGTTGAAAAGGAAATATCTTCACATAAAACCTAGACAGAAGCATTCTTTGAAACTTCTTTATGATGTGTGCCTTCACCTCACAGAGTTGAACCTTCCTTTTCATGGAGCAGTTTGGAAAGAGTCTCTTTGCAGCATCTGCAAGTGGATATTTGGAGCCCTTTCAGGCTTTCATTGTAAACGGGAATATCTTCCCAGAAAAACTAAACAGAAGCGTTCTGTGAAACTGCTTTGTGTAGTATGAATCCAACTCACAGAGTTGAACACTTCTTTTGAAAGAGCAGTTTTGAAACACTCTTGTTGTAGAATCTGCAAGTGTTCATTTGGAGCGCTTTGAGGCCTATGGTGGAAAAGGAAATATCTGCACTTGTAAACCAGGCAGAAGCATTCTCAGAAACCTCTTTATGATGTGTGCATTCAACTCGGAGAGAGAAGCCTTCCTTTTGATAGAGCAGTTTTGAAACTCTGTTTTTGCAGCATCTGCAAGTGGATATTTGGAGCCCCTTCAGGCCTTCGTTGGAAACGGGAATATCTTCCCATAAAAACTAAACAGAAGCGTTCTGTGAAACTGCTTTGTGTAGTATGAATCCAACTCACAGAGTTGAACACTTCTTTTCAAAGAGCAGTTTGGAAACACTCTTTTTGTAGAATCTGCAAGTGTTCATTTGGAGTGCTTTGAGGCCTATGGTTGAAAAGGAAATATCTTCACATAAAACCTAGACAGAAGCATTCTTTGAAACTTCTTTATGATGTGTGCATTCAACTCACAGAGTTGAACCTTCCTTTTCATGGAGAGGTTTGGAAAGAGTCTTTTTGCAGCATCTGCAAGGGGATATTTGGAGCTCTTTCAGGCCTTCGTTAGAAACGGGAATATCTTCCCATAAAAACTGGACAGAAGCATTCTCACAAACTGCTTTGTGATGTGTGTGTTTAACTCACATAGTTGAACTCCTTTGCTAGAGCAGTTATGAAACACTCTTTTTGTAGAATCTGCAAGTGTTCATTTGGAGCGATTTGAGGCCTATGGTGGAAAAGGAAATATCTTCACTTGTAAACCAGGCAGAAGCATTCTCAGAAACCTCTTTATGATGTGTGCATTCAACTCGGAGAGAGAAGCCTTCCTTTTGATAGAGCAGTTTTGAAACTCTGTTTTTGCAGCATCTGCAAGTGGATATTTGGAGCCCCTTCAGGCCTTCGTTGGAAACGGGAATATCTTCCCATGAAAACTAAACAGAAGCGTTCTGTGAAACTGCTTTGTGTAGTATGAATCCAACTCACAGAGTTGAACACTTCTTTTCAAAGAGCAGTTTTGAAACACTCTCTTTGTAGAATCTGCAAGTGTTCATTTGGAGCGCTTTGAGGCCTATGGTGGAAAAGGAAATATCTTCACATAAAACCTAGACAGAAGCATTCTTTGAAACTTTTTTATGATGTGTGCCTTCAACTCACAGAGTTGAACCTTCCTTTTCATGGAGCAGTTTGGAAAGAGTCTTTTTGCAGCATCTGCAAGTGGATATTTGGAGCCCTTTCAGGCCTTCGTTGGAAACGGGAATATCTTCCCATAAAAACTAAACAGAAGCGTTCTGTGAAACTGCTTTGTGTAGTATGAATCCAACTCACAGAGTTGAACACTTCTTTTGAAAGAGCAGTTTTGAAACACTCTTTTTGTAGAATCTGCAAGTTTTCATTTGGAGTGCTTTGAGGCCTATGGTGGAAAAGGAAATATCTTCACAGAAAACCTAGACAGAAGCATTCTTTGAAACTTCTTTATGATGTGTGCATTCAACTCACAGAGTTGAACCTTCCTTTTCATGGAGAGGTTTTGAAAGAGTCTTTTTGCAGCATCTGCAAGTGGATATTTGGAGCTCTTTCAGGTCTTCGTTAGAAACGGGAATATCTTCCCATAAAAACTGGACAGAAGCATTCTCACAAACTGCTTTGTGATGTGTGTTTTTAACTCACATAGTTGAACCTTTCCTTTGCTAGAGCAGTTTTGAAACACTCTTTTTGTAGAATCTGCAAGTGTTCATTTGGAGCGCTTTGAGGCCTATGGTGGAAAAGGAAATATCTTCACTTGTAAACCAGGCAGAAGCATTCTCAGAAACCTCTTTATGATGTGTGCATTCAACTCGGAGAGAGAAGCCTTCCTTTTGATAGAGCAGTTTTGAAACTCTGTTTTTGCAGCATCTGCAAGTGGATATTTGGAGCCCCTTCAGGCCTTCGTTGGAAACGGGAATATCTTCCCATAAAAACTAAACAGAAGCGTTCTGTGAAACTGCTTTGTGTAGTATGAATCCAACTCACAGAGTTGAACACTTCTTTTCAAAGAGCAGTTTTGAAACACTCTTTTTGTAGAATCTGCAAGTGTTCATTTGGAGCGTTTTGAGGCCTATGGTGGAAAAGGAAATATCTTCACATAAAACCTAGACAGAAGCATTCTTTGAAACTTCTTTATGATATGTGCCTTCACCTCACATAGTTGAACCTTCCTTTTCATGGAGCAGTTTGGAAAGAGTCTCTTTGCAGCATCTGCAAGTGGATATTTGGAGCCGTTTCAGGCCTTCGTTGGAAACGGGAATATCTTCCCATAAAAACTAAACAGAAGCGTTCTGTGAAACTGCTTTGTGTAGTATGAATCCAACTCACAGAGTTGAACACTTCTTTTGAAAGAGCAGTTTTGAAACACTCTTTTTGTAGAATCTGCAAGTGTTCATTTGGAGCGCTTTGAGGCCTATGGTGGAAAAGGAAATATCTTCACTTGTAAACCAGGCAGAAGCATTCTCAGAAACCTCTTTATGATGTGTGCATTCAACTCGGAGAGAGAAGCCTTCCTTTTGATAGAGCTGTTTTGAAACTCTGTTTTTGCAGCATCTGCAAGTGGATATTTGGAGCCCCTTCAGGCCTTCGTTGGAAACGGGAATATCTTCCCATAAAAACTAAACAGAAGCGTTCTGTGAAACTGCTTTGTGTAGTATGAATCCAACTCACAGAGTTGAACACTTCTTTTCAAAGAGCAGTTTTGAAACACTCTTTTTGTAGAATCTGCAAGTTTTCATTTGGAGCGTTTTGAGGCCTATGGTGGAAAAGGAAATATCTTCACATAAAACCTAGACAGAAGCATTCTTTGAAAGTTCTTTATGATGTGTGCCTTCACCTCACAGAGTTGAACCTTCCTATTCATGGAGCAGTTTGGAAAGAGTCTCTTTGCAGCATCTGCAAGTGGATATTTGGAGCCCTTTCAGGCCTTCGTTGGAAACGGGAATATCTTCCCATAAAAATTAAACAGAAGTGTTCTGTGAAACTGCTTTGTGTAGTATGAATCCAACTCACAGAGTTCAACACTTCTTTTCAAAGAGCAGTTTTGAAACACTCTCTTTGTAGAATCTGCAAGTGTTCATTTGGAGCGCTTTGAGGCCTATGGTGGAAAAGGAAACATCTTCACTTGTAAACCAGGCAGAAGCATTCTTTGAAACTTCTTTATGATGTGTGCCTTCACCTCACAGAGTTGAACCTTCCTTTTCATGGAGCAGTTTGGAAAGAGTCTCTTTGCAGCATCTGCAAGTGGATATTTGGAGCCCTTTCAGGCCTTCGTTGGAAACGGGAATATCTTCCCATAAAAACTAAACAGAAGCGTTCTGTGAAACTGCTTTGTGTAGTATGAATCCAACTCACAGAGTTGAACACTTCTTTTGAAAGAGTAGTTTGGAAACACTCTTTTTGTAGAATCTGCAAGTGTTCATTTGGAGTGCTTTGAGGCCTATGGTTGAAAAGGAAATATCTTCACATAAAACCTAGACAGAAGCATTCTTTGAAACTTCTTTATGATGTGTGCATTCAACTCACAGAGTTGAACCTTCCTTTTCATGGAGAGGTTTGGAAAGAGTCTTTTTGCAGCATCTGCAAGTGGATATTTGGAGCTCTTTCAGGCCTTCGTTAGAAACGGGAATATCTTCCCATAAAAACTGGACAGAAGCATTCTCACAAACTGCTTTGTGATGTGTGTGTTTAACTCACATAGTTGAACCTTTCCTTTGCTAGAGCAGTTATGAAACACTCTTTTTGTAGAATCTGCAAGTGTTCATTTGGAGCGCTTTGAGGCCTATGGTGGAAAAGGAAATATCTTCACTTGTAAACCAGGCAGAAGCATTCTCAGAAACCTCTTTATGATGTGTGCATTCAACTCGGAGAGAGAAGCCTTCCTTTTGATAGAGCAGTTTTGAAACTCTGTTTTTGCAGCATCTGCAAGTGGATATTTGGAGCCCCTTCAGGCCTTCGTTGGAAACGGGAATATCTTCCCATAAAAACTAAACAGAAGCGTGCTGTGAAACTGCTTTGTGTAGTATGGATCCAACTCACAGAGTTCAACACTTCTTTTCAAAGAGCAGTTTTGAAACACTCTTTTTGTAGAATCTGCAAGTGTTCATTTGGAGCGTTTTGAGGCCTATGGTGGAAAAGGAAATATCTTCACATAAAACCTAGACAGAAGCATTCTTTGAAACTTCTTTATGATGTGTGCCTTCACCTCACAGAGTTGAACCTTCCTTTTCATGGAGCAGATTGGAAAGAGTCTCTTTGCAGCATCTGCAAGTGCATATTTGGAGCCCATTCAGGCCTTCGTTGGAAACGGGAATATCTTCCCATAAAAACTAAACAGAAGCGTTCTGTGAAACTGCTTTGTGTAGTATGAATCCAACTCACAGAGTTGAACACTTCTTTTGAAAGAGCAGTTTTGAAACACTCTTTTTGTAGAATCTGCAAGTGTTCATTTGGAGCGCTTTGAGGCCTATGGTGGAAAAGGAAACATCCTCACTTGTAAACCAGGCAGAAGCATTCTCAGAAACCTCTTTATGATGTGTGCATTCAACTCGGAGAGAGAAGCCTTCGTTTTGATAGAGCCGTTTTGAAACTCTGTTTTTGCAGCATCTGCAAGTGGATATTTTGAGCCCCTTCAGGCCTTCGTTGGAAACGAGAATATCTTCCCATAAAAACTAAACAGAAGCGTTCTGTGAAACTGCTTTGTGTAGTATGAATCCAACTCACAGAGTTGAACAATTCTTTTCAAAGAGCAGTTTTGAAACACTCTCTTTGTAGAATCTGCAAGTGTTCATTTGGAGCGCTTTGAGGCCTATGGTGGAAAAGGAAATATCTTCACATAAAACCTAGACAGAAGCATTCTTTGAAACTTTTTTATGATGTGTGCCTTCAACTCACAGAGTTGAACCTTCCTTTTCATGGAGCAGTTTGGAAAGAGTCTTTTTGCAGCATCTGCAAGTGGATATTTTGAGCCCCTTCAGGCCTTCGTTAGAAACGGGAATATCTTCCCATAAAAACTGGACAGAAGCATTCTCACAAACTGCTTTGTGATGTGTGTGTTTAACTCACATAGTTGAACCTTTCCTTTGCTAGAGCAGTTATGAAACACTCTTTTTGTAGAATCTGCAAGTGTTCATTTGGAGCGCTTTGAGGCCTATGGTGGAAAAGAAAATATCTTCACTTGTAAACCAGGCAGAAGCATTCTCAGAAACCTCTTTATGATGTGTGCATTCAACTCGGAGGGAGAAGCCTTCCTTTTGATAGAGCAGTTTTGAAACTCTGTTTTTGCAGCATCTGCAAGTGGATATTTGGAGCCACTTCAGGCCTTTGTTGGAAACGGGAATATCTTCCCATAAAAACTAAACAGAAGCGTTCTGTGAAACTGCTTTGTGTAGTATGAATCCAACTCACAGAGTTGAACACTTCTTTTCAAAGAGCAGTTTTGAAACACTCTTTTTGTAGAATCTGCAAGTGTTCATTTGGAGCGCTTTGAGGCCTATGGTGGAAAAGGAAATATCTTCACTTGTAAACCAGGCGGAAGCATTCTCAGAAACCTCTTTATGATGTGTGCATTCAACTCGGAGAGAGAAGCCTTCCTTTTGATAGAGCCGTTTTGAAACTCTGTTTTTGCAGCATCTGCAAGTGGATATTTTGAGCCCCTTCAGGCCTTCGTTGGAAACGAGAATATCTTCCCATAAAAACTAAACAGAAGCGTTCTGTGAAACTGCTTTGTGTAGTATGAATCCAACTCACAGAGTTGAACACTTCTTTTCAAAGAGCAGTTTTGAAACACTCTCTTTGTAGAATCTGCAAGTGTTCATTTGGAGCGCTTTGTGGCCTATGGTGGAAAAGGAAATATCTTCACATAAAACCTAGACAGAAGCATTCTTTGAAACTTTTTTATGCTGTTTGCCTTCAACTCACAGAGTTGAACCTTCCTTTTCATGGAGCAGTTTGGAAAGAGTCTTTTTGCAGCATCTGCAAGTGGATATTTGGAGCCCTTTCAGGCCTTCGTTGGAAACGGGAATATCTTCCCATAAAAACTAAACAGAAGCGTTCTGTGAAACTGCTTTGTGTAGTATGAATCCAACTCACAGAGTTGAACACTTCTTTTCAAAGAGCAGTTTTGAAACACTCTTTTTGTAGAATCTGCAAGTGTTCATTTGGAGCGCTTTGAGGCCTATGGTGGAAAAGGAAATATCTTCACTTGTAAACCAGGCAGAAGCATTCTCAGAAACCTCTTTATGATGTGTGCATTCAACTCGGAGAGAGAAGCCTTCCTTTTGATAGAGCAGTTTTGAAACTCTGTTTTTGCAGCATCTGCAAGTGGATATTTGGAGCCCCTTCAGGCCTTCGTTGGAAACGGGAATATCTTCCCATAAAAACTAAACAGAAGCGTTCTGTGAAACTGCTTTGTGTAGTATGAATCCAACTCACAGAGTTGAACACTTCTTTTCAAAGAGCAGTTTTGAAACACTCTTTTTGTAGAATCTGCAAGTGTTCCTTTGGAGCGTTTTGAGGCCTATGGTGGAAAAGGAAATATCTTCACATAAAACCTAGACAGAAGCATTCTTTGAAACTTCTTTATGATGTGTGCCTTCACCTCACAGAGTTGAAAATTCCTTTTCATGGAGCAGTTTGGAAAGAGTCTCTTTGCAGCATCTGCAAGTGGATATTTGGAGCCCTTTCAGGCCTTCGTTGGAAACGGGAATATCTTCCCATAAAAACTAAACAGAAGCGTTCTGTGAAACTGCTTTGTGTAGTATGAATCCAACTCACAGAGTTGAACACTTCTTTTGAAAGAGAAGTTTTGAAACACTCTTTTTGTAGAATCTGCAAGTGTTCATTTGGAGTGCTTTGAGGCCTATGGTGGAAAAGGAAATATCTTCACAGAAAACCTAGACAGAAGCATTCTTGAAACTTCTTTATGATGTGTGCATTCAACTCACAGAGTTGAACCTTCCTTTTCATGGAGAGGTTTGGAAAGAGTCTTTTTGCAGCATCTGCAAGTGGATATTTGGAGCTCTTTCAGGCCTTCGTTAGAAACGGGAATATCTTCCCATAAAAACTGGACAGAAGCATTCTCACAAACTGCTTTGTGATGTGTGTGTTTAACTCACATAGTTGAACCTTTCCTTTGCTAGAGCAGTTATGAAACACTCTTTTTGTAGAATCTGCAAGTGTTCATTTGGAGCGCTTTGAGGCCTATGGTGGAAAAGGAAATATCTTCACTTGTAAACCAGGCAGAAGCATTCTCAGAAACCTCTTTATGATGTGTCCATTCAACTCGGAGAGAGAAGCCTTCCTTTTGATAGAGCAGTTTTGAAACTCTGTTTTTGCAGCATCTGCAAGTGGATATTTGGAGCCCCTTCAGGCCTTCGTTGGAAACGGGAATATCTTCCCATAAAAACTAAACAGAAGCGTTCTGTGAAACTGCTTTGTGTAGTATGAATCCAACTCACAGAGTTGAACACTTCTTTTCAAAGAGCAGTTTTGAAACACTCTTTTTGTAGAATCTGCAAGTGTTCATTTGGAGCGTTTTGAGGCCTATGGTGGAAAAGGAAATATCTTCACATAAAACCTAGACAGAAGCATTCTTTGAAACTTCTTTATGATGTGTGCCTTCACCTCACAGAGTTGAACCTTTCTTTTCATGGAGCAGTTTGGAAAGAGTCTCTTTGCAGCATCTGCAATTGGATATTTGGAGCCCTTTCAGGCCTTCGTTGGAAACGGGAATATCTTCCCATAAAAACTAAACAGAAGCGTTCTGTGAAACTGCTTTGTGTAGTATGAATCCAACTCACAGAGTTGAACACTTCTTTTGAAAGAGCAGTTTTGAAACACTCTTTTTGTAGAATCTGCAAGTGTTCATTTGGAGCGCTTTGAGGCCTATGGTGGAAAAGGAAATATCTTCACTTGTAAACCAGGCAGAAGCATTCTCAGAAACCTCTTTATGATGTGTGCATTCAACTCGGAGAGAGAAGCCTTCCTTTTGATAGAGCAGTTTTGAAACTCTGTTTTTGCAGCATCTGCAAGTGGATATTTGGAGCCCCTTCAGGCCTTCGTTGGAAACGGGAATATCTTCCCATAAAAACTAAACAGAAGCGTTCTGTGAAACTGCTTTGTGTAGTATGAATCCAACTCACAGAGTTGAACACTTCTTTTCAAAGAGCAGTTTTGAAACACTCTTTTTGTAGAATCTGCAAGTGTTCATTTGGAGCGTTTTGAGGCCTATGGTTGAAAAGGAAATATCTTCACATAAAACCTAGACAGAAGCATTCTTTGAAACTTCTTTATGATGTGTGCATTCAACTCACAGAGTTGAACCTTCCTTTTCATGGAGAGGTTTGGAAAGAGTCTTTTTGCAGCATCTGCAAGTGGATATTTGGAGCTCTTTCAGGCCTTCGTTAGAAACGGGAATATCTTCCCATAAAAACTGGACAGAAGCATTCTCACAAACTGCTTTGTGATGTGTGTGTTTAACTCACATAGTTGAACCTTTCCTTTGCTAGAGCAGTTATGAAACACTCTTTTTGTAGAATCTGCAAGTGTTCATTTGGAGCGATTTGAGGCCTATGGTGGAAAAGGAAATATCTTCACTTGTAAACCAGGCAGAAGCATTCTCAGAAACCTCTTTATGATGTGTGCATTCAACTCGGAGAGAGAAGCCTTCCTTTTGATAGAGCAGTTTTGAAACTCTGTTTTTGCAGCATCTGCAAGTGGATATTTGGAGCCCCTTCAGGCCTTCGTTGGAAACGGGAATATCTTCCCATGAAAACTAAACAGAAGCGTTCTGTGAAACTGCTTTGTGTAGTTTGAATCCAACTCACAGAGTTGAACACTTCTTTTCAAAGAGCAGTTTAGAAACACTCTTTTTGTAGAATCTGCAAGTGTTCATTTGGAGCGTTTTGAGGCCTATGGTGGAAAAGGAAATATGTTCACATAAAACCTAGACAGAAGCATTCTTTGAAACTTCTTTATGATATGTGCCTTCACCTCACAGAGTTGAACCTTCCTTTTCATGGAGCAGTTTGGAAAGAGTCTCTTTGCAGCATCTGCAAGTGGATATTTGGAGCCCTTTCAGGCCTTCGTTGGAAACGGGAATATCTTCCCATAAAAACTAAACAGAAGCGTTCTGTGAAACTGCTTTGTGTAGTATGAATCCAACTCACAGAGTTGAACACTTCTTTTCAAAGAGCAGTTTTGAAACACTCTTTTTGTAGAATCTGCAAGTGTTCATTTGGAGCGCTTTGAGGCCTATGGTGGAAAAGGAAACATCTTCACTTGTAAACCAGGCAGAAGCATTCTCAGAAACCTCTTTATGATGTGTGCATTCAACTCGGAGAGAGAAGCCTTCCTTTTGATACAGCAGTTTTGAAACTCTGTTTTTGCAGCATCTGCAAGTGGATATTTGGAGCCCCTTCAAGCCTTCGTTGGAAACGGGAATATCTTCCCATAAAAACTAAACAGAAGCGTTCTGTGAAACTGCTTTGTGTAGAGTGAATCCAACTCACAGAGTTGAACACTTCTTTTCAAAGAGCAGTTTTGAAACACTCTTTTTGTAGAATCTGCAAGTGTTCATTTGGAGCGTTTTGAGGCCTATGGTGGAAAAGGAAATATCTTCACATAAAACCTAGACAGAAGCATTCTTTGAAACTTCTTTATGATGTGTGCCTTCACCTCACAGAGTTGAACCTCCCTTTTCATGGAGCAGTTTGGAAAGAGTCTCTTTGCAGCATCTGCAAGTGGATATTTGGAGCCCTTTCAGGCCTTCGTTGGAAACGGGAATATCTTCCCATAAAAACTAAACAGAAGCGTTCTGTGAAACTGCTTTGTGTAGTATGAATCCAACTCACAGAGTTGAACACTTCTTTTGAAAGAGCAGTTTTGAAACACTCTTTTTGTAGAATCTGCAAGTGTTCATTTGGAGCGCTTTGAGGCCTACGGTGGAAAAGGAAATATCTTCACTTGTAAACCAGGCAGAAGCATTCTCAGAAACCTCTTTATGATGTGTGCATTCAACTCGGAGAGAGAAGCCTTCCTTTTGATAGAGCTGTTTTGAAACTCTGTTTTTGCAGCATCTGCAAGTGGATATTTGGAGCCCCTTCAGGCCTTCGTTGGAAACGGGAATATCTTCCCATAAAAATTAAACAGAAGCGTTCTGTGAAACTGCTTTGTGTAGTATGAATCCAACTCACAGAGTTGAACACTTCTTTTCAAAGAGCAGTTTTGAAACACTCTTTTTGTAGAATCTGCCAGGGTTCATTTGGAGCGTTTTGAGGCCTATGGTGGAAAAGGAAATATCTTCACATAAAACCTAGACAGAAGCATTCTTTGAAACTTCTTTATGATGTGTACCTTCACCTCACAGAGATGAACCTTCCTTTTCATGGAGCAGTTTGGAAAGAGTCTCTTTGCAGCATCTGCAAGTGGATATTTGGAGCCCTTTCAGGCCTTCGTTGGAAACGGGAATATCTTCCCATAAAAATTAAACAGATGCGTTCTGTGAAACTGCTTTGTGTAGTATGAATCCAACTCACAGAGTTCAACACTTCTTTTCAAAGAGCAGTTTTGAAACACTCTCTTTGTAGAATCTGCAAGTGTTCAATTGGAACGCTTTGAGGCCTATGGTGGAATAGGAAATATCTTCACTTGTAAACCAGGCAGAAGCATTCTCAGAAACCTCTTTAGGATGTGTGCATTCAACTCGGAGAGAGAATCCTTCCTTTTGATAGAGCAGTTTTGAAACTCTGTTTTTGCAGCATCTGCAAGTGGATATTTGGAGCCCCTTCAGTCCTTAGTTGGAAACGGGAATATCTTCCCATAAAAACTAAACAGAAGCGTTCTGTGAAACTGCTTTGTGTAGTATGAATCCAACTCACAGAGTTGAACACTTCTTTTCAAAGAGCAGTTTTGAAACACTCTTTTTGTAGAATCTGCAAGTTTTCATTTGGAGCGTTTTGAGGCCTATGGTGGAAAAGGAAATATCTTCACATAAAACCTAGACAGAAGCATTCTTTGAAACTTCTTTATGATGTGTGCCTTCACCTCACAGAGTTGAACCTTCCTTTTCATGGAGCAGTTTGGAAAGAGTCTCTTTGCAGCATCTGCAAGTGGATATTTGGAGCCCTTTCAGGCCTTCGTTGGAAACGGGAATATCTTCCCATAAAAATTAAACAGAAGTGTTCTGTGAAACTGCTTTGTGTAGTATGAATCCAACTCACAGAGTTCAACACTTCTTTTCAAAGAGCAGTTTTGAAACACTCTCTTTGTAGAATCTGCAAGTGTTCATTTGGAGCGCTTTGAGGCCTATGGTGGAAAAGGAAATATCTTCACTTGTAAACCAGGCAGAAGCATTCTCAGAAACCTCTTTATGATGTGTGCATTCAACTCGGAGAGAGAAGCCTTCCTTTTGATAGAGCAGTTTTGAAACTCTGTTTTTGCAGCATCTGCAAGTGGATATTTGGAGCCCCTTCAGGCCTTCGTTGGAAACGGGAATATCTTCCCATAAAAACTAAACAGAAGCGTTCTGTGAAACTGCTTTGTGTAGTATGAATCCAACTCACAGAGTTGAACACTTCTTTTCAAAGAGCAGTTTTGAAACACTCTTTTTGTAGAATCTGCAAGTGTTCCTTTGGAGCGTTTTGAGGCCTATGGTGGAAAAGGAAATATCTTCACATAAAACCTAGACAGAAGCATTCTTTGAAACTTCTTTATGATGTGTGCCTTCACCTCACAGAGTTGAAAATTCCTTTTCATGGAGCAGTTTGGAAAGAGTCTCTTTGCAGCATCTGCAAGTGGATATTTGGAGCCCTTTCAGGACTTCGTTGGAAACGGGAATATCTTCCCATAAAAACTAAACAGAAGCGTTCTGTGAAACTGCTTTGTGTAGTATGAATCCAACTCACAGAGTTGAACACTTCTTTTGAAAGAGCAGTTTTGAAACACTCTTTTTGTAGAATCTGCAAGTGTTCATTTGGAGTGCTTTGAGGCCTATGGTGGAAAAGGAAATATCTTCACATAAAACCTAGACAGAAGCATTCTTGAAACTTCTTTATGATGTGTGCATTCAACTCACAGAGTTGAACCTTCCTTTTCATGGAGAGGTTTGGAAAGAGTCTTTTTGCAGCATCTGCAAGTGGATATTTGGAGCTCTTTCAGGCCTTCGTTAGAAACGGGAATATCTTCCCATAAAAACTGGACAGAAGCATTCTCACAAACTGCTTTGTGATGTGTGTGTTTAACTCACATAGTTGAACCTTTCCTTTGCTAGAGCAGTTATGAAACACTCTTTTTGTAGAATCTGCAAGTGTTCATTTGGAGCGCTTTGAGGCCTATGGTGGAAAAGGAAATATCTTCACTTGTAAACCAGGCAGAAGCATTCTCAGAAACCTCTTTATGATGTGTCCATTCAACTCGGAGAGAGAAGCCTTCCTTTTGATAGAGCAGTTTTGAAACTCTGTTTTTGCGGCATCTGCAAGTGGATATTTGGAGCCCCTTCAGGCCTTCGTTGGAAACGGGAATATCTTCCCATAAAAACTAAACAGAAGCGTTCTGTGAAACTGCTTTGTGTAGTATGAATCCAACTCACAGAGTTGAACACTTCTTTTCAAAGAGCAGTTTTGAAACACTCTTTTTGTAGAATCTGCAAGTGTTCATTTGGAGCGTTTTGAGGCCTATGGTGGAAAAGGAAATATCTTCACATAAAACCTAGACAGAAGCATTCTTTGAAACTTCTTTATGATGTGTGCCTTCACCTCACAGAGTTGAACCTTCCTTTTCATGGAGCAGTTTGGAAAGAGTCTCTTTGCAGCATCTGCAAGTGGATATTTGGAGCCCTTTCAGGCCTTCGTTGGAAACGGGAATATCTTCCCATAAAAACTAAACAGAAGCGTTCTGTGAAACTGCTTTGTGTAGTATGAATCCAACTCACAGAGTTGAACACTTCTTTTGAAAGAGCAGTTTTGAAACACTCTTTTTGTAGAATCTGCAAGTGTTCATTTGGAGCGCTTTGAGGCCTATGGTGGAAAAGCAAATATCTTCACTTGTAAACCAGGCAGAAGCATTCTCAGAAACCTCTTTATGATGTGTGCATTCAACTCGGAGAGAGAAGCCTTCCTTTTGATAGAGCAGTTTTGAAACTCTGTTTTTGCAGCATCTGCAAGTGGATATTTGGAGCCCCTTCAGGCCTTCGTTGGAAACGGGAATATCTTCCCATAAAAACTAAACAGAAGCGTTCTGTGAAACTGCTTTGTGTAGTATGAATCCAACTCACAGAGTTGAACACTTCTTTTCAAAGAGCAGTTTTGAAACACTCTTTTTGTAGAATCTGCAAGTGTTCATTTGGAGCGTTTTGAGGCCTATGGTTGAAAAGGAAATATCTTCACATAAAACCTAGACAGAAGCATTCTTTGAAACTTCTTTATGATGTGTGCCTTCACCTCACAGAGTTGAACCTTCCTTTTCATGGAGCAGTTTGGAAAGAGTCTCTTTGCAGCATCTGCAAGTGGATATTTGGAGCCCTTTCAGGCTTTCGTTGGAAACGGGAATATCTTCCCATAAAAACTAAACAGAAGCGTTCTGTGAAACTGCTTTGTGTAGTATGAATCCAACTCACAGAGTTGAACACTTCTTTTGAAAGAGCAGTTTTGAAACACTCTTGTTGTAGAATCTGCAAGTGTTCATTTGGAGCGCTTTGAGGCCTATGGTGGAAAAGGAAATATCTGCACTTGTAAACCAGGCAGAAGCATTCTCAGAAACCTCTTTATGATGTGTGCATTCAACTCGGAGAGAGAAGCCTTCCTTTTGATAGAGCAGTTTTGAAACTCTGTTTTTGCAGCATCTGCAAGTGGATATTTGGAGCCCCTTCAGGCCTTCGTTGGAAACGGGAATATCTTCCCATAAAAACTAAACAGAAGCGTTCTGTGAAACTGCTTTGTGTAGTATGAATCCAACTCACAGAGTTGAACACTTCTTTTCAAAGAGCAGTTTTGAAACACTCTTTTTGTAGAATCTGCAAGTGTTCATTTGGAGCGTTTTGAGGCCTACGGTGGAAAAGGAAATATGTTCACATAAAACCTAGACAGAAGCATTCTTTGAAACTTCTTTATGATGTGTGCCTTCACCTCACAGAGTTGAACCTTCCTTTTCATGGAGCAGTTTGGAAAGAGTCTCTTTGCAGCATCTGCAAGTGGATATTTGGAGCCCTTTCAGGCCTTCGTTGGAAACGGGAATATCTTCCCATAAAAACTAAACAGAAGCGTTCTGTGAAACTGCTTTGTGTAGTATGAATCCAACTCACAGAGTTGAACACTTCTTTTGAAAGAGTAGTTTGGAAACACTCTTTTTGTAGAATCTGCAAGTGTTCATTTGGAGTGCTTTGAGGCCTATGGTTGAAAAGGAAATATCTTCACATAAAACCTAGACAGAAGCATTCTTTGAAACTTCTTTATGATGTGTGCCTTCACCTCACAGAGTTGAACCTTCCTTTTCATGGAGAGGTTTGGAAAGAGTCTTTTTGCAGCATCTGCAAGTGGATATTTGGAGCTCTTTCAGGCCTTCGTTAGAAACGGGAATATCTTCCCATAAAAACTGGACAGAAGCATTCTCACAAACTGCTTTGTGATGCGTGTGTTTAACTCACATAGTTGAACCTTTCCTTTGCTAGAGCAGTTATGAAACACTCTTTTTGTAGAATCTGCAAGTGTTCATTTGGAGCGCTTTGAGGCCTATGGTGGAAAAGGAAACATCTTCACTTGTAAACCAGGCAGAAGCATTCTCAGAAACCTCTTTATGATGTGTGCATTCAACTCGGAGAGAGAAGCCTTCCTTTTGATAGAGCTGTTTTGAAACTCTGTTTTTGCAGCATCTGCAAGTGGATATTTGGAGCCCCTTCAGGCCTTCGTTGGAAACGGGAATATCTTCCCATAAAAACTAAACAGAAGCGTTCTGTGAAACTGCTTTGTGTAGTATGAATCCAACTCACAGAGTTGAACACTTCTTTTCAAAGAGCAGTTTTGAAACACTCTTTTTGTAGAATCTGCCAGGGTTCATTTGGAGCGTTTTGAGGCCTATGGTGGAAAAGGAAATATGTTCACATAAAACCTAGACAGAAGCATTCTTTGAAACTTCTTTATGATGTGTGCCTTCACCTCACAGAGATGAACCTTCCTTTTCATGGAGCAGTTTGGAAAGAGTCTCTTTGCAGCATCTGCAAGTGGATATTTGGAGCCCTTTCAGGCCTTCGTTGGAAACGGGAATATCTTCCCATAAAAATTAAACAGATGCGTTCTGTGAAACTGCTTTGTGTAGTATGAATCCAACTCACAGAGTTCAACACTTCTTTTCAAAGAGCAGTTTTGAAACACTCTCTTTGTAGAATCTGCAAGTGTTCAATTGGAACGCTTTGAGGCCTATGGTGGAAAAGGAAATATCTTCACTTGTAAACCAGGCAGAAGCATTCTCAGAAACCTCTTTAGGATGTGTGCATTCAACTCGGAGAGAGAATCCTTCCTTTTGATAGAGCAGTTTTGAAACTCTGTTTTTGCAGCATCTGCAAGTGGATATTTGGAGCCCCTTCAGTCCTTAGTTGGAAACGGGAATATCTTCCCATAAAAACTAAACAGAAGCGTTCTGTGAAACTGCTTTGTGTAGTATGAATCCAACTCACAGAGTTGAACACTTCTTTTCAAAGAGCAGTTTTGAAACACTCTTTTTGTAGAATCTGCAAGTTTTCATTTGGAGCGTTTTGAGGCCTACGGTGGAAAAGGAAATATCTTCACATAAAACCTAGACAGAAGCATTCTTTGAAACTTCTTTATGATGTGTGCCTTCACCTCACAGAGTTGAACCTTCCTTTTCATGGAGCAGTTTGGAAAGAGTCTCTTTGCAGCATCTGCAAGTGGATATTTGGAGCCCTTTCAGGCCTTCGTTGGAAACGGGAATATCTTCCCATAAAAATTAAACAGAAGTGTTCTGTGAAACTGCTTTGTGTAGTATGAATCCAACTCACAGAGTTCAACACTTCTTTTCAAAGAGCAGTTTTGAAACACTCTCTTTGTAGAATCTGCAAGTGTTCATTTGGAGCGCTTTGAGGCCTATGGTGGAAAAGGAAATATCTTCACTTGTAAACCAGGCAGAAGCATTCTCAGAAACCTCTTTATGATGTGTGCATTCAACTCGGAGAGAGAAGCCTTCCTTTTGATAGAGCAGTTTTGAAACTCTGTTTTTGCAGCATCTGCAAGTGGATATTTGGAGCCCCTTCAGGCCTTCGTTGGAAACGAGAATATCTTCCCATAAAAACTAAACAGAAGTGTTCTGTGAAACTGCTTTGTGTAGTATGAATCCAACTCACAGAGTTGAACACTTCTTTTCAAAGAGCAGTTTTGAAACACTCTCTTTGTAGAATCTGCAAGTGTTCATTTGGAGCGCTTTGAGGCCTATGGTGGAAAAGGAAATATCTTCACATAAAACCTAGACAGAAGCATTCTTTGAAACTTTTTTATGATGTGTGCCTTCAACTCACAGAGTTGAACCTTCCTTTTCATGGAGCAGTTTGGAAAGAGTCTTTTTGCAGCATCTGCAAGTGGATATTTGGAGCCCTTTCAGGCCTTCGTTGGAAACGGGAATATCTTCCATAAAAACTAAACAGAAGCGTTCTGTGAAACTGCTTTGTGTAGTATGAATCCAACTCACAGAGTTGAACACTTCTTTTGAAAGAGCAGTTTTGAAACACTCTTTTTGTAGAATCTGCAAGTGTTCATTTGGAGCGCTTTGAGGCCTATGGTGGAAAAGGAAATATCTTCACTTCTAAACCAGGCAGAAGCATTCTCAGAAACCTCTTTATGATGTGTGCATTCAACTCGGAGAGAGAAGCCTTCCTTCTGATAGAGCAGTTTTGAAACTCTGTTTTTGCAGCATCTGCAAGTGGATATTTGGAGCCCCTTCAGGCCTTCGTTGGAAACGGGAATATCTTCCAATAAAAACTAAACAGAAGCGTTCTGTGAAACTGCTTTGTGTAGTATGAATCCAACTCACAGAGTTGAACACTTCTTTTCAAAGAGCAGTTTTGAAACACTCTTTTTGTAGAATCTGCAAGTTTTCATTTGGAGTGCTTTGAGGCCTATTGTGGAAAAGGAAATATTTTCACATAAAACCTAGACAGAAGCATTCTTTGAAACTTCTTTATGATGTGTGCATTCAACTCACAGAGTTGAACCTTCCTTTTCATGGAGAGGTTTGGAAAGAGTCTTTTTGCAGCATCTGCAAGTGGATATTTGGAGCTCTTTCAGGCCTTCGTTAGAAACGGGAATATCTTCCCATAAAAACTGGACAGAAGCAATCTCACAAACTGCTTTGTGATGTGTGTGTTTAACTCACATAGTTGAACCTTTCCTTTGCTAGAGCAGTTATGAAACACTCTTTTTGTAGAATCTGCAAGTGTTCATTTGGAGCGCTTTGAGGCCTATGGTGGAAAAGGAAATATCTTCACTTGTAAACCAGGCAGAAGCATTCTCAGAAACCTCTTTATGATGTGTCCATTCAACTCGGAGAGAGAAGCCTTCCTTTTGATAGAGCAGTTTTGAAACTCTGTTTTTGCAGCATCTGCAAGTGGATATTTGGAGCCCCTTCAGGCCTTCGTTGGAAACGGGAATATCTTCCCATAAAAACTAAACAGAAGCGTTCTGTGAAACTGCTTTGTGTAGTATGAATCCAACTCACAGAGTTGAACACTTCTTTTCAAAGAGCAGTTTTGAAACACTCTTTTTGTAGAATCTGCAAGTGTTCATTTGGAGCGTTTTGAGGCCTATGGTGGAAAAGGAAATATCTTCACATAAAACCTAGACAGAAGCATTCTTTGAAACTTCTTTATGATGTGTGCCTTCACCTCACAGAGTTGAACCTTCCTTTTCATGGAGCAGTTTGGAAAGAGTCTCTTTGCAGCATCTGCAAGTGGATATTTGGAGCCCTTTCAGGCCTTCGTTGGAAACGGGAATATCTTCCCATAAAAACTAAACAGAAGCGTTCTGTGAAACTGCTTTGTGTAGTATGAATCCAACTCACAGAGTTGAACACTTCTTTTGAAAGAGCAGTTTTGAAACACTCTTTTTGTAGAATCTGCAAGTGTTCATTTGGAGCGCTTTGAGGCCTATGGTGGAAAAGGAAATATCTTCACTTGTAAACCAGGCAGAAGCATTCTCAGAAACCTCTTTATGATGTGTGCATTCAACTCGGAGAGAGAAGCCTTCCTTTTGATAGAGCAGTTTTGAAACTCTGTTTTTGCAGCATCTGCAAGTGGATATTTGGAGCCCCTTCAGGCCTTCGTTGGAAACGGGAATATCTTCCCATAAAAACTAAACAGAAGCGTTCTGTGAAACTGCTTTGTGTAGTATGAATCCAACTCACAGAGTTCAACAGTTCTTTTCAAAGAGCAGTTTTGAAACACTCTTTTTGTAGAATCTGCAAGTGTTCATTTGGAGCGTTTTGAGGCCTATGGTTGAAAAGGAAATATCTTCACATAAAACCTAGACAGAAGCATTCTTTGAAACTTCTTTATGATGTGTGCCTTCACCTCACAGAGTTGAACCTTCCTTTTCATGGAGCAGTTTGGAAAGAGTCTCTTTGCAGCATCTGCAAGTGGATATTTGGAGCCCTTTCAGGCTTTCGTTGGAAACGGGAATATCTTCCCATAAAAACTAAACAGAAGCGTTCTGTGAAACTGCTTTTTGTAGTATGAATCCAACTCACAGAGTTGAACACTTCTTTTGAAAGAGCAGTTTTGCAACACTCTTGTTGTAGAATCTGCAAGTGTTCATTTGGAGCGCTTTGAGGCCTATGGTGGAAAAGGAATTATCTGCACTTGTAAACCAGGCAGAAGCATTCTCAGAAACCTCTTTATGATGTGTGCATTCAACTCGGAGAGAGAAGCCTTCCTTTTGATAGAGCAGTTTTGAAACTCTGTTTTTGCAGCATCTGCAAGTGGATATTTGGAGCCCCTTCAGGCCTTCGTTGGAAACGGGAATATCTTCCCATAAAAACTAAACAGAAGCGTTCTGTGAAACTGCTTTGTGTAGTATGAATCCAACTCACAGAGTTGAACACTTCTTTTCAAAGAGCAGTTTTGAAACACTCTTTTTGTAGAATCTGCAAGTGTTCATTTGGAGCGTTTTGAGGCCTACGGTGGAAAAGGAAATATGTTCACATAAAACCTAGACAGAAGCATTCTTTGAAACTTCTTTATGATGTGTGCCTTCACCTCACAGAGTTGAACCTTCCTTTTCATGGAGCAGTTTGGAAAGAGTCTCTTTGCAGCATCTGCAAGTGGATATTTGGAGCCCTTTCAGGCCTTCGTTGGAAACGGGAATATCTTCCCATAAAAACTAAACAGAAGCGTTCTGTGAAACTGCTTTGTGTAGTATGAATCCAACTCACAGAGTTGAACACTTCTTTTGAAAGAGTAGTTTGGAAACACTCTTTTTGTAGAATCTGCAAGTGTTCATTTGGAGTGCTTTGAGGCCTATGGTTGAAAAGGAAATATCTTCACATAAAACCTAGACAGAAGCATTCTTTGAAACTTCTTTATGATGTGTGCATTCAACTCACAGAGTTGAACCTTCCTTTTCATGGAGAGTTTTGGAAAGAGTCTTTTTGCAGCATCTGCAAGTGGATATTTGGAGCTCTTTCAGGCCTTCGTTAGAAACGGGAATATCTTCCCATAAAAACTGGACAGAAGCATTCTCACAAACTGCTTTGTGATGTGTGTGTTTAACTCACATAGTTGAACCTTTCCTTTGCTAGAGCAGTTATGAAACACTCTTTTTGTAGAATCTGCAAGTGTTCATTTGGAGCGATTTGAGGCCTATGGTGGAAAAGGAAATATCTTCACTTGTAAACCAGGCAGAAGCATTCTCAGAAACCTCTTTATGATGTGTGCATTCAACTCGGAGAGAGAAGCCTTCCTTTTGATAGAGCAGTTTTGAAACTCTGTTTTTGCAGCATCTGCAAGTGGATATTTGGAGCCCCTTCAGGCCTTCGTTGGAAACGGGAATATCTTCCCATGAAAACTAAACAGAAGCGTTCTGTGAAACTGCTTTGTGTAGTATGAATCCAACTCACAGAGTTGAACACTTCTTTTCAAAGAGCAGTTTTGAAACACTCTTTTTGTAGAATTTGCAAGTGTTCATTTGGAGCGTTTTGAGGCCTATGGTGGAAAAGGAAATATGTTCACATAAAACCTAGACAGAAGCATTCTTTGAAACTTCTTTATGATATGTGCCTTCACCTCACAGAGTTGAACCTTCCTTTTCATGGAGCAGTTTGGAAAGAGTCTCTTTGCGGCATCTGCAAGTGGATATTTGGAGCCCTTTCAGGCCTTCGTTGGAAACGGGAATATCTTCCCATAAAAACTAAACAGAAGCGTTCTGTGAAACTGCTTTGTGTAGTATGAATCCAACTCACAGAGTTGAACACTTCTTTTCAAAGAGCAGTTTTGAAACACTCTTTTTGTAGAATCTGCAAGTGTTTATTTGGAGTGCTTTGAGGCCTATGGTGGAAAAGGAAACATCTTCACTTGTAAACCAGGCAGAAGCATTCTCAGAAACCTCTTTATGATGTGTGCATTCAACTCGGAGAGAGAAGCCTTCCTTTTGATAGAGCAGTTTTGAAACTCTGTTTTTGCAGCATCTGCAAGTGGATATTTGGAGCCCCTTCAGGCCTTCGTTGGAAACGGGAATATCTTCCCATAAAAACTAAACAGAAGCGTTCTGTGAAACTGCTTTGTGTAGTATGAATCCAACTCACAGAGTTGAACACTTCTTTTCAAAGAGCAGTTTTGAAACACTCTCTTTGTAGAATCTGCAAGTGTTCATTTGGAGCGCTTTGAGGCCTATGGTGGAAAAGGAAATATCTTCACATAAAACCTAGACAGAAGCATTCTTTGAAACTTTTTTATGATGTGTGCCTTCAACTCACAGAGTTGAACCTTCCTTTTCATGGAGCAGTTTGGAAAGAGTCTTTTTGCAGCATCTGCAAGTGGATATTTGGAGCCCTTTCAGGCCTTCGTTGGAAACGGGAATATCTTCCCATAAAAACTAAACAGAAGCGTTCTGTGAAACTGCTTTGTGTAGTATGAATCCAACTCACAGAGTTGAACACTTCTTTTGAAAGAGCAGTTTTGAAACACTCTTTTTGTAGAATCTGCAAGTTTTCATTTGGAGTGCTTTGAGGCCTATGGTGGAAAAGGAAATATCTTCACAGAAAACCTAGACAGAAGCATTCTTTGAAACTTCTTTATGATGTGTGCATTCAACTCACAGAGTTGAACCTTCCTTTTCATGGAGAGGTTTGGAAAGAGTCTTTTTGCTGCATCTGCAAGTGGATATTTGGAGCTCTTTCAGGTCTTCGTTAGAAACGGGAATATCTTCCCATAAAAACTGGACAGAAGCATTCTCACAAACTGCTTTGTGATGTGTGTGTTTAACTCACATAGTTGAACCTTTCCTTTGGTAGAGCAGTTTTGAAACACTCTTTTTGTAGAATCTGCAAGTGTTCATTTGGAGCGCTTTGAG
Source organism: Pongo pygmaeus (assembly GCF_028885625.2). Classification (NCBI taxonomy): domain Eukaryota; kingdom Metazoa; phylum Chordata; class Mammalia; order Primates; family Hominidae; genus Pongo; species Pongo pygmaeus. The sequence continues at coordinate 30,928,325 of NC_072393.2, forward strand.
GCCTATGGTGGAAAAGGAAACATCTTCACTTGTAAACCAGGCAGAAGCATTCTCAGAAACCTCTTTATGATGTGTGCATTCAACTCGGAGAGAGAAGCCTTCCTTTTGATAGAGCAGTTTTGAAACTCTGTTTTTGCAGCATCTGCAAGTGGATATTTGGAGCCCCTTCAAGCCTTCGTTGGAAACGGGAATATCTTCCCATAAAAACTAAACAGAAGCGTTCTGTGAAACTGCTTTGTGTAGTATGAATCCAACTCACAGAGTTGAACACTTCTTTTCAAAGAGCAGTTTTGAAACACTCTTTTTGTAGAATCTGCAAGTGTTCATTTGGAGCGTTTTGAGGCCTATGGTGGAAAAGGAAATATCTTCACATAAAACCTAGACAGAAGCATTCTTTGAAACTTCTTTATGATGTGTGCCTTCACCTCACAGAGTTGAACCTTCCTTTTCATGGAGCAGTTTGGAAAGAGTCTCTTTGCAGCATCTGCAAGTGGATATTTGGAGCCCTTTCAGGCCTTCGTTGGAAACGGGAATATCTTCCCATAAAAACTAAACAGAAGCGTTCTGTGAAACTGCTTTGTGTAGTATGAATCCAACTCACAGAGTTGAACACTTCTTTTCAAAGAGCAGTTTTGAAACACTCTTTTTGTAGAATCTGCAAGTGTTCATTTGGAGCGCTTTGAGGCCTATGGTGGAAAAGGAAATATCTTCCCTTGTAAACCAGGCAGAAGCATTCTCAGAAACCTCTTTATGATGTGTGCATTCAACTCGGAGAGAGAAGCCTTCCTTTTGATAGAGCTGTTTTGAAACTCTGTTTTTGCAGCATCTGCAAGTGGATATTTGGAGCCCCTTCAGGCCTTCGTTGGAAACGGGAATATCTTCCCATAAAAACTAAACAGAAGCGTTCTGTGAAACTGCTTTGTGTAGTATGAATCCAACTCACAGAGTTGAACACTTCTTTTCAAAGAGCAGTTTTGAAACACTCTTTTTGTAGAATCTGCCAGGGTTCATTTGGAGCGTTTTGAGGCCTATGGTGGAAAAGGAAATATCTTCACATAAAACCTAGACAGAAGCATTCTTTGAAACTTCTTTATGATGTGTGCCTTCACCTCACAGAGATGAACCTTCCTTTTCATGGAGCAGTTTGGAAAGAGTCTCTTTGCAGCATCTGCAAGTGGATATTTGGAGCCCTTTCAGGCCTTCGTTGGAAACGGGAATATCTTCCCATAAAAATTAAACAGATGCGTTCTGTGAAACTGCTTTGTGTAGTATGAATCCAACTCACAGAGTTCAACACTTCTTTTCAAAGAGCAGTTTTGAAACACTCTCTTTGTAGAATCTGCAAGTGTTCAATTGGAACGCTTTGAGGCCTATGGTGGAAAAGGAAATATCTTCACTTGTAAACCAGGCAGAAGCATTCTCAGAAACCTCTTTAGGATGTGTGCATTCAACTCGGAGAGAGAATCCTTCCTTTTGATAGAGCAGTTTTGAAACTCTGTTTTTGCAGCATCTGCAAGTGGATATTTGGAGCCCCTTCAGTCCTTAGTTGGAAACGGGAATATCTTCCCATAAAAACTAAACAGAAGCGTTCTGTGAAACTGCTTTGTGTAGTATGAATCCAACTCACAGAGTTGAACACTTCTTTTCAAAGAGCAGTTTTGAAACACTCTTTTTGTAGAATCTGCAAGTTTTCATTTGGAGCGTTTTGAGGCCTACGGTGGAAAAGGAAATATCTTCACATAAAACCTAGACAGAAGCATTCTTTGAAACTTCTTTATGATGTGTGCCTTCACCTCACAGAGTTGAACCTTCCTTTTCATGGAGCAGTTTGGAAAGAGTCTCTTTGCAGCATCTGCAAGTGGATATTTGGAGCCCTTTCAGGCCTTCGTTGGAAACGGGAATATCTTCCCATAAAAATTAAACAGAAGTGTTCTGTGAAACTGCTTTGTGTAGTATGAATCCAACTCACAGAGTTCAACACTTCTTTTCAAAGAGCAGTTTTGAAACACTCTCTTTGTAGAATCTGCAAGTGTTCATTTGGAGCGCTTTGAGGCCTATGGTGGAAAAGGAAATATCTTCACTTGTAAACCAGGCAGAAGCATTCTCAGAAACCTCTTTATGATGTGTGCATTCAACTCGGAGAGAGAAGCCTTCCTTTTGATAGAGCAGTTTTGAAACTCTGTTTTTGCAGCATCTGCAAGTGGATATTTGGAGCCCCTTCAGGCCTTCGTTGGAAACGGGAATATCTTCCCATAAAAACTAAACAGAAGCGTTCTGTGAAACTGCTTTGTGTAGTATGAATCCAACTCACAGAGTTGAACACTTCTTTTCAAAGAGCAGTTTTGAAACACTCTTTTTGTAGAATCTGCAATTGTTCATTTGGAGCGCTTTGAGGCCTCTGGTGGAAAAGGAAATATCTTCACTTGTAAACCAGGCAGAAGCATTCTCAGAAACCTCTTTATGATGTGTGCATTCAACTCGGAGAGAGAAGCCTTCCTTTTGATAGAGCAGTTTTGAAACTCTGTTTTTGCAGCATCTGCAAGTGGATATTTGGAGCCCCTTCAGGCCTTCGTTGGAAACGGGAATATCTTCCCATAAAAACTAAACAGAAGCGTTCTGTGAAACTGCTTTGTGTAGTATGAATCCAACTCACAGAGTTCAACACTTCTTTTCAAAGAGCAGTTTTGAAACACTCTTTTTGTAGAATCTGCAAGTGTTCATTTGGAGCGTTTTGAGGCCTACGGTGGAAAAGGAAATATCTTCACATAAAACCTAGACAGAAGCATTCTTTGAAACTTCTTTATGATGTGTGCCTTCACCTCACAGAGTTGAACCTTCCTTTTCATGGAGCAGATTGGAAAGAGTCTCTTTGCAGCATCTGCAAGTGCATATTTGGAGCCCATTCAGGCCTTCGTTGGAAACGGGAATATCTTCCCATAAAAACTAAACAGAAGCGTTCTGTGAAACTGCTTTGTGTAGTATGAATCCAACTCACAGAGTTCAACACTTCTTTTCAAAAAGCAGTTTTGAAACACTCTTTTTGTAGAATCTGCAAGTGTTCATTTGGAGCGCTTTGAGGCCTATGGTGGAAAAGGAAATATCTTCACTTGTAAACCAGGCAGAAGCATTCTCAGAAACCTCTTTATGATGTGGGCATTCAACTCGGAGAGAGAAGCCTTCCTTTTGATAGAGCAGTTTTGAAACTCTGTTTTTGCAGCATCTGCAAGTGGATATTTGGAGCCCCTTCAGGCCTTCGTTTGAAACGGGAATATCTTCCCATAAAAACTAAACAGAAGCGTTCTGTGAAACTGCTTTGTGTAGTATGAATCCAACTCACAGAGTTGAACACTTCTTTTCAAAGAGCAGTTTTGAAACACTCTTTTTGTAGAATCTGCAAGTGTTCATTTGGAGCGCTTTGAGGCCTATGATGGAAAAGGAAATATCTTCACATAAAACCTAGACAGAAGCATTCTTTGAAACTTTTTTATGACGTGTGCCTTCAACTCACATAGTTGAACCTTCCTTTTCATGGAGCAGTTTGGAAAGAGTCTTTTTGCAGCATCTGCAAGTGGATATTTGGAGCCATTTCAGGCGTTCGTTGGAAACGGGAATATCTTCCCATAAAAACTAAACAGAAGCGTTCTGTGAAACTGCTTTGTGTAGTATGAATCCAACTCACAGAGTTGAACACTTCTTTTCAAAGAGCAGTTTTGAAACACTCTTTTTGTAGAATCTGCAAGTGTTCATTTGGAGCGCTTTGAGGCCTATGGTGGAAAAGGAAACATCTTCACTTGTAAACCAGGCAGAAGCATTCTCAGAAACCTCTTTATGATGTGTGCATTCAACTAGGAGAGAGAAGCCTTCCTTTTGATAGAGCAGTTTTGAAACTCTGTTTTTGCAGCATCTGCAAGTGGATATTTGGAGCCCCTTCAGGCCTTCGTTGGAAACGGGAATATCTTCCCATAAAAACTAAACAGAAGCGTTCTGTGAAACTGCTTTGTGTAGTATGAATCCAACTCACAGAGTTGAACACTTCTTTTCAAAGAGCGGTTTTGAAACACTCTTTTTGTAGAATCTGCAAGTTTTCATTTGGAGTGCTTTGAGGCCTATGGTGGAAAAGGAAATATCTTCACATAAAACCTAGACAGAAGCATTCTTTGAAACTTCTTTATGAGGTGTGCATTCAACTCACAGAGTTGAACCTTCCTTTTCATGGAGAGGTTTGGAAAGAGTCTTTTTGCAGCATCTGCAAGTGGATATTTGGAGCTCTTTCAGGCCTTCGTTAGAAACGGGAATATCTTCCCATAAAAACTGGACAGAAGCATTCTCACAAACTGCTTTGTGATGTGTGTGTTTAACTCACATAGTTGAACCTTTCCTTTGCTAGAGCAGTTATGAAACACTCTTTTTGTAGAATCTGCAAGTGTTCATTTGGAGCGCTTTGAGGCCTATGGTGGAAAAGAAAATATCTTCACTTGTAAACCAGGCAGAAGCATTCTCAGAAACCTCTTTATGATGTGTGCATTCAACTCGGAGAGAGAAGCCTTCCTTTTGATAGAGCAGTTTTGAAACTCTGTTTTTGCAGCATCTGCAAGTGGATATTTGGAGCCACTTCAGGCCTTTGTTGGAAACGGGAATATCTTCCCATAAAAACTAAACAGAAGCGTTCTGTGAAACTGCTTTGTGTAGTATGAATCCAACTCACAGAGTTGAACACTTCTTTTCAAAGAGCAGTTTTGAAACACTCTTTTTGTAGAATCTGCAAGTGTTCATTTGGAGCGCTTTGAGGCCTATGGTGGAAAAGGAAACATCTTCACTTGTAAACCAGGCAGAAGCATTCTTTGAAACTTCTTTATGATGTGTGCCTTCACCTCACAGAGTTGAACCTTCCTTTTCATGGAGCAGTTTGGAAAGAGTCTCTTTGCAGCATCTGCAAGTGGATATTTGGAGCCCTTTCAGGCCTTCGTTGGAAACGGGAATATCTTCCCATAAAAACTAAACAGAAGCGTTCTGTGAAACTGCTTTGTGTAGTATGAATCCAACTCACAGAGTTGAACACTTCTTTTGAAATAGTAGTTTGGAGACACTCTTTTTGTAGAATCTGCAAGTGTTCATTTGGAGTGCTTTGAGGCCTATGGTTGAAAAGGAAATATCTTCACATAAAACCTAGACAGAAGCATTCTTTGAAACTTCTTTATGATGTGTGCATTCAACTCACAGAGTTGAACCTTCCTTTTCATGGAGAGGTTTGGAAAGAGTCTTTTTGCAGCATCTGCAAGTGGATATTTGGAGCTCTTTCAGGCCTTCGTTAGAAACGGGAATATCTTCCCATAAAAACTGGACAGAAGCATTCTCACAAACTGCTTTGTGATGTGTGTGTTTAACTCACATAGTTGAACCTTTCCTTTGCTAGAGCAGTTATGAAACACTCTTTTTGTAGATTCTGCAAGTGTTCATTTGGAGCGATTTGAGGCCTATGGTGGAAAAGGAAATATCTTCACTTGTAAACCAGGCAGAAGCATTCTCAGAAACCTCTTTATGATGTGTGCATTCAACTCGGAGAGAGAAGCCTTCCTTTTGATAGAGCAGTTTTGAAACTCTGTTTTTGCAGCATCTGCAAGTGGATATTTGGAGCCCCTTCAGGCCTTCGTTGGAAACGGGAATATCTTCCCATGAAAACTAAACAGAAGCGTTCTGTGAAACTGCTTTGTGTAGTATGAATCCAACTCACAGAGTTGAACACTTCTTTTCAAAGAGCAGTTTTGAAACACTCTTTTTGTAGAATCTGCAAGTGTTCATTTGGAGCGTTTTGAGGCCTATGGTGGAAAAGGAAATATCTTCACATAAAACCTAGACAGAAGCATTCTTTGAAACTTCTTTATGATATGTGCCTTCACCTCACAGAGTTGAACCTTCCTTTTCATGGAGCAGTTTGGAAAGAGTCTCTTTGCAGCATCTGCAAGTGGATATTTGGAGCCCTTTCAGGCCTTCGTTGGAAACGGGAATATCTTCCCATAAAAACTAAACAGAAGCGTTCTGTGAAACTGCTTTGTGTAGTATGAATCCAACTCACAGAGTTGAACACTTCTTTTCAAAGAGCAGTTTTGAAACACTCTTTTTGTAGAATCTGCAAGTGTTCATTTGGAGCGCTTTGAGGCCTATGGTGGAAAAGGAAACATCTTCACTTGTAAACCAGGCAGAAGCATTCTCAGAAACCTCTTTATGATGTGTGCATTCAACTCGGAGAGAGAAGCCTTCCTTTTGATAGAGCAGTTTTGAAACTCTGTTTTTGCAGCATCTGCAAGTGGATATTTGGAGCCCCTTCAGGCCTTCGTTGGAAACGGGAATATCTTCCCATAAAAACTAAACAGAAGCGTTCTGTGAAACTGCTTTGTGTAGTATGAATCCAACTCACAGAGTTGAACACTTCTTTTCAAAGAGCAGTTTTGAAACACTCTCTTTGTAGAATCTGCAAGTGTTCATTTGGAGCGCTTTGAGGCCTATGGTGGAAAAGGAAATATCTTCACATAAAACCTAGACAGAAGCATTCTTTGAAACTTTTTTATGATGTGTGCCTTCAACTCACAGAGTTGAACCTTCCTTTTCATGGAGCAGTTTGGAAAGAGTCTTTTTGCAGCATCTGCAAGTGGATATTTGGAGCCCTTTCAGGCCTTCGTTGGAAACGGGAATATCTTCCCATAAAAACTAAACAGAAGCGTTCTGTGAAACTGCTTTGTGTAGTATGAATCCAACTCACAGAGTTGAACACTTCTTTTCAAAGAGCAGTTTTGAAACACTCTTTTTGTAGAATCTGCAAGTTTTCATTTGGAGTGCTTTGAGGCCTATGGTGGAAAAGGAAATATCTTCACAGAAAACCTAGACAGAAGCATTCTTTGAAACTTCTTTATGATGTGTGCATTCAACTCACAGAGTTGAACCTTCCTTTTCATGGAGAGGTTTGGAAAGAGTCTTTTTGCAGCATCTGCAAGTGGATATTTGGAGCTCTTTCAGGTCTTCGTTAGAAACGGGAATATCTTCCCATAAAAACTGGACAGAAGCATTCTCACAAACTGCTTTGTGATGTGTGTGTTTAACTCACATAGTTGAACCTTTCCTTTGCTAGAGCAGTTTTGAAACACTCTTTTTGTAGAATCTACAAGTGTTCATTTGGAGCGCTTTGAGGCCTATGGTGGAAAAGGAAATATCTTCACTTGTAAACCAGGCAGAAGCATTCTCAGAAACCTCTTTATGATGTGTGCATTCAACTCGGAGAGAGAAGCCTTCCTTTTGATAGAGCAGTTTTGAAACTCTGTTTTTGCAGCATCTGCAAGTGGATATTTGGAGGCCCTTCAGGCCTTCGTTGGAAACGGGAATATCTTCCCATAAAAACTAAACAGAAGCGTTCTGTGAAACTGCTTTGTGTAGTATGAATCCAACTCACAGAGTTGAACACTTCTTTTCAAAGAGCAGTTTTGAAACACTCTTTTTGTAGAATCTGCAAGTGTTCATTTGGAGCGTTTTGAGGCCTATGGTGGAAAAGGAAATATCTTCACATAAAACCTAGACAGAAGCATTCTTTGAAACTTCTTTATGATGTGTGCCTTCACCTCACAGAGTTGAACCTTCCTTTTCATGGAGCAGTTTGGAAAGAGTCTCTTTGCAGCATCTGCAAGTGGATATTTGGAGCCGTTTCAGGCCTTCGTTGGAAACGGGAATATCTTCCCATAAAAACTAAACAGAAGCGTTCTGTGAAACTGCTTTGTGTACTATGAATCCAACTCACAGAGTTGAACACTTCTTTTGAAAGAGCAGTTTTGAAACACTCTTTTTGTAGAATCTGCAAGTGTTCATTTGGAGCGCTTTGAGGCCTATGGTGGAAAAGGAAACATCTTCACTTGTAAACCAGGCAGAAGCATTCTCAGAAACCTCTTTATGATGTGTGCATTCAACTCGGAGAGAGAAGCCTTCCTTTTGATAGAGCAGTTTTGAAACTCTGTTTTTGCAGCATCTGCAAGTGGATATTTGGAGCCCCTTCAAGCCTTCGTTGGAAACGGGAATACCTTCCCATAAAAACTAAACAGAAGCGTTCTGTGAAACTGCTTTGTGTAGTATGAATCCAACTCACAGAGTTGAACACTTCTTTTCAAAGAGCAGTTTTGAAACACTCTTTTTGTAGAATCTGCAAGTGTTCATTTGGAGCGTTTTGAGGCCTATGGTGGAAAAGGAAATATCTTCACATAAAACCTAGACAGAAGCATTCTTTGAAACTTCTTTATGATGTGTGCCTTCACCTCACAGAGTTGAACCTTCCTTTTCATGGAGCAGTTTGGAAAGAGTCTCTTTGCAGCATCTGCAAGTGGATATTTGGAGCCCTTTCAGGCCTTCGTTGGAAACGGGAATATCTTCCCATAAAAACTAAACAGAAGCGTTCTGTGAAACTGCTTTGTGTAGTATGAATCCAACTCACAGAGTTGAACACTTCTTTTCAAAGAGCAGTTTTGAAACACTCTTTTTGTAGAATCTGCCAGGGTTCATTTGGAGCGTTTTGAGGCCTATGGTGGAAAAGGAAATATCTTCACATAAAACCTAGACAGAAGCATTCTTTGAAACTTCTTTATGATGTGTGCCTTCACCTCACAGAGATGAACCTTCCTTTTCATGGAGCAGATTGGAAAGAGTCTCTTTGCAGCATCTGCAAGTGGATATTTGGAGCCCTTTCAGGCCTTCGTTGGAAACGGGAATATCTTCCCATAAAAATTAAACAGATGCGTTCTGTGAAACTGCTTTGTGTAGTATGAATCCAACTCACAGAGTTCAACACTTCTTTTCAAAGAGCAGTTTTGAAACACTCTCTTTGTAGAATCTGCAAGTGTTCAATTGGAACGCTTTGCGGCCTATGGTGGAAAAGGAAATATCTTCACTTGTAAACCAGGCAGAAGCATTCTCAGAAACCTCTTTAGGATGTGTGCATTCAACTCGGAGAGAGAATCCTTCCTTTTGATAGAGCAGTTTTGAAACTCTGTTTTTGCAGCATCTGCAAGTGGATATTTGGAGCCCCTTCAGTCCTTAGTTGGAAAAGGGAATATCTTCCCATAAAAACTAAACAGAAGCGTTCTGTGAAACTGCTTTGTGTACTATGAATCCAACTCACAGAGTTGAACACTTCTTTTGAAAGAGCAGTTTTGAAACACTCTTTTTGTAGAATCTGCAAGTGTTCATTTGGAGCGCTTTGAGGCCTATTGTGGAAAAGGAAACATCTTCACTTGTAAACCAGGCAGAAGCATTCTCAGAAACCTCTTTATGATGTGTGCATTCAACTCGGAGAGAGAAGCCTTCCTTTTGATAGAGCAGTTTTGAAACTCTGTTTTTGCAGCATCTGCAAGTGGATATTTGGAGCCCCTTCAAGCCTTCGTTGGAAACGGGAATATCTTCCCATAAAAACTAAACAGAAGCGTTCTGTGAAACTGCTTTGTGTAGTATGAATCCAACTCACAGAGTTGAACACTTCTTTTCAAAGAGCAGTTTTGAAACACTCTTTTTGTAGAATCTGCAAGTGTTCATTTGGAGCGTTTTGAGGCCTATGGTGGAAAAGGAAATATCTTCACATAAAACCTAGACAGAAGCATTCTTTGAAACTTCTTTATGATGTGTGCTTTCACCTCACAGAGTTGAACCTTCCTTTTCATGGAGCAGTTTGGAAAGAGTCTCTTTGCAGCATCTGCAAGTGGATATTTGGAGCCCTTTCAGGCCTTCGTTGGAAACGGGAATATCTTCCCATAAAAACTAAACAGAAGCGTTCTGTGAAACTGCTTTGTGTAGTATGAATCCAACTCACAGAGTTGAACACTTCTTTTGAAAGAGCAGTTTTGAAACACTCTTTTTGTAGAATCTGCAAGTGTTCATTTGGAGCGCTTTGAGGCCTATGGTGGAAAAGGAAACATCTTCACTTGTAAACCAGGCAGAAGCATTCTCAGAAACCTCTTTATGATGTGTGCATTCAACTCGGAGAGAGAAGCCTTCCTTTTGATAGAGCAGTTTTGAAACTCTGTTTTTGCAGCATCTGCAAGTGGATATTTGGAGCCCCTTCAAGCCTTCGTTGGAAACGGGAATACCTTCCCATAAAAACTAAACAGAAGCGTTCTGTGAAACTGCTTTGTGTAGTATGAATCCAACTCACAGAGTTGAACACTTCTTTTCAAAGAGCAGTTTTGAAACACTCTTTTTGTAGAATCTGCAAGTGTTCATTTGGAGCGTTTTGAGGCCTATGGTGGAAAAGGAAATATCTTCACATAAAACCTAGACAGAAGCATTCTTTGAAACTTCTTTATGATGTGTGCCTTCACCTCACAGAGTTGAACCTTCCTTTTCATGGAGCAGTTTGGAAAGAGTCTCTTTGCAGCATCTGCAAGTGGATATTTGGAGCCCTTTCAGGCCTTCGTTGGAAACGGGAATATCTTCCCATAAAAACTAAACAGAAGCGTTCTGTGAAACTGCTTTGTGTAGTATGAATCCAACTCACAGAGTTGAACACTTCTTTTCAAAGAGCAGTTTTGAAACACTCTTTTTGTAGAATCTGCCAGGGTTCATTTGGAGCGTTTTGAGGCCTATGGTGGAAAAGGAAATATCTTCACATAAAACCTAGACAGAAGCATTCTTTGAAACTTCTTTATGATGTGTGCCTTCACCTCACAGAGATGAACCTTCCTTTTCATGGAGCAGTTTGGAAAGAGTCTCTTTGCAGCATCTGCAAGTGGATATTTGGAGCCCTTTCAGGCCTTCGTTGGAAACGGGAATATCTTCCCATAAAAATTAAACAGATGCGTTCTGTGAAACTGCTTTGTGTAGTATGAATCCAACTCACAGAGTTCAACATTTCTTTTCAAAGAGCAGTTTTGAAACACTCTCTTTGTAGAATCTGCAAGTGTTCAATTGGAACGCTTTGCGGCCTATGGTGGAAAAGGAAATATCTTCACTTGTAAACCAGGCAGAAGCATTCTCAGAAACCTCTTTAGGATGTGTGCATTCAACTCGGAGAGAGAATCCTTCCTTTTGATAGAGCAGTTTTGAAACTCTGTTTTTGCAGCATCTGCAAGTGGATATTTGGAGCCCCTTCAGTCCTTAGTTGGAAAAGGGAATATCTTCCCATAAAAACTAAACAGAAGCGTTCTGTGAAACTGCTTTGTGTACTATGAATCCAACTCACAGAGTTGAACACTTCTTTTGAAAGAGCAGTTTTGAAACACTCTTTTTGTAGAATCTGCAAGTGTTCATTTGGAGCGCTTTGAGGCCTATGGTGGAAAAGGAAACATCTTCACTTGTAAACCAGGCAGAAGCATTCTCAGAAACCTCTTTATGATGTGTGCATTCAACTCGGAGAGAGAAGCCTTCCTTTTGATAGAGCAGTTTTGAAACTCTGTTTTTGCAGCATCTGCAAGTGGATATTTGGAGCCCCTTCAAGCCTTCGTTGGAAACGGGAATATCTTCCCATAAAAACTAAACAGAAGCGTTCTGTGAAACTGCTTTGTGTAGTATGAATCCAACTCACAGAGTTGAACACTTCTTTTCAAAGAGCAGTTTTGAAACACTCTTTTTGTAGAATCTGCAAGTGTTCATTTGGAGCGTTTTGAGGCCTATGGTGGAAAAGGAAATATCTTCACATAAAACCTAGACAGAAGCATTCTTTGAAACTTCTTTATGATGTGTGCCTTCACCTCACAGAGTTGAACCTTCCTTTTCATGGAGCAGTTTGGAAAGAGTCTCTTTGCAGCATCTGCAAGTGGATATTTGGAGCCCTTTCAGGCCTTCGTTGGAAACGGGAATATCTTCCCATAAAAACTAAACAGAAGCGTTCTGTGAAACTGCTTTGTGTAGTATGAATCCAACTCACAGAGTTGAACACTTCTTTTGAAAGAGCAGTTTTGAAACACTCTTTTTGTAGAATCTGCAAGTGTTCATTTGGAGCGCTTTGAGGCCTATGGTGGAAAAGGAAATATCTTCACTTGTAAACCAGGCAGAAGCATTCTCAGAAACCTCTTTATGATGTGTGCATTCAACTCGGAGAGAGAAGCCTTCCTTTTGATAGAGCTGTTTTGAAACTCTGTTTTTGCAGCATCTGCAAGTGGATATTTGGAGCCCCTTCAGGCCTTCGTTAGAAACGGGAATATCTTCCCATAAAAACTAAACAGAAGCGTTCTGTGAAACTGCTTTGTGTAGTATGGATCCAACTCACAGGGTTCAACACTTCTTTTCAAAGAGCAGTTTTGAAACACTCTTTTTGTAGAATCTGCAAGTGTTCATTTGGAGCGTTTTGAGGCCTATGGTGGAAAAGGAAATATCTTCACATAAAACCTAGACAGAAGCATTCTTTGAAACTTCTTTATGATGTGTGCCTTCACCTCACAGAGTTGAACCTTCCTTTTCATGGAGCAGATTGGAAAGAGTCTCTTTGCAGCATCTGCAAGTGCATATTTGGAGCCCATTCAGGCCTTCGTTGGAAACGGGAATATCTTCCCATAAAAACTAAACAGAAGCGTTCTGTGAAACTGCTTTGTGTAGTATGAATCCAACTCACAGAGTTCAACACCTCTTTTCAAAGAGCAGTTTTGAAACACTCTTTTTGTAGAATCTGCAAGTGTTCATTTGGAGCGCTTTGAGGCCTATGGTGGAAAAGGAAATATCTTCACTTGTAAACCAGGCAGAAGCATTCTCAGAAACCTCTTTATGATGTGGGCATTCAACTCGGAGAGAGAAGCCTTCCTTTTGATAGAGCAGTTTTGAAACTCTGTTTTTGCAGCATCTGCAAGTGGATATTTGGAGCCCCTTCAGGCCTTCGTTTGAAACGGGAATATCTTCCCATAAAAACTAAACAGAAGCGTTCTGTGAAACTGCTTTGTGTAGTATGAATCCAACTCACAGAGTTGAACACTTCTTTTCAAAGAGCAGTTTTGAAACACTCTTTTTGTAGAATCTGCAAGTGTTCATTTGGAGCGCTTTGAGGCCTATGGTGGAAAAGGAAACATCTTCACTTGTAAACCAGGCAGAAGCATTCTCAGAAACCTCTTTATGATGTGTGCATTCAACTCGGAGAGAGAAGCCTTCCTTTTGATAGAGCAGTTTTGAAACTCTGTTTTTGCAGCATCTGCAAGTGGATATTTGGAGCCCCTTCAGGCCTTCGTTGGAAACGGGAATATCTTCCCATAAAAACTAAACAGAAGCGTTCTGTGAAACTGCTTTGTGTAGTATGAATCCAACTCACAGAGTTGAACACTTCTTTTCAAAGAGCAGTTTTGAAACACTCTCTTTGTAGAATCTGCAAGTGTTCATTTGGAGCGCTTTGAGGCCTATGGTGGAAAAGGAAATATCTTCACATAAAACCTAGACAGAAGCATTCTTTGAAACTTTTTTATGATGTGTGCCTTCAACTCACAGAGTTGAACCTTCCTTTTCATGGAGCAGTTTGGAAAGAGTCTTTTTGCAGCATCTGCAAGTGGATATTTGGAGCCCTTTCAGGCCTTCGTTGGAAACGGGAATATCTTCCCATAAAAACTAAACAGAAGCGTTCTGTGAAACTGCTTTGTGTAGTATGAATCCAACTCACAGAGTTGAACACTTCTTTTGAAAGAGCAGTTTTGAAACACTCTTTTTGTAGAATCTGCAAGTTTTCATTTGGAGTGCTTTGAGGCCTATGGTGGAAAAGGAAATATCTTCACAGAAAACCTAGACAGAAGCATTCTTTGAAACTTCTTTATGATGTGTGCATTCAACTCACAGAGTTGAACCTTCCTTTTCATGGAGAGGTTTGGAAAGAGTCTTTTTGCAGCATCTGCAAGTGGATATTTGGAGCTCTTTCAGGTCTTCGTTAGAAACGGGAATATCTTCCCATAAAAACTGGACAGAAGCATTCTCACAAACTGCTTTGTGATGTGTGTGTTTAACTCACATAGTTGAACCTTTCCTTTGCTAGAGCAGTTTTGAAACACTCTTTTTGTAGAATCTACAAGTGTTCATTTGGAGCGCTTTGAGGCCTATGGTGGAAAAGGAAATATCTTCACTTGCAAACCAGGCAGAAGCATTCTCAGAAACCTCTTTATGATGTGTGCATTCAACTCGGAGAGAGAAGCCTTCCTTTTGATAGAGCAGTTTTGAAACTCTGTTTTTGCAGCATCTGCAAGTGGATATTTGGAGGCCCTTCAGGCCTTCGTTGGAAACGGGAATATCTTCCCATAAAAACTAAACAGAAGCGTTCTGTGAAACTGCTTTGTGTAGTATGAATCCAACTCACAGAGTTGAACACTTCTTTTCAAAGAGCAGTTTTGAAACACTCTTTTTGTAGAATCTGCAAGTGTTCATTTGGAGCGTTTTGAGGCCTATGGTGGAAAAGGAAATATCTTCACATAAAACCTAGACAGAAGCATTCTTTGAAACTTCTTTATGATATGTGCCTTCACCTCACAGAGTTGAACCTTCCTTTTCATGGAGCAGTTTGGAAAGAGTCTCTTTGCAGCATCTGCAAGTGGATATTTGGAGCCGTTTCAGGCCTTCGTTGGAAACGGGAATATCTTCCCATAAAAACTAAACAGAAGCGTTCTGTGAAACTGCTTTGTGTACTATGAATCCAACTCACAGAGTTGAACACTTCTTTTGAAAGAGCAGTTTTGAAACACTCTTTTTGTAGAATCTGCAAGTGTTCATTTGGAGCGCTTTGAGGCCTATGGTGGAAAAGGAAACATCTTCACTTGTAAACCAGGCAGAAGCATTCTCAGAAACCTCTTTATGATGTGTGCATTCAACTCGGAGAGAGAAGCCTTCCTTTTGATAGAGCAGTTTTGAAACTCTGTTTTTGCAGCATCTGCAAGTGGATATTTGGAGCCCCTTCAAGCCTTCGTTGGAAACGGGAATACCTTCCCATAAAAACTAAACAGAAGCGTTCTGTGAAACTGCTTTGTGTAGTATGAATCCAACTCACAGAGTTGAACACTTCTTTTCAAAGAGCAGTTTTGAAACACTCTTTTTGTAGAATCTGCAAGTGTTCATTTGGAGCGTTTTGAGGCCTATGGTGGAAAAGGAAATATCTTCACATAAAACCTAGACAGAAGCATTCTTTGAAACTTCTTTATGATGTGTGCCTTCACCTCACAGAGTTGAACCTTCCTTTTCATGGAGCAGTTTGGAAAGAGTCTCTTTGCAGCATCTGCAAGTGGATATTTGGAGCCCTTTCAGGCCTTCGTTGGAAACGGGAATATCTTCCCATAAAAACTAAACAGAAGCGTTCTGTGAAACTGCTTTGTGTAGTATGAATCCAACTCACAGAGTTGAACACTTCTTTTCAAAGAGCAGTTTTGAAACACTCTTTTTGTAGAATCTGCCAGGGTTCATTTGGAGCGTTTTGAGGCCTATGGTGGAAAAGGAAATATCTTCACATAAAACCTAGACAGAAGCATTCTTTGAAACTTCTTTATGATGTGTGCCTTCACCTCACAGAGATGAACCTTCCTTTTCATGGAGCAGTTTGGAAAGAGTCTCTTTGCAGCATCTGCAAGTGGATATTTGGAGCCCTTTCAGGCCTTCGTTGGAAACGGGAATATCTTCCCATAAAAATTAAACAGATGCGTTCTGTGAAACTGCTTTGTGTAGTATGAATCCAACTCACAGAGTTCAACACTTCTTTTCAAAGAGCAGTTTTGAAACACTCTCTTTGTAGAATCTGCAAGTGTTCAATTGGAACGCTTTGAGGCCTATGGTGGAAAAGGAAATATCTTCACTTGTAAACCAGGCAGAAGCATTCTCAGAAACCTCTTTAGGATGTGTGCATTCAACTCGGAGAGAGAATCCTTCCTTTTGATAGAGCAGTTTTGAAACTCTGTTTTTGCAGCATCTGCAAGTGGATATTTGGAGCCCCTTCAGTCCTTAGTTGGAAAAGGGAATATCTTCCCATAAAAACTAAACAGAAGCGTTCTGTGAAACTGCTTTGTGTAGTATGAATCCAACTCACAGAGTTGAACACTTCTTTTCAAAGAGCAGTTTTGAAACACTCTTTTTGTAGAATCTGCAAGTGTTCATTTGGAGCGCTTTGAGGCCTATGGTGGAAAAGGAAATATCTTCACTTGTAAACCAGGCAGAAGCATTCTCAGAAACCTCTTTATGATGTGTGCATTCAACTCGGAGAGAGAAGCCTTCCTTTTGATAGAGCAGTTTTGAAACTCTGTTTTTGCAGCATCTGCAAGTGGATATTTGGAGCCCCTTCAGGCCTTCGTTGGAAACGGGAATATCTTCCCATAAAAACTAAACAGAAGCGTTCTGTGAAACTGCTTTGTGTAGTATGGATCCAACTCACAGAGTTCAACACTTCTTTTCAAAGAGCAGTTTTGAAACACTCTTTTTGTAGAATCTGCAAGTGTTCATTTGGAGCGTTTTGAGGCCTATGGTGGAAAAGGAAATATCTTCACATAAAACCTAGACAGAAGCATTCTTTGAAACTTCTTTATGATGTGTGCCTTCACCTCACAGAGTTGAACCTTCCTTTTCATGGAGCAGATTGGAAAGAGTCTCTTTGCAGCATCTGCAAGTGCATATTTGGAGCCCATTCAGGCCTTCGTTGGAAACGGGAATATCTTCCCATAAAAACTAAACAGAAGCGTTCTGTGAAACTGCTTTGTGTAGTATGAATCCAACTCACAGAGTTCAACACTTCTTTTCAAAGAGCAGTTTTGAAACACTCTTTTTGTAGAATCTGCAAGTGTTCATTTTGAGCGCTTTGAGGCCTATGGTGGAAAAGGAAATATCTTCACTTGTAAACCAGGCAGAAGCATTCTCAGAAACCTCTTTATGATGTGGACATTCAACTCGGAGAGAGAAGCCTTCCTTTTGATAGAGCAGTTTTGAAACTCTGTTTTTGCAGCATCTGCAAGTGGATATTTGGAGCCCCTTCAGGCCTTCGTTTGAAACGGGAATATCTTCCCATAAAAACTAAACAGAAGCGTTCTGTGAAACTGCTTTGTGTAGTATGAATCCAACTCACAGAGTTGAACACTTCTTTTCAAAGAGCAGTTTTGAAACACTCTTTTTGTAGAATCTGCAAGTGTTCATTTGGAGCGCTTTGAGGCCTATGGTGGAAAAGGAAACATCTTCACTTGTAAACCAGGCAGAAGCATTCTCAGAAACCTCTTTATGATGTGTGCATTCAACTCGGAGAGAGAAGCCTTCCTTTTGATAGAGCAGTTTTGAAACTCTGTTTTTGCAGCATCTGCAAGTGGATATTTGGAGCCCCTTCAGGCCTTCGTTGGAAACGGGAATATCTTCCCATAAAAACTAAACAGAAGCGTTCTGTGAAACTGCTTTGTGTAGTATGAATCCAACTCACAGAGTTGAACACTTCTTTTCAAAGAGCAGTTTTGAAACACTCTCTTTGTAGAATCTGCAAGTGTTCATTTGGAGCGCTTTGAGGCCTATGGTGGAAAAGGAAATATCTTCACATAAAACCTAGACAGAAGCATTCTTTGAAACTTTTTTATGATGTGTGCCTTCAACTCACAGAGTTGAACCTTCCTTTTCATGGAGCAGTTTGGAAAGAGTCTTTTTGCAGCATCTGCAAGTGGATATTTGGAGCCCTTTCAGGCCTTCGTTGGAAACGGGAATATCTTCCCATAAAAACTAAACAGAAGCGTTCTGTGAAACTGCTTTGTGTAGTATGAATCCAACTCACAGAGTTGAACACTTCTTTTGAAAGAGCAGTTTTGAAACACTCTTTTTGTAGAATCTGCAAGTTTTCATTTGGAGTGCTTTGAGGCCTATGGTGGAAAAGGAAATATCTTCACAGAAAACCTAGACAGAAGCATTCTTTGAAACTTCTTTATGATGTGTGCATTCAACTCACAGAGTTGAACCTTCCTTTTCATGGAGAGGTTTGGAAAGAGTCTTTTTGCAGCATCTGCAAGTGGATATTTGGAGCTCTTTCAGGTCTTCGTTAGAAACGGGAATATCTTCCCATAAAAACTGGACAGAAGCATTCTCACAAACTGCTTTGTGATGTGTGTGTTTAACTCACATAGTTGAACCTTTCCTTTGCTAGAGCAGTTTTGAAACACTCTTTTTGTAGAATCTGCAAGTGTTCATTTGGAGCGCTTTGAGGCCTATGGTGGAAAAGGAAATATCTTCACTTGTAAACCAGGCAGAAGCATTCTCAGAAACCTCTTTATGATGTGTGCATTCAACTCGGAGAGAGAAGCCTTCCTTTTGATAGAGCAGTTTTGAAACTCTGTTTTTGCAGCATCTGCAAGTGGATATTTGGAGCCCCTTCAGGCCTTCGTTGGAAACGGGAATATCTTCCCATAAAAACTAAACAGAAGCGTTCTGTGAAACTGCTTTGTGTAGTATGAATCCAACTCACAGAGTTGAACACTTCTTTTCAAAGAGCAGTTTTGAAACACTCTTTTTGTAGAATCTGCAAGTGTTCATTTGGAGCGTTTTGAGGCCTATGGTGGAAAAGGAAATATCTTCACATAAAACCTAGACAGAAGCATTCTTTGAAACTTCTTTATGATATGTGCCTTCACCTCACAGAGTCGAACCTTCCTTTTCATGGAGCAGTTTGGAAAGAGTCTCTTTGCAGCATCTGCAAGTGGATATTTGGAGCCGTTTCAGGCCTTCGTTGGAAACGGGAATATCTTCCCATAAAAACTAAACAGAAGCGTTCTGTGAAACTGCTTTGTGTACTATGAATCCAACTCACAGAGTTGAACACTTCTTTTGAAAGAGCAGTTTTGAAACACTCTTTTTGTAGAATCTGCAAGTGTTCATTTGGAGCGCTTTGAGGCCTATGGTGGAAAAGGAAACATCTTCACTTGTAAACCAGGCAGAAGCATTCTCAGAAACCTCTTTATGATGTGTGCATTCAACTCGGAGAGAGAAGCCTTCCTTTTGATAGAGCAGTTTTGAAACTCTGTTTTTGCAGCATCTGCAAGTGGATATTTGGAGCCCCTTCAGGCCTTCGTTGGAAACGGGAATATCTTCCCATAAAAACTAAACAGAAGCGTTCTGTGAAACTGCTTTGTGTAGTATGGATCCAACTCACAGAGTTCAACACTTCTTTTCAAAGAGCAGTTTTGAAACACTCTTTTTGTAGAATCTGCAAGTGTTCATTTGGAGCGTTTTGAGGCCTATGGTGGAAAAGGAAATATCTTCACATAAAACCTAGACAGAAGCATTCTTTGAAACTTCTTTATGATGTGTGCCTTCACCTCACAGAGTTGAACCTTCCTTTTCATGGAGCAGATTGGAAAGAGTCTCTTTGCAGCATCTGCAAGTGCATATTTGGAGCCCATTCAGGCCTTCGTTGGAAACGGGAATATCTTCCCATAAAAACTAAACAGAAGCGTTCTGTGAAACTGCTTTGTGTAGTATGAATCCAACTCACAGAGTTCAACACTTCTTTTCAAAGAGCAGTTTTGAAACACTCTTTTTGTAGAATCTGCAAGTGTTCATTTGGAGCGCTTTGAGGCCTATGGTGGAAAAGGAAATATCTTCACTTGTAAACCAGGCAGAAGCATTCTCAGAAACCTCTTTATGATGTGGGCATTCAACTCGGAGAGAGAAGCCTTCCTTTTGATAGAGCAGTTTTGAAACTCTGTTTTTGCAGCATCTGCAAGTGGATATTTGGAGCCCCTTCAGGCCTTCGTTTGAAACGGGAATATCTTCCCATAAAAACTAAACAGAAGCGTTCTGTGAAACTGCTTTGTGTAGTATGAATCCAACTCACAGAGTTGAACACTTCTTTTCAAAGAGCAGTTTTGAAACACTCGTTTTGTAGAATCTGCAAGTGTTCATTTGGAGCGCTTTGAGGCCTATGATGGAAAAGGAAATATCTTCACATAAAACCTAGACAGAAGCATTCTTTGAAA
This sequence comes from Pongo pygmaeus, assembly GCF_028885625.2. Lineage (NCBI taxonomy): Eukaryota > Metazoa > Chordata > Mammalia > Primates > Hominidae > Pongo > Pongo pygmaeus. Next base: position 30,948,220 of record NC_072393.2, read on the forward strand.
CTTTTTTATGACGTGTGCCTTCAACTCACAGAGTTGAACCTTCCTTTTCATGGAGCAGTTTGGAAAGAGTCTTTTTGCAGCATCTGCAAGTGGATATTTGGAGCCATTTCAGGCGTTCGTTGGAAACGGGAATATCTTCCCATAAAAACTAAACAGAAGCGTTCTGTGAAACTGCTTTGTGTAGTATGAATCCAACTCACAGAGTTGAACACTTCTTTTGAAAGAGCAGTTTTGAAACACTCTTTTTGTAGAATCTGCAAGTGTTCATTTGGAGCGCTTTGAGGCCTATGGTGGAAAAGGAAACATCTTCACTTGTAAACCAGGCAGAAGCATTCTCAGAAACCTCTTTATGATGTGTGCATTCAACTCGGAGAGAGAAGCCTTCCTTTTGATAGAGCAGTTTTGAAACTCTGTTTTTGCAGCATCTGCAAGTGGATATTTGGAGCCCCTTCAGGCCTTCGTTGGAAACGGGAATATCTTCCCATAAAAACTAAACAGAAGCGTTCTGTGAAACTGCTTTGTGTAGTATGAATCCAACTCACAGAGTTGAACACTTCTTTTCAAAGAGCAGTTTTGAAACACTCTTTTTGTAGAATCTGCAAGTGTTCATTTGGAGCGCTTTGAGGCCTATGGTGGAAAAGGAAACATCTTCACTTGTAAACCAGGCAGAAGCATTCTTTGAAACTTCTTTATGATGTGTGCCTTCACCTCACAGAGTTGAACCTTCCTTTTCATGGAGCAGTTTGGAAAGAGTCTCTTTGCAGCATCTGCAAGTGGATATTTGGAGCCCTTTCAGGCCTTCGTTGGAAACGGGAATATCTTCCCATAAAAACTAAACAGAAGCGTTCTGTGAAACTGCTTTGTGTAGTATGAATCCAACTCACAGAGTTGAACACTTCTTTTGAAAGAGTAGTTTGGAGACACTCTTTTTGTAGAATCTGCAAGTGTTCATTTGGAGTGCTTTGAGGCCTATGGTTGAAAAGGAAATATCTTCACATAAAACCTAGACAGAAGCATTCTTTGAAACTTCTTTATGATGTGTGCATTCAACTCACAGAGTTGAACCTTCCTTTTCATGGAGAGGTTTGGAAAGAGTCTTTTTGCAGCATCTGCAAGTGGATATTTGGAGCTCTTTCAGGCCTTCGTTAGAAACGGGAATATCTTCCCATAAAAACTGGACAGAAGCATTCTCACAAACTGCTTTGTGATGTGTGTGTTTAACTCACATAGTTGAACCTTTCCTTTGCTAGAGCAGTTATGAAACTCTCTTTTTGTAGAATCTGCAAGTGTTCATTTGGAGCGATTTGAGGCCTATGGTGGAAAAGGAAATATCTTCACTTGTAAACCAGGCAGAAGCATTCTCAGAAACCTCTTTATGATGTGTGCATTCAACTCGGAGAGAGAAGCCTTCCTTTTGATAGAGCAGTATTGAAACTCTGTTTTTGCAGCATCTGCAAGTGGATATTTGGAGCCCCTTCAGGCCTTCGTTGGAAACGGGAATATCTTCCCATGAAAACTAAACAGAAGCGTTCTGTGAAACTGCTTTGTGTAGTATGAATCCAACTCACAGAGTTGAACACTTCTTTTCAAAGAGCAGTTTTGAAACACTCTTTTTGTAGAATCTGCAAGTGTTCATTTGGAGCGTTTTGAGGCCTATGGTGGAAAAGGAAATATGTTCACATAAAACCTAGAAAGAAGCATTCTTTGAAACTTCTTTATGATATGTGCCTTCACCTCACAGAGTTGAACCTTCCTTTTCATGGAGCAGTTTGGAAAGAGTCTCTTTGCAGCATCTGCAAGTGGATATTTGGAGCCCCTTCAGGCCTTCGTTGGAAACGGGAATATCTTCCCATAAAAACTAAACAGAAGCGTTCTGTGAAACTGCTTTGTGTAGTATGAATCCAACTCACAGAGTTGAACACTTCTTTTCAAAGAGCAGTTTTGAAACACTCTTTTTGTAGAATCTGCAAGTGTTCATTTGGAGCGCTTTGAGGCCTATGGTGGAAAAGGAAACATCTTCACTTGTAAACCAGGCAGAAGCATTCTCAGAAACCTCTTTATGATGTGTGCATTCAACTCGGAGAGAGAAGCCTTCCTTTTGATAGAGCAGTTTTGAAACTCTGTTTTTGCAGCATCTGCAAGTGGATATTTGGAGCCCCTTCAGGCCTTCGTTGGAAACGGGAATATCTTCCCATAAAAACTAAACAGAAGCGTTCTGTGAAACTGCTTTGTGTAGTATGAATCCAACTCACAGAGTTGAACACTTCTTTTCAAAGAGCAGTTTTGAAACACTCTCTTTGTAGAATCTGCAAGTGTTCATTTGGAGCGCTTTGAGGCCTATGGTGGAAAAGGGAATATCTTCACATAAAACCTAGACAGAAGCATTCTTTGAAACTTTTTTATGATGTGTGCCTTCAACTCACAGAGTTGAACCTTCCTTTTCATGGAGCAGTTTGGAAAGAGTCTTTTTGCAGCATCTGCAAGTGGATATTTGGAGCCCTTTCAGGCCTTCGTTGGAAACGGGAATATCTTCCCATAAAAACTAAACAGAAGCGTTCTGTGAAACTGCTTTGTGTAGTATGAATCCAACTCACAGAGTTGAACACTTCTTTTGAAAGAGCAGTTTTGAAACACTCTTTTTGTAGAATCTGCAAGTTTTCATTTGGAGTGCTTTGAGGCCTATGGTGGAAAAGGAAATATCTTCACAGAAAACCTAGACAGAAGCATTCTTTGAAACTTCTTTATGATGTGTGCATTCAACTCACAGAGTTGAACCTTCCTTTTCATGGAGAGGTTTGGAAAGAGTCTTTTTGCAGCATCTGCAAGTGGATATTTGGAGCTCTTTCAGGTCTTCGTTAGAAACGGGAATATCTTCCCATAAAAACTGGACAGAAGCATTCTCACAAACTGCTTTGTGATGTGTGTGTTTAACTCACATAGTTGAACCTTTCCTTTGCTAGAGCAGTTTTGAAACACTCTTTTTGTAGAATCTGCAAGTGTTCATTTGGAGCGCTTTGAGGCCTATGGTGGAAAAGGAAATATCTTCACTTGTAAACCAGGCAGAAGCATTCTCAGAAACCTCTTTATGATGTGTGCATTCAACTCGGAGAGAGAAGCCTTCCTTTTGATAGAGCAGTTTTGAAACTCTGTTTTTGCAGCATCTGCAAGTGGATATTTGGAGCCCCTTCAGGCCTTCGTTGGAAACGGGAATATCTTCCCATAAAAACTAAACAGAAGCGTTCTGTGAAACTGCTTTGTGTAGTATGAATCCAACTCACAGAGTTGAACACTTCTTTTCAAAGAGCAGTTTTGAAACACTCTTTTTGTAGAATCTGCAAGTGTTCATTTGGAGCGTTTTGAGGCCTATGGTGGAAAAGGAAATATCTTCACATAAAACCTAGACAGAAGCATTCTTTGAAACTTCTTTATGATATGTGCCTTCACCTCACAGAGTTGAACCTTCCTTTTCATGGAGCAGTTTGGAAAGAGTCTCTTTGCAGCATCTGCAAGTGGATATTTTGAGCCGTTTCAGGCCTTCGTTGGAAACGGGAATATCTTCCCATAAAAACTAAACAGAAGCGTTCTGTGAAACTGCTTTGTGTAGTATGAATCCAACTCACAGAGTTGAACACTTCTTTTGAAAGAGCAGTTTTGAAACACTCTTTTTGTAGAATCTGCAAGTGTTCATTTGGAGCGCTTTGAGGCCTATGGTGGAAAAGGAAACATCTTCACTTGTAAACCAGGCAGAAGCATTCTCAGAAACCTCTTTATGATGTGTGCATTCAACTCGGAGAGAGAAGCCTTCCTTTTGATAGAGCAGTTTTGAAACTCTGTTTTTGCAGCATCTGCAAGTGGATATTTGGAGCCCCTTCAAGCCTTCGTTGGAAACGGGAATATCTTCCCATAAAAACTAAACAGAAGCGTTCTGTGAAACTGCTTTGTGTAGTATGAATCCAACTCACAGAGTTGAACACTTCTTTTCAAAGAGCAGTTTTGAAACACTCTTTTTGTAGAATCTGCAAGTGTTCATTTGGAGCGTTTTGAGGCCTATGGTGGAAAAGGAAATATCTTCACATAAAACCTAGACAGAAGCATTCTTTGAAACTTCTTTATGATGTGTGCCTTCACCTCACAGAGTTGAACCTTCCTTTTCATGGAGCAGTTTGGAAAGAGTCTCTTTGCAGCATCTGCAAGTGGATATTTGGAGCCCTTTCAGGCCTTCGTTGGAAACGGGAATATCTTCCCATAAAAACTAAACAGAAGCGTTCTGTGAAACTGCTTTGTGTAGTATGAATCCAACTCACAGAGTTGAACACTTCTTTTGAAAGAGCAGTTTTGAAACACTCTTTTTGTAGAATCTGCAAGTGTTCATTTGGAGCGCTTTGAGGCCTATGGTGGAAAAGGAAATATCTTCACTTGTAAACCAGGCAGAAGCATTCTCAGAAACCTCTTTATGATGTGTGCATTCAACTCGGAGAGAGAAGCCTTCCTTTTGATAGAGCAGTTTTGAAACTCTGTTTTTGCAGCATCTGCAAGTGGATATTTGGAGCCCCTTCAGGCCTTCGTTGGAAACGGGAATATCTTCCCATAAAAACTAAACAGAAGCGTTCTGTGAAACTGCTTTGTGTAGTATGGATCCAACTCACAGAGTTCAACACTTCTTTTCAAAGAGCAGTTTTGAAACACTCTTTTTGTAGAATCTGCAAGTGTTCATTTGGAGCGTTTTGAGGCCTATGGTGGAAAAGGAAATATCTTCACATAAAACCTAGACAGAAGCATTCTTTGAAACTTCTTTATGATGTGTGCCTTCACCTCACAGAGTTGAACCTTCCTTTTCATGGAGCAGATTGGAAAGAGTCTCTTTGCAGCATCTGCAAGTGCATATTTGGAGCCCATTCAGGCCTTCGTTGGAAACGGGAATATCTTCCCATAAAAACTAAACAGAAGCGTTCTGTGAAACTGCTTTGTGTAGTATGAATCCAACTCACAGAGTTGAACACTTCTTTTCAAAGAGCAGTTTTGAAACACTCTTTTTGTAGAATCTGCAAGTGTTCATTTGGAGCGCTTTGAGGCCTATGGTGGAAAAGGAAACATCTTCACTTGTAAACCAGGCAGAAGCATTCTCAGAAACCTCTTTATGATGTGTGCATTCAACTCGGAGAGAGAAGCCTTCCTTTTGATAGAGCAGTTTTGAAACTCTGTTTTTGCAGCATCTGCAAGTGGATATTTGGAGCCCCTTCAGGCCTTCGTTGGAAACGGGAATATCTTCCCATAAAAACTAAACAGAAGCGTTCTGTGAAACTGCTTTGTGTAGTATGAATCCAACTCACAGAGTTGAACACTTCTTTTCAAAGAGCAGTTTTGAAACACTCTCTTTGTAGAATCTGCAAGTGTTCATTTGGAGCGCTTTGAGGCCTATGGTGGAAAAGGAAATATCTCCACATAAAACCTAGACAGAAGCATTCTTTGAAACTTTTTTATGATGTGTGCCTTCAACTCACAGAGTTGAACCTTCCTTTTCATGGAGCAGTTTGGAAAGAGTCTCTTTGCAGCATCTGCAAGTGGATATTTGGAGCCCTTTCAGGCCTTCGTTGGAAACGGGAATATCTTCCCATAAAAACTAAACAGAAGCGTTCTGTGAAACTGCTTTGTGTAGTATGAATCCAACTCACAGAGTTGAACACTTCTTTTGAAAGAGCAGTTTTGAAACACTCTTTTTGTAGAATCTGCAAGTGTTCATTTGGAGCGCTTTGAGGCCTATGGTGGAAAAGGAAATATCTTCACTTGTAAACCAGGCAGAAGCATTCTCAGAAACCTCTTTATGATGTGTGCATTCAACTCGGAGAGAGAAGCCTTCCTTTTGATAGAGCAGTTTTGAAACTCTGTTTTTGCAGCATCTGCAAGTGGATATTTGGAGCCCCTTCAGGCCTTCGTTGGAAACGGGAATATCTTCCCATCAAAACTAAACAGAAGCGTTCTGTGAAACTGCTTTGTGTAGTATGGATCCAACTCACAGAGTTCAACACTTCTTTTCAAAGAGCAGTTTTGAAACACTCTTTTTGTAGAATCTGCAAGTGTTCATTTGGAGCGTTTTGAGGCCTATGGTGGAAAACGAAATATCTTCACATAAAACCTAGACAGAAGCATTCTTTGAAACTTCTTTATGATGTGTGCCTTCACCTCACAGAGTTGAACCTTCCTTTTCATGGAGCAGATTGGAAAGAGTCTCTTTGCAGCATCTGCAAGTGCATATTTGGAGCCCATTCAGGCCTTCGTTGGAAACGGGAATATCTTCCCATAAAAACTAAACAGAAGCGTTCTGTGAAACTGCTTTGTGTAGTATGAATCCAACTCACAGAGTTCAACACTTCTTTTCAAAGAGCAGTTTTGAAACACTCTTTTTGTAGAATCTGCAAGTGTTCATTTGGAGCGCTTTGAGGCCTATGGTGGAAAAGGAAATATCTTCACTTGTAAACCAGGCAGAAGCATTCTCAGAAACCTCTTTATGATGTGGGCATTCAACTCGGAGAGAGAAGCCTTCCTTTTGATAGAGCAGTTTTGAAACTCTGTTTTTGCAGCATCTGCAAGTGGATATTTGGAGCCCCTTCAGGCCTTCGTTGGAAACGGGAATATCTTCCCATAAAAACTAAACAGAAGCGTTCTGTGAAACTGCTTTGTGTAGTATGAATCCAACTCACAGAGTTGAACACTTCTTTTCAAAGAGCAGTTTTGAAACACTCTTTTTGTAGAATCTGCAAGTGTTCATTTGGAGCGCTTTGAGGCCTATGGTGGAAAAGGAAACATCTTCACTTGTAAACCAGGCAGAAGCATTCTCAGAAACCTCTTTATGATGTGTGCATTCAACTCGGAGAGAGAAGCCTTCCTTTTGATAGAGCAGTTTTGAAACTCTGTTTTTGCAGCATCTGCAAGTGGATATTTGGAGCCCCTTCAGGCCTTCGTTGGAAACGGGAATATCTTCCCATAAAAACTAAACAGAAGCGTTCTGTGAAACTGCTTTGTGTAGTATGAATCCAACTCACAGAGTTGAACACTTCTTTTCAAAGAGCAGTTTTGAAACACTCTCTTTGTAGAATCTGCAAGTGTTCATTTGGAGCGCTTTGAGGCCTATGGTGGAAAAGGAAATATCTTCACATAAAACCTAGACAGAAGCATTCTTTGAAACTTTTTTATGATGTGTGCCTTCAACTCACAGAGTTGAACCTTCCTTTTCATGGAGCAGTTTGGAAAGAGTCTTTTTGCAGCATCTGCAAGTGGATATTTGGAGCCCTTTCAGGCCTTCGTTGGAAACGGGAATATCTTCCCATAAAAACTAAACAGAAGCGTTCTGTGAAACTGCTTTGTGTAGTATGAATCCAACTCACAGAGTTGAACACTTCTTTTGAAAGAGCAGTTTTGAAACACTCTTTTTGTAGAATCTGCAAGTTTTCATTTGGAGTGCTTTGAGGCCTATGGTGGAAAAGGAAATATCTTCACAGAAAACCTAGACAGAAGCATTCTTTGAAACTTCTTTATGATGTGTGCATTCAACTCACAGAGTTGAACCTTCCTTTTCATGGAGAGGTTTGGAAAGAGTCTTTTTGCAGCATCTGCAAGTGGATATTTGGAGCTCTTTCAGGTCTTCGTTAGAAACGGGAATATCTTCCCATAAAAACTGGACAGAAGCATTCTCACAAACTGCTTTGTGATGTGTGTGTTTAACTCACATAGTTGAACCTTTCCTTTGCTAGAGCAGTTTTGAAACACTCTTTTTGTAGAATCTACAAGTGTTCATTTGGAGCGCTTTGAGGCCTATGGTGGAAAAGGAAATATCTTCACTTGCAAACCAGGCAGAAGCATTCTCAGAAACCTCTTTATGATGTGTGCATTCAACTCGGAGAGAGAAGCCTTCCTTTTGATAGAGCAGTATTGAAACTCTGTTTTTGCAGCATCTGCAAGTGGATATTTGGAGCCCCTTCAGGCCTTCGTTGGAAACGGGAATATCTTCCCATGAAAACTAAACAGAAGCGTTCTGTGAAACTGCTTTGTGTAGTATGAATCCAACTCACAGAGTTGAACACTTCTTTTCAAAGAGCAGTTTTGAAACACTCTTTTTGTAGAATCTGCAAGTGTTCATTTGGAGCGTTTTGAGGCCTATGGTGGAAAAGGAAATATGTTCACATAAAACCTAGACAGAAGCATTCTTTGAAACTTCTTTATGATATGTGCCTTCACCTCACAGAGTTGAACCTTCCTTTTCATGGAGCAGTTTGGAAAGAGTCTCTTTGCAGCATCTGCAAGTGGATATTTGGAGCCCCTTCAGGCCTTCGTTGGAAACGGGAATATCTTCCCATAAAAACTAAACAGAAGCGTTCTGTGAAACTGCTTTGTGTAGTATGAATCCAACTCACAGAGTTGAACACTTCTTTTCAAAGAGCAGTTTTGAAACACTCTTTTTGTAGAATCTGCAAGTGTTCATTTGGAGCGTTTTGAGGCCTATGGTGGAAAAGGAAATATCTTCACATAAAACCTAGACAGAAGCATTCTTTGAAACTTCTTTATGATGTGTGCCTTCACCTCACAGAGTTGAACCTTCCTTTTCATGGAGCAGTTTGGAAAGAGTCTCTTTGCAGCATCTGCAAGTGGATATTTGGAGCCCTTTCAGGCCTTCGTTGGAAACGGGAATATCTTCCCATAAAAACTAAACAGAAGCGTTCTGTGAAACTGCTTTGTGTAGTATGAATCCAACTCACAGAGTTGAACACTTCTTTTGAAAGAGCAGTTTTGAAACACTCTTTTTGTAGAATCTGCAAGTGTTCATTTGGAGCGCTTTGAGGCCTATGGTGGAAAAGGAAATATCTTCACTTGTAAACCAGGCAGAAGCATTCTCAGAAACCTCTTTATGATGTGTGCATTCAACTCGGAGAGAGAAGCCTTCCTTTTGATAGAGCAGTTTTGAAACTCTGTTTTTGCAGCATCTGCAAGTGGATATTTGGAGCCCCTTCAGGCCTTCGTTGGAAACGGGAATATCTTCCCATAAAAACTAAACAGAAGCGTTCTGTGAAACTGCTTTGTGTAGTATGGATCCAACTCACAGAGTTCAACACTTCTTTTCAAAGAGCAGTTTTGAAACACTCTTTTTGTAGAATCTGCAAGTGTTCATTTGGAGCGTTTTGAGGCCTATGGTGGAAAAGGAAATATCTTCACATAAAACCTAGACAGAAGCATTCTTTGAAACTTCTTTATGATGTGTGCCTTCACCTCACAGAGTTGAACCTTCCTTTTCATGGAGCAGATTGGAAAGAGTCTCTTTGCAGCATCTGCAAGTGCATATTTGGAGCCCATTCAGGCCTTCGTTGGAAACGGGAATATCTTCCCATAAAAACTAAACAGAAGCGTTCTGTGAAACTGCTTTGTGTAGTATGAATCCAACTCACAGAGTTCAACACTTCTTTTCAAAGAGCAGTTTTGAAACACTCTTTTTGTAGAATCTGCAAGTGTTCATTTGGAGCGCTTTGAGGCCTATGGTGGAAAAGGAAATATCTTCACTTGTAAACCAGGCAGAAGCATTCTCAGAAACCTCTTTATGATGTGGGCATTCAACTCGGAGAGAGAAGCCTTCCTTTTGATAGAGCAGTTTTGAAACTCTGTTTTTGCAGCATCTGCAAGTGGATATTTGGAGCCCCTTCAGGCCTTCGTTGGAAACGGGAATATCTTCCCATAAAAACTAAACAGAAGCGTTCTGTGAAACTGCTTTGTGTAGTATGAATCCAACTCACAGAGTTGAACACTTCTTTTCAAAGAGCAGTTTTGAAACACTCTTTTTGTAGAATCTGCAAGTGTTCATTTGGAGCGCTTTGAGGCCTATGGTGGAAAAGGAAACATCTTCACTTGTAAACCAGGCAGAAGCATTCTCAGAAACCTCTTTATGATGTGTGCATTCAACTCGGAGAGAGAAGCCTTCCTTTTGATAGAGCAGTTTTGAAACTCTGTTTTTGCAGCATCTGCAAGTGGATATTTGGAGCCCCTTCAGGCCTTCGTTGGAAACGGGAATATCTTCCCATAAAAACTAAACAGAAGCGTTCTGTGAAACTGCTTTGTGTAGTATGAATCCAACTCACAGAGTTGAACACTTCTTTTCAAAGAGCAGTTTTGAAACACTCTCTTTGTAGAATCTGCAAGTGTTCATTTGGAGCGCTTTGAGGCCTATGGTGGAAAAGGAAATATCTTCACATAAAACCTAGACAGAAGCATTCTTTGAAACTTTTTTATGATGTGTGCCTTCAACTCACAGAGTTGAACCTTCCTTTTCATGGAGCAGTTTGGAAAGAGTCTCTTTGCAGCATCTGCAAGTGGATATTTGGAGCCCTTTCAGGCCTTCGTTGGAAACGGGAATATCTTCCCATAAAAACTAAACAGAAGCGTTCTGTGAAACTGCTTTGTGTAGTATGAATCCAACTCACAGAGTTGAACACTTCTTTTGAAAGAGCAGTTTTGAAACACTCTTTTTGTAGAATCTGCAAGTGTTCATTTGGAGCGCTTTGAGGCCTATGGTGGAAAAGGAAATATCTTCACTTGTAAACCAGGCAGAAGCATTCTCAGAAACCTCTTTATGATGTGTGCATTCAACTCGGAGAGAGAAGCCTTCCTTTTGATAGAGCAGTTTTGAAACTCTGTTTTTGCAGCATCTGCAAGTGGATATTTGGAGCCCCTTCAGGCCTTCGTTGGAAACGGGAATATCTTCCCATCAAAACTAAACAGAAGCGTTCTGTGAAACTGCTTTGTGTAGTATGGATCCAACTCACAGAGTTCAACACTTCTTTTCAAAGAGCAGTTTTGAAACACTCTTTTTGTAGAATCTGCAAGTGTTCATTTGGAGCGTTTTGAGGCCTATGGTGGAAAAGGAAATATCTTCACATAAAACCTAGACAGAAGCATTCTTTGAAACTTCTTTATGATGTGTGCCTTCACCTCACAGAGTTGAACCTTCCTTTTCATGGAGCAGATTGGAAAGAGTCTCTTTGCAGCATCTGCAAGTGCATATTTGGAGCCCATTCAGGCCTTCGTTGGAAACGGGAATATCTTCCCATAAAAACTAAACAGAAGCGTTCTGTGAAACTGCTTTGTGTAGTATGAATCCAACTCACAGAGTTCAACACTTCTTTTCAAAGAGCAGTTTTGAAACACTCTTTTTGTAGAATCTGCAAGTGTTCATTTGGAGCGCTTTGAGGCCTATGGTGGAAAAGGAAATATCTTCACTTGTAAACCAGGCAGAAGCATTCTCAGAAACCTCTTTATGATGTGGGCATTCAACTCGGAGAGAGAAGCCTTCCTTTTGATAGAGCAGTTTTGAAACTCTGTTTTTGCAGCATCTGCAAGTGGATATTTGGAGCCCCTTCAGGCCTTCGTTGGAAACGGGAATACCTTCCCATAAAAACTAAACAGAAGCGTTCTGTGAAACTGCTTTGTGTAGTATGAATCCAACTCACAGAGTTGAACACTTCTTTTCAAAGAGCAGTTTTGAAACACTCTTTTTGTAGAATCTGCAAGTGTTCATTTGGAGCGCTTTGAGGCCTATGGTGGAAAAGGAAACATCTTCACTTGTAAACCAGGCAGAAGCATTCTCAGAAACCTCTTTATGATGTGTGCATTCAACTCGGAGAGAGAAGCCTTCCTTTTGATAGAGCAGTTTTGAAACTCTGTTTTTGCAGCATCTGCAAGTGGATATTTGGAGCCCCTTCAGGCCTTCGTTGGAAACGGGAATATCTTCCCATAAAAACTAAACAGAAGCGTTCTGTGAAACTGCTTTGTGTAGTATGAATCCAACTCACAGAGTTGAACACTTCTTTTCAAAGAGCAGTTTTGAAACACTCTCTTTGTAGAATCTGCAAGTGTTCATTTGGAGCGCTTTGAGGCCTATGGTGGAAAAGGAAATATCTTCACATAAAACCTAGACAGAAGCATTCTTTGAAACTTTTTTATGATGTGTGCCTTCAACTCACAGAGTTGAACCTTCCTTTTCATGGAGCAGTTTGGAAAGAGTCTTTTTGCAGCATCTGCAAGTGGATATTTGGAGCCCTTTCAGGCCTTCGTTGGAAACGGGAATATCTTCCCATAAAAACTAAACAGAAGCGTTCTGTGAAACTGCTTTGTGTAGTATGAATCCAACTCACAGAGTTGAACACTTCTTTTGAAAGAGCAGTTTTGAAACACTCTTTTTGTAGAATCTGCAAGTTTTCATTTGGAGTGCTTTGAGGCCTATGGTGGAAAAGGAAATATCTTCACAGAAAACCTAGACAGAAGCATTCTTTGAAACTTCTTTATGATGTGTGCATTCAACTCACAGAGTTGAACCTTCCTTTTCATGGAGAGGTTTGGAAAGAGTCTTTTTGCAGCATCTGCAAGTGGATATTTGGAGCTCTTTCAGGTCTTCGTTAGAAACGGGAATATCTTCCCATAAAAACTGGACAGAAGCATTCTCACAAACTGCTTTGTGATGTGTGTGTTTAACTCACATAGTTGAACCTTTCCTTTGCTAGAGCAGTTTTGAAACACTCTTTTTGTAGAATCTACAAGTGTTCATTTGGAGCGCTTTGAGGCCTATGGTGGAAAAGGAAATATCTTCACTTGCAAACCAGGCAGAAGCATTCTCAGAAACCTCTTTATGATGTGTGCATTCAACTCGGAGAGAGAAGCCTTCCTTTGATAGAGCAGTATTGAAACTCTGTTTTTGCAGCATCTGCAAGTGGATATTTGGAGCCCCTTCAGGCCTTCGTTGGAAACGGGAATATCTTCCCATGAAAACTAAACAGAAGCGTTCTGTGAAACTGCTTTGTGTAGTATGAATCCAACTCACAGAGTTGAACACTTCTTTTCAAAGAGCAGTTTTGAAACACTCTTTTTGTAGAATCTGCAAGTGTTCATTTGGAGCGTTTTGAGGCCTATGGTGGAAAAGGAAATATGTTCACATAAAACCTAGACAGAAGCATTCTTTGAAACTTCTTTATGATATGTGCCTTCACCTCACAGAGTTGAACCTTCCTTTTCATGGAGCAGTTTGGAAAGAGTCTCTTTGCAGCATCTGCAAGTGGATATTTGGAGCCCCTTCAGGCCTTCGTTGGAAACGGGAATATCTTCCCATAAAAACTAAACAGAAGCGTTCTGTGAAACTGCTTTGTGTAGTATGAATCCAACTCACAGAGTTGAACACTTCTTTTCAAAGAGCAGTTTTGAAACACTCTCTTTGTAGAATCTGCAAGTGTTCATTTGGAGCGCTTTGAGGCCTATGGTGGAAAAGGAAATATCTTCACATAAAACCTAGACAGAAGCATTCTTTGAAACTTTTTTATGATGTGTGCCTTCAACTCACAGAGTTGAACCTTCCTTTTCATGGAGCAGTTTGGAAAGAGTCTTTTTGCAGCATCTGCAAGTGGATATTTGGAGCCCTTTCAGGCCTTCGTTGGAAACGGGAATATCTTCCCATAAAAACTAAACAGAAGCGTTCTGTGAAACTGCTTTGTGTAGTATGAATCCAACTCACAGTGTTGAACACTTCTTTTGAAAGAGCAGTTTTGAAACACTCTTTTTGTAGAATCTGCAAGTTTTCATTTGGAGTGCTTTGAGGCCTATGGTGGAAAAGGAAATATCTTCACAGAAAACCTAGACAGAAGCATTCTTTGAAACTTCTTTATGATGTGTGCATTCAACTCACAGAGTTGAACCTTCCTTTTCATGGAGAGGTTTGGAAAGAGTCTTTTTGCAGCATCTGCAAGTGGATATTTGGAGCTCTTTCAGGTCTTCGTTAGAAACGGGAATATCTTCCCATAAAAACTGGACAGAAGCATTCTCACAAACTGCTTTGTGATGTGTGTGTTTAACTCACATAGTTGAACCTTTCCTTTGCTAGAGCAGTTTTGAAACACTCTTTTTGTAGAATCTACAAGTGTTCATTTGGAGCGCTTTGAGGCCTATGGTGGAAAAGGAAATATCTTCACTTGCAAACCAGGCAGAAGCATTCTCAGAAACCTCTTTATGATGTGTGCATTCAACTCGGAGAGAGAAGCCTTCCTTTTGATAGAGCAGTATTGAAACTCTGTTTTTGCAGCATCTGCAAGTGGATATTTGGAGCCCCTTCAGGCCTTCGTTGGAAACGGGAATATCTTCCCATGAAAACTAAACAGAAGCGTTCTGTGAAACTGCTTTGTGTAGTATGAATCCAACTCACAGAGTTGAAAACTTCTTTTCAAAGAGCAGTTTTGAAACACTCTTTTTGTAGAATCTGCAAGTGTTCATTTGGAGCGTTTTGAGGCCTATGGTGGAAAAGGAAATATGTTCACATAAAACCTAGACAGAAGCATTCTTTGAAACTTCTTTATGATATGTGCCTTCACCTCACAGAGTTGAACCTTCCTTTTCATGGAGCAGTTTGGAAAGAGTCTCTTTGCAGCATCTGCAAGTGGATATTTGGAGCCCCTTCAGGCCTTCGTTGGAAACGGGAATATCTTCCCATAAAAACTAAACAGAAGCGTTCTGTGAAACTGCTTTGTGTAGTATGAATCCAACTCACAGAGTTGAACACTTCTTTTCAAAGAGCAGTTTTGAAACACTCTTTTTGTAGAATCTGCAAGTGTTCATTTGGAGCGCTTTGAGGCCTATGGTGGAAAAGGAAACATCTTCACTTGTAAACCAGGCAGAAGCATTCTCAGAAACCTCTTTATGATGTGTGCATTCAACTCGGAGAGAGAAGCCTTCCTTTTGATAGAGCAGTTTTGAAACTCTGTTTTTGCAGCATCTGCAAGTGGATATTTGGAGCCCCTTCAGGCCTTCGTTGGAAACGGGAATATCTTCCCATAAAAACTAAACAGAAGCGTTCTGTGAAACTGCTTTGTGTAGTATGAATCCAACTCACAGAGTTGAACACTTCTTTTCAAAGAGCAGTTTTGAAACACTCTCTTTGTAGAATCTGCAAGTGTTCATTTGGAGCGCTTTGAGGCCTATGGTGGAAAAGGGAATATCTTCACATAAAACCTAGACAGAAGCATTCTTTGAAACTTTTTTATGATGTGTGCCTTCAACTCACAGAGTTGAACCTTCCTTTTCATGGAGCAGTTTGGAAAGAGTCTTTTTGCAGCATCTGCAAGTGGATATTTGGAGCCCTTTCAGGCCTTCGTTGGAAACGGGAATATCTTCCCATAAAAACTAAACAGAAGCGTTCTGTGAAACTGCTTTGTGTAGTATGAATCCAACTCACAGAGTTGAACACTTCTTTTGAAAGAGCAGTTTTGAAACACTCTTTTTGTAGAATCTGCAAGTTTTCATTTGGAGTGCTTTGAGGCCTATGGTGGAAAAGGAAATATCTTCACAGAAAACCTAGACAGAAGCATTCTTTGAAACTTCTTTATGATGTGTGCATTCAACTCACAGAGTTGAACCTTCCTTTTCATGGAGAGGTTTGGAAAGAGTCTTTTTGCAGCATCTGCAAGTGGATATTTGGAGCTCTTTCAGCTCTTCGTTAGAAACGGGAATATCTTCCCATAAAAACTGGACAGAAGCATTCTCACAAACTGCTTTGTGATGTGTGTGTTTAACTCACATAGTTGAACCTTTCCTTTGCTAGAGCAGTTTTGAAACACTCTTTTTGTAGAATCTGCAAGTGTTCATTTGGAGCGCTTTGAGGCCTATGGTGGAAAAGGAAATATCTTCACTTGTAAACCAGGCAGAAGCATTCTCAGAAACCTCTTTATGATGTGTGCATTCAACTCGGAGAGAGAAGCCTTCCTTTTGATAGAGCAGTTTTGAAACTCTGTTTTTGCAGCATCTGCAAGTGGATATTTGGAGCCCCTTCAGGCCTTCGTTGGAAACGGGAATATCTTCCCATAAAAACTAAACAGAAGCGTTCTGTGAAACTGCTTTGTGTAGTATGAATCCAACTCACAGAGTTGAACACTTCTTTTCAAAGAGCAGTTTTGAAACACTCTTTTTGTAGAATCTGCAAGTGTTCATTTGGAGCGTTTTGAGGCCTATGGTGGAAAAGGAAATATCTTCACATAAAACCTAGACAGAAGCATTCTTTGAAACTTCTTTATGATATGTGCCTTCACCTCACAGAGTTGAACCTTCCTTTTCATGGAGCAGTTTGGAAAGAGTCTCTTTGCAGCATCTGCAAGTGGATATTTTGAGCCGTTTCAGGCCTTCGTTGGAAACGGGAATATCTTCCCATAAAAACTAAACAGAAGCGTTCTGTGAAACTGCTTTGTGTACTATGAATCCAACTCACAGAGTTGAACACTTCTTTTGAAAGAGCAGTTTTGAAACACTCTTTTTGTAGAATCTGCAAGTGTTCATTTGGAGCGCTTTGAGGCCTATGGTGGAAAAGGAAACATCTTCACTTGTAAACCAGGCAGAAGCATTCTCAGAAACCTCTTTATGATGTGTGCATTCAACTCGGAGAGAGAAGCCTTCCTTTTGATAGAGCAGTTTTGAAACTCTGTTTTTGCAGCATCTGCAAGTGGATATTTGGAGCCCCTTCAAGCCTTCGTTGGAAACGGGAATATCTTCCCATAAAAACTAAACAGAAGCGTTCTGTGAAACTGCTTTGTGTAGTATGAATCCAACTCACAGAGTTGAACACTTCTTTTCAAAGAGCAGTTTTGAAACACTCTTTTTGTAGAATCTGCAAGTGTTCATTTGGAGCGTTTTGAGGCCTATGGTGGAAAAGGAAATATCTTCACATAAAACCTAGACAGAAGCATTCTTTGAAACTTCTTTATGATGTGTGCCTTCACCTCACAGAGTTGAACCTTCCTTTTCATGGAGCAGTTTGGAAAGAGTCTCTTTGCAGCATCTGCAAGTGGATATTTGGAGCCCTTTCAGGCCTTCGTTGGAAACGGGAATATCTTCCCATAAAAACTAAACAGAAGCGTTCTGTGAAACTGCTTTGTGTAGTATGAATCCAACTCACAGAGTTGAACACTTCTTTTGAAAGAGCAGTTTTGAAACACTCTTTTTGTAGAATCTGCAAGTGTTCATTTGGAGCGCTTTGAGGCCTATGGTGGAAAAGGAAATATCTTCACTTGTAAACCAGGCAGAAGCATTCTCAGAAACCTCTTTATGATGTGTGCATTCAACTCGGAGAGAGAAGCCTTCCTTTTGATAGAGCAGTTTTGAAACTCTGTTTTTGCAGCATCTGCAAGTGGATATTTGGAGCCCCTTCAGGCCTTCGTTGGAAACGGGAATATCTTCCCATAAAAACTAAACAGAAGCGTTCTGTGAAACTGCTTTGTGTAGTATGGATCCAACTCACAGAGTTCAACACTTCTTTTCAAAGAGCAGTTTTGAAACACTCTTTTTGTAGAATCTGCAAGTGTTCATTTGGAGCGTTTTGAGGCCTATGGTGGAAAAGGAAATATCTTCACATAAAACCTAGACAGAAGCATTCTTTGAAACTTCTTTATGATGTGTGCCTTCACCTCACAGAGTTGAACCTTCCTTTTCATGGAGCAGATTGGAAAGAGTCTCTTTGCAGCATCTGCAAGTGCATATTTGGAGCCCATTCAGGCCTTCGTTGGAAACGGGAATATCTTCCCATAAAAACTAAACAGAAGCGTTCTGTGAAACTGCTTTGTGTAGTATGAATCCAACTCACAGAGTTCAACACTTCTTTTCAAAGAGCAGTTTTGAAACACTCTTTTTGTAGAATCTGCAAGTGTTCATTTGGAGCGCTTTGAGGCCTATGGTGGAAAAGGAAATATCTTCACTTGTAAACCAGGCAGAAGCATTCTCAGAAACCTCTTTATGATGTGGGCATTCAACTCGGAGAGAGAAGCCTTCCTTTTGATAGAGCAGTTTTGAAACTCTGTTTTTGCAGCATCTGCAAGTGGATATTTGGAGCCCCTTCAGGCCTTCGTTGGAAACGGGAATATCTTCCCATAAAAACTAAACAGAAGCGTTCTGTGAAACTGCTTTGTGTAGTATGAATCCAACTCACAGAGTTGAACACTTCTTTTCAAAGAGCAGTTTTGAAACACTCTTTTTGTAGAATCTGCAAGTGTTCATTTGGAGCGCTTTGAGGCCTATGGTGGAAAAGGAAACATCTTCACTTGTAAACCAGGCAGAAGCATTCTCAGAAACCTCTTTATGATGTGTGCATTCAACTCGGAGAGAGAAGCCTTCCTTTTGATAGAGCAGTTTTGAAACTCTGTTTTTGCAGCATCTGCAAGTGGATATTTGGAGCCCCTTCAGGCCTTCGTTGGAAACGGGAATATCTTCCCATAAAAACTAAACAGAAGCGTTCTGTGAAACTGCTTTGTGTAGTATGAATCCAACTCACAGAGTTGAACACTTCTTTTCAAAGAGCAGTTTTGAAACACTCTCTTTGTAGAATCTGCAAGTGTTCATTTGGAGCGCTTTGAGGCCTATGGTGGAAAAGGAAATATCTTCACATAAAACCTAGACAGAAGCATTCTTTGAAACTTTTTTATGATGTGTGCCTTCAACTCACAGAGTTGAACCTTCCTTTTCATGGAGCAGTTTGGAAAGAGTCTCTTTGCAGCATCTGCAAGTGGATATTTGGAGCCCTTTCAGGCCTTCGTTGGAAACGGGAATATCTTCCCATAAAAACTAAACAGAAGCGTTCTGTGAAACTGCTTTGTGTAGTATGAATCCAACTCACAGAGTTGAACACTTCTTTTGAAAGAGCAGTTTTGAAACACTCTTTTTGTAGAATCTGCAAGTGTTCATTTGGAGCGCTTTGAGGCCTATGGTGGAAAAGGAAATATCTTCACTTGTAAACCAGGCAGAAGCATTCTCAGAAACCTCTTTATGATGTGTGCATTCAACTCGGAGAGAGAAGCCTTCCTTTTGATAGAGCAGTTTTGAAACTCTGTTTTTGCAGCATCTGCAAGTGGATATTTGGAGCCCCTTCAGGCCTTCGTTGGAAACGGGAATATCTTCCCATCAAAACTAAACAGAAGCGTTCTGTGAAACTGCTTTTTGTAGTATGGATCCAACTCACAGAGTTCAACACTTCTTTTCAAAGAGCAGTTTTGAAACACTCTTTTTGTAGAATCTGCAAGTGTTCATTTGGAGCGTTTTGAGGCCTATGGTGGAAAAGGAAATATCTTCACATAAAACCTAGACAGAAGCATTCTTTGAAACTTCTTTATGATGTGTGCCTTCACCTCACAGAGTTGAACCTTCCTTTTCATGGAGCAGATTGGAAAGAGTCTCTTTGCAGCATCTGCAAGTGCATATTTGGAGCCCATTCAGGCCTTCGTTGGAAACGGGAATATCTTCCCATAAAAACTAAACAGAAGCGTTCTGTGAAACTGCTTTGTGTAGTATGAATCCAACTCACAGAGTTCAACACTTCTTTTCAAAGAGCAGTTTTGAAACACTCTTTTTGTAGAATCTGCAAGTGTTCATTTGGAGCGCTTTGAGGCCTATGGTGGAAAAGGAAATATCTTCACTTGTAAACCAGGCAGAAGCATTCTCAGAAACCTCTTTATGATGTGGGCATTCAACTCGGAGAGAGAAGCCTTCCTTTTGATAGAGCAGTTTTGAAACTCTGTTTTTGCAGCATCTGCAAGTGGATATTTGGAGCCCCTTCAGGCCTTCGTTGGAAACGGGAATATCTTCCCATAAAAACTAAACAGAAGCGTTCTGTGAAACTGCTTTGTGTAGTATGAATCCAACTCACAGAGTTGAACACTTCTTTTCAAAGAGCAGTTTTGAAACACTCTTTTTGTAGAATCTGCAAGTGTTCATTTGGAGCGCTTTGAGGCCTATGGTGGAAAAGGAAACATCTTCACTTGTAAACCAGGCAGAAGCATTCTCAGAAACCTCTTTATGATGTGTGCATTCAACTCGGAGAGAGAAGCCTTCCTTTTGATAGAGCAGTTTTGAAACTCTGTTTTTGCAGCATCTGCAAGTGGATATTTGGAGCCCCTTCAGGCCTTCGTTGGAAACGGGAATATCTTCCCATAAAAACTAAACAGAAGCGTTCTGTGAAACTGCTTTGTGTAGTATGAATCCAACTCACAGAGTTGAACACTTCTTTTCAAAGAGCAGTTTTGAAACACTCTCTTTGTAGAATCTGCAAGTGTTCATTTGGAGCGCTTTGAGGCCTATGGTGGAAAAGGAAATATCTTCACATAAAACCTAGACAGAAGCATTCTTTGAAACTTTTTTATGATGTGTGCCTTCAACTCACAGAGTTGAACCTTCCTTTTCATGGAGCAGTTTGGAAAGAGTCTCTTTGCAGCATCTGCAAGTGGATATTTGGAGCCCTTTCAGGCCTTCGTTGGAAACGGGAATATCTTCCCATAAAAACTAAACAGAAGCGTTCTGTGAAACTGCTTTGTGTAGTATGAATCCAACTCACAGAGTTGAACACTTCTTTTGAAAGAGCAGTTTTGAAACACTCTTTTTGTAGAATCTGCAAGTGTTCATTTGGAGCGCTTTGAGGCCTATGGTGGAAAAGGAAATATCTTCACTTGTAAACCAGGCAGAAGCATTCTCAGAAACCTCTTTATGATGTGTGCATTCAACTCGGAGAGAGAAGCCTTCCTTTTGATAGAGCAGTTTTGAAACTCTGTTTTTGCAGCATCTGCAAGTGGATATTTGGAGCCCCTTCAGGCCTTCGTTGGAAACGGGAATATCTTCCCATCAAAACTAAACAGAAGCGTTCTGTGAAACTGCTTTGTGTAGTATGGATCCAACTCACAGAGTTGAACACTTCTTTTCAAAGAGCAGTTTTGAAACACTCTTTTTGTAGAATCTGCAAGTGTTCATTTGGAGCGTTTTGAGGCCTATGGTGGAAAAGGAAATATCTTCACATAAAACCTAGACAGAAGCATTCTTTGAAACTTCTTTATGATGTGTGCCTTCACCTCACAGAGTTGAACCTTCCTTTTCATGGAGCAGATTGGAAAGAGTCTCTTTGCAGCATCTGCAAGTGCATATTTGGAGCCCATTCAGGCCTTCGTTGGAAACGGGAATATCTTCCCATAAAAACTAAACAGAAGCGTTCTGTGAAACTGCTTTGTGTAGTATGAATCCAACTCACAGAGTTCAACACTTCTTTTCAAAGAGCAGTTTTGAAACACTCTTTTTGTAGAATCTGCAAGTGTTCATTTGGAGCGCTTTGAGGCCTATGGTGGAAAAGGAAATATCTTCACTTGTAAACCAGGCAGAAGCATTCTCAGAAACCTCTTTATGATGTGGGCATTCAACTCGGAGAGAGAAGCCTTCCTTTTGATAGAGCAGTTTTGAAACTCTGTTTTTGCAGCATCTGCAAGTGGATATTTGGAGCCCCTTCAGGCCTTCGTTGGAAACGGGAATATCTTCCCATAAAAACTAAACAGAAGCGTTCTGTGAAACTGCTTTGTGTAGTATGAATCCAACTCACAGAGTTGAACACTTCTTTTCAAAGAGCAGTTTTGAAACACTCTTTTTGTAGAATCTGCAAGTGTTCATTTGGAGCGCTTTGAGGCCTATGGTGGAAAAGGAAACATCTTCACTTGTAAACCAGGCAGAAGCATTCTCAGAAACCTCTTTATGATGTGTGCATTCAACTCGGAGAGAGAAGCCTTCCTTTTGATAGAGCAGTTTTGAAACTCTGTTTTTGCAGCATCTGCAAGTGGATATTTGGAGCCCCTTCAGGCCTTCGTTGGAAACGGGAATATCTTCCCATAAAAACTAAACAGAAGCGTTCTGTGAAACTGCTTTGTGTAGTATGAATCCAACTCACAGAGTTGAACACTTCTTTTCAAAGAGCAGTTTTGAAACACTCTCTTTGTAGAATCTGCAAGTGTTCATTTGGAGCGCTTTGAGGCCTATGGTGGAAAAGGAAATATCTTCACATAAAACCTAGACAGAAGCATTCTTTGAAACTTTTTTATGATGTGTGCCTTCAACTCACAGAGTTGAACCTTCCTTTTCATGGAGCAGTTTGGAAAGAGTCTTTTTGCAGCATCTGCAAGTGGATATTTGGAGCCCTTTCAGGCCTTCGTTGGAAACGGGAATATCTTCCCATAAAAACTAAACAGAAGCGTTCTGTGAAACTGCTTTGTGTAGTATGAATCCAACTCACAGAGTTGAACACTTCTTTTGAAAGAGCAGTTTTGAAACACTCTTTTTGTAGAATCTGCAAGTTTTCATTTGGAGTGCTTTGAGGCCTATGGTGGAAAAGGAAATATCTTCACAGAAAACCTAGACAGAAGCATTCTTTGAAACTTCTTTATGATGTGTGCATTCAACTCACAGAGTTGAACCTTCCTTTTCATGGAGAGGTTTGGAAAGAGTCTTTTTGCAGCATCTGCAAGTGGATATTTGGAGCTCTTTCAGGTCTTCGTTAGAAACGGGAATATCTTCCCATAAAAACTGGACAGAAGCATTCTCACAAACTGCTTTGTGATGTGTGTGTTTAACTCACATAGTTGAACCTTTCCTTTGCTAGAGCAGTTTTGAAACACTCTTTTTGTAGAATCTGCAAGTGTTCATTTGGAGCGCTTTGAGGCCTATGGTGGAAAAGGAAATATCTTCACTTGTAAACCAGGCAGAAGCATTCTCAGAAACCTCTTTATGATGTGTGCATTCAACTCGGAGAGAGAAGCCTTCCTTTTGATAGAGCAGTTTTGAAACTCTGTTTTTGCAGCATCTGCAAGTGGATATTTGGAGCCCCTTCAGGCCTTCGTTGGAAACGGGAATATCTTCCCATAAAAACTAAACAGAAGCGTTCTGTGAAACTGCTTTGTGTAGTATGAATCCAACTCACAGAGTTGAACACTTCTTTTCAAAGAGCAGTTTTGAAACACTCTTTTTGTAGAATCTGCAAGTGTTCATTTGGAGCGTTTTGAGGCCTATGGTGGAAAAGGAAATATCTTCACATAAAACCTAGACAGAAGCATTCTTTGAAACTTCTTTATGATATGTGCCTTCACCTCACAGAGTTGAACCTTCCTTTTCATGGAGCAGTTTGGAAAGAGTCTCTTTGCAGCATCTGCAAGTGGATATTTGGAGCCGTTTCAGGCCTTCGTTGGAAACGGGAATATCTTCCCATAAAAACTAAACAGAAGCGTTCTGTGAAACTGCTTTGTGTACTATGAATCCAACTCACAGAGTTGAACACTTCTTTTGAAAGAGCAGTTTTGAAACACTCTTTTTGTAGAATCTGCAAGTGTTCATTTGGAGCGCTTTGAGGCCTATGGTGGAAAAGGAAACATCTTCACTTGTAAACCAGGCAGAAGCATTCTCAGAAACCTCTTTATGATGTGTGCATTCAACTCGGAGAGAGAAGCCTTCCTTTTGATAGAGCAGTTTTGAAACTCTGTTTTTGCAGCATCTGCAAGTGGATATTTGGAGCCCCTTCAAGCCTTCGTTGGAAACGGGAATATCTTCCCATAAAAACTAAACAGAAGCGTTCTGTGAAACTGCTTTGTGTAGTATGAATCCAACTCACAGAGTTGAACACTTCTTTTCAAAGAGCAGTTTTGAAACACTCTTTTTGTAGAATCTGCAAGTGTTCATTTGGAGCGTTTTGAGGCCTACGGTGGAAAAGGAAATATCTTCACATAAAACCTAGACAGAAGCATTCTTTGAAACTTCTTTATGATGTGTGCCTTCACCTCACAGAGTTGAACCTTCCTTTTCATGGAGCAGTTTGGAAAGAGTCTCTTTGCAGCATCTGCAAGTGGATATTTGGAGCCCTTTCAGGCCTTCGTTGGAAACGGGAATATCTTCCCATAAAAACTAAACAGAAGCGTTCTGTGAAACTGCTTTGTGTAGTATGAATCCAACTCACAGAGTTGAACACTTCTTTTCAAAGAGCAGTTTTGAAACACTCTTTTTGTAGAATCTGCAAGTGTTCATTTGGAGCGCTTTGAGGCCTATGGTGGAAAAGGAAATATCTTCCCTTGTAAACCAGGCAGAAGCATTCTCAGAAACCTCTTTATGATGTGTGCATTCAACTCGGAGAGAGAAGCCTTCCTTTTGATAGAGCTGTTTTGAAACTCTGTTTTTGCAGCATCTGCAAGTGGATATTTGGAGCCCCTTCAGGCCTTCGTTGGAAACGGGAATATCTTCCCATAAAAACTAAACAGAAGCGTTCTGTGAAACTGCTTTGTGTAGTATGAATCCAACTCACAGAGTTGAACACTTCTTTTCAAAGAGCAGTTTTGAAACACTCTTTTTGTAGAATCTGCCAGGGTTCATTTGGAGCGTTTTGAGGCCTATGGTGGAAAAGGAAATATCTTCACATAAAACCTAGACAGAAGCATTCTTTGAAACTTCTTTATGATGTGTGCCTTCACCTCACAGAGATGAACCTTCCTTTTCATGGAGCAGTTTGGAAAGAGTCTCTTTGCAGCATCTGCAAGTGGATATTTGGAGCCCTTTCAGGCCTTCGTTGGAAACGGGAATATCTTCCCATAAAAATTAAACAGATGCGTTCTGTGAAACTGCTTTGTGTAGTATGAATCCAACTCACAGAGTTCAACACTTCTTTTCAAAGAGCAGTTTTGAAACACTCTCTTTGTAGAATCTGCAAGTGTTCAATTGGAACGCTTTGAGGCCTATGGTGGAAAAGGAAATATCTTCACTTGTAAACCAGGCAGAAGCATTCTCAGAAACCTCTTTAGGATGTGTGCATTCAACTCGGAGAGAGAATCCTTCCTTTTGATAGAGCAGTTTTGAAACTCTGTTTTTGCAGCATCTGCAAGTGGATATTTGGAGCCCCTTCAGTCCTTAGTTGGAAACGGGAATATCTTCCCATAAAAACTAAACAGAAGCGTTCTGTGAAACTGCTTTGTGTAGTATGAATCCAACTCACAGAGTTGAACACTTCTTTTCAAAGAGCAGTTTTGAAACACTCTTTTTGTAGAATCTGCAAGTTTTCATTTGGAGCGTTTTGAGGCCTACGGTGGAAAAGGAAATATCTTCACATAAAACCTAGACAGAAGCATTCTTTGAAACTTCTTTATGATGTGTGCCTTCACCTCACAGAGTTGAACCTTCCTTTTCATGGAGCAGTTTGGAAAGAGTCTCTTTGCAGCATCTGCAAGTGGATATTTGGAGCCCTTTCAGGCCTTCGTTGGAAACGGGAATATCTTCCCATAAAAATTAAACAGAAGTGTTCTGTGAAACTGCTTTGTGTAGTATGAATCCAACTCACAGAGTTCAACACTTCTTTTCAAAGAGCAGTTTTGAAACACTCTCTTTGTAGAATCTGCAAGTGTTCATTTGGAGCGCTTTGAGGCCTATGGTGGAAAAGGAAATATCTTCACTTGTAAACCAGGCAGAAGCATTCTCAGAAACCTCTTTATGATGTGTGCATTCAACTCGGAGAGAGAAGCCTTCCTTTTGATAGAGCAGTTTTGAAACTCTGTTTTTGCAGCATCTGCAAGTGGATATTTGGAGCCCCTTCAGGCCTTCGTTGGAAACGGGAATATCTTCCCATAAAAACTAAACAGAAGCGTTCTGTGAAACTGCTTTGTGTAGTATGAATCCAACTCACAGAATTGAACACTTCTTTTCAAAGAGCAGTTTTGAAACACTCTTTTTGTAGAATCTGCAAGTGTTCATTTGGAGCGCTTTGAGGCCTCTGGTGGAAAAGGAAATATCTTCACTTGTAAACCAGGCAGAAGCATTCTCAGAAACCTCTTTATGATGTGTGCATTCAACTCGGAGAGAGAAGCCTTCCTTTTGATAGAGCAGTTTTGAAACTCTGTTTTTGCAGCATCTGCAAGTGGATATTTGGAGCCCCTTCAGGCCTTCGTTGGAAACGGGAATATCTTCCCATAAAAACTAAACAGAAGCGTTCTGTGAAACTGCTTTGTGTAGTATGGATCCAACTCACAGAGTTCAACACTTCTTTTCAAAGAGCAGTTTTGAAACACTCTTTTTGTAGAATCTGCAAGTGTTCATTTGGAGCGTTTTGAGGCCTATGGTGGAAAAGGAAATATCTTCACATAAAACCTAGACAGAAGCATTCTTTGAAACTTCTTTATGATGTGTGCCTTCACCTCACAGAGTTGAACCTTCCTTTTCATGGAGCAGATTGGAAAGAGTCTCTTTGCAGCATCTGCAAGTGCATATTTGGAGCCCATTCAGGCCTTCGTTGGAAACGGGAATATCTTCCCATAAAAACTAAACAGAAGCGTTCTGTGAAACTGCTTTGTGTAGTATGAATCCAACTCACAGAGTTCAACACTTCTTTTCAAAGAGCAGTTTTGAAACACTCTTTTTGTAGAATCTGCAAGGGTTCATTTTGAGCGCTTTGAGGCCTATGGTGGAAAAGGAAATATCTTCACTTGTAAACCAGGCAGAAGCATTCTCAGAAACCTCTTTATGATGTGGGCATTCAACTCGGAGAGAGAAGCCTTCCTTTTGATAGAGCAGTTTTGAAACTCTGTTTTGGCAGCATCTGCAAGTGGATATTTGGAGCCCCTTCAGGCCTTCGTTGGAAACGGGAATATCTTCCCATAAAAACTAAACAGAAGCGTTCTGTGAAACTGCTTTGTGTAGTATGGATCCAACTCACAGAGTTCAACACTTCTTTTCAAAGAGCAGTTTTGAAACACTCTTTTTGTAGAATCTGCAAGTGTTCATTTGGAGCGTTTTGAGGCCTATGGTGGAAAAGGAAATATCTTCACATAAAACCTAGACAGAAGCATTCTTTGAAACTTCTTTATGATGTGTGCCTTCACCTCACAGAGTTGAACCTTCCTTTTCATGGAGCAGATTGGAAAGAGTCTCTTTGCAGCATCTGCAAGTGCATATTTGGAGCCCATTCAGGCCTTCGTTGGAAACGGGAATATCTTCCCATAAAAACTAAACAGAAGCGTTCTGTGAAACTGCTTTGTGTAGTATGAATCCAACTCACAGAGTTGAACACTTCTTTTCAAAGAGCAGTTTTGAAACACTCTTTTTGTAGAATCTGCAAGTGTTCATTTGGAGCGCTTTGAGGCCTATGGTGGAAAAGGAAACATCTTCACTTGTAAACCAGGCAGAAGCATTCTCAGAAACCTCTTTATGATGTGTGCATTCAACTCGGAGAGAGAAGCCTTCCTTTTGATAGAGCAGTTTTGAAACTCTGTTTTTGCAGCATCTGCAAGTGGATATTTGGAGCCCCTTCAGGCCTTCGTTGGAAACGGGAATATCTTCCCATAAAAACTAAACAGAAGCGTTCTGTGAAACTGCTTTGTGTAGTATGAATCCAACTCACAGAGTTGAACACTTCTTTTCAAAGAGCAGTTTTGAAACACTCTCTTTGTAGAATCTGCAAGTGTTCATTTGGAGCGCTTTGAGGCCTATGGTGGAAAAGGAAATATCTCCACATAAAACCTAGACAGAAGCATTCTTTGAAACTTTTTTATGATGTGTGCCTTCAACTCACAGAGTTGAACCTTCCTTTTCATGGAGCAGTTTGGAAAGAGTCTCTTTGCAGCATCTGCAAGTGGATATTTGGAGCCCTTTCAGGCCTTCGTTGGAAACGGGAATATCTTCCCATAAAAACTAAACAGAAGCGTTCTGTGAAACTGCTTTGTGTAGTATGAATCCAACTCACAGAGTTGAACACTTCTTTTGAAAGAGCAGTTTTGAAACACTCTTTTTGTAGAATCTGCAAGTGTTCATTTGGAGCGCTTTGAGGCCTATGGTGGAAAAGGAAATATCTTCACTTGTAAACCAGGCAGAAGCATTCTCAGAAACCTCTTTATGATGTGTGCATTCAACTCGGAGAGAGAAGCCTTCCTTTTGATAGAGCAGTTTTGAAACTCTGTTTTTGCAGCATCTGCAAGTGGATATTTGGAGCCCCTTCAGGCCTTCGTTGGAAACGGGAATATCTTCCCATCAAAACTAAACAGAAGCGTTCTGTGAAACTGCTTTGTGTAGTATGGATCCAACTCACAGAGTTCAACACTTCTTTTCAAAGAGCAGTTTTGAAACACTCTTTTTGTAGAATCTGCAAGTGTTCATTTGGAGCGTTTTGAGGCCTATGGTGGAAAACGAAATATCTTCACATAAAACCTAGACAGAAGCATTCTTTGAAACTTCTTTATGATGTGTGCCTTCACCTCACAGAGTTGAACCTTCCTTTTCATGGAGCAGATTGGAAAGAGTCTCTTTGCAGCATCTGCAAGTGCATATTTGGAGCCCATTCAGGCCTTCGTTGGAAACGGGAATATCTTCCCATAAAAACTAAACAGAAGCGTTCTGTGAAACTGCTTTGTGTAGTATGAATCCAACTCACAGAGTTCAACACTTCTTTTCAAAGAGCAGTTTTGAAACACTCTTTTTGTAGAATCTGCAAGTGTTCATTTGGAGCGCTTTGAGGCCTATGGTGGAAAAGGAAATATCTTCACTTGTAAACCAGGCAGAAGCATTCTCAGAAACCTCTTTATGATGTGGGCATTCAACTCGGAGAGAGAAGCCTTCCTTTTGATAGAGCAGTTTTGAAACTCTGTTTTTGCAGCATCTGCAAGTGGATATTTGGAGCCCCTTCAGGCCTTCGTTGGAAACGGGAATATCTTCCCATAAAAACTAAACAGAAGCGTTCTGTGAAACTGCTTTGTGTAGTATGAATCCAACTCACAGAGTTGAACACTTCTTTTCAAAGAGCAGTTTTGAAACACTCTTTTTGTAGAATCTGCAAGTGTTCATTTGGAGCGCTTTGAGGCCTATGGTGGAAAAGGAAACATCTTCACTTGTAAACCAGGCAGAAGCATTCTCAGAAACCTCTTTATGATGTGTGCATTCAACTCGGAGAGAGAAGCCTTCCTTTTGATAGAGCAGTTTTGAAACTCTGTTTTTGCAGCATCTGCAAGTGGATATTTGGAGCCCCTTCAGGCCTTCGTTGGAAACGGGAATATCTTCCCATAAAAACTAAACAGAAGCGTTCTGTGAAACTGCTTTGTGTAGTATGAATCCAACTCACAGAGTTGAACACTTCTTTTCAAAGAGCAGTTTTGAAACACTCTCTTTGTAGAATCTGCAAGTGTTCATTTGGAGCGCTTTGAGGCCTATGGTGGAAAAGGAAATATCTTCACATAAAACCTAGACAGAAGCATTCTTTGAAACTTTTTTATGATGTGTGCCTTCAACTCACAGAGTTGAACCTTCCTTTTCATGGAGCAGTTTGGAAAGAGTCTTTTTGCAGCATCTGCAAGTGGATATTTGGAGCCCTTTCAGGCCTTCGTTGGAAACGGGAATATCTTCCCATAAAAACTAAACAGAAGCGTTCTGTGAAACTGCTTTGTGTAGTATGAATCCAACTCACAGAGTTGAACACTTCTTTTGAAAGAGCAGTTTTGAAACACTCTTTTTGTAGAATCTGCAAGTTTTCATTTGGAGTGCTTTGAGGCCTATGGTGGAAAAGGAAATATCTTCACAGAAAACCTAGACAGAAGCATTCTTTGAAACTTCTTTATGATGTGTGCATTCAACTCACAGAGTTGAACCTTCCTTTTCATGGAGAGGTTTGGAAAGAGTCTTTTTGCAGCATCTGCAAGTGGATATTTGGAGCTCTTTCAGGTCTTCGTTAGAAACGGGAATATCTTCCCATAAAAACTGGACAGAAGCATTCTCACAAACTGCTTTGTGATGTGTGTGTTTAACTCACATAGTTGAACCTTTCCTTTGCTAGAGCAGTTTTGAAACACTCTTTTTGTAGAATCTACAAGTGTTCATTTGGAGCGCTTTGAGGCCTATGGTGGAAAAGGAAATATCTTCACTTGCAAACCAGGCAGAAGCATTCTCAGAAACCTCTTTATGATGTGTGCATTCAACTCGGAGAGAGAAGCCTTCCTTTTGATAGAGCAGTATTGAAACTCTGTTTTTGCAGCATCTGCAAGTGGATATTTGGAGCCCCTTCAGGCCTTCGTTGGAAACGGGAATATCTTCCCATGAAAACTAAACAGAAGCGTTCTGTGAAACTGCTTTGTGTAGTATGAATCCAACTCACAGAGTTGAACACTTCTTTTCAAAGAGCAGTTTTGAAACACTCTTTTTGTAGAATCTGCAAGTGTTCATTTGGAGCGTTTTGAGGCCTATGGTGGAAAAGGAAATATGTTCACATAAAACCTAGACAGAAGCATTCTTTGAAACTTCTTTATGATATGTGCCTTCACCTCACAGAGTTGAACCTTCCTTTTCATGGAGCAGTTTGGAAAGAGTCTCTTTGCAGCATCTGCAAGTGGATATTTGGAGCCCCTTCAGGCCTTCGTTGGAAACGGGAATATCTTCCCATAAAAACTAAACAGAAGCGTTCTGTGAAACTGCTTTGTGTAGTATGAATCCAACTCACAGAGTTGAACACTTCTTTTCAAAGAGCAGTTTTGAAACACTCTTTTTGTAGAATCTGCAAGTGTTCATTTGGAGCGTTTTGAGGCCTATGGTGGAAAAGGAAATATCTTCACATAAAACCTAGACAGAAGCATTCTTTGAAACTTCTTTATGATGTGTGCCTTCACCTCACAGAGTTGAACCTTCCTTTTCATGGAGCAGTTTGGAAAGAGTCTCTTTGCAGCATCTGCAAGTGGATATTTGGAGCCCTTTCAGGCCTTCGTTGGAAACGGGAATATCTTCCCATAAAAACTAAACAGAAGCGTTCTGTGAAACTGCTTTGTGTAGTATGAATCCAACTCACAGAGTTGAACACTTCTTTTGAAAGAGCAGTTTTGAAACACTCTTTTTGTAGAATCTGCAAGTGTTCATTTGGAGCGCTTTGAGGCCTATGGTGGAAAAGGAAATATCTTCACTTGTAAACCAGGCAGAAGCATTCTCAGAAACCTCTTTATGATGTGTGCATTCAACTCGGAGAGAGAAGCCTTCCTTTTGATAGAGCAGTTTTGAAACTCTGTTTTTGCAGCATCTGCAAGTGGATATTTGGAGCCCCTTCAGGCCTTCGTTGGAAACGGGAATATCTTCCCATAAAAACTAAACAGAAGCGTTCTGTGAAACTGCTTTGTGTAGTATGGATCCAACTCACAGAGTTCAACACTTCTTTTCAAAGAGCAGTTTTGAAACACTCTTTTTGTAGAATCTGCAAGTGTTCATTTGGAGCGTTTTGAGGCCTATGGTGGAAAAGGAAATATCTTCACATAAAACCTAGACAGAAGCATTCTTTGAAACTTCTTTATGATGTGTGCCTTCACCTCACAGAGTTGAACCTTCCTTTTCATGGAGCAGATTGGAAAGAGTCTCTTTGCAGCATCTGCAAGTGCATATTTGGAGCCCATTCAGGCCTTCGTTGGAAACGGGAATATCTTCCCATAAAAACTAAACAGAAGCGTTCTGTGAAACTGCTTTGTGTAGTATGAATCCAACTCACAGAGTTCAACACTTCTTTTCAAAGAGCAGTTTTGAAACACTCTTTTTGTAGAATCTGCAAGTGTTCATTTGGAGCGCTTTGAGGCCTATGGTGGAAAAGGAAATATCTTCACTTGTAAACCAGGCAGAAGCATTCTCAGAAACCTCTTTATGATGTGGGCATTCAACTCGGAGAGAGAAGCCTTCCTTTTGATAGAGCAGTTTTGAAACTCTGTTTTTGCAGCATCTGCAAGTGGATATTTGGAGCCCCTTCAGGCCTTCGTTGGAAACGGGAATATCTTCCCATAAAAACTAAACAGAAGCGTTCTGTGAAACTGCTTTGTGTAGTATGAATCCAACTCACAGAGTTGAACACTTCTTTTCAAAGAGCAGTTTTGAAACACTCTTTTTGTAGAATCTGCAAGTGTTCATTTGGAGCGCTTTGAGGCCTATGGTGGAAAAGGAAACATCTTCACTTGTAAACCAGGCAGAAGCATTCTCAGAAACCTCTTTATGATGTGTGCATTCAACTCGGAGAGAGAAGCCTTCCTTTTGATAGAGCAGTTTTGAAACTCTGTTTTTGCAGCATCTGCAAGTGGATATTTGGAGCCCCTTCAGGCCTTCGTTGGAAACGGGAATATCTTCCCATAAAAACTAAACAGAAGCGTTCTGTGAAACTGCTTTGTGTAGTATGAATCCAACTCACAGAGTTGAACACTTCTTTTCAAAGAGCAGTTTTGAAACACTCTCTTTGTAGAATCTGCAAGTGTTCATTTGGAGCGCTTTGAGGCCTATGGTGGAAAAGGAAATATCTTCACATAAAACCTAGACAGAAGCATTCTTTGAAACTTTTTTATGATGTGTGCCTTCAACTCACAGAGTTGAACCTTCCTTTTCATGGAGCAGTTTGGAAAGAGTCTCTTTGCAGCATCTGCAAGTGGATATTTGGAGCCCTTTCAGGCCTTCGTTGGAAACGGGAATATCTTCCCATAAAAACTAAACAGAAGCGTTCTGTGAAACTGCTTTGTGTAGTATGAATCCAACTCACAGAGTTGAACACTTCTTTTGAAAGAGCAGTTTTGAAACACTCTTTTTGTAGAATCTGCAAGTGTTCATTTGGAGCGCTTTGAGGCCTATGGTGGAAAAGGAAATATCTTCACTTGTAAACCAGGCAGAAGCATTCTCAGAAACCTCTTTATGATGTGTGCATTCAACTCGGAGAGAGAAGCCTTCCTTTTGATAGAGCAGTTTTGAAACTCTGTTTTTGCAGCATCTGCAAGTGGATATTTGGAGCCCCTTCAGGCCTTCGTTGGAAACGGGAATATCTTCCCATCAAAACTAAACAGAAGCGTTCTGTGAAACTGCTTTGTGTAGTATGGATCCAACTCACAGAGTTCAACACTTCTTTTCAAAGAGCAGTTTTGAAACACTCTTTTTGTAGAATCTGCAAGTGTTCATTTGGAGCGTTTTGAGGCCTATGGTGGAAAAGGAAATATCTTCACATAAAACCTAGACAGAAGCATTCTTTGAAACTTCTTTATGATGTGTGCCTTCACCTCACAGAGTTGAACCTTCCTTTTCATGGAGCAGATTGGAAAGAGTCTCTTTGCAGCATCTGCAAGTGCATATTTGGAGCCCATTCAGGCCTTCGTTGGAAACGGGAATATCTTCCCATAAAAACTAAACAGAAGCGTTCTGTGAAACTGCTTTGTGTAGTATGAATCCAACTCACAGAGTTCAACACTTCTTTTCAAAGAGCAGTTTTGAAACACTCTTTTTGTAGAATCTGCAAGTGTTCATTTGGAGCGCTTTGAGGCCTATGGTGGAAAAGGAAATATCTTCACTTGTAAACCAGGCAGAAGCATTCTCAGAAACCTCTTTATGATGTGGGCATTCAACTCGGAGAGAGAAGCCTTCCTTTTGATAGAGCAGTTTTGAAACTCTGTTTTTGCAGCATCTGCAAGTGGATATTTGGAGCCCCTTCAGGCCTTCGTTGGAAACGGGAATATCTTCCCATAAAAACTAAACAGAAGCGTTCTGTGAAACTGCTTTGTGTAGTATGAATCCAACTCACAGAGTTGAACACTTCTTTTCAAAGAGCAGTTTTGAAACACTCTTTTTGTAGAATCTGCAAGTGTTCATTTGGAGCGCTTTGAGGCCTATGGTGGAAAAGGAAACATCTTCACTTGTAAACCAGGCAGAAGCATTCTCAGAAACCTCTTTATGATGTGTGCATTCAACTCGGAGAGAGAAGCCTTCCTTTTGATAGAGCAGTTTTGAAACTCTGTTTTTGCAGCATCTGCAAGTGGATATTTGGAGCCCCTTCAGGCCTTCGTTGGAAACGGGAATATCTTCCCATAAAAACTAAACAGAAGCGTTCTGTGAAACTGCTTTGTGTAGTATGAATCCAACTCACAGAGTTGAACACTTCTTTTCAAAGAGCAGTTTTGAAACACTCTCTTTGTAGAATCTGCAAGTGTTCATTTGGAGCGCTTTGAGGCCTATGGTGGAAAAGGAAATATCTTCACATAAAACCTAGACAGAAGCATTCTTTGAAACTTTTTTATGATGTGTGCCTTCAACTCACAGAGTTGAACCTTCCTTTTCATGGAGCAGTTTGGAAAGAGTCTTTTTGCAGCATCTGCAAGTGGATATTTGGAGCCCTTTCAGGCCTTCGTTGGAAACGGGAATATCTTCCCATAAAAACTAAACAGAAGCGTTCTGTGAAACTGCTTTGTGTAGTATGAATCCAACTCACAGAGTTGAACACTTCTTTTGAAAGAGCAGTTTTGAAACACTCTTTTTGTAGAATCTGCAAGTTTTCATTTGGAGTGCTTTGAGGCCTATGGTGGAAAAGGAAATATCTTCACAGAAAACCTAGACAGAAGCATTCTTTGAAACTTCTTTATGATGTGTGCATTCAACTCACAGAGTTGAACCTTCCTTTTCATGGAGAGGTTTGGAAAGAGTCTTTTTGCAGCATCTGCAAGTGGATATTTGGAGCTCTTTCAGGTCTTCGTTAGAAACGGGAATATCTTCCCATAAAAACTGGACAGAAGCATTCTCACAAACTGCTTTGTGATGTGTGTGTTTAACTCACATAGTTGAACCTTTCCTTTGCTAGAGCAGTTTTGAAACACTCTTTTTGTAGAATCTACAAGTGTTCATTTGGAGCGCTTTGAGGCCTATGGTGGAAAAGGAAATATCTTCACTTGCAAACCAGGCAGAAGCATTCTCAGAAACCTCTTTATGATGTGTGCATTCAACTCGGAGAGAGAAGCCTTCCTTTGATAGAGCAGTATTGAAACTCTGTTTTTGCAGCATCTGCAAGTGGATATTTGGAGCCCCTTCAGGCCTTCGTTGGAAACGGGAATATCTTCCCATGAAAACTAAACAGAAGCGTTCTGTGAAACTGCTTTGTGTAGTATGAATCCAACTCACAGAGTTGAACACTTCTTTTCAAAGAGCAGTTTTGAAACACTCTTTTTGTAGAATCTGCAAGTGTTCATTTGGAGCGTTTTGAGGCCTATGGTGGAAAAGGAAATATGTTCACATAAAACCTAGACAGAAGCATTCTTTGAAACTTCTTTATGATATGTGCCTTCACCTCACAGAGTTGAACCTTCCTTTTCATGGAGCAGTTTGGAAAGAGTCTCTTTGCAGCATCTGCAAGTGGATATTTGGAGCCCCTTCAGGCCTTCGTTGGAAACGGGAATATCTTCCCATAAAAACTAAACAGAAGCGTTCTGTGAAACTGCTTTGTGTAGTATGAATCCAACTCACAGAGTTGAACACTTCTTTTCAAAGAGCAGTTTTGAAACACTCTCTTTGTAGAATCTGCAAGTGTTCATTTGGAGCGCTTTGAGGCCTATGGTGGAAAAGGAAATATCTTCACATAAAACCTAGACAGAAGCATTCTTTGAAACTTTTTTATGATGTGTGCCTTCAACTCACAGAGTTGAACCTTCCTTTTCATGGAGCAGTTTGGAAAGAGTCTTTTTGCAGCATCTGCAAGTGGATATTTGGAGCCCTTTCAGGCCTTCGTTGGAAACGGGAATATCTTCCCATAAAAACTAAACAGAAGCGTTCTGTGAAACTGCTTTGTGTAGTATGAATCCAACTCACAGTGTTGAACACTTCTTTTGAAAGAGCAGTTTTGAAACACTCTTTTTGTAGAATCTGCAAGTTTTCATTTGGAGTGCTTTGAGGCCTATGGTGGAAAAGGAAATATCTTCACAGAAAACCTAGACAGAAGCATTCTTTGAAACTTCTTTATGATGTGTGCATTCAACTCACAGAGTTGAACCTTCCTTTTCATGGAGAGGTTTGGAAAGAGTCTTTTTGCAGCATCTGCAAGTGGATATTTGGAGCTCTTTCAGGTCTTCGTTAGAAACGGGAATATCTTCCCATAAAAACTGGACAGAAGCATTCTCACAAACTGCTTTGTGATGTGTGTGTTTAACTCACATAGTTGAACCTTTCCTTTGCTAGAGCAGTTTTGAAACACTCTTTTTGTAGAATCTACAAGTGTTCATTTGGAGCGCTTTGAGGCCTATGGTGGAAAAGGAAATATCTTCACTTGCAAACCAGGCAGAAGCATTCTCAGAAACCTCTTTATGATGTGTGCATTCAACTCGGAGAGAGAAGCCTTCCTTTTGATAGAGCAGTATTGAAACTCTGTTTTTGCAGCATCTGCAAGTGGATATTTGGAGCCCCTTCAGGCCTTCGTTGGAAACGGGAATATCTTCCCATGAAAACTAAACAGAAGCGTTCTGTGAAACTGCTTTGTGTAGTATGAATCCAACTCACAGAGTTGAAAACTTCTTTTCAAAGAGCAGTTTTGAAACACTCTTTTTGTAGAATCTGCAAGTGTTCATTTGGAGCGTTTTGAGGCCTATGGTGGAAAAGGAAATATGTTCACATAAAACCTAGACAGAAGCATTCTTTGAAACTTCTTTATGATATGTGCCTTCACCTCACAGAGTTGAACCTTCCTTTTCATGGAGCAGTTTGGAAAGAGTCTCTTTGCAGCATCTGCAAGTGGATATTTGGAGCCCCTTCAGGCCTTCGTTGGAAACGGGAATATCTTCCCATAAAAACTAAACAGAAGCGTTCTGTGAAACTGCTTTGTGTAGTATGAATCCAACTCACAGAGTTGAACACTTCTTTTCAAAGAGCAGTTTTGAAACACTCTTTTTGTAGAATCTGCAAGTGTTCATTTGGAGCGCTTTGAGGCCTATGGTGGAAAAGGAAACATCTTCACTTGTAAACCAGGCAGAAGCATTCTCAGAAACCTCTTTATGATGTGTGCATTCAACTCGGAGAGAGAAGCCTTCCTTTTGATAGAGCAGTTTTGAAACTCTGTTTTTGCAGCATCTGCAAGTGGATATTTGGAGCCCCTTCAGGCCTTCGTTGGAAACGGGAATATCTTCCCATAAAAACTAAACAGAAGCGTTCTGTGAAACTGCTTTGTGTAGTATGAATCCAACTCACAGAGTTGAACACTTCTTTTCAAAGAGCAGTTTTGAAACACTCTCTTTGTAGAATCTGCAAGTGTTCATTTGGAGCGCTTTGAGGCCTATGGTGGAAAAGGGAATATCTTCACATAAAACCTAGACAGAAGCATTCTTTGAAACTTTTTTATGATGTGTGCCTTCAACTCACAGAGTTGAACCTTCCTTTTCATGGAGCAGTTTGGAAAGAGTCTTTTTGCAGCATCTGCAAGTGGATATTTGGAGCCCTTTCAGGCCTTCGTTGGAAACGGGAATATCTTCCCATAAAAACTAAACAGAAGCGTTCTGTGAAACTGCTTTGTGTAGTATGAATCCAACTCACAGAGTTGAACACTTCTTTTGAAAGAGCAGTTTTGAAACACTCTTTTTGTAGAATCTGCAAGTTTTCATTTGGAGTGCTTTGAGGCCTATGGTGGAAAAGGAAATATCTTCACAGAAAACCTAGACAGAAGCATTCTTTGAAACTTCTTTATGATGTGTGCATTCAACTCACAGAGTTGAACCTTCCTTTTCATGGAGAGGTTTGGAAAGAGTCTTTTTGCAGCATCTGCAAGTGGATATTTGGAGCTCTTTCAGCTCTTCGTTAGAAACGGGAATATCTTCCCATAAAAACTGGACAGAAGCATTCTCACAAACTGCTTTGTGATGTGTGTGTTTAACTCACATAGTTGAACCTTTCCTTTGCTAGAGCAGTTTTGAAACACTCTTTTTGTAGAATCTGCAAGTGTTCATTTGGAGCGCTTTGAGGCCTATGGTGGAAAAGGAAATATCTTCACTTGTAAACCAGGCAGAAGCATTCTCAGAAACCTCTTTATGATGTGTGCATTCAACTCGGAGAGAGAAGCCTTCCTTTTGATAGAGCAGTTTTGAAACTCTGTTTTTGCAGCATCTGCAAGTGGATATTTGGAGCCCCTTCAGGCCTTCGTTGGAAACGGGAATATCTTCCCATAAAAACTAAACAGAAGCGTTCTGTGAAACTGCTTTGTGTAGTATGAATCCAACTCACAGAGTTGAACACTTCTTTTCAAAGAGCAGTTTTGAAACACTCTTTTTGTAGAATCTGCAAGTGTTCATTTGGAGCGTTTTGAGGCCTATGGTGGAAAAGGAAATATC
Source organism: Pongo pygmaeus (assembly GCF_028885625.2). Lineage (NCBI taxonomy): Eukaryota > Metazoa > Chordata > Mammalia > Primates > Hominidae > Pongo > Pongo pygmaeus. The sequence goes on from NC_072393.2 coordinate 30,986,145, forward strand.
TTCACATAAAACCTAGACAGAAGCATTCTTTGAAACTTCTTTATGATATGTGCCTTCACCTCACAGAGTTGAACCTTCCTTTTCATGGAGCAGTTTGGAAAGAGTCTCTTTGCAGCATCTGCAAGTGGATATTTTGAGCCGTTTCAGGCCTTCGTTGGAAACGGGAATATCTTCCCATAAAAACTAAACAGAAGCGTTCTGTGAAACTGCTTTGTGTACTATGAATCCAACTCACAGAGTTGAACACTTCTTTTGAAAGAGCAGTTTTGAAACACTCTTTTTGTAGAATCTGCAAGTGTTCATTTGGAGCGCTTTGAGGCCTATGGTGGAAAAGGAAACATCTTCACTTGTAAACCAGGCAGAAGCATTCTCAGAAACCTCTTTATGATGTGTGCATTCAACTCGGAGAGAGAAGCCTTCCTTTTGATAGAGCAGTTTTGAAACTCTGTTTTTGCAGCATCTGCAAGTGGATATTTGGAGCCCCTTCAAGCCTTCGTTGGAAACGGGAATATCTTCCCATAAAAACTAAACAGAAGCGTTCTGTGAAACTGCTTTGTGTAGTATGAATCCAACTCACAGAGTTGAACACTTCTTTTCAAAGAGCAGTTTTGAAACACTCTTTTTGTAGAATCTGCAAGTGTTCATTTGGAGCGTTTTGAGGCCTATGGTGGAAAAGGAAATATCTTCACATAAAACCTAGACAGAAGCATTCTTTGAAACTTCTTTATGATGTGTGCCTTCACCTCACAGAGTTGAACCTTCCTTTTCATGGAGCAGTTTGGAAAGAGTCTCTTTGCAGCATCTGCAAGTGGATATTTGGAGCCCTTTCAGGCCTTCGTTGGAAACGGGAATATCTTCCCATAAAAACTAAACAGAAGCGTTCTGTGAAACTGCTTTGTGTAGTATGAATCCAACTCACAGAGTTGAACACTTCTTTTGAAAGAGCAGTTTTGAAACACTCTTTTTGTAGAATCTGCAAGTGTTCATTTGGAGCGCTTTGAGGCCTATGGTGGAAAAGGAAATATCTTCACTTGTAAACCAGGCAGAAGCATTCTCAGAAACCTCTTTATGATGTGTGCATTCAACTCGGAGAGAGAAGCCTTCCTTTTGATAGAGCAGTTTTGAAACTCTGTTTTTGCAGCATCTGCAAGTGGATATTTGGAGCCCCTTCAGGCCTTCGTTGGAAACGGGAATATCTTCCCATAAAAACTAAACAGAAGCGTTCTGTGAAACTGCTTTGTGTAGTATGGATCCAACTCACAGAGTTCAACACTTCTTTTCAAAGAGCAGTTTTGAAACACTCTTTTTGTAGAATCTGCAAGTGTTCATTTGGAGCGTTTTGAGGCCTATGGTGGAAAAGGAAATATCTTCACATAAAACCTAGACAGAAGCATTCTTTGAAACTTCTTTATGATGTGTGCCTTCACCTCACAGAGTTGAACCTTCCTTTTCATGGAGCAGATTGGAAAGAGTCTCTTTGCAGCATCTGCAAGTGCATATTTGGAGCCCATTCAGGCCTTCGTTGGAAACGGGAATATCTTCCCATAAAAACTAAACAGAAGCGTTCTGTGAAACTGCTTTGTGTAGTATGAATCCAACTCACAGAGTTCAACACTTCTTTTCAAAGAGCAGTTTTGAAACACTCTTTTTGTAGAATCTGCAAGTGTTCATTTGGAGCGCTTTGAGGCCTATGGTGGAAAAGGAAATATCTTCACTTGTAAACCAGGCAGAAGCATTCTCAGAAACCTCTTTATGATGTGGGCATTCAACTCGGAGAGAGAAGCCTTCCTTTTGATAGAGCAGTTTTGAAACTCTGTTTTTGCAGCATCTGCAAGTGGATATTTGGAGCCCCTTCAGGCCTTCGTTGGAAACGGGAATATCTTCCCATAAAAACTAAACAGAAGCGTTCTGTGAAACTGCTTTGTGTAGTATGAATCCAACTCACAGAGTTGAACACTTCTTTTCAAAGAGCAGTTTTGAAACACTCTTTTTGTAGAATCTGCAAGTGTTCATTTGGAGCGCTTTGAGGCCTATGGTGGAAAAGGAAACATCTTCACTTGTAAACCAGGCAGAAGCATTCTCAGAAACCTCTTTATGATGTGTGCATTCAACTCGGAGAGAGAAGCCTTCCTTTTGATAGAGCAGTTTTGAAACTCTGTTTTTGCAGCATCTGCAAGTGGATATTTGGAGCCCCTTCAGGCCTTCGTTGGAAACGGGAATATCTTCCCATAAAAACTAAACAGAAGCGTTCTGTGAAACTGCTTTGTGTAGTATGAATCCAACTCACAGAGTTGAACACTTCTTTTCAAAGAGCAGTTTTGAAACACTCTCTTTGTAGAATCTGCAAGTGTTCATTTGGAGCGCTTTGAGGCCTATGGTGGAAAAGGAAATATCTTCACATAAAACCTAGACAGAAGCATTCTTTGAAACTTTTTTATGATGTGTGCCTTCAACTCACAGAGTTGAACCTTCCTTTTCATGGAGCAGTTTGGAAAGAGTCTCTTTGCAGCATCTGCAAGTGGATATTTGGAGCCCTTTCAGGCCTTCGTTGGAAACGGGAATATCTTCCCATAAAAACTAAACAGAAGCGTTCTGTGAAACTGCTTTGTGTAGTATGAATCCAACTCACAGAGTTGAACACTTCTTTTGAAAGAGCAGTTTTGAAACACTCTTTTTGTAGAATCTGCAAGTGTTCATTTGGAGCGCTTTGAGGCCTATGGTGGAAAAGGAAATATCTTCACTTGTAAACCAGGCAGAAGCATTCTCAGAAACCTCTTTATGATGTGTGCATTCAACTCGGAGAGAGAAGCCTTCCTTTTGATAGAGCAGTTTTGAAACTCTGTTTTTGCAGCATCTGCAAGTGGATATTTGGAGCCCCTTCAGGCCTTCGTTGGAAACGGGAATATCTTCCCATCAAAACTAAACAGAAGCGTTCTGTGAAACTGCTTTTTGTAGTATGGATCCAACTCACAGAGTTCAACACTTCTTTTCAAAGAGCAGTTTTGAAACACTCTTTTTGTAGAATCTGCAAGTGTTCATTTGGAGCGTTTTGAGGCCTATGGTGGAAAAGGAAATATCTTCACATAAAACCTAGACAGAAGCATTCTTTGAAACTTCTTTATGATGTGTGCCTTCACCTCACAGAGTTGAACCTTCCTTTTCATGGAGCAGATTGGAAAGAGTCTCTTTGCAGCATCTGCAAGTGCATATTTGGAGCCCATTCAGGCCTTCGTTGGAAACGGGAATATCTTCCCATAAAAACTAAACAGAAGCGTTCTGTGAAACTGCTTTGTGTAGTATGAATCCAACTCACAGAGTTCAACACTTCTTTTCAAAGAGCAGTTTTGAAACACTCTTTTTGTAGAATCTGCAAGTGTTCATTTGGAGCGCTTTGAGGCCTATGGTGGAAAAGGAAATATCTTCACTTGTAAACCAGGCAGAAGCATTCTCAGAAACCTCTTTATGATGTGGGCATTCAACTCGGAGAGAGAAGCCTTCCTTTTGATAGAGCAGTTTTGAAACTCTGTTTTTGCAGCATCTGCAAGTGGATATTTGGAGCCCCTTCAGGCCTTCGTTGGAAACGGGAATATCTTCCCATAAAAACTAAACAGAAGCGTTCTGTGAAACTGCTTTGTGTAGTATGAATCCAACTCACAGAGTTGAACACTTCTTTTCAAAGAGCAGTTTTGAAACACTCTTTTTGTAGAATCTGCAAGTGTTCATTTGGAGCGCTTTGAGGCCTATGGTGGAAAAGGAAACATCTTCACTTGTAAACCAGGCAGAAGCATTCTCAGAAACCTCTTTATGATGTGTGCATTCAACTCGGAGAGAGAAGCCTTCCTTTTGATAGAGCAGTTTTGAAACTCTGTTTTTGCAGCATCTGCAAGTGGATATTTGGAGCCCCTTCAGGCCTTCGTTGGAAACGGGAATATCTTCCCATAAAAACTAAACAGAAGCGTTCTGTGAAACTGCTTTGTGTAGTATGAATCCAACTCACAGAGTTGAACACTTCTTTTCAAAGAGCAGTTTTGAAACACTCTCTTTGTAGAATCTGCAAGTGTTCATTTGGAGCGCTTTGAGGCCTATGGTGGAAAAGGAAATATCTTCACATAAAACCTAGACAGAAGCATTCTTTGAAACTTTTTTATGATGTGTGCCTTCAACTCACAGAGTTGAACCTTCCTTTTCATGGAGCAGTTTGGAAAGAGTCTCTTTGCAGCATCTGCAAGTGGATATTTGGAGCCCTTTCAGGCCTTCGTTGGAAACGGGAATATCTTCCCATAAAAACTAAACAGAAGCGTTCTGTGAAACTGCTTTGTGTAGTATGAATCCAACTCACAGAGTTGAACACTTCTTTTGAAAGAGCAGTTTTGAAACACTCTTTTTGTAGAATCTGCAAGTGTTCATTTGGAGCGCTTTGAGGCCTATGGTGGAAAAGGAAATATCTTCACTTGTAAACCAGGCAGAAGCATTCTCAGAAACCTCTTTATGATGTGTGCATTCAACTCGGAGAGAGAAGCCTTCCTTTTGATAGAGCAGTTTTGAAACTCTGTTTTTGCAGCATCTGCAAGTGGATATTTGGAGCCCCTTCAGGCCTTCGTTGGAAACGGGAATATCTTCCCATCAAAACTAAACAGAAGCGTTCTGTGAAACTGCTTTGTGTAGTATGGATCCAACTCACAGAGTTGAACACTTCTTTTCAAAGAGCAGTTTTGAAACACTCTTTTTGTAGAATCTGCAAGTGTTCATTTGGAGCGTTTTGAGGCCTATGGTGGAAAAGGAAATATCTTCACATAAAACCTAGACAGAAGCATTCTTTGAAACTTCTTTATGATGTGTGCCTTCACCTCACAGAGTTGAACCTTCCTTTTCATGGAGCAGATTGGAAAGAGTCTCTTTGCAGCATCTGCAAGTGCATATTTGGAGCCCATTCAGGCCTTCGTTGGAAACGGGAATATCTTCCCATAAAAACTAAACAGAAGCGTTCTGTGAAACTGCTTTGTGTAGTATGAATCCAACTCACAGAGTTCAACACTTCTTTTCAAAGAGCAGTTTTGAAACACTCTTTTTGTAGAATCTGCAAGTGTTCATTTGGAGCGCTTTGAGGCCTATGGTGGAAAAGGAAATATCTTCACTTGTAAACCAGGCAGAAGCATTCTCAGAAACCTCTTTATGATGTGGGCATTCAACTCGGAGAGAGAAGCCTTCCTTTTGATAGAGCAGTTTTGAAACTCTGTTTTTGCAGCATCTGCAAGTGGATATTTGGAGCCCCTTCAGGCCTTCGTTGGAAACGGGAATATCTTCCCATAAAAACTAAACAGAAGCGTTCTGTGAAACTGCTTTGTGTAGTATGAATCCAACTCACAGAGTTGAACACTTCTTTTCAAAGAGCAGTTTTGAAACACTCTTTTTGTAGAATCTGCAAGTGTTCATTTGGAGCGCTTTGAGGCCTATGGTGGAAAAGGAAACATCTTCACTTGTAAACCAGGCAGAAGCATTCTCAGAAACCTCTTTATGATGTGTGCATTCAACTCGGAGAGAGAAGCCTTCCTTTTGATAGAGCAGTTTTGAAACTCTGTTTTTGCAGCATCTGCAAGTGGATATTTGGAGCCCCTTCAGGCCTTCGTTGGAAACGGGAATATCTTCCCATAAAAACTAAACAGAAGCGTTCTGTGAAACTGCTTTGTGTAGTATGAATCCAACTCACAGAGTTGAACACTTCTTTTCAAAGAGCAGTTTTGAAACACTCTCTTTGTAGAATCTGCAAGTGTTCATTTGGAGCGCTTTGAGGCCTATGGTGGAAAAGGAAATATCTTCACATAAAACCTAGACAGAAGCATTCTTTGAAACTTTTTTATGATGTGTGCCTTCAACTCACAGAGTTGAACCTTCCTTTTCATGGAGCAGTTTGGAAAGAGTCTTTTTGCAGCATCTGCAAGTGGATATTTGGAGCCCTTTCAGGCCTTCGTTGGAAACGGGAATATCTTCCCATAAAAACTAAACAGAAGCGTTCTGTGAAACTGCTTTGTGTAGTATGAATCCAACTCACAGAGTTGAACACTTCTTTTGAAAGAGCAGTTTTGAAACACTCTTTTTGTAGAATCTGCAAGTTTTCATTTGGAGTGCTTTGAGGCCTATGGTGGAAAAGGAAATATCTTCACAGAAAACCTAGACAGAAGCATTCTTTGAAACTTCTTTATGATGTGTGCATTCAACTCACAGAGTTGAACCTTCCTTTTCATGGAGAGGTTTGGAAAGAGTCTTTTTGCAGCATCTGCAAGTGGATATTTGGAGCTCTTTCAGGTCTTCGTTAGAAACGGGAATATCTTCCCATAAAAACTGGACAGAAGCATTCTCACAAACTGCTTTGTGATGTGTGTGTTTAACTCACATAGTTGAACCTTTCCTTTGCTAGAGCAGTTTTGAAACACTCTTTTTGTAGAATCTGCAAGTGTTCATTTGGAGCGCTTTGAGGCCTATGGTGGAAAAGGAAATATCTTCACTTGTAAACCAGGCAGAAGCATTCTCAGAAACCTCTTTATGATGTGTGCATTCAACTCGGAGAGAGAAGCCTTCCTTTTGATAGAGCAGTTTTGAAACTCTGTTTTTGCAGCATCTGCAAGTGGATATTTGGAGCCCCTTCAGGCCTTCGTTGGAAACGGGAATATCTTCCCATAAAAACTAAACAGAAGCGTTCTGTGAAACTGCTTTGTGTAGTATGAATCCAACTCACAGAGTTGAACACTTCTTTTCAAAGAGCAGTTTTGAAACACTCTTTTTGTAGAATCTGCAAGTGTTCATTTGGAGCGTTTTGAGGCCTATGGTGGAAAAGGAAATATCTTCACATAAAACCTAGACAGAAGCATTCTTTGAAACTTCTTTATGATATGTGCCTTCACCTCACAGAGTTGAACCTTCCTTTTCATGGAGCAGTTTGGAAAGAGTCTCTTTGCAGCATCTGCAAGTGGATATTTGGAGCCGTTTCAGGCCTTCGTTGGAAACGGGAATATCTTCCCATAAAAACTAAACAGAAGCGTTCTGTGAAACTGCTTTGTGTACTATGAATCCAACTCACAGAGTTGAACACTTCTTTTGAAAGAGCAGTTTTGAAACACTCTTTTTGTAGAATCTGCAAGTGTTCATTTGGAGCGCTTTGAGGCCTATGGTGGAAAAGGAAACATCTTCACTTGTAAACCAGGCAGAAGCATTCTCAGAAACCTCTTTATGATGTGTGCATTCAACTCGGAGAGAGAAGCCTTCCTTTTGATAGAGCAGTTTTGAAACTCTGTTTTTGCAGCATCTGCAAGTGGATATTTGGAGCCCCTTCAAGCCTTCGTTGGAAACGGGAATATCTTCCCATAAAAACTAAACAGAAGCGTTCTGTGAAACTGCTTTGTGTAGTATGAATCCAACTCACAGAGTTGAACACTTCTTTTCAAAGAGCAGTTTTGAAACACTCTTTTTGTAGAATCTGCAAGTGTTCATTTGGAGCGTTTTGAGGCCTACGGTGGAAAAGGAAATATCTTCACATAAAACCTAGACAGAAGCATTCTTTGAAACTTCTTTATGATGTGTGCCTTCACCTCACAGAGTTGAACCTTCCTTTTCATGGAGCAGTTTGGAAAGAGTCTCTTTGCAGCATCTGCAAGTGGATATTTGGAGCCCTTTCAGGCCTTCGTTGGAAACGGGAATATCTTCCCATAAAAACTAAACAGAAGCGTTCTGTGAAACTGCTTTGTGTAGTATGAATCCAACTCACAGAGTTGAACACTTCTTTTCAAAGAGCAGTTTTGAAACACTCTTTTTGTAGAATCTGCAAGTGTTCATTTGGAGCGCTTTGAGGCCTATGGTGGAAAAGGAAATATCTTCCCTTGTAAACCAGGCAGAAGCATTCTCAGAAACCTCTTTATGATGTGTGCATTCAACTCGGAGAGAGAAGCCTTCCTTTTGATAGAGCTGTTTTGAAACTCTGTTTTTGCAGCATCTGCAAGTGGATATTTGGAGCCCCTTCAGGCCTTCGTTGGAAACGGGAATATCTTCCCATAAAAACTAAACAGAAGCGTTCTGTGAAACTGCTTTGTGTAGTATGAATCCAACTCACAGAGTTGAACACTTCTTTTCAAAGAGCAGTTTTGAAACACTCTTTTTGTAGAATCTGCCAGGGTTCATTTGGAGCGTTTTGAGGCCTATGGTGGAAAAGGAAATATCTTCACATAAAACCTAGACAGAAGCATTCTTTGAAACTTCTTTATGATGTGTGCCTTCACCTCACAGAGATGAACCTTCCTTTTCATGGAGCAGTTTGGAAAGAGTCTCTTTGCAGCATCTGCAAGTGGATATTTGGAGCCCTTTCAGGCCTTCGTTGGAAACGGGAATATCTTCCCATAAAAATTAAACAGATGCGTTCTGTGAAACTGCTTTGTGTAGTATGAATCCAACTCACAGAGTTCAACACTTCTTTTCAAAGAGCAGTTTTGAAACACTCTCTTTGTAGAATCTGCAAGTGTTCAATTGGAACGCTTTGAGGCCTATGGTGGAAAAGGAAATATCTTCACTTGTAAACCAGGCAGAAGCATTCTCAGAAACCTCTTTAGGATGTGTGCATTCAACTCGGAGAGAGAATCCTTCCTTTTGATAGAGCAGTTTTGAAACTCTGTTTTTGCAGCATCTGCAAGTGGATATTTGGAGCCCCTTCAGTCCTTAGTTGGAAACGGGAATATCTTCCCATAAAAACTAAACAGAAGCGTTCTGTGAAACTGCTTTGTGTAGTATGAATCCAACTCACAGAGTTGAACACTTCTTTTCAAAGAGCAGTTTTGAAACACTCTTTTTGTAGAATCTGCAAGTTTTCATTTGGAGCGTTTTGAGGCCTACGGTGGAAAAGGAAATATCTTCACATAAAACCTAGACAGAAGCATTCTTTGAAACTTCTTTATGATGTGTGCCTTCACCTCACAGAGTTGAACCTTCCTTTTCATGGAGCAGTTTGGAAAGAGTCTCTTTGCAGCATCTGCAAGTGGATATTTGGAGCCCTTTCAGGCCTTCGTTGGAAACGGGAATATCTTCCCATAAAAATTAAACAGAAGTGTTCTGTGAAACTGCTTTGTGTAGTATGAATCCAACTCACAGAGTTCAACACTTCTTTTCAAAGAGCAGTTTTGAAACACTCTCTTTGTAGAATCTGCAAGTGTTCATTTGGAGCGCTTTGAGGCCTATGGTGGAAAAGGAAATATCTTCACTTGTAAACCAGGCAGAAGCATTCTCAGAAACCTCTTTATGATGTGTGCATTCAACTCGGAGAGAGAAGCCTTCCTTTTGATAGAGCAGTTTTGAAACTCTGTTTTTGCAGCATCTGCAAGTGGATATTTGGAGCCCCTTCAGGCCTTCGTTGGAAACGGGAATATCTTCCCATAAAAACTAAACAGAAGCGTTCTGTGAAACTGCTTTGTGTAGTATGAATCCAACTCACAGAATTGAACACTTCTTTTCAAAGAGCAGTTTTGAAACACTCTTTTTGTAGAATCTGCAAGTGTTCATTTGGAGCGCTTTGAGGCCTCTGGTGGAAAAGGAAATATCTTCACTTGTAAACCAGGCAGAAGCATTCTCAGAAACCTCTTTATGATGTGTGCATTCAACTCGGAGAGAGAAGCCTTCCTTTTGATAGAGCAGTTTTGAAACTCTGTTTTTGCAGCATCTGCAAGTGGATATTTGGAGCCCCTTCAGGCCTTCGTTGGAAACGGGAATATCTTCCCATAAAAACTAAACAGAAGCGTTCTGTGAAACTGCTTTGTGTAGTATGGATCCAACTCACAGAGTTCAACACTTCTTTTCAAAGAGCAGTTTTGAAACACTCTTTTTGTAGAATCTGCAAGTGTTCATTTGGAGCGTTTTGAGGCCTATGGTGGAAAAGGAAATATCTTCACATAAAACCTAGACAGAAGCATTCTTTGAAACTTCTTTATGATGTGTGCCTTCACCTCACAGAGTTGAACCTTCCTTTTCATGGAGCAGATTGGAAAGAGTCTCTTTGCAGCATCTGCAAGTGCATATTTGGAGCCCATTCAGGCCTTCGTTGGAAACGGGAATATCTTCCCATAAAAACTAAACAGAAGCGTTCTGTGAAACTGCTTTGTGTAGTATGAATCCAACTCACAGAGTTCAACACTTCTTTTCAAAGAGCAGTTTTGAAACACTCTTTTTGTAGAATCTGCAAGGGTTCATTTTGAGCGCTTTGAGGCCTATGGTGGAAAAGGAAATATCTTCACTTGTAAACCAGGCAGAAGCATTCTCAGAAACCTCTTTATGATGTGGGCATTCAACTCGGAGAGAGAAGCCTTCCTTTTGATAGAGCAGTTTTGAAACTCTGTTTTTGCAGCATCTGCAAGTGGATATTTGGAGCCCCTTCAGGCCTTCGTTTGAAACGGGAATATCTTCCCATAAAAACTAAACAGAAGCGTTCTGTGAAACTGCTTTGTGTAGTATGAATCCAACTCACAGAGTTGAACACTTCTTTTCAAAGAGCAGTTTTGAAACACTCTTTTTGTAGAATCTGCAAGTGTTCATTTGGAGCGCTTTGAGGCCTATGATGGAAAAGGAAATATCTTCACATAAAACCTAGACAGAAGCATTCTTTGAAACTTTTTTATGACGTGTGCCTTCAACTCACATAGTTGAACCTTCCTTTTCATGGAGCAGTTTGGAAAGAGTCTTTTTGCAGCATCTGCAAGTGGATATTTGGAGCCATTTCAGGCGTTCGTTGGAAACGGGAATATCTTCCCATAAAAACTAAACAGAAGCGTTCTGTGAAACTGCTTTGTGTAGTATGAATCCAACTCACAGAGTTGAACACTTCTTTTCAAAGAGCAGTTTTGAAACACTCTTTTTGTAGAATCTGCAAGTGTTCATTTGGAGCGCTTTGAGGCCTATGGTGGAAAAGGAAACATCTTCACTTGTAAACCAGGCAGAAGCATTCTCAGAAACCTCTTTATGATGTGTGCATTCAACTAGGAGAGAGAAGCCTTCCTTTTGATAGAGCAGTTTTGAAACTCTGTTTTTGCAGCATCTGCAAGTGGATATTTGGAGCCCCTTCAGGCCTTCGTTGGAAACGGGAATATCTTCCCATAAAAACTAAACAGAAGCGTTCTGTGAAACTGCTTTGTGTAGTATGAATCCAACTCACAGAGTTGAACACTTCTTTTCAAAGAGCAGTTTTGAAACACTCTTTTTGTAGAATCTGCAAGTTTTCATTTGGAGTGCTTTGAGGCCTATGGTGGAAAAGGAAATATCTTCACATAAAACCTAGACAGAAGCATTCTTTGAAACTTCTTTATGATGTGTGCATTCAACTCACAGAGTTGAACCTTCCTTTTCATGGAGAGGTTTGGAAAGAGTCTTTTTGCAGCATCTGCAAGTGGATATTTGGAGCTCTTTCAGGCCTTCGTTAGAAACGGGAATATCTTCCCATAAAAACTGGACAGAAGCATTCTCACAAACTGCTTTGTGATGTGTGTGTTTAACTCACATAGTTGAACCTTTCCTTTGCTAGAGCAGTTATGAAACACTCTTTTTGTAGAATCTGCAAGTGTTCATTTGGAGCGCTTTGAGGCCTATGGTGGAAAAGAAAATATCTTCACTTGTAAACCAGGCAGAAGCATTCTCAGAAACCTCTTTATGATGTGTGCATTCAACTCGGAGAGAGAAGCCTTCCTTTTGATAGAGCAGTTTTGAAACTCTGTTTTTGCAGCATCTGCAAGTGGATATTTGGAGCCACTTCAGGCCTTTGTTGGAAACGGGAATATCTTCCCATAAAAACTAAACAGAAGCGTTCTGTGAAACTGCTTTGTGTAGTATGAATCCAACTCACAGAGTTGAACACTTCTTTTCAAAGAGCAGTTTTGAAACACTCTTTTTGTAGAATCTGCAAGTGTTCATTTGGAGCGCTTTGAGGCCTATGGTGGAAAAGGAAACATCTTCACTTGTAAACCAGGCAGAAGCATTCTTTGAAACTTCTTTATGATGTGTGCCTTCACCTCACAGAGTTGAACCTTCCTTTTCATGGAGCAGTTTGGAAAGAGTCTCTTTGCAGCATCTGCAAGTGGATATTTGGAGCCCTTTCAGGCCTTCGTTGGAAACGGGAATATCTTCCCATAAAAACTAAACAGAAGCGTTCTGTGAAACTGCTTTGTGTAGTATGAATCCAACTCACAGAGTTGAACACTTCTTTTGAAAGAGTAGTTTGGAGACACTCTTTTTGTAGAATCTGCAAGTGTTCATTTGGAGTGCTTTGAGGCCTATGGTTGAAAAGGAAATATCTTCACATAAAACCTAGACAGAAGCATTCTTTGAAACTTCTTTATGATGTGTGCATTCAACTCACAGAGTTGAACCTTCCTTTTCATGGAGAGGTTTGGAAAGAGTCTTTTTGCAGCATCTGCAAGTGGATATTTGGAGCTCTTTCAGGCCTTCGTTAGAAACGGGAATATCTTCCCATAAAAACTGGACAGAAGCATTCTCACAAACTGCTTTGTGATGTGTGTGTTTAACTCACATAGTTGAACCTTTCCTTTGCTAGAGCAGTTATGAAACACTCTTTTTGTAGAATCTGCAAGTGTTCATTTGGAGCGATTTGAGGCCTATGGTGGAAAAGGAAATATCTTCACTTGTAAACCAGGCAGAAGCATTCTCAGAAACCTCTTTATGATGTGTGCATTCAACTCGGAGAGAGAAGCCTTCCTTTTGATAGAGCAGTTTTGAAACTCTGTTTTTGCAGCATCTGCAAGTGGATATTTGGAGCCCCTTCAGGCCTTCGTTGGAAACGGGAATATCTTCCCATGAAAACTAAACAGAAGCGTTCTGTGAAACTGCTTTGTGTAGTATGAATCCAACTCACAGAGTTGAACACTTCTTTTCAAAGAGCAGTTTTGAAACACTCTTTTTGTAGAATCTGCAAGTGTTCATTTGGAGCGTTTTGAGGCCTATGGTGGAAAAGGAAATATCTTCACATAAAACCTAGACAGAAGCATTCTTTGAAACTTCTTTATGATATGTGCCTTCACCTCACAGAGTTGAACCTTCCTTTTCATGGAGCAGTTTGGAAAGAGTCTCTTTGCAGCATCTGCAAGTGGATATTTGGAGCCCTTTCAGGCCTTCGTTGGAAACGGGAATATCTTCCCATAAAAACTAAACAGAAGCGTTCTGTGAAACTGCTTTGTGTAGTATGAATCCAACTCACAGAGTTCAACACTTCTTTTCAAAGAGCAGTTTTGAAACACTCTTTTTGTAGAATCTGCAAGGGTTCATTTGGAGCGCTTTGAGGCCTATGGTGGAAAAGGAAATATCTTCACTTGTAAACCAGGCAGAAGCATTCTCAGAAACCTCTTTATGATGTGGGCATTCAACTCGGAGAGAGAAGCCTTCCTTTTGATAGAGCAGTTTTGAAACTCTGTTTTTGCAGCATCTGCAAGTGGATATTTGGAGCCGCTTCAGGCCTTCGTTTGAAACGGGAATATCTTCCCATAAAAACTAAACAGAAGCGTTCTGTGAAACTGCTTTGTGTAGTATGAATCCAACTCACAGAGTTGAACACTTCTTTTCAAAGAGCAGTTTTGAAACACTCTTTTTGTAGAATCTGCAAGTGTTCATTTGGAGCGCTTTGAGGCCTATGATGGAAAAGGAAATATCTTCACATAAAACCTAGACAGAAGCATTCTTTGAAACTTTTTTATGACGTGTGCCTTCAACTCACATAGTTGAACCTTCCTTTTCATGGAGCAGTTTGGAAAGAGTCTTTTTGCAGCATCTGCAAGTGGATATTTGGAGCCATTTCAGGCGTTCGTTGGAAACGGGAATATCTTCCCATAAAAACTAAACAGAAGCGTTCTGTGAAACTGCTTTGTGTAGTATGAATCCAACTCACAGAGTTGAACACTTCTTTTCAAAGAGCAGTTTTGAAACACTCTTTTTGTAGAATCTGCAAGTGTTCATTTGGAGCGCTTTGAGGCCTATGGTGGAAAAGGAAACATCTTCACTTGTAAACCAGGCAGAAGCATTCTCAGAAACCTCTTTATGATGTGTGCATTCAACTAGGAGAGAGAAGCCTTCCTTTTGATAGAGCAGTTTTGAAACTCTGTTTTTGCAGCATCTGCAAGTGGATATTTGGAGCCCCTTCAGGCCTTCGTTGGAAACGGGAATATCTTCCCATAAAAACTAAACAGAAGCGTTCTGTGAAACTGCTTTGTGTAGTATGAATCCAACTCACAGAGTTGAACACTTCTTTTCAAAGAGCAGTTTTGAAACACTCTTTTTGTAGAATCTGCAAGTTTTCATTTGGAGTGCTTTGAGGCCTATGGTGGAAAAGGAAATATCTTCACATAAAACCTAGACAGAAGCATTCTTTGAAACTTCTTTATGATGTGTGCATTCAACTCACAGAGTTGAACCTTCCTTTTCATGGAGAGGTTTGGAAAGAGTCTTTTTGCAGCATCTGCAAGTGGATATTTGGAGCTCTTTCAGGCCTTCGTTAGAAACGGGAATATCTTCCCATAAAAACTGGACAGAAGCATTCTCACAAACTGCTTTGTGATGTGTGTGTTTAACTCACATAGTTGAACCTTTCCTTTGCTAGAGCAGTTATGAAACACTCTTTTTGTAGAATCTGCAAGTGTTCATTTGGAGCGCTTTGAGGCCTATGGTGGAAAAGAAAACATCTTCACTTGTAAACCAGGCAGAAGCATTCTCAGAAACCTCTTTATGATGTGTGCATTCAACTCGGAGAGAGAAGCCTTCCTTTTGATAGAGCAGTTTTGAAACTCTGTTTTTGCAGCATCTGCAAGTGGATATTTGAAGCCCCTTCAGGCCTTCGTTGGAAACGGGAATATCTTCCCATAAAAACTAAACAGAAGCGTTCTGTGAAACTGCTTTGTGTAGTATGAATCCAACTCACAGAGTTGAACACTTCTTTTCAAAGAGCAGTTTTGAAACACTCTTTTTGTAGAATCTGCAAGTGTTCATTTGGAGCGCTTTGAGGCCTATGGTGGAAAAGGAAACATCTTCACTTGTAAACCAGGCAGAAGCATTCTTTGAAACTTCTTTATGATGTGTGCCTTCACCTCACAGAGTTGAACCTTCCTTTTCATGGAGCAGTTTGGAAAGAGTCTCTTTGCAGCATCTGCAAGTGGATATTTGGAGCCCTTTCAGGCCTTCGTTGGAAACGGGAATATCTTCCCATAAAAACTAAACAGAAGCGTTCTGTGAAACTGCTTTGTGTAGTATGAATCCAACTCACAGAGTTGAACACTTCTTTTGAAAGAGTAGTTTGGAGACACTCTTTTTGTAGAATCTGCAAGTGTTCATTTGGAGTGCTTTGAGGCCTATGGTTGAAAAGGAAATATCTTCACATAAAACCTAGACAGAAGCATTCTTTGAAACTTCTTTATGATGTGTGCATTCAACTCACAGAGTTGAACCTTCCTTTTCATGGAGAGGTTTGGAAAGAGTCTTTTTGCAGCATCTGCAAGTGGATATTTGGAGCTCTTTCAGGCCTTCGTTAGAAACGGGAATATCTTCCCATAAAAACTGGACAGAAGCATTCTCACAAACTGCTTTGTGATGTGTGTGTTTAACTCACATAGTTGAACCTTTCCTTTGCTAGAGCAGTTATGAAACACTCTTTTTGTAGAATCTGCAAGTGTTCATTTGGAGCGATTTGAGGCCTATGGTGGAAAAGGAAATATCTTCACTTGTAAACCAGGCAGAAGCATTCTCAGAAACCTCTTTATGATGTGTGCATTCAACTCGGAGAGAGAAGCCTTCCTTTTGATAGAGCAGTATTGAAACTCTGTTTTTGCAGCATCTGCAAGTGGATATTTGGAGCCCCTTCAGGCCTTCGTTGGAAACGGGAATATCTTCCCATGAAAACTAAACAGAAGCGTTCTGTGAAACTGCTTTGTGTAGTATGAATCCAACTCACAGAGTTGAACACTTCTTTTCAAAGAGCAGTTTTGAAACACTCTTTTTGTAGAATCTGCAAGTGTTCATTTGGAGCGTTTTGAGGCCTATGGTGGAAAAGGAAATATGTTCACATAAAACCTAGACAGAAGCATTCTTTGAAACTTCTTTATGATATGTGCCTTCACCTCACAGAGTTGAACCTTCCTTTTCATGGAGCAGTTTGGAAAGAGTCTCTTTGCAGCATCTGCAAGTGGATATTTGGAGCCCCTTCAGGCCTTCGTTGGAAACGGGAATATCTTCCCATAAAAACTAAACAGAAGCGTTCTGTGAAACTGCTTTGTGTAGTATGAATCCAACTCACAGAGTTGAACACTTCTTTTCAAAGAGCAGTTTTGAAACACTCTTTTTGTAGAATCTGCAAGTGTTCATTTGGAGCGCGTTGAGGCCTATGGTGGAAAAGGAAACATCTTCACTTGTAAACCAGGCAGAAGCATTCTCAGAAACCTCTTTATGATGTGTGCATTCAACTCGGAGAGAGAAGCCTTCCTTTTGATAGAGCAGTTTTGAAACTCTGTTTTTGCAGCATCTGCAAGTGGATATTTGGAGCCCCTTCAGGCCTTCGTTGGAAACGGGAATATCTTCCCATAAAAACTAAACAGAAGCGTTCTGTGAAACTGCTTTGTGTAGTATGAATCCAACTCACAGAGTTGAACACTTCTTTTCAAAGAGCAGTTTTGAAACACTCTCTTTGTAGAATCTGCAAGTGTTCATTTGGAGCGCTTTGAGGCCTATGGTGGAAAAGGAAATATCTTCACATAAAACCTAGACAGAAGCATTCTTTGAAACTTTTTTATGATGTGTGCCTTCACCTCACAGAGTTGAACCTTCCTTTTCATGGAGCAGTTTGGAAAGAGTCTTTTTGCAGCATCTGCAAGTGGATATTTGGAGCCCTTTCAGGCCTTCGTTGGAAACGGGAATATCTTCCCATAAAAACTAAACAGAAGCGTTCTGTGAAACTGCTTTGTGTAGTATGAATCCAACTCACAGAGTTGAACACTTCTTTTGAAAGAGCAGTTTTGAAACACTCTTTTTGTAGAATCTGCAAGTTTTCATTTGGAGTGCTTTGAGGCCTATGGTGGAAAAGGAAATATCTTCACAGAAAACCTAGACAGAAGCATTCTTTGAAACTTCTTTATGATGTGTGCATTCAACTCACAGAGTTGAACCTTCCTTTTCATGGAGAGGTTTGGAAAGAGTCTTTTTGCAGCATCTGCAAGTGGATATTTGGAGCTCTTTCAGGTCTTCGTTAGAAACGGGAATATCTTCCCATAAAAACTGGACAGAAGCATTCTCACAAACTGCTTTGTGATGTGTGTGTTTAACTCACATAGTTGAACCTTTCCTTTGCTAGAGCAGTTTTGAAACACTCTTTTTGTAGAATCTGCAAGTGTTCATTTGGAGCGCTTTGAGGCCTATGGTGGAAAAGGAAATATCTTCACTTGTAAACCAGGCAGAAGCATTCTCAGAAACCTCTTTATGATGTGTGCATTCAACTCGGAGAGAGAAGCCTTCCTTTTGATAGAGCAGTTTTGAAACTCTGTTTTTGCAGCATCTGCAAGTGGATATTTGGAGCCCCTTCAGGCCTTCGTTGGAAACGGGAATATCTTCCCATAAAAACTAAACAGAAGCGTTCTGTGAAACTGCTTTGTGTAGTATGAATCCAACTCACAGAGTTGAACACTTCTTTTCAAAGAGCAGTTTTGAAACACTCTTTTTGTAGAATCTGCAAGTGTTCATTTGGAGCGCTTTGAGGCCTCTGGTGGAAAAGGAAATATCTTCACTTGTAAACCAGGCAGAAGCATTCTCAGAAACCTCTTTATGATGTGTGCATTCAACTCGGAGAGAGAAGCCTTCCTTTTGATAGAGCAGTTTTGAAACTCTGTTTTTGCAGCATCTGCAAGTGGATATTTGGAGCCCATTCAGGCCTTCGTTGGAAACGGGAATATCTTCCCATAAAAACTAAACAGAAGCGTTCTGTGAAACTGCTTTGTGTAGTATGGATCCAACTCACAGAGTTCAACACTTCTTTTCAAAGAGCAGTTTTGAAACACTCTTTTTGTAGAATCTGCAAGTGTTCATTTGGAGCGTTTTGAGGCCTATGGTGGAAAAGGAAATATCTTCACATAAAACCTAGACAGAAGCATTCTTTGAAACTTCTTTATGATGTGTGCCTTCACCTCACAGAGTTGAACCTTCCTTTTCATGGAGCAGATTGGAAAGAGTCTCTTTGCAGCATCTGCAAGTGCATATTTGGAGCCCATTCAGGCCTTCGTTGGAAACGGGAATATCTTCCCATAAAAACTAAACAGAAGCGTTCTGTGAAACTGCTTTGTGTAGTATGAATCCAACTCACAGAGTTCAACACTTCTTTTCAAAGAGCAGTTTTGAAACACTCTTTTTGTAGAATCTGCAAGGGTTCATTTGGAGCGCTTTGAGGCCTATGGTGGAAAAGGAAATATCTTCACTTGTAAACCAGGCAGAAGCATTCTCAGAAACCTCTTTATGATGTGGGCATTCAACTCGGAGAGAGAAGCCTTCCTTTTGATAGAGCAGTTTTGAAACTCTGTTTTTGCAGCATCTGCAAGTGGATATTTGGAGCCCCTTCAGGCCTTCGTTTGAAACGGGAATATCTTCCCATAAAAACTAAACAGAAGCGTTCTGTGAAACTGCTTTGTGTAGTATGAATCCAACTCACAGAGTTGAACACTTCTTTTCAAAGAGCAGTTTTGAAACACTCTTTTTGTAGAATCTGCAAGTGTTCATTTGGAGCGCTTTGAGGCCTATGATGGAAAAGGAAATATCTTCACATAAAACCTAGACAGAAGCATTCTTTGAAACTTTTTTATGACGTGTGCCTTCAACTCACATAGTTGAACCTTCCTTTTCATGGAGCAGTTTGGAAAGAGTCTTTTTGCAGCATCTGCAAGTGGATATTTGGAGCCATTTCAGGCGTTCGTTGGAAACGGGAATATCTTCCCATAAAAACTAAACAGAAGCGTTCTGTGAAACTGCTTTGTGTAGTATGAATCCAACTCACAGAGTTGAACACTTCTTTTCAAAGAGCAGTTTTGAAACACTCTTTTTGTAGAATCTGCAAGTGTTCATTTGGAGCGCTTTGAGGCCTATGGTGGAAAAGGAAACATCTTCACTTGTAAACCAGGCAGAAGCATTCTCAGAAACCTCTTTATGATGTGTGCATTCAACTAGGAGAGAGAAGCCTTCCTTTTGATAGAGCAGTTTTGAAACTCTGTTTTTGCAGCATCTGCAAGTGGATATTTGGAGCCCCTTCAGGCCTTCGTTGGAAACGGGAATATCTTCCCATAAAAACTAAACAGAAGCGTTCTGTGAAACTGCTTTGTGTAGTATGAATCCAACTCACAGAGTTGAACACTTCTTTTCAAAGAGCAGTTTTGAAACACTCTTTTTGTAGAATCTGCAAGTTTTCATTTGGAGTGCTTTGAGGCCTATGGTGGAAAAGGAAATATCTTCACATAAAACCTAGACAGAAGCATTCTTTGAAACTTCTTTATGATGTGTGCATTCAACTCACAGAGTTGAACCTTCCTTTTCATGGAGAGGTTTGGAAAGAGTCTTTTTGCAGCATCTGCAAGTGGATATTTGGAGCTCTTTCAGGCCTTCGTTAGAAACGGGAATATCTTCCCATAAAAACTGGACAGAAGCATTCTCACAAACTGCTTTGTGATGTGTGTGTTTAACTCACATAGTTGAACCTTTCCTTTGCTAGAGCAGTTATGAAACACTCTTTTTGTAGAATCTGCAAGTGTTCATTTGGAGCGCTTTGAGGCCTATGGTGGAAAAGAAAATATCTTCACTTGTAAACCAGGCAGAAGCATTCTCAGAAACCTCTTTATGATGTGTGCATTCAACTCGGAGAGAGAAGCCTTCCTTTTGATAGAGCAGTTTTGAAACTCTGTTTTTGCAGCATCTGCAAGTGGATATTTGGAGCCACTTCAGGCCTTTGTTGGAAACGGGAATATCTTCCCATAAAAACTAAACAGAAGCGTTCTGTGAAACTGCTTTGTGTAGTATGAATCCAACTCACAGAGTTGAACACTTCTTTTCAAAGAGCAGTTTTGAAACACTCTTTTTGTAGAATCTGCAAGTGTTCATTTGGAGCGCTTTGAGGCCTATGGTGGAAAAGGAAACATCTTCACTTGTAAACCAGGCAGAAGCATTCTTTGAAACTTCTTTATGATGTGTGCCTTCACCTCACAGAGTTGAACCTTCCTTTTCATGGAGCAGTTTGGAAAGAGTCTCTTTGCAGCATCTGCAAGTGGATATTTGGAGCCCTTTCAGGCCTTCGTTGGAAACGGGAATATCTTCCCATAAAAACTAAACAGAAGCGTTCTGTGAAACTGCTTTGTGTAGTATGAATCCAACTCACAGAGTTGAACACTTCTTTTGAAAGAGTAGTTTGGAGACACTCTTTTTGTAGAATCTGCAAGTGTTCATTTGGAGTGCTTTGAGGCCTATGGTTGAAAAGGAAATATCTTCACATAAAACCTAGACAGAAGCATTCTTTGAAACTTCTTTATGATGTGTGCATTCAACTCACAGAGTTGAACCTTCCTTTTCATGGAGAGGTTTGGAAAGAGTCTTTTTGCAGCATCTGCAAGTGGATATTTGGAGCTCTTTCAGGCCTTCGTTAGAAACGGGAATATCTTCCCATAAAAACTGGACAGAAGCATTCTCACAAACTGCTTTGTGATGTGTGTGTTTAACTCACATAGTTGAACCTTTCCTTTGCTAGAGCAGTTATGAAACACTCTTTTTGTAGAATCTGCAAGTGTTCATTTGGAGCGATTTGAGGCCTATGGTGGAAAAGGAAATATCTTCACTTGTAAACCAGGCAGAAGCATTCTCAGAAACCTCTTTATGATGTGTGCATTCAACTCGGAGAGAGAAGCCTTCCTTTTGATAGAGCAGTTTTGAAACTCTGTTTTTGCAGCATCTGCAAGTGGATATTTGGAGCCCCTTCAGGCCTTCGTTGGAAACGGGAATATCTTCCCATGAAAACTAAACAGAAGCGTTCTGTGAAACTGCTTTGTGTAGTATGAATCCAACTCACAGAGTTGAACACTTCTTTTCAAAGAGCAGTTTTGAAACACTCTTTTTGTAGAATCTGCAAGTGTTCATTTGGAGCGTTTTGAGGCCTATGGTGGAAAAGGAAATATCTTCACATAAAACCTAGACAGAAGCATTCTTTGAAACTTCTTTATGATATGTGCCTTCACCTCACAGAGTTGAACCTTCCTTTTCATGGAGCAGTTTGGAAAGAGTCTCTTTGCAGCATCTGCAAGTGGATATTTGGAGCCCTTTCAGGCCTTCGTTGGAAACGGGAATATCTTCCCATAAAAACTAAACAGAAGCGTTCTGTGAAACTGCTTTGTGTAGTATGAATCCAACTCACAGAGTTCAACACTTCTTTTCAAAGAGCAGTTTTGAAACACTCTTTTTGTAGAATCTGCAAGGGTTCATTTGGAGCGCTTTGAGGCCTATGGTGGAAAAGGAAATATCTTCACTTGTAAACCAGGCAGAAGCATTCTCAGAAACCTCTTTATGATGTGGGCATTCAACTCGGAGAGAGAAGCCTTCCTTTTGATAGAGCAGTTTTGAAACTCTGTTTTTGCAGCATCTGCAAGTGGATATTTGGAGCCGCTTCAGGCCTTCGTTTGAAACGGGAATATCTTCCCATAAAAACTAAACAGAAGCGTTCTGTGAAACTGCTTTGTGTAGTATGAATCCAACTCACAGAGTTGAACACTTCTTTTCAAAGAGCAGTTTTGAAACACTCTTTTTGTAGAATCTGCAAGTGTTCATTTGGAGCGCTTTGAGGCCTATGATGGAAAAGGAAATATCTTCACATAAAACCTAGACAGAAGCATTCTTTGAAACTTTTTTATGACGTGTGCCTTCAACTCACATAGTTGAACCTTCCTTTTCATGGAGCAGTTTGGAAAGAGTCTTTTTGCAGCATCTGCAATTGGATATTTGGAGCCATTTCAGGCGTTCGTTGGAAACGGGAATATCTTCCCATAAAAACTAAACAGAAGCGTTCTGTGAAACTGCTTTGTGTAGTATGAATCCAACTCACAGAGTTGAACACTTCTTTTCAAAGAGCAGTTTTGAAACACTCTTTTTGTAGAATCTGCAAGTGTTCATTTGGAGCGCTTTGAGGCCTATGGTGGAAAAGGAAACATCTTCACTTGTAAACCAGGCAGAAGCATTCTCAGAAACCTCTTTATGATGTGTGCATTCAACTAGGAGAGAGAAGCCTTCCTTTTGATAGAGCAGTTTTGAAACTCTGTTTTTGCAGCATCTGCAAGTGGATATTTGGAGCCCCTTCAGGCCTTCGTTGGAAACGGGAATATCTTCCCATAAAAACTAAACAGAAGCGTTCTGTGAAACTGCTTTGTGTAGTATGAATCCAACTCACAGAGTTGAACACTTCTTTTCAAAGAGCAGTTTTGAAACACTCTTTTTGTAGAATCTGCAAGTTTTCATTTGGAGTGCTTTGAGGCCTATGGTGGAAAAGGAAATATCTTCACATAAAACCTAGACAGAAGCATTCTTTGAAACTTCTTTATGATGTGTGCATTCAACTCACAGAGTTGAACCTTCCTTTTCATGGAGAGGTTTGGAAAGAGTCTTTTTGCAGCATCTGCAAGTGGATATTTGGAGCTCTTTCAGGCCTTCGTTAGAAACGGGAATATCTTCCCATAAAAACTGGACAGAAGCATTCTCACAAACTGCTTTGTGATGTGTGTGTTTAACTCACATAGTTGAACCTTTCCTTTGCTAGAGCAGTTATGAAACACTCTTTTTGTAGAATCTGCAAGTGTTCATTTGGAGCGCTTTGAGGCCTATGGTGGAAAAGAAAATATCTTCACTTGTAAACCAGGCAGAAGCATTCTCAGAAACCTCTTTATGATGTGTGCATTCAACTCGGAGAGAGAAGCCTTCCTTTTGATAGAGCAGTTTTGAAACTCTGTTTTTGCAGCATCTGCAAGTGGATACTTGGAGCCACTTCAGGCCTTTGTTGGAAACGGGAATATCTTCCCATAAAAACTAAACAGAAGCGTTCTGTGAAACTGCTTTGTGTAGTATGAATCCAACTCACAGAGTTGAACACTTCTTTTCAAAGAGCAGTTTTGAAACACTCTTTTTGTAGAATCTGCAAGTGTTCATTTGGAGCGCTTTGAGGCCTATGGTGGAAAAGGAAACATCTTCACTTGTAAACCAGGCAGAAGCATTCTTTGAAACTTCTTTATGATGTGTGCCTTCACCTCACAGAGTTGAACCTTCCTTTTCATGGAGCAGTTTGGAAAGAGTCTCTTTGCAGCATCTGCAAGTGGATATTTGGAGCCCTTTCAGGCCTTCGTTGGAAACGGGAATATCTTCCCATAAAAACTAAACAGAAGCGTTCTGTGAAACTGCTTTGTGTAGTATGAATCCAACTCACAGAGTTGAACACTTCTTTTGAAAGAGTAGTTTGGAGACACTCTTTTTGTAGAATCTGCAAGTGTTCATTTGGAGTGCTTTGAGGCCTATGGTTGAAAAGGAAATATCTTCACATAAAACCTAGACAGAAGCATTCTTTGAAACTTCTTTATGATGTGTGCATTCAACTCACAGAGTTGAACCTTCCTTTTCATGGAGAGGTTTGGAAAGAGTCTTTTTGCAGCATCTGCAAGTGGATATTTGGAGCTCTTTCAGGCCTTCGTTAGAAACGGGAATATCTTCCCATAAAAACTGGACAGAAGCATTCTCACAAACTGCTTTGTGATGTGTGTGTTTAACTCACATAGTTGAACCTTTCCTTTGCTAGAGCAGTTATGAAACACTCTTTTTGTAGAATCTGCAAGTGTTCATTTGGAGCGATTTGAGGCCTATGGTGGAAAAGGAAATATCTTCACTTGTAAACCAGGCAGAAGCATTCTCAGAAACCTCTTTATGATGTGTGCATTCAACTCGGAGAGAGAAGCCTTCCTTTTGATAGAGCAGTTTTGAAACTCTGTTTTTGCAGCATCTGCAAGTGGATATTTGGAGCCCCTTCAGGCCTTCGTTGGAAACGGGAATATCTTCCCATGAAAACTAAACAGAAGCGTTCTGTGAAACTGCTTTGTGTAGTATGAATCCAACTCACAGAGTTGAACACTTCTTTTCAAAGAGCAGTTTTGAAACACTCTTTTTGTAGAATCTGCAAGTGTTCATTTGGAGCGTTTTGAGGCCTATGGTGGAAAAGGAAATATCTTCACATAAAACCTAGACAGAAGCATTCTTTGAAACTTCTTTATGATATGTGCCTTCACCTCACAGAGTTGAACCTTCCTTTTCATGGAGCAGTTTGGAAAGAGTCTCTTTGCAGCATCTGCAAGTGGATATTTGGAGCCCTTTCAGGCCTTCGTTGGAAACGGGAATATCTTCCCATAAAAACTAAACAGAAGCGTTCTGTGAAACTGCTTTGTGTAGTATGAATCCAACTCACAGAGTTCAACACTTCTTTTCAAAGAGCAGTTTTGAAACACTCTTTTTGTAGAATCTGCAAGTGTTCATTTGGAGCGCTTTGAGGCCTATGGTGGAAAAGGAAATATCTTCACTTGTAAACCAGGCAGAAGCATTCTCAGAAACCTCTTTATGATGTGGGCATTCAACTCGGAGAGAGAAGCCTTCCTTTTGATAGAGCAGTTTTGAAACTCTGTTTTTGCAGCATCTGCAAGTGGATATTTGGAGCCCCTTCAGGCCTTCGTTTGAAACGGGAATATCTTCCCATAAAAACTAAACAGAAGCGTTCTGTGAAACTGCTTTGTGTAGTATGAATCCAACTCACAGAGTTGAACACTTCTTTTCAAAGAGCAGTTTTGAAACACTCGTTTTGTAGAATCTGCAAGTGTTCATTTGGAGCGCTTTGAGGCCTATGATGGAAAAGGAAATATCTTCACATAAAACCTAGACAGAAGCATTCTTTGAAACTTTTTTATGACGTGTGCCTTCAACTCACAGAGTTGAACCTTCCTTTTCATGGAGCAGTTTGGAAAGAGTCTTTTTGCAGCATCTGCAAGTGGATATTTGGAGCCATTTCAGGCGTTCGTTGGAAACGGGAATATCTTCCCATAAAAACTAAACAGAAGCGTTCTGTGAAACTGCTTTGTGTAGTATGAATCCAACTCACAGAGTTGAACACTTCTTTTGAAATAGCAGTTTTGAAACACTCTTTTTGTAGAATCTGCAAGTGTTCATTTGGAGCGCTTTGAGGCCTATGGTGGAAAAGGAAACATCTTCACTTGTAAACCAGGCAGAAGCATTCTCAGAAACCTCTTTATGATGTGTGCATTCAACTCGGAGAGAGAAGCCTTCCTTTTGATAGAGCAGTTTTGAAACTCTGTTTTTGCAGCATCTGCAAGTGGATATTTGGAGCCCCTTCAGGCCTTCGTTGGAAACGGGAATATCTTCCCATAAAAACTAAACAGAAGCGTTCTGTGAAACTGCTTTGTGTAGTATGAATCCAACTCACAGAGTTGAACACTTCTTTTCAAAGAGCAGTTTTGAAACACTCTTTTTGTAGAATCTGCAAGTGTTCATTTGGAGCGCTTTGAGGCCTATGGTGGAAAAGGAAACATCTTCACTTGTAAACCAGGCAGAAGCATTCTTTGAAACTTCTTTATGATGTGTGCCTTCACCTCACAGAGTTGAACCTTCCTTTTCATGGAGCAGTTTGGAAAGAGTCTCTTTGCAG
Organism: Pongo pygmaeus; assembly: GCF_028885625.2. Classification (NCBI taxonomy): domain Eukaryota; kingdom Metazoa; phylum Chordata; class Mammalia; order Primates; family Hominidae; genus Pongo; species Pongo pygmaeus. Next base: position 31,011,910 of record NC_072393.2, read on the forward strand.
CATCTGCAAGTGGATATTTGGAGCCCTTTCAGGCCTTCGTTGGAAACGGGAATATCTTCCCATAAAAACTAAACAGAAGCGTTCTGTGAAACTGCTTTGTGTAGTATGAATCCAACTCACAGAGTTGAACACTTCTTTTGAAAGAGTAGTTTGGAGACACTCTTTTTGTAGAATCTGCAAGTGTTCATTTGGAGTGCTTTGAGGCCTATGGTTGAAAAGGAAATATCTTCACATAAAACCTAGACAGAAGCATTCTTTGAAACTTCTTTATGATGTGTGCATTCAACTCACAGAGTTGAACCTTCCTTTTCATGGAGAGGTTTGGAAAGAGTCTTTTTGCAGCATCTGCAAGTGGATATTTGGAGCTCTTTCAGGCCTTCGTTAGAAACGGGAATATCTTCCCATAAAAACTGGACAGAAGCATTCTCACAAACTGCTTTGTGATGTGTGTGTTTAACTCACATAGTTGAACCTTTCCTTTGCTAGAGCAGTTATGAAACACTCTTTTTGTAGAATCTGCAAGTGTTCATTTGGAGCGATTTGAGGCCTATGGTGGAAAAGGAAATATCTTCACTTGTAAACCAGGCAGAAGCATTCTCAGAAACCTCTTTATGATGTGTGCATTCAACTCGGAGAGAGAAGCCTTCCTTTTGATAGAGCAGTATTGAAACTCTGTTTTTGCAGCATCTGCAAGTGGATATTTGGAGCCCCTTCAGGCCTTCGTTGGAAACGGGAATATCTTCCCATGAAAACTAAACAGAAGCGTTCTGTGAAACTGCTTTGTGTAGTATGAATCCAACTCACAGAGTTGAACACTTCTTTTCAAAGAGCAGTTTTGAAACACTCTTTTTGTAGAATCTGCAAGTGTTCATTTGGAGCGTTTTGAGGCCTATGGTGGAAAAGGAAATATGTTCACATAAAACCTAGACAGAAGCATTCTTTGAAACTTCTTTATGATATGTGCCTTCACCTCACAGAGTTGAACCTTCCTTTTCATGGAGCAGTTTGGAAAGAGTCTCTTTGCAGCATCTGCAAGTGGATATTTGGAGCCCCTTCAGGCCTTCGTTGGAAACGGGAATATCTTCCCATAAAAACTAAACAGAAGCGTTCTGTGAAACTGCTTTGTGTAGTATGAATCCAACTCACAGAGTTGAACACTTCTTTTCAAAGAGCAGTTTTGAAACACTCTTTTTGTAGAATCTGCAAGTGTTCATTTGGAGCGCGTTGAGGCCTATGGTGGAAAAGGAAACATCTTCACTTGTAAACCAGGCAGAAGCATTCTCAGAAACCTCTTTATGATGTGTGCATTCAACTCGGAGAGAGAAGCCTTCCTTTTGATAGAGCAGTTTTGAAACTCTGTTTTTGCAGCATCTGCAAGTGGATATTTGGAGCCCCTTCAGGCCTTCGTTGGAAACGGGAATATCTTCCCATAAAAACTAAACAGAAGCGTTCTGTGAAACTGCTTTGTGTAGTATGAATCCAACTCACAGAGTTGAACACTTCTTTTCAAAGGGCAGTTTTGAAACACTCTCTTTGTAGAATCTGCAAGTGTTCATTTGGAGCGCTTTGAGGCCTATGGTGGAAAAGGAAATATCTTCACATAAAACCTAGACAGAAGCATTCTTTGAAACTTTTTTATGATGTGTGCCTTCACCTCACAGAGTTGAACCTTCCTTTTCATGGAGCAGTTTGGAAAGAGTCTTTTTGCAGCATCTGCAAGTGGATATTTGGAGCCCTTTCAGGCCTTCGTTGGAAACGGGAATATCTTCCCATAAAAACTAAACAGAAGCGTTCTGTGAAACTGCTTTGTGTAGTATGAATCCAACTCACAGAGTTGAACACTTCTTTTGAAAGAGCAGTTTTGAAACACTCTTTTTGTAGAATCTGCAAGTTTTCATTTGGAGTGCTTTGAGGCCTATGGTGGAAAAGGAAATATCTTCACAGAAAACCTAGACAGAAGCATTCTTTGAAACTTCTTTATGATGTGTGCATTCAACTCACAGAGTTGAACCTTCCTTTTCATGGAGAGGTTTGGAAAGAGTCTTTTTGCAGCATCTGCAAGTGGATATTTGGAGCTCTTTCAGGTCTTCGTTAGAAACGGGAATATCTTCCCATAAAAACTGGACAGAAGCATTCTCACAAACTGCTTTGTGATGTGTGTGTTTAACTCACATAGTTGAACCTTTCCTTTGCTAGAGCAGTTTTGAAACACTCTTTTTGTAGAATCTGCAAGTGTTCATTTGGAGCGCTTTGAGGCCTATGGTGGAAAAGGAAATATCTTCACTTGTAAACCAGGCAGAAGCATTCTCAGAAACCTCTTTATGATGTGTGCATTCAACTCGGAGAGAGAAGCCTTCCTTTTGATAGAGCAGTTTTGAAACTCTGTTTTTGCAGCATCTGCAAGTGGATATTTTGAGCCGTTTCAGGCCTTCGTTGGAAACGGGAATATCTTCCCATAAAAACTAAACAGAAGCGTTCTGTGAAACTGCTTTGTGTACTATGAATCCAACTCACAGAGTTGAACACTTCTTTTGAAAGAGCAGTTTTGAAACACTCTTTTTGTAGAATCTGCAAGTGTTCATTTGGAGCGCTTTGAGGCCTATGGTGGAAAAGGAAACATCTTCACTTGTAAACCAGGCAGAAGCATTCTCAGAAACCTCTTTATGATGTGTGCATTCAACTCGGAGAGAGAAGCCTTCCTTTTGATAGAGCAGTTTTGAAACTCTGTTTTTGCAGCATCTGCAAGTGGATATTTGGAGCCCCTTCAAGCCTTCGTTGGAAACGGGAATATCTTCCCATAAAAACTAAACAGAAGCGTTCTGTGAAACTGCTTTGTGTAGTATGAATCCAACTCACAGAGTTGAACACTTCTTTTCAAAGAGCAGTTTTGAAACACTCTTTTTGTAGAATCTGCAAGTGTTCATTTGGAGCGTTTTGAGGCCTATGGTGGAAAAGGAAATATCTTCACATAAAACCTAGACAGAAGCATTCTTTGAAACTTCTTTATGATGTGTGCCTTCACCTCACAGAGTTGAACCTTCCTTTTCATGGAGCAGTTTGGAAAGTGTCTCTTTGCAGCATCTGCAAGTGGATATTTGGAGCCCTTTCAGGCCTTCGTTGGAAACGGGAATATCTTCCCATAAAAACTAAACAGAAGCGTTCTGTGAAACTGCTTTGTGTAGTATGAATCCAACTCACAGAGTTGAACACTTCTTTTGAAAGAGCAGTTTTGAAACACTCTTTTTGTAGAATCTGCAAGTGTTCATTTGGAGCGCTTTGAGGCCTATGGTGGAAAAGGAAATATCTTCACTTGTAAACCAGGCAGAAGCATTCTCAGAAACCTCTTTATGATGTGTGCATTCAACTCGGAGAGAGAAGCCTTCCTTTTGATAGAGCAGTTTTGAAACTCTGTTTTTGCAGCATCTGCAAGTGGATATTTGGAGCCCCTTCAGGCCTTCGTTGGAAACGGGAATATCTTCCCATAAAAACTAAACAGAAGCGTTCTGTGAAACTGCTTTGTGTAGTATGGATCCAACTCACAGAGTTCAACACTTCTTTTCAAAGAGCAGTTTTGAAACACTCTTTTTGTAGAATCTGCAAGTGTTCATTTGGAGCGTTTTGAGGCCTATGGTGGAAAAGGAAATATCTTCACATAAAACCTAGACAGAAGCATTCTTTGAAACTTCTTTATGATGTGTGCCTTCACCTCACAGAGTTCAACCTTCCTTTTCATGGAGCAGATTGGAAAGAGTCTCTTTGCAGCATCTGCAAGTGCATATTTGGAGCCCATTCAGGCCTTCGTTGGAAACGGGAATATCTTCCCATAAAAACTAAACAGAAGCGTTCTGTGAAACTGCTTTGTGTAGTATGAATCCAACTCACAGAGTTCAACACTTCTTTTCAAAGAGCAGTTTTGAAACACTCTTTTTGTAGAATCTGCAAGTGTTCATTTGGAGCGCTTTGAGGCCTATGGTGGAAAAGGAAATATCTTCACTTGTAAACCAGGCAGAAGCATTCTCAGAAACCTCTTTATGATGTGGGCATTCAACTCGGAGAGAGAAGCCTTCCTTTTGATAGAGCAGTTTTGAAACTCTGTTTTTGCAGCATCTGCAAGTGGATATTTGGAGCCCCTTCAGGCCTTCGTTGGAAACGGGAATATCTTCCCATAAAAACTAAACAGAAGCGTTCTGTGAAACTGCTTTGTGTAGTATGAATCCAACTCACAGAGTTGAACACTTCTTTTCAAAGAGCAGTTTTGAAACACTCTTTTTGTAGAATCTGCAAGTGTTCATTTGGAGCGCTTTGAGGCCTATGGTGGAAAAGGAAACATCTTCACTTGTAAACCAGGCAGAAGCATTCTCAGAAACCTCTTTATGATGTGTGCATTCAACTCGGAGAGAGAAGCCTTCCTTTTGATAGAGCAGTTTTGAAACTCTGTTTTTGCAGCATCTGCAAGTGGATATTTGGAGCCCCTTCAGGCCTTCGTTGGAAACGGGAATATCTTCCCATAAAAACTAAACAGAAGCGTTCTGTGAAACTGCTTTGTGTAGTATGAATCCAACTCACAGAGTTGAACACTTCTTTTCAAAGAGCAGTTTTGAAACACTCTCTTTGTAGAATCTGCAAGTGTTCATTTGGAGCGCTTTGAGGCCTATGGTGGAAAAGGAAATATCTTCACATAAAACCTAGACAGAAGCATTCTTTGAAACTTTTTTATGATGTGTGCCTTCAACTCACAGAGTTGAACCTTCCTTTTCATGGAGCAGTTTGGAAAGAGTCTTTTTGCAGCATCTGCAAGTGGATATTTGGAGCCCTTTCAGGCCTTCGTTGGAAACGGGAATATCTTCCCATAAAAACTAAACAGAAGCGTTCTGTGAAACTGCTTTGTGTAGTATGAATCCAACTCACAGAGTTGAACACTTCTTTTGAAAGAGCAGTTTTGAAACACTCTTTTTGTAGAATCTGCAAGTTTTCATTTGGAGTGCTTTGAGGCCTATGGTGGAAAAGGAAATATCTTCACAGAAAACCTAGACAGAAGCATTCTTTGAAACTTCTTTATGATGTGTGCATTCAACTCACAGAGTTGAACCTTCCTTTTCATGGAGAGGTTTGGAAAGAGTCTTTTTGCAGCATCTGCAAGTGGATATTTGGAGCTCTTTCAGGTCTTCGTTAGAAACGGGAATATCTTCCCATAAAAACTGGACAGAAGCATTCTCACAAACTGCTTTGTGATGTGTGTGTTTAACTCACATAGTTGAACCTTTCCTTTGCTAGAGCAGTTTTGAAACACTCTTTTTGTAGAATCTGCAAGTGTTCATTTGGAGCGCTTTGAGGCCTATGGTGGAAAAGGAAATATCTTGACTTGTAAACCAGGCAGAAGCATTCTCAGAAACCTCTTTATGATGTGTGCATTCAACTCGGAGAGAGAAGCCTTCCTTTTGATAGAGCAGTTTTGAAACTCTGTTTTTGCAGCATCTGCAAGTGGATATTTGGAGCCCCTTCAGGCCTTCGTTGGAAACGGGAATATCTTCCCATAAAAACTAAACAGAAGCGTTCTGTGAAACTGCTTTGTGTAGTATGAATCCAACTCACAGAGTTGAACACTTCTTTTCAAAGAGCAGTTTTGAAACACTCTTTTTGTAGAATCTGCAAGTGTTCATTTGGAGCGTTTTGAGGCCTATGGTGGAAAAGGAAATATCTTCAGATAAAACCTAGACAGAAGCATTCTTTGAAACTTCTTTATGATATGTGCCTTCACCTCACAGAGTTGAACCTTCCTTTTCATGGAGCAGTTTGGAAAGAGTCTCTTTGCAGCATCTGCAAGTGGATATTTGGAGCCCCTTCAGGCCTTCGTTGGAAACGGGAATATCTTCCCATAAAAACTAAACAGAAGCGTTCTGTGAAACTGCTTTGTGTAGTATGAATCCAACTCACAGAGTTGAACACTTCTTTTCAAAGAGCAGTTTTGAAACACTCTTTTTGTAGAATCTGCAAGTGTTCATTTGGAGCGCGTTGAGGCCTATGGTGGAAAAGGAAACATCTTCACTTGTAAACCAGGCAGAAGCATTCTCAGAAACCTCTTTATGATGTGTGCATTCAACTCGGAGAGAGAAGCCTTCCTTTTGATAGAGCAGTTTTGAAACTCTGTTTTTGCAGCATCTGCAAGTGGATATTTGGAGCCCCTTCAGGCCTTCGTTGGAAACGGGAATATCTTCCCATAAAAACTAAACAGAAGCGTTCTGTGAAACTGCTTTGTGTAGTATGAATCCAACTCACAGAGTTGAACACTTCTTTTCAAAGAGCAGTTTTGAAACACTCTCTTTGTAGAATCTGCAAGTGTTCATTTGGAGCGCTTTGAGGCCTATGGTGGAAAAGGAAATATCTTCACATAAAACCTAGACAGAAGCATTCTTTGAAACTTTTTTATGATGTGTGCCTTCACCTCACAGAGTTGAACCTTCCTTTTCATGGAGCAGTTTGGAAAGAGTCTTTTTGCAGCATCTGCAAGTGGATATTTGGAGCCCCTTCAGGCCTTCGTTGGAAACGGGAATATCTTCCCATAAAAACTAAACAGAAGCGTTCTGTGAAACTGCTTTGTGTAGTATGAATCCAACTCACAGAGTTGAACACTTCTTTTGAAAGAGCAGTTTTGAAACACTCTTTTTGTAGAATCTGCAAGTTTTCATTTGGAGTGCTTTGAGGCCTATGGTGGAAAAGGAAATATCTTCACAGAAAACCTAGACAGAAGCATTCTTTGAAACTTCTTTATGATGTGTGCATTCAACTCACAGAGTTGAACCTTCCTTTTCATGGAGAGGTTTGGAAAGAGTCTTTTTGCAGCATCTGCAAGTGGATATTTGGAGCTCTTTCAGGTCTTCGTTAGAAACGGGAATATCTTCCCATAAAAACTGGACAGAAGCATTCTCACAAACTGCTTTGTGATGTGTGTGTTTAACTCACATAGTTGAACCTTTCCTTTGCTAGAGCAGTTTTGAAACACTCTTTTTGTAGAATCTGCAAGTGTTCATTTGGAGCGCTTTGAGGCCTATGGTGGAAAAGGAAATATCTTCACTTGTAAACCAGGCAGAAGCATTCTCAGAAACCTCTTTATGATGTGTGCATTCAACTCGGAGAGAGAAGCCTTCCTTTTGATAGAGCAGTTTTGAAACTCTGTTTTTGCAGCATCTGCAAGTGGATATTTGGAGCCCCTTCAGGCCTTCGTTGGAAACGGGAATATCTTCCCATAAAAACTAAACAGAAGCGTTCTGTGAAACTGCTTTGTGTAGTATGAATCCAACTCACAGAGTTGAACACTTCTTTTCAAAGAGCAGTTTTGAAACACTCTTTTTGTAGAATCTGCAAGTGTTCATTTGGAGCGTTTTGAGGCCTATGGTGGAAAAGGAAATATCTTCACATAAAACCTAGACAGAAGCATTCTTTGAAACTTCTTTATGATATGTGCCTTCACCTCACAGAGTTGAACCTTCCTTTTCATGGAGCAGTTTGGAAAGAGTCTCTTTGCAGCATCTGCAAGTGGATATTTTGAGCCGTTTCAGGCCTTCGTTGGAAACGGGAATATCTTCCCATAAAAACTAAACAGAAGCGTTCTGTGAAACTGCTTTGTGTACTATGAATCCAACTCACAGAGTTGAACACTTCTTTTGAAAGAGCAGTTTTGAAACACTCTTTTTGTAGAATCTGCAAGTGTTCATTTGGAGCGCTTTGAGGCCTATGGTGGAAAAGGAAACATCTTCACTTGTAAACCAGGCAGAAGCATTCTCAGAAACCTCTTTATGATGTGTGCATTCAACTCGGAGAGAGAAGCCTTCCTTTTGATAGAGCAGTTTTGAAACTCTGTTTTTGCAGCATCTGCAAGTGGATATTTGGAGCCCCTTCAAGCCTTCGTTGGAAACGGGAATATCTTCCCATAAAAACTAAACAGAAGCGTTCTGTGAAACTGCTTTGTGTAGTATGAATCCAACTCACAGAGTTGAACACTTCTTTTCAAAGAGCAGTTTTGAAACACTCTTTTTGTAGAATCTGCAAGTGTTCATTTGGAGCGTTTTGAGGCCTATGGTGGAAAAGGAAATATCTTCACATAAAACCTAGACAGAAGCATTCTTTGAAACTTCTTTATGATGTGTGCCTTCACCTCACAGAGTTGAACCTTCCTTTTCATGGAGCAGTTTGGAAAGAGTCTCTTTGCAGCATCTGCAAGTGGATATTTGGAGCCCTTTCAGGCCTTCGTTGGAAACGGGAATATCTTCCCATAAAAACTAAACAGAAGCGTTCTGTGAAACTGCTTTGTGTAGTATGAATCCAACTCACAGAGTTGAACACTTCTTTTGAAAGAGCAGTTTTGAAACACTCTTTTTGTAGAATCTGCAAGTGTTCATTTGGAGCGCTTTGAGGCCTATGGTGGAAAAGGAAATATCTTCACTTGTAAACCAGGCAGAAGCATTCTCAGAAACCTCTTTATGATGTGTGCATTCAACTCGGAGAGAGAAGCCTTCCTTTTGATAGAGCAGTTTTGAAACTCTGTTTTTGCAGCATCTGCAAGTGGATATTTGGAGCCCCTTCAGGCCTTCGTTGGAAACGGGAATATCTTCCCATAAAAACTAAACAGAAGCGTTCTGTGAAACTGCTTTGTGTAGTATGGATCCAACTCACAGAGTTCAACACTTCTTTTCAAAGAGCAGTTTTGAAACACTCTTTTTGTAGAATCTGCAACTGTTCATTTGGAGCGTTTTGAGGCCTATGGTGGAAAAGGAAATATCTTCACATAAAACCTAGACAGAAGCATTCTTTGAAACTTCTTTATGATGTGTGCCTTCACCTCACAGAGTTGAACCTTCCTTTTCATGGAGCAGATTGGAAAGAGTCTCTTTGCAGCATCTGCAAGTGCATATTTGGAGCCCATTCAGGCCTTCGTTGGAAACGGGAATATCTTCCCATAAAAACTAAACAGAAGCGTTCTGTGAAACTGCTTTGTGTAGTATGAATCCAACTCACAGAGTTCAACACTTCTTTTCAAAGAGCAGTTTTGAAACACTCTTTTTGTAGAATCTGCAAGTGTTCATTTGGAGCGCTTTGAGGCCTATGGTGGAAAAGGAAATATCTTCACTTGTAAACCAGGCAGAAGCATTCTCAGAAACCTCTTTATGATGTGGGCATTCAACTCGGAGAGAGAAGCCTTCCTTTTGATAGAGCAGTTTTGAAACTCTGTTTTTGCAGCATCTGCAAGTGGATATTTGGAGCCCCTTCAGGCCTTCGTTGGAAACGGGAATATCTTCCCATAAAAACTAAACAGAAGCGTTCTGTGAAACTGCTTTGTGTAGTATGAATCCAACTCACAGAGTTGAACACTTCTTTTCAAAGAGCAGTTTTGAAACACTCTTTTTGTAGAATCTGCAAGTGTTCATTTGGAGCGCTTTGAGGCCTATGGTGGAAAAGGAAACATCTTCACTTGTAAACCAGGCAGAAGCATTCTCAGAAACCTCTTTATGATGTGTGCATTCAACTCGGAGAGAGAAGCCTTCCTTTTGATAGAGCAGTTTTGAAACTCTGTTTTTGCAGCATCTGCAAGTGGATATTTGGAGCCCCTTCAGGCCTTCGTTGGAAACGGGAATATCTTCCCATAAAAACTAAACAGAAGCGTTCTGTGAAACTGCTTTGTGTAGTATGAATCCAACTCACAGAGTTGAACACTTCTTTTCAAAGAGCAGTTTTGAAACACTCTCTTTGTAGAATCTGCAAGTGTTCATTTGGAGCGCTTTGAGGCCTATGGTGGAAAAGGAAATATCTTCACATAAAACCTAGACAGAAGCATTCTTTGAAACTTTTTTATGATGTGTGCCTTCAACTCACAGAGTTGAACCTTCCTTTTCATGGAGCAGTTTGGAAAGAGTCTTTTTGCAGCATCTGCAAGTGGATATTTGGAGCCCTTTCAGGCCTTCGTTGGAAACGGGAATATCTTCCCATAAAAACTAAACAGAAGCGTTCTGTGAAACTGCTTTGTGTAGTATGAATCCAACTCACAGAGTTGAACACTTCTTTTGAAAGAGCAGTTTTGAAACACTCTTTTTGTAGAATCTGCAAGTTTTCATTTGGAGTGCTTTGAGGCCTATGGTGGAAAAGGAAATATCTTCACAGAAAACCTAGACAGAAGCATTCTTTGAAACTTCTTTATGATGTGTGCATTCAACTCACAGAGTTGAACCTTCCTTTTCATGGAGAGGTTTGGAAAGAGTCTTTTTGCAGCATCTGCAAGTGGATATTTGGAGCTCTTTCAGGTCTTCGTTAGAAACGGGAATATCTTCCCATAAAAACTGGACAGAAGCATTCTCACAAACTGCTTTGTGATGTGTGTGTTTAACTCACATAGTTGAACCTTTCCTTTGCTAGAGCAGTTTTGAAACACTCTTTTTGTAGAATCTGCAAGTGTTCATTTGGAGCGCTTTGAGGCCTATGGTGGAAAAGGAAATATCTTCACTTGTAAACCAGGCAGAAGCATTCTCAGAAACCTCTTTATGATGTGTGCATTCAACTCGGAGAGAGAAGCCTTCCTTTTGATAGAGCAGTTTTGAAACTCTGTTTTTGCAGCATCTGCAAGTGGATATTTGGAGCCCCTTCAGGCCTTCGTTGGAAACGGGAATATCTTCCCATAAAAACTAAACAGAAGCGTTCTGTGAAACTGCTTTGTGTAGTATGAATCCAACTCACAGAGTTGAACACTTCTTTTCAAAGAGCAGTTTTGAAACACTCTTTTTGTAGAATCTGCAAGTGTTCATTTGGAGCGTTTTGAGGCCTATGGTGGAAAAGGAAATATCTTCACATAAAACCTAGACAGAAGCATTCTTTGAAACTTCTTTATGATATGTGCCTTCACCTCACAGAGTTGAACCTTCCTTTTCATGGAGCAGTTTGGAAAGAGTCTCTTTGCAGCATCTGCAAGTGGATATTTGGAGCCGTTTCAGGCCTTCGTTGGAAACGGGAATATCTTCCCATAAAAACTAAACAGAAGCGTTCTGTGAAACTGCTTTGTGTACTATGAATCCAACTCACAGAGTTGAACACTTCTTTTGAAAGAGCAGTTTTGAAACACTCTTTTTGTAGAATCTGCAAGTGTTCATTTGGAGCGCTTTGAGGCCTATGGTGGAAAAGGAAGCATCTTCACTTGTAAACCAGGCAGAAGCATTCTCAGAAACCTCTTTATGATGTGTGCATTCAACTCGGAGAGAGAAGCCTTCCTTTTGATAGAGCAGTTTTGAAACTCTGTTTTTGCAGCATCTGCAAGTGGATATTTGGAGCCCCTTCAAGCCTTCGTTGGAAACGGGAATATCTTCCCATAAAAACTAAACAGAAGCGTTCTGTGAAACTGCTTTGTGTAGTATGAATCCAACTCACAGAGTTGAACACTTCTTTTCAAAGAGCAGTTCTGAAACACTCTTTTTGTAGAATCTGCAAGTGTTCATTTGGAGCGTTTTGAGGCCTATGGTGGAAAAGGAAATATCTTCACATAAAACCTAGACAGAAGCATTCTTTGAAACTTCTTTATGATGTGTGCCTTCACCTCACAGAGTTGAACCTTCCTTTTCATGGAGCAGTTTGGAAAGAGTCTCTTTGCAGCATCTGCAAGTGGATATTTGGAGCCCTTTCAGGCCTTCGTTGGAAACGGGAATATCTTCCCATAAAAACTAAACAGAAGCGTTCTGTGAAACTGCTTTGTGTAGTATGAATCCAACTCACAGAGTTGAACACTTCTTTTGAAAGAGCAGTTTTGAAACACTCTTTTTGTAGAATCTGCAAGTGTTCATTTGGAGCGCTTTGAGGCCTATGGTGGAAAAGGAAATATCTTCACTTGTAAACCAGGCAGAAGCATTCTCAGAAACCTCTTTATGATGTGTGCATTCAACTCGGAGAGAGAAGCCTTCCTTTTGATAGAGCTGTTTTGAAACTCTGTTTTTGCAGCATCTGCAAGTGGATATTTGGAGCCCCTTCAGGCCTTCGTTGGAAACGGGAATATCTTCCCATAAAAACTAAACAGAAGCGTTCTGTGAAACTGCTTTGTGTAGTATGAATCCAACTCACAGAGTTGAACACTTCTTTTCAAAGAGCAGTTTTGAAACACTCTCTTTGTAGAATCTGCAAGTTTTCATTTGGAGCGCTTTGAGGCCTACGGTGGAAAAGGAAATATCTTCACATAAAACCTAGACAGAAGCATTCTTTGAAACTTCTTTATGATGTGTGCCTTCACCTCACAGAGTTGAACCTTCCTTTTCATGGAGCAGTTTGGAAAGAGTCTCTTTGCAGCATCTGCAAGTGGATATTTGGAGCCCTTTCAGGCCTTCGTTGGAAACGGGAATATCTTCCCATAAAAATTAAACAGAAGTGTTCTGTGAAACTGCTTTGTGTAGTATGAATCCAACTCACAGAGTTCAACACTTCTTTTCAAAGAGCAGTTTTGAAACACTCTCTTTGTAGAATCTGCAAGTGTTCATTTGGAGCGCTTTGAGGCCTATGGTGGAAAAGGAAATATCTTCACTTGTAAACCAGGCAGAAGCATTCTCAGAAACCTCTTTATGATGTGTGCATTCAACTCGGAGAGAGAAGCCTTCCTTTTGATAGAGCAGTTTTGAAACTCTGTTTTTGCAGCATCTGCAAGTGGATATTTGGAGCCCCTTCAGGCCTTCGTTGGAAACGGGAATATCTTCCCATAAAAACTAAACAGAAGCGTTCTGTGAAACTGCTTTGTGTAGTATGAATCCAACTCACAGAGTTGAACACTTCTTTTCAAAGAGCAGTTTTGAAACACTCTTTTTGTAGAATCTGCAAGTGTTCATTTGGAGCGCTTTGAGGCCTATGATGGAAAAGGAAATATCTTCACATAAAACCTAGACAGAAGCATTCTTTGAAACTTTTTTATGACGTGTGCCTTCAACTCACATAGTTGAACCTTCCTTTTCATGGAGCAGTTTGGAAAGAGTCTTTTTGCAGCATCTGCAAGTGGATATTTGGAGCCATTTCAGGCGTTCGTTGGAAACGGGAATATCTTCCCATAAAAACTAAACAGAAGCGTTCTGTGAAACTGCTTTGTGTAGTATGAATCCAACTCACAGAGTTGAACACTTCTTTTCAAAGAGCAGTTTTGAAACACTCTTTTTGTAGAATCTGCAAGTGTTCATTTGGAGCGCTTTGAGGCCTATGGTGGAAAAGGAAACATCTTCACTTGTAAACCAGGCAGAAGCATTCTCAGAAACCTCTTTATGATGTGTGCATTCAACTAGGAGAGAGAAGCCTTCCTTTTGATAGAGCAGTTTTGAAACTCTGTTTTTGCAGCATCTGCAAGTGGATATTTGGAGCCCCTTCAGGCCTTCGTTGGAAACGGGAATATCTTCCCATAAAAACTAAACAGAAGCGTTCTGTGAAACTGCTTTGTGTAGTATGAATCCAACTCACAGAGTTGAACACTTCTTTTCAAAGAGCAGTTTTGAAACACTCTTTTTGTAGAATCTGCAAGTTTTCATTTGGAGTGCTTTGAGGCCTGTGGTGGAAAAGGAAATATCTTCACATAAAACCTAGACAGAAGCATTCTTTGAAACTTCTTTATGATGTGTGCATTCAACTCACAGAGTTGAACCTTCCTTTTCATGGAGAGGTTTGGAAAGAGTCTTTTTGCAGCATCTGCAAGTGGATATTTGGAGCTCTTTCAGGCCTTCGTTAGAAACGGGAATATCTTCCCATAAAAACTGGACAGAGGCATTCTCACAAACTGCTTTGTGATGTGTGTGTTTAACTCACATAGTTGAACCTTTCCTTTGCTAGAGCAGTTATGAAACACTCTTTTTGTAGAATCTGCAAGTGTTCATTTGGAGCGCTTTGAGGCCTATGGTGGAAAAGAAAATATCTTCACTTGTAAACCAGGCAGAAGCATTCTCAGAAACCTCTTTATGATGTGTGCATTCAACTCGGAGAGAGAAGCCTTCCTTTTGATAGAGCAGTTTTGAAACTCTGTTTTTGCAGCATCTGCAAGTGGATATTTGGAGCCACTTCAGGCCTTTGTTGGAAACGGGAATATCTTCCCATAAAAACTAAACAGAAGCGTTCTGTGAAACTGCTTTGTGTAGTATGAATCCAACTCACAGAGTTGAACACTTCTTTTCAAAGAGCAGTTTTGAAACACTCTTTTTGTAGAATCTGCAAGTGTTCATTTGGAGCGCTTTGAGGCCTATGGTGGAAAAGGAAACATCTTCACTTGTAAACCAGGCAGAAGCATTCTTTGAAACTTCTTTATGATGTGTGCCTTCACCTCACAGAGTTGAACCTTCCTTTTCATGGAGCAGTTTGGAAAGAGTCTCTTTGCAGCATCTGCAAGTGGATATTTGGAGCCCTTTCAGGCCTTCGTTGGAAACGGGAATATCTTCCCATAAAAACTAAACAGAAGCGTTCTGTGAAACTGCTTTGTGTAGTATGAATCCAACTCACAGAGTTGAACACTTCTTTTGAAAGAGTAGTTTGGAGACACTCTTTTTGTAGAATCTGCAAGTGTTCATTTGGAGTGCTTTGAGGCCTATGGTTGAAAAGGAAATATCTTCACATAAAACCTAGACAGAAGCATTCTTTGAAACTTCTTTATGATGTGTGCATTCAACTCACAGAGTTGAACCTTCCTTTTCATGGAGAGGTTTGGAAAGAGTCTTTTTGCAGCATCTGCAAGTGGATATTTGGAGCTCTTTCAGGCCTTCGTTAGAAACGGGAATATCTTCCCATAAAAACTGGACAGAAGCATTCTCACAAACTGCTTTGTGATGTGTGTGTTTAACTCACATAGTTGAACCTTTCCTTTGCTAGAGCAGTTATGAAACACTCTTTTTGTAGAATCTGCAAGTGTTCATTTGGAGCGATTTGAGGCCTATGGTGGAAAAGGAAATATCTTCACTTGTAAACCAGGCAGAAGCATTCTCAGAAACCTCTTTATGATGTGTGCATTCAACTCGGAGAGAGAAGCCTTCCTTTTGATAGAGCAGTTTTGAAACTCTGTTTTTGCAGCATCTGCAAGTGGATATTTGGAGCCCCTTCAGGCCTTCGTTGGAAACGGGAATATCTTCCCATGAAAACTAAACAGAAGCGTTCTGTGAAACTGCTTTGTGTAGTATGAATCCAACTCACAGAGTTGAACACTTCTTTTCAAAGAGCAGTTTTGAAACACTCTTTTTGTAGAATCTGCAAGTGTTCATTTGGAGCGTTTTGAGGCCTATGGTGGAAAAGGAAATATCTTCACATAAAACCTAGACAGAAGCATTCTTTGAAACTTCTTTATGATATGTGCCTTCACCTCACAGAGTTGAACCTTCCTTTTCATGGAGCAGTTTGGAAAGAGTCTCTTTGCAGCATCTGCAAGTGGATATTTGGAGCCCTTTCAGGCCTTCGTTGGAAACGGGAATATCTTCCCATAAAAACTAAACAGAAGCGTTCTGTGAAACTGCTTTGTGTAGTATGAATCCAACTCACAGAGTTGAACACTTCTTTTCAAAGAGCAGTTTTGAAACACTCTTTTTGTAGAATCTGCAAGTGTTCATTTGGAGCGCTTTGAGGCCTATGGTGGAAGAGGAAACATCTTCACTTGTAAACCAGGCAGAAGCATTCTCAGAAACCTCTTTATGATGTGTGCATTCAACTCGGAGAGAGAAGCCTTCCTTTTGATAGAGCAGTTTTGAAACTCTGTTTTTGCAGCATCTGCAAGTGGATATTTGGAGCCCCTTCAGGCCTTCGTTGGAAACGGGAATATCTTCCCATAAAAACTAAACAGAAGCGTTCTGTGAAACTGCTTTGTGTAGTATGAATCCAACTCACAGAGTTGAACACTTCTTTTCAAAGAGCAGTTTTGAAACACTCTCTTTGTAGAATCTGCAAGTGTTCATTTGGAGCGCTTTGAGGCCTATGGTGGAAAAGGAAATATCTTCACATAAAACCTAGACAGAAGCATTCTTTGAAACTTTTTTATGATGTGTGCCTTCAACTCACAGAGTTGAACCTTCCTTTTCATGGAGCAGTTTGGAAAGAGTCTTTTTGCAGCATCTGCAAGTGGATATTTGGAGCCCTTTCAGGCCTTCGTTGGAAACGGGAATATCTTCCCATAAAAACTAAACAGAAGCGTTCTGTGAAACTGCTTTGTGTAGTATGAATCCAACTCACAGAGTTGAACACTTCTTTTGAAAGAGCAGTTTTGAAACACTCTTTTTGTAGAATCTGCAAGTTTTCATTTGGAGTGCTTTGAGGCCTATGGTGGAAAAGGAAATATCTTCACAGAAAACCTAGACAGAAGCATTCTTTGAAACTTCTTTATGATGTGTGCATTCAACTCACAGAGTTGAACCTTCCTTTTCATGGAGAGGTTTGGAAAGAGTCTTTTTGCAGCATCTGCAAGTGGATATTTGGAGCTCTTTCAGGTCTTCGTTAGAAACGGGAATATCTTCCCATAAAAACTGGACAGAAGCATTCTCACAAACTGCTTTGTGATGTGTGTGTTTAACTCACATAGTTGAACCTTTCCTTTGCTAGAGCAGTTTTGAAACACTCTTTTTGTAGAATCTGCAAGTGTTCATTTGGAGCGCTTTGAGGCCTATGGTGGAAAAGGAAATATCTTCACTTGTAAACCAGGCAGAAGCATTCTCAGAAACCTCTTTATGATGTGTGCATTCAACTCGGAGAGAGAAGCCTTCCTTTTGATAGAGCAGTTTTGAAACTCTGTTTTTGCAGCATCTGCAAGTGGATATTTGGAGCCCCTTCAGGCCTTCGTTGGAAACGGGAATATCTTCCCATAAAAACTAAACAGAAGCGTTCTGTGAAACTGCTTTGTGTAGTATGAATCCAACTCACAGAGTTGAACACTTCTTTTCAAAGAGCAGTTTTGAAACACTCTTTTTGTAGAATCTGCAAGTGTTCATTTGGAGCGTTTTGAGGCCTACGGTGGAAAAGGAAATATCTTCACATAAAACCTAGACAGAAGCATTCTTTGAAACTTCTTTATGATATGTGCCTTCACCTCACAGAGTTGAACCTTCCTTTTCATGGAGCAGTTTGGAAAGAGTCTCTTTGCAGCATCTGCAAGTGGATATTTGGAGCCGTTTCAGGCCTTCGTTGGAAACGGGAATATCTTCCCATAAAAACTAAACAGAAGCGTTCTGTGAAACTGCTTTGTTTACTATGAATCCAACTCACAGAGTTGAACACTTCTTTTGAAAGAGCAGTTTTGAAACACTCTTTTTGTAGAATCTGCAAGTGTTCATTTGGAGCGCTTTGAGGCCTATGGTGGAAAAGGAAACATCTTCACTTGTAAACCAGGCAGAAGCATTCTCAGAAACCTCTTTATGATGTGGGCATTCAACTCGGAGAGAGAAGCCTTCCTTTTGATAGAGCAGTTTTGAAACTCTGTTTTTGCAGCATCTGCAAGTGGATATTTGGAGCCCCTTCAGGCCTTCGTTTGAAACGGGAATATCTTCCCATAAAAACTAAACAGAAGCGTTCTGTGAAACTGCTTTGTGTAGTATGAATCCAACTCACAGAGTTGAACACTTCTTTTCAAAGAGCAGTTTTGAAACACTCTTTTTGTAGAATCTGCAAGTGTTCATTTGGAGCGCTTTGAGGCCTATGGTGGAAAAGGAAACATCTTCACTTGTAAACCAGGCAGAAGCATTCTCAGAAACCTCTTTATGATGTGTGCATTCAACTCGGAGAGAGAAGCCTTCCTTTTGATAGAGCAGTTTTGAAACTCTGTTTTTGCAGCATCTGCAAGTGGATATTTGGAGCCCCTTCAGGCCTTCGTTGGAAACGGGAATATCTTCCCATAAAAACTAAACAGAAGCGTTCTGTGAAACTGCTTTGTGTAGTATGAATCCAACTCACAGAGTTGAACACTTCTTTTCAAAGAGCAGTTTTGAAACACTCTCTTTGTAGAATCTGCAAGTGTTCATTTGGAGCGCTTTGAGGCCTATGGTGGAAAAGGAAATATCTTCACATAAAACCTAGACAGAAGCATTCTTTGAAACTTTTTTATGATGTGTGCCTTCAACTCACAGAGTTGAACCTTCCTTTTCATGGAGCAGTTTGGAAAGAGTCTTTTTGCAGCATCTGCAAGTGGATATTTGGAGCCCTTTCAGGCCTTCGTTGGAAACGGGAATATCTTCCCATAAAAACTAAACAGAAGCGTTCTGTGAAACTGCTTTGTGTAGTATGAATCCAACTCACAGAGTTGAACACTTCTTTTGAAAGAGCAGTTTTGAAACACTCTTTTTGTAGAATCTGCAAGTTTTCATTTGGAGTGCTTTGAGGCCTATGGTGGAAAAGGAAATATCTTCACAGAAAACCTAGACAGAAGCATTCTTTGAAACTTCTTTATGATGTGTGCATTCAACTCACAGAGTTGAACCTTCCTTTTCATGGAGAGGTTTGGAAAGAGTCTTTTTGCAGCATCTGCAAGTGGATATTTGGAGCTCTTTCAGGTCTTCGTTAGAAACGGGAATATCTTCCCATAAAAACTGGACAGAAGCATTCTCACAAACTGCTTTGTGATGTGTGTGTTTAACTCACATAGTTGAACCTTTCCTTTGCTAGAGCAGTTTTGAAACACTCTTTTTGTAGAATCTGCAAGTGTTCATTTGGAGCGCTTTGAGGCCTATGGTGGAAAAGGAAATATCTTCACTTGTAAACCAGGCAGAAGCATTCTCAGAAACCTCTTTATGATGTGTGCATTCAACTCGGAGAGAGAAGCCTTCCTTTTGATAGAGCAGTTTTGAAACTCTGTTTTTGCAGCATCTGCAAGTGGATATTTGGAGCCCCTTCAGGCCTTCGTTGGAAACGGGAATATCTTCCCATAAAAACTAAACAGAAGCGTTCTGTGAAACTGCTTTGTGTAGTATGAATCCAACTCACAGAGTTGAACACTTCTTTTCAAAGAGCAGTTTTGAAACACTCTTTTTGTAGAATCTGCAAGTGTTCATTTGGAGCGTTTTGAGGCCTATGGTGGAAAAGGAAATATCTTCACATAAAACCTAGACAGAAGCATTCTTTGAAACTTCTTTATGATATGTGCCTTCACCTCACAGAGTTGAACCTTCCTTTTCATGGAGCAGTTTGGAAAGAGTCTCTTTGCAGCATCTGCAAGTGGATATTTGGAGCCGTTTCAGGCCTTCGTTGGAAACGGGAATATCTTCCCATAAAAACTAAACAGAAGCGTTCTGTGAAACTGCTTTGTGTACTATGAATCCAACTCACAGAGTTGAACACTTCTTTTGAAAGAGCAGTTTTGAAACACTCTTTTTGTAGAATCTGCAAGTGTTCATTTGGAGCGCTTTGAGGCCTATGGTGGAAAAGGAAACATCTTCACTTGTAAACCAGGCAGAAGCATTCTCAGAAACCTCTTTATGATGTGTGCATTCAACTCGGAGAGAGAAGCCTTCCTTTTGATAGAGCAGTTTTGAAACTCTGTTTTTGCAGCATCTGCAAGTGGATATTTGGAGCCCCTTCAAGCCTTCGTTGGAAACGGGAATATCTTCCCATAAAAACTAAACAGAAGCGTTCTGTGAAACTGCTTTGTGTAGTATGAATCCAACTCACAGAGTTGAACACTTCTTTTCAAAGAGCAGTTTTGAAACACTCTTTTTGTAGAATCTGCAAGTGTTCATTTGGAGCGTTTTGAGGCCTATGGTGGAAAAGGAAATATCTTCACATAAAACCTAGACAGAAGCATTCTTTGAAACTTCTTTATGATGTGTGCCTTCACCTCACAGAGTTGAACCTTCCTTTTCATGGAGCAGTTTGGAAAGAGTCTCTTTGCAGCATCTGCAAGTGGATATTTGGAGCCCTTTCAGGCCTTCGTTGGAAACGGGAATATCTTCCCATAAAAACTAAACAGAAGCGTTCTGTGAAACTGCTTTGTGTAGTATGAATCCAACTCACAGAGTTGAACACTTCTTTTGAAAGAGCAGTTTTGAAACACTCTTTTTGTAGAATCTGCAAGTGTTCATTTGGAGCGCTTTGAGGCCTATGGTGGAAAAGGAAATATCTTCACTTGTAAACCAGGCAGAAGCATTCTCAGAAACCTCTTTATGATGTGTGCATTCAACTCGGAGAGAGAAGCCTTCCTTTTGATAGAGCAGTTTTGAAACTCTGTTTTTGCAGCATCTGCAAGTGGATATTTGGAGCCCCTTCAGGCCTTCGTTGGAAACGGGAATATCTTCCCATAAAAACTAAACAGAAGCGTTCTGTGAAACTGCTTTGTGTAGTATGGATCCAACTCACAGAGTTCAACACTTCTTTTCAAAGAGCAGTTTTGAAACACTCTTTTTGTAGAATCTGCAAGTGTTCATTTGGAGCGTTTTGAGGCCTATGGTGGAAAAGGAAATATCTTCACATAAAACCTAGACAGAAGCATTCTTTGAAACTTCTTTATGATGTGTGCCTTCACCTCACAGAGTTGAACCTTCCTTTTCATGGAGCAGATTGGAAAGAGTCTCTTTGCAGCATCTGCAAGTGCATATTTGGAGCCCATTCAGGCCTTCGTTGGAAACGGGAATATCTTCCCATAAAAACTAAACAGAAGCGTTCTGTGAAACTGCTTTGTGTAGTATGAATCCAACTCACAGAGTTCAACACTTCTTTTCAAAGAGCAGTTTTGAAACACTCTTTTTGTAGAATCTGCAAGTGTTCATTTGGAGCGCTTTGAGGCCTATGGTGGAAAAGGAAATATCTTCACTTGTAAACCAGGCAGAAGCATTCTCAGAAACCTCTTTATGATGTGGGCATTCAACTCGGAGAGAGAAGCCTTCCTTTTGATAGAGCAGTTTTGAAACTCTGTTTTTGCAGCATCTGCAAGTGGATATTTGGAGCCCCTTCAGGCCTTCGTTGGAAACGGGAATATCTTCCCATAAAAACTAAACAGAAGCGTTCTGTGAAACTGCTTTGTGTAGTATGAATCCAACTCACAGAGTTGAACACTTCTTTTCAAAGAGCAGTTTTGAAACACTCTTTTTGTAGAATCTGCAAGTGTTCATTTGGAGCGCTTTGAGGCCTATGGTGGAAAAGGAAACATCTTCACTTGTAAACCAGGCAGAAGCATTCTCAGAAACCTCTTTATGATGTGTGCATTCAACTCGGAGAGAGAAGCCTTCCTTTTGATAGAGCAGTTTTGAAACTCTGTTTTTGCAGCATCTGCAAGTGGATATTTGGAGCCCCTTCAGGCCTTCGTTGGAAACGGGAATATCTTCCCATAAAAACTAAACAGAAGCGTTCTGTGAAACTGCTTTGTGTAGTATGAATCCAACTCACAGAGTTGAACACTTCTTTTCAAAGAGCAGTTTTGAAACACTCTCTTTGTAGAATCTGCAAGTGTTCATTTGGAGCGCTTTGAGGCCTATGGTGGAAAAGGAAATATCTTCACATAAAACCTAGACAGAAGCATTCTTTGAAACTTTTTTATGATGTGTGCCTTCAACTCACAGAGTTGAACCTTCCTTTTCATGGAGCAGTTTGGAAAGAGTCTTTTTGCAGCATCTGCAAGTGGATATTTGGAGCCCTTTCAGGCCTTCGTTGGAAACGGGAATATCTTCCCATAAAAACTAAACAGAAGCGTTCTGTGAAACTGCTTTGTGTAGTATGAATCCAACTCACAGAGTTGAACACTTCTTTTGAAAGAGCAGTTTTGAAACACTCTTTTTGTAGAATCTGCAAGTTTTCATTTGGAGTGCTTTGAGGCCTATGGTGGAAAAGGAAATATCTTCACAGAAAACCTAGACAGAAGCATTCTTTGAAACTTCTTTATGATGTGTGCATTCAACTCACAGAGTTGAACCTTCCTTTTCATGGAGAGGTTTGGAAAGAGTCTTTTTGCAGCATCTGCAAGTGGATATTTGGAGCTCTTTCAGGTCTTCGTTAGAAACGGGAATATCTTCCCATAAAAACTGGACAGAAGCATTCTCACAAACTGCTTTGTGATGTGTGTGTTTAACTCACATAGTTGAACCTTTCCTTTGCTAGCGCAGTTTTGAAACACTCTTTTTGTAGAATCTGCAAGTGTTCATTTGGAGCGCTTTGAGGCCTATGGTGGAAAAGGAAATATCTTCACTTGTAAACCAGGCAGAAGCATTCTCAGAAACCTCTTTATGATGTGTGCATTCAACTCGGAGAGAGAAGCCTTCCTTTTGATAGAGCAGTTTTGAAACTCTGTTTTTGCAGCATCTGCAAGTGGATATTTGGAGCCCCTTCAGGCCTTCGTTGGAAACGGGAATATCTTCCCATAAAAACTAAACAGAAGCGTTCTGTGAAACTGCTTTGTGTAGTATGAATCCAACTCACAGAGTTGAACACTTCTTTTCAAAGAGCAGTTTTGAAACACTCTTTTTGTAGAATCTGCAAGTGTTCATTTGGAGCGTTTTGAGGCCTATGGTGGAAAAGGAAATATCTTCACATAAAACCTAGACAGAAGCATTCTTTGAAACTTCTTTATGATATGTGCCTTCACCTCACAGAGTTGAACCTTCCTTTTCATGGAGCAGTTTGGAAAGAGTCTCTTTGCAGCATCTGCAAGTGGATATTTGGAGCCGTTTCAGGCCTTCGTTGGAAACGGGAATATCTTCCCATAAAAACTAAACAGAAGCGTTCTGTGAAACTGCTTTGTGTACTATGAATCCAACTCACAGAGTTGAACACTTCTTTTGAAAGAGCAGTTTTGAAACACTCTTTTTGTAGAATCTGCAAGTGTTCATTTGGAGCGCTTTGAGGCCTATGGTGGAAAAGGAAGCATCTTCACTTGTAAACCAGGCAGAAGCATTCTCAGAAACCTCTTTATGATGTGTGCATTCAACTCGGAGAGAGAAGCCTTCCTTTTGATAGAGCAGTTTTGAAACTCTGTTTTTGCAGCATCTGCAAGTGGATATTTGGAGCCCCTTCAAGCCTTCGTTGGAAACGGGAATATCTTCCCATAAAAACTAAACAGAAGCGTTCTGTGAAACTGCTTTGTGTAGTATGAATCCAACTCACAGAGTTGAACACTTCTTTTCAAAGAGCAGTTTTGAAACACTCTTTTTGTAGAATCTGCAAGTGTTCATTTGGAGCGTTTTGAGGCCTATGGTGGAAAAGGAAATATCTTCACATAAAACCTAGACAGAAGCATTCTTTGAAACTTCTTTATGATGTGTGCCTTCACCTCACAGAGTTGAACCTTCCTTTTCATGGAGCAGTTTGGAAAGAGTCTCTTTGCAGCATCTGCAAGTGGATATTTGGAGCCCTTTCAGGCCTTCGTTGGAAACGGGAATATCTTCCCATAAAAACTAAACAGAAGCGTTCTGTGAAACTGCTTTGTGTAGTATGAATCCAACTCACAGAGTTGAACACTTCTTTTGAAAGAGCAGTTTTGAAACACTCTTTTTGTAGAATCTGCAAGTGTTCATTTGGAGCGCTTTGAGGCCTATGGTGGAAAAGGAAATATCTTCACTTGTAAACCAGGCAGAAGCATTCTCAGAAACCTCTTTATGATGTGTGCATTCAACTCGGAGAGAGAAGCCTTCCTTTTGATAGAGCTGTTTTGAAACTCTGTTTTTGCAGCATCTGCAAGTGGATATTTGGAGCCCCTTCAGGCCTTCGTTGGAAACGGGAATATCTTCCCATAAAAACTAAACAGAAGCGTTCTGTGAAACTGCTTTGTGTAGTATGAATCCAACTCACAGAGTTGAACACTTCTTTTCAAAGAGCAGTTTTGAAACACTCTCTTTGTAGAATCTGCAAGTTTTCATTTGGAGCGCTTTGAGGCCTACGGTGGAAAAGGAAATATCTTCACATAAAACCTAGACAGAAGCATTCTTTGAAACTTCTTTATGATGTGTGCCTTCACCTCACAGAGTTGAACCTTCCTTTTCATGGAGCAGTTTGGAAAGAGTCTCTTTGCAGCATCTGCAAGTGGATATTTGGAGCCCTTTCAGGCCTTCGTTGGAAACGGGAATATCTTCCCATAAAAATTAAACAGAAGTGTTCTGTGAAACTGCTTTGTGTAGTATGAATCCAACTCACAGAGTTCAACACTTCTTTTCAAAGAGCAGTTTTGAAACACTCTCTTTGTAGAATCTGCAAGTGTTCATTTGGAGCGCTTTGAGGCCTATGGTGGAAAAGGAAATATCTTCACTTGTAAACCAGGCAGAAGCATTCTCAGAAACCTCTTTATGATGTGTGCATTCAACTCGGAGAGAGAAGCCTTCCTTTTGATAGAGCAGTTTTGAAACTCTGTTTTTGCAGCATCTGCAAGTGGATATTTGGAGCCCCTTCAGGCCTTCGTTGGAAACGGGAATATCTTCCCATAAAAACTAAACAGAAGCGTTCTGTGAAACTGCTTTGTGTAGTATGAATCCAACTCACAGAGTTGAACACTTCTTTTCAAAGAGCAGTTTTGAAACACTCTTTTTGTAGAATCTGCAAGTGTTCATTTGGAGCGCTTTGAGGCCTCTGGTGGAAAAGGAAATATCTTCACTTGTAAACCAGGCAGAAGCATTCTCAGAAACCTCTTTATGATGTGTGCATTCAACTCGGAGAGAGAAGCCTTCCTTTTGATAGAGCAGTTTTGAAACTCTGTTTTTGCAGCATCTGCAAGTGGATATTTGGAGCCCCTTCAGGCCTTCGTTGGAAACGGGAATATCTTCCCATAAAAACTAAACAGAAGCGTTCTGTGAAACTGCTTTGTGTAGTATGGATCCAACTCACAGAGTTCAACACTTCTTTTCAAAGAGCAGTTTTGAAACACTCTTTTTGTAGAATCTGCAAGTGTTCATTTGGAGCGTTTTGAGGCCTATGGTGGAAAAGGAAATATCTTCACATAAAACCTAGACAGAAGCATTCTTTGAAACTTCTTTATGATGTGTGCCTTCACCTCACAGAGTTGAACCTTCCTTTTCATGGAGCAGATTGGAAAGAGTCTCTTTGCAGCATCTGCAAGTGCATATTTGGAGCCCATTCAGGCCTTCGTTGGAAACGGGAATATCTTCCCATAAAAACTAAACAGAAGCGTTCTGTGAAACTGCTTTGTGTAGTATGAATCCAACTCACAGAGATCAACACTTCTTTTCAAAGAGCAGTTTTGAAACACTCTTTTTGTAGAATCTGCAAGGGTTCATTTGGAGCGCTTTGAGGCCTATGGTGGAAAAGGAAATATCTTCACTTGTAAACCAGGCAGAAGCATTCTCAGAAACCTCTTTATGATGTGGGCATTCAACTCGGAGAGAGAAGCCTTCCTTTTGATAGAGCAGTTTTGAAACTCTGTTTTTGCAGCATCTGCAAGTGGATATTTGGAGCCCCTTCAGGCCTTCGTTTGAAACGGGAATATCTTCCCATAAAAACTAAACAGAAGCGTTCTGTGAAACTGCTTTGTGTAGTATGAATCCAACTCACAGAGTTGAACACTTCTTTTCAAAGAGCAGTTTTGAAACACTCTTTTTGTAGAATCTGCAAGTGTTCATTAGGAGCGCTTTGAGGCCTATGATGGAAAAGGAAATATCTTCACATAAAACCTAGACAGAAGCATTCTTTGAAACTTTTTTATGACGTGTGCCTTCAACTCACATAGTTGAACCTTCCTTTTCATGGAGCAGTTTGGAAAGAGTCTTTTTGCAGCATCTGCAAGTGGATATTTGGAGCCATTTCAGGCGTTCGTTGGAAACGGGAATATCTTCCCATAAAAACTAAACAGAAGCGTTCTGTGAAACTGCTTTGTGTAGTATGAATCCAACTCACAGAGTTGAACACTTCTTTTCAAAGAGCAGTTTTGAAACACTCTTTTTGTAGAATCTGCAAGTGTTCATTTGGAGCGCTTTGAGGCCTATGGTGGAAAAGGAAACATCTTCACTTGTAAACCAGGCAGAAGCATTCTCAGAAACCTCTTTATGATGTGTGCATTCAACTAGGAGAGAGAAGCCTTCCTTTTGATAGAGCAGTTTTGAAACTCTGTTTTTGCAGCATCTGCAAGTGGATATTTGGAGCCCCTTCAGGCCTTCGTTGGAAACGGGAATATCTTCCCATAAAAACTAAACAGAAGCGTTCTGTGAAACTGCTTTATGTAGTATGAATCCAACTCACAGAGTTGAACACTTCTTTTCAAAGAGCAGTTTTGAAACACTCTTTTTGTAGAATCTGCAAGTTTTCATTTGGAGTGCTTTGAGGCCTATGGTGGAAAAGGAAATATCTTCACATAAAACCTAGACAGAAGCATTCTTTGAAACTTCTTTATGATGTGTGCATTCAACTCACAGAGTTGAACCTTCCTTTTCATGGAGAGGTTTGGAAAGAGTCTTTTTGCAGCATCTGCAAGTGGATATTTGGAGCTCTTTCAGGCCTTCGTTAGAAACGGGAATATCTTCCCATAAAAACTGGACAGAAGCATTCTCACAAACTGCTTTGTGATGTGTGTGTTTAACTCACATAGTTGAACCTTTCCTTTGCTAGAGCAGTTATGAAACACTCTTTTTGTAGAATCTGCAAGTGTTCATTTGGAGCGATTTGAGGCCTATGGTGGAAAAGGAAATATCTTCACTTGTAAACCAGGCAGAAGCATTCTCAGAAACCTCTTTATGATGTGTGCATTCAACTCGGAGAGAGAAGCCTTCCTTTTGATAGAGCAGTTTTGAAACTCTGTTTTTGCAGCATCTGCAAGTGGATATTTGGAGCCCCTTCAGGCCTTCGTTGGAAACGGGAATATCTTCCCATGAAAACTAAACAGAAGCGTTCTGTGAAACTGCTTTGTGTAGTATGAATCCAACTCACAGAGTTGAACACTTCTTTTCAAAGAGCAGTTTTGAAACACTCTTTTTGTAGAATCTGCAAGTGTTCATTTGGAGCGTTTTGAGGCCTATGGTGGAAAAGGAAATATCTTCACATAAAACCTAGACAGAAGCATTCTTTGAAACTTCTTTATGATATGTGCCTTCACCTCACAGAGTTGAACCTTCCTTTTCATGGAGCAGTTTGGAAAGAGTCTCTTTGCAGCATCTGCAAGTGGATATTTGGAGCCCTTTCAGGCCTTCGTTGGAAACGGGAATATCTTCCCATAAAAACTAAACAGAAGCGTTCTGTGAAACTGCTTTGTGTAGTATGAATCCAACTCACAGAGTTGAACACTTCTTTTCAAAGAGCAGTTTTGAAACACTCTTTTTGTAGAATCTGCAAGTGTTCATTTGGAGCGCTTTGAGGCCTATGGTGGAAGAGGAAACATCTTCACTTGTAAACCAGGCAGAAGCATTCTCAGAAACCTCTTTATGATGTGTGCATTCAACTCGGAGAGAGAAGCCTTCCTTTTGATAGAGCAGTTTTGAAACTCTGTTTTTGCAGCATCTGCAAGTGGATATTTGGAGCCCCTTCAGGCCTTCGTTGGAAACGGGAATATCTTCCCATAAAAACTAAACAGAAGCGTTCTGTGAAACTGCTTTGTGTAGTATGAATCCAACTCACAGAGTTGAACACTTCTTTTCAAAGAGCAGTTTTGAAACACTCTCTTTGTAGAATCTGCAAGTGTTCATTTGGAGCGCTTTGAGGCCTATGGTGGAAAAGGAAATATCTTCACATAAAACCTAGACAGAAGCATTCTTTGAAACTTTTTTATGATGTGTGCCTTCAACTCACAGAGTTGAACCTTCCTTTTCATGGAGCAGTTTGGAAAGAGTCTTTTTGCAGCATCTGCAAGTGGATATTTGGAGCCCTTTCAGGCCTTCGTTGGAAACGGGAATATCTTCCCATAAAAACTAAACAGAAGCGTTCTGTGAAACTGCTTTGTGTAGTATGAATCCAACTCACAGAGTTGAACACTTCTTTTGAAAGAGCAGTTTTGAAACACTCTTTTTGTAGAATCTGCAAGTTTTCATTTGGAGTGCTTTGAGGCCTATGGTGGAAAAGGAAATATCTTCACATAAAACCTAGACAGAAGCATTCTTTGAAACTTCTTTATGATGTGTGCATTCAACTCACAGAGTTGAACCTTCCTTTTCATGGAGAGGTTTGGAAAGAGTCTTTTTGCAGCATCTGCAAGTGGATATTTGGAGCTCTTTCAGGTCTTCGTTAGAAACGGGAATATCTTCCCATAAAAACTGGACAGAAGCATTCTCACAAACTGCTTTGTGATGTGTGTGTTTAACTCACATAGTTGAACCTTTCCTTTGCTAGAGCAGTTTTGAAACACTCTTTTTGTATAATCTGCAAGTGTTCATTTGGAGCGCTTTGAGGCCTATGGTGGAAAAGGAAATATCTTCACTTGTAAACCAGGCAGAAGCATTCTCAGAAACCTCTTTATGATGTGTGCATTCAACTCGGAGAGAGAAGCCTTCCTTTTGATAGAGCAGTTTTGAAACTCTGTTTTTGCAGCATCTGCAAGTGGATATTTGGAGCCCCTTCAGGCCTTCGTTGGAAACGGGAATATCTTCCCATAAAAACCAAACAGAAGCGTTCTGTGAAACTGCTTTGTGTAGTATGAATCCAACTCACAGGGTTCAACACTTCTTTTCAAAGAGCAGTTTTGAAACACTCTTTTTGTAGAATCTGCAAGTGTTCATTTGGAGCGTTTTGAGGCCTATGGTGGAAAAGGAAATATCTTCACATAAAACCTAGACAGAAGCATTCTTTGAAACTTCTTTATGATATGTGCTTTCACCTCACAGAGTTGAACCTTCCTTTTCATGGAGCAGTTTGGAAAGAGTCTCTTTGCAGCATCTGCAAGTGGATATTTTGAGCCGTTTCAGGCCTTCGTTGGAAACGGGAATATCTTCCCATAAAAACTAAACAGAAGCGTTCTGTGAAACTGCTTTGTGTACTATGAATCCAACTCACAGAGTTGAACACTTCTTTTGAAAGAGCAGTTTTGAAACACTCTTTTTGTAGAATCTGCAAGTGTTCATTTGGAGCGCTTTGAGGCCTATGGTGGAAAAGGAAACATCTTCACTTGTAAACCAGGCAGAAGCATTCTCAGAAACCTCTTTATGATGTGTGCATTCAACTCGGAGAGAGAAGCCTTCCTTTTGATAGAGCAGTTTTGAAACTCTGTTTTTGCAGCATCTGCAAGTGGATATTTGGAGCCCCTTCAAGCCTTCGTTGGAAACGGGAATATCTTCCCATAAAAACTAAACAGAAGCGTTCTGTGAAACTGCTTTGTGTAGTATGAATCCAACTCACAGAGTTGAACACTTCTTTTCAAAGAGCAGTTTTGAAACACTGTTTTTGTAGAATCTGCAAGTGTTCATTTGGAGCGTTTTGAGGCCTATGGTGGAAAAGGAAATATCTTCACATAAAACCTAGACAGAAGCATTCTTTGAAACTTCTTTATGATGTGTGCCTTCACCTCACAGAGTTGAACCTTCCTTTTCATGGAGCAGTTTGGAAAGAGTCTCTTTGCAGCATCTGCAAGTGGATATTTGGAGCCCTTTCAGGCCTTCGTTGGAAACGGGAATATCTTCCCATAAAAACTAAACAGAAGCGTTCTGTGAAACTGCTTTGTGTAGTATGAATCCAACTCACAGAGTTGAACACTTCTTTTGAAAGAGCAGTTTTGAAACACTCTTTTTGTAGAATCTGCAAGTGTTCATTTGGAGCGCTTTGAGGCCTATGGTGGAAAAGGAAATATCTTCACTTGTAAACCAGGCAGAAGCATTCTCAGAAACCTCTTTATGATGTGTGCATTCAACTCGGAGAGAGAAGCCTTCCTTTTGATAGAGCTGTTTTGAAACTCTGTTTTTGCAGCATCTGCAAGTGGATATTTGGAGCCCCTTCAGGCCTTCGTTGGAAACGGGAATATCTTCCCATAAAAACTAAACAGAAGCGTTCTGTGAAACTGCTTTGTGTAGTATGAATCCAACTCACAGAGTTGAACACTTCTTTTCAAAGAGCAGTTTTGAAACACTCTTTTTGTAGAATCTGCCAGGGTTCATTTGGAGCGTTTTGAGGCCTATGGTGGAAAAGGAAATATCTTCACATAAAACCTAGACAGAAGCATTCTTTGAAACTTCTTTATGATGTGTGCCTTCACCTCACAGAGATGAACCTTCCTTTTCATGGAGCAGTTTGGAAAGAGTCTCTTTGCAGCATCTGCAAGTGGATATTTGGAGCCCTTTCAGGCCTTCGTTGGAAACGGGAATATCTTCCCATAAAAATTAAACAGATACGTTCTGTGAAACTGCTTTGTGTAGTATGAATCCAACTCACAGAGTTCAACACTTCTTTTCAAAGAGCAGTTTTGAAACACTCTCTTTGTAGAATCTGCAAGTGTTCAATTGGAACGCTTTGAGGCCTATGGTGGAAAAGGAAATATCTTCACTTGTAAACCAGGCAGAAGCATTCTCAGAAACCTCTTTAGGATGTGTGCATTCAACTCGGAGAGAGAATCCTTCCTTTTGATAGAGCAGTTTTGAAACTCTGTTTTTGCAGCATCTGCAAGTGGATATTTGGAGCCCCTTCAGTCCTTAGTTGGAAACGGGAATATCTTCCCATAAAAACTAAACAGAAGCGTTCTGTGAAACTGCTTTGTGTAGTATGAATCCAACTCACAGAGTTGAACACTTCTTTTCAAAGAGCAGTTTTGAAACACTCTTTTTGTAGAATCTGCAAGTGTTCATTTGGAGCGCTTTGAGGCCTATGGTGGAAAAGGAAATATCTTCACTTGTAAACCAGGCAGAAGCATTCTCAGAAACCTCTTTATGATGTGTGCATTCAACTCGGAGAGAGAAGCCTTCCTTTTGATAGAGCAGTTTTGAAACTCTGTTTTTGCAGCATCTGCAAGTGGATATTTGGAGCCCCTTCAGGCCTTCGTTGGAAACGGGAATATCTTCCCATAAAAACTAAACAGAAGCGTTCTGTGAAACTGCTTTGTGTAGTATGGATCCAACTCACAGGGTTCAACACTTCTTTTCAAAGAGCAGTTTTGAAACACTCTTTTTGTAGAATCTGAAAGTGTTCATTTGGAGCGTTTTGAGGCCTATGGTGGAAAAGGAAATATCTTCACATAAAACCTAGACAGAAGCATTCTTTGAAACTTCTTTATGATGTGTGCCTTCACCTCACAGAGTTGAACCTTCCTTTTCATGGAGCAGATTGGAAAGAGTCTCTTTGCAGCATCTGCAAGTGCATATTTGGAGCCCATTCAGGCCTTCGTTGGAAACGGGAATATCTTCCCATAAAAACTAAACAGAAGCGTTCTGTGAAACTGCTTTGTGTAGTATGAATCCAACTCACAGAGTTCAACACTTCTTTTCAAAGAGCAGTTTTGAAACACTCTTTTTGTAGAATCTGCAAGTGTTCATTTGGAGCGCTTTGAGGCCTATGGTGGAAAAGGAAATATCTTCACTTGTAAACCAGGCAGAAGCATTCTCAGAAACCTCTTTATGATGTGGGCATTCAACTCGGAGAGAGAAGCCTTCCTTTTGATAGAGCAGTTTTGAAACTCTGTTTTTGCAGCATCTGCAAGTGGATATTTGGAGCCCCTTCAGGCCTTCGTTGGAAACGGGAATATCTTCCCATAAAAACTAAACAGAAGCGTTCTGTGAAACTGCTTTGTGTAGTATGAATCCAACTCACAGAGTTGAACACTTCTTTTCAAAGAGCAGTTTTGAAACACTCTTTTTGTAGAATTTGCAAGTGTTCATTTGGAGCGCTTTGAGGCCTATGGTGGAAAAGGAAACATCTTCACTTGTAAACCAGGCAGAAGCATTCTCAGAAACCTCTTTATGATGTGTGCATTCAACTCGGAGAGAGAAGCCTTCCTTTTGATAGAGCAGTTTTGAAACTCTGTTTTTGCAGCATCTGCAAGTGGATATTTGGAGCCCCTTCAGGCCTTCGTTGGAAACGGGAATATCTTCCCATAAAAACTAAACAGAAGCGTTCTGTGAAACTGCTTTGTGTAGTATGAATCCAACTCACAGAGTTGAACACTTCTTTTCAAAGAGCAGTTTTGAAACACTCTCTTTGTAGAATCTGCAAGTGTTCATTTGGAGCGCTTTGAGGCCTATGGTGGAAAAGGAAATATCTTCACATAAAACCTAGACAGAAGCATTCTTTGAAACTTTTTTATGATGTGTGCCTTCAACTCACAGAGTTGAACCTTCCTTTTCATGGAGCAGTTTGGAAAGAGTCTTTTTGCAGCATCTGCAAGTGGATATTTGGAGCCCTTTCAGGCCTTCGTTGGAAACGGGAATATCTTCCCATAAAAACTAAACAGAAGCGTTCTGTGAAACTGCTTTGTGTAGTATGAATCCAACTCACAGAGTTGAACACTTCTTTTGAAAGAGCAGTTTTGAAACACTCTTTTTGTAGAATCTGCAAGTTTTCATTTGGAGTGCTTTGAGGCCTATGGTGGAAAAGGAAATATCTTCACAGAAAACCTAGACAGAAGCATTCTTTGAAACTTCTTTATGATGTGTGCATTCAACTCACAGAGTTGAACCTTCCTTTTCATGGAGAGGTTTGGAAAGAGTCTTTTTGCAGCATCTGCAAGTGGATATTTGGAGCTCTTTCAGGTCTTCGTTAGAAACGGGAATATCTTCCCATAAAAACTGGACAGAAGCATTCTCACAAACTGCTTTGTGATGTGTGTGTTTAACTCACATAGTTGAACCTTTCCTTTGCTAGAGCAGTTTTGAAACACACTTTTTGTAGAATCTGCAAGTGTTCATTTGGAGCGCTTTGAGGCCTATGGTGGAAAAGGAAATATCTTCACTTGTAAACCAGGCAGAAGCATTCTCAGAAACCTCTTTATGATGTGTGCATTCAACTCGGAGAGAGAAGCCTTCCTTTTGATAGAGCAGTTTTGAAACTCTGTTTTTGCAGCATCTGCAAGTGGATATTTGGAGCCCCTTCAGGCCTTCGTTGGAAACGGGAATATCTTCCCATAAAAACTAAACAGAAGCGTTCTGTGAAACTGCTTTGTGTAGTATGAATCCAACTCACAGAGTTGAACACTTCTTTTCAAAGAGCAGTTTTGAAACACTCTTTTTGTAGAATCTGCAAGTGTTCATTTGGAGCGTTTTGAGGCCTATGGTGGAAAAGGAAATATCTTCACATAAAACCTAGACAGAAGCATTCTTTGAAACTTCTTTATGATATGTGCCTTCACCTCACAGAGTTGAACCTTCCTTTTCATGGAGCAGTTTGGAAAGAGTCTCTTTGCAGCATCTGCAAGTGGATATTTGGAGCCGTTTCAGGCCTTCGTTGGAAACGGGAATATCTTCCCATAAAAACTAAACAGAAGCGTTCTGTGAAACTGCTTTGTGTACTATGAATCCAACTCACAGAGTTGAACACTTCTTTTGAAAGAGCAGTTTTGAAACACTCTTTTTGTAGAATCTGCAAGTGTTCATTTGGAGCGCTTTGAGGCCTATGGTGGAAAAGGAAGCATCTTCACTTGTAAACCAGGCAGAAGCATTCTCAGAAACCTCTTTATGATGTGTGCATTCAACTCGGAGAGAGAAGCCTTCCTTTTGATAGAGCAGTTTTGAAACTCTGTTTTTGCAGCATCTGCAAGTGGATATTTGGAGCCCCTTCAAGCCTTCGTTGGAAACGGGAATATCTTCCCATAAAAACTAAACAGAAGCGTTCTGTGAAACTGCTTTGTGTAGTATGAATCCAACTCACAGAGTTGAACACTTCTTTTCAAAGAGCAGTTTTGAAACACTCTTTTTATAGAATCTGCAAGTGTTCATTTGGAGCGTTTTGAGGCCTATGGTGGAAAAGGAAATATCTTCACATAAAACCTAGACAGAAGCATTCTTTGAAACTTCTTTATGATGTGTGCCTTCACCTCACAGAGTTGAACCTTCCTTTTCATGGAGCAGTTTGGAAAGAGTCTCTTTGCAGCATCTGCAAGTGGATATTTGGAGCCCTTTCAGGCCTTCGTTGGAAACGGGAATATCTTCCCATAAAAACTAAACAGAAGCGTTCTGTGAAACTGCTTTGTGTAGTATGAATCCAACTCACAGAGTTGAACACTTCTTTTGAAAGAGCAGTTTTGAAACACTCTTTTTGTAGAATCTGCAAGTGTTCATTTGGAGCGCTTTGAGGCCTATGGTGGAAAAGGAAATATCTTCACTTGTAAACCAGGCAGAAGCATTCTCAGAAACCTCTTTATGATGTGTGCATTCAACTCGGAGAGAGAAGCCTTCCTTTTGATAGAGCTGTTTTGAAACTCTGTTTTTGCAGCATCTGCAAGTGGATATTTGGAGCCCCTTCAGGCCTTCGTTGGAAACGGGAATATCTTCCCATAAAAACTAAACAGAAGCGTTCTGTGAAACTGCTTTGTGTAGTATGAATCCAACTCACAGAGTTGAACACTTCTTTTCAAAGAGCAGTTTTGAAACACTCTCTTTGTAGAATCTGCAAGTGTTCATTTGGAGCGCTTTGAGGCCTATGGTGGAAAAGGAAATATCTTCACATAAAACCTAGACAGAAGCATTCTTTGAAACTTTTTTATGATGTGTGCCTTCAACTCACAGAGTTGAACCTTCCTTTTCATGGAGCAGTTTGGAAAGAGTCTTTTTGCAGCATCTGCAAGTGGATATTTGGAGCCATTTCAGGCCTTCGTTGGAAACGGGAATATCTCCCCATAAAAACTAAACAGAAGCGTTCTGTGAAACTGCTTTGTGTAGTATGAATCCAACTCACAGAGTTGAACACTTCTTTTGAAAGAGCAGTTTTGAAACACTCTTTTTGTAGAATCTGCAAGTGTTCATTTGGAGTGCTTTGAGGCCTATGGTGGAAAAGGAAATATCTTCACATAAAACCTAGACAGAAGCATTCTTTGAAACTTCTTTATGATGTGTGCATTCAACTCACAGAGTTGAACCTTCCTTTTCATGGAGAGGTTTGGAAAGAGTCTTTTTGCAGCATCTGCAAGTGGATATTTGGAGCTCTTTCAGGCCTTCGTTAGAAACGGGAATATCTTCCCATAAAAACTGGACAGAAGCATTCTCAAAAACTGCTTTGTGATGTGTGTGTTTAACTCACATAGTTGAACCTTTCCTTTGCTAGAGCAGTTATGAAACACTCTTTTTGTAGAATCTGCAAGTGTTCATTTGGAGCGCTTTGAGGCCTATGGTGGAAAAGGAAGTATCTTCACTTGTAAACCAGGCAGAAGCATTCTCAGAAACCTCTTTATGATGTGTGCATTCAACTCGGAGAGAGAAGCCTTCCTTTTGATAGAGCAGTTTTGAAACTCTGTTTTTGCAGCATCTGCAAGTGGATATTTGGAGCCCCTTCAGGCCTTCGTTGGAAACGGGAATATCTTCCCATGAAAACTAAACAGAAGCGTTCTGTGAAACTGCTTTGTGTAGTATGAATCCAACTCACAGAGTTGAACACTTCTTTTCAAAGAGCAGTTTTGAAACACTCTTTTTGTAGAATCTGCAAGTGTTCATTTGGAGCGTTTTGAGGCCTATGGTGGAAAAGGAAATATCTTCACATAAAACCTAGACAGAAGCATTCTTTGAAACTTCTTTATGATGTGTGCCTTCACCTCACAGAGTTGAACCTTCCTTTTCATGGAGCAGTTTGGAAAGAGTCTCTTTGCAGCATCTGCAAGTGGATATTTGGAGCCCTTTCAGGCCTTCGTTGGAAACGGGAATATCTTCCCATAAAAACTAAACAGAAGCGTTCTGTGAAACTGCTTTGTGTAGTATGAATCCAACTCACAGAGTTGAACACTTCTTTTGAAAGAGCAGTTTTGAAACACTCTTTTTGTAGAATCTGCAAGTGTTCATTTGGAGCGCTTTGAGGCCTATGGTGGAAAAGGAAATATCTTCACTTGTAAACCAGGCAGAAGCATTCTCAGAAACCTCTTTATGATGTGTGCATTCAACTCGGAGAGAGAAGCCTTCCTTTTGATAGAGCAGTTTTGAAACTCTGTTTTTGCAGCATCTGCAAGTGGATATTTGGAGCCCCTTCAGGCCTTCGTTGGAAACGGGAATATCTTCCCATAAAAACTAAACAGAAGCGTTCTGTGAAACTGCTTTGTGTAGTATGGATCCAACTCACAGAGTTCAACACTTCTTTTCAAAGAGCAGTTTTGAAACACTCTTTTTGTAGAATCTGCAAGTGTTCATTTGGAGCGTTTTGAGGCCTATGGTGGAAAAGGAAATATCTTCACATAAAACCTAGACAGAAGCATTCTTTGAAACTTCTTTATGATGTGTGCCTTCACCTCACAGAGTTGAACCTTCCTTTTCATGGAGCAGATTGGAAAGAGTCTCTTTGCAGCATCTGCAAGTGCATATTTGGAGCCCATTCAGGCCTTCGTTGGAAACGGGAATATCTTCCCATAAAAACTAAACAGAAGCGTTCTGTGAAACTGCTTTGTGTAGTATGAATCCAACTCACAGAGTTGAACACTTCTTTTGAAAGAGCAGTTTTGAAACACTCTTTTTGTAGAATCTGCAAGTTTTCATTTGGAGTGCTTTGAGGCCTATGGTGGAAAAGGAAATATCTTCACAGAAAACCTAGACAGAAGCATTCTTTGAAACTTCTTTATGATGTGTGCATTCAACTCACAGAGTTGAACCTTCCTTTTCATGGAGAGGTTTGGAAAGAGTCTTTTTGCAGCATCTGCAAGTGGATATTTGGAGCTCTTTCAGGTCTTCGTTAGAAACGGGAATATCTTCCCATAAAAACTGGACAGAAGCATTCTCACAAACTGCTTTGTGATGTGTGTGTTTAACTCACATAGTTGAACCTTTCCTTTGCTAGAGCAGTTTTGAAACACTCTTTTTGTAGAATCTGCAAGTGTTCATTTGGAGCGCTTTGAGGCCTATGGTGGAAAAGGAAATATCTTCACTTGTAAACCAGGCAGAAGCATTCTCAGAAACCTCTTTATGATGTGTGCATTCAACTCGGAGAGAGAAGCCTTCCTTTTGATAGAGCAGTTTTGAAACTCTGTTTTTGCAGCATCTGCAAGTGGATATTTTGAGCCGTTTCAGGCCTTCGTTGGAAACGGGAATATCTTCCCATAAAAACTAAACAGAAGCGTTCTGTGAAACTGCTTTGTGTACTATGAATCCAACTCACAGAGTTGAACACTTCTTTTGAAAGAGCAGTTTTGAAACACTCTTTTTGTAGAATCTGCAAGTGTTCATTTGGAGCGCTTTGAGGCCTATGGTGGAAAAGGAAACATCTTCACTTGTAAACCAGGCAGAAGCATTCTCAGAAACCTCTTTATGATGTGTGCATTCAACTCGGAGAGAGAAGCCTTCCTTTTGATAGAGCAGTTTTGAAACTCTGTTTTTGCAGCATCTGCAAGTGGATATTTGGAGCCCCTTCAAGCCTTCGTTGGAAACGGGAATATCTTCCCATAAAAACTAAACAGAAGCGTTCTGTGAAACTGCTTTGTGTAGTATGAATCCAACTCACAGAGTTGAACACTTCTTTTCAAAGAGCAGTTTTGAAACACTCTTTTTGTAGAATCTGCAAGTGTTCATTTGGAGCGTTTTGAGGCCTATGGTGGAAAAGGAAATATCTTCACATAAAACCTAGACAGAAGCATTCTTTGAAACTTCTTTATGATGTGTGCCTTCACCTCACAGAGTTGAACCTTCCTTTTCATGGAGCAGTTTGGAAAGAGTCTCTTTGCAGCATCTGCAAGTGGATATTTGGAGCCCTTTCAGGCCTTCGTTGGAAACGGGAATATCTTCCCATAAAAACTAAACAGAAGCGTTCTGTGAAACTGCTTTGTGTAGTATGAATCCAACTCACAGAGTTGAACACTTCTTTTGAAAGAGCAGTTTTGAAACACTCTTTTTGTAGAATCTGCAAGTGTTCATTTGGAGCGCTTTGAGGCCTATGGTGGAAAAGGAAATATCTTCACTTGTAAACCAGGCAGAAGCATTCTCAGAAACCTCTTTATGATGTGTGCATTCAACTCGGAGAGAGAAGCCTTCCTTTTGATAGAGCAGTTTTGAAACTCTGTTTTTGCAGCATCTGCAAGTGGATATTTGGAGCCCCTTCAGGCCTTCGTTGGAAACGGGAATATCTTCCCATAAAAACTAAACAGAAGCGTTCTGTGAAACTGCTTTGTGTAGTATGGATCCAACTCACAGAGTTCAACACTTCTTTTCAAAGAGCAGTTTTGAAACACTCTTTTTGTAGAATCTGCAAGTGTTCATTTGGAGCGTTTTGAGGCCTATGGTGGAAAAGGAAATATCTTCACATAAAACCTAGACAGAAGCATTCTTTGAAACTTCTTTATGATGTGTGCCTTCACCTCACAGAGTTCAACCTTCCTTTTCATGGAGCAGATTGGAAAGAGTCTCTTTGCAGCATCTGCAAGTGCATATTTGGAGCCCATTCAGGCCTTCGTTGGAAACGGGAATATCTTCCCATAAAAACTAAACAGAAGCGTTCTGTGAAACTGCTTTGTGTAGTATGAATCCAACTCACAGAGTTCAACACTTCTTTTCAAAGAGCAGTTTTGAAACACTCTTTTTGTAGAATCTGCAAGTGTTCATTTGGAGCGCTTTGAGGCCTATGGTGGAAAAGGAAATATCTTCACTTGTAAACCAGGCAGAAGCATTCTCAGAAACCTCTTTATGATGTGGGCATTCAACTCGGAGAGAGAAGCCTTCCTTTTGATAGAGCAGTTTTGAAACTCTGTTTTTGCAGCATCTGCAAGTGGATATTTGGAGCCCCTTCAGGCCTTCGTTGGAAACGGGAATATCTTCCCATAAAAACTAAACAGAAGCGTTCTGTGAAACTGCTTTGTGTAGTATGAATCCAACTCACAGAGTTGAACACTTCTTTTCAAAGAGCAGTTTTGAAACACTCTTTTTGTAGAATCTGCAAGTGTTCATTTGGAGCGCTTTGAGGCCTATGGTGGAAAAGGAAACATCTTCACTTGTAAACCAGGCAGAAGCATTCTCAGAAACCTCTTTATGATGTGTGCATTCAACTCGGAGAGAGAAGCCTTCCTTTTGATAGAGCAGTTTTGAAACTCTGTTTTTGCAGCATCTGCAAGTGGATATTTGGAGCCCCTTCAGGCCTTCGTTGGAAACGGGAATATCTTCCCATAAAAACTAAACAGAAGCGTTCTGTGAAACTGCTTTGTGTAGTATGAATCCAACTCACAGAGTTGAACACTTCTTTTCAAAGAGCAGTTTTGAAACACTCTCTTTGTAGAATCTGCAAGTGTTCATTTGGAGCGCTTTGAGGCCTATGGTGGAAAAGGAAATATCTTCACATAAAACCTAGACAGAAGCATTCTTTGAAACTTTTTTATGATGTGTGCCTTCAACTCACAGAGTTGAACCTTCCTTTTCATGGAGCAGTTTGGAAAGAGTCTTTTTGCAGCATCTGCAAGTGGATATTTGGAGCCCTTTCAGGCCTTCGTTGGAAACGGGAATATCTTCCCATAAAAACTAAACAGAAGCGTTCTGTGAAACTGCTTTGTGTAGTATGAATCCAACTCACAGAGTTGAACACTTCTTTTGAAAGAGCAGTTTTGAAACACTCTTTTTGTAGAATCTGCAAGTTTTCATTTGGAGTGCTTTGAGGCCTATGGTGGAAAAGGAAATATCTTCACAGAAAACCTAGACAGAAGCATTCTTTGAAACTTCTTTATGATGTGTGCATTCAACTCACAGAGTTGAACCTTCCTTTTCATGGAGAGGTTTGGAAAGAGTCTTTTTGCAGCATCTGCAAGTGGATATTTGGAGCTCTTTCAGGTCTTCGTTAGAAACGGGAATATCTTCCCATAAAAACTGGACAGAAGCATTCTCACAAACTGCTTTGTGATGTGTGTGTTTAACTCACATAGTTGAACCTTTCCTTTGCTAGAGCAGTTTTGAAACACTCTTTTTGTAGAATCTGCAAGTGTTCATTTGGAGCGCTTTGAGGCCTATGGTGGAAAAGGAAATATCTTGACTTGTAAACCAGGCAGAAGCATTCTCAGAAACCTCTTTATGATGTGTGCATTCAACTCGGAGAGAGAAGCCTTCCTTTTGATAGAGCAGTTTTGAAACTCTGTTTTTGCAGCATCTGCAAGTGGATATTTGGAGCCCCTTCAGGCCTTCGTTGGAAACGGGAATATCTTCCCATAAAAACTAAACAGAAGCGTTCTGTGAAACTGCTTTGTGTAGTATGAATCCAACTCACAGAGTTGAACACTTCTTTTCAAAGAGCAGTTTTGAAACACTCTTTTTGTAGAATCTGCAAGTGTTCATTTGGAGCGTTTTGAGGCCTATGGTGGAAAAGGAAATATCTTCAGATAAAACCTAGACAGAAGCATTCTTTGAAACTTCTTTATGATATGTGCCTTCACCTCACAGAGTTGAACCTTCCTTTTCATGGAGCAGTTTGGAAAGAGTCTCTTTGCAGCATCTGCAAGTGGATATTTGGAGCCCCTTCAGGCCTTCGTTGGAAACGGGAATATCTTCCCATAAAAACTAAACAGAAGCGTTCTGTGAAACTGCTTTGTGTAGTATGAATCCAACTCACAGAGTTGAACACTTCTTTTCAAAGAGCAGTTTTGAAACACTCTTTTTGTAGAATCTGCAAGTGTTCATTTGGAGCGCGTTGAGGCCTATGGTGGAAAAGGAAACATCTTCACTTGTAAACCAGGCAGAAGCATTCTCAGAAACCTCTTTATGATGTGTGCATTCAACTCGGAGAGAGAAGCCTTCCTTTTGATAGAGCAGTTTTGAAACTCTGTTTTTGCAGCATCTGCAAGTGGATATTTGGAGCCCCTTCAGGCCTTCGTTGGAAACGGGAATATCTTCCCATAAAAACTAAACAGAAGCGTTCTGTGAAACTGCTTTGTGTAGTATGAATCCAACTCACAGAGTTGAACACTTCTTTTCAAAGAGCAGTTTTGAAACACTCTCTTTGTAGAATCTGCAAGTGTTCATTTGGAGCGCTTTGAGGCCTATGGTGGAAAAGGAAATATCTTCACATAAAACCTAGACAGAAGCATTCTTTGAAACTTTTTTATGATGTGTGCCTTCACCTCACAGAGTTGAACCTTCCTTTTCATGGAGCAGTTTGGAAAGAGTCTTTTTGCAGCATCTGCAAGTGGATATTTGGAGCCCCTTCAGGCCTTCGTTGGAAACGGGAATATCTTCCCATAAAAACTAAACAGAAGCGTTCTGTGAAACTGCTTTGTGTAGTATGAATCCAACTCACAGAGTTGAACACTTCTTTTGAAAGAGCAGTTTTGAAACACTCTTTTTGTAGAATCTGCAAGTTTTCATTTGGAGTGCTTTGAGGCCTATGGTGGAAAAGGAAATATCTTCACAGAAAACCTAGACAGAAGCATTCTTTGAAACTTCTTTATGATGTGTGCATTCAACTCACAGAGTTGAACCTTCCTTTTCATGGAGAGGTTTGGAAAGAGTCTTTTTGCAGCATCTGCAAGTGGATATTTGGAGCTCTTTCAGGTCTTCGTTAGAAACGGGAATATCTTCCCATAAAAACTGGACAGAAGCATTCTCACAAACTGCTTTGTG
Organism: Pongo pygmaeus; assembly: GCF_028885625.2. Taxonomy (NCBI): domain Eukaryota; kingdom Metazoa; phylum Chordata; class Mammalia; order Primates; family Hominidae; genus Pongo; species Pongo pygmaeus. The sequence continues at coordinate 31,053,393 of NC_072393.2, forward strand.
ATGTGTGTGTTTAACTCACATAGTTGAACCTTTCCTTTGCTAGAGCAGTTTTGAAACACTCTTTTTGTAGAATCTGCAAGTGTTCATTTGGAGCGCTTTGAGGCCTATGGTGGAAAAGGAAATATCTTCACTTGTAAACCAGGCAGAAGCATTCTCAGAAACCTCTTTATGATGTGTGCATTCAACTCGGAGAGAGAAGCCTTCCTTTTGATAGAGCAGTTTTGAAACTCTGTTTTTGCAGCATCTGCAAGTGGATATTTGGAGCCCCTTCAGGCCTTCGTTGGAAACGGGAATATCTTCCCATAAAAACTAAACAGAAGCGTTCTGTGAAACTGCTTTGTGTAGTATGAATCCAACTCACAGAGTTGAACACTTCTTTTCAAAGAGCAGTTTTGAAACACTCTTTTTGTAGAATCTGCAAGTGTTCATTTGGAGCGTTTTGAGGCCTATGGTGGAAAAGGAAATATCTTCACATAAAACCTAGACAGAAGCATTCTTTGAAACTTCTTTATGATATGTGCCTTCACCTCACAGAGTTGAACCTTCCTTTTCATGGAGCAGTTTGGAAAGAGTCTCTTTGCAGCATCTGCAAGTGGATATTTTGAGCCGTTTCAGGCCTTCGTTGGAAACGGGAATATCTTCCCATAAAAACTAAACAGAAGCGTTCTGTGAAACTGCTTTGTGTACTATGAATCCAACTCACAGAGTTGAACACTTCTTTTGAAAGAGCAGTTTTGAAACACTCTTTTTGTAGAATCTGCAAGTGTTCATTTGGAGCGCTTTGAGGCCTATGGTGGAAAAGGAAACATCTTCACTTGTAAACCAGGCAGAAGCATTCTCAGAAACCTCTTTATGATGTGTGCATTCAACTCGGAGAGAGAAGCCTTCCTTTTGATAGAGCAGTTTTGAAACTCTGTTTTTGCAGCATCTGCAAGTGGATATTTGGAGCCCCTTCAAGCCTTCGTTGGAAACGGGAATATCTTCCCATAAAAACTAAACAGAAGCGTTCTGTGAAACTGCTTTGTGTAGTATGAATCCAACTCACAGAGTTGAACACTTCTTTTCAAAGAGCAGTTTTGAAACACTCTTTTTGTAGAATCTGCAAGTGTTCATTTGGAGCGTTTTGAGGCCTATGGTGGAAAAGGAAATATCTTCACATAAAACCTAGACAGAAGCATTCTTTGAAACTTCTTTATGATGTGTGCCTTCACCTCACAGAGTTGAACCTTCCTTTTCATGGAGCAGTTTGGAAAGAGTCTCTTTGCAGCATCTGCAAGTGGATATTTGGAGCCCTTTCAGGCCTTCGTTGGAAACGGGAATATCTTCCCATAAAAACTAAACAGAAGCGTTCTGTGAAACTGCTTTGTGTAGTATGAATCCAACTCACAGAGTTGAACACTTCTTTTGAAAGAGCAGTTTTGAAACACTCTTTTTGTAGAATCTGCAAGTGTTCATTTGGAGCGCTTTGAGGCCTATGGTGGAAAAGGAAATATCTTCACTTGTAAACCAGGCAGAAGCATTCTCAGAAACCTCTTTATGATGTGTGCATTCAACTCGGAGAGAGAAGCCTTCCTTTTGATAGAGCAGTTTTGAAACTCTGTTTTTGCAGCATCTGCAAGTGGATATTTGGAGCCCCTTCAGGCCTTCGTTGGAAACGGGAATATCTTCCCATAAAAACTAAACAGAAGCGTTCTGTGAAACTGCTTTGTGTAGTATGGATCCAACTCACAGAGTTCAACACTTCTTTTCAAAGAGCAGTTTTGAAACACTCTTTTTGTAGAATCTGCAACTGTTCATTTGGAGCGTTTTGAGGCCTATGGTGGAAAAGGAAATATCTTCACATAAAACCTAGACAGAAGCATTCTTTGAAACTTCTTTATGATGTGTGCCTTCACCTCACAGAGTTGAACCTTCCTTTTCATGGAGCAGATTGGAAAGAGTCTCTTTGCAGCATCTGCAAGTGCATATTTGGAGCCCATTCAGGCCTTCGTTGGAAACGGGAATATCTTCCCATAAAAACTAAACAGAAGCGTTCTGTGAAACTGCTTTGTGTAGTATGAATCCAACTCACAGAGTTCAACACTTCTTTTCAAAGAGCAGTTTTGAAACACTCTTTTTGTAGAATCTGCAAGTGTTCATTTGGAGCGCTTTGAGGCCTATGGTGGAAAAGGAAATATCTTCACTTGTAAACCAGGCAGAAGCATTCTCAGAAACCTCTTTATGATGTGGGCATTCAACTCGGAGAGAGAAGCCTTCCTTTTGATAGAGCAGTTTTGAAACTCTGTTTTTGCAGCATCTGCAAGTGGATATTTGGAGCCCCTTCAGGCCTTCGTTGGAAACGGGAATATCTTCCCATAAAAACTAAACAGAAGCGTTCTGTGAAACTGCTTTGTGTAGTATGAATCCAACTCACAGAGTTGAACACTTCTTTTCAAAGAGCAGTTTTGAAACACTCTTTTTGTAGAATCTGCAAGTGTTCATTTGGAGCGCTTTGAGGCCTATGGTGGAAAAGGAAACATCTTCACTTGTAAACCAGGCAGAAGCATTCTCAGAAACCTCTTTATGATGTGTGCATTCAACTCGGAGAGAGAAGCCTTCCTTTTGATAGAGCAGTTTTGAAACTCTGTTTTTGCAGCATCTGCAAGTGGATATTTGGAGCCCCTTCAGGCCTTCGTTGGAAACGGGAATATCTTCCCATAAAAACTAAACAGAAGCGTTCTGTGAAACTGCTTTGTGTAGTATGAATCCAACTCACAGAGTTGAACACTTCTTTTCAAAGAGCAGTTTTGAAACACTCTCTTTGTAGAATCTGCAAGTGTTCATTTGGAGCGCTTTGAGGCCTATGGTGGAAAAGGAAATATCTTCACATAAAACCTAGACAGAAGCATTCTTTGAAACTTTTTTATGATGTGTGCCTTCAACTCACAGAGTTGAACCTTCCTTTTCATGGAGCAGTTTGGAAAGAGTCTTTTTGCAGCATCTGCAAGTGGATATTTGGAGCCCTTTCAGGCCTTCGTTGGAAACGGGAATATCTTCCCATAAAAACTAAACAGAAGCGTTCTGTGAAACTGCTTTGTGTAGTATGAATCCAACTCACAGAGTTGAACACTTCTTTTGAAAGAGCAGTTTTGAAACACTCTTTTTGTAGAATCTGCAAGTTTTCATTTGGAGTGCTTTGAGGCCTATGGTGGAAAAGGAAATATCTTCACAGAAAACCTAGACAGAAGCATTCTTTGAAACTTCTTTATGATGTGTGCATTCAACTCACAGAGTTGAACCTTCCTTTTCATGGAGAGGTTTGGAAAGAGTCTTTTTGCAGCATCTGCAAGTGGATATTTGGAGCTCTTTCAGGTCTTCGTTAGAAACGGGAATATCTTCCCATAAAAACTGGACAGAAGCATTCTCACAAACTGCTTTGTGATGTGTGTGTTTAACTCACATAGTTGAACCTTTCCTTTGCTAGAGCAGTTTTGAAACACTCTTTTTGTAGAATCTGCAAGTGTTCATTTGGAGCGCTTTGAGGCCTATGGTGGAAAAGGAAATATCTTCACTTGTAAACCAGGCAGAAGCATTCTCAGAAACCTCTTTATGATGTGTGCATTCAACTCGGAGAGAGAAGCCTTCCTTTTGATAGAGCAGTTTTGAAACTCTGTTTTTGCAGCATCTGCAAGTGGATATTTGGAGCCCCTTCAGGCCTTCGTTGGAAACGGGAATATCTTCCCATAAAAACTAAACAGAAGCGTTCTGTGAAACTGCTTTGTGTAGTATGAATCCAACTCACAGAGTTGAACACTTCTTTTCAAAGAGCAGTTTTGAAACACTCTTTTTGTAGAATCTGCAAGTGTTCATTTGGAGCGTTTTGAGGCCTATGGTGGAAAAGGAAATATCTTCACATAAAACCTAGACAGAAGCATTCTTTGAAACTTCTTTATGATATGTGCCTTCACCTCACAGAGTTGAACCTTCCTTTTCATGGAGCAGTTTGGAAAGAGTCTCTTTGCAGCATCTGCAATTGGATATTTGGAGCCGTTTCAGGCCTTCGTTGGAAACGGGAATATCTTCCCATAAAAACTAAACAGAAGCGTTCTGTGAAACTGCTTTGTGTACTATGAATCCAACTCACAGAGTTGAACACTTCTTTTGAAAGAGCAGTTTTGAAACACTCTTTTTGTAGAATCTGCAAGTGTTCATTTGGAGCGCTTTGAGGCCTATGGTGGAAAAGGAAGCATCTTCACTTGTAAACCAGGCAGAAGCATTCTCAGAAACCTCTTTATGATGTGTGCATTCAACTCGGAGAGAGAAGCCTTCCTTTTGATAGAGCAGTTTTGAAACTCTGTTTTTGCAGCATCTGCAAGTGGATATTTGGAGCCCCTTCAAGCCTTCGTTGGAAACGGGAATATCTTCCCATAAAAACTAAACAGAAGCGTTCTGTGAAACTGCTTTGTGTAGTATGAATCCAACTCACAGAGTTGAACACTTCTTTTCAAAGAGCAGTTCTGAAACACTCTTTTTGTAGAATCTGCAAGTGTTCATTTGGAGCGTTTTGAGGCCTATGGTGGAAAAGGAAATATCTTCACATAAAACCTAGACAGAAGCATTCTTTGAAACTTCTTTATGATGTGTGCCTTCACCTCACAGAGTTGAACCTTCCTTTTCATGGAGCAGTTTGGAAAGAGTCTCTTTGCAGCATCTGCAAGTGGATATTTGGAGCCCTTTCAGGCCTTCGTTGGAAACGGGAATATCTTCCCATAAAAACTAAACAGAAGCGTTCTGTGAAACTGCTTTGTGTAGTATGAATCCAACTCACAGAGTTGAACACTTCTTTTGAAAGAGCAGTTTTGAAACACTCTTTTTGTAGAATCTGCAAGTGTTCATTTGGAGCGCTTTGAGGCCTATGGTGGAAAAGGAAATATCTTCACTTGTAAACCAGGCAGAAGCATTCTCAGAAACCTCTTTATGATGTGTGCATTCAACTCGGAGAGAGAAGCCTTCCTTTTGATAGAGCTGTTTTGAAACTCTGTTTTTGCAGCATCTGCAAGTGGATATTTGGAGCCCCTTCAGGCCTTCGTTGGAAACGGGAATATCTTCCCATAAAAACTAAACAGAAGCGTTCTGTGAAACTGCTTTGTGTAGTATGAATCCAACTCACAGAGTTGAACACTTCTTTTCAAAGAGCAGTTTTGAAACACTCTCTTTGTAGAATCTGCAAGTTTTCATTTGGAGCGCTTTGAGGCCTACGGTGGAAAAGGAAATATCTTCACATAAAACCTAGACAGAAGCATTCTTTGAAACTTCTTTATGATGTGTGCCTTCACCTCACAGAGTTGAACCTTCCTTTTCATGGAGCAGTTTGGAAAGAGTCTCTTTGCAGCATCTGCAAGTGGATATTTGGAGCCCTTTCAGGCCTTCGTTGGAAACGGGAATATCTTCCCATAAAAATTAAACAGAAGTGTTCTGTGAAACTGCTTTGTGTAGTATGAATCCAACTCACAGAGTTCAACACTTCTTTTCAAAGAGCAGTTTTGAAACACTCTCTTTGTAGAATCTGCAAGTGTTCATTTGGAGCGCTTTGAGGCCTATGGTGGAAAAGGAAATATCTTCACTTGTAAACCAGGCAGAAGCATTCTCAGAAACCTCTTTATGATGTGTGCATTCAACTCGGAGAGAGAAGCCTTCCTTTTGATAGAGCAGTTTTGAAACTCTGTTTTTGCAGCATCTGCAAGTGGATATTTGGAGCCCCTTCAGGCCTTCGTTGGAAACGGGAATATCTTCCCATAAAAACTAAACAGAAGCGTTCTGTGAAACTGCTTTGTGTAGTATGAATCCAACTCACAGAGTTGAACACTTCTTTTCAAAGAGCAGTTTTGAAACACTCTTTTTGTAGAATCTGCAAGTGTTCATTTGGAGCGCTTTGAGGCCTATGATGGAAAAGGAAATATCTTCACATAAAACCTAGACAGAAGCATTCTTTGAAACTTTTTTATGACGTGTGCCTTCAACTCACATAGTTGAACCTTCCTTTTCATGGAGCAGTTTGGAAAGAGTCTTTTTGCAGCATCTGCAAGTGGATATTTGGAGCCATTTCAGGCGTTCGTTGGAAACGGGAATATCTTCCCATAAAAACTAAACAGAAGCGTTCTGTGAAACTGCTTTGTGTAGTATGAATCCAACTCACAGAGTTGAACACTTCTTTTCAAAGAGCAGTTTTGAAACACTCTTTTTGTAGAATCTGCAAGTGTTCATTTGGAGCGCTTTGAGGCCTATGGTGGAAAAGGAAACATCTTCACTTGTAAACCAGGCAGAAGCATTCTCAGAAACCTCTTTATGATGTGTGCATTCAACTAGGAGAGAGAAGCCTTCCTTTTGATAGAGCAGTTTTGAAACTCTGTTTTTGCAGCATCTGCAAGTGGATATTTGGAGCCCCTTCAGGCCTTCGTTGGAAACGGGAATATCTTCCCATAAAAACTAAACAGAAGCGTTCTGTGAAACTGCTTTGTGTAGTATGAATCCAACTCACAGAGTTGAACACTTCTTTTCAAAGAGCAGTTTTGAAACACTCTTTTTGTAGAATCTGCAAGTTTTCATTTGGAGTGCTTTGAGGCCTGTGGTGGAAAAGGAAATATCTTCACATAAAACCTAGACAGAAGCATTCTTTGAAACTTCTTTATGATGTGTGCATTCAACTCACAGAGTTGAACCTTCCTTTTCATGGAGAGGTTTGGAAAGAGTCTTTTTGCAGCATCTGCAAGTGGATATTTGGAGCTCTTTCAGGCCTTCGTTAGAAACGGGAATATCTTCCCATAAAAACTGGACAGAGGCATTCTCACAAACTGCTTTGTGATGTGTGTGTTTAACTCACATAGTTGAACCTTTCCTTTGCTAGAGCAGTTATGAAACACTCTTTTTGTAGAATCTGCAAGTGTTCATTTGGAGCGCTTTGAGGCCTATGGTGGAAAAGAAAATATCTTCACTTGTAAACCAGGCAGAAGCATTCTCAGAAACCTCTTTATGATGTGTGCATTCAACTCGGAGAGAGAAGCCTTCCTTTTGATAGAGCAGTTTTGAAACTCTGTTTTTGCAGCATCTGCAAGTGGATATTTGGAGCCACTTCAGGCCTTTGTTGGAAACGGGAATATCTTCCCATAAAAACTAAACAGAAGCGTTCTGTGAAACTGCTTTGTGTAGTATGAATCCAACTCACAGAGTTGAACACTTCTTTTCAAAGAGCAGTTTTGAAACACTCTTTTTGTAGAATCTGCAAGTGTTCATTTGGAGCGCTTTGAGGCCTATGGTGGAAAAGGAAACATCTTCACTTGTAAACCAGGCAGAAGCATTCTTTGAAACTTCTTTATGATGTGTGCCTTCACCTCACAGAGTTGAACCTTCCTTTTCATGGAGCAGTTTGGAAAGAGTCTCTTTGCAGCATCTGCAAGTGGATATTTGGAGCCCTTTCAGGCCTTCGTTGGAAACGGGAATATCTTCCCATAAAAACTAAACAGAAGCGTTCTGTGAAACTGCTTTGTGTAGTATGAATCCAACTCACAGAGTTGAACACTTCTTTTGAAAGAGTAGTTTGGAGACACTCTTTTTGTAGAATCTGCAAGTGTTCATTTGGAGTGCTTTGAGGCCTATGGTTGAAAAGGAAATATCTTCACATAAAACCTAGACAGAAGCATTCTTTGAAACTTCTTTATGATGTGTGCATTCAACTCACAGAGTTGAACCTTCCTTTTCATGGAGAGGTTTGGAAAGAGTCTTTTTGCAGCATCTGCAAGTGGATATTTGGAGCTCTTTCAGGCCTTCGTTAGAAACGGGAATATCTTCCCATAAAAACTGGACAGAAGCATTCTCACAAACTGCTTTGTGATGTGTGTGTTTAACTCACATAGTTGAACCTTTCCTTTGCTAGAGCAGTTATGAAACACTCTTTTTGTAGAATCTGCAAGTGTTCATTTGGAGCGATTTGAGGCCTATGGTGGAAAAGGAAATATCTTCACTTGTAAACCAGGCAGAAGCATTCTCAGAAACCTCTTTATGATGTGTGCATTCAACTCGGAGAGAGAAGCCTTCCTTTTGATAGAGCAGTTTTGAAACTCTGTTTTTGCAGCATCTGCAAGTGGATATTTGGAGCCCCTTCAGGCCTTCGTTGGAAACGGGAATATCTTCCCATGAAAACTAAACAGAAGCGTTCTGTGAAACTGCTTTGTGTAGTATGAATCCAACTCACAGAGTTGAACACTTCTTTTCAAAGAGCAGTTTTGAAACACTCTTTTTGTAGAATCTGCAAGTGTTCATTTGGAGCGTTTTGAGGCCTATGGTGGAAAAGGAAATATCTTCACATAAAACCTAGACAGAAGCATTCTTTGAAACTTCTTTATGATATGTGCCTTCACCTCACAGAGTTGAACCTTCCTTTTCATGGAGCAGTTTGGAAAGAGTCTCTTTGCAGCATCTGCAAGTGGATATTTGGAGCCCTTTCAGGCCTTCGTTGGAAACGGGAATATCTTCCCATAAAAACTAAACAGAAGCGTTCTGTGAAACTGCTTTGTGTAGTATGAATCCAACTCACAGAGTTGAACACTTCTTTTCAAAGAGCAGTTTTGAAACACTCTTTTTGTAGAATCTGCAAGTGTTCATTTGGAGCGCTTTGAGGCCTATGGTGGAAGAGGAAACATCTTCACTTGTAAACCAGGCAGAAGCATTCTCAGAAACCTCTTTATGATGTGTGCATTCAACTCGGAGAGAGAAGCCTTCCTTTTGATAGAGCAGTTTTGAAACTCTGTTTTTGCAGCATCTGCAAGTGGATATTTGGAGCCCCTTCAGGCCTTCGTTGGAAACGGGAATATCTTCCCATAAAAACTAAACAGAAGCGTTCTGTGAAACTGCTTTGTGTAGTATGAATCCAACTCACAGAGTTGAACACTTCTTTTCAAAGAGCAGTTTTGAAACACTCTCTTTGTAGAATCTGCAAGTGTTCATTTGGAGCGCTTTGAGGCCTATGGTGGAAAAGGAAATATCTTCACATAAAACCTAGACAGAAGCATTCTTTGAAACTTTTTTATGATGTGTGCCTTCAACTCACAGAGTTGAACCTTCCTTTTCATGGAGCAGTTTGGAAAGAGTCTTTTTGCAGCATCTGCAAGTGGATATTTGGAGCCCTTTCAGGCCTTCGTTGGAAACGGGAATATCTTCCCATAAAAACTAAACAGAAGCGTTCTGTGAAACTGCTTTGTGTAGTATGAATCCAACTCACAGAGTTGAACACTTCTTTTGAAAGAGCAGTTTTGAAACACTCTTTTTGTAGAATCTGCAAGTTTTCATTTGGAGTGCTTTGAGGCCTATGGTGGAAAAGGAAATATCTTCACAGAAAACCTAGACAGAAGCATTCTTTGAAACTTCTTTATGATGTGTGCATTCAACTCACAGAGTTGAACCTTCCTTTTCATGGAGAGGTTTGGAAAGAGTCTTTTTGCAGCATCTGCAAGTGGATATTTGGAGCTCTTTCAGGTCTTCGTTAGAAACGGGAATATCTTCCCATAAAAACTGGACAGAAGCATTCTCACAAACTGCTTTGTGATGTGTGTGTTTAACTCACATAGTTGAACCTTTCCTTTGCTAGAGCAGTTTTGAAACACTCTTTTTGTAGAATCTGCAAGTGTTCATTTGGAGCGCTTTGAGGCCTATGGTGGAAAAGGAAATATCTTCACTTGTAAACCAGGCAGAAGCATTCTCAGAAACCTCTTTATGATGTGTGCATTCAACTCGGAGAGAGAAGCCTTCCTTTTGATAGAGCAGTTTTGAAACTCTGTTTTTGCAGCATCTGCAAGTGGATATTTGGAGCCCCTTCAGGCCTTCGTTGGAAACGGGAATATCTTCCCATAAAAACTAAACAGAAGCGTTCTGTGAAACTGCTTTGTGTAGTATGAATCCAACTCACAGAGTTGAACACTTCTTTTCAAAGAGCAGTTTTGAAACACTCTTTTTGTAGAATCTGCAAGTGTTCATTTGGAGCGTTTTGAGGCCTACGGTGGAAAAGGAAATATCTTCACATAAAACCTAGACAGAAGCATTCTTTGAAACTTCTTTATGATATGTGCCTTCACCTCACAGAGTTGAACCTTCCTTTTCATGGAGCAGTTTGGAAAGAGTCTCTTTGCAGCATCTGCAAGTGGATATTTGGAGCCGTTTCAGGCCTTCGTTGGAAACGGGAATATCTTCCCATAAAAACTAAACAGAAGCGTTCTGTGAAACTGCTTTGTGTACTATGAATCCAACTCACAGAGTTGAACACTTCTTTTGAAAGAGCAGTTTTGAAACACTCTTTTTGTAGAATCTGCAAGTGTTCATTTGGAGCGCTTTGAGGCCTATGGTGGAAAAGGAAACATCTTCACTTGTAAACCAGGCAGAAGCATTCTCAGAAACCTCTTTATGATGTGGGCATTCAACTCGGAGAGAGAAGCCTTCCTTTTGATAGAGCAGTTTTGAAACTCTGTTTTTGCAGCATCTGCAAGTGGATATTTGGAGCCCCTTCAGGCCTTCGTTTGAAACGGGAATATCTTCCCATAAAAACTAAACAGAAGCGTTCTGTGAAACTGCTTTGTGTAGTATGAATCCAACTCACAGAGTTGAACACTTCTTTTCAAAGAGCAGTTTTGAAACACTCTTTTTGTAGAATCTGCAAGTGTTCATTTGGAGCGCTTTGAGGCCTATGGTGGAAAAGGAAACATCTTCACTTGTAAACCAGGCAGAAGCATTCTCAGAAACCTCTTTATGATGTGTGCATTCAACTCGGAGAGAGAAGCCTTCCTTTTGATAGAGCAGTTTTGAAACTCTGTTTTTGCAGCATCTGCAAGTGGATATTTGGAGCCCCTTCAGGCCTTCGTTGGAAACGGGAATATCTTCCCATAAAAACTAAACAGAAGCGTTCTGTGAAACTGCTTTGTGTAGTATGAATCCAACTCACAGAGTTGAACACTTCTTTTCAAAGAGCAGTTTTGAAACACTCTCTTTGTAGAATCTGCAAGTGTTCATTTGGAGCGCTTTGAGGCCTATGGTGGAAAAGGAAATATCTTCACATAAAACCTAGACAGAAGCATTCTTTGAAACTTTTTTATGATGTGTGCCTTCAACTCACAGAGTTGAACCTTCCTTTTCATGGAGCAGTTTGGAAAGAGTCTTTTTGCAGCATCTGCAAGTGGATATTTGGAGCCCTTTCAGGCCTTCGTTGGAAACGGGAATATCTTCCCATAAAAACTAAACAGAAGCGTTCTGTGAAACTGCTTTGTGTAGTATGAATCCAACTCACAGAGTTGAACACTTCTTTTGAAAGAGCAGTTTTGAAACACTCTTTTTGTAGAATCTGCAAGTTTTCATTTGGAGTGCTTTGAGGCCTATGGTGGAAAAGGAAATATCTTCACAGAAAACCTAGACAGAAGCATTCTTTGAAACTTCTTTATGATGTGTGCATTCAACTCACAGAGTTGAACCTTCCTTTTCATGGAGAGGTTTGGAAAGAGTCTTTTTGCAGCATCTGCAAGTGGATATTTGGAGCTCTTTCAGGTCTTCGTTAGAAACGGGAATATCTTCCCATAAAAACTGGACAGAAGCATTCTCACAAACTGCTTTGTGATGTGTGTGTTTAACTCACATAGTTGAACCTTTCCTTTGCTAGAGCAGTTTTGAAACACTCTTTTTGTAGAATCTGCAAGTGTTCATTTGGAGCGCTTTGAGGCCTATGGTGGAAAAGGAAATATCTTCACTTGTAAACCAGGCAGAAGCATTCTCAGAAACCTCTTTATGATGTGTGCATTCAACTCGGAGAGAGAAGCCTTCCTTTTGATAGAGCAGTTTTGAAACTCTGTTTTTGCAGCATCTGCAAGTGGATATTTGGAGCCCCTTCAGGCCTTCGTTGGAAACGGGAATATCTTCCCATAAAAACTAAACAGAAGCGTTCTGTGAAACTGCTTTGTGTAGTATGAATCCAACTCACAGAGTTGAACACTTCTTTTCAAAGAGCAGTTTTGAAACACTCTTTTTGTAGAATCTGCAAGTGTTCATTTGGAGCGTTTTGAGGCCTATGGTGGAAAAGGAAATATCTTCACATAAAACCTAGACAGAAGCATTCTTTGAAACTTCTTTATGATATGTGCCTTCACCTCACAGAGTTGAACCTTCCTTTTCATGGAGCAGTTTGGAAAGAGTCTCTTTGCAGCATCTGCAAGTGGATATTTGGAGCCGTTTCAGGCCTTCGTTGGAAACGGGAATATCTTCCCATAAAAACTAAACAGAAGCGTTCTGTGAAACTGCTTTGTGTACTATGAATCCAACTCACAGAGTTGAACACTTCTTTTGAAAGAGCAGTTTTGAAACACTCTTTTTGTAGAATCTGCAAGTGTTCATTTGGAGCGCTTTGAGGCCTATGGTGGAAAAGGAAACATCTTCACTTGTAAACCAGGCAGAAGCATTCTCAGAAACCTCTTTATGATGTGTGCATTCAACTCGGAGAGAGAAGCCTTCCTTTTGATAGAGCAGTTTTGAAACTCTGTTTTTGCAGCATCTGCAAGTGGATATTTGGAGCCCCTTCAAGCCTTCGTTGGAAACGGGAATATCTTCCCATAAAAACTAAACAGAAGCGTTCTGTGAAACTGCTTTGTGTAGTATGAATCCAACTCACAGAGTTGAACACTTCTTTTCAAAGAGCAGTTTTGAAACACTCTTTTTGTAGAATCTGCAAGTGTTCATTTGGAGCGTTTTGAGGCCTATGGTGGAAAAGGAAATATCTTCACATAAAACCTAGACAGAAGCATTCTTTGAAACTTCTTTATGATGTGTGCCTTCACCTCACAGAGTTGAACCTTCCTTTTCATGGAGCAGTTTGGAAAGAGTCTCTTTGCAGCATCTGCAAGTGGATATTTGGAGCCCTTTCAGGCCTTCGTTGGAAACGGGAATATCTTCCCATAAAAACTAAACAGAAGCGTTCTGTGAAACTGCTTTGTGTAGTATGAATCCAACTCACAGAGTTGAACACTTCTTTTGAAAGAGCAGTTTTGAAACACTCTTTTTGAAGAATCTGCAAGTGTTCATTTGGAGCGCTTTGAGGCCTATGGTGGAAAAGGAAATATCTTCACTTGTAAACCAGGCAGAAGCATTCTCAGAAACCTCTTTATGATGTGTGCATTCAACTCGGAGAGAGAAGCCTTCCTTTTGATAGAGCAGTTTTGAAACTCTGTTTTTGCAGCATCTGCAAGTGGATATTTGGAGCCCCTTCAGGCCTTCGTTGGAAACGGGAATATCTTCCCATAAAAACTAAACAGAAGCGTTCTGTGAAACTGCTTTGTGTAGTATGGATCCAACTCACAGAGTTCAACACTTCTTTTCAAAGAGCAGTTTTGAAACACTCTTTTTGTAGAATCTGCAAGTGTTCATTTGGAGCGTTTTGAGGCCTATGGTGGAAAAGGAAATATCTTCACATAAAACCTAGACAGAAGCATTCTTTGAAACTTCTTTATGATGTGTGCCTTCACCTCACAGAGTTGAACCTTCCTTTTCATGGAGCAGATTGGAAAGAGTCTCTTTGCAGCATCTGCAAGTGCATATTTGGAGCCCATTCAGGCCTTCGTTGGAAACGGGAATATCTTCCCATAAAAACTAAACAGAAGCGTTCTGTGAAACTGCTTTGTGTAGTATGAATCCAACTCACAGAGTTCAACACTTCTTTTCAAAGAGCAGTTTTGAAACACTCTTTTTGTAGAATCTGCAAGTGTTCATTTGGAGCGCTTTGAGGCCTATGGTGGAAAAGGAAATATCTTCACTTGTAAACCAGGCAGAAGCATTCTCAGAAACCTCTTTATGATGTGGGCATTCAACTCGGAGAGAGAAGCCTTCCTTTTGATAGAGCAGTTTTGAAACTCTGTTTTTGCAGCATCTGCAAGTGGATATTTGGAGCCCCTTCAGGCCTTCGTTGGAAACGGGAATATCTTCCCATAAAAACTAAACAGAAGCGTTCTGTGAAACTGCTTTGTGTAGTATGAATCCAACTCACAGAGTTGAACACTTCTTTTCAAAGAGCAGTTTTGAAACACTCTTTTTGTAGAATCTGCAAGTGTTCATTTGGAGCGCTTTGAGGCCTATGGTGGAAAAGGAAACATCTTCACTTGTAAACCAGGCAGAAGCATTCTCAGAAACCTCTTTATGATGTGTGCATTCAACTCGGAGAGAGAAGCCTTCCTTTTGATAGAGCAGTTTGGAAACTCTGTTTTTGCAGCATCTGCAAGTGGATATTTGGAGCCCCTTCAGGCCTTCGTTGGAAACGGGAATATCTTCCCATAAAAACTAAACAGAAGCGTTCTGTGAAACTGCTTTGTGTAGTATGAATCCAACTCACAGAGTTGAACACTTCTTTTCAAAGAGCAGTTTTGAAACACTCTCTTTGTAGAATCTGCAAGTGTTCATTTGGAGCGCTTTGAGGCCTATGGTGGAAAAGGAAATATCTTCACATAAAACCTAGACAGAAGCATTCTTTGAAACTTTTTTATGATGTGTGCCTTCAACTCACAGAGTTGAACCTTCCTTTTCATGGAGCAGTTTGGAAAGAGTCTTTTTGCAGCATCTGCAAGTGGATATTTGGAGCCCTTTCAGGCCTTCGTTGGAAACGGGAATATCTTCCCATAAAAACTAAACAGAAGCGTTCTGTGAAACTGCTTTGTGTAGTATGAATCCAACTCACAGAGTTGAACACTTCTTTTGAAAGAGCAGTTTTGAAACACTCTTTTTGTAGAATCTGCAAGTTTTCATTTGGAGTGCTTTGAGGCCTATGGTGGAAAAGGAAATATCTTCACAGAAAACCTAGACAGAAGCATTCTTTGAAACTTCTTTATGATGTGTGCATTCAACTCACAGAGTTGAACCTTCCTTTTCATGGAGAGGTTTGGAAAGAGTCTTTTTGCAGCATCTGCAAGTGGATATTTGGAGCTCTTTCAGGTCTTCGTTAGAAACGGGAATATCTTCCCATAAAAACTGGACAGAAGCATTCTCACAAACTGCTTTGTGATGTGTGTGTTTAACTCACATAGTTGAACCTTTCCTTTGCTAGCGCAGTTTTGAAACACTCTTTTTGTAGAATCTGCAAGTGTTCATTTGGAGCGCTTTGAGGCCTATGGTGGAAAAGGAAATATCTTCACTTGTAAACCAGGCAGAAGCATTCTCAGAAACCTCTTTATGATGTGTGCATTCAACTCGGAGAGAGAAGCCTTCCTTTTGATAGAGCAGTTTTGAAACTCTGTTTTTGCAGCATCTGCAAGTGGATATTTGGAGCCCCTTCAGGCCTTCGTTGGAAACGGGAATATCTTCCCATAAAAACTAAACAGAAGCGTTCTGTGAAACTGCTTTGTGTAGTATGAATCCAACTCACAGAGTTGAACACTTCTTTTCAAAGAGCAGTTTTGAAACACTCTTTTTGTAGAATCTGCAAGTGTTCATTTGGAGCGTTTTGAGGCCTATGGTGGAAAAGGAAATATCTTCACATAAAACCTAGACAGAAGCATTCTTTGAAACTTCTTTATGATATGTGCCTTCACCTCACAGAGTTGAACCTTCCTTTTCATGGAGCAGTTTGGAAAGAGTCTCTTTGCAGCATCTGCAAGTGGATATTTGGAGCCGTTTCAGGCCTTCGTTGGAAACGGGAATATCTTCCCATAAAAACTAAACAGAAGCGTTCTGTGAAACTGCTTTGTGTACTATGAATCCAACTCACAGAGTTGAACACTTCTTTTGAAAGAGCAGTTTTGAAACACTCTTTTTGTAGAATCTGCAAGTGTTCATTTGGAGCGCTTTGAGGCCTATGGTGGAAAAGGAAGCATCTTCACTTGTAAACCAGGCAGAAGCATTCTCAGAAACCTCTTTATGATGTGTGCATTCAACTCGGAGAGAGAAGCCTTCCTTTTGATAGAGCAGTTTTGAAACTCTGTTTTTGCAGCATCTGCAAGTGGATATTTGGAGCCCCTTCAAGCCTTCGTTGGAAACGGGAATATCTTCCCATAAAAACTAAACAGAAGCGTTCTGTGAAACTGCTTTGTGTAGTATGAATCCAACTCACAGAGTTGAACACTTCTTTTCAAAGAGCAGTTTTGAAACACTCTTTTTGTAGAATCTGCAAGTGTTCATTTGGAGCGTTTTGAGGCCTATGGTGGAAAAGGAAATATCTTCACATAAAACCTAGACAGAAGCATTCTTTGAAACTTCTTTATGATGTGTGCCTTCACCTCACAGAGTTGAACCTTCCTTTTCATGGAGCAGTTTGGAAAGAGTCTCTTTGCAGCATCTGCAAGTGGATATTTGGAGCCCTTTCAGGCCTTCGTTGGAAACGGGAATATCTTCCCATAAAAACTAAACAGAAGCGTTCTGTGAAACTGCTTTGTGTAGTATGAATCCAACTCACAGAGTTGAACACTTCTTTTGAAAGAGCAGTTTTGAAACACTCTTTTTGTAGAATCTGCAAGTGTTCATTTGGAGCGCTTTGAGGCCTATGGTGGAAAAGGAAATATCTTCACTTGTAAACCAGGCAGAAGCATTCTCAGAAACCTCTTTATGATGTGTGCATTCAACTCGGAGAGAGAAGCCTTCCTTTTGATAGAGCTGTTTTGAAACTCTGTTTTTGCAGCATCTGCAAGTGGATATTTGGAGCCCCTTCAGGCCTTCGTTGGAAACGGGAATATCTTCCCATAAAAACTAAACAGAAGCGTTCTGTGAAACTGCTTTGTGTAGTATGAATCCAACTCACAGAGTTGAACACTTCTTTTCAAAGAGCAGTTTTGAAACACTCTCTTTGTAGAATCTGCAAGTTTTCATTTGGAGCGCTTTGAGGCCTACGGTGGAAAAGGAAATATCTTCACATAAAACCTAGACAGAAGCATTCTTTGAAACTTCTTTATGATGTGTGCCTTCACCTCACAGAGTTGAACCTTCCTTTTCATGGAGCAGTTTGGAAAGAGTCTCTTTGCAGCATCTGCAAGTGGATATTTGGAGCCCTTTCAGGCCTTCGTTGGAAACGGGAATATCTTCCCATAAAAATTAAACAGAAGTGTTCTGTGAAACTGCTTTGTGTAGTATGAATCCAACTCACAGAGTTCAACACTTCTTTTCAAAGAGCAGTTTTGAAACACTCTCTTTGTAGAATCTGCAAGTGTTCATTTGGAGCGCTTTGAGGCCTATGGTGGAAAAGGAAATATCTTCACTTGTAAACCAGGCAGAAGCATTCTCAGAAACCTCTTTATGATGTGTGCATTCAACTCGGAGAGAGAAGCCTTCCTTTTGATAGAGCAGTTTTGAAACTCTGTTTTTGCAGCATCTGCAAGTGGATATTTGGAGCCCCTTCAGGCCTTCGTTGGAAACGGGAATATCTTCCCATAAAAACTAAACAGAAGCGTTCTGTGAAACTGCTTTGTGTAGTATGAATCCAACTCACAGAGTTGAACACTTCTTTTCAAAGAGCAGTTTTGAAACACTCTTTTTGTAGAATCTGCAAGTGTTCATTTGGAGCGCTTTGAGGCCTCTGGTGGAAAAGGAAATATCTTCACTTGTAAACCAGGCAGAAGCATTCTCAGAAACCTCTTTATGATGTGTGCATTCAACTCGGAGAGAGAAGCCTTCCTTTTGATAGAGCAGTTTTGAAACTCTGTTTTTGCAGCATCTGCAAGTGGATATTTGGAGCCCCTTCAGGCCTTCGTTGGAAACGGGAATATCTTCCCATAAAAACTAAACAGAAGCGTTCTGTGAAACTGCTTTGTGTAGTATGGATCCAACTCACAGAGTTCAACACTTCTTTTCAAAGAGCAGTTTTGAAACACTCTTTTTGTAGAATCTGCAAGTGTTCATTTGGAGCGTTTTGAGGCCTATGGTGGAAAAGGAAATATCTTCACATAAAACCTAGACAGAAGCATTCTTTGAAACTTCTTTATGATGTGTGCCTTCACCTCACAGAGTTGAACCTTCCTTTTCATGGAGCAGATTGGAAAGAGTCTCTTTGCAGCATCTGCAAGTGCATATTTGGAGCCCATTCAGGCCTTCGTTGGAAACGGGAATATCTTCCCATAAAAACTAAACAGAAGCGTTCTGTGAAACTGCTTTGTGTAGTATGAATCCAACTCACAGAGATCAACACTTCTTTTCAAAGAGCAGTTTTGAAACACTCTTTTTGTAGAATCTGCAAGGGTTCATTTGGAGCGCTTTGAGGCCTATGGTGGAAAAGGAAATATCTTCACTTGTAAACCAGGCAGAAGCATTCTCAGAAACCTCTTTATGATGTGGGCATTCAACTCGGAGAGAGAAGCCTTCCTTTTGATAGAGCAGTTTTGAAACTCTGTTTTTGCAGCATCTGCAAGTGGATATTTGGAGCCCCTTCAGGCCTTCGTTTGAAACGGGAATATCTTCCCATAAAAACTAAACAGAAGCGTTCTGTGAAACTGCTTTGTGTAGTATGAATCCAACTCACAGAGTTGAACACTTCTTTTCAAAGAGCAGTTTTGAAACACTCTTTTTGTAGAATCTGCAAGTGTTCATTAGGAGCGCTTTGAGGCCTATGATGGAAAAGGAAATATCTTCACATAAAACCTAGACAGAAGCATTCTTTGAAACTTTTTTATGACGTGTGCCTTCAACTCACATAGTTGAACCTTCCTTTTCATGGAGCAGTTTGGAAAGAGTCTTTTTGCAGCATCTGCAAGTGGATATTTGGAGCCATTTCAGGCGTTCGTTGGAAACGGGAATATCTTCCCATAAAAACTAAACAGAAGCGTTCTGTGAAACTGCTTTGTGTAGTATGAATCCAACTCACAGAGTTGAACACTTCTTTTCAAAGAGCAGTTTTGAAACACTCTTTTTGTAGAATCTGCAAGTGTTCATTTGGAGCGCTTTGAGGCCTATGGTGGAAAAGGAAACATCTTCACTTGTAAACCAGGCAGAAGCATTCTCAGAAACCTCTTTATGATGTGTGCATTCAACTAGGAGAGAGAAGCCTTCCTTTTGATAGAGCAGTTTTGAAACTCTGTTTTTGCAGCATCTGCAAGTGGATATTTGGAGCCCCTTCAGGCCTTCGTTGGAAACGGGAATATCTTCCCATAAAAACTAAACAGAAGCGTTCTGTGAAACTGCTTTATGTAGTATGAATCCAACTCACAGAGTTGAACACTTCTTTTCAAAGAGCAGTTTTGAAACACTCTTTTTGTAGAATCTGCAAGTTTTCATTTGGAGTGCTTTGAGGCCTATGGTGGAAAAGGAAATATCTTCACATAAAACCTAGACAGAAGCATTCTTTGAAACTTCTTTATGATGTGTGCATTCAACTCACAGAGTTGAACCTTCCTTTTCATGGAGAGGTTTGGAAAGAGTCTTTTTGCAGCATCTGCAAGTGGATATTTGGAGCTCTTTCAGGCCTTCGTTAGAAACGGGAATATCTTCCCATAAAAACTGGACAGAAGCATTCTCACAAACTGCTTTGTGATGTGTGTGTTTAACTCACATAGTTGAACCTTTCCTTTGCTAGAGCAGTTATGAAACACTCTTTTTGTAGAATCTGCAAGTGTTCATTTGGAGCGCTTTGAGGCCTATGGTGGAAAAGAAAATATCTTCACTTGTAAACCAGGCAGAAGCATTCTCAGAAACCTCTTTATGATGTGTGCATTCAACTCGGAGAGAGAAGCCTTCCTTTTGATAGAGCAGTTTTGAAACTCTGTTTTTGCAGCATCTGCAAGTGGATATTTGGAGCCCCTTCAGGCCTTTGTTGGAAACGGGAATATCTTCCCATAAAAACTAAACAGAAGCGTTCTGTGAAACTGCTTTGTGTAGTATGAATCCAACTCACAGAGTTGAACACTTCTTTTCAAAGAGCAGTTTTGAAACACTCTTTTTGTAGAATCTGCAAGTGTTCATTTGGAGCGCTTTGAGGCCTATGGTGGAAAAGGAAACATCTTCACTTGTAAACCAGGCAGAAGCATTCTTTGAAACTTCTTTATGATGTGTGCCTTCACCTCACAGAGTTGAACCTTCCTTTTCATGGAGCAGTTTGGAAAGAGTCTCTTTGCAGCATCTGCAAGTGGATATTTGGAGCCCTTTCAGGCCTTCGTTGGAAACGGGAATATCTTCCCATAAAAACTAAACAGAAGCGTTCTGTGAAACTGCTTTGTGTAGTATGAATCCAACTCACAGAGTTGAACACTTCTTTTGAAAGAGTAGTTTGGAGACACTCTTTTTGTAGAATCTGCAAGTGTTCATTTGGAGTGCTTTGAGGCCTATGGTTGAAAAGGAAATATCTTCACATAAAACCTAGACAGAAGCATTCTTTGAAACTTCTTTATGATGTGTGCATTCAACTCACAGAGTTGAACCTTCCTTTTCATGGAGAGGTTTGGAAAGAGTCTTTTTGCAGCATCTGCAAGTGGATATTTGGAGCTCTTTCAGGCCTTCGTTAGAAACGGGAATATCTTCCCATAAAAACTGGACAGAAGCATTCTCACAAACTGCTTTGTGATGTGTGTGTTTAACTCACATAGTTGAACCTTTCCTTTGCTAGAGCAGTTATGAAACACTCTTTTTGTAGAATCTGCAAGTGTTCATTTGGAGCGATTTGAGGCCTATGGTGGAAAAGGAAATATCTTCACTTGTAAACCAGGCAGAAGCATTCTCAGAAACCTCTTTATGATGTGTGCATTCAACTCGGAGAGAGAAGCCTTCCTTTTGATAGAGCAGTTTTGAAACTCTGTTTTTGCAGCATCTGCAAGTGGATATTTGGAGCCCCTTCAGGCCTTCGTTGGAAACGGGAATATCTTCCCATGAAAACTAAACAGAAGCGTTCTGTGAAACTGCTTTGTGTAGTATGAATCCAACTC
Source organism: Pongo pygmaeus (assembly GCF_028885625.2). Classification (NCBI taxonomy): domain Eukaryota; kingdom Metazoa; phylum Chordata; class Mammalia; order Primates; family Hominidae; genus Pongo; species Pongo pygmaeus. The sequence goes on from NC_072393.2 coordinate 31,074,272, forward strand.
ACAGAGTTGAACACTTCTTTTCAAAGAGCAGTTTTGAAACACTCTTTTTGTAGAATCTGCAAGTGTTCATTTGGAGCGTTTTGAGGCCTATGGTGGAAAAGGAAATATCTTCACATAAAACCTAGACAGAAGCATTCTTTGAAACTTCTTTATGATATGTGCCTTCACCTCACAGAGTTGAACCTTCCTTTTCATGGAGCAGTTTGGAAAGAGTCTCTTTGCAGCATCTGCAAGTGGATATTTGGAGCCCTTTCAGGCCTTCGTTGGAAACGGGAATATCTTCCCATAAAAACTAAACAGAAGCGTTCTGTGAAACTGCTTTGTGTAGTATGAATCCAACTCACAGAGTTGAACACTTCTTTTCAAAGAGCAGTTTTGAAACACTCTTTTTGTAGAATCTGCAAGTGTTCATTTGGAGCGCTTTGAGGCCTATGGTGGAAGAGGAAACATCTTCACTTGTAAACCAGGCAGAAGCATTCTCAGAAACCTCTTTATGATGTGTGCATTCAACTCGGAGAGAGAAGCCTTCCTTTTGATAGAGCAGTTTTGAAACTCTGTTTTTGCAGCATCTGCAAGTGGATATTTGGAGCCCCTTCAGGCCTTCGTTGGAAACGGGAATATCTTCCCATAAAAACTAAACAGAAGCGTTCTGTGAAACTGCTTTGTGTAGTATGAATCCAACTCACAGAGTTGAACACTTCTTTTCAAAGAGCAGTTTTGAAACACTCTCTTTGTAGAATCTGCAAGTGTTCATTTGGAGCGCTTTGAGGCCTATGGTGGAAAAGGAAATATCTTCACATAAAACCTAGACAGAAGCATTCTTTGAAACTTTTTTATGATGTGTGCCTTCAACTCACAGAGTTGAACCTTCCTTTTCATGGAGCAGTTTGGAAAGAGTCTTTTTGCAGCATCTGCAAGTGGATATTTGGAGCCCTTTCAGGCCTTCGTTGGAAACGGGAATATCTTCCCATAAAAACTAAACAGAAGCGTTCTGTGAAACTGCTTTGTGTAGTATGAATCCAACTCACAGAGTTGAACACTTCTTTTGAAAGAGCAGTTTTGAAACACTCTTTTTGTAGAATCTGCAAGTTTTCATTTGGAGTGCTTTGAGGCCTATGGTGGAAAAGGAAATATCTTCACATAAAACCTAGACAGAAGCATTCTTTGAAACTTCTTTATGATGTGTGCATTCAACTCACAGAGTTGAACCTTCCTTTTCATGGAGAGGTTTGGAAAGAGTCTTTTTGCAGCATCTGCAAGTGGATATTTGGAGCTCTTTCAGGTCTTCGTTAGAAACGGGAATATCTTCCCATAAAAACTGGACAGAAGCATTCTCACAAACTGCTTTGTGATGTGTGTGTTTAACTCACATAGTTGAACCTTTCCTTTGCTAGAGCAGTTTTGAAACACTCTTTTTGTATAATCTGCAAGTGTTCATTTGGAGCGCTTTGAGGCCTATGGTGGAAAAGGAAATATCTTCACTTGTAAACCAGGCAGAAGCATTCTCAGAAACCTCTTTATGATGTGTGCATTCAACTCGGAGAGAGAAGCCTTCCTTTTGATAGAGCAGTTTTGAAACTCTGTTTTTGCAGCATCTGCAAGTGGATATTTGGAGCCCCTTCAGGCCTTCGTTGGAAACGGGAATATCTTCCCATAAAAACCAAACAGAAGCGTTCTGTGAAACTGCTTTGTGTAGTATGAATCCAACTCACAGGGTTCAACACTTCTTTTCAAAGAGCAGTTTTGAAACACTCTTTTTGTAGAATCTGCAAGTGTTCATTTGGAGCGTTTTGAGGCCTATGGTGGAAAAGGAAATATCTTCACATAAAACCTAGACAGAAGCATTCTTTGAAACTTCTTTATGATATGTGCTTTCACCTCACAGAGTTGAACCTTCCTTTTCATGGAGCAGTTTGGAAAGAGTCTCTTTGCAGCATCTGCAAGTGGATATTTTGAGCCGTTTCAGGCCTTCGTTGGAAACGGGAATATCTTCCCATAAAAACTAAACAGAAGCGTTCTGTGAAACTGCTTTGTGTACTATGAATCCAACTCACAGAGTTGAACACTTCTTTTGAAAGAGCAGTTTTGAAACACTCTTTTTGTAGAATCTGCAAGTGTTCATTTGGAGCGCTTTGAGGCCTATGGTGGAAAAGGAAACATCTTCACTTGTAAACCAGGCAGAAGCATTCTCAGAAACCTCTTTATGATGTGTGCATTCAACTCGGAGAGAGAAGCCTTCCTTTTGATAGAGCAGTTTTGAAACTCTGTTTTTGCAGCATCTGCAAGTGGATATTTGGAGCCCCTTCAAGCCTTCGTTGGAAACGGGAATATCTTCCCATAAAAACTAAACAGAAGCGTTCTGTGAAACTGCTTTGTGTAGTATGAATCCAACTCACAGAGTTGAACACTTCTTTTCAAAGAGCAGTTTTGAAACACTGTTTTTGTAGAATCTGCAAGTGTTCATTTGGAGCGTTTTGAGGCCTATGGTGGAAAAGGAAATATCTTCACATAAAACCTAGACAGAAGCATTCTTTGAAACTTCTTTATGATGTGTGCCTTCACCTCACAGAGTTGAACCTTCCTTTTCATGGAGCAGTTTGGAAAGAGTCTCTTTGCAGCATCTGCAAGTGGATATTTGGAGCCCTTTCAGGCCTTCGTTGGAAACGGGAATATCTTCCCATAAAAACTAAACAGAAGCGTTCTGTGAAACTGCTTTGTGTAGTATGAATCCAACTCACAGAGTTGAACACTTCTTTTGAAAGAGCAGTTTTGAAACACTCTTTTTGTAGAATCTGCAAGTGTTCATTTGGAGCGCTTTGAGGCCTATGGTGGAAAAGGAAATATCTTCACTTGTAAACCAGGCAGAAGCATTCTCAGAAACCTCTTTATGATGTGTGCATTCAACTCGGAGAGAGAAGCCTTCCTTTTGATAGAGCTGTTTTGAAACTCTGTTTTTGCAGCATCTGCAAGTGGATATTTGGAGCCCCTTCAGGCCTTCGTTGGAAACGGGAATATCTTCCCATAAAAACTAAACAGAAGCGTTCTGTGAAACTGCTTTGTGTAGTATGAATCCAACTCACAGAGTTGAACACTTCTTTTCAAAGAGCAGTTTTGAAACACTCTTTTTGTAGAATCTGCCAGGGTTCATTTGGAGCGTTTTGAGGCCTATGGTGGAAAAGGAAATATCTTCACATAAAACCTAGACAGAAGCATTCTTTGAAACTTCTTTATGATGTGTGCCTTCACCTCACAGAGATGAACCTTCCTTTTCATGGAGCAGTTTGGAAAGAGTCTCTTTGCAGCATCTGCAAGTGGATATTTGGAGCCCTTTCAGGCCTTCGTTGGAAACGGGAATATCTTCCCATAAAAATTAAACAGATACGTTCTGTGAAACTGCTTTGTGTAGTATGAATCCAACTCACAGAGTTCAACACTTCTTTTCAAAGAGCAGTTTTGAAACACTCTCTTTGTAGAATCTGCAAGTGTTCAATTGGAACGCTTTGAGGCCTATGGTGGAAAAGGAAATATCTTCACTTGTAAACCAGGCAGAAGCATTCTCAGAAACCTCTTTAGGATGTGTGCATTCAACTCGGAGAGAGAATCCTTCCTTTTGATAGAGCAGTTTTGAAACTCTGTTTTTGCAGCATCTGCAAGTGGATATTTGGAGCCCCTTCAGTCCTTAGTTGGAAACGGGAATATCTTCCCATAAAAACTAAACAGAAGCGTTCTGTGAAACTGCTTTGTGTAGTATGAATCCAACTCACAGAGTTGAACACTTCTTTTCAAAGAGCAGTTTTGAAACACTCTTTTTGTAGAATCTGCAAGTGTTCATTTGGAGCGCTTTGAGGCCTATGGTGGAAAAGGAAATATCTTCACTTGTAAACCAGGCAGAAGCATTCTCAGAAACCTCTTTATGATGTGTGCATTCAACTCGGAGAGAGAAGCCTTCCTTTTGATAGAGCAGTTTTGAAACTCTGTTTTTGCAGCATCTGCAAGTGGATATTTGGAGCCCCTTCAGGCCTTCGTTGGAAACGGGAATATCTTCCCATAAAAACTAAACAGAAGCGTTCTGTGAAACTGCTTTGTGTAGTATGGATCCAACTCACAGGGTTCAACACTTCTTTTCAAAGAGCAGTTTTGAAACACTCTTTTTGTAGAATCTGCAAGTGTTCATTTGGAGCGTTTTGAGGCCTATGGTGGAAAAGGAAATATCTTCACATAAAACCTAGACAGAAGCATTCTTTGAAACTTCTTTATGATGTGTGCCTTCACCTCACAGAGTTGAACCTTCCTTTTCATGGAGCAGATTGGAAAGAGTCTCTTTGCAGCATCTGCAAGTGCATATTTGGAGCCCATTCAGGCCTTCGTTGGAAACGGGAATATCTTCCCATAAAAACTAAACAGAAGCGTTCTGTGAAACTGCTTTGTGTAGTATGAATCCAACTCACAGAGTTCAACACTTCTTTTCAAAGAGCAGTTTTGAAACACTCTTTTTGTAGAATCTGCAAGTGTTCATTTGGAGCGCTTTGAGGCCTATGGTGGAAAAGGAAATATCTTCACTTGTAAACCAGGCAGAAGCATTCTCAGAAACCTCTTTATGATGTGGGCATTCAACTCGGAGAGAGAAGCCTTCCTTTTGATAGAGCAGTTTTGAAACTCTGTTTTTGCAGCATCTGCAAGTGGATATTTGGAGCCCCTTCAGGCCTTCGTTGGAAACGGGAATATCTTCCCATAAAAACTAAACAGAAGCGTTCTGTGAAACTGCTTTGTGTAGTATGAATCCAACTCACAGAGTTGAACACTTCTTTTCAAAGAGCAGTTTTGAAACACTCTTTTTGTAGAATTTGCAAGTGTTCATTTGGAGCGCTTTGAGGCCAATGGTGGAAAAGGAAACATCTTCACTTGTAAACCAGGCAGAAGCATTCTCAGAAACCTCTTTATGATGTGTGCATTCAACTCGGAGAGAGAAGCCTTCCTTTTGATAGAGCAGTTTTGAAACTCTGTTTTTGCAGCATCTGCAAGTGGATATTTGGAGCCCCTTCAGGCCTTCGTTGGAAACGGGAATATCTTCCCATAAAAACTAAACAGAAGCGTTCTGTGAAACTGCTTTGTGTAGTATGAATCCAACTCACAGAGTTGAACACTTCTTTTCAAAGAGCAGTTTTGAAACACTCTCTTTGTAGAATCTGCAAGTGTTCATTTGGAGCGCTTTGAGGCCTATGGTGGAAAAGGAAATATCTTCACATAAAACCTAGACAGAAGCATTCTTTGAAACTTTTTTATGATGTGTGCCTTCAACTCACAGAGTTGAACCTTCCTTTTCATGGAGCAGTTTGGAAAGAGTCTTTTTGCAGCATCTGCAAGTGGATATTTGGAGCCCTTTCAGGCCTTCGTTGGAAACGGGAATATCTTCCCATAAAAACTAAACAGAAGCGTTCTGTGAAACTGCTTTGTGTAGTATGAATCCAACTCACAGAGTTGAACACTTCTTTTGAAAGAGCAGTTTTGAAACACTCTTTTTGTAGAATCTGCAAGTTTTCATTTGGAGTGCTTTGAGGCCTATGGTGGAAAAGGAAATATCTTCACAGAAAACCTAGACAGAAGCATTCTTTGAAACTTCTTTATGATGTGTGCATTCAACTCACAGAGTTGAACCTTCCTTTTCATGGAGAGGTTTGGAAAGAGTCTTTTTGCAGCATCTGCAAGTGGATATTTGGAGCTCTTTCAGGTCTTCGTTAGAAACGGTAATATCTTCCCATAAAAACTGGACAGAAGCATTCTCACAAACTGCTTTGTGATGTGTGTGTTTAACTCACATAGTTGAACCTTTCCTTTGCTAGAGCAGTTTTGAAACACACTTTTTGTAGAATCTGCAAGTGTTCATTTGGAGCGCTTTGAGGCCTATGGTGGAAAAGGAAATATCTTCACTTGTAAACCAGGCAGAAGCATTCTCAGAAACCTCTTTATGATGTGTGCATTCAACTCGGAGAGAGAAGCCTTCCTTTTGATAGAGCAGTTTTGAAACTCTGTTTTTGCAGCATCTGCAAGTGGATATTTGGAGCCCCTTCAGGCCTTCGTTGGAAACGGGAATATCTTCCCATAAAAACTAAACAGAAGCGTTCTGTGAAACTGCTTTGTGTAGTATGAATCCAACTCACAGAGTTGAACACTTCTTTTCAAAGAGCAGTTTTGAAACACTCTTTTTGTAGAATCTGCAAGTGTTCATTTGGAGCGTTTTGAGGCCTATGGTGGAAAAGGAAATATCTTCACATAAAACCTAGACAGAAGCATTCTTTGAAACTTCTTTATGATATGTGCCTTCACCTCACAGAGTTGAACCTTCCTTTTCATGGAGCAGTTTGGAAAGAGTCTCTTTGCAGCATCTGCAAGTGGATATTTGGAGCCGTTTCAGGCCTTCGTTGGAAACGGGAATATCTTCCCATAAAAACTAAACAGAAGCGTTCTGTGAAACTGCTTTGTGTACTATGAATCCAACTCACAGAGTTGAACACTTCTTTTGAAAGAGCAGTTTTGAAACACTCTTTTTGTAGAATCTGCAAGTGTTCATTTGGAGCGCTTTGAGGCCTATGGTGGAAAAGGAAGCATCTTCACTTGTAAACCAGGCAGAAGCATTCTCAGAAACCTCTTTATGATGTGTGCATTCAACTCGGAGAGAGAAGCCTTCCTTTTGATAGAGCAGTTTTGAAACTCTGTTTTTGCAGCATCTGCAAGTGGATATTTGGAGCCCCTTCAAGCCTTCGTTGGAAACGGGAATATCTTCCCATAAAAACTAAACAGAAGCGTTCTGTGAAACTGCTTTGTGTAGTATGAATCCAACTCACAGAGTTGAACACTTCTTTTCAAAGAGCAGTTTTGAAACACTCTTTTTATAGAATCTGCAAGTGTTCATTTGGAGCGTTTTGAGGCCTATGGTGGAAAAGGAAATATCTTCACATAAAACCTAGACAGAAGCATTCTTTGAAACTTCTTTATGATGTGTGCCTTCACCTCACAGAGTTGAACCTTCCTTTTCATGGAGCAGTTTGGAAAGAGTCTCTTTGCAGCATCTGCAAGTGGATATTTGGAGCCCTTTCAGGCCTTCGTTGGAAACGGGAATATCTTCCCATAAAAACTAAACAGAAGCGTTCTGTGAAACTGCTTTGTGTAGTATGAATCCAACTCACAGAGTTGAACACTTCTTTTGAAAGAGCAGTTTTGAAACACTCTTTTTGTAGAATCTGCAAGTGTTCATTTGGAGCGCTTTGAGGCCTATGGTGGAAAAGGAAATATCTTCACTTGTAAACCAGGCAGAAGCATTCTCAGAAACCTCTTTATGATGTGTGCATTCAACTCGGAGAGAGAAGCCTTCCTTTTGATAGAGCTGTTTTGAAACTCTGTTTTTGCAGCATCTGCAAGTGGATATTTGGAGCCCCTTCAGGCCTTCGTTGGAAACGGGAATATCTTCCCATAAAAACTAAACAGAAGCGTTCTGTGAAACTGCTTTGTGTAGTATGAATCCAACTCACAGAGTTGAACACTTCTTTTCAAAGAGCAGTTTTGAAACACTCTCTTTGTAGAATCTGCAAGTGTTCATTTGGAGCGCTTTGAGGCCTATGGTGGAAAAGGAAATATCTTCACATAAAACCTAGACAGAAGCATTCTTTGAAACTTTTTTATGATGTGTGCCTTCAACTCACAGAGTTGAACCTTCCTTTTCATGGAGCAGTTTGGAAAGAGTCTTTTTGCAGCATCTGCAAGTGGATATTTGGAGCCATTTCAGGCCTTCGTTGGAAACGGGAATATCTCCCCATAAAAACTAAACAGAAGCGTTCTGTGAAACTGCTTTGTGTAGTATGAATCCAACTCACAGAGTTGAACACTTCTTTTGAAAGAGCAGTTTTGAAACACTCTTTTTGTAGAATCTGCAAGTGTTCATTTGGAGTGCTTTGAGGCCTATGGTGGAAAAGGAAATATCTTCACATAAAACCTAGACAGAAGCATTCTTTGAAACTTCTTTATGATGTGTGCATTCAACTCACAGAGTTGAACCTTCCTTTTCATGGAGAGGTTTGGAAAGAGTCTTTTTGCAGCATCTGCAAGTGGATATTTGGAGCTCTTTCAGGCCTTCGTTAGAAACGGGAATATCTTCCCATAAAAACTGGACAGAAGCATTCTCAAAAACTGCTTTGTGATGTGTGTGTTTAACTCACATAGTTGAACCTTTCCTTTGCTAGAGCAGTTATGAAACACTCTTTTTGTAGAATCTGCAAGTGTTCATTTGGAGCGCTTTGAGGCCTATGGTGGAAAAGGAAGTATCTTCACTTGTAAACCAGGCAGAAGCATTCTCAGAAACCTCTTTATGATGTGTGCATTCAACTCGGAGAGAGAAGCCTTCCTTTTGATAGAGCAGTTTTGAAACTCTGTTTTTGCAGCATCTGCAAGTGGATATTTGGAGCCCCTTCAGGCCTTCGTTGGAAACGGGAATATCTTCCCATGAAAACTAAACAGAAGCGTTCTGTGAAACTGCTTTGTGTAGTATGAATCCAACTCACAGAGTTGAACACTTCTTTTGAAAGAGCAGTTTTGAAACACTCTTTTTGTAGAATCTGCAAGTGTTCATTTGGAGCGCTTTGAGGCCTATGGTGGAAAAGGAAATATCTTCACTTGTAAACCAGGCAGAAGCATTCTCAGAAACCTCTTTATGATGTGTGCATTCAACTCGGAGAGAGAAGCCTTCCTTTTGATAGAGCAGTTTTGAAACTCTGTTTTTGCAGCATCTGCAAGTGGATATTTGGAGCCCCTTCAGGCCTTCGTTGGAAACGGGAATATCTTCCCATAAAAACTAAACAGAAGCGTTCTGTGAAACTGCTTTGTGTAGTATGGATCCAACTCACAGAGTTCAACACTTCTTTTCAAAGAGCAGTTTTGAAACACTCTTTTTGTAGAATCTGCAAGTGTTCATTTGGAGCGTTTTGAGGCCTATGGTGGAAAAGGAAATATCTTCACATAAAACCTAGACAGAAGCATTCTTTGAAACTTCTTTATGATGTGTGCCTTCACCTCACAGAGTTGAACCTTCCTTTTCATGGAGCAGATTGGAAAGAGTCTCTTTGCAGCATCTGCAAGTGCATATTTGGAGCCCATTCAGGCCTTCGTTGGAAACGGGAATATCTTCCCATAAAAACTAAACAGAAGCGTTCTGTGAAACTGCTTTGTGTAGTATGAATCCAACTCACAGAGTTCAACACTTCTTTTCAAAGAGCAGTTTTGAAACACTCTTTTTGTAGAATCTGCAAGTGTTCATTTGGAGCGCTTTGAGGCCTATGGTGGAAAAGGAAATATCTTCACTTGTAAACCAGGCAGAAGCATTCTCAGAAACCTCTTTATGATGTGGGCATTCAACTCGGAGAGAGAAGCCTTCCTTTTGATAGAGCAGTTTTGAAACTCTGTTTTTGCAGCATCTGCAAGTGGATATTTGGAGCCCCTTCAGGCCTTCGTTGGAAACGGGAATATCTTCCCATAAAAACTAAACAGAAGCGTTCTGTGAAACTGCTTTGTGTAGTATGAATCCAACTCACAGAGTTGAACACTTCTTTTCAAAGAGCAGTTTTGAAACACTCTTTTTGTAGAATCTGCAAGTGTTCATTTGGAGCGCTTTGAGGCCTATGGTGGAAAAGGAAACATCTTCACTTGTAAACCAGGCAGAAGCATTCTCAGAAACCTCTTTATGATGTGTGCATTCAACTCGGAGAGAGAAGCCTTCCTTTTGATAGAGCAGTTTTGAAACTCTGTTTTTGCAGCATCTGCAAGTGGATATTTGGAGCCCCTTCAGGCCTTCGTTGGAAACGGGAATATCTTCCCATAAAAACTAAACAGAAGCGTTCTGTGAAACTGCTTTGTGTAGTATGAATCCAACTCACAGAGTTGAACACTTCTTTTCAAAGAGCAGTTTTGAAACACTCTCTTTGTAGAATCTGCAAGTGTTCATTTGGAGCGCTTTGAGGCCTATGGTGGAAAAGGAAATATCTTCACATAAAACCTAGACAGAAGCATTCTTTGAAACTTTTTTATGATGTGTGCCTTCAACTCACAGAGTTGAACCTTCCTTTTCATGGAGCAGTTTGGAAAGAGTCTTTTTGCAGCATCTGCAAGTGGATATTTGGAGCCCTTTCAGGCCTTCGTTGGAAACGGGAATATCTTCCCATAAAAACTAAACAGAAGCGTTCTGTGAAACTGCTTTGTGTAGTATGAATCCAACTCACAGAGTTGAACACTTCTTTTGAAAGAGCAGTTTTGAAACACTCTTTTTGTAGAATCTGCAAGTTTTCATTTGGAGTGCTTTGAGGCCTATGGTGGAAAAGGAAATATCTTCACAGAAAACCTAGACAGAAGCATTCTTTGAAACTTCTTTATGATGTGTGCATTCAACTCACAGAGTTGAACCTTCCTTTTCATGGAGAGGTTTGGAAAGAGTCTTTTTGCAGCATCTGCAAGTGGATATTTGGAGCTCTTTCAGGTCTTCGTTAGAAACGGGAATATCTTCCCATAAAAACTGGACAGAAGCATTCTCACAAACTGCTTTGTGATGTGTGTGTTTAACTCACATAGTTGAACCTTTCCTTTGCTAGAGCAGTTTTGAAACACTCTTTTTGTAGAATCTGCAAGTGTTCATTTGGAGCGCTTTGAGGCCTATGGTGGAAAAGGAAATATCTTCACTTGTAAACCAGGCAGAAGCATTCTCAGAAACCTCTTTATGATGTGTGCATTCAACTCGGAGAGAGAAGCCTTCCTTTTGATAGAGCAGTTTTGAAACTCTGTTTTTGCAGCATCTGCAAGTGGATATTTGGAGCCCCTTCAGGCCTTCGTTGGAAACGGGAATATCTTCCCATAAAAACTAAACAGAAGCGTTCTGTGAAACTGCTTTGTGTAGTATGAATCCAACTCACAGAGTTGAACACTTCTTTTCAAAGAGCAGTTTTGAAACACTCTTTTTGTAGAATCTGCAAGTGTTCATTTGGAGCGCTTTGAGGCCTATGGTGGAAAAGGAAATATCTTCACTTGTAAACCAGGCAGAAGCATTCTCAGAAACCTCTTTATGATGTGTGCATTCAACTCGGAGAGAGAAGCCTTCCTTTTGATAGAGCTGTTTTGAAACTCTGTTTTTGCAGCATCTGCAAGTGGATATTTGGAGCCCCTTCAGGCCTTCGTTGGAAACGGGAATATCTTCCCATAAAAACTAAACAGAAGCGTTCTGTGAAACTGCTTTGTGTAGTATGAATCCAACTCACAGAGTTGAACACTTCTTTTCAAAGAGCAGTTTTGAAACACTCTCTTTGTAGAATCTGCAAGTGTTCATTTGGAGCGCTTTGAGGCCTATGGTGGAAAAGGAAATATCTTCACATAAAACCTAGACAGAAGCATTCTTTGAAACTTTTTTATGATGTGTGCCTTCAACTCACAGAGTTGAACCTTCCTTTTCATGGAGCAGTTTGGAAAGAGTCTTTTTGCAGCATCTGCAAGTGGATATTTGGAGCCATTTCAGGCCTTCGTTGGAAACGGGAATATCTCCCCATAAAAACTAAACAGAAGCGTTCTGTGAAACTGCTTTGTGTAGTATGAATCCAACTCACAGAGTTGAACACTTCTTTTGAAAGAGCAGTTTTGAAACACTCTTTTTGTAGAATCTGCAAGTGTTCATTTGGAGTGCTTTGAGGCCTATGGTGGAAAAGGAAATATCTTCACATAAAACCTAGACAGAAGCATTCTTTGAAACTTCTTTATGATGTGTGCATTCAACTCACAGAGTTGAACCTTCCTTTTCATGGAGAGGTTTGGAAAGAGTCTTTTTGCAGCATCTGCAAGTGGATATTTGGAGCTCTTTCAGGCCTTCGTTAGAAACGGGAATATCTTCCCATAAAAACTGGACAGAAGCATTCTCAAAAACTGCTTTGTGATGTGTGTGTTTAACTCACATAGTTGAACCTTTCCTTTGCTAGAGCAGTTATGAAACACTCTTTTTGTAGAATCTGCAAGTGTTCATTTGGAGCGCTTTGAGGCCTATGGTGGAAAAGGAAGTATCTTCACTTGTAAACCAGGCAGAAGCATTCTCAGAAACCTCTTTATGATGTGTGCATTCAACTCGGAGAGAGAAGCCTTCCTTTTGATAGAGCAGTTTTGAAACTCTGTTTTTGCAGCATCTGCAAGTGGATATTTGGAGCCCCTTCAGGCCTTCGTTGGAAACGGGAATATCTTCCCATGAAAACTAAACAGAAGCGTTCTGTGAAACTGCTTTGTGTAGTATGAATCCAACTCACAGAGTTGAACACTTCTTTTCAAAGAGCAGTTTTGAAACACTCTTTTTGTAGAATCTGCAAGTGTTCATTTGGAGCGTTTTGAGGCCTATGGTGGAAAAGGAAATATCTTCACATAAAACCTAGACAGAAGCATTCTTTGAAACTTCTTTATGATGTGTGCCTTCACCTCACAGAGTTGAACCTTCCTTTTCATGGAGCAGTTTGGAAAGAGTCTCTTTGCAGCATCTGCAAGTGGATATTTGGAGCCCTTTCAGGCCTTCGTTGGAAACGGGAATATCTTCCCATAAAAACTAAACAGAAGCGTTCTGTGAAACTGCTTTGTGTAGTATGAATCCAACTCACAGAGTTGAACACTTCTTTTGAAAGAGCAGTTTTGAAACACTCTTTTTGTAGAATCTGCAAGTGTTCATTTGGAGCGCTTTGAGGCCTATGGTGGAAAAGGAAATATCTTCACTTGTAAACCAGGCAGAAGCATTCTCAGAAACCTCTTTATGATGTGTGCATTCAACTCGGAGAGAGAAGCCTTCCTTTTGATAGAGCAGTTTTGAAACTCTGTTTTTGCAGCATCTGCAAGTGGATATTTGGAGCCCCTTCAGGCCTTCGTTGGAAACGGGAATATCTTCCCATAAAAACTAAACAGAAGCGTTCTGTGAAACTGCTTTGTGTAGTATGGATCCAACTCACAGAGTTCAACACTTCTTTTCAAAGAGCAGTTTTGAAACACTCTTTTTGTAGAATCTGCAAGTGTTCATTTGGAGCGTTTTGAGGCCTATGGTGGAAAAGGAAATATCTTCACATAAAACCTAGACAGAAGCATTCTTTGAAACTTCTTTATGATGTGTGCCTTCACCTCACAGAGTTGAACCTTCCTTTTCATGGAGCAGATTGGAAAGAGTCTCTTTGCAGCATCTGCAAGTGCATATTTGGAGCCCATTCAGGCCTTCGTTGGAAACGGGAATATCTTCCCATAAAAACTAAACAGAAGCGTTCTGTGAAACTGCTTTGTGTAGTATGAATCCAACTCACAGAGTTCAACACTTCTTTTCAAAGAGCAGTTTTGAAACACTCTTTTTGTAGAATCTGCAAGTGTTCATTTGGAGCGCTTTGAGGCCTATGGTGGAAAAGGAAATATCTTCACTTGTAAACCAGGCAGAAGCATTCTCAGAAACCTCTTTATGATGTGGGCATTCAACTCGGAGAGAGAAGCCTTCCTTTTGATAGAGCAGTTTTGAAACTCTGTTTTTGCAGCATCTGCAAGTGGATATTTGGAGCCCCTTCAGGCCTTCGTTGGAAACGGGAATATCTTCCCATAAAAACTAAACAGAAGCGTTCTGTGAAACTGCTTTGTGTAGTATGAATCCAACTCACAGAGTTGAACACTTCTTTTCAAAGAGCAGTTTTGAAACACTCTTTTTGTAGAATCTGCAAGTGTTCATTTGGAGCGCTTTGAGGCCTATGGTGGAAAAGGAAACATCTTCACTTGTAAACCAGGCAGAAGCATTCTCAGAAACCTCTTTATGATGTGTGCATTCAACTCGGAGAGAGAAGCCTTCCTTTTGATAGAGCAGTTTTGAAACTCTGTTTTTGCAGCATCTGCAAGTGGATATTTGGAGCCCCTTCAGGCCTTCGTTGGAAACGGGAATATCTTCCCATAAAAACTAAACAGAAGCGTTCTGTGAAACTGCTTTGTGTAGTATGAATCCAACTCACAGAGTTGAACACTTCTTTTCAAAGAGCAGTTTTGAAACACTCTCTTTGTAGAATCTGCAAGTGTTCATTTGGAGCGCTTTGAGGCCTATGGTGGAAAAGGAAATATCTTCACATAAAACCTAGACAGAAGCATTCTTTGAAACTTTTTTATGATGTGTGCCTTCAACTCACAGAGTTGAACCTTCCTTTTCATGGAGCAGTTTGGAAAGAGTCTTTTTGCAGCATCTGCAAGTGGATATTTGGAGCCCTTTCAGGCCTTCGTTGGAAACGGGAATATCTTCCCATAAAAACTAAACAGAAGCGTTCTGTGAAACTGCTTTGTGTAGTATGAATCCAACTCACAGAGTTGAACACTTCTTTTGAAAGAGCAGTTTTGAAACACTCTTTTTGTAGAATCTGCAAGTTTTCATTTGGAGTGCTTTGAGGCCTATGGTGGAAAAGGAAATATCTTCACAGAAAACCTAGACAGAAGCATTCTTTGAAACTTCTTTATGATGTGTGCATTCAACTCACAGAGTTGAACCTTCCTTTTCATGGAGAGGTTTGGAAAGAGTCTTTTTGCAGCATCTGCAAGTGGATATTTGGAGCTCTTTCAGGTCTTCGTTAGAAACGGGAATATCTTCCCATAAAAACTGGACAGAAGCATTCTCACAAACTGCTTTGTGATGTGTGTGTTTAACTCACATAGTTGAACCTTTCCTTTGCTAGAGCAGTTTTGAAACACTCTTTTTGTAGAATCTGCAAGTGTTCATTTGGAGCGCTTTGAGGCCTATGGTGGAAAAGGAAATATCTTCACTTGTAAACCAGGCAGAAGCATTCTCAGAAACCTCTTTATGATGTGTGCATTCAACTCGGAGAGAGAAGCCTTCCTTTTGATAGAGCAGTTTTGAAACTCTGTTTTTGCAGCATCTGCAAGTGGATATTTGGAGCCCCTTCAGGCCTTCGTTGGAAACGGGAATATCTTCCCATAAAAACTAAACAGAAGCGTTCTGTGAAACTGCTTTGTGTAGTATGAATCCAACTCACAGAGTTGAACACTTCTTTTCAAAGAGCAGTTTTGAAACACTCTTTTTGTAGAATCTGCAAGTGTTCATTTGGAGCGTTTTGAGGCCTATGGTGGAAAAGGAAATATCTTCACATAAAACCTAGACAGAAGCATTCTTTGAAACTTCTTTATGATATGTGCCTTCACCTCACAGAGTTGAACCTTCCTTTTCATGGAGCAGTTTGGAAAGAGTCTCTTTGCAGCATCTGCAAGTGGATATTTGGAGCCGTTTCAGGCCTTCGTTGGAAACGGGAATATCTTCCCATAAAAACTAAACAGAAGCGTTCTGTGAAACTGCTTTGTGTACTATGAATCCAACTCACAGAGGTGAACACTTCTTTTGAAAGAGCAGTTTTGAAACACTCTTTTTGTAGAATCTGCAAGTGTTCATTTGGAGCGCTTTGAGGCCTATGGTGGAAAAGGAAGCATCTTCACTTGTAAACCAGGCAGAAGCATTCTCAGAAACCTCTTTATGATGTGTGCATTCAACTCGGAGAGAGAAGCCTTCCTTTTGATAGAGCAGTTTTGAAACTCTGTTTTTGCAGCATCTGCAAGTGGATATTTGGAGCCCCTTCAAGCCTTCGTTGGAAACGGGAATATCTTCCCATAAAAACTAAACAGAAGCGTTCTGTGAAACTGCTTTGTGTAGTATGAATCCAACTCACAGAGTTGAACACTTCTTTTCAAAGAGCAGTTTTGAAACACTCTTTTTGTAGAATCTGCAAGTGTTCATTTGGAGCGTTTTGAGGCCTATGGTGGAAAAGGAAATATCTTCACATAAAACCTAGACAGAAGCATTCTTTGAAACTTCTTTATGATGTGTGCCTTCACCTCACAGAGTTGAACCTTCCTTTTCATGGAGCAGTTTGGAAAGAGTCTCTTTGCAGCATCTGCAAGTGGATATTTGGAGCCCTTTCAGGCCTTCGTTGGAAACGGGAATATCTTCCCATAAAAACTAAACAGAAGCGTTCTGTGAAACTGCTTTGTGTAGTATGAATCCAACTCACAGAGTTGAACACTTCTTTTGAAAGAGCAGTTTTGAAACACTCTTTTTGTAGAATCTGCAAGTGTTCATTTGGAGCGCTTTGAGGCCTATGGTGGAAAAGGAAATATCTTCACTTGTAAACCAGGCAGAAGCATTCTCAGAAACCTCTTTATGATGTGTGCATTCAACTCGGAGAGAGAAGCCTTCCTTTTGATAGAGCTGTTTTGAAACTCTGTTTTTGCAGCATCTGCAAGTGGATATTTGGAGCCCCTTCAGGCCTTCGTTGGAAACGGGAATATCTTAACATAAAAACTAAACAGAAGCGTTCTGTGAAACTGCTTTGTGTAGTATGAATCCAACTCACAGAGTTGAACACTTCTTTTCAAAGAGCAGTTTTGAAACACTCTCTTTGTAGAATCTGCAAGTTTTCATTTGGAGCGCTTTGAGGCCTACGGTGGAAAAGGAAATATCTTCACATAAAACCTAGACAGAAGCATTCTTTGAAACTTCTTTATGATGTGTGCCTTCACCTCACAGAGTTGAACCTTCCTTTTCATGGAGCAGTTTGGAAAGAGTCTCTTTGCAGCATCTGCAAGTGGATATTTGGAGCCCTTTCAGGCCTTCGTTGGAAACGGGAATATCTTCCCATAAAAATTAAACAGAAGTGTTCTGTGAAACTGCTTTGTGTAGTATGAATCCAACTCACAGAGTTCAACACTTCTTTTCAAAGAGCAGTTTTGAAACACTCTCTTTGTAGAATCTGCAAGTGTTCATTTGGAGCGCTTTGAGGCCTATGGTGGAAAAGGAAATATCTTCACTTGTAAACCAGGCAGAAGCATTCTCAGAAACCTCTTTATGATGTGTGCATTCAACTCGGAGAGAGAAGCCTTCCTTTTGATAGAGCAGTTTTGAAACTCTGTTTTTGCAGCATCTGCAAGTGGATATTTGGAGCCCCTTCAGGCCTTCGTTGGAAACGGGAATATCTTCCCATAAAAACTAAACAGAAGCGTTCTGTGAAACTGCTTTGTGTAGTATGAATCCAACTCACAGAGTTGAACACTTCTTTTCAAAGAGCAGTTTTGAAACACTCTTTTTGTAGAATCTGCAAGTGTTCATTTGGAGCGCTTTGAGGCCTCTGGTGGAAAAGGAAATATCTTCACTTGTAAACCAGGCAGAAGCATTCTCAGAAACCTCTTTATGATGTGTGCATTCAACTCGGAGAGAGAAGCCTTCCTTTTGATAGAGCAGTTTTGAAACTCTGTTTTTGCAGCATCTGCAAGTGGATATTTGGAGCCCCTTCAGGCCTTCGTTGGAAACGGGAATATCTTCCCATAAAAACTAAACAGAAGCGTTCTGTGAAACTGCTTTGTGTAGTATGGATCCAACTCACAGAGTTCAACACTTCTTTTCAAAGAGCAGTTTTGAAACACTCTTTTTGTAGAATCTGCAAGTGTTCATTTGGAGCGTTTTGAGGCCTATGGTGGAAAAGGAAATATCTTCACATAAAACCTAGACAGAAGCATTCTTTGAAACTTCTTTATGATGTGTGCCTTCACCTCACAGAGTTGAACCTTCCTTTTCATGGAGCAGATTGGAAAGAGTCTCTTTGCAGCATCTGCAAGTGCATATTTGGAGCCCATTCAGGCCTTCGTTGGAAACGGGAATATCTTCCCATAAAAACTAAACAGAAGCGTTCTGTGAAACTGCTTTGTGTAGTATGAATCCAACTCACAGAGTTCAACACTTCTTTTCAAAGAGCAGTTTTGAAACACTCTTTTTGTAGAATCTGCAAGGGTTCATTTGGAGCGCTTTGAGGCCTATGGTGGAAAAGGAAATATCTTCACAGAAAACCTAGACAGAAGCATTCTTTGAAACTTCTTTATGATGTGTGCATTCAACTCACAGAGTTGAACCTTCCTTTTCATGGAGAGGTTTGGAAAGAGTCTTTTTGCAGCATCTGCAAGTGGATATTTGGAGCTCTTTCAGGTCTTCGTTAGAAACGGGAATATCTTCCCATAAAAACTGGACAGAAGCATTCTCACAAACTGCTTTGTGATGTGTGTGTTTAACTCACATAGTTGAACCTTTCCTTTGCTAGAGCAGTTTTGAAACACTCTTTTTGTAGAATCTGCAAGTGTTCATTTGGAGCGCTTTGAGGCCTATGGTGGAAAAGGAAATATCTTCACTTGTAAACCAGGCAGAAGCATTCTCAGAAACCTCTTTATAATGTGTGCATTCAACTCGGAGAGAGAAGCCTTCCTTTTGATAGAGCAGTTTTGAAACTCTGTTTTTGCAGCATCTGCAAGTGGATATTTGGAGCCCCTTCAGGCCTTCGTTGGAAACGGGAATATCTTCCCATAAAAACTAAACAGAAGCGTTCTGTGAAACTGCTTTGTGTAGTATGAATCCAACTCACAGAGTTGAACACTTCTTTTCAAAGAGCAGTTTTGAAACACTCTTTTTGTAGAATCTGCAAGTGTTCATTTGGAGCGTTTTGAGGCCTATGGTGGAAAAGGAAATATCTTCACATAAAACCTAGACAGAAGCATTCTTTGAAACTTCTTTATGATATGTGCCTTCACCTCACAGAGTTGAACCTTCCTTTTCATGGAGCAGTTTGGAAAGAGTCTCTTTGCAGCATCTGCAAGTGGATATTTGGAGCCGTTTCAGGCCTTCGTTGGAAACGGGAATATCTTCCCATAAAAACTAAACAGAAGCGTTCTGTGAAACTGCTTTGTGTACTATGAATCCAACTCACAGAGTTGAACACTTCTTTTGAAAGAGCAGTTTTGAAACACTCTTTTTGTAGAATCTGCAAGTGTTCATTTGGAGCGCTTTGAGGCCTATGGTGGAAAAGGAAGCATCTTCACTTGTAAACCAGGCAGAAGCATTCTCAGAAACATCTTTATGATGTGTGCATTCAACTCGGAGAGAGAAGCCTTCCTTTTGATAGAGCAGTTTTGAAACTCTGTTTTTGCAGCATCTGCAAGTGGATATTTGGAGCCCCTTCAAGCCTTCGTTGGAAACGGGAATATCTTCCCATAAAAACTAAACAGAAGCGTTCTGTGAAACTGCTTTGTGTAGTATGAATCCAACTCACAGAGTTGAACACTTCTTTTCAAAGAGCAGTTTTGAAACACTCTTTTTGTAGAATCTGCAAGTGTTCATTTGGAGCGTTTTGAGGCCTATGGTGGAAAAGGAAATATCTTCACATAAAACCTAGACAGAAGCATTCTTTGAAACTTCTTTATGATGTGTGCCTTCACCTCACAGAGTTGAACCTTCCTTTTCATGGAGCAGTTTGGAAAGAGTCTCTTTGCAGCATCTGCAAGTGGATATTTGGAGCCCTTTCAGGCCTTCGTTGGAAACGGGAATATCTTCCCATAAAAACTAAACAGAAGCGTTCTGTGAAACTGCTTTGTGTAGTATGAATCCAACTCACAGAGTTGAACACTTCTTTTGAAAGAGCAGTTTTGAAACACTCTTTTTGTAGAATCTGCAAGTGTTCATTTGGAGCGCTTTGAGGCCTATGGTGGAAAAGGAAATATCTTCACTTGTAAACCAGGCAGAAGCATTCTCAGAAACCTCTTTATGATGTGTGCATTCAACTCGGAGAGAGAAGCCTTCCTTTTGATAGAGCAGTTTTGAAACTCTGTTTTTGCAGCATCTGCAAGTGGATATTTGGAGCCCCTTCAGGCCTTCGTTGGAAACGGGAATATCTTCCCATAAAAACTAAACAGAAGCGTTCTGTGAAACTGCTTTGTGTAGTATGGATCCAACTCACAGAGTTCAACACTTCTTTTCAAAGAGCAGTTTTGAAACACTCTTTTTGTAGAATCTGCAAGTGTTCATTTGGAGCGTTTTGAGGCCTATGGTGGAAAAGGAAATATCTTCACATAAAACCTAGACAGAAGCATTCTTTGAAACTTCTTTATGATGTGTGCCTTCACCTCACAGAGTTGAACCTTCCTTTTCATGGAGCAGATTGGAAAGAGTCTCTTTGCAGCATCTGCAAGTGCATATTTGGAGCCCATTCAGGCCTTCGTTGGAAACGGGAATATCTTCCCATAAAAACTAAACAGAAGCGTTCTGTGAAACTGCTTTGTGTAGTATGAATCCAACTCACAGAGTTCAACACTTCTTTTCAAAGAGCAGTTTTGAAACACTCTTTTTGTAGAATCTGCAAGTGTTCATTTGGAGCGCTTTGAGGCCTATGGTGGAAAAGGAAATATCTTCACTTGTAAACCAGGCAGAAGCATTCTCAGAAACCTCTTTATGATGTGGGCATTCAACTCGGAGAGAGAAGCCTTCCTTTTGATAGAGCAGTTTTGAAACTCTGTTTTTGCAGCATCTGCAAGTGGATATTTGGAGCCCCTTCAGGCCTTCGTTGGAAACGGGAATATCTTCCCATAAAAACTAAACAGAAGCGTTCTGTGAAACTGCTTTGTGTAGTATGAATCCAACTCACAGAGTTGAACACTTCTTTTCAAAGAGCAGTTTTGAAACACTCTTTTTGTAGAATCTGCAAGTGTTCATTTGGAGCGCTTTGAGGCCTATGGTGGAAAAGGAAACATCTTCACTTGTAAACCAGGCAGAAGCATTCTCAGAAACCTCTTTATGATGTGTGCATTCAACTCGGAGAGAGAAGCCTTCCTTTTGATAGAGCAGTTTTGAAACTCTGTTTTTGCAGCATCTGCAAGTGGATATTTGGAGCCCCTTCAGGCCTTCGTTGGAAACGGGAATATCTTCCCATAAAAACTAAACAGAAGCGTTCTGTGAAACTGCTTTGTGTAGTATGAATCCAACTCACAGAGTTGAACACTTCTTTTCAAAGAGCAGTTTTGAAACACTCTCTTTGTAGAATCTGCAAGTGTTCATTTGGAGCGCTTTGAGGCCTATGGTGGAAAAGGAAATATCTTCACATAAAACCTAGACAGAAGCATTCTTTGAAACTTTTTTATGATGTGTGCCTTCAACTCACAGAGTTGAACCTTCCTTTTCATGGAGCAGTTTGGAAAGAGTCTTTTTGCAGCATCTGCAAGTGGATATTTGGAGCCCTTTCAGGCCTTCGTTGGAAACGGGAATATCTTCCCATAAAAACTAAACAGAAGCGTTCTGTGAAACTGCTTTGTGTAGTATGAATCCAACTCACAGAGTTGAACACTTCTTTTGAAAGAGCAGTTTTGAAACACTCTTTTTGTAGAATCTGCAAGTTTTCATTTGGAGTGCTTTGAGGCCTATGGTGGAAAAGGAAATATCTTCACAGAAAACCTAGACAGAAGCATTCTTTGAAACTTCTTTATGATGTGTGCATTCAACTCACAGAGTTGAACCTTCCTTTTCATGGAGAGGTTTGGAAAGAGTCTTTTTGCAGCATCTGCAAGTGGATATTTGGAGCTCTTTCAGGTCTTCGTTAGAAACGGGAATATCTTCCCATAAAAACTGGACAGAAGCATTCTCACAAACTGCTTTGTGATGTGTGTGTTTAACTCACATAGTTGAACCTTTCCTTTGCTAGAGCAGTTTTGAAACACTCTTTTTGTAGAATCTGCAAGTGTTCATTTGGAGCGCTTTGAGGCCTATGGTGGAAAAGGAAATATCTTCACTTGTAAACCAGGCAGAAGCATTCTCAGAAACCTCTTTATGATGTGTGCATTCAACTCGGAGAGAGAAGCCTTCCTTTTGATAGAGCAGTTTTGAAACTCTGTTTTTGCAGCATCTGCAAGTGGATATTTGGAGCCCCTTCAGGCCTTCGTTGGAAACGGGAATATCTTCCCATAAAAACTAAACAGAAGCGTTCTGTGAAACTGCTTTGTGTAGTATGAATCCAACTCACAGAGTTGAACACTTCTTTTCAAAGAGCAGTTTTGAAACACTCTTTTTGTAGAATCTGCAAGTGTTCATTTGGAGCGTTTTGAGGCCTATGGTGGAAAAGGAAATATCTTCACATAAAACCTAGACAGAAGCATTCTTTGAAACTTCTTTATGATATGTGCCTTCACCTCACAGAGTTGAACCTTCCTTTTCATGGAGCAGTTTGGAAAGAGTCTCTTTGCAGCATCTGCAAGTGGATATTTGGAGCCGTTTCAGGCCTTCGTTGGAAACGGGAATATCTTCCCATAAAAACTAAACAGAAGCGTTCTGTGAAACTGCTTTGTGTACTATGAATCCAACTCACAGAGGTGAACACTTCTTTTGAAAGAGCAGTTTTGAAACACTCTTTTTGTAGAATCTGCAAGTGTTCATTTGGAGCGCTTTGAGGCCTATGGTGGAAAAGGAAGCATCTTCACTTGTAAACCAGGCAGAAGCATTCTCAGAAACCTCTTTATGATGTGTGCATTCAACTCGGAGAGAGAAGCCTTCCTTTTGATAGAGCAGTTTTGAAACTCTGTTTTTGCAGCATCTGCAAGTGGATATTTGGAGCCCCTTCAAGCCTTCGTTGGAAACGGGAATATCTTCCCATAAAAACTAAACAGAAGCGTTCTGTGAAACTGCTTTGTGTAGTATGAATCCAACTCACAGAGTTGAACACTTCTTTTCAAAGAGCAGTTTTGAAACACTCTTTTTGTAGAATCTGCAAGTGTTCATTTGGAGCGTTTTGAGGCCTATGGTGGAAAAGGAAATATCTTCACATAAAACCTAGACAGAAGCATTCTTTGAAACTTCTTTATGATGTGTGCCTTCACCTCACAGAGTTGAACCTTCCTTTTCATGGAGCAGTTTGGAAAGAGTCTCTTTGCAGCATCTGCAAGTGGATATTTGGAGCCCTTTCAGGCCTTCGTTGGAAACGGGAATATCTTCCCATAAAAACTAAACAGAAGCGTTCTGTGAAACTGCTTTGTGTAGTATGAATCCAACTCACAGAGTTGAACACTTCTTTTGAAAGAGCAGTTTTGAAACACTCTTTTTGTAGAATCTGCAAGTGTTCATTTGGAGCGCTTTGAGGCCTATGGTGGAAAAGGAAATATCTTCACTTGTAAACCAGGCAGAAGCATTCTCAGAAACCTCTTTATGATGTGTGCATTCAACTCGGAGAGAGAAGCCTTCCTTTTGATAGAGCTGTTTTGAAACTCTGTTTTTGCAGCATCTGCAAGTGGATATTTGGAGCCCCTTCAGGCCTTCGTTGGAAACGGGAATATCTTAACATAAAAACTAAACAGAAGCGTTCTGTGAAACTGCTTTGTGTAGTATGAATCCAACTCACAGAGTTGAACACTTCTTTTCAAAGAGCAGTTTTGAAACACTCTCTTTGTAGAATCTGCAAGTTTTCATTTGGAGCGCTTTGAGGCCTACGGTGGAAAAGGAAATATCTTCACATAAAACCTAGACAGAAGCATTCTTTGAAACTTCTTTATGATGTGTGCCTTCACCTCACAGAGTTGAACCTTCCTTTTCATGGAGCAGTTTGGAAAGAGTCTCTTTGCAGCATCTGCAAGTGGATATTTGGAGCCCTTTCAGGCCTTCGTTGGAAACGGGAATATCTTCCCATAAAAATTAAACAGAAGTGTTCTGTGAAACTGCTTTGTGTAGTATGAATCCAACTCACAGAGTTCAACACTTCTTTTCAAAGAGCAGTTTTGAAACACTCTCTTTGTAGAATCTGCAAGTGTTCATTTGGAGCGCTTTGAGGCCTATGGTGGAAAAGGAAATATCTTCACTTGTAAACCAGGCAGAAGCATTCTCAGAAACCTCTTTATGATGTGTGCATTCAACTCGGAGAGAGAAGCCTTCCTTTTGATAGAGCAGTTTTGAAACTCTGTTTTTGCAGCATCTGCAAGTGGATATTTGGAGCCCCTTCAGGCCTTCGTTGGAAACGGGAATATCTTCCCATAAAAACTAAACAGAAGCGTTCTGTGAAACTGCTTTGTGTAGTATGAATCCAACTCACAGAGTTGAACACTTCTTTTCAAAGAGCAGTTTTGAAACACTCTTTTTGTAGAATCTGCAAGTGTTCATTTGGAGCGCTTTGAGGCCTCTGGTGGAAAAGGAAATATCTTCACTTGTAAACCAGGCAGAAGCATTCTCAGAAACCTCTTTATGATGTGTGCATTCAACTCGGAGAGAGAAGCCTTCCTTTTGATAGAGCAGTTTTGAAACTCTGTTTTTGCAGCATCTGCAAGTGGATATTTGGAGCCCCTTCAGGCCTTCGTTGGAAACGGGAATATCTTCCCATAAAAACTAAACAGAAGCGTTCTGTGAAACTGCTTTGTGTAGTATGGATCCAACTCACAGAGTTCAACACTTCTTTTCAAAGAGCAGTTTTGAAACACTCTTTTTGTAGAATCTGCAAGTGTTCATTTGGAG
This sequence comes from Pongo pygmaeus, assembly GCF_028885625.2. Classification (NCBI taxonomy): domain Eukaryota; kingdom Metazoa; phylum Chordata; class Mammalia; order Primates; family Hominidae; genus Pongo; species Pongo pygmaeus. The sequence continues at coordinate 31,098,630 of NC_072393.2, forward strand.
CGTTTTGAGGCCTATGGTGGAAAAGGAAATATCTTCACATAAAACCTAGACAGAAGCATTCTTTGAAACTTCTTTATGATGTGTGCCTTCACCTCACAGAGTTGAACCTTCCTTTTCATGGAGCAGATTGGAAAGAGTCTCTTTGCAGCATCTGCAAGTGCATATTTGGAGCCCATTCAGGCCTTCGTTGGAAACGGGAATATCTTCCCATAAAAACTAAACAGAAGCGTTCTGTGAAACTGCTTTGTGTAGTATGAATCCAACTCACAGAGTTCAACACTTCTTTTCAAAGAGCAGTTTTGAAACACTCTTTTTGTAGAATCTGCAAGGGTTCATTTGGAGCGCTTTGAGGCCTATGGTGGAAAAGGAAATATCTTCACAGAAAACCTAGACAGAAGCATTCTTTGAAACTTCTTTATGATGTGTGCATTCAACTCACAGAGTTGAACCTTCCTTTTCATGGAGAGGTTTGGAAAGAGTCTTTTTGCAGCATCTGCAAGTGGATATTTGGAGCTCTTTCAGGTCTTCGTTAGAAACGGGAATATCTTCCCATAAAAACTGGACAGAAGCATTCTCACAAACTGCTTTGTGATGTGTGTGTTTAACTCACATAGTTGAACCTTTCCTTTGCTAGAGCAGTTTTGAAACACTCTTTTTGTAGAATCTGCAAGTGTTCATTTGGAGCGCTTTGAGGCCTATGGTGGAAAAGGAAATATCTTCACTTGTAAACCAGGCAGAAGCATTCTCAGAAACCTCTTTATAATGTGTGCATTCAACTCGGAGAGAGAAGCCTTCCTTTTGATAGAGCAGTTTTGAAACTCTGTTTTTGCAGCATCTGCAAGTGGATATTTGGAGCCCCTTCAGGCCTTCGTTGGAAACGGGAATATCTTCCCATAAAAACTAAACAGAAGCGTTCTGTGAAACTGCTTTGTGTAGTATGAATCCAACTCACAGAGTTGAACACTTCTTTTCAAAGAGCAGTTTTGAAACACTCTTTTTGTAGAATCTGCAAGTGTTCATTTGGAGCGTTTTGAGGCCTATGGTGGAAAAGGAAATATCTTCACATAAAACCTAGACAGAAGCATTCTTTGAAACTTCTTTATGATATGTGCCTTCACCTCACAGAGTTGAACCTTCCTTTTCATGGAGCAGTTTGGAAAGAGTCTCTTTGCAGCATCTGCAAGTGGATATTTGGAGCCGTTTCAGGCCTTCGTTGGAAACGGGAATATCTTCCCATAAAAACTAAACAGAAGCGTTCTGTGAAACTGCTTTGTGTACTATGAATCCAACTCACAGAGTTGAACACTTCTTTTGAAAGAGCAGTTTTGAAACACTCTTTTTGTAGAATCTGCAAGTGTTCATTTGGAGCGCTTTGAGGCCTATGGTGGAAAAGGAAGCATCTTCACTTGTAAACCAGGCAGAAGCATTCTCAGAAACATCTTTATGATGTGTGCATTCAACTCGGAGAGAGAAGCCTTCCTTTTGATAGAGCAGTTTTGAAACTCTGTTTTTGCAGCATCTGCAAGTGGATATTTGGAGCCCCTTCAAGCCTTCGTTGGAAACGGGAATATCTTCCCATAAAAACTAAACAGAAGCGTTCTGTGAAACTGCTTTGTGTAGTATGAATCCAACTCACAGAGTTGAACACTTCTTTTCAAAGAGCAGTTTTGAAACACTCTTTTTGTAGAATCTGCAAGTGTTCATTTGGAGCGTTTTGAGGCCTATGGTGGAAAAGGAAATATCTTCACATAAAACCTAGACAGAAGCATTCTTTGAAACTTCTTTATGATGTGTGCCTTCACCTCACAGAGTTGAACCTTCCTTTTCATGGAGCAGTTTGGAAAGAGTCTCTTTGCAGCATCTGCAAGTGGATATTTGGAGCCCTTTCAGGCCTTCGTTGGAAACGGGAATATCTTCCCATAAAAACTAAACAGAAGCGTTCTGTGAAACTGCTTTGTGTAGTATGAATCCAACTCACAGAGTTGAACACTTCTTTTGAAAGAGCAGTTTTGAAACACTCTTTTTGTAGAATCTGCAAGTGTTCATTTGGAGCGCTTTGAGGCCTATGGTGGAAAAGGAAATATCTTCACTTGTAAACCAGGCAGAAGCATTCTCAGAAACCTCTTTATGATGTGTGCATTCAACTCGGAGAGAGAAGCCTTCCTTTTGATAGAGCTGTTTTGAAACTCTGTTTTTGCAGCATCTGCAAGTGGATATTTGGAGCCCCTTCAGGCCTTCGTTGGAAACGGGAATATCTTAACATAAAAACTAAACAGAAGCGTTCTGTGAAACTGCTTTGTGTAGTATGAATCCAACTCACAGAGTTGAACACTTCTTTTCAAAGAGCAGTTTTGAAACACTCTCTTTGTAGAATCTGCAAGTTTTCATTTGGAGCGCTTTGAGGCCTACGGTGGAAAAGGAAATATCTTCACATAAAACCTAGACAGAAGCATTCTTTGAAACTTCTTTATGATGTGTGCCTTCACCTCACAGAGTTGAACCTTCCTTTTCATGGAGCAGTTTGGAAAGAGTCTCTTTGCAGCATCTGCAAGTGGATATTTGGAGCCCTTTCAGGCCTTCGTTGGAAACGGGAATATCTTCCCATAAAAATTAAACAGAAGTGTTCTGTGAAACTGCTTTGTGTAGTATGAATCCAACTCACAGAGTTCAACACTTCTTTTCAAAGAGCAGTTTTGAAACACTCTCTTTGTAGAATCTGCAAGTGTTCATTTGGAGCGCTTTGAGGCCTATGGTGGAAAAGGAAATATCTTCACTTGTAAACCAGGCAGAAGCATTCTCAGAAACCTCTTTATGATGTGTGCATTCAACTCGGAGAGAGAAGCCTTCCTTTTGATAGAGCAGTTTTGAAACTCTGTTTTTGCAGCATCTGCAAGTGGATATTTGGAGCCCCTTCAGGCCTTCGTTGGAAACGGGAATATCTTCCCATAAAAACTAAACAGAAGCGTTCTGTGAAACTGCTTTGTGTAGTATGAATCCAACTCACAGAGTTGAACACTTCTTTTCAAAGAGCAGTTTTGAAACACTCTTTTTGTAGAATCTGCAAGTGTTCATTTGGAGCGCTTTGAGGCCTCTGGTGGAAAAGGAAATATCTTCACTTGTAAACCAGGCAGAAGCATTCTCAGAAACCTCTTTATGATGTGTGCATTCAACTCGGAGAGAGAAGCCTTCCTTTTGATAGAGCAGTTTTGAAACTCTGTTTTTGCAGCATCTGCAAGTGGATATTTGGAGCCCCTTCAGGCCTTCGTTGGAAACGGGAATATCTTCCCATAAAAACTAAACAGAAGCGTTCTGTGAAACTGCTTTGTGTAGTATGGATCCAACTCACAGAGTTCAACACTTCTTTTCAAAGAGCAGTTTTGAAACACTCTTTTTGTAGAATCTGCAAGTGTTCATTTGGAGCGTTTTGAGGCCTATGGTGGAAAAGGAAATATCTTCACATAAAACCTAGACAGAAGCATTCTTTGAAACTTCTTTATGATGTGTGCCTTCACCTCACAGAGTTGAACCTTCCTTTTCATGGAGCAGATTGGAAAGAGTCTCTTTGCAGCATCTGCAAGTGCATATTTGGAGCCCATTCAGGCCTTCGTTGGAAACGGGAATATCTTCCCATAAAAACTAAACAGAAGCGTTCTGTGAAACTGCTTTGTGTAGTATGAATCCAACTCACAGAGTTCAACACTTCTTTTCAAAGAGCAGTTTTGAAACACTCTTTTTGTAGAATCTGCAAGGGTTCATTTGGAGCGCTTTGAGGCCTATGGTGGAAAAGGAAATATCTTCACTTGTAAACCAGGCAGAAGCATTCTCAGAAACCTCTTTATGATGTGGGCATTCAACTCGGAGAGAGAAGCCTTCCTTTTGATAGAGCAGTTTTGAAACTCTGTTTTTGCAGCATCTGCAAGTGGATATTTGGAGCCCCTTCAGGCCTTCGTTTGAAACGGGAATATCTTCCCATAAAAACTAAACAGAAGCGTTCTGTGAAACTGCTTTGTGTAGTATGAATCCAACTCACAGAGTTGAACACTTCTTTTCAAAGAGCAGTTTTGAAACACTCTTTTTGTAGAATCTGCAAGTGTTCATTAGGAGCGCTTTGAGGCCTATGATGGAAAAGGAAATATCTTCACATAAAACCTAGACAGAAGCATTCTTTGAAACTTTTTTATGACGTGTGCCTTCAACTCACATAGTTGAACCTTCCTTTTCATGGAGCAGTTTGGAAAGAGTCTTTTTGCAGCATCTGCAAGTGGATATTTGGAGCCATTTCAGGCGTTCGTTGGAAACGGGAATATCTTCCCATAAAAACTAAACAGAAGCGTTCTGTGAAACTGCTTTGTGTAGTATGAATCCAACTCACAGAGTTGAACACTTCTTTTCAAAGAGCAGTTTTGAAACACTCTTTTTGTAGAATCTGCAAGTGTTCATTTGGAGCGCTTTGAGGCCTATGGTGGAAAAGGAAACATCTTCACTTGTAAACCAGGCAGAAGCATTCTCAGAAACCTCTTTATGATGTGTGCATTCAACTAGGAGAGAGAAGCCTTCCTTTTGATAGAGCAGTTTTGAAACTCTGTTTTTGCAGCATCTGCAAGTGGATATTTGGAGCCCCTTCAGGCCTTCGTTGGAAACGGGAATATCTTCCCATAAAAACTAAACAGAAGCGTTCTGTGAAACTGCTTTGTGTAGTATGAATCCAACTCACAGAGTTGAACACTTCTTTTCAAAGAGCAGTTTTGAAACACTCTTTTTGTAGAATCTGCAAGTTTTCATTTGGAGTGCTTTGAGGCCTATGGTGGAAAAGGAAATATCTTCACATAAAACCTAGACAGAAGCATTCTTTGAAACTTCTTTATGATGTGTGCATTCAACTCACAGAGTTGAACCTTCCTTTTCATGGAGAGGTTTGGAAAGAGTCTTTTTGCAGCATCTGCAAGTGGATATTTGGAGCTCTTTCAGGCCTTCGTTAGAAACGGGAATATCTTCCCATAAAAACTGGACAGAAGCATTCTCACAAACTGCTTTGTGATGTGTGTGTTTAACTCACATAGTTGAACCTTTCCTTTGCTAGAGCAGTTATGAAACACTCTTTTTGTAGAATCTGCAAGTGTTCATTTGGAGCGCTTTGAGGCCTATGGTGGAAAAGAAAATATCTTCACTTGTAAACCAGGCAGAAGCATTCTCAGAAACCTCTTTATGATGTGTGCATTCAACTCGGAGAGAGAAGCCTTCCTTTTGATAGAGCAGTTTTGAAACTCTGTTTTTGCAGCATCTGCAAGTGGATATTTGGAGCCACTTCAGGCCTTTGTTGGAAACGGGAATATCTTCCCATAAAAACTAAACAGAAGCGTTCTGTGAAACTGCTTTGTGTAGTATGAATCCAACTCACAGAGTTGAACACTTCTTTTCAAAGAGCAGTTTTGAAACACTCTTTTTGTAGAATCTGCAAGTGTTCATTTGGAGCGCTTTGAGGCCTATGGTGGAAAAGGAAACATCTTCACTTGTAAACCAGGCAGAAGCATTCTTTGAAACTTCTTTATGATGTGTGCCTTCACCTCACAGAGTTGAACCTTCCTTTTCATGGAGCAGTTTGGAAAGAGTCTCTTTGCAGCATCTGCAAGTGGATATTTGGAGCCCTTTCAGGCCTTCGTTGGAAACGGGAATATCTTCCCATAAAAACTAAACAGAAGCGTTCTGTGAAACTGCTTTGTGTAGTATGAATCCAACTCACAGAGTTGAACACTTCTTTTGAAAGAGTAGTTTGGAGACACTCTTTTTGTAGAATCTGCAAGTGTTCATTTGGAGTGCTTTGAGGCCTATGGTTGAAAAGGAAATATCTTCACATAAAACCTAGACAGAAGCATTCTTTGAAACTTCTTTATGATGTGTGCATTCAACTCACAGAGTTGAACCTTCCTTTTCATGGAGAGGTTTGGAAAGAGTCTTTTTGCAGCATCTGCAAGTGGATATTTGGAGCTCTTTCAGGCCTTCGTTAGAAACGGGAATATCTTCCCATAAAAACTGGACAGAAGCATTCTCACAAACTGCTTTGTGATGTGTGTGTTTAACTCACATAGTTGAACCTTTCCTTTGCTAGAGCAGTTATGAAACACTCTTTTTGTAGAATCAGCAAGTGTTCATTTGGAGCGATTTGAGGCCTATGGTGGAAAAGGAAATATCTTCACTTGTAAACCAGGCAGAAGCATTCTCAGAAACCTCTTTATGATGTGTGCATTCAACTCGGAGAGAGAAGCCTTCCTTTTGATAGAGCAGTTTTGAAACTCTGTTTTTGCAGCATCTGCAAGTGGATATTTGGAGCCCCTTCAGGCCTTCGTTGGAAACGGGAATATCTTCCCATGAAAACTAAACAGAAGCGTTCTGTGAAACTGCTTTGTGTAGTATGAATCCAACTCACAGAGTTGAACACTTCTTTTCAAAGAGCAGTTTTGAAACACTCTTTTTGTAGAATCTGCAAGTGTTCATTTGGAGCGTTTTGAGGCCTATGGTGGAAAAGGAAATATCTTCACATAAAACCTAGACAGAAGCATTCTTTGAAACTTCTTTATGATATGTGCCTTCACCTCACAGAGTTGAACCTTCCTTTTCATGGAGCAGTTTGGAAAGAGTCTCTTTGCAGCATCTGCAAGTGGATATTTGGAGCCCTTTCAGGCCTTCGTTGGAAACGGGAATATCTTCCCATAAAAACTAAACAGAAGCGTTTTGTGAAACTGCTTTGTGTAGTATGAATCCAACTCACAGAGTTGAACACTTCTTTTCAAAGAGCAGTTTTGAAACACTCTTTTTGTAGAATCTGCAAGTGTTCATTTGGAGCGCTTTGAGGCCTATGGTGGAAGAGGAAACATCTTCACTTGTAAACCAGGCAGAAGCATTCTCAGAAACCTCTTTATGATGTGTGCATTCAACTCGGAGAGAGAAGCCTTCCTTTTGATAGAGCAGTTTTGAAACTCTGTTTTTGCAGCATCTGCAAGTGGATATTTGGAGCCCCTTCAGGCCTTCGTTGGAAACGGGAATATCTTCCCATAAAAACTAAACAGAAGCGTTCTGTGAAACTGCTTTGTGTAGTATGAATCCAACTCACAGAGTTGAACACTTCTTTTCAAAGAGCAGTTTTGAAACACTCTCTTTGTAGAATCTGCAAGTGTTCATTTGGAGCGCTTTGAGGCCTATGGTGGAAAAGGAAATATCTTCACATAAAACCTAGACAGAAGCATTCTTTGAAACTTTTTTATGATGTGTGCCTTCAACTCACAGAGTTGAACCTTCCTTTTCATGGAGCAGTTTGGAAAGAGTCTTTTTGCAGCATCTGCAAGTGGATATTTGGAGCCCTTTCAGGCCTTCGTTGGAAACGGGAATATCTTCCCATAAAAACTAAACAGAAGCGTTCTGTGAAACTGCTTTGTGTAGTATGAATCCAACTCACAGAGTTGAACACTTCTTTTGAAAGAGCAGTTTTGAAACACTCTTTTTGTAGAATCTGCAAGTTTTCATTTGGAGTGCTTTGAGGCCTATGGTGGAAAAGGAAATATCTTCACAGAAAACCTAGACAGAAGCATTCTTTGAAACTTCTTTATGATGTGTGCATTCAACTCACAGAGTTGAACCTTCCTTTTCATGGAGAGGTTTGGAAAGAGTCTTTTTGCAGCATCTGCAAGTGGATATTTGGAGCTCTTTCAGGTCTTCGTTAGAAACGGGAATATCTTCCCATAAAAACTGGACAGAAGCATTCTCACAAACTGCTTTGTGATGTGTGTGTTTAACTCACATAGTTGAACCTTTCCTTTGCTAGAGCAGTTTTGAAACACTCTTTTTGTAGAATCTGCAAGTGTTCATTTGGAGCGCTTTGAGGCCTATGGTGGAAAAGAAAATATCTTCACTTGTAAACCAGGCAGAAGCATTCTCAGAAACCTCTTTATGATGTGTGCATTCAACTCGGAGAGAGAAGCCTTCCTTTTGATAGAGCAGTTTTGAAACTCTGTTTTTGCAGCATCTGCAAGTGGATATTTGGAGCCCCTTCAGGCCTTCGTTGGAAACGGGAATATCTTCCCATAAAAACTAAACAGAAGCGTTCTGTGAAACTGCTTTGTGTAGTATGAATCCAACTCACAGAGTTGAACACTTCTTTTCAAAGAGCAGTTTTGAAACACTCTTTTTGTAGAATCTGCAAGTGTTCATTTGGAGCGTTTTGAGGCCTATGGTGGAAAAGGAAATATCTTCACATAAAACCTAGACAGAAGCATTCTTTGAAACTTCTTTATGATATTTGCCTTCACCTCACAGAGTTGAACCTTCCTTTTCATGGAGCAGTTTGGAAAGAGTCTCTTTGCAGCATCTGCAAGTGGATATTTGGAGCCGTTTCAGGCCTTCGTTGGAAACGGGAATATCTTCCCATAAAAACTAAACAGAAGCGTTCTGTGAAACTGCTTTGTGTACTATGAATCCAACTCACAGAGTTGAACACTTCTTTTGAAAGAGCAGTTTTGAAACACTCTTTTTGTAGAATCTGCAAGTGTTCATTTGGAGCGCTTTGAGGCCTATGGTGGAAAAGGAAACATCTTCACTTGTAAACCAGGCAGAAGCATTCTCAGAAACCTCTTTATGATGTGGGCATTCAACTCGGAGAGAGAAGCCTTCCTTTTGATAGAGCAGTTTTGAAACTCTGTTTTTGCAGCATCTGCAAGTGGATATTTGGAGCCCCTTCAGGCCTTCGTTTGAAACGGGAATATCTTCCCATAAAAACTAAACAGAAGCGTTCTGTGAAACTGCTTTGTGTAGTATGAATCCAACTCACAGAGTTGAACACTTCTTTTCAAAGAGCAGTTTTGAAACACTCTTTTTGTAGAATCTGCAAGTGTTCATTTGGAGCGCTTTGAGGCCTATGGTGGAAAAGGAAACATCTTCACTTGTAAACCAGGCAGAAGCATTCTCAGAAACCTCTTTATGATGTGTGCATTCAACTCGGAGAGAGAAGCCTTCCTTTTGATAGAGCAGTTTTGAAACTCTGTTTTTGCAGCATCTGCAAGTGGATATTTGGAGCCCCTTCAGGCCTTCGTTGGAAACGGGAATATCTTCCCATAAAAACTAAACAGAAGCGTTCTGTGAAACTGCTTTGTGTAGTATGAATCCAACTCACAGAGTTGAACACTTCTTTTCAAAGAGCAGTTTTGAAACACTCTCTTTGTAGAATCTGCAAGTGTTCATTTGGAGCGCTTTGAGGCCTATGGTGGAAAAGGAAATATCTTCACATAAAACCTAGACAGAAGCATTCTTTGAAACTTTTTTATGATGTGTGCCTTCAACTCACAGAGTTGAACCTTCCTTTTCATGGAGCAGTTTGGAAAGAGTCTTTTTGCAGCATCTGCAAGTGGATATTTGGAGCCCTTTCAGGCCTTCGTTGGAAACGGGAATATCTTCCCATAAAAACTAAACAGAAGCGTTCTGTGAAACTGCTTTGTGTAGTATGAATCCAACTCACAGAGTTGAACACTTCTTTTGAAAGAGCAGTTTTGAAACACTCTTTTTGTAGAATCTGCAAGTTTTCATTTGGAGTGCTTTGAGGCCTATGGTGGAAAAGGAAATATCTTCACATAAAACCTAGACAGAAGCATTCTTTGAAACTTCTTTATGATGTGTGCATTCAACTCACAGAGTTGAACCTTCCTTTTCATGGAGAGGTTTGGAAAGAGTCTTTTTGCAGCATCTGCAAGTGGATATTTGGAGCTCTTTCAGGTCTTCGTTAGAAACGGGAATATCTTCCCATAAAAACTGGACAGAAGCATTCTCACAAACTGCTTTGTGATGTGTGTGTTTAACTCACATAGTTGAACCTTTCCTTTGCTAGAGCAGTTTTGAAACACTCTTTTTGTATAATCTGCAAGTGTTCATTTGGAGCGCTTTGAGGCCTATGGTGGAAAAGGAAATATCTTCACTTGTAAACCAGGCAGAAGCATTCTCAGAAACCTCTTTATGATGTGTGCATTCAACTCGGAGAGAGAAGCCTTCCTTTTGATAGAGCAGTTTTGAAACTCTGTTTTTGCAGCATCTGCAAGTGGATATTTGGAGCCCCTTCAGGCCTTCGTTGGAAACGGGAATATCTTCCCATAAAAACTAAACAGAAGCGTTCTGTGAAACTGCTTTGTGTAGTATGAATCCAACTCACAGGGTTCAACACTTCTTTTCAAAGAGCAGTTTTGAAACACTCTTTTTGTAGAATCTGCAAGTGTTCATTTGGAGCGTTTTGAGGCCTATGGTGGAAAAGGAAATATCTTCACATAAAACCTAGACAGAAGCATTCTTTGAAACTTCTTTATGATATGTGCTTTCACCTCACAGAGTTGAACCTTCCTTTTCATGGAGCAGTTTGGAAAGAGTCTCTTTGCAGCATCTGCAAGTGGATATTTTGAGCCGTTTCAGGCCTTCGTTGGAAACGGGAATATCTTCCCATAAAAACTAAACAGAAGCGTTCTGTGAAACTGCTTTGTGTACTATGAATCCAACTCACAGAGTTGAACACTTCTTTTGAAAGAGCAGTTTTGAAACACTCTTTTTGTAGAATCTGCAAGTGTTCATTTGGAGCGCTTTGAGGCCTATGGTGGAAAAGGAAACATCTTCACTTGTAAACCAGGCAGAAGCATTCTCAGAAACCTCTTTATGATGTGTGCATTCAACTCGGAGAGAGAAGCCTTCCTTTTGATAGAGCAGTTTTGAAACTCTGTTTTTGCAGCATCTGCAAGTGGATATTTGGAGCCCCTTCAAGCCTTCGTTGGAAACGGGAATATCTTCCCATAAAAACTAAACAGAAGCGTTCTGTGAAACTGCTTTGTGTAGTATGAATCCAACTCACAGAGTTGAACACTTCTTTTCAAAGAGCAGTTTTGAAACACTCTTTTTGTAGAATCTGCAAGTGTTCATTTGGAGCGTTTTGAGGCCTATGGTGGAAAAGGAAATATCTTCACATAAAACCTAGACAGAAGCATTCTTTGAAACTTCTTTATGATGTGTGCCTTCACCTCACAGAGTTGAACCTTCCTTTTCATGGAGCAGTTTGGAAAGAGTCTCTTTGCAGCATCTGCAAGTGGATATTTGGAGCCCTTTCAGGCCTTCGTTGGAAACGGGAATATCTTCCCATAAAAACTAAACAGAAGCGTTCTGTGAAACTGCTTTGTGTAGTATGAATCCAACTCACAGAGTTGAACACTTCTTTTGAAAGAGCAGTTTTGAAACACTCTTTTTGTAGAATCTGCAAGTGTTCATTTGGAGCGCTTTGAGGCCTATGGTGGAAAAGGAAATATCTTCACTTGTAAACCAGGCAGAAGCATTCTCAGAAACCTCTTTATGATGTGTGCATTCAACTCGGAGAGAGAAGCCTTCCTTTTGATAGAGCTGTTTTGAAACTCTGTTTTTGCAGCATCTGCAAGTGGATATTTGGAGCCCCTTCAGGCCTTCGTTGGAAACGGGAATATCTTCCCATAAAAACTAAACAGAAGCGTTCTGTGAAACTGCTTTGTGTAGTATGAATCCAACTCACAGAGTTGAACACTTCTTTTCAAAGAGAAGTTTTGAAACACTCTTTTTGTAGAATCTGCCAGGGTTCATTTGGAGCGTTTTGAGGCCTATGGTGGAAAAGGAAATATCTTCACATAAAACCTAGACAGAAGCATTCTTTGAAACTTCTTTATGATGTGTGCCTTCACCTCACAGAGATGAACCTTCCTTTTCATGGAGCAGTTTGGAAAGAGTCTCTTTGCAGCATCTGCAAGTGGATATTTGGAGCCCTTTCAGGCCTTCGTTGGAAACGGGAATATCTTCCCATAAAAATTAAACAGATACGTTCTGTGAAACTGCTTTGTGTAGTATGAATCCAACTCACAGAGTTCAACACTTCTTTTCAAAGAGCAGTTTTGAAACACTCTCTTTGTAGAATCTGCAAGTGTTCAATTGGAACGCTTTGAGGCCTATGGTGGAAAAGGAAATATCTTCACTTGTAAACCAGGCAGAAGCATTCTCAGAAACCTCTTTATGATGTGTGCATTCAACTCGGAGAGAGAATCCTTCCTTTTGATAGAGCAGTTTTGAAACTCTGTTTTTGCAGCATCTGCAAGTGGATATTTGGAGCCCCTTCAGTCCTTAGTTGGAAACGGGAATATCTTCCCATAAAAACTAAACAGAAGCGTTCTGTGAAACTGCTTTGTGTAGTATGAATCCAACTCACAGAGTTGAACACTTCTTTTCAAAGAGCAGTTTTGAAAGACTCTTTTTGTAGAATCTGCAAGTGTTCATTTGGAGCGCTTTGAGGCCTATGGTGGAAAAGGAAATATCTTCACTTGTAAACCAGGCAGAAGCATTCTCAGAAACCTCTTTATGATGTGTGCATTCAACTCGGAGAGAGAAGCCTTCCTTTTGATAGAGCAGTTTTGAAACTCTGTTTTTGCAGCATCTGCAAGTGGATATTTGGAGCCCCTTCAGGCCTTCGTTGGAAACGGGAATATCTTCCCATAAAAACTAAACAGAAGCGTTCTGTGAAACTGCTTTGTGTAGTATGGATCCAACTCACAGGGTTCAACACTTCTTTTCAAAGAGCAGTTTTGAAACACTCTTTTTGTAGAATCTGCAAGTGTTCATTTGGAGCGTTTTGAGGCCTATGGTGGAAAAGGAAATATCTTCACATAAAACCTAGACAGAAGCATTCTTTGAAACTTCTTTATGATGTGTGCCTTCACCTCACAGAGTTGAACCTTCCTTTTCATGGAGCAGATTGGAAAGAGTCTCTTTGCAGCATCTGCAAGTGCATATTTGGAGCCCATTCAGGCCTTCGTTGGAAACGGGAATATCTTCCCATAAAAACTAAACAGAAGCGTTCTGTGAAACTGCTTTGTGTAGTATGAATCCAACTCACAGAGTTCAACACTTCTTTTCAAAGAGCAGTTTTGAAACACTCTTTTTGTAGAATCTGCAAGTGTTCATTTGGAGCGCTTTGAGGCCTATGGTGGAAAAGGAAATATCTTCACTTGTAAACCAGGCAGAAGCATTCTCAGAAACCTCTTTATGATGTGGGCATTCAACTCGGAGAGAGAAGCCTTCCTTTTGATAGAGCAGTTTTGAAACTCTGTTTTTGCAGCATCTGCAAGTGGATATTTGGAGCCCCTTCAGGCCTTCGTTGGAAACGGGAATATCTTCCCATAAAAACTAAACAGAAGCGTTCTGTGAAACTGCTTTGTGTAGTATGAATCCAACTCACAGAGTTGAACACTTCTTTTCAAAGAGCAGTTTTGAAACACTCTTTTTGTAGAATTTGCAAGTGTTCATTTGGAGCGCTTTGAGGCCTATGGTGGAAAAGGAAACATCTTCACTTGTAAACCAGGCAGAAGCATTCTCAGAAACCTCTTTATGATGTGTGCATTCAACTCGGAGAGAGAAGCCTTCCTTTTGATAGAGCAGTTTTGAAACTCTGTTTTTGCAGCATCTGCAAGTGGATATTTGGAGCCCCTTCAGGCCTTCGTTGGAAACGGGAATATCTTCCCATAAAAACTAAACAGAAGCGTTCTGTGAAACTGCTTTGTGTAGTATGAATCCAACTCACAGAGTTGAACACTTCTTTTCAAAGAGCAGTTTTGAAACACTCTCTTTGTAGAATCTGCAAGTGTTCATTTGGAGCGCTTTGAGGCCTATGGTGGAAAAGGAAATATCTTCACATAAAACCTAGACAGAAGCATTCTTTGAAACTTTTTTATGATGTGTGCCTTCAACTCACAGAGTTGAACCTTCCTTTTCATGGAGCAGTTTGGAAAGAGTCTTTTTGCAGCATCTGCAAGTGGATATTTGGAGCCCTTTCAGGCCTTCGTTGGAAACGGGAATATCTTCCCATAAAAACTAAACAGAAGCGTTCTGTGAAACTGCTTTGTGTAGTATGAATCCAACTCACAGAGTTGAACACTTCTTTTGAAAGAGCAGTTTTGAAACACTCTTTTTGTAGAATCTGCAAGTTTTCATTTGGAGTGCTTTGAGGCCTATGGTGGAAAAGGAAATATCTTCACAGAAAACCTAGACAGAAGCATTCTTTGAAACTTCTTTATGATGTGTGCATTCAACTCACAGAGTTGAACCTTCCTTTTCATGGAGAGGTTTGGAAAGAGTCTTTTTGCAGCATCTGCAAGTGGATATTTGGAGCTCTTTCAGGTCTTCGTTAGAAACGGGAATATCTTCCCATAAAAACTGGACAGAAGCATTCTCACAAACTGCTTTGTGATGTGTGTGTTTAACTCACATAGTTGAACCTTTCCTTTGCTAGAGCAGTTTTGAAACACACTTTTTGTAGAATCTGCAAGTGTTCATTTGGAGCGCTTTGAGGCCTATGGTGGAAAAGGAAATATCTTCACTTGTAAACCAGGCAGAAGCATTCTCAGAAACCTCTTTATGATGTGTGCATTCAACTCGGAGAGAGAAGCCTTCCTTTTGATAGAGCAGTTTTGAAACTCTGTTTTTGCAGCATCTGCAAGTGGATATTTGGAGCCCCTTCAGGCCTTCGTTGGAAACGGGAATATCTTCCCATAAAAACTAAACAGAAGCGTTCTGTGAAACTGCTTTGTGTAGTATGAATCCAACTCACAGAGTTGAACACTTCTTTTCAAAGAGCAGTTTTGAAACACTCTTTTTGTAGAATCTGCAAGTGTTCATTTGGAGCGTTTTGAGGCCTATGGTGGAAAAGGAAATATCTTCACATAAAACCTAGACAGAAGCATTCTTTGAAACTTCTTTATGATGTGTGCCTTCACCTCACAGAGTTGAACCTTCCTTTTCATGGAGCAGTTTGGAAAGAGTCTCTTTGCAGCATCTGCAAGTGGATATTTGGAGCCCTTTCAGGCCTTCGTTGGAAACGGGAATATCTTCCCATAAAAACTAAACAGAAGCGTTCTGTGAAACTGCTTTGTGTAGTATGAATCCAACTCACAGAGTTGAACACTTCTTTTGAAAGAGCAGTTTTGAAACACTCTTTTTGTAGAATCTGCAAGTGTTCATTTGGAGCGCTTTGAGGCCTATGGTGGAAAAGGAAATATCTTCACTTGTAAACCAGGCAGAAGCATTCTCAGAAACCTCTTTATGATGTGTGCATTCAACTCGGAGAGAGAAGCCTTCCTTTTGATAGAGCTGTTTTGAAACTCTGTTTTTGCAGCATCTGCAAGTGGATATTTGGAGCCCCTTCAGGCCTTCGTTGGAAACGGGAATATCTTCCCATAAAAACTAAACAGAAGCGTTCTGTGAAACTGCTTTGTGTAGTATGAATCCAACTCACAGAGTTGAACACTTCTTTTCAAAGAGCAGTTTTGAAACACTCTCTTTGTAGAATCTGCAAGTGTTCATTTGGAGCGCTTTGAGGCCTATGGTGGAAAAGGAAATATCTTCACATAAAACCTAGACAGAAGCATTCTTTGAAACTTTTTTATGATGTGTGCCTTCAACTCACAGAGTTGAACCTTCCTTTTCATGGAGCAGTTTGGAAAGAGTCTTTTTGCAGCATCTGCAAGTGGATATTTGGAGCCATTTCAGGCCTTCGTTGGAAACGGGAATATCTCCCCATAAAAACTAAACAGAAGCGTTCTGTGAAACTGCTTTGTGTAGTATGAATCCAACTCACAGAGTTGAACACTTCTTTTGAAAGAGCAGTTTTGAAACACTCTTTTTGTAGAATCTGCAAGTGTTCATTTGGAGTGCTTTGAGGCCTATGGTGGAAAAGGAAATATCTTCACATAAAACCTAGACAGAAGCATTCTTTGAAACTTCTTTATGATGTGTGCATTCAACTCACAGAGTTGAACCTTCCTTTTCATGGAGAGGTTTGGAAAGAGTCTTTTTGCAGCATCTGCAAGTGGATATTTGGAGCTCTTTCAGGCCTTCGTTAGAAACGGGAATATCTTCCCATAAAAACTGGACAGAAGCATTCTCAAAAACTGCTTTGTGATGTGTGTGTTTAACTCACATAGTTGAACCTTTCCTTTGCTAGAGCAGTTATGAAACACTCTTTTTGTAGAATCTGCAAGTGTTCATTTGGAGCGCTTTGAGGCCTATGGTGGAAAAGGAAGTATCTTCACTTGTAAACCAGGCAGAAGCATTCTCAGAAACCTCTTTATGATGTGTGCATTCAACTCGGAGAGAGAAGCCTTCCTTTTGATAGAGCAGTTTTGAAACTCTGTTTTTGCAGCATCTGCAAGTGGATATTTGGAGCCCCTTCAGGCCTTCGTTGGAAACGGGAATATCTTCCCATGAAAACTAAACAGAAGCGTTCTGTGAAACTGCTTTGTGTAGTATGAATCCAACTCACAGAGTTGAACACTTCTTTTCAAAGAGCAGTTTTGAAACACTCTTTTTGTAGAATCTGCAAGTGTTCATTTGGAGCGTTTTGAGGCCTATGGTGGAAAAGGAAATATCTTCACATAAAACCTAGACAGAAGCATTCTTTGAAACTTCTTTATGATATGTGCCTTCACCTCACAGAGTTGAACCTTCCTTTTCATGGAGCAGTTTGGAAAGAGTCTCTTTGCAGCATCTGCAAGTGGATATTTGGAGCCCTTTCAGGCCTTCGTTGGAAACGGGAATATCTTCCCATAAAAACTAAACAGAAGCGTTCTGTGAAACTGCTTTGTGTAGTATGAATCCAACTCACAGAATTGAACACTTCTTTTCAAAGAGCAGTTTTGAAACACTCTTTTTGTAGAATCTGCAAGTGTTCATTTGGAGCGATTTGAGGCCTATGGTGGAAAAGGAAATATCTTCACTTGTAAACCAGGCAGAAGCATTCTCAGAAACCTCTTTATGATGTGTGCATTCAACTCGGAGAGAGAAGCCTTCCTTTTGATAGAGCAGTTTTGAAACTCTGTTTTTGCAGCATCTGCAAGTGGATATTTGGAGCCCCTTCAGGCCTTCGTTGGAAACGGGAATATCTTCCCATAAAAACTAAACAGAAGCGTTCTGTGAAACTGCTTTGTGTAGTATGAATCCAACTCACAGAGTTGAACACTTCTTTTCAAAGAGCAGTTTTGAAACACTCTTTTTGTAGAATCTGCAAGTGTTCATTTGGAGCGTTTTGAGGCCTATGGTGGAAAAGGAAATATCTTCACATAAAACCTAGACAGAAGCATTCTTTGAAACTTCTTTATGATATGTGCCTTCACCTCACAGAGTTGAACCTTCCTTTTCATGGAGCAGTTTGGAAAGAGTCTCTTTGCAGCATCTGCAAGTGGATATTTGGAGCCGTTTCAGGCCTTCGTTGGAAACGGGAATATCTTCCCATAAAAACTAAACAGAAGCGTTCTGTGAAACTGCTTTGTGTACTATGAATCCAACTCACAGAGTTGAACACTTCTTTTGAAAGAGCAGTTTTGAAACACTCTTTTTGTAGAATCTGCAAGTGTTCATTTGGAGCGCTTTGAGGCCTATGGTGGAAAAGGAAACATCTTCACTTGTAAACCAGGCAGAAGCATTCTCAGAAACCTCTTTATGATGTGTGCATTCAACTCGGAGAGAGAAGCCTTCCTTTTGATAGAGCAGTTTTGAAACTCTGTTTTTGCAGCATCTGCAAGTGGATATTTGGAGCCCCTTCAAGCCTTCGTTGGAAACGGGAATATCTTCCCATAAAAACTAAACAGAAGCGTTCTGTGAAACTGCTTTGTGTAGTATGAATCCAACTCACAGAGTTGAACACTTCTTTTCAAAGAGCAGTTTTGAAACACTCTTTTTGTAGAATCTGCAAGTGTTCATTTGGAGCGCTTTGAGGCCTCTGGTGGAAAAGGAAATATCTTCACTTGTAAACCAGGCAGAAGCATTCTCAGAAACCTCTTTATGATGTGTGCATTCAACTCGGAGAGAGAAGCCTTCCTTTTGATAGAGCAGTTTTGAAACTCTGTTTTTGCAGCATCTGCAAGTGGATATTTGGAGCCCCTTCAGGCCTTCGTTGGAAACGGGAATATCTTCCCATAAAAACTAAACAGAAGCGTTCTGTGAAACTGCTTTGTGTAGTATGGATCCAACTCACAGAGTTCAACACTTCTTTTCAAAGAGCAGTTTTGAAACACTCTTTTTGTAGAATCTGCAAGTGTTCATTTGGAGCGTTTTGAGGCCTATGGTGGAAAAGGAAATATCTTCACATAAAACCTAGACAGAAGCATTCTTTGAAACTTCTTTATGATGTGTGCCTTCACCTCACAGAGTTGAACCTTCCTTTTCATGGAGCAGATTGGAAAGAGTCTCTTTGCAGCATCTGCAAGTGCATATTTGGAGCCCATTCAGGCCTTCGTTGGAAACGGGAATATCTTCCCATAAAAACTAAACAGAAGCGTTCTGTGAAACTGCTTTGTGTAGTATGAATCCAACTCACAGAGTTCAACACTTCTTTTCAAAGAGCAGTTTTGAAACACTCTTTTTGTAGAATCTGCAAGGGTTCATTTGGAGCGCTTTGAGGCCTATGGTGGAAAAGGAAATATCTTCACATGTAAACCAGGCAGAAGCATTCTCAGAAACCTCTTTATGATGTGGGCATTCAACTCGGAGAGAGAAGCCTTCCTTTTGATAGAGCAGTTTTGAAACTCTGTTTTTGCAGCATCTGCAAGTGGATATTTGGAGCCCCTTCAGGCCTTCGTTTGAAACGGGAATATCTTCCCATAAAAACTAAACAGAAGCGTTCTGTGAAACTGCTTTGTGTAGTATGAATCCAACTCACAGAGTTGAACACTTCTTTTCAAAGAGCAGTTTTGAAACACTCTTTTTGTAGAATCTGGAAGTGTTCATTTGGAGCGCTTTGAGGCCTATGATGGAAAAGGAAATATCTTCACATAAAACCTAGACAGAAGCATTCTTTGAAACTTTTTTATGACGTGTGCCTTCAACTCACATAGTTGAACCTTCCTTTTCATGGAGCAGTTTGGAAAGAGTCTTTTTGCAGCATCTGCAAGTGGATATTTGGAGCCATTTCAGGCGTTCGTTGGAAACGGGAATATCTTCCCATAAAAACTAAACAGAAGCGTTCTGTGAAACTGCTTTGTGTAGTATGAATCCAACTCACAGAGTTGAACACTTCTTTTCAAAGAGCAGTTTTGAAACACTCTTTTTGTAGAATCTGCAAGTGTTCATTTGGAGCGCTTTGAGGCCTATGGTGGAAAAGGAAACATCTTCACTTGTAAACCAGGCAGAAGCATTCTCAGAAACCTCTTTATGATGTGTGCATTCAACTAGGAGAGAGAAGCCTTCCTTTTGATAGAGCAGTTTTGAAACTCTGTTTTTGCAGCATCTGCAAGTGGATATTTGGAGCCCCTTCAGGCCTTCGTTGGAAACGGGAATATCTTCCCATAAAAACTAAACAGAAGCGTTCTGTGAAACTGCTTTGTGTAGTATGAATCCAACTCACAGAGTTGAACACTTCTTTTCAAAGAGCAGTTTTGAAACACTCTTTTTGTAGAATCTGCAAGTTTTCATTTGGAGTGCTTTGAGGCCTATGGTGGAAAAGGAAATATCTTCACATAAAACCTAGACAGAAGCATTCTTTGAAACTTCTTTATGATGTGTGCATTCAACTCACAGAGTTGAACCTTCCTTTTCATGGAGAGGTTTGGAAAGAGTCTTTTTGCAGCATCTGCAAGTGGATATTTGGAGCTCTTTCAGGCCTTCGTTAGAAACGGGAATATCTTCCCATAAAAACTGGACAGAAGCATTCTCACAAACTGCTTTGTGATGTGTGTGTTTAACTCACATAGTTGAACCTTTCCTTTGCTAGAGCAGTTATGAAACACTCTTTTTGTAGAATCTGCAAGTGTTCATTTGGAGCGCTTTGAGGCCTATGGTGGAAAAGAAAATATCTTCACTTGTAAACCAGGCAGAAGCATTCTCAGAAACCTCTTTATGATGTGTGCATTCAACTCGGAGAGAGAAGCCTTCCTTTTGATAGAGCAGTTTTGAAACTCTGTTTTTGCAGCATCTGCAAGTGGATATTTGTAGCCACTTCAGGCCTTTGTTGGAAACGGGAATATCTTCCCATAAAAACTAAACAGAAGCGTTCTGTGAAACTGCTTTGTGTAGTATGAATCCAACTCACAGAGTTGAACACTTCTTTTCAAAGAGCAGTTTTGAAACACTCTTTTTGTAGAATCTGCAAGTGTTCATTTGGAGCGCTTTGAGGCCTATGGTGGAAAAGGAAACATCTTCACTTGTAAACCAGGCAGAAGCATTCTTTGAAACTTCTTTATGATGTGTGCCTTCACCTCACAGAGTTGAACCTTCCTTTTCATGGAGCAGTTTGGAAAGAGTCTCTTTGCAGCATCTGCAAGTGGATATTTGGAGCCCTTTCAGGCCTTCGTTGGAAACGGGAATATCTTCCCATAAAAACTAAACAGAAGCGTTCTGTGAAACTGCTTTGTGTAGTATGAATCCAACTCACAGAGTTGAACACTTCTTTTGAAAGAGTAGTTTGGAGACACTCTTTTTGTAGAATCTGCAAGTGTTCATTTGGAGTGCTGTGAGGCCTATGGTTGAAAAGGAAATATCTTCACATAAAACCTAGACAGAAGCATTCTTTGAAACTTCTTTATGATGTGTGCATTCAACTCACAGAGTTGAACCTTCCTTTTCATGGAGAGGTTTGGAAAGAGTCTTTTTGCAGCATCTGCAAGTGGATATTTGGAGCTCTTTCAGGCCTTCGTTAGAAACGGGAATATCTTCCCATAAAAACTGGACAGAAGCATTCTCACAAACTGCTTTGTGATGTGTGTGTTTAACTCACATAGTTGAACCTTTCCTTTGCTAGAGCAGTTTTGAAACACTCTTTTTGTAGAATCTGCAAGTGTTCATTTGGAGCGCTTTGAGGCCTATGGTGGAAAAGGAAATATCTTCACTTGTAAACCAGGCAGAAGCATTCTCAGAAACCTCTTTATGATGTGTGCATTCAACTAGGAGAGAGAAGCCTTCCTTTTGATAGAGCAGTTTTGAAACTCTGTTTTTGCAGCATCTGCAAGTGGATATTTGGAGCCCCTTCAGGCCTTCGTTGGAAACGGGAATATCTTCCCATAAAAACTAAACAGAAGCGTTCTGTGAAACTGCTTTGTGTAGTATGAATCCAACTCACAGAGTTGAACACTTCTTTTCAAAGAGCAGTTTTGAAACACTCTTTTTGTAGAATCTGCAAGTGTTCATTTGGAGCGTTTTGAGGCCTATGGTGGAAAAGGAAATATCTTCACATAAAACCTAGACAGAAGCATTCTTTGAAACTTCTTTATGATATGTGCCTTCACCTCACAGAGTTGAACCTTCCTTTTCATGGAGCAGTTTGGAAAGAGTCTCTTTGCAGCATCTGCAAGTGGATATTTGGAGCCGTTTCAGGCCTTCGTTGGAAACGGGAATATCTTCCCATAAAAACTAAACAGAAGCGTTCTGTGAAACTGCTTTGTGTACTATGAATCCAACTCACAGAGTTGAACACTTCTTTTGAAAGAGCAGTTTTGAAACACTCTTTTTGTAGAATCTGCAAGTGTTCATTTGGAGCGCTTTGAGGCCTATGGTGGAAAAGGAAACATCTACACTTGTAAACCAGGCAGAAGCATTCTCAGAAACCTCTTTATGATGTGGGCATTCAACTCGGAGAGAGAAGCCTTCCTTTTGATAGAGCAGTTTTGAAACTCTGTTTTTGCAGCATCTGCAAGTGGATATTTGGAGCCCCTTCAGGCCTTCGTTTGAAACGGGAATATCTTCCCATAAAAACTAAACAGAAGCGTTCTGTGAAACTGCTTTGTGTAGTATGAATCCAACTCACAGAGTTGAACACTTCTTTTCAAAGAGCAGTTTTGAAACACTCTTTTTGTAGAATCTGCAAGTGTTCATTTGGAGCGCTTTGAGGCCTATGGTGGAAAAGGAAACATCTTCACTTGTAAACCAGGCAGAAGCATTCTCAGAAACCTCTTTATGATGTGTGCATTCAACTCGGAGAGAGAAGCCTTCCTTTTGATAGAGCAGTTTTGAAACTCTGTTTTTGCAGCATCTGCAAGTGGATATTTGGAGCCCCTTCAGGCCTTCGTTGGAAACGGGAATATCTTCCCATAAAAACTAAACAGAAGCGTTCTGTGAAACTGCTTTGTGTAGTATGAATCCAACTCACAGAGTTGAACACTTCTTTTCAAAGAGCAGTTTTGAAACACTCTCTTTGTAGAATCTGCAAGTGTTCATTTGGAGCGCTTTGAGGCCTATGGTGGAAAAGGAAATATCTTCACATAAAACCTAGACAGAAGCATTCTTTGAAACTTTTTTATGATGTGTGCCTTCAACTCACAGAGTTGAACCTTCCTTTTCATGGAGCAGTTTGGAAAGAGTCTTTTTGCAGCATCTGCAAGTGGATATTTGGAGCCCTTTCAGGCCTTCGTTGGAAACGGGAATATCTTCCCATAAAAACTAAACAGAAGCGTTCTGTGAAACTGCTTTGTGTAGTATGAATCCAACTCACAGAGTTGAACACTTCTTTTGAAAGAGCAGTTTTGAAACACTCTTTTTGTAGAATCTGCAAGTTTTCATTTGGAGTGCTTTGAGGCCTATGGTGGAAAAGGAAATATCTTCACAGAAAACCTAGACAGAAGCATTCTTTGAAACTTCTTTATGATGTGTGCATTCAACTCACAGAGTTGAACCTTCCTTTTCATGGAGAGGTTTGGAAAGAGTCTTTTTGCAGCATCTGCAAGTGGATATTTGGAGCTCTTTCAGGTCTTCGTTAGAAACGGGAATATCTTCCCATAAAAACTGGACAGAAGCATTCTCACAAACTGCTTTGTGATGTGTGTCTTTAACTCACATAGTTGAACCTTTCCTTTGCTAGAGCAGTTTTGAAACACTCTTTTTGTAGAATCTGCAAGTGTTCATTTGGAGCGCTTTGAGGCCTATGGTGGAAAAGGAAATATCTTCACTTGTAAACCAGGCAGAAGCATTCTCAGAAACCTCTTTATGATGTGTGCATTCAACTCGGAGAGAGAAGCCTTCCTTTTGATAGAGCAGTTTTGAAACTCTGTTTTTGCAGCATCTGCAAGTGGATATTTGGAGCCCCTTCAGGCCTTCGTTGGAAACGGGAATATCTTCCCATAAAAACTAAACAGAAGCGTTCTGTGAAACTGCTTTGTGTAGTATGAATCCAACTCACAGGGTTCAACACTTCTTTTCAAAGAGCAGTTTTGAAACACTCTTTTTGTAGAATCTGCAAGTGTTCATTTGGAGCGTTTTGAGGCCTATGGTGGAAAAGGAAATATCTTCACATAAAACCTAGACAGAAGCATTCTTTGAAACTTCTTTATGATATGTGCTTTCACCTCACAGAGTTGAACCTTCCTTTTCATGGAGCAGTTTGGAAAGAGTCTCTTTGCAGCATCTGCAAGTGGATATTTTGAGCCGTTTCAGGCCTTCGTTGGAAACGGGAATATCTTCCCATAAAAACTAAACAGAAGCGTTCTGTGAAACTGCTTTGTGTACTATGAATCCAACTCACAGAGTTGAACACTTCTTTTGAAAGAGCAGTTTTGAAACACTCTTTTTGTAGAATCTGCAAGTGTTCATTTGGAGCGCTTTGAGGCCTATGGTGGAAAAGGAAACATCTTCACTTGTAAACCAGGCAGAAGCATTCTCAGAAACCTCTTTATGATGTGTGCATTCAACTCGGAGAGAGAAGCCTTCCTTTTGATAGAGCAGTTTTGAAACTCTGTTTTTGCAGCATCTGCAAGTGGATATTTGGAGCCCCTTCAAGCCTTCGTTGGAAACGGGAATATCTTCCCATAAAAACTAAACAGAAGCGTTCTGTGAAACTGCTTTGTGTAGTATGAATCCAACTCACAGAGTTGAACACTTCTTTTCAAAGAGCAGTTTTGAAACACTCTTTTTGTAGAATCTGCAAGTGTTCATTTGGAGCGTTTTGAGGCCTATGGTGGAAAAGGAAATATCTTCACATAAAACCTAGACAGAAGCATTCTTTGAAACTTCTTTATGATGTGTGCCTTCACCTCACAGAGTTGAACCTTCCTTTTCATGGAGCAGTTTGGAAAGAGTCTCTTTGCAGCATCTGCAAGTGGATATTTGGAGCCCTTTCAGGCCTTCGTTGGAAACGGGAATATCTTCCCATAAAAACTAAACAGAAGCGTTCTGTGAAACTGCTTTGTGTAGTATGAATCCAACTCACAGAGTTGAACACTTCTTTTGAAAGAGCAGTTTTGAAACACTCTTTTTGTAGAATCTGCAAGTGTTCATTTGGAGCGCTTTGAGGCCTATGGTGGAAAAGGAAATATCTTCACTTGTAAACCAGGCAGAAGCATTCTCAGAAACCTCTTTATGATGTGTGCATTCAACTCGGAGAGAGAAGCCTTCCTTTTGATAGAGCTGTTTTGAAACTCTGTTTTTGCAGCATCTGCAAGTGGATATTTGGAGCCCCTTCAGGCCTTCGTTGGAAACGGGAATATCTTCCCATAAAAACTAAACAGAAGCGTTCTGTGAAACTGCTTTGTGTAGTATGAATCCAACTCACAGAGTTGAACACTTCTTTTCAAAGAGCAGTTTTGAAACACTCTTTTTGTAGAATCTGCCAGGGTTCATTTGGAGCGTTTTGAGGCCTATGGTGGAAAAGGAAATATCTTCACATAAAACCTAGACAGAAGCATTCTTTGAAACTTCTTTATGATGTGTGCCTTCACCTCACAGAGATGAACCTTCCTTTTCATGGAGCAGTTTGGAAAGAGTCTCTTTGCAGCATCTGCAAGTGGATATTTGGAGCCCTTTCAGGCCTTCGTTGGAAACGGGAATATCTTCCCATAAAAATTAAACAGATACGTTCTGTGAAACTGCTTTGTGTAGTATGAATCCAACTCACAGAGTTCAACACTTCTTTTCAAAGAGCAGTTTTGAAACACTCTTTTTGTAGAAACTGCAAGTGTTCATTTGGAGCGCTTTGAGGCCTATGGTGGAAAAGGAAATATCTTCACTTGTAAACCAGGCAGAAGCATTCTCAGAAACCTCTTTATGATGTGGGCATTCAACTCGGAGAGAGAAGCCTTCCTTTTGATAGAGCAGTTTTGAAACTCTGTTTTTGCAGCATCTGCAAGTGGATATTTGGAGCCCCTTCAGGCCTTCGTTTGAAACGGGAATATCTTCCCATAAAAACTAAACAGAAGCGTTCTGTGAAACTGCTTTGTGTAGTATGAATCCAACTCACAGAGTTGAACACTTCTTTTCAAAGAGCAGTTTTGAAACACTCTTTTTGTAGAATCTGCAAGTGTTCATTTGGAGCGCTTTGAGGCCTATGGTGGAAAAGGAAACATCTTCACTTGTAAACCAGGCAGAAGCATTCTCAGAAACCTCTTTATGATGTGTGCATTCAACTCGGAGAGAGAAGCCTTCCTTTTGATAGAGCAGTTTTGAAACTCTGTTTTTGCAGCATCTGCAAGTGGATATTTGGAGCCCCTTCAGGCCTTCGTTGGAAACGGGAATATCTTCCCATAAAAACTAAACAGAAGCGTTCTGTGAAACTGCTTTGTGTAGTATGAATCCAACTCACAGAGTTGAACACTTCTTTTCAAAGAGCAGTTTTGAAACACTCTCTTTGTAGAATCTGCAAGTGTTCATTTGGAGCGCTTTGAGGCCTATGGTGGAAAAGGAAATATCTTCACATAAAACCTAGACAGAAGCATTCTTTGAAACTTTTTTATGGTGTGTGCCTTCAACTCACAGAGTTGAACCTTCCTTTTCATGGAGCAGTTTGGAAAGAGTCTTTTTGCAGCATCTGCAAGTGGATATTTGGAGCCCTTTCAGGCGTTCGTTGGAAACGGGAATATCTTCCCATAAAAACTAAACAGAAGCGTTCTGTGAAACTGCTTTGTGTAGTATGAATCCAACTCACAGAGTTGAACACTTCTTTTGAAAGAGCAGTTTTGAAACACTCTTTTTGTAGAATCTGCAAGTTTTCATTTGGAGTGCTTTGAGGCCTATGGTGGAAAAGGAAATATCTTCACAGAAAACCTAGACAGAAGCATTCTTTGAAACTTCTTTATGATGTGTGCATTCAACTCACAGAGTTGAACCTTCCTTTTCATGGAGAGGTTTGGAAAGAGTCTTTTTGCAGCATCTGCAAGTGGATATTTGGAGCTCTTTCAGGTCTTCGTTAGAAACGGGAATATCTTCCCATAAAAACTGGACAGAAGCATTCTCACAAACTGCTTTGTGATGTGTGTGTTTAACTCACATAGTTGAACCTTTCCTTTGCTAGAGCAGTTTTGAAACACTCTTTTTGTAGAATCTGCAAGTGTTCATTTGGAGCGCTTTGAGGCCTATGGTGGAAAAGGAAATATCTTCACTTGTAAACCAGGCAGAAGCATTCTCAGAAACCTCTTTATGATGTGTGCATTCAACTCGGAGAGAGAAGCCTTCCTTTTGATAGAGCAGTTTTGAAACTCTGTTTTTGCAGCATCTGCAAGTGGATATTTGGAGCCCCTTCAGGCCTTCGTTGGAAACGGGAATATCTTCCCATGAAAACTAAACAGAAGCGTTCTGTGAAACTGCTTTGTGTAGTATGAATCCAACTCACAGAGTTGAACACTTCTTTTCAAAGAGCAGTTTTGAAACACTCTTTTTGTAGAATCTGCAAGTGTTCATTTGGAGCGTTTTGAGGCCTATGGTGGAAAAGGAAATATCTTCACATAAAACCTAGACAGAAGCATTCTTTGAAACTTCTTTATGATATGTGCCTTCACCTCACAGAGTTGAACCTTCCTTTTCATGGAGCAGTTTGGAAAGAGTCTCTTTGCAGCATCTGCAAGTGGATATTTGGAGCCCTTTCAGGCCTTCGTTGGAAACGGGAATATCTTCCCATAAAAACTAAACAGAAGCGTTCTGTGAAACTGCTTTGTGTAGTATGAATCCAACTCACAGAATTGAACACTTCTTTTCAAAGAGCAGTTTTGAAACACTCTTTTTGTAGAATCTGCAAGTGTTCATTTGGAGCGATTTGAGGCCTATGGTGGAAAAGGAAATATCTTCACTTGTAAACCAGGCAGAAGCATTCTCAGAAACCTCTTTATGATGTGTGCATTCAACTCGGAGAGAGAAGCCTTCCTTTTGATAGAGCAGTTTTGAAACTCTGTTTTTGCAGCATCTGCAAGTGGATATTTGGAGCCCCTTCAGGCCTTCGTTGGAAACGGGAATATCTTCCCATAAAAACTAAACAGAAGCGTTCTGTGAAACTGCTTTGTGTAGTATGAATCCAACTCACAGAGTTGAACACTTCTTTTCAAAGAGCAGTTTTGAAACACTCTTTTTGTAGAATCTGCAAGTGTTCATTTGGAGCGTTTTGAGGCCTATGGTGGAAAAGGAAATATCTTCACATAAAACCTAGACAGAAGCATTCTTTGAAACTTCTTTATGATATGTGCCTTCACCTCACAGAGTTGAACCTTCCTTTTCATGGAGCAGTTTGGAAAGAGTCTCTTTGCAGCATCTGCAAGTGGATATTTGGAGCCGTTTCAGGCCTTCGTTGGAAACGGGAATATCTTCCCATAAAAACTAAACAGAAGCGTTCTGTGAAACTGCTTTGTGTACTATGAATCCAACTCACAGAGTTGAACACTTCTTTTGAAAGAGCAGTTTTGAAACACTCTTTTTGTAGAATCTGCAAGTGTTCATTTGGAGCGCTTTGAGGCCTATGGTGGAAAAGGAAACATCTTCACTTGTAAACCAGGCAGAAGCATTCTCAGAAACCTCTTTATGATGTGTGCATTCAACTCGGAGAGAGAAGCCTTCCTTTTGATAGAGCAGTTTTGAAACTCTGTTTTTGCAGCATCTGCAAGTGGATATTTGGAGCCCCTTCAAGCCTTCGTTGGAAACGGGAATATCTTCCCATAAAAACTAAACAGAAGCGTTCTGTGAAACTGCTTTGTGTAGTATGAATCCAACTCACAGAGTTGAACACTTCTTTTCAAAGAGCAGTTTTGAAACACTCTTTTTGTAGAATCTGCAAGTGTTCATTTGGAGCGTTTTGAGGCCTACGGTGGAAAAGGAAATATCTTCACATAAAACCTAGACAGAAGCATTCTTTGAAACTTCTTTATGATGTGTGCCTTCACCTCACAGAGTTGAACCTTCCTTTTCATGGAGCAGTTTGGAAAGAGTCTCTTTGCAGCATCTGCAAGTGGATATTTGGAGCCCTTTCAGGCCTTCGTTGGAAACGGGAATATCTTCCCATAAAAACTAAACAGAAGCGTTCTGTGAAACTGCTTTGTGTAGTATGAATCCAACTCACAGAGTTGAACACTTCTTTTCAAAGAGCAGTTTTGAAACACTCTTTTTGTAGAATCTGCAAGTGTTCATTTGGAGCGCTTTGAGGCCTATGGTGGAAAAGGAAATATCTTCCCTTGTAAACCAGGCAGAAGCATTCTCAGAAACCTCTTTATGATGTGTGCATTCAACTCGGAGAGAGAAGCCTTCCTTTTGATAGAGCTGTTTTGAAACTCTGTTTTTGCAGCATCTGCAAGTGGATATTTGGAGCCCCTTCAGGCCTTCGTTGGAAACGGGAATATCTTCCCATAAAAACTAAACAGAAGCGTTCTGTGAAACTGCTTTGTGTAGTATGAATCCAACTCACAGAGTTGAACACTTCTTTTCAAAGAGCAGTTTTGAAACACTCTTTTTGTAGAATCTGCCAGGGTTCATTTGGAGCGTTTTGAGGCCTATGGTGGAAAAGGAAATATCTTCACATAAAACCTAGACAGAAGCATTCTTTGAAACTTCTTTATGATGTGTGCCTTCACCTCACAGAGATGAACCTTCCTTTTCATGGAGCAGTTTGGAAAGAGTCTCTTTGCAGCATCTGCAAGTGGATATTTGGAGCCCTTTCAGGCCTTCGTTGGAAACGGGAATATCTTCCCATAAAAATTAAACAGATGCGTTCTGTGAAACTGCTTTGTGTAGTATGAATCCAACTCACAGAGTTCAACACTTCTTTTCAAAGAGCAGTTTTGAAACACTCTCTTTGTAGAATCTGCAAGTGTTCAATTGGAACGCTTTGAGGCCTATGGTGGAAAAGGAAATATCTTCACTTGTAAACCAGGCAGAAGCATTCTCAGAAACCTCTTTAGGATGTGTGCATTCAACTCGGAGAGAGAATCCTTCCTTTTGATAGAGCAGTTTTGAAACTCTGTTTTTGCAGCATCTGCAAGTGGATATTTGGAGCCCCTTCAGTCCTTAGTTGGAAACGGGAATATCTTCCCATAAAAACTAAACAGAAGCGTTCTGTGAAACTGCTTTGTGTAGTATGAATCCAACTCACAGAGTTGAACACTTCTTTTCAAAGAGCAGTTTTGAAACACTCTTTTTGTAGAATCTGCAAGTTTTCATTTGGAGCGTTTTGAGGCCTACGGTGGAAAAGGAAATATCTTCACATAAAACCTAGACAGAAGCATTCTTTGAAACTTCTTTATGATGTGTGCCTTCACCTCACAGAGTTGAACCTTCCTTTTCATGGAGCAGTTTGGAAAGAGTCTCTTTGCAGCATCTGCAAGTGGATATTTGGAGCCCTTTCAGGCCTTCGTTGGAAACGGGAATATCTTCCCATAAAAATTAAACAGAAGTGTTCTGTGAAACTGCTTTGTGTAGTATGAATCCAACTCACAGAGTTCAACACTTCTTTTCAAAGAGCAGTTTTGAAACACTCTCTTTGTAGAATCTGCAAGTGTTCATTTGGAGCGCTTTGAGGCCTATGGTGGAAAAGGAAATATCTTCACTTGTAAACCAGGCAGAAGCATTCTCAGAAACCTCTTTATGATGTGTGCATTCAACTCGGAGAGAGAAGCCTTCCTTTTGATAGAGCAGTTTTGAAACTCTGTTTTTGCAGCATCTGCAAGTGGATATTTGGAGCCCCTTCAGGCCTTCGTTGGAAACGGGAATATCTTCCCATGAAAACTAAACAGAAGCGTTCTGTGAAACTGCTTTGTGTAGTATGAATCCAACTCACAGAGTTGAACACTTCTTTTCAAAGAGCAGTTTTGAAACACTCTTTTTGTAGAATCTGCAAGTGTTCATTTGGAGCGTTTTGAGGCCTATGGTGGAAAAGGAAATATCTTCACATAAAACCTAGACAGAAGCATTCTTTGAAACTTCTTTATGATATGTGCCTTCACCTCACAGAGTTGAACCTTCCTTTTCATGGAGCAGTTTGGAAAGAGTCTCTTTGCAGCATCTGCAAGTGGATATTTGGAGCCCTTTCAGGCCTTCGTTGGAAACGGGAATATCTTCCCATAAAAACTAAACAGAAGCGTTCTGTGAAACTGCTTTGTGTAGTATGAATCCAACTCACAGAATTGAACACTTCTTTTCAAAGAGCAGTTTTGAAACACTCTTTTTGTAGAATCTGCAAGTGTTCATTTGGAGCGATTTGAGGCCTATGGTGGAAAAGGAAATATCTTCACTTGTAAACCAGGCAGAAGCATTCTCAGAAACCTCTTTATGATGTGTGCATTCAACTCGGAGAGAGAAGCCTTCCTTTTGATAGAGCAGTTTTGAAACTCTGTTTTTGCAGCATCTGCAAGTGGATATTTGGAGCCCCTTCAGGCCTTCGTTGGAAACGGGAATATCTTCCCATAAAAACTAAACAGAAGCGTTCTGTGAAACTGCTTTGTGTAGTATGAATCCAACTCACAGAGTTGAACACTTCTTTTCAAAGAGCAGTTTTGAAACACTCTTTTTGTAGAATCTGCAAGTGTTCATTTGGAGCGTTTTGAGGCCTATGGTGGAAAAGGAAATATCTTCACATAAAACCTAGACAGAAGCATTCTTTGAAACTTCTTTATGATATGTGCCTTCACCTCACAGAGTTGAACCTTCCTTTTCATGGAGCAGTTTGGAAAGAGTCTCTTTGCAGCATCTGCAAGTGGATATTTGGAGCCGTTTCAGGCCTTCGTTGGAAACGGGAATATCTTCCCATAAAAACTAAACAGAAGCGTTCTGTGAAACTGCTTTGTGTACTATGAATCCAACTCACAGAGTTGAACACTTCTTTTGAAAGAGCAGTTTTGAAACACTCTTTTTGTAGAATCTGCAAGTGTTCATTTGGAGCGCTTTGAGGCCTATGGTGGAAAAGGAAACATCTTCACTTGTAAACCAGGCAGAAGCATTCTCAGAAACCTCTTTATGATGTGTGCATTCAACTCGGAGAGAGAAGCCTTCCTTTTGATAGAGCAGTTTTGAAACTCTGTTTTTGCAGCATCTGCAAGTGGATATTTGGAGCCCCTTCAAGCCTTCGTTGGAAACGGGAATATCTTCCCATAAAAACTAAACAGAAGCGTTCTGTGAAACTGCTTTGTGTAGTATGAATCCAACTCACAGAGTTGAACACTTCTTTTCAAAGAGCAGTTTTGAAACACTCTTTTTGTAGAATCTGCAAGTGTTCATTTGGAGCGTTTTGAGGCCTACGGTGGAAAAGGAAATATCTTCACATAAAACCTAGACAGAAGCATTCTTTGAAACTTCTTTATGATGTGTGCCTTCACCTCACAGAGTTGAACCTTCCTTTTCATGGAGCAGTTTGGAAAGAGTCTCTTTGCAGCATCTGCAAGTGGATATTTGGAGCCCTTTCAGGCCTTCGTTGGAAACGGGAATATCTTCCCATAAAAACTAAACAGAAGCGTTCTGTGAAACTGCTTTGTGTAGTATGAATCCAACTCACAGAGTTGAACACTTCTTTTCAAAGAGCAGTTTTGAAACACTCTTTTTGTAGAATCTGCAAGTGTTCATTTGGAGCGCTTTGAGGCCTATGGTGGAAAAGGAAATATCTTCCCTTGTAAACCAGGCAGAAGCATTCTCAGAAACCTCTTTATGATGTGTGCATTCAACTCGGAGAGAGAAGCCTTCCTTTTGATAGAGCTGTTTTGAAACTCTGTTTTTGCAGCATCTGCAAGTGGATATTTGGAGCCCCTTCAGGCCTTCGTTGGAAACGGGAATATCTTCCCATAAAAACTAAACAGAAGCGTTCTGTGAAACTGCTTTGTGTAGTATGAATCCAACTCACAGAGTTGAACACTTCTTTTCAAAGAGCAGTTTTGAAACACTCTTTTTGTAGAATCTGCCAGGGTTCATTTGGAGCGTTTTGAGGCCTATGGTGGAAAAGGAAATATCTTCACATAAAACCTAGACAGAAGCATTCTTTGAAACTTCTTTATGATGTGTGCCTTCACCTCACAGAGATGAACCTTCCTTTTCATGGAGCAGTTTGGAAAGAGTCTCTTTGCAGCATCTGCAAGTGGATATTTGGAGCCCTTTCAGGCCTTCGTTGGAAACGGGAATATCTTCCCATAAAAATTAAACAGATGCGTTCTGTGAAACTGCTTTGTGTAGTATGAATCCAACTCACAGAGTTCAACACTTCTTTTCAAAGAGCAGTTTTGAAACACTCTCTTTGTAGAATCTGCAAGTGTTCAATTGGAACGCTTTGAGGCCTATGGTGGAAAAGGAAATATCTTCACTTGTAAACCAGGCAGAAGCATTCTCAGAAACCTCTTTAGGATGTGTGCATTCAACTCGGAGAGAGAATCCTTCCTTTTGATAGAGCAGTTTTGAAACTCTGTTTTTGCAGCATCTGCAAGTGGATATTTGGAGCCCCTTCAGTCCTTAGTTGGAAACGGGAATATCTTCCCATAAAAACTAAACAGAAGCGTTCTGTGAAACTGCTTTGTGTAGTATGAATCCAACTCACAGAGTTGAACACTTCTTTTCAAAGAGCAGTTTTGAAACACTCTTTTTGTAGAATCTGCAAGTTTTCATTTGGAGCGTTTTGAGGCCTACGGTGGAAAAGGAAATATCTTCACATAAAACCTAGACAGAAGCATTCTTTGAAACTTCTTTATGATGTGTGCCTTCACCTCACAGAGTTGAACCTTCCTTTTCATGGAGCAGTTTGGAAAGAGTCTCTTTGCAGCATCTGCAAGTGGATATTTGGAGCCCTTTCAGGCCTTCGTTGGAAACGGGAATATCTTCCCATAAAAATTAAACAGAAGTGTTCTGTGAAACTGCTTTGTGTAGTATGAATCCAACTCACAGAGTTCAACACTTCTTTTCAAAGAGCAGTTTTGAAACACTCTCTTTGTAGAATCTGCAAGTGTTCATTTGGAGCGCTTTGAGGCCTATGGTGGAAAAGGAAATATCTTCACTTGTAAACCAGGCAGAAGCATTCTCAGAAACCTCTTTATGATGTGTGCATTCAACTCGGAGAGAGAAGCCTTCCTTTTGATAGAGCAGTTTTGAAACTCTGTTTTTGCAGCATCTGCAAGTGGATATTTGGAGCCCCTTCAGGCCTTCGTTGGAAACGGGAATATCTTCCCATAAAAACTAAACAGAAGCGTTCTGTGAAACTGCTTTGTGTAGTATGAATCCAACTCACAGAGTTGAACACTTCTTTTCAAAGAGCAGTTTTGAAACACTCTTTTTGTAGAATCTGCAAGTGTTCATTTGGAGCGCTTTGAGGCCTCTGGTGGAAAAGGAAATATCTTCACTTGTAAACCAGGCAGAAGCATTCTCAGAAACCTCTTTATGATGTGTGCATTCAACTCGGAGAGAGAAGCCTTCCTTTTGATAGAGCAGTTTTGAAACTCTGTTTTTGCAGCATCTGCAAGTGGATATTTGGAGCCCCTTCAGGCCTTCGTTGGAAACGGGAATATCTTCCCATAAAAACTAAACAGAAGCGTTCTGTGAAACTGCTTTGTGTAGTATGGATCCAACTCACAGAGTTCAACACTTCTTTTCAAAGAGCAGTTTTGAAACACTCTTTTTGTAGAATCTGCAAGTGTTCATTTGGAGCGTTTTGAGGCCTATGGTGGAAAAGGAAATATCTTCACATAAAACCTAGACAGAAGCATTCTTTGAAACTTCTTTATGATGTGTGCCTTCACCTCACAGAGTTGAACCTTCCTTTTCATGGAGCAGATTGGAAAGAGTCTCTTTGCAGCATCTGCAAGTGCATATTTGGAGCCCATTCAGGCCTTCGTTGGAAACGGGAATATCTTCCCATAAAAACTAAACAGAAGCGTTCTGTGAAACTGCTTTGTGTAGTATGAATCCAACTCACAGAGTTCAACACTTCTTTTCAAAGAGCAGTTTTGAAACACTCTTTTTGTAGAATCTGCAAGGGTTCATTTGGAGCGCTTTGAGGCCTATGGTGGAAAAGGAAATATCTTCACTTGTAAACCAGGCAGAAGCATTCTCAGAAACCTCTTTATGATGTGGGCATTCAACTCGGAGAGAGAAGCCTTCCTTTTGATAGAGCAGTTTTGAAACTCTGTTTTTGCAGCATCTGCAAGTGGATATTTGGAGCCCCTTCAGGCCTTCGTTGGAAACGGGAATATCTTCCCATAAAAACTAAACAGAAGCGTTCTGTGAAACTGCTTTGTGTAGTATGAATCCAACTCACAGAGTTGAACACTTCTTTTCAAAGAGCAGTTTTGAAACACTCTTTTTGTAGAATCTGCAAGTGTTCATTTGGAGCGCTTTGAGGCCTATGATGGAAAAGGAAATATCTTCACATAAAACCTAGACAGAAGCATTCTTTGAAACTTTTTTATGACGTGTGCCTTCAACTCACATAGTTGAACCTTCCTTTTCATGGAGCAGTTTGGAAAGAGTCTTTTTGCAGCATCTGCAAGTGGATATTTGGAGCCATTTCAGGCGTTCGTTGGAAACGGGAATATCTTCCCATAAAAACTAAACAGAAGCGTTCTGTGAAACTGCTTTGTGTAGTATGAATCAAACTCACAGAATTGAACACTTCTTTTCAAAGAGCAGTTTTGAAACACTCTTTTTGTAGAATCTGCAAGTGTTCATTTGGAGCGCTTTGAGGCCTATGGTGGAAAAGGAAACATCTTCACTTGTAAACCAGGCAGAAGCATTCTCAGAAACCTCTTTATGATGTGTGCATTCAACTAGGAGAGAGAAGCCTTCCTTTTGATAGAGCAGTTTTGAAACTCTGTTTTTGCAGCATCTGCAAGTGGATATTTGGAGCCCCTTCAGGCCTTCGTTGGAAACGGGAATATCTTCCCATAAAAACTAAACAGAAGCGTTCTGTGAAACTGCTTTGTGTAGTATGAATCCAACTCACAGAGTTGAACACTTCTTTTCAAAGAGCAGTTTTGAAACACTCTTTTTGTAGAATCTGCAAGTTTTCATTTGGAGTGCTTTGAGGCCTATGGTGGAAAAGGAAATATCTTCACATAAAACCTAGACAGAAGCATTCTTTGAAACTTCTTTATGATGTGTGCATTCAACTCACAGAGTTGAACCTTCCTTTTCATGGAGAGGTTTGGAAAGAGTCTTTTTGCAGCATCTGCAAGTGGATATTTGGAGCTCTTTCAGGCCTTCGTTAGAAACGGGAATATCTTCCCATAAAAACTGGACAGAAGCATTCTCACAAACTGCTTTGTGATGTGTGTGTTTAACTCACATAGTTGAACCTTTCCTTTGCTAGAGCAGTTATGAAACACTCTTTTTGTAGAATCTGCAAGTGTTCATTTGGAGCGCTTTGAGGCCTATGGTGGAAAAGAAAATATCTTCACTTGTAAACCAGGCAGAAGCATTCTCAGAAACCTCTTTATGATGTGTGCATTCAACTCGGAGAGAGAAGCCTTCCTTTTGATAGAGCAGTTTTGAAACTCTGTTTTTGCAGCATCTGCAAGTGGATATTTGGAGCCACTTCAGGCCTTTGTTGGAAACGGGAATATCTTCCCATAAAAACTAAACAGAAGCGTTCTGTGAAACTGCTTTGTGTAGTATGAATCCAACTCACAGAGTTGAACACTTCTTTTCAAAGAGCAGTTTTGAAACACTCTTTTTGTAGAATCTGCAAGTGTTCATTTGGAGCGCTTTGAGGCCTATGGTGGAAAAGGAAACATCTTCACTTGTAAACCAGGCAGAAGCATTCTTTGAAACTTCTTTATGATGTGTGCCTTCACCTCACAGAGTTGAACCTTCCTTTTCATGGAGCAGTTTGGAAAGAGTCTCTTTGCAGCATCTGCAAGTGGATATTTGGAGCCCTTTCAGGCCTTCGTTGGAAACGGGAATATCTTCCCATAAAAACTAAACAGAAGCGTTCTGTGAAACTGCTTTGTGTAGTATGAATCCAACTCACAGAGTTGAACACTTCTTTTGAAAGAGTAGTTTGGAGACACTCTTTTTGTAGAATCTGCAAGTGTTCATTTGGAGTGCTTTGAGGCCTGTGGTTGAAAAGGAAATATCTTCACATAAAACCTAGACAGAAGCATTCTTTGAAACTTCTTTATGATGTGTGCATTCAACTCACAGAGTTGAACCTTCCTTTTCATGGAGAGGTTTGGAAAGAGTCTTTTTGCAGCATCTGCAAGTGGATATTTGGAGCTCTTTCAGGCCTTCGTTAGAAACGGGAATATCTTCCCATAAAAACTGGACAGAAGCATTCTCACAAACTGCTTTGTGATGTGTGTGTTTAACTCACATAGTTGAACCTTTCCTTTGCTAGAGCAGTTTTGAAACACTCTTTTTGTAGAATCTGCAAGTGTTCATTTGGAGCGCTTTGAGGCCTATGGTGGAAAAGGAAATATCTTCACTTGTAAACCAGGCAGAAGCATTCTCAGAAACCTCTTTATGATGTGTGCATTCAACTCGGAGAGAGAAGCCTTCCTTTTGATAGAGCAGTTTTGAAACTCTGTTTTTGCAGCATCTGCAAGTGGATATTTGGAGCCCCTTCAGGCCTTCGTTGGAAACGGGAATATCTTCCCATAAAAACTAAACAGAAGCGTTCTGTGAAACTGCTTTGTGTAGTATGAATCCAACTCACAGAGTTGAACACTTCTTTTCAAAGAGCAGTTTTGAAACACTCTTTTTGTAGAATCTGCAAGTGTTCATTTGGAGCGTTTTGAGGCCTATGGTGGAAAAGGAAATATCTTCACATAAAACCTAGACAGAAGCATTCTTTGAAACTTCTTTATGATATGTGCCTTCACCTCACAGAGTTGAACCTTCCTTTTCATGGAGCAGTTTGGAAAGAGTCTCTTTGCAGCATCTGCAAGTGGATATTTGGAGCCGTTTCAGGCCTTCGTTGGAAACGGGAATATCTTCCCATAAAAACTAAACAGAAGCGTTCTGTGAAACTGCTTTGTGTACTATGAATCCAACTCACAGAGTTGAACACTTCTTTTGAAAGAGCAGTTTTGAAACACTCTTTTTGTAGAATCTGCAAGTGTTCATTTGGAGCGCTTTGAGGCCTATGGTGGAAAAGGAAACATCTACACTTGTAAACCAGGCAGAAGCATTCTCAGAAACCTCTTTATGATG
The DNA here is from genome assembly GCF_028885625.2 of Pongo pygmaeus. NCBI lineage: Eukaryota > Metazoa > Chordata > Mammalia > Primates > Hominidae > Pongo > Pongo pygmaeus. The sequence goes on from NC_072393.2 coordinate 31,135,989, forward strand.
TGGGCATTCAACTCGGAGAGAGAAGCCTTCCTTTTGATAGAGCAGTTTTGAAACTCTGTTTTTGCAGCATCTGCAAGTGGATATTTGGAGCCCCTTCAGGCCTTCGTTTGAAACGGGAATATCTTCCCATAAAAACTAAACAGAAGCGTTCTGTGAAACTGCTTTGTGTAGTATGAATCCAACTCACAGAGTTGAACACTTCTTTTCAAAGAGCAGTTTTGAAACACTCTTTTTGTAGAATCTGCAAGTGTTCATTTGGAGCGCTTTGAGGCCTATGGTGGAAAAGGAAACATCTTCACTTGTAAACCAGGCAGAAGCATTCTCAGAAACCTCTTTATGATGTGTGCATTCAACTCGGAGAGAGAAGCCTTCCTTTTGATAGAGCAGTTTTGAAACTCTGTTTTTGCAGCATCTGCAAGTGGATATTTGGAGCCCCTTCAGGCCTTCGTTGGAAACGGGAATATCTTCCCATAAAAACTAAACAGAAGCGTTCTGTGAAACTGCTTTGTGTAGTATGAATCCAACTCACAGAGTTGAACACTTCTTTTCAAAGAGCAGTTTTGAAACACTCTCTTTGTAGAATCTGCAAGTGTTCATTTGGAGCGCTTTGAGGCCTATGGTGGAAAAGGAAATATCTTCACATAAAACCTAGACAGAAGCATTCTTTGAAACTTTTTTATGATGTGTGCCTTCAACTCACAGGGTTGAACCTTCCTTTTCATGGAGCAGTTTGGAAAGAGTCTTTTTGCAGCATCTGCAAGTGGATATTTGGAGCCCTTTCAGGCCTTCGTTGGAAACGGGAATATCTTCCCATAAAAACTAAACAGAAGCGTTCTGTGAAACTGCTTTGTGTAGTATGAATCCAACTCACAGAGTTGAACACTTCTTTTGAAAGAGCAGTTTTGAAACACTCTTTTTGTAGAATCTGCAAGTTTTCATTTGGAGTGCTTTGAGGCCTATGGTGGAAAAGGAAATATCTTCACAGAAAACCTAGACAGAAGCATTCTTTGAAACTTCTTTATGATGTGTGCATTCAACTCACAGAGTTGAACCTTCCTTTTCATGGAGAGGTTTGGAAAGAGTCTTTTTGCAGCATCTGCAAGTGGATATTTGGAGCTCTTTCAGGTCTTCGTTAGAAACGGGAATATCTTCCCATAAAAACTGGACAGAAGCATTCTCACAAACTGCTTTGTGATGTGTGTGTTCAACTCACATAGTTGAACCTTTCCTTTGCTAGAGCAGTTTTGAAACACTCTTTTTGTAGAATCTGCAAGTGTTCATTTGGAGCGCTTTGAGGCCTATGGTGGAAAAGGAAATATCTTCACTTGTAAACCAGGCAGAAGCATTCTCAGAAACCTCTTTATGATGTGTGCATTCAACTCGGAGAGAGAAGCCTTCCTTTTGATAGAGCAGTTTTGAAACTCTGTTTTTGCAGCATCTGCAAGTGGATATTTGGAGCCCCTTCAGGCCTTCGTTGGAAACGGGAATATCTTCCCATAAAAACTAAACAGAAGCGTTCTGTGAAACTGCTTTGTGTAGTATGAATCCAACTCACAGGGTTCAACACTTCTTTTCAAAGAGCAGTTTTGAAACACTCTTTTTGTAGAATCTGCAAGTGTTCATTTGGAGCGTTTTGAGGCCTATGGTGGAAAAGGAAATATCTTCACATAAAACCTAGACAGAAGCATTCTTTGAAACTTCTTTATGATATGTGCTTTCACCTCACAGAGTTGAACCTTCCTTTTCATGGAGCAGTTTGGAAAGAGTCTCTTTGCAGCATCTGCAAGTGGATATTTTGAGCCGTTTCAGGCCTTCGTTGGAAACGGGAATATCTTCCCATAAAAACTAAACAGAAGCGTTCTGTGAAACTGCTTTGTGTACTATGAATCCAACTCACAGAGTTGAACACTTCTTTTGAAAGAGCAGTTTTGAAACACTCTTTTTGTAGAATCTGCAAGTGTTCATTTGGAGCGCTTTGAGGCCTATGGTGGAAAAGGAAACATCTTCACTTGTAAACCAGGCAGAAGCATTCTCAGAAACCTCTTTATGATGTGTGCATTCAACTCGGAGAGAGAAGCCTTCCTTTTGATAGAGCAGTTTTGAAACTCTGTTTTTGCAGCATCTGCAAGTGGATATTTGGAGCCCCTTCAAGCCTTCGTTGGAAACGGGAATATCTTCCCATAAAAACTAAACAGAAGCGTTCTGTGAAACTGCTTTGTGTAGTATGAATCCAACTCACAGAGTTGAACACTTCTTTTCAAAGAGCAGTTTTGAAACACTCTTTTTGTAGAATCTGCAAGTGTTCATTTGGAGCGTTTTGAGGCCTATGGTGGAAAAGGAAATATCTTCACATAAAACCTAGACAGAAGCATTCTTTGAAACTTCTTTATGATGTGTGCCTTCACCTCACAGAGTTGAACCTTCCTTTTCATGGAGCAGTTTGGAAAGAGTCTCTTTGCAGCATCTGCAAGTGGATATTTGGAGCCCTTTCAGGCCTTCGTTGGAAACGGGAATATCTTCCCATAAAAACTAAACAGAAGCGTTCTGTGAAACTGCTTTGTGTAGTATGAATCCAACTCACAGAGTTGAACACTTCTTTTGAAAGAGCAGTTTTGAAACACTCTTTTTGTAGAATCTGCAAGTGTTCATTTGGAGCGCTTTGAGGCCTATGGTGGAAAAGGAAATATCTTCACTTGTAAACCAGGCAGAAGCATTCTCAGAAACCTCTTTATGATGTGTGCATTCAACTCGGAGAGAGAAGCCTTCCTTTTGATAGAGCTGTTTTGAAACTCTGTTTTTGCAGCATCTGCAAGTGGATATTTGGAGCCCCTTCAGGCCTTCGTTGGAAACGGGAATATCTTCCCATAAAAACTAAACAGAAGCGTTCTGTGAAACTGCTTTGTGTAGTATGAATCCAACTCACAGAGTTGAACACTTCTTTTCAAAGAGCAGTTTTGAAACACTCTTTTTGTAGAATCTGCCAGGGTTCATTTGGAGCGTTTTGAGGCCTATGGTGGAAAAGGAAATATCTTCACATAAAACCTAGACAGAAGCATTCTTTGAAACTTCTTTATGATGTGTGCCTTCACCTCACAGAGATGAACCTTCCTTTTCATGGAGCAGTTTGGAAAGAGTCTCTTTGCAGCATCTGCAAGTGGATATTTGGAGCCCTTTCAGGCCTTCGTTGGAAACGGGAATATCTTCCCATAAAAATTAAACAGATACGTTCTGTGAAACTGCTTTGTGTAGTATGAATCCAACTCACAGAGTTCAACACTTCTTTTCAAAGAGCAGTTTTGAAACACTCTCTTTGTAGAATCTGCAAGTGTTCAATTGGAACGCTTTGAGGCCTATGGTGGAAAAGGAAATATCTTCACTTGTAAACCAGGCAGAAGCATTCTCAGAAACCTCTTTAGGATGTGTGCATTCAACTCGGAGAGAGAATCCTTCCTTTTGATAGAGCAGTTTTGAAACTCTGTTTTTGCAGCATCTGCAAGTGGATATTTGGAGCCCCTTCAGTCCTTAGTTGGAAACGGGAATATCTTCCCATAAAAACTAAACAGAAGCGTTCTGTGAAACTGCTTTGTGTAGTATGAATCCAACTCACAGAGTTGAACACTTCTTTTCAAAGAGCAGTTTTGAAACACTCTTTTTGTAGAATCTGCAAGTGTTCATTTGGAGCGCTTTGAGGCCTATGGTGGAAAAGGAAATATCTTCACTTGTAAACCAGGCAGAAGCATTCTCAGAAACCTCTTTATGATGTGTGCATTCAACTCGGAGAGAGAAGCCTTCCTTTTGATAGAGCAGTTTTGAAACTCTGTTTTTGCAGCATCTGCAAGTGGATATTTGGAGCCCCTTCAGGCCTTCGTTAGAAACGGGAATATCTTCCCATAAAAACTAAACAGAAGCGTTCTGTGAAACTGCTTTGTGTAGTATGGATCCAACTCACAGGGTTCAACACTTCTTTTCAAAGAGCAGTTTTGAAACACTCTTTTTGTAGAATCTGCAAGTGTTCATTTGGAGCGTTTTGAGGCCTATGGTGGAAAAGGAAATATCTTCACATAAAACCTAGACAGAAGCATTCTTTGAAACTTCTTTATGATGTGTGCCTTCACCTCACAGAGTTGAACCTTCCTTTTCATGGAGCAGATTGGAAAGAGTCTCTTTGCAGCATCTGCAAGTGCATATTTGGAGCCCATTCAGGCCTTCGTTGGAAACGGGAATATCTTCCCATAAAAACTAAACAGAAGCGTTCTGTGAAACTGCTTTGTGTAGTATGAATCCAACTCACAGAGTTCAACACTTCTTTTCAAAGAGCAGTTTTGAAACACTCTTTTTGTAGAAACTGCAAGTGTTCATTTGGAGCGCTTTGAGGCCTATGGTGGAAAAGGAAATATCTTCACTTGTAAACCAGGCAGAAGCATTCTCAGAAACCTCTTTATGATGTGGGCATTCAACTCGGAGAGAGAAGCCTTCCTTTTGATAGAGCAGTTTTGAAACTCTGTTTTTGCAGCATCTGCAAGTGGATATTTGGAGCCCCTTCAGGCCTTCGTTTGAAACGGGAATATCTTCCCATAAAAACTAAACAGAAGCGTTCTGTGAAACTGCTTTGTGTAGTATGAATCCAACTCACAGAGTTGAACACTTCTTTTCAAAGAGCAGTTTTGAAACACTCTTTTTGTAGAATCTGCAAGTGTTCATTTGGAGCGCTTTGAGGCCTATGGTGGAAAAGGAAACATCTTCACTTGTAAACCAGGCAGAAGCATTCTCAGAAACCTCTTTATGATGTGTGCATTCAACTCGGAGAGAGAAGCCTTCCTTTTGATAGAGCAGTTTTGAAACTCTGTTTTTGCAGCATCTGCAAGTGGATATTTGGAGCCCCTTCAGGCCTTCGTTGGAAACGGGAATATCTTCCCATAAAAACTAAACAGAAGCGTTCTGTGAAACTGCTTTGTGTAGTATGAATCCAACTCACAGAGTTGAACACTTCTTTTCAAAGAGCAGTTTTGAAACACTCTCTTTGTAGAATCTGCAAGTGTTCATTTGGAGCGCTTTGAGGCCTATGGTGGAAAAGGAAATATCTTCACATAAAACCTAGACAGAAGCATTCTTTGAAACTTTTTTATGATGTGTGCCTTCAACTCACAGAGTTGAACCTTCCTTTTCATGGAGCAGTTTGGAAAGAGTCTTTTTGCAGCATCTGCAAGTGGATATTTGGAGCCCTTTCAGGCGTTCGTTGGAAACGGGAATATCTTCCCATAAAAACTAAACAGAAGCGTTCTGTGAAACTGCTTTGTGTAGTATGAATCCAACTCACAGAGTTGAACACTTCTTTTGAAAGAGCAGTTTTGAAACACTCTTTTTGTAGAATCTGCAAGTTTTCATTTGGAGTGCTTTGAGGCCTATGGTGGAAAAGGAAATATCTTCACAGAAAACCTAGACAGAAGCATTCTTTGAAACTTCTTTATGATGTGTGCATTCAACTCACAGAGTTGAACCTTCCTTTTCATGGAGAGGTTTGGAAAGAGTCTTTTTGCAGCATCTGCAAGTGGATATTTGGAGCTCTTTCAGGTCTTCGTTAGAAACGGGAATATCTTCCCATAAAAACTGGACAGAAGCATTCTCACAAACTGCTTTGTGATGTGTGTGTTTAACTCACATAGTTGAACCTTTCCTTTGCTAGAGCAGTTTTGAAACACTCTTTTTGTAGAATCTGCAAGTGTTCATTTGGAGCGCTTTGAGGCCTATGGTGGAAAAGGAAATATCTTCACTTGTAAACCAGGCAGAAGCATTCTCAGAAACCTCTTTATGATGTGTGCATTCAACTCGGAGAGAGAAGCCTTCCTTTTGATAGAGCAGTTTTGAAACTCTGTTTTTGCAGCATCTGCAAGTGGATATTTGGAGCCCCTTCAAGCCTTCGTTGGAAACGGGAATATCTTCCCATAAAAACTAAACAGAAGCGTTCTGTGAAACTGCTTTGTGTAGTATGAATCCAACTCACAGAGTTGAACACTTCTTTTCAAAGAGCAGTTTTGAAACACTCTTTTTGTAGAATCTGCAAGTGTTCATTTGGAGCGTTTTGAGGCCTATGGTGGAAAAGGAAATATCTTCACATAAAACCTAGACAGAAGCATTGTTTGAAACTTCTTTATGATGTGTGCCTTCACCTCACAGAGTTGAACCTTCCTTTTCATGGAGCAGTTTGGAAAGAGTCTCTTTGCAGCATCTGCAAGTGGATATTTGGAGCCCTTTCAGGCCTTCGTTGGAAACGGGAATATCTTCCCATAAAAACTAAACAGAAGCGTTCTGTGAAACTGCTTTGTGTAGTATGAATCCAACTCACAGAGTTGAACACTTCTTTTCAAAGAGCAGTTTTGAAACACTCTTTTTGTAGAATCTGCAAGTGTTCATTTGGAGCGTTTTGAGGCCTATGGTGGAAAAGGAAATATGTTCACATAAAACCTAGACAGAAGCATTCTTTGAAACTTCTTTATGATATGTGCCTTCACCTCACAGAGTTGAACCTTCCTTTTCTGGAGCAGTTTGGAAAGAATCTCTTTGCAGCATCTGCAAGTGGATATTTTGAGCCCCTTCAGGCCTTCGTTGGAAACGGGAATATCTTCCCATAAAAACTAAACAGAAGCGTTCTGTGAAACTGCTTTGTGTAGTATGAATCCAACTCACAGAGTTGAACACTTCTTTTCAAAGAGCAGTTTTGAAACACTCTTTTTGTAGAATCTGCAAGTGTTCATTTGGAGCGCTTTGAGGCCTATGGTGGAAAAGGAAACATCTTCACTTGTAAACCAGGCAGAAGCATTCTCAGAAACCTCTTTATGATGTGTGCATTCAACTCGGAGAGAGAAGCCTTCCTTTTGATAGAGCAGTTTTGAAACTCTGTTTTTGCAGCATCTGCAAGTGGATATTTGGAGCCCCTTCAGGCCTTCGTTGGAAACGGGAATATCTTCCCATAAAAACTAAACAGAAGCGTTCTGTGAAACTGCTTTGTGTAGTATGAATCCAACTCACAGAGTTGAACACTTCTTTTCAAAGAGCAGTTTTGAAACACTCTCTTTGTAGAATCTGCAAGTGTTCATTTGGAGCGCTTTGAGGCCTATGGTGGAAAAGGAAATATCTTCACATAAAACCTAGACAGAAGCATTCTTTGAAACTTTTTTATGATGTGTGCCTTCAACTCACAGAGTTGAACCTTCCTTTTCATGGAGCAGTTTGGAAAGAGTCTTTTTGCAGCATCTGCAAGTGGATATTTGGAGCCCTTTCAGGCCTTCGTTGGAAACGGGAATATCTTCCCATAAAAACTAAACAGAAGCGTTCTGTGAAACTGCTTTGTGTAGTATGAATCCAACTCACAGAGTTGAACACTTCTTTTGAAAGAGCAGTTTTGAAACACTCTTTTTGTAGAATCTGCAAGTTTTCATTTGGAGTGCTTTGAGGCCTATGGTGGAAAAGGAAATATCTTCACAGAAAACCTAGACAGAAGCATTCTTTGAAACTTCTTTATGATGTGTGCATTCAACTCACAGAGTTGAACCTTCCTTTTCATGGAGAGGTTTGGAAAGAGTCTTTTTGCAGCATCTGCAAGTGGATATTTGGAGCTCTTTCAGGTCTTCGTTAGAAACGGGAATATCTTCCCATAAAAACTGGACAGAAGCATTCTCACAAACTGCTTTGTGATGTGTGTGTTTAACTCACATAGTTGAACCTTTCCTTTGCTAGAGCAGTTTTGAAACACTCTTTTTGTAGAATCTGCAAGTGTTCATTTGGAGCGCTTTGAGGCCTATGGTGGAAAAGGAAATATCTTCACTTGTAAACCAGGCAGAAGCATTCTCAGAAACCTCTTTATGATGTGTGCATTCAACTCGGAGAGAGAAGCCTTCCTTTTGATAGAGCAGTTTTGAAACTCTGTTTTTGCAGCATCTGCAAGTGGATATTTGGAGCCCCTTCAGGCCTTCGTTGGAAACGGGAATATCTTCCCATAAAAACTAAACAGAAGCGTTCTGTGAAACTGCTTTGTGTAGTATGAATCCAACTCACAGAGTTGAACACTTCTTTTCAAAGAGCAGTTTTGAAACACTCTTTTTGTAGAATCTGCAAGTGTTCATTTGGAGCGTTTTGAGGCCTATGGTGGAAAAGGAAATATCTTCACATAAAACCTAGACAGAAGCATTCTTTGAAACTTCTTTATGATATGTGCCTTCACCTCACAGAGTTGAACCTTCCTTTTCATGGAGCAGTTTGGAAAGAGTCTCTTTGCAGCATCTGCAAGTGGATATTTGGAGCCGTTTCAGGCCTTCGTTGGAAACGGGAATATCTTCCCATAAAAACTAAACAGAAGCGTTCTGTGAAACTGCTTTGTGTACTATGAATCCAACTCACAGAGTTGAACACTTCTTTTGAAAGAGCAGTTTTGAAACACTCTTTTTGTAGAATCTGCAAGTGTTCATTTGGAGCGCTTTGAGGCCTATGGTGGAAAAGGAAGCATCTTCACTTGTAAACCAGGCAGAAGCATTCTCAGAAACCTCTTTATGATGTGTGCATTCAACTCGGAGAGAGAAGCCTTCCTTTTGATAGAGCAGTTTTGAAACTCTGTTTTTGCAGCATCTGCAAGTGGATATTTGGAGCCCCTTCAAGCCTTCGTTGGAAACGGGAATATCTTCCCATAAAAACTAAACAGAAGCGTTCTGTGAAACTGCTTTGTGTAGTATGAATCCAACTCACAGAGTTGAACACTTCTTTTCAAAGAGCAGTTTTGAAACACTCTTTTTGTAGAATCTGCAAGTGTTCATTTGGAGCGTTTTGAGGCCTATGGTGGAAAAGGAAATATCTTCACATAAAACCTAGACAGAAGCATTCTTTGAAACTTCTTTATGATGTGTGCCTTCACCTCACAGAGTTGAACCTTCCTTTTCATGGAGCAGTTTGGAAAGAGTCTCTTTGCAGCATCTGCAAGTGGATATTTGGAGCCCTTTCAGGCCTTCGTTGGAAACGGGAATATCTTCCCATAAAAACTAAACAGAAGCGTTCTGTGAAACTGCTTTGTGTAGTATGAATCCAACTCACAGAGTTCAACACTTCTTTTGAAAGAGCAGTTTTGAAACACTCTTTTTGTAGAATCTGCAAGTGTTCATTTGGAGCGCTTTGAGGACTATGGTGGAAAAGGAAATATCTTCACTTGTAAACCAAGCAGAAGCATTCTCAGAAACCTCTTTATGATGTGTGCATTCAACTCGGAGAGAGAAGCCTTCCTTTTGATAGAGCTGTTTTGAAACTCTGTTTTTGCAGCATCTGCAAGTGGATATTTGGAGCCCCTTCAGGCCTTCGTTGGAAATGGGAATATCTTCCCATAAAAACTAAACAGAAGCGTTCTGTGAAACTGCTTTGTGTAGTATGAATCCAACTCACAGAGTTGAACACTTCTTTTCAAAGAGCAGTTTTGAAACACTCTTTTTGTAGAATCTGCCAGGGTTCATTTGGAGCGTTTTGAGGCCTATGGTGGAAAAGGAAATATCTTCACATAAAACCTAGACAGAAGCATTCTTTGAAACTTCTTTATGATGTGTGCCTTCACCTCACAGAGATGAACCTTCCTTTTCATGGAGCAGTTTGGAAAGAGTCTCTTTGCAGCATCTGCAAGTGGATATTTGGAGCCCTTTCAGGCCTTCGTTGGAAACGGGAATATCTTCCCATAAAAATTAAACAGATGCGTTCTGTGAAACTGCTTTGTGTAGTATGAATCCAACTCACAGAGTTCAACACTTCTTTTCCAAGAGCAGTTTTGAAACACTCTCTTTGTAGAATCTGCAAGTGTTCAATTGGAACGCTTTGAGGCCTATGGTGGAAAAGGAAATATCTTCACTTGTAAACCAGGCAGAAGCATTCTCAGAAACCTCTTTAGGATGTGTGCATTCAACTCGGAGAGAGAATCCTTCCTTTTGATAGAGCAGTTTTGAAACTCTGTTTTTGCAGCATCTGCAAGTGGATATTTGGAGCCCCTTCAGTCCTTAGTTGGAAACGGGAATATCTTCCCATAAAAACTAAACAGAAGCGTTCTGTGAAACTGCTTTGTGTAGTATGAATCCAACTCACAGAGTTGAACACTTCTTTTCAAAGAGCAGTTTTGAAACACTCTTTTTGTAGAATCTGCAAGTTTTCATTTGGAGCGTTTTGAGGCCTATGGTGGAAAAGGAAATATCTTCACATAAAACCTAGACAGAAGCATTCTTTGAAACTTCTTTATGATGTGTGCCTTCACCTCACAGAGTTGAACCTTCCTTTTCATGGAGCAGTTTGGAAAGAGTCTCTTTGCAGCATCTGCAAGTGGATATTTGGAGCCCTTTCAGGCCTTCGTTGGAAACGGGAATATCTTCCCATAAAAATTAAACAGAAGTGTTCTGTGAAACTGCTTTGTGTAGTATGAATCCAACTCACAGAGTTCAACACTTCTTTTCAAAGAGCAGTTTTGAAACACTCTCTTTGTAGAATCTGCAAGTGTTCATTTGGAGCGCTTTGAGGCCTATGGTGGAAAAGGAAACATCTTCACTTGTAAACCAGGCAGAAGCATTCTCAGAAACCTCTTTATGATGTGTGCATTCAACTCGGAGAGAGAAGCCTTCCTTTTGATAGAGCAGTTTTGAAACTCTGTTTTTGCAGCATCTGCAAGTGGATATTTGGAGCCCCTTCAGGCCTTCGTTGGAAACGGGAATATCTTCCCATAAAAACTAAACAGAAGCGTTCTGTGAAACTGCTTTGTGTAGTATGAATCCAACTCACAGAGTTGAACACTTCTTTTCAAAGAGCAGTTTTGAAACACTCTTTTTGTAGAATCTGCAAGTGTTCATTTGGAGCGCTTTGAGGCCTATGGTGGAAAAGGAAATATCTTCACTTGTAAACCAGGCAGAAGCATTCTCAGAAACCTCTTTATGATGTGTGCATTCAACTCGGAGAGAGAAGCCTTCCTTTTGATAGAGCAGTTTTGAAACTCTGTTTTTGCAGCATCTGCAAGTGGATATTTGGAGCCCCTTCAGGCCTTCGTTGGAAACGGGAATATCTTCCCATAAAAACTAAACAGAAGCGTTCTGTGAAACTGCTTTGTGTAGTATGAATCCAACTCACAGAGTTGAACACTTCTTTTCAAAGAGCAGTTTTGAAACACTCTTTTTGTAGAATCTGCAAGTGTTCATTTGGAGCGCTTTGAGGCCTATGGTGGAAAAGGAAACATCTTCACTTGTAAACCAGGCAGAAGCATTCTCAGAAACCTCTTTATGATGTGTGCATTCAACTCGGAGAGAGAAGCCTTCCTTTTGATAGAGCCGTTTTGAAACTCTGTTTTTGCAGCATCTGCAAGTGGATATTTGGAGCCCCTTCAGGCCTTCGTTGGAAACGAGAATATCTTCCCATAAAAACTAAACAGAAGCGTTCTGTGAAACTGCTTTGTGTAGTATGAATCCAACTCACAGAGTTGAACACTTCTTTTCAAAGAGCAGTTTTGAAACAGTCTCTTTGTAGAATCTGCAAGTGTTCATTTGGAGCGCTTTGAGGCCTATGGTGGAAAAGGAAATATCTTCACATAAAACCTAGACAGAAGCATTCTTTGAAACTTTTTTATGATGTGTGCCTTCAACTCACAGAGTTGAACCTTCCTTTTCATGGAGCAGTTTGGAAAGAGTCTTTTTGCAGCATCTGCAAGTGGATATTTGGAGCCCTTTCAGGCCTTCGTTGGAAACGGGAATATCTTCCATAAAAACTAAACAGAAGCGTTCTGTGAAACTGCTTTGTGTAGTATGAATCCAACTCACAGAGTTGAACACTTCTTTTGAAAGAGCAGTTTCGAAACACTCTTTTTGTAGAATCTGCAAGTGTTCATTTGGAGCGTTTTGAGGCCTATTGTGGAAAAGGAAATATCTTCACTTCTAAACCAGGCAGAAGCATTCTCAGAAACCTCTTTATGATGTGTGCATTCAACTCGGAGAGAGAAGCCTTCCTTTTGATAGAGCAGTTTTGAAACTCTGTTTTTGCAGCATCTGCAAGTGGATACTTGGAGCCCCTTTAGGCCTTCGTTGGAAACGGGAATATCTTCCCATAAAAAATAAGCACAAGCGTTCTGTGAAACTGCTTTGTGTAGTATGAATCCAACTCACAGAGTTGAACTCTTCTTTTCAAAGAGCAGTTTTGAAACACTCTCTTTGTAGAATCTGCAAGTGTTCATTTGGAGCGCTTTGAGGCCTATGGTGGAAAAGGAAATATCTTCACATAAAACCTAGACAGAAGCATTCTTTGAAACTTTTTTATGATGTGTGCCTTCAACTCACAGAGTTGAACCTTCCTTTTCATGGAGCAGATTGGAAAGAGTCTTTTTGCAGCATCTGCAAGTGGATATTTGGAGCCATTTCGGGCTTTCGTTGGAAACGGGAATATCTTCCCATAAAAACTAAACAGAAGCGTTCTGTGAAACTGCTTTGTGTAGTATGAATCCAACTCACAGAGTGGAACACTTCTATTGAAAGAGCAGTTTTGAAACACTCTTTTTGTAGAATCTGCAAGTTTTCATTTGGAGTGCTTTGAGGCCTATGGTGGAAAAGGAAATATCTTCACATAAAACCTAGACAGAAGCATTCTTTGAAACTTCTTTATGATGTGTGCATTCAACTCACAGAGTTGAACCTTCCTTTTCATGGAGAGGTTTGGAAAGAGTCTTTTTGCAGCATCTGCAAGTGGATATTTGGAGCTCTTTCAGGCCTTCCTTAGAAACGGGAATATCTTCCCATAAAAACTGGACAGAAGCATTCTTACAAACTGCTTTGTGATGTGTGTGTTTAACGCACATAGTTGAACCTTTCCTTTGCTAGAGCAGTTATGAAACACTCTTTTTGTAGGATCTGCAAGTGTTCATTTTGAGCGCTTTGTGGCCTATGGTGGAAAAGGAAATATCTTCACTTGTAAACCAGGCAGAAGCATTCTCAGAAACGTCTTTATGATGTGTGCATTCAACTCGGAGAGAGAAGCCTTCCTTTTGATAGAGCAGTTTTGAAACTCTGTTTTTGCAGCATCTGCAAGTGGATATTTGGAGCCCCTTCAGGCCTTCGTTGGAAACGGGAATATCTTCCCATAAAAACTAAACAGAAGCGTTCTGTGAAACTGCTTTGTGTAGTATGAATCCAACTCACAGAGTTGAACACTTCTTTTCAAAGAGCAGTTTTGAAACACTCTTTTTGTAGAATCTGCAAGTGTTCATTTGGAGCGTTTTGAGGCCTATGGTGGAAAAGGAAATATCTTCACATAAAACCTAGACAGAAGCATTCTTTGAAACTTCTTTATGATATGTGCCTTCACCTCACAGAGTTGAACCTTCCTTTTCATGGAGCAGTTTGGAAAGAGTCTCTTTGCAGCATCTGCAAGTGGATATTTGGAGCCCTTTCAGGCCTTCGTTGGAAACGGGAATATCTTCCCATAAAAACTAAACAGAAGCGTTCTGTGAAACTGCTTTGTGTAGTATGAATCCAACTCACAGTGTTGAACACTTCTTTTGAAAGAGCAGTTTTGAAACACTCTTTTTGTAGAATCTGCAAGTGTTCATTTGGAGCGCTTTGAGGCCTATGGCGGAAAAGCAAATATCTTCACTTGTAAACCAGGCAGAAGCATTCTCAGAAACCTCTTTATGATGTGTGCATTCAACTCGGAGAGAGAAGCCTTCCTTTTGATAGAGCAGTTTTGAAACTCTGTTTTTGCAGCATCTGCAAGTGGATATTTGGAGCCCCTTCAGGCCTTCGTTGGAAACGGGAATATCTTCCCATAAAAACTAAACAGAAGCGTTCTGTGAAACTGCTTTGTGTAGTATGAATCCAACTCACAGAGTTGAACACTTCTTTTCAAAGAGCAGTTTTGAAACACTCTCTTTGTAGAATCTGCAAGTGTTCATTTGGAGCGCTTTGAGGCCTATGGTGGAAAAGGAAATATCTTCACATAAAACCTAGACAGAAGCATTCTTTGAAACTTTTTTATGATGTGTGCCTTCAACTCACAGAGTTGAACCTTCCTTTTCATGGAGCAGTTTGGAAAGAGTCTTTTTGCAGCATCTGCAAGTGGATATTTGGAGCCATTTCAGGCCTTCGTTGGAAACGGGAATATCTCCCCATAAAAACTAAACAGAAGCGTTCTGTGAAACTGCTTTGTGTAGTATGAATCCAACACACAGAGTTGAACACTTCTTTTGAAAGAGCAGTTTTGAAACACTCTTTTTGTAGAATCTGCAAGTGTTCATTTGGAGTGCTTTGAGGCCTATGGTGGAAAAGGAAATATCTTCACATAAAACCTAGACAGAGGCATTCTTTGAAACTTCTTTATGATGTGTGCATTCAACTCACAGAGTTGAACCTTCCTTTTCATGGAGAGGTTTGGAAAGAGTCTTTTTGCAGCATCTGCAAGTGGATATTTGGAGCTCTTTCAGGCCTTCGTTAGAAACGGGAATATCTTCCCATAAAAACTGGACAGAAGCATTCTCAAAAACTGCTTTGTGATGTGTGTGTTTAACTCACATAGTTGAACCTTTCCTTTGCTAGAGCAGTTATGAAACACTCTTTTTGTAGAATCTGCAAGTGTTCATTTGGAGCGCTTTGAGGCCTATGGTGGAAAAGGAAGTATCTTCACTTGTAAACCAGGCAGAAGCATTCTCAGAAACCTCTTTATGATGTGTGCATTCAACTCGGAGAGAGAAGCCTTGCTTTTGATAGAGCAGTTTTGAAACTCTGTTTTTGCAGCATCTGCAAGTGGATATTTGGAGCCCCTTCAGGCCTTCGTTGGAAACGGGAATATCTTCCCATGAAAACTAAACAGAAGCGTTCTGTGAAACTGCTTTGTGTAGTATGAATCCAACTCACAGAGTTGAACACTTCTTTTCAAAGAGCAGTTTTGAAACACTCTTTTTGTAGAATCTGCAAGTGTTCATTTGGAGCGTTTTGAGGCCTATGGTGGAAAAGGAAATATCTTCACATAAAACCTAGACAGAAGCATTCTTTGAAACTTCTTTATGATATGTGCCTTCACCTCACAGAGTTGAACCTTCCTTTTCATGGAGCAGTTTGGAAAGAGTCTCTTTGCAGCATCTGCAAGTGGATATTTGGAGCCCTTTCAGGCCTTCGTTGGAAACGGGAATATCTTCCCATAAAAACTAAACAGAAGCGTTCTGTGAAACTGCTTTGTGTAGTATGAATCCAACTCACAGAGTTGAACACTTCTTTTCAAAGAGCAGTTTTGAAACACTCTTTTTGTAGAATCTGCAAGTGTTCATTTGGAGCGCGTTGAGGCCTATGGTGGAAAAGGAAACATCTTCACTTGTAAACCAGGCAGAAGCATTCTCAGAAACCTCTTTATGATGTGTGCATTCAACTCGGAGAGAGAAGCCTTCCTTTTGATAGAGCAGTTTTGAAACTCTGTTTTTGCAGCATCTGCAAGTGGATATTTGGAGCCCCTTCAGGCCTTCGTTGGAAACGGGAATATCTTCCCATAAAAACTAAACAGAAGCGTTCTGTGAAACTGCTTTGTGTAGTATGAATCCAACTCACAGAGTTGAACACTTCTTTTCAAAGAGCAGTTTTGAAACACTCTCTTTGTAGAATCTGCAAGTGTTCATTTGGAGCGCTTTGAGGCCTATGGTGGAAAAGGAAATATCTTCACATAAAACCTAGACAGAAGCATTCTTTGAAACTTTTTTATGATGTGTGCCTTCAACTCACAGAGTTGAACCTTCCTTTTCATGGAGCAGTTTGGAAAGAGTCTTTTTGCAGCATCTGCAAGTGGATATTTGGAGCCCTTTCAGGCCTTCGTTGGAAACGGGAATATCTTCCCATAAAAACTAAACAGAAGCGTTCTGTGAAACTGCTTTGTGTAGTATGAATCCAACTCACAGAGTTGAACACTTCTTTTCAAAGAGCAGTTTTGAAACACTCTTTTTGTAGAATCTGCAAGTTTTCATTTGGAGTGCTTTGAGGCCTATGGAGGAAAAGGAAATATCTTCACAGAAAACCTAGACAGAAGCATTCTTTGAAACTTCTTTATGATGTGTGCATTCAACTCACAGAGTTGAACCTTCCTTTTCATGGAGAGGTTTGGAAAGAGTCTTTTTGCAGCATCTGCAAGTGGATATTTGGAGCTCTTTCAGGCCTTCGTTAGAAACGGGAATATCTTCCCATAAAAACTGGACAGAAGCATTCTCAAAAACTGCTTTGTGATGTGTGTGTTTAACTCACATAGTTGAACCTTTCCTTTGCTAGAGCAGTTTTGAAACACTCTTTTTGTAGAATCTGCAAGTGTTCATTTGGAGCGCTTTGAGGCCTATGGTGGAAAAGGAAATATCTTCACTTGTAAACCAGGCAGAAGCATTCTCAGAAACCTCTTTATGATGTGTGCATTCAACTCGGAGAGAGAAGCCTTCCTTTTGATAGAGCAGTTTTGAAACTCTGTTTTTGCAGCATCTGCAAGTGGATATTTGGAGCCCCTTCAGGCCTTCGTTGGAAACGGGAATATCTTCCCATAAAAACTAAACAGAAGCGTTCTGTGAAACTGCTTTGTGTAGTATGAATCCAACTCACAGAGTTGAACACTTCTTTTCAAAGAGCAGTTTTGAAACACTCTTTTTGTAGAATCTGCAAGTGTTCATTTGGAGCGCTTTGAGGCCTATGGTGGAAAAGGAAACATCTTCACTTGTAAACCAGGCAGAAGCATTCTCAGAAACCTCTTTATGATGTGTGCATTCAACTCGGAGAGAGAAGCCTTCCTTTTGATAGAGCCGTTTTGAAACTCTGTTTTTGCAGCATCTGCAAGTGGATATTTGGAGCCCCTTCAGGCCTTCGTTGGAAACGAGAATATCTTCCCATAAAAACTAAACAGAAGCGTTCTGTGAAACTGCTTTGTGTAGTATGAATCCAACTCACAGAGTTGAACACTTCTTTTCAAAGAGCAGTTTTGAAACAGTCTCTTTGTAGAATCTGCAAGTGTTCATTTGGAGCGCTTTGAGGCCTATGGTGGAAAAGGAAATATCTTCACATAAAACCTAGACAGAAGCATTCTTTGAAACTTTTTTATGATGTGTGCCTTCAACTCACAGAGTTGAACCTTCCTTTTCATGGAGCAGTTTGGAAAGAGTCTTTTTGCAGCATCTGCAAGTGGATATTTGGAGCCCTTTCAGGCCTTCGTTGGAAACGGGAATATCTTCCATAAAAACTAAACAGAAGCGTTCTGTGAAACTGCTTTGTGCAGTATGAATCCAACTCACAGAGTTGAACACTTCTTTTGAAAGAGCAGTTTCGAAACACTCTTTTTGTAGAATCTGCAAGTGTTCATTTTGAGCGTTTTGAGGCCTATGGTGGAAAAGGAAATATCTTCACTTCTAAACCAGGCAGAAGCATTCTCAGAAACCTCTTTATGATGTGTGCATTCAACTCGGAGAGAGAAGCCTTCCTTTTGATAGAGCAGTTTTGAAACTCTGTTTTTGCAGCATCTGCAAGTGGATACTTGGAGCCCCTTCAGGCCTTCGTTGGAAACGGGAATATCTTCCCATAAAAAATAAGCACAAGCGTTCTGTGAAACTGCTTTGTGTAGTATGAATCCAACTCACAGAGTTGAACACTTCTTTTCAAAGAGCAGTTTTGAAACACTCTCTTTGTAGAATCTGCAAGTGTTCATTTGGAGCGCTTTGAGGCCTATGGTGGAAAAGGAAATATCTTCACATAAAACCTAGACAGAAGCATTCTTTGAAACTTTTTTATGATGTGTGCCTTCAACTCACAGAGTTGAACCTTCCTTTTCATGGAGCAGATTGGAAAGAGTCTTTTTGCAGCATCTGCAAGTGGATATTTGGAGCCATTTCGGGCTTTCGTTGGAAACGGGAATATCTTCCCATAAAAACTAAACAGAAGCGTTCTGTGAAACTGCTTTGTGTAGTATGAATCCAACTCACAGAGTGGAACACTTCTATTGAAAGAGCAGTTTTGAAACACTCTTTTTGTAGAATCTGCAAGTTTTCATTTGGAGTGCTTTGAGGCCTATGGTGGAAAAGGAAATATCTTCACATAAAACCTAGACAGAAGCATTCTTTGAAACTTCTTTATGATGTGTGCATTCAACTCACAGAGTTGAACCTTCCTTTTCATGGAGAGGTTTGGAAAGAGTCTTTTTGCAGCATCTGCAAGTGGATATTTGGAGCTCTTTCAGGCCTTCCTTAGAAACGGGAATATCTTCCCATAAAAACTGGACAGAAGCATTCTTACAAACTGCTTTGTGATGTGTGTGTTTAACGCACATAGTTGAACCTTTCCTTTGCTAGAGCAGTTATGAAACACTCTTTTTGTAGGATCTGCAAGTGTTCATTTTGAGCGCTTTGTGGCCTATGGTGGAAAAGGAAATATCTTCACTTGTAAACCAGGCAGAAGCATTCTCAGAAACGTCTTTATGATGTGTGCATTCAACTCGGAGAGAGAAGCCTTCCTTTTGATAGAGCAGTTTTGAAACTCTGTTTTTGCAGCATCTGCAAGTGGATATTTGGAGCCCCTTCAGGCCTTCGTTGGAAACGGGAATATCTTCCCATAAAAACTAAACAGAAGCGTTCTGTGAAACTGCTTTGTGTAGTATGAATCCAACTCACAGAGTTGAACACTTCTTTTCAAAGAGCAGTTTTGAAACACTCTTTTTGTAGAATCTGCAAGTGTTCATTTGGAGCGTTTTGAGGCCTATGGTGGAAAAGGAAATATCTTCACATAAAACCTAGACAGAAGCATTCTTTGAAACTTCTTTATGATATGTGCCTTCACCTCACAGAGTTGAACCTTCCTTTTCATGGAGCAGTTTGGAAAGAGTCTCTTTGCAGCATCTGCAAGTGGATATTTGGAGCCCTTTCAGGCCTTCGTTGGAAACGGGAATATCTTCCCATAAAAACTAAACAGAAGCGTTCTGTGAAACTGCTTTGTGTAGTATGAATCCAACTCACAGTGTTGAACACTTCTTTTGAAAGAGCAGTTTTGAAACACTCTTTTTGTAGAATCTGCAAGTGTTCATTTGGAGCGCTTTGAGGCCTATGGCGGAAAAGCAAATATCTTCACTTGTAAACCAGGCAGAAGCATTCTCAGAAACCTCTTTATGATGTGTGCATTCAACTCGGAGAGAGAAGCCTTCCTTTTGATAGAGCAGTTTTGAAACTCTGTTTTTGCAGCATCTGCAAGTGGATATTTGGAGCCCCTTCAGGCCTTCGTTGGAAACGGGAATATCTTCCCATAAAAACTAAACAGAAGCGTTCTGTGAAACTGCTTTGTGTAGTATGAATCCAACTCACAGAGTTGAACACTTCTTTTCAAAGAGCAGTTTTGAAACACTCTCTTTGTAGAATCTGCAAGTGTTCATTTGGAGCGCTTTGAGGCCTATGGTGGAAAAGGAAATATCTTCACATAAAACCTAGACAGAAGCATTCTTTGAAACTTTTTTATGATGTGTGCCTTCAACTCACAGAGTTGAACCTTCCTTTTCATGGAGCAGTTTGGAAAGAGTCTTTTTGCAGCATCTGCAAGTGGATATTTGGAGCCATTTCAGGCCTTCGTTGGAAACGGGAATATCTCCCCATAAAAACTAAACAGAAGCGTTCTGTGAAACTGCTTTGTGTAGTATGAATCCAACTCACAGAGTTGAACACTTCTTTTGAAAGAGCAGTTTTGAAACACTCTTTTTGTAGAATCTGCAAGTGTTCATTTGGAGTGCTTTGAGGCCTATGGTGGAAAAGGAAATATCTTCACATAAAACCTAGACAGAAGCATTCTTTGAAACTTCTTTATGATGTGTGCATTCAACTCACAGAGTTGAACCTTCCTTTTCATGGAGAGGTTTGGAAAGAGTCTTTTTGCAGCATCTGCAAGTGGATATTTGGAGCTCTTTCAGGCCTTCGTTAGAAACGGGAATATCTTCCCATAAAAACTGGACAGAAGCATTCTCAAAAACTGCTTTGTGATGTGTGTGTTTAACTCACATAGTTGAACCTTTCCTTTGCTAGAGCAGTTATGAAACACTCTTTTTGTAGAATCTGCAAGTGTTCATTTGGAGCGCTTTGAGTCCTATGGTGGAAAAGGAAGTATCTTCACTTGTAAACCAGGCAGAAGCATTCTCAGAAACCTCTTTATGATGTGTGCATTCAACTCGGAGAGAGAAGCCTTGCTTTTGATAGAGCAGTTTTGAAACTCTGTTTTTGCAGCATCTGCAAGTGGATATTTGGAGCCCCTTCAGGCCTTCGTTGGAAACGGGAATATCTTCCCATGAAAACTAAACAGAAGCGTTCTGTGAAACTGCTTTGTGTAGTATGAATCCAACTCACAGAGTTGAACACTTCTTTTCAAAGAGCAGTTTTGAAACACTCTTTTTGTAGAATCTGCAAGTGTTCATTTGGAGCGTTTTGAGGCCTATGGTGGAAAAGGAAATATCTTCACATAAAACCTAGACAGAAGCATTCTTTGAAACTTCTTTATGATATGTGCCTTCACCTCACAGAGTTGAACCTTCCTTTTCATGGAGCAGTTTGGAAAGAGTCTCTTTGCAGCATCTGCAAGTGGATATTTGGAGCCCTTTCAGGCCTTCGTTGGAAACGGGAATATCTTCCCATAAAAACTAAACAGAAGCGTTCTGTGAAACTGCTTTGTGTAGTATGAATCCAACTCACAGAGTTGAACACTTCTTTTCAAAGAGCAGTTTTGAAACACTCTTTTTGTAGAATCTGCAAGTGTTCATTTGGAGCGCGTTGAGGCCTATGGTGGAAAAGGAAACATCTTCACTTGTAAACCAGGCAGAAGCATTCTCAGAAACCTCTTTATGATGTGTGCATTCAACTCGGAGAGAGAAGCCTTCCTTTTGATAGAGCAGTTTTGAAACTCTGTTTTTGCAGCATCTGCAAGTGGATATTTGGAGCCCCTTCAGGCCTTCGTTGGAAACGGGAATATCTTCCCATAAAAACTAAACAGAAGCGTTCTGTGAAACTGCTTTGTGTAGTATGAATCCAACTCACAGAGTTGAACACTTCTTTTCAAAGAGCAGTTTTGAAACACTCTCTTTGTAGAATCTGCAAGTGTTCATTTGGAGCGCTTTGAGGCCTATGGTGGAAAAGGAAATATCTTCACATAAAACCTAGACAGAAGCATTCTTTGAAACTTTTTTATGATGTGTGCCTTCAACTCACAGAGTTGAACCTTCCTTTTCATGGAGCAGTTTGGAAAGAGTCTTTTTGCAGCATCTGCAAGTGGATATTTGGAGCCCTTTCAGGCCTTCGTTGGAAACGGGAATATCTTCCCATAAAAACTAAACAGAAGCGTTCTGTGAAACTGCTTTGTGTAGTATGAATCCAACTCACAGAGTTGAACACTTCTTTTCAAAGAGCAGTTTTGAAACACTCTTTTTGTAGAATCTGCAAGTTTTCATTTGGAGTGCTTTGAGGCCTATGGAGGAAAAGGAAATATCTTCACAGAAAACCTAGACAGAAGCATTCTTTGAAACTTTTTATGATGTGTGCATTTAACTCACAGAGTTGAACCTTCCTTTTCATGGAGAGGTTTGGAAAGAGTCTTTTTGCAGCATCTGCAAGTGGATATTTGGAGCTCTTTCAGGCCTTCGTTAGAAACGGGAATATCTTCCCATAAAAACTGGACAGAAGCATTCTCAAAAACTGCTTTGTGATGTGTGTGTTTAACTCACATAGTTGAACCTTTCCTTTGCTAGAGCAGTTTTGAAACACTCTTTTTGTAGAATCTGCAAGTGTTCATTTGGAGCGCTTTGAGGCCTATGGTGGAAAAGGAAATATCTTCACTTGTAAACCAGGCAGAAGCATTCTCAGAAACCTCTTTATGATGTGTGCATTCAACTCGGAGAGAGAAGCCTTCCTTTTGATAGAGCAGTTTTGAAACTCTGTTTTTGCAGCATCTGCAAGTGGATATTTGGAGCCCCTTCAGGCCTTCGTTGGAAACGGGAATATCTTCCCATAAAAACTAAACAGAAGCGTTCTGTGAAACTGCTTTGTGTAGTATGAATCCAACTCACAGAGTTGAACACTTCTTTTCAAAGAGCAGTTTTGAAACACTCTTTTTGTAGAATCTGCAAGTGTTCATTTGGAGCGCTTTGAGGCCTATGGTGGAAAAGGAAACATCTTCACTTGTAAACCAGGCAGAAGCATTCTCAGAAACCTCTTTATGATGTGTGCATTCAACTCGGAGAGAGAAGCCTTCCTTTTGATAGAGCCGTTTTGAAACTCTGTTTTTGCAGCATCTGCAAGTGGATATTTGGAGCCCCTTCAGGCCTTCGTTGGAAACGAGAATATCTTCCCATAAAAACTAAACAGAAGCGTTCTGTGAAACTGCTTTGTGTAGTATGAATCCAACTCACAGAGTTGAACACTTCTTTTCAAAGAGCAGTTTTGAAACAGTCTCTTTGTAGAATCTGCAAGTGTTCATTTGGAGCGCTTTGAGGCCTATGGTGGAAAAGGAAATATCTTCACATAAAACCTAGACAGAAGCATTCTTTGAAACTTTTTTATGATGTGTGCCTTCAACTCACAGAGTTGAACCTTCCTTTTCATGGAGCAGTTTGGAAAGAGTCTTTTTGCAGCATCTGCAAGTGGATATTTGGAGCCCTTTCAGGCCTTCGTTGGAAACGGGAATATCTTCCATAAAAACTAAACAGAAGCGTTCTGTGAAACTGCTTTGTGTAGTATGAATCCAACTCACAGAGTTGAACACTTCTTTTGAAAGAGCAGTTTTGAAACACTCTTTTTGTAGAATCTGCAAGTGTTCATTTGGAGCGTTTTGAGGCCTATGGTGGAAAAGGAAATATCTTCACTTCTAAACCAGGCAGAAGCATTCTCAGAAACCTCTTTATGATGTGTGCATTCAACTCGGAGAGAGAAGCCTTCCTTTTGATAGAGCAGTTTTGAAACTCTGTTTTTGCAGCATCTGCAAGTGGATACTTGGAGCCCCTTCAGGCCTTCGTTGGAAACGGGAATATCTTCCCATAAAAAATAAGCACAAGCGTTCTGTGAAACTGCTTTGTGTAGTATGAATCCAACTCACAGAGTTGAACACTTCTTTTCAAAGAGCAGTTTTGAAACACTCTCTTTGTAGAATCTGCAAGTGTTCATTTGGAGCGCTTTGAGGCCTATGGTGGAAAAGGAAATATCTTCACATAAAACCTAGACAGAAGCATTCTTTGAAACTTTTTTATGATGTGTGCCTTCAACTCACAGAGTTGAACCTTCCTTTTCATGGAGCAGATTGGAAAGAGTCTTTTTGCAGCATCTGCAAGTGGATATTTGGAGCCATTTCGGGCTTTCGTTGGAAACGGGAATATCTTCCCATAAAAACTAAACAGAAGCGTTCTGTGAAACTGCTTTGTGTAGTATGAATCCAACTCACAGAGTGGAACACTTCTATTGAAAGAGCAGTTTTGAAACACTCTTTTTGTAGAATCTGCAAGTTTTCATTTGGAGTGCTTTGAGGCCTATGGTGGAAAAGGAAATATCTTCACATAAAACCTAGACAGAAGCATTCTTTGAAACTTCTTTATGATGTGTGCATTCAACTCACAGAGTTGAACCTTCCTTTTCATGGAGAGGTTTGGAAAGAGTCTTTTTGCAGCATCTGCAAGTGGATATTTGGAGCTCTTTCAGGCCTTCCTTAGAAACGGGAATATCTTCCCATAAAAACTGGACAGAAGCATTCTCACAAACTGCTTTGTGATGTGTGTGTTTAACGCACATAGTTGAACCTTTCCTTTGCTAGAGCAGTTATGAAACACTCTTTTTGTAGGATCTGCAAGTGTTCATTTGGAGCGCTTTGTGGCCTATGGTGGAAAAGGAAATATCTTCACTTGTAAACCAGGCAGAAGCATTCTCAGAAACGTCTTTATGATGTGTGCATTCAACTCGGAGAGAGAAGCCTTCCTTTTGATAGAGCAGTTTTGAAACTCTGTTTTTGCAGCATCTGCAAGTGGATATTTGGAGCCCCTTCAGGCCTTCGTTGGAAACGGGAATATCTTCCCATAAAAACTAAACAGAAGCGTTCTGTGAAACTGCTTTGTGTAGTATGAATCCAACTCACAGAGTTGAACACTTCTTTTCAAAGAGCAGTTTTGAAACACTCTTTTTGTAGAATCTGCAAGTGTTCATTTGGAGCGTTTTGAGGCCTATGGTGGAAAAGGAAATATCTTCACATAAAACCTAGACAGAAGCATTCTTTGAAACTTCTTTATGATATGTGCCTTCACCTCACAGAGTTGAACCTTCCTTTTCATGGAGCAGTTTGGAAAGAGTCTCTTTGCAGCATCTGCAAGTGGATATTTGGAGCCCTTTCAGGCCTTCGTTGGAAACGGGAATATCTTCCCATAAAAACTAAACAGAAGCGTTCTGTGAAACTGCTTTGTGTAGTATGAATCCAACTCACAGTGTTGAACACTTCTTTTGAAAGAGCAGTTTTGAAACACTCTTTTTGTAGAATCTGCAAGTGTTCATTTGGAGCGCTTTGAGGCCTATGGCGGAAAAGCAAATATGTTCACTTGTAAACCAGGCAGAAGCATTCTCAGAAACCTCTTTATGATGTGTGCATTCAACTCGGAGAGAGAAGCCTTCCTTTTGATAGAGCAGTTTTGAAACTCTGTTTTTGCAGCATCTGCAAGTGGATATTTGGAGCCCCTTCAGGCCTTCATTGGAAACGGGAATATCTTCCCATAAAAACTAAACAGAAGCGTTCTGTGAAACTGCTTTTTGTAGTATGAATCCAACTCACAGAGTTGAACACTTCTTTTCAAAGAGCAGTTTTGAAACACTCTCTTTGTAGAATCTGCAAGTGTTCATTTGGAGCGTTTTGAGGCCTATGGTGGAAAAGGAAATATCTTCACATAAAACTTAGACAGAAGCATTCTTTGAAACTTCTTTATGATATGTGCCTTCACCTCACAGAGTTGAACCTTCCTTTTCATGGAGCAGTTTGGAAAGAGTCTCTTTGCAGCATCTGCAAGTGGATATTTGGAGCCCTTTCAGGCCTTCGTTGGAAACGGGAATATCTTCCCATAAAAACTAAACAGAAGCGTTCTGTGAAACTGCTTTGTGTAGTATGAATCCAACTCACAGAGTTGAACACTTCTTTTCAAAGAGCAGTTTTGAAACACTCTTTTTGTAGAATCTGCAAGTGTTCATTTGGAGCGCGTTGAGGCCTATGGTGGAAAAGGAAACATCTTCACTTGTAAACCAGGCAGAAGCATTCTCAGAAACCTCTTTATGATGTGTGCATTCAACTCGGAGAGAGAAGCCTTCCTTTTGATAGAGCAGTTTTGAAACTCTGTTTTTGCAGCATCTGCAAGTGGATATTTGGAGCCCCTTCAGGCCTTCGTTGGAAACGGGAATATCTTCCCATAAAAACTAAACAGAAGCGTTCTGTGAAACTGCTTTGTGTAGTATGAATCCAACTCACAGAGTTGAACACTTCTTTTCAAAGAGCAGTTTTGAAACACTCTCTTTGTAGAATCTGCAAGTGTTCATTGGAGCGCTTTGAGGCCTATGGTGGAAAAGGAAATATCTTCACATAAAACCTAGACAGAAGCATTCTTTGAAACTTTTTTATGATGTGTGCCTTCAACTCACAGAGTTGAACCTTCCTTTTCATGGAGCAGTTTGGAAAGAGTCTTTTTGCAGCATCTGCAAGTGGATATTTGGAGCCCTTTCAGGCCTTCGTTGGAAACGGGAATATCTTCCCATAAAAACTAAACAGAAGCGTTCTGTGAAACTGCTTTGTGTAGTATGAATCCAACTCACAGAGTTGAACACTTCTTTTCAAAGAGCAGTTTTGAAACACTCTTTTTGTAGAATCTGCAAGTTTTCATTTGGAGTGCTTTGAGGCCTATGGAGGAAAAGGAAATATCTTCACAGAAAACCTAGACAGAAGCATTCTTTGAAACTTCTTTATGATGTGTGCATTCAACTCACAGAGTTGAACCTTCCTTTTCATGGAGAGGTTTGGAAAGAGTCTTTTTGCAGCATCTGCAAGTGGATATTTGGAGCTCTTTCAGGCCTTCGTTAGAAACGGGAATATCTTCCCATAAAAACTGGACAGAAGCATTCTCAAAAACTGCTTTGTGATGTGTGTGTTTAACTCACATAGTTGAACCTTTCCTTTGCTAGAGCAGTTATGAAACACTCTTTTTGTAGAATCTGCAAGTGTTCATTTGGAGCGCTTTGAGGCCTATGGTGGAAAAGGAAGTATCTTCACTTGTAAACCAGGCAGAAGCATTCTCAGAAACCTCTTTATGATGTGTGCATTCAACTCGGAGAGAGAAGCCTTGCTTTTGATAGAGCAGTTTTGAAACTCTGTTTTTGCAGCATCTGCAAGTGGATATTTGGAGCCCCTTCAGGCCTTCGTTGGAAACGGGAATATCTTCCCATGAAAACTAAACAGAAGCGTTCTGTGAAACTGCTTTGTGTAGTATGAATCCAACTCACAGAGTTGAACACTTCTTTTCAAAGAGCAGTTTTGAAACACTCTTTTTGTAGAATCTGCAAGTGTTCATTTGGAGCGTTTTGAGGCCTATGGTGGAAAAGGAAATATCTTCACATAAAACCTAGACAGAAGCATTCTTTGAAACTTCTTTATGATATGTGCCTTCACCTCACAGAGTTGAACCTTCCTTTTCATGGAGCAGTTTGGAAAGAGTCTCTTTGCAGCATCTGCAAGTGGATATTTGGAGCCCTTTCAGGCCTTCGTTGGAAACGGGAATATCTTCCCATAAAAACTAAACAGAAGCGTTCTGTGAAACTGCTTTGTGTAGTATGAATCCAACTCACAGAGTTGAACACTTCTTTTCAAAGAGCAGTTTTGAAACACTCTTTTTGTAGAATCTGCAAGTGTTCATTTGGAGCGCGTTGAGGCCTATGGTGGAAAAGGAAACATCTTCACTTGTAAACCAGGCAGAAGCATTCTCAGAAACCTCTTTATGATGTGTGCATTCAACTCGGAGAGAGAAGCCTTCCTTTTGATAGAGCAGTTTTGAAACTCTGTTTTTGCAGCATCTGCAAGTGGATATTTGGAGCCCCTTCAGGCCTTCGTTGGAAACGGGAATATCTTCCCATAAAAACTAAACAGAAGCGTTCTGTGAAACTGCTTTGTGTAGTATGAATCCAACTCACAGAGTTGAACACTTCTTTTCAAAGAGCAGTTTTGAAACACTCTCTTTGTAGAATCTGCAAGTGTTCATTTGGAGCGCTTTGAGGCCTATGGTGGAAAAGGAAATATCTTCACATAAAACCTAGACAGAAGCATTCTTTGAAACTTTTTTATGATGTGTGCCTTCAACTCACAGAGTTGAACCTTCCTTTTCATGGAGCAGTTTGGAAAGAGTCTTTTTGCAGCATCTGCAAGTGGATATTTGGAGCCCTTTCAGGCCTTCGTTGGAAACGGGAATATCTTCCCATAAAAACTAAACAGAAGCGTTCTGTGAAACTGCTTTGTGTAGTATGAATCCAACTCACAGAGTTGAACACTTCTTTTCAAAGAGCAGTTTTGAAACACTCTTTTTGTAGAATCTGCAAGTTTTCATTTGGAGTGCTTTGAGGCCTATGGAGGAAAAGGAAATATCTTCACAGAAAACCTAGACAGAAGCATTCTTTGAAACTTTTTATGATGTGTGCATTTAACTCACAGAGTTGAACCTTCCTTTTCATGGAGAGGTTTGGAAAGAGTCTTTTTGCAGCATCTGCAAGTGGATATTTGGAGCTCTTTCAGGCCTTCGTTAGAAACGGGAATATCTTCCCATAAAAACTGGACAGAAGCATTCTCAAAAACTGCTTTGTGATGTGTGTGTTTAACTCACATAGTTGAACCTTTCCTTTGCTAGAGCAGTTTTGAAACACTCTTTTTGTAGAATCTGCAAGTGTTCATTTGGAGCGCTTTGAGGCCTATGGTGGAAAAGGAAATATCTTCACTTGTAAACCAGGCAGAAGCATTCTCAGAAACCTCTTTATGATGTGTGCATTCAACTCGGAGAGAGAAGCCTTCCTTTTGATAGAGCAGTTTTGAAACTCTGTTTTTGCAGCATCTGCAAGTGGATATTTGGAGCCCCTTCAGGCCTTCGTTGGAAACGGGAATATCTTCCCATAAAAACTAAACAGAAGCGTTCTGTGAAACTGCTTTGTGTAGTATGAATCCAACTCACAGAGTTGAACACTTCTTTTCAAAGAGCAGTTTTGAAACACTCTTTTTGTAGAATCTGCAAGTGTTCATTTGGAGCGCTTTGAGGCCTATGGTGGAAAAGGAAACATCTTCACTTGTAAACCAGGCAGAAGCATTCTCAGAAACCTCTTTATGATGTGTGCATTCAACTCGGAGAGAGAAGCCTTCCTTTTGATAGAGCCGTTTTGAAACTCTGTTTTTGCAGCATCTGCAAGTGGATATTTGGAGCCCCTTCAGGCCTTCGTTGGAAACGAGAATATCTTCCCATAAAAACTAAACAGAAGCGTTCTGTGAAACTGCTTTGTGTAGTATGAATCCAACTCACAGAGTTGAACACTTCTTTTCAAAGAGCAGTTTTGAAACAGTCTCTTTGTAGAATCTGCAAGTGTTCATTTGGAGCGCTTTGAGGCCTATGGTGGAAAAGGAAATATCTTCACATAAAACCTAGACAGAAGCATTCTTTGAAACTTTTTTATGATGTGTGCCTTCAACTCACAGAGTTGAACCTTCCTTTTCATGGAGCAGTTTGGAAAGAGTCTTTTTGCAGCATCTGCAAGTGGATATTTGGAGCCCTTTCAGGCCTTCGTTGGAAACGGGAATATCTTCCATAAAAACTAAACAGAAGCGTTCTGTGAAACTGCTTTGTGTAGTATGAATCCAACTCACAGAGTTGAACACTTCTTTTGAAAGAGCAGTTTTGAAACACTCTTTTTGTAGAATCTGCAAGTGTTCATTTGGAGCGTTTTGAGGCCTATGGTGGAAAAGGAAATATCTTCACTTCTAAACCAGGCAGAAGCATTCTCAGAAACCTCTTTATGATGTGTGCATTCAACTCGGAGAGAGAAGCCTTCCTTTTGATAGAGCAGTTTTGAAACTCTGTTTTTGCAGCATCTGCAAGTGGATACTTGGAGCCCCTTCAGGCCTTCGTTGGAAACGGGAATATCTTCCCATAAAAAATAAGCACAAGCGTTCTGTGAAACTGCTTTGTGTAGTATGAATCCAACTCACAGAGTTGAACACTTCTTTTCAAAGAGCAGTTTTGAAACACTCTCTTTGTAGAATCTGCAAGTGTTCATTTGGAGCGCTTTGAGGCCTATGGTGGAAAAGGAAATATCTTCACATAAAACCTAGACAGAAGCATTCTTTGAAACTTTTTTATGATGTGTGCCTTCAACTCACAGAGTTGAACCTTCCTTTTCATGGAGCAGATTGGAAAGAGTCTTTTTGCAGCATCTGCAAGTGGATATTTGGAGCCATTTCGGGCTTTCGTTGGAAACGGGAATATCTTCCCATAAAAACTAAACAGAAGCGTTCTGTGAAACTGCTTTGTGTAGTATGAATCCAACTCACAGAGTGGAACACTTCTATTGAAAGAGCAGTTTTGAAACACTCTTTTTGTAGAATCTGCAAGTTTTCATTTGGAGTGCTTTGAGGCCTATGGTGGAAAAGGAAATATCTTCACATAAAACCTAGACAGAAGCATTCTTTGAAACTTCTTTATGATGTGTGCATTCAACTCACAGAGTTGAACCTTCCTTTTCATGGAGAGGTTTGGAAAGAGTCTTTTTGCAGCATCTGCAAGTGGATATTTGGAGCTCTTTCAGGCCTTCCTTAGAAACGGGAATATCTTCCCATAAAAACTGGACAGAAGCATTCTCACAAACTGCTTTGTGATGTGTGTGTTTAACGCACATAGTTGAACCTTTCCTTTGCTAGAGCAGTTATGAAACACTCTTTTTGTAGGATCTGCAAGTGTTCATTTGGAGCGCTTTGTGGCCTATGGTGGAAAAGGAAATATCTTCACTTGTAAACCAGGCAGAAGCATTCTCAGAAACGTCTTTATGATGTGTGCATTCAACTCGGAGAGAGAAGCCTTCCTTTTGATAGAGCAGTTTTGAAACTCTGTTTTTGCAGCATCTGCAAGTGGATATTTGGAGCCCCTTCAGGCCTTCGTTGGAAACGGGAATATCTTCCCATAAAAACTAAACAGAAGCGTTCTGTGAAACTGCTTTGTGTAGTATGAATCCAACTCACAGAGTTGAACACTTCTTTTCAAAGAGCAGTTTTGAAACACTCTTTTTGTAGAATCTGCAAGTGTTCATTTGGAGCGTTTTGAGGCCTATGGTGGAAAAGGAAATATCTTCACATAAAACCTAGACAGAAGCATTCTTTGAAACTTCTTTATGATATGTGCCTTCACCTCACAGAGTTGAACCTTCCTTTTCATGGAGCAGTTTGGAAAGAGTCTCTTTGCAGCATCTGCAAGTGGATATTTGGAGCCCTTTCAGGCCTTCGTTGGAAACGGGAATATCTTCCCATAAAAACTAAACAGAAGCGTTCTGTGAAACTGCTTTGTGTAGTATGAATCCAACTCACAGTGTTGAACACTTCTTTTGAAAGAGCAGTTTTGAAACACTCTTTTTGTAGAATCTGCAAGTGTTCATTTGGAGCGCTTTGAGGCCTATGGCGGAAAAGCAAATATGTTCACTTGTAAACCAGGCAGAAGCATTCTCAGAAACCTCTTTATGATGTGTGCATTCAACTCGGAGAGAGAAGCCTTCCTTTTGATAGAGCAGTTTTGAAACTCTGTTTTTGCAGCATCTGCAAGTGGATATTTGGAGCCCCTTCAGGCCTTCATTGGAAACGGGAATATCTTCCCATAAAAACTAAACAGAAGCGTTCTGTGAAACTGCTTTTTGTAGTATGAATCCAACTCACAGAGTTGAACACTTCTTTTCAAAGAGCAGTTTTGAAACACTCTCTTTGTAGAATCTGCAAGTGTTCATTTGGAGCGTTTTGAGGCCTATGGTGGAAAAGGAAATATCTTCACATAAAACTTAGACAGAAGCATTCTTTGAAACTTCTTTATGATATGTGCCTTCACCTCACAGAGTTGAACCTTCCTTTTCATGGAGCAGTTTGGAAAGAGTCTCTTTGCAGCATCTGCAAGTGGATATTTGGAGCCCTTTCAGGCCTTCGTTGGAAACGGGAATATCTTCCCATAAAAACTAAACAGAAGCGTTCTGTGAAACTGCTTTGTGTAGTATGAATCCAACTCACAGAGTTGAACACTTCTTTTCAAAGAGCAGTTTTGAAACACTCTTTTTGTAGAATCTGCAAGTGTTCATTTGGAGCGCGTTGAGGCCTATGGTGGAAAAGGAAACATCTTCACTTGTAAACCAGGCAGAAGCATTCTCAGAAACCTCTTTATGATGTGTGCATTCAACTCGGAGAGAGAAGCCTTCCTTTTGATAGAGCAGTTTTGAAACTCTGTTTTTGCAGCATCTGCAAGTGGATATTTGGAGCCCCTTCAGGCCTTCGTTGGAAACGGGAATATCTTCCCATAAAAACTAAACAGAAGCGTTCTGTGAAACTGCTTTGTGTAGTATGAATCCAACTCACAGAGTTGAACACTTCTTTTCAAAGAGCAGTTTTGAAACACTCTCTTTGTAGAATCTGCAAGTGTTCATTGGAGCGCTTTGAGGCCTATGGTGGAAAAGGAAATATCTTCACATAAAACCTAGACAGAAGCATTCTTTGAAACTTTTTTATGATGTGTGCCTTCAACTCACAGAGTTGAACCTTCCTTTTCATGGAGCAGTTTGGAAAGAGTCTTTTTGCAGCATCTGCAAGTGGATATTTGGAGCCCTTTCAGGCCTTCGTTGGAAACGGGAATATCTTCCCATAAAAACTAAACAGAAGCGTTCTGTGAAACTGCTTTGTGTAGTATGAATCCAACTCACAGAGTTGAACACTTCTTTTCAAAGAGCAGTTTTGAAACACTCTTTTTGTAGAATCTGCAAGTTTTCATTTGGAGTGCTTTGAGGCCTATGGAGGAAAAGGAAATATCTTCACAGAAAACCTAGACAGAAGCATTCTTTGAAACTTCTTTATGATGTGTGCATTCAACTCACAGAGTTGAACCTTCCTTTTCATGGAGAGGTTTGGAAAGAGTCTTTTTGCAGCATCTGCAAGTGGATATTTGGAGCTCTTTCAGGCCTTCGTTAGAAACGGGAATATCTTCCCATAAAAACTGGACAGAAGCATTCTCAAAAACTGCTTTGTGATGTGTGTGTTTAACTCACATAGTTGAACCTTTCCTTTGCTAGAGCAGTTATGAAACACTCTTTTTGTAGAATCTGCAAGTGTTCATTTGGAGCGCTTTGAGGCCTATGGTGGAAAAGGAAGTATCTTCACTTGTAAACCAGGCAGAAGCATTCTCAGAAACCTCTTTATGATGTGTGCATTCAACTCGGAGAGAGAAGCCTTGCTTTTGATAGAGCAGTTTTGAAACTCTGTTTTTGCAGCATCTGCAAGTGGATATTTGGAGCCCCTTCAGGCCTTCGTTGGAAACGGGAATATCTTCCCATGAAAACTAAACAGAAGCGTTCTGTGAAACTGCTTTGTGTAGTATGAATCCAACTCACAGAGTTGAACACTTCTTTTCAAAGAGCAGTTTTGAAACACTCTTTTTGTAGAATCTGCAAGTGTTCATTTGGAGCGTTTTGAGGCCTATGGTGGAAAAGGAAATATCTTCACATAAAACCTAGACAGAAGCATTCTTTGAAACTTCTTTATGATATGTGCCTTCACCTCACAGAGTTGAACCTTCCTTTTCATGGAGCAGTTTGGAAAGAGTCTCTTTGCAGCATCTGCAAGTGGATATTTGGAGCCCTTTCAGGCCTTCGTTGGAAACGGGAATATCTTCCCATAAAAACTAAACAGAAGCGTTCTGTGAAACTGCTTTGTGTAGTATGAATCCAACTCACAGAGTTGAACACTTCTTTTCAAAGAGCAGTTTTGAAACACTCTTTTTGTAGAATCTGCAAGTGTTCATTTGGAGCGCGTTGAGGCCTATGGTGGAAAAGGAAACATCTTCACTTGTAAACCAGGCAGAAGCATTCTCAGAAACCTCTTTATGATGTGTGCATTCAACTCGGAGAGAGAAGCCTTCCTTTTGATAGAGCAGTTTTGAAACTCTGTTTTTGCAGCATCTGCAAGTGGATATTTGGAGCCCCTTCAGGCCTTCGTTGGAAACGGGAATATCTTCCCATAAAAACTAAACAGAAGCGTTCTGTGAAACTGCTTTGTGTAGTATGAATCCAACTCACAGAGTTGAACACTTCTTTTCAAAGAGCAGTTTTGAAACACTCTCTTTGTAGAATCTGCAAGTGTTCATTTGGAGCGCTTTGAGGCCTATGGTGGAAAAGGAAATATCTTCACATAAAACCTAGACAGAAGCATTCTTTGAAACTTTTTTATGATGTGTGCCTTCAACTCACAGAGTTGAACCTTCCTTTTCATGGAGCAGTTTGGAAAGAGTCTTTTTGCAGCATCTGCAAGTGGATATTTGGAGCCCTTTCAGGCCTTCGTTGGAAACGGGAATATCTTCCCATAAAAACTAAACAGAAGCGTTCTGTGAAACTGCTTTGTGTAGTATGAATCCAACTCACAGAGTTGAACACTTCTTTTCAAAGAGCAGTTTTGAAACACTCTTTTTGTAGAATCTGCAAGTTTTCATTTGGAGTGCTTTGAGGCCTATGGAGGAAAAGGAAATATCTTCACAGAAAACCTAGACAGAAGCATTCTTTGAAACTTCTTTATGATGTGTGCATTCAACTCACAGAGTTGAACCTTCCTTTTCATGGAGAGGTTTGGAAAGAGTCTTTTTGCAGCATCTGCAAGTGGATATTTGGAGCTCTTTCAGGTCTTCGTTAGAAACGGGAATATCTTCCCATAAAAACTGGACAGAAGCATTCTCACAAACTGCTTTGTGATGTGTGTGTTTAACTCACATAGTTGAACCTTTCCTTTGCTAGAGCAGTTATGAAACACTCTTTTTGTAGAATCTGCAAGTGTTCATTTGGAGCGCTTTGAGGCCTATGGTGGAAAAGGAAATATCTTCACTTGTAAACCAGGCAGAAGCATTCTCAGAAACCTCTTTATGATGTGTGCATTCAACTCGGAGAGAGAAGCCTTCCTTTTGATAGAGCAGTTTTGAAACTCTGTTTTTGCAGCATCTGCAAGTGGATATTTGGAGCCCCTTCAGGCCTTCGTTGGAAACGGGAATATCTTCCCATAAAAACTAAACAGAAGCGTTCTGTGAAACTGCTTTGTGTAGTATGAATCCAACTCACAGAGTTGAACACTTCTTTTCAAAGAGCAGTTTTGAAACACTCTTTTTGTAGAATCTGCAAGTGTTCATTTGGAGCGTTTTGGGGCCTATGGTGGAAAAGGAAATATCTTCACATAAAACCTAGACAGAAGCATTCTTTGAAACTTCTTTATGATATGTGCCTTCACCTCACAGAGTTGAACCTTCCTTTTCATGGAGCAGTTTGGAAAGAGTCTCTTTGCAGCATCTGCAAGTGGATATTTGGAGCCCCTTCAGGCCTTCGTTGGAAACGGGAATATCTTCCCATAAAAACTAAACAGAAGCGTTCTGTGAAACTGCTTTGTGTAGTATGAATCCAACTCACAGAGTTGAACACTTCTTTTGAAAGAGCAGTTTTGAAACACTCTTTTTGTAGAATCTGCAAGTGTTCATTTGGAGCGCTTTGAGGCCTATGGTGGAAAAGGAAACATCTTCACTTGTAAACCAGGCAGAAGCATTCTCAGAAACCTCTTTATGATGTGTGCATTCAACTCGGAGAGAGAAGCCTTCCTTTTGATAGAGCAGTTTTGAAACTCTGTTTTTGCAGCATCTGCAAGTGGATATTTGGAGACCCTTCAGGCCTTTGTTGGAAACGGGAATATCTTCCCATAAAAACTAAACAGAAGCATTCTGTGAAACTGCTTTGTGTAGTATGAATCCAACTCACAGAGTTGAACACTTCTTTTCAAAGAGCAGTTTTGAAACACTGTTTTTGTAGAATCTGCAAGTGTTCATTTGGAGCGTTTTGAGGCCTATGGTGGAAAAGGAAATATCTTCACATAAAACCTAGACAGAAGCATTCTTTGAAACTTCTTTATGATGTGTGCCTTCACCTCACAGAGTTGAACCTTCCTTTTCATGGAGCAGTTTGGAAAGAGTCTCTTTGCAGCATCTGCAAGTGGATATTTGGAGCCCTTTCAGGCCTTCGTTGGAAACGGGAATATCTTCCCATAGAAACTAAACAGAAGCGTTCTGTGAAACTGCTTTGTGTAGTATGAATCCAACTCACAGAGTTGAACACTTCTTTTGAAAGAGCAGTTTTGAAACACTCTTTTTGTAGAATCTGCAAGTGTTCATTTGGAGCGCTTTGAGGCCTACGGTGGAAAAGGAAATATCTTCACTTGTAAACCAGGCAGAAGCATTCTCAGAAACCTCTTTATGATGTGTGCATTCAACTCGGAGAGAGAAGCCTTCCTTTTGATAGAGCAGTTTTGAAACTCTGTTTTTGCAGCATCTGCAAGTGGATATTTGGAGCCCCTTCAGGCCTTCGTTGGAAACGGGAATATCTTCCCATAAAAACTAAACAGAAGCGTTCTGTGAAACTGCTTTGTGTAGTATGAATCCAACTCACAGAGTTGAACACTTCTTTTCAAAGAGCAGTTTTGAAACACTCTTTTTGTAGAATCTGCAAGTGTTCATTTGGAGCGCGTTGAGGCCTATGGTGGAAAAGGAAACATCTTCACTTGTAAACCAGGCAGAAGCATTCTCAGAAACCTCTTTATGATGTGTGCATTCAACTCGGAGAGAGAAGCCTTCCTTTTGATAGAGCAGTTTTGAAACTCTGTTTTTGCAGCATCTGCAAGTGGATATTTGGAGCCCCTTCAGGCCTTCGTTGGAAACGGGAATATCTTCCCATAAAAACTAAACAGAAGCGTTCTGTGAAACTGCTTTGTGTAGTATGAATCCAACTCACAGAGTTGAACACTTCTTTTCAAAGAGCAGTTTTGAAACACTCTCTTTGTAGAATCTGCAAGTGTTCATTTGGAGCGCTTTGAGGCCTATGGTGGAAAAGGAAATATCTTCACATAAAACCTAGACAGAAGCATTCTTTGAAACTTTTTTATGATGTGTGCCTTCAACTCACAGAGTTGAACCTTCCTTTTCATGGAGCAGTTTGGAAAGAGTCTTTTTGCAGCATCTGCAAGTGGATATTTGGAGCCCTTTCAGGCCTTCGTTGGAAACGGGAATATCTTCCCATAAAAACTAAACAGAAGCGTTCTGTGAAACTGCTTTGTGTAGTATGAATCCAACTCACAGAGTTGAACACTTCTTTTCAAAGAGCAGTTTTGAAACACTCTTTTTGTAGAATCTGCAAGTTTTCATTTGGAGTGCTTTGAGTCCTATGGAGGAAAAGTAAATATCTTCACAGAAAACCTAGACAGAAGCATTCTTTGAAACTTCTTTATGATGTGTGCATTCAACTCACAGAGTTGAACCTTCCTTTTCATGGAGAGGTTTGGAAAGAGTCTTTTTGCAGCATCTGCAAGTGGATATTTGGAGCTCTTTCAGGTCTTCGTTAGAAACGGGAATATCTTCCCATAAAAACTGGACAGAAGCATTCTCACAAACTGCTTTGTGATGTGTGTGTTTAACTCACATAGTTGAACCTTTCCTTTCCTAGAGCAGTTATGAAACACTCTTTTTGTAGAATCTGCAAGTGTTCATTTGGAGCGCTTTGAGGCCTATGGTGGAAAAGGAAATATCTTCACTTGTAAACCAGGCAGAAGCATTCTCAGAAACCTCTTTATGATGTGTGCATTCAACTCGGAGAGAGAAGCCTTCCTTTTGATAGAGCAGTTTTGAAACTCTGTTTTTGCAGCATCTGCAAGTGGATATTTGGAGCCCCTTCAGGCCTTCGTTGGAAACGGGAATATCTTCCCATAAAAACTAAACAGAAGCGTTCTGTGAAACTGCTTTGTGTAGTATGAATCCAACTCACAGAGTTGAACACTTCTTTTCAAAGAGCAGTTTTGAAACACTCTTTTTGTAGAATCTGCAAGTGTTCATTTGGAGCGTTTTGAGGCCTATGGTGGAAAAGGAAATATCTTCACATAAAACCTAGACAGAAGCACTCTTTGAAACTTCTTTATGATATGTGCCTTCACCTCACAGAGTTGAACCTTCCTTTTCATGGAGCAGTTTGGAAAGAGTCTCTTTGCAGCATCTGCAAGTGGATATTTGGAGCCGTTTCAGGCCTTCGTTGGAAACGGGAATATCTTCCCATAAAAACTAAACAGAAGCGTTCTGTGAAACTGCTTTGTGTACTATGAATCCAACTCACAGAGTTGAACACTTCTTTTCAAAGAGCAGTTTTGAAACACTCTTTTTGTAGAATCTGCAAGTGTTCATTTGGAGCGCTTTGAGGCCTATGGAGGAAAAGGAAACATCTTCACTTGTAAACCAGGCAGAAGCATTCTCAGAAACCTCTTTATGATGTGTGCATTCAACTCGGAGAGAGAAGCCTTCCTTTTGATAGAGCAGTTTTGAAACTCTGTTTTTGCAGCATCTGCAAGTGGATATTTGGAGCCCCTTCAGGCCTTCGTTGGAAACGGGAATATCTTCCCATAAAAACTAAACAGAAGCGTTCTGTGAAACTGCTTTGTGTAGTATGAATCCAACTCACAGAGTTGAACACTTCTTTTCAAAGAGCAGTTTTGAAACACTCTTTTTGTAGAATCTGCAAGTGTTCATTTGGAGCGTTTTGAGGCCTATGGTGGAAAAGGAAATATCTTCACATAAAACCTAGACAGAAGCATTCTTTGAAACTTCTTTATGATGTGTGCATTCAACTCACAGAGTTGAACCTTCCTTTTCATGGAGAGGTTTGGAAAGAGTCTTTTTGCAGCATCTGCAAGTGGATATTTGGAGCTCTTTCAGGCCTTCGTTAGAAACGGGAATATCTTCCCATAAAAACTGGACAGAAGCATTCTCAAAAACTGCTTTGTGATGTGTGTGTTTAACTCACATAGTTGAACCTTTCCTTTGCTAGAGCAGTTATGAAACACTCTTTTTGTAGAATCTGCAAGTGTTCATTTGGAGCGCTTTGAGGCCTATGGTGGAAAAGGAAGTATCTTCACTTGTAAACCAGGCAGAAGCATTCTCAGAAACCTCTTTATGATGTGTGCATTCAACTCGGAGAGAGAAGCCTTGCTTTTGATAGAGCAGTTTTGAAACTCTGTTTTTGCAGCATCTGCAAGTGGATATTTGGAGCCCCTTCAGGCCTTCGTTGGAAACGGGAATATCTTCCCATGAAAACTAAACAGAAGCGTTCTGTGAAACTGCTTTGTGTAGTATGAATCCAACTCACAGAGTTGAACACTTCTTTTCAAAGAGCAGTTTTGAAACACTCTTTTTGTAGAATCTGCAAGTGTTCATTTGGAGCGTTTTGAGGCCTATGGTGGAAAAGGAAATATCTTCACATAAAACCTAGAGAGAAGCATTCTTTGAAACTTCTTTATGATATGTGCCTTCACCTCACAGAGTTGAACCTTCCTTTTCATGGAGCAGTTTGGAAAGAGTCTCTTTGCAGCATCTGCAAGTGGATATTTGGAGCCCTTTCAGGCCTTCGTTGGAAACGGGAATATCTTCCCAAAAAACTAAACAGAAGCGTTCTGTGAAACTGCTTTGTGTAGTATGAATCCAACTCACAGAGTTGAACACTTCTTTTCAAAGAGCAGTTTTGAAACACTCTTTTTGTAGAATCTGCAAGTTTTCATTTTTAGTGCTTTGAGGCCTATGGAGGAAAAGGAAATATCTTCACAGAAAACCTAGACAGAAGCATTCTTTGAAACTTCTTTATGATGTGTGCATTCAACTCACAGAGTTGAACCTTCCTTTTCATGGAGAGGTTTGGAAAGAGTCTTTTTGCAGCATCTGCAAGTGGATATTTGGAGCTCTTTCAGGTCTTCGTTAGAAACGGGAATATCTTCCCATAAAAACTGGACAGAAGCATTCTCACAAACTGCTTTGTGATGTGTGTGTTTAACTCACATAGTTGAACCTTTCCTTTCCTAGAGCAGTTATGAAACACTCTTTTTGTAGAATCTGCAAGTGTTCATTTGGAGCGCTTTGAGGCCTATGGTGGAAAAGGAAATATCTTCACTTGTAAACCAGGCAGAAGCATTCTCAGAAACCTCTTTATGATGTGTGCATTCAACTCGGAGAGAGAAGCCTTCCTTTTGATAGAGCAGTTTTGAAACTCTGTTTTTGCAGCATCTGCAAGTGGATATTTGGAGCCCCTTCAGGCCTTCGTTGGAAACGGGAATATCTTCCCATAAAAACTAAACAGAAGCGTTCTGTGAAACTGCTTTGTGTAGTATGAATCCAACTCACAGAGTTGAACACTTCTTTTCAAAGAGCAGTTTTGAAACACTCTTTTTGTAGAATCTGCAAGTGTTCATTTGGAGCGTTTTGAGGCCTATGGTGGAAAAGGAAATATCTTCACATAAAACCTAGACAGAAGCATTCTTTGAAACTTCTTTATGATATGTGCCTTCACCTCACAGAGTTGAACCTTCCTTTTCATGGAGCAGTTTGGAAAGAGTCTCTTTGCAGCATCTGCAAGTGGATATTTGGAGCCCCTTCAGGCCTTCGTTGGAAACGGGAATATCTTCCCATAAAAACTAAACAGAAGCGTTCTGTGAAACTGCTTTGTGTAGTATGAATCCAACTCACAGAGTTGAACACTTCTTTTGAAAGAGCAGTTTTGAAACACTCTTTTTGTAGAATCTGCAAGTGTTCATTTGGAGCGCTTTGAGGCCTATGGTGGAAAAGGAAACATCTTCACTTGTAAACCAGGCAGAAGCATTCTCAGAAACCTCTTTATGATGTGTGCATTCAACTCGGAGAGAGAAGCCTTCCTTTTGATAGAGCAGTTTTGAAACTCTGTTTTTGCAGCATCTGCAAGTGGATATTTGGAGCCCCTTCAGGCCTTTGTTGGAAACGGGAATATCTTCCCATAAAAACTAAACAGAAGCATTCTGTGAAACTGCTTTGTGTAGTATGAATCCAACTCACAGAGTTGAACACTTCTTTTCAAAGAGCAGTTTTGAAACACTCTTTTTGTAGAATCTGCAAGTGTTCATTTGGAGCGTTTTGAGGCCTATGGTGGAAAAGGAAATATCTTCACATAAAACCTAGACAGAAGCATTCTTTGAAACTTCTTTATGATGTGTGCCTTCACCTCACAGAGTTGAACCTTCCTTTTCATGGAGCAGTTTGGAAAGAGTCTCTTTGCAGCATCTGCAAGTGGATATTTGGAGCCCTTTCAGGCCTTCGTTGGAAACGGGAATATCTTCCCATAGAAACTAAACAGAAGCGTTCTGTGAAACTGCTTTGTGTAGTATGAATCCAACTCACAGAGTTGAACACTTCTTTTGAAAGAGCAGTTTTGAAACACTCTTTTTGTAGAATCTGCAAGTGTTCATTTGGAGCGCTTTGAGGCCTATGGTGGAAAAGGAAATATCTTCACTTGTAAACCAGGCAGAAGCATTCTCAGAAACCTCTTTATGATGTGTGCATTCAACTCGGAGAGAGAAGCCTTCCTTTTGATAGAGCAGTTTTGAAACTCTGTTTTTGCAGCATCTGCAAGTGGATATTTGGAGCCCCTTCAGGCCTTCGTTGGAAACGGGAATATCTTCCCATAAAAACTAAACAGAAGCGTTCTGTGAAACTGCTTTGTGTAGTATGAATCCAACTCACAGAGTTGAACACTTCTTTTCAAAGAGCAGTTTTGAAACACTCTTTTTGTAGAATCTGCAAGTGTTCATTTGGAGCGCGTTGAGGCCTATGGTGGAAAAGGAAACATCTTCACTTGTAAACCAGGCAGAAGCATTCTCAGAAACCTCTTTATGATGTGTGCATTCAACTCGGAGAGAGAAGCCTTCCTTTTGATAGAGCAGTTTTGAAACTCTGTTTTTGCAGCATCTGCAAGTGGATATTTGGAGCCCCTTCAGGCCTTCGTTGGAAACGGGAATATCTTCCCATAAAAACTAAACAGAAGCGTTCTGTGAAACTGCTTTGTGTAGTATGAATCCAACTCACAGAGTTGAACACTTCTTTTCAAAGAGCAGTTTTGAAACACTCTCTTTGTAGAATCTGCAAGTGTTCATTTGGAGCGCTTTGAGGCCTATGGTGGAAAAGGAAATATCTTCACATAAAACCTAGACAGAAGCATTCTTTGAAACTTTTTTATGATGTGTGCCTTCAACTCACAGAGTTGAACCTTCCTTTTCATGGAGCAGTTTGGAAAGAGTCTTTTTGCAGCATCTGCAAGTGGATATTTGGAGCCCTTTCAGGCCTTCGTTGGAAACGGGAATATCTTCCCATAAAAACTAAACAGAAGCGTTCTGTGAAACTGCTTTGTGTAGTATGAATCCAACTCACAGAGTTGAACACTTCTTTTCAAAGAGCAGTTTTGAAACACTCTTTTTGTAGAATCTGCAAGTTTTCATTTGGAGTGCTTTGAGGCCTATGGAGGAAAAGTAAATATCTTCACAGAAAACCTAGACAGAAGCATTCTTTGAAACTTCTTTATGATGTGTGCATTCAACTCACAGAGTTGAACCTTCCTTTTCATGGAGAGGTTTGGAAAGAGTCTTTTTGCAGCATCTGCAAGTGGATATTTGGAGCTCTTTCAGGTCTTCGTTAGAAACGGGAATATCTTCCCATAAAAACTGGACAGAAGCATTCTCAAAAACTGCTTTGTGATGTGTGTGTTTAACTCACATAGTTGAACCTTTCCTTTCCTAGAGCAGTTATGAAACACTCTTTTTGTAGAATCTGCAAGTGTTCATTTGGAGCGCTTTGAGGCCTATGGTGGAAAAGGAAATATCTTCACTTGTAAACCAGGCAGAAGCATTCTCAGAAACCTCTTTATGATGTGTGCATTCAACTCGGAGAGAGAAGCCTTCCTTTTGATAGAGCAGTTTTGAAACTCTGTTTTTGCAGCATCTGCAAGTGGATATTTGGAGCCCCTTCAGGCCTTCGTTGGAAACGGGAATATCTTCCCATAAAAACTAAACAGAAGCGTTCTGTGAAACTGCTTTGTGTAGTATGAATCCAACTCACAGAGTTGAACACTTCTTTTCAAAGAGCAGTTTTGAAACACTCTTTTTGTAGAATCTGCAAGTGTTCATTTGGAGCGTTTTGAGGCCTATGGTGGAAAAGGAAATATCTTCACATAAAACCTAGACAGAACACTCTTTGAAACTTCTTTATGATATGTGCCTTCACCTCACAGAGTTGAACCTTCCTTTTCATGGAGCAGTTTGGAAAGAGTCTCTTTGCAGCATCTGCAAGTGGATATTTGGAGCCGTTTCAGGCCTTCGTTGGAAACGGGAATATCTTCCCATAAAAACTAAACAGAAGCGTTCTGTGAAACTGCTTTGTGTACTATGAATCCAACTCACAGAGTTGAACACTTCTTTTCAAAGAGCAGTTTTGAAACACTCTTTTTGTAGAATCTGCAAGTGTTCATTTTGAGCGCTTTGAGGCCTATGGTGGAAAAGGAAACATCTTCACTTGTAAACCAGGCAGAAGCATTCTCAGAAACCTCTTTATGATGTGTGCATTCAACTCGGAGAGAGAAGCCTTCCTTTTGATAGAGCAGTTTTGAAACTCTGTTTTTGCAGCATCTGCAAGTGGATATTTGGAGCCCCTTCAGGCCTTCGTTGGAAACGGGAATATCTTCCCATAAAAACTAAACAGAAGCGTTCTGTGAAACTGCTTTGTGTAGTATGAATCCAACTCACAGAGTTGAACACTTCTTTTCAAAGAGCAGTTTTGAAACACTCTTTTTGTAGAATCTGCAAGTTTTCATTTGGAGCGTTTTGAGGCCTATGGTGGAAAAGGAAATATCTTCACATAAAACCTAGACAGAAGCATTCTTTGAAACTTCTTTATGATGTGTGCCTTCACCTCACAGAGTTGAACCTTCCTTTTCATGGAGCAGTTTGGAAAGAGTCTCTTTGCAGCATCTGCAAGTGGATATTTGGAGCCCTTTCAGGCCTTCGTTGGAAACGGGAATATCTTCCCATAAAAATTAAACAGAAGTGTTCTGTGAAACTGCTTTGTGTAGTATGAATCCAACTCACAGAGTTCAACACTTCTTTTGAAAGAGCAGTTTTGAAACACTCTCTTTGTAGAATCTGCAAGTGTTCATTTGGAGCGCTTTGAGGCCTATGGTGGAAAAGGAAATATCTTCACTTGTAAACCAGGCAGAAGCATTCTCAGAATCCTCTTTATGATGTGTGCATTCAACTCGGAGAGAGAAGCCTTCCTTTTGATAGAGCAGTTTTGAAACTCTGTTTTTGCAGCATCTGCAAGTGGATATTTGGAGCCCCTTCAGGCCTTCATTGGAAACGGGAATATCTTCCCATAAAAACTAAACAGAAGCGTTCTGTGAAACTGCTTTGTGTAGTATGAATCCAACTCACAGAGTTGAACACTTCTTTTCAAAGAGCAGTTTTGAAACACTCTTTTTGTAGAATCTTCAAGTTTTCATTTGGAGTGCTTTGAGGCCTATGGTGGAAAAGGAAATATCTTCACATAAAACCTAGACAGAAGCATTCTTTGAAACTTCTTTATGATGTGTGCATTCAACTCACAGAGTTGAACTTTCCTTTTCATGGAGAGGTTTGGAAAGAGTCTTTTTGCAGCATCTGCAAGTGGATATTTGGAGCTCTTTCAGGCCTTCGTTAGAAACGGGAATATCTTCCCATAAAAACTGGACAGAAGCATTCTCACAAACTGCTTTGTGATGTGTGTGTTTAACTCACATAGCTGAACCTTTCCTTTGCTAGAGCAGTTATGAAACACTCTTTTTGTAGAATCTGCAAGTGTTCATTTGGAGCGCTTTGAGGCCTATGGTGGAAAAGGAAATATCTTCACTTGTAAACCAGGCAGAAGCATTCTCAGAAACCTCTTTATGATGTGTGCATTCAACTCGGAGGGAGAAGCCTTCCTTTTGATAGAGCAGTTTTGAAACTCTGTTTTTGCAGCATCTGCAAGTGGATATTTGGAGCCCCTCCAGGCCTTCATTGGAAACGGGAGTATCTTCCCATAAAAACTAAACAGAAGCGTTCTGTGAAACTGCTTTGTGTAGTATGAATCCAACTCACAGAGTTGAACACTTCTTTTCAAAGAGCAGTTTTGAAACACTCTTTTTGTAGAATCTGCAAGTGTTCATTTGGAGCGTTTTGAGGCCTATGGTGGAAAAGGAAATATCTTCACATAAAACCTAGACAGAAGCATTCTTTGAAACTTCTTTATGATATGTGCCTTCACCTCACAGAGTTGAACCTTCCTTTTCATGGAGCAGTTTGGAAAGAGTCTCTTTGCAGCATCTGCAAGTGGATATTTGGAGCCCCTTCAGGCCTTCGTTGGAAACGGGAATATCTTCCCATAAAAACTAAACAGAAGCGTTCTGTGAAACTGCTTTGTGTAGTATGAATCCAACTCACAGAGTTGAACACTTCTTTTGAAAGAGCAGTTTTGAAACACTCTTTTTGTAGAATCTGCAAGTGTTCATTTGGAGCGCTTTGAGGCCTATGGTGGAAAAGGAAACATCTTCACTTGTAAACCAGGCAGAAGCATTCTCAGAAACCTCTTTATGATGTGTGCATTCAACTCGGAGAGAGAAGCCTTCCTTTTGATAGAGCAGTTTTGAAACTCTGTTTTTGCAGCATCTGCAAGTGGATATTTGGAGCCCCTTC
The DNA here is from genome assembly GCF_028885625.2 of Pongo pygmaeus. NCBI lineage: Eukaryota > Metazoa > Chordata > Mammalia > Primates > Hominidae > Pongo > Pongo pygmaeus. Next base: position 31,180,877 of record NC_072393.2, read on the forward strand.
AGGCCTTTGTTGGAAACGGGAATATCTTCCCATAAAAACTAAACAGAAGCATTCTGTGAAACTGCTTTGTGTAGTATGAATCCAACTCACAGAGTTGAACACTTCTTTTCAAAGAGCAGTTTTGAAACACTCTTTTTGTAGAATCTGCAAGTGTTCATTTGGAGCGTTTTGAGGCCTATGGTGGAAAAGGAAATATCTTCACATAAAACCTAGACAGAAGCATTCTTTGAAACTTCTTTATGATGTGTGCCTTCACCTCACAGAGTTGAACCTTCCTTTTCATGGAGCAGTTTGGAAAGAGTCTCTTTGCAGCATCTGCAAGTGGATATTTGGAGCCCTTTCAGGCCTTCGTTGGAAACGGGAATATCTTCCCATAGAAACTAAACAGAAGCGTTCTGTGAAACTGCTTTGTGTAGTATGAATCCAACTCACAGAGTTGAACACTTCTTTTGAAAGAGCAGTTTTGAAACACTCTTTTTGTAGAATCTGCAAGTGTTCATTTGGAGCGCTTTGAGGCCTATGGTGGAAAAGGAAATATCTTCACTTGTAAACCAGGCAGAAGCATTCTCAGAAACCTCTTTATGATGTGTGCATTCAACTCAGAGAGAGAAGCCTTCCTTTTGATAGAGCAGTTTTGAAACTCTGTTTTTGCAGCATCTGCAAGTGGATATTTGGAGCCCCTTCAGGCCTTCGTTGGAAACGGGAATATCTTCCCATAAAAACTAAACAGAAGCGTTCTGTGAAACTGCTTTGTGTAGTATGAATCCAACTCACAGAGTTGAACACTTCTTTTCAAAGAGCAGTTTTGAAACACTCTTTTTGTAGAATCTGCAAGTGTTCATTTGGAGCGCGTTGAGGCCTATGGTGGAAAAGGAAACATCTTCACTTGTAAACCAGGCAGAAGCATTCTCAGAAACCTCTTTATGATGTGTGCATTCAACTCGGAGAGAGAAGCCTTCCTTTTGATAGAGCAGTTTTGAAACTCTGTTTTTGCAGCATCTGCAAGTGGATATTTGGAGCCCCTTCAGGCCTTCGTTAGAAACGGGAATATCTTCCCATAAAAACTAAACAGAAGCGTTCTGTGAAACTGCTTTGTGTAGTATGAATCCAACTCACAGAGTTGAACACTTCTTTTCAAAGTGCAGTTTTGAAACACTCTCTTTGTAGAATCTGCAAGTGTTCATTTGGAGCGCTTTGAGGCCTATGGTGGAAAAGGAAATATCTTCACATAAAACCTAGACAGAAGCATTCTTTGAAACTTCTTTATGATGTGTGCATTCAACTCACAGAGTTGAACTTTCCTTTTCATGGAGAGGTTTGGAAAGAGTCTTTTTGCAGCATCTGCAAGTGGATATTTGGAGCTCTTTCAGGCCTTCGTTAGAAACGGGAATATCTTCCCATAAAAACTGGACAGAAGCATTCTCACAAACTGCTTTGTGATGTGTGTGTTTAACTCACATAGCTGAACCTTTCCTTTGCTAGAGCAGTTATGAAACACTCTTTTTGTAGAATCTGCAAGTGTTCATTTGGAGCGCTTTGAGGCCTATGGTGGAAAAGGAAATATCTTCACTTGTAAACCAGGCAGAAGCATTCTCAGAAACCTCTTTATGATGTGTGCATTCAACTCGGAGGGAGAAGCCTTCCTTTTGATAGAGCAGTTTTGAAACTCTGTTTTTGCAGCATCTGCAAGTGGATATTTGGAGCCCCTCCAGGCCTTCATTGGAAACGGGAGTTTCTTCCCATAAAAACTAAACAGAAGCGTTCTGTGAAACTGCTTTGTGTAGTATGAATCCAACTCACAGAGTTGAACACTTCTTTTCAAAGAGCAGTTTTGAAACACTCTTTTTGTAGAATCTGCAAGTGTTCATTTGGAGCGTTTTGAGGCCTATGGTGGAAAAGGAAATATCTTCACATAAAACCTAGACAGAAGCATTCTTTGAAACTTCTTTATGATATGTGCCTTCACCTCACAGAGTTGAACCTTCCTTTTCATGGAGCAGTTTGGAAAGAGTCTCTTTGCAGCATCTGCAAGTGGATATTTGGAGCCCCTTCAGGCCTTCGTTGGAAACGGGAATATCTTCCCATAAAAACTAAACAGAAGCGTTCTGTGAAACTGCTTTGTGTAGTATGAATCCAACTCACAGAGTTGAACACTTCTTTTGAAAGAGCAGTTTTGAAACACTCTTTTTGTAGAATCTGCAAGTGTTCATTTGGAGCGCTTTGAGGCCTATGGTGGAAAAGGAAACATCTTCACTTGTAAACCAGGCAGAAGCATTCTCAGAAACCTCTTTATGATGTGTGCATTCAACTCGGAGAGAGAAGCCTTCCTTTTGATAGAGCAGTTTTGAAACTCTGTTTTTGCAGCATCTGCAAGTGGGTATTTGGAGCCCCTTCAGGCCTTTGTTGGAAACGGGAATATCTTCCCATAAAAACTAAACAGAAGCATTCTGTGAAACTGCTTTGTGTAGTATGAATCCAACTCACAGAGTTGAACACTTCTTTTCAAAGAGCAGTTTTGAAACACTCTTTTTGTAGAATCTGCAAGTGTTCATTTGGAGCGTTTTGAGGCCTATGGTGGAAAAGGAAATATCTTCACATAAAACCTAGACAGAAGCATTCTTTGAAACTTCTTTATGATGTGTGCCTTCACCTCACAGAGTTGAACCTTCCTTTTCATGGAGCAGTTTGGAAAGAGTCTCTTTGCAGCATCTGCAAGTGGATATTTGGAGCCCTTTCAGGCCTTCGTTGGAAACGGGAATATCTTCCCATAGAAACTAAACAGAAGCGTTCTGTGAAACTGCTTTGTGTAGTATGAATCCAACTCACAGAGTTGAACACTTCTTTTGAAAGAGCAGTTTTGAAACACTCTTTTTGTAGAATCTGCAAGTGTTCATTTGGAGCGCTTTGAGGCCTATGGTGGAAAAGGAAATATCTTCACTTGTAAACCAGGCAGAAGCATTCTCAGAAACCTCTTTATGATGTGTGCATTCAACTCGGAGAGAGAAGCCTTCCTTTTGATAGAGCAGTTTTGAAACTCTGTTTTTGCAGCATCTGCAAGTGGATATTTGGAGCCCCTTCAGGCCTTCGTTGGAAACGGGAATATCTTCCCATAAAAACTAAACAGAAGCGTTCTGTGAAACTGCTTTGTGTAGTATGAATCCAACTCACAGAGTTGAACACTTCTTTTCAAAGAGCAGTTTTGAAACACTCTTTTTGTAGAATCTGCAAGTGTTCATTTGGAGCGCGTTGAGGCCTATGGTGGAAAAGGAAACATCTTCACTTGTAAACCAGGCAGAAGCATTCTCAGAAACCTCTTTATGATGTGTGCATTCAACTCGGAGAGAGAAGCCTTCCTTTTGATAGAGCAGTTTTGAAACTCTGTTTTTGCAGCATCTGCAAGTGGATATTTGGAGCCCCTTCAGGCCTTCGTTGGAAACGGGAATATCTTCCCATGAAAACTAAACAGAAGCGTTCTGTGAAACTGCTTTCTGTAGTATGAATCCAACTCACAGAGTTGAACACTTCTTTTCAAAGAGCAGTTTTGAAACACTCTTTTTGTAGAATCTGCAAGTGTTCATTTGGAGCGTTTTGAGGCCTATGGTGGAAAAGGAAATATCTTCACATAAAACCTAGAGAGAAGCATTCTTTGAAACTTCTTTATGATATGTGCCTTCACCTCACAGAGTTGAACCTTCCTTTTCATGGAGCAGTTTGGAAAGAGTCTCTTTGCAGCATCTGCAAGTGGATATTTGGAGCCCTTTCAGGCCTTCGTTGGAAACGGGAATATCTTCCCAAAAAACTAAACAGAAGCGTTCTGTGAAACTGCTTTGTGTAGTATGAATCCAACTCACAGAGTTGAACACTTCTTTTCAAAGAGCAGTTTTGAAACACTCTTTTTGTAGAATCTGCAAGTGTTCATTTGGAGCGCGTTGAGGCCTATGGTGGAAAAGGAAACATCTTCACTTGTAAACCAGGCAGAAGCATTCTCAGAAACCTCTTTATGATGTGTGCATTCAACTCGGAGAGAGAAGCCTTCCTTTTGATAGAGCAGTTTTGAAACTCTGTTTTTGCAGCATCTGCAAGTGGATATTTGGAGCCCCTTCAGGCCTTCGTTGGAAACGGGAATATCTTCCCATAAAAACTAAACAGAAGCGTTCTGTGAAACTGCTTTGTGTAGTATGAATCCAACTCACAGAGTTGAACACTTCTTTTCAAAGAGCAGTTTTGAAACTCTCTCTTTGTAGAATCTGCAAGTGTTCATTTAGAGCGCTTTGAGGCCTATGGTGGAAAAGGAAATATCTTCACATAAAACCTAGACAGAAGCATTCTTTGAAACTTTTTTATGATGTGTGCCTTCAACTCACAGAGTTGAACCTTCCTTTTCATGGAGCAGTTTGGAAAGAGTCTTTTTGCAGCATCTGCAAGTGGATATTTGGAGCCCTTTCAGGCCTTCGTTGGAAACGGGAATATCTTCCCATAAAAACTAAACAGAAGCGTTCTGTGAAACTGCTTTGTGTAGTATGAATCCAACTCACAGAGTTGAACACTTCTTTTCAAAGAGCAGTTTTGAAACACTCTCTTTGTAGAATCTGCAAGTGTTCATTTGGAGCGCTTTGAGGCCTATGGTGGAAAAGGAAATATCTTCACATAAAACCTAGACAGAAGCATTCTTTGAAACTTTTTTATGATGTGTGCCTTCAACTCACAGAGTTGAACCTTCCTTTTCATGGAGCAGTTTGGAAAGAGTCTTTTTGCAGCATCTGCAAGTGGATATTTGGAGCCCTTTCAGGCCTTCGTTGGAAACGGGAATATCTTCCCATAAAAACTAAACAGAAGCGTTCTGTGAAACTGCTTTGTGTAGTATGAATCCAACTCACAGAGTTGAACACTTCTTTTCAAAGAGCAGTTTTGAAACACTCTTTTTGTAGAATCTGCAAGTTTTCATTTGGAGTGCTTTGAGTCCTATGGAGGAAAAGTAAATATCATCACAGAAAACCTAGACAGAAGCATTCTTTGAAACTTCTTTATGATGTGTGCATTCAACTCACAGAGATGAACCTTCCTTTTCATGGAGAGGTTTGGAAAGAGTCTTTTTGCAGCATCTGCAAGTGGATATTTGGAGCTCTTTCAGGTCTTCGTTAGAAACGGGAATATCTTCCCATAAAAACTGGACAGAAGCATTCTCACAAACTGCTTTGTGATGTGTGTGTTTAACTCACATAGTTGAACCTTTCCTTTGCTAGAGCAGTTATGAAACACTCTTTTTGTAGAATCTGCAAGTGTTCATTTGGAGCGCTTTGAGGCCTATGGTGGAAAAGGAAGTATCTTCACTTGTAAACCAGGCAGAAGCATTCTCAGAAACCTCTTTATGATGTGTGCATTCAACTCGGAGAGAGAAGCCTTGCTTTTGATAGAGCAGTTTTGAAACTCTGTTTTTGCAGCATCTGCAAGTGGATATTTGGAGCCCCTTCAGGCCTTCGTTGGAAACGGGAATATCTTCCCATGAAAACTAAACAGAAGCGTTCTGTGAAACTGCTTTGTGTAGTATGAATCCAACTCACAGAGTTGAACACTTCTTTTCAAAGAGCAGTTTTGAAACACTCTTTTTGTAGAATCTGCAAGTGTTCATTTGGAGCGTTTTGAGGCCTATGGTGGAAAAGGAAATATCTTCACATAAAACCTAGAGAGAAGCATTCTTTGAAACTTCTTTATGATATGTGCCTTCACCTCACAGAGTTGAACCTTCCTTTTCATGGAGCAGTTTGGAAAGAGTCTCTTTGCAGCATCTGCAAGTGGATATTTGGAGCCCTTTCAGGCCTTCGTTGGAAACGGGAATATCTTCCCAAAAAACTAAACAGAAGCGTTCTGTGAAACTGCTTTGTGTAGTATGAATCCAACTCACAGAGTTGAACACTTCTTTTCAAAGAGCAGTTTTGAAACACTCTTTTTGTAGAATCTGCAAGTGTTCATTTGGAGCGCGTTGAGGCCTATGGTGGAAAAGGAAACATCTTCACTTGTAAACCAGGCAGAAGCATTCTCAGAAACCTCTTTATGATGTGTGCATTCAACTCGGAGAGAGAAGCCTTCCTTTTGATAGAGCAGTTTTGAAACTCTGTTTTTGCAGCATCTGCAAGTGGATATTTGGAGCCCCTTCAGGCCTTCGTTGGAAACGGGAATATCTTCCCATAAAAACTAAACAGAAGCGTTCTGTGAAACTGCTTTGTGTAGTATGAATCCAACTCACAGAGTTGAACACTTCTTTTCAAAGAGCAGTTTTGAAACTCTCTCTTTGTAGAATCTGCAAGTGTTCATTTAGAGCGCTTTGAGGCCTATGGTGGAAAAGGAAATATCTTCACATAAAACCTAGACAGAAGCATTCTTTGAAACTTTTTTATGATGTGTGCCTTCAACTCACAGAGTTGAACCTTCCTTTTCATGGAGCAGTTTGGAAAGAGTCTTTTTGCAGCATCTGCAAGTGGATATTTGGAGCCCTTTCAGGCCTTCGTTGGAAACGGGAATATCTTCCCATAAAAACTAAACAGAAGCGTTCTGTGAAACTGCTTTGTGTAGTATGAATCCAACTCACAGAGTTGAACACTTCTTTTCAAAGAGCAGTTTTGAAACACTCTTTTTGTAGAATCTGCAAGTTTTCATTTGGAGTGCTTTGAGGCCTATGGAGGAAAAGTAAATATCTTCACAGAAAACCTAGACAGAAGCATTCTTTGAAACTTCTTTATGATGTGTGCATTCAACTCACAGAGTTGAACCTTCCTTTTCATGGAGCAGTTTGGAAAGAGTCTCTTTGCAGCATCTGCAAGTGGATATTTGGAGCCCCTTCAGGCCTTCGTTGGAAACGGGAATATCTTCCCATAAAAACTAAACAGAAGCGTTCTGTGAAACTGCTTTGTGTAGTATGAATCCAACTCACAGAGTTGAACACTTCTTTTGAAAGAGCAGTTTTGAAACACTCTTTTTGTAGAATCTGCAAGTGTTCATTTGGAGCGCTTTGAGGCCTATGGTGGAAAAGGAAACATCTTCACTTGTAAACCAGGCAGAAGCATTCTCAGAAACCTCTTTATGATGTGTGCATTCAACTCGGAGAGAGAAGCCTTCCTTTTGATAGAGCAGTTTTGAAACTCTGTTTTTGCAGCATCTGCAAGTGGATATTTGGAGCCCCTTCAGGCCTTTGTTGGAAACGGGAATATCTTCCCATAAAAACTAAACAGAAGCATTCTGTGAAACTGCTTTGTGTAGTATGAATCCAACTCACAGAGTTGAACACTTCTTTTCAAAGAGCAGTTTTGAAACACTCTTTTTGTAGAATCTGCAAGTGTTCATTTGGAGCGTTTTGAGGCCTATGGTGGAAAAGGAAATATCTTCACATAAAACCTAGACAGAAGCATTCTTTGAAACTTCTTTATGATGTGTGCCTTCACCTCACAGAGTTGAACCTTCCTTTTCATGGAGCAGTTTGGAAAGAGTCTCTTTGCAGCATCTGCAAGTGGATATTTGGAGCCCTTTCAGGCCTTCGTTGGAAACGGGAATATCTTCCCATAGAAACTAAACAGAAGCGTTCTGTGAAACTGCTTTGTGTAGTATGAATCCAACTCACAGAGTTGAACACTTCTTTTGAAAGAGCAGTTTTGAAACACTCTTTTTGTAGAATCTGCAAGTGTTCATTTGGAGCGCTTTGAGGCCTATGGTGGAAAAGGAAATATCTTCACTTGTAAACCAGGCAGAAGCATTCTCAGAAACCTCTTTATGATGTGTGCATTCAACTCGGAGAGAGAAGCCTTCCTTTTGATAGAGCAGTTTTGAAACTCTGTTTTTGCAGCATCTGCAAGTGGATATTTGGAGCCCCTTCAGGCCTTCGTTGGAAACGGGAATATCTTCCCATGAAAACTAAACAGAAGCGTTCTGTGAAACTGCTTTGTGTAGTATGAATCCAACTCACAGAGTTGAACACTTCTTTTCAAAGAGCAGTTTTGAAACACTCTTTTTGTAGAATCTGCAAGTGTTCATTTGGAGCGTTTTGAGGCCTATGGTGGAAAAGGAAATATCTTCACATAAAACCTAGAGAGAAGCATTCTTTGAAACTTCTTTATGATATGTGCCTTCACCTCACAGAGTTGAACCTTCCTTTTCATGGAGCAGTTTGGAAAGAGTCTCTTTGCAGCATCTGCAAGTGGATATTTGGAGCCCTTTCAGGCCTTCGTTGGAAACGGGAATATCTTCCCAAAAAACTAAACAGAAGCGTTCTGTGAAACTGCTTTGTGTAGTATGAATCCAACTCACAGAGTTGAACACTTCTTTTCAAAGAGCAGTTTTGAAACACTCTTTTTGTAGAATCTGCAAGTGTTCATTTGGAGCGCGTTGAGGCCTATGGTGGAAAAGGAAACATCTTCACTTGTAAACCAGGCAGAAGCATTCTCAGAAACCTCTTTATGATGTGTGCATTCAACTCGGAGAGAGAAGCCTTCCTTTTGATAGAGCAGTTTTGAAACTCTGTTTTTGCAGCATCTGCAAGTGGATATTTGGAGCCCCTTCAGGCCTTCGTTGGAAACGGGAATATCTTCCCATAAAAACTAAACAGAAGCGTTCTGTGAAACTGCTTTGTGTAGTATGAATCCAACTCACAGAGTTGAACACTTCTTTTCAAAGAGCAGTTTTGAAACACTCTCTTTGTAGAATCTGCAAGTGTTCATTTGGAGCGCTTTGAGGCCTATGGTGGAAAAGGAAATATCTTCACATAAAACCTAGACAGAAGCATTCTTTGAAACTTTTTTATGATGTGTGCCTTCAACTCACAGAGTTGAACCTTCCTTTTCATGGAGCAGTTTGGAAAGAGTCTTTTTGCAGCATCTGCAAGTGGATATTTGGAGCCCTTTCAGGCCTTCGTTGGAAACGGGAATATCTTCCCATAAAAACTAAACAGAAGCGTTCTGTGAAACTGCTTTGTGTAGTATGAATCCAACTCACAGAGTTGAACACTTCTTTTCAAAGAGCAGTTTTGAAACACTCTTTTTGTAGAATCTGCAAGTTTTCATTTGGAGTGCTTTGAGTCCTATGGAGGAAAAGTAAATATCATCACAGAAAACCTAGACAGAAGCATTCTTTGAAACTTCTTTATGATGTGTGCATTCAACTCACAGAGATGAACCTTCCTTTTCATGGAGAGGTTTGGAAAGAGTCTTTTTGCAGCATCTGCAAGTGGATATTTGGAGCTCTTTCAGGTCTTCGTTAGAAACGGGAATATCTTCCCATAAAAACTGGACAGAAGCATTCTCACAAACTGCTTTGTGATGTGTGTGTTTAACTCACATAGTTGAACCTTTCCTTTGCTAGAGCAGTTATGAAACACTCTTTTTGTAGAATCTGCAAGTGTTCATTTGGAGCGCTTTGAGGCCTATGGTGGAAAAGGAAGTATCTTCACTTGTAAACCAGGCAGAAGCATTCTCAGAAACCTCTTTATGATGTGTGCATTCAACTCGGAGAGAGAAGCCTTGCTTTTGATAGAGCAGTTTTGAAACTCTGTTTTTGCAGCATCTGCAAGTGGATATTTGGAGCCCCTTCAGGCCTTCGTTGGAAACGGGAATATCTTCCCATGAAAACTAAACAGAAGCGTTCTGTGAAACTGCTTTGTGTAGTATGAATCCAACTCACAGAGTTGAACACTTCTTTTCAAAGAGCAGTTTTGAAACACTCTTTTTGTAGAATCTGCAAGTGTTCATTTGCAGCGTTTTGAGGCCTATGGTGGAAAAGGAAATATCTTCACATAAAACCTAGAGAGAAGCATTCTTTGAAACTTCTTTATGATATGTGCCTTCACCTCACAGAGTTGAACCTTCCTTTTCATGGAGCAGTTTGGAAAGAGTCTCTTTGCAGCATCTGCAAGTGGATATTTGGAGCCCTTTCAGGCCTTCGTTGGAAACGGGAATATCTTCCCAAAAAACTAAACAGAAGCGTTCTGTGAAACTGCTTTGTGTAGTATGAATCCAACTCACAGAGTTGAACACTTCTTTTCAAAGAGCAGTTTTGAAACACTCTTTTTGTAGAATCTGCAAGTGTTCATTTGGAGCGCGTTGAGGCCTATGGTGGAAAAGGAAACATCTTCACTTGTAAACCAGGCAGAAGCATTCTCAGAAACCTCTTTATGATGTGTGCATTCAACTCGGAGAGAGAAGCCTTCCTTTTGATAGAGCAGTTTTGAAACTCTGTTTTTGCAGCATCTGCAAGTGGATATTTGGAGCCCCTTCAGGCCTTCGTTGGAAACGGGAATATCTTCCCATGAAAACTAAACAGAAGCGTTCTGTGAAACTGCTTTGTGTAGTATGAATCCAACTCACAGAGTTGAACACTTCTTTTCAAAGAGCAGTTTTGAAACTCTCTCTTTGTAGAATCTGCAAGTGTTCATTTAGAGCGCTTTGAGGCCTATGGTGGAAAAGGAAATATCTTCACATAAAACCTAGACAGAAGCATTCTTTGAAACTTTTTTATGATGTGTGCCTTCAACTCACAGAGTTGAACCTTCCTTTTCATGGAGCAGTTTGGAAAGAGTCTTTTTGCAGCATCTGCAAGTGGATATTTGGAGCCCTTTCAGGCCTTCGTTGGAAACGGGAATATCTTCCCATAAAAACTAAACAGAAGCGTTCTGTGAAACTGCTTTGTGTAGTATGAATCCAACTCACAGAGTTGAACACTTCTTTTCAAAGAGCAGTTTTGAAACACTCTTTTTGTAGAATCTGCAAGTTTTCATTTGGAGTGCTTTGAGGCCTATGGAGGAAAAGTAAATATCTTCACAGAAAACCTAGACAGAAGCATTCTTTGAAACTTCTTTATGATGTGTGCATTCAACTCACAGAGTTGAACCTTCCTTTTCATGGAGCAGTTTGGAAAGAGTCTCTTTGCAGCATCTGCAAGTGGATATTTGGAGCCCCTTCAGGCCTTCGTTGGAAACGGGAATATCTTCCCATAAAAACTAAACAGAAGCGTTCTGTGAAACTGCTTTGTGTAGTATGAATCCAACTCACAGAGTTGAACACTTCTTTTGAAAGAGCAGTTTTGAAACACTCTTTTTGTAGAATCTGCAAGTGTTCATTTGGAGCGCTTTGAGGCCTATGGTGGAAAAGGAAACATCTTCACTTGTAAACCAGGCAGAAGCATTCTCAGAAACCTCTTTATGATGTGTGCATTCAACTCGGAGAGAGAAGCCTTCCTTTTGATAGAGCAGTTTTGAAACTCTGTTTTTGCAGCATCTGCAAGTGGATATTTGGAGCCCCTTCAGGCCTTTGTTGGAAACGGGAATATCTTCCCATAAAAACTAAACAGAAGCATTCTGTGAAACTGCTTTGTGTAGTATGAATCCAACTCACAGAGTTGAACACTTCTTTTCAAAGAGCAGTTTTGAAACACTCTTTTTGTAGAATCTGCAAGTGTTCATTTGGAGCGTTTTGAGGCCTATGGTGGAAAAGGAAATATCTTCACATAAAACCTAGACAGAAGCATTCTTTGAAACTTCTTTATGATGTGTGCCTTCACCTCACAGAGTTGAACCTTCCTTTTCATGGAGCAGTTTGGAAAGAGTCTCTTTGCAGCATCTGCAAGTGGATATTTGGAGCCCTTTCAGGCCTTCGTTGGAAACGGGAATATCTTCCCATAGAAACTAAACAGAAGCGTTCTGTGAAACTGCTTTGTGTAGTATGAATCCAACTCACAGAGTTGAACACTTCTTTTGAAAGAGCAGTTTTGAAACACTCTTTTTGTAGAATCTGCATGTGTTCATTTGGAGCGCTTTGAGGCCTATGGTGGAAAAGGAAATATCTTCACTTGTAAACCAGGCAGAAGCATTCTCAGAAACCTCTTTATGATGTGTGCATTCAACTCGGAGAGAGAAGCCTTCCTTTTGATAGAGCAGTTTTGAAACTCTGTTTTTGCAGCATCTGCAAGTGGATATTTGGAGCCCCTTCAGGCCTTCGTTGGAAACGGGAATATCTTCCCATGAAAACTAAACAGAAGCGTTCTGTGAAACTGCTTTGTGTAGTATGAATCCAACTCACAGAGTTGAACACTTCTTTTCAAAGAGCAGTTTTGAAACACTCTTTTTGTAGAATCTGCAAGTGTTCATTTGGAGCGTTTTGAGGCCTATGGTGGAAAAGGAAATATCTTCACATAAAACCTAGAGAGAAGCATTCTTTGAAACTTCTTTATGATATGTGCCTTCACCTCACAGAGTTGAACCTTCCTTTTCATGGAGCAGTTTGGAAAGAGTCTCTTTGCAGCATCTGCAAGTGGATATTTGGAGCCCTTTCAGGCCTTCGTTGGAAACGGGAATATCTTCCCAAAAAACTAAACAGAAGCGTTCTGTGAAACTGCTTTGTGTAGTATGAATCCAACTCACAGAGTTGAACACTTCTTTTCAAAGAGCAGTTTTGAAACACTCTTTTTGTAGAATCTGCAAGTGTTCATTTGGAGCGCGTTGAGGCCTATGGTGGAAAAGGAAACATCTTCACTTGTAAACCAGGCAGAAGCATTCTCAGAAACCTCTTTATGATGTGTGCATTCAACTCGGAGAGAGAAGCCTTCCTTTTGATAGAGCAGTTTTGAAACTCTGTTTTTGCAGCATCTGCAAGTGGATATTTGGAGCCCCTTCAGGCCTTCGTTGGAAACGGGAATATCTTCCCATGAAAACTAAACAGAAGCGTTCTGTGAAACTGCTTTGTGTAGTATGAATCCAACTCACAGAGTTGAACACTTCTTTTCAAAGAGCAGTTTTGAAACACTCTTTTTGTAGAATCTGCAAGTGTTCATTTGGAGCGTTTTGAGGCCTATGGTGGAAAAGGAAATATCTTCACATAAAACCTAGAGAGAAGCATTCTTTGAAACTTCTTTATGATATGTGCCTTCACCTCACAGAGTTGAACCTTCCTTTTCATGGAGCAGTTTGGAAAGAGTCTCTTTGCAGCATCTGCAAGTGGATATTTGGAGCCCTTTCAGGCCTTCGTTGGAAACGGGAATATCTTCCCAAAAAACTAAACAGAAGCGTTCTGTGAAACTGCTTTGTGTAGTATGAATCCAACTCACAGAGTTGAACACTTCTTTTCAAAGAGCAGTTTTGAAACACTCTTTTTGTAGAATCTGCAAGTGTTCATTTGGAGCGCGTTGAGGCCTATGGTGGAAAAGGAAACATCTTCACTTGTAAACCAGGCAGAAGCATTCTCAGAAACCTCTTTATGATGTGTGCATTCAACTCGGAGAGAGAAGCCTTCCTTTTGATAGAGCAGTTTTGAAACTCTGTTTTTGCAGCATCTGCAAGTGGATATTTGGAGCCCCTTCAGGCCTTCGTTGGAAACGGGAATATCTTCCCATAAAAACTAAACAGAAGCGTTCTGTGAAACTGCTTTGTGTAGTATGAATCCAACTCACAGAGTTGAACACTTCTTTTCAAAGAGCAGTTTTGAAACTCTCTCTTTGTAGAATCTGCAAGTGTTCATTTAGAGCGCTTTGAGGCCTATGGTGGAAAAGGAAATATCTTCACATAAAACCTAGACAGAAGCATTCTTTGAAACTTTTTTATGATGTGTGCCTTCAACTCACAGAGTTGAACCTTCCTTTTCATGGAGCAGTTTGGAAAGAGTCTTTTTGCAGCATCTGCAAGTGGATATTTGGAGCCCTTTCAGGCCTTCGTTGGAAACGGGAATATCTTCCCATAAAAACTAAACAGAAGCGTTCTGTGAAACTGCTTTGTGTAGTATGAATCCAACTCACAGAGTTGAACACTTCTTTTCAAAGAGCAGTTTTGAAACACTCTCTTTGTAGAATCTGCAAGTGTTCATTTGGAGCGCTTTGAGGCCTATGGTGGAAAAGGAAATATCTTCACATAAAACCTAGACAGAAGCATTCTTTGAAACTTTTTTATGATGTGTGCCTTCAACTCACAGAGTTGAACCTTCCTTTTCATGGAGCAGTTTGGAAAGAGTCTTTTTGCAGCATCTGCAAGTGGATATTTGGAGCCCTTTCAGGCCTTCGTTGGAAACGGGAATATCTTCCCATAAAAACTAAACAGAAGCGTTCTGTGAAACTGCTTTGTGTAGTATGAATCCAACTCACAGAGTTGAACACTTCTTTTCAAAGAGCAGTTTTGAAACACTCTTTTTGTAGAATCTGCAAGTTTTCATTTGGAGTGCTTTGAGTCCTATGGAGGAAAAGTAAATATCATCACAGAAAACCTAGACAGAAGCATTCTTTGAAACTTCTTTATGATGTGTGCATTCAACTCACAGAGTTGAACCTTCCTTTTCATGGAGAGGTTTGGAAAGAGTCTTTTTGCAGCATCTGCAAGTGGATATTTGGAGCTCTTTCAGGTCTTCGTTAGAAACGGGAATATCTTCCCATAAAAACTGGACAGAAGCATTCTCACAAACTGCTTTGTGATGTGTGTGTTTAACTCACATAGTTGAACCTTTCCTTTGCTAGAGCAGTTATGAAACACTCTTTTTGTAGAATCTGCAAGTGTTCATTTGGAGCGCTTTGAGGCCTATGGTGGAAAAGGAAGTATCTTCACTTGTAAACCAGGCAGAAGCATTCTCAGAAACCTCTTTATGATGTGTGCATTCAACTCGGAGAGAGAAGCCTTGCTTTTGATAGAGCAGTTTTCAAACTCTGTTTTTGCAGCATCTGCAAGTGGATATTTGGAGCCCCTTCAGGCCTTCGTTGGAAACGGGAATATCTTCCCATGAAAACTAAACAGAAGCGTTCTGTGAAACTGCTTTGTGTAGTATGAATCCAACTCACAGAGTTGAACACTTCTTTTCAAAGAGCAGTTTTGAAACACTCTTTTTGTAGAATCTGCAAGTGTTCATTTGGAGCGTTTTGAGGCCTATGGTGGAAAAGGAAATATCTTCACATAAAACCTAGAGAGAAGCATTCTTTGAAACTTCTTTATGATATGTGCCTTCACCTCACAGAGTTGAACCTTCCTTTTCATGGAGCAGTTTGGAAAGAGTCTCTTTGCAGCATCTGCAAGTGGATATTTGGAGCCCTTTCAGGCCTTCGTTGGAAACGGGAATATCTTCCCAAAAAACTAAACAGAAGCGTTCTGTGAAACTGCTTTGTGTAGTATGAATCCAACTCACAGAGTTGAACACTTCTTTTCAAAGAGCAGTTTTGAAACACTCTTTTTGTAGAATCTGCAAGTGTTCATTTGGAGCGCGTTGAGGCCTATGGTGGAAAAGGAAACATCTTCACTTGTAAACCAGGCAGAAGCATTCTCAGAAACCTCTTTATGATGTGTGCATTCAACTCGGAGAGAGAAGCCTTCCTTTTGATAGAGCAGTTTTGAAACTCTGTTTTTGCAGCATCTGCAAGTGGATATTTGGAGCCCCTTCAGGCCTTCGTTGGAAACGGGAATATCTTCCCATAAAAACTAAACAGAAGCGTTCTGTGAAACTGCTTTGTGTAGTATGAATCCAACTCACAGAGTTGAACACTTCTTTTCAAAGAGCAGTTTTGAAACTCTCTCTTTGTAGAATCTGCAAGTGTTCATTTAGAGCGCTTTGAGGCCTATGGTGGAAAAGGAAATATCTTCACATAAAACCTAGACAGAAGCATTCTTTGAAACTTTTTTATGATGTGTGCCTTCAACTCACAGAGTTGAACCTTCCTTTTCATGGAGCAGTTTGGAAAGAGTCTTTTTGCAGCATCTGCAAGTGGATATTTGGAGCCCTTTCAGGCCTTCGTTGGAAACGGGAATATCTTCCCATAAAAACTAAACAGAAGCGTTCTGTGAAACTGCTTTGTGTAGTATGAATCCAACTCACAGAGTTGAACACTTCTTTTCAAAGAGCAGTTTTGAAACACTCTTTTTGTAGAATCTGCAAGTTTTCATTTGGAGTGCTTTGAGGCCTATGGAGGAAAAGTAAATATCTTCACAGAAAACCTAGACAGAAGCATTCTTTGAAACTTCTTTATGATGTGTGCATTCAACTCACAGAGTTGAACCTTCCTTTTCATGGAGCAGTTTGGAAAGAGTCTCTTTGCAGCATCTGCAAGTGGATATTTGGAGCCCCTTCAGGCCTTCGTTGGAAACGGGAATATCTTCCCATAAAAACTAAACAGAAGCGTTCTGTGAAACTGCTTTGTGTAGTATGAATCCAACTCACAGAGTTGAACACTTCTTTTGAAAGAGCAGTTTTGAAACACTCTTTTTGTAGAATCTGCAAGTGTTCATTTGGAGCGCTTTGAGGCCTATGGTGGAAAAGGAAACATCTTCACTTGTAAACCAGGCAGAAGCATTCTCAGAAACCTCTTTATGATGTGTGCATTCAACTCGGAGAGAGAAGCCTTCCTTTTGATAGAGCAGTTTTGAAACTCTGTTTTTGCAGCATCTGCAAGTGGATATTTGGAGCCCCTTCAGGCCTTTGTTGGAAACGGGAATATCTTCCCATAAAAACTAAACAGAAGCATTCTGTGAAACTGCTTTGTGTAGTATGAATCCAACTCACAGAGTTGAACACTTCTTTTCAAAGAGCAGTTTTGAAACACTCTTTTTGTAGAATCTGCAAGTGTTCATTTGGAGCGTTTTGAGGCCTATGGTGGAAAAGGAAATATCTTCACATAAAACCTAGACAGAAGCATTCTTTGAAACTTCTTTATGATGTGTGCCTTCACCTCACAGAGTTGAACCTTCCTTTTCATGGAGCAGTTTGGAAAGAGTCTCTTTGCAGCATCTGCAAGTGGATATTTGGAGCCCTTTCAGGCCTTCGTTGGAAACGGGAATATCTTCCCATAGAAACTAAACAGAAGCGTTCTGTGAAACTGCTTTGTGTAGTATGAATCCAACTCACAGAGTTGAACACTTCTTTTGAAAGAGCAGTTTTGAAACACTCTTTTTGTAGAATCTGCAAGTGTTCATTTGGAGCGCTTTGAGGCCTATGGTGGAAAAGGAAATATCTTCACTTGTAAACCAGGCAGAAGCATTCTCAGAAACCTCTTTATGATGTGTGCATTCAACTCGGAGAGAGAAGCCTTCCTTTTGATAGAGCAGTTTTGAAACTCTGTTTTTGCAGCATCTGCAAGTGGATATTTGGAGCCCCTTCAGGCCTTCGTTGGAAACGGGAATATCTTCCCATAAAAACTAAACAGAAGCGTTCTGTGAAACTGCTTTGTGTAGTATGAATCCAACTCACAGAGTTGAACACTTCTTTTCAAAGAGCAGTTTTGAAACACTCTTTTTGTAGAATCTGCAAGTGTTCATTTGGAGCGCGTTGAGGCCTATGGTGGAAAAGGAAACATCTTCACTTGTAAACCAGGCAGAAGCATTCTCAGAAACCTCTTTATGATGTGTGCATTCAACTCGGAGAGAGAAGCCTTCCTTTTGATAGAGCAGTTTTGAAACTCTGTTTTTGCAGCATCTGCAAGTGGATATTTGGAGCCCCTTCAGGCCTTCATTGGAAACGGGAATATCTTCCCATGAAAACTAAACAGAAGCGTTCTGTGAAACTGCTTTGTGTAGTATGAATCCAACTCACAGAGTTGAACACTTCTTTTCAAAGAGCAGTTTTGAAACACTCTTTTTGTAGAATCTGCAAGTGTTCATTTGGAGCGTTTTGAGGCCTATGGTGGAAAAGGAAATATCTTCACATAAAACCTAGAGAGAAGCATTCTTTGAAACTTCTTTATGATATGTGCCTTCACCTCACAGAGTTGAACCTTCCTTTTCATGGAGCAGTTTGGAAAGAGTCTCTTTGCAGCATCTGCAAGTGGATATTTGGAGCCCTTTCAGGCCTTCGTTGGAAACGGGAATATCTTCCCAAAAAACTAAACAGAAGCGTTCTGTGAAACTGCTTTGTGTAGTATGAATCCAACTCACAGAGTTGAACACTTCTTTTCAAAGAGCAGTTTTGAAACACTCTTTTTGTAGAATCTGCAAGTGTTCATTTGGAGCGCGTTGAGGCCTATGGTGGAAAAGGAAACATCTTCACTTGTAAACCAGGCAGAAGCATTCTCAGAAACCTCTTTATGATGTGTGCATTCAACTCGGAGAGAGAAGCCTTCCTTTTGATAGAGCAGTTTTGAAACTCTGTTTTTGCAGCATCTGCAAGTGGATATTTGGAGCCCCTTCAGGCCTTCGTTGGAAACGGGAATATCTTCCCATAAAAACTAAACAGAAGCGTTCTGTGAAACTGCTTTGTGTAGTATGAATCCAACTCACAGAGTTGAACACTTCTTTTCAAAGAGCAGTTTTGAAACTCTCTCTTTGTAGAATCTGCAAGTGTTCATTTAGAGCGCTTTGAGGCCTATGGTGGAAAAGGAAATATCTTCACATAAAACCTAGACAGAAGCATTCTTTGAAACTTTTTTATGATGTGTGCCTTCAACTCACAGAGTTGAACCTTCCTTTTCATGGAGCAGTTTGGAAAGAGTCTTTTTGCAGCATCTGCAAGTGGATATTTGGAGCCCTTTCAGGCCTTCGTTGGAAACGGGAATATCTTCCCATAAAAACTAAACAGAAGCGTTCTGTGAAACTGCTTTGTGTAGTATGAATCCAACTCACAGAGTTGAACACTTCTTTTCAAAGAGCAGTTTTGAAACACTCTCTTTGTAGAATCTGCAAGTGTTCATTTGGAGCGCTTTGAGGCCTATGGTGGAAAAGGAAATATCTTCACATAAAACCTAGACAGAAGCATTCTTTGAAACTTTTTTATGATGTGTGCCTTCAACTCACAGAGTTGAACCTTCCTTTTCATGGAGCAGTTTGGAAAGAGTCTTTTTGCAGCATCTGCAAGTGGATATTTGGAGCCCTTTCAGGCCTTCGTTGGAAACGGGAATATCTTCCCATAAAAACTAAACAGAAGCGTTCTGTGAAACTGCTTTGTGTAGTATGAATCCAACTCACAGAGTTGAACACTTCTTTTCAAAGAGCAGTTTTGAAACACTCTTTTTGTAGAATCTGCAAGTTTTCATTTGGAGTGCTTTGAGTCCTATGGAGGAAAAGTAAATATCATCACAGAAAACCTAGACAGAAGCATTCTTTGAAACTTCTTTATGATGTGTGCATTCAACTCACAGAGTTGAACCTTCCTTTTCATGGAGAGGTTTGGAAAGAGTCTTTTTGCAGCATCTGCAAGTGGATATTTGGAGCTCTTTCAGGTCTTCGTTAGAAACGGGAATATCTTCCCATAAAAACTGGACAGAAGCATTCTCACAAACTGCTTTGTGATGTGTGTGTTTAACTCACATAGTTGAACCTTTCCTTTGCTAGAGCAGTTATGAAACACTCTTTTTGTAGAATCTGCAAGTGTTCATTTGGAGCGCTTTGAGGCCTATGGTGGAAAAGGAAGTATCTTCACTTGTAAACCAGGCAGAAGCATTCTCAGAAACCTCTTTATGATGTGTGCATTCAACTCGGAGAGAGAAGCCTTGCTTTTGATAGAGCAGTTTTGAAACTCTGTTTTTGCAGCATCTGCAAGTGGATATTTGGAGCCCCTTCAGGCCTTCGTTGGAAACGGGAATATCTTCCCATGAAAACTAAACAGAAGCGTTCTGTGAAACTGCTTTGTGTAGTATGAATCCAACTCACAGAGTTGAACACTTCTTTTCAAAGAGCAGTTTTGAAACACTCTTTTTGTAGAATCTGCAAGTGTTCATTTGGAGCGTTTTGAGGCCTATGGTGGAAAAGGAAATATCTTCACATAAAACCTAGAGAGAAGCATTCTTTGAAACTTCTTTATGATATGTGCCTTCACCTCACAGAGTTGAACCTTCCTTTTCATGGAGCAGTTTGGAAAGAGTCTCTTTGCAGCATCTGCAAGTGGATATTTGGAGCCCTTTCAGGCCTTCGTTGGAAACGGGAATATCTTCCCAAAAAACTAAACAGAAGCGTTCTGTGAAACTGCTTTGTGTAGTATGAATCCAACTCACAGAGTTGAACACTTCTTTTCAAAGAGCAGTTTTGAAACACTCTTTTTGTAGAATCTGCAAGTGTTCATTTGGAGCGCGTTGAGGCCTATGGTGGAAAAGGAAACATCTTCACTTGTAAACCAGGCAGAAGCATTCTCAGAAACCTCTTTATGATGTGTGCATTCAACTCGGAGAGAGAAGCCTTCCTTTTGATAGAGCAGTTTTGAAACTCTGTTTTTGCAGCATCTGCAAGTGGATATTTGGAGCCCCTTCAGGCCTTCGTTGGAAACGGGAATATCTTCCCATAAAAACTAAACAGAAGCGTTCTGTGAAACTGCTTTGTGTAGTATGAATCCAACTCACAGAGTTGAACACTTCTTTTCAAAGAGCAGTTTTGAAACTCTCTCTTTGTAGAATCTGCAAGTGTTCATTTAGAGCGCTTTGAGGCCTATGGTGGAAAAGGAAATATCTTCACATAAAACCTAGACAGAAGCATTCTTTGAAACTTTTTTATGATGTGTGCCTTCAACTCACAGAGTTGAACCTTCCTTTTCATGGAGCAGTTTGGAAAGAGTCTTTTTGCAGCATCTGCAAGTGGATATTTGGAGCCCTTTCAGGCCTTCGTTGGAAACGGGAATATCTTCCCATAAAAACTAAACAGAAGCGTTCTGTGAAACTGCTTTGTGTAGTATGAATCCAACTCACAGAGTTGAACACTTCTTTTCAAAGAGCAGTTTTGAAACACTCTTTTTGTAGAATCTGCAAGTTTTCATTTGGAGTGCTTTGAGGCCTATGGAGGAAAAGTAAATATCTTCACAGAAAACCTAGACAGAAGCATTCTTTGAAACTTCTTTATGATGTGTGCATTCAACTCACAGAGTTGAACCTTCCTTTTCATGGAGCAGTTTGGAAAGAGTCTCTTTGCAGCATCTGCAAGTGGATATTTGGAGCCCCTTCAGGCCTTCGTTGGAAACGGGAATATCTTCCCATAAAAACTAAACAGAAGCGTTCTGTGAAACTGCTTTGTGTAGTATGAATCCAACTCACAGAGTTGAACACTTCTTTTGAAAGAGCAGTTTTGAAACACTCTTTTTGTAGAATCTGCAAGTGTTCATTTGGAGCGCTTTGAGGCCTATGGTGGAAAAGGAAACATCTTCACTTGTAAACCAGGCAGAAGCATTCTCAGAAACCTCTTTATGATGTGTGCATTCAACTCGGAGAGAGAAGCCTTCTTTTGATAGAGCAGTTTTGAAACTCTGTTTTTGCAGCATCTGCAAGTGGATATTTGGAGCCCCTTCAGGCCTTTGTTGGAAACGGGAATATCTTCCCATAAAAACTAAACAGAAGCATTCTGTGAAACTGCTTTGTGTAGTATGAATCCAACTCACAGAGTTGAACACTTCTTTTCAAAGAGCAGTTTTGAAACACTCTTTTTGTAGAATCTGCAAGTGTTCATTTGGAGCGTTTTGAGGCCTATGGTGGAAAAGGAAATATCTTCACATAAAACCTAGACAGAAGCATTCTTTGAAACTTCTTTATGATGTGTGCCTTCACCTCACAGAGTTGAACCTTCCTTTTCATGGAGCAGTTTGGAAAGAGTCTCTTTGCAGCATCTGCAAGTGGATATTTGGAGCCCTTTCAGGCCTTCGTTGGAAACGGGAATATCTTCCCATAGAAACTAAACAGAAGCGTTCTGTGAAACTGCTTTGTGTAGTATGAATCCAACTCACAGAGTTGAACACTTCTTTTGAAAGAGCAGTTTTGAAACACTCTTTTTGTAGAATCTGCAAGTGTTCATTTGGAGCGCTTTGAGGCCTATGGTGGAAAAGGAAATATCTTCACTTGTAAACCAGGCAGAAGCATTCTCAGAAACCTCTTTATGATGTGTGCATTCAACTCGGAGAGAGAAGCCTTCCTTTTGATAGAGCAGTTTTGAAACTCTGTTTTTGCAGCATCTGCAAGTGGATATTTGGAGCCCCTTCAGGCCTTCGTTGGAAACGGGAATATCTTCCCATAAAAACTAAACAGAAGCGTTCTGTGAAACTGCTTTGTGTAGTATGAATCCAACTCACAGAGTTGAACACTTCTTTTCAAAGAGCAGTTTTGAAACACTCTTTTTGTAGAATCTGCAAGTGTTCATTTGGAGCGCGTTGAGGCCTATGGTGGAAAAGGAAACATCTTCACTTGTAAACCAGGCAGAAGCATTCTCAGAAACCTCTTTATGATGTGTGCATTCAACTCGGAGAGAGAAGCCTTCCTTTTGATAGAGCAGTTTTGAAACTCTGTTTTTGCAGCATCTGCAAGTGGATATTTGGAGCCCCTTCAGGCCTTCGTTGGAAACGGGAATATCTTCCCATGAAAACTAAACAGAAGCGTTCTGTGAAACTGCTTTGTGTAGTATGAATCCAACTCACAGAGTTGAACACTTCTTTTCAAAGAGCAGTTTTGAAACACTCTTTTTGTAGAATCTGCAAGTGTTCATTTGGAGCGTTTTGAGGCCTATGGTGGAAAAGGAAATATCTTCACATAAAACCTAGAGAGAAGCATTCTTTGAAACTTCTTTATGATATGTGCCTTCACCTCACAGAGTTGAACCTTCCTTTTCATGGAGCAGTTTGGAAAGAGTCTCTTTGCAGCATCTGCAAGTGGATATTTGGAGCCCTTTCAGGCCTTCGTTGGAAACGGGAATATCTTCCCAAAAAACTAAACAGAAGCGTTCTGTGAAACTGCTTTGTGTAGTATGAATCCAACTCACAGAGTTGAACACTTCTTTTCAAAGAGCAGTTTTGAAACACTCTTTTTGTAGAATCTGCAAGTGTTCATTTGGAGCGCGTTGAGGCCTATGGTGGAAAAGGAAACATCTTCACTTGTAAACCAGGCAGAAGCATTCTCAGAAACCTCTTTATGATGTGTGCATTCAACTCGGAGAGAGAAGCCTTCCTTTTGATAGAGCAGTTTTGAAACTCTGTTTTTGCAGCATCTGCAAGTGGATATTTGGAGCCCCTTCAGGCCTTCGTTGGAAACGGGAATATCTTCCCATAAAAACTAAACAGAAGCGTTCTGTGAAACTGCTTTGTGTAGTATGAATCCAACTCACAGAGTTGAACACTTCTTTTCAAAGAGCAGTTTTGAAACTCTCTCTTTGTAGAATCTGCAAGTGTTCATTTAGAGCGCTTTGAGGCCTATGGTGGAAAAGGAAATATCTTCACATAAAACCTAGACAGAAGCATTCTTTGAAACTTTTTTATGATGTGTGCCTTCAACTCACAGAGTTGAACCTTCCTTTTCATGGAGCAGTTTGGAAAGAGTCTTTTTGCAGCATCTGCAAGTGGATATTTGGAGCCCTTTCAGGCCTTCGTTGGAAACGGGAATATCTTCCCATAAAAACTAAACAGAAGCGTTCTGTGAAACTGCTTTGTGTAGTATGAATCCAACTCACAGAGTTGAACACTTCTTTTCAAAGAGCAGTTTTGAAACACTCTCTTTGTAGAATCTGCAAGTGTTCATTTGGAGCGCTTTGAGGCCTATGGTGGAAAAGGAAATATCTTCACATAAAACCTAGACAGAAGCATTCTTTGAAACTTTTTTATGATGTGTGCCTTCAACTCACAGAGTTGAACCTTCCTTTTCATGGAGCAGTTTGGAAAGAGTCTTTTTGCAGCATCTGCAAGTGGATATTTGGAGCCCTTTCAGGCCTTCGTTGGAAACGGGAATATCTTCCCATAAAAACTAAACAGAAGCGTTCTGTGAAACTGCTTTGTGTAGTATGAATCCAACTCACAGAGTTGAACACTTCTTTTCAAAGAGCAGTTTTGAAACACTCTTTTTGTAGAATCTGCAAGTTTTCATTTGGAGTGCTTTGAGTCCTATGGAGGAAAAGTAAATATCTTCACAGAAAACCTAGACAGAAGCATTCTTTGAAACTTCTTTATGATGTGTGCATTCAACTCACAGAGTTGAACCTTCCTTTTCATGGAGAGGTTTGGAAAGAGTCTTTTTGCAGCATCTGCAAGTGGATATTTGGAGCTCTTTCAGGTCTTCGTTAGAAACGGGAATATCTTCCCATAAAAACTGGACAGAAGCATTCTCAAAAACTGCTTTGTGATGTGTGTGTTTAACTCACATAGTTGAACCTTTCCTTTCCTAGAGCAGTTATGAAACACTCTTTTTGTAGAATCTGCAAGTGTTCATTTGGAGCGCTTTGAGGCCTATGGTGGAAAAGGAAATATCTTCACTTGTAAACCAGGCAGAAGCATTCTCAGAAACCTCTTTATGATGTGTGCATTCAACTCGGAGAGAGAAGCCTTCCTTTTGATAGAGCAGTTTTGAAACTCTGTTTTTGCAGCATCTGCAAGTGGATATTTGGAGCCCCTTCAGGCCTTCGTTGGAAACGGGAATATCTTCCCATAAAAACTAAACAGAAGCGTTCTGTGAAACTGCTTTGTGTAGTATGAATCCAACTCACAGAGTTGAACACTTCTTTTCAAAGAGCAGTTTTGAAACACTCTTTTTGTAGAATCTGCAAGTGTTCATTTGGAGCGTTTTGAGGCCTATGGTGGAAAAGGAAATATCTTCACATAAAACCTAGACAGAACACTCTTTGAAACTTCTTTATGATATGTGCCTTCACCTCACAGAGTTGAACCTTCCTTTTCATGGAGCAGTTTGGAAAGAGTCTCTTTGCAGCATCTGCAAGTGGATATTTGGAGCCGTTTCAGGCCTTCGTTGGAAACGGGAATATCTTCCCATAAAAACTAAACAGAAGCGTTCTGTGAAACTGCTTTGTGTACTATGAATCCAACTCACAGAGTTGAACACTTCTTTTCAAAGAGCAGTTATGAAACACTCTTTTTGTAGAATCTGCAAGTGTTCATTTTGAGCGCTTTGAGGCCTATGGTGGAAAAGGAAACATCTTCACTTGTAAACCAGGCAGAAGCATTCTCAGAAACCTCTTTATGATGTGTGCATTCAACTCGGAGAGAGAAGCCTTCCTTTTGATAGAGCAGTTTTGAAACTCTGTTTTTGCAGCATCTGCAAGTGGATATTTGGAGCCCCTTCAGGCCTTCGTTGGAAACGGGAATATCTTCCCATAAAAACTAAACAGAAGCGTTCTGTGAAACTGCTTTGTGTAGTATGAATCCAACTCACAGAGTTGAACACTTCTTTTCAAAGAGCAGTTTTGAAACACTCTTTTTGTAGAATCTGCAAGTTTTCATTTGGAGCGTTTTGAGGCCTATGGTGGAAAAGGAAATATCTTCACATAAAACCTAGACAGAAGCATTCTTTGAAACTTCTTTATGATGTGTGCATTCAACTCACAGAGTTGAACCTTCCTTTTCATGGAGAGGTTTGGAAAGAGTCTTTTTGCAGCATCTGCAAGTGGATATTTGGAGCTCTTTCAGGCCTTCCTTAGAAACGGGAATATCTTCCCATAAAAACTGGACAGAAGCATTCTCACAAACTGCTTTGTGATGTGTGTGTTTAACGCACATAGTTGAACCTTTCCTTTGCTAGAGCAGTTATGAAACACTCTTTTTGTAGGATCTGCAAGTGTTCATTTGGAGCGCTTTGTGGCCTATGGTGGAAAAGGAAATATCTTCACTTGTAAACCAGGCAGAAGCATTCTCAGAAACGTCTTTATGATGTGTGCATTCAACTCGGAGAGAGAAGCCTTCCTTTTGATAGAGCAGTTTTGAAACTCTGTTTTTGCAGCATCTGCAAGTGGATATTTGGAGCCCCTTCAGGCCTTCGTTGGAAACGGGAATATCTTCCCATAAAAACTAAACAGAAGCGTTCTGTGAAACTGCTTTGTGTAGTATGAATCCAACTCACAGAGTTGAACACTTCTTTTCAAAGAGCAGTTTTGAAACACTCTTTTTGTAGAATCTGCAAGTGTTCATTTGGAGCGTTTTGAGGCCTATGGTGGAAAAGGAAATATCTTCACATAAAACCTAGACAGAAGCATTCTTTGAAACTTCTTTATGATATGTGCCTTCACCTCACAGAGTTGAACCTTCCTTTTCATGGAGCAGTTTGGAAAGAGTCTCTTTGCAGCATCTGCAAGTGGATATTTGGAGCCCTTTCAGGCCTTCGTTGGAAACGGGAATATCTTCCCATAAAAACTAAACAGAAGCGTTCTGTGAAACTGCTTTGTGTAGTATGAATCCAACTCACAGTGTTGAACACTTCTTTTGAAAGAGCAGTTTTGAAACACTCTTTTTGTAGAATCTGCAAGTGTTCATTTGGAGCGCTTTGAGGCCTATGGCGGAAAAGCAAATATGTTCACTTGTAAACCAGGCAGAAGCATTCTCAGAAACCTCTTTATGATGTGTGCATTCAACTCGGAGAGAGAAGCCTTCCTTTTGATAGAGCAGTTTTGAAACTCTGTTTTTGCAGCATCTGCAAGTGGATATTTGGAGCCCCTTCAGGCCTTCGTTGGAAACGGGAATATCTTCCCATAAAAACTAAACAGAAGCGTTCTGTGAAACTGCTTTGTGTAGTATGAATCCAACTCACAGAGTTGAACACTTCTTTTCAAAGAGCAGTTTTGAAACACTCTCTTTGTAGAATCTGCAAGTGTTCATTTGGAGCGCTTTGAGGCCTATGGTGGAAAAGGAAATATCTTCACATAAAACCTAGACAGAAGCATTCTTTGAAACTTTTTTATGATGTGTGCCTTCAACTCACAGAGTTGAACCTTCCTTTTCATGGAGCAGTTTGGAAAGAGTCTTTTTGCAGCATCTGCAAGTGGATATTTGGAGCCATTTCAGGCCTTCGTTGGAAACGGGAATATCTCCCCATAAAAACTAAACAGAAGCGTTCTGTGAAACTGCTTTGTGTAGTATGAATCGAACTCACAGAGTTGAACACTTCTTTTGAAAGAGCAGTTTTGAAACACTCTTTTTGTAGAATCTGCAAGTGTTCATTTGGAGTGCTTTGAGGCCTATGGTGGAAAAGGAAATATCTTCACATAAAACCTAGACAGAAGCATTCTTTGAAACTTCTTTATGATGTGTGCATTCAACTCACAGAGTTGAACCTTCCTTTTCATGGAGAGGTTTGGAAAGAGTCTTTTTGCAGCATCTGCAAGTGGATATTTGGAGCTCTTTCAGGCCTTCGTTAGAAACGGGAATATCTTCCCATAAAAACTGGACAGAAGCATTCTCAAAAACTGCTTTGTGATGTGTGTGTTTAACTCACATAGTTGAACCTTTCCTTTGCTAGAGCAGTTATGAAACACTCTTTTTGTAGAATCTGCAAGTGTTCATTTGGAGCGCTTTGAGGCCTATGGTGGAAAAGGAAGTATCTTCACTTGTAAACCAGGCAGAAGCATTCTCAGAAACCTCTTTATGATGTGTGCATTCAACTCGGAGAGAGAAGCCTTGCTTTTGATAGAGCAGTTTTGAAACTCTGTTTTTGCAGCATCTGCAAGTGGATATTTGGAGCCCCTTCAGGCCTTCGTTGGAAACGGGAATATCTTCCCATGAAAACTAAACAGAAGCGTTCTGTGAAACTGCTTTGTGTAGTATGAATCCAACTCACAGAGTTGAACACTTCTTTTCAAAGAGCAGTTTTGAAACACTCTTTTTGTAGAATCTGCAAGTGTTCATTTGGAGCGTTTTGAGGCCTATGGTGGAAAAGGAAATATCTTCACATAAAACCTAGACAGAAGCATTCTTTGAAACTTCTTTATGATATGTGCCTTCACCTCACAGAGTTGAACCTTCCTTTTCATGGAGCAGTTTGGAAAGAGTCTCTTTGCAGCATCTGCAAGTGGATATTTGGAGCCCTTTCAGGCCTTCGTTGGAAACGGGAATATCTTCCCATAAAAACTAAACAGAAGCGTTCTGTGAAACTGCTTTGTGTAGTATGAATCCAACTCACAGAGTTGAACACTTCTTTTCAAAGAGCAGTTTTGAAACACTCTTTTTGTAGAATCTGCAAGTGTTCATTTGGAGCGCGTTGAGGCCTATGGTGGAAAAGGAAACATCTTCACTTGTAAACCAGGCAGAAGCATTCTCAGAAACCTCTTTATGATGTGTGCATTCAACTCGGAGAGAGAAGCCTTCCTTTTGATAGAGCAGTTTTGAAACTCTGTTTTTGCAGCATCTGCAAGTGGATATTTGGAGCCCCTTCAGGCCTTCGTTGGAAACGGGAATATCTTCCCATAAAAACTAAACAGAAGCGTTCTGTGAAACTGCTTTGTGTAGTATGAATCCAACTCACAGAGTTGAACACTTCTTTTCAAAGAGCAGTTTTGAAACACTCTCTTTGTAGAATCTGCAAGTGTTCATTTGGAGCGCTTTGAGGCCTATGGTGGAAAAGGAAATATCTTCACATAAAACCTAGACAGAAGCATTCTTTGAAACTTTTTTATGATGTGTGCCTTCAACTCACAGAGTTGAGCCTTCCTTTTCATGGAGCAGTTTGGAAAGAGTCTTTTTGCAGCATCTGCAAGTGGATATTTGGAGCCCTTTCAGGCCTTCGTTGGAAACGGGAATATCTTCCCATAAAAACTAAACAGAAGCGTTCTGTGAAACTGCTTTGTGTAGTATGAATCCAACTCACAGAGTTGAACACTTCTTTTCAAAGAGCAGTTTTGAAACACTCTTTTTGTAGAATCTGCAAGTTTTCATTTGGAGTGCTTTGAGGCCTATGGAGGAAAAGGAAATATCTTCACAGAAAACCTAGACAGAAGCATTCTTTGAAACTTCTTTATGATGTGTGCATTCAACTCACAGAGTTGAACCTTCCTTTTCATGGAGAGGTTTGGAAAGAGTCTTTTTGCAGCATCTGCAAGTGGATATTTGGAGCTCTTTCAGGCCTTCGTTAGAAACGGGAATATCTTCCCATAAAAACTGGACAGAAGCATTCTCAAAAACTGCTTTGTGATGTGTGTGTTTAACTCACATAGTTGAACCTTTCCTTTGCTAGAGCAGTTATGAAACACTCTTTTTGTAGAATCTGCAAGTGTTCATTTGGAGCGCTTTGAGGCCTATGGTGGAAAAGGAAGTATCTTCACTTGTAAACCAGGCAGAAGCATTCTCAGAAACCTCTTTATGATGTGTGCATTCAACTCGGAGAGAGAAGCCTTGCTTTTGATAGAGCAGTTTTGAAACTCTGTTTTTGCAGCATCTGCAAGTGGATATTTGGAGCCCCTTCAGGCCTTCGTTGGAAACGGGAATATCTTCCCATGAAAACTAAACAGAAGCGTTCTGTGAAACTGCTTTGTGTAGTATGAATCCAACTCACAGAGTTGAACACTTCTTTTCAAAGAGCAGTTTTGAAACACTCTTTTTGTAGAATCTGCAAGTGTTCATTTGGAGCGTTTTGAGGCCTATGGTGGAAAAGGAAATATCTTCACATAAAACCTAGACAGAAGCATTCTTTGAAACTTCTTTATGATATGTGCCTTCACCTCACAGAGTTGAACCTTCCTTTTCATGGAGCAGTTTGGAAAGAGTCTCTTTGCAGCATCTGCAAGTGGATATTTGGAGCCCTTTCAGGCCTTCGTTGGAAACGGGAATATCTTCCCATAAAAACTAAACAGAAGCGTTCTGTGAAACTGCTTTGTGTAGTATGAATCCAACTCACAGAGTTGAACACTTCTTTTCAAAGAGCAGTTTTGAAACACTCTTTTTGTAGAATCTGCAAGTGTTCATTTGGAGCGCGTTGAGGCCTATGGTGGAAAAGGAAACATCTTCACTTGTAAACCAGGCAGAAGCATTCTCAGAAACCTCTTTATGATGTGTGCATTCAACTCGGAGAGAGAAGCCTTCCTTTTGATAGAGCAGTTTTGAAACTCTGTTTTTGCAGCATCTGCAAGTGGATATTTGGAGCCCCTTCAGGCCTTCGTTGGAAACGGGAATATCTTCCCATAAAAACTAAACAGAAGCGTTCTGTGAAACTGCTTTGTGTAGTATGAATCCAACTCACAGAGTTGAACACTTCTTTTCAAAGAGCAGTTTTGAAACACTCTCTTTGTAGAATCTGCAAGTGTTCATTTGGAGCGCTTTGAGGCCTATGGTGGAAAAGGAAATATCTTCACATAAAACCTAGACAGAAGCATTCTTTGAAACTTTTTTATGATGTGTGCCTTCAACTCACAGAGTTGAACCTTCCTTTTCATGGAGCAGTTTGGAAAGAGTCTTTTTGCAGCATCTGCAAGTGGATATTTGGAGCCCTTTCAGGCCTTCGTTGGAAACGGGAATATCTTCCCATAAAAACTAAACAGAAGCGTTCTGTGAAACTGCTTTGTGTAGTATGAATCCAACTCACAGAGTTGAACACTTCTTTTCAAAGAGCAGTTTTGAAACACTCTTTTTGTAGAATCTGCAAGTTTTCATTTGGAGTGCTTTGAGGCCTATGGAGGAAAAGGAAATATCTTCACAGAAAACCTAGACAGAAGCATTCTTTGAAACTTCTTTATGATGTGTGCATTCAACTCACAGAGTTGAACCTTCCTTTTCATGGAGAGGTTTGGAAAGAGTCTTTTTGCAGCATCTGCAAGTGGATATTTGGAGCTCTTTCAGGTCTTCGTTAGAAACGGGAATATCTTCCCATAAAAACTGGACAGAAGCATTCTCACAAACTGCTTTGTGATGTGTGTGTTTAACTCACATAGTTGAACCTTTCCTTTGCTAGAGCAGTTATGAAACACTCTTTTTGTAGAATCTGCAAGTGTTCATTTGGAGCGCTTTGAGGCCTATGGTGGAAAAGGAAATATCTTCACTTGTAAACCAGGCAGAAGCATTCTCAGAAACCTCTTTATGATGTGTGCATTCAACTCGGAGAGAGAAGCCTTCCTTTTGATAGAGCAGTTTTGAAACTCTGTTTTTGCAGCATCTGCAAGTGGATATTTGGAGCCCCTTCAGGCCTTCGTTGGAAACGGGAATATCTTCCCATAAAAACTAAACAGAAGCGTTCTGTGAAACTGCTTTGTGTAGTATGAATCCAACTCACAGAGTTGAACACTTCTTTTCAAAGAGCAGTTTTGAAACACTCTTTTTGTAGAATCTGCAAGTGTTCATTTGGAGCGTTTTGAGGCCTATGGTGGAAAAGAAAATATCTTCACATAAAACCTAGACAGAAGCATTCTTTGAAACTTCTTTATGATATGTGCCTTCACCTCACAGAGTTGAACCTTCCTTTTCATGGAGCAGTTTGGAAAGAGTCTCTTTGCAGCATCTGCAAGTGGATATTTGGAGCCCCTTCAGGCCTTCGTTGGAAACGGGAATATCTTCCCATAAAAACTAAACAGAAGCGTTCTGTGAAACTGCTTTGTGTAGTATGAATCCAACTCACAGAGTTGAACACTTCTTTTGAAAGAGCAGTTTTGAAACACTCTTTTTGTAGAATCTGCAAGTGTTCATTTGGAGCGCTTTGAGGCCTATGGTGGAAAAGGAAACATCTTCACTTGTAAACCAGGCAGAAGCATTCTCAGAAACCTCTTTATGATGTGTGCATTCAACTCGGAGAGAGAAGCCTTCCTTTTGATAGAGCAGTTTTGAAACTCTGTTTTTGCAGCATCTGCAAGTGGATATTTGGAGACCCTTCAGGCCTTTGTTGGAAACGGGAATATCTTCCCATAAAAACTAAACAGAAGCATTCTGTGAAACTCCTTTGTGTAGTATGAATCCAACTCACAGAGTTGAACACTTCTTTTCAAAGAGCAGTTTTGAAACACTGTTTTTGTAGAATCTGCAAGTGTTCATTTGGAGCGTTTTGAGGCCTATGGTGGAAAAGGAAATATCTTCACATAAAACCTAGACAGAAGCATTCTTTGAAACTTCTTTATGATGTGTGCCTTCACCTCACAGAGTTGAACCTTCCTTTTCATGGAGCAGTTTGGAAAGAGTCTCTTTGCAGCATCTGCAAGTGGATATTTGGAGCCCTTTCAGGCCTTCGTTGGAAACGGGAATATCTTCCCATAGAAACTAAACAGAAGCGTTCTGTGAAACTGCTTTGTGTAGTATGAATCCAACTCACAGAGTTGAACACTTCTTTTGAAAGAGCAGTTTTGAAACACTCTTTTTGTAGAATCTGCAAGTGTTCATTTGGAGCGCTTTGAGGCCTACGGTGGAAAAGGAAATATCTTCACTTGTAAACCAGGCAGAAGCATTCTCAGAAACCTCTTTATGATGTGTGCATTCAACTCGGAGAGAGAAGCCTTCCTTTTGATAGAGCAGTTTTGAAACTCTGTTTTTGCAGCATCTGCAAGTGGATATTTGGAGCCCCTTCAGGCCTTCGTTGGAAACGGGAATATCTTCCCATAAAAACTAAACAGAAGCGTTCTGTGAAACTGCTTTGTGTAGTATGAATCCAACTCACAGAGTTGAACACTTCTTTTCAAAGAGCAGTTTTGAAACACTCTTTTTGTAGAATCTGCAAGTGTTCATTTGGAGCGCGTTGAGGCCTATGGTGGAAAAGGAAACATCTTCACTTGTAAACCAGGCAGAAGCATTCTCAGAAACCTCTTTATGATGTGTGCATTCAACTCGGAGAGAGAAGCCTTCCTTTTGATAGAGCAGTTTTGAAACTCTGTTTTTGCAGCATCTGCAAGTGGATATTTGGAGCCCCTTCAGGCCTTCGTTGGAAACGGGAATATCTTCCCATAAAAACTAAACAGAAGCGTTCTGTGAAACTGCTTTGTGTAGTATGAATCCAACTCACAGAGTTGAACACTTCTTTTCAAAGAGCAGTTTTGAAACACTCTCTTTGTAGAATCTGCAAGTGTTCATTTGGAGCGCTTTGAGGCCTATGGTGGAAAAGGAAATATCTTCACATAAAACCTAGACAGAAGCATTCTTTGAAACTTTTTTATGATGTGTGCCTTCAACTCACAGAGTTGAACCTTCCTTTTCATGGAGCAGTTTGGAAAGAGTCTTTTTGCAGCATCTGCAAGTGGATATTTGGAGCCCTTTCAGGCCTTCGTTGGAAACGGGAATATCTTCCCATAAAAACTAAACAGAAGCGTTCTGTGAAACTGCTTTGTGTAGTATGAATCCAACTCACAGAGTTGAACACTTCTTTTCAAAGAGCAGTTTTGAAACACTCTTTTTGTAGAATCTGCAAGTTTTCATTTGGAGTGCTTTGAGTCCTATGGAGGAAAAGTAAATATCTTCACAGAAAACCTAGACAGAAGCATTCTTTGAAACTTCTTTATGATGTGTGCATTCAACTCACAGAGTTGAACCTTCCTTTTCATGGAGAGGTTTGGAAAGAGTCTTTTTGCAGCATCTGCAAGTGGATATTTGGAGCTCTTTCAGGTCTTCGTTAGAAACGGGAATATCTTCCCATAAAAACTGGACAGAAGCATTCTCACAAACTGCTTTGTGATGTGTGTGTTTAACTCACATAGTTGAACCTTTCCTTTCCTAGAGCAGTTATGAAACACTCTTTTTGTAGAATCTGCAAGTGTTCATTTGGAGCGCTTTGAGGCCTATGGTGGAAAAGGAAATATCTTCACTTGTAAACCAGGCAGAAGCATTCTCAGAAACCTCTTTATGATGTGTGCATTCAACTCGGAGAGAGAAGCCTTCCTTTTGATAGAGCAGTTTTGAAACTCTGTTTTTGCAGCATCTGCAAGTGGATATTTGGAGCCCCTTCAGGCCTTCGTTGGAAACGGGAATATCTTCCCATAAAAACTAAACAGAAGCGTTCTGTGAAACTGCTTTGTGTAGTATGAATCCAACTCACAGAGTTGAACACTTCTTTTCAAAGAGCAGTTTTGAAACACTCTTTTTGTAGAATCTGCAAGTGTTCATTTGGAGCGTTTTGAGGCCTATGGTGGAAAAGGAAATATCTTCACATAAAACCTAGACAGAAGCACTCTTTGAAACTTCTTTATGATACGTGCCTTCACCTCACAGAGTTGAACCTTCCTTTTCATGGAGCAGTTTGGAAAGAGTCTCTTTGCAGCATCTGCAAGTGGATATTTGGAGCCGTTTCAGGCCTTCGTTGGAAACGGGAATATCTTCCCATAAAAACTAAACAGAAGCGTTCTGTGAAACTGCTTTGTGTACTATGAATCCAACTCACAGAGTTGAACACTTCTTTTCAAAGAGCAGTTTTGAAACACTCTTTTTGTAGAATCTGCAAGTGTTCATTTGGAGCGCTTTGAGGCCTATGGAGGAAAAGGAAACATCTTCACTTGTAAACCAGGCAGAAGCATTCTCAGAAACCTCTTTATGATGTGTGCATTCAACTCGGAGAGAGAAGCCTTCCTTTTGATAGAGCAGTTTTGAAACTCTGTTTTTGCAGCATCTGCAAGTGGATATTTGGAGCCCCTTCAGGCCTTCGTTGGAAACAGGAATATCTTCCCATAAAAACTAAACAGAAGCGTTCTGTGAAACTGCTTTGTGTAGTATGAATCCAACTCACAGAGTTGAACACTTCTTTTCAAAGAGCAGTTTTGAAACACTCTTTTTGTAGAATCTGCAAGTGTTCATTTGGAGCGTTTTGAGGCCTATGGTGGAAAAGGAAATATCTTCACATAAAACCTAGACAGAAGCATTCTTTGAAACTTCTTTATGATGTGTGCATTCAACTCACAGAGTTGAACCTTCCTTTTCATGGAGAGGTTTGGAAAGAGTCTTTTTGCAGCATCTGCAAGTGGATATTTGGAGCTCTTTCAGGCCTTCGTTAGAAACGGGAATATCTTCCCATAAAAACTGGACAGAAGCATTCTCAAAAACTGCTTTGTGATGTGTGTGTTTAACTCACATAGTTGAACCTTTCCTTTGCTAGAGCAGTTATGAAACACTCTTTTTGTAGAATCTGCAAGTGTTCATTTGGAGCGCTTTGAGGCCTATGGTGGAAAAGGAAGTATCTTCACTTGTAAACCAGGCAGAAGCATTCTCAGAAACCTCTTTATGATGTGTGCATTCAACTCGGAGAGAGAAGCCTTGCTTTTGATAGAGCAGTTTTGAAACTCTGTTTTTGCAGCATCTGCAAGTGGATATTTGGAGCCCCTTCAGGCCTTCGTTGGAAACGGGAATATCTTCCCATGAAAACTAAACAGAAGCGTTCTGTGAAACTGCTTTGTGTAGTATGAATCCAACTCACAGAGTTGAACACTTCTTTTCAAAGAGCAGTTTTGAAACACTCTTTTTGTAGAATCTGCAAGTGTTCATTTGGAGCGTTTTGAGGCCTATGGTGGAAAAGGAAATATCTTCACATAAAACCTAGAGAGAAGCATTCTTTGAAACTTCTTTATGATATGTGCCTTCACCTCACAGAGTTGAACCTTCCTTTTCATGGAGCAGTTTGGAAAGAGTCTCTTTGCAGCATCTGCAAGTGGATATTTGGAGCCCTTTCAGGCCTTCGTTGGAAACGGGAATATCTTCCCAAAAAACTAAACAGAAGCGTTCTGTGAAACTGCTTTGTGTAGTATGAATCCAACTCACAGAGTTGAACACTTCTTTTCAAAGAGCAGTTTTGAAACACTCTTTTTGTAGAATCTGCAAGTTTTCATTTTTAGTGCTTTGAGGCCTATGGAGGAAAAGGAAATATCTTCACAGAAAACCTAGACAGAAGCATTCTTTGAAACTTCTTTATGATGTGTGCATTCAACTCACAGAGTTGAACCTTCCTTTTCATGGAGAGGTTTGGAAAGAGTCTTTTTGCAGCATCTGCAAGTGGATATTTGGAGCTCTTTCAGGTCTTCGTTAGAAACGGGAATATCTTCCCATAAAAACTGGACAGAAGCATTCTCACAAACTGCTTTGTGATGTGTGTGTTTAACTCACATAGTTGAACCTTTCCTTTGCTAGAGCAGTTATGAAACACTCTTTTTGTAGAATCTGCAAGTGTTCATTTGGAGCGCTTTGAGGCCTATGGTGGAAAAGGAAATATCTTCACTTGTAAACCAGGCAGAAGCATTCTCAGAAACCTCTTTATGATGTGTGCATTCAACTCGGAGAGAGAAGCCTTCCTTTTGATAGAGCAGTTTTGAAACTCTGTTTTTGCAGCATCTGCAAGTGGATATTTGGAGCCCCTTCAGGCCTTCGTTGGAAACGGGAATATCTTCCCATAAAAACTAAACAGAAGCGTTCTGTGAAACTGCTTTGTGTAGTATGAATCCAACTCACAGAGTTGAACACTTCTTTTCAAAGAGCAGTTTTGAAACACTCTTTTTGTAGAATCTGCAAGTGTTCATTTGGAGCGTTTTGAGGCCTATGGTGGAAAAGGAAATATCTTCACATAAAACCTAGACAGAAGCATTCTTTGAAACTTCTTTATGATATGTGCCTTCACCTCACAGAGTTGAACCTTCCTTTTCATGGAGCAGTTTGGAAAGAGTCTCTTTGCAGCATCTGCAAGTGGATATTTGGAGCCCCTTCAGGCCTTCGTTGGAAACGGGAATATCTTCCCATAAAAACTAAACAGAAGCGTTCTGTGAAACTGCTTTGTGTAGTATGAATCCAACTCACAGAGTTGAACACTTCTTTTGAAAGAGCAGTTTTGAAACACTCTTTTTGTAGAATCTGCAAGTGTTCATTTGGAGCGCTTTGAGGCCTATGGTGGAAAAGGAAACATCTTCACTTGTAAACCAGGCAGAAGCATTCTCAGAAACCTCTTTATGATGTGTGCATTCAACTCGGAGAGAGAAGCCTTCCTTTTGATAGAGCAGTTTTGAAACTCTGTTTTTGCAGCATCTGCAAGTGGATATTTGGAGCCCCTTCAGGCCTTTGTTGGAAACGGGAATATCTTCCCATAAAAACTAAACAGAAGCATTCTGTGAAACTGCTTTGTGTAGTATGAATCCAACTCACAGAGTTGAACACTTCTTTTCAAAGAGCAGTTTTGAAACACTCTTTTTGTAGAATCTGCAAGTGTTCATTTGGAGCGTTTTGAGGCCTATGGTGGAAAAGGAAATATCTTCACATAAAACCTAGACAGAAGCATTCTTTGAAACTTCTTTATGATGTGTGCCTTCACCTCACAGAGTTGAACCTTCCTTTTCATGGAGCAGTTTGGAAAGAGTCTCTTTGCAGCATCTGCAAGTGGATATTTGGAGCCCTTTCAGGCCTTCGTTGGAAACGGGAATATCTTCCCATAGAAACTAAACAGAAGCGTTCTGTGAAACTGCTTTGTGTAGTATGAATCCAACTCACAGAGTTGAACACTTCTTTTGAAAGAGCAGTTTTGAAACACTCTTTTTGTAGAATCTGCAAGTGTTCATTTGGAGCGCTTTGAGGCCTATGGTGGAAAAGGAAATATCTTCACTTGTAAACCAGGCAGAAGCATTCTCAGAAACCTCTTTATGATGTGTGCATTCAACTCGGAGAGAGAAGCCTTCCTTTTGATAGAGCAGTTTTGAAACTCTGTTTTTGCAGCATCTGCAAGTGGATATTTGGAGCCCCTTCAGGCCTTCGTTGGAAACGGGAATATCTTCCCATAAAAACTAAACAGAAGCGTTCTGTGAAACTGCTTTGTGTAGTATGAATCCAACTCACAGAGTTGAACACTTCTTTTCAAAGAGCAGTTTTGAAACACTCTTTTTGTAGAATCTGCAAGTGTTCATTTGGAGCGCGTTGAGGCCTATGGTGGAAAAGGAAACATCTTCACTTGTAAACCAGGCAGAAGCATTCTCAGAAACCTCTTTATGATGTGTGCATTCAACTCGGAGAGAGAAGCCTTCCTTTTGATAGAGCAGTTTTGAAACTCTGTTTTTGCAGCATCTGCAAGTGGATATTTGGAGCCCCTTCAGGCCTTCGTTGGAAACGGGAATATCTTCCCATAAAAACTAAACAGAAGCGTTCTGTGAAACTGCTTTGTGTAGTATGAATCCAACTCACAGAGTTGAACACTTCTTTTCAAAGAGCAGTTTTGAAACACTCTCTTTGTAGAATCTGCAAGTGTTCATTTGGAGCGCTTTGAGGCCTATGGTGGAAAAGGAAATATCTTCACATAAAACCTAGACAGAAGCATTCTTTGAAACTTTTTTATGATGTGTGCCTTCAACTCACAGAGTTGAACCTTCCTTTTCATGGAGCAGTTTGGAAAGAGTCTTTTTGCAGCATCTGCAAGTGGATATTTGGAGCCCTTTCAGGCCTTCGTTGGAAACGGGAATATCTTCCCATAAAAACTAAACAGAAGCGTTCTGTGAAACTGCTTTGTGTAGTATGAATCCAACTCACAGAGTTGAACACTTCTTTTCAAAGAGCAGTTTTGAAACACTCTTTTTGTAGAATCTGCAAGTTTTCATTTGGAGTGCTTTGAGGCCTATGGAGGAAAAGTAAATATCTTCACAGAAAACCTAGACAGAAGCATTCTTTGAAACTTCTTTATGATGTGTGCATTCAACTCACAGAGTTGAACCTTCCTTTTCATGGAGAGGTTTGGAAAGAGTCTTTTTGCAGCATCTGCAAGTGGATATTTGGAGCTCTTTCAGGTCTTCGTTAGAAACGGGAATATCTTCCCATAAAAACTGGACAGAAGCATTCTCAAAAACTGCTTTGTGATGTGTGTGTTTAACTCACATAGTTGAACCTTTCCTTTCCTAGAGCAGTTATGAAACACTCTTTTTGTAGAATCTGCAAGTGTTCATTTGGAGCGCTTTGAGGCCTATGGTGGAAAAGGAAATATCTTCACTTGTAAACCAGGCAGAAGCATTCTCAGAAACCTCTTTATGATGTGTGCATTCAACTCGGAGAGAGAAGCCTTCCTTTTGATAGAGCAGTTTTGAAACTCTGTTTTTGCAGCATCTGCAAGTGGATATTTGGAGCCCCTTCAGGCCTTCGTTGGAAACGGGAATATCTTCCCATAAAAACTAAACAGAAGCGTTCTGTGAAACTGCTTTGTGTAGTATGAATCCAACTCACAGAGTTGAACACTTCTTTTCAAAGAGCAGTTTTGAAACACTCTTTTTGTAGAATCTGCAAGTGTTCATTTGGAGCGTTTTGAGGCCTATGGTGGAAAAGGAAATATCTTCACATAAAACCTAGACAGAACACTCTTTGAAACTTCTTTATGATATGTGCCTTCACCTCACAGAGTTGAACCTTCCTTTTCATGGAGCAGTTTGGAAAGAGTCTCTTTGCAGCATCTGCAAGTGGATATTTGGAGCCGTTTCAGGCCTTCGTTGGAAACGGGAATATCTTCCCATAAAAACTAAACAGAAGCGTTCTGTGAAACTGCTTTGTGTAGTATGAATCCAACTCACAGAGTTGAACACTTCTTTTGAAAGAGCAGTTTTGAAACACTCTTTTTGTAGAATCTGCAAGTGTTCATTTTGAGCGCTTTGAGGCCTATGGTGGAAAAGGAAACATCTTCACTTGTAAACCAGGCAGAAGCATTCTCAGAAACCTCTTTATGATGTGTGCATTCAACTCGGAGAGAGAAGCCTTCCTTTTGATAGAGCAGTTTTGAAACTCTGTTTTTGCAGCATCTGCAAGTGGATATTTGGAGCCCCTTCAGGCCTTCGTTGGAAACGGGAATATCTTCCCATAAAAACTAAACAGAAGCGTTCTGTGAAACTGCTTTGTGTAGTATGAATCCAACTCACAGAGTTGAACACTTCTTTTCAAAGAGCAGTTTTGAAACACTCTTTTTGTAGAATCTGCAAGTTTTCATTTGGAGCGTTTTGAGGCCTATGGTGGAAAAGGAAATATCTTCACATAAAACCTAGACAGAAGCATTCTTTGAAACTTCTTTATGATGTGTGCCTTCACCTCACAGAGTTGAACCTTCCTTTTCATGGAGCAGTTTGGAAAGAGTCTCTTTGCAGCATCTGCAAGTGGATATTTGGAGCCCTTTCAGGCCTTCGTTGGAAACGGGAATATCTTCCCATAAAAATTAAACAGAAGTGTTCTGTGAAACTGCTTTGTGTAGTATGAATCCAACTCACAGAGTTCAACACTTCTTTTGAAAGAGCAGTTTTGAAACACTCTCTTTGTAGAATCTGCAAGTGTTCATTTGGAGCGCTTTGAGGCCTATGGTGGAAAAGGAAATATCTTCACTTGTAAACCAGGCAGAAGCATTCTCAGAATCCTCTTTATGATGTGTGCATTCAACTCGGAGAGAGAAGCCTTCCTTTTGATAGAGCAGTTTTGAAACTCTGTTTTTGCAGCATCTGCAAGTGGATATTTGGAGCCCCTTCAGGCCTTCATTGGAAACGGGAATATCTTCCCATAAAAACTAAACAGAAGCGTTCTGTGAAACTGCTTTGTGTAGTATGAATCCAACTCACAGAGTTGAACACTTCTTTTCAAAGAGCAGTTTTGAAACACTCTTTTTGTAGAATCTTCAAGTTTTCATTTGGAGTGCTTTGAGGCCTATGGTGGAAAAGGAAATATCTTCACATAAAACCTAGACAGAAGCATTCTTTGAAACTTCTTTATGATGTGTGCATTCAACTCACAGAGTTGAACTTTCCTTTTCATGGAGAGGTTTGGAAAGAGTCTTTTTGCAGCATCTGCAAGTGGATATTTGGAGCTCTTTCAGGCCTTCGTTAGAAACGGGAATATCTTCCCATAAAAACTGGACAGAAGCATTCTCACAAACTGCTTTGTGATGTGTGTGTTTAACTCACATAGCTGAACCTTTCCTTTGCTAGAGCAGTTATGAAACACTCTTTTTGTAGAATCTGCAAGTGTTCATTTGGAGCGCTTTGAGGCCTATGGTGGAAAAGGAAATATCTTCACTTGTAAACCAGGCAGAAGCATTCTCAGAAACCTCTTTATGATGTGTGCATTCAACTCGGAGGGAGAAGCCTTCCTTTTGATAGAGCAGTTTTGAAACTCTGTTTTTGCAGCATCTGCAAGTGGATATTTGGAGCCCCTCCAGGCCTTCATTGGAAACGGGAGTATCTTCCCATAAAAACTAAACAGAAGCGTTCTGTGAAACTGCTTTGTGTAGTATGAATCCAACTCACAGAGTTGAACACTTCTTTTCAAAGAGCAGTTTTGAAACACTCTTTTTGTAGAATCTGCAAGTGTTCATTTGGAGCGTTTTGAGGCCTATGGTGGAAAAGGAAATATCTTCACATAAAACCTAGACAGAAGCATTCTTTGAAACTTCTTTATGATATGTGCCTTCACCTCACAGAGTTGAACCTTCCTTTTCATGGAGCAGTTTGGAAAGAGTCTCTTTGCAGCATCTGCAAGTGGATATTTGGAGCCCCTTCAGGCCTTCGTTGGAAACGGGAATATCTTCCCATAAAAACTAAACAGAAGCGTTCTGTGAAACTGCTTTGTGTAGTATGAATCCAACTCACAGAGTTGAACACTTCTTTTGAAAGAGCAGTTTTGAAACACTCTTTTTGTAGAATCTGCAAGTGTTCATTTGGAGCGCTTTGAGGCCTATGGTGGAAAAGGAAACATCTTCACTTGTAAACCAGGCAGAAGCATTCTCAGAAACCTCTTTATGATGTGTGCATTCAACTCGGAGAGAGAAGCCTTCCTTTTGATAGAGCAGTTTTGAAACTCTGTTTTTGCAGCATCTGCAAGTGGATATTTGGAGCCCCTTCAGGCCTTTGTTGGAAACGGGAATATCTTCCCATAAAAACTAAACAGAAGCATTCTGTGAAACTGCTTTGTGTAGTATGAATCCAACTCACAGAGTTGAACACTTCTTTTCAAAGAGCAGTTTTGAAACACTCTTTTTGTAGAATCTGCAAGTGTTCATTTGGAGCGTTTTGAGGCCTATGGTGGAAAAGGAAATATCTTCACATAAAACCTAGACAGAAGCATTCTTTGAAACTTCTTTATGATGTGTGCCTTCACCTCACAGAGTTGAACCTTCCTTTTCATGGAGCAGTTTGGAAAGAGTCTCTTTGCAGCATCTGCAAGTGGATATTTGGAGCCCTTTCAGGCCTTCGTTGGAAACGGGAATATCTTCCCATAGAAACTAAACAGAAGCGTTCTGTGAAACTGCTTTGTGTAGTATGAATCCAACTCACAGAGTTGAACACTTCTTTTGAAAGAGCAGTTTTGAAACACTCTTTTTGTAGAATCTGCAAGTGTTCATTTGGAGCGCTTTGAGGCCTATGGTGGAAAAGGAAATATCTTCACTTGTAAACCAGGCAGAAGCATTCTCAGAAACCTCTTTATGATGTGTGCATTCAACTCGGAGAGAGAAGCCTTCCTTTTGATAGAGCAGTTTTGAAACTCTGTTTTTGCAGCATCTGCAAGTGGATATTTGGAGCCCCTTCAGGCCTTCGTTGGAAACGGGAATATCTTCCCATAAAAACTAAACAGAAGCGTTCTGTGAAACTGCTTTGTGTAGTATGAATCCAACTCACAGAGTTGAACACTTCTTTTCAAAGAGCAGTTTTGAAACACTCTTTTTGTAGAATCTGCAAGTGTTCATTTGGAGCGCGTTGAGGCCTATGGTGGAAAAGGAAACATCTTCACTTGTAAACCAGGCAGAAGCATTCTCAGAAACCTCTTTATGATGTGTGCATTCAACTCGGAGAGAGAAGCCTTCCTTTTGATAGAGCAGTTTTGAAACTCTGTTTTTGCAGCATCTGCAAGTGGATATTTGGAGCCCCTTCAGGCCTTCGTTGGAAACGGGAATATCTTCCCATAAAAACTAAACAGAAGCGTTCTGTGAAACTGCTTTGTGTAGTATGAATCCAACTCACAGAGTTGAACACTTCTTTTCAAAGTGCAGTTTTGAAACACTCTCTTTGTAGAATCTGCAAGTGTTCATTTGGAGCGCTTTGAGGCCTATGGTGGAAAAGGAAATATCTTCACATAAAACCTAGACAGAAGCATTCTTTGAAACTTTTTTATGATGTGTGCCTTCAACTCACAGAGTTGAACCTTCCTTTTCATGGAGCAGTTTGGAAAGAGTCTTTTTGCAGCATCTGCAAGTGGATATTTGGAGCCCTTTCAGGCCTTCGTTGGAAACGGGAATATCTTCCCATAAAAACTAAACAGAAGCGTTCTGTGAAACTGCTTTGTGTAGTATGAATCCAACTCACAGAGTTGAACACTTCTTTTCAAAGAGCAGTTTTGAAACACTCTTTTTGTAGAATCTGCAAGTTTTCATTTGGAGTGCTTTGAGGCCTATGGAGGAAAAGTAAATATCTTCACAGAAAACCTAGACAGAAGCATTCTTTGAAACTTCTTTATGATGTGTGCATTCAACTCACAGAGTTGAACCTTCCTTTTCATGGAGCAGTTTGGAAAGAGTCTCTTTGCAGCATCTGCAAGTGGATATTTGGAGCCCCTTCAGGCCTTCGTTGGAAACGGGAATATCTTCCCATAAAAACTAAACAGAAGCGTTCTGTGAAACTGCTTTGTGTAGTATGAATCCAACTCACAGAGTTGAACACTTCTTTTGAAAGAGCAGTTTTGAAACACTCTTTTTGTAGAATCTGCAAGTGTTCATTTGGAGCGCTTTGAGGCCTATGGTGGAAAAGGAAACATCTTCACTTGTAAACCAGGCAGAAGCATTCTCAGAAACCTCTTTATGATGTGTGCATTCAACTCGGAGAGAGAAGCCTTCCTTTTGATAGAGCAGTTTTGAAACTCTGTTTTTGCAGCATCTGCAAGTGGATATTTGGAGCCCCTTCAGGCCTTTGTTGGAAACGGGAATATCTTCCCATAAAAACTAAACAGAAGCATTCTGTGAAACTGCTTTGTGTAGTATGAATCCAACTCACAGAGTTGAACACTTCTTTTCAAAGAGCAGTTTTGAAACACTCTTTTTGTAGAATCTGCAAGTGTTCATTTGGAGCGTTTTGAGGCCTATGGTGGAAAAGGAAATATCTTCACATAAAACCTAGACAGAAGCATTCTTTGAAACTTCTTTATGATGTGTGCCTTCACCTCACAGAGTTGAACCTTCCTTTTCATGGAGCAGTTTGGAAAGAGTCTCTTTGCAGCATCTGCAAGTGGATATTTGGAGCCCTTTCAGGCCTTCGTTGGAAACGGGAATATCTTCCCATAGAAACTAAACAGAAGCGTTCTGTGAAACTGCTTTGTGTAGTATGAATCCAACTCACAGAGTTGAACACTTCTTTTGAAAGAGCAGTTTTGAAACACTCTTTTTGTAGAATCTGCAAGTGTTCATTTGGAGCGCTTTGAGGCCTATGGTGGAAAAGGAAATATCTTCACTTGTAAACCAGGCAGAAGCATTCTCAGAAACCTCTTTATGATGTGTGCATTCAACTCGGAGAGAGAAGCCTTCCTTTTGATAGAGCAGTTTTGAAACTCTGTTTTTGCAGCATCTGCAAGTGGATATTTGGAGCCCCTTCAGGCCTTCGTTGGAAACGGGAATATCT
The DNA here is from genome assembly GCF_028885625.2 of Pongo pygmaeus. Taxonomy (NCBI): domain Eukaryota; kingdom Metazoa; phylum Chordata; class Mammalia; order Primates; family Hominidae; genus Pongo; species Pongo pygmaeus. The sequence goes on from NC_072393.2 coordinate 31,225,008, forward strand.
TCCCATAAAAACTAAACAGAAGCGTTCTGTGAAACTGCTTTGTGTAGTATGAATCCAACTCACAGAGTTGAACACTTCTTTTCAAAGAGCAGTTTTGAAACACTCTCTTTGTAGAATCTGCAAGTGTTCATTTGGAGCGCTTTGAGGCCTATGGTGGAAAAGGAAATATCTTCACATAAAACCTAGACAGAAGCATTCTTTGAAACTTTTTTATGATGTGTGCCTTCAACTCACAGAGTTGAACCTTCCTTTTCATGGAGCAGTTTGGAAAGAGTCTTTTTGCAGCATCTGCAAGTGGATATTTGGAGCCCTTTCAGGCCTTCGTTGGAAACGGGAATATCTTCCCATAAAAACTAAACAGAAGCGTTCTGTGAAACTGCTTTGTGTAGTATGAATCCAACTCACAGAGTTGAACACTTCTTTTCAAAGAGCAGTTTTGAAACACTCTTTTTGTAGAATCTGCAAGTTTTCATTTGGAGTGCTTTGAGGCCTATGGAGGAAAAGTAAATATCTTCACAGAAAACCTAGACAGAAGCATTCTTTGAAACTTCTTTATGATGTGTGCATTCAACTCACAGAGTTGAACCTTCCTTTTCATGGAGAGGTTTGGAAAGAGTGTTTTTGCAGCATCTGCAAGTGGATATTTGGAGCTCTTTCAGGTCTTCGTTAGAAACGGGAATATCTTCCCATAAAAACTGGACAGAAGCATTCTCACAAACTGCTTTGTGATGTGTGTGTTTAACTCACATAGTTGAACCTTTCCTTTGCTAGAGCAGTTATGAAACACTCTTTTTGTAGAATCTGCAAGTGTTCATTTGGAGCGCTTTGAGGCCTATGGTGGAAAAGGAAATATCTTCACTTGTAAACCAGGCAGAAGCATTCTCAGAAACCTCTTTATGATGTGTGCATTCAACTCGGAGGGAGAAGCCTTCCTTTTGATAGAGCAGTTTTGAAACTCTGTTTTTGCAGCATCTGCAAGTGGATATTTGGAGCCCCTCCAGGCCTTCATTGGAAACGGGAGTTTCTTCCCATAAAAACTAAACAGAAGCGTTCTGTGAAACTGCTTTGTGTAGTATGAATCCAACTCACAGAGTTGAACACTTCTTTTCAAAGAGCAGTTTTGAAACACTCTTTTTGTAGAATCTGCAAGTGTTCATTTGGAGCGTTTTGAGGCCTATGGTGGAAAAGGAAATATCTTCACATAAAACCTAGACAGAAGCATTCTTTGAAACTTCTTTATGATATGTGCCTTCACCTCACAGAGTTGAACCTTCCTTTTCATGGAGCAGTTTGGAAAGAGTCTCTTTGCAGCATCTGCAAGTGGATATTTGGAGCCCCTTCAGGCCTTCGTTGGAAACGGGAATATCTTCCCATAAAAACTAAACAGAAGCGTTCTGTGAAACTGCTTTGTGTAGTATGAATCCAACTCACAGAGTTGAACACTTCTTTTGAAAGAGCAGTTTTGAAACACTCTTTTTGTAGAATCTGCAAGTGTTCATTTGGAGCGCTTTGAGGCCTATGGTGGAAAAGGAAACATCTTCACTTGTAAACCAGGCAGAAGCATTCTCAGAAACCTCTTTATGATGTGTGCATTCAACTCGGAGAGAGAAGCCTTCCTTTTGATAGAGCAGTTTTGAAACTCTGTTTTTGCAGCATCTGCAAGTGGGTATTTGGAGCCCCTTCAGGCCTTTGTTGGAAACGGGAATATCTTCCCATAAAAACTAAACAGAAGCATTCTGTGAAACTGCTTTGTGTAGTATGAATCCAACTCACAGAGTTGAACACTTCTTTTCAAAGAGCAGTTTTGAAACACTCTTTTTGTAGAATCTGCAAGTGTTCATTTGGAGCGTTTTGAGGCCTATGGTGGAAAAGGAAATATCTTCACATAAAACCTAGACAGAAGCATTCTTTGAAACTTCTTTATGATGTGTGCCTTCACCTCACAGAGTTGAACCTTCCTTTTCATGGAGCAGTTTGGAAAGAGTCTCTTTGCAGCATCTGCAAGTGGATATTTGGAGCCCTTTCAGGCCTTCGTTGGAAACGGGAATATCTTCCCATAGAAACTAAACAGAAGCGTTCTGTGAAACTGCTTTGTGTAGTATGAATCCAACTCACAGAGTTGAACACTTCTTTTGAAAGAGCAGTTTTGAAACACTCTTTTTGTAGAATCTGCAAGTGTTCATTTGGAGCGCTTTGAGGCCTATGGTGGAAAAGGAAATATCTTCACTTGTAAACCAGGCAGAAGCATTCTCAGAAACCTCTTTATGATGTGTGCATTCAACTCGGAGAGAGAAGCCTTCCTTTTGATAGAGCAGTTTTGAAACTCTGTTTTTGCAGCATCTGCAAGTGGATATTTGGAGCCCCTTCAGGCCTTCGTTGGAAACGGGAATATCTTCCCATAAAAACTAAACAGAAGCGTTCTGTGAAACTGCTTTGTGTAGTATGAATCCAACTCACAGAGTTGAACACTTCTTTTCAAAGAGCAGTTTTGAAACACTCTTTTTGTAGAATCTGCAAGTGTTCATTTGGAGCGCGTTGAGGCCTATGGTGGAAAAGGAAACATCTTCACTTGTAAACCAGGCAGAAGCATTCTCAGAAACCTCTTTATGATGTGTGCATTCAACTCGGAGAGAGAAGCCTTCCTTTTGATAGAGCAGTTTTGAAACTCTGTTTTTGCAGCATCTGCAAGTGGATATTTGGAGCCCCTTCAGGCCTTCGTTGGAAACGGGAATATCTTCCCATGAAAACTAAACAGAAGCGTTCTGTGAAACTGCTTTGTGTAGTATGAATCCAACTCACAGAGTTGAACACTTCTTTTCAAAGAGCAGTTTTGAAACACTCTTTTTGTAGAATCTGCAAGTGTTCATTTGGAGCGTTTTGAGGCCTATGGTGGAAAAGGAAATATCTTCACATAAAACCTAGAGAGAAGCATTCTTTGAAACTTCTTTATGATATGTGCCTTCACCTCACAGAGTTGAACCTTCCTTTTCATGGAGCAGTTTGGAAAGAGTCTCTTTGCAGCATCTGCAAGTGGATATTTGGAGCCCTTTCAGGCCTTCGTTGGAAACGGGAATATCTTCCCAAAAAACTAAACAGAAGCGTTCTGTGAAACTGCTTTGTGTAGTATGAATCCAACTCACAGAGTTGAACACTTCTTTTCAAAGAGCAGTTTTGAAACACTCTTTTTGTAGAATCTGCAAGTGTTCATTTGGAGCGCGTTGAGGCCTATGGTGGAAAAGGAAACATCTTCACTTGTAAACCAGGCAGAAGCATTCTCAGAAACCTCTTTATGATGTGTGCATTCAACTCGGAGAGAGAAGCCTTCCTTTTGATAGAGCAGTTTTGAAACTCTGTTTTTGCAGCATCTGCAAGTGGATATTTGGAGCCCCTTCAGGCCTTCGTTGGAAACGGGAATATCTTCCCATAAAAACTAAACAGAAGCGTTCTGTGAAACTGCTTTGTGTAGTATGAATCCAACTCACAGAGTTGAACACTTCTTTTCAAAGAGCAGTTTTGAAACTCTCTCTTTGTAGAATCTGCAAGTGTTCATTTAGAGCGCTTTGAGGCCTATGGTGGAAAAGGAAATATCTTCACATAAAACCTAGACAGAAGCATTCTTTGAAACTTTTTTATGATGTGTGCCTTCAACTCACAGAGTTGAACCTTCCTTTTCATGGAGCAGTTTGGAAAGAGTCTTTTTGCAGCATCTGCAAGTGGATATTTGGAGCCCTTTCAGGCCTTCGTTGGAAACGGGAATATCTTCCCATAAAAACTAAACAGAAGCGTTCTGTGAAACTGCTTTGTGTAGTATGAATCCAACTCACAGAGTTGAACACTTCTTTTCAAAGAGCAGTTTTGAAACACTCTCTTTGTAGAATCTGCAAGTGTTCATTTGGAGCGCTTTGAGGCCTATGGTGGAAAAGGAAATATCTTCACATAAAACCTAGACAGAAGCATTCTTTGAAACTTTTTTATGATGTGTGCCTTCAACTCACAGAGTTGAACCTTCCTTTTCATGGAGCAGTTTGGAAAGAGTCTTTTTGCAGCATCTGCAAGTGGATATTTGGAGCCCTTTCAGGCCTTCGTTGGAAACGGGAATATCTTCCCATAAAAACTAAACAGAAGCGTTCTGTGAAACTGCTTTGTGTAGTATGAATCCAACTCACAGAGTTGAACACTTCTTTTCAAAGAGCAGTTTTGAAACACTCTTTTTGTAGAATCTGCAAGTTTTCATTTGGAGTGCTTTGAGTCCTATGGAGGAAAAGTAAATATCATCACAGAAAACCTAGACAGAAGCATTCTTTGAAACTTCTTTATGATGTGTGCATTCAACTCACAGAGTTGAACCTTCCTTTTCATGGAGAGGTTTGGAAAGAGTCTTTTTGCAGCATCTGCAAGTGGATATTTGGAGCTCTTTCAGGTCTTCGTTAGAAACGGGAATATCTTCCCATAAAAACTGGACAGAAGCATTCTCACAAACTGCTTTGTGATGTGTGTGTTTAACTCACATAGTTGAACCTTTCCTTTGCTAGAGCAGTTATGAAACACTCTTTTTGTAGAATCTGCAAGTGTTCATTTGGAGCGCTTTGAGGCCTATGGTGGAAAAGGAAGTATCTTCACTTGTAAACCAGGCAGAAGCATTCTCAGAAACCTCTTTATGATGTGTGCATTCAACTCGGAGAGAGAAGCCTTGCTTTTGATAGAGCAGTTTTGAAACTCTGTTTTTGCAGCATCTGCAAGTGGATATTTGGAGCCCCTTCAGGCCTTCGTTGGAAACGGGAATATCTTCCCATGAAAACTAAACAGAAGCGTTCTGTGAAACTGCTTTGTGTAGTATGAATCCAACTCACAGAGTTGAACACTTCTTTTCAAAGAGCAGTTTTGAAACACTCTTTTTGTAGAATCTGCAAGTGTTCATTTGGAGCGTTTTGAGGCCTATGGTGGAAAAGGAAATATCTTCACATAAAACCTAGAGAGAAGCATTCTTTGAAACTTCTTTATGATATGTGCCTTCACCTCACAGAGTTGAACCTTCCTTTTCATGGAGCAGTTTGGAAAGAGTCTCTTTGCAGCATCTGCAAGTGGATATTTGGAGCCCTTTCAGGCCTTCGTTGGAAACGGGAATATCTTCCCAAAAAACTAAACAGAAGCGTTCTGTGAAACTGCTTTGTGTAGTATGAATCCAACTCACAGAGTTGAACACTTCTTTTCAAAGAGCAGTTTTGAAACACTCTTTTTGTAGAATCTGCAAGTGTTCATTTGGAGCGCGTTGAGGCCTATGGTGGAAAAGGAAACATCTTCACTTGTAAACCAGGCAGAAGCATTCTCAGAAACCTCTTTATGATGTGTGCATTCAACTCGGAGAGAGAAGCCTTCCTTTTGATAGAGCAGTTTTGAAACTCTGTTTTTGCAGCATCTGCAAGTGGATATTTGGAGCCCCTTCAGGCCTTCGTTGGAAACGGGAATATCTTCCCATAAAAACTAAACAGAAGCGTTCTGTGAAACTGCTTTGTGTAGTATGAATCCAACTCACAGAGTTGAACACTTCTTTTCAAAGAGCAGTTTTGAAACTCTCTCTTTGTAGAATCTGCAAGTGTTCATTTAGAGCGCTTTGAGGCCTATGGTGGAAAAGGAAATATCTTCACATAAAACCTAGACAGAAGCATTCTTTGAAACTTTTTTATGATGTGTGCCTTCAACTCACAGAGTTGAACCTTCCTTTTCATGGAGCAGTTTGGAAAGAGTCTTTTTGCAGCATCTGCAAGTGGATATTTGGAGCCCTTTCAGGCCTTCGTTGGAAACGGGAATATCTTCCCATAAAAACTAAACAGAAGCGTTCTGTGAAACTGCTTTGTGTAGTATGAATCCAACTCACAGAGTTGAACACTTCTTTTCAAAGAGCAGTTTTGAAACACTCTTTTTGTAGAATCTGCAAGTTTTCATTTGGAGTGCTTTGAGGCCTATGGAGGAAAAGTAAATATCTTCACAGAAAACCTAGACAGAAGCATTCTTTGAAACTTCTTTATGATGTGTGCATTCAACTCACAGAGTTGAACCTTCCTTTTCATGGAGCAGTTTGGAAAGAGTCTCTTTGCAGCATCTGCAAGTGGATATTTGGAGCCCCTTCAGGCCTTCGTTGGAAACGGGAATATCTTCCCATAAAAACTAAACAGAAGCGTTCTGTGAAACTGCTTTGTGTAGTATGAATCCAACTCACAGAGTTGAACACTTCTTTTGAAAGAGCAGTTTTGAAACACTCTTTTTGTAGAATCTGCAAGTGTTCATTTGGAGCGCTTTGAGGCCTATGGTGGAAAAGGAAACATCTTCACTTGTAAACCAGGCAGAAGCATTCTCAGAAACCTCTTTATGATGTGTGCATTCAACTCGGAGAGAGAAGCCTTCCTTTTGATAGAGCAGTTTTGAAACTCTGTTTTTGCAGCATCTGCAAGTGGATATTTGGAGCCCCTTCAGGCCTTTGTTGGAAACGGGAATATCTTCCCATAAAAACTAAACAGAAGCATTCTGTGAAACTGCTTTGTGTAGTATGAATCCAACTCACAGAGTTGAACACTTCTTTTCAAAGAGCAGTTTTGAAACACTCTTTTTGTAGAATCTGCAAGTGTTCATTTGGAGCGTTTTGAGGCCTATGGTGGAAAAGGAAATATCTTCACATAAAACCTAGACAGAAGCATTCTTTGAAACTTCTTTATGATGTGTGCCTTCACCTCACAGAGTTGAACCTTCCTTTTCATGGAGCAGTTTGGAAAGAGTCTCTTTGCAGCATCTGCAAGTGGATATTTGGAGCCCTTTCAGGCCTTCGTTGGAAACGGGAATATCTTCCCATAGAAACTAAACAGAAGCGTTCTGTGAAACTGCTTTGTGTAGTATGAATCCAACTCACAGAGTTGAACACTTCTTTTGAAAGAGCAGTTTTGAAACACTCTTTTTGTAGAATCTGCAAGTGTTCATTTGGAGCGCTTTGAGGCCTATGGTGGAAAAGGAAATATCTTCACTTGTAAACCAGGCAGAAGCATTCTCAGAAACCTCTTTATGATGTGTGCATTCAACTCGGAGAGAGAAGCCTTCCTTTTGATAGAGCAGTTTTGAAACTCTGTTTTTGCAGCATCTGCAAGTGGATATTTGGAGCCCCTTCAGGCCTTCGTTGGAAACGGGAATATCTTCCCATGAAAACTAAACAGAAGCGTTCTGTGAAACTGCTTTGTGTAGTATGAATCCAACTCACAGAGTTGAACACTTCTTTTCAAAGAGCAGTTTTGAAACACTCTTTTTGTAGAATCTGCAAGTGTTCATTTGGAGCGTTTTGAGGCCTATGGTGGAAAAGGAAATATCTTCACATAAAACCTAGAGAGAAGCATTCTTTGAAACTTCTTTATGATATGTGCCTTCACCTCACAGAGTTGAACCTTCCTTTTCATGGAGCAGTTTGGAAAGAGTCTCTTTGCAGCATCTGCAAGTGGATATTTGGAGCCCTTTCAGGCCTTCGTTGGAAACGGGAATATCTTCCCAAAAAACTAAACAGAAGCGTTCTGTGAAACTGCTTTGTGTAGTATGAATCCAACTCACAGAGTTGAACACTTCTTTTCAAAGAGCAGTTTTGAAACACTCTTTTTGTAGAATCTGCAAGTGTTCATTTGGAGCGCGTTGAGGCCTATGGTGGAAAAGGAAACATCTTCACTTGTAAACCAGGCAGAAGCATTCTCAGAAACCTCTTTATGATGTGTGCATTCAACTCGGAGAGAGAAGCCTTCCTTTTGATAGAGCAGTTTTGAAACTCTGTTTTTGCAGCATCTGCAAGTGGATATTTGGAGCCCCTTCAGGCCTTCGTTGGAAACGGGAATATCTTCCCATGAAAACTAAACAGAAGCGTTCTGTGAAACTGCTTTGTGTAGTATGAATCCAACTCACAGAGTTGAACACTTCTTTTCAAAGAGCAGTTTTGAAACACTCTTTTTGTAGAATCTGCAAGTGTTCATTTGGAGCGTTTTGAGGCCTATGGTGGAAAAGGAAATATCTTCACATAAAACCTAGAGAGAAGCATTCTTTGAAACTTCTTTATGATATGTGCCTTCACCTCACAGAGTTGAACCTTCCTTTTCATGGAGCAGTTTGGAAAGAGTCTCTTTGCAGCATCTGCAAGTGGATATTTGGAGCCCTTTCAGGCCTTCGTTGGAAACGGGAATATCTTCCCAAAAAACTAAACAGAAGCGTTCTGTGAAACTGCTTTGTGTAGTATGAATCCAACTCACAGAGTTGAACACTTCTTTTCAAAGAGCAGTTTTGAAACACTCTTTTTGTAGAATCTGCAAGTGTTCATTTGGAGCGCGTTGAGGCCTATGGTGGAAAAGGAAACATCTTCACTTGTAAACCAGGCAGAAGCATTCTCAGAAACCTCTTTATGATGTGTGCATTCAACTCGGAGAGAGAAGCCTTCCTTTTGATAGAGCAGTTTTGAAACTCTGTTTTTGCAGCATCTGCAAGTGGATATTTGGAGCCCCTTCAGGCCTTTGTTGGAAACGGGAATATCTTCCCATAAAAACTAAACAGAAGCATTCTGTGAAACTGCTTTGTGTAGTATGAATCCAACTCACAGAGTTGAACACTTCTTTTCAAAGAGCAGTTTTGAAACACTCTTTTTGTAGAATCTGCAAGTGTTCATTTGGAGCGTTTTGAGGCCTATGGTGGAAAAGGAAATATCTTCACATAAAACCTAGACAGAAGCATTCTTTGAAACTTCTTTATGATGTGTGCCTTCACCTCACAGAGTTGAACCTTCCTTTTCATGGAGCAGTTTGGAAAGAGTCTCTTTGCAGCATCTGCAAGTGGATATTTGGAGCCCTTTCAGGCCTTCGTTGGAAACGGGAATATCTTCCCATAGAAACTAAACAGAAGCGTTCTGTGAAACTGCTTTGTGTAGTATGAATCCAACTCACAGAGTTGAACACTTCTTTTGAAAGAGCAGTTTTGAAACACTCTTTTTGTAGAATCTGCAAGTGTTCATTTGGAGCGCTTTGAGGCCTATGGTGGAAAAGGAAATATCTTCACTTGTAAACCAGGCAGAAGCATTCTCAGAAACCTCTTTATGATGTGTGCATTCAACTCGGAGAGAGAAGCCTTCCTTTTGATAGAGCAGTTTTGAAACTCTGTTTTTGCAGCATCTGCAAGTGGATATTTGGAGCCCCTTCAGGCCTTCGTTGGAAACGGGAATATCTTCCCATGAAAACTAAACAGAAGCGTTCTGTGAAACTGCTTTGTGTAGTATGAATCCAACTCACAGAGTTGAACACTTCTTTTCAAAGAGCAGTTTTGAAACACTCTTTTTGTAGAATCTGCAAGTGTTCATTTGGAGCGTTTTGAGGCCTATGGTGGAAAAGGAAATATCTTCACATAAAACCTAGAGAGAAGCATTCTTTGAAACTTCTTTATGATATGTGCCTTCACCTCACAGAGTTGAACCTTCCTTTTCATGGAGCAGTTTGGAAAGAGTCTCTTTGCAGCATCTGCAAGTGGATATTTGGAGCCCTTTCAGGCCTTCGTTGGAAACGGGAATATCTTCCCAAAAAACTAAACAGAAGCGTTCTGTGAAACTGCTTTGTGTAGTATGAATCCAACTCACAGAGTTGAACACTTCTTTTCAAAGAGCAGTTTTGAAACACTCTTTTTGTAGAATCTGCAAGTGTTCATTTGGAGCGCGTTGAGGCCTATGGTGGAAAAGGAAACATCTTCACTTGTAAACCAGGCAGAAGCATTCTCAGAAACCTCTTTATGATGTGTGCATTCAACTCGGAGAGAGAAGCCTTCCTTTTGATAGAGCAGTTTTGAAACTCTGTTTTTGCAGCATCTGCAAGTGGATATTTGGAGCCCCTTCAGGCCTTCGTTGGAAACGGGAATATCTTCCCATGAAAACTAAACAGAAGCGTTCTGTGAAACTGCTTTGTGTAGTATGAATCCAACTCACAGAGTTGAACACTTCTTTTCAAAGAGCAGTTTTGAAACACTCTTTTTGTAGAATCTGCAAGTGTTCATTTGGAGCGTTTTGAGGCCTATGGTGGAAAAGGAAATATCTTCACATAAAACCTAGAGAGAAGCATTCTTTGAAACTTCTTTATGATATGTGCCTTCACCTCACAGAGTTGAACCTTCCTTTTCATGGAGCAGTTTGGAAAGAGTCTCTTTGCAGCATCTGCAAGTGGATATTTGGAGCCCTTTCAGGCCTTCGTTGGAAACGGGAATATCTTCCCAAAAAACTAAACAGAAGCGTTCTGTGAAACTGCTTTGTGTAGTATGAATCCAACTCACAGAGTTGAACACTTCTTTTCAAAGAGCAGTTTTGAAACACTCTTTTTGTAGAATCTGCAAGTGTTCATTTGGAGCGCGTTGAGGCCTATGGTGGAAAAGGAAACATCTTCACTTGTAAACCAGGCAGAAGCATTCTCAGAAACCTCTTTATGATGTGTGCATTCAACTCGGAGAGAGAAGCCTTCCTTTTGATAGAGCAGTTTTGAAACTCTGTTTTTGCAGCATCTGCAAGTGGATATTTGGAGCCCCTTCAGGCCTTCGTTGGAAACGGGAATATCTTCCCATAAAAACTAAACAGAAGCGTTCTGTGAAACTGCTTTGTGTAGTATGAATCCAACTCACAGAGTTGAACACTTCTTTTCAAAGAGCAGTTTTGAAACTCTCTCTTTGTAGAATCTGCAAGTGTTCATTTAGAGCGCTTTGAGGCCTATGGTGGAAAAGGAAATATCTTCACATAAAACCTAGACAGAAGCATTCTTTGAAACTTTTTTATGATGTGTGCCTTCAACTCACAGAGTTGAACCTTCCTTTTCATGGAGCAGTTTGGAAAGAGTCTTTTTGCAGCATCTGCAAGTGGATATTTGGAGCCCTTTCAGGCCTTCGTTGGAAACGGGAATATCTTCCCATAAAAACTAAACAGAAGCGTTCTGTGAAACTGCTTTGTGTAGTATGAATCCAACTCACAGAGTTGAACACTTCTTTTCAAAGAGCAGTTTTGAAACACTCTCTTTGTAGAATCTGCAAGTGTTCATTTGGAGCGCTTTGAGGCCTATGGTGGAAAAGGAAATATCTTCACATAAAACCTAGACAGAAGCATTCTTTGAAACTTTTTTATGATGTGTGCCTTCAACTCACAGAGTTGAACCTTCCTTTTCATGGAGCAGTTTGGAAAGAGTCTTTTTGCAGCATCTGCAAGTGGATATTTGGAGCCCTTTCAGGCCTTCGTTGGAAACGGGAATATCTTCCCATAAAAACTAAACAGAAGCGTTCTGTGAAACTGCTTTGTGTAGTATGAATCCAACTCACAGAGTTGAACACTTCTTTTCAAAGAGCAGTTTTGAAACACTCTTTTTGTAGAATCTGCAAGTTTTCATTTGGAGTGCTTTGAGTCCTATGGAGGAAAAGTAAATATCATCACAGAAAACCTAGACAGAAGCATTCTTTGAAACTTCTTTATGATGTGTGCATTCAACTCACAGAGTTGAACCTTCCTTTTCATGGAGAGGTTTGGAAAGAGTCTTTTTGCAGCATCTGCAAGTGGATATTTGGAGCTCTTTCAGGTCTTCGTTAGAAACGGGAATATCTTCCCATAAAAACTGGACAGAAGCATTCTCACAAACTGCTTTGTGATGTGTGTGTTTAACTCACATAGTTGAACCTTTCCTTTGCTAGAGCAGTTATGAAACACTCTTTTTGTAGAATCTGCAAGTGTTCATTTGGAGCGCTTTGAGGCCTATGGTGGAAAAGGAAGTATCTTCACTTGTAAACCAGGCAGAAGCATTCTCAGAAACCTCTTTATGATGTGTGCATTCAACTCGGAGAGAGAAGCCTTGCTTTTGATAGAGCAGTTTTGAAACTCTGTTTTTGCAGCATCTGCAAGTGGATATTTGGAGCCCCTTCAGGCCTTCGTTGGAAACGGGAATATCTTCCCATGAAAACTAAACAGAAGCGTTCTGTGAAACTGCTTTGTGTAGTATGAATCCAACTCACAGAGTTGAACACTTCTTTTCAAAGAGCAGTTTTGAAACACTCTTTTTGTAGAATCTGCAAGTGTTCATTTGGAGCGTTTTGAGGCCTATGGTGGAAAAGGAAATATCTTCACATAAAACCTAGAGAGAAGCATTCTTTGAAACTTCTTTATGATATGTGCCTTCACCTCACAGAGTTGAACCTTCCTTTTCATGGAGCAGTTTGGAAAGAGTCTCTTTGCAGCATCTGCAAGTGGATATTTGGAGCCCTTTCAGGCCTTCGTTGGAAACGGGAATATCTTCCCAAAAAACTAAACAGAAGCGTTCTGTGAAACTGCTTTGTGTAGTATGAATCCAACTCACAGAGTTGAACACTTCTTTTCAAAGAGCAGTTTTGAAACACTCTTTTTGTAGAATCTGCAAGTGTTCATTTGGAGCGCGTTGAGGCCTATGGTGGAAAAGGAAACATCTTCACTTGTAAACCAGGCAGAAGCATTCTCAGAAACCTCTTTATGATGTGTGCATTCAACTCGGAGAGAGAAGCCTTCCTTTTGATAGAGCAGTTTTGAAACTCTGTTTTTGCAGCATCTGCAAGTGGATATTTGGAGCCCCTTCAGGCCTTCGTTGGAAACGGGAATATCTTCCCATAAAAACTAAACAGAAGCGTTCTGTGAAACTGCTTTGTGTAGTATGAATCCAACTCACAGAGTTGAACACTTCTTTTCAAAGAGCAGTTTTGAAACTCTCTCTTTGTAGAATCTGCAAGTGTTCATTTAGAGCGCTTTGAGGCCTATGGTGGAAAAGGAAATATCTTCACATAAAACCTAGACAGAAGCATTCTTTGAAACTTTTTTATGATGTGTGCCTTCAACTCACAGAGTTGAACTTTCCTTTTCATGGAGCAGTTTGGAAAGAGTCTTTTTGCAGCATCTGCAAGTGGATATTTGGAGCCCTTTCAGGCCTTCGTTGGAAACGGGAATATCTTCCCATAAAAACTAAACAGAAGCGTTCTGTGAAACTGCTTTGTGTAGTATGAATCCAACTCACAGAGTTGAACACTTCTTTTCAAAGAGCAGTTTTGAAACACTCTTTTTGTAGAATCTGCAAGTTTTCATTTGGAGTGCTTTGAGGCCTATGGAGGAAAAGTAAATATCTTCACAGAAAACCTAGACAGAAGCATTCTTTGAAACTTCTTTATGATGTGTGCATTCAACTCACAGAGTTGAACCTTCCTTTTCATGGAGCAGTTTGGAAAGAGTCTCTTTGCAGCATCTGCAAGTGGATATTTGGAGCCCCTTCAGGCCTTCGTTGGAAACGGGAATATCTTCCCATAAAAACTAAACAGAAGCGTTCTGTGAAACTGCTTTGTGTAGTATGAATCCAACTCACAGAGTTGAACACTTCTTTTGAAAGAGCAGTTTTGAAACACTCTTTTTGTAGAATCTGCAAGTGTTCATTTGGAGCGCTTTGAGGCCTATGGTGGAAAAGGAAACATCTTCACTTGTAAACCAGGCAGAAGCATTCTCAGAAACCTCTTTATGATGTGTGCATTCAACTCGGAGAGAGAAGCCTTCCTTTTGATAGAGCAGTTTTGAAACTCTGTTTTTGCAGCATCTGCAAGTGGATATTTGGAGCCCCTTCAGGCCTTTGTTGGAAACGGGAATATCTTCCCATAAAAACTAAACAGAAGCATTCTGTGAAACTGCTTTGTGTAGTATGAATCCAACTCACAGAGTTGAACACTTCTTTTCAAAGAGCAGTTTTGAAACACTCTTTTTGTAGAATCTGCAAGTGTTCATTTGGAGCGTTTTGAGGCCTATGGTGGAAAAGGAAATATCTTCACATAAAACCTAGACAGAAGCATTCTTTGAAACTTCTTTATGATGTGTGCCTTCACCTCACAGAGTTGAACCTTCCTTTTCATGGAGCAGTTTGGAAAGAGTCTCTTTGCAGCATCTGCAAGTGGATATTTGGAGCCCTTTCAGGCCTTCGTTGGAAACGGGAATATCTTCCCATAGAAACTAAACAGAAGCGTTCTGTGAAACTGCTTTGTGTAGTATGAATCCAACTCACAGAGTTGAACACTTCTTTTCAAAGAGCAGTTTTGAAACACTCTTTTTGTAGAATCTGCAAGTGTTCATTTGGAGCGCTTTGAGGCCTATGGTGGAAAAGGAAATATCTTCACTTGTAAACCAGGCAGAAGCATTCTCAGAAACCTCTTTATGATGTGTGCATTCAACTCGGAGAGAGAAGCCTTCCTTTTGATAGAGCAGTTTTGAAACTCTGTTTTTGCAGCATCTGCAAGTGGATATTTGGAGCCCCTTCAGGCCTTCGTTGGAAACGGGAATATCTTCCCATAAAAACTAAACAGAAGCGTTCTGTGAAACTGCTTTGTGTAGTATGAATCCAACTCACAGAGTTGAACACTTCTTTTCAAAGAGCAGTTTTGAAACACTCTTTTTGTAGAATCTGCAAGTGTTCATTTGGAGCGCGTTGAGGCCTATGGTGGAAAAGGAAACATCTTCACTTGTAAACCAGGCAGAAGCATTCTCAGAAACCTCTTTATGATGTGTGCATTCAACTCGGAGAGAGAAGCCTTCCTTTTGATAGAGCAGTTTTGAAACTCTGTTTTTGCAGCATCTGCAAGTGGATATTTGGAGCCCCTTCAGGCCTTCGTTGGAAACGGGAATATCTTCCCATGAAAACTAAACAGAAGCGTTCTGTGAAACTGCTTTGTGTAGTATGAATCCAACTCACAGAGTTGAACACTTCTTTTCAAAGAGCAGTTTTGAAACACTCTTTTTGTAGAATCTGCAAGTGTTCATTTGGAGCGTTTTGAGGCCTATGGTGGAAAAGGAAATATCTTCACATAAAACCTAGAGAGAAGCATTCTTTGAAACTTCTTTATGATATGTGCCTTCACCTCACAGAGTTGAACCTTCCTTTTCATGGAGCAGTTTGGAAAGAGTCTCTTTGCAGCATCTGCAAGTGGATATTTGGAGCCCTTTCAGGCCTTCGTTGGAAACGGGAATATCTTCCCAAAAAACTAAACAGAAGCGTTCTGTGAAACTGCTTTGTGTAGTATGAATCCAACTCACAGAGTTGAACACTTCTTTTCAAAGAGCAGTTTTGAAACACTCTTTTTGTAGAATCTGCAAGTGTTCATTTGGAGCGCGTTGAGGCCTATGGTGGAAAAGGAAACATCTTCACTTGTAAACCAGGCAGAAGCATTCTCAGAAACCTCTTTATGATGTGTGCATTCAACTCGGAGAGAGAAGCCTTCCTTTTGATAGAGCAGTTTTGAAACTCTGTTTTTGCAGCATCTGCAAGTGGATATTTGGAGCCCCTTCAGGCCTTCGTTGGAAACGGGAATATCTTCCCATAAAAACTAAACAGAAGCGTTCTGTGAAACTGCTTTGTGTAGTATGAATCCAACTCACAGAGTTGAACACTTCTTTTCAAAGAGCAGTTTTGAAACTCTCTCTTTGTAGAATCTGCAAGTGTTCATTTAGAGCGCTTTGAGGCCTATGGTGGAAAAGGAAATATCTTCACATAAAACCTAGACAGAAGCATTCTTTGAAACTTTTTTATGATGTGTGCCTTCAACTCACAGAGTTGAACCTTCCTTTTCATGGAGCAGTTTGGAAAGAGTCTTTTTGCAGCATCTGCAAGTGGATATTTGGAGCCCTTTCAGGCCTTCGTTGGAAACGGGAATATCTTCCCATAAAAACTAAACAGAAGCGTTCTGTGAAACTGCTTTGTGTAGTATGAATCCAACTCACAGAGTTGAACACTTCTTTTCAAAGAGCAGTTTTGAAACACTCTCTTTGTAGAATCTGCAAGTGTTCATTTGGAGCGCTTTGAGGCCTATGGTGGAAAAGGAAATATCTTCACATAAAACCTAGACAGAAGCATTCTTTGAAACTTTTTTATGATGTGTGCCTTCAACTCACAGAGTTGAACCTTCCTTTTCATGGAGCAGTTTGGAAAGAGTCTTTTTGCAGCATCTGCAAGTGGATATTTGGAGCCCTTTCAGGCCTTCGTTGGAAACGGGAATATCTTCCCATAAAAACTAAACAGAAGCGTTCTGTGAAACTGCTTTGTGTAGTATGAATCCAACTCACAGAGTTGAACACTTCTTTTCAAAGAGCAGTTTTGAAACACTCTTTTTGTAGAATCTGCAAGTTTTCATTTGGAGTGCTTTGAGTCCTATGGAGGAAAAGTAAATATCATCACAGAAAACCTAGACAGAAGCATTCTTTGAAACTTCTTTATGATGTGTGCATTCAACTCACAGAGTTGAACCTTCCTTTTCATGGAGAGGTTTGGAAAGAGTCTTTTTGCAGCATCTGCAAGTGGATATTTGGAGCTCTTTCAGGTCTTCGTTAGAAACGGGAATATCTTCCCATAAAAACTGGACAGAAGCATTCTCACAAACTGCTTTGTGATGTGTGTGTTTAACTCACATAGTTGAACCTTTCCTTTGCTAGAGCAGTTATGAAACACTCTTTTTGTAGAATCTGCAAGTGTTCATTTGGAGCGCTTTGAGGCCTATGGTGGAAAAGGAAGTATCTTCACTTGTAAACCAGGCAGAAGCATTCTCAGAAACCTCTTTATGATGTGTGCATTCAACTCGGAGAGAGAAGCCTTGCTTTTGATAGAGCAGTTTTGAAACTCTGTTTTTGCAGCATCTGCAAGTGGATATTTGGAGCCCCTTCAGGCCTTCGTTGGAAACGGGAATATCTTCCCATGAAAACTAAACAGAAGCGTTCTGTGAAACTGCTTTGTGTAGTATGAATCCAACTCACAGAGTTGAACACTTCTTTTCAAAGAGCAGTTTTGAAACACTCTTTTTGTAGAATCTGCAAGTGTTCATTTGGAGCGTTTTGAGGCCTATGGTGGAAAAGGAAATATCTTCACATAAAACCTAGAGAGAAGCATTCTTTGAAACTTCTTTATGATATGTGCCTTCACCTCACAGAGTTGAACCTTCCTTTTCATGGAGCAGTTTGGAAAGAGTCTCTTTGCAGCATCTGCAAGTGGATATTTGGAGCCCTTTCAGGCCTTCGTTGGAAACGGGAATATCTTCCCAAAAAACTAAACAGAAGCGTTCTGTGAAACTGCTTTGTGTAGTATGAATCCAACTCACAGAGTTGAACACTTCTTTTCAAAGAGCAGTTTTGAAACACTCTTTTTGTAGAATCTGCAAGTGTTCATTTGGAGCGCGTTGAGGCCTATGGTGGAAAAGGAAACATCTTCACTTGTAAACCAGGCAGAAGCATTCTCAGAAACCTCTTTATGATGTGTGCATTCAACTCGGAGAGAGAAGCCTTCCTTTTGATAGAGCAGTTTTGAAACTCTGTTTTTGCAGCATCTGCAAGTGGATATTTGGAGCCCCTTCAGGCCTTCGTTGGAAACGGGAATATCTTCCCATAAAAACTAAACAGAAGCGTTCTGTGAAACTGCTTTGTGTAGTATGAATCCAACTCACAGAGTTGAACACTTCTTTTCAAAGAGCAGTTTTGAAACTCTCTCTTTGTAGAATCTGCAAGTGTTCATTTAGAGCGCTTTGAGGCCTATGGTGGAAAAGGAAATATCTTCACATAAAACCTAGACAGAAGCATTCTTTGAAACTTTTTTATGATGTGTGCCTTCAACTCACAGAGTTGAACCTTCCTTTTCATGGAGCAGTTTGGAAAGAGTCTTTTTGCAGCATCTGCAAGTGGATATTTTGAGCCCTTTCAGGCCTTCGTTGGAAACGGGAATATCTTCCCATAAAAACTAAACAGAAGCGTTCTGTGAAACTGCTTTGTGTAGTATGAATCCAACTCACAGAGTTGAACACTTCTTTTCAAAGAGCAGTTTTGAAACACTCTTTTTGTAGAATCTGCAAGTTTTCATTTGGAGTGCTTTGAGGCCTATGGAGGAAAAGTAAATATCTTCACAGAAAACCTAGACAGAAGCATTCTTTGAAACTTCTTTATGATGTGTGCATTCAACTCACAGAGTTGAACCTTCCTTTTCATGGAGCAGTTTGGAAAGAGTCTCTTTGCAGCATCTGCAAGTGGATATTTGGAGCCCCTTCAGGCCTTCGTTGGAAACGGGAATATCTTCCCATAAAAACTAAACAGAAGCGTTCTGTGAAACTGCTTTGTGTAGTATGAATCCAACTCACAGAGTTGAACACTTCTTTTGAAAGAGCAGTTTGGAAACACTCTTTTTGTAGAATCTGCAAGTGTTCATTTGGAGCGCTTTGAGGCCTATGGTGGAAAAGGAAACATCTTCACTTGTAAACCAGGCAGAAGCATTCTCAGAAACCTCTTTATGATGTGTGCATTCAACTCGGAGAGAGAAGCCTTCCTTTTGATAGAGCAGTTTTGAAACTCTGTTTTTGCAGCATCTGCAAGTGGATATTTGGAGCCCCTTCAGGCCTTTGTTGGAAACGGGAATATCTTCCCATAAAAACTAAACAGAAGCATTCTGTGAAACTGCTTTGTGTAGTATGAATCCAACTCACAGAGTTGAACACTTCTTTTCAAAGAGCAGTTTTGAAACACTCTTTTTGTAGAATCTGCAAGTGTTCATTTGGAGCGTTTTGAGGCCTATGGTGGAAAAGGAAATATCTTCACATAAAACCTAGACAGAAGCATTCTTTGAAACTTCTTTATGATGTGTGCCTTCACCTCACAGAGTTGAACCTTCCTTTTCATGGAGCAGTTTGGAAAGAGTCTCTTTGCAGCATCTGCAAGTGGATATTTGGAGCCCTTTCAGGCCTTCGTTGGAAACGGGAATATCTTCCCATAGAAACTAAACAGAAGCGTTCTGTGAAACTGCTTTGTGTAGTATGAATCCAACTCACAGAGTTGAACACTTCTTTTCAAAGAGCAGTTTTGAAACACTCTTTTTGTAGAATCTGCAAGTGTTCATTTGGAGCGCTTTGAGGCCTATGGTGGAAAAGGAAATATCTTCACTTGTAAACCAGGCAGAAGCATTCTCAGAAACCTCTTTATGATGTGTGCATTCAACTCGGAGAGAGAAGCCTTCCTTTTGATAGAGCAGTTTTGAAACTCTGTTTTTGCAGCATCTGCAAGTGGATATTTGGAGCCCCTTCAGGCCTTCGTTGGAAACGGGAATATCTTCCCATAAAAACTAAACAGAAGCGTTCTGTGAAACTGCTTTGTGTAGTATGAATCCAACTCACAGAGTTGCACACTTCTTTTCAAAGAGCAGTTTTGAAACACTCTTTTTGTAGAATCTGCAAGTGTTCATTTGGAGCGCGTTGAGGCCTATGGTGGAAAAGGAAACATCTTCACTTGTAAACCAGGCAGAAGCATTCTCAGAAACCTCTTTATGATGTGTGCATTCAACTCGGAGAGAGAAGCCTTCCTTTTGATAGAGCAGTTTTGAAACTCTGTTTTTGCAGCATCTGCAAGTGGATATTTGGAGCCCCTTCAGGCCTTCGTTGGAAACGGGAATATCTTCCCATGAAAACTAAACAGAAGCGTTCTGTGAAACTGCTTTGTGTAGTATGAATCCAACTCACAGAGTTGAACACTTCTTTTCAAAGAGCAGTTTTGAAACACTCTTTTTGTAGAATCTGCAAGTGTTCATTTGGAGCGTTTTGAGGCCTATGGTGGAAAAGGAAATATCTTCACATAAAACCTAGAGAGAAGCATTCTTTGAAACTTCTTTATGATATGTGCCTTCACCTCACAGAGTTGAACCTTCCTTTTCATGGAGCAGTTTGGAAAGAGTCTCTTTGCAGCATCTGCAAGTGGATATTTGGAGCCCTTTCAGGCCTTCGTTGGAAACGGGAATATCTTCCCAAAAAACTAAACAGAAGCATTCTGTGAAACTGCTTTGTGTAGTATGAATCCAACTCACAGAGTTGAACACTTCTTTTCAAAGAGCAGTTTTGAAACACTCTTTTTGTAGAATCTGCAAGTGTTCATTTGGAGCGCGTTGAGGCCTATGGTGGAAAAGGAAACATCTTCACTTGTAAACCAGGCAGAAGCATTCTCAGAAACCTCTTTATGATGTGTGCATTCAACTCGGAGAGAGAAGCCTTCCTTTTGATAGAGCAGTTTTGAAACTCTGTTTTTGCAGCATCTGCAAGTGGATATTTGGAGCCCCTTCAGGCCTTCGTTGGAAACGGGAATATCTTCCCATAAAAACTAAACAGAAGCGTTCTGTGAAACTGCTTTGTGTAGTATGAATCCAACTCACAGAGTTGAACACTTCTTTTCAAAGAGCAGTTTTGAAACTCTCTCTTTGTAGAATCTGCAAGTGTTCATTTAGAGCGCTTTGAGGCCTATGGTGGAAAAGGAAATATCTTCACATAAAACCTAGACAGAAGCATTCTTTGAAACTTTTTTATGATGTGTGCCTTCAACTCACAGAGTTGAACCTTCCTTTTCATGGAGCAGTTTGGAAAGAGTCTTTTTGCAGCATCTGCAAGTGGATATTTGGAGCCCTTTCAGGCCTTCGTTGGAAACGGGAATATCTTCCCATAAAAACTAAACAGAAGCGTTCTGTGAAACTGCTTTGTGTAGTATGAATCCAACTCACAGAGTTGAACACTTCTTTTCAAAGAGCAGTTTTGAAACACTCTCTTTGTAGAATCTGCAAGTGTTCATTTGGAGCGCTTTGAGGCCTATGGTGGAAAAGGAAATATCTTCACATAAAACCTAGACAGAAGCATTCTTTGAAACTTTTTTATGATGTGTGCCTTCAACTCACAGAGTTGAACCTTCCTTTTCATGGAGCAGTTTGGAAAGAGTCTTTTTGCAGCATCTGCAAGTGGATATTTGGAGCCCTTTCAGGCCTTCGTTGGAAACGGGAATATCTTCCCATAAAAACTAAACAGAAGCGTTCTGTGAAACTGCTTTGTGTAGTATGAATCCAACTCACAGAGTTGAACACTTCTTTTCAAAGAGCAGTTTTGAAACACTCTTTTTGTAGAATCTGCAAGTTTTCATTTGGAGTGCTTTGAGTCCTATGGAGGAAAAGTAAATATCTTCACAGAAAACCTAGACAGAAGCATTCTTTGAAACTTCTTTATGATGTGTGCATTCAACTCACAGAGTTGAACCTTCCTTTTCATGGAGAGGTTTGGAAAGAGTCTTTTTGCAGCATCTGCAAGTGGATATTTGGAGCTCTTTCAGGTCTTCGTTAGAAACGGGAATATCTTCCCATAAAAACTGGACAGAAGCATTCTCAAAAACTGCTTTGTGATGTGTGTGTTTAACTCACATAGTTGAACCTTTCCTTTCCTAGAGCAGTTATGAAACACTCTTTTTGTAGAATCTGCAAGTGTTCATTTGGAGCGCTTTGAGGCCTATGGTGGAAAAGGAAATATCTTCACTTGTAAACCAGGCAGAAGCATTCTCAGAAACCTCTTTATGATGTGTGCATTCAACTCGGAGAGAGAAGCCTTCCTTTTGATAGAGCAGTTTTGAAACTCTGTTTTTGCAGCATCTGCAAGTGGATATTTGGAGCCCCTTCAGGCCTTCGTTGGAAACGGGAATATCTTCCCATAAAAACTAAACAGAAGCGTTCTGTGAAACTGCTTTGTGTAGTATGAATCCAACTCACAGAGTTGAACACTTCTTTTCAAAGAGCAGTTTTGAAACACTCTTTTTGTAGAATCTGCAAGTGTTCATTTGGAGCGTTTTGAGGCCTATGGTGGAAAAGGAAATATCTTCACATAAAACCTAGACAGAACACTCTTTGAAACTTCTTTATGATATGTGCCTTCACCTCACAGAGTTGAACCTTCCTTTTCATGGAGCAGTTTGGAAAGAGTCTCTTTGCAGCATCTGCAAGTGGATATTTGGAGCCGTTTCAGGCCTTCGTTGGAAACGGGAATATCTTCCCATAAAAACTAAACAGAAGCGTTCTGTGAAACTGCTTTGTGTACTATGAATCCAACTCACAGAGTTGAACACTTCTTTTCAAAGAGCAGTTTTGAAACACTCTTTTTGTAGAATCTGCAAGTGTTCATTTTGAGCGCTTTGAGGCCTATGGTGGAAAAGGAAACATCTTCACTTGTAAACCAGGCAGAAGCATTCTCAGAAACCTCTTTATGATGTGTGCATTCAACTCGGAGAGAGAAGCCTTCCTTTTGATAGAGCAGTTTTGAAACTCTGTTTTTGCAGCATCTGCAAGTGGATATTTGGAGCCCCTTCAGGCCTTCGTTGGAAACGGGAATATCTTCCCATAAAAACTAAACAGAAGCGTTCTGTGAAACTGCTTTGTGTAGTATGAATCCAACTCACAGAGTTGAACACTTCTTTTCAAAGAGCAGTTTTGAAACACTCTTTTTGTAGAATCTGCAAGTTTTCATTTGGAGCGTTTTGAGGCCTATGGTGGAAAAGGAAATATCTTCACATAAAACCTAGACAGAAGCATTCTTTGAAACTTCTTTATGATGTGTGCCTTCACCTCACAGAGTTGAACCTTCCTTTTCATGGAGCAGTTTGGAAAGAGTCTCTTTGCAGCATCTGCAAGTGGATATTTGGAGCCCTTTCAGGCCTTCGTTGGAAACGGGAATATCTTCCCATAAAAATTAAACAGAAGTGTTCTGTGAAACTGCTTTGTGTAGTATGAATCCAACTCACAGAGTTCAACACTTCTTTTGAAAGAGCAGTTTTGAAACACTCTCTTTGTAGAATCTGCAAGTGTTCATTTGGAGCGCTTTGAGGCCTATGGTGGAAAAGGAAATATCTTCACTTGTAAACCAGGCAGAAGCATTCTCAGAATCCTCTTTATGATGTGTGCATTCAACTCGGAGAGAGAAGCCTTCCTTTTGATAGAGCAGTTTTGAAACTCTGTTTTTGCAGCATCTGCAAGTGGATATTTGGAGCCCCTTCAGGCCTTCATTGGAAACGGGAATATCTTCCCATAAAAACTAAACAGAAGCGTTCTGTGAAACTGCTTTGTGTAGTATGAATCCAACTCACAGAGTTGAACACTTCTTTTCAAAGAGCAGTTTTGAAACACTCTTTTTGTAGAATCTTCAAGTTTTCATTTGGAGTGCTTTGAGGCCTATGGTGGAAAAGGAAATATCTTCACATAAAACCTAGACAGAAGCATTCTTTGAAACTTCTTTATGATGTGTGCATTCAACTCACAGAGTTGAACTTTCCTTTTCATGGAGAGGTTTGGAAAGAGTCTTTTTGCAGCATCTGCAAGTGGATATTTGGAGCTCTTTCAGGCCTTCGTTAGAAACGGGAATATCTTCCCATAAAAACTGGACAGAAGCATTCTCACAAACTGCTTTGTGATGTGTGTGTTTAACTCACATAGCTGAACCTTTCCTTTGCTAGAGCAGTTATGAAACACTCTTTTTGTAGAATCTGCAAGTGTTCATTTGGAGCGCTTTGAGGCCTATGGTGGAAAAGGAAATATCTTCACTTGTAAACCAGGCAGAAGCATTCTCAGAAACCTCTTTATGATGTGTGCATTCAACTCGGAGGGAGAAGCCTTCCTTTTGATAGAGCAGTTTTGAAACTCTGTTTTTGCAGCATCTGCAAGTGGATATTTGGAGCCCCTCCAGGCCTTCATTGGAAACGGGAGTATCTTCCCATAAAAACTAAACAGAAGCGTTCTGTGAAACTGCTTTGTGTAGTATGAATCCAACTCACAGAGTTGAACACTTCTTTTCAAAGAGCAGTTTTGAAACACTCTTTTTGTAGAATCTGCAAGTGTTCATTTGGAGCGTTTTGAGGCCTATGGTGGAAAAGGAAATATCTTCACATAAAACCTAGACAGAAGCATTCTTTGAAACTTCTTTATGATATGTGCCTTCACCTCACAGAGTTGAACCTTCCTTTTCATGGAGCAGTTTGGAAAGAGTCTCTTTGCAGCATCTGCAAGTGGATATTTGGAGCCCCTTCAGGCCTTCGTTGGAAACGGGAATATCTTCCCATAAAAACTAAACAGAAGCGTTCTGTGAAACTGCTTTGTGTAGTATGAATCCAACTCACAGAGTTGAACACTTCTTTTGAAAGAGCAGTTTTGAAACACTCTTTTTGTAGAATCTGCAAGTGTTCATTTGGAGCGCTTTGAGGCCTATGGTGGAAAAGGAAACATCTTCACTTGTAAACCAGGCAGAAGCATTCTCAGAAACCTCTTTATGATGTGTGCATTCAACTCGGAGAGAGAAGCCTTCCTTTTGATAGAGCAGTTTTGAAACTCTGTTTTTGCAGCATCTGCAAGTGGATATTTGGAGCCCCTTCAGGCCTTTGTTGGAAACGGGAATATCTTCCCATAAAAACTAAACAGAAGCATTCTGTGAAACTGCTTTGTGTAGTATGAATCCAACTCACAGAGTTGAACACTTCTTTTCAAAGAGCAGTTTTGAAACACTCTTTTTGTAGAATCTGCAAGTGTTCATTTGGAGCGTTTTGAGGCCTATGGTGGAAAAGGAAATATCTTCACATAAAACCTAGACAGAAGCATTCTTTGAAACTTCTTTATGATGTGTGCCTTCACCTCACAGAGTTGAACCTTCCTTTTCATGGAGCAGTTTGGAAAGAGTCTCTTTGCAGCATCTGCAAGTGGATATTTGGAGCCCTTTCAGGCCTTCGTTGGAAACGGGAATATCTTCCCATAGAAACTAAACAGAAGCGTTCTGTGAAACTGCTTTGTGTAGTATGAATCCAACTCACAGAGTTGAACACTTCTTTTGAAAGAGCAGTTTTGAAACACTCTTTTTGTAGAATCTGCAAGTGTTCATTTGGAGCGCTTTGAGGCCTATGGTGGAAAAGGAAATATCTTCACTTGTAAACCAGGCAGAAGCATTCTCAGAAACCTCTTTATGATGTGTGCATTCAACTCGGAGAGAGAAGCCTTCCTTTTGATAGAGCAGTTTTGAAACTCTGTTTTTGCAGCATCTGCAAGTGGATATTTGGAGCCCCTTCAGGCCTTCGTTGGAAACGGGAATATCTTCCCATAAAAACTAAACAGAAGCGTTCTGTGAAACTGCTTTGTGTAGTATGAATCCAACTCACAGAGTTGAACACTTCTTTTCAAAGAGCAGTTTTGAAACACTCTTTTTGTAGAATCTGCAAGTGTTCATTTGGAGCGCGTTGAGGCCTATGGTGGAAAAGGAAACATCTTCACTTGTAAACCAGGCAGAAGCATTCTCAGAAACCTCTTTATGATGTGTGCATTCAACTCGGAGAGAGAAGCCTTCCTTTTGATAGAGCAGTTTTGAAACTCTGTTTTTGCAGCATCTGCAAGTGGATATTTGGAGCCCCTTCAGGCCTTCGTTGGAAACGGGAATATCTTCCCATAAAAACTAAACAGAAGCGTTCTGTGAAACTGCTTTGTGTAGTATGAATCCAACTCACAGAGTTGAACACTTCTTTTCAAAGTGCAGTTTTGAAACACTCTCTTTGTAGAATCTGCAAGTGTTCATTTGGAGCGCTTTGAGGCCTATGGTGGAAAAGGAAATATCTTCACATAAAACCTAGACAGAAGCATTCTTTGAAACTTTTTTATGATGTGTGCCTTCAACTCACAGAGTTGAACCTTCCTTTTCATGGAGCAGTTTGGAAAGAGTCTTTTTGCAGCATCTGCAAGTGGATATTTGGAGCCCTTTCAGGCCTTCGTTGGAAACGGGAATATCTTCCCATAAAAACTAAACAGAAGCGTTCTGTGAAACTGCTTTGTGTAGTATGAATCCAACTCACAGAGTTGAACACTTCTTTTCAAAGAGCAGTTTTGAAACACTCTTTTTGTAGAATCTGCAAGTTTTCATTTGGAGTGCTTTGAGGCCTATGGAGGAAAAGTAAATATCTTCACAGAAAACCTAGACAGAAGCATTCTTTGAAACTTCTTTATGATGTGTGCATTCAACTCACAGAGTTGAACCTTCCTTTTCATGGAGCAGTTTGGAAAGAGTCTCTTTGCAGCATCTGCAAGTGGATATTTGGAGCCCCTTCAGGCCTTCGTTGGAAACGGGAATATCTTCCCATAAAAACTAAACAGAAGCGTTCTGTGAAACTGCTTTGTGTAGTATGAATCCAACTCACAGAGTTGAACACTTCTTTTGAAAGAGCAGTTTTGAAACACTCTTTTTGTAGAATCTGCAAGTGTTCATTTGGAGCGCTTTGAGGCCTATGGTGGAAAAGGAAACATCTTCACTTGTAAACCAGGCAGAAGCATTCTCAGAAACCTCTTTATGATGTGTGCATTCAACTCGGAGAGAGAAGCCTTCCTTTTGATAGAGCAGTTTTGAAACTCTGTTTTTGCAGCATCTGCAAGTGGATATTTGGAGCCCCTTCAGGCCTTTGTTGGAAACGGGAATATCTTCCCATAAAAACTAAACAGAAGCATTCTGTGAAACTGCTTTGTGTAGTATGAATCCAACTCACAGAGTTGAACACTTCTTTTCAAAGAGCAGTTTTGAAACACTCTTTTTGTAGAATCTGCAAGTGTTCATTTGGAGCGTTTTGAGGCCTATGGTGGAAAAGGAAATATCTTCACATAAAACCTAGACAGAAGCATTCTTTGAAACTTCTTTATGATGTGTGCCTTCACCTCACAGAGTTGAACCTTCCTTTTCATGGAGCAGTTTGGAAAGAGTCTCTTTGCAGCATCTGCAAGTGGATATTTGGAGCCCTTTCAGGCCTTCGTTGGAAACGGGAATATCTTCCCATAGAAACTAAACAGAAGCGTTCTGTGAAACTGCTTTGTGTAGTATGAATCCAACTCACAGAGTTGAACACTTCTTTTGAAAGAGCAGTTTTGAAACACTCTTTTTGTAGAATCTGCAAGTGTTCATTTGGAGCGCTTTGAGGCCTATGGTGGAAAAGGAAATATCTTCACTTGTAAACCAGGCAGAAGCATTCTCAGAAACCTCTTTATGATGTGTGCATTCAACTCGGAGAGAGAAGCCTTCCTTTTGATAGAGCAGTTTTGAAACTCTGTTTTTGCAGCATCTGCAAGTGGATATTTGGAGCCCCTTCAGGCCTTCGTTGGAAACGGGAATATCTTCCCATAAAAACTAAACAGAAGCGTTCTGTGAAACTGCTTTGTGTAGTATGAATCCAACTCACAGAGTTGAACACTTCTTTTCAAAGAGCAGTTTTGAAACACTCTCTTTGTAGAATCTGCAAGTGTTCATTTGGAGCGCTTTGAGGCCTATGGTGGAAAAGGAAATATCTTCACATAAAACCTAGACAGAAGCATTCTTTGAAACTTTTTTATGATGTGTGCCTTCAACTCACAGAGTTGAACCTTCCTTTTCATGGAGCAGTTTGGAAAGAGTCTTTTTGCAGCATCTGCAAGTGGATATTTGGAGCCCTTTCAGGCCTTCGTTGGAAACGGGAATATCTTCCCATAAAAACTAAACAGAAGCGTTCTGTGAAACTGCTTTGTGTAGTATGAATCCAACTCACAGAGTTGAACACTTCTTTTCAAAGAGCAGTTTTGAAACACTCTTTTTGTAGAATCTGCAAGTTTTCATTTGGAGTGCTTTGAGGCCTATGGAGGAAAAGTAAATATCTTCACAGAAAACCTAGACAGAAGCATTCTTTGAAACTTCTTTATGATGTGTGCATTCAACTCACAGAGTTGAACCTTCCTTTTCATGGAGAGGTTTGGAAAGAGTCTTTTTGCAGCATCTGCAAGTGGATATTTGGAGCTCTTTCAGGTCTTCGTTAGAAACGGGAATATCTTCCCATAAAAACTGGACAGAAGCATTCTCAAAAACTGCTTTGTGATGTGTGTGTTTAACTCACATAGTTGAACCTTTCCTTTCCTACAGCAGTTATGAAACACTCTTTTTGTAGAATCTGCAAGTGTTCATTTGGAGCGCTTTGAGGCCTATGGTGGAAAAGGAAATATCTTCACTTGTAAACCAGGCAGAAGCATTCTCAGAAACCTCTTTATGATGTGTGCATTCAACTCGGAGAGAGAAGCCTTCCTTTTGATAGAGCAGTTTTGAAACTCTGTTTTTGCAGCATCTGCAAGTGGATATTTGGAGCCCCTTCAGGCCTTCGTTGGAAACGGGAATATCTTCCCATAAAAACTAAACAGAAGCGTTCTGTGAAACTGCTTTGTGTAGTATGAATCCAACTCACAGAGTTGAACACTTCTTTTCAAAGAGCAGTTTTGAAACACTCTTTTTGTAGAATCTGCAAGTGTTCATTTGGAGCGTTTTGAGGCCTATGGTGGAAAAGGAAATATCTTCACATAAAACCTAGACAGAACACTCTTTGAAACTTCTTTATGATATGTGCCTTCACCTCACAGAGTTGAACCTTCCTTTTCATGGAGCAGTTTGGAAAGAGTCTCTTTGCAGCATCTGCAAGTGGATATTTGGAGCCGTTTCAGGCCTTCGTTGGAAACGGGAATATCTTCCCATAAAAACTAAACAGAAGCGTTCTGTGAAACTGCTTTGTGTACTATGAATCCAACTCACAGAGTTGAACACTTCTTTTCAAAGAGCAGTTTTGAAACACTCTTTTTGTAGAATCTGCAAGTGTTCATTTTGAGCGCTTTGAGGCCTATGGTGGAAAAGGAAACATCTTCACTTGTAAACCAGGCAGAAGCATTCTCAGAAACCTCTTTATGATGTGTGCATTCAACTCGGAGAGAGAAGCCTTCCTTTTGATAGAGCAGTTTTGAAACTCTGTTTTTGCAGCATCTGCAAGTGGATATTTGGAGCCCCTTCAGGCCTTCGTTGGAAACGGGAATATCTTCCCATAAAAACTAAACAGAAGCGTTCTGTGAAACTGCTTTGTGTAGTATGAATCCAACTCACAGAGTTGAACACTTCTTTTCAAAGAGCAGTTTTGAAACACTCTTTTTGTAGAATCTGCAAGTTTTCATTTGGAGCGTTTTGAGGCCTATGGTGGAAAAGGAAATATCTTCACATAAAACCTAGACAGAAGCATTCTTTGAAACTTCTTTATGATGTGTGCCTTCACCTCACAGAGTTGAACCTTCCTTTTCATGGAGCAGTTTGGAAAGAGTCTCTTTGCAGCATCTGCAAGTGGATATTTGGAGCCCTTTCAGGCCTTCGTTGGAAACGGGAATATCTTCCCATAAAAATTAAACAGAAGTGTTCTGTGAAACTGCTTTGTGTAGTATGAATCCAACTCACAGAGTTCAACACTTCTTTTCAAAGAGCAGTTTTGAAACACTCTCTTTGTAGAATCTGCAAGTGTTCATTTGGAGCGCTTTGAGGCCTATGGTGGAAAAGGAAATATCTTCACTTGTAAACCAGGCAGAAGCATTCCCAGAATCCTCTTTATGATGTGTGCATTCAACTCGGAGAGAGAAGCCTTCCTTTTGATAGAGCAGTTTTGAAACTCTGTTTTTGCAGCATCTGCAAGTGGATATTTGGAGCCCCTTCAGGCCTTCATTGGAAACGGGAATATCTTCCCATAAAAACTAAACAGAAGCGTTCTGTGAAACTGCTTTGTGTAGTATGAATCCAACTCACAGAGTTGAACACTTCTTTTCAAAGAGCAGTTTTGAAACACTCTTTTTGTAGAATCTTCAAGTTTTCATTTGGAGTGCTTTGAGGCCTATGGTGGAAAAGGAAATATCTTCACATAAAACCTAGACAGAAGCATTCTTTGAAACTTCTTTATGATGTGTGCATTCAACTCACAGAGTTGAACTTTCCTTTTCATGGAGAGGTTTGGAAAGAGTCTTTTTGCAGCATCTGCAAGTGGATATTTGGAGCTCTTTCAGGCCTTCGTTAGAAACGGGAATATCTTCCCATAAAAACTGGACAGAAGCATTCTCACAAACTGCTTTGTGATGTGTGTGTTTAACTCACATAGCTGAACCTTTCCTTTGCTAGAGCAGTTATGAAACACTCTTTTTGTAGAATCTGCAAGTGTTCATTTGGAGCGCTTTGAGGCCTATGGTGGAAAAGGAAATATCTTCACTTGTAAACCAGGCAGAAGCATTCTCAGAAACCTCTTTATGATGTGTGCATTCAACTCGGAGGGAGAAGCCTTCCTTTTGATAGAGCAGTTTTGAAACTCTGTTTTTGCAGCATCTGCAAGTGGATATTTGGAGCCCCTCCAGGCCTTCATTGGAAACGGGAGTATCTTCCCATAAAAACTAAACAGAAGCGTTCTGTGAAACTGCTTTGTGTAGTATGAATCCAACTCACAGAGTTGAACACTTCTTTTCAAAGAGCAGTTTTGAAACACTCTTTTTGTAGAATCTGCAAGTGTTCATTTGGAGCGTTTTGAGGCCTATGGTGGAAAAGGAAATATCTTCACATAAAACCTAGACAGAAGCATTCTTTGAAACTTCTTTATGATGTGTGCCTTCACCTCACAGAGTTGAACCTTCCTTTTCATGGAGCAGTTTGGAAAGAGTCTCTTTGCAGCATCTGCAAGTGGATATTTGGAGCCCTTTCAGGCCTTCGTTGGAAACGGGAATATCTTCCCATAGAAACTAAACAGAAGCGTTCTGTGAAACTGCTTTGTGTAGTATGAATCCAACTCACAGAGTTGAACACTTCTTTTGAAAGAGCAGTTTTGAAACACTCTTTTTGTAGAATCTGCAAGTGTTCATTTGGAGCGCTTTGAGGCCTATGGTGGAAAAGGAAATATCTTCACTTGTAAACCAGGCAGAAGCATTCTCAGAAACCTCTTTATGATGTGTGCATTCAACTCGGAGAGAGAAGCCTTCCTTTTGATAGAGCAGTTTTGAAACTCTGTTTTTGCAGCATCTGCAAGTGGATATTTGGAGCCCCTTCAGGCCTTCGTTGGAAACGGGAATATCTTCCCATAAAAACTAAACAGAAGCGTTCTGTGAAACTGCTTTGTGTAGTATGAATCCAACTCACAGAGTTGAACACTTCTTTTCAAAGAGCAGTTTTGAAACACTCTTTTTGTAGAATCTGCAAGTGTTCATTTGGAGCGCGTTGAGGCCTATGGTGGAAAAGGAAACATCTTCACTTGTAAACCAGGCAGAAGCATTCTCAGAAACCTCTTTATGATGTGTGCATTCAACTCGGAGAGAGAAGCCTTCCTTTTGATAGAGCAGTTTTGAAACTCTGTTTTTGCAGCATCTGCAAGTGGATATTTGGAGCCCCTTCAGGCCTTCGTTGGAAACGGGAATATCTTCCCATAAAAACTAAACAGAAGCGTTCTGTGAAACTGCTTTGTGTAGTATGAATCCAACTCACAGAGTTGAACACTTCTTTTCAAAGAGCAGTTTTGAAACTCTCTCTTTGTAGAATCTGCAAGTGTTCATTTAGAGCGCTTTGAGGCCTATGGTGGAAAAGGAAATATCTTCACATAAAACCTAGACAGAAGCATTCTTTGAAACTTTTTTATGATGTGTGCCTTCAACTCACAGAGTTGAACCTTCCTTTTCATGGAGCAGTTTGGAAAGAGTCTTTTTGCAGCATCTGCAAGTGGATATTTGGAGCCCTTTCAGGCCTTCGTTGGAAACGGGAATATCTTCCCATAAAAACTAAACAGAAGCGTTCTGTGAAACTGCTTTGTGTAGTATGAATCCAACTCACAGAGTTGAACACTTCTTTTCAAATAGCAGTTTTGAAACACTCTTTTTGTAGAATCTGCAAGTTTTCATTTGGAGTGCTTTGAGGCCTATGGAGGAAAAGTAAATATCTTCACAGAAAACCTAGACAGAAGCATTCTTTGAAACTTCTTTATGATGTGTGCATTCAACTCACAGAGTTGAACCTTCCTTTTCATGGAGCAGTTTGGAAAGAGTCTCTTTGCAGCATCTGCAAGTGGATATTTGGAGCCCCTTCAGGCCTTCGTTGGAAACGGGAATATCTTCCCATAAAAACTAAACAGAAGCGTTCTGTGAAACTGCTTTGTGTAGTATGAATCCAACTCACAGAGTTGAACACTTCTTTTGAAAGAGCAGTTTTGAAACACTCTTTTTGTAGAATCTGCAAGTGTTCATTTGGAGCGCTTTGAGGCCTATGGTGGAAAAGGAAACATCTTCACTTGTAAACCAGGCAGAAGCATTCTCAGAAACCTCTTTATGATGTGTGCATTCAACTCGGAGAGAGAAGCCTTCCTTTTGATAGAGCAGTTTTGAAACTCTGTTTTTGCAGCATCTGCAAGTGGATATTTGGAGCCCCTTCAGGCCTTTGTTGGAAACGGGAATATCTTCCCATAAAAACTAAACAGAAGCATTCTGTGAAACTGCTTTGTGTAGTATGAATCCAACTCACAGAGTTGAACACTTCTTTTCAAAGAGCAGTTTTGAAACACTCTTTTTGTAGAATCTGCAAGTGTTCATTTGGAGCGTTTTGAGGCCTATGGTGGAAAAGGAAATATCTTCACATAAAACCTAGACAGAAGCATTCTTTGAAACTTCTTTATGATGTGTGCCTTCACCTCACAGAGTTGAACCTTCCTTTTCATGGAGCAGTTTGGAAAGAGTCTCTTTGCAGCATCTGCAAGTGGATATTTGGAGCCCTTTCAGGCCTTCGTTGGAAACGGGAATATCTTCCCATAGAAACTAAACAGAAGCGTTCTGTGAAACTGCTTTGTGTAGTATGAATCCAACTCACAGAGTTGAACACTTCTTTTGAAAGAGCAGTTTTGAAACACTCTTTTTGTAGAATCTGCAAGTGTTCATTTGGAGCGCTTTGAGGCCTATGGTGGAAAAGGAAATATCTTCACTTGTAAACCAGGCAGAAGCATTCTCAGAAACCTCTTTATGATGTGTGCATTCAACTCGGAGAGAGAAGCCTTCCTTTTGATAGAGCAGTTTTGAAACTCTGTTTTTGCAGCATCTGCAAGTGGATATTTGGAGCCCCTTCAGGCCTTCGTTGGAAACGGGAATATCTTCCCATAAAAACTAAACAGAAGCGTTCTGTGAAACTGCTTTGTGTAGTATGAATCCAACTCACAGAGTTGAACACTTCTTTTCAAAGAGCAGTTTTGAAACACTCTTTTTGTAGAATCTGCAAGTGTTCATTTGGAGCGCGTTGAGGCCTATGGTGGAAAAGGAAACATCTTCACTTGTAAACCAGGCAGAAGCATTCTCAGAAACCTCTTTATGATGTGTGCATTCAACTCGGAGAGAGAAGCCTTCCTTTTGATAGAGCAGTTTTGAAACTCTGTTTTTGCAGCATCTGCAAGTGGATATTTGGAGCCCCTTCAGGCCTTCGTTGGAAACGGGAATATCTTCCCATAAAAACTAAACAGAAGCGTTCTGTGAAACTGCTTTGTGTAGTATGAATCCAACTCACAGAGTTGAACACTTCTTTTCAAAGAGCAGTTTTGAAACACTCTCTTTGTAGAATCTGCAAGTGTTCATTTGGAGCGCTTTGAGGCCTATGGTGGAAAAGGAAATATCTTCACATAAAACCTAGACAGAAGCATTCTTTGAAACTTTTTTATGATGTGTGCCTTCAACTCACAGAGTTGAACCTTCCTTTTCATGGAGCAGTTTGGAAAGAGTCTTTTTGCAGCATCTGCAAGTGGATATTTGGAGCCCTTTCAGGCCTTCGTTGGAAACGGGAATATCTTCCCATAAAAACTAAACAGAAGCGTTCTGTGAAACTGCTTTGTGTAGTATGAATCCAACTCACAGAGTTGAACACTTCTTTTCAAAGAGCAGTTTTGAAACACTCTTTTTGTAGAATCTGCAAGTTTTCATTTGGAGTGCTTTGAGGCCTATGGAGGAAAAGTAAATATCTTCACAGAAAACCTAGACAGAAGCATTCTTTGAAACTTCTTTATGATGTGTGCATTCAACTCACAGAGTTGAACCTTCCTTTTCATGGAGAGGTTTGGAAAGAGTCTTTTTGCAGCATCTGCAAGTGGATATTTGGAGCTCTTTCAGGTCTTCGTTAGAAACGGGAATATCTTCCCATAAAAACTGGACAGAAGCATTCTCAAAAACTGCTTTGTGATGTGTGTGTTTAACTCACATAGTTGAACCTTTCCTTTCCTAGAGCAGTTATGAAACACTCTTTTTGTAGAATCTGCAAGTGTTCATTTGGAGCGCTTTGAGGCCTATGGTGGAAAAGGAAATATCTTCACTTGTAAACCAGGCAGAAGCATTCTCAGAAACCTCTTTATGATGTGTGCATTCAACTCGGAGAGAGAAGCCTTCCTTTTGATAGAGCAGTTTTGAAACTCTGTTTTTGCAGCATCTGCAAGTGGATATTTGGAGCCCCTTCAGGCCTTCGTTGGAAACGGGAATATCTTCCCATAAAAACTAAACAGAAGCGTTCTGTGAAACTGCTTTGTGTAGTATGAATCCAACTCACAGAGTTGAACACTTCTTTTGAAAGAGCAGTTTTGAAACACTCTTTTTGTAGAATCTGCAAGTGTTCATTTGGAGCGCTTTGAGGCCTATGGTGGAAAAGGAAACATCTTCACTTGTAAACCAGGCAGAAGCATTCTCAGAAACCTCTTTATGATGTGTGCATTCAACTCGGAGAGAGAAGCCTTCCTTTTGATAGAGCAGTTTTGAAACTCTGTTTTTGCAGCATCTGCAAGTGGATATTTGGAGCCCCTTCAGGCCTTTGTTGGAAACGGGAATATCTTCCCATAAAAACTAAACAGAAGCATTCTGTGAAACTGCTTTGTGTAGTATGAATCCAACTCACAGAGTTGAACACTTCTTTTCAAAGAGCAGTTTTGAAACACTCTTTTTGTAGAATCTGCAAGTGTTCATTTGGAGCGTTTTGAGGCCTATGGTGGAAAAGGAAATATCTTCACATAAAACCTAGACAGAAGCATTCTTTGAAACTTCTTTATGATGTGTGCCTTCACCTCACAGAGTTGAACCTTCCTTTTCATGGAGCAGTTTGGAAAGAGTCTCTTTGCAGCATCTGCAAGTGGATATTTGGAGCCC
The DNA here is from genome assembly GCF_028885625.2 of Pongo pygmaeus. Taxonomy (NCBI): domain Eukaryota; kingdom Metazoa; phylum Chordata; class Mammalia; order Primates; family Hominidae; genus Pongo; species Pongo pygmaeus. Next base: position 31,259,849 of record NC_072393.2, read on the forward strand.
TTTCAGGCCTTCGTTGGAAACGGGAATATCTTCCCATAGAAACTAAACAGAAGCGTTCTGTGAAACTGCTTTGTGTAGTATGAATCCAACTCACAGAGTTGAACACTTCTTTTGAAAGAGCAGTTTTGAAACACTCTTTTTGTAGAATCTGCAAGTGTTCATTTGGAGCGCTTTGAGGCCTATGGTGGAAAAGGAAATATCTTCACTTGTAAACCAGGCAGAAGCATTCTCAGAAACCTCTTTATGATGTGTGCATTCAACTCGGAGAGAGAAGCCTTCCTTTTGATAGAGCAGTTTTGAAACTCTGTTTTTGCAGCATCTGCAAGTGGATATTTGGAGCCCCTTCAGGCCTTCGTTGGAAACGGGAATATCTTCCCATAAAAACTAAACAGAAGCGTTCTGTGAAACTGCTTTGTGTAGTATGAATCCAACTCACAGAGTTGAACACTTCTTTTCAAAGAGCAGTTTTGAAACACTCTTTTTGTAGAATCTGCAAGTGTTCATTTGGAGCGCGTTGAGGCCTATGGTGGAAAAGGAAACATCTTCACTTGTAAACCAGGCAGAAGCATTCTCAGAAACCTCTTTATGATGTGTGCATTCAACTCGGAGAGAGAAGCCTTCCTTTTGATAGAGCAGTTTTGAAACTCTGTTTTTGCAGCATCTGCAAGTGGATATTTGGAGCCCCTTCAGGCCTTCGTTGGAAACGGGAATATCTTCCCATAAAAACTAAACAGAAGCGTTCTGTGAAACTGCTTTGTGTAGTATGAATCCAACTCACAGAGTTGAACACTTCTTTTCAAAGAGCAGTTTTGAAACACTCTCTTTGTAGAATCTGCAAGTGTTCATTTGGAGCGCTTTGAGGCCTATGGTGGAAAAGGAAATATCTTCACATAAAACCTAGACAGAAGCATTCTTTGAAACTTTTTTATGATGTGTGCCTTCAACTCACAGAGTTGAACCTTCCTTTTCATGGAGCAGTTTGGAAAGAGTCTTTTTGCAGCATCTGCAAGTGGATATTTGGAGCCCTTTCAGGCCTTCGTTGGAAACGGGAATATCTTCCCATAAAAACTAAACAGAAGCGTTCTGTGAAACTGCTTTGTGTAGTATGAATCCAACTCACAGAGTTGAACACTTCTTTTCAAAGAGCAGTTTTGAAACACTCTTTTTGTAGAATCTGCAAGTTTTCATTTGGAGTGCTTTGAGGCCTATGGAGGAAAAGTAAATATCTTCACAGAAAACCTAGACAGAAGCATTCTTTGAAACTTCTTTATGATGTGTGCATTCAACTCACAGAGTTGAACCTTCCTTTTCATGGAGAGGTTTGGAAAGAGTCTTTTTGCAGCATCTGCAAGTGGATATTTGGAGCTCTTTCAGGTCTTCGTTAGAAACGGGAATATCTTCCCATAAAAACTGGACAGAAGCATTCTCAAAAACTGCTTTGTGATGTGTGTGTTTAACTCACATAGTTGAACCTTTCCTTTCCTAGAGCAGTTATGAAACACTCTTTTTGTAGAATCTGCAAGTGTTCATTTGGAGCGCTTTGAGGCCTATGGTGGAAAAGGAAATATCTTCACTTGTAAACCAGGCAGAAGCATTCTCAGAAACCTCTTTATGATGTGTGCATTCAACTCGGAGAGAGAAGCCTTCCTTTTGATAGAGCAGTTTTGAAACTCTGTTTTTGCAGCATCTGCAAGTGGATATTTGGAGCCCCTTCAGGCCTTCGTTGGAAACGGGAATATCTTCCCATAAAAACTAAACAGAAGCGTTCTGTGAAACTGCTTTGTGTAGTATGAATCCAACTCACAGAGTTGAACACTTCTTTTCAAAGAGCAGTTTTGAAACACTCTTTTTGTAGAATCTGCAAGTGTTCATTTGGAGCGTTTTGAGGCCTATGGTGGAAAAGGAAATATCTTCACATAAAACCTAGACAGAAGCACTCTTTGAAACTTCTTTATGATATGTGCCTTCACCTCACAGAGTTGAACCTTCCTTTTCATGGAGCAGTTTGGAAAGAGTCTCTTTGCAGCATCTGCAAGTGGATATTTGGAGCCGCTTCAGGCCTTCGTTGGAAACGGGAATATCTTCCCATAAAAACTAAACAGAAGCGTTCTGTGAAACTGCTTTGTGTACTATGAATCCAACTCACAGAGTTGAACACTTCTTTTCAAAGAGCAGTTTTGAAACACTCTTTTTGTAGAATCTGCAAGTGTTCATTTGGAGCGCTTTGAGGCCTATGGTGGAAAAGGAAATATCTTCACATAAAACCTAGACAGAAGCATTCTTTGAAACTTCTTTATGATGTGTGCATTCAACTCACAGAGTTGAACCTTCCTTTTCATGGAGAGGTTTGGAAAGAGTCTTTTTGCAGCATCTGCAAGTGGATATTTGGAGCTCTTTCAGGCCTTCGTTAGAAACGGGAATATCTTCCCATAAAAACTGGACAGAAGCATTCTCAAAAACTGCTTTGTGATGTGTGTGTTTAACTCACATAGTTGAACCTTTCCTTTGCTAGAGCAGTTATGAAACACTCTTTTTGTAGAATCTGCAAGTGTTCATTTGGAGCGCTTTGAGGCCTATGGTGGAAAAGGAAATATCTTCACTTGTAAACCAGGCAGAAGCATTCTCAGAAACCTCTTTATGATGTGTGCATTCAACTCGGAGAGAGAAGCCTTGCTTTTGATAGAGCAGTTTTGAAACTCTGTTTTTGCAGCATCTGCAAGTGGATATTTGGAGCCCCTTCAGGCCTTCGTTGGAAACGGGAATATCTTCCCATGAAAACTAAACAGAAGCGTTCTGTGAAACTGCTTTGTGTAGTATGAATCCAACTCACAGAGTTGAACACTTCTTTTCAAAGAGCAGTTTTGAAACACTCTTTTTGTAGAATCTGCAAGTGTTCATTTGGAGCGTTTTGAGGCCTATGGTGGAAAAGGAAATATCTTCACATAAAACCTAGAGAGAAGCATTCTTTGAAACTTCTTTATGATATGTGCCTTCACCTCACAGAGTTGAACCTTCCTTTTCATGGAGCAGTTTGGAAAGAGTCTCTTTGCAGCATCTGCAAGTGGATATTTGGAGCCCTTTCAGGCCTTCGTTGGAAACGGGAATATCTTCCCATAAAAACTAAACAGAAGCGTTCTGTGAAGCTGCTTTGTGTAGTATGAATCCAACTCACAGAGTTGAACACTTCTTTTCAAAGAGCAGTTTTGAAACACTCTTTTTGTAGAATCTGCAAGTGTTCATTTGGAGCGCGTTGAGGCCTATGGTGGAAAAGGAAACATCTTCACTTGTAAACCAGGCAGAAGCATTCTCAGAAACCTCTTTATGATGTGTGCATTCAACTCGGAGAGAGAAGCCTTCCTTTTGATAGAGCAGTTTTGAAACTCTGTTTTTGCAGCATCTGCAAGTGGATATTTGGAGCCCCTTCAGGCCTTCGTTGGAAACGGGAATATCTTCCCATAAAAACTAAACAGAAGCGTTCTGTGAAACTGCTTTGTGTAGTATGAATCCAACTCACAGAGTTGAACACTTCTTTTCAAAGAGCAGTTTTGAAACACTCTCTTTGTAGAATCTGCAAGTGTTCATTTGGAGCGCTTTGAGGCCTATGGTGGAAAAGGAAATATCTTCACATAAAACCTAGACAGAAGCATTCTTTGAAACTTTTTTATGATGTGTGCCTTCAACTCACAGAGTTGAACCTTCCTTTTCATGGAGCAGTTTGGAAAGAGTCTTTTTGCAGCATCTGCAAGTGGATATTTGGAGCCCTTTCAGGCCTTCGTTGGAAACGGGAATATCTTCCCATAAAAACTAAACAGAAGCGTTCTGTGAAACTGCTTTGTGTAATATGAATCCAACTCACAGAGTTGAACACTTCTTTTCAAAGAGCAGTTTTGAAACACTCTTTTTGTAGAATCTGCAAGTTTTCATTTTTAGTGCTTTGAGGCCTATGGTGGAAAAGGAAATATCTTCACAGAAAACCTAGACAGAAGCATTCTTTGAAACTTCTTTATGATGTGTGCATTCAACTCACAGAGTTGAACCTTCCTTTTCATGGAGAGGTTTGGAAAGAGTCTTTTTGCAGCATCTGCAAGTGGATATTTGGAGCTCTTTCAGGTCTTCGTTAGAAACGGGAATATCTTCCCATAAAAACTGGACAGAAGCATTCTCACAAACTGCTTTGTGATGTGTGTGTTTAACTCACATAGTTGAACCTTTCCTTTGCTAGAGCAGTTATGAAACACTCTTTTTGTAGAATCTGCAAGTGTTCATTTGGAGCGCTTTGAGGCCTATGGTGGAAAAGGAAATATCTTCACTTGTAAACCAGGCAGAAGCATTCTCAGAAACCTCTTTATGATGTGTGCATTCAACTCGGAGAGAGAAGCCTTCCTTTTGATAGAGCAGTTTTGAAACTCTGTTTTTGCAGCATCTGCAAGTGGATATTTGGAGCCCCTTCAGGCCTTCGTTGGAAACGGGAATATCTTCCCATAAAAACTAAACAGAAGCGTTCTGTGAAACTGCTTTGTGTAGTATGAATCCAACTCACAGAGTTGAACACTTCTTTTCAAAGAGCAGTTTTGAAACACTCTTTTTGTAGAATCTGCAAGTGTTCATTTGGAGCGTTTTGAGGCCTATGGTGGAAAAGGAAATATCTTCACATAAAACCTAGACAGAAGCATTCTTTGAAACTTCTTTATGATATGTGCCTTCACCTCACAGAGTTGAACCTTCCTTTTCATGGAGCAGTTTGGAAAGAGTCTCTTTGCAGCATCTGCAAGTGGATATTTGGAGCCCCTTCAGGCCTTCGTTGGAAACGGGAATATCTTCCCATAAAAACTAAACAGAAGCGTTCTGTGAAACTGCTTTGTGTAGTATGAATCCAACTCACAGAGTTGAACACTTCTTTTGAAAGAGCAGTTTTGAAACACTCTTTTTGTAGAATCTGCAAGTGTTCATTTGGAGCGCTTTGAGGCCTATGGTGGAAAAGGAAACATCTTCACTTGTAAACCAGGCAGAAGCATTCTCAGAAACCTCTTTATGATGTGTGCATTCAACTCGGAGAGAGAAGCCTTCCTTTTGATAGAGCAGTTTTGAAACTCTGTTTTTGCAGCATCTGCAAGTGGATATTTGGAGCCCCTTCAGGCCTTTGTTGGAAACGGGAATATCTTCCCATAAAAACTAAACAGAAGCATTCTGTGAAACTGCTTTGTGTAGTATGAATCCAACTCACAGAGTTGAACACTTCTTTTCAAAGAGCAGTTTTGAAACACTCTTTTTGTAGAATCTGCAAGTGTTCATTTGGAGCGTTTTGAGGCCTATGGTGGAAAAGGAAATATCTTCACATAAAACCTAGACAGAAGCATTCTTTGAAACTTCTTTATGATGTGTGCCTTCACCTCACAGAGTTGAACCTTCCTTTTCATGGAGCAGTTTGGAAAGAGTCTCTTTGCAGCATCTGCAAGTGGATATTTGGAGCCCTTTCAGGCCTTCGTTGGAAACGGGAATATCTTCCCATAGAAACTAAACAGAAGCGTTCTGTGAAACTGCTTTGTGTAGTATGAATCCAACTCACAGAGTTGAACACTTCTTTTGAAAGAGCAGTTTTGAAACACTCTTTTTGTAGAATCTGCAAGTGTTCATTTGGAGCGCTTTGAGGCCTATGGTGGAAAAGGAAATATCTTCACTTGTAAACCAGGCAGAAGCATTCTCAGAAACCTCTTCATGATGTGTGCATTCAACTCGGAGAGAGAAGCCTTCCTTTTGATAGAGCAGTTTTGAAACTCTGTTTTTGCAGCATCTGCAAGTGGATATTTGGAGCCCCTTCAGGCCTTCGTTGGAAACGGGAATATCTTCCCATAAAAACTAAACAGAAGCGTTCTGTGAAACTGCTTTGTGTAGTATGAATCCAACTCACAGAGTTGAACACTTCTTTTCAAAGAGCAGTTTTGAAACACTCTTTTTGTAGAATCTGCAAGTGTTCATTTGGAGCGCGTTGAGGCCTATGGTGGAAAAGGAAACATCTTCACTTGTAAACCAGGCAGAAGCATTCTCAGAAACCTCTTTATGATGTGTGCATTCAACTCGGAGAGAGAAGCCTTCCTTTTGATAGAGCAGTTTTGAAACTCTGTTTTTGCAGCATCTGCAAGTGGATATTTGGAGCCCCTTCAGGCCTTCGTTGGAAACGGGAATATCTTCCCATAAAAACTAAACAGAAGCGTTCTGTGAAACTGCTTTGTGTAGTATGAATCCAACTCACAGAGTTGAACACTTCTTTTCAAAGAGCAGTTTTGAAACACTCTCTTTGTAGAATCTGCAAGTGTTCATTTGGAGCGCTTTGAGGCCTATGGTGGAAAAGGAAATATCTTCACATAAAACCTAGACAGAAGCATTCTTTGAAACTTTTTTATGATGTGTGCCTTCAACTCACAGATTTGAACCTTCCTTTTCATGGAGCAGTTTGGAAAGAGTCTTTTTGCAGCATCTGCAAGTGGATATTTGGAGCCCTTTCAGGCCTTCGTTGGAAACGGGAATATCTTCCCATAAAAACTAAACAGAAGCGTTCTGTGAAACTGCTTTGTGTAGTATGAATCCAACTCACAGAGTTGAACACTTCTTTTCAAAGAGCAGTTTTGAAACACTCTTTTTGTAGAATCTGCAAGTTTTCATTTGGAGTGCTTTGAGGCCTATGGAGGAAAAGTAAATATCTTCACAGAAAACCTAGACAGAAGCATTCCTTGAAACTTCTTTATGATGTGTGCATTCAACTCACAGAGTTGAACCTTCCTTTTCATGGAGAGGTTTGGAAAGAGTCTTTTTGCAGCATCTGCAAGTGGATATTTGGAGCTCTTTCAGGTCTTCGTTAGAAACGGGAATATCTTCCCATAAAAACTGGACAGAAGCATTCTCAAAAACTGCTTTGTGATGTGTGTGTTTAACTCACATAGTTGAACCTTTCCTTTCCTAGAGCAGTTATGAAACACTCTTTTTGTAGAATCTGCAAGTGTTCATTTGGAGCGCTTTGAGGCCTATGGTGGAAAAGGAAATATCTTCACTTGTAAACCAGGCAGAAGCATTCTCAGAAACCTCTTTATGATGTGTGCATTCAACTCGGAGAGAGAAGCCTTCCTTTTGATAGAGCAGTTTTGAAACTCTGTTTTTGCAGCATCTGCAAGTGGATATTTGGAGCCCCTTCAGGCCTTCGTTGGAAACGGGAATATCTTCCCATAAAAACTAAACAGAAGCGTTCTGTGAAACTGCTTTGTGTAGTATGAATCCAACTCACAGAGTTGAACACTTCTTTTCAAAGAGCAGTTTTGAAACACTCTTTTTGTAGAATCTGCAAGTGTTCATTTGGAGCGTTTTGAGGCCTATGGTGGAAAAGGAAATATCTTCACATAAAACCTAGACAGAAGCACTCTTTGAAACTTCTTTATGATATGTGCCTTCACCTCACAGAGTTGAACCTTCCTTTTCATGGAGCAGTTTGGAAAGAGTCTCTTTGCAGCATCTGCAAGTGGATATTTGGAGCCGTTTCAGGCCTTCGTTGGAAACGGGAATATCTTCCCATAAAAACTAAACAGAAGCGTTCTGTGAAACTGCTTTGTGTACTATGAATCCAACTCACAGAGTTGAACACTTCTTTTCAAAGAGCAGTTTTGAAACACTCTTTTTGTAGAATATGCAAGTGTTCATTTTGAGCGCTTTGAGGCCTATGGTGGAAAAGGAAACATCTTCACTTGTAAACCAGGCAGAAGCATTCTCAGAAACCTCTTTATGATGTGTGCATTCAACTCGGAGAGAGAAGCCTTCCTTTTGATAGAGCAGTTTTGAAACTCTGTTTTTGCAGCATCTGCAAGTGGATATTTGGAGCCCCTTCAGGCCTTCGTTGGAAACGGGAATATCTTCCCATAAAAACTAAACAGAAGCGTTCTGTGAAACTGCTTTGTGTAGTATGAATCCAACTCACAGAGTTGAACACTTCTTTTCAAAGAGCAGTTTTGAAACACTCTTTTTGTAGAATCTGCAAGTTTTCATTTGGAGCGTTTTGAGGCCTATGGTGGAAAAGGAAATATCTTCACATAAAACCTAGACAGAAGCATTCTTTGAAACTTCTTTATGATGTGTGCCTTCACCTCACAGAGTTGAACCTTCCTTTTCATGGAGCAGTTTGGAAAGAGTCTCTTTGCAGCATCTGCAAGTGGATATTTGGAGCCCTTTCAGGCCTTCGTTGGAAACGGGAATATCTTCCCATAAAAATTAAACAGAAGTGTTCTGTGAAACTGCTTTGTGTAGTATGAATCCAACTCACAGAGTTCAACACTTCTTTTCAAAGAGCAGTTTTGAAACACTCTCTTTGTAGAATCTGCAAGTGTTCATTTGGAGCGCTTTGAGGCCTATGGTGGAAAAGGAAATATCTTCACTTGTAAACCAGGCAGAAGCATTCTCAGAATCCTCTTTATGATGTGTGCATTCAACTCGGAGAGAGAAGCCTTCCTTTTGATAGAGCCGTTTTGAAACTCTGTTTTTGCAGCATCTGCAAGTGGATATTTGGAGCCCCTTCAGGCCTTCATTGGAAACGGGAATATCTTCCCATAAAAACTAAACAGAAGCGTTCTGTGAAACTGCTTTGTGTAGTATGAATCCAACTCACAGAGTTGAACACTTCTTTTCAAAGAGCAGTTTTGAAACACTCTTTTTGTAGAATCTTCAAGTTTTCATTTGGAGTGCTTTGAGGCCTATGGTGGAAAAGGAAATATCTTCACATAAAACCTAGACAGAAGCATTCTTTGAAACTTCTTTATGATGTGTGCATTCAACTCACAGAGTTGATCTTTCCTTTTCATGGAGAGGTTTGGAAAGAGTCTTTTTGCAGCATCTGCAAGTGGATATTTGGAGCTCTTTCAGGCCTTCGTTAGAAACGGGAATATCTTCCCATAAAAACTGGACAGAAGCATTCTCACAAACTGCTTTGTGATGTGTGTGTTTAACTCACATAGCTGAACCTTTCCTTTGCTAGAGCAGTTATGAAACACTCTTTTTGTAGAATCTGCAAGTGTTCATTTGGAGCGCGTTGAGGCCTATGGTGGAAAAGGAAACATCTTCACTTGTAAACCAGGCAGAAGCATTCTCAGAAACCTCTTTATGATGTGTGCATTCAACTCGGAGAGAGAAGCCTTCCTTTTGATAGAGCAGTTTTGAAACTCTGTTTTTGCAGCATCTGCAAGTGGATATTTGGAGCCCCTTCAGGCCTTCGTTGGAAACGGGAATATCTTCCCATAAAAACTAAACAGAAGCGTTCTGTGAAACTGCTTTGTGTAGTATGAATCCAACTCACAGAGTTGAACACTTCTTTTCAAAGAGCAGTTTTGAAACACTCTTTTTGTAGAATCTGCAAGTGTTCATTTGGAGCGTTTTGAGGCCTATGGTGGAAAAGGAAATATCTTCACATAAAACCTAGACAGAAGCACTCTTTGAAACTTCTTTATGATATGTGCCTTCACCTCACAGAGTTGAACCTTCCTTTTCATGGAGCAGTTTGGAAAGAGTCTCTTTGCAGCATCTGCAAGTGGATATTTGGAGCCGTTTCAGGCCTTCGTTGGAAACGGGAATATCTTCCCATAAAAACTAAACAGAAGCGTTCTGTGAAACTGCTTTGTGTAGTATGAATCCAACTCACAGAGTTGAACACTTCTTTTCAAAGAGCAGTTTTGAAACACTCTTTTTGTAGAATCTGCAAGTGTTCATTTGGAGCGCTTTGAGGCCTATGGTGGAAAAGGAAACATCTTCACTTGTAAACCAGGCAGAAGCATTCTCAGAAACCTCTTTATGATGTGTGCATTCAACTCGGAGAGAGAAGCCTTCCTTTTGATAGAGCAGTTTTGAAACTCTGTTTTTGCAGCATCTGCAAGTGGATATTTGGAGCCCCTTCAGGCCTTCGTTGGAAACGGGAATATCTTCCCATAAAAACTAAACAGAAGCGTTCTGTGAAACTGCTTTGTGTAGTATGAATCCAACTCACAGAGTTGAACACTTCTTTTCAAAGAGCAGTTTTGAAACACTCTTTTTGTAGAATCTGCAAGTGTTCATTTGGAGCGTTTTGAGGCCTATGGTGGAAAAGGAAATATCTTCACATAAAACCTAGACAGAAGCATTCTTTGAAACTTCTTTATGATGTGTGCCTTCACCTCACAGAGATGAACCTTCCTTTTCATAGAGCAGTTTGGAAAGAGTCTCTTTGCAGCATCTGCAAGTGGATATTTTGAGCCCTTTCAGGCCTTCGTGGGAAACGGGAATATCTTCCCATAAAAATTAAACAGAAGCGTTCTGTGAAACTGCTTTGTGTAGTATGAATCCAACTCACAGAGTTCAACACTTCTTTTCAAAGAGTAGTTTTGAAACACTCTCTTTGTAGAATCTGCAAGTGTTCAATTGGAACGCTTTGAGGCCTATGGTGGAAAAGGAACTATCTTCACTTGTAAACCAGGCAGAAGCATTCTCAGAAACCTCTTTAGGATGTGTGCATTCAACTCGGAGAGAGAATCCTTCCTTTTGATAGAGCAGTTTTGAAACTCTGTTTTTGCAGCATCTGAAAGTGGATATTTGGAGCCCCTTCAGGCCTTCGTTGGAAACGGGAATATCTTCCCATAAAAACTAAACAGAAGCGTTCTGTGAAACTGCTTTGTGTAGTATGAATCCAACTCACAGAGTTGAACACTTCTTTTCAAAGAGCAGTTTTGAAACACTCTTTTTGTAGAATCTGCAAGTTTTCATTTGGAGCGTTTTGAGGCCTATGGTGGAAAAGGAAATATCTTCACATAAAACCTAGACAGAAGCATTCTTTGAAACTTCTTTATGATGTGTGCCTTCACCTCACAGAGTTGAACCTTCATTTTCATGGAGCAGTTTGGAAAGAGTCTCTTTGCAGCATCTGCAAGTGGATATTTGGAGCCCTTTCAGGCCTTCGTTGGAAACGGGAATATCTTCCCATAAAAATTAAACAGAAGTGTTCTGTGAAACTGCTTTGTGTAGTATGAATCCAACTCACAGAGTTCAACACTTCTTTTCAAAGAGCAGTTTTGAAACACTCTCTTTGTAGAATCTGCAAGTGTTCATTTGGAGCGCTTTGAGGCCTATGGTGGAAAAGGAAATATCTTCACTTGTAAACCAGGCAGAGGCATTCTCAGAATCCTCTTTATGATGTGTGCATTCAACTCGGAGAGAGAAGCCTTCCTTTTGATAGAGCAGTTTTGAAACTCTGTTTTTGCAGCATCTGCAAGTGGATATTTGGAGCCCCTTCAGGCCTTCATTGGAAACGGGAATATCTTCCCATAAAAACTAAACAGAAGCGTTCTGTGAAACTGCTTTGTGTAGTATGAATCCAACTCACAGAGTTGAACACTTCTTTTCAAAGAGCAGTTTTGAAACACTCTTTTTGTAGAATCTTCAAGTTTTCATTTGGAGTGCTTTGAGGCCTATGGTGGAAAAGGAAATATCTTCACATAAAACCTAGACAGAAGCATTCTTTGAAACTTCTTTATGATGTGTGCATTCAACTCACAGAGTTGAACTTTCCTTTTCATGGAGAGGTTTGGAAAGAGTCTTTTTGCAGCATCTGCAAGTGGATATTTGGAGCTCTTTCAGGCCTTCGTTAGAAACGGGAATATCTTCCCATAAAAACTGGACAGAAGCATTCTCACAAACTGCTTTGTGATGTGTGTGTTTAACTCACATAGCTGAACCTTTCCTTTGCTAGAGCAGTTATGAAACACTCTTTTTGTAGAATCTGCAAGTGTTCATTTGGAGCGCTTTGAGGCCTATGGTGGAAAAGGAAATATCTTCACTTGTAAACCAGGCAGAAGCATTCTCAGAAACCTCTTTATGATGTGTGCATTCAACTCGGAGGGAGAAGCCTTCCTTTTGATAGAGCAGTTTTGAAACTCTGTTTTTGCAGCATCTGCAAGTGGATATTTGGAGCCCCTCCAGGCCTTCATTGGAAACGGGAGTATCTTCCCATAAAAACTAAACAGAAGCGTTCTGTGAAACTGCTTTGTGTAGTATGAATCCAACTCACAGAGTTGAACACTTCTTTTCAAAGAGCAGTTTTGAAACACTCTTTTTGTAGAATCTGCAAGTGTTCATTTGGAGCGTTTTGAGGCCTATGGTGGAAAAGGAAATATCTTCACATAAAACCTAGACAGAAGCATTCTTTGAAACTTCTTTATGATATGTGCCTTCACCTCACAGAGTTGAACCTTCCTTTTCATGGAGCAGTTTGGAAAGAGTCTCTTTGCAGCATCTGCAAGTGGATATTTGGAGCCCCTTCAGGCCTTCGTTGGAAACGGGAATATCTTCCCATAAAAACTAAACAGAAGCGTTCTGTGAAACTGCTTTGTGTAGTATGAATCCAACTCACAGAGTTGAACACTTCTTTTCAAAGAGCAGTTTTGAAACACTCTTTTTGTAGAATCTGCAAGTGTTCATTTGGAGCGCTTTGAGGCCTATGGTGGAAAAGGAAACATCTTCACTTGTAAACCAGGCAGAAGCATTCTCAGAAACCTCTTTATGATGTGTGCATTCAACTCGGAGAGAGAAGCCTTCCTTTTGATAGAGCAGTTTTGAAACTCTGTTTTTGCAGCATCTGCAAGTGGATATTTGGAGCCCCTTCAGGCCTTCGTTGGAAACGGGAATATCTTCCCATAAAAACTAAACAGAAGCGTTCTGTGAAACTGCTTTGTGTAGTATGAATCCAACTCACAGAGTTGAACACTTCTTTTCAAAGAGCAGTTTTGAAACACTCTCTTTGTAGAATCTGCAAGTGTTCATTTGGAGCGCTTTGAGGCCTATGGTGGAAAAGGAAATATCTTCACATAAAACCTAGACAGAAGCATTCTTTGAAACTTTTTTATGATGTGTGCCTTCAACTCACAGAGTTGAACCTTCCTTTTCATGGAGCAGTTTGGAAAGAGTCTTTTTGCAGCATCTGCAAGTGGATATTTGGAGCCCTTTCAGGCCTTCGTTGGAAACGGGAATGTCTTCCCATAAAAACTAAACAGAAGCGTTCTGTGAAACTGCTTTGTGTAGTATGAATCCAACTCACAGAGTTGAACACTTCTTTTGAAAGAGCAGTTTTGAAACACTCTTTTTGTAGAATCTGCAAGTTTTCATTTGGAGTGCTTTGAGGCCTATGGAGGAAAAGGAAATATCTTCACAGAAAACCTAGACAGAAGCATTCTTTGAAACTTCTTTATGATGTGTGCATTCAACTCACAGAGTTGAACCTTCCTTTTCATGGAGAGTTTTGGAAAGAGTCTTTTTGCAGCATCTGCAAGTGGATATTTGGAGCTCTTTCAGGTCTTCGTTAGAAACGGGAATATCTTCCCATAAAAACTGGACAGAAGCATTCTCACAAACTGCTTTGTGATGTGTGTGTTTAACTCACATAGTTGAACCTTTCCTTTCCTAGAGCAGTTATGAAACACTCTTTTTGTAGACTCTGCAAGTGTTCATTTGGAGCGCTTTGAGGCCTACGGTGGAAAAGGAAATATCTTCACTTGTAAACCAGGCAGAAGCATTCTCAGAAACCTCTTTATGATGTGTGCATTCAACTCGGAGAGAGAAGCCTTCCTTTTCATAGAGCAGTTTTGAAACTCTGTTTTTGCATCATCTGCAAGTGGATATTTGGAGCCCCTTCAGGCCTTCGTTGGAAACGGGAATATCTTCCCATAAAAACTAAACAGAAGCGTTCTGTGAAACTGCTTTGTGTAGTATGAATCCAACTCACAGAGTTGAACACTTCTTTTCAAAGAGCAGTTTTGAAACACTCTTTTTGTAGAATCTGCAAGTGTTCATTTGGAGCGTTTTGAGGCCTATGGTGGAAAAGGAAATATCTTCACATAAAACCTAGACAGAAGCATTCTTTGAAACTTCTTTATGATGTGTGCCTTCACCTCACAGAGTTGAACCTTCCTTTTCATGGAGCTGTTTGGAAAGAGTCTCTTTGCAGCATCTGCAAGTGGATATTTGGAGCCCTTTCAGGCCTTCGTTGGAAACGGGAATATCTTCCCATAAAAACTAAACAGAAGCGTTCTGTGAAACTGCTTTGTGTAGTATGAATCCAACTCACAGAGTTGAACACTTCTTTTCAAAGAGCAGTTTTGAAACACTCTTTTTGTAGAATCTGCAAGTGTTCATTTGGTGCGCTTTGAGGCCTATGGTGGAAAAGGAAATATCTTCACTTGTAAACCAGGCAGAAGCATTCTCAGAAACCTCTTTATATTGTGTGCATTCAACTCGGAGAGAGAAGCCTTCCTTTTGATAGAGCAGTTTTGAAACTCTGTTTTTGCAGCATCTGCAAGTGGATATTTGGAGCCCCTTCAGGCCTTCGTTGGAAACGGGAATATCTTCCCATAAAAACTAAACAGAAGCGTTCTGTGAAACTGCTTTGTGTAGTATGAATCCAACTCACAGAGTTGAACACTTCTTTTCAAAGAGCAGTTTTGAAACACTCTTTTTGTAGAATCTGCAAGTGTTCATTTGGAGCGTTTTGAGGCCTATGGTGGAAAAGGAAATATCTTCACATAAAACCTAGACAGAAGCATTCTTTGAAACTTCTTTATGATGTGTGCCTTCACCTCACAGAGATGAACCTTCCTTTTCATGGAGCAGTTTGGAAAGAGTCTCTTTGCAGCATCTGCAAGTGGATATTTGGAGCCCTTTCAGGCCTTCGTTGGAAACGGGAATATCTTCCCATAAAAATTAAACAGAAGCGTTCTGTGAAACTGCTTTGTGTAGTATGAATCCAACTCACAGAGTTCAACACTTCTTTTCAAAGAGCAGTTTTGAAACACTCTCTTTGTAGAATCTGCAAGTGTTCATTTGGAGCGCTTTGAGGCCTATGGTGGAAAAGGAAATATCTTCACTTGTAAACCAGGCAGAAGCATTCTCAGAAACCTCTTTATGATGTGTGCATTCAACTCGGAGAGAGAAGCCTTCCTTTTGATAGAGCAGTTTTGAAACTCTGTTTTTGCAGCATCTGCAAGTGGATATTTGGAGCCCCTTCAGGCCTTCGTTGGAAACGGGAATATCTTCCCATCAAAACTAAACAGAAGCGTTCTGTGAAACTGCTTTGTGTAGTATGAATCCAACTCACAGAGTTGAACACTTCTTTTGAAAGAGCAGTTTGGAAACACTCTTTTTGTAGAATCTGCAAGTGTTCATTTGGAGCGCTTTGAGGCCTATGGTGGAAAAGGAAATATTTTCACTTGTAAACCAGGCAGAAGCATTCTCAGAAACCTCTTTATGATGTGTGCATTCAACTCGGAGAGAGAAGCCTTCCTTTTGATAGAGCAGTTTTGAAACTCTGTTTTTGCAGCATCTGCAAGTGGATATTTGGAGCCCCTCCAGGCCTTCGTTGGAAACGGGAATATCTTCCCATAAAAACTAAACAGAAGCGTTCTGTGAAACTGCTTTGTGTAGTATGAATCCAACTCACAGAGTTGAACACTTCTTTTCAAAGAGCAGTTTTGAAACACTCTTTTTGTAGAATCTGCAAGTGTTCATTTGGAGCGTTTTGAGGCCTATGGTGGAAAAGGAAATATCTTCACATAAAACCTAGACAGAAGCATTCTTTGAAACTTCTTTATGATGTGTGCCTTCACCTCACAGAGTTGAACCTTCCTTTTCATGGAGCAGTTTGGAAAGAGTCTCTTTGAAGCATCTGCAAGTGGATATTTGGAGCCCTTTCTGGCCTTCGTTGGAAACGGGAATATCTTCCCATAAAAACTAAACAGAAGCGTTCTGTGAAACTGCTTTGTGTAGTATGAATCCAACTCACAGAGTTGAACACTTCTTTTGAAAGAGCAGTTTTGAAACACTCTTTTTGTAGAATCTGCAAGTGTTCATTTGGAGCGCTTTGAAGCCTATGGTGGAAAACCAAATATCTTCACTTGTAAACCAGGCAGAAGCATTCTCAGAAACCTCTTTATGATGTGTGCATTCAACTCGGAGAGAGAAGCCTTCCTTTTGATAGAGCAGTTTTGAAACTCTGTTTTTGCAGCATCTGCAAGTGGATATTTGGAGCCCCTTCAGGCTTTCGTTGGAAACGGGAATATCTTCCCATAAAAACTAAACAGAAGCGTTCTGTGAAACTGCTTTGTGTAGTATGAATCCAACTCACAGAGTTGAACACTTCTTTTGAAAGAGCAGTTTTGAAACACTCTCTTTGTAGAATCTGCAAGTGTTCATTTGGAGCGCTTTGAGGCCTATGGTGGAAAAGGAAATATCTTCACATAAAACCTAGACAGAAGCATTCTTTGAAACTTTTTTATGATGTGTGCCTTCAACTCACAGTGTTGAACCTTCCTTTTCATGGAGCAGTTTGGAAAGAGTCTTTTTGCAGCATCTGCAAGTGGATATTTGGAGCCATTTCAGGCCTTCGTTGGAAACGGGAATATCTTCCCATAAAAACTAAACAGACGCGTTCTGTGAAACTGCTTTGTGTAGTATGAATCCAACTCACAGAGTTGAACACTTCTTTTGAAAGAGCAGTTTTGAAACACTCTTTTTGTAGAATCTGCATGTGTTCATTTGGAGTGCTTTGAGGCCTATGGTGGAAAAGGAAATATCTTCACATAAAACCTAGACAGAAGCATTCTTTGAAACTTCTTTATTATGTGTGTATTCAACTCACAGAGTTGAACCTTCCTTTTCATGGAGAGGTTTGGAAAGAGTCTTTTTGCAGCATCTGCAAGTGGATATTTGGAGCTCTTTCAGGCCTTCGTTAGAAACGGGAATATCTTCCCATAAAAACTGGACAGAAGCATTCTCACAAACTGCTTTGTGATGTGTGTGTTTAACTCACATAGTTGAACCTTTCCTTTGCTAGAGCAGTTATGAAACACTCTTTTTGTAGAATCTGCAAGTGTTCATTTGGAGCGCTTTGAGGCCTATGGTGGAAAAGGAAATATCTTCACTTGTAAACCAGGCAGAAGCATTCTCAGAAACCTCTTTATGATGTGTGCATTCAACTCGGAGAGAGAAGCCTTCCTTTTGATAGAGCAGTTTTGAAACTCTGTTTTTGCAGCATCTGCAAGTGGATATTTGGAGCCCCTTCAGGCCTTCGTTGGAAACGGGAATATCTTCCCATAAAAACTAAACAGAAGCGTTCTGTGAAACTGCTTTGTGTAGTATGAATCCAACTCACAGAGTTGAACACTTCTTTTCAAAGAGCAGTTTTGAAACACTCTTTTTGTAGAATCTGCAAGTTTTCATTTGGAGCGTTTTGAGGCCTATGGTGGAAAAGGAAATATCTTCACATAAAACCTAGACAGAAGCATTCTTTGAAACTTCTTTATGATGTGTGCCTTCACCTCACAGAGTTGAACCTTCCTTTTCATGGAGCAGTTTGGAAAGAGTCTCTTTGCAGCATCTGCAAGTGGATATTTTGAGCCCATTCAGGCCTTCGTTGAAAACGGGAATATCTTCCCATAAAAATTAAACAGAAGTGTTCTGTGAAACTGCTTTGTGTAGTATGAATCCAACTCACAGAGTTCAACACTTCTTTTCAAAGAGCAGTTTTGAAACACTCTCTTTGTAGAATCTGCAAGTGTTCATTTGGAGCGCTTTGAGGCCTATGGTGGAAAAGGAAATATCTTCACTTGTAAACCAGGCAGAAGCATTCTCAGAAACCTCTTTATGATGTGTGCATTCAACTCGGAGAGAGAAGACTTCCTTTTGATAGAGCAGTTTTGAAACTCTGTTTTTGCAGCATCTGCAAGTGGATATTTGGAGCCCCTTCAGGCCTTCATTGGAAACGGGAATATCTTCCCATAAAAACTAAACAGAAGCGTTCTGTGAAACTGCTTTGTGTAGTATGAATCCAACTCACAGAGTTGAACACTTCTTTTCAAAGAGCAGTTTTGAAACACTCTTTTTGTAGAATCTTCAAGTTTTCATTTGGAGTGCTTTGAGGCCTATGGTGGAAAAGGAAATATCTTCACATAAAACCTAGACAGAAGCATTCTTTGAAACTTCTTTATGATGTGTGCATTCAACTCACAGAGTTGAACCTTCCTTTTCATGGAGAGGTTTGGAAAGAGTCTTTTTGCAGCATCTGCAAGTGGATATTTGGAGCTCTTTCAGGCCTTCGTTAGAAACGGGAATATCTTCCCATAAAAACTGGACAGAAGCATTCTCACAAACTGCTTTGTGATGTGTGTGTTTAACTCACATAGCTGAACCTTTCCTTTGCTAGAGCAGTTATGAAACACTCTTTTTGTAGAATCTGCAAGTGTTCATTTGGAGCGCTTTGAGGCCTATGGTGGAAAAGGAAATATCTTCACTTGTAAACCAGGCAGAAGCATTCTCAGAAACCTCTTTATGATGTGTGCATTCAACTCGGAGGGAGAATCCTTCCTTTTGATAGAGCAGTTTTGAAACTCTGTTTTTGCAGCATCTGCAAGTGGATATTTGGAGCCCCTCCAGGCCTTCGTTGGAAACGGGAGTATCTTCCCATAAAAACTAAACAGAAGCGTTCTGTGAAACTGCTTTGTGTAGTATGAATCCAACTCACAGAGTTGAACACTTCTTTTCAAAGAGCAGTTTTGAAACACTCTTTTTGTAGAATCTGCAAGTGTTCATTTGGAGCGTTTTGAGGCCTATGGTGGAAAAGGAAATATCTTCACATAAAACCTAGACAGAAGCATTCTTTGAAACTTCTTTATGATATGTGCCTTCACCTCACAGAGTTGAATATTCCTTTTCATGGAGCAGTTTGGAAAGAGTCTCTTTGCAGCATCTGCAAGTGGATATTTGGAGCCCTTTCAGGCCTTCGTTGGAAACGGGAATATCTTCCCATAAAAACTAAACAGAAGCGTTCTGTGAAACTGCTTTGTGTAGTATGAATCCAACTCACAGAGTTGAACACTTCTTTTCAAAGAGCAGTTTTGAAACACTCTTTTTGTAGAATCTGCAAGTGTTCATTTGGAGCGCTTTGAGGCCTATGGTGGAAAAGGAAACATCTTCACTTGTAAACCAGGCAGAAGCATTCTCAGAAACCTCTTTATGATGTGTGCATTCAACTCGGAGAGAGAAGCCTTCCTTTTGATAGAGCAGTTTTGAAACTCTGTTTTTGCAGCATCTGCAAGTGGATATTTGGAGCCCCTTCAGGCCTTCGTTGGAAACGGGAATATCTTCCCATAAAAACTAAACAGAAGCGTTCTGTGAAACTGCTTTGTGTAGTATGAATCCAACTCACAGAGTTGAACACTTCTTTTCAAAGAGCAGTTTTGAAACACTCTCTTTGTAGAATCTGCAAGTGTTCATTTGGAGCGCTTTGAGGCCTATGGTGGAAAAGGAAATATCTTCACATAAAACCTAGACAGAAGCATTCTTTGAAACTTTTTTATGATGTGTGCCTTCAACTCACAGAGTTGAACCTTCCTTTTCATGGAGCAGTTTGGAAAGAGTCTTTTTGCAGCATCTGCAAGTGGATATTTGGAGCCCTTTCAGGCCTTCGTTGGAAACGGGAATATCTTCCCATAAAAACTAAACAGAAGCGTTCTGTGAAACTGCTTTGTGTAGTATGAATCCAACTCACAGAGTTGAACACTTCTTTTGAAAGAGCAGTTTTGAAACACTCTTTTTGTAGAATCTGCAAGTTTTCATTTGGAGTGCTTTGAGGCCTATGGAGGAAAAGGAAATATCTTCACAGAAAACCTAGACAGAAGCATTCTTTGAAACTTCTTTATGATGTGTGCATTCAACTCACAGAGTTGAACCTTCCTTTTCATGGAGAGTTTTGGAAAGAGTCTTTTTGCAGCATCTGCAAGTGGATATTTGGAGCTCTTTCAGGTCTTCGTTAGAAACGGGAATATCTTCCCATAAAAACTGGACAGAAGCATTCTCACAAACTGCTTTGTGATGTGTGTGTTTAACTCACATAGTTGAACCTTTCCTTTCCTAGAGCAGTTATGAAACACTCTTTTTGTAGAATCTGCAAGTGTTCATTTGGAGCGCTTTGAGGCCTACGGTGGAAAAGGAAATATCTTCACTTGTAAACCAGGCAGAAGCATTCTCAGAAACCTCTTTATGATGTGTGCATTCAACTCGGAGAGAGAAGCCTTCCTTTTGATAGAGCAGTTTTGAAACTCTGTTTTTGCAGCATCTGCAAGTGGATATTTGGAGCCCCTTCAGGCCTTCGTTGGAAACGGGAATATCTTCCCATAAAAACTAAACAGAAGCGTTCTGTGAAACTGCTTTGTGTAGTATGAATCCAACTCACAGAGTTGAACACTTCTTTTCAAAGAGCAGTTTTGAAACACTCTTTTTGTAGAATCTGCAAGTGTTCATTTGGAGCGTTTTGAGGCCTATGGTGGAAAAGGAAATATCTTCACATAAAACCTAGACAGAAGCATTCTTTGAAACTTCTTTATGATATGTGCCTTCACCTCACAGAGTTGAACCTTCCTTTTCATGGAGCAGTTTGGAAAGAGTCTCTTTGCAGCATCTGCAAGTGGATATTTGGAGCCGTTTCAGGCCTTCGTTGGAAACGGGAATATCTTCCCATAAAAACTAAACAGAAGCGTTCTGTGAAACTGCTTTGTGTACTATGAATCCAACTCACAGAGTTGAACACTTCTTTTCAAAGAGCAGTTTTGAAACACTCTTTTTGTAGAATCTGCAAGTGTTCATTTGGAGCGCTTTGAGGCCTATGGTGGAAAAGGAAACATCTTCACTTGTAAACCAGGCAGAAGCATTCTCAGAAACCTCTTTATGATGTGTGCATTCAACTCGGAGAGAGAAGCCTTCCTTTTGATAGAGCAGTTTTGAAACTCTGTTTTTGCAGCATCTGCAAGTGGATATTTGGAGCCCCTTCAGGCCTTCGTTGGAAACGGGAATATCTTCCCATAAAAACTAAACAGAAGCGTTCTGTGAAACTGCTTTGTGTAGTATGAATCCAACTCACAGAGTTGAACACTTCTTTTCAAAGAGCAGTTTTGAAACACTCTTTTTGTAGAATCTGCAAGTGTTCATTTGGAGCGTTTTGAGGCCTATGGTGGAAAAGGAAATATCTTCACATAAAACCTAGACAGAAGCATTCTTTGAAACTTCTTTATGATATGTGCCTTCACCTCACAGAGTTGAACCTTCCTTTTCATGGAGCAGTTTGGAAAGAGTCTCTTTGCAGCATCTGCAAGTGGATATTTGGAGCCCCTTCAGGCCTTCGTTGGAAACGGGAATATCTTCCCATAAAAACTAAACAGAAGCGTTCTGTGAAACTGCTTTGTGTAGTATGAATCCAACTCACAGAGTTGAACACTTCTTTTCAAAGAGCAGTTTTGAAACACTCTCTTTGTAGAATCTGCAAGTGTTCATTTGGAGCGCTTTGAGGCCTATGGTGGAAAAGGAAATATCTTCACATAAAACCTAGACAGAAGCATTCTTTGAAACTTTTTTATGATGTGTGCCTTCAACTCACAGAGTTGAACCTTCCTTTTCATGGAGCAGTTTGGAAAGAGTCTTTTTGCAGCATCTGCAAGTGGATATTTGGAGCCCTTTCAGGCCTTCGTTGGAAACGGGAATATCTTCCCATAAAAACTAAACAGAAGCGTTCTGTGAAACTGCTTTGTGTAGTATGAATCCAACTCACAGAGTTGAACACTTCTTTTCAAAGAGCAGTTTTGAAACACTCTTTTTGTAGAATCTGCAAGTTTTCATTTGGAGTGCTTTGAGGCCTATGGAGGAAAAGTAAATATCTTCACAGAAAACCTAGACAGAAGCATTCTTTGAAACTTCTTTATGATGTGTGCATTCAACTCACAGAGTTGAACCTTCCTTTTCATGGAGCAGTTTGGAAAGAGTCTCTTTGCAGCATCTGCAAGTGGATATTT
This sequence comes from Pongo pygmaeus, assembly GCF_028885625.2. Taxonomy (NCBI): domain Eukaryota; kingdom Metazoa; phylum Chordata; class Mammalia; order Primates; family Hominidae; genus Pongo; species Pongo pygmaeus. The sequence goes on from NC_072393.2 coordinate 31,281,730, forward strand.
GGAGCCCCTTCAGGCCTTCGTTGGAAACGGGAATATCTTCCCATAAAAACTAAACAGAAGCGTTCTGTGAAACTGCTTTGTGTAGTATGAATCCAACTCACAGAGTTGAACACTTCTTTTGAAAGAGCAGTTTTGAAACACTCTTTTTGTAGAATCTGCAGGTGTTCATTTGGAGCGCTTTGAGGCCTATGGTGGAAAAGGAAACATCTTCACTTGTAAACCAGGCAGAAGCATTCTCAGAAACCTCTTTATGATGTGTGCATTCAACTCGGAGAGAGAAGCCTTCCTTTTGATAGAGCAGTTTTGAAACTCTGTTTTTGCAGCATCTGCAAGTGGATATTTGGAGCCCCTTCAGGCCTTTGTTGGAAACGGGAATATCTTCCCATAAAAACTAAACAGAAGCATTCTGTGAAACTGCTTTGTGTAGTATGAATCCAACTCACAGAGTTGAACACTTCTTTTCAAAGAGCAGTTTTGAAACACTCTTTTTGTAGAATCTGCAAGTGTTCATTTGGAGCGTTTTGAGGCCTATGGTGGAAAAGGAAATATCTTCACATAAAACCTAGACAGAAGCATTCTTTGAAACTTCTTTATGATGTGTGCCTTCACCTCACAGAGTTGAACCTTCCTTTTCATGGAGCAGTTTGGAAAGAGTCTCTTTGCAGCATCTGCAAGTGGATATTTGGAGCCCTTTCAGGCCTTCGTTGGAAACGGGAATATCTTCCCATAGAAACTAAACAGAAGCGTTCTGTGAAACTGCTTTGTGTAGTATGAATCCAACTCACAGAGTTGAACACTTCTTTTGAAAGAGCAGTTTTGAAACACTCTTTTTGTAGAATCTGCAAGTGTTCATTTGGAGCGCTTTGAGGCCTATGGTGGAAAAGGAAATATCTTCACTTGTAAACCAGGCAGAAGCATTCTCAGAAACCTCTTTATGATGTGTGCATTCAACTCGGAGAGAGAAGCCTTCCTTTTGATAGAGCAGTTTTGAAACTCTGTTTTTGCAGCATCTGCAAGTGGATATTTGGAGCCCCTTCAGGCCTTCGTTGGAAACGGGAATATCTTCCCATAAAAACTAAACAGAAGCGTTCTGTGAAACTGCTTTGTGTAGTATGAATCCAACTCACAGAGTTGAACACTTCTTTTCAAAGAGCAGTTTTGAAACACTCTTTTTGTAGAATCTGCAAGTGTTCATTTGGAGCGCTTTGAGGCCTATGGTGGAAAAGGAAACATCTTCACTTGTAAACCAGGCAGAAGCATTCTCAGAAACCTCTTTATGATGTGTGCATTCAACTCGGAGAGAGAAGCCTTCCTTTTGATAGAGCAGTTTTGAAACTCTGTTTTTGCAGCATCTGCAAGTGGATATTTGGAGCCCCTTCAGGCCTTCGTTGGAAACGGGAATATCTTCCCATAAAAACTAAACAGAAGCGTTCTGTGAAACTGCTTTGTGTAGTATGAATCCAACTCACAGAGTTGAACACTTCTTTTCAAAGAGCAGTTTTGAAACACTCTCTTTGTAGAATCTGCAAGTGTTCATTTGGAGCGCTTTGAGGCCTATGGTGGAAAAGGAAATATCTTCACATAAAACCTAGACAGAAGCATTCTTTGAAACTTTTTTATGATGTGTGCCTTCAACTCACAGAGTTGAACCTTCCTTTTCATGGAGCAGTTTGGAAAGAGTCTTTTTGCAGCATCTGCAAGTGGATATTTGGAGCCCTTTCAGGCCTTCGTTGGAAACGGGAATATCTTCCCATAAAAACTAAACAGAAGCGTTCTGTGAAACTGCTTTGTGTAGTATGAATCCAACTCACAGAGTTGAACACTTCTTTTCAAAGAGCAGTTTTGAAACACTCTTTTTGTAGAATCTGCAAGTTTTCATTTGGAGTGCTTTGAGGCCTATGGAGGAAAAGTAAATATCTTCACAGAAAACCTAGACAGAAGCATTCTTTGAAACTTCTTTATGATGTGTGCATTCAACTCACAGAGTTGAACCTTCCTTTTCATGGAGAGGTTTGGAAAGAGTCTTTTTGCAGCATCTGCAAGTGGATATTTGGAGCTCTTTCAGGTCTTCGTTAGAAACGGGAATATCTTCCCATAAAAACTGGACAGAAGCATTCTCAAAAACTGCTTTGTGATGTGTGTGTTTAACTCACATAGTTGAACCTTTCCTTTCCTAGAGCAGTTATGAAACACTCTTTTTGTAGAATCTGCAAGTGTTCATTTGGAGCGCTTTGAGGCCTATGGTGGAAAAGGAAATATCTTCAATTGTAAACCAGGCAGAAGCATTCTCAGAAACCTCTTTATGATGTGTGCATTCAACTCGGAGAGAGAAGCCTTCCTTTTGATAGAGCAGTTTTGAAACTCTGTTTTTGCAGCATCTGCAAGTGGATATTTGGAGCCCCTTCAGGCCTTCGTTGGAAACGGGAATATCTTCCCATAAAAACTAAACAGAAGCGTTCTGTGAAACTGCTTTGTGTAGTATGAATCCAACTCACAGAGTTGAACACTTCTTTTCAAAGAGCAGTTTTGAAACACTCTTTTTGTAGAATCTGCAAGTGTTCATTTGGAGCGTTTTGAGGCCTATGGTGGAAAAGGAAATATCTTCACATAAAACCTAGACAGAAGCACTCTTTGAAACTTCTTTATGATATGTGCCTTCACCTCACAGAGTTGAACCTTCCTTTTCATGGAGCAGTTTGGAAAGAGTCTCTTTGCAGCATCTGCAAGTGGATATTTGGAGCCGTTTCAGGCCTTCGTTGGAAACGGGAATATCTTCCCATAAAAACTAAACAGAAGCGTTCTGTGAAACTGCTTTGTGTACTATGAATCCAACTCACAGAGTTGAACACTTCTTTTCAAAGAGCAGTTTTGAAACACTCTTTTTGTAGAATCTGCAAGTGTTCATTTGGAGCGCTTTGAGGCCTATGGTGGAAAAGGAAACATCTTCACTTGTAAACCAGGCAGAAGCATTCTCAGAAACCTCTTTATGATGTGTGCATTCAACTCGGAGAGAGAAGCCTTCCTTTTGATAGAGCAGTTTTGAAACTCTGTTTTTGCAGCATCTGCAAGTGGATATTTGGAGCCCCTTCAGGCCTTCGTTGGAAACGGGAATATCTTCCCATAAAAACTAAACAGAAGCGTTCTGTGAAACTGCTTTGTGTAGTATGAATCCAACTCACAGAGTTGAACACTTCTTTTCAAAGAGCAGTTTTGAAACACTCTTTTTGTAGAATCTGCAAGTGTTCATTTGGAGCGTTTTGAGTCCTATGGTGGAAAAGGAAATATCTTCACATAAAACCTAGACAGAAGCATTCTTTGAAACTTCTTTATGATGTGTGCATTCAACTCACAGAGTTGAACCTTCCTTTTCATGGAGAGGTTTGGAAAGAGTCTTTTTGCAGCATCTGCAAGTGGATATTTGGAGCTCTTTCAGGCCTTCGTTAGAAACGGGAATATCTTCCCATAAAAACTGGACAGAAGCATTCTCAAAAACTGCTTTGTGATGTGTGTGTTTAACTCACATAGTTGAACCTTTCCTTTGCTAGAGCAGTTATGAAACACTCTTTTTGTAGAATCTGCAAGTGTTCATTTGGAGCGCTTTGAGGCCTATGGTGGAAAAGGAAGTATCTTCACTTGTAAACCAGGCAGAAGCATTCTCAGAAACCTCTTTATGATGTGTGCATTCAACTCGGAGAGAGAAGCCTTGCTTTTGATAGAGCAGTTTTGAAACTCTGTTTTTGCAGCATCTGCAAGTGGATATTTGGAGCCCCTTCAGGCCTTCGTTGGAAACGGGAATATCTTCCCATGAAAACTAAACAGAAGCGTTCTGTGAAACTGCTTTGTGTAGTATGAATCCAACTCACAGAGTTGAACACTTCTTTTCAAAGAGCAGTTTTGAAACACTCTTTTTGTAGAATCTGCAAGTGTTCATTTGGAGCGTTTTGAGGCCTATGGTGGAAAAGGAACTATCTTCACATAAAACCTAGAGAGAAGCATTCTTTGAAACTTCTTTATGATATGTGCCTTCACCTCACAGAGTTGAACCTTCCTTTTCATGGAGCAGTTTGGAAAGAGTCTCTTTGCAGCATCTGCAAGTGGATATTTGGAGCCCTTTCAGGCCTTCGTTGGAAACGGGAATATCTTCCCATAAAAACTAAACAGAAGCGTTCTGTGAAACTGCTTTGTGTAGTATGAATCCAACTCACAGAGTTGAACACTTCTTTTCAAAGAGCAGTTTTGAAACACTCTTTTTGTAGAATCTGCAAGTGTTCATTTGGAGCGCTTTGAGGCCTATTGTGGAAAAGGAAACATCTTCACTTGTAAACCAGGCAGAAGCATTCTCAGAAACCTCTTTATGATGTGTGCATTCAACTCGGAGAGAGAAGCCTTCCTTTTGATAGAGCAGTTTTGAAACTGTGTTTTTGCAGCATCTGCAAGTGGATATTTGGAGCCCCTTCAGGCCTTCGTTGGAAACGGGAATATCTTCCCATAAAAACTAAACAGAAGCGTTCTGTGAAACTGCTTTGTGTAGTATGAATCCAACTCACAGAGTTGAACACTTCTTTTCAAAGAGCAGTTTTGAAACACTCTCTTTGTAGAATCTGCAAGTGTTCATTTGGAGCGCTTTGAGGCCTATGGTGGAAAAGGAAATATCTTCACATAAAACCTAGACAGAAGCATTCTTTGAAACTTTTTTATGATGTGTGCCTTCAACTCACAGAGTTGAACCTTCCTTTTCATGGAGCAGTTTGGAAAGAGTCTTTTTGCAGCATCTGCAAGTGGATATTTGGAGCCCTTTCAGGCCTTCGTTGGAAACGGGAATATCTTCCCATAAAAACTAAACAGAAGCGTTCTGTGAAACTGCTTTGTGTAGTATGAATCCAACTCACAGAGTTGAACACTTCTTTTCAAAGAGCAGTTTTGAAACACTCTTTTTGTAGAATCTGCAAGTTTTCATTTTTAGTGCTTTGAGGCCTATGGAGGAAAAGGAAATATCTTCAGAGAAAACCTAGACAGAAGCATTCTTTGAAACTTCTTTATGATGTGTGCATTCAACTCACAGAGTTGAACCTTCCTTTTCATGGAGAGGTTTGGAAAGAGTCTTTTTGCAGCATCTGCAAGTGGATATTTGGAGCTCTTTCAGGTCTTCGTTAGAAACGGGAATATCTTCCCATAAAAACTGGACAGAAGCATTCTCACAAACTGCTTTGTGATGTGTGTGTTTAACTCACATAGTTGAACCTTTCCTTTGCTAGAGCAGTTATGAAACACTCTTTTTGTAGAATCTGCAAGTGTTCATTTGGAGCGCTTTGAGGCCTATGGTGGAAAAGGAAATATCTTCACTTGTAAACCAGGCAGAAGCATTCTCAGAAACCTCTTTATGATGTGTGCATTCAACTCGGAGAGAGAAGCCTTCCTTTTGATAGAGCAGTTTTGAAACTCTGTTTTTGCAGCATCTGCAAGTGGATATTTGGAGCCCCTTCAGGCCTTCGTTGGAAACGGGAATATCTTCCCATAAAAACTAAACAGAAGCGTTCTGTGAAACTGCTTTGTGTAGTATGAATCCAACTCACAGAGTTGAACACTTCTTTTCAAAGAGCAGTTTTGAAACACTCTTTTTGTAGAATCTGCAAGTGTTCATTTGGAGCGTTTTGAGGCCTATGGTGGAAAAGGAAATATCTTCACATAAAACCTAGACAGAAGCATTCTTTGAAACTTCTTTATGATATGTGCCTTCACCTCACAGAGTTGAACCTTCCTTTTCATGGAGCAGTTTGGAAAGAGTCTCTTTGCAGCATCTGCAAGTGGATATTTGGAGCCCCTTCAGGCCTTCGTTGGAAACGGGAATATCTTCCCATAAAAACTAAACAGAAGCGTTCTGTGAAACTGCTTTGTGTAGTATGAATCCAACTCACAGAGTTGAACACTTCTTTTGAAAGAGCAGTTTTGAAACACTCTTTTTGTAGAATCTGCAAGTGTTCATTTGGAACGCTTTGAGGCCTATGGTGGAAAAGGAAACATCTTCACTTGTAAACCAGGCAGAAGCATTCTCAGAAACCTCTTTATGATGTGTGCATTCAACTCGGAGAGAGAAGCCTTCCTTTTGATAGAGCAGTTTTGAAACTCTGTTTTTGCAGCATCTGCAAGTGGATATTTGGAGCCCCTTCAGGCCTTTGTTGGAAACGGGAATATCTTCCCATAAAAACTAAACAGAAGCATTCTGTGAAACTGCTTTGTGTAGTATGAATCCAACTCACAGAGTTGAACACTTCTTTTCAAAGAGCAGTTTTGAAACACTCTTTTTGTGGAATCTGCAAGTGTTCATTTGGAGCGTTTTGAGGCCTATGGTGGAAAAGGAAATATCTTCACATAAAACCTAGACAGAAGCATTCTTTGAAACTTCTTTATGATGTGTGCCTTCACCTCACAGAGTTGAACCTTCCTTTTCATGGAGCAGTTTGGAAAGAGTCTCTTTGCAGCATCTGCAAGTGGATATTTGGAGCCCTTTCAGGCCTTCGTTGGAAACGGGAATATCTTCCCATAGAAACTAAACAGAAGCGTTCTGTGAAACTGCTTTGTGTAGTATGAATCCAACTCACAGAGTTGAACACTTCTTTTGAAAGAGCAGTTTTGAAACACTCTTTTTGTAGAATCTGCAAGTGTTCATTTGGAGCGCTTTGAGGCCTATGGTGGAAAAGGAAATATCTTCACTTGTAAACCAGGCAGAAGCATTCTCAGAAACCTCTTTATGATGTGTGCATTCAACTCGGAGAGAGAAGCCTTCCTTTTGATAGAGCAGTTTTGAAACTCTGTTTTTGCAGCATCTGCAAGTGGATATTTGGAGCCCCTTCAGGCCTTCGTTGGAAACGGGCATATCTTCCCATAAAAACTAAACAGAAGCGTTCTGTGAAACTGCTTTGTGTAGTATGAATCCAACTCACAGAGTTGAACACTTCTTTTCAAAGAGCAGTTTTGAAACACTCTTTTTGTAGAATCTGCAAGTGTTCATTTGGAGCGCGTTGAGGCCTATGGTGGAAAAGGAAACATCTTCACTTGTAAACCAGGCAGAAGCATTCTCAGAAACCTCTTTATGATGTGTGCATTCAACTCGGAGAGAGAAGCCTTCCTTTTGATAGAGCAGTTTTGAAACTCTGTTTTTGCAGCATCTGCAAGTGGATATTTGGAGCCCCTTCAGGCCTTCGTTGGAAACGGGAATATCTTCCCATAAAAACTAAACAGAAGCGTTCTGTGAAACTGCTTTGTGTAGTATGAATCCAACTCACAGAGTTGAACACTTCTTTTCAAAGAGCAGTTTTGAAACACTCTCTTTGTAGAATCTGCAAGTGTTCATTTGGAGCGCTTTGAGGCCTATGGTGGAAAAGGAAATATCTTCACATAAAACCTAGACAGAAGCATTCTTTGAAACTTCTTTATGATGTGTGCATTCAACTCACAGAGTTGAACTTTCCTTTTCATGGAGAGGTTTGGAAAGAGTCTTTTTGCAGCATCTGCAAGTGGATATTTGGAGCTCTTTCAGGCCTTCGTTAGAAACGGGAATATCTTCCCATAAAAACTGGACAGAAGCATTCTCACAAACTGCTTTGTGATGTGTGTGTTTAACTCACATAGCTGAACCTTTCCTTTGCTAGAGCAGTTATGAAACACTCTTTTTGTAGAATCTGCAAGTGTTCATTTGGAGCGCTTTGAGGCCTATGGTGGAAAAGGAAATATCTTCACTTGTAAACCAGGCAGAAGCATTCTCAGAAACCTCTTTATGATGTGTGCATTCAACTCGGAGGGAGAAGCCTTCCTTTTGATAGAGCAGTTTTGAAACTCTGTTTTTGCAGCATCTGCAAGTGGATATTTGGAGCCCCTCCAGGCCTTCATTGGAAACGGGAGTATCTTCCCATAAAAACTAAACAGAAGCGTTCTGTGAAACTGCTTTGTGTAGTATGAATCCAACTCACAGAGTTGAACACTTCTTTTCAAAGAGCAGTTTTGAAACACTCTTTTTGTAGAATCTGCAAGTGTTCATTTGGAGCGTTTTGAGGCCTATGGTGGAAAAGGAAATATCTTCACATAAAACCTAGACAGAAGCATTCTTTGAAACTTCTTTATGATATGTGCCTTCACCTCACAGAGTTGAACCTTCCTTTTCATGGAGCAGTTTGGAAAGAGTCTCTTTGCAGCATCTGCAAGTGGATATTTGGAGCCCCTTCAGGCCTTCGTTGGAAACGGGAATATCTTCCCATAAAAACTAAACAGAAGCGTTCTGTGAAACTGCTTTGTGTAGTATGAATCCAACTCACAGAGTTGAACACTTCTTTTGAAAGAGCAGTTTTGAAACACTCTTTTTGTAGAATCTGCAAGTGTTCATTTGGAGCGCTTTGAGGCCTATGGTGGAAAAGGAAACATCTTCACTTGTAAACCAGGCAGAAGCATTCTCAGAAACCTCTTTATGATGTGTGCATTCAACTCGGAGAGAGAAGCCTTCCTTTTGATAGAGCAGTTTTGAAACTCTGTTTTTGCAGCATCTGCAAGTGGATATTTGGAGCCCCTTCAGGCCTTTGTTGGAAACGGGAATATCTTCCCATAAAAACTAAACAGAAGCATTCTGTGAAACTGCTTTGTGTAGTATGAATCCAACTCACAGAGTTGAACACTTCTTTTCAAAGAGCAGTTTTGAAACACTCTTTTTGTAGAATCTGCAAGTGTTCATTTGGAGCGTTTTGAGGCCTATGGTGGAAAAGGAAATATCTTCACATAAAACCTAGACAGAAGCATTCTTTGAAACTTCTTTATGATGTGTGCCTTCACCTCACAGAGTTGAACCTTCCTTTTCATGGAGCAGTTTGGAAAGAGTCTCTTTGCAGCATCTGCAAGTGGATATTTGGAGCCCTTTCAGGCCTTCGTTGGAAACGGGAATATCTTCCCATAGAAACTAAACAGAAGCGTTCTGTGAAACTGCTTTGTGTAGTATGAATCCAACTCACAGAGTTGAACACTTCTTTTGAAAGAGCAGTTTTGAAACACTCTTTTTGTAGAATCTGCAAGTGTTCATTTGGAGCGCTTTGAGGCCTATGGTGGAAAAGGAAATATCTTCACTTGTAAACCAGGCAGAAGCATTCTCAGAAACCTCTTTATGATGTGTGCATTCAACTCGGAGAGAGAAGCCTTCCTTTTGATAGAGCAGTTTTGAAACTCTGTTTTTGCAGCATCTGCAAGTGGATATTTGGAGCCCCTTCAGGCCTTCGTTGGAAACGGGAATATCTTCCCATAAAAACTAAACAGAAGCGTTCTGTGAAACTGCTTTGTGTAGTATGAATCCAACTCACAGAGTTGAACACTTCTTTTCAAAGAGCAGTTTTGAAACACTCTTTTTGTAGAATCTGCAAGTGTTCATTTGGAGCGCGTTGAGGCCTATGGTGGAAAAGGAAACATCTTCACTTGTAAACCAGGCAGAAGCATTCTCAGAAACCTCTTTATGATGTGTGCATTCAACTCGGAGAGAGAAGCCTTCCTTTTGATAGAGCAGTTTTGAAACTCTGTTTTTGCAGCATCTGCAAGTGGATATTTGGAGCCCCTTCAGGCCTTCGTTGGAAACGGGAATATCTTCCCATAAAAACTAAACAGAAGCGTTCTGTGAAACTGCTTTGTGTAGTATGAATCCAACTCACAGAGTTGAACACTTCTTTTCAAAGAGCAGTTTTGAAACACTCTCTTTGTAGAATCTGCAAGTGTTCATTTGGAGCGCTTTGAGGCCTATGGTGGAAAAGGAAATATCTTCACATAAAACCTAGACAGAAGCATTCTTTGAAACTTTTTTATGATGTGTGCCTTCAACTCACAGAGTTGAACCTTCCTTTTCATGGAGCAGTTTGGAAAGAGTCTTTTTGCAGCATCTGCAAGTGGATATTTGGAGCCCTTTCAGGCCTTCGTTGGAAACGGGAATATCTTCCCATAAAAACTAAACAGAAGCGTTCTGTGAAACTGCTTTGTGTAGTATGAATCCAACTCACAGAGTTGAACACTTCTTTTCAAAGAGCAGTTTTGAAACACTCTTTTTGTAGAATCTGCAAGTTTTCATTTGGAGTGCTTTGAGGCCTATGGAGGAAAAGTAAATATCTTCACAGAAAACCTAGACAGAAGCATTCTTTGAAACTTCTTTATGATGTGTGCATTCAACTCACGGAGTTGAACCTTCCTTTTCATGGAGAGGTTTGGAAAGAGTCTTTTTGCAGCATCTGCAAGTGGATATTTGAAGCTCTTTCAGGTCTTCGTTAGAAACGGGAATATCTTCCCATAAAAACTGGACAGAAGCATTCTCAAAAACTGCTTTGTGATGTGTGTGTTTAACTCACATAGTAGAACCTTTCCTTTCCTAGAGCAGTTATGAAACACTCTTTTTGTAGAATCTGCAAGTGTTCATTTGGAGCGCTTTGAGGCCTATGGTGGAAAAGGAAATATCTTCACTTGTAAACCAGGCAGAAGCATTCTCAGAAACCTCTTTATGATGTGTGCATTCAACTCGGAGAGAGAAGCCTTCCTTTTGATAGAGCAGTTTTGAAACTCTGTTTTTGCAGCATCTGCAAGTGGATATTTGGAGCCCCTTCAGGCCTTCGTTGGAAACGGGAATATCTTCCCATAAAAACTAAACAGAAGCGTTCTGTGAAACTGCTTTGTGTAGTATGAATCCAACTCACAGAGTTGAACACTTCTTTTCAAAGAGCAGTTTTGAAACACTCTTTTTGTAGAATCTGCAAGTGTTCATTTGGAGCGTTTTGAGGCCTATGGTGGAAAAGGAAATATCTTCACATAAAACCTAGACAGAAGCACTCTTTGAAACTTCTTTATGATATGTGCCTTCACCTCACAGAGTTGAACCTTCCTTTTCATGGAGCAGTTTGGAAAGAGTCTCTTTGCAGCATCTGCAAGTGGATATTTGGAGCCGTTTCAGGCCTTCGTTGGAAACGGGAATATCTTCCCATAAAAACTAAACAGAAGCGTTCTGTGAAACTGCTTTGTGTACTATGAATCCAACTCACAGAGTTGAACACTTCTTTTCAAAGAGCAGTTTTGAAACACTCTTTTTGTAGAATCTGCAAGTGTTCATTTTGAGCGCTTTGAGGCCTATGGTGGAAAAGGAAACATCTTCACTTGTAAACCAGGCAGAAGCATTCTCAGAAACCTCTTTATGATGTGTGCATTCAACTCGGAGAGAGAAGCCTTCCTTTTGATAGAGCAGTTTTGAAACTCTGTTTTTGCAGCATCTGCAAGTGGATATTTGGAGCCCCTTCAGGCCTTCGTTGGAAACGGGAATATCTTCCCATAAAAACTAAACAGAAGCGTTCTGTGAAACTGCTTTGTGTAGTATGAATCCAACTCACAGAGTTGAACACTTCTTTTCAAAGAGCAGTTTTGAAACACTCTTTTTGTAGAATCTGCAAGTGTTCATTTGGAGCGTTTTGAGGCCTATGGTGGAAAAGGAAATATCTTCACATAAAACCTAGACAGAAGCATTCTTTGAAACTTCTTTATGATGTGTGCCTTCACCTCACAGAGATGAACCTTCCTTTTCATAGAGCAGTTTGGAAAGAGTCTCTTTGCAGCATCTGCAAGTGGATATTTTGAGCCCTTTCAGGCCTTCGTTGGAAACGGGAATATCTTCCCATAAAAATTAAACAGAAGCGTTCTGTGAAACTGCTTTGTGTAGTATGAATCCAACCCACAGAGTTCAACACTTCTTTTCAAAGAGCAGTTTTGAAACACTCTCTTTGTAGAATCTGCAAGTGTTCAATTGGAACGCTTTGAGGCCTATGGTGGAAAAGGAACTATCTTCACTTGTAAACCAGGCAGAAGCATTCTCAGAAACCTCTTTAGGATGTGTGCATTCAACTCGGAGAGAGAATCCTTCCTTTTGATAGAGCAGTTTTGAAACTCTGTTTTTGCAGCATCTGAAAGTGGATATTTGGAGCCCCTTCAGGCCTTCGTTGGAAACGGGAATATCTTCCCATAAAAACTAAACAGAAGCGTTCTGTGAAACTGCTTTGTGTAGTATGAATCCAACTCACAGAGTTGAACACTTCTTTTCAAAGAGCAGTTTTGAAACACTCTTTTTGTAGAATCTGCAAGTTTTCATTTGGAGCGTTTTGAGGCCTATGGTGGAAAAGGAAATATCTTCACATAAAACCTAGACAGAAGCATTCTTTGAAACTTCTTTATGATGTGTGCCTTCACCTCACAGAGTTGAACCTTCCTTTTCATGGAGCAGTTTGGAAAGAGTCTCTTTGCAGCATCTGCAAGTGGATATTTGGAGCCCTTTCAGGCCTTCGTTGGAAACGGGAATATCTTCCCATAAAAATTAAACAGAAGTGTTCTGTGAAACTGCTTTGTGTAGTATGAATCCAACTCACAGAGTTCAACACTTCTTTTCAAAGAGCAGTTTTGAAACACTCTCTTTGTAGAATCTGCAAGTGTTCATTTGGAGCGCTTTGAGGCCTATGGTGGAAAAGGAAATATCTTCACTTGTAAACCAGGCAGAGGCATTCTCAGAATCCTCTTTATGATGTGTGCATTCAACTCGGAGAGAGAAGCCTTCCTTTTGATAGAGCAGTTTTGAAACTCTGTTTTTGCAGCATCTGCAAGTGGATATTTGGAGCCCCTTCAGGCCTTCATTGGAAACGGGAATATCTTCCCATAAAAACTAAACAGAAGCGTTCTGTGAAACTGCTTTGTGTAGTATGAATCCAACTCACAGAGTTGAACACTTCTTTTCAAAGAGCAGTTTTGAAACACTCTTTTTGTAGAATCTTCAAGTTTTCATTTGGAGTGCTTTGAGGCCTATGGTGGAAAAGGAAATATCTTCACATAAAACCTAGACAGAAGCATTCTTTGAAACTTCTTTATGATGTGTGCATTCAACTCACAGAGTTGAACTTTCCTTTTCATGGAGAGGTTTGGAAAGAGTCTTTTTGCAGCATCTGCAAGTGGATATTTGGAGCTCTTTCAGGCCTTCGTTAGAAACGGGAATATCTTCCCATAAAAACTGGACAGAAGCATTCTCACAAACTGCTTTGTGATGTGTGTGTTTAACTCACATAGCTGAACCTTTCCTTTGCTAGAGCAGTTATGAAACACTCTTTTTGTAGAATCTGCAAGTGTTCATTTGGAGCGCTTTGAGGCCTATGGTGGAAAAGGAAATATCTTCACTTGTAAACCAGGCAGAAGCATTCTCAGAAACCTCTTTATGATGTGTGCATTCAACTCGGAGGGAGAAGCCTTCCTTTTGATAGAGCAGTTTTGAAACTCTGTTTTTGCAGCATCTGCAAGTGGATATTTGGAGCCCCTCCAGGCCTTCATTGGAAACGGGAGTATCTTCCCATAAAAACTAAACAGAAGCGTTCTGTGAAACTGCTTTGTGTAGTATGAATCCAACTCACAGAGTTGAACACTTCTTTTCAAAGAGCAGTTTTGAAACACTCTTTTTGTAGAATCTGCAAGTGTTCATTTGGAGCGTTTTGAGGCCTATGGTGGAAAAGGAAATATCTTCACATAAAACCTAGACAGAAGCATTCTTTGAAACTTCTTTATGATATGTGCCTTCACCTCACAGAGTTGAACCTTCCTTTTCATGGAGCAGTTTGGAAAGAGTCTCTTTGCAGCATCTGCAAGTGGATATTTGGAGCCCCTTCAGGCCTTCGTTGGAAACGGGAATATCTTCCCATAAAAACTAAACAGAAGCGTTCTGTGAAACTGCTTTGTGTAGTATGAATCCAACTCACAGAGTTGAACACTTCTTTTCAAAGAGCAGTTTTGAAACACTCTTTTTGTAGAATCTGCAAGTGTTCATTTGGAGCGCTTTGAGGCCTATGGTGGAAAAGGAAACATCTTCACTTGTAAACCAGGCAGAAGCATTCTCAGAAACCTCTTTATGATGTGTGCATTCAACTCGGAGAGAGAAGCCTTCCTTTTGATAGAGCAGTTTTGAAACTCTGTTTTTGCAGCATCTGCAAGTGGATATTTGGAGCCCCTTCAGGCCTTCGTTGGAAACGGGAATATCTTCCCATAAAAACTAAACAGAAGCGTTCTGTGAAACTGCTTTGTGTAGTATGAATCCAACTCACAGAGTTGAACACTTCTTTTCAAAGAGCAGTTTTGAAACACTCTCTTTGTAGAATCTGCAAGTGTTCATTTGGAGCGCTTTGAGGCCTATGGTGGAAAAGGAAATATCTTCACATAAAACCTAGACAGAAGCATTCTTTGAAACTTTTTTATGATGTGTGCCTTCAACTCACAGAGTTGAACCTTCCTTTTTCATGGAGCAGTTTGGAAAGAGTCTTTTTGCAGCATCTGCAAGTGGATATTTGGAGCCCTTTCAGGCCTTCGTTGGAAACGGGAATATCTTCCCATAAAAACTAAACAGAAGCGTTCTGTGAAACTGCTTTGTGTAGTATGAATCCAACTCACAGAGTTGAACACTTCTTTTGAAAGAGCAGTTTTGAAACACTCTTTTTGTAGAATCTGCAAGTTTTCATTTGGAGTGCTTTGAGGCCTATGGAGGAAAAGGAAATATCTTCACAGAAAACCTAGACAGAAGCATTCTTTGAAACTTCTTTATGATGTGTGCATTCAACTCACAGAGTTGAACCTTCCTTTTCATGGAGAGTTTTGGAAAGAGTCTTTTTGCAGCATCTGCAAGTGGATATTTGGAGCTCTTTCAGGTCTTCGTTAGAAACGGGAATATCTTCCCATAAAAACTGGACAGAAGCATTCTCACAAACTGCTTTGTGATGTGTGTGTTTAACTCACATAGTTGAACCTTTCCTTTCCTAGAGCAGTTATGAAACACTCTTTTTGTAGAATCTGCAAGTGTTCATTTGGAGCGCTTTGAGGCCTACGGTGGAAAAGGAAATATCTTCACTTGTAAACCAGGCAGAAGCATTCTCAGAAACCTCTTTATGATGTGTGCATTCAACTCGGAGAGAGAAGCCTTCCTTTTCATAGAGCAGTTTTGAAACTCTGTTTTTGCAGCATCTGCAAGTGGATATTTGGAGCCCCTTCAGGCCTTCGTTGGAAACGGGAATATCTTCCCATAAAAACTAAACAGAAGCGTTCTGTGAAACTGCTTTGTGTAGTATGAATCCAACTCACAGAGTTGAACACTTCTTTTCAAAGAGCAGTTTTGAAACACTCTTTTTGTAGAATCTGCAAGTGTTCATTTGGAGCGTTTTGAGGCCTATGGTGGAAAAGGAAATATCTTCACATAAAACCTAGACAGAAGCATTCTTTGAAACTTCTTTATGATGTGTGCCTTCACCTCACAGAGTTGAACCTTCCTTTTCATGGAGCTGTTTGGAAAGAGTCTCTTTGCAGCATCTGCAAGTGGATATTTGGAGCCCTTTCAGGCCTTCGTTGGAAACGGGAATATCTTCCCATAAAAACTAAACAGAAGCGTTCTGTGAAACTGCTTTGTGTAGTATGAATCCAACTCACAGAGTTGAACACTTCTTTTCAAAGAGCAGTTTTGAAACACTCTTTTTGTAGAATCTGCAAGTGTTCATTTGGTGCGCTTTGAGGCCTATGGTGGAAAAGGAAATATCTTCACTTGTAAACCAGGCAGAAGCATTCTCAGAAACCTCTTTATATTGTGTGCATTCAACTCGGAGAGAGAAGCCTTCCTTTTGATAGAGCAGTTTTGAAACTCTGTTTTTGCAGCATCTGCAAGTGGATATTTGGAGCCCCTTCAGGCCTTCGTTGGAAACGGGAATATCTTCCCATAAAAACTAAACAGAAGCGTTCTGTGAAACTGCTTTGTGTAGTATGAATCCAACTCACAGAGTTGAACACTTCTTTTCAAAGAGCAGTTTTGAAACACT
Source organism: Pongo pygmaeus (assembly GCF_028885625.2). Lineage (NCBI taxonomy): Eukaryota > Metazoa > Chordata > Mammalia > Primates > Hominidae > Pongo > Pongo pygmaeus. The sequence continues at coordinate 31,297,605 of NC_072393.2, forward strand.
CTTTTTGTAGAATCTGCAAGTGTTCATTTGGAGCGTTTTGAGGCCTATGGTGGAAAAGGAAATATCTTCACATAAAACCTAGACAGAAGCATTCTTTGAAACTTCTTTATGATGTGTGCCTTCACCTCACAGAGATGAACCTTCCTTTTCATGGAGCAGTTTGGAAAGAGTCTCTTTGCAGCATCTGCAAGTGGATATTTGGAGCCCTTTCAGGCCTTCGTTGGAAACGGGAATATCTTCCCATAAAAATTAAACAGAAGCGTTCTGTGAAACTGCTTTGTGTAGTATGAATCCAACTCACAGAGTTCAACACTTCTTTTCAAAGAGCAGTTTTGAAACACTCTCTTTGTAGAATCTGCAAGTGTTCATTTGGAGCGCTTTGAGGCCTATGGTGGAAAAGGAAATATCTTCACTTGTAAACCAGGCAGAAGCATTCTCAGAAACCTCTTTATGATGTGTGCATTCAACTCGGAGAGAGAAGCCTTCCTTTTGATAGAGCAGTTTTGAAACTCTGTTTTTGCAGCATCTGCAAGTGGATATTTGGAGCCCCTTCAGGCCTTCGTTGGAAACGGGAATATCTTCCCATCAAAACTAAACAGAAGCGTTCTGTGAAACTGCTTTGTGTAGTATGAATCCAACTCACAGAGTTGAACACTTCTTTTGAAAGAGCAGTTTGGAAACACTCTTTTTGTAGAATCTGCAAGTGTTCATTTGGAGCGCTTTGAGGCCTATGGTGGAAAAGGAAATATTTTCACTTTTAAACCAGGCAGAAGCATTCTCAGAAACCTCTTTATGATGTGTGCATTCAACTCGGAGAGAGAAGCCTTCCTTTTGATAGAGCAGTTTTGAAACTCTGTTTTTGCAGCATCTGCAAGTGGATATTTGGAGCCCCTTCAGGCCTTCGTTGGAAACGGGAATATCTTCCCATAAAAACTAAACAAAAGCGTTCTGTGAAACTGCTTTGTGTAGTATGAATCCAACTCACAGAGTTGAACACTTCTTTTCAAAGAGCAGTTTTGAAACACTCTTTTTGTAGAATCTGCAAGTGTTCATTTGGAGCGTTTTGAGGCCTATGGTGGAAAAGGAAATATCTTCACATAAAACCTAGACAGAAGCATTCTTTGAAACTTCTTTATGATGTGTGCCTTCACCTCACAGAGTTGAACCTTCCTTTTCATGGAGCAGTTTGGAAAGAGTCTCTTTGAAGCATCTGCAAGTGGATATTTGGAGCCCTTTCTGGCCTTCGTTGGAAACGGGAATATCTTCCCATAAAAACTAAACAGAAGCGTTCTGTGAAACTGCTTTGTGTAGTATGAATCCAACTCACAGAGTTGAACACTTCTTTTGAAAGAGCAGTTTTGAAACACTCTTTTTGTAGAATCTGCAAGTGTTCATTTGGAGCGCTTTGAAGCCTATGGTGGAAAAGGAAATATCTTCACATAAAACCTAGACAGAAGCATTCTTTGAAACTTCTTTATTATGTGTGCATTCAACTCACAGAGTTGAACCTTCCTTTTCATGGAGAGGTTTGGAAAGAGTCTTTTTGCAGCATCTGCAAGTGGATATTTGGAGCTCTTTCAGGCCTTCGTTAGAAACGGGAATATCTTCCCATAAAAACTGGACAGAAGCATTCTCACAAACTGCTTTGTGATGTGTGTGTTTAACTCACATAGTTGAACCTTTCCTTTGCTAGAGCAGTTATGAAACACTCTTTTTGTAGAATCTGCAAGTGTTCATTTGGAGCGCTTTGAGGCCTATGGTGGAAAAGGAAATATCTTGACTTGTAAACCAGGCAGAAGCATTCTCAGAAACCTCTTTATGATGTGTGCATTCAACTCGGAGAGAGAAGCCTTCCTTTTGATAGAGCAGTTTTGAAACTCTGTTTTTGCAGCATCTGCAAGTGGATATTTGGAGCCCCTTCAGGCCTTCGTTGGAAACGGGAATATCTTCCCATAAAAACTAAACAGAAGCGTTCTGTGAAACTGCTTTGTGTAGTATGAATCCAACTCACAGAGTTGAACACTTCTTTTCAAAGAGCAGTTTTGAAACACTCTTTTTGTAGAATCTGCAAGTGTTCATTTGGAGCGTTTTGAGGCCTATGGTGGAAAAGGAAATATCTTCACATAAAACCTAGACAGAAGCATTCTTTGAAACTTCTTTATGATGTGTGCCTTCACCTCACAGAGATGAAACTTCCTTTTCATAGAGCAGTTTGGAAAGAGTCTCTTTGCAGCATCTGCAAGTGGATATTTTGAGCCCTTTCAGGCCTTCGTTGGAAACGGGAATATCTTCCCATAAAAATTAAACAGAAGCGTTCTGTGAAACTGCTTTGTGTAGTATGAATCCAACTCACAGAGTTCAACACTTCTTTTCAAAGAGCAGTTTTGAAACACTCTCTTTGTAGAATCTGCAAGTGTTCAATTGGAACGCTTTGAGGCCTATGGTGGAAAAGGAACTATCTTCACTTGTAAACCAGGCAGAAGCATTCTCAGAAACCTCTTTAGGATGTGTGCATTCAACTCGGAGAGAGAATCCTTCCTTTTGATAGAGCAGTTTTGAAACTCTGTTTTTGCAGCATCTGAAAGTGGATATTTGGAGCCCCTTCAGGCCTTCGTTGGAAACGGTAATATCTTCCCATAAAAACTAAACAGAAGCGTTCTGTGAAACTGCTTTGTGTAGTATGAATCCAACTCACAGAGTTGAACACTTCTTTTCAAAGAGCAGTTTTGAAACACTCTTTTTGTAGAATCTGCAAGTTTTCATTTGGAGCGTTTTGAGGCCTATGGTGGAAAAGGAAATATCTTCACATAAAACCTAGACAGAAGCATTCTTTGAAACTTCTTTATGATGTGTGCCTTCACCTCACAGAGTTGAACCTTCCTTTTCATGGAGCAGTTTGGAAAGAGTCTCTTTGCAGCATCTGCAAGTGGATATTTTGAGCCCATTCAGGCCTTCGTTGGAAACGGGAATATCTTCCCATAAAAATTAAACAGAAGTGTTCTGTGAAACTGCTTTGTGTAGTATGAATCCAACTCACAGAGTTCAACACTTCTTTTCAAAGAGCAGTTTTGAAACACTCTCTTTGTAGAATCTGCAAGTGTTCATTTGGAGCGCTTTGAGGCCTATGGTGGAAAAGGAAATATCTTCACTTGTAAACCAGGCAGAAGCATTCTCAGAAACCTCTTTATGATGTGTGCATTCAACTCGGAGAGAGCAGCCTTCCTTTTGATAGAGCAGTTTTGAAACTCTGTTTTTGCAGCATCTGCAAGTGGATATTTGGAGCCCCTTCAGGCCTTCATTGGAAACGGGAATATCTTCCCATAAAAACTAAACAGAAGCGTTCTGTGAAACTGCTTTGTGTTGTATGAATCCAACTCACAGAGTTGAACACTTCTTTTCAAAGAGCAGTTTTGAAACACTCTTTTTGTAGAATCTTCAAGTTTTCATTTGGAGTGCTTTGAGGCCTATGGTGGAAAAGGAAATATCTTCACATAAAACCTAGACAGAAGCATTCTTTGAAACTTCTTTATGATGTGTGCATTCAACTCACAGAGTTGAACCTTCCTTTTCATGGAGAGGTTTGGAAAGAGTCTTTTTGCAGCATCTGCAAGTGGATATTTGGAGCTCTTTCAGGCCTTCGTTAGAAACGGGAATATCTTCCCATAAAAACTGGACAGAAGCATTCTCACAAACTGCTTTGTGATGTGTGTGTTTAACTCACATAGCTGAACCTTTCCTTTGCTAGAGCAGTTATGAAACACTCTTTTTGTAGAATCTGCAAGTGTTCATTTGGAGCGCTTTGAGGCCTATGGTGGAAAAGGAAATATCTTCACTTGTAAACCAGGCAGAAGCATTCTCAGAAACCTCTTTATGATGTGTGCATTCAACTCGGAGGGAGAAGCCTTCCTTTTGATAGAGCAGTTTTGAAACTCTGTTTTTGTAGCATCTGCAAGTGGATATTTGGAGCCCCTCCAGGCCTTCGTTGGAAACGGGAATATCTTCCCATAAAAACTAAACAGAAGCGTTCTGTGAAACTGCTTTGTGTAGTATGAATCCAACTCACAGAGTTGAACACTTCTTTTCAAAGAGCAGTTTTGAAACACTCTTTTTGTAGAATCTGCAAGTGTTCATTTGGAGCGTTTTGAGGCCTATGGTGGAAAAGGAAATATCTTCACATAAAACCTAGACAGAAGCATTCTTTGAAACTTCTTTATGATATGTGCCTTCACCTCACAGAGTTGAATCTTCCTTTTCATGGAGCAGTTTGGAAAGAGTCTCTTTGCAGCATCTGCAAGTGGATATTTGGAGCCCTTTCAGGCCTTCGTTGGAAACGGGAATATCTTCCCATAAAAACTAAACAGAAGCGTTCTGTGAAACTGCTTTGTGTAGTATGAATCCAACTCACAGAGTTGAACACTTCTTTTCAAAGAGCAGTTTTGAAACACTCTTTTTGTAGAATCTGCAAGTGTTCATTTGGAGCGCTTTGAGGCCTATGGTGGAAAAGGAAACATCTTCACTTGTAAACCAGGCAGAAGCATTCTCAGAAACCTCTTTATGATGTGTGCATTCAACTCGGAGAGAGAAGCCTTCCTTTTGATAGAGCAGTTTTGAAACTCTGTTTTTGCAGCATCTGCAAGTGGATATTTGGAGCCCCTTCAGGCCTTCGTTGGAAACGGGAATATCTTCCCATATAAACTAAACAGAAGCGTTCTGTGAAACTGCTTTGTGTAGTATGAATCCAACTCACAGAGTTGAACACTTCTTTTCAAAGAGCAGTTTTGAAACACTCTCTTTGTAGAATCTGCAAGTGTTCATTTGGAGCGCTTTGAGGCCTATGGTGGAAAAGGAAATATCTTCACATAAAACCTAGACAGAAGCATTCTTTGAAACTTTTTTATGATGTGTGCCTTCAACTCACAGAGTTGAACCTTCCTTTTCATGGAGCAGTTTGGAAAGAGTCTTTTTGCAGCATCTGCAAGTGGATACTTGGAGCCCTTTCAGGCCTTCGTTGGAAACGGGAATATCTTCCCATAAAAACTAAACAGAAGCGTTCTGTGAAACTGCTTTGTGTAGTATGAATCCAACTCACAGAGTTGAACACTTCTTTTGAAAGAGCAGTTTTGAAACACTCTTTTTGTAGAATCTGCAAGTTTTCATTTGGAGTGCTTTGAGGCCTATGGAGGAAAAGGAAATATCTTCACAGAAAACCTAGACAGAAGCATTCTTTGAAACTTCTTTATGATGTGTGCATTCAACTCACAGAGTTGAACCTTCCTTTTCATGGAGAGGTTTGGAAAGAGTCTTTTTGCAGCATCTGCAAGTGGATATTTGGAGCTCTTTCAGGCCTTCGTTAGAAACGGGAATATCTTCCCATAAAAACTGGACAGAAGCATTCTCACAAACTGCTTTGTGATGTGTGTGTTTAACTCACATAGTTGAACCTTTCCTTTGCTAGAGCAGTTATGAAACACTCTTTTTGTAGAATCTGCAAGTGTTCATTTGGAGCGCTTTGAGGCCTATGGTGGAAAAGGAAATATCTTGACTTGTAAACCAGGCAGAAGCATTCTCAGAAACCTCTTTATGATGTGTGCATTCAACTCGGAGAGAGAAGCCTTCCTTTTGATAGAGCAGTTTTGAAACTCTGTTTTTGCAGCATCTGCAAGTGGATATTTGGAGCCCCTTCAGGCCTTCGTTGGAAACGGGAATATCTTCCCATAAAAACTAAACAGAAGCGTTCTGTGAAACTGCTTTGTGTAGTATGAATCCAACTCACAGAGTTGAACACTTCTTTTCAAAGAGCAGTTTTGAAACACTCTTTTTGTAGAATCTGCAAGTGTTCATTTGGAGCGTTTTGAGGCCTATGGTGGAAAAGGAAATATCTTCACATAAAACCTAGACAGAAGCATTCTTTGAAACTTCTTTATGATGTGTGCCTTCACCTCACAGAGATGAACCTTCCTTTTCATAGAGCAGTTTGGAAAGAGTCTCTTTGCAGCATCTGCAAGTGGATATTTTGAGCCCTTTCAGGCCTTCGTTGGAAACGGGAATATCTTCCCATAAAAATTAAACAGAAGCGTTCTGTGAAACTGCTTTGTGTAGTATGAATCCAACTCACAGAGTTCAACACTTCTTTTCAAAGAGCAGTTTTGAAACACTCTCTTTGTAGAATCTGCAAGTGTTCAATTGGAACGCTTTGAGGCCTATGGTGGAAAAGGAACTATCTTCACTTGTAAACCAGGCAGAAGCATTCTCAGAAACCTCTTTAGGATGTGTGCATTCAACTCGGAGAGAGAATCCTTCCTTTTGATAGAGCAGTTTTGAAACTCTGTTTTTGCAGCATCTGCAAGTGGATATTTGGAGCCCCTTCAGGCCTTCGTTGGAAACGGGAATATCTTCCCATAAAAACTAAACAGAAGCGTTCTGTGAAACTGCTTTGTGTAGTATGAATCCAACTCACAGAGTTGAACACTTCTTTTCAAAGAGCAGTTTTGAAACACTCTTTTTGTAGAATCTGCAAGTTTTCATTTGGAGCGTTTTGAGGCCTATGGTGGAAAAGGAAATATCTTCACATAAAACCTAGACAGAAGCATTCTTTGAAACTTCTTTATGATGTGTGCCTTCACCTCACAGAGTTGAACCTTCCTTTTCATGGAGCAGTTTGGAAAGAGTCTCTTTGCAGCATCTGCAAGTGGATATTTTGAGCCCATTCAGGCCTTCGTTGAAAACGGGAATATCTTCCCATAAAAATTAAACAGAAGTGTTCTGTGAAACTGCTTTGTGTAGTATGAATCCAACTCACAGAGTTCAACACTTCTTTTCAAAGAGCAGTTTTGAAACACTCTCTTTGTAGAATCTGCAAGTGTTCATTTGGAGCGCTTTGAGGCCTATGGTGGAAAAGGAAATATCTTCACTTGTAAACCAGGCAGAAGCATTCTCAGAAACCTCTTTATGATGTGTGCATTCAACTCGGAGAGAGAAGCCTTCCTTTTGATAGAGCAGTTTTGAAACTCTGTTTTTGCAGCATCTGCAAGTGGATATTTGGAGCCCCTTCAGGCTTTCGTTGGAAACGGGAATATCTTCCCATAAAAACTAAACAGAAGCGTTCTGTGAAACTGCTTTGTGTAGTATGAATCCAACTCACAGAGTTGAACACTTCTTTTGAAAGAGCAGTTTTGAAACACTCTCTTTGTAGAATCTGCAAGTGTTCATTTGGAGCGCTTTGAGGCCTATGGTGGAAAAGGAAATATCTTCACATAAAACCTAGACAGAAGCATTCTTTGAAACTTTTTTATGATGTGTGCCTTCAACTCACAGTGTTGAACCTTCCTTTTCATGGAGCAGTTTGGAAAGAGTCTTTTTGCAGCATCTGCAAGTGGATATTTGGAGCCATTTCAGGCCTTCGTTGGAAACGGGAATATCTTCCCATAAAAACTAAACAGACGCGTTCTGTGAAACTGCTTTGTGTAGTATGAATCCAACTCACAGAGTTGAACACTTCTTTTGAAAGAGCAGTTTTGAAACACTCTTTTTGTAGAATCTGCAAGTGTTCATTTGGAGTGCTTTGAGGCCTATGGTGGAAAAGGAAATATCTTCACATAAAACCTAGACAGAAGCATTCTTTGAAACTTCTTTATTATGTGTGCATTCAACTCACAGAGTTGAACCTTCCTTTTCATGGAGAGGTTTGGAAAGAGTCTTTTTGCAGCATCTGCAAGTGGATATTTGGAGCTCTTTCAGGCCTTCGTTAGAAACGGGAATATCTTCCCATAAAAACTGGACAGAAGCATTCTCACAAACTGCTTTGTGATGTGTGTGTTTAACTCACATAGTTGAACCTTTCCTTTGCTAGAGCAGTTATGAAACACTCTTTTTGTAGAATCTGCAAGTGTTCATTTGGAGCGCTTTGAGGCCTATGGTGGAAAAGGAAATATCTTGACTTGTAAACCAGGCAGAAGCATTCTCAGAAACCTCTTTATGATGTGTGCATTCAACTCGGAGAGAGAAGCCTTCCTTTTGATAGAGCAGTTTTGAAACTCTGTTTTTGCAGCATCTGCAAGTGGATATTTGGAGCCCCTTCAGGCCTTCGTTGGAAACGGGAATATCTTCCCATAAAAACTAAACAGAAGCGTTCTGTGAAACTGCTTTGTGTAGTATGAATCCAACTCACAGAGTTGAACACTTCTTTTCAAAGAGCAGTTTTGAAACACTCTTTTTGTAGAATCTGCAAGTGTTCATTTGGAGCGTTTTGAGGCCTATGGTGGAAAAGGAAATATCTTCACATAAAACCTAGACAGAAGCATTCTTTGAAACTTCTTTATGATGTGTGCCTTCACCTCACAGAGATGAAACTTCCTTTTCATAGAGCAGTTTGGAAAGAGTCTCTTTGCAGCATCTGCAAGTGGATATTTTGAGCCCTTTCAGGCCTTCGTTGGAAACGGGAATATCTTCCCATAAAAATTAAACAGAAGCGTTCTGTGAAACTGCTTTGTGTAGTATGAATCCAACTCACAGAGTTCAACACTTCTTTTCAAAGAGCAGTTTTGAAACACTCTCTTTGTAGAATCTGCAAGTGTTCAATTGGAACGCTTTGAGGCCTATGGTGGAAAAGGAACTATCTTCACTTGTAAACCAGGCAGAAGCATTCTCAGAAACCTCTTTAGGATGTGTGCATTCAACTCGGAGAGAGAATCCTTCCTTTTGATAGAGCAGTTTTGAAACTCTGTTTTTGCAGCATCTGAAAGTGGATATTTGGAGCCCCTTCAGGCCTTCGTTGGAAACGGGAATATCTTCCCATAAAAACTAAACAGAAGCGTTCTGTGAAACTGCTTTGTGTAGTATGAATCCAACTCACAGAGTTGAACACTTCTTTTCAAAGAGCAGTTTTGAAACACTCTTTTTGTAGAATCTGCAAGTTTTCATTTGGAGCGTTTTGAGGCCTATGGTGGAAAAGGAAATATCTTCACATAAAACCTAGACAGAAGCATTCTTTGAAACTTCTTTATGATGTGTGCCTTCACCTCACAGAGTTGAACCTTCCTTTTCATGGAGCAGTTTGGAAAGAGTCTCTTTGCAGCATCTGCAAGTGGATATTTTGAGCCCATTCAGGCCTTCGTTGGAAACGGGAATATCTTCCCATAAAAATTAAACAGAAGTGTTCTGTGAAACTGCTTTGTGTAGTATGAATCCAACTCACAGAGTTCAACACTTCTTTTCAAAGAGCAGTTTTGAAACACTCTCTTTGTAGAATCTGCAAGTGTTCATTTGGAGCGCTTTGAGGCCTATGGTGGAAAAGGAAATATCTTCACCTGTAAACCAGGCAGAAGCATTCTCAGAAACTTCTTTATGATGTGTGCATTCAACTCGGAGAGAGAAGCCTTCCTTTTGATAGAGCAGTTTTGAAACTCTGTTTTTGCAGCATCTGCAAGTGGATATTTGGAGCCCCTTCAGGCCTTCATTGGAAACGGGAATATCTTCCCATAAAAACTAAACAGAAGCGTTCTGTGAAACTGCTTTGTGTTGTATGAATCCAACTCACAGAGTTGAACACTTCTTTTCAAAGAGCAGTTTTGAAACACTCTTTTTGTAGAATCTTCAAGTTTTCATTTGGAGTGCTTTCAGGCCTATGGTGGAAAAGGAAATATCTTCACATAAAACCTAGACAGAAGCATTCTTTGAAACTTCTTTATGATGTGTGCATTCAACTCACAGAGTTGAACCTTCCTTTTCATGGAGAGGTTTGGAAAGAGTCTTTTTGCAGCATCTGCAAGTGGATATTTGGAGCTCTTTCAGGCCTTCGTTAGAAACGGGAATATCTTCCCATAAAAACTGGACAGAAGCATTCTCACAAACTGCTTTGTGATGTGTGTGTTTAACTCACATAGCTGAACCTTTCCTTTTCTAGAGCAGTTATGAAACACTCTTTTTGTAGAATCTGCAAGTGTTCATTTGGAGCGCTTTGAGGCCTATGGTGGAAAAGGAAATATCTTCACTTGTAAACCAGGCAGAAGCATTCTCAGAAACCTCTTTATGATGTGTGCATTCAACTCGGAGGGAGAAGCCTTCCTTTTGATAGAGCAGTTTTGAAACTCTGTTTTTGCAGCATCTGCAAGTGGATATTTGGAGCCCCTCCAGGCCTTCGTTGGAAACGGGAGTATCTTCCCATAAAAACTAAACAGAAGCGTTCTGTGAAACTGCTTTGTGTAGTATGAATCCAACTCACAGAGTTGAACACTTCTTTTCAAAGAGCAGTTTTGAAACACTCTTTTTGTAGAATCTGCAAGTGTTCATTTGGAGCGTTTTGAGGCCTATGGTGGAAAAGGAAATATCTTCACATAAAACCTAGACAGAAGCATTCTTTGAAACTTCTTTATGATATGTGCCTTCACCTCACAGAGTTGAATCTTCCTTTTCATGGAGCAGTTTGGAAAGAGTCTCTTTGCAGCATCTGCAAGTGGATATTTGGAGCCCTTTCAGGCCTTCGTTGGAAACGGGAATATCTTCCCATAAAAACTAAACAGAAGCGTTCTGTGAAACTGCTTTGTGTAGTATGAATCCAACTCACAGAGTTGAACACTTCTTTTCAAAGAGCAGTTTTGAAACACTCTTTTTGTAGAATCTGCAAGTGTTCATTTGGAGCGCTTTGAGGCCTATGGTGGAAAAGGAAACATCTTCACTTGTAAACCAGGCAGAAGCATTCTCAGAAACCTCTTTATGATGTGTGCATTCAACTCGGAGAGAGAAGCCTTCCTTTTGATAGAGCAGTTTTGAAACTCTGTTTTTGCAGCATCTGCAAGTGGATATTTGGAGCCCCTTCAGGCCTTCGTTGGAAACGGGAATATCTTCCCATATAAACTAAACAGAAGCGTTCTGTGAAACTGCTTTGTGTAGTATGAATCCAACTCACAGAGTTGAACACTTCTTTTCAAAGAGCAGTTCTGAAACACTCTCTTTGTAGAATCTGCAAGTGTTCATTTGGAGCGCTTTGAGGCCTATGGTGGAAAAGGAAATATCTTCACATAAAACCTAGACAGAAGCATTCTTTGAAACTTTTTTATGATGTGTGCCTTCAACTCACAGAGTTGAACCTTCCTTTTCATGGAGCAGTTTGGAAAGAGTCTTTTTGCAGCATCTGCAAGTGGATATTTGGAGCCCTTTCAGGCCTTCGTTGGAAACGGGAATATCTTCCCATAAAAACTAAACAGACGCGTTCTGTGAAACTGCTTTGTGTAGTATGAATCCAACTCACAGAGTTGAACACTTCTTTTGAAAGAGCAGTTTTGAAACACTCTTTTTGTAGAATCTGCAAGTGTTCATTTGGAGTGCTTTGAGGCCTATGGTGGAAAAGGAAATATCTTCACATAAAACCTAGACAGAAGCATTCTTTGAAACTTCTTTATTATGTGTGCATTCAACTCACAGAGTTGAACCTTCCTTTTCATGGAGAGGTTTGGAAAGAGTCTTTTTGCAGCATCTGCAAGTGGATATTTGGAGCTCTTTCAGGCCTTCGTTAGAAACGGGAATATCTTCCCATAAAAACTGGACAGAAGCATTCTCACAAACTGCTTTGTGATGTGTGTGTTTAACTCACATAGTTGAACCTTTCCTTTGCTAGAGCAGTTATGAAACACTCTTTTTGTAGAATCTGCAAGTGTTCATTTGGAGCGCTTTGAGGCCTATGGTGGAAAAGGAAATATCTTGACTTGTAAACCAGGCAGAAGCATTCTCAGAAACCTCTTTATGATGTGTGCATTCAACTCGGAGAGAGAAGCCTTCCTTTTGATAGAGCAGTTTTGAAACTCTGTTTTTGCAGCATCTGCAAGTGGATATTTGGAGCCCCTTCAGGCCTTCGTTGGAAACGGGAATATCTTCCCATAAAAACTAAACAGAAGCGTTCTGTGAAACTGCTTTGTGTAGTATGAATCCAACTCACAGAGTTGAACACTTCTTTTCAAAGAGCAGTTTTGAAACACTCTTTTTGTAGAATCTGCAAGTGTTCATTTGGAGCGTTTTGAGGCCTATGGTGGAAAAGGAAATATCTTCACATAAAACCTAGACAGAAGCATTCTTTGAAACTTCTTTATGATGTGTGCCTTCACCTCACAGAGATGAAACTTCCTTTTCATAGAGCAGTTTGGAAAGAGTCTCTTTGCAGCATCTGCAAGTGGATATTTTGAGCCCTTTCAGGCCTTCGTTGGAAACGGGAATATCTTCCCATAAAAATTAAACAGAAGCGTTCTGTGAAACTGCTTTGTGTAGTATGAATCCAACTCACAGAGTTCAACACTTCTTTTCAAAGAGCAGTTTTGAAACACTCTCTTTGTAGAATCTGCAAGTGTTCAATTGGAACGCTTTGAGGCCTATGGTGGAAAAGGAACTATCTTCACTTGTAAACCAGGCAGAAGCATTCTCAGAAACCTCTTTAGGATGTGTGCATTCAACTCGGAGAGAGAATCCTTCCTTTAGATAGAGCAGTTTTGAAACTCTGTTTTTGCAGCATCTGAAAGTGGATATTTGGAGCCCCTTCAGGCCTTCGTTGGAAACGGGAATATCTTCCCATAAAAACTAAACAGAAGCGTTCTGTGAAACTGCTTTGTGTAGTATGAATCCAACTCACAGAGTTGAACACTTCTTTTCAAAGAGCAGTTTTGAAACACTCTTTTTGTAGAATCTGCAAGTTTTCATTTGGAGCGTTTTGAGGCCTATGGTGGAAAAGGAAATATCTTCACATAAAACCTAGACAGAAGCATTCTTTGAAACTTCTTTATGATGTGTGCCTTCACCTCACAGAGTTGAACCTTCCTTTTCATGGAGCAGTTTGGAAAGAGTCTCTTTGCAGCATCTGCAAGTGGATATTTTGAGCCCATTCAGGCCTTCGTTGGAAACGGGAATATCTTCCCATAAAAATTAAACAGAAGTGTTCTGTGAAACTGCTTTGTGTAGTATGAATCCAACTCACAGAGTTCAACACTTCTTTTCAAAGAGCAGTTTTGAAACACTCTCTTTGTAGAATCTGCAAGTGTTCATTTGGAGCGCTTTGAGGCCTATGGTGGAAAAGGAAATATCTTCACTTGTAAACCAGGCAGAAGCATTCTCAGAAACCTCTTTATGATGTGTGCATTCAACTCGGAGAGAGCAGCCTTCCTTTTGATAGAGCAGTTTTGAAACTCTGTTTTTGCAGCATCTGCAAGTGGATATTTGGAGCCCCTTCAGGCCTTCATTGGAAACGGGAATATCTTCCCATAAAAACTAAACAGAAGCGTTCTGTGAAACTGCTTTGTGTTGTATGAATCCAACTCACAGAGTTGAACACTTCTTTTCAAAGAGCAGTTTTGAAACACTCTTTTTGTAGAATCTTCAAGTTTTCATTTGGAGTGCTTTGAGGCCTATGGTGGAAAAGGAAATATCTTCACATAAAACCTAGACAGAAGCATTCTTTGAAACTTCTTTATGATGTGTGCATTCAACTCACAGAGTTGAACCTTCCTTTTCATGGAGAGGTTTGGAAAGAGTCTTTTTGCAGCATCTGCAAGTGGATATTTGGAGCTCTTTCAGGCCTTCGTTAGAAACGGGAATATCTTCCCATAAAAACTGGACAGAAGCATTCTCACAAACTGCTTTGTGATGTGTGTGTTTAACTCACATAGCTGAACCTTTCCTTTGCTAGAGCAGTTATGAAACACTCTTTTTGTAGAATCTGCAAGTGTTCATTTGGAGCGCTTTGAGGCCTATGGTGGAAAAGGAAATATCTTCACTTGTAAACCAGGCAGAAGCATTCTCAGAAACCTCTTTATGATGTGTGCATTCAACTCGGAGGGAGAAGCCTTCCTTTTGATAGAGCAGTTTTGAAACTCTGTTTTTGTAGCATCTGCAAGTGGATATTTGGAGCCCCTCCAGGCCTTCGTTGGAAACGGGAGTATCTTCCCATAAAAACTAAACAGAAGCGTTCTGTGAAACTGCTTTGTGTAGTATGAATCCAACTCACAGAGTTGAACACTTCTTTTCAAAGAGCAGTTTTGAAACACTCTTTTTGTAGAATCTGCAAGTGTTCATTTGGAGCGTTTTGAGGCCTAAGGTGGAAAAGGAAATATCTTCACATAAAACCTAGACAGAAGCATTCTTTGAAACTTCTTTATGATATGTGCCTTCACCTCACAGAGTTGAATCTTCCTTTTCATGGAGCAGTTTGGAAAGAGTCTCTTTGCAGCATCTGCAAGTGGATATTTGGAGCCCTTTCAGGCCTTCGTTGGAAACGGGAATATCTTCCCATAAAAACTAAACAGAAGCGTTCTGTGAAACTGCTTTGTGTAGTATGAATCCAACTCACAGAGTTGAACACTTCTTTTCAAAGAGCAGTTTTGAAACACTCTTTTTGTAGAATCTGCAAGTGTTCATTTGGAGCGCTTTGAGGCCTATGGTGGAAAAGGAAACATCTTCACTTGTAAACCAGGCAGAAGCATTCTCAGAAACCTCTTTATGATGTGTGCATTCAACTCGGAGAGAGAAGCCTTCCTTTTGATAGAGCAGTTTTGAAACTCTGTTTTTGCAGCATCTGCAAGTGGATATTTGGAGCCCCTTCAGGCCTTCGTTGGAAACGGGAATATCTTCCCATATAAACTAAACAGAAGCGTTCTGTGAAACAGCTTTGTGTAGTATGAATCCAACTCACAGAGTTGAACACTTCTTTTCAAAGAGCAGTTTTGAAACACTCTCTTTGTAGAATCTGCAAGTGTTCATTTGGAGCGCTTTGAGGCCTATGGTGGAAAAGGAAATATCTTCACATAAAACCTAGACAGAAGCATTCTTTGAAACTTTTTTATGATGTGTGCCTTCAACTCACAGAGTTGAACCTTCCTTTTCATGGAGCAGTTTGGAAAGAGTCTTTTTGCAGCATCTGCAAGTGGATATTTGGAGCCCCTTCAGGCCTTCGTTGGAAACGGGAATATCTTCCCATAAAAACTAAACAGAAGCGTTCTGTGAAACTGCTTTGTGTAGTATGAATCCAACTCACAGAGTTGAACACTTCTTTTGAAAGAGCAGTTTTGAAACACTCTTTTTGTAGAATCTGCAAGTTTTCATTTGGAGTGCTTTGAGGCCTATGGAGGAAAAGGAAATATCTTCACAGAAAACCTAGACAGAAGCATTCTTTGAAACTTCTTTATGATGTGTGCATTCAACTCACAGAGTTGAACCTTCCTTTTCATGGAGAGGTTTGGAAAGAGTCTTTTTGCAGCATCTGCAAGTGGATATTTGGAGCTCTTTCAGGCCTTCGTTAGAAACGGGAATATCTTCCCATAAAAACTGGACAGAAGCATTCTCACAAACTGCTTTGTGATGTGTGTGTTTAACTCACATAGTTGAACCTTTCCTTTGCTAGAGCAGTTATGAAACACTCTTTTTGTAGAATCTGCAAGTGTTCATTTGGAGCGCTTTGAGGCCTATGGTGGAAAAGGAAATATCTTGACTTGTAAACCAGGCAGAAGCATTCTCAGAAACCTCTTTATGATGTGTGCATTCAACTCGGAGAGAGAAGCCTTCCTTTTGATAGAGCAGTTTTGAAACTCTGTTTTTGCAGCATCTGCAAGTGGATATTTGGAGCCCCTTCAGGCCTTCGTTGGAAACGGGAATATCTTCCCATAAAAACTAAACAGAAGCGTTCTGTGAAACTGCTTTGTGTAGTATGAATCCAACTCACAGAGTTGAACACTTCTTTTCAAAGAGCAGTTTTGAAACACTCTTTTTGTAGAATCTGCAAGTGTTCATTTGGAGCGTTTTGAGGCCTATGGTGGAAAAGGAAATATCTTCACATAAAACCTAGACAGAAGCATTCTTTGAAACTTCTTTATGATGTGTGCCTTCACCTCACAGAGATGAACCTTCCTTTTCATAGAGCAGTTTGGAAAGAGTCTCTTTGCAGCATCTGCAAGTGGATATTTTGAGCCCTTTCAGGCCTTCGTTGGAAACGGGAATATCTTCCCATAAAAATTAAACAGAAGCGTTCTGTGAAACTGCTTTGTGTAGTATGAATCCAACTCACAGAGTTCAACACTTCTTTTCAAAGAGCAGTTTTGAAACACTCTCTTTGTAGAATCTGCAAGTGTTCAATTGGAACGCTTTGAGGCCTATGGTGGAAAAGGAACTATCTTCACTTGTAAACCAGGCAGAAGCATTCTCAGAAACCTCTTTAGGATGTGTGCATTCAACTCGGAGAGAGAATCCTTCCTTTTGATAGAGCAGTTTTGAAACTCTGTTTTTGCAGCATCTGCAAGTGGATATTTGGAGCCCCTTCAGGCCTTCGTTGGAAACGGGAATATCTTCCCATAAAAACTAAACAGAAGCGTTCTGTGAAACTGCTTTGTGTAGTATGAATCCAACTCACAGAGTTGAACACTTCTTTTCAAAGAGCAGTTTTGAAACACTCTTTTTGTAGAATCTGCAAGTTTTCATTTGGAGCGTTTTGAGGCCTATGGTGGAAAAGGAAATATCTTCACATAAAACCTAGACAGAAGCATTCTTTGAAACTTCTTTATGATGTGTGCCTTCACCTCACAGAGTTGAACCTTCCTTTTCATGGAGCAGTTTGGAAAGAGTCTCTTTGCAGCATCTGCAAGTGGATATTTTGAGCCCATTCAGGCCTTCGTTGAAAACGGGAATATCTTCCCATAAAAATTAAACAGAAGTGTTCTGTGAAACTGCTTTGTGTAGTATGAATCCAACTCACAGAGTTCAACACTTCTTTTCAAAGAGCAGTTTTGAAACACTCTCTTTGTAGAATCTGCAAGTGTTCATTTGGAGCGCTTTGAGGCCTATGGTGGAAAAGGAAATATCTTCACTTGTAAACCAGGCAGAAGCATTCTCAGAAACCTCTTTATGATGTGTGCATTCAACTCGGAGAGAGAAGCCTTCCTTTTGATAGAGCAGTTTTGAAACTCTGTTTTTGCAGCATCTGCAAGTGGATATTTGGAGCCCCTCCAGGCCTTCGTTGGAAACGGGAGTATCTTCCCATAAAAACTAAACAGAAGCGTTCTGTGAAACTGCTTTGTGTAGTATGAATCCAACTCACAGAGTTGAACACTTCTTTTCAAAGAGCAGTTTTGAAACACTCTTTTTGTAGAATCTGCAAGTGTTCATTTGGAGCGTTTTGAGGCCTATGGTGGAAAAGGAAATATCTTCACATAAAACCTAGACAGAAGCATTCTTTGAAACTTCTTTATGATATGTGCCTTCACCTCACAGAGTTGAATCTTCCTTTTCATGGAGCAGTTTGGAAAGAGTCTCTTTGCAGCATCTGCAAGTGGATATTTGGAGCCCTTTCAGGCCTTCGTTGGAAACGGGAATATCTTCCCATAAAAACTAAACAGAAGCGTTCTGTGAAACTGCTTTGTGTAGTATGAATCCAACTCACAGAGTTGAACACTTCTTTTCAAAGAGCAGTTTTGAAACACTCTTTTTGTAGAATCTGCAAGTGTTCATTTGGAGCGCTTTGAGGCCTATGGTGGAAAAGGAAACATCTTCACTTGTAAACCAGGCAGAAGCATTCTCAGAAACCTCTTTATGATGTGTGCATTCAACTCGGAGAGAGAAGCCTTCCTTTTGATAGAGCAGTTTTGAAACTCTGTTTTTGCAGCATCTGCAAGTGGATATTTGGAGCCCCTTCAGGCCTTCGTTGGAAACGGGAATATCTTCCCATATAAACTAAACAGAAGCGTTCTGTGAAACTGCTTTGTGTAGTATGAATCCAACTCACAGAGTTGAACACTTCTTTTCAAAGAGCAGTTTTGAAACACTCTCTTTGTAGAATCTGCAAGTGTTCATTTGGAGCGCTTTGAGGCCTATGGTGGAAAAGGAAATATCTTCACATAAAACCTAGAGAGAAGCATTCTTTGAAACTTTTTTATGATGTGTGCCTTCAACTCACAGAGTTGAACCTTCCTTTTCATGGAGCAGTTTGGAAAGAGTCTTTTTGCAGCATCTGCAAGTGGATATTTGGAGCCCTTTCAGGCCTTCGTTGGAAACGGGAATATCTTCCCATAAAAACTAAACAGAAGCGTTCTGTGAAACTGCTTTGTGTAGTATGAATCCAACTCACAGAGTTGAACACTTCTTTTGAAAGAGCAGTTTTGAAACACTCTTTTTGTAGAATCTGCAAGTTTTCATTTGGAGTGCTTTTAGGCCTATGGAGGAAAAGGAAATATCTTCACAGAAAACCTAGACAGAAGCATTCTTTGAAACTTCTTTATGATGTGTGCATTCAACTCACAGAGTTGAACCTTCCTTTTCATGGAGAGTTTTGGAAAGAGTCTTTTTGCAGCATCTGCAAGTGGATATTTGGAGCTCTTTCAGGTCTTCGTTAGAAACGGGAATATCTTCCCATAAAAACTGGACAGAAGCATTCTCACAAACTGCTTTGTGATGTGTGTGTTTAACTCACATAGTTGAACCTTTCCTTTCCTAGAGCAGTTATGAAACACTCTTTTTGTAGAATCTGCAAGTGTTCATTTGGAGCGCTTTGAGGCCTACGGTGGAAAAGGAAATATCTTCACTTGTAAACCAGGCAGAAGCATTCTCAGAAACCTCTTTATGATGTGTGCATTCAACTCGGAGAGAGAAGCCTTCCTTTTGATAGAGCAGTTTTGAAACTCTGTTTTTGCAGCATCTGCAAGTGGATATTTGGAGCCCCTTCAGGCCTTCGTTGGAAACGGGAATATCTTCCCATAAAAACTAAACAGAAGCGTTCTGTGAAACTGCTTTGTGTAGTATGAATCCAACTCACAGAGTTGAACACTTCTTTTCAAAGAGCAGTTTTGAAACACTCTTTTTGTAGAATCTGCAAGTGTTCATTTGGAGCGTTTTGAGGCCTATGGTGGAAAAGGAAATATCTTCACATAAAACCTAGACAGAAGCATTCTTTGAAACTTCTTTATGATGTGTGCCTTCACCTCACAGAGATGAACCTTCCTTTTCATGGAGCCGTTTGGAAAGAGTCTCTTTGCAGCATCTGCAAGTGGATATTTGGAGCCCTTTCAGGCCTTCGTTGGAAACGGGAATATCTTCCCATAAAAATTAAACAGAAGCGTTCTGTGAAACTGCTTTGTGTAGTATGAATCCAACTCACAGAGTTCAACACTTCTTTTCAAAGAGCAGTTTTGAAACACTCTCTTTGTAGAATCTGCAAGTGTTCAATTGGAACGCTTTGAGGCCTATGGTGGAAAAGGAAATATCTTCACTTGTAAACCAGGCAGAAGCATTCTCAGAAACCTCTTTAGGATGTGTGCATTCAACTCGGAGAGAGAATCCTTCCTTTTGATAGAGCAGTTTTGAAACTCTGTTTTTGCAGCATCTGCAAGTGGATATTTGGAGCCCCTTCAGTGCTTCGTTGGAAACGGGAATATCTTCCCATAAAAACTAAACAGAAGCGTTCTGTGAAACTGCTTTGTGTAGTATGAATCCAACTCACAGAGTTGAACACTTCTTTTCAAAGAGCAGTTTTGAAACACTCTTTTTGTAGAATCTGCAAGTCTTCATTTGGAGCGTTTTGAGGCCTATGGTGGAAAAGGAAATATCTTCATATAAAACCTAGACAGAAGCATTCTTTGAAACTTCTTTATGATGTGTGCCTTCACCTCACAGAGTTGAACCTTCCCTTTCATGGAGCAGATTGGAAAGAGTCTCTTTGCAGCATCTGCAAGTGGATGTTTGGAGCCCTTTCAGGCCTTCGTTGGAAACGGGAATATCTTCCCATAAAAATTAAACAGAAGTGTTCTGTGAAACTGCTTTGTGTAGTATGAATCCAACTCACAGAGTTCAACACTTCTTTTCAAAGAGCAGTTTTGAAACACTCTCTTTGTAGAATCTGCAAGTGTTCATTTGAAGCGCTTTGAGGCCTATGGTGGAAAAGGAAATATCTTCACTTGTAAACCAGGCAGAAGCATTCTCAGAAACCTCTTTATGATGTGTGCATTTAACTCGGAGAGAGAAGCCTTCCTTTTGATAGAGCAGTTTTGAAACTCTGTTTTTGCAGCATCTGCAAGTGGATATTTGGAGCCCCTTCAGGCCTTCGTTGGAAACGGGAATATCTTCCCATAAAAACTAAACAGAAGCGTTCTGTGAAACTGCTTTGTGTAGTATGAATCCAACTCACAGAGTTGAACACTTCTTTTCAAAGAGCAGTTTTGAAACACTCTTTTTGTAGAATCTGCAAGTGTTCATTTGGAGCGTTTTGAGGCCTATGGTGGAAATGGAAATATCTTCACATAAAACTTAGACAGAAGCATTCTTTGAAACTTCTTTATGATATGTGCCTTCACCTCACAGAGTTGAACCTTCCTTTTCATGGAGCAGTTTGGAAAGAGTCTCTTTGCAGCATCTGCAAGTGGATATTTGGAGCCGTTTCAGGCCTTCGTTGGAAACGGGAATATCTTCCCATAAAAACTAAACAGAAGCGTTCTGTGAAACTGCTTTGTGTAGTATGAATCCAACTCACAGAGTTGAACACTTCTTTTGAAAGAGCAGTTTTGAAACACTCTTTTTGTAGAATCTGCAAGTGTTCATTTGGTGCGCTTTGAGGCCTATGGTGGAAAAGGAAATATCTTCACTTGTAAACCAGGCAGAAGCATTCTCAGAAACCTCTTTATGATGTGTGCATTCAACTCGGAGAGAGAAGCCTTCCTTTTGATAGAGCAGTTTTGAAACTCTGTTTTTGCAGCATCTGCAAGTGGATATTTGGAGCCCCTTCAGGCCTTCGTTGGAAACGGGAGTATCTTCCCATAAAAACTAAACAGAAGCGTTCTGTGAAACTGCTTTGTGTAGTATGAATCCAACTCACAGAGTTGAACACTTCTTTTCAAAGAGCAGTTTTGAAACACTCTTTTTGTAGAATCTGCAAGTGTTCATTTGGAGCGTTTTGAGGCCTATGGTGGAAAAGGAAATATCTTCACATAAAACCTAGACAGAAGCATTCTTTGAAACTTCTTTATGATGTGTGCCTTCACCTCACAGAGATGAACCTTCCTTTTCATGGAGCAGTTTGGAAAGAGTCTCTTTGCAGCATCTGCAAGTGGATATTTGGAGCCCTTTCAGGCCTTCGTTGGAAACGGGAATATCTTCCCATAAAAATTAAACAGAAGCGTTCTGTGAAACTGCTTTGTGTAGTATGAATCCAACTCACAGAGTTCAACACTTCTTTTCAAAGAGCAGTTTTGAAACACTCTCTTTGTAGAATCTGCAAGTGTTCAATTGGAACGCTTTGAGGCCTATGGTGGAAAAGGAAATATCTTCACTTGTAAACCAGGCAGAAGCATTCTCAGAAACCTCTTTAGGATGTGTGCATTCAACTCGGAGAGAGAATCCTTCCTTTTGATAGAGCAGTTTTGAAACTCTGTTTTTGCAGCATTTGCAAGTGGATATTTGGAGCCCCTTCAGTCCTTCGTTGGAAACAGGAATATCTTCCCATAAAAACTAAACAGAAGCGTTCTGTGAAACTGCTTTGTGTAGTATGAATCCAACTCACAGAGTTGAACACTTCTTTTCAAAGAGCAGTTTTGAAACACTCTTTTTGTAGAATCTGCAAGTCTTCATTTGGAACGTTTTGAGGCCTATGGTGGAAAAGGAAATATCTTCACATAAAACCTAGACAGAAGCATTCTTTGAAACTTCTTTATGATGTGTGCCTTCACCTCACAGAGTTGAACCTTCCTTTTCATGGAGCAGTTTGGAAAGAGTCTCTTTGCAGCATCTGCAAGTGGATGTTTGGAGCCCTTTCAGGCCTTCGTTGGAAACGGGAATATCTTCCCATAAAAATTAAACAGAAGTGTTCTGTGAAACTGCTTTGTGTAGTATGAATCCAACTCACAGAGTTCAACACTTCTTTTCAAAGAGCAGTTTTGAAACACTCTCTTTGTAGAATATGCAAGTGTTCATTTGGAGCGCTTTGAGGCCTATGGTGGAAAAGGAAATATCTTCACATAAAACCTAGACAGAAGCATTCTATGAAACTTCTTTATGATGTGTGCATTCAACTCACAGAGTTGAACCTTCCTTTTCATGGAGAGGTTTGGAAAGAGTCTTTTTGCAGCATCTGCAAGTGGATATTTGGAGCTCTTTCAGGCCTTCGTTAGAAACGGGAATATCTTCCCATAAAAACTGGACAGAAGCATTCTCACAAACTGCTTTGTGATGTGTGTGTTTAACTCACATAGTTGAACCTTTCCTTTGCTAGAGCAGTTATGAAACACTCTTTTTGTAGAATCTGCAAGTGTTCATTTGGAGCGCTTTGAGGCCTATGGTGGAAAAGGAAATATCTTCACTTGTAAACCAGGCAGAAGCATTCTCAGAGACCTCTTTATGATGTGTGCATTCAACTCGGAGAGAGAAGCCTTCCTTTTGATAGAGCAGTTTTGAAACTCTGTTTTTGCAGCATCTGCAAGTGGATATTTGGAGCCCCTTCAGTCCTTCGTTGGAAACGGGAATATCTTCCCATAAAAATTAAACAGAAGCGTTCTGTGAAACTGCTTTGTGTAGTATGAATCCAACTCACAGAGTTCAACACTTCTTTTCAAAGAGCAGTTTTGAAACACTCTTTTTGTAGAATCTGCAAGTGTTCAATTGGAACGCTTTAAGGCCTATGGTGGAAAAGGAAATATCTTCACTTGTAAACCAGGCAGAAGCATTCTCAGAAACCTCTTTAGGATGTGTGCATTCAACTCGGAGAGAGAATCCTTCCTTTTGATAGAGCAGTTTTGAAACTCTGTTTTTGCAGCATCTGCAAGTGGATATTTGGAGCCCCTTCAGGCCTTCGTTGGAAACGGGAATATCTTCCCATAAAAACTAAACAGAAGCGTTCTGTGAAACTGCTTTGTGTAGTATGAATCCAACTCACAGAGTTGAACACTTCTTTTCAAAGAGCAGTTTTGAAACACTCTTTTTGTAGAATCTGCAAGTTTTCATTTGGAGCGTTTTGAGGCCTATGGTGGAAAAGGAAATATCTTCACTTGTAAACCAGGCAGAAGCATTCTCAGAAACCTCTTAATGATGTGGGCATTCAACTCGGAGAGAGAAGCCTTCCTTTTGATAGAGCAGTTTTGAAACTCTGTTTTTGCAGCATCTGCAAGTGGATATTTGGAGCCCCTTCAGGCCTTCGTTGGAAACGGGAATATCTTCCCATAAAAACTAAACAGAAGCGTTCTGTGAAACTGCTTTGTGTAGTATGAATCCAACTCACAGAGTTGAACACTTCTTTTCAAAGAGCAGTTTTGAAACACTCTTTTTGTAGAATCTGCAAGTGTTCATTTGGAGCGCTTTGAGGCCTATGATGGAAAAGGAAATATCTTCACATAAAACCTAGACAGAAGCATTCTTTGAGACTTTTTTATGATGTGTGCCTTCAACTCACAGAGTTGAACCTTCCTTTTCATGGAGCAGTTTGGAAAGAGTCTTTTTGCAGCATCTGCAAGTGGATATTTGGAGCCATTTTAGGCCTTCGTTGGAAACGGGAATATCTTCCCATAAAAACTAAACAGAAGCGTTCTGTGAAACTGCTTTGTGTAGTATGAATCCAACTCACAGAGTTGAACACTTCTTTTCAAAGAGCAGTTTTGAAACACTCTTTTTGTAGAATCTGCAAGTGTTCATTTGGAGCGCTTTGAGGCCTATGATGGAAAAGGAAATATCTTCACATAAAACCTAGACAGAAGCATTCTTTGAGACTTTTTTATGATGTGTGCCTTCAACTCACAGAGTTGAACCTTCCTTTTCATGGAGCAGTTTGGAAAGAGTCTTTTTGCAGCATCTGCAAGTGGATATTTGGAGCCATTTCAGGCCTTCGTTGGAAACGGGAATATCTTCCCATAAAAACTAAACAGAAGCGTTCTGTGAAACTGCTTTGTGTAGTATGAATCCAACTCACAGAGTTGAACACTTCTTTTGAAAGAGCAGTTTTGAAACACTCTTTTTGTAGAATCTGCAAGTGTTCATTTGGAGCGCTTTGAGGCCTATGGTGGAAAAGGAAACATCTTCACTTGTAAACCAGGCAGAAGCATTCTCAGAAACCTCTTTATGATGTGTGCATTCAACTCGGAGAGAGAAGCCTTCCTTTTGATAGAGCAGTTTTGAAACTCTGTTTTTGCAGCATCTGCAAGTGGATATTTGGAGCCCCTTCAGGCCTTCGTTGGAAACGGGAATATCTTCCCATAAAAACTAAACAGAAGCGTTCTGTGAAACTGCTTTGTGTAGTATGAATCCAACTCACAGAGTTGAACACTTCTTTTCAAAGAGCAGTTTTGAAACACTCTTTTTGTAGAATCTTCAATTTTTCATTTGGAGTGCTTTGAGTCCTACGGTGGAAAAGGAAATATCTTCACATAAAACCTAGACAGAAGCATTCTTTGAAACTTCTTTATGATGTGTGCATTCAACTCACAGAGTTGAACCTTCCTTTTCATGGAGAGGTTTGGAAAGAGTCTTTTTGCAGCATCTGCAAGTGGATATTTGGAGCTCTTTCAGGCCTTCGTTAGAAACGGGAATATCTTCCCATAAAAACCGGACAGAAGCATTCTCACAAACTGCTTTGTGATGTGTGTGTTTAACTCACATAGTTGAACCTTTCCTTTGTTAGAGCAGTTATGAAACACTCTTTTTGTAGAATCTGCAAGTGTTCATTTGGAGCGCTTTGAGGCCTATGGTGGAAAAGGAAATATCTTCACTTGTAAACCAGGCAGAAGCATTCTCAGAAACCTCTTTATGATGTGTGCATTCAACTCGGAGAGAGAAGCCTTCCTTTAGATAGAGCAGTTTTGAAACTCTGTTTTTGCAGCATCAGCAAGTGGATATTTGGAGCCCCTTCAGGCCTTCGTTGGAAACGGGAATATCTTCCCATAAAAACTAAACAGAAGCGTTCTGTGAAACTGCTTTGTGTAGTATGAATCCAACTCACAGAGTTGAACACTTCTTTTCAAAGAGCAGTTTTGTAACACTCTTTTTGTAGAATCTGCAAGTGTTCATTTGGAGCGTTTTGAGGCCTATGGTGGAAAAGGAAATATCTTCACATAAAACCTAGACAGAAGCATTCTTTGAAACTTCTTTATGATATGTGCCTTCACCTCACAGAGTTGAACCTTCCTTTTCATGGAGCAGTTTGGAAAGAGTCTCTTTGCAGCATCTGCAAGTGGATATTTGGAGCCCCTTCAGGCCTTCGTTGGAAACGGGAATATCTTCCCATAAAAATTAAACAGAAGCGTTCTGTGAAACTGCTTTGTGTAGTATGAATCCAACTCACAGAGTTGAACACTTCTTTTGAAAGAGCAGTTTTGAAACACTCTTTTTGTAGAATCTGCAAGTGTTCATTTGGAGCGCTTTGAGGCCTATGGTGGAAAAGGAAACATCTTCACTTGTAAACCAGGCAGAAGCATTCTCAGAAACCTCTTTATGATGTGTGCATTCAACTCGGAGAGAGAAGCCTTCCTTTTGATAGAGCAGTTTTGAAACTCTGTTTTTGCAGCATCTGCAAGTGGATATTTGGAGCCCCTTCAGGCCTTTGTTGGAAACGGGAATATCTTCCCATAAAAACTAAACAGAAGCGTTCTGTGAAACTGCTTTGTGTAGTATGAATCCAACTCACAGAGTTGAACACTTCTTTTCAAAGAGCAGTTTGAAACACTCTTTTTGTAGAATCTGCAAGTGTTCATTTGGAGCGTTTTGAGGCCTATGGTGGAAAAGGAAATATCTTCACATAAAACCTAGACAGAAGCATTCTTTGAAACTTCTTTATGATGTATGCCTTCACCTCACAGAGTTGAACCTTCCTTTTCATGGAGCAGTTTGGAAAGAGTCTCTTTGCAGCATCTGCAAGTGGATATTTGGAGCCCTTTCAGGCCTTCGTTGGAAACGGGAATATCTTCCCATGAAAACTAAACAGAAGCGTTCTGTGAAACTGCTTTGTGTAGTATGAATCCAACTCACAGAGTTGAACACTTCTTTTGAAAGAGCAGTTTTGAAACACTCTTTTTGTAGAATCTGCAAGTGTTCATTTGGAGCGCTTTGAGGCCTATGGTGGAAAAGGAAATATCTTCACTTGTAAACCAGGCAGAAGCATTCTCAGAAACCTCTTTATGATGTGTGCATTCAACTCGGAGAGAGAAGCCTTCCTTTTGATAGAGCAGTTTTGAAACTCTGTTTTTGCAGCATCTGCAAGTGGATATTTGGAGCCCCTTCAGGCCTTCGTTGGAAACGGGAATATCTTCCCATAAAAACTAAACAGAAGCGTTCTGTGAAACTGCTTTGTGTAGTATGAATCCAACTCACAGAGTTGAACACTTCTTTTCAAAGAGCAGTTTTGAAACACTCTTTTTGTAGAATCTGCAAGTGTTCATTTGGAGCGTTTTGAGGCCTATGGTGGAACAGGAAATATCTTCACATAAAACCTAGACAGAAGCATTCTTTGAAACTTCTTTATGATATGTGCGTTCACCTCACAGAGTTGAACCTTCCTTTTCATGGAGCAGTTTGGAAAGAGTCTCTTTGCAGCATCTGCAAGTGGATATTTGGAGCCCTTTCAGGCTTTCGTTGGAAACGGGAATATCTTCCCATAAAAACTAAACAGAAGCGTTCTGTGAAACTGCTTTGTGTAGTATGAATCCAACTCACAGAGTTGAACACTTCTTTTGAAAGAGCAGTTTTGAAACACTCTTTTTGTAGAATCTGCAAGTGTTCATTTGGAGCGCTTTGAGGCCTATGGTGGAAAAGGAAATATCTGCACTTGTAAACCAGGCAGAAGCATTCTCAGAAACCTCTTTATGATGTGTGCATTCAACTCGGAGAGAGAAGCCTTCCTTTTGATAGAGCAGTTTTGAAACTCTGTTTTTGCAGCATCTGCAAGTGGATATTTGGAGCCCCTTCAGGCCTTCGTTGGAAACGGGAATATCTTCCCATAAAAACTAAACAGAAGCGTTCTGTGAAACTGCTTTGTGTAGTATGAATCCAACTCACAGAGTTGAACACTTCTTTTCAAAGAGCAGTTTTGAAACACTCTTTTTGTAGAATCTGCAAGTGTTCATTTGGAGCGTTTTGAGGCCTATGGTGGAACAGGAAATATCTTCACATAAAACCTAGACAGAAGCATTCTTTGAAACTTCTTTATGATATGTGCCTTCACCTCACAGAGTTGAACCTTCCTTTTCATGGAGCAGTTTGGAAAGAGTCTCTTTGCAGCATCTGCAAGTGGATATTTGGAGCCCTTTCAGGCTTTCGTTGGAAACGGGAATATCTTCCCATAAAAACTAAACAGAAGCGTTCTGTGAAACTGCTTTGTGTAGTATGAATCCAACTCACAGAGTTGAACACTTCTTTTCAAAGAGCAGTTTTGAAACACTCTTTTTGTAGAATCTGCAGGTGTTCATTTGGAGCGTTTTGAGGCCTATGGTGGAAAAGGAAATATCTTCACATAAAACCTAGACAGAAGCATTCTTTGAAACTTCTTTATGATGTGTGCCTTCACCTCACAGAGTTGAACGTTCCTTTTCATGGAGCAGTTTGGAAAGAGTCTCTTTGCAGCATCTGCAAGTGGATATTTGGAGCCGTTTCAGGCCTTCGTTGGAAACGGGAATATCTTCCCATAAAAACTAAACAGAAGCGTTCTGTGAAACTGCTTTGTGTACTATGAATCCAACTCACAGAGTTGAACACTTCTTTTGAAAGAGCAGTTTTGAAACACTCTTTTTGTAGAATCTGCAAGTGTTCATTTGGAGCGCTTTGAGGCCTATGGTGGAAAAGGAAACATCTTCACTTGTAAACCAGGCAGAAGCATTCTCAGAAACCTCTTTATGATGTGTGCATTCAACTCGGAGAGAGAAGCCTTCCTTTTGATAGAGCAGTTTTGAAACTCTGTTTTTGCAGCATCTGCAAGTGGATATTTGGAGCCCCTTCAGGCCTTCGTTGGAAACGGGAATATCTTCCCATAAAAACTAAACAGAAGCGTTCTGTGAAACTGCTTTGTGTAGTATGAATCCAACTCACAGAGTTGAACACTTGTTTTCAAAGAGCAGTTTTGAAACACTCTTTTTGTAGAATCTGCAAGTGTTCATTTGGAGCGTTTTGAGGCCTATGGTGGAAAAGGAAATATCTTCACATAAAACCTAGACAGAAGCATTCTTTGAAACTTCTTTATGATATGTGCCTTCACCTCACAGAGTTGAACCTTCCTTTTCATGGAGCAGTTTGGAAAGAGTCTCTTTGCAGCATCTGCAAGTGGATATTTGGAGCCCCTTCAGGCCTTCGTTGGAAACGGGAATATCTTCCCATAAAAACTAAACAGAAGCGTTCTGTGAAACTGCTTTGTGTAGTATGAATCCAACTCACAGAGTTGAACACTTCTTTTCAAAGAGCAGTTTTGAAACACTCTTTTTGTAGAATCTGCAAATGTTCATTTGGAGCGTTTTGAGGCCTATGGTGGAAAAGGAAATATCTTCACATAAAACCTAGACAGAAGCATTCTTTGAAACTTCTTTATGATGTGTGCCTTCACCTCACAGAGATGAACCTTCCTTTTCATGGAGCAGTTTGGAAAGAGTCTCTTTGCAGCATCTGCAAGTGGATATTTGGAGCCCTTTCAGGCCTTCGTTGGAAACGGGAATATCTTCCCATAAAAATTAAACAGAAGCGTTCTGTGAAACTGCTTTGTGTAGTATGAATCCAACTCACAGAGTTCAACACTTCTTTTCAAAGAGCAGTTTTGAAACACTCTCTTTGTAGAATCTGCAAGTGTTCAATTGGAACGCCTTGAGGCCTATGGTGGAAAAGGAAATATCTTCACTTGTAAACCAGGCAGAAGCATTCTCAGAAACCTCTTTAGGATGTGTGCATTCAACTCGGAGAGAGAATCCTTCCTTTTGATAGAGCAGTTTTGAAACTCTGTTTTTGCAGCATCTGCAAGTGGATATTTGGAGCCCCTTCAGGCCTTCGTTGGAAACGGGAATATCTTCCCATAAAAACTAAACAGAAGGGTTCTGTGAAACTGCTTTGTGTAGTATGAATCCAACTCACAGAGTTGAACACTTCTTTTCAAAGAGCAGTTTTGAAACACTCTTTTTGTAGAATCTGCAAGTCTTCATTTGGAGCGTTTTGAGGCCTATGGTGGAAAAGGAAATATCTTCATATAAAACCTAGACAGAAGCATTCTTTGAAACTTCTTTATGATGTGTGCCTTCACCTCACAGAGTTGAACCTTCCCTTTCATGGAGCAGATTGGAAAGAGTCTCTTTGCAGCATCTGCAAGTGGATGTTTGGAGCCCTTTCAGGCCTTCGTTGGAAACGGGAATATCTTCCCATAAAAATTAAACAGAAGTGTTCTGTGAAACTGCTTTGTGTAGTATGAATCCAACTCACTGAGTTCAACACTTCTTTTCAAAGAGCAGTTTTGAAACACTCTCTTTGTAGAATCTGCAACTGTTCATTTGGAGCGCTTTGAGGCCTATGGTGGAAAAGGAAATATCTTCACTTGTAAACCAGGCAGAAGCATTCTCAGAAACCTCTTTATGATGTGTGCATTCAAGTCGGAGAGAGAAGCCTTCCTTTTGATAGAGCAGTTTTGAAACTCTGTTTTTGCAGCATCTGCAAGTGGATATTTGAAGCCCCTTCAGGCCTTCGTTGGAAACGGGAATATCTTCCCATAAAAACAAAACAGAAGCGTTCTGTGAAACTGCTTTGTGTAGTATGAATCCAACTCACAGAGTTGAACACTTCTTTTGAAAGAGCAGGTTTGAAACACTCTTTTTGTAGAATCTGCAAGTGTTCATTTGGAGCGCTTTGAGGCCTATGGTGGAAAACCAAATATCTTCACTTGTAAACCAGGCAGAAGCATTCTCAGAAACCTCTTTATGATGTGTGCATTCAACTCGGAGAGAGAAGCCTTCCTTTTGATAGAGCAGTTTTGAAACTCTGTTTTTGCAGCATCTGCAAGTGGATATTTGGAGCCCCTTCAGGCCTTCGTTGGAAACGGGAATATCTTCCCATAAAAACTAAACAGAAGCGTTCTGTGAAACTGCTTTGTGTAGTATGAATCCAACTCACAGAGTTGAACACTTCTTTTCAAAGAGCAGTTTTGAAACACTCTTTTTGTAGAATCTGCAAGTGTTCATTTGGAGCGTTTTGAGGCCTATGGTGGAAAAGGAAATATCTTCACATAAAACCTAGACAGAAGCATTCTTTGAAACTTCTTTATGATGTGTGCCTTCACCTCACAGAGTTGAACCTTCCTTTTCATGGAGCAGTTTGGAAAGAGTCTCTTTGAAGCATCTGCAATTGGATATTTGGAGCCCTTTCAGGCCTTCGTTGGAAACGGGAATATCTTCCCATAAAAACTAAACAGAAGCGTTCTGTGAAACTGCTTTGTGTAGTATGAATCCAACTCACAGAGTTGAACACTTCTTTTGAAAGAGCAGTTTTGAAACACTCTTTTTGTAGAATCTGCAAGTGTTCATTTGGAGCGCTTTGAGGCCTATGGTGGAAAACCAAATATCTTCACTTGTAAACCAGGCAGAAGCATTCTCAGAAACCTCTTTATGATGTGTGCATTCAACTCGGAGAGAGAAGCCTTCCTTTTGATAGAGCAGTTTTGAAACTCTGTTTTTGCAGCATCTGCAAGTGGATATTTGGAGCCCCTTCAGGCCTTCGTTGGAAACGGGAATATCTTCCCATAAAAACTAAACAGAAGCGTTCTGTGAAACTGCTTTGTGTAGTATGAATCCAACTCACAGAGTTGAACACTTCTTTTGAAAGAGCAGTTTTGAAACACTCTCTTTGTAGAATCTGCAAGTGTTCATTTGGAGCGCTTTGAGGCCTATGGTGGAAAAGGAAATATCTTCACATAAAACCTAGACAGAAGCATTCTTTGAAACTTTTTTATGATGTGTGCCTTCAACTCACAGTGTTGAACCTTCCTTTTCATGGAGCAGTTTGGAAAGAGTCTTTTTGCAGCATCTGCAAGTGGATATTTGGAGCCATTTCAGCCCTTCGTTGGAAACGGGAATATCTTCCCATAAAAACTAAACAGACGCGTTCTGTGAAACTGCTTTGTGTAGTATGAATCCAACTCACAGAGTTGAACACTTCTTTTGAAAGAGCAGTTTTGAAACACTCTTTTTGTAGAATCTGCAAGTGTTCATTTGGAGTGCTTTGAGGCCTATGGTGGAAAAGGAAATATCTTCACATAAAACCTAGACAGAAGCATTCTATGAAACTTCTTTATGATGTGTGCATTCAACTCACAGAGTTGAACCTTCCTTTTCATGGAGAGGTTTGGAAAGAGTCTTTTTGCAGCATCTGCAAGTGGATATTTGGAGCTCTTTCAGGCCTTCGTTAGAAACGGGAATATCTTCCCATAAAAATTAAACAGAAGCATTCTCACAAACTGCTTTGTGATGTGTGTGTTTAACTCACATAGTTGAACCTTTCCTTTGCTAGAGCAGTTATGAAACACTCTTTTTGTAGAATCTGCAAGTGTTCATTTGGAGCGCTTTGAGGCCTATGGTGGAAAAGGAAATATCTTCACTTGTAAACCAGGCAGAAGCATTCTCAGAGACCTCTTTATGATGTGTGCATTCAACTCGGAGAGAGAAGCCTTCCTTTTGATAGAGCAGTTTTGAAACTCTGTTTTTGCAGCATCTGCAAGTGGATATTTGGAGCCCCTTCAGGCCTTCGTTGGAAACGGGAATATCTTCCCATAAAAATTAAACAGAAGCGTTCTGTGAAACTGCTTTGTGTAGTATGAATCCAACTCACAGAGTTCAACACTTCTTTTCAAAGAGCAGTTTTGAAACACTCTCTTTGTAGAATCTGCAAGTGTTCAATTGGAACGCTTTGAGGCCTATGGTGGAAAAGGAAATATCTTCACTTGTAAACCAGGCAGAAGCATTCTCAGAAACCTCTTTAGGATGTGTGCATTCAACTCGGAGAGAGAATCCTTCCTTTTGATAGAGCAGTTTTGAAACTCTGTTTTTGCAGCATCTGCAAGTGGATATTTGGAGCCCCTTCAGGCCTTCGTTGGAAACGGGAATATCTTCCCATAAAAACTAAACAGAAGCGTTCTGTGAAACTGCTTTGTGTAGTATGAATCCAACTCACAGAGTTGAACACTTCTTTTCAAAGAGCAGTTTTGAAACACTCTTTTTGTAGAATCTGCAAGTTTTCATTTGGAGCGTTTTGAGGCCTATGGTGGAAAAGGAAATATCTTCACTTGTAAACCAGGCAGAAGCATTCTCAGAAACCTCTTTATGATGTGGGCATTCAACTCGGAGAGAGAAGCCTTCCTTTTGATAGAGCAGTTTTGAAACTCTGTTTTTGCAGCATCTGCAAGTGGATATTTGGAGCCCCTTCAGGCCTTCGTTGGAAACGGGAATATCTTCCCATAAAAACTAAACAGAAGCGTTCTGTGAAACTGCTTTGTGTAGTATGAATCCAACTCACAGAGTTGAACACTTCTTTTCAAAGAGCAGTTTTGAAACACTCTTTTTGTAGAATCTGCAAGTGTTCATTTGGAGCGCTTTGAGGCCTATGATGGAAAAGGAAATATCTTCACATAAAACCTAGACAGAAGCATTCTTTGAGACTTTTTTATGATGTGTGCCTTCAACTCACAGAGTTGAACCTTCCTTTTCATGGAGCAGTTTGGAAAGAGTCTTTTTGCAGCATCTGCAAGTGGATATTTGGAGCCATTTCAGGCCTTCGTTGGAAACGGGAATATCTTCCCATAAAAACTAAACAGAAGCGTTCTGTGAAACTGCTTTGTGTAGTATGAATCCAACTCACAGAGTTGAACACTTCTTTTGAAAGAGCAGTTTTGAAACACTCTTTTTGTAGAATCTGCAAGTGTTCATTTGGAGCGCTTTGAGGCCTATGGTGGAAAAGGAAACATCTTCACTTGTAAACCAGGCAGAAGCATTCTCAGAAACCTCTTTATGATGTGTGCATTCAACTCGGAGAGAGAAGCCTTCCTTTTGATAGAGCAGTTTTGAAACTCTGTTTTTGCAGCATCTGCAAGTGGATATTTGGAGCCCCTTCAGGCCTTCGTTGGAAACGGGAATATCTTCCCATAAAAACTAAACAGAAGCGTTCTGTGAAACTGCTTTGTGTAGTATGAATCCAACTCACAGAGTTGAACACTTCTTTTCAAAGAGCAGTTTTGAAACACTCTTTTTGTAGAATCTTCAATTTTTCATTTGGAGTGCTTTGAGTCCTATGGTGGAAAAGGAAATATCTTCACATAAAACCTAGACAGAAGCATTCTTTGAAACTTCTTTATGATGTGTGCATTCAACTCACAGAGTTGAACCTTCCTTTTCATGGAGAGGTTTGGAAAGAGTCTTTTTGCAGCATCTGCAAGTGGATATTTGGAGCTCTTTCAGGCCTTCGTTAGAAACGGGAATATCTTCCCATAAAAACCGGACAGAAGCATTCTCACAAACTGCTCTGTGATGTGTGTGTTTAACTCACATAGTTGAACCTTTCCTTTGTTAGAGCAGTTATGAAACACTGTTTTTGTAGAATCTGCAAGTGTTCATTTGGAGCGCTTTGTGGCCTATGGTGGAAAAGGAAATATCTTCACTTGTAAACCAGGCAGAAGCATTCTCAGAAACCTCTTTATGATGTGTGCATTCAACTCGGAGAGAGAAGCCTTCCTTTAGATAGAGCAGTTTTGAAACTCTGTTTTTGCAGCATCTGCAAGTGGATATTTGGAGCCCCTTCAGGCCTTCGTTGGAAACGGGAATATCTTCCCATAAAAACTAAACAGAAGCGTTCTGTGAAACTGCTTTGTGTAGTATGAATCCAACTCACAGAGTTGAACACTTCTTTTCAAAGAGCAGTTTTGTAACACTCTTTTTGTAGAATCTGCAAGTGTTCATTTGGAGCGTTTTGAGGCCTATGGTGGAAAAGGAAATATCTTCACATAAAACCTAGACAGAAGCATTCTTTGAAACTTCTTTATGATATGTGCCTTCACCTCACAGAGTTGAACCTTCCTTTTCATGGAGCAGTTTGGAAAGAGTCTCTTTGCAGCATCTGCAAGTGGATATTTGGAGCCCTTTCAGGCCTTCGTTGGAAACGGGAATATCTTCCCATAAAAATTAAACAGAAGCGTTCTGTGAAACTGCTTTGTGTAGTATGAATCCAACTCACAGAGTTGAACACTTCTTTTGAAAGAGCAGTTTTGAAACACTCTTTTTGTAGAATCTGCAATTGTTCATTTGGAGCGCTTTGAGGCCTATGGTGGAAAAGGAAACATCTTCACTTGTAAACCAGGCAGAAGCATTCTCAGAAACCTCTTTATGATGTGTCCATTCAACTCGGAGAGAGAAGCCTTCCTTTTGATAGAGCAGTTTTGAAACTCTGTTTTTGCAGCATCTGCAAGTGGATATTTGGAGCCCCTTCAGGCCTTTGTTGGAAACGGGAATATCTTCCCATAAAAACTAAACAGAAGCGTTCTGTGAAACTGCTTTGTGTAGTATGAATCCAACTCACAGAGTTGAACAC
The DNA here is from genome assembly GCF_028885625.2 of Pongo pygmaeus. Classification (NCBI taxonomy): domain Eukaryota; kingdom Metazoa; phylum Chordata; class Mammalia; order Primates; family Hominidae; genus Pongo; species Pongo pygmaeus. The sequence continues at coordinate 31,332,117 of NC_072393.2, forward strand.
TTCTTTTCAAAGAGCAGTTTTGAAACACTCTTTTTGTAGAATCTGCAAGTGTTCATTTGGAGCGTTTTGAGGCCTATGGTGGAAAAGGAAATATCTTCACATAAAACCTAGACAGAAGCATTCTTTGAAACTTCTTTATGATGTATGCCTTCACCTCACAGAGTTGAACCGTCCTTTTCATGGAGCAGTTTGGAAAGAGTCTCTTTGCAGCATCTGCAAGTGGATATTTGGAGCCCTTTCAGGCCTTCGTTGGAAACGGGAATATCTTCCCATGAAAACTAAACAGAAGCGTTCTGTGAAACTGCTTTGTGTAGTATGAATCCAACTCACAGAGTTGAACACTTCTTTTGAAAGAGCAGTTTTGAAACACTCTTTTTGTAGAATCTGCAAGTGTTCATTTGGAGCGCTTTGAGGCCTATGGTGGAAAAGGAAATATCTTCACTTGTAAACCAGGCAGAAGCATTCTCAGAAACCTCTTTATGATGTGTGCATTCAACTCGGAGAGAGAAGCCTTCCTTTTGATAGAGCAGTTTTGAAACTCTGTTTTTGCAGCATCTGCAAGTGGATATTTGGAGCCCCTTCAGGCCTTCGTTGGAAACGGGAATATCTTCCCATAAAAACTAAACAGAAGCGTTCTGTGAAACTGCTTTGTGTAGTATGAATCCAACTCACAGAGTTGAACACTTCTTTTCAAAGAGCAGTTTTGAAACACTCTTTTTGTAGAATCTGCAAGTGTTCATTTGGAGCGTTTTGAGGCCTATGGTGGAACAGGAAATATCTTCACATAAAACCTAGACAGAAGCATTCTTTGAAACTTCTTTATGATATGTGCCTTCACCTCACAGAGTTGAACCTTCCTTTTCATGGAGCAGTTTGGAAAGAGTCTCTTTGCAGCATCTGCAAGTGGATATTTGGAGCCCTTTCAGGCTTTCGTTGGAAACGGGAATATCTTCCCATAAAAACTAAACAGAAGCGTTCTGTGAAACTGCTTTGTGTAGTATGAATCCAACTCACAGAGTTGAACACTTCTTTTGAAAGAGCAGTTTTGAAACACTCTTTTTGTAGAATCTGCAAGTGTTCATTTGGAGCGCTTTGAGGCCTATGGTGGAAAAGGAAATATCTGCACTTGTAAACCAGGCAGAAGCATTCTCAGAAACCTCTTTATGATGTGTGCATTCAACTCGGAGAGAGAAGCCTTCCTTTTGATAGAGCAGTTTTGAAACTCTGTTTTTGCAGCATCTGCAAGTGGATATTTGGAGCCCCTGCAGGCCTTCGTTGGAAACGGGAATATCTTCCCATAAAAACTAAACAGAAGCGTTCTGTGAAACTGCTTTGTGTAGTATGAATCCAACTCACAGAGTTGAACACTTCTTTTCAAAGAGCAGTTTTGAAACACTCTTTTTGTAGAATCTGCAGGTGTTCATTTGGAGCGTTTTGAGGCCTATGTTGGAAAAGGAAATATCTTCACATAAAACCTAGACAGAAGCATTCTTTGAAACTTCTTTATGATGTGTGCCTTCACCTCACAGAGTTGAACCTTCCTTTTCATGGAGCAGTTTGGAAAGAGTCTCTTTGCAGCATCTGCAAGTGGATATTTGGAGCCCTTTCAGGCCTTCGTTGGAAACGGGAATATCTTCCCATAAAAACTAAACAGAAGCGTTCTGTGAAACTGCTTTGTGTAGTATGAATCCAACTCACAGAGTTGAACACTTCTTTTGAAAGAGTAGTTTGGAAACACTCTTTTTGTAGAATCTGCAAGTGTTCATTTGGAGTGCTTTGAGGCCTATGGTTGAAAAGGAAATATCTTCACATAAAACCTAGACAGAAGCATTCTTTGAAACTTCTTTATGATGTGTGCATTCAACTCACAGAGTTGAACCTTCCTTTTCATGGAGAGGTTTGGAAAGAGTCTTTTTGCAGCATCTGCAATGGATATTTGGAGCTCTTTCAGGCCTTCGTTAGAAACGGGAATATCTTCCCATAAAAACTGGACAGAAGCATTCTCACAAACTGCTTTGTGATGTGTGTGTTTAACTCACATAGTTGATCCTTTCCTTTGCTAGAGCAGTTATGAAACACTCTTTTTGTAGAATCTGCAAGTGTTCATTTGGAGCGCTTTGAGGCCTATGGTGGAAAAGGAAATATCTTCACTTGTAAACCAGGCAGAAGAATTCTCAGAAACCTCTTTATGATGTGTGCATTCAACTCGGAGAGAGAAGCCTTCCTTTTGATAGAGCAGTTTTGAAACTCTGTTTTTGCAGCATCTGCAAGTGGATATTTGGAGCCCCTTCAGGCCTTCGTTGGAAACGGGAATATCTTCCCATGAAAACTAAACAGAAGCGTTCTGTGAAACTGCTTTGTGTAGTATGAATCCAACTCACAGAGTTGAACACTTCTTTTCAAAGAGCAGTTTTGAAACACTCTCTTTGTAGAATCTGCAAGTGTTCATTTGGAGCGTTTTGAGGCCTATGGTGGAAAAGGAAATATCTTCACATAAAACCTAGACAGAAGCATTCTTTGAAACTTCTTTATGATATGTGCCTTCACCTCACAGAGTTGAACCTTCCTTTTCATGGAGCAGTTTGGAAAGAGTCTCTTTGCAGCATCTGCAAGTGGATATTTGGAGCCCTTTCAGGCCTTCGTTGGAAACGGGAATATCTTCCCATAAAAACTAAACAGAAGCGTTCTGTGAAACTGCTTTGTGTAGTATGAATCCAACTCACAGAGTTCAACACTTCTTTTCAAAGAGCAGTTTTGAAACACTCTCTTTGTAGAATCTGCAAGTGTTCAATTGGAACGCTTTGAGGCCTATGGTGGAAAAGGAAATATCTTCACTTGTAAACCAGGCAGAAGCATTCTCAGAAACCTCTTTAGGATGTGTGCATTCAACTCGGAGAGAGAATCCTTCCTTTTGATAGAGCAGTTTTGAAACTCTGTTTTTGCAGCATCTGCAAGTGGATATTTGGAGCCCCTTCAGGCCTTCGTTGGAAACGGGAATATCTTCCCATAAAAACTAAACAGAAGCGTTCTGTGAAACTGCTTTGTGTAGTATGAATCCAACTCACAGAGTTGAACACTTCTTTTCAAAGAGCAGTTTTGAAACACTCTTTTTGTAGAATCTGCAAGTTTTCATTTGGAGCGTTTTGAGGCCTATGGTGGAAAAGGAAATATCTTCACATAAAACCTAGACAGAAGCATTCTTTGAAACTTCTTTGTGATGTGTGCCTTCACCTCACAGAGTTGAACCTTCCTTTTCATGGAGCAGTTTGGAAAGAGTCTCTTTGCAGCATCTGCAAGTGGATATTTGGAGCCCTTTCAGGCCTTCGTTGGAAACGGGAATATCTTCCCATAAAAACTAAACAGAAGCGTTCTGTGAAACTGCTTTGTGTAGTATGAATCCAACTCACAGAGTTCAACACTTCTTTTCAAAGAGCAGTTTTGAAACACTCTTTTTGTAGAATCTGCAAGTGTTCATTTGGAGCGCTTTGAGGCCTATGGTGGAAAAGGAAATATCTTCACTTGTAAACCAGGCAGAAGCATTCTCAGAAACCTCTTTATGATGTGTGCATTCAACTCGGAGAGAGAAGCCTTCCTTTTGATAGAGCAGTTTTGAAACTCTGTTTTTGCAGCATCTGCAAGTGGATATTTGGAGCCCCTTCAGGCCTTCGTTGGAAACGGGACTATCTTCCCATAAAAACTAAACAGAAGCGTTCTGTGAAACTGCTTTGTGTAGTATGAATCCAACTCACAGAGTTGAACACTTCTTTTCAAAGAGCAGTTTTGAAACACTCTTTTTGTAGAATCTGCAAGTGTTCATTTGGAGCGTTTTGAGGCCTATGGTGGAAAATGAAATATCTTCACATAAAACCTAGACAGAAGCATTCTTTGAAACTTCTTTATGATATGTGCCTTCACCTCACAGAGTTGAACCTTCCTTTTCATGGAGCAGTTTGGAAAGAGTCTCTTTGCAGCATCTGCAAGTGGATATTTGGAGCCGTTTCAGGCCTTCGTTGGAAACGGGAATATCTTCCCATAAAAACTAAACAGAAGCGTTCTGTGAAACTGCTTTGTGTAGTATGAATCCAACTCACAGAGTTGAACACTTCTTTTGAAAGAGCAGTTTTGAAACACTCTTTTTGTAGAATCTGCAAGTGTTCATTTGGAGCGCTTTGAGGCCTATGGTGGAAAAGGAAATATCTTCACTTGTAAACCAGGCAGAAGCATTCTCAGAAACCTCTTTATGATGTGTGCATTCAACTCGGAGAGAGAAGCCTTCCTTTTGATAGAGCAGTTTTGAAACTCTGTTTTTGCAGCATCTGCAAGTGGATATTTGGAGCCCCTTCAGGCCTTCGTTGGAAACGGGAATATCTTCCCATAAAAACTAAACAGAAGCGTTCTGTGAAACTGCTTTGTGTAGTATGAATCCAACTCACAGAGTTGAACACTTCTTTTCAAAGAGCAGTTTTGAAACACTCTTTTTGTAGAATCTGCAGGTGTTCATTTGGAGCGTTTTGAGGCCTATGGTGGAAAAGGAAATATCTTCACATAAAACCTAGACAGAAGCATTCTTTGAAACTTCTTTATGATGTGTGCCTTCACCTCACAGAGATGAACCTTCCTTTTCATGGAGCAGTTTGGAAAGAGTCTCTTTGCAGCATCTGCAAGTGGAAATTTGGAGCCCTTTCAGGCCTTCGTTGGAAACGGGAATATCTTCCCATAAAAATTAAACAGAAGCGTTCTGTGAAACTGCTTTGTGTAGTATGAATCCAACTCACAGAGTTCAACACTTCTTTTCAAAGAGCAGTTTTGAAACACTCTCTTTGTAGAATCTGTAAGTGTTCAATTGGATCGCTTTGAGGCCTATGGTGGAAAAGGAAATATCTTCACTTGTAAACCAGGCAGAAGCATTCTCAGAAACCTCTTTATGATGTGTGCATTCAACTCGGAGAGAGAAGCCTTCCTTTTGATAGAGCAGTTTTGAAACTCTGTTTTTGCAGCATCTGCAAGTGGATATTTGGAGCCCCTTCAGGCCTTCGTTGGAAACGGGAATATCTTCCCATAAAAACTAAACAGAAGCGTTCTGTGAAACTGCTTTGTGTAGTATGAATCCAACTCACAGAGTTGAACACTTCTTTCCAAAGAGCAGTTTTGAAACACTCTTTTTGTAGAATCTGCAAGTGTTCATTTGGAGTGCTTTGAGGCCTATGGTGGAAAAGGAAATATCTTCACATAAAACCTAGACAGAAGCATTCTTTGAAACTTCTTTATGATGTGTGCCTTCACCTCACAGAGTTGAACCTCCCTTTTCATGGAGCAGTTTGGAAAGAGTCTCTTTGAAGCATCTGCAAGTGGATATTTGGAGCCCTTTCAGGCCTTCGTTGGAAACGGGCATATCTTCCCATAAAAACTAAACAGAAGCGTTCTGTGAAACTGCTTTGTGTAGTATGAATCCAACTCACAGAGTTGAACACTTCTTTTGAAAGAGCAGTTTTGAAACACTCTTTTTGTAGAATCTGCAAGTGTTCATTTGGAGCGCTTTGAGGCCTATGGTGGAAAAGCAAATATCTTCACTTGTAAACCAGGCAGAAGCATTCTCAGAAACCTCTTTATGATGTGTGCATTCAACTCGGAGAGAGAAGCCTTCCTTTTGATAGAGCAGTTTTGAAACTCTGTTTTTGCAGCATCTGCAAGTGGATATTTGGAGCCCCTTCAGGCCTTCGTTGGAAACGGGAATATCTTCCCATAAAAACTAAACAGAAGCTTTCTGGGAAACTGCTTTGTGTAGTATGAATCCAACTCACAGAGTTGAACACTTCTTTTGAAAGAGCAGTTTTGAAACACTCTCTTTGTAGAATCTGCAAGAGTTCATTTGGAGCGCTTTGAGGCCTATGGTGGAAAAGGAAATATCTTCACATAAAACCTAGACAGAAGCATTCTTTGAAACTTTTTTATGATGTGTGCCTTCAACTCACAGTGTTCAACCTTCCTTTTCATGGAGCAGTTTGGAAAGAGTCTTTTTGCAGCATCTGCAAGTGGATATTTGGAGCCATTTCAGGCCTTCGTTGGAAACGGGAATATCTTCCCATAAAAACTAAACAGACGCGTTCTGTGAAACTGCTTTGTGTAGTGTGAATCCAACTCACAGAGTTGTACACTTCTTTTGAAAGAGCAGTTTTGAAACACTCTTTTTGTAGAATCTGCAAGTGTTCATTTGGAGTGCTTTGAGGCCTATGGTGGAAAAGGAAATATCTTCACATAAAACCTAGACAGAAGCATTCTTTGAAACTTCTTTATGATGTGTGCATTCAACTCACAGAGTTGAACCTTCCTTTTCATGGAGAGGTTTGGAAAGAGTCTTTTTGCAGCATCTGCAAGTGGATATTTGGAGCTCTTTCAGGCCTTCGTTAGAAACGGGAATATCTTCCCATAAAAACTGGACAGAAGCATTCTCACAAACTGCTTTGTGATGTGTGTGTTTAACTCACATAGTTGAACATTTCCTTTGCTAGAGCAGTTATGAAACACTCTTTTTGTAGAATCTGCTAGTGTTCATTTGGAGCGCTTTGAGGCCTATGGTGGAAAAGGAAATATCTTCACTTGTAAACCAGGCAGAAGCATTCTCAGAAACCTCTTTAGGATGTGTGCATTCAACTCGGAGAGAGAAGCCTTCCTTTTGATAGAGCAGTTTTGAAACTCTGTTTTTGCAGCATCTGCAAGTGGATATTTGGAGCCCCTTCAGGCCTTCGTTGGAAACGGGAATATCTTCCCATAAAAACTAAACAGAAGCGTTCTGTGAAACTGCTTTGTGTAGTATGAATCCAACTCACAGAGTTGAACACTTCTTTTCAAAGAGCAGTTTTGAAACACTCTTTTTGTAGAATCTGCAAGTGTTCATTTGGAGCGTTTTGAGGCCTATGGTGGAAAAGGAAATATCTTCATATAAAACCTAGACAGAAGCATTCTTTGAAACTTCTTTATGATGTGTGCCTTCAACTCACAGAGATGAACCTTCCTTTTCATGGAGCAGTTTGGAAAGAGTCTCTTTGCAGCATCTGCAAGTGGACATTTTGAGCCTTTTCAGGCCTTCGTTGGAAACGGGAATATCTTCCCATAAAAATTAAACGGAAGCGTTCTGTGAAACTGCTTTGTGTAGTATGAATCCAACTCACAGAGTTCAACACTTCTTTTCAAAGAGCAGTTTTGAAACACTCTCTTTGTAGAATCTGCAAGTGTTCAATTGGAACGCTTTGAGGCCTATGGTGGAAAAGGAAATATCTTCACTTGTAAACCAGGCAGAAGCATTCTCAGAAACCTCTTTATGATGTGTGCATTCAACTCGGAGAGAGAAGCCTTCCTTTTGATAGAGCAGTTTTGAAACTCTGTTTTTGCAGCATCTGCAAGTGGATATTTGGAGCCCTTTCAGGCCTTCGTTGGAAACGGGAATATCTTCCCATAAAAACTAAACAGAAGCGTTCTGTGAAACTGCTTTGTGTAGTATGAATCCAACTCACAGAGTTGAACACTTCTTTTGAAAGAGCAGTTTTGAAACACTCTTTTTGTAGAATCTGCAAGTGTTCATTTGGAGCGCTTTGAGGCCTATGGTGGAAAAGGAAATATCTTCACTTGTAAACCAGGCAGAAGCATTCTCAGAAACCTCTTTATGATGTGTGCATTCAACTCGGAGAGAGAAGCCTTCCTTTTGATAGAGCAGTTTAGAAACTCTGTTTTTGCAGTATCTGCAAGTGGATATTTGGAGCCCCTTCAGGCCTTCGTTTGAAACGGGAATATCTTCCCATAAAAATTAACAGAAGCGTTCTGTGAAACTGCTTTGTGTAGTATGAATCCAACTCACAGAGTTGAACACTTCTTTTGAAAGAGCAGTTTTGAAACACTCTTTTTGTAGAATCTGCAAGTGTTCATTTGGAGCGCTTTGAGGCCTATTGTGGAAAAGGAAATATCTTCACATAAAACCTAGACAGAAGCATTCTTTGAAATTTTTTTATGATGTGTGCCTTCAACTCACAGAGTTGAACCTTCCTTTTCATGGAGCAGTTTGGAAAGAGTCTTTTTGCAACATCTGCAAGTGGATATTTGGAGCCATTTCAGGCCTTCGTTGGAAACGGGAATATCTTCCCATAAAAACTAAACAGAAGCGTTCTGTGAAACTGCTTTGTGTAGTATGAATCCAACTCACAGAGTTGAACACTTCTTTTGAAAGAGCAGTTTTGAAACACTCTTTTTGTAGAATCTGCAAGTTTTCATTTGGAGTGCTTTGAGGCCCATGGTGGAAAAGGAAATATCTTCACATAAAACCTAGACAGAAGCATTCTTTGAAACTTCTTTATGATGTGTGCATTCAACTCACGGAGTTGAACCTTCCTTTTCATGGAGAGGTTTGGAAAGAGTCTTTTGGCAGCATCTGCAAGTGGATATTTGGAGCTCTTTCAGGCCTTCGTTAGAAACGGGAATATCTTCCCATAAAAACTGGACAGAAGCATTCTCACAAACTGCTTTGTGATGTGTGTGTTTAACTCACATAGTTGAACCTTTCCTTTGCTAGAGCAGTTATGAAACACTCTTTTTGTAGAATCTGCAAGTGTTCATTTGGAGCGCTTTGAGGCCTATGGTGGAAAAGGAAATATCTTCACTTGTAAACCAGGCAGAAGCATTCTCAGAAACCTCTTTATGATGTGTGCATTCAACTCGGAGAGAGAAGCCTTCCTTTTGATAGAGCAGTTTTGAAACTCTGTTTTTGCAGCATCTGCACGTGGATATTTGGAGCCCCTTCAGGCCTTCGTTGGAAACGGGAATATCTTCCCATAAAAACTAAACAGAAGCGTTCTGTGAAACTGCTTTGTGTAGTATGAATCCAACTCACAGAGTTGAACACTTCTTTTCAAAGAGCAGTTTTGAAACACTCTTTTTGTAGAATCTGCAAGTGTTCATTCGGAGCGTTTTGAGGCCTATGGTGGAAAAGGAAATATCTTCACATAAAACCTAGACAGAAGCATTCTTTGAAACTTCTTTATGATGTGTGCCTTCACCTCACAGAGTTGAACCTTCCTTTTCATGGAGCAGTTTGGAAAGAGTCTCTTTGCAGCATCTGCAAGTGGATATTTGGAGCCCTTTCAGGCCTTCGTTGGAAACGGGAATATCTTCCCATAAAAACTAAACAGAAGCGTTCTGTGAAACTGCTTTGTGTAGTATGAATCCAACTCACAGAGTTGAACACTTCTTTTGAAAGAGCAGTTTTGAAACACTCTTTTTGTAGAATCTGCAAGTGTTCATTTGGAGCGCTTTGAGGCCTATGGTGGAAAAGGAAATATCTTCACTTGTAAACCAGGCAGAAGCATTCTCAGAATCCTCTTTATGATGTGTGCATTCAACTCGGAGAGAGAAGCCTTCCTTTTGATAGAGCAGTTTTGAAACTCTGTTTTTGCAGCATCTGCAATTGGATATTTGGAGCCCCTTCAGGCCTTCGTTGGAAACGGGAATACCTTCCCATAAAAACTAAACAGAAGCGTTCTGTGAAACTGCTTTGTGTAGTATGAATCCAACTCACAGAGTTGAACACTTCTTTTCAAAGAGCAGTTTTGAAACACTCTTTTTGTAGAATCTGCAAGTGTTCATTTGGAGCGTTTTGAGGCCTATGGTGGAAAAGGAAATATCTTCACATAAAACCTAGACAGAAGCATTCTTTGAAACTTCTTTATGATGTGTGCCTTCACCTCACAGAGTTGAACCTTCCTTTTCATGGAGAGGTTTGGAAAGAGTCTTTTTGCAGCATCTGCAAGTGGATATTTGGAGCTCTTTCAGGCCTTCGTTGGAAACGGGAATATCTTCCCATAAAAACTAAACAGAAGCGTTCTGTGAAACTGCTTTGTGATGTGTGTGTTTAACTCACAGAGTTGAACCTTTCCTTTCCTAGAGCAGTTTTGAAACACTCTTTTTGTAGAATCTGCAAGTGTTCATTTGGAGCGCTTTGAGGCCTATGGTGGAAAAGGAAATATCTTCACTTGTAAACCAGGCAGAAGCATTCTCAGAAACCTCTTTATGATGTGTGCATTCAACTCGGAGAGAGAAGCCTTCCTTTTGATAGAGCAGTTTTGAAACTCTGTTTTTGCAGCATCTGCAAGTGGATATTTGGAGCCCCTTCAGGCCTTCGTTGGAAGCGGGAATATCTTCCCATAAAAACTAAACAGAAGCGTTCTGTGAAACTGCTTTGTGTAGTATGAATCCAACTCACAGAGTTGAACACTTCTTTTCAAAGAGCAGTTTTGAAACACTCTCTTTGTAGAATCTGCAAGTGTTCATTTGGAGCGCTTTGAGGCCTATGGTGGAAAAGGAAATATCTTCACATAAAACCTAGACAGAAGCATTCTTTGAAACTTTTTTATGATGTGTGCCTTCAACTCACAGAGTTGAACCTTCCTTTTCATGGAGCAGTTTGGAAAGAGTCTTTTTGCAGCATCTGCAAGTGGATATTTGGAGCCCCTTCAGGCCTTCGTTGGAAACGGGAATATCTTCCCATAAAAACTAAACAGAAGCGTTCTGTGAAACTGCTTTGTGTAGTATGAATCCAACTCACAGAGTTGAACACTTCTTTTGAAAGAGCAGTTTTGAAACACTCTTTTTGTAGAATCTGCAAGTTTTCATTTGGAGTGCTTTGAGGCCCATGGTGGAAAAGGAAGTATCTTCACATAAAACCTAGACAGAAGCATTCTTTGAAACTTCTTTATGATGTGTGCATTCAACTCACAGAGTTGAACCTTCCTTTTCATGGAGAGGTTTGGAAAGAGTCTTTTGGCAGCATCTGCAAGTGGATATTTGGAGCTCTTTCAGGCCTTCGTTAGAAACGGGAATATCTTCCCATAAAAACTGGACAGAAGCATTCTCACAAACTGCTTTGTGATGTGTGTGTTTAACTCACATAGTTGAACCTTTCCTTTGCTAGAGCAGTTATGAAACACTCTTTTTGTAGAATCTGCAAGTGTTCATTTGGAGCGCTTTGAGGCCTATGGTGGAAAAGGAAATATCTTCACTTGTAAACCAGGCAGAAGCATTCTCAGAAACCTCTTTATGATGTGTGCATTCAACTCGGAGAGAGAAGCCTTCCTTTTGATAGAGCAGTTTTGAAACTCTGTTTTTGCAGCATCTGCAAGTGGATATTTGGAGCCCCTTCAGGCCTTTGTTGGAAACGGGAATATCTTCCCATAAAAACTAAACAGAAGCGTTCTGTGAAACTGCTTTGTGTAGTATGAATCCAACTCACAGAGTTGAACACTTCTTTTGAAAGAGCAGTTTTGAAACACTCTTTTTGTAGAATCTGCAAGTGTTCATTTGGAGCGCTTTGAGGCCTATGGTGGAAAAGGAAATATCTTCACTTGTAAACCAGGCAGAAGCATTCTCAGAAACCTCTTTATGATGTGTGCATTCAACTCGGAGAGAGAAGCCTTCCTTTTGATAGAGCAGTTTAGAAACTCTGTTATTGCAGTATCTGCAAGTGGATATTTGGAGCCCCTTCAGGCCTTCGTTTGAAACGGGAATATCTTCCCATAAAAACTAAACAGAAGCGTTCTGTGAAACTGCTTTGTGTAGTATGAATCCAACTCACAGAGTTGAACACTTCTTTTGAAAGAGCAGTTTTGAAACACTCTTTTTGTAGAATCTGCAAGTGTTCATTTGGAGCGGTTTGAGGCCTACTGTGGAAAAGGAAATATCTTCACATAAAACCTAGACAGAAGCATTCTTTGAAACTTTTTTATGATGTGTGCTTTCAACTCACAGAGTTGAACCTTCCTTTTCATGGAGCAGTTTGGAAAGAGTCTTTTTGCAACATCTGCAAGTGGATATTTGGAGCCATTTCAGGCCTTCGTTGGAAACGGGAATATCTTCCCATAAAAACTAAACAGAAGCGTTCTGTGAAACTGCTTTGTGTAGTATGAATCCAACTCACAGAGTTGAACACTTCTTTTGAAAGAGCAGTTTTGAAACACTCTTTTTGTAGAATCTGCAAGTTTTCATTTGGAGTGCTTTGAGGCCCATGGTGGAAAAGGAAATATCTTCACATAAAACCTAGACAGAAGCATTCTTTGAAACTTCTTTATGATGTGTGCATTCAACTCACGGAGTTGAACCTTCCTTTTCATGGAGAGGTTTGGAAAGAGTCTTTTGGCAGCATCTGCAAGTGGATATTTGGAGCTCTTTCAGGCCTTCGTTAGAAACGGGAATATCTTCCCATAAAAACTGGACAGAAGCATTCTCACAAACTGCTTTGTGATGTGTGTGTTTAACTCACATAGTTGAACCTTTCCTTTGCTAGAGCAGTTATGAAACACTCTTTTTGTAGAATCTGCAAGTGTTCATTTGGAGCGCTTTGAGGCCTATGGTGGAAAAGGAAATATCTTCACTTGTAAACCAGGCAGAAGCATTCTCAGAAACCTCTTTATGATGTGTGCATTCAACTCGGAGAGAGAAGCCTTCCTTTTGATAGAGCAGTTTTGAAACTCTGTTTTTGCAGCATCTGCACGTGGATATTTGGAGCCCCTTCAGGCCTTCGTTGGAAACGGGAATATCTTCCCATAAAAACTAAACAGAAGCGTTCTGTGAAACTGCTTTGTGTAGTATGAATCCAACTCACAGAGTTGAACACTTCTTTTCAAAGAGCAGTTTTGAAACACTCTTTTTGTAGAATCTGCAAGTGTTCATTCGGAGCGTTTTGAGGCCTATGGTGGAAAAGGAAATATCTTCACATAAAACCTAGACAGAAGCATTCTTTGAAACTTCTTTATGATGTGTGCCTTCACCTCACAGAGTTGAACCTTCCTTTTCATGGAGCAGTTTGGAAAGAGTCTCTTTGCAGCATCTGCAAGTGGATATTTGGAGCCCTTTCAGGCCTTCGTTGGAAACGGGAATATCTTCCCATAAAAACTAAACAGAAGCGTTCTGTGAAACTGCTTTGTGTAGTATGAATCCAACTCACAGAGTTGAACACTTCTTTTGAAAGAGCAGTTTTGAAACACTCTTTTTGTAGAATCTGCAAGTGTTCATTTGGAGCGCTTTGAGGCCTATGGTGGAAAAGGAAATATCTTCACTTGTAAACCAGGCAGAAGCATTCTCAGAAACCTCTTTATGATGTGTGCATTCAACTCGGAGAGAGAAGCCTTCCTTTTGATAGAGCAGTTTTGAAACTCTGTTTTTGCAGCATCTGCAAGTGGATATTTGGAGCCCCTTCAGGCCTTCGTTGGAAACGGGAATATCTTCCCATAAAAACTAAACAGAAGCGTTCTGTGAAACTGCTTTGTGTAGTATGAATCCAACTCACAGAGTTGAACACTTCTTTTCAAAGAGCAGTTTTGAAACACTCTTTTTGTAGAATCTGCAAGTGTTCATTTGGAGCGTTTTGAGGCCTATGGTGGAAAAGGAAATATCTTCACATAAAACCTAGACAGAAGCATTCTTTGAAACTTCTTTATGATGTGTGCCTTCACCTCACAGAGTTGAACCTTCCTTTTCATGGAGAGGTTTGGAAAGAGTCTTTTTGCAGCATCTGCAAGTGGATATTTGGAGCTCTTTCAGGCCTTCGTTGGAAACGGGAATATCTTCCCATAAAAACTAAACAGAAGCGTTATGTGAAACTGCTTTGTGATGTGTGTGTTTAACTCACAGAGTTGAACCTTTCCTTTCCTAGAGCAGTTTTGAAACACTCTTTTTGTAGAATCTGCAAGTGTTCATTTGGAGCGCTTTGAGGCCTATGGTGGAAAAGGAAATATCTTCACTTGTAAACCAGGCAGAAGCATTCTCAGAAACCTCTTTATGATGTGTGCATTCAACTCGGAGAGAGAAGCCTTCCTTTTGATAGAGCAGTTTTGAAACTCTGTTTTTGCAGCATCTGCAAGTGGATATTTGGAGCCCTTTCAGGCCTTCGTTGGAAACGGGAATATCTTCCCATAAAAACTAAACAGAAGCGTTCTGTGAAACTGCTTTGTGTAGTATGAATCCAACTCACAGAGTTGAACACTTCTTTTGAAAGAGCAGTTTTGAAACACTCTTTTTGTAGAATCTGCAAGTGTTCATTTGGAGCGCTTTGAGGCCTATGGTGGAAAAGGAAATATCTTCACTTGTAAACCAGGCAGAAGCATTCTCAGAAACCTCTTTATGATGTGTGCATTCAACTCGGAGAGAGAAGCCTTCCTTTTGATAGAGCAGTTTAGAAACTCTGTTTTTGCAGTATCTGCAAGTGGATATTTGGAGCCCCTTCAGGCCTTCGTTTGAAACGGGAATATCTTCCCATAAAAATTAACAGAAGCGTTCTGTGAAACTGCTTTGTGTAGTATGAATCCAACTCACAGAGTTGAACACTTCTTTTGAAAGAGCAGTTTTGAAACACTCTTTTTGTAGAATCTGCAAGTGTTCATTTGGAGCGCTTTGAGGCCTATTGTGGAAAAGGAAATATCTTCACATAAAACCTAGACAGAAGCATTCTTTGAAATTTTTTTATGATGTGTGCCTTCAACTCACAGAGTTGAACCTTCCTTTTCATGGAGCAGTTTGGAAAGAGTCTTTTTGCAACATCTGCAAGTGGATATTTGGAGCCATTTCAGGCCTTCGTTGGAAACGGGAATATCTTCCCATAAAAACTAAACAGAAGCGTTCTGTGAAACTGCTTTGTGTAGTATGAATCCAACTCACAGAGTTGAACACTTCTTTTGAAAGAGCAGTTTTGAAACACTCTTTTTGTAGAATCTGCAAGTTTTCATTTGGAGTGCTTTGAGGCCCATGGTGGAAAAGGAAATATCTTCACATAAAACCTAGACAGAAGCATTCTTTGAAACTTCTTTATGATGTGTGCATTCAACTCACGGAGTTGAACCTTCCTTTTCATGGAGAGGTTTGGAAAGAGTCTTTTGGCAGCATCTGCAAGTGGATATTTGGAGCTCTTTCAGGCCTTCGTTAGAAACGGGAATATCTTCCCATAAAAACTGGACAGAAGCATTCTCACAAACTGCTTTGTGATGTGTGTGTTTAACTCACATAGTTGAACCTTTCCTTTGCTAGAGCAGTTATGAAACACTCTTTTTGTAGAATCTGCAAGTGTTCATTTGGAGCGCTTTGAGGCCTATGGTGGAAAAGGAAATATCTTCACTTGTAAACCAGGCAGAAGCATTCTCAGAAACCTCTTTATGATGTGTGCATTCAACTCGGAGAGAGAAGCCTTCCTTTTGATAGAGCAGTTTTGAAACTCTGTTTTTGCAGCATCTGCACGTGGATATTTGGAGCCCCTTCAGGCCTTCGTTGGAAACGGGAATATCTTCCCATAAAAACTAAACAGAAGCGTTCTGTGAAACTGCTTTGTGTAGTATGAATCCAACTCACAGAGTTGAACACTTCTTTTCAAAGAGCAGTTTTGAAACACTCTTTTTGTAGAATCTGCAAGTGTTCATTCGGAGCGTTTTGAGGCCTATGGTGGAAAAGGAAATATCTTCACATAAAACCTAGACAGAAGCATTCTTTGAAACTTCTTTATGATGTGTGCCTTCACCTCACAGAGTTGAACCTTCCTTTTCATGGAGCAGTTTGGAAAGAGTCTCTTTGCAGCATCTGCAAGTGGATATTTGGAGCCCTTTCAGGCCTTCGTTGGAAACGGGAATATCTTCCCATAAAAACTAAACAGAAGCGTTCTGTGAAACTGCTTTGTGTAGTATGAATCCAACTCACAGAGTTGAACACTTCTTTTGAAAGAGCAGTTTTGAAACACTCTTTTTGTAGAATCTGCAAGTGTTCATTTGGAGCGCTTTGAGGCCTATGGTGGAAAAGGAAATATCTTCACTTGTAAACCAGGCAGAAGCATTCTCAGAAACCTCTTTATGATGTGTGCATTCAACTCGGAGAGAGAAGCCTTCCTTTTGATAGAGCAGTTTTGAAACTCTGTTTTTGCAGCATCTGCAAGTGGATATTTGGAGCCCCTTCAGGCCTTCGTTGGAAACGGGAATACCTTCCCATAAAAACTAAACAGAAGCGTTCTGTGAAACTGCTTTGTGTAGTATGAATCCAACTCACAGAGTTGAACACTTCTTTTCAAAGAGCAGTTTTGAAACACTCTTTTTGTAGAATCTGCAAGTGTTCATTTGGAGCGTTTTGAGGCCTATGGTGGAAAAGGAAATATCTTCACATAAAACCTAGACAGAAGCATTCTTTGAAACTTCTTTATGATGTGTGCCTTCACCTCACAGAGTTGAACCTTCCTTTTCATGGAGAGGTTTGGAAAGAGGCTTTTTGCAGCATCTGCAAGTGGATATTTGGAGCTCTTTCAGGCCTTCGTTGGAAACGGGAATATCTTCCCATAAAAACTAAACAGAAGCGTTATGTGAAACTGCTTTGTGATGTGTGTGTTTAACTCACAGAGTTGAACCTTTCCTTTCCTAGAGCAGTTTTGAAACACTCTTTTTGTAGAATCTGCAAGTGTTCATTTGGAGCGCTTTGAGGCCTATGGTGGAAAAGGAAATATCTTCACTTGTAAACCAGGCAGAAGCATTCTCAGAAACCTCTTTATGATGTGTGCATTCAACTCGGAGAGAGAAGCCTTCCTTTTGATAGAGCAGTTTTGAAACTCTGTTTTTGCAGCATCTGCACGTGGATATTAGGAGCCCCTTCAGGCCTTCGTTGGAAACGGGAATATCTTCCCATAAAAACTAAACAGAAGCGTTCTGTGAAACTGCTTTGTGTAGTATGAATCCAACTCACCGAGTTGAACACTTCTTTTCAAAGAGCAGTTTTGAAACACTCTTTTTGTAGAATCTGCAAGTGTTCATTCGGAGCGTTTTGAGGCCTATGGTGGAAAAGGAAATATCTTCACATAAAACCTAGACAGAAGCATTCTTTGAAACTTCTTTATGATGTGTGCCTTCACCTCACAGAGTTGAACCTTCCTTTTCATGGAGCAGTTTGGAAAGAGTCTCTTTGCAGCATCTGCAAGTGGATATTTGGAGCCCTTTCAGGCCTTCGTTGGAAACGGGAATATCTTCCCATAAAAACTAAACAGAAGCGTTCTGTGAAACTGCTTTGTGTAGTATGAATCCAACTCACAGAGTTGAACACTTCTTTTGAAAGAGCAGTTTTGAAACACTCTTTTTGTAGAATCTGCAAGTGTTCATTTGGAGCGCTTTGAGGCCTATGGTGGAAAAGGAAATATCTTCACTTGTAAACCAGGCAGAAGCATTCTCAGAAACCTCTTTATGATGTGTGCATTCAACTCGGAGAGAGAAGCCTTCCTTTTGATAGAGCAGTTTTGAAACTCTGTTTTTGCAGCATCTGCAATTGGATATTTGGAGCCCCTTCAGGCCTTCGTTGGAAACGGGAATACCTTCCCATAAAAACTAAACAGAAGCGTTCTGTGAAACTGCTTTGTGTAGTATGAATCCAACTCACAGAGTTGAACACTTCTTTTCAAAGAGCAGTTTTGAAACACTCTTTTTGTAGAATCTGCAAGTGTTCATTTGGAGCGTTTTGAGGCCTATGGTGGAAAAGGAAATATCTTCACATAAAACCTAGACAGAAGCATTCTTTGAAACTTCTTTATGATGTGTGCCTTCACCTCACAGAGTTGAACCTTCCTTTTCATGGAGAGGTTTGGAAAGAGTCTTTTTGCAGCATCTGCAAGTGGATATTTGGAGCTCTTTCAGTCCTTCGTTGGAAACGGGAATATCTTCCCATAAAAACTAAACAGAAGCGTTCTGTGAAACTGCTTTGTGATGTGTGTGTTTAACTCACAGAGTTGAACCTTTCCTTTCCTAGAGCAGTTTTGAAACACTCTTTTTGTAGAATCTGCAAGTGTTCATTTGGAGCGCTTTGAGGCCTATGGTGGAAAAGGAAATATCTTCACTTGTAAACCAGGCAGAAGCATTCTCAGAAACCTCTTTATGATGTGTGCATTCAACTCGGAGAGAGAAGCCTTCCTTTTGATAGAGCAGTTTTGAAACTCTGTTTTTCCAGCATCTGCAAGTGGATATTTGGAGCCCCTTCAGGCCTTCGTTGGAAGCGGGAATATCTTCCCATAAAAACTAAACAGAAGCGTTCTGTGAAACTGCTTTGTGTAGTATGAATCCAACTCACAGAGTTGAACACTTCTTTTCAAAGAGCAGTTTTGAAACACTCTCTTTGTAGAATCTGCAAGTGTTCATTTGGAGCGCTTTGAGGCCTATGGTGGAAAAGGAAATATCTTCACATAAAACCTAGACAGAAGCATTCTTTGAAACTTTTTTATGATGTGTGCCTTCAACTCACAGAGTTGAACCTTCCTTTTCATGGAGCAGTTTGGAAAGAGTCTTTTTGCAGCATCTGCAAGTGGATATTTGGAGCCCCTTCAGGCCTTCGTTGGAAACGGGAATATCTTCCCATAAAAACTAAACAGAAGCGTTCTGTGAAACTGCTTTGTGTAGTATGAATCCAACTCACAGAGTTGAACACTTCTTTTGAAAGAGCAGTTTTGAAACACTCTTTTTGTAGAATCTGCAAGTTTTCATTTGGAGTGCTTTGAGGCCCATGGTGGAAAAGGAAATATCTTCACATAAAACCTAGACAGAAGCATTCTTTGAAACTTCTTTATGATGTGTGCATTCAACTCACAGAGTTGAACCTTCCTTTTCATGGAGAGGTTTGGAAAGAGTCTTTTGGCAGCATCTGCAAGTGGATATTTGGAGCTCTTTCAGGCCTTCGTTAGAAACGGGAATATCTTCCCATAAAAACTGGACAGAAGCATTCTCACAAACTGCTTTGTGATGTGTGTGTTTAACTCACATAGTTGAACCTTTCCTTTGCTAGAGCAGTTATGAAACACTCTTTTTGTAGAATCTGCAAGTGTTCATTTGGAGCGCTTTGAGGCCTATGGTGGAAAAGGAAATATCTTCACTTGTAAACCAGGCAGAAGCATTCTCAGAAACCTCTTTATGATGTGTGCATTCAACTCGGAGAGAGAAGCCTTCCTTTTGATAGAGCAGTTTTGAAACTCTGTTTTTGCAGCATCTGCAAGTGGATATTTGGAGCCCCTTCAGGCCTTTGTTGGAAACGGGAATATCTTCCCATAAAAACTAAACAGAAGCGTTCTGTGAAACTGCTTTGTGTAGTATGAATCCAACTCACAGAGTTGAACACTTCTTTTGAAAGAGCAGTTTTGAAACACTCTTTTTGTAGAATCTGCAAGTGTTCATTTGGAGCGCTTTGAGGCCTATGGTGGAAAAGGAAATATCTTCACTTGTAAACCAGGCAGAAGCATTCTCAGAAACCTCTTTATGATGTGTGCATTCAACTCGGAGAGAGAAGCCTTCCTTTTGATAGAGCAGTTTAGAAACTCTGTTTTTGCAGTATCTGCAAGTGGATATTTGGAGCCCCTTCAGGCCTTCGTTTGAAACGGGAATATCTTCCCATAAAAACTAAACAGAAGCGTTCTGTGAAACTGCTTTGTGTAGTATGAATCCAACTCACAGAGTTGAACACTTCTTTTGAAAGAGCAGTTTTGAAACACTCTTTTTGTAGAATCTGCAAGTGTTCATTTGGAGCGGTTTGAGGCCTACTGTGGAAAAGGAAATATCTTCACATAAAACCTAGACAGAAGCATTCTTTGAAACTTTTTTATGATGTGTGCTTTCAACTCACAGAGTTGAACCTTCCTTTTCATGGAGCAGTTTGGAAAGAGTCTTTTTGCAACATCTGCAAGTGGATATTTGGAGCCATTTCAGGCCTTCGTTGGAAACGGGAATATCTTCCCATAAAAACTAAACAGAAGCGTTCTGTGAAACTGCTTTGTGTAGTATGAATCCAACTCACAGAGTTGAACACTTCTTTTGAAAGAGCAGTTTTGAAACACTCTTTTTGTAGAATCTGCAAGTTTTCATTTGGAGTGCTTTGAGGCCCATGGTGGAAAAGGAAATATCTTCACATAAAACCTAGACAGAAGCATTCTTTGAAACTTCTTTATGATGTGTGCATTCAACTCACGGAGTTGAACCTTCCTTTTCATGGAGAGGTTTGGAAAGAGTCTTTTGGCAGCATCTGCAAGTGGATATTTGGAGCTCTTTCAGGCCTTCGTTAGAAACGGGAATATCTTCCCATAAAAACTGGACAGAAGCATTCTCACAAACTGCTTTGTGATGTGTGTGTTTAACTCACATAGTTGAACCTTTCCTTTGCTAGAGCAGTTATGAAACACTCTTTTTGTAGAATCTGCAAGTGTTCATTTGGAGCGCTTTGAGGCCTATGGTGGAAAAGAAAATATCTTCACTTGTAAACCAGGCAGAAGCATTCTCAGAAACCTCTTTATGATGTGTGCATTCAACTCGGAGAGAGAAGCCTTCCTTTTGATAGAGCAGTTTTGAAACTCTGTTTTTGCAGCATCTGCACGTGGATATTTGGAGCCCCTTCAGGCCTTCGTTGGAAACGGGAATATCTTCCCATAAAAACTAAACAGAAGCGTTCTGTGAAACTGCTTTGTGTAGTATGAATCCAACTCACAGAGTTGAACACTTCTTTTCAAAGAGGAGTTTTGAAACACTCTTTTTGTAGAATCTGCAAGTGTTCATTCGGAGCGTTTTGAGGCCTATGGTGGAAAAGGAAATATCTTCACATAAAACCTAGACAGAAGCATTCTTTGAAACTTCTTTATGATGTGTGCCTTCACCTCACAGAGTTGAACCTTCCTTTTCATGGAGCAGTTTGGAAAGAGTCTCTTTGCAGCATCTGCAAGTGGATATTTGGAGCCCTTTCAGGCCTTCGTTGGAAACGGGAATATCTTCCCATAAAAACTAAACAGAAGCGTTCTGTGAAACTGCTTTGTGTAGTATGAATCCAACTCACAGAGTTGAACACTTCTTTTGAAAGAGCAGTTTTGAAACACTCTTTTTGTAGAATCTGCAAGTGTTCATTTGGAGCGCTTTGAGGCCTATGGTGGAAAAGGAAATATCTTCAATTGTAAACCAGGCAGAAGCATTCTCAGAAACCTCTTTATGATGTGTGCATTCAACTCGGAGAGAGAAGCCTTCCTTTTGATAGAGCAGTTTTGAAACTCTGTTTTTGCAGCATCTGCAAGTGGATATTTGGAGCCCCTTCAGGCCTTCGTTGGAAACGGGAATATCTTCCCATAAAAACTAAACAGAAGCGTTCTGTGAAACTGCTTTGTGTAGTATGAATCCAACTCACAGAGTTGAACACTTCTTTTCAAAGAGCAGTTTTGAAACACTCTTTTTGTAGAATCTGCAAGTGTTCATTTGGAGCGTTTTGAGGCCTATGGTGGAAAAGGAAATATCTTCACATAAAACCTAGACAGAAGCATTCTTTGAAACTTCTTTATGATGTGTGCCTTCACCTCACAGAGTTGAACCTTCCTTTTCATGGAGAGGTTTGGAAAGAGTCTTTGCAGCATCTGCAAGTGGATATTTGGAGCTCTTTCAGGCCTTCGTTGGAAACGGGAATATCTTCCCATAAAAACTAAACAGAAGCGTTATGTGAAACTGCTTTGTGATGTGTGTGTTTAACTCACACAGTTGAACCTTTCCTTTCCTAGAGCAGTTTTGAAACACTCTTTTTGTAGAATCTGCAAGTGTTCATTTGGAGCGCTTTGAGGCCTATGGTGGAAAAGGAAATATCTTCACTTGTAAACCAGGCAGAAGCATTCTCAGAAACCTCTTTATGATGTGTGCATTCAACTCGGAGAGAGAAGCCTTCCTTTTGATAGAGCAGTTTTGAAACTCTGTTTTTGCAGCATCTGCAAGTGGATATTTGGAGCCCTTTCAGGCCTTCGTTGGAAACGGGAATATCTTCCCATAAAAACTAAACAGAAGCGTTCTGTGAAACTGCTTTGTGTAGTATGAATCCAACTCACAGAGTTGAACACTTCTTTTGAAAGAGCAGTTTTGAAACACTCTTTTTGTAGAATCTGCAAGTGTTCATTTGGAGCGCTTTGAGGCCTATGGTGGAAAAGGAAATATCTTCACTTGTAAACCAGGCAGAAGCATTCTCAGAAACCTCTTTATGATGTGTGCATTCAACTCGGAGAGAGAAGCCTTCCTTTTGATAGAGCAGTTTAGAAACTCTGTTTTTGCAGTATCTGCAAGTGGATATTTGGAGCCCCTTCAGGCCTTCGTTTGAAACGGGAATATCTTCCCATAAAAACTAAACAGAAGCGTTCTGTGAAACTGCTTTGTGTAGTATGAATCCAACTCACAGAGTTGAACACTTCTTTTGAAAGAGCAGTTTTGAAACACTCTTTTTGTAGAATCTGCAAGTGTTCATTTGGAGCGCTTTGAGGCCTATTGTGGAAAAGGAAATATCTTCACATAAAACCTAGACAGAAGCATTCTTTGAAATTTTTTTATGATGTGTGCCTTCAACTCACAGAGTTGAACCTTCCTTTTCATGGAGCAGTTTGGAAAGAGTCTTTTTGCAACATCTGCAAGTGGATATTTGGAGCCATTTCAGGCCTTCGTTGGAAACGGGAATATCTTCCCATAAAAACTAAACAGAAGCGTTCTGTGAAACTGCTTTGTGTAGTATGAATCCAACTCACAGAGTTGAACACTTCTTTTGAAAGAGCAGTTTTGAAACACTCTTTTTGTAGAATCTGCAAGTTTTCATTTGGAGTGCTTTGAGGCCCATGGTGGAAAAGGAAATATCTTCACATAAAACCTAGACAGAAGCATTCTTTGAAACTTCTTTATGATGTGTGCATTCAACTCACGGAGTTGAACCTTCCTTTTCATGGAGAGGTTTGGAAAGAGTCTTTTGGCAGCATCTGCAAGTGGATATTTGGAGCTCTTTCAGGCCTTCGTTAGAAACGGGAATATCTTCCCATAAAAACTGGACAGAAGCATTCTCACAAACTGCTTTGTGATGTGTGTGTTTAACTCACATAGTTGAACCTTTCCTTTGCTAGAGCAGTTATGAAACACTCTTTTTGTAGAATCTGCAAGTGTTCTTTTGGAGCGCTTTGAGGCCTATGGTGGAAAAGGAAATATCTTCACTTGTAAACCAGGCAGAAGCATTCTCAGAAACCTCTTTATGATGTGTGCATTCAACTCGGAGAGAGAAGCCTTCCTTTTGATAGAGCAGTTTTGAAACTCTGTTTTTGCAGCATCTGCACGTGGATATTTGGAGCCCCTTCAGGCCTTCGTTGGAAACGGGAATATCTTCCCATAAAAACTAAACAGAAGCGTTCTGTGAAACTGCTTTGTGTAGTATGAATCCAACTCACAGAGTTGAACACTTCTTTTCAAAGAGCAGTTTTGAAACACTCTTTTTGTAGAATCTGCAAGTGTTCATTCGGAGCGTTTTGAGGCCTATGGTGGAAAAGGAAATATCTTCACATAAAACCTAGACAGAAGCATTCTTTGAAACTTCTTTATGATGTGTGCCTTCACCTCACAGAGTTGAACCTTCCTTTTCATGGAGCAGTTTGGAAAGAGTCTCTTTGCAGCATCTGCAAGTGGATATTTGGAGCCCTTTCAGGCCTTCGTTGGAAACGGGAATATCTTCCCATAAAAACTAAACAGAAGCGTTCTGTGAAACTGCTTTGTGTAGTATGAATCCAACTCACAGAGTTGAACACTTCTTTTGAAAGAGCAGTTTTGAAACACTCTTTTTGTAGAATCTGCAAGTGTTCATTTGGAGCGCTTTGAGGCCTATGGTGGAAAAGGAAATATCTTCACTTGTAAACCAGGCAGAAGCATTCTCAGAAACCTCTTTATGATGTGTGCATTCAACTCGGAGAGAGAAGCCTTCCTTTTGATAGAGCAGTTTTGAAACTCTGTTTTTGCAGCATCTGCAAGTGGATATTTGGAGCCCCTTCAGGCCTTCGTTGGAAACGGGAATACCTTCCCATAAAAACTAAACAGAAGCGTTCTGTGAAACTGCTTTGTGTAGTATGAATCCAACTCACAGAGTTGAACACTTCTTTTCAAAGAGCAGTTTTGAAACACTCTTTTTGTAGAATCTGCAAGTGTTCATTTGGAGCGTTTTGAGGCCTATGGTGGAAAAGGAAATATCTTCACATAAAACCTAGACAGAAGCATTCTTTGAAACTTCTTTATGATGTGTGCCTTCAACTCACAGAGTTGAACCTTCCTTTTCATGGAGAGGTTTGGAAAGAGGCTTTTTGCAGCATCTGCAAGTGGATATTTTGAGCTCTTTCAGGCCTTCGTTGGAAACGGGAATATCTTCCCATAAAAACTAAACAGAAGCGTTATGTGAAACTGCTTTGTGATGTGTGTGTTTAACTCACAGAGTTGAACCTTTCCTTTCCTAGAGCAGTTTTGAAACACTCTTTTTGTAGAATCTGCAAGTGTTCATTTGGAGCGCTTTGAGGCCTATGGTGGAAAAGGAAATATCTTCACTTGTAAACCAGGCAGAAGCATTCTCAGAAACCTCTTTATGATGTGTGCATTCAACTCGGAGAGAGAAGCCTTCCTTTTGATAGAGCAGTTTTGAAACTCTGTTTTTGCAGCATCTGCAAGTGGATATTTGGAGCCCCTTCAGGCCTTCGTTGGAAGCGGGAATATCTTCCCATAAAAACTAAACAGAAGGGTTCTGTGAAACTGCTTTGTGTAGTATGAATCCAACTCACAGAGTTGAACACTTCTTTTCAAAGAGCAGTTTTGAAACACTCTCTTTGTAGAATCTGCAAGTGTTCATTTGGAGCGCTTTGAGGCCTATGGTGGAAAAGGAAATATCTTCACATAAAACCTAGACAGAAGCATTCTTTGAAACTTTTTTATGATGTGTGCCTTCAACTCACAGAGTTGAACCTTCCTTTTCATGGAGCAGTTTGGAAAGAGTCTTTTCGCAGCATCTGCAAGTGGATATTTGGAGCCCCTTCAGGCCTTCGTTGGAAACGGGAATATCTTCCCATAAAAACTAAACAGAAGCGTTCTGTGAAACTGCTTTGTGTAGTATGAATCCAACTCACAGAGTTGAACACTTCTTTTGAAAGAGCAGTTTTGAAACACTCTTTTTGTAGAATCTGCAAGTTTTCATTTGGAGTGCTTTGAGGCCCATGGTGGAAAAGGAAATATCTTCACATAAAACCTAGACAGAAGCATTCTTTGAAACTTCTTTATGATGTGTGCATTCAACTCACAGAGTTGAACCTTCCTTTTCATGGAGAGGTTTGGAAAGAGTCTTTTGGCAGCATCTGCAAGTGGATATTTGGAGCTCTTTCAGGCCTTCGTTAGAAACGGGAATATCTTCCCATAAAAACTGGACAGAAGCATTCTCACAAACTGCTTTGTGATGTGTGTGTTTAACTCACATAGTTGAACCTTTCCTTTGCTAGAGCAATTATGAAACACTCTTTTTGTAGAATCTGCAAGTGTTCATTTGGAGCGCTTTGAGGCCTATGGTGGAAAAGGAAATATCTTCACTTGTAAACCAGGCAGAAGCATTCTCAGAAACCTCTTTATGATGTGTGCATTCAACTCGGAGAGAGAAGCCTTCCTTTTGATAGAGCAGTTTAGAAACTCTGTTTTTGCAGTATCTGCAAGTGGATATTTGGAGCCCCTTCAGGCCTTCGTTTGAAACGGGAATATCTTCCCATAAAAACTAAACAGAAGCGTTCTGTGAAACTGCTTTGTGTAGTATGAATCCAACTCACAGAGTTGAACACTTCTTTTGAAAGAGCAGTTTTGAAACACTCTTTTTGTAGAATCTGCAAGTGTTCATTTGGAGCGCTTTGAGGCCTATGGTGGAAAAGGAAATATCTTCACATAAAACCTAGACAGAAGCATTCTTTGAAACTTTTTTATGATGTGTGCCTTCAACTCACAGAGTTGAACCTTCCTTTTCATGGAGCAGTTTGGAAAGAGTCTTTTTGCAACATCTGCAAGTGGATATTTGGAGCCATTTCAGGCCTTCGTTGGAAACGGGAATATCTTCCCATAAAAACTAAACAGAAGCGTTCTGTGAAACTGCTTTGTGTAGTATGAATCCAACTCACAGAGTTGAACACTTCTTTTGAAAGAGCAGTTTTGAAACACTCTTTTTGTAGAATCTGCAAGTGTTCATTTGGAGCGCTTTGAGGCCTATGGTGGAAAAGGAAATATCTTCACATAAAACCTAGACAGAAGCATTCTTTGAAACTTTTTTATGATGTGTGCCTTCAACTCACAGAGTTGAACCTTCCTTTTCATGGAGCAGTTTGGAAAGAGTCTTTTTGCAGCATCTGCAAGTGGATATTTGGAGCCCCTTCAGGCCTTCGTTGGAAACGGGAATATCTTCCCATAAAAACTAAACAGAAGCGTTCTGTGAAACTGCTTTGTGTAGTATGAATCCAACTCACAGAGTTGAACACTTCTTTTGAAAGAGCAGTTTTGAAACACTCTTTTTGTAGAATCTGCAAGTTTTCATTTGGAGTGCTTTGAGGCCCATGGTGGAAAAGGAAATATCTTCACATAAAACCTAGACAGAAGCATTCTTTGAAACTTCTTTATGATGTGTGCATTCAACTCACAGAGTTGAACCTTCCTTTTCATGGAGAGGTTTGGAAAGAGTCTTTTGGCAGCATCTGCAAGTGGATATTTGGAGCTCTTTCAGGCCTTCGTTAGAAACGGGAATATCTTCCCATAAAAACTGGACAGAAGCATTCTCACAAACTGCTTTGTGATGTGTGTGTTTAACTCACATAGTTGAACCTTTCCTTTGCTAGAGCAGTTATGAAACACTCTTTTTGTAGAATCTGCAAGTGTTCATTTGGAGCGCTTTGAGGCCTATGGTGGAAAAGGAAATATCTTCACTTGTAAACCAGGCAGAAGCATTCTCAGAAACCTCTTTATGATGTGTGCATTCAACTCGGAGAGAGAAGCCTTCCTTTTGATAGAGCAGTTTTGAAACTCTGTTTTTGCAGCATCTGGAAGTGGATATTTGGAGCCCCTTCAGGCCTTTGTTGGAAACGGGAATATCTTCCCATAAAAACTAAACAGAAGCGTTCTGTGAAACTGCTTTGTGTAGTATGAATCCAACTCACAGAGTTGAACACTTCTTTTGAAAGAGCAGTTTTGAAACACTCTTTTTGTAGAATCTGCAAGTGTTCATTTGGAGCGCTTTGAGGCCTATGGTGGAAAAGGAAATATCTTCACTTGTAAACCAGGCAGAAGCATTCTCAGAAACCTCTTTATGATGTGTGCATTCAACTCGGAGAGAGAAGCCTTCCTTTTGATAGAGCAGTTTAGAAACTCTGTTTTTGCAGTATCTGCAAGTGGATATTTGGAGCCCCTTCAGGCCTTCGTTTGAAACGGGAATATCTTCCCATAAAAACTAAACAGAAGCGTTCTGTGAAACTGCTTTGTGTAGTATGAATCCAACTCACAGAGTTGAACACTTCTTTTGAAAGAGCAGTTTTGAAACACTCTTTTTGTAGAATCTGCAAGTGTTCATTTGGAGCGGTTTGAGGCCTACTGTGGAAAAGGAAATATCTTCACATAAAACCTAGACAGAAGCATTCTTTGAAACTTTTTTATGATGTGTGCTTTCAACTCACAGAGTTGAACCTTCCTTTTCATGGAGCAGTTTGGAAAGAGTCTTTTTGCAACATCTGCAAGTGGATATTTGGAGCCATTTCAGGCCTTCGTTGGAAACGGGAATATCTTCCCATAAAAACTAAACAGAAGCGTTCTGTGAAACTGCTTTGTGTAGTATGAATCCAACTCACAGAGTTGAACACTTCTTTTGAAAGAGCAGTTTTGAAACACTCTTTTTGTAGAATCTGCAAGTTTTCATTTGGAGTGCTTTGAGGCCCATGGTGGAAAAGGAAATATCTTCACATAAAACCTAGACAGAAGCATTCTTTGAAACTTCTTTATGATGTGTGCATTCAACTCACGGAGTTGAACCTTCCTTTTCATGGAGAGGTTTGGAAAGAGTCTTTTGGCAGCATCTGCAAGTGGATATTTGGAGCTCTTTCAGGCCTTCGTTAGAAACGGGAATATCTTCCCATAAAAACTGGACAGAAGCATTCTCACAAACTGCTTTGTGATGTGTGTGTTTAACTCACATAGTTGAACCTTTCCTTTGCTAGAGCAGTTATGAAACACTCTTTTTGTAGAATCTGCAAGTGTTCATTTGGAGCGCTTTGAGGCCTATGGTGGAAAAGGAAATATCTTCACTTGTAAACCAGGCAGAAGCATTCTCAGAAACCTCTTTATGATGTGTGCATTCAACTCGGAGAGAGAAGCCTTCCTTTTGATAGAGCAGTTTTGAAACTCTGTTTTTGCAGCATCTGCACGTGGATATTTGGAGCCCCTTCAGGCCTTCGTTGGAAACGGGAATATCTTCCCATAAAAACTAAACAGAAGCGTTCTGTGAAACTGCTTTGTGTAGTATGAATCCAACTCACAGAGTTGAACACTTCTTTTCAAAGAGCAGTTTTGAAACACTCTTTTTGTAGAATCTGCAAGTGTTCATTCGGAGCGTTTTGAGGCCTATGGTGGAAAAGGAAATATCTTCACATAAAACCTAGACAGAAGCATTCTTTGAAACTTCTTTATGATGTGTGCCTTCACCTCACAGAGTTGAACCTTCCTTTTCATGGAGCAGTTTGGAAAGAGTCTCTTTGCAGCATCTGCAAGTGGATATTTGGAGCCCTTTCAGGCCTTCGTTGGAAACGGGAATATCTTCCCATAAAAACTAAACAGAAGCGTTCTGTGAAACTGCTTTGTGTAGTATGAATCCAACTCACAGAGTTGAACACTTCTTTTGAAAGAGCAGTTTTGAAACACTCTTTTTGTAGAATCTGCAAGTGTTCATTTGGAGCGCTTTGAGGCCTTTGGTGGAAAAGGAAATATCTTCACTTGTAAACCAGGCAGAAGCATTCTCAGAAACCTCTTTATGATGTGTGCATTCAACTCGG
Source organism: Pongo pygmaeus (assembly GCF_028885625.2). Taxonomy (NCBI): domain Eukaryota; kingdom Metazoa; phylum Chordata; class Mammalia; order Primates; family Hominidae; genus Pongo; species Pongo pygmaeus. Next base: position 31,360,999 of record NC_072393.2, read on the forward strand.
AGAGAGAAGCCTTCCTTTTGATAGAGCAGTTTTGAAACTCTGTTTTTGCAGCATCTGCAAGTGGATATTTGGAGCCCCTTCAGGCCTTCGTTGGAAACGGGAATATCTTCCCATAAAAACTAAACAGAAGCGTTCTGTGAAACTGCTTTGTGTAGTATGAATCCAACTCACAGAGTTGAACACTTCTTTTCAAAGAGCAGTTTTGAAACACTCTTTTTGTAGAATCTGCAAGTGTTCATTTGGAGCGTTTTGAGGCCTATGGTGGAAAAGGAAATATCTTCACATAAAACCTAGACAGAAGCATTCTTTGAAACTTCTTTATGATGTGTGCCTTCACCTCACAGAGTTGAACCTTCCTTTTCATGGAGAGGTTTGGAAAGAGTCTTTGCAGCATCTGCAAGTGGATATTTGGAGCTCTTTCAGGCCTTCGTTGGAAACGGGAATATCTTCCCATAAAAACTAAACAGAAGCGTTATGTGAAACTGCTTTGTGATGTGTGTGTTTAACTCACAGAGTTGAACCTTTCCTTTCCTAGAGCAGTTTTGAAACACTCTTTTTGTAGAATCTGCAAGTGTTCATTTGGAGCGCTTTGAGGCCTATGGTGGAAAAGGAAATATCTTCACTTGTAAACCAGGCAGAAGCATTCTCAGAAACCTCTTTATGATGTGTGCATTCAACTCGGAGAGAGAAGCCTTCCTTTTGATAGAGCAGTTTTGAAACTCTGTTTTTGCAGCATCTGCAAGTGGATATTTGGAGCCCTTTCAGGCCTTCGTTGGAAACGGGAATATCTTCCCATAAAAACTAAACAGAAGCGTTCTGTGAAACTGCTTTGTGTAGTATGAATCCAACTCACAGAGTTGAACACTTCTTTTGAAAGAGCAGTTTTGAAACACTCTTTTTGTAGAATCTGCAAGTGTTCATTTGGAGCGCTTTGAGGCCTATGGTGGAAAAGGAAATATCTTCACTTGTAAACCAGGCAGAAGCATTCTCAGAAACCTCTTTATGATGTGTGCATTCAACTCGGAGAGAGAAGCCTTCCTTTTGATAGAGCAGTTTTGAAACTCTGTTTTTGCAGCATCTGCAAGTGGATATTTGGAGCCCCTTCAGGCCTTCGTTGGAAGCGGGAATATCTTCCCATAAAAACTAAACAGAAGCGTTCTGTGAAACTGCTTTGTGTAGTATGAATCCAACTCACAGAGTTGAACACTTCTTTTGAAAGAGCAGTTTTGAAACACTCTTTTTGTAGAATCTGCAAGTGTTCATTTGGAGCGCTTTGAGGCCTATGGTGGAAAAGGAAATATCTTCACATAAAACCTAGACAGAAGCATTCTTTGAAACTTTTTTATGATGTGTGCCTTCAACTCACAGAGTTGAACCTTCCTTTTCATGGAGCAGTTTGGAAAGAGTCTTTTTGCAACATCTGCAAGTGGATATTTGGAGCCATTTCAGGCCTTCGTTGGAAACGGGAATATCTTCCCATAAAAACTAAACAGAAGCGTTCTGTGAAACTGCTTTGTGTAGTATGAATCCAACTCACAGAGTTGAACACTTCTTTTGAAAGAGCAGTTTTGAAACACTCTTTTTGTAGAATCTGCAAGTTTTCATTTGGAGTGCTTTGAGGCCCATGGTGGAAAAGGAAATATCTTCACATAAAACCTAGACAGAAGCATTCTTTGAAACTTCTTTATGATGTGTGCATTCAACTCACGGAGTTGAACCTTCCTTTTCATGGAGAGGTTTGGAAAGAGTCTTTTGGCAGCATCTGCAAGTGGATATTTGGAGCTCTTTCAGGCCTTCGTTAGAAACGGGAATATCTTCCCATAAAAACTGGACAGAAGCATTCTCACAAACTGCTTTGTGATGTGTGTGTTTAACTCACATAGTTGAACCTTTCCTTTGCTAGAGCAGTTATGAAACACTCTTTTTGTAGAATCTGCAAGTGTTCATTTGGAGCGCTTTGAGGCCTATGGTGGAAAAGGAAATATCTTCACTTGTAAACCAGGCAGAAGCATTCTCAGAAACCTCTTTATGATGTGTGCATTCAACTCGGAGAGAGAAGCCTTCCTTTTGATAGAGCAGTTTTGAAACTCTGTTTTTGCAGCATCTGCACGTGGATATTTGGAGCCCCTTCAGGCCTTCGTTGGAAACGGGAATATCTTCCCATAAAAACTAAACAGAAGCGTTCTGTGAAACTGCTTTGTGTAGTATGAATCCAACTCACAGAGTTGAACACTTCTTTTCAAAGAGCAGTTTTGAAACACTCTTTTTGTAGAATCTGCAAGTGTTCATTCGGAGCGTTTTGAGGCCTATGGTGGAAAAGGAAATATCTTCACATAAAACCTAGACAGAAGCATTCTTTGAAACTTCTTTATGATGTGTGCCTTCACCTCACAGAGTTGAACCTTCCTTTTCATGGAGCAGTTTGGAAAGAGTCTCTTTGCAGCATCTGCAAGTGGATATTTGGAGCCCTTTCAGGCCTTCGTTGGAAACGGGAATATCTTCCCATAAAAACTAAACAGAAGCGTTCTGTGAAACTGCTTTGTGTAGTATGAATCCAACTCACAGAGTTGAACACTTCTTTTGAAAGAGCAGTTTTGAAACACTCTTTTTGTAGAATCTGCAAGTGTTCATTTGGAGCGCTTTGAGGCCTATGGTGGAAAAGGAAATATCTTCACTTGTAAACCAGGCAGAAGCATTCTCAGAAACCTCTTTATGATGTGTGCATTCAACTCGGAGAGAGAAGCCTTCCTTTTGATAGAGCAGTTTTGAAACTCTGTTTTTGCAGCATCTGCAAGTGGATATTTGGAGCCCCTTCAGGCCTTCGTTGGAAACGGGAATACCTTCCCATAAAAACTAAACAGAAGCGTTCTGTGAAACTGCTTTGTGTAGTATGAATCCAACTCACAGAGTTGAACACTTCTTTTCAAAGAGCAGTTTTGAAACACTCTTTTTGTAGAATCTGCAAGTGTTCATTTGGAGCGTTTTGAGGCCTATGGTGGAAAAGGAAATATCTTCACATAAAACCTAGACAGAAGCATTCTTTGAAACTTCTTTATGATGTGTGCCTTCACCTCACAGAGTTGAACCTTCCTTTTCATGGAGAGGTTTGGAAAGAGGCTTTTTGCAGCATCTGCAAGTGGATATTTGGAGCTCTTTCAGGCCTTCGTTGGAAACGGGAATATCTTCCCATAAAAACTAAACAGAAGCGTTATGTGAAACTGCTTTGTGATGTGTGTGTTTAACTCACAGAGTTGAACCTTTCCTTTCCTAGAGCAGTTTTGAAACACTCTTTTTGTAGAATCTGCAAGTGTTCATTTGGAGCGCTTTGAGGCCTATGGTGGAAAAGGAAATATCTTCACTTGTAAACCAGGCAGAAGCATTCTCAGAAACCTCTTTATGATGTGTGCATTCAACTCGGAGAGAGAAGCCTTCCTTTTGATAGAGCAGTTTTGAAACTCTGTTTTTGCAGCATCTGCAAGTGGATATTTGGAGCCCCTTCAGGCCTTCGTTGGAAGCGGGAATATCTTCCCATAAAAACTAAACAGAAGGGTTCTGTGAAACTGCTTTGTGTAGTATGAATCCAACTCACAGAGTTGAACACTTCTTTTCAAAGAGCAGTTTTGAAACACTCTCTTTGTAGAATCTGCAAGTGTTCATTTGGAGCGCTTTGAGGCCTATGGTGGAAAAGGAAATATCTTCACATAAAACCTAGACAGAAGCATTCTTTGAAACTTTTTTATGATGTGTGCCTTCAACTCACAGAGTTGAACCTTCCTTTTCATGGAGCAGTTTGGAAAGAGTCTTTTCGCAGCATCTGCAAGTGGATATTTGGAGCCCCTTCAGGCCTTCGTTGGAAACGGGAATATCTTCCCATAAAAACTAAACAGAAGCGTTCTGTGAAACTGCTTTGTGTAGTATGAATCCAACTCACAGAGTTGAACACTTCTTTTGAAAGAGCAGTTTTGAAACACTCTTTTTGTAGAATCTGCAAGTTTTCATTTGGAGTGCTTTGAGGCCCATGGTGGAAAAGGAAATATCTTCACATAAAACCTAGACAGAAGCATTCTTTGAAACTTCTTTATGATGTGTGCATTCAACTCACAGAGTTGAACCTTCCTTTTCATGGAGAGGTTTGGAAAGAGTCTTTTGGCAGCATCTGCAAGTGGACATTTGGAGCTCTTTCAGGCCTTCGTTAGAAACGGGAATATCTTCCCATAAAAACTGGACAGAAGCATTCTCACAAACTGCTTTGTGATGTGTGTGTTTAACTCACATAGTTGAACCTTTCCTTTGCTAGAGCAATTATGAAACACTCTTTTTGTAGAATCTGCAAGTGTTCATTTGGAGCGCTTTGAGGCCTATGGTGGAAAAGAAAATATCTTCACTTGTAAATCAGGCAGAAGCATTCTCAGAAACCTCTTTATGATGTGTGCATTCAACTCGGAGAGAGAAGCCTTCCTTTTGATAGAGCAGTTTTGAAACTCTGTTTTGGCAGCATCTGCAAGTGGATAATTGGAGCCCCTTCAGGCCTTCGTTGGAAACGGGAATATCTTCCCATAAAAACTAAACAGAAGCGTTCTGTGAAACTGCTTTGTGTAGTATGAATCCAACTCACAGAGTTGAACACTTCTTTTCAAAGAGCAGTTTTGAAACACTCTTTTTGTAGAATCTGCAAGTGTTCATTTGGAGCGTTTTGAGGCCTATGGTGGAAAAGGAAATATCTTCACATAAAACCTAGACAGAAGCATTCTTTGAAACTTCTTTATGATGTGTGCCTTCACCTCACAGAGTTGAACATTCCTTTTCATGGAGCAGTTTGGAAAGAGTCTCTTTGCAGCATCTGCAAGTGGATATTTGGAGCCCTTTCAGGCCTTCGTTGGAAACGGGAATATCTTCCCATAAAAACTAAACAGAAGCGTTCTGTGAAACTGCTTTGTGTAGTATGTATCCAACTCACAGAGTTGAACACTTCTTTTGAAAGAGCAGTTTTGAAACACTCTTTTTGTAGAATCTGCAAGTGTTCATTTGGAGCGCTTTGAGGCCTATGGTGGAAAAGGAAATATCTTCACTTGTAAACCAGGCAGAAGCATTCTCAGAAACCTCTTTATGATGTGTGCATTCAACTCGGAGAGAGAAGCATTCCTTTTGATAGAGCAGTTTTGAAACTCTGTTTTTGCAGCATCTGCAAGTGGATATTTGGAGCCCTTTCAGGCCTTCGTTGGAAACGGGAATATCTTCCCTTAAAAACTAAACAGAAGCGTTCTGTGAAACTGCTTTGTGTAGTATGAATCCAACTCACAGAGTTGAACACTTCTTTTGAAAGAGCAGTTTTGAAACACTCTCTTTGTAGAATCTGCAAGTGTTCATTTGGAGCGCTTTGAGGCCTATGGTGGAAAAGGAAATATCTTCACTTGTAAACCAGGCAGAAGCATTCTCAGAAACCTCTTTATGATGTGTGCATTCAACTCGGAGAGAGAAGCCTTCCTTTTGATAGAGCAGTTTAGAAACTCTGTTTTTGCAGTATCTGCAAGTGGATATTTGGAGCCCCTTCAGGCCTTCGTTTGAAACGGGAATATCTTCCCATAAAAACTAAACAGAAGCGTTCTGTGAAACTGCTTTGTGTAGTATGAATCCAACTCACAGAGTTGAACACTTCTTTTGAAAGAGCAGTTTTGAAACACTCTTTTTGTAGAATCTGCAAGTGTTCATTTGGAGCGCTTTGAGGCCTATGGTGGAAAAGGAAATATCTTCACATAAAACCTAGACAGAAGCATTCTTTGAAACTTTTTCATGATGTGTGCCTTCAACTCACAGAGTTGAACCTTCCTTTTCATGGAGCAGTTTGGAAAGAGTCTTTTTGCAACATCTGCAAGTGGATATTTGGAGCCATTTCAGGCCTTCGTTGGAAACGGGAATATCTTCCCATAAAAACTAAACAGAAGCGTTCTGTGAAACTGCTTTGTGTAGTATGAATCCAACTCACAGAGTTGAACACTTCTTTTGAAAGAGCAGTTTTGAAACACTCTTTTTGTAGAATCTGCAAGTTTTCATTTGGAGTGCTTTGAGGCCCATGGTGGAAAAGGAAATATCTTCACATAAAACCTAGACAGAAGCATTCTTTGAAACTTCTTTATGATGTGTGCATTCAACTCACGGAGTTGAACCTTCCTTTTCATGGAGAGGTTTGGAAAGAGTCTTTTGGCAGCATCTGCAAGTGGATATTTGGAGCTCTTTCAGGCCTTCGTTGGAAACGGGAATATCTTCCCATAAAAACTGGACAGAAGCATTCTCACAAACTGCTTTGTGATGTGTGTGTTTAACTCACATAGTTGAACCATTCCTTTGCTAGAGCAGTTATGAAACACTCTTTCTGTAGAATCTGCAAGTGTTCATTTGGAGCGCTTTGAGGCCTATGGTGGAAAAGGAAATATCTTCACTTGTAAACCAGGCAGAAGCATTCTCAGAAACCTCTTTATGATGTGTGCATTCAACTCGGAGAGAGAAGCCTTCCTTTTGATAGAGCAGTTTTGAAACTCTGTTTTTGCAGCATCTGCACGTGGATATTTGGAGCCCCTTCAGGCCTTCGTTGGAAACGGGAATATCTTCCCATAAAAACTAAACAGAAGCGTTCTGTGAAACTGCTTTGTGTAGTATGAATCCAACTCACCGAGTTGAACACTTCTTTTCAAAGAGCAGTTTTGAAACACTCTTTTTGTAGAATCTGCAAGTGTTCATTCGGAGCGTTTTGAGGCCTATGGTGGAAAAGGAAATATCTTCACATAAAACCTAGACAGAAGCATTCTTTGAAACTTCTTTATGATGTGTGCCTTCACCTCACAGAGTTGAACCTTCCTTTTCATGGAGCAGTTTGGAAAGAGTCTCTTTGCAGCATCTGCAAGTGGATATTTGGAGCCCTTTCAGGCCTTCGTTGGAAACGGGAATATCTTCCCATAAAAACTAAACAGAAGCGTTCTGTGAAACTGCTTTGTGTAGTATGAATCCAACTCACAGAGTTGAACACTTCTTTTGAAAGAGCAGTTTTGAAACACTCTTTTTGTAGAATCTGCAAGTGTTCATTTGGAGCGCTTTGAGGCCTATGGTGGAAAAGGAAATATCTTCACTTGTAAACCAGGCAGAAGCATTCTCAGAAACCTCTTTATGATGTGTGCATTCAACTCGGAGAGAGAAGCCTTCCTTTTGATAGAGCAGTTTTGAAACTCTGTTTTTGCAGCATCTGCAATTGGATATTTGGAGCCCCTTCAGGCCTTCGTTGGAAACGGGAATATCTTCCCATAAAAACTAAACAGAAGCGTTCTGTGAAACTGCTTTGTGTAGTATGAATCCAACTCACAGAGTTGAACACTTCTTTTCAAAGAGCAGTTTTGAAACACTCTTTTTGTAGAATCTGCAAGTGTTCATTTGGAGCGTTTTGAGGCCTATGGTGGAAAAGGAAATATCTTCACATAAAACCTAGACAGAAGCATTCTTTGAAACTTCTTTATGATGTGTGCCTTCACCTCACAGAGTTGAACCTTCCTTTTCATGGAGAGGTTTGGAAAGAGTCTTTTTGCAGCATCTGCAAGTGGATATTTGGAGCTCTTTCAGGCCTTCGTTGGAAACGGGAATATCTTCCCATAAAAACTAAACAGAAGCGTTCTGTGAAACTGCTTTGTGATGTGTGTGTTTAACTCACAGAGTTGAACCTTTCCTTTCCTAGAGCAGTTTTGAAACACTCTTTTTGTAGAATCTGCAAGTGTTCATTTGGAGCGCTTTGAGGCCTATGGTGGAAAAGGAAATATCTTCACTTGTAAACCAGGCAGAAGCATTCTCAGAAACCTCTTTATGATGTGTGCATTCAACTCGGAGAGAGAAGCCTTCCTTTTGATAGAGCAGTTTTGAAACTCTGTTTTTGCAGCATCTGCAAGTGGATATTTGGAGCCCCTTCAGGCCTTCGTTGGAAGCGGGAATATCTTCCCATAAAAACTAAACAGAAGCGTTCTGTGAAACTGCTTTGTGTAGTATGAATCCAACTCACAGAGTTGAACACTTCTTTTGAAAGAGCAGTTTTGAAACACTCTTTTTGTAGAATCTGCAAGTGTTCATTTGGAGCGCTTTGAGGCCTATGGTGGAAAAGGAAATATCTTCACATAAAACCTAGACAGAAGCATTCTTTGAAACTTTTTTATGATGTGTGCCTTCAACTCACAGAGTTGAACCTTCCTTTTCATGGAGCAGTTTGGAAAGAGTCTTTTTGCAACATCTGCAAGTGGATATTTGGAGCCATTTCAGGCCTTCGTTGGAAACGGGAATATCTTCCCATAAAAACTAAACAGAAGCGTTCTGTGAAACTGCTTTGTGTAGTATGAATCCAACTCACAGAGTTGAACACTTCTTTTGAAAGAGCAGTTTTGAAACACTCTTTTTGTAGAATCTGCAAGTTTTCATTTGGAGTGCTTTGAGGCCCATGGTGGAAAAGGAAATATCTTCACATAAAACCTAGACAGAAGCATTCTTTGAAACTTCTTTATGATGTGTGCATTCAACTCACGGAGTTGAACCTTCCTTTTCATGGAGAGGTTTGGAAAGAGTCTTTTGGCAGCATCTGCAAGTGGATATTTGGAGCTCTTTCAGGCCTTCGTTAGAAACGGGAATATCTTCCCATAAAAACTGGACAGAAGCATTCTCACAAACTGCTTTGTGATGTGTGTGTTTAACTCACATAGTTGAACCATTCCTTTGCTAGAGCAGTTATGAAACACTCTTTCTGTAGAATCTGCAAGTGTTCATTTGGAGCGCTTTGAGGCCTATGGTGGAAAAGGAAATATCTTCACTTGTAAACCAGGCAGAAGCATTCTCAGAAACCTCTTTATGATGTGTGCATTCAACTCGGAGAGAGAAGCCTTCCTTTTGATAGAGCAGTTTTGAAACTCTGTTTTTGCAGCATCTGCACGTGGATATTTGGAGCCCCTTCAGGCCTTCGTTGGAAACGGGAATATCTTCCCATAAAAACTAAACAGAAGCGTTCTGTGAAACTGCTTTGTGTAGTATGAATCCAACTCACCGAGTTGAACACTTCTTTTCAAAGAGCAGTTTTGAAACACTCTTTTTGTAGAATCTGCAAGTGTTCATTCGGAGCGTTTTGAGGCCTATGGTGGAAAAGGAAATATCTTCACATAAAACCTAGACAGAAGCATTCTTTGAAACTTCTTTATGATGTGTGCCTTCACCTCACAGAGTTGAACCTTCCTTTTCATGGAGCAGTTTGGAAAGAGTCTCTTTGCAGCATCTGCAAGTGGATATTTGGAGCCCTTTCAGGCCTTCGTTGGAAACGGGAATATCTTCCCATAAAAACTAAACAGAAGCGTTCTGTGAAACTGCTTTGTGTAGTATGAATCCAACTCACAGAGTTGAACACTTCTTTTGAAAGAGCAGTTTTGAAACACTCTTTTTGTAGAATCTGCAAGTGTTCATTTGGAGCGCTTTGAGGCCTATGGTGGAAAAGGAAATATCTTCACTTGTAAACCAGGCAGAAGCATTCTCAGAAACCTCTTTATGATGTGTGCATTCAACTCGGAGAGAGAAGCCTTCCTTTTGATAGAGCAGTTTTGAAACTCTGTTTTTGCAGCATCTGCAATTGGATATTTGGAGCCCCTTCAGGCCTTCGTTGGAAACGGGAATATCTTCCCATAAAAACTAAACAGAAGCGTTCTGTGAAACTGCTTTGTGTAGTATGAATCCAACTCACAGAGTTGAACACTTCTTTTGAAAGAGCAGTTTTGAAACACTCTTTTTGTAGAATCTGCAAGTGTTCATTTGGAGCGTTTTGAGGCCTATGGTGGAAAAGGAAATATCTTCACATAAAACCTAGACAGAAGCATTCTTTGAAACTTCTTTATGATGTGTGCCTTCACCTCACAGAGTTGAACCTTCCTTTTCATGGAGAGGTTTGGAAAGAGTCTTTTTGCAGCATCTGCAAGTGGATATTTGGAGCTCTTTCAGGCCTTCGTTGGAAACGGGAATATCTTCCCATAAAAACTAAACAGAAGCGTTCTGTGAAACTGCTTTGTGATGTGTGTGTTTAACTCACAGAGTTGAACCTTTCCTTTCCTAGAGCAGTTTTGAAACACTCTTTTTGTAGAATCTGCAAGTGTTCATTTGGAGCGCTTTGAGGCCTATGGTGGAAAAGGAAATATCTTCACTTGTAAACCAGGCAGAAGCATTCTCAGAAACCTCTTTATGATGTGTGCATTCAACTCGGAGAGAGAAGCCTTCCTTTTGATAGAGCAGTTTTGAAACTCTGTTTTTGCAGCATCTGCAAGTGGATATTTGGAGCCCCTTCAGGCCTTCGTTGGAAGCGGGAATATCTTCCCATAAAAACTAAACAGAAGCGTTCTGTGAAACTGCTTTGTGTAGTATGAATCCAACTCACAGAGTTGAACACTTCTTTTGAAAGAGCAGTTTTGAAACACTCTTTTTGTAGAATCTGCAAGTGTTCATTTGGAGCGCTTTGAGGCCTATGGTGGAAAAGGAAATATCTTCACATAAAACCTAGACAGAAGCATTCTTTGAAACTTTTTTATGATGTGTGCCTTCAACTCACAGAGTTGAACCTTCCTTTTCATGGAGCAGTTTGGAAAGAGTCTTTTTGCAACATCTGCAAGTGGATATTTGGAGCCATTTCAGGCCTTCGTTGGAAACGGGAATATCTTCCCATAAAAACTAAACAGAAGCGTTCTGTGAAACTGCTTTGTGTAGTATGAATCCAACTCACAGAGTTGAACACTTCTTTTGAAAGAGCAGTTTTGAAACACTCTTTTTGTAGAATCTGCAAGTTTTCATTTGGAGTGCTTTGAGGCCCATGGTGGAAAAGGAAATATCTTCACATAAAACCTAGACAGAAGCATTCTTTGAAACTTCTTTATGATGTGTGCATTCAACTCACGGAGTTGAACCTTCCTTTTCATGGAGAGGTTTGGAAAGAGTCTTTTGGCAGCATCTGCAAGTGGATATTTGGAGCTCTTTCAGGCCTTCGTTAGAAACGGGAATATCTTCCCATAAAAACTGGACAGAAGCATTCTCACAAACTGCTTTGTGATGTGTGTGTTTAACTCACATAGTTGAACCATTCCTTTGCTAGAGCAGTTATGAAACACTCTTTCTGTAGAATCTGCAAGTGTTCATTTGGAGCGCTTTGAGGCCTATGGTGGAAAAGGAAATATCTTCACTTGTAAACCAGGCAGAAGCATTCTCAGAAACCTCTTTATGATGTGTGCATTCAACTCGGAGAGAGAAGCCTTCCTTTTGATAGAGCAGTTTTGAAACTCTGTTTTTGCAGCATCTGCACGTGGATATTTGGAGCCCCTTCAGGCCTTCGTTGGAAACGGGAATATCTTCCCATAAAAACTAAACAGAAGCGTTCTGTGAAACTGCTTTGTGTAGTATGAATCCAACTCACCGAGTTGAACACTTCTTTTCAAAGAGCAGTTTTGAAACACTCTTTTTGTAGAATCTGCAAGTGTTCATTCGGAGCGTTTTGAGGCCTATGGTGGAAAAGGAAATATCTTCACATAAAACCTAGACAGAAGCATTCTTTGAAACTTCTTTATGATGTGTGCCTTCACCTCACAGAGTTGAACCTTCCTTTTCATGGAGCAGTTTGGAAAGAGTCTCTTTGCAGCATCTGCAAGTGGATATTTGGAGCCCTTTCAGGCCTTCGTTGGAAACGGGAATATCTTCCCATAAAAACTAAACAGAAGCGTTCTGTGAAACTGCTTTGTGTAGTATGAATCCAACTCACAGAGTTGAACACTTCTTTTGAAAGAGCAGTTTTGAAACACTCTTTTTGTAGAATCTGCAAGTGTTCATTTGGAGCGCTTTGAGGCCTATGGTGGAAAAGGAAATATCTTCACTTGTAAACCAGGCAGAAGCATTCTCAGAAACCTCTTTATGATGTGTGCATTCAACTCGGAGAGAGAAGCCTTCCTTTTGATAGAGCAGTTTTGAAACTCTGTTTTTGCAGCATCTGCAAGTGGATATTTGGAGCCCCTTCAGGCCTTCGTTGGAAACGGGAATACCTTCCCATAAAAACTAAACAGAAGCGTTCTGTGAAACTGCTTTGTGTAGTATGAATCCAACTCACAGAGTTGAACACTTCTTTTCAAAGAGCAGTTTTGAAACACTCTTTTTGTAGAATCTGCAAGTGTTCATTTGGAGCGTTTTGAGGCCTATGGTGGAAAAGGAAATATCTTCACATAAAACCTAGACAGAAGCATTCTTTGAAACTTCTTTATGATGTGTGCCTTCACCTCACAGAGTTGAACCTTCCTTTTCATGGAGAGGTTTGGAAAGAGGCTTTTTGCAGCATCTGCAAGTGGATATTTGGAGCTCTTTCAGGCCTTCGTTGGAAACGGGAATATCTTCCCATAAAAACTAAACAGAAGCGTTATGTGTAACTGCTTTGTGATGTGTGTGTTTAACTCACAGAGTTGAACCTTTCCTTTCCTAGAGCAGTTTTGAAACACTCTTTTTGTAGAATCTGCAAGTGTTCATTTGGAGCGCTTTGAGGCCTATGGTGGAAAAGGAAATATCTTCACTTGTAAACCAGGCAGAAGCATTCTCAGAAACCTCTTTATGATGTGTGCATTCAACTCGGAGAGAGAAGCCTTCCTTTTGATAGAGCAGTTTTGAAACTCTGTTTTTGCAGCATCTGCAAGTGGATATTTGGAGCCCCTTCAGGCCTTCGTTGGAAGCGGGAATATCTTCCCATAAAAACTAAACAGAAGGGTTCTGTGAAACTGCTTTGTGTAGTATGAATCCAACTCACAGAGTTGAACACTTCTTTTCAAAGAGCAGTTTTGAAACACTCTCTTTGTAGAATCTGCAAGTGTTCATTTGGAGCGCTTTGAGGCCTATGGTGGAAAAGGAAATATCTTCACATAAAACCTAGACAGAAGCATTCTTTGAAACTTTTTTATGATGTGTGCCTTCAACTCACAGAGTTGAACCTTCCTTTTCATGGAGCAGTTTGGAAAGAGTCTTTTCGCAGCATCTGCAAGTGGATATTTGGAGCCCCTTCAGGCCTTCGTTGGAAACGGGAATATCTTCCCATAAAAACTAAACAGAAGCGTTCTGTGAAACTGCTTTGTGTAGTATGAATCCAACTCACAGAGTTGAACACTTCTTTTGAAAGAGCAGTTTTGAAACACTCTTTTTGTAGAATCTGCAAGTTTTCATTTGGAGTGCTTTGAGGCCCATGGTGGAAAAGGAAATATCTTCACATAAAACCTAGACAGAAGCATTCTTTGAAACTTCTTTATGATGTGTGCATTCAACTCACAGAGTTGAACCTTCCTTTTCATGGAGAGGTTTGGAAAGAGTCTTTTGGCAGCATCTGCAAGTGGATATTTGGAGCTCTTTCAGGCCTTCGTTAGAAACGGGAATATCTTCCCATAAAAACTGGACAGAAGCATTCTCACAAACTGCTTTGTGATGTGTGTGTTTAACTCACATAGTTGAACCTTTCCTTTGCTAGAGCAATTATGAAACACTCTTTTTGTAGAATCTGCAAGTGTTCATTTGGAGCGCTTTGAGGCCTATGGTGGAAAAGAAAATATCTTCACTTGTAAATCAGGCAGAAGCATTCTCAGAAACCTCTTTATGATGTGTGCATTCAACTCGGAGAGAGAAGCCTTCCTTTTGATAGAGCAGTTTTGAAACTCTGTTTTGGCAGCATCTGCAAGTGGATAATTGGAGCCCCTTCAGGCCTTCGTTGGAAACGGGAATATCTTCCCATAAAAACTAAACAGAAGCGTTCTGTGAAACTGCTTTGTGTAGTATGAATCCAACTCACAGAGTTGAACACTTCTTTTCAAAGAGCAGTTTTGAAACACTCTTTTTGTAGAATCTGCAAGTGTTCATTTGGAGCGTTTTGAGGCCTATGGTGGAAAAGGAAATATCTTCACATAAAACCTAGACAGAAGCATTCTTTGAAACTTCTTTATGATGTGTGCCTTCACCTCACAGAGTTGAACATTCCTTTTCATGGAGCAGTTTGGAAAGAGTCTCTTTGCAGCATCTGCAAGTGGATATTTGGAGCCCTTTCAGGCCTTCGTTGGAAACGGGAATATCTTCCCATAAAAACTAAACAGAAGCGTTCTGTGAAACTGCTTTGTGTAGTATGTATCCAACTCACAGAGTTGAACACTTCTTTTGAAAGAGCAGTTTTGAAACACTCTTTTTGTAGAATCTGCAAGTGTTCATTTGGAGCGCTTTGAGGCCTATGGTGGAAAAGGAAATATCTTCACTTGTAAACCAGGCAGAAGCATTCTCAGAAACCTCTTTATGATGTGTGCATTCAACTCGGAGAGAGAAGCATTCCTTTTGATAGAGCAGTTTTGAAACTCTGTTTTTGCAGCATCTGCAAGTGGATATTTGGAGCCCTTTCAGGCCTTCGTTGGAAACGGGAATATCTTCCCTTAAAAACTAAACAGAAGCGTTCTGTGAAACTGCTTTGTGTAGTATGAATCCAACTCACAGAGTTGAACACTTCTTTTGAAAGAGCAGTTTTGAAACACTCTCTTTGTAGAATCTGCAAGTGTTCATTTGGAGCGCTTTGAGGCCTATGGTGGAAAAGGAAATATCTTCACTTGTAAACCAGGCAGAAGCATTCTCAGAAACCTCTTTATGATGTGTGCATTCAACTCGGAGAGAGAAGCCTTCCTTTTGATAGAGCAGTTTAGAAACTCTGTTTTTGCAGTATCTGCAAGTGGATATTTGGAGCCCCTTCAGGCCTTCGTTTGAAACGGGAATATCTTCCCATAAAAACTAAACAGAAGCGTTCTGTGAAACTGCTTTGTGTAGTATGAATCCAACTCACAGAGTTGAACACTTCTTTTGAAAGAGCAGTTTTGAAACACTCTTTTTGTAGAATCTGCAAGTGTTCATTTGGAGCGCTTTGAGGCCTATGGTGGAAAAGGAAATATCTTCACATAAAACCTAGACAGAAGCATTCTTTGAAACTTTTTCATGATGTGTGCCTTCAACTCACAGAGTTGAACCTTCCTTTTCATGGAGCAGTTTGGAAAGAGTCTTTTTGCAACATCTGCAAGTGGATATTTGGAGCCATTTCAGGCCTTCGTTGGAAACGGGAATATCTTCCCATAAAAACTAAACAGAAGCGTTCTGTGAAACTGCTTTGTGTAGTATGAATCCAACTCACAGAGTTGAACACTTCTTTTGAAAGAGCAGTTTTGAAACACTCTTTTTGTAGAATCTGCAAGTTTTCATTTGGAGTGCTTTGAGGCCCATGGTGGAAAAGGAAATATCTTCACATAAAACCTAGACAGAAGCATTCTTTGAAACTTCTTTATGATGTGTGCATTCAACTCACGGAGTTGAACCTTCCTTTTCATGGAGAGGTTTGGAAAGAGTCTTTTGGCAGCATCTGCAAGTGGATATTTGGAGCTCTTTCAGGCCTTCGTTAGAAACGGGAATATCTTCCCATAAAAACTGGACAGAAGCATTCTCACAAACTGCTTTGTGATGTGTGTGTTTAACTCACATAGTTGAACCATTCCTTTGCTAGAGCAGTTATGAAACACTCTTTCTGTAGAATCTGCAAGTGTTCATTTGGAGCGCTTTGAGGCCTATGGTGGAAAAGGAAATATCTTCACTTGTAAACCAGGCAGAAGCATTCTCAGAAACCTCTTTATGATGTGTGCATTCAACTCGGACAGAGAAGCCTTCCTTTTGATAGAGCAGTTTTGAAACTCTGTTTTTGCAGCATCTGCACGTGGATATTTGGAGCCCCTTCAGGCCTTCGTTGGAAACGGGAATATCTTCCCATAAAAACTAAACAGAAGCGTTCTGTGAAACTGCTTTGTGTAGTATGAATCCAACTCACCGAGTTGAACACTTCTTTTCAAAGAGCAGTTTTGAAACACTCTTTTTGTAGAATCTGCAAGTGTTCATTCGGAGCGTTTTGAGGCCTATGGTGGAAAAGGAAATATCTTCACATAAAACCTAGACAGAAGCATTCTTTGAAACTTCTTTATGATGTGTGCCTTCACCTCACAGAGTTGAACCTTCCTTTTCATGGAGCAGTTTGGAAAGAGTCTCTTTGCAGCATCTGCAAGTGGATATTTGGAGCCCTTTCAGGCCTTCGTTGGAAACGGGAATATCTTCCCATAAAAACTAAACAGAAGCGTTCTGTGAAACTGCTTTGTGTAGTATGAATCCAACTCACAGAGTTGAACACTTCTTTTGAAAGAGCAGTTTTGAAACACTCTTTTTGTAGAATCTGCAAGTGTTCATTTGGAGCGCTTTGAGGCCTATGGTGGAAAAGGAAATATCTTCACTTGTAAACCAGGCAGAAGCATTCTCAGAAACCTCTTTATGATGTGTGCATTCAACTCGGAGAGAGAAGCCTTCCTTTTGATAGAGCAGTTTTGAAACTCTGTTTTTGCAGCATCTGCAATTGGATATTTGGAGCCCCTTCAGGCCTTCGTTGGAAACGGGAATATCTTCCCATAAAAACTAAACAGAAGCGTTCTGTGAAACTGCTTTGTGTAGTATGAATCCAACTCACAGAGTTGAACACTTCTTTTGAAAGAGCAGTTTTGAAACACTCTTTTTGTAGAATCTGCAAGTGTTCATTTGGAGCGTTTTGAGGCCTATGGTGGAAAAGGAAATATCTTCACATAAAACCTAGACAGAAGCATTCTTTGAAACTTCTTTATGATGTGTGCCTTCACCTCACAGAGTTGAACCTTCCTTTTCATGGAGAGGTTTGGAAAGAGTCTTTTTGCAGCATCTGCAAGTGGATATTTGGAGCTCTTTCAGGCCTTCGTTGGAAACGGGAATATCTTCCCATAAAAACTAAACAGAAGCGTTCTGTGAAACTGCTTTGTGATGTGTGTGTTTAACTCACAGAGTTGAACCTTTCCTTTCCTAGAGCAGTTTTGAAACACTCTTTTTGTAGAATCTGCAAGTGTTCATTTGGAGCGCTTTGAGGCCTATGGTGGAAAAGGAAATATCTTCACTTGTAAACCAGGCAGAAGCATTCTCAGAAACCTCTTTATGATGTGTGCATTCAACTCGGAGAGAGAAGCCTTCCTTTTGATAGAGCAGTTTTGAAACTCTGTTTTTGCAGCATCTGCAAGTGGATATTTGGAGCCCCTTCAGGCCTTCGTTGGAAGCGGGAATATCTTCCCATAAAAACTAAACAGAAGCGTTCTGTGAAACTGCTTTGTGTAGTATGAATCCAACTCACAGAGTTGAACACTTCTTTTGAAAGAGCAGTTTTGAAACACTCTTTTTGTAGAATCTGCAAGTGTTCATTTGGAGCGCTTTGAGGCCTATGGTGGAAAAGGAAATATCTTCACATAAAACCTAGACAGAAGCATTCTTTGAAACTTTTTTATGATGTGTGCCTTCAACTCACAGAGTTGAACCTTCCTTTTCATGGAGCAGTTTGGAAAGAGTCTTTTTGCAACATCTGCAAGTGGATATTTGGAGCCATTTCAGGCCTTCGTTGGAAACGGGAATATCTTCCCATAAAAACTAAACAGAAGCGTTCTGTGAAACTGCTTTGTGTAGTATGAATCCAACTCACAGAGTTGAACACTTCTTTTGAAAGAGCAGTTTTGAAACACTCTTTTTGTAGAATCTGCAAGTTTTCATTTGGAGTGCTTTGAGGCCCATGGTGGAAAAGGAAATATCTTCACATAAAACCTAGACAGAAGCATTCTTTGAAACTTCTTTATGATGTGTGCATTCAACTCACGGAGTTGAACCTTCCTTTTCATGGAGAGGTTTGGAAAGAGTCTTTTGGCAGCATCTGCAAGTGGATATTTGGAGCTCTTTCAGGCCTTCGTTAGAAACGGGAATATCTTCCCATAAAAACTGGACAGAAGCATTCTCACAAACTGCTTTGTGATGTGTGTGTTTAACTCACATAGTTGAACCATTCCTTTGCTAGAGCAGTTATGAAACACTCTTTCTGTAGAATCTGCAAGTGTTCATTTGGAGCGCTTTGAGGCCTATGGTGGAAAAGGAAATATCTTCACTTGTAAACCAGGCAGAAGCATTCTCAGAAACCTCTTTATGATGTGTGCATTCAACTCGGAGAGAGAAGCCTTCCTTTTGATAGAGCAGTTTTGAAACTCTGTTTTTGCAGCATCTGCACGTGGATATTTGGAGCCCCTTCAGGCCTTCGTTGGAAACGGGAATATCTTCCCATAAAAACTAAACAGAAGCGTTCTGTGAAACTGCTTTGTGTAGTATGAATCCAACTCACCGAGTTGAACACTTCTTTTCAAAGAGCAGTTTTGAAACACTCTTTTTGTAGAATCTGCAAGTGTTCATTCGGAGCGTTTTGAGGCCTATGGTGGAAAAGGAAATATCTTCACATAAAACCTAGACAGAAGCATTCTTTGAAACTTCTTTATGATGTGTGCCTTCACCTCACAGAGTTGAACCTTCCTTTTCATGGAGCAGTTTGGAAAGAGTCTCTTTGCAGCATCTGCAAGTGGATATTTGGAGCCCTTTCAGGCCTTCGTTGGAAACGGGAATATCTTCCCATAAAAACTAAACAGAAGCGTTCTGTGAAACTGCTTTGTGTAGTATGAATCCAACTCACAGAGTTGAACACTTCTTTTGAAAGAGCAGTTTTGAAACACTCTTTTTGTAGAATCTGCAAGTGTTCATTTGGAGCGCTTTGAGGCCTATGGTGGAAAAGGAAATATCTTCACTTGTAAACCAGGCAGAAGCATTCTCAGAAACCTCTTTATGATGTGTGCATTCAACTCGGAGAGAGAAGCCTTCCTTTTGATAGAGCAGTTTTGAAACTCTGTTTTTGCAGCATCTGCAATTGGATATTTGGAGCCCCTTCAGGCCTTCGTTGGAAACGGGAATATCTTCCCATAAAAACTAAACAGAAGCGTTCTGTGAAACTGCTTTGTGTAGTATGAATCCAACTCACAGAGTTGAACACTTCTTTTCAAAGAGCAGTTTTGAAACACTCTTTTTGTAGAATCTGCAAGTGTTCATTTGGAGCGTTTTGAGGCCTATGGTGGAAAAGGAAATATCTTCACATAAAACCTAGACAGAAGCATTCTTTGAAACTTCTTTATGATGTGTGCCTTCACCTCACAGAGTTGAACCTTCCTTTTCATGGAGAGGTTTGGAAAGAGTCTTTTTGCAGCATCTGCAAGTGGATATTTGGAGCTCTTTCAGGCCTTCGTTGGAAACGGGAATATCTTCCCATAAAAACTAAACAGAAGCGTTCTGTGAAACTGCTTTGTGATGTGTGTGTTTAACTCACAGAGTTGAACCTTTCCTTTCCTAGAGCAGTTTTGAAACACTCTTTTTGTAGAATCTGCAAGTGTTCATTTGGAGCGCTTTGAGGCCTATGGTGGAAAAGGAAATATCTTCACTTGTAAACCAGGCAGAAGCATTCTCAGAAACCTCTTTATGATGTGTGCATTCAACTCGGAGAGAGAAGCCTTCCTTTTGATAGAGCAGTTTTGAAACTCTGTTTTTGCAGCATCTGCAAGTGGATATTTGGAGCCCCTTCAGGCCTTCGTTGGAAGCGGGAATATCTTCCCATAAAAACTAAACAGAAGCGTTCTGTGAAACTGCTTTGTGTAGTATGAATCCAACTCACAGAGTTGAACACTTCTTTTGAAAGAGCAGTTTTGAAACACTCTTTTTGTAGAATCTGCAAGTGTTCATTTGGAGCGCTTTGAGGCCTATGGTGGAAAAGGAAATATCTTCACATAAAACCTAGACAGAAGCATTCTTTGAAACTTTTTTATGATGTGTGCCTTCAACTCACAGAGTTGAACCTTCCTTTTCATGGAGCAGTTTGGAAAGAGTCTTTTTGCAACATCTGCAAGTGGATATTTGGAGCCATTTCAGGCCTTCGTTGGAAACGGGAATATCTTCCCATAAAAACTAAACAGAAGCGTTCTGTGAAACTGCTTTGTGTAGTATGAATCCAACTCACAGAGTTGAACACTTCTTTTGAAAGAGCAGTTTTGAAACACTCTTTTTGTAGAATCTGCAAGTTTTCATTTGGAGTGCTTTGAGGCCCATGGTGGAAAAGGAAATATCTTCACATAAAACCTAGACAGAAGCATTCTTTGAAACTTCTTTATGATGTGTGCATTCAACTCACGGAGTTGAACCTTCCTTTTCATGGAGAGGTTTGGAAAGAGTCTTTTGGCAGCATCTGCAAGTGGATATTTGGAGCTCTTTCAGGCCTTCGTTAGAAACGGGAATATCTTCCCATAAAAACTGGACAGAAGCATTCTCACAAACTGCTTTGTGATGTGTGTGTTTAACTCACATAGTTGAACCATTCCTTTGCTAGAGCAGTTATGAAACACTCTTTCTGTAGAATCTGCAAGTGTTCATTTGGAGCGCTTTGAGGCCTATGGTGGAAAAGGAAATATCTTCACTTGTAAACCAGGCAGAAGCATTCTCAGAAACCTCTTTATGATGTGTGCATTCAACTCGGAGAGAGAAGCCTTCCTTTTGATAGAGCAGTTTTGAAACTCTGTTTTTGCAGCATCTGCACGTGGATATTTGGAGCCCCTTCAGGCCTTCGTTGGAAACGGGAATATCTTCCCATAAAAACTAAACAGAAGCGTTCTGTGAAACTGCTTTGTGTAGTATGAATCCAACTCACCGAGTTGAACACTTCTTTTCAAAGAGCAGTTTTGAAACACTCTTTTTGTAGAATCTGCAAGTGTTCATTCGGAGCGTTTTGAGGCCTATGGTGGAAAAGGAAATATCTTCACATAAAACCTAGACAGAAGCATTCTTTGAAACTTCTTTATGATGTGTGCCTTCACCTCACAGAGTTGAACCTTCCTTTTCATGGAGCAGTTTGGAAAGAGTCTCTTTGCAGCATCTGCAAGTGGATATTTGGAGCCCTTTCAGGCCTTCGTTGGAAACGGGAATATCTTCCCATAAAAACTAAACAGAAGCGTTCTGTGAAACTGCTTTGTGTAGTATGAATCCAACTCACAGAGTTGAACACTTCTTTTGAAAGAGCAGTTTTGAAACACTCTTTTTGTAGAATCTGCAAGTGTTCATTTGGAGCGCTTTGAGGCCTATGGTGGAAAAGGAAATATCTTCACTTGTAAACCAGGCAGAAGCATTCTCAGAAACCTCTTTATGATGTGTGCATTCAACTCGGAGAGAGAAGCCTTCCTTTTGATAGAGCAGTTTTGAAACTCTGTTTTTGCAGCATCTGCAATTGGATATTTGGAGCCCCTTCAGGCCTTCGTTGGAAACGGGAATATCTTCCCATAAAAACTAAACAGAAGCGTTCTGTGAAACTGCTTTGTGTAGTATGAATCCAACTCACAGAGTTGAACACTTCTTTTCAAAGAGCAGTTTTGAAACACTCTTTTTGTAGAATCTGCAAGTGTTCATTTGGAGCGTTTTGAGGCCTATGGTGGAAAAGGAAATATCTTCACATAAAACCTAGACAGAAGCATTCTTTGAAACTTCTTTATGATGTGTGCCTTCACCTCACAGAGTTGAACCTTCCTTTTCATGGAGAGGTTTGGAAAGAGTCTTTTTGCAGCATCTGCAAGTGGATATTTGGAGCTCTTTCAGGCCTTCGTTGGAAACGGGAATATCTTCCCATAAAAACTAAACAGAAGCGTTCTGTGAAACTGCTTTGTGATGTGTGTGTTTAACTCACAGAGTTGAACCTTTCCTTTCCTAGAGCAGTTTTGAAACACTCTTTTTGTAGAATCTGCAAGTGTTCATTTGGAGCGCTTTGAGGCCTATGGTGGAAAAGGAAATATCTTCACTTGTAAACCAGGCAGAAGCATTCTCAGAAACCTCTTTATGATGTGTGCATTCAACTCGGAGAGAGAAGCCTTCCTTTTGATAGAGCAGTTTTGAAACTCTGTTTTTGCAGCATCTGCAAGTGGATATTTGGAGCCCCTTCAGGCCTTCGTTGGAAGCGGGAATATCTTCCCATAAAAACTAAACAGAAGCGTTCTGTGAAACTGCTTTGTGTAGTATGAATCCAACTCACAGAGTTGAACACTTCTTTTCAAAGAGCAGTTTTGAAACACTCTCTTTGTAGAATCTGCAAGTGTTCATTTGGAGCGCTTTGAGGCCTATGGTGGAAAAGGAAATATCTTCACATAAAACCTAGACAGAAGCATTCTTTGAAACTTTTTTATGATGTGTGCCTTCAACTCACAGAGTTGAACCTTCCTTTTCATGGAGCAGTTTGGAAAGAGTCTTTTTGCAGCATCTGCAAGTGGATATTTGGAGCCCCTTCAGGCCTTCGTTGGAAACGGGAATATCTTCCCATAAAAACTAAACAGAAGCGTTCTGTGAAACTGCTTTGTGTAGTATGAATCCAACTCACAGAGTTGAACACTTCTTTTGAAAGAGCAGTTTTGAAACACTCTTTTTGTAGAATCTGCAAGTTTTCATTTGGAGTGCTTTGAGGCCCATGGTGGAAAAGGAAATATCTTCACATAAAACCTAGACAGAAGCATTCTTTGAAACTTCTTTATGATGTGTGCATTCAACTCACAGAGTTGAACCTTCCTTTTCATGGAGAGGTTTGGAAAGAGTCTTTTGGCAGCATCTGCAAGTGGATATTTGGAGCTCTTTCAGGCCTTCGTTAGAAACGGGAATATCTTCCCATAAAAACTGGACAGAAGCATTCTCACAAACTGCTTTGTGATGTGTGTGTTTAACTCACATAGTTGAACCTTTCCTTTGCTAGAGCAGTTATGAAACACTCTTTTTGTGGAATCTGCAAGTGTTCATTTGGAGCGCTTTGAGGCCTATGGTGGAAAAGGATATATCTTCACTTTTAAACCAGGCAGAAGCATTCTCAGAAACCTCTTTATGATGTGTGCATTCAACTCGGAGAGAGAAGCCTTCCTTTTGATAGAGCAGTTTTGAAACTCTGTTTTTGCAGCATCTGCAAGTGGATATTTGGAGCCCCTTCAGGCCTTTGTTGGAAACGGGAATATCTTCCCATAAAAACTAAACAGAAGCGTTCTGTGAAACTGCTTTGTGTAGTATGAATCCAACTCACAGAGTTGAACACTTCTTTTGAAAGAGCAGTTTTGAAACACTCTTTTTGTAGAATCTGCAAGTGTTCATTTGGAGCGCTTTGAGGCCTATGGTGGAAAAGGAAATATCTTCACTTGTAAACCAGGCAGAAGCATTCTCAGAAACCTCTTTATGATGTGTGCATTCAACTCGGAGAGAGAAGCCTTCCTTTTGATAGAGCAGTTTAGAAACTCTGTTTTTGCAGTATCTGCAAGTGGATATTTGGAGCCCCTTCAGGCCTTCGTTTGAAACGGGAATATCTTCCCATAAAAACTAAACAGAAGCGTTCTGTGAAACTGCTTTGTGTAGTATGAATCCAACTCACAGAGTTGAACACTTCTTTTGAAAGAGCAGTTTTGAAACACTCTTTTTGTAGAATCTGCAAGTGTTCATTTGGAGCGGTTTGAGGCCTACTGTGGAAAAGGAAATATCTTCACATAAAACCTAGACAGAAGCATTCTTTGAAACTTTTTTATGATGTGTGCCTTCAACTCACAGAGTTGAACCTTCCTTTTCATGGAGCAGTTTGGAAAGAGTCTTTTTGCAACATCTGCAAGTGGATATTTGGAGCCATTTCAGGCCTTCGTTGGAAACGGGAATATCTTCCCATAAAAACTAAACAGAAGCGTTCTGTGAAACTGCTTTGTGTAGTATGAATCCAACTCACAGAGTTGAACACTTCTTTTGAAAGAGCAGTTTTGAAACACTCTTTTTGTAGAATCTGCAAGTTTTCATTTGGAGTGCTTTGAGGCCCATGGTGGAAAAGGAAATATCTTCACATAAAACCTAGACAGAAGCATTCTTTGAAACTTCTTTATGATGTGTGCATTCAACTCACGGAGTTGAACCTTCCTTTTCATGGAGAGGTTTGGAAAGAGTCTTTTGGCAGCATCTGCAAGTG
Organism: Pongo pygmaeus; assembly: GCF_028885625.2. NCBI lineage: Eukaryota > Metazoa > Chordata > Mammalia > Primates > Hominidae > Pongo > Pongo pygmaeus. The sequence goes on from NC_072393.2 coordinate 31,385,000, forward strand.
GATATTTGGAGCTCTTTCAGGCCTTCGTTAGAAACGGGAATATCTTCCCATAAAAACTGGACAGAAGCATTCTCACAAACTGCTTTGTGATGTGTGTGTTTAACTCACATAGTTGAACCTTTCCTTTGCTAGAGCAGTTATGAAACACTCTTTTTGTAGAATCTGCAAGTGTTCATTTGGAGCGCTTTGAGGCCTATGGTGGAAAAGGAAATATCTTCACTTGTAAACCAGGCAGAAGCATTCTCAGAAACCTCTTTATGATGTGTGCATTCAACTCGGAGAGAGAAGCCTTCCTTTTGATAGAGCAGTTTTGAAACTCTGTTTTTGCAGCATCTGCACGTGGATATTTGGAGCCCCTTCAGGCCTTCGTTGGAAACGGGAATATCTTCCCATAAAAACTAAACAGAAGCGTTCTGTGAAACTGCTTTGTGTAGTATGAATCCAACTCACAGAGTTGAACACTTCTTTTCAAAGAGCAGTTTTGGAACACTCTTTTTGTAGAATCTTCAATTTTTCATTTGGAGTGCTTTGAGTCCTATGGTGGAAAAGGAAATATCTTCACATAAAACCTAGACAGAAGCATTCTTTGAAACTTCTTTATGATGTGTGCATTCAACTCACAGAGTTGAACCTTCCTTTTCATGGAGAGGTTTGGAAAGAGTCTTTTTGCAGCATCTGCAAGTGGATATTTGGAGCTCTTTCAGGCCTTCGTTAGAAACGGGAATATCTTCCCATAAAAACCGGACAGAAGCATTCTCACAAACTGCTTTGTGATGTGTGTGTTTAACTCACATAGTTGAACCTTTCCTTTGTTAGAGCAGTTATGAAACACTCTTTTTGTAGAATCTGCAAGTGTTCATTTGGAGCGCTTTGTGGCCTATGGTGGAAAAGGAAATATCTTCACTTGTAAACCAGGCAGAAGCATTCTCAGAAACCTCTTTATGATGTGTGCATTCAACTCGGAGAGAGAAGCCTTCCTTTAGATAGAGCAGTTTTGAAACTCTGTTTTTGCAGCATCTGCAAGTGGATATTTGGAGCCCCTTCAGGCCTTCGTTGGAAACGGGAATATCTTCCCATAAAAACTAAACAGAAGCGTTCTGTGAAACTGCTTTGTGTAGTATGAATCCAACTCACAGAGTTGAACACTTCTTTTGAAAGAGCAGTTTTGAAACACTCTTTTTGTAGAATCTGCAAGTGTTCATTTGGAGCGCTTTGAGGCCTATGGTGGAAAAGGAAATATCTTCACTTGTAAACCAGGCAGAAGCATTCTCAGAAACCTCTTTATGATGTGTGCATTCAACTCGGAGAGAGAAGCCTTCCTTTTGATAGAGCAGTTTTGAAACTCTGTTTTTGCAGAATCTGCAATTGGATATTTGGAGCCCCTTCAGGCCTTCGTTGGAAACGGGAATACCTTCCCATAAAAACTAAACAGAAGCGTTCTGTGAAACTGCTTTGTGTAGTATGAATCCAACTCACAGAGTTGAACACTTCTTTTCAAAGAGCAGTTTTGAAACACTCTTTTTGTAGAATCTGCAAGTGTTCATTTGGAGCGTTTTGAGGCCTATGGTGGAAAAGGAAATATCTTCACATAAAACCTAGACAGAAGCATTCTTTGAAACTTCTTTATGATGTGTGCCTTCACCTCACAGAGTTGAACCTTCCTTTTCATGGAGAGGTTTGGAAAGAGTCTTTTTGCAGCATCTGCAAGTGGATATTTGGAGCTCTTTCAGGCCTTCGTTGGAAACGGGAATATCTTCCCATAAAAACTAAACAGAAGCGTTCTGTGAAACTGCTTTGTGATGTGTGTGTTTAACTCACAGAGTTGAACCTTTCCTTTCCTAGAGCAGTTTTGAAACACTCTTTTTGTAGAATCTGCAAGTGTTCATTTGGAGCGCTTTGAGGCCTATGGTGGAAAAGGAAATATCTTCACTTGTAAACCAGGCAGAAGCATTCTCAGAAACCTCTTTATGATGTGTGCATTCAACTCGGAGAGAGAAGCCTTCCTTTTGATAGAGCAGTTTTGAAACTCTGTTTTTGCAGCATCTGCAAGTGGATATTTGGAGCCCCTTCAGGCCTTCGTTGGAAGCGGGAGTATCTTCCAATAAAAACTAAACAGAAGCGTTCTGTGAAACTGCTTTGTGTAGTATGAATCCAACTCACAGAATTGAACACTTCTTTTCAAAGAGCAGTTTTGAAACACTCTCTTTGTAGAATCTGCAAGTGTTCATTTGGAGCGCTTTGAGGCCTATGGTGGAAAAGGAAATATCTTCACATAAAACCTAGACAGAAGCATTCTTTGAAACTTTTTTATGATGTGTGCCTTCAACTCACAGAGTTGAACCTTCCTTTTCATGGAGCAGTTTGGAAAGAGTCTTTTTGCAGCATCTGCAAGTGGATATTTGGAGCCCCTTCAGGCCTTCGTTGGAAACGGGAATATCTTCCCATAAAAACTAAACAGAAGCGTTCTGTGAAACTGCTTTGTGTAGTATGAATCCAACTCACAGAGTTGAACACTTCTTTTGAAAGAGCAGTTTTGAAACACTCTTTTTGTAGAATCTGCAAGTTTTCATTTGGAGTGCTTTGAGGCCCATGGTGGAAAAGGAAATATCTTCACATAAAACCTAGACAGAAGCATTCTTTGAAACTTCTTTATGATGTGTGCATTCAACTCACAGAGTTGAACCTTCCTTTTCATGGAGAGGTTTGGAAAGAGTCTTTTGGCAGCATCTGCAAGTGGATATTTGGAGCTCTTTCAGGCCTTCGTTAGAAACGGGAATATCTTCCCATAAAAACTGGACAGAAGCATTCTCACAAACTGCTTTGTGATGTGTGTGTTTAACTCACATAGTTGAACCTTTCCTTTGCTAGAGCAGTTATGAAACACTCTTTTTGTAGAATCTGCAAGTGTTCATTTGGAGCGCTTTGAGGCCTATGGTGGAAAAGGAAATATCTTCACTTGTAAACCAGGCAGAAGCATTCTCAGAAACCTCTTTATGATGTGTGCATTCAACTCGGAGAGAGAAGCCTTCCTTTTGATAGAGCAGTTTTGAAACTCTGTTTTTGCAGCATCTGCAAGTGGATATTTGGAGCCCCTTCAGGCCTTTGTTGGAAACGGGAATATCTTCCCATAAAAACTAAACAGAAGCGTTCTGTGAAACTGCTTTGTGTAGTATGAATCCAACTCACAGAGTTGAACACTTCTTTTGAAAGAGCAGTTTTGAAACACTCTTTTTGTAGAATCTGCAAGTGTTCATTTGGAGCGCTTTGAGGCCTATGGTGGAAAAGGAAATATCTTCACTTGTAAACCAGGCAGAAGCATTCTCAGAAACCTCTTTATGATGTGTGCATTCAACTCGGAGAGAGAAGCCTTCCTTTTGATAGAGCAGTTTAGAAACTCTGTTTTTGCAGTATCTGCAAGTGGATATTTGGAGCCCCTTCAGGCCTTCGTTTGAAACGGGAATATCTTCCCATAAAAACTAAACAGAAGCGTTCTGTGAAACTGCTTTGTGTAGTATGAATCCAACTCACAGAGTTGAACACTTCTTTTGAAAGAGCAGTTTTGAAACACTCTTTTTGTAGAATCTGCAAGTGTTCATTTGGAGCGGTTTGAGGCCTACTGTGGAAAAGGAAATATCTTCACATAAAACCTAGACAGAAGCATTCTTTGAAACTTTTTTATGATGTGTGCCTTCAACTCACAGAGTTGAACCTTCCTTTTCATGGAGCAGTTTGGAAAGAGTCTTTTTGCAACATCTGCAAGTGGATATTTGGAGCCATTTCAGGCCTTCGTTGGAAACGGGAATATCTTCCCATAAAAACTAAACAGAAGCGTTCTGTGAAACTGCTTTGTGTAGTATGAATCCAACTCACAGAGTTGAACACTTCTTTTGAAAGAGCAGTTTTGAAACACTCTTTTTGTAGAATCTGCAAGTTTTCATTTGGAGTGCTTTGAGGCCCATGGTGGAAAAGGAAATATCTTCACATAAAACCTAGACAGAAGCATTCTTTGAAACTTCTTTATGATGTGTGCATTCAACTCACGGAGTTGAACCTTCCTTTTCATGGAGAGGTTTGGAAAGAGTCTTTTGGCAGCATCTGCAAGTGGATATTTGGAGCTCTTTCAGGCCTTCGTTAGAAACGGGAATATCTTCCCATAAAAACTGGACAGAAGCATTCTCACAAACTGCTTTGTGATGTGTGTGTTTAACTCACATAGTTGAACCTTTCCTTTGCTAGAGCAGTTATGAAACACTCTTTTTGTAGAATCTGCAAGTGTTCATTTGGAGCGCTTTGAGGCCTATGGTGGAAAAGGAAATATCTTCACTTGTAAACCAGGCAGAAGCATTCTCAGAAACCTCTTTATGATGTGTGCATTCAACTCGGAGAGAGAAGCCTTCCTTTTGATAGAGCAGTTTTGAAACTCTGTTTTTGCAGCATCTGCACGTGGATATTTGGAGCCCCTTCAGGCCTTCGTTGGAAACGGGAATATCTTCCCATAAAAACTAAACAGAAGCGTTCTGTGAAACTGCTTTGTGTAGTATGAATCCAACTCACAGAGTTGAACACTTCTTTTCAAAGAGCAGTTTTGGAACACTCTTTTTGTAGAATCTTCAATTTTTCATTTGGAGTGCTTTGAGTCCTATGGTGGAAAAGGAAATATCTTCACATAAAACCTAGACAGAAGCATTCTTTGAAACTTCTTTATGATGTGTGCATTCAACTCACAGAGTTGAACCTTCCTTTTCATGGAGAGGTTTGGAAAGAGTCTTTTTGCAGCATCTGCAAGTGGATATTTGGAGCTCTTTCAGGCCTTCGTTAGAAACGGGAATATCTTCCCATAAAAACCGGACAGAAGCATTCTCACAAACTGCTTTGTGATGTGTGTGTTTAACTCACATAGTTGAACCTTTCCTTTGTTAGAGCAGTTATGAAACACTCTTTTTGTAGAATCTGCAAGTGTTCATTTGGAGCGCTTTGTGGCCTATGGTGGAAAAGGAAATATCTTCACTTGTAAACCAGGCAGAAGCATTCTCAGAAACCTCTTTATGATGTGTGCATTCAACTCGGAGAGAGAAGCCTTCCTTTAGATAGAGCAGTTTTGAAACTCTGTTTTTGCAGCATCTGCAAGTGGATATTTGGAGCCCCTTCAGGCCTTCGTTGGAAACGGGAATATCTTCCCATAAAAACTAAACAGAAGCGTTCTGTGAAACTGCTTTGTGTAGTATGAATCCAACTCACAGAGTTGAACACTTCTTTTCAAAGAGCAGTTTTGTAACACTCTTTTTGTAGAATCTGCAAGTGTTCATTTGGAGCGTTTTGAGGCCTATGGTGGAAAAGGAAATATCTTCACATAAAACCTAGACAGAAGCATTCTTTGAAACTTCTTTATGATATGTGCCTTCACCTCACAGAGTTGAACCTTCCTTTTCATGGAGCAGTTTGGAAAGAGTCTCTTTGCAGCATCTGCAAGTGGATATTTGGAGCCCTTTCAGGCCTTCGTTGGAAACGGGAATATCTTCCCATAAAAACTAAACAGAAGCGTTCTGTGAAACTGCTTTGTGTAGTATGAATCCAACTCACAGAGTTGAACACTTCTTTTGAAAGAGCAGTTTTGAAACACTCTTTTTGTAGAATCTGCAAGTGTTCATTTGGAGCGCTTTGAGGCCTATGGTGGAAAAGGAAACATCTTCACTTGTAAACCAGGCAGAAGCATTCTCAGAAACCTCTTTATGATGTGTGCATTCAACTCGGAGAGAGAAGCCTTCCTTTTGATAGAGCAGTTTTGAAACTCTGTTTTTGCAGCATCTGCAAGTGGATATTTGGAGCCCCTTCAGGCCTTTGTTGGAAACGGGAATATCTTCCCATAAAAACTAAACAGAAGCGTTCTGTGAAACTGCTTTGTGTAGTATGAATCCAACTCACAGAGTTGAACACTTCTTTTCAAAGAGCAGTTTTGAAACACTCTTTTTGTAGAATCTGCAAGTGTTCATTTGGAGCGTTTTGAGGCCTATGGTGGAAAAGGAAATATCTTCACATAAAACCTAGACAGAAGCATTCTTTGAAACTTCTTTATGATGTATGCCTTCACCTCACAGAGTTGAACCTTCCTTTTCATGGAGCAGTTTGGAAAGAGTCTCTTTGCAGCATCTGCAAGTGGATATTTGGAGCCCTTTCAGGCCTTCGTTGGAAACGGGAATATCTTCCCATGAAAACTAAACAGAAGCGTTCTGTGAAACTGCTTTGTGTAGTATGAATCCAACTCACAGAGTTGAACACTTCTTTTGAAAGAGCAGTTTTGAAACACTCTTTTTGTAGAATCTGCAAGTGTTCATTTGGAGCGCTTTGAGGCCTATGGTGGAAAAGGAAATATCTTCACTTGTAAACCAGGCAGAAGCATTCTCAGAAACCTCTTTATGATGTGTGCATTCAACTCGGAGAGAGAAGCCTTCCTTTTGATAGAGCAGTTTTGAAACTCTGTTTTTGCAGCATCTGCAAGTGGATATTTGGAGCCCCTTCAGGCCTTCGTTGGAAACGGGAATATCTTCCCATAAAAACTAAACAGAAGCGTTCTGTGAAACTGCTTTGTGTAGTATGAATCCAACTCACAGAGTTGAACACTTCTTTTCAAAGAGCAGTTTTGAAACACTCTTTTTGTAGAATCTGCAAGTGTTCATTTGGAGCGTTTTGAGGCCTATGGTGGAACAGGAAATATCTTCACATAAAACCTAGACAGAAGCATTCTTTGAAACTTCTTTATGATATGTGCCTTCACCTCACAGAGTTGAACCTTCCTTTTCATGGAGCAGTTTGGAAAGAGTCTCTTTGCAGCATCTGCAAGTGGATATTTGGAGCCCTTTCAGGCTTTCGTTGGAAACGGGAATATCTTCCCATAAAAACTAAACAGAAGCGTTCTGTGGAACTGCTTTGTGTAGTATGAATCCAACTCACAGAGTTGAACACTTCTTTTGAAAGAGCAGTTTTGAAACACTCTTTTTGTAGAATCTGCAAGTGTTCATTTGGAGCGCTTTGAGGCCTATGGTGGAAAAGGAAATATCTGCACTTGTAAACCAGGCAGAAGCATTCTCAGAAACCTCTTTATGATGTGTGCATTCAACTCGGAGAGAGAAGCCTTCCTTTTGATAGAGCAGTTTTGAAACTCTGTTTTTGCAGCATCTGCAAGTGGATATTTGGAGCCCCTGCAGGCCTTCGTTGGAAACGGGAATATCTTCCCATAAAAACTAAACAGAAGCGTTCTGTGAAACTGCTTTGTGTAGTACGAATCCAACTCACAGAGTTGAACACTTCTTTTCAAAGAGCAGTTTTGAAACACTCTTTTTGTAGAATCTGCAGGTGTTCATTTGGAGCGTTTTGAGGCCTATGTTGGAAAAGGAAATATCTTCACATAAAACCTAGACAGAAGCATTCTTTGAAACTTCTTTATGATGTGTGCCTTCACCTCACAGAGTTGAACCTTCCTTTTCATGGAGCAGTTTGGAAAGAGTCTCTTTGCAGCATCTGCAAGTGGATATTTGGAGCCCTTTCAGGCCTTCGTTGGAAACGGGAATATCTTCCCATAAAAACTAAACAGAAGCGTTCTGTGAAACTGCTTTGTGTAGTATGAATCCAACTCACAGAGTTGAACACTTCTTTTGAAAGAGTAGTTTGGAAACACTCTTTTTGTAGAATCTGCAAGTGTTCATTTGGAGTGCTTTGAGGCCTATGGTTGAAAAGGAAATATCTTCACATAAAACCTAGACAGAAGCATTCTTTGAAACTTCTTTATGATGTGTGCATTCAACTCACAGAGTTGAACCTTCCTTTTCATGGAGAGGTTTGGAAAGAGTCTTTTTGCAGCATCTGCAATGGATATTTGGAGCTCTTTCAGGCCTTCGTTAGAAACGGGAATATCTTCCCATAAAAACTGGACAGAAGCATTCTCACAAACTGCTTTGTGATGTGTGTGTTTAACTCACATAGTTGAACCTTTCCTTTGCTAGAGCAGTTATGAAACACTCTTTTTGTAGAATCTGCAAGTGTTCATTTGGAGCGCTTTGAGGCCTATGGTGGAAAAGGAAATATCTTCACTTGTAAACCAGGCAGAAGCATTCTCAGAAACCTCTTTATGATGTGTGCATTCAACTCGGAGAGAGAAGCCTTCCTTTTGATAGAGCAGTTTTGAAACTCTGTTTTTGCAGCATCTGCAAGTGGATATTTGGAGCCCCTTCAGGCCTTCGTTGGAAACGGGAATATCTTCCCATGAAAACTAAACAGAAGCGTTCTGTGAAACTGCTTTGTGTAGTATGAATCCAACTCACAGAGTTGAACACTTCTTTTCAAAGAGCAGTTTTGAAACACTCTCTTTGTAGAATCTGCAAGTGTTCATTTGGAGCGTTTTGAGGCCTATGGTGGAAAAGGAAATATCTTCACATAAAACCTAGACAGAAGCATTCTTTGAAACTTCTTTATGATATGTGCCTTCACCTCACAGAGTTGAACCTTCCTTTTCATGGAGCAGTTTGGAAAGAGTCTCTTTGCAGCATCTGCAAGTGGATATTTGGAGCCCTTTCAGGCCTTCGTTGGAAACGGGAATATCTTCCCATAAAAACTAAACAGAAGCGTTCTGTGAAACTGCTTTGTGTAGTATGAATCCAACTCACAGGGTTCAACACTTCTTTTCAAAGAGCAGTTTTGAAACACTCTCTTTGTAGAATCTGCAAGTGTTCAATTGGAACGCTTTGAGGCCTATGGTGGAAAAGGAAATATCTTCACTTGTAAACCAGGCAGAAGCATTCTCAGAAACCTCTTTAGGATGTGTGCATTCAACTCGGAGAGAGAATCCTTCCTTTTGATAGAGCAGTTTTGAAACTCTGTTTTTGCAGCATCTGCAAGTGGATATTTGGAGCCCCTTCAGGCCTTCGTTGGAAACGGGAATATCTTCCCATAAAAACTAAACAGAAGCGTTCTGTGAAACTGCTTTGTGTAGTATGAATCCAACTCACAGAGTTGAACACTTCTTTTCAAAGAGCAGTTTTGAAACACTCTTTTTGTAGAATCTGCAAGTGTTCATTTGGAGCGTTTTGAGGCCTATGGTGGAAAAGGAAATATCTTCACATAAAACCTAGACAGAAGCATTCTTTGAAACTTCTTTATGATGTATGCCTTCACCTCACAGAGTTGAACCTTCCTTTTCATGGAGCAGTTTGGAAAGAGTCTCTTTGCAGCATCTGCAAGTGGATATTTGGAGCCCTTTCAGGCCTTCGTTGGAAACGGGAATATCTTCCCATGAAAACTAAACAGAAGCGTTCTGTGAAACTGCTTTGTGTAGTATGAATCCAACTCACAGAGTTGAACACTTCTTTTGAAAGAGCAGTTTTGAAACACTCTTTTTGTAGAATCTGCAAGTGTTCATTTGGAGCGCTTTGAGGCCTATGGTGGAAAAGGAAATATCTTCACTTGTAAACCAGGCAGAAGCATTCTCAGAAACCTCTTTATGATGTGTGCATTCAACTCGGAGAGAGAAGCCTTCCTTTTGATAGAGCAGTTTTGAAACTCTGTTTTTGCAGCATCTGCAAGTGGATATTTGGAGCCCCTTCAGGCCTTCGTTGGAAACGGGAATATCTTCCCATAAAAACTAAACAGAAGCGTTCTGTGAAACTGCTTTGTGTAGTATGAATCCAACTCACAGAGTTGAACACTTCTTTTCAAAGAGCAGTTTTGAAACACTCTTTTTGTAGAATCTGCAAGTGTTCATTTGGAGCGTTTTGAGGCCTATGGTGGAACAGGAAATATCTTCACATAAAACCTAGACAGAAGCATTCTTTGAAACTTCTTTATGATATGTGCCTTCACCTCACAGAGTTGAACCTTCCTTTTCATGGAGCAGTTTGGAAAGAGTCTCTTTGCAGCATCTGCAAGTGGATATTTGGAGCCCTTTCAGGCTTTCGTTGGAAACGGGAATATCTTCCCATAAAAACTAAACAGAAGCGTTCTGTGGAACTGCTTTGTGTAGTATGAATCCAACTCACAGAGTTGAACACTTCTTTTGAAAGAGCAGTTTTGAAACACTCTTTTTGTAGAATCTGCAAGTGTTCATTTGGAGCGCTTTGAGGCCTATGGTGGAAAAGGAAATATCTGCACTTGTAAACCAGGCAGAAGCATTCTCAGAAACCTCTTTATGATGTGTGCATTCAACTCGGAGAGAGAAGCCTTCCTTTTGATAGAGCAGTTTTGAAACTCTGTTTTTGCAGCATCTGCAAGTGGATATTTGGAGCCCCTGCAGGCCTTCGTTGGAAACGGGAATATCTTCCCATAAAAACTAAACAGAAGCGTTCTGTGAAACTGCTTTGTGTAGTACGAATCCAACTCACAGAGTTGAACACTTCTTTTCAAAGAGCAGTTTTGAAACACTCTTTTTGTAGAATCTGCAGGTGTTCATTTGGAGCGTTTTGAGGCCTATGTTGGAAAAGGAAATATCTTCACATAAAACCTAGACAGAAGCATTCTTTGAAACTTCTTTATGATGTGTGCCTTCACCTCACAGAGTTGAACCTTCCTTTTCATGGAGCAGTTTGGAAAGAGTCTCTTTGCAGCATCTGCAAGTGGATATTTGGAGCCCTTTCAGGCCTTCGTTGGAAACGGGAATATCTTCCCATAAAAACTAAACAGAAGCGTTCTGTGAAACTGCTTTGTGTAGTATGAATCCAACTCACAGAGTTGAACACTTCTTTTGAAAGAGTAGTTTGGAAACACTCTTTTTGTAGAATCTGCAAGTGTTCATTTGGAGTGCTTTGAGGCCTATGGTTGAAAAGGAAATATCTTCACATAAAACCTAGACAGAAGCATTCTTTGAAACTTCTTTATGATGTGTGCATTCAACTCACAGAGTTGAACCTTCCTTTTCATGGAGAGGTTTGGAAAGAGTCTTTTTGCAGCATCTGCAATGGATATTTGGAGCTCTTTCAGGCCTTCGTTAGAAACGGGAATATCTTCCCATAAAAACTGGACAGAAGCATTCTCACAAACTGCTTTGTGATGTGTGTGTTTAACTCACATAGTTGAACCTTTCCTTTGCTAGAGCAGTTATGAAACACTCTTTTTGTAGAATCTGCAAGTGTTCATTTGGAGCGCTTTGAGGCCTATGGTGGAAAAGGAAATATCTTCACTTGTAAACCAGGCAGAAGCATTCTCAGAAACCTCTTTATGATGTGTGCATTCAACTCGGAGAGAGAAGCCTTCCTTTTGATAGAGCAGTTTTGAAACTCTGTTTTTGCAGCATCTGCAAGTGGATATTTGGAGCCCCTTCAGGCCTTCGTTGGAAACGGGAATATCTTCCCATGAAAACTAAACAGAAGCGTTCTGTGAAACTGCTTTGTGTAGTATGAATCCAACTCACAGAGTTGAACACTTCTTTTCAAAGAGCAGTTTTGAAACACTCTCTTTGTAGAATCTGCAAGTGTTCATTTGGAGCGTTTTGAGGCCTATGGTGGAAAAGGAAATATCTTCACATAAAACCTAGACAGAAGCATTCTTTGAAACTTCTTTATGATATGTGCCTTCACCTCACAGAGTTGAACCTTCCTTTTCATGGAGCAGTTTGGAAAGAGTCTCTTTGCAGCATCTGCAAGTGGATATTTGGAGCCCTTTCAGGCCTTCGTTGGAAACGGGAATATCTTCCCATAAAAACTAAACAGAAGCGTTCTGTGAAACTGCTTTGTGTAGTATGAATCCAACTCACAGGGTTCAACACTTCTTTTCAAAGAGCAGTTTTGAAACACTCTCTTTGTAGAATCTGCAAGTGTTCAATTGGAACGCTTTGAGGCCTATGGTGGAAAAGGAAATATCTTCACTTGTAAACCAGGCAGAAGCATTCTCAGAAACCTCTTTAGGATGTGTGCATTCAACTCGGAGAGAGAATCCTTCCTTTTGATAGAGCAGTTTTGAAACTCTGTTTTTGCAGCATCTGCAAGTGGATATTTGGAGCCCCTTCAGGCCTTCGTTGGAAACGGGAATATCTTCCCATAAAAACTAAACAGAAGCGTTCTGTGAAACTGCTTTGTGTAGTATGAATCCAACTCACAGAGTTGAACACTTCTTTTCAAAGAGCAGTTTTGAAACACTCTTTTTGTAGAATCTGCAAGTTTTCATTTGGAGCGTTTTGAGGCCTATGGTGGAAAAGGAAATATCTTCACATAAAACCTAGACAGAAGCATTCTTTGAAACTTCTTTGTGATGTGTGCCTTCACCTCACAGAGTTGAACCTTCCTTTTCATGGAGCAGTTTGGAAAGAGTCTCTTTGCAGCATCTGCAAGTGGATATTTGGAGCCCTTTCAGGCCTTCGTTGGAAACGGGAATATCTTCCCATAAAAACTAAACAGAAGCGTTCTGTGAAACTGCTTTGTGTAGTATGAATCCAACTCACAGAGTTCAACACTTCTTTTCAAAGAGCAGTTTTGAAACACTCTTTTTGTAGAATCTGCAAGTGTTCATTTGGAGCGCTTGGAGGCCTATGGTGGAAAAGGAAATATCTTCACTTGTAAACCAGGCAGAAGCATTCTCAGAAACCTCTTTATGATGTGTGCATTCAACTCGGAGAGAGAAGCCTTCCTTTTGATAGAGCAGTTTTGAAACTCTGTTTTTGCAGCATCTGCAAGTGGATATTTGGAGCCCCTTCAGGCCTTCGTTGGAAACGGGAATATCTTCCCATAAAAACTAAACAGAAGCGTTCTGTGAAACTGCTTTGTGTAGTATGAATCCAACTCACAGAGTTGAACACTTCTTTTCAAAGAGCAGTTTTGAAACACTCTTTTTGTAGAATCTGCAAGTGTTCATTTGGAGCGTTTTGAGGCCTATGGTGGAAAATGAAATATCTTCACATAAAACCTAGACAGAAGCATTCTTTGAAACTTCTTTATGATATGTGCCTTCACCTCACAGAGTTGAACCTTCCTTTTCATGGAGCAGTTTGGAAAGAGTCTCTTTGCAGCATCTGCAAGTGGATATTTGGAGCCGTTTCAGGCCTTCGTTGGAAACGGGAATATCTTCCCATAAAAACTAAACAGAAGCGTTCTGTGAAACTGCTTTGTGTAGTATGAATCCAACTCACAGAGTTGAACACTTCTTTTGAAAGAGCAGTTTTGAAACACTCTTTTTGTAGAATCTGCAAGTGTTCACTTGGAGCGCTTTGAGGCCTATGGTGGAAAAGGAAATATCTTCACTTGTAAACCAGGCAGAAGCATTCTCAGAAACCTCTTTATGATGTGTGCATTCAACTCGGAGAGAGAAGCCTTCCTTTTGATAGAGCAGTTTTGAAACTCTGTTTTTGCAGCATCTGCAAGTGGATATTTGGAGCCCCTTCAGGCCTTCGTTGGAAACGGGAATATCTTCCCATAAAAACTAAACAGAAGCGTTCTGTGAAACTGCTTTGTGTAGTATGAATCCAACTCACAGAGTTGAACACTTCTTTTCAAAGAGCAGTTTTGAAACACTCTTTTTGTAGAATCTGCAGGTGTTCATTTGGAGCGTTTTGAGGCCTATGGTGGAAAAGGAAATATCTTCACATAAAACCTAGACAGAAGCATTCTTTGAAACTTCTTTATGATGTGTGCCTTCACCTCACAGAGATGAACCTTCCTTTTCATGGAGCAGTTTGGAAAGAGTCTCTTTGCAGCATCTGCAAGTGGAAATTTTGAGCCCTTTCAGGCCTTCGTTGGAAACGGGAATATCTTCCCATAAAAATTAAACAGAAGCGTTCTGTGAAACTGCTTTGTGTAGTATGAATCCAACTCACAGAGTTCAACACTTCTTTTCAAAGAGCAGTTTTGAAACACTCTCTTTGTAGAATCTGCAAGTGTTCAATTGGATCGCTTTGAGGCCTATGGTGGAAAAGGAAATATCTTCACTTGTAAACCAGGCAGAAGCATTCTCAGAAACCTCTTTATGATGTGTGCATTCAACTCGGAGAGAGAAGCCTTCCTTTTGATAGAGCAGTTTTGAAACTCTGTTTTTGCAGCATCTGCAAGTGGATATTTGGAGCCCCTTCAGGCCTTCGTTGGAAACGGGAATATCTTCCCATAAAAACTAAACAGAAGCGTTCTGTGAAACTGCTTTGTGTAGTATGAATCCAACTCACAGAGTTGAACACTTCTTTCCAAAGAGCAGTTTTGAAACACTCTTTTTGTAGAATCTGCAAGTGTTCATTTGGAGCGTTTTGAGGCCTATGGTGGAAAAGGAAATATCTTCACATAAAACCTAGACAGAAGCATTCTTTGAAACTTCTTTATGATGTGTGCCTTCACCTCACAGAGTTGAACCTCCCTTTTCATGGAGCAGTTTGGAAAGAGTCTCTTTGAAGCATCTGCAAGTGGATATTTGGAGCCCTTTCAGGCCTTCGTTGGAAACGGGAATATCTTCCCATAAAAACTAAACAGAAGCGTTCTGTGAAACTGCTTTGTGTAGTATGAATCCAACTCACAGAGTTGAACACTTCTTTTGAAAGAGCAGTTTTGAAACACTCTTTTTGTAGAATCTGCAAGTGTTCATTTGGAGCGCTTTGAGGCCTATGGTGGAAAAGCAAATATCTTCACTTGTAAACCAGGCAGAAGCATTCTCAGAAACCTCTTTATGATGTGTGCATTCAACTCGGAGAGAGAAGCCTTCCTTTTGATAGAGCAGTTTTGAAACTCTGTTTTTGCAGCATCTGCAAGTGGATATTTGGAGCCCCTTCAGGCCTTCGTTGGAAACGGGAATATCTTCCCATAAAAACTAAACAGAAGCTTTCTGTGAAACTGCTTTGTGTAGTATGAATCCAACTCACAGAGTTGAACACTTCTTTTGAAAGAGCAGTTTTGAAACACTCTCTTTGTAGAATCTGCAAGAGTTCATTTGGAGCGCTTTGAGGCCTATGGTGGAAAAGGAAATATCTTCACATAAAACCTAGACAGAAGCATTCTTTGAAACTTTTTTATGATGTGTGCCTTCAACTCACAGTGTTCAACCTTCCTTTTCATGGAGCAGTTTGGAAAGAGTCTTTTTGCAGCATCTGCAAGTGGATATTTGGAGCCATTTCAGGCCTTCGTTGGAAACGGGAATATCTTCCCATAAAAACTAAACAGACGCGTTCTGTGAAACTGCTTTGTGTAGTGTGAATCCAACTCACAGAGTTGTACACTTCTTTTGAAAGAGCAGTTTTGAAACACTCTTTTTGTAGAATCTGCAAGTGTTCATTTGGAGTGCTTTGAGGCCTATGGTGGAAAAGGAAATATCTTCACATAAAACCTAGACAGAAGCATTCTTTGAAACTTCTTTATGATGTGTGCATTCAACTCACAGAGTTGAACCTTCCTTTTCATGGAGAGGTTTGGAAAGAGTCTTTTTGCAGCATCTGCAAGTGGATATTTGGAGCTCTTTCAGGCCTTCGTTAGAAACGGGAATATCTTCCCATAAAAACTGGACAGAAGCATTCTCACAAACTGCTTTGTGATGTGTGTGTTTAACTCACATAGTTGAACCTTTCCTTTGCTAGAGCAGTTATGAAACACTCTTTTTGTAGAATCTGCAAGTGTTCATTTGGAGCGCTTTGAGGCCTATGGTGGAAAAGGAAATATCTTCACTTGTAAACCAGGCAGAAGCATTCTCAGAAACCTCTTTATGATGTGTGCATTCAACTCGGAGAGAGAAGCCTTCCTTTTGATAGAGCAGTTTTGAAACTCTGTTTTTGCAGCATCGGCAAGTGGATATTTGGAGCCCCTTCAGGCCTTCGTTGGAAACGGGAATATCTTCCCATAAAAACTAAACAGAAGCGTTCTGTGAAACTGCTTTGTGTAGTATGAATCCAACTCACAGAGTTGAACACTTCTTTTCAAAGAGCAGTTTTGAAACACTCTTTTTGTAGAATCTGCAAGTGTTCATTTGGAGCGTTTTGAGGCCTATGGTGGAAAAGGAAATATCTTCATATAAAACCTAGACAGAAGCATTCTTTGAAACTTCTTTATGATGTGTGCCTTCAACTCACAGAGATGAACCTTCCTTTTCATGGAGCAGTTTGGAAAGAGTCTCTTTGCAGCATCTGCAAGTGGATATTTTGAGCCTTTTCAGGCCTTCGTTGGAAACGGGAATATCTTCCCATAAAAATTAAACGGAAGCGTTCTGTGAAACTGCTTTGTGTAGTATGAATCCAACTCACAGAGTTCAACACTTCTTTTCAAAGAGCAGTTTTGAAACACTCTCTTTGTAGAATCTGCAAGTGTTCAATTGGAACGCTTTGAGGCCTATGGTGGAAAAGGAAATATCTTCACTTGTAAACCAGGCAGAAGCATTCTCAGAAACCTCTTTAGGATGTGTGCATTCAACTCGGAGAGAGAATCCTTCCTTTTGATAGAGCAGTTTTGAAACTCTGTTTTTGCAGCATCTGCAAGTGGATATTTGGAGCCCCTTCAGGCCTTCGTTGGAAACGGGAATATCTTCCCATAAAAACTAAACAGAAGCGTTCTGTGAAACTGCTTTGTGTAGTATGAATCCAACTCACAGAGTTGAACACTTCTTTTCAAAGAGCAGTTTTGAAACACTCTTTTTGTAGAATCTGCAAGTTTTCATTTGGAGCGTTTTGAGGCCTATGGTGGAAAAGGAAATATCTTCACATAAAACCTAGACAGAAGCATTCTTTGAAACTTCTTTATGATGTGTGCCTTCACCTCACAGAGTTGAACCTTCCTTTTCATGGAGCAGTTTGGAAAGAGTCTCTTTGCAGCATCTGCAAGTGGATATTTGGAGCCCTTTCAGGCCTTCGTTGGAAACGGGAATATCTTCCCATAAAAATTAAACAGAAGCGTTCTGTGAAACTGCTTTGTGTAGTATGAATCCAACTCACAGAGTTCAACACTTCTTTTCAAAGAGCAGTTTTGAAACACTCTCTTTGTAGAATCTGCAAGTGTTCAATTGGATCGCTTTGAGGCCTATGGTGGAAAAGGAAATATCTTCACTTGTAAACCAGGCAGAAGCATTCTCAGAAACCTCTTTATGATGTGTGCATTCAACTCGGAGAGAGAAGCCTTCCTTTTGATAGAGCAGTTTTGAAACTCTGTTTTTGCAGCATCTGCAAGTGGATATTTGGAGCCCCTTCAGGCCTTCGTTGGAAACGGGAATATCTTCCCATAAAAACTAAACAGAAGCGTTCTGTGAAACTGCTTTGTGTAGTATGAATCCAACTCACAGAGTTGAACACTTCTTTCCAAAGAGCAGTTTTGAAACACTCTTTTTGTAGAATCTGCAAGTGTTCATTTGGAGCGTTTTGAGGCCTATGGTGGAAAAGGAAATATCTTCACATAAAACCTAGACAGAAGCATTCTTTGAAACTTCTTTATGATGTGTGCCTTCACCTCACAGAGTTGAACCTCCCTTTTCATGGAGCAGTTTGGAAAGAGTCTCTTTGAAGCATCTGCAAGTGGATATTTGGAGCCCTTTCAGGCCTTCGTTGGAAACGGGAATATCTTCCCATAAAAACTAAACAGAAGCGTTCTGTGAAACTGCTTTGTGTAGTATGAATCCAACTCACAGAGTTGAACACTTCTTTTGAAAGAGCAGTTTTGAAACACTCTTTTTGTAGAATCTGCAAGTGTTCATTTGGAGCGCTTTGAGGCCTATGGTGGAAAAGCAAATATCTTCACTTGTAAACCAGGCAGAAGCATTCTCAGAAACCTCTTTATGATGTGTGCATTCAACTCGGAGAGAGAAGCCTTCCTTTTGATAGAGCAGTTTTGAAACTCTGTTTTTGCAGCATCTGCAAGTGGATATTTGGAGCCCCTTCAGGCCTTCGTTGGAAACGGGAATATCTTCCCATAAAAACTAAACAGAAGCTTTCTGTGAAACTGCTTTGTGTAGTATGAATCCAACTCACAGAGTTGAACACTTCTTTTGAAAGAGCAGTTTTGAAACACTCTCTTTGTAGAATCTGCAAGAGTTCATTTGGAGCGCTTTGAGGCCTATGGTGGAAAAGGAAATATCTTCACATAAAACCTAGACAGAAGCATTCTTTGAAACTTTTTTATGATGTGTGCCTTCAACTCACAGTGTTCAACCTTCCTTTTCATGGAGCAGTTTGGAAAGAGTCTTTTTGCAGCATCTGCAAGTGGATATTTGGAGCCATTTCAGGCCTTCGTTGGAAACGGGAATATCTTCCCATAAAAACTAAACAGACGCGTTCTGTGAAACTGCTTTGTGTAGTGTGAATCCAACTCACAGAGTTGTACACTTCTTTTGAAAGAGCAGTTTTGAAACACTCTTTTTGTAGAATCTGCAAGTGTTCATTTGGAGTGCTTTGAGGCCTATGGTGGAAAAGGAAATATCTTCACATAAAACCTAGACAGAAGCATTCTTTGAAACTTCTTTATGATGTGTGCATTCAACTCACAGAGTTGAACCTTCCTTTTCATGGAGAGGTTTGGAAAGAGTCTTTTTGCAGCATCTGCAAGTGGATATTTGGAGCTCTTTCAGGCCTTCGTTAGAAACGGGAATATCTTCCCATAAAAACTGGACAGAAGCATTCTCACAAACTGCTTTGTGATGTGTGTGTTTAACTCACATAGTTGAACCTTTCCTTTGCTAGAGCAGTTATGAAACACTCTTTTTGTAGAATCTGCAAGTGTTCATTTGGAGCGCTTTGAGGCCTATGGTGGAAAAGGAAATATCTTCACTTGTAAACCAGGCAGAAGCATTCTCAGAAACCTCTTTATGATGTGTGCATTCAACTCGGAGAGAGAAGCCTTCCTTTTGATAGAGCAGTTTTGAAACTCTGTTTTTGCAGCATCGGCAAGTGGATATTTGGAGCCCCTTCAGGCCTTCGTTGGAAACGGGAATATCTTCCCATAAAAACTAAACAGAAGCGTTCTGTGAAACTGCTTTGTGTAGTATGAATCCAACTCACAGAGTTGAACACTTCTTTTCAAAGAGCAGTTTTGAAACACTCTTTTTGTAGAATCTGCAAGTGTTCATTTGGAGCGTTTTGAGGCCTATGGTGGAAAAGGAAATATCTTCATATAAAACCTAGACAGAAGCATTCTTTGAAACTTCTTTATGATGTGTGCCTTCAACTCACAGAGATGAACCTTCCTTTTCATGGAGCAGTTTGGAAAGAGTCTCTTTGCAGCATCTGCAAGTGGATATTTTGAGCCTTTTCAGGCCTTCGTTGGAAACGGGAATATCTTCCCATAAAAATTAAACGGAAGCGTTCTGTGAAACTGCTTTGTGTAGTATGAATCCAACTCACAGAGTTCAACACTTCTTTTCAAAGAGCAGTTTTGAAACACTCTCTTTGTAGAATCTGCAAGTGTTCAATTGGAACGCTTTGAGGCCTATGGTGGAAAAGGAAATATCTTCACTTGTAAACCAGGCAGAAGCATTCTCAGAAACCTCTTTAGGATGTGTGCATTCAACTCGGAGAGAGAATCCTTCCTTTTGATAGAGCAGTTTTGAAACTCTGTTTTTGCAGCATCTGCAAGTGGATATTTGGAGCCCCTTCAGGCCTTCGTTGGAAACGGGAATATCTTCCCATAAAAACTAAACAGAAGCGTTCTGTGAAACTGCTTTGTGTAGTATGAATCCAACTCACAGAGTTGAACACTTCTTTTCAAAGAGCAGTTTTGAAACACTCTTTTTGTAGAATCTGCAAGTTTTCATTTGGAGCGTTTTGAGGCCTATGGTGGAAAAGGAAATATCTTCACATAAAACCTAGACAGAAGCATTCTTTGAAACTTCTTTATGATGTGTGCCTTCACCTCACAGAGTTGAACCTTCCTTTTCATGGAGCAGTTTGGAAAGAGTCTCTTTGCAGCATCTGCAAGTGGATATTTGGAGCCCTTTCAGGCCTTCGTTGGAAACGGGAATATCTTCCCATAAAAACTAAACAGAAGCGTTCTGTGAAACTGCTTTGTGTAGTATGAATCCAACTCACAGAGTTCAACACTTCTTTTCAAAGAGCAGTTTTGAAACACTCTTTTTGTAGAATCTGCAAGTGTTCATTTGGAGCGCTTTGAGGCCTACGGTGGAAAAGCAAATATCTTCACTTGTAAACCAGGCAGAAGCATTCTCAGAAACCTCTTTATGATGTGTGCATTCAACTCAGAGAGAGAAGCCTTCCTTTTGATAGAGCAGTTTTGAAACTCTGTTTTTGCAGCATCTGCAAGTGGATATTTGGAGCCCCTTCAGGCCTTCGTTGGAAACGGGAATATCTTTCCATAAAAACTAAACAGAAGCGTTCTGTGAAACTGCTTTGTGTAGTATGAATCCAACTCACAGAGTTGAACACTTCTTTACAAAGAGCAGTTTTGAAACACTCTTTTTGTAGAATCTGCAAGTGTTCATTTGGAGCGTTTTGAGGCCTATGTTGGAAAAGGAAATATCTTCACATAAAACCTAGACAGAAGCATTCTTTGAAACTTCTTTATGATATGTGCCTTCACCTCACAGAGTTGAACCTTCCTTTTCATGGAGCAGTTTGGAAAGAGTCTCTTTGCAGCATCTGCAAGTGGATATTTGGAGCCCTTTCAGGCCTTCGTTGGAAACGGGAATATCTTCCCATAAAAACTAAACAGAAGCGTTCTGTGAAACTGCTTTGTGTAGTATGAATCCAACTCACAGAGTTGAACACTTCTTTTGAAAGAGCAGTTTTGAAACACTCTTTTTGTAGAATCTGCAAGTGTTCATTTGGAGCGCTTTGAGGCCTATGGTGGAAAAGCAAATATCTTCACTTGTAAACCAGGCAGAAGCATTCTCAGAAACCTCTTTATGATGTGTGCATTCAACTCGGAGAGAGAAGCCTTCCTTTTGATAGAGCAGTTTTGAAACTCTGTTTTTGCAGCATCTGCAAGTGGATATTTGGAGCCCCTTCAGGCCTTCGTTGGAAACGGGAATATCTTCCCATAAAAACTAAACAGAAGCGTTCTGTGAAACTGCTTTGTGTAGTATGAATCCAACTCACAGAGTTGAACACTTCTTTTGAAAGAGCAGTTTTGAAACACTCTCTTTGTAGAATCTGCAAGTGTTCATTTGGAGCGCTTTGAGGCCTACGGTGGAAAAGGAAATATCTTCACATAAAACCTAGACAGAAGCATTCTTTGAAACTTTTTTATGATGTGTGCCTTCAACTCACAGTGTTGAACATTCCTTTTCATGGAGCAGTTTGGAAAGAGTCTTTTTGCAGCATCTGCAAGTGGATATTTGGAGCCATTTCAGGCCTTCGTTGGAAACGGGAATATCTTCCCATAAAAACTAAACAGACGCGTTCTGTGAAACTGCTTTGTGTAGTATGAATCCAACTCACAGAATTGAACACTTCTTTTGAAAGAGCAGTTTTGAAACACTCTTTTTGTAGAATCTGCAAGTGTTCATTTGGAGTGCTTTGAGGCCGATGGTGGAAAAGGAAATATCTTCACATAAAACCTAGACAGAAGCATTCTTTGAAACTTCTTTATGATGTGTGCATTCAACTCACAGAGTTGAACCTTCCTTTTCATGGAGAGGTTTGGAAAGAGTCTTTTTGCAGCATCTGCAAGTGGATATTTGGAGCTCTTTCAGGCCTTCGTTAGAAACGGGAATATCTTCCCATAAAAACTGGACAGAAGCATTCTCACAAACTGCTTTGTGATGTGTGTGTTTAACTCACATAGTTGAACCTTTCCTTTGCTAGAGCAGTTATGAAACACTCTTTTTGTAGAATCTGCAAGTGTTCATTTGGAGCGCTTTGAGGCCTATGGTGGAAAAGGAAATATCTTCACTTGTAAACCAGGCAGAAGCATTCTCAGAAACCTCTTTATGATGTGTGCATTCAACTCGGAGAGAGAAGCCTTCCTTTTGATAGAGCAGTTTTGAAACTCTGTTTTTGCAGCATCTGCAAGTGGATATTTGGAGCCCCTTCAGGCCTTCGTTGGAAACGGGAATATCTTCCCATAAAAACTAAACAGAAGCGTTCTGTGAAACTGCTTTGTGTAGTATGAATCCAACTCACAGAGTTGAACACTTCTTTTCAAAGAGCAGTTTTGAAACACTCTTTTTGTAGAATCTGCAAGTGTTCATTTGGAGCGTTTTGAGGCCTATGGTGGAAAAGGAAATATCTTCATATAAAACCTAGACAGAAGCATTCTTTGAAACTTCTTTATGATGTGTGCCTTCAACTCACAGAGATGAACCTTCCTTTTCATGGAGCAGTTTGGAAAGAGTCTCTTTGCAGCATCTGCAAGTGGATATTTTGAGCCTTTTCAGGCCTTCGTTGGAAACGGGAATATCTTCCCATAAAAATTAAACGGAAGCGTTCTGTGAAACTGCTTTGTGTAGTATGAATCCAACTCACAGAGTTCAACACTTCTTTTCAAAGAGCAGTTTTGAAACACTCTCTTTGTAGAATCTGCAAGTGTTGAATTGGAACGCTTTGAGGCCTATGGTGGAAAAGGAAATATCTTCACTTGTAAACCAGGCAGAAGCATTCTCAGAAACCTCTTTAGGATGTGTGCATTCAACTCGGAGAGAGAATCCTTCCTTTTGATAGAGCAGTTTTGAAACTCTGTTTTTGCAGCATCTGCAAGTGGATATTTGGAGCCCCTTCAGGCCTTCGTTGGAAACGGGAATATCTTCCCATAAAAACTAAACAGAAGCGTTCTGTGAAACTGCTTTGTGTAGTATGAATCCAACTCACAGAGTTGAACACTTCTTTTCAAAGAGCAGTTTTGAAACACTCTTTTTGTAGAATCTGCAAGTTTTCATTTGGAGCGTTTTGAGGCCTATGGTGGAAAAGGAAATATCTTCACATAAAACCTAGACAGAAGCATTCTTTGAAACTTCTTTATGATGTGTGCCTTCACCTCACAGAGTTGAACCTTCCTTTTCATGGAGCAGTTTGGAAAGAGTCTCTTTGCAGCATCTGCAAGTGGATATTTGGAGCCCTTTCAGGCCTTCGTTGGAAACGGGAATATCTTCCCATAAAAACTAAACAGAAGCGTTCTGTGAAACTGCTTTGTGTAGTATGAATCCAACTCACAGAGTTCAACACTTCTTTTCAAAGAGCAGTTTTGAAACACTCTTTTTGTAGAATCTGCAAGTGTTCATTTGGAGCGCTTTGAGGCCTACGGTGGAAAAGCAAATATCTTCACTTGTAAACCAGGCAGAAGCATTCTCAGAAACCTCTTTATGATGTGTGCATTCAACTCAGAGAGAGAAGCCTTCCTTTTGATAGAGCAGTTTTGAAACTCTGTTTTTGCAGCATCTGCAAGTGGATATTTGGAGCCCCTTCAGGCCTTCGTTGGAAACGGGAATATCTTTCCATAAAAACTAAACAGAAGCGTTCTGTGAAACTGCTTTGTGTAGTATGAATCCAACTCACAGAGTTGAACACTTCTTTACAAAGAGCAGTTTTGAAACACTCTTTTTGTAGAATCTGCAAGTGTTCATTTGGAGCGTTTTGAGGCCTATGTTGGAAAAGGAAATATCTTCACATAAAACCTAGACAGAAGCATTCTTTGAAACTTCTTTATGATATGTGCCTTCACCTCACAGAGTTGAACCTTCCTTTTCATGGAGCAGTTTGGAAAGAGTCTCTTTGCAGCATCTGCAAGTGGATATTTGGAGCCCTTTCAGGCCTTCGTTGGAAACGGGAATATCTTCCCATAAAAACTAAACAGAAGCGTTCTGTGAAACTGCTTTGTGTAGTATGAATCCAACTCACAGAGTTGAACACTTCTTTTGAAAGAGCAGTTTTGAAACACTCTTTTTGTAGAATCTGCAAGTGTTCATTTGGAGCGCTTTGAGGCCTATGGTGGAAAAGCAAATATCTTCACTTGTAAACCAGGCAGAAGCATTCTCAGAAACCTCTTTATGATGTGTGCATTCAACTCGGAGAGAGAAGCCTTCCTTTTGATAGAGCAGTTTTGAAACTCTGTTTTTGCAGCATCTGCAAGTGGATATTTGGAGCCCCTTCAGGCCTTCGTTGGAAACGGGAATATCTTCCCATAAAAACTAAACAGAAGCGTTCTGTGAAACTGCTTTGTGTAGTATGAATCCAACTCACAGAGTTGAACACTTCTTTTGAAAGAGCAGTTTTGAAACACTCTCTTTGTAGAATCTGCAAGTGTTCATTTGGAGCGCTTTGAGGCCTACGGTGGAAAAGGAAATATCTTCACATAAAACCTAGACAGAAGCATTCTTTGAAACTTTTTTATGATGTGTGCCTTCAACTCACAGTGTTGAACATTCCTTTTCATGGAGCAGTTTGGAAAGAGTCTTTTTGCAGCATCTGCAAGTGGATATTTGGAGCCATTTCAGGCCTTCGTTGGAAACGGGAATATCTTCCCATAAAAACTAAACAGACGCGTTCTGTGAAACTGCTTTGTGTAGTATGAATCCAACTCACAGAATTGAACACTTCTTTTGAAAGAGCAGTTTTGAAACACTCTTTTTGTAGAATCTGCAAGTGTTCATTTGGAGTGCTTTGAGGCCGATGGTGGAAAAGGAAATATCTTCACATAAAACCTAGACAGAAGCATTCTTTGAAACTTCTTTATGATGTGTGCATTCAACTCACAGAGTTGAACCTTCCTTTTCATGGAGAGGTTTGGAAAGAGTCTTTTTGCAGCATCTGCAAGTGGATATTTGGAGCTCTTTCAGGCCTTCGTTAGAAACGGGAATATCTTCCCATAAAAACTGGACAGAAGCATTCTCACAAACTGCTTTGTGATGTGTGTGTTTAACTCACATAGTTGAACCTTTCCTTTGCTAGAGCAGTTATGAAACACTCTTTTTGTAGAATCTGCAAGTGTTCATTTGGAGCGCTTTGAGGCCTATGGTGGAAAAGGAAATATCTTCACTTGTAAACCAGGCAGAAGCATTCTCAGAAACCTCTTTATGATGTGTGCATTCAACTCGGAGAGAGAAGCCTTCCTTTTGATAGAGCAGTTTTGAAACTCTGTTTTTGCAGCATCTGCAAGTGGATATTTGGAGCCCCTTCAGGCCTTCGTTGGAAACGGGAATATCTTCCCATAAAAACTAAACAGAAGCGTTCTGTGAAACTGCTTTGTGTAGTATGAATCCAACTCACAGAGTTGAACACTTCTTTTCAAAGAGCAGTTTTGAAACACTCTTTTTGTAGAATCTGCAAGTGTTCATTTGGAGCGTTTTGAGGCCTATGGTGGAAAAGGAAATATCTTCATATAAAACCTAGACAGAAGCATTCTTTGAAACTTCTTTATGATGTGTGCCTTCAACTCACAGAGATGAACCTTCCTTTTCATGGAGCAGTTTGGAAAGAGTCTCTTTGCAGCATCTGCAAGTGGATATTTTGAGCCTTTTCAGGCCTTCGTTGGAAACGGGAATATCTTCCCATAAAAATTAAACGGAAGCGTTCTGTGAAACTGCTTTGTGTAGTATGAATCCAACTCACAGAGTTCAACACTTCTTTTCAAAGAGCAGTTTTGAAACACTCTCTTTGTAGAATCTGCAAGTGTTCAATTGGAACGCTTTGAGGCCTATGGTGGAAAAGGAAATATCTTCACTTGTAAACCAGGCAGAAGCATTCTCAGAAACCTCTTTAGGATGTGTGCATTCAACTCGGAGAGAGAATCCTTCCTTTTGATAGAGCAGTTTTGAAACTCTGTTTTTGCAGCATCTGCAAGTGGATATTTGGAGCCCCTTCAGGCCTTCGTTGGAAACGGGAATATCTTCCCATAAAAACTAAACAGAAGCGTTCTGTGAAACTGCTTTGTGTAGTATGAATCCAACTCACAGAGTTGAACACTTCTTTTCAAAGAGCAGTTTTGAAACACTCTTTTTGTAGAATCTGCAAGTTTTCATTTGGAGCGTTTTGAGGCCTATGGTGGAAAAGGAAATATCTTCACATAAAACCTAGACAGAAGCATTCTTTGAAACTTCTTTATGATGTGTGCCTTCACCTCACAGAGTTGAACCTTCCTTTTCATGGAGCAGTTTGGAAAGAGTCTCTTTGCAGCATCTGCAAGTGGATATTTGGAGCCCTTTCAGGCCTTCGTTGGAAACGGGAATATCTTCCCATAAAAACTAAACAGAAGCGTTCTGTGAAACTGCTTTGTGTAGTATGAATCCAACTCACAGAGTTCAACACTTCTTTTCAAAGAGCAGTTTTGAAACACTCTTTTTGTAGAATCTGCAAGTGTTCATTTGGAGCGCTTTGAGGCCTACGGTGGAAAAGCAAATATCTTCACTTGTAAACCAGGCAGAAGCATTCTCAGAAACCTCTTTATGATGTGTGCATTCAACTCAGAGAGAGAAGCCTTCCTTTTGATAGAGCAGTTTTGAAACTCTGTTTTTGCAGCATCTGCAAGTGGATATTTGGAGCCCCTTCAGGCCTTCGTTGGAAACGGGAATATCTTTCCATAAAAACTAAACAGAAGCGTTCTGTGAAACTGCTTTGTGTAGTATGAATCCAACTCACAGAGTTGAACACTTCTTTACAAAGAGCAGTTTTGAAACACTCTTTTTGTAGAATCTGCAAGTGTTCATTTGGAGCGTTTTGAGGCCTATGTTGGAAAAGGAAATATCTTCACATAAAACCTAGACAGAAGCATTCTTTGAAACTTCTTTATGATATGTGCCTTCACCTCACAGAGTTGAACCTTCCTTTTCATGGAGCAGTTTGGAAAGAGTCTCTTTGCAGCATCTGCAAGTGGATATTTGGAGCCCTTTCAGGCCTTCGTTGGAAACGGGAATATCTTCCCATAAAAACTAAACAGAAGCGTTCTGTGAAACTGCTTTGTGTAGTATGAATCCAACTCACAGAGTTGAACACTTCTTTTGAAAGAGCAGTTTTGAAACACTCTTTTTGTAGAATCTGCAAGTGTTCATTTGGAGCGCTTTGAGGCCTATGGTGGAAAAGCAAATATCTTCACTTGTAAACCAGGCAGAAGCATTCTCAGAAACCTCTTTATGATGTGTGCATTCAACTCGGAGAGAGAAGCCTTCCTTTTGATAGAGCAGTTTTGAAACTCTGTTTTTGCAGCATCTGCAAGTGGATATTTGGAGCCCCTTCAGGCCTTCGTTGGAAACGGGAATATCTTCCCATAAAAACTAAACAGAAGCGTTCTGTGAAACTGCTTTGTGTAGTATGAATCCAACTCACAGAGTTGAACACTTCTTTTGAAAGAGCAGTTTTGAAACACTCTCTTTGTAGAATCTGCAAGTGTTCATTTGGAGCGCTTTGAGGCCTACGGTGGAAAAGGAAATATCTTCACATAAAACCTAGACAGAAGCATTCTTTGAAACTTTTTTATGATGTGTGCCTTCAACTCACAGTGTTGAACATTCCTTTTCATGGAGCAGTTTGGAAAGAGTCTTTTTGCAGCATCTGCAAGTGGATATTTGGAGCCATTTCAGGCCTTCGTTGGAAACGGGAATATCTTCCCATAAAAACTAAACAGACGCGTTCTGTGAAACTGCTTTGTGTAGTATGAATCCAACTCACAGAATTGAACACTTCTTTTGAAAGAGCAGTTTTGAAACACTCTTTTTGTAGAATCTGCAAGTGTTCATTTGGAGTGCTTTGAGGCCGATGGTGGAAAAGGAAATATCTTCACATAAAACCTAGACAGAAGCATTCTTTGAAACTTCTTTATGATGTGTGCATTCAACTCACAGAGTTGAACCTTCCTTTTCATGGAGAGGTTTGGAAAGAGTCTTTTTGCAGCATCTGCAAGTGGATATTTGGAGCTCTTTCAGGCCTTCGTTAGAAACGGGAATATCTTCCCATAAAAACTGGACTGAAGCATTCTCACAAACTGCTTTGTGATGTGTGTGTTTAACTCACATAGTTGAACCTTTCCTTTGCTAGAGCAGTTATGAAACACTCTTTTTGTAGAATCTGCAAGTGTTCATTTGGAGCGCTTTGAGGCCTACGGTGGAAAAGGAAATATCTTCACTTGTAAACCAGGCAGAAGCATTCTCAGAAACCTCTTTATGATGTGTGCATTCAACTCGGAGAGAGAAGCCTTCCTTTTGATAGAGCAGTTTTGAAACTCTGTTTTTGCAGCATCTGCAAGTGGATATTTGGAGCCCCTTCAGGCCTTCGTTGGAAACGGGAATATCTTCCCATAAAAACTAAACAGAAGCGTTCTGTGAAACTGCTTTGTGTAGTATGAATCCAACTCACAGAGTTGAACACTTCTTTTCAAAGAGCAGTTTTGAAACACTCTTTTTGTAGAATCTGCAAGTGTTCATTTGGAGCGTTTTGAGGCCTATGGTGGAAAAGGAAATATCTTCACATAAAACCTAGACAGAAGCATTCTTTGAAACTTCTTTATGATGTGTGCCTTCACCTCACAGAGATGAACCTTCCTTTTCATGGATCAGTTTGGAAAGAGTCTCTTTGCAGCATCTGCAAGTGGAAATTTTGAGCCCTTTCAGGCCTTCGTTGGAAACGGGAATATCTTCCCATAAAAATTAAACAGAAGCGTTCTGTGAAACTGCTTTGTGTAGTATGAATCCAACTCACAGAGTTCAACACTTCTTTTCAAAGAGCAGTTTTGAAACACTCTCTTTGTAGAATCTGCAAGTGTTCATTTGGAGCGCTTTGAGGCCTATGGTGGAAAAGGAAATATCTTCACTTGTAAACCAGGCAGAAGCATTCTCAGAAACCTCTTTATGATGTGTGCATTCAACTCGGAGAGAGAAGCCTTCCTTTTGATAGAGCAGTTTTGAAACTCTGTTTTTGCAGCATCTGCAAGTGGATATTTGGAGCCCCTTCAGGCCTTCGTTGGAAACGGGAATATCTTCCCATAAAAACTAAACAGAAGCGTTCTGTGAAACTGCTTTGTGTAGTATGAATCCAACTCACAGAGTTGAACACTTCTTTTGAAAGAGCAGTTTTGAAACACTCTTTTTGTAGAATCTGCAAGTTTTCATTTGGAGTGCTTTGAGGCCCATGGTGGAAAAGGAAATATCTTCACATAAAACCTAGACAGAAGCATTCTTTGAAACTTCTTTATGATGTGTGCATTCAACTCACGGAGTTGAACCTTCCTTTTCATGGAGAGGTTTGGAAAGAGTCTTTTGGCAGCATCTGCAAGTGGATATTTGGAGCTCTTTCAGGCCTTCGTTAGAAACGGGAATATCTTCCCATAAAAACTGGACAGAAGCATTCTCACAAACTGCTTTGTGATGTGTGTGTTTAACTCACATAGTTGAACCTTTCCTTTGCTAGAGCAGTTATGAAACACTCTTTTTGTAGAATCTGCAAGTGTTCATTTGGAGCGCTTTGAGGCCTATGGTGGAAAAGGAAATATCTTCACTTGTAAACCAGGCAGAAGCATTCTCAGAAACCTCTTTATGATGTGTGCATTCAACTCGGAGAGAGAAGCCTTCCTTTTGATAGAGCAGTTTTGAAACTCTGTTTTTGCAGCATCTGCACGTGGATATTTGGAGCCCCTTCAGGCCTTCGTTGGAAACGGGAATATCTTCCCATAAAAACTAAACAGAAGCGTTCTGTGAAACTGCTTTGTGTAGTATGAATCCAACTCACAGAGTTGAACACTTCTTTTCAAAGAGCAGTTTTGAAACACTCTTTTTGTAGAATCTGCAAGTGTTCATTCGGAGCGTTTTGAGGCCTATGGTGGAAAAGGAAATATCTTCACATAAAACCTAGACAGAAGCATTCTTTGAAACTTCTTTATGATGTGTGCCTTCACCTCACAGAGTTGAACCTTCCTTTTCATGGAGCAGTTTGGAAAGAGTCTCTTTGCAGCATCTGCAAGTGGATATTTGGAGCCCTTTCAGGCCTTCGTTGGAAACGGGAATATCTTCCCATAAAAACTAAACAGAAGCGTTCTGTGAAACTGCTTTGTGTAGTATGAATCCAACTCACAGAGTTGAACACTTCTTTTGAAAGAGCAGTTTTGAAACACTCTTTTTGTAGAATCTGCAAGTGTTCATTTGGAGCGCTTTGAGGCCTATGGTGGAAAAGGAAATATCTTCACTTGTAAACCAGGCAGAAGCATTCTCAGAAACCTCTTTATGATGTGTGCATTCAACTCGGAGAGAGAAGCCTTCCTTTTGATAGAGCAGTTTTGAAACTCTGTTTTTGCAGCATCTGCAAGTGGATATTTGGAGCCCCTTCAGGCCTTCGTTGGAAACGGGAATATCTTCCCATAAAAACTAAACAGAAGCGTTCTGTGAAACTGCTTTGTGTAGTATGAATCCAACTCACAGAGTTGAACACTTCTTTTGAAAGAGCAGTTTTGAAACACTCTTTTTGTAGAATCTGCAAGTGTTCATTTGGAGCGTTTTGAGGCCTATGGTGGAAAAGGAAATATCTTCACATAAAACCTAGACAGAAGCATTCTTTGAAACTTCTTTATGATGTGTGCCTTCACCTCACAGAGTTGAACCTTCCTTTTCATGGAGAGGTTTGGAAAGAGTCTTTTTGCAGCATCTGCAAGTGGATATTTGGAGCTCTTTCAGGCCTTCGTTGGAAACGGGAATATCTTCCCATAAAAACTAAACAGAAGCGTTATGTGAAACTGCTTTGTGATGTGTGTGTTTAACTCACAGAGTTGAACCTTTCCTTTCCTAGAGCAGTTTTGAAACACTCTTTTTGTAGAATCTGCAAGTGTTCATTTGGAGCGCTTTGAGGCCTATGGTGGAAAAGGAAATATCTTCACTTGTAAACCAGGCAGAAGCATTCTCAGAAACCTCTTTATGATGTGTGCATTCAACTCGGAGAGAGAAGCCTTCCTTTTGATAGAGCAGTTTTGAAACTCTGTTTTTGCAGCATCTGCAAGTGGATATTTGGAGCCCTTTCAGGCCTTCGTTGGAAACGGGAATATCTTCCCATAAAAACTAAACAGAAGCGTTCTGTGAAACTGCTTTGTGTAGTATGAATCCAACTCACAGAGTTGAACAATTCTTTTGAAAGAGCAGTTTTGAAACACTCTTTTTGTAGAATCTGCAAGTGTTCATTTGGAGCGCTTTGAGGCCTATGGTGGAAAAGGAAATATCTTCACTTGTAAACCAGGCAGAAGCATTCTCAGAAACCTCTTTATGATGTGTGCATTCAACTCGGAGAGAGAAGCCTTCCTTTTGATAGAGCAGTTTAGAAACTCTGTTTTTGCAGTATCTGCAAGTGGATATTTGGAGCCCCTTCAGGCCTTCGTTTGAAACGGGAATATCTTCCCATAAAAACTAAACAGAAGCGTTCTGTGAAACTGCTTTGTGTAGTATGAATCCAACTCACAGAGTTGAACACTTCTTTTGAAAGAGCAGTTTTGAAACACTCTTTTTGTAGAATCTGCAAGTGTTCATTTGGAGCGCTTTGAGGCCTATTGTGGAAAAGGAAATATCTTCACATAAAACCTAGACAGAAGCATTCTTTGAAATTTTTTTATGATGTGTGCCTTCAACTCACAGAGTTGAACCTTCCTTTTCATGGAGCAGTTTGGAAAGAGTCTTTTTGCAACATCTGCAAGTGGATATTTGGAGCCATTTCAGGCCTTCGTTGGAAACGGGAATATCTTCCCATAAAAACTAAACAGAAGCGTTCTGTGAAACTGCTTTGTGTAGTATGAATCCAACTCACAGAGTTGAACACTTCTTTTGAAAGAGCAGTTTTGAAACACTCTTTTTGTAGAATCTGCAAGTTTTCATTTGGAGTGCTTTGAGGCCCATGGTGGAAAAGGAAATATCTTCACATAAAACCTAGACAGAAGCATTCTTTGAAACTTCTTTATGATGTGTGCATTCAACTCACGGAGTTGAACCTTCCTTTTCATGGAGAGGTTTGGAAAGAGTCTTTTGGCAGCATCTGCAATTGGATATTTGGAGCTCTTTCAGGCCTTCGTTAGAAACGGGAATATCTTCCCATAAAAACTGGACAGAAGCATTCTCACAAACTGCTTTGTGATGTGTGTGTTTAACTCACATAGTTGAACCTTTCCTTTGCTAGAGCAGTTATGAAACACTCTTTTTGTAGAATCTGCAAGTGTTCATTTGGAGCGCTTTGAGGCCTATGGTGGAAAAGGAAATATCTTCACTTGTAAACCAGGCAGAAGCATTCTCAGAAACCTCTTTATGATGTGTGCATTCAACTCGGAGAGAGAAGCCTTCCTTTTGATAGAGCAGTTTTGAAACTCTGTTTTTGCAGCATCTGCACGTGGATATTTGGAGCCCCTTCAGGCCTTCGTTGGAAACGGGAATATCTTCCCATAAAAACTAAACAGAAGCGTTCTGTGAAACTGCTTTGTGTAGTATGAATCCAACTCACAGAGTTGAACACTTCTTTTCAAAGAGCAGTTTTGAAACACTCTTTTTGTAGAATCTGCAAGTGTTCATTCGGAGCGTTTTGAGGCCTATGGTGGAAAAGGAAATATCTTCACATAAAACCTAGACAGAAGCATTCTTTGAAACTTCTTTATGATGTGTGCCTTCACCTCACAGAGTTGAACCTTCCTTTTCATGGAGCAGTTTGGAAAGAGTCTCTTTGCAGCATCTGCAAGTGGATATTTGGAGCCCTTTCAGGCCTTCGTTGGAAACGGGAATATCTTCCCATAAAAACTAAACAGAAGCGTTCTGTGAAACTGCTTTGTGTAGTATGAATCCAACTCACAGAGTTGAACACTTCTTTTGAAAGAGCAGTTTTGAAACACTCTTTTTGTAGAATCTGCAAGTGTTCATTTGGAGCGCTTTGAGGCCTATGGTGGAAAAGGAAATATCTTCACTTGTAAACCAGGCAGAAGCATTCTCAGAAACCTCTTTATGATGTGTGCATTCAACTCGGAGAGAGAAGCCTTCCTTTTGATAGAGCAGTTTTGAAACTCTGTTTTTGCAGCATCTGCAAGTGGATATTTGGAGCCCCTTCAGGCCTTCGTTGGAAACGGGAATACCTTCCCATAAAAACTAAACAGAAGCGTTCTGTGAAACTGCTTTGTGTAGTATGAATCCAACTCACAGAGTTGAACACTTCTTTTCAAAGAGCAGTTTTGAAACACTCTTTTTGTAGAATCTGCAAGTGTTCATTTGGAGCGTTTTGAGGCCTATGGTGGAAAAGGAAATATCTTCACATAAAACCTAGACAGAAGCATTCTTTGAAACTTCTTTATGATGTGTGCCTTCACCTCACAGAGTTGAACCTTCCTTTTCATGGAGAGGTTTGGAAAGAGGCTTTTTGCAGCATCTGCAAGTGGATATTTGGAGCTCTTTCAGGCCTTCGTTGGAAACGGGAATATCTTCCCATAAAAACTAAACAGAAGCGTTATGTGAAACTGCTTTGTGATGTGTGTGTTTAACTCACAGAGTTGAACCTTTCCTTTCCTAGAGCAGTTTTGAAACACTCTTTTTGTAGAATCTGCAAGTGTTCATTTGGAGCGCTTTGAGGCCTATGGTGGAAAAGGAAATATCTTCACTTGTAAACCAGGCAGAAGCATTCTCAGAAACCTCTTTATGATGTGTGCATTCAACTCGGAGAGAGAAGCCTTCCTTTTGAGAGAGCAGTTTTGAAACTCTGTTTTTGCAGCATCTGCAAGTGGATATTTGGAGCCCCTTCAGGCCTTCGTTGGAAGCGGGAATATCTTCCCATAAAAACTAAACAGAAGGGTTCTGTGAAACTGCTTTGTGTAGTATGAATCCAACTCACAGAGTTGAACACTTCTTTTCAAAGAGCAGTTTTGAAACACTCTCTTTGTAGAATCTGCAAGTGTTCATTTGGAGCGCTTTGAGGCCTATGGTGGAAAAGGAAATATCTTCACATAAAACCTAGACAGAAGCATTCTTTGAAACTTTTTTATGATGTGTGCCTTCAACTCACAGAGTTGAACCTTCCTTTTCATGGAGCAGTTTGGAAAGAGTCTTTTCGCAGCATCTGCAAGTGGATATTTGGAGCCCCTTCAGGCCTTCGTTGGAAACGGGAATATCTTCCCATAAAAACTAAACAGAAGCGTTCTGTGAAACTGCTTTGTGTGGTATGAATCCAACTCACAGAGTTGAACACTTCTTTTGAAAGAGCAGTTTTGAAACACTCTTTTTGTAGAATCTGCAAGTTTTCATTTGGAGTGCTTTGAGGCCCATGGTGGAAAAGGAAATATCTTCACATAAAACCTAGACAGAAGCATTCTTTGAAACTTCTTTATGATGTGTGCATTCAACTCACAGAGTTGAACCTTCCTTTTCATGGAGAGGTTTGGAAAGAGTCTTTTGGCAGCATCTGCAAGTGGATATTTGGAGCTCTTTCAGGCCTTCGTTAGAAACGGGAATATCTTCCCATAAAAACTGGACAGAAGCATTCTCACAAACTGCTTTGTGATGTGTGTGTTTAACTCACATAGTTGAACCTTTCCTTTGCTAGAGCAATTATGAAACACTCTTTTTGTAGAATCTGCAAGTGTTCATTTGGAGCGCTTTGAGGCCTATGGTGGAAAAGAAAATATCTTCACTTGTAAATCAGGCAGAAGCATTCTCAGAAACCTCTTTATGATGTGTGCATTCAACTCGGAGAGAGAAGCCTTCCTTTTGATAGAGCAGTTTTGAAACTCTGTTTTGGCAGCATCTGCAAGTGGATAATTGGAGCCCCTTCAGGCCTTCGTTGGAAACGGGAATATCTTCCCATAAAAACTAAACAGAAGCGTTCTGTGAAACTGCTTTGTGTAGTATGAATCCAACTCACAGAGTTGAACACTTCTTTTCAAAGAGCAGTTTTGAAACACTCTTTTTGTAGAATCTGCAAGTGTTCATTTGGAGCGTTTTGAGGCCTATGGTGGAAAAGGAAATATCTTCACATAAAACCTAGACAGAAGCATTCTTTGAAACTTCTTTATGATGTGTGCCTTCACCTCACAGAGTTGAACATTCCTTTTCATGGAGCAGTTTGGAAAGAGTCTCTTTGCAGCATCTGCAAGTGGATATTTGGAGCCCTTTCAGGCCTTCGTTGGAAACGGGAATATCTTCCCATAAAAACTAAACAGAAGCGTTCTGTGAAACTGCTTTGTGTAGTATGTATCCAACTCACAGAGTTGAACACTTCTTTTGAAAGAGCAGTTTTGAAACACTCTTTTTGTAGAATCTGCAAGTGTTCATTTGGAGCGCTTTGAGGCCTATGGTGGAAAAGGAAATATCTTCACTTGTAAACCAGGCAGAAGCATTCTCAGAAACCTCTTTATGATGTGTGCATTCAACTCGGAGAGAGAAGCATTCCTTTTGATAGAGCAGTTTTGAAACTCTGTTTTTGCAGCATCTGCAAGTGGATATTTGGAGCCCTTTCAGGCCTTCGTTGGAAACGGGAATATCTTCCCATAAAAACTAAACAGAAGCGTTCTGTGAAACTGCTTTGTGTAGTATGAATCCAACTCACAGAGTTGAACACTTCTTTTGAAAGAGCAGTTTTGAAACACTCTTTTTGTAGAATCTGCAAGTGTTCATTTGGAGCGCTTTGAGGCCTATGGTGGAAAAGGAAATATCTTCACTTGTAAACCAGGCAGAAGCATTCTCAGAAACCTCTTTATGATGTGTGCATTCAACTCGGAGAGAGAAGCCTTCCTTTTGATAGAGCAGTTTAGAAACTCTGTTTTTGCAGTATCTGCAAGTGGATATTTGGAGCCCCTTCAGGCCTTCGTTTGAAACGGGAATATCTTCCCATAAAAACTAAACAGAAGCGTTCTGTGAAACTGCTTTGTGTAGTATGAATCCAACTCACAGAGTTGAACACTTCTTTTGAAAGAGCAGTTTTGAAACACTCTTTTTGTAGAATCTGCAAGTGTTCATTTGGAGCGCTTTGAGGCCTATGGTGGAAAAGGAAATATCTTCACATAAAACCTAGACAGAAGCATTCTTTGAAACTTTTTTATGATGTGTGCCTTCAACTCACAGAGTTGAACCTTCCTTTTCATGGAGCAGTTTGGAAAGAGTCTTTTTGCAACATCTGCAAGTGGATATTTGGAGCCATTTCAGGCCTTCGTTGGAAACGGGAATATCTTCCCATAAAAACTAAACAGAAGCGTTCTGTGAAACTGCTTTGTGTAGTATGAATCCAACTCACAGAGTTGAACACTTCTTTTGAAAGAGCAGTTTTGAAACACTCTTTTTGTAGAATCTGCAAGTTTTCATTTGGAGTGCTTTGAGGCCCATGGTGGAAAAGGAAATATCTTCACATAAAACCTAGACAGAAGCATTCTTTGAAACTTCTTTATGATGTGTGCATTCAACTCACGGAGTTGAACCTTCCTTTTCATGGAGAGGTTTGGAAAGAGTCTTTTGGCAGCATCTGCAAGTGGATATTTGGAGCTCTTTCAGGCCTTCGTTAGAAACGGGAATATCTTCCCATAAAAACTGGACAGAAGCATTCTCACAAACTGCTTTGTGATGTGTGTGTTTAACTCACATAGTTGAACCTTTCCTTTGCTAGAGCAGTTATGAAACACTCTTTTTGTAGAATCTGCAAGTGTTCATTTGGAGCGCTTTGAGGCCTATGGTGGAAAAGGAAATATCTTCACTTGTAAACCAGGCAGAAGCATTCTCAGAAACCTCTTTATGATGTGTGCATTCAACTCGGAGAGAGAAGCCTTCCTTTTGATAGAGCAGTTTTGAAACTCTGTTTTTGCAGCATCTGCACGTGGATATTTGGAGCCCCTTCAGGCCTTCGTTGGAAACGGGAATATCTTCCCATAAAAACTAAACAGAAGCGTTCTGTGAAACTGCTTTGTGTAGTATGAATCCAACTCACCGAGTTGAACACTTCTTTTCAAAGAGCAGTTTTGAAACACTCTTTTTGTAGAATCTGCAAGTGTTCATTCGGAGCGTTTTGAGGCCTATGGTGGAAAAGGAAATATCTTCACATAAAACCTAGACAGAAGCATTCTTTGAAACTTCTTTATGATGTGTGCCTTCACCTCACAGAGTTGAACCTTCCTTTTCATGGAGCAGTTTGGAAAGAGTCTCTTTGCAGCATCTGCAAGTGGATATTTGGAGCCCTTTCAGGCCTTCGTTGGAAACGGGAATATCTTCCCATAAAAACTAAACAGAAGCGTTCTGTGAAACTGCTTTGTGTAGTATGAATCCAACTCACAGAGTTGAACACTTCTTTTGAAAGAGCAGTTTTGAAACACTCTTTTTGTAGAATCTGCAAGTGTTCATTTGGAGCGCTTTGAGGCCTATGGTGGAAAAGGAAATATCTTCACTTGTAAACCAGGCAGAAGCATTCTCAGAAACCTCTTTATGATGTGTGCATTCAACTCGGAGAGAGAAGCCTTCCTTTTGATAGAGCAGTTTTGAAACTCTGTTTTTGCAGCATCTGCAATTGGATATTTGGAGCCCCTTCAGGCCTTCGTTGGAAACGGGAATACCTTCCCATAAAAACTAAACAGAAGCGTTCTGTGAAACTGCTTTGTGTAGTATGAATCCAACTCACAGAGTTGAACACTTCTTTTCAAAGAGCAGTTTTGAAACACTCTTTTTGTAGAATCTGCAAGTGTTCATTTGGAGCGTTTTGAGGCCTATGGTGGAAAAGGAAATATCTTCACATAAAACCTAGACAGAAGCATTCTTTGAAACTTCTTTATGATGTGTGCCTTCACCTCACAGAGTTGAACCTTCCTTTTCATGGAGAGGTTTGGAAAGAGTCTTTTTGCAGCATCTGCAAGTGGATATTTGGAGCTCTTTCAGGCCTTCGTTGGAAACGGGAATATCTTCCCATAAAAACTAAACAGAAGCGTTCTGTGAAACTGCTTTGTGATGTGTGTGTTTAACTCACAGAGTTGAACCTTTCCTTTCCTAGAGCAGTTTTGAAACACTCTTTTTGTAGAATCTGCAAGTGTTCATTTGGAGCGCTTTGAGGCCTATGGTGGAAAAGGAAATATCTTCACTTGTAAACCAGGCAGAAGCATTCTCAGAAACCTCTTTATGATGTGTGCATTCAACTCGGAGAGAGAAGCCTTCCTTTTGATAGAGCAGTTTTGAAACTCTGTTTTTGCAGCATCTGCAAGTGGATATTTGGAGCCCCTTCAGGCCTTCGTTGGAAGCGGGAATATCTTCCCATAAAAACTAAACAGAAGCGTTCTGTGAAACTGCTTTGTGTAGTATGAATCCAACTCACAGAGTTGAACACTTCTTTTCAAAGAGCAGTTTTGAAACACTCTCTTTGTAGAATCTGCAAGTGTTCATTTGGAGCGCTTTGAGGCCTATGGTGGAAAAGGAAATATCTTCACATAAAACCTAGACAGAAGCATTCTTTGAAACTTTTTTATGATGTGTGCCTTCAACTCACAGAGTTGAACCTTCCTTTTCATGGAGCAGTTTGGAAAGAGTCTTTTTGCAGCATCTGCAAGTGGATATTTGGAGCCCCTTCAGGCCTTCGTTGGAAACGGGAATATCTTCCCATAAAAACTAAACAGAAGCGTTCTGTGAAACTGCTTTGTGTAGTATGAATCCAACTCACAGAGTTGAACACTTCTTTTGAAAGAGCAGTTTTGAAACACTCTTTTTGTAGAATCTGCAAGTTTTCATTTGGAGTGCTTTGAGGCCCATGGTGGAAAAGGAAATATCTTCACATAAAACCTAGACAGAAGCATTCTTTGAAACTTCTTTATGATGTGTGCATTCAACTCACAGAGTTGAACCTTCCTTTTCATGGAGAGGTTTGGAAAGAGTCTTTTGGCAGCATCTGCAAGTGGATATTTGGAGCTCTTTCAGGCCTTCGTTAGAAACGGGAATATCTTCCCATAAAAACTGGACAGAAGCATTCTCACAAACTGCTTTGTGATGTGTGTGTTTAACTCACATAGTTGAACCTTTCCTTTGCTAGAGCAGTTATGAAACACTCTTTTTGTAGAATCTGCAAGTGTTCATTTGGAGCGCTTTGAGGCCTATGGTGGAAAAGGAAATATCTTCACTTGTAAACCAGGCAGAAGCATTCTCAGAAACCTCTTTATGATGTGTGCATTCAACTCGGAGAGAGAAGCCTTCCTTTTGATAGAGCAGTTTTGAAACTCTGTTTTTGCAGCATCTGCAAGTGGATATTTGGAGCCCCTTCAGGCCTTTGTTGGAAACGGGAATATCTTCCCATAAAAACTAAACAGAAGCGTTCTGTGAAACTGCTTTGTGTAGTATGAATCCAACTCACAGAGTTGAACACTTCTTTTGAAAGAGCAGTTTTGAAACACTCTTTTTGTAGAATCTGCAAGTGTTCATTTGGAGCGCTTTGAGGCCTATGGTGGAAAAGGAAATATCTTCACTTGTAAACCAGGCAGAAGCATTCTCAGAAACCTCTTTATGATGTGTGCATTCAACTCGGAGAGAGAAGCCTTCCTTTTGATAGAGCAGTTTAGAAACTCTGTTTTTGCAGTATCTGCAAGTGGATATTTGGAGCCCCTTCAGGCCTTCGTTTGAAACGGGAATATCTTCCCATAAAAACTAAACAGAAGCGTTCTGTGAAACTGCTTTGTGTAGTATGAATCCAACTCACAGAGTTGAACACTTCTTTTGAAAGAGCAGTTTTGAAACACTCTTTTTGTAGAATCTGCAAGTGTTCATTTGGAGCGGTTTGAGGCCTACTGTGGAAAAGGAAATATCTTCACATAAAACCTAGACAGAAGCATTCTTTGAAACTTTTTTATGATGTGTGCCTTCAACTCACAGAGTTGAACCTTCCTTTTCATGGAGCAGTTTGGAAAGAGTCTTTTTGCAACATCTGCAAGTGGATATTTGGAGCCATTTCAGGCCTTCGTTGGAAACGGGAATATCTTCCCATAAAAACTAAACAGAAGCGTTCTGTGAAACTGCTTTGTGTAGTATGAATCCAACTCACAGAGTTGAACACTTCTTTTGAAAGAGCAGTTTTGAAACACTCTTTTTGTAGAATCTGCAAGTTTTCATTTGGAGTGCTTTGAGGCCCATGGTGGAAAAGGAAATATCTTCACATAAAACCTAGACAGAAGCATTCTTTGAAACTTCTTTATGATGTGTGCATTCAACTCACGGAGTTGAACCTTCCTTTTCATGGAGAGGTTTGGAAAGAGTCTTTTGGCAGCATCTGCAAGTGGATATTTGGAGCTCTTTCAGGCCTTCGTTAGAAACGGGAATATCTTCCCATAAAAACTGGACAGAAGCATTCTCACAAACTGCTTTGTGATGTGTGTGTTTAACTCACATAGTTGAACCTTTCCTTTGCTAGAGCAATTATGAAACACTCTTTTTGTAGAATCTGCAAGTGTTCATTTGGAGCGCTTTGAGGCCTATGGTGGAAAAGAAAATATCTTCACTTGTAAATCAGGCAGAAGCATTCTCAGAAACCTCTTTATGATGTGTGCATTCAACTCGGAGAGAGAAGCCTTCCTTTTGATAGAGCAGTTTTGAAACTCTGTTTTGGCAGCATCTGCAAGTGGATAATTGGAGCCCCTTCAGGCCTTCGTTGGAAACGGGAATATCTTCCCATAAAAACTAAACAGAAGCGTTCTGTGAAACTGCTTTGTGTAGTATGAATCCAACTCACAGAGTTGAACACTTCTTTTCAAAGAGCAGTTTTGAAACACTCTTTTTGTAGAATCTGCAAGTGTTCATTTGGAGCGTTTTGAGGCCTATGGTGGAAAAGGAAATATCTTCACATAAAACCTAGACAGAAGCATTCTTTGAAACTTCTTTATGATGTGTGCCTTCACCTCACAGAGTTGAACATTCCTTTTCATGGAGCAGTTTGGAAAGAGTCTCTTTGCAGCATCTGCAAGTGGATATTTGGAGCCCTTTCAGGCCTTCGTTGGAAACGGGAATATCTTCCCATAAAAACTAAACAGAAGCGTTCTGTGAAACTGCTTTGTGTAGTATGTATCCAACTCACAGAGTTGAACACTTCTTTTGAAAGAGCAGTTTTGAAACACTCTTTTTGTAGAATCTGCAAGTGTTCATTTGGAGCGCTTTGAGGCCTATGGTGGAAAAGGAAATATCTTCACTTGTAAACCAGGCAGAAGCATTCTCAGAAACCTCTTTATGATGTGTGCATTCAACTCGGAGAGAGAAGCATTCCTTTTGATAGAGCAGTTTTGAAACTCTGTTTTTGCAGCATCTGCAAGTGGATATTTGGAGCCCTTTCAGGCCTTCGTTGGAAACGGGAATATCTTCCCATAAAAACTAAACAGAAGCGTTCTGTGAAACTGCTTTGTGTAGTATGAATCCAACTCACAGAGTTGAACACTTCTTTTGAAAGAGCAGTTTTGAAACACTCTTTTTGTAGAATCTGCAAGTGTTCATTTGGAGCGCTTTGAGGCCTATGGTGGAAAAGGAAATATCTTCACTTGTAAACCAGGCAGAAGCATTCTCAGAAACCTCTTTATGATGTGTGCATTCAACTCGGAGAGAGAAGCCTTCCTTTTGATAGAGCAGTTTAGAAACTCTGTTTTTGCAGTATCTGCAAGTGGATATTTGGAGCCCCATCAGGCCTTCGTTTGAAACGGGAATATCTTCCCATAAAAACTAAACAGAAGCGTTCTGTGAAACTGCTTTGTGTAGTATGAATCCAACTCACAGAGTTGAACACTTCTTTTGAAAGAGCAGTTTTGAAACACTCTTTTTGTAGAATCTGCAACTGTTCATTTGGAGCGCTTTGAGGCCTATGGTGGAAAAGGAAATATCTTCACATAAAACCTAGACAGAAGCATTCTTTGAAACTTTTTTATGATGTGTGCCTTCAACTCACAGAGTTGAACCTTCCTTTTCATGGAGCAGTTTGGAAAGAGTCTTTTTGCAACATCTGCAAGTGGATATTTGGAGCCATTTCAGGCCTTCGTTGGAAACGGGAATATCTTCCCATAAAAACTAAACAGAAGCGTTCTGTGAAACTGCTTTGTGTAGTATGAATCCAACTCACAGAGTTGAACACTTCTTTTGAAAGAGCAGTTTTGAAACACTCTTTTTGTAGAATCTGCAAGTTTTCATTTGGAGTGCTTTGAGGCCCATGGTGGAAAAGGAAATATCTTCACATAAAACCTAGACAGAAGCATTCTTTGAAACTTCTTTATGATGTGTGCATTCAACTCACGGAGTTGAACCTTCCTTTTCATGGAGAGGTTTGGAAAGAGTCTTTTGGCAGCATCTGCAAGTGGATATTTGGAGCTCTTTCAGGCCTTCGTTAGAAACGGGAATATCTTCCCATAAAAACTGGACAGAAGCATTCTCACAAACTGCTTTGTGATGTGTGTGTTTAACTCACATAGTTGAACCTTTCCTTTGCTAGAGCAGTTATGAAACACTCTTTTTGTAGAATCTGCAAGTGTTCATTTGGAGCGCTTTGAGGCCTATGGTGGAAAAGGAAATATCTTCACTTGTAAACCAGGCAGAAGCATTCTCAGAAACCTCTTTATGATGTGTGCATTCAACTCGGAGAGAGAAGCCTTCCTTTTGATAGAGCAGTTTTGAAACTCTGTTTTTGCAGCATCTGCACGTGGATATTTGGAGCCCCTTCAGGCCTTCGTTGGAAACGGGAATATCTTCCCATAAAAACTAAACAGAAGCGTTCTGTGAAACTGCTTTGTGTAGTATGAATCCAACTCACCGAGTTGAACACTTCTTTTCAAAGAGCAGTTTTGAAACACTCTTTTTGTAGAATCTGCAAGTGTTCATTCGGAGCGTTTTGAGGCCTATGGTGGAAAAGGAAATATCTTCACATAAAACCTAGACAGAAGCATTCTTTGAAACTTCTTTATGATGTGTGCCTTCACCTCACAGAGTTGAACCTTCCTTTTCATGGAGCAGTTTGGAAAGAGTCTCTTTGCAGCATCTGCAAGTGGATATTTGGAGCCCTTTCAGGCCTTCGTTGGAAACGGGAATATCTTCCCATAAAAATTAACAGAAGCGTTCTGTGAAACTGCTTTGTGTAGTATGAATCCAACTCACAGAGTTGAACACTTCTTTTGAAAGAGCAGTTTTGAAACACTCTTTTTGTAGAATCTGCAAGTGTTCATTTGGAGCGCTTTGAGGCCTATGGTGGAAAAGGAAATATCTTCACTTGTAAACCAGGCAGAAGCATTCTCAGAAACCTCTTTATGATGTGTGCATTCAACTCGGAGAGAGAAGCCTTCCTTTTGATAGAGCAGTTTTGAAACTCTGTTTTTGCAGCATCTGCAATTGGATATTTGGAGCCCCTTCAGGCCTTCGTTGGAAACGGGAATACCTTCCCATAAAAACTAAACAGAAGCGTTCTCTGAAACTGCTTTGTGTAGTATGAATCCAACTCACAGAGTTGAACACTTCTTTTCAAAGAGCAGTTTTGAAACACTCTTTTTGTAGAATCTGCAAGTGTTCATTTGGAGCGTTTTGAGGCCTATGGTGGAAAAGGAAATATCTTCACATAAAACCTAGACAGAAGCATTCTTTGAAACTTCTTTATGATGTGTGCCTTCACCTCACAGAGTTGAACCTTCCTTTTCATGGAGAGGTTTGGAAAGAGTCTTTTTGCAGCATCTGCAAGTGGATATTTGGAGCTCTTTCAGGCCTTCGTTGGAAACGGGAATATCTTCCCATAAAAACTAAACAGAAGCGTTCTGTGAAACTGCTTTGTGATGTGTGTGTTTAACTCACAGAGTTGAACCTTTCCTTTCCTAGAGCAGTTTTGAAACACTCTTTTTGTAGAATCTGCAAGTGTTCATTTGGAGCGCTTTGAGGCCTATGGTGGAAAAGGAAATATCTTCACTTGTAAACCAGGCAGAAGCATTCTCAGAAACCTCTTTATGATGTGTGCATTCAACTCGGAGAGAGAAGCCTTCCTTTTGATAGAGCAGTTTTGAAACTCTGTTTTTGCAGCATCTGCAAGTGGATATTTGGAGCCCCTTCAGGCCTTCGTTGGAAGCGGGAATATCTTCCCATAAAAACTAAACAGAAGCGTTCTGTGAAACTGCTTTGTGTAGTATGAATCCAACTCACAGAGTTGAACACTTCTTTTCAAAGAGCAGTTTTGAAACACTCTCTTTGTAGAATCTGCAAGTGTTCATTTGGAGCGCTTTGAGGCCTATGGTGGAAAAGGAAATATCTTCACATAAAACCTAGACAGAAGCATTCTTTGAAACTTTTTTATGATGTGTGCCTTCAACTCACAGAGTTGAACCTTCCTTTTCATGGAGCAGTTTGGAAAGAGTCTTTTTGCAGCATCTGCAAGTGGATATTTGGAGCCCCTTCAGGCCTTCGTTGGAAACGGGAATATCTTCCCATAAAAACTAAACAGAAGCGTTCTGTGAAACTGCTTTGTGTAGTATGAATCCAACTCACAGAGTTGAACACTTCTTTTGAAAGAGCAGTTTTGAAACACTCTTTTTGTAGAATCTGCAAGTTTTCATTTGGAGTGCTTTGAGGCCCATGGTGGAAAAGGAAATATCTTCACATAAAACCTAGACAGAAGCATTCTTTGAAACTTCTTTATGATGTGTGCATTCAACTCACAGAGTTGAACCTTCCTTTTCATGGAGAGGTTTGGAAAGAGTCTTTTGGCAGCATCTGCAAGTGGATATTTGGAGCTCTTTCAGGCCTTCGTTAGAAACGGGAATATCTTCCCATAAAAACTGGACAGAAGCATTCTCACAAACTGCTTTGTGATGTGTGTGTTTAACTCACATAGTTGAACCTTTCCT
Source organism: Pongo pygmaeus (assembly GCF_028885625.2). Lineage (NCBI taxonomy): Eukaryota > Metazoa > Chordata > Mammalia > Primates > Hominidae > Pongo > Pongo pygmaeus. The sequence continues at coordinate 31,429,582 of NC_072393.2, forward strand.
TTGCTAGAGCAGTTATGAAACACTCTTTTTGTAGAATCTGCAAGTGTTCATTTGGAGCGCTTTGAGGCCTATGGTGGAAAAGGAAATATCTTCACTTGTAAACCAGGCAGAAGCATTCTCAGAAACCTCTTTATGATGTGTGCATTCAACTCGGAGAGAGAAGCCTTCCTTTTGATAGAGCAGTTTTGAAACTCTGTTTTTGCAGCATCTGCAAGTGGATATTTGGAGCCCCTTCAGGCCTTTGTTGGAAACGGGAATATCTTCCCATAAAAACTAAACAGAAGCGTTCTGTGAAACTGCTTTGTGTAGTATGAATCCAACTCACACAGTTGAACACTTCTTTTGAAAGAGCAGTTTTGAAACACTCTTTTTGTAGAATCTGCAAGTGTTCATTTGGAGCGCTTTGAGGCCTATGGTGGAAAAGGAAATATCTTCACTTGTAAACCAGGCAGAAGCATTCTCAGAAACCTCTTTATGATGTGTGCATTCAACTCGGAGAGAGAAGCCTTCCTTTTGATAGAGCAGTTTAGAAACTCTGTTTTTGCAGTATCTGCAAGTGGATATTTGGAGCCCCTTCAGGCCTTCGTTTGAAACGGGAATATCTTCCCATAAAAACTAAACAGAAGCGTTCTGTGAAACTGCTTTGTGTAGTATGAATCCAACTCACAGAGTTGAACACTTCTTTTGAAAGAGCAGTTTTGAAACACTCTTTTTGTAGAATCTGCAAGTGTTCATTTGGAGCGGTTTGAGGCCTACTGTGGAAAAGGAAATATCTTCACATAAAACCTAGACAGAAGCATTCTTTGAAACTTTTTTATGATGTGTGCCTTCAACTCACAGAGTTGAACCTTCCTTTTCATGGAGCAGTTTGGAAAGAGTCTTTTTGCAACATCTGCAAGTGGATATTTGGAGCCATTTCAGGCCTTCGTTGGAAACGGGAATATCTTCCCATAAAAACTAAACAGAAGCGTTCTGTGAAACTGCTTTGTGTAGTATGAATCCAACTCACAGAGTTGAACACTTCTTTTGAAAGAGCAGTTTTGAAACACTCTTTTTGTAGAATCTGCAAGTTTTCATTTGGAGTGCTTTGAGGCCCATGGTGGAAAAGGAAATATCTTCACATAAAACCTAGACAGAAGCATTCTTTGAAACTTCTTTATGATGTGTGCATTCAACTCACGGAGTTGAACCTTCCTTTTCATGGAGAGGTTTGGAAAGAGTCTTTTGGCAGCATCTGCAAGTGGATATTTGGAGCTCTTTCAGGCCTTCGTTAGAAACGGGAATATCTTCCCATAAAAACTGGACAGAAGCATTCTCACAAACTGCTTTGTGATGTGTGTGTTTAACTCACATAGTTGAACCTTTCCTTTGCTAGAGCAGTTATGAAACACTCTTTTTGTAGAATCTGCAAGTGTTCATTTGGAGCGCTTTGAGGCCTATGGTGGAAAAGGAAATATCTTCACTTGTAAACCAGGCAGAAGCATTCTCAGAAACCTCTTTATGATGTGTGCATTCAACTCGGAGAGAGAAGCCTTCCTTTTGATAGAGCAGTTTTGAAACTCTGTTTTTGCAGCATCTGCACGTGGATATTTGGAGCCCCTTCAGGCCTTCGTTGGAAACGGGAATATCTTCCCATAAAAACTAAACAGAAGCGTTCTGTGAAACTGCTTTGTGTAGTATGAATCCAACTCACAGAGTTGAACACTTCTTTTCAAAGAGCAGTTTTGAAACACTGTTTTTGTAGAATCTGCAAGTGTTCATTCGGAGCGTTTTGAGGCCTATGGTGGAAAAGGAAATATCTTCACATAAAACCTAGACAGAAGCATTCTTTGAAACTTCTTTATGATGTGTGCCTTCACCTCACAGAGTTGAACCTTCCTTTTCATGGAGCAGTTTGGAAAGAGTCTCTTTGCAGCATCTGCAAGTGGATATTTGGAGCCCTTTCAGGCCTTCGTTGGAAACGGGAATATCTTCCCATAAAAACTAAACAGAAGCGTTCTGTGAAACTGCTTTGTGTAGTATGAATCCAACTCACAGAGTTGAACACTTCTTTTGAAAGAGCAGTTTTGAAACACTCTTTTTGTAGAATCTGCAAGTGTTCATTTGGAGCGCTTTGAGGCCTATGGTGGAAAAGGAAATATCTTCACTTGTAAACCAGGCAGAAGCATTCTCAGAAACCTCTTTATGATGTGTGCATTCAACTCGGAGAGAGAAGCCTTCCTTTTGATAGAGCAGTTTTGAAACTCTGTTTTTGCAGCATCTGCAAGTGGATATTTGGAGCCCCTTCAGGCCTTCGTTGGAAACGGGAATATCTTCCCATAAAAACTAAACAGAAGCGTTCTGTGAAACTGCTTTGTGTAGTATGAATCCAACTCACAGAGTTGAACACTTCTTTTCAAAGAGCAGTTTTGAAACACTCTTTTTGTAGAATCTGCAAGTGTTCATTTGGAGCGTTTTGAGGCCTATGGTGGAAAAGGAAATATCTTCACATAAAACCTAGACAGAAGCATTCTTTGAAACTTCTTTATGATGTGTGCCTTCACCTCACAGAGTTGAACCTTCCTTTTCATGGAGAGGTTTGGAAAGAGTCTTTTTGCAGCATCTGCAAGTGGATATTTGGAGCTCTTTCAGGCCTTCGTTGGAAACGGGAATATCTTCCCATAAAAACTAAACAGAAGCGTTATGTGAAACTGCTTTGTGATGTGTGTGTTTAACTCACAGAGTTGAACCTTTCCTTTCCTAGAGCAGTTTTGAAACACTCTTTTTGTAGAATCTGCAAGTGTTCATTTGGAGCGCTTTGAGGCCTATGGTGGAAAAGGAAATATCTTCACTTGTAAACCAGGCAGAAGCATTCTCAGAAACCTCTTTATGATGTGTGCATTCAACTCGGAGAGAGAAGCCTTCCTTTTGATAGAGCAGTTTTGAAACTCTGTTTTTGCAGCATCTGCAAGTGGATATTTGGAGCCCTTTCAGGCCTTCGTTGGAAACGGGAATATCTTCCCATAAAAACTAAACAGAAGCGTTCTGTGAAACTGCTTTGTGTAGTATGAATCCAACTCACAGAGTTGAACACTTCTTTTGAAAGAGCAGTTTTGAAACACTCTTTTTGTAGAATCTGCAAGTTTTCATTTGGAGTGCTTTGAGGCCCATGGTGGAAAAGGAAATATCTTCACATAAAACCTAGACAGAAGCATTCTTTGAAACTTCTTTATGATGTGTGCATTCAACTCACGGAGTTGAACCTTCCTTTTCATGGAGAGGTTTGGAAAGAGTCTTTTGGCAGCATCTGCAAGTGGATATTTGGAGCTCTTTCAGGCCTTCGTTAGAAACGGGAATATCTTCCCATAAAAACTGGACAGAAGCATTCTCACAAACTGCTTTGTGATGTGTGTGTTTAACTCACATAGTTGAACCTTTCCTTTGCTAGAGCAGTTATGAAACACTCTTTTTGTAGAATCTGCAAGTGTTCATTTGGAGCGCTTTGAGGCCTATGGTGGAAAAGGAAATATCTTCACTTGTAAACCAGGCAGAAGCATTCTCAGAAACCTCTTTATGATGTGTGCATTCAACTCGGAGAGAGAAGCCTTCCTTTTGATAGAGCAGTTTTGAAACTCTGTTTTTGCAGCATCTGCACGTGGATATTTGGAGCCCCTTCAGGCCTTCGTTGGAAACGGGAATATCTTCCCATAAAAACTAAACAGAAGCGTTCTGTGAAACTGCTTTGTGTAGTATGAATCCAACTCACAGAGTTGAACACTTCTTTTCAAAGAGCAGTTTTGAAACACTCTTTTTGTAGAATCTGCAAGTGTTCATTCGGAGCGTTTTGAGGCCTATGGTGGAAAAGGAAATATCTTCACATAAAACCTAGACAGAAGCATTCTTTGAAACTTCTTTATGATGTGTGCCTTCACCTCACAGAGTTGAACCTTCCTTTTCATGGAGCAGTTTGGAAAGAGTCTCTTTGCAGCATCTGCAAGTGGATATTTGGAGCCCTTTCAGGCCTTCGTTGGAAACGGGAATATCTTCCCATAAAAACTAAACAGAAGCGTTCTGTGAAACTGCTTTGTGTAGTATGAATCCAACTCACAGAGTTGAACACTTCTTTTGAAAGAGCAGTTTTGAAACACTCTTTTTGTAGAATCTGCAAGTGTTCATTTGGAGCGCTTTGAGGCCTATGGTGGAAAAGGAAATATCTTCACTTGTAAACCAGGCAGAAGCATTCTCAGAAACCTCTTTATGATGTGTGCATTCAACTCGGAGAGAGAAGCCTTCCTTTTGATAGAGCAGTTTTGAAACTCTGTTTTTGCAGCATCTGCAAGTGGATATTTGGAGCCCCTTCAGGCCTTCGTTGGAAACGGGAATACCTTCCCATAAAAACTAAACAGAAGCGTTCTGTGAAACTGCTTTGTGTAGTATGAATCCAACTCACAGAGTTGAACACTTCTTTTCAAAGAGCAGTTTTGAAACACTCTTTTTGTAGAATCTGCAAGTGTTCATTTGGAGCGTTTTGAGGCCTATGGTGGAAAAGGAAATATCTTCACATAAAACCTAGACAGAAGCATTCTTTGAATCTTCTTTATGATGTGTGCCTTCACCTCACAGAGTTGAACCTTCCTTTTCATGGAGAGGTTTGGAAAGAGTCTTTTTGCAGCATCTGCAAGTGGATATTTGGAGCTCTTTCAGGCCTTCGTTGGAAACGGGAATATCTTCCCATAAAAACTAAACAGAAGCGTTCTGTGAAACTGCTTTGTGATGTGTGTGTTTAACTCACAGAGTTGAACCTTTCCTTTCCTAGAGCAGTTTTGAAACACTCTTTTTGTAGAATCTGCAAGTGTTCATTTGGAGCGCTTTGAGGCCTATGGTGGAAAAGGAAATATCTTCACTTGTAAACCAGGCAGAAGCATTCTCAGAAACCTCTTTATGATGTGTGCATTCAACTCGGAGAGAGAAGCCTTCCTTTTGATAGAGCAGTTTTGAAACTCTGTTTTTGCAGCGTCTGCAAGTGGATATTTGGAGCCCCTTCAGGCCTTCGTTGGAAGCGGGAATATCTTCCCATAAAAACTAAACAGAAGCGTTCTGTGAAACTGCTTTGTGTAGTATGAATCCAACTCACAGAGTTGAACACTTCTTTTCAAAGAGCAGTTTTGAAACACTCTCTTTGTAGAATCTGCAAGTGTTCATTTGGAGCGCTTTGAGGCCTATGGTGGAAAAGGAAATATCTTCACATAAAACCTAGACAGAAGCATTCTTTGAAACTTTTTTATGATGTGTGCCTTCAACTCACAGAGTTGAACCTTCCTTTTCATGGAGCAGTTTGGAAAGAGTCTTTTCGCAGCATCTGCAAGTGGATATTTGGAGCCCCTTCAGGCCTTCGTTGGAAACGGGAATATCTTCCCATAAAAACTAAACAGAAGCGTTCTGTGAAACTGCTTTGTGTAGTATGAATCCAACTCACAGAGTTGAACACTTCTTTTGAAAGAGCAGTTTTGAAACACTCTTTTTGTAGAATCTGCAAGTTTTCATTTGGAGTGCTTTGAGGCCCATGGTGGAAAAGGAAATATCTTCACATAAAACCTAGACAGAAGCATTCTTTGAAACTTCTTTATGATGTGTGCATTCAACTCACAGAGTTGAACCTTCCTTTTCATGGAGAGGTTTGGAAAGAGTCTTTTGGCAGCATCTGCAAGTGGATATTTGGAGCTCTTTCAGGCCTTCGTTAGAAACGGGAATATCTTCCCATAAAAACTGGACAGAAGCATTCTCACAAACTGCTTTGTGATGTGTGTGTTTAACTCACATAGTTGAACCTTTCCTTTGCTAGAGCAGTTATGAAACACTCTTTTTGTAGAATCTGCAAGTGTTCATTTGGAGCGCTTTGAGGCCTATGGTGGAAAAGGAAATATCTTCACTTGTAAACCAGGCAGAAGCATTCTCAGAAACCTCTTTATGATGTGTGCATTCAACTCGGAGAGAGAAGCCTTCCTTTTGATAGAGCAGTTTTGAAACTCTGTTTTTGCAGCATCTGCAAGTGGATATTTGGAGCCCCTTCAGGCCTTCGTTGGAAACGGGAATATCTTCCCATAAAAACTAAACAGAAGCGTTCTGTGAAACTGCTTTGTGTAGTATGAATCCAACTCACAGAGTTGAACACTTCTTTTCAAAGAGCAGTTTTGAAACACTCTTTTTGTAGAATCTGCAAGTGTTCATTCGGAGCGTTTTGAGGCCTATGGTGGAAAAGGAAATATCTTCACAAAAAACCTAGACAGAAGCATTCTTTGAAACTTCTTTATGATGTGTGCCTTCACCTCACAGAGTTGAACCTTCCTTTTCATGGAGCAGTTTGGAAAGAGTCTCTTTGCAGCATCTGCAAGTGGATATTTGGAGCCCCTTCAGGCCTTCGTTGGAAACGGGAATACCTTCCCATAAAAACTAAACAGAAGCGTTCTGTGAAACTGCTTTGTGTAGTATGAATCCAACTCACAGGGTTGAACACTTCTTTTCAAAGAGCAGTTTTGAAACACTCTTTTTGTAGAATCTGCAAGTGTTCATTTGGAGCGTTTTGAGGCCTATGGTGGAAAAGGAAATATCTTCACATAAAACCTAGACAGAAGCATTCTTTGAAACTTCTTTATGATGTGTGCCTTCACCTCACAGAGTTGAACCTTCCTTTTCATGGAGAGGTTTGGAAAGAGTCTTTTTGCATCATCTGCAAGTGGATATTTGGAGCTCTTTCAGGCCTTCGTTGGAAACGGGAATATCTTCCCATAAAAACTAAACAGAAGCGTTCTGTGAAACTGCTTTGTGATGTGTGTGTTTATCTCACAGAGTTGAACCTTTCCTTTCCTAGAGCAGTTTTGAAACACTCTTTTTGTAGAATCTGCAAGTGTTCATTTGGAGCGCTTTGAGGCCTATGGTGGAAAAGGAAATATCTTCACTTGTAAACCAGGCAGAAGCATTCTCAGAAACCTCTTTATGATGTGTGCATTCAACTCGGAGAGAGAAGCCTTCCTTTTGATAGAGCAGTTTTGAAACTCTGTTTTTGCAGCATCTGCAAGTGGATATTTGGAGCCCCTTCAGGCCTTCGTTGGAAGCGGGAATATCTTCCCATAAAAACTAAACAGAAGCGTTCTGTGAAACTGCTTTGTGTAGTATGAATCCAACTCACAGAGTTGAACACTTCTTTTCAAAGAGCAGTTTTGAAACACTCTTTTTGTAGAATCTGCAAGTGTTCATTTGGAGCGTTTTGAGGCCTATGGTGGAAAAGGAAATATCTTCACATAAAACCTAGACAGAAGCATTCTTTGAAACTTCTTTATGATGTGTGCCTTCACCTCACAGAGTTGAACCTTCCTTTTCATGGAGCAGTTTGGAAAGAGTCTCTTTGCAGCATCTGCAAGTGGATATTTGGAGCCCTTTCAGGCCTTCGTTGGAAACGGGAATACCTTCCCATAAAAACTAAACAGAAGCGTTCTGTGAAACTGCTTTGTGTAGTATGAATCCAACTTACAGAGTTGAACACTTCTTTTGAAAGAGCAGTTTTGAAACACTCTTTTTGTAGAATCTGCAAGTGTTCATTTGGAGCGCTTTGAGGCCTATGGTGGAAAAGGAAATATCTTCACTTGTAAACCAGGCAGAAGCATTCTCAGAAACCTCTTTATGATGTGTGCATTCAACTCGGAGAGAGAAGCCTTCCTTTTGATAGAGCAGTTTTGAAACTCTGTTTTTGCAGCATCTGCAAGTGGATATTTAGAACCCCTTCAGGCCTTCTTTGGAAACGGGAATATCTTCCCATAAAAACTAAACAGAAGCGTTCTGTGAAACTGCTTTGTGTAGTATGAATCCAACTCACAGAGTTGAACACTTCTTTTGAAAGAGCAGTTTTGAAACACTCTCTTTGTAGAATCTGCAAGTGTTCATTTGGAGCGCTTTGAGGCCTATGGTGGAAAAGGAAATATCTTCACATAAAACCTAGACAGAAGCATTCTTTGAAACTTTTTTATGATGTGTGTCTTCAACTCACAGAGTTGAACCTTCCTTTTCATGGAGCAGTTTGGAAAGAGTCTTTTTGCAGCATCTGCAAGTGGATATTTGGAGCCCCTTCAGGCCTTCGTTGGAAACGGGAATATCTTCCCATAAAAACTAAACAGAAGCGTTCTGTGAAACTGCTTTGTGTAGTATGAATCCAACTCACAGAGTTGAACACTTCTTTTGAAAGAGCAGTTTTGAAACACTCTTTTTGTAGAATCTGCAAGTTTTCATTTGGAGTGCTTTGAGGCCCATGGTGGAAAAGGAAATATCTTCACATAAAACCTAGACAGAAGCATTCTTTGAAACTTCTTTATGATGTGTGCATTCAACTCGGAGAGAGAAGCCTTCCTTTTGATAGAGCAGTTTTGAAACTCTGTTTTTGCAGCATCTGCAAGTGGATATTTGGAGCCCCTTCAGGCCTTCGTTGGAAACGGGAATACCTTCCCATAAAAACTAAACAGAAGCGTTCTGTGAAACTGCTTTGTGTAGTATGAATCCAACTCACAGAGTTGAACACTTCTTTTCAAAGAGCAGTTTTGAAACACTCTCTTTGTAGAATCTGCAAGTGTTCATTTGGAGCGCTTTGAGGCCTATGGTGGAAAAGGAAATATCTTCACATAAAACCTAGACAGAAGCATTCTTTGAAACTTTTTTATGATGTGTGCGTTCAACTCACAGAGATGAACCTTCCTTTTCATGGAGCAGTTTGGAAAGAGTCTTTTTGCAGCATCTGCAAGTGGATATTTGGAGCCCATTCAGGCCTTCGTTGGAAACGGGAATATCTTCCCATAAAAACTAAACAGAAGCGTTCTGTGAAACTGCTTTGTGTAGTATGAATCCAACTCACAGAGTTGAACACTTCTTTTGAAAGAGCAGTTTTGAAACACTCTTTTTGTAGAATCTGCAAGTTTTCATTTGGAGTGCTTTGAGGCCCATGGTGGAAAAGGAAATATCTTCACATAAAACCTAGACAGAAGCATTCTTTGAAACTTCTTTATGATGTGTGCATTCAACTCACAGAGTTGAACCTTCCTTTTCATGGAGAGGTTTGGAAAGAGTCTTTTGGCAGCATCTGCAAGTGGATATTTGGAGCTCTTTCAGGCCTTCGTTAGAAACGGGAATATCTTCCCATAAAAACTGGACAGAAGCATTCTCACAAACTGCTTTGTGATGTGTGTGTTTAACTCACATAGTTGAACCTTTCCTTTGCTAGAGCAGTTATGAAACACTCTTTTTGTAGAATCTGCAAGTGTTCATTTGGAGCGCTTTGAGGCCTATGGTGGAAAAGGAAATATCTTCACTTGTAAACCAGGCAGAAGCATTCTCAGAAACCTCTTTATGATGTGTGCATTCAACTCGGAGAGAGAAGCCTTCCTTTTGATAGAGCAGTTTTGAAACTCTGTTTTTGCAGCATCTGCAAGTGGATATTTGGAGCCCCTTCAGGCCTTCGTTGGAAACGGGAATATCTTCCCATAAAAACTAAACAGAAGCGTTCTGTGAAACTGCTTTGTGTAGTATGAATCCAACTCACAGAGTTGAACACTTCTTTTCAAAGAGCAGTTTTGAAACACTCTTTTTGTAGAATCTGCAAGTGTTCATTCGGAGCGTTTTGAGGCCTATGGTGGAAAAGGAAATATCTTCACATAAAACCTAGACAGAAGCATTCTTTGAAACTTCTTTATGATGTGTGCCTTCACCTCACAGAGTTGAACCTTCCTTTTCATGGAGCAGTTTGGAAAGAGTCTCTTTGCAGCATCTGCAAGTGGATATTTGGAGCCCCTTCAGGCCTTCGTTGGAAACGGGAATACCTTCCCATAAAAACTAAACAGAAGCGTTCTGTGAAACTGCTTTGTGTAGTATGAATCCAACTCACAGAGTTGAACACTTCTTTTCAAAGAGCAGTTTTGAAACACTCTTTTTGTAGAATCTGCAAGTGTTCATTTGGAGCGTTTTGAGGCCTATGGTGGAAAAGGAAATATCTTCACATAAAACCTAGACAGAAGCATTCTTTGAAACTTCTTTATGATGTGTGCCTTCACCTCACAGAGTTGAACCTTCCTTTTCATGGAGAGGTTTGGAAAGAGTCTTTTTGCAGCATCTGCAAGTGGATATTTGGAGCTCTTTCAGGCCTTCGTTGGAAACGGGAATATCTTCCCATAAAAACTAAACAGAAGCGTTCTGTGAAACTGCTTTGTGATGCGTGTGTTTATCTCACAGAGTTGAACCTTTCCTTTCCTAGAGCAGTTTTGAAACACTCTTTTTGTAGAATCTGCAAGTGTTCATTTGGAGCGCTTTGAGGCCTATGGTGGAAAAGGAAATATCTTCACTTGTAAACCAGGCAGAAGCATTCTCAGAAACCTCTTTATGATGTGTGCATTCAACTCGGAGAGAGAAGCCTTCCTTTTGATAGAGCAGTTTTGAAACTCTGTTTTTGCAGCATCTGCAAGTGGATATTTGGAGCCCCTTCAGGCCTTCGTTGGAAGCGGGAATATCTTCCCATAAAAACTAAACAGAAGCGTTCTGTGAAACTGCTTTGTGTAGTATGAATCCAACTCACAGAGTTGAACACTTCTTTTCAAAGAGCAGTTTTGAAACACTCTTTTTGTAGAATCTGCAAGTGTTCATTTGGAGCGTTTTGAGGCCTATGGTGGAAAAGGAAATATCTTCACATAAAACCTAGACAGAAGCATTCTTTGAAACTTCTTTATGATGTGTGCCTTCACCTCACAGAGTTGAACCTTCCTTTTCATGGAGCAGTTTGGAAAGAGTCTCTTTGCAGCATCTGCAAGTGGATATTTGGAGCCCTTTCAGGCCTTCGTTGGAAACGGGAATATTTTCCCATAAAAACTAAACAGAAGCGTTCTGTGAAACTGCTTTGTGTAGTATGAATCCAACTCACAGAGTTGAACACTTCTTTTCAAAGAGCAGTTTTGAAACACTCTTTTTGTAGAATCTGCAAGTGTTCATTTGGAGCGCTTTGAGGCCTATGGTGGAAAAGGAAATATCTTCACTTGTAAACCAGGCAGAAGCATTCTCAGAAACCTCTTTATGATGTGTGCATTCAACTCGGAGAGAGAAGCCTTCCTTTTGATAGAGCAGTTTTGAAACTCTGTTTTTGCAGCATCTGCAAGTGGATATTTGGAGCCCCTTCAGGCCTTCGTTGGAAACGGGAATACCTTCCCATAAAAACTAAACAGAAGCGTTCTGTGAAACTGCTTTGTGTAGTATGAATCCAACTCACAGAGTTGAACACTTCTTTTCAAAGAGCAGTTTTGAATCACTCTTTTTGTAGAATCTGCAAGTGTTCATTTGGAGCGTTTTGAGGCCTATGGTGGAAAAGGAAATATCTTCACATAAAACCTAGACAGAAGCATTCTTTCAAACTTCTTTATGATGTGTGCCTTCACCTCACAGAGTTGAACCTTCCTTTTCATGGAGCAGTTTGGAAAGAGTCTCTTTGCAGCATCTGCAAGTGGATATTTGGAGCCCTTTCAGGCCTTCGTTGGAAACGGGAATACCTTCCCATAAAAACTAAACAGAAGCGTTCTGTGAAACTGCTTTGTGTAGTATGAATCCAACTTACAGAGTTGAACACTTCTTTTGAAAGAGCAGTTTTGAAACACTCTTTTTGTAGAATCTGCAAGTGTTCATTTGGAGCGCTTTGAGGCCTATGGTGGAAAAGGAAATATCTTCACTTGTAAACCAGGCAGAAGCATTCTCAGAAACCTCTTTATGATGTGTGCATTCAACTCGGAGAGAGAAGCCTTCCTTTTGATAGAGCAGTTTTGAAACTCTGTTTTTGCAGCATCTGCAAGTGGATATTTAGAACCCCTTCAGGCCTTCTTTGGAAACGGGAATATCTTCCCATAAAAACTAAACAGAAGCGTTCTGTGAAACTGCTTTGTGTAGTATGAATCCAACTCACAGAGTTGAACACTTCTTTTGAAAGAGCAGTTTTGAAACACTCTCTTTGTAGAATCTGCAAGTGTTCATTTGGAGCGCTTTGAGGCCTATGGTGGAAAAGGAAATATCTTCACATAAAACCTAGACAGAAGCATTCTTTGAAACTTTTTTATGATGTGTGCCTTCAACTCACAGAGTTGAACCTTCCTTTTCATGGAGCAGTTTGGAAAGAGTCTTTTTGCAGCATCTGCAAGTGGATATTTGGAGCCCCTTCAGGCCTTCGTTGGAAACGGGAATATCTTCCCATAAAAACTAAACAGAAGCGTTCTGTGAAACTGCTTTGTGTAGTATGAATCCAACTCACAGAGTTGAACACTTCTTTTGAAAGAGCAGTTTTGAAACACTCTTTTTGTAGAATCTGCAAGTTTTCATTTGGAGTGCTTTGAGGCCCATGGTGGAAAAGGAAATATCTTCACATAAAACCTAGACAGAAGCATTCTTTGAAACTTCTTTATGATGTGTGCATTCAACTCGGAGAGAGAAGCCTTCCTTTTGATAGAGCAGTTTTGAAACTCTGTTTTTGCAGCATCTGCAAGTGGATATTTGGAGCCCCTTCAGGCCTTCGTTGGAAACGGGAATACCTTCGCATAAAAATTAAACAGAAGCGTTCTGTGAAACTGCTTTGTGTAGTATGAATCCAACTCACAGAGTTGAACACTTCTTTTCAAAGAGCAGTTTTGAAACACTCTTTTTGTAGAATCTGCAAGTGTTCATTTGGAGCGTTTTGAGGCCTATGGTGGAAAAGGAAATATCTTCACATAAAACCTAGACAGAAGCATTCTTTGAAACTTCTTTATGATGTGTGCCTTCACCTCACAGAGTTGAACCTTCCTTTTCATGGAGAGGTTTGGAAAGAGTCTTTTTGCAGCATCTGCAAGTGGATATTTGGAGCCCTTTCAGGCCTTCGTTAGAAACGGGAATATCTTCCCATAAAAATTGGACAGAAGCATTCTCACAAACTGCTTTGTGATGTGTGTGTTTAACTCACATAGTTGAACATTTCCTTTGCTAGAGCAGTTATGAAACACTCTTTTTGTAGAATCTGCAAGTGTTCATTTGGAGCGCTTTGAGGCCTATGGTGGAAAAGGAAATATCTTCACTTGTAAACCAGGCAGAAGCATTCTCAGAAACCTCTTTATGATGTGTGCATTCAACTCGGAGAGAGAAGCCTTCCTTTTGATAGAGCAGTTTTGAAACTCTGTTTTTGCAGCATCTGCAAGTAGATATTTGGAGCCCCTTCAGGCCTTCGTTGGAAACGGGAATATCTTCCCATAAAAACTAAACAGAAGCGTTCCGTGAAACTGCTTTGTGTAGTATGAATCCTACTCACAGAATTGAACACTTCTTTTCAAAGAGCAGTTTTGAAACACTCTCTTTGTAGAATCTGCAAGTGTTCATTTGGAGCGTTTTGAGGCCTATGGTGGAAAAGGAAATATCTTCACATAAAACCTAGACAGAAGCATTCTTTGAAACTTCTTTATGATGTGTGCCTTCACCTCACAGAGTTGAACCTTCCTTTTCATGGAGCAGTTTGGAAAGAGTCTCTTTGCAGCATCTGCAAGTGGATATTTGGAGCCCTTTCAGGCCTTCGTTGGAAACGGGAATATCTTCCCATAAAAACTAAACAGAAGCGTTCTGTGAAACTGCTTTGTGTAGTATGAATCCAACTCACAGAGTTGAACACTTCTTTTGAAAGAGCAGTTTTGAAACACTCTTTTTGTAGAATCTGCAAGTTTTCATTTGGAGTGCTTTGAGGCCTATGTTGGAAAAGGAAATATCTTCACATAAAACCTAGACAGAAGCATTCTTTGAAACTTCTTTATGATGTGTGCATTCAACTCACAGAGTTGAACCTTCCTTTTCATGGAGAGGTTTGAAAAGAGTCTTTTTGCAGCATCTGCAAGTGGATATTTGGAGCTCTTTCAGGCCTTCGTTAGAAACGGGAATATCTTCCCATAAAAACTGGACAGAAGCATTCTCACAAACTGCTTTGTGATGTGTGTGTTTAACTCACATAGTTGAACCTTTCCTTTGCTAGACCAGTTATGAAACACTCTTTTTGTAGAATCTGCAAGTGTTCATTTGGAGCGCTTTGAGACCTATGGTGGAAAAGGAAATATCTTCACTTGTAAACCAGGCAGAAGCATTCTCAGAAACCTCTTTATGATGTGTGCATTCAACTCGGAGAGAGAAGCCTTCCTTTTGATAGAGCAGTTTTGAAACTCTGTTTTTGCAGCATCTGCAAGTGGATATTTGGAGCCCCTTCAGGCCTTCGTTGGAAACGGGAATACATTCCCATAAAAACTAAACAGAAGCGTTCTGTGAAACTGCTTTGTGTAGTAAGAATCCAACTCACAGAGTTGAACACTTCTTTTCAAAGAGCAGTTTTGAAACACTCTTTTTGTAGAATCTGCAAGTGTTCATTTGGAGCGTTTTGAGGCCTATGGTGGAAAAGGAAATATCTTCACATAAAACCTAGACAGAAGCATTCTTTGAAACTTCTTTATGATGTGTGCCTTCACCTCACAGAGTTGAACCTTCCTTTTCATGGAGAGGTTTGGAAAGAGTCTTTTGGCAGCATCTGCAAGTGGATATTTGGAGCTCTTTCAGGCCTTCGTTAGAAACGGGAATATCTTCCCATAAAAACTGGACAGAAGCATTCTCACAAACTGCTTTGTGATGTGTGTGTTTAACTCACATAGTTGAACCTTTCCTTTGCTAGAGCAGTTATGAAACACTCTTTTTGTAGAATCTGCAAGTGTTCATTTGGAGCGCTTTGAGGCCTATGGTGGAAAAGGAAATATCTTCACTTGTAAACCAGGCAGAAGCATTCTCAGAAACCTCTTTATGATGTGTGCATTCAACTCGGAGAGAGAAGCCTTCCTTTTGATAGAGCAGTTTTGAAACTCTGTTTTTGCAGCATCTGCAAGTGGATATTTGGAGCCCCTTCAGGCCTTCGTTGGAAACGGGAATACCTTCCCATAAAAACTAAACAGAAGCGTTCTGTGAAACTGCTTTGTGTAGTATGAATCCAACTCACAGAGTTGAACACTTCTTTTCAAAGAGCAGTTTTGAAACACTCTTTTTGTAGAATCTGCAAGTGTTCATTTGGAGCGTTTTGAGGCCTATGGTGGAAAAGGAAATATCTTCACATAAAACCTAGACAGAAGCATTCTTTGAAACTTCTTTATGATGTGTGCCTTCACCTCACAGAGTTGAACCTTCCTTTTCATGGAGAGGTTTGGAAAGAGTCTTTTTGCAGCATCTGCAAGTGGATATTTGGAGCTCTTTCAGGCCTTCGTTAGAAACGGGAATATCTTCCCATAAAAACTGGACAGAAGCATTCTCACAAACTGCTTTGTGATGTGTGTGTTTAACTCACATAGTTGAACATTTCCTTTGCTAGAGCAGTTATGAAACACTCTTTTTGTAGAATCTGCAAGTGTTCATTTGGAGCGCTTTGAGGCCTATGGTGGAAAAGGAAATATCTTCACTTGTAAACCAGGCAGAAGCATTCTCAGAAACCTCTTTATGATGTGTGCATTCAACTCGGAGAGAGAAGCCTTCCTTTTGATAGAGCAGTTTTGAAACTCTGTTTTTGCAGCATCTGCAAGTGGATATTTGGAGCCCCTTCAGGCCTTCGTTGGAAACGGGAATATCTTCCCATAAAAACTAAACAGAAGCGTTCTGTGAAACTGCTTTGTGTAGTATGAATCCAACTCACAGAGTTGAACACTTCTTTTCAAAGAGCAGTTTTGAAACACTCTTTTTGTAGAATCTGCAAGTGTTCATTTGGAGCGTTTTGAGGCCTATGGTGGAAAAGGAAATATCTTCACATAAAACCTAGACAGAAGCATTCTTTGAAACTTCTTTATGATGTGTGCCTTCACCTCACAGAGTTGAACCTTCCTTTTCATGGAGCAGTTTGGAAAGAGTCTCTTTGCAGCATCTGCAAGTGGATATTTGGAGCCCTTTCAGGCCTTCGTTGGAAACGGGAATATCTTCCCATAAAAACTAAACAGAAGCGTTCTGTGAAACTGCTTTGTGTAGTATGAATCCAACTCACAGAGTTGAACACTTCTTTTGAAAGAGCAGTTTTGAAACACTCTTTTTGTAGAATCTGCAAGTGTTCATTTGGAGCGCTTTGAGGCCTATGGTGGAAAAGGAAATATCTTCACTTGTAAACCAGGCAGAAGCATTCTCAGAAACCTCTTTATGATGTGTGCATTCAACTCGGAGAGAGAAGCCTTCCTTTTGATAGAGCAGTTTTGAAACTCTGTTTTTGCAGCATCTGCAAGTGGATATTTGGAGCCCCTTCAGGCCTTCGTTGGAAACGGGAATACCTTCCCAGAAAAACTAAACAGAAGCGTTCTGTGAAACTGCTTTGTGTAGTATGAATCCAACTCACAGAGTTGAACACTTCTTTTCAAAGAGCAGTTTTGAAACACTCTTTTTGTAGAATCTGCAAGTGTTCATTTGGAGCGTTTTGAGGCCTATGGTGGAAAAGGAAATATCTTCACATAAAACCTAGACAGAAGCATTCTTTGAAACTTCTTTATGATGTGTGCCTTCACCTCACAGAGTTGAACCTTCCTTTTCATGGAGCAGTTTGGAAAGAGTCTCTTTGCAGCATCTGCAAGTGGATATTTGGAGCCCTTTCAGGCCTTCGTTGGAAACGGGAATACCTTCCCATAAAAACTAAACAGAAGCGTTCTGTGAAACTGCTTTGTGTAGTATGAATCCAACTTACAGAGTTGAACACTTCTTTTGAAAGAGCAGTTTTGAAACACTCTTTTTGTAGAATCTGCAAGTGTTCATTTGGAGCGCTTTGAGGCCTATGGTGGAAAAGGAAATATCTTCACTTGTAAACCAGGCAGAAGCATTCTCAGAAACCTCTTTATGATGTGTGCATTCAACTCGGAGAGAGAAGCCTTCCTTTTGATAGAGCAGTTTTGAAACTCTGTTTTTGCAGCATCTGCAAGTGGATATTTAGAGCCCCTTCAGGCCTTCTTTGGAAACGGGAATATCTTCCCATAAAAACTAAACAGAAGCTTTCTGTGAAACTGCTTTGTGTAGTATGAATCCAACTCACAGAGTTGAACACTTCTTTTGAAAGAGCAGTTTTGAAACACTCTCTTTGTAGAATCTGCAAGTGTTCATTTGGAGCGCTTTGAGGCCTATGGTGGAAAAGGAAATATCTTCACATAAAACCTAGACAGAAGCATTCTTTGAAACTTTTTTATGATGTGTGCCTTCACCTCACAGAGTTGAACCTTCCTTTTCATGGAGCAGTTTGGAAAGAGTCTCTTTGCAGCATCTGCAAGTGGATATTTGGAGCCCTTTCAGGCCTTCGTTGGAAACGGGAATATCTTCCCATAAAAACTAAACAGAAGCGTTCTGTGAAACTGCTTTGTGTAGTATGAATCCAACTCACAGAGTTGAACACTTCTTTTGAAAGAGCAGTTTTGAAACACTCTTTTTGTAGAATCTGCAAGTTTTCATTTGGAGCGCTTTGAGGCCTATGGTGGAAAAGGAAATATCTTCACATAAAACCTAGACAGAAGCATTCTTTGAAACTTCTTTATGATGTGTGCATTCAACTCACAGAGTTGAACCTTCCTTTTCATGGAGAGGTTTGAAAAGAGTCTTTTTGCAGCATCTGCAAGTGGATATTTGGAGCTCTTTCAGGCCTTCGTTAGAAACGGGAATATCTTCCCATAAAAACTGGACAGAAGCATTCTCACAAACTGCTTTGTGATGTGTGTGTTTAACTCACATAGTTGAACCTTTCCTTTGCTAGACCAGGTATGAAACACTCTTTTTGTAGAATCTGCAAGTGTTCATTTGGAGCGCTTTGAGACCTATGGTGGAAAAGGAAATATCTTCACTTGTAAACCAGGCAGAAGCATTCTCAGAAACCTCTTTATGATGTGTGCATTCAACTCGGAGAGAGAAGCCTTCCTTTTGATAGAGCAGTTTTGAAACTCTGTTTTTGCAGCATCTGCAAGTGGATATTTGGATCCCCTTCAGGCCTTCGTTGGAAACGGGAATACCTTCCCATAAAAACTAAACAGAAGCGTTCTGTGAAACTGCTTTGTGTAGTATGAATCCAACTCACAGAGCTGAACACTTCTTTTCAAAGAGCAGTTTTGAAACACTCTTTTTGTAGAATCTGCAAGTGTTCATTTGGAGCGTTTTGAGGCCTATGGTGGAAAAGGAAATATCTTCACATAAAACCTAGACAGAAGCATTCTTTGAAACTTCTTTATGATGTGTGCCTTCACCTCACAGAGTTGAACCTTCCTTTTCATGGAGAGGTTTGGAAAGAGTCTTTTTGCAGCATCTGCAAGTGGATATTTGGAGCCCCTTCAGGCCTTCGTTGGAAACGGGAATATCTTCCCATAAAAACTAAACAGAAGCGTTCTGTGAAACTGCTTTGTGTAGTATGAATCCAACTCACAGAGTTGAACACTTCTTTTGAAAGAGCAGTTTTGAAACACTCTTTTTGTAGAATCTGCAAGTTTTCATTTGGAGTGCTTTGAGGCCCATGGTGGAAAAGGAAATATCTTCACATAAAACCTAGACAGAAGCATTCTTTGAAACTTCTTTATGATGTGTGCATTCAACTCACAGAGTTGAACCTTCCTTTTCATGGAGAGGTTTGGAAAGAGTCTTTTGGCAGCATCTGCAAGTGGATATTTGGAGCTCTTTCAGGCCTTCGTTAGAAACGGGAATATCTTCCCATAAAAACTGGACAGAAGCATTCTCACAAACTGCTTTCTGATGTGTGTGTTTAACTCACATAGTTGAACCTTTCCTTTGCTAGAGCAGTTATGAAACACTCTTTTTGTAGAATCTGCAAGTGTTCATTTGGAGCGCTTTGAGGCCTATGGTGGAAAAGGAAATATCTTCACTTGTAAACCAGGCAGAAGCATTCTCAGAAACCTCTTTATGATGTGTGCATTCAACTCGGAGAGAGAAGCCTTCCTTTTGATAGAGCAGTTTTGAAACTCTGTTTTTGCAGCATCTGCAAGTGGATATTTAGAGCCCCTTCAGGCCTTCTTTGGAAACGGGAATATCTTCCCATAAAAACTAAACAGAAGCTTTCTGTGAAACTGCTTTGTGTAGTATGAATCCAACTCACAGAGTTGAACACTTCTTTTGAAAGAGCAGTTTTGAAACACTCTCTTCGTAGAATCTGCAAGTGTTCATTTGGAGCGCTTTGAGGCCTATGGTGGAAAAGGAAATATCTTCACATAAAACCTAGACAGAAGCATTCTTTGAAACTTTTTTATGATGTGTGCCTTCAACTCACAGAGTTGAACCTTCCTTTTCATATAGCAGTTTGGAAAGAGACTTTTTACAGCATCTGCAAGTGGATATTTGGAGCCCCTTCAGGCCTTCGTTGGAAACGGGAATATCTTCCCATAAAAACTAAACAGAAGCGTTCTGTGAAACTGCTTTGTGTAGTATGAATCCAACTCACAGAGTTGAACACTTCTTTTGAAAGAGCAGTTTTGAAACACTCTTTTTGTAGAATCTGCAAGTTTTCATTTGGAGTGCTTTGAGGCCCATGGTGGAAAAGGAAATATCTTCACATAAAACCTAGACAGAAGCATTCTTTGAAACTTCTTTATGATGTGTGCATTCAACTCACAGAGTTGAACCTTCCTTTTCATGGAGAGGTTTGGAAAGAGTCTTTTGGCAGCATCTGCAAGTGGATATTTGGAGCTCTTTCAGGCCTTCGTTAGAAACGGGAATATCTTCCCATAAAAACTGGACAGAAGCATTCTCACAAACTGCTTTGTGATGTGTGTGTTTAACTCACATAGTTGAACCTTTCCTTTGCTAGCGCAGTTATGAAACACTCTTTTTGTAGAATCTGCAAGTGTTCATTTGGAGCGCTTTGAGGCCTATGGTGGAAAAGGAAATATCTTCACTTGTAAACCAGGCAGAAGCATTCTCAGAAACCTCTTTATGATGTGTGCATTCAACTCGGAGAGAGAAGCCTTCCTTTTGATAGAGCAGTTTTGAAACTCTGTTTTTGCAGCATCTGCAAGTGGATATTTGGATCCCCTTCAGGCCTTCGTTGGAAACGGGAATACCTTCCCATAAAAACTAAACAGAAGCGTTCTGTGAAACTGCTTTGTGTAGTATGAATCCAACTCACAGAGTTGAACACTTCTTTTCAAAGAGCAGTTTTGAAACACTCTTTTTGTAGAATCTGCAAGTGTTCATTTGGAGCGTTTTGAGGCCTATGGTGGAAAAGGAAATATCTTCACATAAAACCTAGACAGAAGCATTCTTTGAAACTTCTTTATGATGTGTGCCTTCACCTCACAGAGTTGAACCTTCCTTTTCATGGAGAGGTTTGGAAAGAGTCTTTTTGCAGCATCTGCAAGTGGATATTTGGAGCCCCTTCAGGCCTTCGTTGGAAACGGGAATATCTTCCCATAAAAACTAAACAGAAGCGTTCTGTGAAACTGCTTTGTGTAGTATGAATCCAACTCACAGAGTTGAACACTTCTTTTGAAAGAGCAGTTTTGAAACACTCTTTTTGTAGAATCTGCAAGTTTTCATTTGGAGTGCTTTGAGGCCCATGGTGGAAAAGGAAATATCTTCACATAAAACCTAGACAGAAGCATTCTTTGAAACTTCTTTATGATGTGTGCATTCAACTCACAGAGTTGAACCTTCCTTTTCATGGAGAGGTTTGGAAAGAGTCTTTTGGCAGCATCTGCAAGTGGATATTTGGAGCTCTTTCAGGCCTTCGTTAGAAACGGGAATATCTTCCCATAAAAACTGGACAGAAGCATTCTCACAAACTGCTTTGTGATGTGTGTGTTTAACTCACATAGTTGAACCTTTCCTTTGCTAGAGCAGTTATGAAACACTCTTTTTGTAGAATCTGCAAGTGTTCATTTGGAGCGCTTTGAGGCCTATGGTGGGAAAGGAAATATCTTCACTTGTAAACCAGGCAGAAGCATTCTCAGAAACCTCTTTATGATGTGTGCATTCAACTCGGAGAGAGAAGCCTTCCTTTTGATAGAGCAGTTTTGAAACTCTGTTTTTGCAGCATCTGCAAGTGGATATTTGGAGCCCCTTCAGGCCTTCGTTGGAAACGGGAATATCTTCCCATAAAAACTAAACAGAAGCGTTCTGTGAAACTGCTTTGTGTAGTATGAATCCAACTCACAGAGTTGAACACTTCTTTTCAAAGAGCAGTTTTGAAACACTCTTTTTGTAGAATCTGCAAGTGTTCATTTGGAGCGTTTTGAGGCCTATGGTGGAAAAGGAAATATCCTCACATAAAACCTAGACAGAAGCATTCTTTGAAACTTCTTTATGATGTGTGCCTTCACCTCACAGAGTTGAACCTTCCTTTTCATGGAGCAGTTTGGAAAGAGTCTCTTTGCAGCATCTGCAAGTGGATATTTGGAGCCCTTTCAGGCCTTCGTTGGAAACGGGAATATCTTCCCATAAAAACTAAACAGAAGCGTTCTGTGAAACTGCTTTGTGTAGTATGAATCCAACTCACAGAGTTGAACACTTCTTTTGAAAGAGCAGTTTTGAAACACTCTTTTTGTAGAATCTGCAAGTGTTCATTTGGAGCGCTTTGAGGCCTATGGTGGAAAAGGAAATATCTTCACTTGTAAACCAGGCAGAAGCATTCTCAGAAACCTCTTTATGATGTGTGCATTCAACTCGGAGAGAGAAGCCTTCCTTTTGATAGAGCAGTTTTGAAACTCTGTTTTTGCAGCATCTGCAAGTGGATATTTGGAGCCCCTTCAGGCCTTCTTTGGAAACGGGAATATCTTCCCATAAAAACTAAACAGAAGCGTTCTGTGAAACTGCTTTGTGTAGTATGAATCCAACTCACAGAGTTGAACACTTCTTTTGAAAGAGCAGTTTTGAAACACTCTCTTCGTAGAATCTGCAAGTGTTCATTTGGAACGCTTTGAGGCCTATGGTGGAAAAGGAAATATCTTCACATAAAACCTAGACAGAAGCATTCTTTGAAACTTTTTTATGATGTGTGCCTTCAACTCACAGAGTTGAACCTTCCTTTTCATGGAGCAGTTTGGAAAGAGTCTTTTTGCAGCATCTGCAAGTGGATATTTGGAGCCCCTTCAGGCCTTCGTTGGAAACGGGAATATCATCCCATAAAAACTAAACAGAAGCGTTCTGTGAAACTGCTTTGTGTAGTATGAATCCAACTCACAGAGTTGAACACTTCTTTTGAAAGAGCAGTTTTGAAACACTCTTTTTGTAGAATCTGCAAGTTTTCATTTGGAGTGCTTTGAGGCCCATGGTGGAAAAGGAAATATCTTCACATAAAACCTAGACAGAAGCATTCTTTGAAACTTCTTTATGATGTGTGCATTCAACTCACAGAGTTGAACCTTCCTTTTCATGGAGAGGTTTGGAAAGAGTCTTTTGGCAGCATCTGCAAGTGGATATTTGGAGCTCTTTCAGGCCTTCGTTAGAAACGGGAATATCTTCCCATAAAAACTGGACAGAAGCATTCTCACAAACTGCTTTGTGATGTGTGTGTTTAACTCACATAGTTGAACCTTTCCTTTGCTAGAGCAATTATGAAACACTCTTTTTGTAGAATCTGCAAGTGTTCATTTGGAGCGCTTTGAGGCCTATGGTGGAAAAGAAAATATCTTCACTTGTAAATCAGGCAGAAGCATTCTCAGAAACCTCTTTATGATGTGTGCATTCAACTCGGAGAGAGAAGCCTTCCTTTTGATAGAGCAGTTTTGAAACTCTGTTTTGGCAGCATCTGCAAGTGGATAATTGGAGCCCCTTCAGGCCTTCGTTGGAAACGGGAATATCTTCCCATAAAAACTAAACAGAAGCGTTCTGTGAAACTGCTTTGTGTAGTATGAATCCAACTCACAGAGTTGAACACTTCTTTTCAAAGAGCAGTTTTGAAACACTCTTTTTGTAGAATCTGCAAGTGTTCATTTGGAGCGTTTTGAGGCCTATGGTGGAAAAGGAAATATCTTCACATAAAACCTAGACAGAAGCATTCTTTGAAACTTCTTTATGATGTGTGCCTTCACCTCACAGAGTTGAACATTCCTTTTCATGGAGCAGTTTGGAAAGAGTCTCTTTGCAGCATCTGCAAGTGGATATTTGGAGCCCTTTCAGGCCTTCGTTGGAAACGGGAATATCTTCCCATAAAAACTAAACAGAAGCGTTCTGTGAAACTGCTTTGTGTAGTATGTATCCAACTCACAGAGTTGAACACTTCTTTTGAAAGAGCAGTTTTGAAACACTCTTTTTGTAGAATCTGCAAGTGTTCATTTGGAGCGCTTTGAGGCCTATGGTGGAAAAGGAAATATCTTCACTTGTAAACCAGGCAGAAGCATTCTCAGAAACCTCTTTATGATGTGTGCATTCAACTCGGAGAGAGAAGCATTCCTTTTGATAGAGCAGTTTTGAAACTCTGTTTTTGCAGCATCTGCAAGTGGATATTTGGAGCCCTTTCAGGCCTTCGTTGGAAACGGGAATATCTTCCCATAAAAACTAAACAGAAGCGTTCTGTGAAACTGCTTTGTGTAGTATGAATCCAACTCACAGAGTTGAACACTTCTTTTGAAAGAGCAGTTTTGAAACACTCTTTTTGTAGAATCTGCAAGTGTTCATTTGGAGCGCTTTGAGGCCTATGGTGGAAAAGGAAATATCTTCACTTGTAAACCAGGCAGAAGCATTCTCAGAAACCTCTTTATGATGTGTGCATTCAACTCGGAGAGAGAAGCCTTCCTTTTGATAGAGCAGTTTAGAAACTCTGTTTTTGCAGTATCTGCAAGTGGATATTTGGAGCCCCTTCAGGCCTTCGTTTGAAACGGGAATATCTTCCCATAAAAACTAAACAGAAGCGTTCTGTGAAACTGCTTTGTGTAGTATGAATCCAACTCACAGAGTTGAACACTTCTTTTGAAAGAGCAGTTTTGAAACACTCTTTTTGTAGAATCTGCAAGTGTTCATTTGGAGCGCTTTGAGGCCTATGGTGGAAAAGGAAATATCTTCACTTGTAAACCAGGCAGAAGCATTCTCAGAAACCTCTTTATGATGTGTGCATTCAACTCGGAGAGAGAAGCCTTCCTTTTGATAGAGCAGTTTTGAAACTCTGTTTTTGCAGCATCTGCAAGTGGATATTTGGATCCCCTTCAGGCCTTCGTTGGAAACGGGAATACCTTCCCATAAAAACTAAACAGAAGCGTTCTGTGAAACTGCTTTGTGTAGTATGAATCCAACTCACAGAGTTGAACACTTCTTTTCAAAGAGCAGTTTTGAAACACTCTTTTTGTAGAATCTGCAAGTGTTCATTTGGAGCGTTTTGAGGCCTATGGTGGAAAAGGAAATATCTTCACATAAAACCTAGACAGAAGCATTCTTTGAAACTTCTTTATGATGTGTGCCTTCACCTCACAGAGTTGAACCTTCCTTTTCATGGAGAGGTTTGGAAAGAGTCTTTTTGCAGCATCTGCAAGTGGATATTTGGAGCCCCTTCAGGCCTTCGTTGGAAACGGGAATATCTTCCCATAAAAACTAAACAGAAGCGTTCTGTGAAACTGCTTTGTGTAGTATGAATCCAACTCACAGAGTTGAACACTTCTTTTGAAAGAGCAGTTTTGAAACACTCTTTTTGTAGAATCTGCAAGTTTTCATTTGGAGTGCTTTGAGGCCCATGGTGGAAAAGGAAATATCTTCACATAAAACCTAGACAGAAGCATTCTTTGAAACTTCTTTATGATGTGTGCATTCAACTCACAGAGTTGAACCTTCCTTTTCATGGAGAGGTTTGGAAAGAGTCTTTTGGCAGCATCTGCAAGTGGATATTTGGAGCTCTTTCAGGCCTTCGTTAGAAACGGGAATATCTTCCCATAAAAACTGGACAGAAGCATTCTCACAAACTGCTTTGTGATGTGTGTGTTTAACTCACATAGTTGAACCTTTCCTTTGCTAGAGCAGTTATGAAACACTCTTTTTGTAGAATCTGCAAGTGTTCATTTGGAGCGCTTTGAGGCCTATGGTGGGAAAGGAAATATCTTCACTTGTAAACCAGGCAGAAGCATTCTCAGAAACCTCTTTATGATGTGTGCATTCAACTCGGAGAGAGAAGCCTTCCTTTTGATAGAGCAGTTTTGAAACTCTGTTTTTGCAGCATCTGCAAGTGGATATTTGGAGCCCCTTCAGGCCTTCGTTGGAAACGGGAATATCTTCCCATAAAAACTAAACAGAAGCGTTCTGTGAAACTGCTTTGTGTAGTATGAATCCAACTCACAGAGTTGAACACTTCTTTTCAAAGAGCAGTTTTGAAACACTCTTTTTGTAGAATCTGCAAGTGTTCATTTGGAGCGTTTTGAGGCCTATGGTGGAAAAGGAAATATACTCACATAAAACCTAGACAGAAGCATTCTTTGAAACTTCTTTATGATGTGTGCCTTCACCTCACAGAGTTGAACCTTCCTTTTCATGGAGCAGTTTGGAAAGAGTCTCTTTGCAGCATCTGCAAGTGGATATTTGGAGCCCTTTCAGGCCTTCGTTGGAAACGGGAATATCTTCCCATAAAAACTAAACAGAAGCGTTCTGTGAAACTGCTTTGTGTAGTATGAATCCAACTCACAGAGTTGAACACTTCTTTTGAAAGAGCAGTTTTGAAACACTCTTTTTGTAGAATCTGCAAGTGTTCATTTGGAGCGCTTTGAGGCCTATGGTGGAAAAGGAAATATCTTCACTTGTAAACCAGGCAGAAGCATTCTCAGAAACCTCTTTATGATGTGTGCATTCAACTCGGAGAGAGAAGCCTTCCTTTTGATAGAGCAGTTTTGAAACTCTGTTTTTGCAGCATCTGCAAGTGGATATTTGGAGCCCCTTCAGGCCTTCTTTGGAAACGGGAATATCTTCCCATAAAAACTAAACAGAAGCGTTCTGTGAAACTGCTTTGTGTAGTATGAATCCAACTCACAGAGTTGAACACTTCTTTTGAAAGAGCAGTTTTGAAACACTCTCTTCGTAGAATCTGCAAGTGTTCATTTGGAACGCTTTGAGGCCTATGGTGGAAAAGGAAATATCTTCACATAAAACCTAGACAGAAGCATTCTTTGAAACTTTTTTATGATGTGTGCCTTCAACTCACAGAGTTGAACCTTCCTTTTCATGGAGCAGTTTGGAAAGAGTCTTTTTGCAGCATCTGCAAGTGGATATTTGGAGCCCCTTCAGGCCTTCGTTGGAAACGGGAATATCATCCCATAAAAACTAAACAGAAGCGTTCTGTGAAACTGCTTTGTGTAGTATGAATCCAACTCACAGAGTTGAACACTTCTTTTGAAAGAGCAGTTTTGAAACACTCTTTTTGTAGAATCTGCAAGTTTTCATTTGGAGTGCTTTGAGGCCCATGGTGGAAAAGGAAATATCTTCACATAAAACCTAGACAGAAGCATTCTTTGAAACTTCTTTATGATGTGTGCATTCAACTCACAGAGTTGAACCTTCCTTTTCATGGAGAGGTTTGGAAAGAGTCTTTTGGCAGCATCTGCAAGTGGATATTTGGAGCTCTTTCAGGCCTTCGTTAGAAACGGGAATATCTTCCCATAAAAACTGGACAGAAGCATTCTCACAAACTGCTTTGTGATGTGTGTGTTTAACTCACATAGTTGAACCTTTCCTTTGCTAGAGCAATTATGAAACACTCTTTTTGTAGAATCTGCAAGTGTTCATTTGGAGCGCTTTGAGGCCTATGGTGGAAAAGAAAATATCTTCACTTGTAAATCAGGCAGAAGCATTCTCAGAAACCTCTTTATGATGTGTGCATTCAACTCGGAGAGAGAAGCCTTCCTTTTGATAGAGCAGTTTTGAAACTCTGTTTTGGCAGCATCTGCAAGTGGATAATTGGAGCCCCTTCAGGCCTTCGTTGGAAACGGGAATATCTTCCCATAAAAACTAAACAGAAGCGTTCTGTGAAACTGCTTTGTGTAGTATGAATCCAACTCACAGAGTTGAACACTTCTTTTCAAAGAGCAGTTTTGAAACACTCTTTTTGTAGAATCTGCAAGTGTTCATTTGGAGCGTTTTGAGGCCTATGGTGGAAAAGGAAATATCTTCACATAAAACCTAGACAGAAGCATTCTTTGAAACTTCTTTATGATGTGTGCCTTCACCTCACAGAGTTGAACATTCCTTTTCATGGAGCAGTTTGGAAAGAGTCTCTTTGCAGCATCTGCAAGTGGATATTTGGAGCCCTTTCAGGCCTTCGTTGGAAACGGGAATATCTTCCCATAAAAACTAAACAGAAGCGTTCTGTGAAACTGCTTTGTGTAGTATGTATCCAACTCACAGAGTTGAACACTTCTTTTGAAAGAGCAGTTTTGAAACACTCTTTTTGTAGAATCTGCAAGTGTTCATTTGGAGCGCTTTGAGGCCTATGGTGGAAAAGGAAATATCTTCACTTGTAAACCAGGCAGAAGCATTCTCAGAAACCTCTTTATGATGTGTGCATTCAACTCGGAGAGAGAAGCATTCCTTTTGATAGAGCAGTTTTGAAACTCTGTTTTTGCAGCATCTGCAAGTGGATATTTGGAGCCCTTTCAGGCCTTCGTTGGAAACGGGAATATCTTCCCATAAAAACTAAACAGAAGCGTTCTGTGAAACTGCTTTGTGTAGTATGAATCCAACTCACAGAGTTGAACACTTCTTTTGAAAGAGCAGTTTTGAAACACTCTTTTTGTAGAATCTGCAAGTGTTCATTTGGAGCGCTTTGAGGCCTATGGTGGAAAAGGAAATATCTTCACTTGTAAACCAGGCAGAAGCATTCTCAGAAACCTCTTTATGATGTGTGCATTCAACTCGGAGAGAGAAGCCTTCCTTTTGATAGAGCAGTTTAGAAACTCTGTTTTTGCAGTATCTGCAAGTGGATATTTGGAGCCCCTTCAGGCCTTCGTTTGAAACGGGAATATCTTCCCATAAAAACTAAACAGAAGCGTTCTGTGAAACTGCTTTGTGTAGTATGAATCCAACTCACAGAGTTGAACACTTCTTTTGAAAGAGCAGTTTTGAAACACTCTTTTTGTAGAATCTGCAAGTGTTCATTTGGAGCGCTTTGAGGCCTATGGTGGAAAAGGAAATATCTTCACATAAAACCTAGACAGAAGCATTCTTTGAAACTTTTTTATGATGTGTGCCTTCAACTCACAGAGTTGAACCTTCCTTTTCATGGAGCAGTTTGGAAAGAGTCTTTTTGCAACATCTGCAAGTGGATATTTGGAGCCATTTCAGGCCTTCGTTGGAAACGGGAATATCTTCCCATAAAAACTAAACAGAAGCGTTCTGTGAAACTGCTTTGTGTAGTATGAATCCAACTCACAGAGTTGAACACTTCTTTTGAAAGAGCAGTTTTGAAACACTCTTTTTGTAGAATCTGCAAGTTTTCATTTGGAGTGCTTTGAGGCCCATGGTGGAAAAGGAAATATCTTCACATAAAACCTAGACAGAAGCATTCTTTGAAACTTCTTTATGATGTGTGCATTCAACTCACGGAGTTGAACCTTCCTTTTCATGGAGAGGTTTGGAAAGAGTCTTTTGGCAGCATCTGCAAGTGGATATTTGGAGCTCTTTCAGGCCTTCGTTAGAAACGGGAATATCTTCCCATAAAAACTGGACAGAAGCATTCTCACAAACTGCTTTGTGATGTGTGTGTTTAACTCACATAGTTGAACCTTTCCTTTGCTAGAGCAGTTATGAAACACTCTTTTTGTAGAATCTGCAAGTGTTCATTTGGAGCGCTTTGAGGCCTATGGTGGAAAAGGAAATATCTTCACTTGTAAACCAGGCAGAAGCATTCTCAGAAACCTCTTTATGATGTGTGCATTCAACTCGGAGAGAGAAGCCTTCCTTTTGATAGAGCAGTTTTGAAACTCTGTTTTTGCAGCATCTGCACGTGGATATTTGGAGCCCCTTCAGGCCTTCGTTGGAAACGGGAATATCTTCCCATAAAAACTAAACAGAAGCGTTCTGTGAAACTGCTTTGTGTAGTATGAATCCAACTCACCGAGTTGAACACTTCTTTTCAAAGAGCAGTTTTGAAACACTCTTTTTGTAGAATCTGCAAGTGTTCATTCGGAGCGTTTTGAGGCCTATGGTGGAAAAGGAAATATCTTCACATAAAACCTAGACAGAAGCATTCTTTGAAACTTCTTTATGATGTGTGCCTTCACCTCACAGAGTTGAACCTTCCTTTTCATGGAGCAGTTTGGAAAGAGTCTCTTTGCAGCATCTGCAAGTGGATATTTGGAGCCCTTTCAGGCCTTCGTTGGAAACGGGAATATCTTCCCATAAAAACTAAACAGAAGCGTTCTGTGAAACTGCTTTGTGTAGTATGAATCCAACTCACAGAGTTGAACACTTCTTTTGAAAGAGCAGTTTTGAAACACTCTTTTTGTAGAATCTGCAAGTGTTCATTTGGAGCGCTTTGAGGCCTATGGTGGAAAAGGAAATATCTTCACTTGTAAACCAGGCAGAAGCATTCTCAGAAACCTCTTTATGATGTGTGCATTCAACTCGGAGAGAGAAGCCTTCCTTTTGATAGAGCAGTTTTGAAACTCTGTTTTTGCAGCATCTGCAATTGGATATTTGGAGCCCCTTCAGGCCTTCGTTGGAAACGGGAATACCTTCCCATAAAAACTAAACAGAAGCGTTCTGTGAAACTGCTTTGTGTAGTATGAATCCAACTCACAGAGTTGAACACTTCTTTTCAAAGAGCAGTTTTGAAACACTCTTTTTGTAGAATCTGCAAGTGTTCATTTGGAGCGTTTTGAGGCCTATGGTGGAAAAGGAAATATCTTCACATAAAACCTAGACAGAAGCATTCTTTGAAACTTCTTTATGATGTGTGCCTTCACCTCACAGAGTTGAACCTTCCTTTTCATGGAGAGGTTTGGAAAGAGTCTTTTTGCAGCATCTGCAAGTGGATATTTGGAGCTCTTTCAGGCCTTCGTTGGAAACGGGAATATCTTCCCATAAAAACTAAACAGAAGCGTTCTGTGAAACTGCTTTGTGATGTGTGTGTTTAACTCACAGAGTTGAACCTTTCCTTTCCTAGAGCAGTTTTGAAACACTCTTTTTGTAGAATCTGCAAGTGTTCATTTGGAGCGCTTTGAGGCCTATGGTGGAAAAGGAAATATCTTCACTTGTAAACCAGGCAGAAGCATTCTCAGAAACCTCTTTATGATGTGTGCATTCAACTCGGAGAGAGAAGCCTTCCTTTTGATAGAGCAGTTTTGAAACTCTGTTTTTGCAGCATCTGCAAGTGGATATTTGGAGCCCCTTCAGGCCTTCGTTGGAAGCGGGAATATCTTCCCATAAAAACTAAACAGAAGCGTTCTGTGAAACTGCTTTGTGTAGTATGAATCCAACTCACAGAGTTGAACACTTCTTTTCAAAGAGCAGTTTTGAAACACTCTCTTTGTAGAATCTGCAAGTGTTCATTTGGAGCGCTTTGAGGCCTATGGTGGAAAAGGAAATATCTTCACATAAAACCTAGACAGAAGCATTCTTTGAAACTTTTTTATGATGTGTGCCTTCAACTCACAGAGTTGAACCTTCCTTTTCATGGAGCAGTTTGGAAAGAGTCTTTTTGCAGCATCTGCAAGTGGATATTTGGAGCCCCTTCAGGCCTTCGTTGGAAACGGGAATATCTTCCCATAAAAACTAAACAGAAGCGTTCTGTGAAACTGCTTTGTGTAGTATGAATCCAACTCACAGAGTTGAACACTTCTTTTGAAAGAGCAGTTTTGAAACACTCTTTTTGTAGAATCTGCAAGTTTTCATTTGGAGTGCTTTGAGGCCCATGGTGGAAAAGGAAATATCTTCACATAAAACCTAGACAGAAGCATTCTTTGAAACTTCTTTATGATGTGTGCATTCAACTCACAGAGTTGAACCTTCCTTTTCATGGAGAGGTTTGGAAAGAGTCTTTTGGCAGCATCTGCAAGTGGATATTTGGAGCTCTTTCAGGCCTTCGTTAGAAACGGGAATATCTTCCCATAAAAACTGGACAGAAGCATTCTCACAAACTGCTTTGTGATGTGTGTGTTTAACTCACATAGTTGAACCTTTCCTTTGCTAGAGCAGTTATGAAACACTCTTTTTGTAGAATCTGCAAGTGTTCATTTGGAGCGCTTTGAGGCCTATGGTGGAAAAGGAAATATCTTCACTTGTAAACCAGGCAGAAGCATTCTCAGAAACCTCTTTATGATGTGTGCATTCAACTCGGAGAGAGAAGCCTTCCTTTTGATAGAGCAGTTTTGAAACTCTGTTTTTGCAGCATCTGCAAGTGGATATTTGGAGCCCCTTCAGGCCTTTGTTGGAAACGGGAATATCTTCCCATAAAAACTAAACAGAAGCGTTCTGTGAAACTGCTTTGTGTAGTATGAATCCAACTCACAGAGTTGAACACTTCTTTTGAAAGAGCAGTTTTGAAACACTCTTTTTGTAGAATCTGCAAGTGTTCATTTGGAGCGCTTTGAGGCCTATGGTGGAAAAGGAAATATCTTCACTTGTAAACCAGGCAGAAGCATTCTCAGAAACCTCTTTATGATGTGTGCATTCAACTCGGAGAGAGAAGCCTTCCTTTTGATAGAGCAGTTTAGAAACTCTGTTTTTGCAGTATCTGCAAGTGGATATTTGGAGCCCCTTCAGGCCTTCGTTTGAAACGGGAATATCTTCCCATAAAAACTAAACAGAAGCGTTCTGTGAAACTGCTTTGTGTAGTATGAATCCAACTCACAGAGTTGAACACTTCTTTTGAAAGAGCAGTTTTGAAACACTCTTTTTGTAGAATCTGCAAGTGTTCATTTGGAGCGGTTTGAGGCCTACTGTGGAAAAGGAAATATCTTCACATAAAACCTAGACAGAAGCATTCTTTGAAACTTTTTTATGATGTGTGCCTTCAACTCACAGAGTTGAACCTTCCTTTTCATGGAGCAGTTTGGAAAGAGTCTTTTTGCAACATCTGCAAGTGGATATTTGGAGCCATTTCAGGCCTTCGTTGGAAACGGGAATATCTTCCCATAAAAACTAAACAGAAGCGTTCTGTGAAACTGCTTTGTGTAGTATGAATCCAACTCACAGAGTTGAACACTTCTTTTGAAAGAGCAGTTTTGAAACACTCTTTTTGTAGAATCTGCAAGTTTTCATTTGGAGTGCTTTGAGGCCCATGGTGGAAAAGGAAATATCTTCACATAAAACCTAGACAGAAGCATTCTTTGAAACTTCTTTATGATGTGTGCATTCAACTCACGGAGTTGAACCTTCCTTTTCATGGAGAGGTTTGGAAAGAGTCTTTTGGCAGCATCTGCAAGTGGATATTTGGAGCTCTTTCAGGCCTTCGTTAGAAACGGGAATATCTTCCCATAAAAACTGGACAGAAGCATTCTCACAAACTGCTTTGTGATGTGTGTGTTTAACTCACATAGTTGAACCTTTCCTTTGCTAGAGCAGTTATGAAACACTCTTTTTGTAGAATCTGCAAGTGTTCATTTGGAGCGCTTTGAGGCCTATGGTGGAAAAGGAAATATCTTCACTTGTAAACCAGGCAGAAGCATTCTCAGAAACCTCTTTATGATGTGTGCATTCAACTCGGAGAGAGAAGCCTTCCTTTTGATAGAGCAGTTTTGAAACTCTGTTTTTGCAGCATCTGCACGTGGATATTTGGAGCCCCTTCAGGCCTTCGTTGGAAACGGGAATATCTTCCCATAAAAACTAAACAGAAGCGTTCTGTGAAACTGCTTTGTGTAGTATGAATCCAACTCACAGAGTTGAACACTTCTTTTCAAAGAGCAGTTTTGAAACACTGTTTTTGTAGAATCTGCAAGTGTTCATTCGGAGCGTTTTGAGGCCTATGGTGGAAAAGGAAATATCTTCACATAAAACCTAGACAGAAGCATTCTTTGAAACTTCTTTATGATGTGTGCCTTCACCTCACAGAGTTGAACCTTCCTTTTCATGGAGCAGTTTGGAAAGAGTCTCTTTGCAGCATCTGCAAGTGGATATTTGGAGCCCTTTCAGGCCTTCGTTGGAAACGGGAATATCTTCCCATAAAAACTAAACAGAAGCGTTCTGTGAAGCTGCTTTGTGTAGTATGAATCCAACTCACAGAGTTGAACACTTCTTTTGAAAGAGCAGTTTTGAAACACTCTTTTTGTAGAATCTGCAAGTGTTCATTTGGAGCGCTTTGAGGCCTATGGTGGAAAAGGAAATATCTTCACTTGTAAACCAGGCAGAAGCATTCTCAGAAACCTCTTTATGATGTGTGCATTCAACTCGGAGAGAGAAGCCTTCCTTTTGATAGAGCAGTTTTGAAACTCTGTTTTTGCAGCATCTGCAAGTGGATATTTGGAGCCCCTTCAGGCCTTCGTTGGAAACGGGAATATCTTCCCATAAAAACTAAACAGAAGCGTTCTGTGGAACTGCTTTGTGTAGTATGAATCCAACTCACAGAGTTGAACACTTCTTTTCAAAGAGCAGTTTTGAAACACTCTTTTTGTAGAATCTGCAAGTGTTCATTTGGAGCGTTTTGAGGCCTATGGTGGAAAAGGAAATATCTTCACATAAAACCTAGACAGAAGCATTCTTTGAAACTTCTTTATGATGTGTGCCTTCACCTCACAGAGTTGAACCTTCCTTTTCATGGAGAGGTTTGGAAAGAGTCTTTTTGCAGCATCTGCAAGTGGATATTTGGAGCTCTTTCAGGCCTTCGTTGGAAACGGGAATATCTTCCCATAAAAACTAAACAGAAGCGTTATGTGAAACTGCTTTGTGATGTGTGTGTTTAACTCACAGAGTTGAACCTTTCCTTTCCTAGAGCAGTTTTGAAACACTCTTTTTGTAGAATCTGCAAGTGTTCATTTGGAGCGCTTTGAGGCCTATGGTGGAAAAGGAAATATCTTCACTTGTAAACCAGGCAGAAGCATTCTCAGAAACCTCTTTATGATGTGTGCATTCAACTCGGAGAGAGAAGCCTTCCTTTTGATAGAGCAGTTTTGAAACTCTGTTTTTGCAGCATCTGCAAGTGGATATTTGGAGCCCTTTCAGGCCTTCGTTGGAAACGGGAATATCTTCCCATAAAAACTAAACAGAAGCGTTCTGTGAAACTGCTTTGTGTAGTATGAATCCAACTCACAGAGTTGAACACTTCTTTTGAAAGAGCAGTTTTGAAACACTCTTTTTGTAGAATCTGCAAGTGTTCATTTGGAGCGCTTTGAGGCCTATGGTGGAAAAGGAAATATCTTCACTTGTAAACCAGGCAGAAGCATTCTCAGAAACCTCTTTATGATGTGTGCATTCAACTCGGAGAGAGAAGCCTTCCTTTTGATAGAGCAGTTTAGAAACTCTGTTTTTGCAGTATCTGCAAGTGGATATTTGGAGCCCCTTCAGGCCTTCGTTTGAAACGGGAATATCTTCCCATAAAAACTAAACAGAAGCGTTCTGTGAAACTGCTTTGTGTAGTATGAATCCAACTCACAGAGTTGAACACTTCTTTTGAAAGAGCAGTTTTGAAACACTCTTTTTGTAGAATCTGCAAGTGTTCATTTGGAGCGCTTTGAGGCCTATTGTGGAAAAGGAAATATCTTCACATAAAACCTAGACAGAAGCATTCTTTGAAATTTTTTTATGATGTGTGCCTTCAACTCACAGAGTTGAACCTTCCTTTTCATGGAGCAGTTTGGAAAGAGTCTTTTTGCAACATCTGCAAGTGGATATTTGGAGCCATTTCAGGCCTTCGTTGGAAACGGGAATATCTTCCCATAAAAACTAAACAGAAGCGTTCTGTGAAACTGCTTTGTGTAGTATGAATCCAACTCACAGAGTTGAACACTTCTTTTGAAAGAGCAGTTTTGAAACACTCTTTTTGTAGAATCTGCAAGTTTTCATTTGGAGTGCTTTGAGGCCCATGGTGGAAAAGGAAATATCTTCACATAAAACCTAGACAGAAGCATTCTTTGAAACTTCTTTATGATGTGTGCATTCAACTCACGGAGTTGAACCTTCCTTTTCATGGAGAGGTTTGGAAAGAGTCTTTTGGCAGCATCTGCAAGTGGATATTTGGAGCTCTTTCAGGCCTTCGTTAGAAACGGGAATATCTTCCCATAAAAACTGGACAGAAGCATTCTCACAAACTGCTTTGTGATGTGTGTGTTTAACTCACATAGTTGAACATTTCCTTTGCTAGAGCAGTTATGAAACACTCTTTTTGTAGAATCTGCAAGTGTTCATTTGGAGCGCTTTGAGGCCTATGGTGGAAAAGGAAATATCTTCACTTGTAAACCAGGCAGAAGCATTCTCAGAAACCTCTTTATGATGTGTGCATTCAACTCGGAGAGAGAAGCCTTCCTTTTGATAGAGCAGTTTTGAAACTCTGTTTTTGCAGCATCTGCACGTGGATATTTGGAGCCCCTTCAGGCCTTCGTTGGAAACGGGAATATCTTCCCATAAAAACTAAACAGAAGCGTTCTGTGAAACTGCTTTGTGTAGTATGAATCCAACTCACAGAGTTGAACACTTCTTTTCAAAGAGCAGTTTTGAAACACTCTTTTTGTAGAATCTGCAAGTGTTCATTTGGAGCGCTTTGAGGCCTATGGTGGAAAAGGAAATATCTTCACTTGTAAACCAGGCAGAAGCATTCTCAGAAACCTCTTTATGATGTGTGCATTCAACTCGGAGAGAGAAGCCTTCCTTTTGATAGAGCAGTTTAGAAACTCTGTTTTTGCAGTATCTGCAAGTGGATATTTGGAGCCCCTTCAGGCCTTCGTTTGAAACGGGAATATCTTCCCATAAAAACTAAACAGAAGCGTTCTGTGAAACTGCTTTGTGTAGTATGAATCCAACTCACAGAGTTGAACACTTCTTTTGAAAGAGCAGTTTTGAAACACTCTTTTTGTAGAATCTGCAAGTGTTCATTTGGAGCGGTTTGAGGCCTACTGTGGAAAAGGAAATATCTTCACATAAAACCTAGACAGAAGCATTCTTTGAAACTTTTTTATGATGTGTGCCTTCAACTCACAGAGTTGAACCTTCCTTTTCATGGAGCAGTTTGGAAAGAGTCTTTTTGCAACATCTGCAAGTGGATATTTGGAGCCATTTCAGGCCTTCGTTGGAAACGGGAATATCTTCCCATAAAAACTAAACAGAAGCGTTCTGTGAAACTGCTTTGTGTAGTATGAATCCAACTCACAGAGTTGAACACTTCTTTTGAAAGAGCAGTTTTGAAACACTCTTTTTGTAGAATCTGCAAGTTTTCATTTGGAGTGCTTTGAGGCCCATGGTGGAAAAGGAAATATCTTCACATAAAACCTAGACAGAAGCATTCTTTGAAACTTCTTTATGATGTGTGCATTCAACTCACGGAGTTGAACCTTCCTTTTCATGGAGAGGTTTGGAAAGAGTCTTTTGGCAGCATCTGCAAGTGGATATTTGGAGCTCTTTCAGGCCTTCGTTAGAAACGGGAATATCTTCCCATAAAAACTGGACAGAAGCATTCTCACAAACTGCTTTGTGATGTGTGTGTTTAACTCACATAGTTGAACCTTTCCTTTGCTAGAGCAGTTATGAAACACTCTTTTTGTAGAATCTGCAAGTGTTCATTTGGAGCGCTTTGAGGCCTATGGTGGAAAAGGAAATATCTTCACTTGTAAACCAGGCAGAAGCATTCTCAGAAACCTCTTTATGATGTGTGCATTCAACTCGGAGAGAGAAGCCTTCCTTTTGATAGAGCAGTTTTGAAACTCTGTTTTTGCAGCATCTGCACGTGGATATTTGGAGCCCCTTCAGGCCTTCGTTGGAAACGGGAATATCTTCCCATAAAAACTAAACAGAAGCGTTCTGTGAAACTGCTTTGTGTAGTATGAATCCAACTCACAGAGTTGAACACTTCTTTTCAAAGAGCAGTTTTGAAACACTGTTTTTGTAGAATCTGCAAGTGTTCATTCGGAGCGTTTTGAGGCCTATGGTGGAAAAGGAAATATCTTCACATAAAACCTAGACAGAAGCATTCTTTGAAACTTCTTTATGATGTGTGCCTTCACCTCACAGAGTTGAACCTTCCTTTTCATGGAGCAGTTTGGAAAGAGTCTCTTTGCAGCATCTGCAAGTGGATATTTGGAGCCCTTTCAGGCCTTCGTTGGAAACGGGAATATCTTCCCATAAAAACTAAACAGAAGCGTTCTGTGAAACTGCTTTGTGTAGTATGAATCCAACTCACAGAGTTGAACACTTCTTTTGAAAGAGCAGTTTTGAAACACTCTTTTTGTAGAATCTGCAAGTGTTCATTTGGAGCGCTTTGAGGCCTATGGTGGAAAAGGAAATATCTTCACTTGTAAACCAGGCAGAAGCATTCTCAGAAACCTCTTTATGATGTGTGCATTCAACTCGGAGAGAGAAGCCTTCCTTTTGATAGAGCAGTTTTGAAACTCTGTTTTTGCAGCATCTGCAAGTGGATATTTGGAGCCCCTTCAGGCCTTCGTTGGAAACGGGAATATCTTCCCATAAAAACTAAACAGAAGCGTTCTGTGAAACTGCTTTGTGTAGTATGAATCCAACTCACAGAGTTGAACACTTCTTTTCAAAGAGCAGTTTTGAAACACTCTTTTTGTAGAATCTGCAAGTGTTCATTTGGAGCGTTTTGAGGCCTATGGCGGAAAAGGAAATATCTTCACATAAAACCTAGACAGAAGCATTCTTTGAAACTTCTTTATGATGTGTGCCTTCACCTCACAGAGTTGAACCTTCCTTTTCATGGAGAGGTTTGGAAAGAGTCTTTTTGCAGCATCTGCAAGTGGATATTTGGAGCTCTTTCAGGCCTTCGTTGGAAACGGGAATATCTTCCCATAAAAACTAAACAGAAGCGTTATGTGAAACTGCTTTGTGATGTGTGTGTTTAACTCACAGAGTTGAACCTTTCCTTTCCTAGAGCAGTTTTGAAACACTCTTTTTGTAGAATCTGCAAGTGTTCATTTGGAGCGCTTTGAGGCCTATGGTGGAAAAGGAAATATCTTCACTTGTAAACCAGGCAGAAGCATTCTCAGAAACCTCTTTATGATGTGTGCATTCAACTCGGAGAGAGAAGCCTTCCTTTTGATAGAGCAGTTTTGAAACTCTGTTTTTGCAGCATCTGCAAGTGGATATTTGGAGCCCTTTCAGGCCTTCGTTGGAAACGGGAATATCTTCCCATAAAAACTAAACAGAAGCGTTCTGTGAAACTGCTTTGTGTAGTATGAATCCAACTCACAGAGTTGAACACTTCTTTTGAAAGAGCAGTTTTGAAACACTCTTTTTGTAGAATCTGCAAGTGTTCATTTGGAGCGCTTTGAGGCCTATGGTGGAAAAGGAAATATCTTCACTTGTAAACCAGGCAGAAGCATTCTCAGAAACCTCTTTATGATGTGTGCATTCAACTCGGAGAGAGAAGCCTTCCTTTTGATAGAGCAGTTTAGAAACTCTGTTTTTGCAGTATCTGCAAGTGGATATTTGGAGCCCCTTCAGGCCTTCGTTTGAAACGGGAATATCTTCCCATAAAAACTAAACAGAAGCGTTCTGTGAAACTGCTTTGTGTAGTATGAATCCAACTCACAGAGTTGAACACTTCTTTTGAAAGAGCAGTTTTGAAACACTCTTTTTGTAGAATCTGCAAGTGTTCATTTGGAGCGCTTTGAGGCCTATTGTGGAAAAGGAAATATCTTCACATAAAACCTAGACAGAAGCATTCTTTGAAATTTTTTTATGATGTGTGCCTTCAACTCACAGAGTTGAACCTTCCTTTTCATGGAGCAGTTTGGAAAGAGTCTTTTTGCAACATCTGCAAGTGGATATTTGGAGCCATTTCAGGCCTTCGTTGGAAACGGGAATATCTTCCCATAAAAACTAAACAGAAGCGTTCTGTGAAACTGCTTTGTGTAGTATGAATCCAACTCACAGAGTTGAACACTTCTTTTGAAAGAGCAGTTTTGAAACACTCTTTTTGTAGAATCTGCAAGTTTTCATTTGGAGTGCTTTGAGGCCCATGGTGGAAAAGGAAATATCTTCACATAAAACCTAGACAGAAGCATTCTTTGAAACTTCTTTATGATGTGTGCATTCAACTCACGGAGTTGAACCTTCCTTTTCATGGAGAGGTTTGGAAAGAGTCTTTTTGCAGCATCTGCAAGTGGATATTTGGAGCTCTTTCAGGCCTTCGTTGGAAACGGGAATATCTTCCCATAAAAACTAAACAGAAGCGTTATGTGAAACTGCTTTGTGATGTGTGTGTTTAACTCACAGAGTTGAACCTTTCCTTTCCTAGAGCAGTTTTGAAACACTCTTTTTGTAGAATCTGCAAGTGTTCATTTGGAGCGCTTTGAGGCCTATGGTGGAAAAGGAAATATCTTCACTTGTAAACCAGGCAGAAGCATTCTCAGAAACCTCTTTATGATGTGTGCATTCAACTCGGAGAGAGAAGCCTTCCTTTTGATAGAGCAGTTTTGAAACTCTGTTTTTGCAGCATCTGCACGTGGATATTTGGAGCCCCTTCAGGCCTTCGTTGGAAACGGGAATATCTTCCCATAAAAACTAAACAGAAGCGTTCTGTGAAACTGCTTTGTGTAGTATGAATCCAACTCACAGAGTTGAACACTTCTTTTCAAAGAGCAGTTTTGAAACACTCTTTTTGTAGAATCTGCAAGTGTTCATTCGGAGCGTTTTGAGGCCTATGGTGGAAAAGGAAATATCTTCACATAAAACCTAGACAGAAGCATTCTTTGAAACTTCTTTATGATGTGTGCCTTCACCTCACAGAGTTGAACCTTCCTTTTCATGGAGCAGTTTGGAAAGAGTCTCTTTGCAGCATCTGCAAGTGGATATTTGGAGCCCTTTCAGGCCTTCGTTGGAAACGGGAATATCTTCCCATAAAAACTAAACAGAAGCGTTCTGTGAAACTGCTTTGTGTAGTATGAATCCAACTCACAGAGTTGAACACTTCTTTTGAAAGAGCAGTTTTGAAACACTCTTTTTGTAGAATCTGCAAGTGTTCATTTGGAGCGCTTTGAGGCCTATGGTGGAAAAGGAAATATCTTCACTTGTAAACCAGGCAGAAGCATTCTCAGAAACCTCTTTATGATGTGTGCATTCAACTCGGAGAGAGAAGCCTTCCTTTTGATAGAGCAGTTTTGAAACTCTGTTTTTGCAGCATCTGCAAGTGGATATTTGGAGCCCCTTCAGGCCTTCGTTGGAAACGGGAATACCTTCCCATAAAAACTAAACAGAAGCGTTCTGTGAAACTGCTTTGTGTAGTATGAATCCAACTCACAGAGTTGAACACTTCTTTTCAAAGAGCAGTTTTGAAACACTCTTTTTGTAGAATCTGCAAGTGTTCATTTGGAGCGTTTTGAGGCCTATGGTGGAAAAGGAAATATCTTCACATAAAACCTAGACAGAAGCATTCTTTGAATCTTCTTTATGATGTGTGCCTTCACCTCACAGAGTTGAACCTTCCTTTTCATGGAGAGGTTTGGAAAGAGTCTTTTTGCAGCATCTGCAAGTGGATATTTGGAGCTCTTTCAGGCCTTCGTTGGAAACGGGAATATCTTCCCATAAAAACTAAACAGAAGCGTTCTGTGAAACTGCTTTGTGATGTGTGTGTTTAACTCACAGAGTTGAACCTTTCCTTTCCTAGAGCAGTTTTGAAACACTCTTTTTGTAGAATCTGCAAGTGTTCATTTGGAGCGCTTTGAGGCCTATGGTGGAAAAGGAAATATCTTCACTTGTAAACCAGGCAGAAGCATTCTCAGAAACCTCTTTATGATGTGTGCATTCAACTCGGAGAGAGAAGCCTTCCTTTTGATAGAGCAGTTTTGAAACTCTGTTTTTGCAGCATCTGCAAGTGGATATTTGGAGCCCCTTCAGGCCTTCGTTGGAAGCGGGAATATCTTCCCATAAAAACTAAACAGAAGCGTTCTGTGAAACTGCTTTGTGTAGTATGAATCCAACTCACAGAGTTGAACACTTCTTTTGAAAGAGCAGTTTTGAAACACTCTTTTTGTAGAATCTGCAAGTGTTCATTTGGAGCGCTTTGAGGCCTATGGTGGAAAAGGAAATATCTTCACTTGTAAACCAGGCAGAAGCATTCTCAGAAACCTCTTTATGATGTGTGCATTCAACTCGGAGAGAGAAGCCTTCCTTTTGATAGAGCAGTTTAGAAACTCTGTTTTTGCAGTATCTGCAAGTGGATATTTGGAGCCCCTTCAGGCCTTCGTTTGAAACGGGAATATCTTCCCATAAAAACTAAACAGAAGCGTTCTGTGAAACTGCTTTGTGTAGTATGAATCCAACTCACAGAGTTGAACACTTCTTTTGAAAGAGCAGTTTTGAAACACTCTTTTTGTAGAATCTGCAAGTGTTCATTTGGAGCGCTTTGAGGCCTATTGTGGAAAAGGAAATATCTTCACATAAAACCTAGACAGAAGCATTCTTTGAAATTTTTTTATGATGTGTGCCTTCAACTCACAGAGTTGAACCTTCCTTTTCATGGAGCAGTTTGGAAAGAGTCTTTTTGCAACATCTGCAAGTGGATATTTGGAGCCATTTCAGGCCTTCGTTGGAAACGGGAATATCTTCCCATAAAAACTAAACAGAAGCGTTCTGTGAAACTGCTTTGTGTAGTATGAATCCAACTCACAGAGTTGAACACTTCTTTTGAAAGAGCAGTTTTGAAACACTCTTTTTGTAGAATCTGCAAGTTTTCATTTGGAGTGCTTTGAGGCCCATGGTGGAAAAGGAAATATCTTCACATAAAACCTAGACAGAAGCATTCTTTGAAACTTCTTTATGATGTGTGCATTCAACTCACGGAGTTGAACCTTCCTTTTCATGGAGAGGTTTGGAAAGAGTCTTTTGGCAGCATCTGCAAGTGGATATTTGGAGCTCTTTCAGGCCTTCGTTAGAAACGGGAATATCTTCCCATAAAAACTGGACAGAAGCATTCTCACAAACTGCTTTGTGATGTGTGTGTTTAACTCACATAGTTGAACCTTTCCTTTGCTAGAGCAGTTATGAAACACTCTTTTTGTAGAATCTGCAAGTGTTCATTTGGAGCGCTTTGAGGCCTATGGTGGAAAAGGAAATATCTTCACTTGTAAACCAGGCAGAAGCATTCTCAGAAACCTCTTTATGATGTGTGCATTCAACTCGGAGAGAGAAGCCTTCCTTTTGATAGAGCAGTTTTGAAACTCTGTTTTTGCAGCATCTGCACGTGGATATTTGGAGCCCCTTCAGGCCTTCGTTGGAAACGGGAATATCTTCCCATAAAAACTAAACAGAAGCGTTCTGTGAAACTGCTTTGTGTAGTATGAATCCAACTCACAGAGTTGAACACTTCTTTTCAAAGAGCAGTTTTGAAACACTCTTTTTGTAGAATCTGCAAGTGTTCATTCGGAGCGTTTTGAGGCCTATGGTGGAAAAGGAAATATCTTCACATAAAACCTAGACAGAAGCATTCTTTGAAACTTCTTTATGATGTGTGCCTTCACCTCACAGAGTTGAACCTTCCTTTTCATGGAGCAGTTTGGAAAGAGTCTCTTTGCAGCATCTGCAAGTGGATATTTGGAGCCCTTTCAGGCCTTCGTTGGAAACGGGAATATCTTCCCATAAAAACTAAACAGAAGCGTTCTGTGAAACTGCTTTGTGTAGTATGAATCCAACTCACAGAGTTGAACACTTCTTTTGAAAGAGCAGTTTTGAAACACTCTTTTTGTAGAATCTGCAAGTGTTC
The DNA here is from genome assembly GCF_028885625.2 of Pongo pygmaeus. Lineage (NCBI taxonomy): Eukaryota > Metazoa > Chordata > Mammalia > Primates > Hominidae > Pongo > Pongo pygmaeus. Next base: position 31,472,381 of record NC_072393.2, read on the forward strand.
ATTTGGAGCGCTTTGAGGCCTATGGTGGAAAAGGAAATATCTTCACTTGTAAACCAGGCAGAAGCATTCTCAGAAACCTCTTTATGATGTGTGCATTCAACTCGGAGAGAGAAGCCTTCCTTTTGATAGAGCAGTTTTGAAACTCTGTTTTTGCAGCATCTGCAAGTGGATATTTGGAGCCCCTTCAGGCCTTCGTTGGAAACGGGAATACCTTCCCATAAAAACTAAACAGAAGCGTTCTGTGAAACTGCTTTGTGTAGTATGAATCCAACTCACAGAGTTGAACACTTCTTTTCAAAGAGCAGTTTTGAAACACTCTTTTTGTAGAATCTGCAAGTGTTCATTTGGAGCGTTTTGAGGCCTATGGTGGAAAAGGAAATATCTTCACATAAAACCTAGACAGAAGCATTCTTTGAATCTTCTTTATGATGTGTGCCTTCACCTCACAGAGTTGAACCTTCCTTTTCATGGAGAGGTTTGGAAAGAGTCTTTTTGCAGCATCTGCAAGTGGATATTTGGAGCTCTTTCAGGCCTTCGTTGGAAACGGGAATATCTTCCCATAAAAACTAAACAGAAGCGTTCTGTGAAACTGCTTTGTGATGTGTGTGTTTAACTCACAGAGTTGAACCTTTCCTTTCCTAGAGCAGTTTTGAAACACTCTTTTTGTAGAATCTGCAAGTGTTCATTTGGAGCGCTTTGAGGCCTATGGTGGAAAAGGAAATATCTTCACTTGTAAACCAGGCAGAAGCATTCTCAGAAACCTCTTTATGATGTGTGCATTCAACTCGGAGAGAGAAGCCTTCCTTTTGATAGAGCAGTTTTGAAACTCTGTTTTTGCAGCATCTGCAAGTGGATATTTGGAGCCCCTTCAGGCCTTCGTTGGAAGCGGGAATATCTTCCCATAAAAACTAAACAGAAGCGTTCTGTGAAACTGCTTTGTGTAGTATGAATCCAACTCACAGAGTTGAACACTTCTTTTCAAAGAGCAGTTTTGAAACACTCTCTTTGTAGAATCTGCAAGTGTTCATTTGGAGCGCTTTGAGGCCTATGGTGGAAAAGGAAATATCTTCACATAAAACCTAGACAGAAGCATTCTTTGAAACTTTTTTATGATGTGTGCCTTCAACTCACAGAGTTGAACCTTCCTTTTCATGGAGCAGTTTGGAAAGAGTCTTTTCGCAGCATCTGCAAGTGGATATTTGGAGCCCCTTCAGGCCTTCGTTGGAAACGGGAATATCTTCCCATAAAAACTAAACAGAAGCGTTCTGTGAAACTGCTTTGTGTAGTATGAATCCAACTCACAGAGTTGAACACTTCTTTTCAAAGAGCAGTTTTGAAACACTCTTTTTGTAGAATCTGCAAGTTTTCATTTGGAGTGCTTTGAGGCCCATGGTGGAAAAGGAAATATCTTCACATAAAACCTAGACAGAAGCATTCTTTGAAACTTCTTTATGATGTGTGCATTCAACTCACAGAGTTGAACCTTCCTTTTCATGGAGAGGTTTGGAAAGAGTCTTTTGGCAGCATCTGCAAGTGGATATTTGGAGCTCTTTCAGGCCTTCGTTAGAAACGGGAATATCTTCCCATAAAAACTGGACAGAAGCATTCTCACAAACTGCTTTGTGATGTGTGTGTTTAACTCACATAGTTGAACCTTTCCTTTGCTAGAGCAGTTATGAAACACTCTTTTTGTAGAATCTGCAAGTGTTCATTTGGAGCGCTTTGAGGCCTATGGTGGAAAAGGAAATATCTTCACTTGTAAACCAGGCAGAAGCATTCTCAGAAACCTCTTTATGATGTGTGCATTCAACTCGGAGAGAGAAGCCTTCCTTTTGATAGAGCAGTTTTGAAACTCTGTTTTTGCAGCATCTGCAAGTGGATATTTGGAGCCCCTTCAGGCCTTCGTTGGAAACGGGAATATCTTCCCATAAAAACTAAACAGAAGCGTTCTGTGAAACTGCTTTGTGTAGTATGAATCCAACTCACAGAGTTGAACACTTCTTTTCAAAGAGCAGTTTTGAAACACTCTTTTTGTAGAATCTGCAAGTGTTCATTTGGAGCGCTTTGAGGCCTATGATGGAAAAGGAAATATCTTCACATAAAACCTAGACAGAAGCATTCTTTGAAACTTTTTTATGATGTGTGCCTTCAACTCACAGAGTTGAACCTTCCTTTTCATGGAGCTGTTTGGAAAGAGTCTTTTTGCAGCATCTGCAAGTGGATATTTAGAGCCATTTCAGGCCTTCGTTGGAAACGGGAATATCTTCCCATAAAAACTAAACAGAAGCGTTCTGTGAAACTGCTTTGTGTAGTATGAATCCAACTCACAGAGTTGAACACTTCTTTTGAAAGAGCAGTTTTGAAACACTCTTTTTGTAGAATCTGCAAGTGTTCATTTGGAGCGCTTTGAGGCCTATGATGGAAAAGGAAACATCTTCACTTGTAAACCAGGCGGAAGCATTCTCAGAAACCTCTTTATGATGTGTGCATTCAACTCGGAGAGAGAAGCCTTCCTTTTGATAGAGCAGTTTTGAAACTCTGTTTTTGCAGCATCTGCAAGTGGATATTTGGAGCCCCTTCAGGCCTTCGTTGGAAACGGGAATATCTTCCCATAAAAACTAAACAGAAGCGTTCTCTGAAACTGCTTTGTGTAGTATGAATCCAACTCACAGAGTTGAACACTTCTTTTCAAAGAGCAGTTTTGAAACACTCTTTTTGTAGAATCTGCAAGTTTTCATTTGGAGTGCTTTGAGGCCCATGGTGGAAAAGGAAATATCTTCACATAAAACCTAGACAGAAGCATTCTTTGAAACTTCTTTATGATGTGTGCATTCAACTCACAGAGTTGAACCTTCCTTTTCATGGAGAGGTTTGGAAAGAGTCTTTTTGCAGCATCTGCAAGTGGATATTTGGAGCTCTTTCAGGCCTTCGTTAGAAACGGGAATATCTTCCCATAAAAACTGGACAGAAGCATTCTCACAAACTGCTTTGTGATGTGTGTGTTTAACTCACATAGTTGAACCTTTCCTTTGCTAGAGCAATTATGAAACACTCTTTTTGTAGAATCTGCAAGTGTTCATTTGGAGCGCTTTGAGGCCTATGGTGGAAAAGAAAATATCTTCACTTGTAAATCAGGCAGAAGCATTCTCAGAAACCTCTTTATGATGTGTGCATTCAACTCGGAGAGAGAAGCCTTCCTTTTGATAGAGCAGTTTTGAAACTCTGTTTTGGCAGCATCTGCAAGTGGATAATTGGAGCCCCTTCAGGCCTTCGTTGGAAACGGGAATATCTTCCCATAAAAACTAAACAGAAGCGTTCTGTGAAACTGCTTTGTGTAGTATGAATCCAACTCACAGAGTTGAACACTTCTTTTCAAAGAGCAGTTTTGAAACACTCTTTTTGTAGAATCTGCAAGTGTTCATTTGGAGCGTTTTGAGGCCTATGGTGGAAAAGGAAATATCTTCACATAAAACCTAGACAGAAGCATTCTTTGAAACTTCTTTATGATGTGTGCCTTCACCTCACAGAGTTGAACATTCCTTTTCATGGAGCAGTTTGGAAAGAGTCTCTTTGCAGCATCTGCAAGTGGATATTTGGAGCCCTTTCAGGCCTTCGTTGGAAACGGGAATATCTTCCCATAAAAACTAAACAGAAGCGTTCTGTGAAACTGCTTTGTGTAGTATGTATCCAACTCACAGAGTTGAACACTTCTTTTGAAAGAGCAGTTTTGAAACACTCTTTTTGTAGAATCTGCAAGTGTTCATTTGGAGCGCTTTGAGGCCTATGGTGGAAAAGGAAATATCTTCACTTGTAAACCAGGCAGAAGCATTCTCAGAAACCTCTTTATGATGTGTGCATTCAACTCGGAGAGAGAAGCATTCCTTTTGATAGAGCAGTTTTGAAACTCTGTTTTTGCAGCATCTGCAAGTGGATATTTGGAGCCCTTTCAGGCCTTCGTTGGAAACGGGAATATCTTCCCATAAAAACTAAACAGAAGCGTTCTGTGAAACTGCTTTGTGTAGTATGAATCCAACTCACAGAGTTGAACACTTCTTTTGAAAGAGCAGTTTTGAAACACTCTTTTTGTAGAATCTGCAAGTGTTCATTTGGAGCGCTTTGAGGCCTATGGTGGAAAAGGAAATATCTTCACTTGTAAACCAGGCAGAAGCATTCTCAGAAACCTCTTTATGATGTGTGCATTCAACTCGGAGAGAGAAGCCTTCCTTTTGATAGAGCAGTTTAGAAACTCTGTTTTTGCCGTATCTGCAAGTGGATATTTGGAGCCCCTTCAGGCCTTCGTTTGAAACGGGAATATCTTCCCATAAAAACTAAACAGAAGCGTTCTGTGAAACTGCTTTGTGTAGTATGAATCCAACTCACAGAGTTGAACACTTCTTTTGAAAGAGCAGTTTTGAAACACTCTTTTTGTAGAATCTGCAAGTGTTCATTTGGAGCGCTTTGAGGCCTATGGTGGAAAAGGAAATATCTTCACATAAAACCTAGACAGAAGCATTCTTTGAAACTTTTTTATGATGTGTGCCTTCAACTCACAGAGTTGAACCTTCCTTTTCATGGAGCAGTTTGGAAAGAGTCTTTTTGCAACATCTGCAAGTGGATATTTGGAGCCATTTCAGGCCTTCGTTGGAAACGGGAATATCTTCCCATAAAAACTAAACAGAAGCGTTCTGTGAAACTGCTTTGTGTAGTATGAATCCAACTCACAGAGTTGAACACTTCTTTTGAAAGAGCAGTTTTGAAACACTCTTTTTGTAGAATCTGCAAGTTTTCATTTGGAGTGCTTTGAGGCCCATGGTGGAAAAGGAAATATCTTCACATAAAACCTAGACAGAAGCATTCTTTGAAACTTCTTTATGATGTGTGCATTCAACTCACGGAGTTGAACCTTCCTTTTCATGGAGAGGTTTGGAAAGAGTCTTTTGGCAGCATCTGCAAGTGGATATTTGGAGCTCTTTCAGGCCTTCGTTAGAAACGGGAATATCTTCCCATAAAAACTGGACAGAAGCATTCTCACAAACTGCTTTGTGATGTGTGTGTTTAACTCACATAGTTGAACCTTTCCTTTGCTAGAGCAGTTATGAAACACTCTTTTTGTAGAATCTGCAAGTGTTCATTTGGAGCGCTTTGAGGCCTATGGTGGAAAAGGAAATATCTTCACTTGTAAACCAGGCAGAAGCATTCTCAGAAACCTCTTTATGATGTGTGCATTCAACTCGGAGAGAGAAGCCTTCCTTTTGATAGAGCAGTTTTGAAACTCTGTTTTTGCAGCATCTGCACGTGGATATTTGGAGCCCCTTCAGGCCTTCGTTGGAAACGGGAATATCTTCCCATAAAAAGTAAACAGAAGCGTTCTGTGAAACTGCTTTGTGTAGTATGAATCCAACTCACAGAGTTGAACACTTCTTTTCAAAGAGCAGTTTTGAAACACTCTTTTTGTAGAATCTGCAAGTGTTCATTCGGAGCGTTTTGAGGCCTATGGTGGAAAAGGAAATATCTTCACATAAAACCTAGACAGAAGCATTCTTTGAAACTTCTTTATGATGTGTGCCTTCACCTCACAGAGTTGAACCTTCCTTTTCATGGAGCAGTTTGGAAAGAGTCTCTTTGCAGCATCTGCAAGTGGATATTTGGAGCCCTTTCAGGCCTTCGTTGGAAACGGGAATATCTTCCCATAAAAACTAAACAGAAGCGTTCTGTGAAACTGCTTTGTGTAGTATGAATCCAACTCACAGAGTTGAACACTTCTTTTGAAAGAGCAGTTTTGAAACACTCTTTTTGTAGAATCTGCAAGTGTTCATTTGGAGCGCTTTGAGGCCTATGGTGGAAAAGGAAATATCTTCACTTGTAAACCAGGCAGAAGCATTCTCAGAAACCTCTTTATGATGTGTGCATTCAACTCGGAGAGAGAAGCCTTCCTTTTGATAGAGCAGTTTTGAAACTCTGTTTTTGCAGCATCTGCAAGTGGATATTTGGAGCCCCTTCAGGCCTTCGTTGGAAACGGGAATACCTTCCCATAAAAACTAAACAGAAGCGTTCTGTGAAACTGCTTTGTGTAGTATGAATCCAACTCACAGAGTTGAACACTTCTTTTCAAAGAGCAGTTTTGAAACACTCTTTTTGTAGAATCTGCAAGTGTTCATTTGGAGCGTTTTGAGGCCTATGGTGGAAAAGGAAATATCTTCACATAAAACCTAGACAGAAGCATTCTTTGAAACTTCTTTATGATGTGTGCCTTCACCTCACAGAGTTGAACCTTCCTTTTCATGGAGAGGTTTGGAAAGAGTCTTTTTGCAGCATCTGCAAGTGGATATTTGGAGCTCTTTCAGGCCTTCGTTGGAAACGGGAATATCTTCCCATAAAAACTAAACAGAAGCGTTCTGTGAAACTGCTTTGTGATGTGTGTGTTTAACTCACAGAGTTGAACCTTTCCTTTCCTAGAGCAGTTTTGAAACACTCTTTTTGTAGAATCTGCAAGTGTTCATTTGGAGCGCTTTGAGGCCTATGGTGGAAAAGGAAATATCTTCACTTGTAAACCAGGCAGAAGCATTCTCAGAAACCTCTTTATGATGTGTGCATTCAACTCGGAGAGAGAAGCCTTCCTTTTGATAGAGCAGTTTTGAAACTCTGTTTTTGCAGCATCTGCAAGTGGATATTTGGAGCCCCTTCAGGCCTTCGTTGGAAGCGGGAATATCTTCCCATAAAAACTAAACAGAAGCGTTCTGTGAAACTGCTTTGTGTAGTATGAATCCAACTCACAGAGTTGAACACTTCTTTTCAAAGAGCAGTTTTGAAACACTCTCTTTGTAGAATCTGCAAGTGTTCATTTGGAGCGCTTTGAGGCCTATGGTGGAAAAGGAAATATCTTCACATAAAACCTAGACAGAAGCATTCTTTGAAACTTTTTTATGATGTGTGCCTTCAACTCACAGAGTTGAACCTTCCTTTTCATGGAGCAGTTTGGAAAGAGTCTTTTTGCAGCATCTGCAAGTGGATATTTGGAGCCCATTCAGGCCTTCGTTGGAAACGGGAATATCTTCCCATAAAAACTAAACAGAAGCGTTCTGTGAAACTGCTTTGTGTAGTATGAATCCAACTCACAGAGTTGAACACTTCTTTTGAAAGAGCAGTTTTGAAACACTCTTTTTGTAGAATCTGCAAGTTTTCATTTGGAGTGCTTTGAGGCCCATGGTGGAAAAGGAAATATCTTCACATAAAACCTAGACAGAAGCATTCTTTGAAACTTCTTTATGATGTGTGCATTCAACTCACAGAGTTGAACCTTCCTTTTCATGGAGAGGTTTGGAAAGAGTCTTTTGGCAGCATCTGCAAGTGGATATTTGGAGCTCTTTCAGGCCTTCGTTAGAAACGGGAATATCTTCCCATAAAAACTGGACAGAAGCATTCTCACAAACTGCTTTGTGATGTGTGTGTTTAACTCACATAGTTGAACCTTTCCTTTGCTAGAGCAGTTATGAAACACTCTTTTTGTAGAATCTGCAAGTGTTCATTTGGAGCGCTTTGAGGCCTATGGTGGAAAAGGAAATATCTTCACTTGTAAACCAGGCAGAAGCATTCTCAGAAACCTCTTTATGATGTGTGCATTCAACTCGGAGAGAGAAGCCTTCCTTTTGATAGAGCAGTTTTGAAACTCTGTTTTTGCAGCATCTGCAAGTGGATATTTGGAGCCCCTTCAGGCCTTCGTTGGAAACGGGAATATCTTCCCATAAAAACTAAACAGAAGCGTTCTGTGAAACTGCTTTGTGTAGTATGAATCCAACTCACAGAGTTGAACACTTCTTTTCAAAGAGCAGTTTTGAAACACTCTTTTTGTAGAATCTGCAAGTGTTCATTCGGAGCGTTTTGAGGCCTATGGTGGAAAAGGAAATATCTTCACAAAAAACCTAGACAGAAGCATTCTTTGAAACTTCTTTATGATGTGTGCCTTCACCTCACAGAGTTGAACCTTCCTTTTCATGGAGCAGTTTGGAAAGAGTCTCTTTGCAGCATCTGCAAGTGGATATTTGGAGCCCCTTCAGGCCTTCGTTGGAAACGGGAATACCTTCCCATAAAAACTAAACAGAAGCGTTCTGTGAAACTGCTTTGTGTAGTATGAATCCAACTCACAGGGTTGAACACTTCTTTTCAAAGAGCAGTTTTGAAACACTCTTTTTGTAGAATCTGCAAGTGTTCATTTGGAGCGTTTTGAGGCCTATGGTGGAAAAGGAAATATCTTCACATAAAACCTAGACAGAAGCATTCTTTGAAACTTCTTTATGATGTGTGCCTTCACCTCACAGAGTTGAACCTTCCTTTTCATGGAGAGGTTTGGAAAGAGTCTTTTTGCAGCATCTGCAAGTGGATATTTGGAGCTCTTTCAGGCCTTCGTTGGAAACGGGAATATCTTCCCATAAAAACTAAACAGAAGCGTTCTGTGAAACTGCTTTGTGATGTGTGTGTTTATCTCACAGAGTTGAACCTTTCCTTTCCTAGAGCAGTTTTGAAACACTCTTTTTGTAGAATCTGCAAGTGTTCATTTGGAGCGCTTTGAGGCCTATGGTGGAAAAGGAAATATCTTCACTTGTAAACCAGGCAGAAGCATTCTCAGAAACCTCTTTATGATGTGTGCATTCAACTCGGAGAGAGAAGCCTTCGTTTTGATAGAGCAGTTTTGAAACTCTGTTTTTGCAGCATCTGCAAGTGGATATTTGGAGCCCCTTCAGGCCTTCGTTGGAAGCGGGAATATCTTCCCATAAAAACTAAACAGAAGCGTTCTGTGAAACTGCTTTGTGTAGTATGAATCCAACTCACAGAGTTGAACACTTCTTTTCAAAGAGCAGTTTTGAAACACTCTTTTTGTAGAATCTGCAAGTGTTCATTTGGAGCGTTTTGAGGCCTATGGTGGAAAAGGAAATATCTTCACATAAAACCTAGACAGAAGCATTCTTTGAAACTTCTTTATGATGTGTGCCTTCACCTCACAGAGTTGAACCTTCCTTTTCATGGAGCAGTTTGGAAAGAGTCTCTTTGCAGCATCTGCAAGTGGATATTTGGAGCCCTTTCAGGCCTTCGTTGGAAACGGGAATACCTTCCCATAAAAACTAAACAGAAGCGTTCTGTGAAACTGCTTTGTGTAGTATGAATCCAACTTACAGAGTTGAACACTTCTTTTGAAAGAGCAGTTTTGAAACACTCTTTTTGTAGAATCTGCAAGTGTTCATTTGGAGCGCTTTGAGGCCTATGGTGGAAAAGGAAATATCTTCACTTGTAAACCAGGCAGAAGCATTCTCAGAAACCTCTTTATGATGTGTGCATTCAACTCGGAGAGAGAAGCCTTCCTTTTGATAGAGCAGTTTTGAAACTCTGTTTTTGCAGCATCTGCAAGTGGATATTTAGAACCCCTTCAGGCCTTCTTTGGAAACGGGAATATCTTCCCATAAAAACTAAACAGAAGCGTTCTGTGAAACTGCTTTGTGTAGTATGAATCCAACTCACAGAGTTGAACACTTCTTTTGAAAGAGCAGTTTTGAAACACTCTCTTTGTAGAATCTGCAAGTGTTCATTTGGAGCGCTTTGAGGCCTATGGTGGAAAAGGAAATATCTTCACATAAAACCTAGACAGAAGCATTCTTTGAAACTTTTTTATGATGTGTGTCTTCAACTCACAGAGTTGAACCTTCCTTTTCATGGAGCAGTTTGGAAAGAGTCTTTTTGCAGCATCTGCAAGTGGATATTTGGAGCCCCTTCAGGCCTTCGTTGGAAACGGGAATATCTTCCCATAAAAACTAAACAGAAGCGTTCTGTGAAACTGCTTTGTGTAGTATGAATCCAACTCACAGAGTTGAACACTTCTTTTGAAAGAGCAGTTTTGAAACACTCTTTTTGTAGAATCTGCAAGTTTTCATTTGGAGTGCTTTGAGGCCCATGGTGGAAAAGGAAATATCTTCACATAAAACCTAGACAGAAGCATTCTTTGAAACTTCTTTATGATGTGTGCATTCAACTCGGAGAGAGAAGCCTTCCTTTTGATAGAGCAGTTTTGAAACTCTGTTTTTGCAGCATCTGCAAGTGGATATTTGGAGCCCCTTCAGGCCTTCGTTGGAAACGGGAATACCTTCCCATAAAAACTAAACAGAAGCGTTCTGTGAAACTGCTTTGTGTAGTATGAATCCAACTCACAGAGTTGAACACTTCTTTTCAAAGAGCAGTTTTGAAACACTCTCTTTGTAGAATCTGCAAGTGTTCATTTGGAGCGCTTTGAGGCTTATGGTGGAAAAGGAAATATCTTCACATAAAACCTAGACAGAAGCATTCTTTGAAACTTTTTTATGATGTGTGCGTTCAACTCACAGAGATGAACCTTCCTTTTCATGGAGCAGTTTGGAAAGAGTCTTTTTGCAGCATCTGCAAGTGGATATTTGGAGCCCATTCAGGCCTTCGTTGGAAACGGGAATATCTTCCCATAAAAACTAAACAGAAGCGTTCTGTGAAACTGCTTTGTGTAGTATGAATCCAACTCACAGAGTTGAACACTTCTTTTGAAAGAGCAGTTTTGAAACACTCTTTTTGTAGAATCTGCAAGTTTTCATTTGGAGTGCTTTGAGGCCCATGGTGGAAAAGGAAATATCTTCACATAAAACCTAGACAGAAGCATTCTTTGAAACTTCTTTATGATGTGTGCATTCAACTCACAGAGTTGAACCTTCCTTTTCATGGAGAGGTTTGGAAAGAGTCTTTTGGCAGCATCTGCAAGTGGATATTTGGAGCTCTTTCAGGCCTTCGTTAGAAACGGGAATATCTTCCCATAAAAACTGGACAGAAGCATTCTCACAAACTGCTTTGTGATGTGTGTGTTTAACTCACATAGTTGAACCTTTCCTTTGCTAGAGCAGTTATGAAACACTCTTTTTGTAGAATCTGCAAGTGTTCATTTGGAGCGCTTTGAGGCCTATGGTGGAAAAGGAAATATCTTCACTTGTAAACCAGGCAGAAGCATTCTCAGAAACCTCTTTATGATGTGTGCATTCAACTCGGAGAGAGAAGCCTTCCTTTTGATAGAGCAGTTTTGAAACTCTGTTTTTGCAGCATCTGCAAGTGGATATTTGGAGCCCCTTCAGGCCTTCGTTGGAAACGGGAATATCTTCCCATAAAAACTAAACAGAAGCGTTCTGTGAAACTGCTTTGTGTAGTATGAATCCAACTCACAGAGTTGAACACTTCTTTTCAAAGAGCAGTTTTGAAACACTCTTTTTGTAGAATCTGCAAGTGTTCATTCGGAGCGTTTTGAGGCCTATGGTGGAAAAGGAAATATCTTCACATAAAACCTAGACAGAAGCATTCTTTGAAACTTCTTTATGATGTGTGCCTTCACCTCACAGAGTTGAACCTTCCTTTTCATGGAGCAGTTTGGAAAGAGTCTCTTTGCAGCATCTGCAAGTGGATATTTGGAGCCCCTTCAGGCCTTCGTTGGAAACGGGAATACCTTCCCATAAAAACTAAACAGAAGCGTTCTGTGAAACTGCTTTGTGTAGTATGAATCCAACTCACAGAGTTGAACACTTCTTTTCAAAGAGCAGTTTTGAAACACTCTTTTTGTAGAATCTGCAAGTGTTCATTTGGAGCGTTTTGAGGCCTATGGTGGAAAAGGAAATATCTTCACATAAAACCTAGACAGAAGCATTCTTTGAAACTTCTTTATGATGTGTGCCTTCACCTCACAGAGTTGAACCTTCCTTTTCATGGAGAGGTTTGGAAAGAGTCTTTTTGCAGCATCTGCAAGTGGATATTTGGAGCTCTTTCAGGCCTTCGTTGGAAACGGGAATATCTTCCCATAAAAACTAAACAGAAGCGTTCTGTGAAACTGCTTTGTGATGTGTGTGTTTATCTCACAGAGTTGAACCTTTCCTTTCCTAGAGCAGTTTTGAAACACTCTTTTTGTAGAATCTGCAAGTGTTCATTTGGAGCGCTTTGAGGCCTATGGTGGAAAAGGAAATATCTTCACTTGTAAACCAGGCAGAAGCATTCTCAGAAACCTCTTTATGATGTGTGCATTCAACTCGGAGAGAGAAGCCTTCCTTTTGATAGAGCAGTTTTGAAACTCTGTTTTTGCAGCATCTGCAAGTGGATATTTGGAGCCCCTTCAGGCCTTCGTTGGAAGCGGGAATATCTTCCCATAAAAACTAAACAGAAGCGTTCTGTGAAACTGCTTTGTGTAGTATGAATCCAACTCACAGAGTTGAACACTTCTTTTCAAAGAGCAGTTTTGAAACACTCTTTTTGTAGAATCTGCAAGTGTTCATTTGGAGCGTTTTGAGGCCTATGGTGGAAAAGGAAATATCTTCACATAAAACCTAGACAGAAGCATTCTTTGAAACTTCTTTATGATGTGTGCCTTCACCTCACAGAGTTGAACCTTCCTTTTCATGGAGCAGTTTGGAAAGAGTCTCTTTGCAGCATCTGCAAGTGGATATTTGGAGCCCTTTCAGGCCTTCGTTGGAAACGGGAATACCTTCCCATAAAAACTAAACAGAAGCGTTCTGTGAAACTGCTTTGTGTAGTATGAATCCAACTTACAGAGTTGAACACTTCTTTTGAAAGAGCAGTTTTGAAACACTCTTTTTGTAGAATCTGCAAGTGTTCATTTGGAGCGCTTTGAGGCCTATGGTGGAAAAGGAAATATCTTCACTTGTAAACCAGGCAGAAGCATTCTCAGAAACCTCTTTATGATGTGTGCATTCAACTCGGAGAGAGAAGCCTTCCTTTTGATAGAGCAGTTTTGAAACTCTGTTTTTGCAGCATCTGCAAGTGGATATTTAGAACCCCTTCAGGCCTTCTTTGGAAACGGGAATATCTTCCCATAAAAACTAAACAGAAGCGTTCTGTGAAACTGCTTTGTGTAGTATGAATCCAACTCACAGAGTTGAACACTTCTTTTGAAAGAGCAGTTTTGAAACACTCTCTTTGTAGAATCTGCAAGTGTTCATTTGGAGCGCTTTGAGGCCTATGGTGGAAAAGGAAATATCTTCACATAAAACCTAGACAGAAGCATTCTTTGAAACTTTTTTATGATGTGTGTCTTCAACTCACAGAGTTGAACCTTCCTTTTCATGGAGCAGTTTGGAAAGAGTCTTTTTGCAGCATCTGCAAGTGGATATTTGGAGCCCCTTCAGGCCTTCGTTGGAAACGGGAATATCTTCCCATAAAAACTAAACAGAAGCGTTCTGTGAAACTGCTTTGTGTAGTATGAATCCAACTCACAGAGTTGAACACTTCTTTTGAAAGAGCAGTTTTGAAACACTCTTTTTGTAGAATCTGCAAGTTTTCATTTGGAGTGCTTTGAGGCCCATGGTGGAAAAGGAAATATCTTCACATAAAACCTAGACAGAAGCATTCTTTGAAACTTCTTTATGATGTGTGCATTCAACTCGGAGAGAGAAGCCTTCCTTTTGATAGAGCAGTTTTGAAACTCTGTTTTTGCAGCATCTGCAAGTGGATATTTGGAGCCCCTTCAGGCCTTCGTTGGAAACGGGAATACCTTCCCATAAAAACTAAACAGAAGCGTTCTGTGAAACTGCTTTGTGTAGTATGAATCCAACTCACAGAGTTGAACACTTCTTTTGAAAGAGCAGTTTTGAAACACTCTCTTTGTAGAATCTGCAAGTGTTCATTTGGAGCGCTTTGAGGCCTATGGTGGAAAAGGAAATATCTTCACATAAAACCTAGACAGAAGCATTCTTTGAAACTTTTTTATGATGTGTGCCTTCAACTCACAGAGATGAACCTTCCTTTTCATGGAGCAGTTTGGAAAGAGTCTTTTTGCAGCATCTGCAAGTGGATATTTGGAGCCCATTCAGGCCTTCGTTGGAAACGGGAATATCTTCCCATAAAAACTAAACAGAAGCGTTCTGTGAAACTGCTTTGTGTAGTATGAATCCAACTCACAGAGTTGAACACTTCTTTTGAAAGAGCAGTTTTGAAACACTCTTTTTGTAGAATCTGCAAGTTTTCATTTGGAGTGCTTTGAGGCCCATGGTGGAAAAGGAAATATCTTCACATAAAACCTAGACAGAAGCATTCTTTGAAACTTCTTTATGATGTGTGCATTCAACTCACAGAGTTGAACCTTCCTTTTCATGGAGAGGTTTGGAAAGAGTCTTTTGGCAGCATCTGCAAGTGGATATTTGGAGCTCTTTCAGGCCTTCGTTAGAAACGGGAATATCTTCCCATAAAAACTGGACAGAAGCATTCTCACAAACTGCTTTGTGATGTGTGTGTTTAACTCACATAGTTGAACCTTTCCTTTGCTAGAGCAGTTATGAAACACTCTTTTTGTAGAATCTGCAAGTGTTCATTTGGAGCGCTTTGAGGCCTATGGTGGAAAAGGAAATATCTTCACTTGTAAACCAGGCAGAAGCATTCTCAGAAACCTCTTTATGATGTGTGCATTCAACTCGGAGAGAGAAGCCTTCCTTTTGATAGAGCAGTTTTGAAACTCTGTTTTTGCAGCATCTGCAAGTGGATATTTGGAGCCCCTTCAGGCCTTCGTTGGAAACGGGAATATCTTCCCATAAAAACTAAACAGAAGCGTTCTGTGAAACTGCTTTGTGTAGTATGAATCCAACTCACAGAGTTGAACACTTCTTTTCAAAGAGCAGTTTTGAAACACTCTTTTTGTAGAATCTGCAAGTGTTCATTCGGAGCGTTTTGAGGCCTATGGTGGAAAAGGAAATATCTTCACATAAAACCTAGACAGAAGCATTCTTTGAAACTTCTTTATGATGTGTGCCTTCACCTCACAGAGTTGAACCTTCCTTTTCATGGAGCAGTTTGGAAAGAGTCTCTTTGCAGCATCTGCAAGTGGATATTTGGAGCCCATTCAGGCCTTCGTTGGAAACGGGAATATCTTCCCATAAATACTAAAGAGAAGCGTTCCGTGAAACTGCTTTGTGTAGTATGAATCCAACTCACAGAGTTGAACACTTCTTTTGAAAGAGCAGTTTTGAAACACTCTTTTTGTAGAATCTGCAAGTTTTCATTTGGAGTGCTTTGAGGCCCATGGTGGAAAAGGAAATATCTTCACATAAAACCTAGACAGAAGCATTCTTTGAAACTTCTTTATGATGTGTGCATTCAACTCACAGAGTTGAACCTTCCTTTTCATGGAGAGGTTTGGAAAGAGTCTTTTGGCAGCATCTGCAAGTGGATATTTGGAGCTCTTTCAGGCCTTCGTTAGAAACGGGAATATCTTCCCATAAAAACTGGACAGAAGCATTCTCACAAACTGCTTTGTGATGTGTGTGTTTAACTCACATAGTTGAACCTTTCCTTTGCTAGAGCAGTTATGAAACACTCTTTTTGTAGAATCTGCAAGTGTTCATTTGGAGCGCTTTGAGGCCTATGGTGGAAAAGGAAATATCTTCACTTGTAAACCAGGCAGAAGCATTCTCAGAAACCTCTTTATGATGTGTGCATTCAACTCGGAGAGAGAAGCCTTCCTTTTGATAGAGCAGTTTTGAAACTCTGTTTTTGCAGCATCTGCAAGTGGATATTTGGAGCCCCTTCAGGCCTTCGTTGGAAACGGGAATATCTTCCCATAAAAACTAAACAGAAGCGTTCTGTGAAACTGCTTTGTGTAGTATGAATCCAACTCACAGAGTTGAACACTTCTTTTCAAAGAGCAGTTTTGAAACACTCTTTTTGTAGAATCTGCAAGTGTTCATTCGGAGCGTTTTGAGGCCTATGGTGGAAAAGGAAATATCTTCACATAAAACCTAGACAGAAGCATTCTTTGAAACTTCTTTATGATGTGTGCCTTCACCTCACAGAGTTGAACCTTCCTTTTCATGGAGCAGTTTGGAAAGAGTCTCTTTGCAGCATCTGCAAGTGGATATTTGGAGCCCCTTCAGGCCTTCGTTGGAAACGGGAATACCTTCCCATAAAAACTAAACAGAAGCGTTCTGTGAAACTGCTTTGTGTAGTATGAATCCAACTCACAGAGTTGAACACTTCTTTTCAAAGAGCAGTTTTGAAACACTCTTTTTGTAGAATCTGCAAGTGTTCATTTGGAGCGTTTTGAGGCCTATGGTGGAAAAGGAAATATCTTCACATAAAACCTAGACAGAAGCATTCTTTGAAACTTCTTTATGATGTGTGCCTTCACCTCACAGAGTTGAACCTTCCTTTTCATGGAGAGGTTTGGAAAGAGTCTTTTTGCAGCATCTGCAAGTGGATATTTGGAGCTCTTTCAGGCCTTCGTTGGAAACGGGAATATCTTCCCATAAAAACTAAACAGAAGCGTTCTGTGAAACTGCTTTGTGATGTGTGTGTTTATCTCACAGAGTTGAACCTTTCCTTTCCTAGAGCAGTTTTGAAACACTCTTTTTGTAGAATCTGCAAGTGTTCATTTGGAGCGCTTTGAGGCCTATGGTGGAAAAGGAAATATCTTCACTTGTAAACCAGGCAGAAGCATTCTCAGAAACCTCTTTATGATGTGTGCATTCAACTCGGAGAGAGAAGCCTTCCTTTTGATAGAGCAGTTTTGAAACTCTGTTTTTGCAGCATCTGCAAGTGGATATTTGGAGCCCCTTCAGGCCTTCGTTGGAAGCGGGAATATCTTCCCATAAAAACTAAACAGAAGCGTTCTGTGAAACTGCTTTGTGTAGTATGAATCCAACTCACAGAGTTGAACACTTCTTTTCAAAGAGCAGTTTTGAAACACTCTTTTTGTAGAATCTGCAAGTGTTCATTTGGAGCGTTTTGAGGCCTATGGTGGAAAAGGAAATATCTTCACATAAAACCTAGACAGAAGCATTCTTTGAAACTTCTTTATGATGTGTGCCTTCACCTCACAGAGTTGAACCTTCCTTTTCATGGAGCAGTTTGGAAAGAGTCTCTTTGCAGCATCTGCAAGTGGATATTTGGAGCCCTTTCAGGCCTTCGTTGGAAACGGGAATACCTTCCCATAAAAACTAAACAGAAGCGTTCTGTGAAACTGCTTTGTGTAGTATGAATCCAACTTACAGAGTTGAACACTTCTTTTGAAAGAGCAGTTTTGAAACACTCTTTTTGTAGAATCTGCAAGTGTTCATTTGGAGCGCTTTGAGGCCTATGGTGGAAAAGGAAATATCTTCACTTGTAAACCAGGCAGAAGCATTCTCAGAAACCTCTTTATGATGTGTGCATTCAACTCGGAGAGAGAAGCCTTCCTTTTGATAGAGCAGTTTTGAAACTCTGTTTTTGCAGCATCTGCAAGTGGATATTTAGAACCCCTTCAGGCCTTCTTTGGAAACGGGAATATCTTCCCATAAAAACTAAACAGAAGCGTTCTGTGAAACTGCTTTGTGTAGTATGAATCCAACTCACAGAGTTGAACACTTCTTTTGAAAGAGCAGTTTTGAAACACTCTCTTTGTAGAATCTGCAAGTGTTCATTTGGAGCGCTTTGAGGCCTATGGTGGAAAAGGAAATATCTTCACATAAAACCTAGACAGAAGCATTCTTTGAAACTTTTTTATGATGTGTGTCTTCAACTCACAGAGTTGAACCTTCCTTTTCATGGAGCAGTTTGGAAAGAGTCTTTTTGCAGCATCTGCAAGTGGATATTTGGAGCCCCTTCAGGCCTTCGTTGGAAACGGGAATATCTTCCCATAAAAACTAAACAGAAGCGTTCTGTGAAACTGCTTTGTGTAGTATGAATCCAACTCACAGAGTTGAACATTTCCTTTGCTAGAGCAGTTATGAAACACTCTTTTTGTAGAATCTGCAAGTGTTCATTTGGAGCGCTTTGAGGCCTATGGTGGAAAAGGAAATATCTTCACTTGTAAACCAGGCAGAAGCATTCTCAGAAACCTCTTTATGATGTGTGCATTCAACTCGGAGAGAGAAGCCTTCCTTTTGATAGAGCAGTTTTGAAACTCTGTTTTTGCAGCATCTGCAAGTGGATATTTGGAGCCCCTTCAGGCCTTCGTTGGAAACGGGAATACCTTCCCATAAAAACTAAACAGAAGCGTTCTGTGAAACTGCTTTGTGTAGTATGAATCCAACTCACAGAGTTGAACACTTCTTTTCAAAGAGCAGTTTTGAAACACTCTCTTTGTAGAATCTGCAAGTGTTCATTTGGAGCGCTTTGAGGCCTATGGTGGAAAAGGAAATATCTTCACATAAAACCTAGACAGAAGCATTCTTTGAAACTTTTTTATGATGTGTGCCTTCAACTCACAGAGATGAACCTTCCTTTTCATGGAGCAGTTTGGAAAGAGTCTTTTTGCAGCATCTGCAAGTGGATATTTGGAGCCCATTCAGGCCTTCGTTGGAAACGGGAATATCTTCCCATAAAAACTAAACAGAAGCGTTCTGTGAAACTGCTTTGTGTAGTATGAATCCAACTCACAGAGTTGAACACTTCTTTTGAAAGAGCAGTTTTGAAACACTCTTTTTGTAGAATCTGCAAGTTTTCATTTGGAGTGCTTTGAGGCCCATGGTGGAAAAGGAAATATCTTCACATAAAACCTAGACAGAAGCATTCTTTGAAACTTCTTTATGATGTGTGCATTCAACTCACAGAGTTGAACCTTCCTTTTCATGGAGAGGTTTGGAAAGAGTCTTTTGGCAGCATCTGCAAGTGGATATTTGGAGCTCTTTCAGGCCTTCGTTAGAAACGGGAATATCTTCCCATAAAAACTGGACAGAAGCATTCTCACAAACTGCTTTGTGATGTGTGTGTTTAACTCACATAGTTGAACCTTTCCTTTGCTAGAGCAGTTATGAAACACTCTTTTTGTAGAATCTGCAAGTGTTCATTTGGAGCGCTTTGAGGCCTATGGTGGAAAAGGAAATATCTTCACTTGTAAACCAGGCAGAAGCATTCTCAGAAACCTCTTTATGATGTGTGCATTCAACTCGGAGAGAGAAGCCTTCCTTTTGATAGAGCAGTTTTGAAACTCTGTTTTTGCAGCATCTGCAAGTGGATATTTGGAGCCCCTTCAGGCCTTCGTTGGAAACGGGAATATCTTCCCATAAAAATTAACAGAAGCGTTCTGTGAAACTGCTTTGTGTAGTATGAATCCAACTCACAGAGTTGAACACTTCTTTTCAAAGAGCAGTTTTGAAACACTGTTTTTGTAGAATCTGCAAGTGTTCATTCGGAGCGTTTTGAGGCCTATGGTGGAAAAGGAAATATCTTCACATAAAACCTAGACAGAAGCATTCTTTGAAACTTCTTTATGATGTGTGCCTTCACCTCACAGAGTTGAACCTTCCTTTTCATGGAGCAGTTTGGAAAGAGTCTCCTTGCAGCATCTGCAAGTGGATATTTGGAGCCCCTTCAGGCCTTCGTTGGAAACGGGAATACCTTCCCATAAAAACTAAACAGAAGCGTTCTGTGAAACTGCTTTGTGTAGTATGAATCCAACTCACAGAGTTGAACACTTCTTTTCAAAGAGCAGTTTTGAAACACTCTTTTTGTAGAATCTGCAAGTGTTCATTTGGAGCGTTTTGAGGCCTATGGTGGAAAAGGAAATATCTTCACATAAAACCTAGACAGAAGCATTCTTTGAAACTTCTTTATGATGTGTGCCTTCACCTCACAGAGTTGAACCTTCCTTTTCATGGAGAGGTTTGGAAAGAGTCTTTTTGCAGCATCTGCAAGTGGATATTTGGAGCTCTTTCAGGCCTTCGTTGGAAACGGGAATATCTTCCCATAAAAACTAAACAGAAGCGTTCTGTGAAACTGCTTTGTGATGCGTGTGTTTATCTCACAGAGTTGAACCTTTCCTTTCCTAGAGCAGTTTTGAAACACTCTTTTTGTAGAATCTGCAAGTGTTCATTTGGAGCGCTTTGAGGCCTATGGTGGAAAAGGAAATATCTTCACTTGTAAACCAGGCAGAAGCATTCTCAGAAACCTCTTTATGATGTGTGCATTCAACTCGGAGAGAGAAGCCTTCCTTTTGATAGAGCAGTTTTGAAACTCTGTTTTTGCAGCATCTGCAAGTGGATATTTGGAGCCCCTTCAGGCCTTCGTTGGAAGCGGGAATATCTTCCCATAAAAACTAAACAGAAGCGTTCTGTGAAACTGCTTTGTGTAGTATGAATCCAACTCACAGAGTTGAACACTTCTTTTCAAAGAGCAGTTTTGAAACACTCTTTTTGTAGAATCTGCAAGTGTTCATTTGGAGCGTTTTGAGGCCTATGGTGGAAAAGGAAATATCTTCACATAAAACCTAGACAGAAGCATTCTTTGAAACTTCTTTATGATGTGTGCCTTCACCTCACAGAGTTGAACCTTCCTTTTCATGGAGCAGTTTGGAAAGAGTCTCTTTGCAGCATCTGCAAGTGGATATTTGGAGCCCTTTCAGGCCTTCGTTGGAAACGGGAATATTTTCCCATAAAAACTAAACAGAAGCGTTCTGTGAAACTGCTTTGTGTAGTATGAATCCAACTCACAGAGTTGAACACTTCTTTTCAAAGAGCAGTTTTGAAACACTCTTTTTGTAGAATCTGCAAGTGTTCATTTGGAGCGCTTTGAGGCCTATGGTGGAAAAGGAAATATCTTCACTTGTAAACCAGGCAGAAGCATTCTCAGAAACCTCTTTATGATGTGTGCATTCAACTCGGAGAGAGAAGCCTTCCTTTTGATAGAGCAGTTTTGAAACTCTGTTTTTGCAGCATCTGCAAGTGGATATTTGGAGCCCCTTCAGGCCTTCGTTGGAAACGGGAATACCTTCCCATAAAAACTAAACAGAAGCGTTCTGTGAAACTGCTTTGTGTAGTATGAATCCAACTCACAGAGTTGAACACTTCTTTTCAAAGAGCAGTTTTGAATCACTCTTTTTGTAGAATCTGCAAGTGTTCATTTGGAGCGTTTTGAGGCCTATGGTGGAAAAGGAAATATCTTCACATAAAACCTAGACAGAAGCATTCTTTCAAACTTCTTTATGATGTGTGCCTTCACCTCACAGAGTTGAACCTTCCTTTTCATGGAGCAGTTTGGAAAGAGTCTCTTTGCAGCATCTGCAAGTGGATATTTGGAGCCCTTTCAGGCCTTCGTTGGAAACGGGAATACCTTCCCATAAAAACTAAACAGAAGCGTTCTGTGAAACTGCTTTGTGTAGTATGAATCCAACTTACAGAGTTGAACACTTCTTTTGAAAGAGCAGTTTTGAAACACTCTTTTTGTAGAATCTGCAAGTGTTCATTTGGAGCGCTTTGAGGCCTATGGTGGAAAAGGA
This sequence comes from Pongo pygmaeus, assembly GCF_028885625.2. Classification (NCBI taxonomy): domain Eukaryota; kingdom Metazoa; phylum Chordata; class Mammalia; order Primates; family Hominidae; genus Pongo; species Pongo pygmaeus. The sequence goes on from NC_072393.2 coordinate 31,493,619, forward strand.
AATATCTTCACTTGTAAACCAGGCAGAAGCATTCTCAGAAACCTCTTTATGATGTGTGCATTCAACTCGGAGAGAGAAGCCTTCCTTTTGATAGAGCAGTTTTGAAACTCTGTTTTTGCAGCATCTGCAAGTGGATATTTAGAACCCCTTCAGGCCTTCTTTGGAAACGGGAATATCTTCCCATAAAAACTAAACAGAAGCGTTCTGTGAAACTGCTTTGTGTAGTATGAATCCAACTCACAGAGTTGAACACTTCTTTTGAAAGAGCAGTTTTGAAACACTCTCTTTGTAGAATCTGCAAGTGTTCATTTGGAGCGCTTTGAGGCCTATGGTGGAAAAGGAAATATCTTCACATAAAACCTAGACAGAAGCATTCTTTGAAACTTTTTATGATGTGTGCCTTCAACTCACAGAGTTGAACCTTCCTTTTCATGGAGCAGTTTGGAAAGAGTCTTTTTGCAGCATCTGCAAGTGGATATTTGGAGCCCCTTCAGGCCTTCGTTGGAAACGGGAATATCTTCCCATAAAAACTAAACAGAAGCGTTCTGTGAAACTGCTTTGTGTAGTATGAATCCAACTCACAGAGTTGAACACTTCTTTTGAAAGAGCAGTTTTGAAACACTCTTTTTGTAGAATCTGCAAGTTTTCATTTGGAGTGCTTTGAGGCCCATGGTGGAAAAGGAAATATCTTCACATAAAACCTAGACAGAAGCATTCTTTGAAACTTCTTTATGATGTGTGCATTCAACTCGGAGAGAGAAGCCTTCCTTTTGATAGAGCAGTTTTGAAACTCTGTTTTTGCAGCATCTGCAAGTGGATATTTGGAGCCCCTTCAGGCCTTCGTTGGAAACGGGAATACCTTCGCATAAAAATTAAACAGAAGCGTTCTGTGAAACAGCTTTGTGTAGTATGAATCCAACTCACAGAGTTGAACACTTCTTTTCAAAGAGCAGTTTTGAAACACTCTTTTTGTAGAATCTGCAAGTGTTCATTTGGAGCGTTTTGAGGCCTATGGTGGAAAAGGAAATATCTTCACATAAAACCTAGACAGAAGCATTCTTTGAAACTTCTTTATGATGTGTGCCTTCACCTCACAGAGTTGAACCTTCCTTTTCCTGGAGAGGTTTGGAAAGAGTCTTTTTGCAGCATCTGCAAGTGGATATTTGGAGCCCTTTCAGGCCTTCGTTAGAAACGGGAATATCTTCCCATAAAAATTGGACAGAAGCATTCTCACAAACTGCTTTGTGATGTGTGTGTTTAACTCACATAGTTGAACATTTCCTTTGCTAGAGCAGTTATGAAACACTCTTTTTGTAGAATCTGCAAGTGTTCATTTGGAGCGCTTTGAGGCCTATGGTGGAAAAGGAAATATCTTCACTTGTAAACCAGGCAGAAGCATTCTCAGAAACCTCTTTATGATGTGTGCATTCAACTCGGAGAGAGAAGCCTTCCTTTTGATAGAGCAGTTTTGAAACTCTGTTTTTGCAGCATCTGCAAGTGGATATTTGGAGCCCCTTCAGGCCTTCGTTGGAAACGGGAATATCTTCCCATAAAAACTAAACAGAAGCGTTCCGTGAAACTGCTTTGTGTAGTATGAATCCTACTCACAGAATTGAACACTTCTTTTCAAAGAGCAGTTTTGAAACACTCTCTTTGTAGAATCTGCAAGTGTTCATTTGGAGCGGTTTGAGGCCTATGGTGGAAAAGGAAATATCTTCACATAAAACCTAGACAGAAGCATTCTTTGAAACTTCTTTATGATGTGTGCCTTCACCTCACAGAGTTGAACCTTCCTTTTCATGGAGCAGTTTGGAAAGAGTCTCTTTGCAGCATCTGCAAGTGGATATTTGGAGCCCTTTCAGGCCTTCGTTGGAAACGGGAATATCTTCCCATAAAAACTAAACAGAAGCGTTCTGTGAAACTGCTTTGTGTAGTATGAATCCAACTCACAGAGTTGAACACTTCTTTTGAAAGAGCAGTTTTGAAACACTCTTTTTGTAGAATCTGCAAGTTTTCATTTGGAGTGCTTTGAGGCCTATGTTGGAAAAGGAAATATCTTCACATAAAACCTAGACAGAAGCATTCTTTGAAACTTCTTTATGATGTGTGCATTCAACTCACAGAGTTGAACCTTCCTTTTCATGGAGAGGTTTGAAAAGAGTCTTTTTGCAGCATCTGCAAGTGGATATTTGGAGCTCTTTCAGGCCTTCGTTAGAAACGGGAATATCTTCCCATAAAAACTGGACAGAAGCATTCTCACAAACTGCTTTGTGATGTGTGTGTTTAACTCACATAGTTGAACCTTTCCTTTGCTAGACCAGTTATGAAACACTCTTTTTGTAGAATCTGCAAGTGTTCATTTGGAGCGCTTTGAGACCTATGGTGGAAAAGGAAATATCTTCACTTGTAAACCAGGCAGAAGCATTCTCAGAAACCTCTTTATGATGTGTGCATTCAACTCGGAGAGAGAAGCCTTCCTTTTGATAGAGCAGTTTTGAAACTCTGTTTTTGCAGCATCTGCAAGTGGATATTTGGAGCCCCTTCAGGCCTTCGTTGGAAACGGGAATACATTCACATAAAAACTAAACAGAAGCGTTCTGTGAAACTGCTTTGTGTAGTATGAATCCAACTCACAGAGTTGAACACTTCTTTTCAAAGAGCAGTTTTGAAACACTCTTTTTGTAGAATCTGCAAGTGTTCATTTGGAGCGTTTTGAGGCCTATGGTGGAAAAGGAAATATCTTCACATAAAACCTAGACAGAAGCATTCTTTGAAACTTCTTTATGATGTGTGCCTTCACCTCACAGAGTTGAACCTTCCTTTTCATGGAGAGGTTTGGAAAGAGTCTTTTGGCAGCATCTGCAAGTGGATATTTGGAGCTCTTTCAGGCCTTCGTTAGAAACGGGAATATCTTCCCATAAAAACTGGACAGAAGCATTCTCACAAACTGCTTTGTGATGTGTGTGTTTAACTCACATAGTTGAACCTTTCCTTTGCTAGAGCAGTTATGAAACACTCTTTTTGTAGAATCTGCAAGTGTTCATTTGGAGCGCTTTGAGGCCTATGGTGGAAAAGGAAATATCTTCACTTGTAAACCAGGCAGAAGCATTCTCAGAAACCTCTTTATGATGTGTGCATTCAACTCGGAGAGAGAAGCCTTCCTTTTGATAGAGCAGTTTTGAAACTCTGTTTTTGCAGCATCTGCAAGTGGATATTTGGAGCCCCTTCAGGCCTTCGTTGGAAACGGGAATACCTTCCCATAAAAACTAAACAGAAGCGTTCTGTGAAACTGCTTTGTGTAGTATGAATCCAACTCACAGAGTTGAACACTTCTTTTCAAAGAGCAGTTTTGAAACACTCTTTTTGTAGAATCTGCAAGTGTTCATTTGGAGCGTTTTGAGGCCTATGGTGGAAAAGGAAATATCTTCACATAAAACCTAGACAGAAGCATTCTTTGAAACTTCTTTATGATGTGTGCCTTCACCTCACAGAGTTGAACCTTCCTTTTCATGGAGAGGTTTGGAAAGAGTCTTTTTGCAGCATCTGCAAGTGGATATTTGGAGCTCTTTCAGGCCTTCGTTAGAAACGGGAATATCTTCCCATAAAAACTGGACAGAAGCATTCTCACAAACTGCTTTGTGATGTGTGTGTTTAACTCACATAGTTGAACATTTCCTTTGCTAGAGCAGTTATGAAACACTCTTTTTGTAGAATCTGCAAGTGTTCATTTGGAGCGCTTTGAGGCCTATGGTGGAAAAGGAAATATCTTCACTTGTAAACCAGGCAGAAGCATTCTCAGAAACCTCTTTATGATGTGTGCATTCAACTCGGAGAGAGAAGCCTTCCTTTTGATAGAGCAGTTTTGAAACTCTGTTTTTGCAGCATCTGCAAGTGGATATTTGGAGCCCCTTCAGGCCTTCGTTGGAAACGGGAATATCTTCCCATAAAAACTAAACAGAAGCGTTCTGTGAAACTGCTTTGTGTAGTATGAATCCAACTTACAGAGTTGAACACTTCTTTTCAAAGAGCAGTTTTGAAACACTCTTTTTGTAGAATCTGCAAGTGTTCATTTGGAGCGTTTTGAGGCCTATGGTGGAAAAGGAAATATCTTCACATAAAACCTAGACAGAAGCATTCTTTGAAACTTCTTTATGATGTGTGCCTTCACCTCACAGAGTTGAACCTTCCTTTTCATGGAGCAGTTTGGAAAGAGTCTCTTTGCAGCATCTGCAAGTGGATATTTGGAGCCCTTTCAGGCCTTCGTTGGAAACGGGAATATCTTCCCATAAAAACTAAACAGAAGCGTTCTGTGAAACTGCTTTGTGTAGTATGAATCCAACTCACAGAGTTGAACACTTCTTTTGAAAGAGCAGTTTTGAAACACTCTTTTTGTAGAATCTGCAAGTGTTCATTTGGAGCGCTTTGAGGCCTATGGTGGAAAAGGAAATATCTTCACTTGTAAACCAGGCAGAAGCATTCTCAGAAACCTCTTTATGATGTGTGCATTCAACTCGGAGAGAGAAGCCTTCCTTTTGATAGAGCAGTTTTGAAACTCTGTTTTTGCAGCATCTGCAAGTGGATATTTGGAGCCCCTTCAGGCCTTCGTTGGAAACGGGAATACCTTCCCAGAAAAACTAAACAGAAGCGTTCTGTGAAACTGCTTTGTGTAGTATGAATCCAACTCACAGAGTTGAACACTTCTTTTCAAAGAGCAGTTTTGAAACACTCTTTTTGTAGAATCTGCAAGTGTTCATTTGGAGCGTTTTGAGGCCTATGGTGGAAAAGGAAATATCTTCACATAAAACCTAGACAGAAGCATTCTTTGAAACTTCTTTATGATGTGTGCCTTCACCTCACAGAGTTGAACCTTCCTTTTCATGGAGCAGTTTGGAAAGAGTCTCTTTGCAGCATCTGCAAGTGGATATTTGGAGCCCTTTCAGGCCTTCGTTGGAAACGGGAATACCTTCCCATAAAAACTAAACAGAAGCGTTCTGTGAAACTGCTTTGTGTAGTATGAATCCAACTTACAGAGTTGAACACTTCTTTTGAAAGAGCAGTTTTGAAACACTCTTTTTGTAGAATCTGCAAGTGTTCATTTGGAGCGCTTTGAGGCCTATGGTGGAAAAGGAAATATCTTCACTTGTAAACCAGGCAGAAGCATTCTCAGAAACCTCTTTATGATGTGTGCATTCAACTCGGAGAGAGAAGCCTTCCTTTTGATAGAGCAGTTTTGAAACTCTGTTTTTGCAGCATCTGCAAGTGGATATTTAGAGCCCCTTCAGGCCTTCTTTGGAAACGGGAATATCTTCCCATAAAAACTAAACAGAAGCTTTCTGTGAAACTGCTTTGTGTAGTATGAATCCAACTCACAGAGTTGAACACTTCTTTTGAAAGAGCAGTTTTGAAACACTCTCTTTGTAGAATCTGCAAGTGTTCATTTGGAGCGCTTTGAGGCCTATGGTGGAAAAGGAAATATCTTCACATAAAACCTAGACAGAAGCATTCTTTGAAACTTTTTTATGATGTGTGCCTTCAACTCACAGAGTTGAACCTTCCTTTTCATGGAGCAGTTTGGAAAGAGTCTCTTTGCAGCATCTGCAAGTGGATATTTGGAGCCCTTTCAGGCCTTCGTTGGAAACGGGAATATCTTCCCATAAAAACTAAACAGAAGCGTTCTGTGAAACTGCTTTGTGTAGTATGAATCCAACTCACAGAGTTGAACACTTCTTTTGAAAGAGCAGTTTTGAAACACTCTTTTTGTAGAATCTGCAAGTTTTCATTTGGAGCGCTTTGAGGCCTATGGTGGAAAAGGAAATATCTTCACATAAAACCTAGACAGAAGCATTCTTTGAAACTTCTTTATGATGTGTGCATTCAACTCACAGAGTTGAACCTTCCTTTTCATGGAGAGGTTTGAAAAGAGTCTTTTTGCAGCATCTGCAAGTGGATATTTGGAGCTCTTTCAGGCCTTCGTTAGAAACGGGAATATCTTCCCATAAAAACTGGACAGAAGCATTCTCACAAACTGCTTTGTGATGTGTGTGTTTAACTCACATAGTTGAACCTTTCCTTTGCTAGACCAGGTATGAAACACTCTTTTTGTAGAATCTGCAAGTGTTCATTTGGAGCGCTTTGAGACCTATGGTGGAAAAGGAAATATCTTCACTTGTAAACCAGGCAGAAGCATTCTCAGAAACCTCTTTATGATGTGTGCATTCAACTCGGAGAGAGAAGCCTTCCTTTTGATAGAGCAGTTTTGAAACTCTGTTTTTGCAGCATCTGCAAGTGGATATTTGGATCCCCTTCAGGCCTTCGTTGGAAACGGGAATACCTTCCCATAAAAACTAAACAGAAGCGTTCTGTGAAACTGCTTTGTGTAGTATGAATCCAACTCACAGAGTTGAACACTTCTTTTCAAAGAGCAGTTTTGAAACACTCTTTTTGTAGAATCTGCAAGTGTTCATTTGGAGCGTTTTGAGGCCTATGGTGGAAAAGGAAATATCTTCACATAAAACCTAGACAGAAGCATTCTTTGAAACTTCTTTATGATGTGTGCCTTCACCTCACAGAGTTGAACCTTCCTTTTCATGGAGAGGTTTGGAAAGAGTCTTTTTGCAGCATCTGCAAGTGGATATTTGGAGCCCCTTCAGGCCTTCGTTGGAAACGGGAATATCTTCCCATAAAAACTAAACAGAAGCGTTCTGTGAAACTGCTTTGTGTAGTATGAATCCAACTCACAGAGTTGAACACTTCTTTTGAAAGAGCAGTTTTGAAACACTCTTTTTGTAGAATCTGCAAGTTTTCATTTGGAGTGCTTTGAGGCCCATGGTGGAAAAGGAAATATCTTCACATAAAACCTAGACAGAAGCATTCTTTGAAACTTCTTTATGATGTGTGCATTCAACTCACAGAGTTGAACCTTCCTTTTCATGGAGAGGTTTGGAAAGAGTCTTTTGGCAGCATCTGCAAGTGGATATTTGGAGCTCTTTCAGGCCTTCGTTAGAAACGGGAATATCTTCCCATAAAAACTGGACAGAAGCATTCTCACAAACTGCTTTCTGATGTGTGTGTTTAACTCACATAGTTGAACCTTTCCTTTGCTAGAGCAGTTATGAAACACTCTTTTTGTAGAATCTGCAAGTGTTCATTTGGAGCGCTTTGAGGCCTATGGTGGAAAAGGAAATATCTTCACTTGTAAACCAGGCAGAAGCATTCTCAGAAACCTCTTTATGATGTGTGCATTCAACTCGGAGAGAGAAGCCTTCCTTTTGATAGAGCAGTTTTGAAACTCTGTTTTTGCAGCATCTGCAAGTGGATATTTAGAGCCCCTTCAGGCCTTCTTTGGAAACGGGAATATCTTCCCATAAAAACTAAACAGAAGCTTTCTGTGAAACTGCTTTGTGTAGTATGAATCCAACTCACAGAGTTGAACACTTCTTTTGAAAGAGCAGTTTTGAAACACTCTCTTCGTAGAATCTGCAAGTGTTCATTTGGAGCGCTTTGAGGCCTATGGTGGAAAAGGAAATATCTTCACATAAAACCTAGACAGAAGCATTCTTTGAAACTTTTTTATGATGTGTGCCTTCAACTCACAGAGTTGAACCTTCCTTTTCATATAGCAGTTTGGAAAGAGACTTTTTACAGCATCTGCAAGTGGATATTTGGAGCCCCTTCAGGCCTTCGTTGGAAACGGGAATATCTTCCCATAAAAACTAAACAGAAGCGTTCTGTGAAACTGCTTTGTGTAGTATGAATCCAACTCACAGAGTTGAACACTTCTTTTGAAAGAGCAGTTTTGAAACACTCTTTTTGTAGAATCTGCAAGTTTTCATTTGGAGTGCTTTGAGGCCCATGGTGGAAAAGGAAATATCTTCACATAAAACCTAGACAGAAGCATTCTTTGAAACTTCTTTATGATGTGTGCATTCAACTCACAGAGTTGAACCTTCCTTTTCATGGAGAGGTTTGGAAAGAGTCTTTTGGCAGCATCTGCAAGTGGATATTTGGAGCTCTTTCAGGCCTTCGTTAGAAACGGGAATATCTTCCCATAAAAACTGGACAGAAGCATTCTCACAAACTGCTTTGTGATGTGTGTGTTTAACTCACATAGTTGAACCTTTCCTTTGCTAGCGCAGTTATGAAACACTCTTTTTGTAGAATCTGCAAGTGTTCATTTGGAGCGCTTTGAGGCCTATGGTGGAAAAGGAAATATCTTCACTTGTAAACCAGGCAGAAGCATTCTCAGAAACCTCTTTATGATGTGTGCATTCAACTCGGAGAGAGAAGCCTTCCTTTTGATAGAGCAGTTTTGAAACTCTGTTTTTGCAGCATCTGCAAGTGGATATTTGGATCCCCTTCAGGCCTTCGTTGGAAACGGGAATACCTTCCCATAAAAACTAAACAGAAGCGTTCTGTGAAACTGCTTTGTGTAGTATGAATCCAACTCACAGAGTTGAACACTTCTTTTGAAAGAGCAGTTTTGAAACACTCTTTTTGTAGAATCTGCAAGTTTTCATTTGGAGTGCTTTGAGGCCCATGGTGGAAAAGGAAATATCTTCACATAAAACCTAGACAGAAGCATTCTTTGAAACTTCTTTATGATGTGTGCATTCAACTCACAGAGTTGAACCTTCCTTTTCATGGAGAGGTTTGGAAAGAGTCTTTTGGCAGCATCTGCAAGTGGATATTTGGAGCTCTTTCAGGCCTTCGTTAGAAACGGGAATATCTTCCCATAAAAACTGGACAGAAGCATTCTCACAAACTGCTTTGTGATGTGTGTGTTTAACTCACATAGTTGAACCTTTCCTTTGCTAGAGCAGTTATGAAACACTCTTTTTGTAGAATCTGCAAGTGTTCATTTGGAGCGCTTTGAGGCCTATGGTGGAAAAGGAAATATCTTCACTTGTAAACCAGGCAGAAGCATTCTCAGAAACCTCTTTATGATGTGTGCATTCAACTCGGAGAGAGAAGCCTTCCTTTTGATAGAGCAGTTTTGAAACTCTGTTTTTGCAGCATCTGCAAGTGGATATTTGGAGCCCCTTCAGGCCTTCGTTGGAAACGGGAATATCTTCCCATAAAAACTAAACAGAAGCGTTCTGTGAAACTGCTTTGTGTAGTATGAATCCAACTCACAGAGTTGAACACTTCTTTTCAAAGAGCAGTTTTGAAACACTCTTTTTGTAGAATCTGCAAGTGTTCATTTGGAGCGTTTTGAGGCCTATGGTGGAAAAGGAAATATCCTCACATAAAACCTAGACAGAAGCATTCTTTGAAACTTCTTTATGATGTGTGCCTTCACCTCACAGAGTTGAACCTTCCTTTTCATGGAGCAGTTTGGAAAGAGTCTCTTTGCAGCATCTGCAAGTGGATATTTGGAGCCCTTTCAGGCCTTCGTTGGAAACGGGAATATCTTCCCATAAAAACTAAACAGAAGCGTTCTGTGAAACTGCTTTGTGTAGTATGAATCCAACTCACAGAGTTGAACACTTCTTTTGAAAGAGCAGTTTTGAAACACTCTTTTTGTAGAATCTGCAAGTGTTCATTTGGAGCGCTTTGAGGCCTATGGTGGAAAAGGAAATATCTTCACTTGTAAACCAGGCAGAAGCATTCTCAGAAACCTCTTTATGATGTGTGCATTCAACTCGGAGAGAGAAGCCTTCCTTTTGATAGAGCAGTTTTGAAACTCTGTTTTTGCAGCATCTGCAAGTGGATATTTGGAGCCCCTTCAGGCCTTCTTTGGAAACGGGAATATCTTCCCATAAAAACTAAACAGAAGCGTTCTGTGAAACTGCTTTGTGTAGTATGAATCCAACTCACAGAGTTGAACACTTCTTTTGAAAGAGCAGTTTTGAAACACTCTCTTCGTAGAATCTGCAAGTGTTCATTTGGAACGCTTTGAGGCCTATGGTGGAAAAGGAAATATCTTCACATAAAACCTAGACAGAAGCATTCTTTGAAACTTTTTTATGATGTGTGCCTTCAACTCACAGAGTTGAACCTTCCTTTTCATGGAGCAGTTTGGAAAGAGTCTTTTTGCAGCATCTGCAAGTGGATATTTGGAGCCCCTTCAGGCCTTCGTTGGAAACGGGAATATCATCCCATAAAAACTAAACAGAAGCGTTCTGTGAAACTGCTTTGTGTAGTATGAATCCAACTCACAGAGTTGAACACTTCTTTTGAAAGAGCAGTTTTGAAACACTCTTTTTGTAGAATCTGCAAGTTTTCATTTGGAGTGCTTTGAGGCCCATGGTGGAAAAGGAAATATCTTCACATAAAACCTAGACAGAAGCATTCTTTGAAACTTCTTTATGATGTGTGCATTCAACTCACAGAGTTGAACCTTCCTTTTCATGGAGAGGTTTGGAAAGAGTCTTTTGGCAGCATCTGCAAGTGGATATTTGGAGCTCTTTCAGGCCTTCGTTAGAAACGGGAATATCTTCCCATAAAAACTGGACAGAAGCATTCTCACAAACTGCTTTGTGATGTGTGTGTTTAACTCACATAGTTGAACCTTTCCTTTGCTAGAGCAGTTATGAAACACTCTTTTTGTAGAATCTGCAAGTGTTCATTTGGAGCGCTTTGAGGCCTATGGTGGAAAAGGAAATATCTTCACTTGTAAACCAGGCAGAAGCATTCTCAGAAACCTCTTTATGATGTGTGCATTCAACTCGGAGAGAGAAGCCTTCCTTTTGATAGAGCAGTTTTGAAACTCTGTTTTTGCAGCATCTGCAAGTGGATATTTGGAGCCCCTTCAGGCCTTCGTTGGAAACGGGAATATCTTCCCATAAAAACTAAACAGAAGCGTTCTGTGAAACTGCTTTGTGTAGTATGAATCCAACTCACAGAGTTGAACACTTCTTTTCAAAGAGCAGTTTTGAAACACTCTTTTTGTAGAATCTGCAAGTGTTCATTTGGAGCGTTTTGAGGCCTATGGTGGAAAAGGAAATATCCTCACATAAAACCTAGACAGAAGCATTCTTTGAAACTTCTTTATGATGTGTGCCTTCACCTCACAGAGTTGAACCTTCCTTTTCATGGAGCAGTTTGGAAAGAGTCTCTTTGCAGCATCTGCAAGTGGATATTTGGAGCCCTTTCAGGCCTTCGTTGGAAACGGGAATATCTTCCCATAAAAACTAAACAGAAGCGTTCTGTGAAACTGCTTTGTGTAGTATGAATCCAACTCACAGAGTTGAACACTTCTTTTGAAAGAGCAGTTTTGAAACACTCTTTTTGTAGAATCTGCAAGTGTTCATTTGGAGCGCTTTGAGGCCTATGGTGGAAAAGGAAATATCTTCACTTGTAAACCAGGCAGAAGAATTCTCAGAAACCTCTTTATGATGTGTGCATTCAACTCACAGAGTTGAACCTTCCTTTTCATGGAGAGGTTTGGAAAGAGTCTTTTGGCAGCATCTGCAAGTGGATATTTGGAGCTCTTTCAGGCCTTCGTTAGAAACGGGAATATCTTCCCATAAAAACTGGACAGAAGCATTCTCACAAACTGCTTTGTGATGTGTGTGTTTAACTCACATAGTTGAACCTTTCCTTTGCTAGCGCAGTTATGAAACACTCTTTTTGTAGAATCTGCAAGTGTTCATTTGGAGCGCTTTGAGGCCTATGGTGGAAAAGGAAATATCTTCACTTGTAAACCAGGCAGAAGCATTCTCAGAAACCTCTTTATGATGTGTGCATTCAACTCGGAGAGAGAAGCCTTCCTTTTGATAGAGCAGTTTTGAAACTCTGTTTTTGCAGCATCTGCAAGTGGATATTTGGAGCCCCTTCAGGCCTTCTTTGGAAACGGGAATATCTTCCCATAAAAACTAAACAGAAGCGTTCTGTGAAACTGCTTTGTGTAGTATGAATCCAACTCACAGAGTTGAACACTTCTTTTGAAAGAGCAGTTTTGAAACACTCTCTTCGTAGAATCTGCAAGTGTTCATTTGGAACGCTTTGAGGCCTATGGTGGAAAAGGAAATATCTTCACATAAAACCTAGACAGAAGCATTCTTTGAAACTTTTTTATGATGTGTGCCTTCAACTCACAGAGTTGAACCTTCCTTTTCATGGAGCAGTTTGGAAAGAGTCTTTTTGCAGCATCTGCAAGTGGATATTTGGAGCCCCTTCAGGCCTTCGTTGGAAACGGGAATATCTTCCCATAAAAACTAAACAGAAGCGTTCTGTGAAACTGCTTTGTGTAGTATGAATCCAACTCACAGAGTTGAACACTTCTTTTGAAAGAGCAGTTTTGAAACACTCTTTTTGTAGAATCTGCAAGTTTTCATTTGGAGTGCTTTGAGGCCCATGGTGGAAAAGGAAATATCTTCACATAAAACCTAGACAGAAGCATTCTTTGAAACTTCTTTATGATGTGTGCATTCAACTCACAGAGTTGAACCTTCCTTTTCATGGAGAGGTTTGGAAAGAGTCTTTTGGCAGCATCTGCAAGTGGATATTTGGAGCTCTTTCAGGCCTTCGTTAGAAACGGGAATATCTTCCCATAAAAACTGGACAGAAGCATTCTCACAAACTGCTTTGTGATGTGTGTGTTTAACTCACATAGTTGAACCTTTCCTTTGCTAGCGCAGTTATGAAACACTCTTTTTGTAGAATCTGCAAGTGTTCATTTGGAGCGCTTTGAGGCCTATGGTGGAAAAGGAAATATCTTCACTTGTAAACCAGGCAGAAGCATTCTCAGAAACCTCTTTATGATGTGTGCATTCAACTCGGAGAGAGAAGCCTTCCTTTTGATAGAGCAGTTTTGAAACTCTGTTTTTGCAGCATCTGCAAGTGGATATTTGGAGCCCCTTCAGGCCTTCGTTGGAAACGGGAATATCTTCCCATAAAAACTAAACAGAAGCGTGCTGTGAAACTTCTTTGTGTAGTATGAATCCAACTCACAGAGTTGAACACTTCTTTTCAAAGAGCAGTTTTGAAACACTCTTTTTGTAGAATCTGCAAGTGTTCATTTGGAGCGTTTTGAGGCCTATGGTGGAAAAGGAAATATCCTCACATAAAACCTAGACAGAAGCATTCTTTGAAACTTCTTTATGATGTGTGCCTTCACCTCACAGAGTTGAACCTTCCTTTTCATGGAGCAGTTTGGAAAGAGTCTCTTTGCAGCATCTGCAAGTGGATACTTGGAGCCCTTTCAGGCCTTCGTTGGAAACGGGAATATCTTCCCATAAAAACTAAACAGAAGCGTTCTGTGAAACTGCTTTGTGTAGTATGAATCCAACTCACAGAGTTGAACACTTCTTTTGAAAGAGCAGTTTTGAAACACTCTTTTTGTAGAATCTGCAAGTGTTCATTTGGAGCGCTTTGAGGCCTATGGTGGAAAAGGAAATATCTTCACTTGTAAACCAGGCAGAAGCATTCTCAGAAACCTCTTTATGATGTGTGCATTCAACTCGGAGAGAAAAGCCTTCCTTTTGATAGAGCAGTTTTGAAACTCTGTTTTTGCAGCATCTGCAAGTGGATATTTGGAGCCCCTTCAGGCCTTCTTTGGAAACGGGAATATCTTCCCATAAAAACTAAACAGAAGCGTTCTGTGAAACTGCTTTGTGTAGTATGAATCCAACTCACAGAGTTGAACACTTCTTTTGAAAGAGCAGTTTTGAAACACTCTCTTCGTAGAATCTGCAAGTGTTCATTTGGAACGCTTTGAGGCCTATGGTGGAAAAGGAAATATCTTCACATAAAACCTAGACAGAAGCATTCTTTGAAACTTTTTTATGATGTGTGCCTTCAACTCACAGAGTTGAACCTTCCTTTTCATGGAGCAGTTTGGAAAGAGTCTTTTTGCAGCATCTGCAAGTGGATATTTGGAGCCCCTTCAGGCCTTCGTTGGAAACGGGAATATCATCCCATAAAAACTAAACAGAAGCGTTCTGTGAAACTGCTTTGTGTAGTATGAATCCAACTCACAGAGTTGAACACTTCTTTTGAAAGAGCAGTTTTGAAACACTCTTTTTGTAGAATCTGCAAGTTTTCATTTGGAGTGCTTTGAGGCCCATGGTGGAAAAGGAAATATCTTCACATAAAACCTAGACAGAAGCATTCTTTGAAACTTCTTTATGATGTGTGCATTCAACTCACAGAGTTGAACCTTCCTTTTCATGGAGAGGTTTGGAAAGAGTCTTTTGGCAGCATCTGCAAGTGGATATTTGGAGCTCTTTCAGGCCTTCGTTAGAAACGGGAATATCTTCCCATAAAAACTGGACAGAAGCATTCTCACAAACTGCTTTGTGATGTGTGTGTTTAACTCACATAGTTGAACCTTTCCTTTGCTAGAGCAGTTATGAAACACTCTTTTTGTAGAATCTGCAAGTGTTCATTTGGAGCGCTTTGAGGCCTATGGTGGAAAAGGAAATATCTTCACTTGTAAACCAGGCAGAAGCATTCTCAGAAACCTCTTTATGATGTGTGCATTCAACTCGGAGAGAGAAGCCTTCCTTTTGATAGAGCAGTTTTGAAACTCTGTTTTTGCAGCATCTGCAAGTGGATATTTGGAGCCCCTTCAGGCCTTCGTTGGAAACGGGAATATCTTCCCATAAAAACTAAACAGAAGCGTTCTGTGAAACTGCTTTGTGTAGTATGAATCCAACTCACAGAGTTGAACACTTCTTTTCAAAGAGCAGTTTTGAAACACTCTTTTTGTAGAATCTGCAAGTGTTCATTTGGAGCGTTTTGAGGCCTATGGTGGAAAAGGAAATATCCTCACATAAAACCTAGACAGAAGCATTCTTTGAAACTTCTTTATGATGTGTGCCTTCACCTCACAGAGTTGAACCTTCCTTTTCATGGAGCAGTTTGGAAAGAGTCTCTTTGCAGCATCTGCAAGTGGATATTTGGAGCCCTTTCAGGCCTTCGTTGGAAACGGGAATATCTTCCCATAAAAACTAAACAGAAGCGTTCTGTGAAACTGCTTTGTGTAGTATGAATCCAACTCACAGAGTTGAACACTTCTTTTGAAAGAGCAGTTTTGAAACACTCTTTTTGTAGAATCTGCAAGTGTTCATTTGGAGCGCTTTGAGGCCTATGGTGGAAAAGGAAATATCTTCACTTGTAAACCAGGCAGAAGAATTCTCAGAAACCTCTTTATGATGTGTGCATTCAACTCACAGAGTTGAACCTTCCTTTTCATGGAGAGGTTTGGAAAGAGTCTTTTGGCAGCATCTGCAAGTGGATATTTGGAGCTCTTTCAGGCCTTCGTTAGAAACGGGAATATCTTCCCATAAAAACTGGACAGAAGCATTCTCACAAACTGCTTTGTGATGTGTGTGTTTAACTCACATAGTTGAACCTTTCCTTTGCTAGCGCAGTTATGAAACACTCTTTTTGTAGAATCTGCAAGTGTTCATTTGGAGCGCTTTGAGGCCTATGGTGGAAAAGGAAATATCTTCACTTGTAAACCAGGCAGAAGCATTCTCAGAAACCTCTTTATGATGTGTGCATTCAACTCGGAGAGAGAAGCCTTCCTTTTGATAGAGCAGTTTTGAAACTCTGTTTTTGCAGCATCTGCAAGTGGATATTTGGAGCCCCTTCAGGCCTTCGTTGGAAACGGGAATATCTTCCCATAAAAACTAAACAGAAGCGTTCTGTGAAACTGCTTTGTGTAGTATGAATCCAACTCACAGAGTTGAACACTTCTTTTCAAAGAGCAGTTTTGAAACACTCTTTTTGTAGAATCTGCAAGCGTTCATTTGGAGCGTTTTGAGGCCTATGGTGGAAAAGGAAATATCCTCACATAAAACCTAGACAGAAGCATTCTTTGAAACTTCTTTATGATGTGTGCCTTCACCTCACAGAGTTGAACCTTCGTTTTCATGGAGCAGTTTGGAAAGAGTCTCTTTGCAGCATCTGCAAGTGGATATTTGGAGCCCTTTCAGGCCTTCGTTGGAAACGGGAATATCTTCCCATAAAAACTAAACAGAAGCGTTCTGTGAAACTGCTTTGTGTAGTATGAATCCAACTCACAGAGTTGAACACTTCTTTTGAAAGAGCAGTTTTGAAACACTCTTTTTGTAGAATCTGCAAGTGTTCATTTGGAGCGCTTTGAGGCCTATGGTGGAAAAGGAAATATCTTCACTTGTAAACCAGGCAGAAGCATTCTCAGAAACCTCTTTATGATGTGTGCATTCAACTCGGAGAGAGAAGCCTTCCTTTTGATAGAGCAGTTTTGAAACTCTGTTTTTGCAGCATCTGCAAGTGGATATTTGGAGCCCCTTCAGGCCTTCTTTGGAAACGGGAATATCTTCCCATAAAAACTAAACAGAAGCGTTCTGTGAAACTGCTTTGTGTAGTATGAATCCAACTCACAGAGTTGAACACTTCTTTTGAAAGAGCAGTTTTGAAACACTCTCTTCGTAGAATCTGCAAGTGTTCATTTGGAGCGCTTTGAGGCCTATGGTGGAAAAGGAAATATCTTCACATAAAACCTAGACAGAAGCATTCTTTGAAACTTTTTTATGATGTGTGCCTTCAACTCACAGAGTTGAACCTTCCTTTTCATGGAGCAGTTTGGAAAGAGTCTTTTTACAGCATCTGCAAGTGGATATTTGGAGCCCCTTCAGGCCTTCGTTGGAAACGGGAATATCTTCCCATAAAAACTAAACAGAAGCGTTCTGTGAAACTGCTTTGTGTAGTATGAATCCAACTCACAGAGTTGAACACTTCTTTTGAAAGAGCAGTTTTGAAACACTCTTTTTGTAGAATCTGCAAGTTTTCATTTGGAGTGCTTTGAGGCCCATGGTGGAAAAGGAAATATCTTCACATAAAACCTAGACAGAAGCATTCTTTGAAACTTCTTTATGATGTGTGCCTTCACCTCACAGAGTTGAACCTTCCTTTTCATGGAGAGGTTTGGAAAGAGTCTTTTGGCAGCATCTGCAAGTGGATATTTGGAGCTCTTTCAGGCCTTCGTTAGAAACGGGAATATCTTCCCATAAAAACTGGACAGAAGCATTCTCACAAACTGCTTTGTGATGTGTGTGTTTAACTCACATAGTTGAACCTTTCCTTTTCTAGAGCAGTTATGAAACACTCTTTTTGTAGAATCTGCAAGTGTTCATTTGGAGCGCTTTGAGGCCTATGGTGGAAAAGGAAATATCTTCACTTGTAAACCAGGCAGAAGCATTCTCAGAAACCTCTTTATGATGTGTGCATTCAACTCGGAGAGAGAAGACTTCCTTTTGATAGAGCAGTTTTGAAACTCTGTTTTTGCAGCATCTGCAAGTGGATATTTGGAGCCCCTTCAGGCCTTCGTTGGAAACGGGAATATCTTCCCATAAAAACTAAACAGAAGCGTTCTGTGAAACTGCTTTGTGTAGTATGAATCCAACTCACAGAGTTGAACACTTCCTTTCAAAGAGCAGTTTTGAAACACTCTTTTTGTAGAATCTGCAAGTGTTCATTTGGAGCGTTTTGAGGCCTATGGTGGAAAAGGAAATATCTTCACATAAAACCTAGACAGAAGCATTCTTTGAAACTTCTTTATGATGTGTGCCTTCACCTCACAGAGTTGAACCTTCCTTTTCATGGAGCAGTTTGGAAAGAGTCTCTTTGCAGCATCTGCAAGTGGATATTTGGAGCCCTTTCAGGCCTTCGTTGGAAACGGGAATATCTTCCCATAAAAACTAAACAGAAGCGTTCTGTGAAACTGCTTTGTGTAGTATGAATCCAACTCACAGAGTTGAACACTTCTTTTGAAAGAGCAGTTTTGAAACACTCTTTTTGTAGAATCTGCAAGTGTTCATTTGGAGCGCTTTGAGGCCTATGGTGGAAAAGGAAATATCTTCACTTGTAAACCAGGCAGAAGAATTCTCAGAAACCTCTTTATGATGTGTGCATTCAACTCACAGAGTTGAACCTTCCTTTTCATGGAGAGGTTTGGAAAGAGTCTTTTGGCAGCATCTGCAAGTGGATATTTGGAGCTCTTTCAGGCCTTCGTTAGAAACGGGAATATCTTCCCATAAAAACTGGACAGAAGCATTCTCACAAACTGCTTTGTGATGTGTGTGTTTAACTCACATAGTTGAACCTTTCCTTTGCTAGCGCAGTTATGAAACACTCTTTTTGTAGAATCTGCAAGTGTTCATTTGGAGCGCTTTGAGGCCTATGGTGGAAAAGGAAATATCTTCACTTGTAAACCAGGCAGAAGCATTCTCAGAAACCTCTTTATGATGTGTGCATTCAACTCGGAGAGAGAAGCCTTCCTTTTGATAGAGCAGTTTTGAAACTCTGTTTTTGCAGCATCTGCAAGTGGATATTTGGAGCCCCTTCAGGCCTTCGTTGGAAACGGGAATATCTTCCCATAAAAACTAAACAGAAGCGTTCTGTGAAACTGCTTTGTGTAGTATGAATCCAACTCACAGAGTTGAACACTTCTTTTCAAAGAGCAGTTTTGAAACACTCTTTTTGTAGAATCTGCAAGTGTTCATTTGGAGCGTTTTGAGGCCTATGGTGGAAAAGGAAATATCCTCACATAAAACCTAGACAGAAGCATTCTTTGAAACTTCTTTATGATGTGTGCCTTCACCTCACAGAGTTGAACCTTCGTTTTCATGGAGCAGTTTGGAAAGAGTCTCTTTGCAGCATCTGCAAGTGGATATTTGGAGCCCTTTCAGGCCTTCGTTGGAAACGGGAATATCTTCCCATAAAAACTAAACAGAAGCGTTCTGTGAAACTGCTTTGTGTAGTATGAATCCAACTCACAGAGTTGAACACTTCTTTTGAAAGAGCAGTTTTGAAACACTCTTTTTGTAGAATCTGCAAGTGTTCATTTGGAGCGCTTTGAGGCCTATGGTGGAAAAGGAAATATCTTCACTTGTAAACCAGGCAGAAGCATTCTCAGAAACCTCTTTATGATGTGTGCATTCAACTCGGAGAGAGAAGCCTTCCTTTTGATAGAGCAGTTTTGAAACTCTGTTTTTGCAGCATCTGCAAGTGGATATTTGGAGCCCCTTCAGGCCTTCTTTGGAAACGGGAATATCTTCCCATAAAAACTAAACAGAAGCGTTCTGTGAAACTGCTTTGTGTAGTATGAATCCAACTCACAGAGTTGAACACTTCTTTTGAAAGAGCAGTTTTGAAACACTCTCTTCGTAGAATCTGCAAGTGTTCATTTGGAGCGCTTTGAGGCCTATGGTGGAAAAGGAAATATCTTCACATAAAACCTAGACAGAAGCATTCTTTGAAACTTTTTTATGATGTGTGCCTTCAACTCACAGAGTTGAACCTTCCTTTTCATGGAGCAGTTTGGAAAGAGTCTTTTTACAGCATCTGCAAGTGGATATTTGGAGCCCCTTCAGGCCTTCGTTGGAAAAGGGAATATCTTCCCATAAAAACTAAACAGAAGCGTTCTGTGAAACTGCTTTGTGTAGTATGAATCCAACTCACAGAGTTGAACACTTCTTTTGAAAGAGCAGTTTTGAAACACTCTTTTTGTAGAATCTGCAAGTTTTCATTTGGAGTGCTTTGAGGCCCATGGTGGAAAAGGAAATATCTTCACATAAAACCTAGACAGAAGCATTCTTTGAAACTTCTTTATGATGTGTGCATTCAACTCACAGAGTTGAACCTTCCTTTTCATGGAGAGGTTTGGAAAGAGTCTTTTGGCAGCATCTGCAAGTGGATATTTGGAGCTCTTTCAGGCCTTCGTTAGAAACGGGAATATCTTCCCATAAAAACTGGACAGAAGCATTCTCACAAACTGCTTTGTGATGTGTGTGTTTAACTCACATAGTTGAACCTTTCCTTTTCTAGAGCAGTTATGAAACACTCTTTTTGTAGAATCTGCAAGTGTTCATTTGGAGCGCTTTGAGGCCTATGGTGGAAAAGGAAATATCTTCACTTGTAAACCAGGCAGAAGCATTCTCAGAAACCTCTTTATGATGTGTGCATTCAACTCGGAGAGAGAAGACTTCCTTTTGATAGAGCAGTTTTGAAACTCTGTTTTTGCAGCATCTGCAAGTGGATATTTGGAGCCCCTTCAGGCCTTCGTTGGAAACGGGAATATCTTCCCATAAAAACTAAACAGAAGCGTTCTGTGAAACTGCTTTGTGTAGTATGAATCCAACTCACAGAGTTGAACACTTCCTTTCAAAGAGCAGTTTTGAAACACTCTTTTTGTAGAATCTGCAAGTGTTCATTTGGAGCGTTTTGAGGCCTATGGTGGAAAAGGAAATATCTTCACATAAAACCTAGACAGAAGCATTCTTTGAAACTTCTTTATGATGTGTGCCTTCACCTCACAGAGTTGAACCTTCCTTTTCATGGAGCAGTTTGGAAAGAGTCTCTTTGCAGCATCTGCAAGTGGATATTTGGAGCCCTTTCAGGCCTTCGTTGGAAACGGGAATATCTTCCCATAAAAACTAAACAGAAGCGTTCTGTGAAACTGCTTTGTGTAGTATGAATCCAACTCACAGAGTTGAACACTTCTTTTGAAAGAGCAGTTTTGAAACACTCTTTTTGTAGAATCTGCAAGTGTTCATTTGGAGCGCTTTGAGGCCTATGGTGGAAAAGGAAATATCTTCACTTGTAAACCAGGCAGAAGCATTCTCAGAAACCTCTTTATGATGTGTGCATTCAACTCGGAGAGAGAAGCCTTCCTTTTGATAGAGCAGTTTTGAAACTCTGTTTTTGCAGCATCTGCAAGTGGATATTTGGAGCCCCTTCAGGCCTTCGTTGGAAACGGGAATACCTTCCCATAAAAACTAAACAGAAGCGTTCTGTGAAACTGCTTTGTGTAGTATGAATCCAACTCACAGAGTTGAACACTTCTTTTGAAAGAGCAGTTTTGAAACACTCTTTTTGTAGAATCTGCAAGTGTTCATTTGGAGCGTTTTGAGGCCTATGGTGGAAAAGGAAATATCTTCACATAAAACCTAGACAGAAGCATTCTTTGAAACTTCTTTATGATGTGTGCCTTCACCTCACAGAGTTGAACCTTCCTTTTCATGGAGAGGTTTGGAAAGAGTCTTTTTGCAGCATCTGCAAGTGGATATTTGGAGCTCTTTCAGGCCTTCGTTGGAAACGGGAATATCTTCCCATAAAAACTAAACAGAAGCGTTCTGTGAAACTGCTTTGTGATGTGTGTGTTTAACTCACAGAGTTGAACCTTTCCTTTCCTAGAGCAGTTTTGAAACACTCTTTTTGTAGAATCTGCAAGTGTTCATTTGGAGCGCTTTGAGGCCTATGGTGGAAAAGGAAATATCTTCACTTGTAAACCAGGCAGAAGCATTCTCAGAAACCTCTTTATGATGTGTGCATTCAACTCGGAGAGAGAAGCCTTCCTTTTGTTAGAGCAGTTTTGAAACTCTGTTTTTGCAGCATCTGCAAGTGGATATTTGGAGCCCCTTCAGGCCTTCTTTGGAAACGGGAATATCTTCCCATAAAAACTAAACAGAAGCGTTCTGTGAAACTGCTTTGTGTAGTATGAATCCAACTCACAGAGTTGAACACTTCTTTTGAAAGAGCAGTTTTGAAACACTCTCTTTGTAGAATCTGCAAGTGTTCATTTGGAGCGCTTTGAGGCCTATGGGGGAAAAGGAAATATCTTCACATAAAACCTAGACAGAAGCATTCTTTGAAACTTTTTTATGATGTGTGCCTTCAACTCACAGAGTTGAACCTTCCTTTTCATGGAGCAGTTTGGAAAGAGTCTTTTTGCAGCAGCTGCAAGTGGATATTTGGAGCCCCTTCAGGCCTTCGTTGGAAACGGGAATATCTTCCCATAAAAACTAAACGGAAGCGTTCTGTGAAACTGCTTTGTGTAGTATGAATCCAACTCACAGAGTTGAACACTTCTTTTGAAAGAGCAGTTTTGAAACACTCTTTTTGTAGAATCTGCAAGTTTTCATTTGGAGTGCTTTGAGGCCCATGGTGGAAAAGGAAATATCTTCACATAAAACCTAGACAGAAGCATTCTTTGAAACTTCTTTATGATGTGTGCATTCAACTCACAGAGTTGAACCTTCCTTTTCATGGAGAGGTTTGGAAAGAGTCTTTTGGCAGCATCTGCAAGTGGATATTTGGAGCTCTTTCAGGCCTTCGTTAGAAACGGGAATATCTTCCCATAAAAACTGGACAGAAGCATTCTCACAAACTGCTTTGTGATGTGTGTGTTTAACTCACATAGTTGAACCTTTCCTTTGCTAGAGCAGTTATGAAACACTCTTTTTGTAGAATCTGCAAGTGTTCATTTGGAGCGCTTTGAGGCCTATGGTGGAAAAGGAAATATCTTCACTTGTAAACCAGGCAGAAGCATTCTCAGAAACCTCTTTATGATGTGTGCATTCAACTCGGAGAGAGAAGCCTTCCTTTTGATAGAGCAGTTTTGAAACTCTGTTTTTGCAGCATCTGCACGTGGATATTTGGAGCCCCTTCAGGCCTTCGTTGGAAACGGGAATATCTTCCCATAAAAACTAAACAGAAGCGTTCTGTGAAACTGCTTTGTGTAGTATGAATCCAACTCACAGAGTTGAACACTTCTTTTCAAAGAGCAGTTTTGAAACACTCTTTTTGTAGAATCTGCAAGTGTTCATTCGGAGCGTTTTGAGGCCTATGGTGGAAAAGGAAATATCTTCACATAAAACCTAGACAGAAGCATTCTTTGAAACTTCTTTATGATGTGTGCCTTCACCTCACAGAGTTGAACCTTCCTTTTCATGGAGCAGTTTGGAAAGAGTCTCTTTGCAGCATCTGCAAGTGGATATTTGGAGCCCTTTCAGGCCTTCGTTGGAAACGGGAATATCTTCCCATAAAAACTAAACAGAAGCGTTCTGTGAAACTGCTTTGTGTAGTATGAATCCAACTCACAGAGTTGAACACTTCTTTTGAAAGAGCAGTTTTGAAACACTCTTTTTGTAGAATCTGCAAGTGTTCATTTGGAGCGCTTTGAGGCCTATGGTGGAAAAGGAAATATCTTCACTTGTAAACCAGGCAGAAGCATTCTCAGAAACCTCTTTATGATGTGTGCATTCAACTCGGAGAGAGAAGCCTTCCTTTTGATAGAGCAGTTTTGAAACTCTGTTTTTGCAGCATCTGCAAGTGGATATTTGGAGCCCCTTCAGGCCTTCGTTGGAAACGGGAATATCTTCCCATAAAAACTAAACAGAAGCGTTCTGTGAAACTGCTTTGTGTAGTATGAATCCAACTCACAGAGTTGAACACTTCTTTTCAAAGAGCAGTTTTGAAACACTCTTTTTGTAGAATCTGCAAGTGTTCATTTGGAGCGTTTTGAGGCCTATGGTGGAAAAGGAAATATCTTCACATAAAACCTAGACAGAAGCATTCTTTGAAACTTCTTTATGATGTGTGCCTTCACCTCACAGAGTTGAACCTTCCTTTTCATGGAGAGGTTTGGAAAGAGTCTTTTTGCAGCATCTGCAAGTGGATATTTGGAGCTCTTTCAGGCCTTCGTTGGAAACGGGAATATCTTCCCATAAAAACTAAACAGAAGCGTTATGTGAAACTGCTTTGTGATGTGTGTGTTTAACTCACAGAGTTGAACCTTTCCTTTCCTAGAGCAGTTTTGAAACACTCTTTTTGTAGAATCTGCAAGTGTTCATTTGGAGCGCTTTGAGGCCTATGGTGGAAAAGGAAATATCTTCACTTGTAAACCAGGCAGAAGCATTCTCAGAAACCTCTTTATGATGTGTGCATTCAACTCGGAGAGAGAAGCCTTCCTTTTGATAGAGCAGTTTTGAAACTCTGTTTTTGCAGCATCTGCAAGTGGATATTTGGAGCCCTTTCAGGCCTTCGTTGGAAACGGGAATATCTTCCCATAAAAACTAAACAGAAGCGTTCTGTGAAACTGCTTTGTGTAGTATGAATCCAACTCACAGAGTTGAACACTTCTTTTGAAAGAGCAGTTTTGAAACACTCTTTTTGTAGAATCTGCAAGTGTTCATTTGGAGCGCTTTGAGGCCTATGGTGGAAAAGGAAATATCTTCACTTGTAAACCAGGCAGAAGCATTCTCAGAAACCTCTTTATGATGTGTGCATTCAACTCGGAGAGAGAAGCCTTCCTTTTGATAGAGCAGTTTAGAAACTCTGTTTTTGCAGTATCTGCAAGTGGATATTTGGAGCCCCTTCAGGCCTTCGTTTGAAACGGGAATATCTTCCCATAAAAACTAAACAGAAGCGTTCTGTGAAACTGCTTTGTGTAGTATGAATCCAACTCACAGAGTTGAACACTTCTTTTGAAAGAGCAGTTTTGAAACACTCTTTTTGTAGAATCTGCAAGTGTTCATTTGGAGCGCTTTGAGGCCTATTGTGGAAAAGGAAATATCTTCACATAAAACCTAGACAGAAGCATTCTTTGAAATTTTTTTATGATGTGTGCCTTCAACTCACAGAGTTGAACCTTCCTTTTCATGGAGCAGTTTGGAAAGAGTCTTTTTGCAACATCTGCAAGTGGATATTTGGAGCCATTTCAGGCCTTCGTTGGAAACGGGAATATCTTCCCATAAAAACTAAACAGAAGCGTTCTGTGAAACTGCTTTGTGTAGTATGAATCCAACTCACAGAGTTGAACACTTCTTTTGAAAGAGCAGTTTTGAAACACTCTTTTTGTAGAATCTGCAAGTTTTCATTTGGAGTGCTTTGAAGCCCATGGTGGAAAAGGAAATATCTTCACATAAAACCTAGACAGAAGCATTCTTTGAAACTTCTTTATGATGTGTGCATTCAACTCACGGAGTTGAACCTTCCTTTTCATGGAGAGGTTTGGAAAGAGTCTTTTGGCAGCATCTGCAAGTGGATATTTGGAGCTCTTTCAGGCCTTCGTTAGAAACGGGAATATCTTCCCATAAAAACTGGACAGAAGCATTCTCACAAACTGCTTTGTGATGTGTGTGTTTAACTCACATAGTTGAACCTTTCCTTTGCTAGAGCAGTTATGAAACACTCTTTTTGTAGAATCTGCAAGTGTTCATTTGGAGCGCTTTGAGGCCTATGGTGGAAAAGGAAATATCTTCACTTGTAAACCAGGCAGAAGCATTCTCAGAAACCTCTTTATGATGTGTGCATTCAACTCGGAGAGAGAAGCCTTCCTTTTGATAGAGCAGTTTTGAAACTCTGTTTTTGCAGCATCTGCACGTGGATATTTGGAGCCCCTTCAGGCCTTCGTTGGAAACGGGAATATCTTCCCATAAAAACTAAACAGAAGCGTTCTGTGAAACTGCTTTGTGTAGTATGAATCCAACTCACAGAGTTGAACACTTCTTTTCAAAGAGCAGTTTTGAAACACTCTTTTTGTAGAATCTGCAAGTGTTCATTCGGAGCGTTTTGAGGCCTATGGTGGAAAAGGAAATATCTTCACATAAAACCTAGACAGAAGCATTCTTTGAAACTTCTTTATGATGTGTGCCTTCACCTCACAGAGTTGAACCTTCCTTTTCATGGAGCAGTTTGGAAAGAGTCTCTTTGCAGCATCTGCAAGTGGATATTTGGAGCCCTTTCAGGCCTTCGTTGGAAACGGGAATATCTTCCCATAAAAACTAAACAGAAGCGTTCTGTGAAACTGCTTTGTGTAGTATGAATCCAACTCACAGAGTTGAACACTTCTTTTGAAAGAGCAGTTTTGAAACACTCTTTTTGTAGAATCTGCAAGTGTTCATTTGGAGCGCTTTGAGGCCTATGGTGGAAAAGGAAATATCTTCACGTGTAAACCAGGCAGAAGCATTCTCAGAAACCTCTTTATGATGTGTGCATTCAACTCGGAGAGAGAAGCCTTCCTTTTGATAGAGCAGTTTTGAAACTCTGTTTTTGCAGCATCTGCAAGTGGATATTTGGAGCCCCTTCAGGCCTTCGTTGGAAACGGGAATACCTTCCCATAAAAACTAAACAGAAGCGTTCTGTGAAACTGCTTTGTGTAGTATGAATCCAACTCACAGAGTTGAACACTTCTTTTCAAAGAGCAGTTTTGAAACACTCTTTTTGTAGAATCTGCAAGTGTTCATTTGGAGAGTTTTGAGGCCTATGGTGGAAAAGGAAATATCTTCACATAAAACCTAGACAGAAGCATTCTTTGAAACTTCTTTATGATGTGTGCCTTCACCTCACAGAGTTGAACCTTCCTTTTCATGGAGAGGTTTGGAAAGAGGCTTTTTGCAGCATCTGCAAGTGGATATTTGGAGCTCTTTCAGGCCTTCGTTGGAAACGGGAATATCTTCCCATAAAAACTAAACAGAAGCGTTATGTGAAACTGCTTTGTGATGTGTGTGTTTAACTCACAGAGTTGAACCTTTCCTTTCCTAGAGCAGTTTTGAAACACTCTTTTTGTAGAATCTGCAAGTGTTCATTTGGAGCGCTTTGAGGCCTATGGTGGAAAAGGAAATATCTTCACTTGTAAACCAGGCAGAAGCATTCTCAGAAACCTCTTTATGATGTGTGCATTCAACTCGGAGAGAGAAGCCTTCCTTTTGATAGAGCAGTTTTGAAACTCTGTTTTTGCAGCATCTGCAAGTGGATATTTGGAGCCCCTTCAGGCCTTCGTTGGAAGCGGGAATATCTTCCCATAAAAACTAAACAGAAGGGTTCTGTGAAACTGCTTTGTGTAGTATGAATCCAACTCACAGAGTTGAACACTTCTTTTCAAAGAGCAGTTTTGAAACACTCTCTTTGTAGAATCTGCAAGTGTTCATTTGGAGCGCTTTGAGGCCTATGGTGGAAAAGGAAATATCTTCACATAAAACCTAGACAGAAGCATTCTTTGAAACTTTTTTATGATGTGTGCCTTCAACTCACAGAGTTGAACCTTCCTTTTCATGGAGCAGTTTGGAAAGAGTCTTTTCGCAGCATCTGCAAGTGGACATTTGGAGCCCCTTCAGGCCTTCGTTGGAAACGGGAATATCTTCCCATAAAAACTAAACAGAAGCGTTCTGTGAAACTGCTTTGTGTAGTATGAATCCAACTCACAGAGTTGAACACTTCTTTTGAAAGAGCAGTTTTGAAACACTCTTTTTGTAGAATCTGCAAGTTTTCATTTGGAGTGCTTTGAGGCCCATGGTGGAAAAGGAAATATCTTCACATAAAACCTAGACAGAAGCATTCTTTGAAACTTCTTTATGATGTGTGCATTCAACTCACAGAGTTGAACCTTCCTTTTCATGGAGAGGTTTGGAAAGAGTCTTTTGGCAGCATCTGCAAGTGGATATTTGGAGCTCTTTCAGGCCTTCGTTAGAAACGGGAATATCTTCCCATAAAAACTGGACAGAAGCATTCTCACAAACTGCTTTGTGATGTGTGTGTTTAACTCACATAGTTGAACCTTTCCTTTGCTAGAGCAGTTATGAAACACTCTTTTTGTAGAATCTGCAAGTGTTCATTTGGAGCGCTTTGAGGCCTATGGTGGAAAAGGAAATATCTTCACTTGTAAACCAGGCAGAAGCATTCTCAGAAACCTCTTTATGATGTGTGCATTCAACTCGGAGAGAGAAGCCTTCCTTTTGATAGAGCAGTTTTGAAACTCTGTTTTTGCAGCATCTGCAAGTGGATATTTGGAGCCCCTTCAGGCCTTCGTTGGAAACGGGAATATCTTCCCATAAAAACTAAACAGAAGCGTTCTGTGAAACTGCTTTGTGTAGTATGAATCCAACTCACAGAGTTGAACACTTCTTTTCAAAGAGCAGTTTTGAAACACTCTTTTTGTGGAATCTGCAAGTGTTCATTCGGAGCGTTTTGAGGCCTATGGTGGAAAAGGAAATATCTTCACATAAAACCTAGACAGAAGCATTCTTTGAAACTTCTTTATGATGTGTGCCTTCACCTCAGAGCTGAACCTTCCTTTTCATGGAGCAGTTTGGAAAGAGTCTCTTTGCAGCATCTGCAAGTGGATATTTGGAGCCCATTCAGGCCTTCGTTGGAAACGGGAATATCTTCCCATAAAAACTAAACAGAAGCGTTCTGTGAAACTGCTTTGTGTAGTATGAATACAACTCACAGAGTTCAACACTTCTTTTCAAAGAGCAGTTTTGAAACACTCTTGTTGTAGAATCTGCAAGTGTTCATTTGGAGCGCTTTGAGGCCTATGGTGGAAAAGGAAATATCTTCACTTGTAAACCAGGCAGAAGCATTCTCAGAAACCTCTTTATGTTGTGGGCATTCATCTCGGAGAGAGAAGCCTTCCTTTTGATAGAGCAGTTTTGAAACTCTGTTTTTGCAGCATCTGCAAGTGGATATTTGGAGCCCCTTCAGGCCTTCGTTGGAAACGGGAATATCTTCCCATAAAAACTAAACAGAAGCGTTCTGTGAAACTGCTTTGTGTAGTATGAATCCAACTCACAGAGTTGAACACTTCTTTTCAAAGAGCAGTTTTGAAACACTCTTTTTGTAGAATCTGCAAGTGTTCATTTGGAGCGCTTTGAGGCCTATGATGGAAAAGGAAATATCTTCACATAAAACCTAGACAGAAGCATTCTTTGAAACTTTTTTATGATGTGTGCCTTCAACTCACAGAGTTGAACCTTCCTTTTCATGGAGCTGTTTGGAAAGAGTCTTTTTGCAGCATCTGCAAGTGGATATTTAGAGCCATTTCAGGCCTTCGTTGGAAACGGGAATATCTTCCCATAAAAACTAAACAGAAGCGTTCTGTGAAACTGCTTTGTGTAGTATGAATCCAACTCACAGAGTTGAACACTTCTTTTGAAAGAGCAGTTTTGAAACACTCTTTTTGTAGAATCTGCAAGTGTTCATTTGGAGCGCTTTGAGGCCTATGGTGGAAAAGGAAACATCTTCACTTGTAAACCAGGCAGAAGCATTCTCAGAAACCTCTTTATGATGTGTGCATTCAACTCGGAGAGAGAAGCCTTCCTTTTGATAGAGCAGTTTTGAAACTCTGTTTTTGCAGCATCTGCAAGTGGATATTTGGAGCCCCTTCAGGCCTTCGTTGGAAACGGGAATATCTTCCCATAAAAACTAAACAGAAGCGTTCTGTGAAACTGCTTTGTGTAGTATGAATCCAACTCACAGAGTTGAACACTTCTTTTCAAAGAGCAGTTTTGAAACACTCTTTTTGTAGAATCTGCAAGTTTTCATTTGGAGTGCTTTGAGGCCTATGGTGGAAAAGGAAATATCTTCACATAAAACCTAGACAGAAGCATTCTTTGAAACTTCTTTATGATGTGTGCATTCAACTCACAGAGTTGAACCTTCCTTTTCATGGAGAGGTTTGGAAAGAGTCTTTTTGCAGCATCTGCAAGTGGATATTTGGAGCTCTTTCAGGCCTTCGTTAGAAACGGGAATATCTTCCCATAAAAACTGGACAGAAGAATTCTCACAAACTGCTTTGTGATGTGTGTGTTTAACTCACATAGTTGAACCTTTCCTTTGCTAGAGCAATTATGAAACACTCTTTTTGTAGAATCTGCAAGTGTTCATTTGGAGCGCTTTGAGGCCTATGGTGGAAAAGAAAATATCTTCACTTGTAAATCAGGCAGAAGCATTCTCAGAAACCTCTTTATGATGTGTGCATTCAACTCGGAGAGAGAAGCCTTCCTTTTGATAGAGCAGTTTTGAAACTCTGTTTTGGCAGCATCTGCAAGTGGATAATTGGAGCCCCTTCAGGCCTTCGTTGGAAACGGGAATATCTTCCCATAAAAACTAAACAGAAGCGTTCTGTGAAACTGCTTTGTGTAGTATGAATCCAACTCACAGAGTTGAACACTTCTTTTCAAAGAGCAGTTTTGAAACACTCTTTTTGTAGAATCTGCAAGTGTTCATTTGGAGCGTTTTGAGGCCTATGGTGGAAAAGGAAATATCTTCACATAAAACCTAGACAGAAGCATTCTTTGAAACTTCTTTATGATGTGTGCCTTCACCTCACAGAGTTGAACATTCCTTTTCATGGAGCAGTTTGGAAAGAGTCTCTTTGCAGCATCTGCAAGTGGATATTTGGAGCCCTTTCAGGCCTTCGTTGGAAACGGGAATATCTTCCCATAAAAACTAAACAGAAGCGTTCTGTGAAACTGCTTTGTGTAGTATGTATCCAACTCACAGAGTTGAACACTTCTTTTGAAAGAGCAGTTTTGAAACACTCTTTTTGTAGAATCTGCAAGTGTTCATTTGGAGCGCTTTGAGGCCTATGGTGGAAAAGGAAATATCTTCACTTGTAAACCAGGCAGAAGCATTCTCAGAAACCTCTTTATGATGTGTGCATTCAACTCGGAGAGAGAAGCATTCCTTTTGATACAGCAGTTTTGAAACTCTGTTTTTGCAGCATCTGCAAGTGGATATTTGGAGCCCTTTCAGGCCTTCGTTGGAAACGGGAATATCTTCCCATAAAAACTAAACAGAAGCGTTCTGTGAAACTGCTTTGTGTAGTATGAATCCAACTCACAGAGTTGAACACTTCTTTTGAAAGAGCAGTTTTGAAACACTCTTTTTGTAGAATCTGCAAGTGTTCATTTGGAGCGCTTTGAGGCCTATGGTGGAAAAGGAAATATCTTCACGTGTAAACCAGGCAGAAGCATTCTCAGAAACCTCTTTATGATGTGTGCATTCAACTCGGAGAGAGAAGCCTTCCTTTTGATAGAGCAGTTTTGAAACTCTGTTTTTGCAGCATCTGCAAGTGGATATTTGGAGCCCCTTCAGGCCTTCGTTGGAAACGGGAATACCTTCCCATAAAAACTAAACAGAAGCGTTCTGTGAAACTGCTTTGTGTAGTATGAATCCAACTCACAGAGTTGAACACTTCTTTTCAAAGAGCAGTTTTGAAACACTCTTTTTGTAGAATCTGCAAGTGTTCATTTGGAGAGTTTTGAGGCCTATGGTGGAAAAGGAAATATCTTCACATAAAACCTAGACAGAAGCATTCTTTGAAACTTCTTTATGATGTGTGCCTTCACCTCACAGAGTTGAACCTTCCTTTTCATGGAGAGGTTTGGAAAGAGGCTTTTTGCAGCATCTGCAAGTGGATATTTGGAGCTCTTTCAGGCCTTCGTTGGAAACGGGAATATCTTCCCATAAAAACTAAACAGAAGCGTTATGTGAAACTGCTTTGTGATGTGTGTGTTTAACTCACAGAGTTGAACCTTTCCTTTCCTAGAGCAGTTTTGAAACACTCTTTTTGTAGAATCTGCAAGTGTTCACTTGGAGCGCTTTGAGGCCTATGGTGGAAAAGGAAATATCTTCACTTGTAAACCAGGCAGAAGCATTCTCAGAAACCTCTTTATGATGTGTGCATTCAACTCGGAGAGAGAAGCCTTCCTTTTGATAGAGCAGTTTTGAAACTCTGTTTTTGCAGCATCTGCAAGTGGATATTTGGAGCCCCTTCAGGCCTTCGTTGGAAGCGGGAATATCTTCCCATAAAAACTAAACAGAAGGGTTCTGTGAAACTGCTTTGTGTAGTATGAATCCAACTCACAGAGTTGAACACTTCTTTTCAAAGAGCAGTTTTGAAACACTCTCTTTGTAGAATCTGCAAGTGTTCATTTGGAGCGCTTTGAGGCCTATGGTGGAAAAGGAAATATCTTCACATAAAACCTAGACAGAAGCATTCTTTGAAACTTTTTTATGATGTGTGCCTTCAACTCACAGAGTTGAACCTTCCTTTTCATGGAGCAGTTTGGAAAGAGTCTTTTCGCAGCATCTGCAAGTGGACATTTGGAGCCCCTTCAGGCCTTCGTTGGAAACGGGAATATCTTCCCATAAAAACTAAACAGAAGCGTTCTGTGAAACTGCTTTGTGTAGTATGAATCCAACTCACAGAGTTGAACACTTCTTTTGAAAGAGCAGTTTTGAAACACTCTTTTTGTAGAATCTGCAAGTTTTCATTTGGAGTGCTTTGAGGCCCATGGTGGAAAAGGAAATATCTTCACATAAAACCTAGACAGAAGCATTCTTTGAAACTTCTTTATGATGTGTGCATTCAACTCACAGAGTTGAACCTTCCTTTTCATGGAGAGGTTTGGAAAGAGTCTTTTGGCAGCATCTGCAAGTGGATATTTGGAGCTCTTTCAGGCCTTCGTTAGAAACGGGAATATCTTCCCATAAAAACTGGACAGAAGCATTCTCACAAACTGCTTTGTGATGTGTGTGTTTAACTCACATAGTTGAACCTTTCCTTTGCTAGAGCAGTTATGAAACACTCTTTTTGTAGAATCTGCAAGTGTTCATTTGGAGCGCTTTGAGGCCTATGGTGGAAAAGGAAATATCTTCACTTGTAAACCAGGCAGAAGCATTCTCAGAAACCTCTTTATGATGTGTGCATTCAACTCGGAGAGAGAAGCCTTCCTTTTGATAGAGCAGTTTTGAAACTCTGTTTTTGCAGCATCTGCAAGTGGATATTTGGAGCCCCTTCAGGCCTTCGTTGGAAACGGGAATATCTTCCCATAAAAACTAAACAGAAGCGTTCTGTGAAACTGCTTTGTGTAGTATGAATCCAACTCACAGAGTTGAACACTTCTTTTCAAAGAGCAGTTTTGAAACACTCTTTTTGTGGAATCTGCAAGTGTTCATTCGGAGCGTTTTGAGGCCTATGGTGGAAAAGGAAATATCTTCACATAAAACCTAGACAGAAGCATTCTTTGAAACTTCTTTATGATGTGTGCCTTCACCTCAGAGCTGAACCTTCCTTTTCATGGAGCAGTTTGGAAAGAGTCTCTTTGCAGCATCTGCAAGTGGATATTTGGAGCCCATTCAGGCCTTCGTTGGAAACGGGAATATCTTCCCATAAAAACTAAACAGAAGCGTTCTGTGAAACTGCTTTGTGTAGTATGAATACAACTCACAGAGTTCAACACTTCTTTTCAAAGAGCAGTTTTGAAACACTCTTGTTGTAGAATCTGCAAGTGTTCATTTGGAGCGCTTTGAGGCCTATGGTGGAAAAGGAAATATCTTCACTTGTAAACCAGGCAGAAGCATTCTCAGAAACCTCTTTATGTTGTGGGCATTCATCTCGGAGAGAGAAGCCTTCCTTTTGATAGAGCAGTTTTGAAACTCTGTTTTTGCAGCATCTGCAAGTGGATATTTGGAGCCCCTTCAGGCCTTCGTTGGAAACGGGAATATCTTCCCATAAAAACTAAACAGAAGCGTTCTGTGAAACTGCTTTGTGTAGTATGAATCAAACTCACAGAGTTGAACACTTCTTTTCAAAGAGCAGTTTTGAAACACTCTTTTTGTAGAATCTGCAAGTGTTCATTTGGAGCGCTTTGAGGCCTATGATGGAAAAGGAAATATCTTCACATAAAACCTAGACAGAAGCATTCTTTGAAACTTTTTTATGATGTGTGCCTTCAACTCACAGAGTTGAACCTTCCTTTTCATGGAGCTGTTTGGAAAGAGTCTTTTTGCAGCATCTGCAAGTGGATATTTAGAGCCATTTCAGGCCTTCGTTGGAAACGGGAATATCTTCCCATAAAAACTAAACAGAAGCGTTCTGTGAAACTGCTTTGTGTAGTATGAATCCAACTCACAGAGTTGAACACTTCTTTTGAAAGAGCAGTTTTGAAACACTCTTTTTGTAGAATCTGCAAGTGTTCATTTGGAGCGCTTTGAGGCCTATGGTGGAAAAGGAAACATCTTCACTTGTAAACCAGGCAGAAGCATTCTCAGAAACCTCTTTATGATGTGTGCATTCAACTCGGAGAGAGAAGCCTTCCTTTTGATAGAGCAGTTTTGAAACTCTGTTTTTGCAGCATCTGCAAGTGGATATTTGGAGCCCCTTCAGGCCTTCGTTGGAAACGGGAATATCTTCCCATAAAAACTAAACAGAAGCGTTCTGTGAAACTGCTTTGTGTAGTATGAATCCAACTCACAGAGTTGAACACTTCTTTTCAAAGAGCAGTTTTGAAACACTCTTTTTGTAGAATCTGCAAGTTTTCATTTGGAGTGCTTTGAGGCCTATGGTGGAAAAGGAAATATCTTCACATAAAACCTAGACAGAAGCATTCTTTGAAACTTCTTTATGATGTGTGCATTCAACTCACAGAGTTGAACCTTCCTTTTCATGGAGAGGTTTGGAAAGAGTCTTTTTGCAGCATCTGCAAGTGGATATTTGGAGCTCTTTCAGGCCTTCGTTAGAAACGGGAATATCTTCCCATAAAAACTGGACAGAAGAATTCTCACAAACTGCTTTGTGATGTGTGTGTTTAACTCACATAGTTGAACCTTTCCTTTGCTAGAGCAATTATGAAACACTCTTTTTGTAGAATCTGCAAGTGTTCATTTGGAGCGCTTTGAGGCCTATGGTGGAAAAGAAAATATCTTCACTTGTAAATCAGGCAGAAGCATTCTCAGAAACCTCTTTATGATGTGTGCATTCAACTCGGAGAGAGAAGCCTTCCTTTTGATAGAGCAGTTTTGAAACTCTGTTTTGGCAGCATCTGCAAGTGGATAATTGGAGCCCCTTCAGGCCTTCGTTGGAAACGGGAATATCTTCCCATAAAAACTAAACAGAAGCGTTCTGTGAAACTGCTTTGTGTAGTATGAATCCAACTCACAGAGTTGAACACTTCTTTTCAAAGAGCAGTTTTGAAACACTCTTTTTGTAGAATCTGCAAGTGTTCATTTGGAGCGTTTTGAGGCCTATGGTGGAAAAGGAAATATCTTCACATAAAACCTAGACAGAAGCATTCTTTGAAACTTCTTTATGATGTGTGCCTTCACCTCACAGAGTTGAACATTCCTTTTCATGGAGCAGTTTGGAAAGAGTCTCTTTGCAGCATCTGCAAGTGGATATTTGGAGCCCTTTCAGGCCTTCGTTGGAAACGGGAATATCTTCCCATAAAAACTAAACAGAAGCGTTCTGTGAAACTGCTTTGTGTAGTATGTATCCAACTCACAGAGTTGAACACTTCTTTTGAAAGAGCAGTTTTGAAACACTCTTTTTGTAGAATCTGCAAGTGTTCATTTGGAGCGCTTTGAGGCCTATGGTGGAAAAGGAAATATCTTCACTTGTAAACCAGGCAGAAGCATTCTCAGAAACCTCTTTATGATGTGTGCATTCAACTCGGAGAGAGAAGCATTCCTTTTGATACAGCAGTTTTGAAACTCTGTTTTTGCAGCATCTGCAAGTGGATATTTGGAGCCCTTTCAGGCCTTCGTTGGAAACGGGAATATCTTCCCATAAAAACTAAACAGAAGCGTTCTGTGAAACTGCTTTGTGTAGTATGAATCCAACTCACAGAGTTGAACACTTCTTTTGAAAGAGCAGTTTTGAAACACTCTTTTTGTAGAATCTGCAAGTGTTCATTTGGAGCGCTTTGAGGCCTATGGTGGAAAAGGAAATATCTTCACTTGTAAACCAGGCAGAAGCATTCTCAGAAACCTCTTTATGATGTGTGCATTCAACTCGGAGAGAGAAGCCTTCCTTTTGATAGAGCAGTTTAGAAACTCTGTTTTTGCAGTATCTGCAAGTGGATATTTGGAGCCCCTTCAGGCCTTCGTTTGAAACGGGAATATCTTCCCATAAAAACTAAACAGAAGCGTTCTGTGAAACTGCTTTGTGTAGTATGAATCCAACTCACAGAGTTGAACACTTCTTTTGAAAGAGCAGTTTTGAAACACTCTTTTTGTAGAATCTGCAAGTGTTCATTTGGAGCGCTTTGAGGCCTATGGTGGAAAAGAAAATATCTTCACATAAAACCTAGACAGAAGCATTCTTTGAAACTTTTTTATGATGTGTGCCTTCAACTGACAGAGTTGAACCTTCCTTTTCATGGAGCAGTTTGGAAAGAGTCTTTTTGCGACATCTGCAAGTGGATATTTGGAGCCATTTCAGGCCTTCGTTGGAAACGGGAGTATCTTCCCATAAAAACTAAACAGAAGCGTTCTGTGAAACTGCTTTGTGTAGTATGAATCCAACTCACAGAGTTGAACACTTCTTTTGAAAGAGCAGTTTTGAAACACTCTTTTTGTAGAATCTGCAAGTTTTCATTTGGAGTGCTTTGAGGCCCATGGTGGAAAAGGAAATATCTTCACATAAAACCTAGACAGAAGCATTCTTTGAAACTTCTTTATGATGTGTGCATTCAACTCACGGAGTTGAACCTTCCTTTTCATGGAGAGGTTTGGAAAGAGTCTTTTGGCAGCATCTGCAAGTGGATATTTGGAGCTCTTTCAGGCCTTCGTTAGAAACGGGAATATCTTCCCATAAAAACTGGACAGAAGCATTCTCACAAACTGCTTTGTGATGTGTGTGTTTACCTCACATAGTTGAACCTTTCCTTTGCTAGAGCAGTTATGAAACACTCTTTTTGTAGAATCTGCAAGTGTTCATTTGGAGCGCTTTGAGGCCTATGGTGGAAAAGGAAATATCTTCACTTGTAAACCAGGCAGAAGCATTCTCAGAAACCTCTTTATGATGTGTGCATTCAACTCGGAGAGAGAAGCCTTCCTTTTGATAGAGCAGTTTTGAAACTCTGTTTTTGCAGCATCTGCACGTGGATATTTGGAGCCCCTTCAGGCCTTCGTTGGAAACGGGAATATCTTCCCATAAAAACTAAACAGAAGCGTTCTGTGAAACTGCTTTGTGTAGTATGAATCCAACTCACAGAGTTGAACACTTCTTTTCAAAGAGCAGTTTTGAAACACTCTTTTTGTAGAATCTGCAAGTGTTCATTCGGAGCGTTTTGAGGCCTATGGTGGAAAAGGAAATATCTTCACATAAAACCTAGACAGAAGCATTCTTTGAAACTTCTTTATGATGTGTGCCTTCACCTCACAGAGTTGAACCTTCCTTTTCATGGAGCAGTTTGGAAAGAGTCTCTTTGCAGCATCTGCAAGTGGATATTTGGAGCCCTTTCAGGCCTTCGTTGGAAACGGGAATATCTTCCCATAAAAACTAAACAGAAGCGTTCTGTGAAACTGCTTTGTGTAGTATGA
Source organism: Pongo pygmaeus (assembly GCF_028885625.2). Lineage (NCBI taxonomy): Eukaryota > Metazoa > Chordata > Mammalia > Primates > Hominidae > Pongo > Pongo pygmaeus. Next base: position 31,530,438 of record NC_072393.2, read on the forward strand.
ATCCAACTCACAGAGTTGAACACTTCCTTTGAAAGAGCAGTTTTGAAACACTCTTTTTGTAGAATCTGCATGTGTTCATTTGGAGCGCTTTGAGGCCTATGGTGGAAAAGGAAATATCTTCACTTGTAAACCAGGCAGAAGCATTCTCAGAAACCTCTTTATGATGTGTGCATTCAACTCGGAGAGAGAAGCCTTCCTTTTGATAGAGCAGATTTGAAACTCTGTTTTTGCAGCATCTGCAAGTGGATATTTGGAGCCCCTTCAGGCCTTCGTTGGAAACGGGAATATCTTCCCATAAAAACTAAACAGAAGCGTTCTGTGAAACTGCTTTGTGTAGTATGAATCCAACTCACAGAGTTGAACACTTCTTTTCAAAGAGCAGTTTTGAAACACTCTTTTTGTAGAATCTGCAAGTGTACATTTGGAGCGTTTTGAGGCCTATGGTGGAAAAGGAAATATCTTCACATAAAACCTAGACAGAAGCATTCTTTGAATCTTCTTTATGATGTGTGCCTTCACCTCACAGAGTTGAACCTTCCTTTTCATGGAGAGGTTTGGAAAGAGTCTTTTTGCAGCATCTGCAAGTGGATATTTGGAGCTCTTTCAGGCCTTCGTTGGAAACGGGAATATCTTCCCATAAAAACTAAACAGAAGCGTTCTGTGAAACTGCTTTGTGATGTGTGTGTTTAACTCACAGAGTTGAACCTTTCCTTTCCTAGAGCAGTTTTGAAACACTCTTTTTGTAGAATCTGCAAGTGTTCATTTGGAGCGCTTTGAGGCCTATGGTGGAAAAGGAAATATCTTCACTTGTAAACCAGGCAGAAGCATTCTCAGAAACCTCTTTATGATGTGTGCATTCAACTCGGAGAGAGAAGCCTTCCTTTTGATAGAGCAGTTTTGAAACTCTGTTTTTGCAGCATCTGCAAGTGGATATTTGGAGCCCCTTCAGGCCTTCGTTGGAAGCGGGAATATCTTCCCATAAAAACTAAACAGAAGCGTTCTGTGAAACTGCTTTGTGTAGTATGAATCCAACTCACAGAGTTGAACACTTCTTTTCAAAGAGCAGTTTTGAAACACTCTCTTTGTAGAATCTGCAAGTGTTCATTTGGAGCGCTTTGAGGCCTATGGTGGAAAAGGAAATATCTTCACATAAAACCTAGACAGAAGCATTCTTTGAAACTTTTTTATGATGTGTGCCTTCAACTCACAGAGTTGAACCTTCCTTTTCATGGAGCAGTTTGGAAAGAGTCTTTGCAGCATCTGCAAGTGGATATTTGGAGCCCCTTCAGGCCTTCGTTGGAAACGGGAATATCTTCCCATAAAAACTAAACAGAAGCGTTCTGTGAAACTGCTTTGTGTAGTATGAATCGAACTCACAGAGTTGAACACTTCTTTTGAAAGAGCAGTTTTGAAACACTCTTTTTGTAGAATCTGCAAGTTTTCATTTGGAGTGCTTTGAGGCCCATGGTGGAAAAGGAAATATCTTCACATAAAACCTAGACAGAAGCATTCTTTGAAACTTCTTTATGATGTGTGCATTCAACTCACGGAGTTGAACCTTCCTTTTCATGGAGAGGTTTGGAAAGAGTCTTTTGGCAGCATCTGCAAGTGGATATTTGGAGCTCTTTCAGGCCTTCGTTAGAAACGGGAATATCTTCCCATAAAAACTGGACAGAAGCATTCTCACAAACTGCTTTGTGATGTGTGTGTTTAACTCACATAGTTGAACCTTTCCTTTGCTAGAGCAGTTATGAAACACTCTTTTTGTAGAATCTGCAAGTGTTCATTTGGAGCGCTTTGAGGCCTATGGTGGAAAAGGAAATATCTTCACTTGTAAACCAGGCAGAAGCATTCTCAGAAACCTCTTTATGATGTGTGCATTCAACTCGGAGAGAGAAGCCTTCCTTTTGATAGAGCAGTTTTGAAACTCTGTTTTTGCAGCATCTGCAAGTGGATATTTGGAGCCCCTTCAGGCCTTCGTTGGAAACGGGAATATCTTCCCATAAAAACTAAACAGAAGCGTTCTGTGAAACTGCTTTGTGTAGTATGAATCCAACTCACAGAGTTGAACACTTCTTTTCAAAGAGCAGTTTTGAAACACTCTTTTTGTAGAATCTGCAAGTGTTCATTTGGAGTGCTTTGAGGCCTATGATGGAAAAGGAAATATCTTCACATAAAACCTAGACAGAAGCATTCTTTGAAACTTTTTTATGATGTGTGCCTTCAACTCACAGAGTTGAACCTTCCTTTTCATGGAGCTGTTTGGAAAGAGTCTTTTTGCAGCATCTGCAAGTGGATATTTAGAGCCATTTCAGGCCTTCGTTGGAAACGGGAATATCTTCCCATAAAAACTAAACAGAAGCGTTCTGTGAAACTGCTTTGTGTAGTATGAATCCAACTCACAGAGTTGAACACTTCTTTTGAAAGAGCAGTTTTGAAACACTCTTTTTGTAGAATCTGCAAGTGTTCATTTGGAGCGCTTTGAGGCCTATGATGGAAAAGGAAACATCTTCACTTGTAAACCAGGCGGAAGCATTCTCAGAAACCTCTTTATGATGTGTGCATTCAACTCGGAGAGAGAAGCCTTCCTTTTGATAGAGCAGTTTTGAAACTCTGTTTTTGCAGCATCTGCAAGTGGATATTTGGAGCCCCTTCAGGCCTTCGTTGGAAACGGGAATATCTTCCCATAAAAACTAAACAGAAGCGTTCTCTGAAACTGCTTTGTGTAGTATGAATCCAACTCACAGAGTTGAACACTTCTTTTCAAAGAGCAGTTTTGAAACACTCTTTTTGTAGAATCTGCAAGTTTTCATTTGGAGTGCTTTGAGGCCTATGGTGGAAAAGGAAATATCTTCACATAAAACCTAGACAGAAGCATTCTTTGAAACTTCTTTATGATGTGTGCATTCAACTCACAGAGTTGAACCTTCCTTTTCATGGAGAGGTTTGGAAAGAGTCTTTTTGCAGCATCTGCAAGTGGATATTTGGAGCTCTTTCAGGCCTTCGTTAGAAACGGGAATATCTTCCCATAAAAACTGGACAGAAGCATTCTCACAAACTGCTTTGTGATGTGTGTGTTTAACTCACATAGTTGAACCTTTCCTTTGCTAGAGCAATTATGAAACACTCTTTTTGTAGAATCTGCAAGTGTTCATTTGGAGCGCTTTGAGGCCTATGGTGGAAAAGAAAATATCTTCACTTGTAAATCAGGCAGAAGCATTCTCAGAAACCTCTTTATGATGTGTGCATTCAACTCGGAGAGAGAAGCCTTCCTTTTGATAGAGCAGTTTTGAAACTCTGTTTTGGCAGCATCTGCAAGTGGATAATTGGAGCCCCTTCAGGCCTTCGTTGGAAACGGGAATATCTTCCCATAAAAACTAAACAGAAGCGTTCTGTGAAACTGCTTTGTGTAGTATGAATCCAACTCACAGAGTTGAACACTTCTTTTCAAAGAGCAGTTTTGAAACACTCTTTTTGTAGAATCTGCAAGTGTTCATTTGGAGCGTTTTGAGGCCTATGGTGGAAAAGGAAATATCTTCACATAAAACCTAGACAGAAGCATTCTTTGAAACTTCTTTATGATGTGTGCCTTCACCTCACAGAGTTGAACATTCCTTTTCATGGAGCAGTTTGGAAAGAGTCTCTTTGCAGCATCTGCAAGTGGATATTTGGAGCCCTTTCAGGCCTTCGTTGGAAACGGGAATATCTTCCCATAAAAACTAAACAGAAGCGTTCTGTGAAACTGCTTTGTGTAGTATGTATCCAACTCACAGAGTTGAACACTTCTTTTGAAAGAGCAGTTTTGAAACACTCTTTTTGTAGAATCTGCAAGTGTTCATTTGGAGCGCTTTGAGGCCTATGGTGGAAAAGGAAATATCTTCACTTGTAAACCAGGCAGAAGCATTCTCAGAAACCTCTTTATGATGTGTGCATTCAACTCGGAGAGAGAAGCATTCCTTTTGATAGAGCAGTTTTGAAACTCTGTTTTTGCAGCATCTGCAAGTGGATATTTGGAGCCCTTTCAGGCCTTCGTTGGAAACGGGAATATCTTCCCATAAAAACTAAACAGAAGCGTTCTGTGAAACTGCTTTGTGTAGTATGAATCCAACTCACAGAGTTGAACACTTCTTTTGAAAGAGCAGTTTTGAAACACTCTTTTTGTAGAATCTGCAAGTGTTCATTTGGAGCGCTTTGAGGCCTATGGTGGAAAAGGAAATATCTTCACTTGTAAACCAGGCAGAAGCATTCTCAGAAACCTCTTTATGATGTGTGCATTCAACTCGGAGAGAGAAGCCTTCCTTTTGATAGAGCAGTTTAGAAACTCTGTTTTTGCAGTATCTGCAAGTGGATATTTGGAGCCCCTTCAGGCCTTCGTTTGAAACGGGAATATCTTCCCATAAAAACTAAACAGAAGCGTTCTGTGAAACTGCTTTGTGTAGTATGAATCCAACTCACAGAGTTGAACACTTCTTTTGAAAGAGCAGTTTTGAAACACTCTTTTTGTAGAATCTGCAAGTGTTCATTTGGAGCGCTTTGAGGCCTATGGTGGAAAAGGAAATATCTTCACATAAAACCTAGACAGAAGCATTCTTTGAAACTTTTTTATGATGTGTGCCTTCAACTCACAGAGTTGAACCTTCCTTTTCATGGAGCAGTTTGGAAAGAGTCTTTTTGCAACATCTGCAAGTGGATATTTGGAGCCATTTCAGGCCTTCGTTGGAAACGGGAATATCTTCCCATAAAAACTAAACAGAAGCGTTCTGTGAAACTGCTTTGTGTAGTATGAATCCAACTCACAGAGTTGAACACTTCTTTTGAAAGAGCAGTTTTGAAACACTCTTTTTGTAGAATCTGCAAGTTTTCATTTGGAGTGCTTTGAGGCCCATGGTGGAAAAGGAAATATCTTCACATAAAACCTAGACAGAAGCATTCTTTGAAACTTCTTTATGATGTGTGCATTCAACTCACGGAGTTGAACCTTCCTTTTCATGGAGAGGTTTGGAAAGAGTCTTTTGGCAGCATCTGCAAGTGGATATTTGGAGCTCTTTCAGGCCTTCGTTAGAAACGGGAATATCTTCCCATAAAAACTGGACAGAAGCATTCTCACAAACTGCTTTGTGATGTGTGTGTTTAACTCACATAGTTGAACCTTTCCTTTGCTAGAGCAGTTATGAAACACTCTTTTTGTAGAATCTGCAAGTGTTCATTTGGAGCGCTTTGAGGCCTATGGTGGAAAAGGAAATATCTTCACTTGTAAACCAGGCAGAAGCATTCTCAGAAACCTCTTTATGATGTGTGCATTCAACTCGGAGAGAGAAGCCTTCCTTTTGATAGAGCAGTTTTGAAACTCTGTTTTTGCAGCATCTGCACGTGGATATTTGGAGCCCCTTCAGGCCTTCGTTGGAAACGGGAATATCTTCCCATAAAAACTAAACAGAAGCGTTCTGTGAAACTGCTTTGTGTAGTATGAATCCAACTCACAGAGTTGAACACTTCTTTTCAAAGAGCAGTTTTGAAACACTCTTTTTGTAGAATCTGCAAGTGTTCATTCGGAGCGTTTTGAGGCCTATGGTGGAAAAGGAAATATCTTCACATAAAACCTAGACAGAAGCATTCTTTGAAACTTCTTTATGATGTGTGCCTTCACCTCACAGAGTTGAACCTTCCTTTTCATGGAGCAGTTTGGAAAGAGTCTCTTTGCAGCATCTGCAAGTGGATATTTGGAGCCCTTTCAGGCCTTCGTTGGAAACGGGAATATCTTCCCATAAAAACTAAACAGAAGCGTTCTGTGAAACTGCTTTGTGTAGTATGAATCCAACTCACAGAGTTGAACACTTCTTTTGAAAGAGCAGTTTTGAAACACTCTTTTTGTAGAATCTGCAAGTGTTCATTTGGAGCGCTTTGAGGCCTATGGTGGAAAAGGAAATATCTTCACTTGTAAACCAGGCAGAAGCATTCTCAGAAACCTCTTTATGATGTGTGCATTCAACTCGGAGAGAGAAGCCTTCCTTTTGATAGAGCAGTTTTGAAACTCTGTTTTTGCAGCATCTGCAAGTGGATATTTGGAGCCCCTTCAGGCCTTCGTTGGAAACGGGAATACCTTCCCATAAAAACTAAACAGAAGCGTTCTGTGAAACTGCTTTGTGTAGTATGAATCCAACTCACAGAGTTGAACACTTCTTTTCAAAGAGCAGTTTTGAAACACTCTTTTTGTAGAATCTGCAAGTGTTCATTTGGAGCGTTTTGAGGCCTATGGTGGAAAAGGAAATATCTTCACATAAAACCTAGACAGAAGCATTCTTTGAAACTTCTTTATGATGTGTGCCTTCACCTCACAGAGTTGAAACTTCCTTTTCATGGAGAGGTTTGGAAAGAGTCTTTTTGCAGCATCTGCAAGTGGATATTTGGAGCTCTTTCAGGCCTTCGTTGGAAACGGGAATATCTTCCCATAAAAACTAAACAGAAGCGTTCTGTGAAACTGCTTTGTGATGTGTGTGTTTAACTCACAGAGTTGAACCTTTCCTTTCCTAGAGCAGTTTTGAAACACTCTTTTTGTAGAATCTGCAAGTGTTCATTTGGAGCGCTTTGAGGCCTATGGTGGAAAAGGAAATATCTTCACTTGTAAACCAGGCAGAAGCATTCTCAGAAACCTCTTTATGATGTGTACATTCAACTCGGAGAGAGAAGCCTTCCTTTTGATAGAGCAGTTTTGAAACTCTGTTTTTGCAGCATCTGCAAGTGGATATTTGGAGCCCCTTCAGGCCTTCGTTGGAAGCGGGAATATCTTCCCATAAAAACTAAACAGAAGCGTTCTGTGAAACTGCTTTGTGTAGTATGAATCCAACTCACAGAGTTGAACACTTCTTTTCAAAGAGCAGTTTTGAAACACTCTCTTTGTAGAATCTGCAAGTGTTCATTTGGAGCGCTTTGAGGCCTATGGTGGAAAAGGAAATATCTTCACATAAAACCTAGACAGAAGCATTCTTTGAAACTTTTTTATGATGTGTGCCTTCAACTCACAGAGTTGAACCTTCCTTTTCATGGAGCAGTTTGGAAAGAGTCTGTTTGCAGCATCTGCAAGTGGATATTTGGAGCCCCTTCAGGCCTTCGTTGGAAACGGGAATATCTTCCCATAAAAACTAAACAGAAGCGTTCTGTGAAACTGCTTTGTGTAGTATGAATCGAACTCACAGAGTTGAACACTTCTTTTGAAAGAGCAGTTTTGAAACACTCTTTTTGTAGAATCTGCAAGTTTTCATTTGGAGTGCTTTGAGGCCCATGGTGGAAAAGGAAATATCTTCACATAAAACCTAGACAGAAGCATTCTTTGAAACTTCTTTATGATGTGTGCATTCAACTCACAGAGTTGAACCTTCCTTTTCATGGAGAGGTTTGGAAAGAGTCTTTTGGCAGCATCTGCAAGTGGATATTTGGAGCTCTTTCAGGCCTTCGTTAGAAACGGGAATATCTTCCCATAAAAACTGGACAGAAGCATTCTCACAAACTGCTTTGTGATGTGTGTGTTTAACTCACATAGTTGAACCTTTCCTTTGCTAGAGCAGTTATGAAACACTCTTTTTGTAGAATCTGCAAGTGTTCATTTGGAGCGCTTTGAGGCCTATGGTGGAAAAGGAAATATCTTCACTTGTAAACCAGGCAGAAGCATTCTCAGAAACCTCTTTATGATGTGTGCATTCAACTCGGAGAGAGAAGCCTTCCTTTTGATAGAGCAGTTTTGAAACTCTGTTTTTGCAGCATCTGCAAGTGGATATTTGGAGCCCCTTCAGGCCTTCGTTGGAAACGGGAATATCTTCCCATAAAAACTAAACAGAAGCGTTCTGTGAAACTGCTTTGTGTAGTATGAATCCAACTCACAGAGTTGAACACTTCTTTTCAAAGAGCAGTTTTGAAACACTCTTTTTGTAGAATCTGCAAGTGTTCATTCGGAGCGTTTTGAGGCCTATGGTGGAAAAGGAAATATCTTCACATAAAACCTAGACAGAAGCATTCTTTGAAACTTCTTTATGATGTGTGCCTTCACCTCACAGAGTTGAACCTTCCTTTTCATGGAGCAGTTTGGAAAGAGTCTCTTTGCAGCATCTGCAAGTGGATATTTGGAGCCCCTTCAGGCCTTCGTTGGAAACGGGAATACCTTCCCATAAAAACTAAACAGAAGCGTTCTGTGAAACTGCTTTGTGTAGTATGAATCCAACTCACAGAGTTGAACACTTCTTTTCAAAGAGCAGTTTTGAAACACTCTTTTTGTAGAATCTGCAAGTGTTCATTTGGAGCGTTTTGAGGCCTATGGTGGAAAAGGAAATATCTTCACATAAAACCTAGACAGAAGCATTCTTTGAAACTTCTTTATGATGTGTGCCTTCACCTCACAGAGTTGAACCTTCCTTTTCATGGAGAGGTTTGGAAAGAGTCTTTTTGCAGCATCTGCAAGTGGATATTTGGAGCTCTTTCAGGCCTTCGTTGGAAACGGGAATATCTTCCCATAAAAACTAAACAGAAGCGTTCTGTGAAACTGCTTTGTGATGTGTGTGTTTATCTCACAGAGTTGAACCTTTCCTTTCCTAGAGCAGTTTTGAAACACTCTTTTTGTAGAATCTGCAAGTGTTCATTTGGAGCGCTTTGAGGCCTATGGTGGAAAAGGAAATATCTTCACTTGTAAACCAGGCAGAAGCATTCTCAGAAACCTCTTTATGATGTGTGCATTCAACTCGGAGAGAGAAGCCTTCCTTTTGATAGAGCAGTTTTGAAACTCTGTTTTTGCAGCATCTGCAAGTGGATATTTGGAGCCCCTTCAGGCCTTCGTTGGAAGCGGGAATATCTTCCCATAAAAACTAAACAGAAGCGTTCTGTGAAACTGCTTTGTGTAGTATGAATCCAACTCACAGAGTTGAACACTTCTTTTCAAAGAGCAGTTTTGAAACACTCTTTTTGTAGAATCTGCAAGTGTTCATTTGGAGCGTTTTGAGGCCTATGGTGGAAAAGGAAATATCTTCACATAAAACCTAGACAGAAGCATTCTTTGAAACTTCTTTATGATGTGTGCCTTCACCTCACAGAGTTGAACCTTCCTTTTCATGGAGCAGTTTGGAAAGAGTCTCTTTGCAGCATCTGCAAGTGGATATTTGGAGCCCTTTCAGGCCTTCGTTGGAAACGGGAATATCTTCCCATAAAAACTAAACAGAAGCGTTCTGTGAAACTGCTTTGTGTAGTATGAATCCAACTCACAGAGTTGAACACTTCTTTTCAAAGAGCAGTTATGAAACACTCTTTTTGTAGAATCTGCAAGTGTTCATTTGGAGCGCTTTGAGGCCTATGGTGGAAAAGGAAATATCTTCACTTGTAAACCAGGCAGAAGCATTCTCAGAAACCTCTTTATGATGTGTGCATTCAACTCGGAGAGAGAAGCCTTCCTTTTGATAGAGCAGTTTTGAAACTCTGTTTTTGCAGCATCTGCAAGTGGATATTTGGAGCCCCTTCAGGCCTTCGTTGGAAACGGGAATACCTTCCCATAAAAACTAAACAGAAGCGTTCTGTGAAACTGCTTTGTGTAGTATGAATCCAACTCACAGAGTTGAACACTTCTTTTCAAAGAGCAGTTTTGAATCACTCTTTTTGTAGAATCTGCAAGTGTTCATTTGGAGCGTTTTGAGGCCTATGGTGGAAAAGGAAATATCTTCACATAAAACCTAGACAGAAGCATTCTTTGAAACTTCTTTATGATGTGTGCCTTCACCTCACAGAGTTGAACCTTCCTTTTCATGGAGCAGTTTGGAAAGAGTCTCTTTGCAGCATCTGCAAGTGGATATTTGGAGCCCTTTCAGGCCTTCGTTGGAAACGGGAATACCTTCCCATAAAAACTAAACAGAAGCGTTCTGTGAAACTGCTTTGTGTAGTATGAATCCAACTTACAGAGTTGAACACTTCTTTTGAAAGAGCAGTTTTGAAACACTCTTTTTGTAGAATCTGCAAGTGTTCATTTGGAGCGCTTTGAGACCTATGGTGGAAAAGGAAATATCTTCACTTGTAAACCAGGCAGAAGCATTCTCAGAAACCTCTTTATGATGTGTGCATTCAACTCGGAGAGAGAAGCCTTCCTTTTGATAGAGCAGTTTTGAAACTCTGTTTTTGCAGCATCTGCAAGTGGATATTTAGAACCCCTTCAGGCCTTCTTTGGAAACGGGAATATCTTCCCATAAAAACTAAACAGAAGCGTTCTGTGAAACTGCTTTGTGTAGTATGAATCCAACTCACAGAGTTGAACACTTCTTTTGAAAGAGCAGTTTTGAAACACTCTCTTTGTAGAATCTGCAAGTGTTCATTTGGAGCGCTTTGAGGCCTATGGTGGAAAAGGAAATATCTTCACATTAAACCTAGACAGAAGCATTCTTTGAAACTTTTTTATGATGTGTGCCTTCAACTCACAGAGTTGAACCTTCCTTTTCATGGAGCAGTTTGGAAAGAGTCTTTTTGCAGCATCTGCAAGTGGATATTTGGAGCCCCTTCAGGCCTTCGTTGGAAACGGGAATATCTTCCCATAAAAACTAAACAGAAGCGTTCTGTGAAACTGCTTTCTGTAGTATGAATCCAACTCACAGAGTTGAACACTTCTTTTGAAAGAGCAGTTTTGAAACACTCTTTTTGTAGAATCTGCAAGTTTTCATTTGGAGTGCTTTGAGGCCCATGGTGGAAAAGGAAATATCTTCACATAAAACCTAGACAGAAGCATTCTTTGAAACTTCTTTATGATGTGTGCATTCAACTCGGAGAGAGAAGCCTTCCTTTTGATAGAGCAGTTTTGAAACTCTGTTTTTGCAGCATCTGCAAGTGGATATTTGGAGCCCCTTCAGGCCTTCGTTGGAAACGGGAATACCTTCCCATAAAAACTAAACAGAAGCGTTCTGTGAAACTGCTTTGTGTAGTATGAATCCAACTCACAGAGTTGAACACTTCTTTTGAAAGAGCAGTTTTGAAACACTCTTTTTGTGGAATCTGCAAGTTTTCATTTGGAGTGCTTTGAGGCCCATGGTGGAAAAGGAAATATCTTCACATAAAACCTAGACAGAAGCATTCTTTGAAACTTCTTTATGATGTGTGCATTCAACTCACAGAGTTGAACCTTCCTTTTCATGGAGAGGTTTGGAAAGAGTCTTTTGGCAGCATCTGCAAGTGGATATTTGGAGCTCTTTCAGGCCTTCGTTAGAAACGGGAATATCTTCCCATAAAAACTGGACAGAAGCATTCTCACAAACTGCTTTGTGATGTGTGTGTTTAACTCACATAGTTGAACCTTTCCTTTGCTAGAGCAATTATGAAACACTCTTTTTGTAGAATCTGCAAGTGTTCATTTGGAGCGCTTTGAGGCCTATGGTGGAAAAGAAAATATCTTCACTTGTAAATCAGGCAGAAGCATTCTCAGAAACCTCTTTATGATGTGTGCATTCAACTCGGAGAGAGAAGCCTTCCTTTTGATAGAGCAGTTTTGAAACTCTGTTTTGGCAGCATCTGCAAGTGGATAATTGGAGCCCCTTCAGGCCTTCGTTGGAAACGGGAATATCTTCCCATAAAAACTAAACAGAAGCGTTCTGTGAAACTGCTTTGTGTAGTATGAATCCAACTCACAGAGTTGAACACTTCTTTTCAAAGAGCAGTTTTGAAACACTCTTTTTGTAGAATCTGCAAGTGTTCATTTGGAGCGTTTTGAGGCCTATGGTGGAAAAGGAAATATCTTCACATAAAACCTAGACAGAAGCATTCTTTGAAACTTCTTTATGATGTGTGCCTTCACCTCACAGAGTTGAACATTCCTTTTCATGGAGCAGTTTGGAAAGAGTCTCTTTGCAGCATCTGCAAGTGGATATTTGGAGCCCTTTCAGGCCTTCGTTGGAAACGGGAATATCTTCCCATAAAAACTAAACAGAAGCGTTCTGTGAAACTGCTTTGTGTAGTATGTATCCAACTCACAGAGTTGAACACTTCTTTTGAAAGAGCAGTTTTGAAACACTCTTTTTGTAGAATCTGCAAGTGTTCATTTGGAGCGCTTTGAGGCCTATGGTGGAAAAGGAAATATCTTCACTTGTAAACCAGGCAGAAGCATTCTCAGAAACCTCTTTATGATGTGTGCATTCAACTCGGAGAGAGAAGCATTCCTTTTGATAGAGCAGTTTTGAAACTCTGTTTTTGCAGCATCTGCAAGTGGATATTTGGAGCCCTTTCAGGCCTTCGTTGGAAACGGGAATATCTTCCCATAAAAACTAAACAGAAGCGTTCTGTGAAACTGCTTTGTGTAGTATGAATCCAACTCACAGAGTTGAACACTTCTTTTGAAAGAGCAGTTTTGAAACACTCTTTTTGTAGAATCTGCAAGTGTTCATTTGGAGCGCTTTGAGGCCTATGGTGGAAAAGGAAATATCTTCACTTGTAAACCAGGCAGAAGCATTCTCAGAAACCTCTTTATGATGTGTGCATTCAACTCGGAGAGAGAAGCCTTCCTTTTGATAGAGCAGTTTAGAAACTCTGTTTTTGCAGTATCTGCAAGTGGATATTTGGAGCCCCTTCAGGCCTTCGTTTGAAACGGGAATATCTTCCCATAAAAACTAAACAGAAGCGTTCTGTGAAACTGCTTTGTGTAGTATGAATCCAACTCACAGAGTTGAACACTTCTTTTGAAAGAGCAGTTTTGAAACACTCTTTTTGTAGAATCTGCAAGTGTTCATTTGGAGCGCTTTGAGGCCTATGGTGGAAAAGGAAATATCTTCACATAAAACCTAGACAGAAGCATTCTTTGAAACTTTTTTATGATGTGTGCCTTCAACTCACAGAGTTGAACCTTCCTTTTCATGGAGCAGTTTGGAAAGAGTCTTTTTGCAACATCTGCAAGTGGATATTTGGAGCCATTTCAGGCCTTCGTTGGAAACGGGAATATCTTCCCATAAAAACTAAACAGAAGCGTTCTGTGAAACTGCTTTGTGTAGTATGAATCCAACTCACAGAGTTGAACACTTCTTTTGAAAGAGCAGTTTTGAAACACTCTTTTTGTAGAATCTGCAAGTTTTCATTTGGAGTGCTTTGAGGCCCATGGTGGAAAAGGAAATATCTTCACATAAAACCTAGACAGAAGCATTCTTTGAAACTTCTTTATGATGTGTGCATTCAACTCACGGAGTTGAACCTTCCTTTTCATGGAGAGGTTTGGAAAGAGTCTTTTGGCAGCATCTGCAAGTGGATATTTGGAGCTCTTTCAGGCCTTCGTTAGAAACGGGAATATCTTCCCATAAAAACTGGACAGAAGCATTCTCACAAACTGCTTTGTGATGTGTGTGTTTAACTCACATAGTTGAACCTTTCCTTTGCTAGAGCAGTTATGAAACACTCTTTTTGTAGAATCTGCAAGTGTTCATTTGGAGCGCTTTGAGGCCTATGGTGGAAAAGGAAATATCTTCACTTGTAAACCAGGCAGAAGCATTCTCAGAAACCTCTTTATGATGTGTGCATTCAACTCGGAGAGAGAAGCCTTCCTTTTGATAGAGCAGTTTTGAAACTCTGTTTTTGCAGCATCTGCACGTGGATATTTGGAGCCCCTTCAGGCCTTCGTTGGAAACGGGAATATCTTCCCATAAAAACTAAACAGAAGCGTTCTGTGAAACTGCTTTGTGTAGTATGAATCCAACTCACAGAGTTGAACACTTCTTTTCAAAGAGCAGTTTTGAAACACTCTTTTTGTAGAATCTGCAAGTGTTCATTCGGAGCGTTTTGAGGCCTATGGTGGAAAAGGAAATATCTTCACATAAAACCTAGACAGAAGCATTCTTTGAAACTTCTTTATGATGTGTGCCTTCACCTCACAGAGTTGAACCTTCCTTTTCATGGAGCAGTTTGGAAAGAGTCTCTTTGCAGCATCTGCAAGTGGATATTTGGAGCCCTTTCAGGCCTTCGTTGGAAACGGGAATATCTTCCCATAAAAACTAAACAGAAGCGTTCTGTGAAACTGCTTTGTGTAGTATGAATCCAACTCACAGAGTTGAACACTTCTTTTGAAAGAGCAGTTTTGAAACACTCTTTTTGTAGAATCTGCAAGTGTTCATTTGGAGCGCTTTGAGGCCTATGGTGGAAAAGGAAATATCTTCACTTGTAAACCAGGCAGAAGCATTCTCAGAAACCTCTTTATGATGTGTGCATTCAACTCGGAGAGAGAAGCCTTCCTTTTGATAGAGCAGTTTTGAAACTCTGTTTTTGCAGCATCTGCAAGTGGATATTTGGAGCCCCTTCAGGCCTTCGTTGGAAACGGGAATACCTTCCCATAAAAACTAAACAGAAGCGTTCTGTGAAACTGCTTTGTGTAGTATGAATCCAACTCACAGAGTTGAACACTTCTTTTCAAAGAGCAGTTTTGAAACACTCTTTTTGTAGAATCTGCAAGTGTTCATTTGGAGCGTTTTGAGGCCTATGGTGGAAAAGGAAATATCTTCACATAAAACCTAGACAGAAGCATTCTTTGAAACTTCTTTATGATGTGTGCCTTCACCTCACAGAGTTGAAACTTCCTTTTCATGGAGAGGTTTGGAAAGAGTCTTTTTGCAGCATCTGCAAGTGGATATTTGGAGCTCTTTCAGGCCTTCGTTGGAAACGGGAATATCTTCCCATAAAAACTAAACAGAAGCGTTCTGTGAAACTGCTTTGTGATGTGTGTGTTTAACTCACAGAGTTGAACCTTTCCTTTCCTAGAGCAGTTTTGAAACACTCTTTTTGTAGAATCTGCAAGTGTTCATTTGGAGCGCTTTGAGGCCTATGGTGGAAAAGGAAATATCTTCACTTGTAAACCAGGCAGAAGCATTCTCAGAAACCTCTTTATGATGTGTACATTCAACTCGGAGAGAGAAGCCTTCCTTTTGATAGAGCAGTTTTGAAACTCTGTTTTTGCAGCATCTGCAAGTGGATATTTGGAGCCCCTTCAGGCCTTCGTTGGAAGCGGGAATATCTTCCCATAAAAACTAAACAGAAGCGTTCTGTGAAACTGCTTTGTGTAGTATGAATCCAACTCACAGAGTTGAACACTTCTTTTCAAAGAGCAGTTTTGAAACACTCTCTTTGTAGAATCTGCAAGTGTTCATTTGGAGCGCTTTGAGGCCTATGGTGGAAAAGGAAATATCTTCACATAAAACCTAGACAGAAGCATTCTTTGAAACTTTTTTATGATGTGTGCCTTCAACTCACAGAGTTGAACCTTCCTTTTCATGGAGCAGTTTGGAAAGAGTCTGTTTGCAGCATCTGCAAGTGGATATTTGGAGCCCCTTCAGGCCTTCGTTGGAAACGGGAATATCTTCCCATAAAAACTAAACAGAAGCGTTCTGTGAAACTGCTTTGTGTAGTATGAATCGAACTCACAGAGTTGAACACTTCTTTTGAAAGAGCAGTTTTGAAACACTCTTTTTGTAGAATCTGCAAGTTTTCATTTGGAGTGCTTTGAGGCCCATGGTGGAAAAGGAAATATCTTCACATAAAACCTAGACAGAAGCATTCTTTGAAACTTCTTTATGATGTGTGCATTCAACTCACAGAGTTGAACCTTCCTTTTCATGGAGAGGTTTGGAAAGAGTCTTTTGGCAGCATCTGCAAGTGGATATTTGGAGCTCTTTCAGGCCTTCGTTAGAAACGGGAATATCTTCCCATAAAAACTGGACAGAAGCATTCTCACAAACTGCTTTGTGATGTGTGTGTTTAACTCACATAGTTGAACCTTTCCTTTGCTAGAGCAGTTATGAAACACTCTTTTTGTAGAATCTGCAAGTGTTCATTTGGAGCGCTTTGAGGCCTATGGTGGAAAAGGAAATATCTTCACTTGTAAACCAGGCAGAAGCATTCTCAGAAACCTCTTTATGATGTGTGCATTCAACTCGGAGAGAGAAGCCTTCCTTTTGATAGAGCAGTTTTGAAACTCTGTTTTTGCAGCATCTGCAAGTGGATATTTGGAGCCCCTTCAGGCCTTCGTTGGAAACGGGAATATCTTCCCATAAAAACTAAACAGAAGCGTTCTGTGAAACTGCTTTGTGTAGTATGAATCCAACTCACAGAGTTGAACACTTCTTTTCAAAGAGCAGTTTTGAAACACTCTTTTTGTAGAATCTGCAAGTGTTCATTCGGAGCGTTTTGAGGCCTATGGTGGAAAAGGAAATATCTTCACATAAAACCTAGACAGAAGCATTCTTTGAAACTTCTTTATGATGTGTGCCTTCACCTCACAGAGTTGAACCTTCCTTTTCATGGAGCAGTTTGGAAAGAGTCTCTTTGCAGCATCTGCAAGTGGATATTTGGAGCCCCTTCAGGCCTTCGTTGGAAACGGGAATACCTTCCCATAAAAACTAAACAGAAGCGTTCTGTGAAACTGCTTTGTGTAGTATGAATCCAACTCACAGAGTTGAACACTTCTTTTCAAAGAGCAGTTTTGAAACACTCTTTTTGTAGAATCTGCAAGTGTTCATTTGGAGCGTTTTGAGGCCTATGGTGGAAAAGGAAATATCTTCACATAAAACCTAGACAGAAGCATTCTTTGAAACTTCTTTATGATGTGTGCCTTCACCTCACAGAGTTGAACCTTCCTTTTCATGGAGAGGTTTGGAAAGAGTCTTTTTGCAGCATCTGCAAGTGGATATTTGGAGCTCTTTCAGGCCTTCGTTGGAAACGGGAATATCTTCCCATAAAAACTAAACAGAAGCGTTCTGTGAAACTGCTTTGTGATGTGTGTGTTTATCTCACAGAGTTGAACCTTTCCTTTCCTAGAGCAGTTTTGAAACACTCTTTTTGTAGAATCTGCAAGTGTTCATTTGGAGCGCTTTGAGGCCTATGGTGGAAAAGGAAATATCTTCACTTGTAAACCAGGCAGAAGCATTCTCAGAAACCTCTTTATGATGTGTGCATTCAACTCGGAGAGAGAAGCCTTCCTTTTGATAGAGCAGTTTTGAAACTCTGTTTTTGCAGCATCTGCAAGTGGATATTTGGAGCCCCTTCAGGCCTTCGTTGGAAGCGGGAATATCTTCCCATAAAAACTAAACAGAAGCGTTCTGTGAAACTGCTTTGTGTAGTATGAATCCAACTCACAGAGTTGAACACTTCTTTTCAAAGAGCAGTTTTGAAACACTCTTTTTGTAGAATCTGCAAGTGTTCATTTGGAGCGTTTTGAGGCCTATGGTGGAAAAGGAAATATCTTCACATAAAACCTAGACAGAAGCATTCTTTGAAACTTCTTTATGATGTGTGCCTTCACCTCACAGAGTTGAACCTTCCTTTTCATGGAGCAGTTTGGAAAGAGTCTCTTTGCAGCATCTGCAAGTGGATATTTGGAGCCCTTTCAGGCCTTCGTTGGAAACGGGAATATCTTCCCATAAAAACTAAACAGAAGCGTTCTGTGAAACTGCTTTGTGTAGTATGAATCCAACTCACAGAGTTGAACACTTCTTTTCAAAGAGCAGTTATGAAACACTCTTTTTGTAGAATCTGCAAGTGTTCATTTGGAGCGCTTTGAGGCCTATGGTGGAAAAGGAAATATCTTCACTTGTAAACCAGGCAGAAGCATTCTCAGAAACCTCTTTATGATGTGTGCATTCAACTCGGAGAGAGAAGCCTTCCTTTTGATAGAGCAGTTTTGAAACTCTGTTTTTGCAGCATCTGCAAGTGGATATTTGGAGCCCCTTCAGGCCTTCGTTGGAAACGGGAATACCTTCCCATAAAAACTAAACAGAAGCGTTCTGTGAAACTGCTTTGTGTAGTATGAATCCAACTCACAGAGTTGAACACTTCTTTTCAAAGAGCAGTTTTGAATCACTCTTTTTGTAGAATCTGCAAGTGTTCATTTGGAGCGTTTTGAGGCCTATGGTGGAAAAGGAAATATCTTCACATAAAACCTAGACAGAAGCATTCTTTGAAACTTCTTTATGATGTGTGCCTTCACCTCACAGAGTTGAACCTTCCTTTTCATGGAGCAGTTTGGAAAGAGTCTCTTTGCAGCATCTGCAAGTGGATATTTGGAGCCCTTTCAGGCCTTCGTTGGAAACGGGAATACCTTCCCATAAAAACTAAACAGAAGCGTTCTGTGAAACTGCTTTGTGTAGTATGAATCCAACTTACAGAGTTGAACACTTCTTTTGAAAGAGCAGTTTTGAAACACTCTTTTTGTAGAATCTGCAAGTGTTCATTTGGAGCGCTTTGAGACCTATGGTGGAAAAGGAAATATCTTCACTTGTAAACCAGGCAGAAGCATTCTCAGAAACCTCTTTATGATGTGTGCATTCAACTCGGAGAGAGAAGCCTTCCTTTTGATAGAGCAGTTTTGAAACTCTGTTTTTGCAGCATCTGCAAGTGGATATTTAGAACCCCTTCAGGCCTTCTTTGGAAACGGGAATATCTTCCCATAAAAACTAAACAGAAGCGTTCTGTGAAACTGCTTTGTGTAGTATGAATCCAACTCACAGAGTTGAACACTTCTTTTGAAAGAGCAGTTTTGAAACACTCTCTTTGTAGAATCTGCAAGTGTTCATTTGGAGCGCTTTGAGGCCTATGGTGGAAAAGGAAATATCTTCACATTAAACCTAGACAGAAGCATTCTTTGAAACTTTTTTATGATGTGTGCCTTCAACTCACAGAGTTGAACCTTCCTTTTCATGGAGCAGTTTGGAAAGAGTCTTTTTGCAGCATCTGCAAGTGGATATTTGGAGCCCCTTCAGGCCTTCGTTGGAAACGGGAATATCTTCCCATAAAAACTAAACAGAAGCGTTCTGTGAAACTGCTTTCTGTAGTATGAATCCAACTCACAGAGTTGAACACTTCTTTTGAAAGAGCAGTTTTGAAACACTCTTTTTGTAGAATCTGCAAGTTTTCATTTGGAGTGCTTTGAGGCCCATGGTGGAAAAGGAAATATCTTCACATAAAACCTAGACAGAAGCATTCTTTGAAACTTCTTTATGATGTGTGCATTCAACTCGGAGAGAGAAGCCTTCCTTTTGATAGAGCAGTTTTGAAACTCTGTTTTTGCAGCATCTGCAAGTGGATATTTGGAGCCCCTTCAGGCCTTCGTTGGAAACGGGAATACCTTCCCATAAAAACTAAACAGAAGCGTTCTGTGAAACTGCTTTGTGTAGTATGAATCCAACTCACAGAGTTGAACACTTCTTTTGAAAGAGCAGTTTTGAAACACTCTTTTTGTGGAATCTGCAAGTTTTCATTTGGAGTGCTTTGAGGCCCATGGTGGAAAAGGAAATATCTTCACATAAAACCTAGACAGAAGCATTCTTTGAAACTTCTTTATGATGTGTGCATTCAACTCACAGAGTTGAACCTTCCTTTTCATGGAGAGGTTTGGAAAGAGTCTTTTGGCAGCATCTGCAAGTGGATATTTGGAGCTCTTTCAGGCCTTCGTTAGAAACGGGAATATCTTCCCATAAAAACTGGACAGAAGCATTCTCACAAACTGCTTTGTGATGTGTGTGTTTAACTCACATAGTTGAACCTTTCCTTTGCTAGAGCAGTTATGAAACACTCTTTTTGTAGAATCTGCAAGTGTTCATTTGGAGCGCTTTGAGGCCTATGGTGGAAAAGGAAATATCTTCACTTGTAAACCAGGCAGAAGCATTCTCAGAAACCTCTTTATGATGTGTGCATTCAACTCGGAGAGAGAAGCCTTCCTTTTGATAGAGCAGTTTTGAAACTCTGTTTTTGCAGCATCTGCAAGTGGATATTTGGAGCCCCTTCAGGCCTTCGTTGGAAACGGGAATATCTTCCCATAAAAACTAAACAGAAGCGTTCTGTGAAACTGCTTTGTGTAGTATGAATCCAACTCACAGAGTTGAACACTTCTTTTCAAAGAGCAGTTTTGAAACACTCTTTTTGTAGAATCTGCAAGTGTTCATTCGGAGCGTTTTGAGGCCTATGGTGGAAAAGGAAATATCTTCACATAAAACCTAGACAGAAGCATTCTTTGAAACTTCTTTATGATGTGTGCCTTCACCTCACAGAGTTGAACCTTCCTTTTCATGGAGCAGTTTGGAAAGAGTCTCTTTGCAGCATCTGCAAGTGGATATTTGGAGCCCCTTCAGGCCTTCGTTGGAAACGGGAATACCTTCCCATAAAAACTAAACAGAAGCGTTCTGTGAAACTGCTTTGTGTAGTATGAATCCAACTCACAGAGTTGAACACTTCTTTTCAAAGAGCAGTTTTGAAACACTCTTTTTGTAGAATCTGCAAGTGTTCATTTGGAGCGTTTTGAGGCCTATGGTGGAAAAGGAAATATCTTCACATAAAACCTAGACAGAAGCATTCTTTGAAACTTCTTTATGATGTGTGCCTTCACCTCACGGAGTTGAACCTTCCTTTTCATGGAGAGGTTTGGAAAGAGTCTTTTTGCAGCATCTGCAAGTGGATATTTGGAGCTCTTTCAGGCCTTCGTTGGAAACGGGAATATCTTCCCATAAAAACTAAACAGAAGCGTTCTGTGAAACTGCTTTGTGTAGTATGAATCCAACTCACAGAGTTGAACACTTCTTTTCAAAGAGCAGTTTTGAAACACTCTTTTTGTAGAATCTGCAAGTGTTCATTTGGAGCGCTTTGAGGCCTATGGTGGAAAAGGAAATATCTTCACTTGTAAACCAGGCAGAAGCATTCTCAGAAACCTCTTTATGATGTGTGCATTCAACTCGGAGAGAGAAGCCTTCCTGTTGATAGAGCAGTTTTGAAACTCTGTTTTTGCAGCATCTGCAAGTGGATATTTGGAGCCCCTTCAGGCCTTCGTTGGAAACGGGAATACCTTCCCATAAAAACTAAACAGAAGCGTTCTGTGAAACTGCTTTGTGTAGTATGAATCCAACTCACAGAGTTGAACACTTCTTTTCAAAGAGCAGTTTTGAATCACTCTTTTTGTAGAATCTGCAAGTGTTCATTTGGAGCGTTTTGAGGCCTATGGTGGAAAAGGAAATATCTTCACATAAAACCTAGACAGAAGCATTCTTTCAAACTTCTTTATGATGTGTGCCTTCACCTCACAGAGTTGAACCTTCCTTTTCATGGAGCAGTTTGGAAAGAGTCTCTTTGCAGCATCTGCAAGTGGATATTTGGAGACCTTTCAGGCCTTCGTTGGAAACGGGAATACCTTCCCATAAAAACTAAACAGAAGCGTTCTGTGAAACTGCTTTGTGTAGTATGAATCCAACTTACAGAGTTGAACACTTCTTTTGAAAGAGCAGTTTTGAAACACTCTTTTTGTAGAATCTGCAAGTTTTCATTTGGAGCGCTTTGAGGCCTATGGTGGAAAAGGAAATATCTTCACTTGTAAACCAGGCAGAAGCATTCTCAGAAACCTCTTTATGATGTGTGCATTCAACTCGGAGAGAGAAGCCTTCCTTTTGATAGAGCAGTTTTGAAACTCTGTTTTTGCAGCATCTGCAAGTGGATATTTAGAACCCCTTCAGGCCTTCTTTGGAAACGGGAATATCTTCCCATAAAAACTAAACAGAAGCGTTCTGTGAAACTGCTTTGTGTAGTATGAATCCAACTCACAGAGTTGAACACTTCTTTTGAAAGAGCAGTTTTGAAACACTCTCTTTGTAGAATCTGCAAGTGTTCATTTGGAGCGCTTTGAGGCCTATGGTGGAAAAGGAAATATCTTCACATAAAACCTAGACAGAAGCATTCTTTGAAACTTTTTTATGATGTGTGCCTTCAACTCACAGAGTTGAACCTTCCTTTTCATGGAGCAGTTTGGAAAGAGTCTTTTTGCAGCATCTGCAAGTGGATATTTGGAGCCCCTTCAGGCCTTCGTTGGAAACGGGAATATATTCCCATAAAAACTAAACAGAAGCGTTCTGTGAAACTGCTTTGTGTAGTATGAATCCAACTCACAGAGTTGAACACTTCTTTTGAAAGAGCAGTTTTGAAACACTCTTTTTGTAGAATCTGCAAGTTTTCATTTGGAGTGCTTTGAGGCCCATGGTGGAAAAGGAAATATCTTCACATAAAACCTAGACAGAAGCATTCTTTGAAACTTCTTTATGATGTGTGCATTCAACTCGGAGAGAGAAGCCTTCCTTTTGATAGAGCAGTTTTGAAACTCTGTTTTTGCAGCATCTGCAAGTGGATATTTGGAGCCCCTTCAGGCCTTCGTTGGAAACGGGAATACCTTCCCATAAAAATTAAACAGAAGCGTTCTGTGAAACTGCTTTGTGTAGTATGAATCCAACTCACAGAGTTGAACACTTCTTTTCAAAGAGCAGTTTTGAAACACTCTTTTTGTAGAATCTGCAAGTGTTCATTTGGAGCGTTTTGAGGCCTATGGTGGAAAAGGAAATATCTTCACATAAAACCTAGACAGAAGCATTCTTTGAAACTTCTTTATGATGTGTGCCTTCACCTCACAGAGTTGAACCTTCCTTTTCATGGAGAGGTTTGGAAAGAGTCTTTTTGCAGCATCTGCAAGTGGATATTTGGAGCCCTTTCAGGCCTTCGTTAGAAACGGGAATACCTTCCCATAAAAATTGGACAGAAGCATTCTCACAAACTGCTTTGTGATGTGTGTGTTTAACTCACATAGTTGAACATTTCCTTTGCTAGAGCAGTTATGAAACACTCTTTTTGTAGAATCTGCAAGTGTTCATTTGGAGCGCTTTGAGGCCTATGGTGGAAAAGGAAATATCTTCACTTGTAAACCAGGCAGAAGCATTCTCAGAAACCTCTCTATGATGTGTGCATTCAACTCGGAGAGAGAAGCCTTCCTTTTGATAGAGCAGTTTTGAAACTCTGTTTTTGCAGCATCTGCAAGTGGATATTTGGAGCCCCTTCAGGCATTCGTTGGAAACGGGAATATCTTCCCATAAAAATTAAAAGAAGCGTTCCGTGAAACTGCTTTGTGTAGTATGAATCCAACTCACAGAGTTGAACACTTCTTTTCAAAGAGCAGTTTTGAAACACTCTCTTTGTAGAATCTGCAAGTGTTCATTTGGAGCGGTTTGAGGCCTATGGTGGAAAAGGAAATATCTTCACATAAAACCTAGACAGAAGCATTCTTTGAAACTTCTTTATGATGTGTGCCTTCAACTCACAGAGTTGAACCTTCCTTTTCATGGAGCAGTTTGGAAAGAGTCTCTTTGCAGCATCTGCAAGTGGATATTTGGAGCCCTTTCAGGCCTTCGTTGGAAACGGGAATATCTTCCCATAAAAACTAAACAGAAGCGTTCTGTGAAACTGCTTTGTGTAGTATGAATCCAACTCACAGAGTTGAACACTTCTTTTGAAAGAGCAGTTTTGAAACACTCTTTTTGTAGAATCTGCAAGTTTTCATTTGGAGTGCTTTGAGGCCTATGTTGGAAAAGGAAATATCTTCACATAAAACCTAGACAGAAGCATTCTTTGAAACTTCTTTATGATGTGTGCATTCAACTCACAGAGTTGAACCTTCCTTTTCATGGAGAGGTTTGAAAAGAGTCTTTTTGCAGCATCTGCAAGTGGATATTTGGAGCTCTTTCAGGCCTTCGTTAGAAACGGGAATATCTTCCCATAAAAACTGGACAGAAGCATTCTCACAAACTGCTTTGTGATGTGTGTGTTTAACTCACATAGTTGAACCTTTCCTTTGCTAGACCAGTTATGAAACACTCTTTTTGTAGAATCTGCAAGTGTTCATTTGGAGCGCTTTGAGACCTATGGTGGAAAAGGAAATATCTTCACTTGTAAACCAGGCAGAAGCATTCTCAGAAACCTCTTTATGATGTGTGCATTCAACTCGGAGAGAGAAGCCTTCCTTTTGATAGAGCAGTTTTGAAACTCTGTTTTTGCAGCATCTGCAAGTGGATATTTGGAGCCCCTTCAGGCCTTCGTTGGAAACGGGAATACATTCCCATAAAAACTAAACAGAAGCGTTCTGTGAAACTGCTTTGTGTAGTATGAATCCAACTCACAGAGTTGAACACTTCTTTTCAAAGAGCAGTTTTGAAACACTCTTTTTGTAGAATCTGCAAGTGTTCATTTGGAGCGTTTTGAGGCCTATGGTGGAAAAGGAAATATCTTCACATAAAACCTAGACAGAAGCATTCTTTGAAACTTCTTTATGATGTGTGCCTTCACCTCACAGAGTTGAACCTTCCTTTTCATGGAGAGGTTTGGAAAGAGTCTTTTGGCAGCATCTGCAAGTGGATATTTGGAGCTCTTTCAGGCCTTCGTTAGAAACGGGAATATCTTCCCATAAAAACTGGACAGAAGCATTCTCACAAACTGCTTTGTGATGTGTGTGTTTAACTCACATAGTTGAACCTTTCCTTTGCTAGAGAAGTTATGAAACACTCTTTTTGTAGAATCTGCAAGTGTTCATTTGGAGCGCTTTGAGGCCTATGGTGGAAAAGGAAATATCTTCACTTGTAAACCAGGCAGAAGCATTCTCAGAAACCTCTTTATGATGTGTGCATTCAACTCGGAGAGAGAAGCCTTCCTTTTGATAGAGCAGTTTTGAAACTCTGTTTTTGCAGCATCTGCAAGTGGATATTTGGAGCCCCTTCAGGCCTTCGTTGGAAACGGGAATACCTTCCCATAAAAACTAAACAGAAGCGTTCTGTGAAACTGCTTTGTGTAGTATGAATCCAACTCACAGAGTTGAACACTTCTTTTCAAAGAGCAGTTTTGAAACACTCTTTTTGTAGAATCTGCAAGTGTTCATTTGGAGCGTTTTGAGGCCTATGGTGGAAAAGGAAATATCTTCACATAAAACCTAGACAGAAGCATTCTTTGAAACTTCTTTATGATGTGTGCCTTCACCTCACAGAGTTGAACCTTCCTTTTCATGGAGAGGTTTGGAAAGAGTCTTTTTGCAGCATCTGCAAGTGGATATTTGGAGCTCTTTCAGGCCTTCGTTAGAAACGGGAATATCTTCCCATAAAAACTGGACAGAAGCATTCTCACAAACTGCTTTGTGATGTGTGTGTTTAACTCACATAGTTGAACATTTCCTTTGCTAGAGCAGTTTTGAAACACTCTTTTTGTAGAATCTGCAAGTGTTCATTTGGAGCGCTTTGAGGCCTATGGTGGAAAAGGAAATATCTTCACTTGTAAACCAGGCAGAAGCATTCTCAGAAACCTCTTTATGATGTGTGCATTCAACTCGGAGAGAGAAGCCTTCCTTTTGATAGAGCAGTTTTGAAACTCTGTTTTTGCAGCATCTGCAAGTGGATATTTGGAGCCCCTTCAGGCCTTCGTTGGAAACGGGAATATCTTCCCATAAAAACTAAACAGAAGCGTTCTGTGAAACTGCTTTGTGTAGTATGAATCCAACTCACAGAGTTGAACACTTCTTTTCAAAGAGCAGTTTTGAAACACTCTTTTTGCAGAATCTGCAAGTGTTCATTTGGAGCGTTTTGAGGCCTATGGTGGAAAAGGAAATATCTTCACATAAAACCTAGACAGAAGCATTCTTTGAAACTTCTTTATGATGTGTGCCTTCACCTCACAGAGTTGAACCTTCCTTTTCATGGAGCAGTTTGGAAAGAGTCTCTTTGCAGCATCTGCAAGTGGATATTTGGAGCCCTTTCAGGCCTTCGTTGGAAACGGGAATATCTTCCCATAAAAACTAAACAGAAGCGTTCTGTGAAACTGCTTTGTGTAGTATGAATCCAACTCACAGAGTTGAACACTTCTTTTGAAAGAGCAGTTTTGAAACACTCTTTTTGTAGAATCTGCAAGTGTTCATTTGGAGCGCTTTGAGGCCTATGGTGGAAAAGGAAATATCTTCACTTGTAAACCAGGCAGAAGCATTCTCAGAAACCTCTTTATGATGTGTGCATTCAACTCGGAGAGAGAAGCCTTCCTTTTGATAGAGCAGTTTTGAAACTCTGTTTTTGCAGCATCTGCAAGTGGATATTTGGAGCCCCTTCAGGCCTTCGTTGGAAACGGGAATACCTTCCCAGAAAAACTAAACAGAAGCGTTCTGTGAAACTGCTTTGTGTAGTATGAATCCAACTCACAGAGTTGAACACTTCTTTTCAAAGAGCAGTTTTGAAACACTCTTTTTGTAGAATCTGCAAGTGTTCATTTGGAGCGTTTTGAGGCCTATGGTGGAAAAGGAAATATCTTCACATAAAACCTAGACAGAAGCATTCTTTGAAACTTCTTTATGATGTGTGCCTTCACCTCACAGAGTTGAACCTTCCTTTTCATGGAGCAGTTTGGAAAGAGTCTCTTTGCAGCATCTGCAAGTGGATATTTGGAGCCCTTTCAGGCCTTCGTTGGAAACGGGAATACCTTCCCATAAAAACTAAACAGAAGCGTTCTGTGAAACTGCTTTGTGTAGTATGAATCCAACTTACAGAGTTGAACACTTCTTTTGAAAGAGCAGTTTTGAAACACTCTTTTTGTAGAATCTGCAAGTGTTCATTTGGAGCGCTTTGAGGCCTATGGTGGAAAAGGAAATATCTTCACTTGTAAACCAGGCAGAAGCATTCTCAGAAACCTCTTTATGATGTGTGCATTCAACTCGGAGAGAGAAGCCTTCCTTTTGATAGAGCAGTTTTGAAACTCTGTTTTTGCAGCATCTGCAAGTGGATATTTGGAGCCCCTTCAGGCCTTCGTTGGAAACGGGAATACCTTCCCAGAAAAACTAAACAGAAGCGTTCTGTGAAACTGCTTTGTGTAGTATGAATCCAACTCACAGAGTTGAACACTTCTTTTGAAAGAGCAGTTTTGAAACACTCTCTTTGTAGAATCTGCAAGTGTTCATTTGGAGCGCTTTGAGGCCTATGGTGGAAAAGGAAATATCTTCACATAAAACCTAGACAGAAGCATTCTTTGAAACTTTTTTATGATGTGTGCCTTCACCTCACAGAGTTGAACCTTCCTTTTCATGGAGCAGTTTGGAAAGAGTCTCTTTGCAGCATCTGCAAGTGGATATTTGGAGCCCTTTCAGGCCTTCGTTGGAAACGGGAATATCTTCCCATAAAAACTAAACAGAAGCGTTCTGTGAAACTGCTTTGTGTAGTATGAATCCAACTCACAGAGTTGAACACTTCTTTTGAAAGAGCAGTTTTGAAACACTCTTTTTGTAGAATCTGCAAGTTTTCATTTGGAGCGCTTTGAGGCCTATGGTGGAAAAGGAAATATCTTCACATAAAACCTAGACAGAAGCATTCTTTGAAACTTCTTTATGATGTGTGCATTCAACTCACAGAGTTGAACCTTCCTTTTCATGGAGAGGTTTGAAAAGAGTCTTTTTGCAGCATCTGCAAGTGGATATTTGGAGCTCTTTCAGGCCTTCGTTAGAAACGGGAATATCTTCCCATAAAAACTGGACAGAAGCATTCTCACAAACTGCTTTTTGATGTGTGTGTTTAACTCACATAGTTGAACCTTTCCTTTGCTAGACCAGGTATGAAACACTCTTTTTGTAGAATCTGCAAGTGTTCATTTGGAGCGCTTTGAGACCTATGGTGGAAAAGGAAATATCTTCACTTGTAAACCAGGCAGAAGCATTCTCAGAAACCTCTTTATGATGTGTGCATTCAACTCGGAGAGAGAAGCCTTCCTTTTGATAGAGCAGTTTTGAAACTCTGTTTTTGCAGCATCTGCAAGTGGATATTTGGATCCCCTTCAGGCCTTCGTTGGAAACGGGAATACCTTCCCATAAAAACTAAACAGAAGCGTTCTGTGAAACTGCTTTGTGTAGTATGAATCCAACTCACAGAGTTGAACACTTCTTTTCAAAGAGCAGTTTTGAAACACTCTTTTTGTAGAATCTGCAAGTGTTCATTTGGAGCGTTTTGAGGCCTATGGTGGAAAAGGAAATATCTTCACATAAAACCTAGACAGAAGCATTCTTTGAAACTTCTTTATGATGTGTGCCTTCACCTCACAGAGTTGAACCTTCCTTTTCATGGAGAGGTTTGGAAAGAGTCTTTTTGCAGCATCTGCAAGTGGATATTTGGAGCCCCTTCAGGCCTTCGTTGGAAACGGGAATATCTTCCCATAAAAACTAAACAGAAGCGTTCTGTGAAACTGCTTTGTGTAGTATGAATCCAACTCACAGAGTTGAACACTTCTTTTGAAAGAGCAGTTTTGAAACACTCTTTTTGTAGAATCTGCAAGTTTTCATTTGGAGTGCTTTGAGGCCCATGGTGGAAAAGGAAATATCTTCACATAAAACCTAGACAGAAGCATTCTTTGAAACTTCTTTATGATGTGTGCATTCAACTCGGAGAGAGAAGCCTTCCTTTTGATAGAGCAGTTTTGAAACTCTGTTTTTGCAGCATCTGCAAGTGGATATTTGGAGCCCCTTCAGGCCTTCGTTGGAAACGGGAATACCTTCCCATAAAAATTAAACAGAAGCGTTCTGTGAAACTGCTTTGTGTAGTATGAATCCAACTCACAGAGTTGAACACTTCTTTTCAAAGAGCAGTTTTGAAACACTCTTTTTGTAGAATCTGCAAGTGTTCATTTGGAGCGTTTTGAGGCCTATGGTGGAAAAGGAAATATCTTCACATAAAACCTAGACAGAAGCATTCTTTGAAACTTCTTTATGATGTGTGCCTTCACCTCACAGAGTTGAACCTTCCTTTTCATGGAGAGGTTTGGAAAGAGTCTTTTTGCAGCATCTGCAAGTGGATATTTGGAGCCCTTTCAGGCCTTCGTTAGAAACGGGAATACCTTCCCATAAAAATTGGACAGAAGCATTCTCACAAACTGCTTTGTGATGTGTGTGTTTAACTCACATAGTTGAACATTTCCTTTGCTAGAGCAGTTATGAAACACTCTTTTTGTAGAATCTGCAAGTGTTCATTTGGAGCGCTTTGAGGCCTATGGTGGAAAAGGAAATATCTTCACTTGTAAACCAGGCAGAAGCATTCTCAGAAACCTCTCTATGATGTGTGCATTCAACTCGGAGAGAGAAGCCTTCCTTTTGATAGAGCAGTTTTGAAACTCTGTTTTTGCAGCATCTGCAAGTGGATATTTGGAGCCCCTTCAGGCATTCGTTGGAAACGGGAATATCTTCCCATAAAAACTAAACAGAAGCGTTCCGTGAAACTGCTTTGTGTAGTATGAATCCAACTCACAGAATTGAACACTTCTTTTCAAAGAGCAGTTTTGAAACACTCTCTTTGTAGAATCTGCAAGTGTTCATTTGGAGCGGTTTGAGGCCTATGGTGGAAAAGGAAATATCTTCACATAAAACCTAGACAGAAGCATTCTTTGAAACTTCTTTATGATGTGTGCCTTCAACTCACAGAGTTGAACCTTCCTTTTCATGGAGCAGTTTGGAAAGAGTCTCTTTGCAGCATCTGCAAGTGGATATTTGGAGCCCTTTCAGGCCTTCGTTGGAAACGGGAATATCTTCCCATAAAAACTAAACAGAAGCGTTCTGTGAAACTGCTTTGTGTAGTATGAATCCAACTCACAGAGTTGAACACTTCTTTTGAAAGAGCAGTTTTGAAACACTCTTTTTGTAGAATCTGCAAGTTTTCATTTGGAGTGCTTTGAGGCCTATGTTGGAAAAGGAAATATCTTCACATAAAACCTAGACAGAAGCATTCTTTGAAACTTCTTTATGATGTGTGCATTCAACTCACAGAGTTGAACCTTCCTTTTCATGGAGAGGTTTGAAAAGAGTCTTTTTGCAGCATCTGCAAGTGGATATTTGGAGCTCTTTCAGGCCTTCGTTAGAAACGGGAATATCTTCCCATAAAAACTGGACAGAAGCATTCTCACAAACTGCTTTGTGATGTGTGTGTTTAACTCACATAGTTGAACCTTTCCTTTGCTAGACCAGTTATGAAACACTCTTTTTGTAGAATCTGCAAGTGTTCATTTGGAGCGCTTTGAGACCTATGGTGGAAAAGGAAATATCTTCACTTGTAAACCAGGCAGAAGCATTCTCAGAAACCTCTTTATGATGTGTGCATTCAACTCGGAGAGAGAAGCCTTCCTTTTGATAGAGCAGTTTTGAAACTCTGTTTTTGCAGCATCTGCAAGTGGATATTTGGAGCCCCTTCAGGCCTTCGTTGGAAACGGGAATACATTCCCATAAAAACTAAACAGAAGCGTTCTGTGAAACTGCTTTGTGTAGTATGAATCCAACTCACAGAGTTGAACACTTCTTTTCAAAGAGCAGTTTTGAAACACTCTTTTTGTAGAATCTGCAAGTGTTCATTTGGAGCGTTTTGAGGCCTATGGTGGAAAAGGAAATATCTTCACATAAAACCTAGACAGAAGCATTCTTTGAAACTTCTTTATGATGTGTGCCTTCACCTCACAGAGTTGAACCTTCCTTTTCATGGAGAGGTTTGGAAAGAGTCTTTTGGCAGCATCTGCAAGTGGATATTTGGAGCTCTTTCAGGCCTTCGTTAGAAACGGGAATATCTTCCCATAAAAACTGGACAGAAGCATTCTCACAAACTGCTTTGTGATGTGTGTGTTTAACTCACATAGTTGAACCTTTCCTTTGCTAGAGAAGTTATGAAACACTCTTTTTGTAGAATCTGCAAGTGTTCATTTGGAGCGCTTTGAGGCCTATGGTGGAAAAGGAAATATCTTCACTTGTAAACCAGGCAGAAGCATTCTCAGAAACCTCTTTATGATGTGTGCATTCAACTCGGAGAGAGAAGCCTTCCTTTTGATAGAGCAGTTTTGAAACTCTGTTTTTGCAGCATCTGCAAGTGGATATTTGGAGCCCCTTCAGGCCTTCGTTGGAAACGGGAATACCTTCCCATAAAAACTAAACAGAAGCGTTCTGTGAAACTGCTTTGTGTAGTATGAATCCAACTCACAGAGTTGAACACTTCTTTTCAAAGAGCAGTTTTGAAACACTCTTTTTGTAGAATCTGCAAGTGTTCATTTGGAGCGTTTTGAGGCCTATGGTGGAAAAGGAAATATCTTCACATAAAACCTAGACAGAAGCATTCTTTGAAACTTCTTTATGATGTGTGCCTTCACCTCACAGAGTTGAACCTTCCTTTTCATGGAGAGGTTTGGAAAGAGTCTTTTTGCAGCATCTGCAAGTGGATATTTGGAGCTCTTTCAGGCCTTCGTTAGAAACGGGAATATCTTCCCATAAAAACTGGACAGAAGCATTCTCACAAACTGCTTTGTGATGTGTGTGTTTAACTCACATAGTTGAACCTTTCCTTTGCTAGAGCAGTTATGAAACACTCTTTTTGTAGAATCTGCAAGTGTTCATTTGGAGCGCTTTGAGGCCTATGGTGGAAAAGGAAATATCTTCACTTGTAAACCAGGCAGAAGCATTCTCAGAAACCTCTTTATGATGTGTGCATTCAACTCGGAGAGAGAAGCCTTCCTTTTGATAGAGCAGTTTTGAAACTCTGTTTTTGCAGCATCTGCAAGTGGATATTTGGAGCCCCTTCAGGCCTTCGTTGGAAACGGGAATATCTTCCCATAAAAACTAAACAGAAGCGTTCTGTGAAACTGCTTTGTGTAGTATGAATCCAACTCACAGAGTTGAACACTTCTTTTCAAAGAGCAGTTTTGAAACACTCTTTTTGTAGAATCTGCAAGTGTTCATTCGGAGCGTTTTGAGGCCTATGGTGGAAAAGGAAATATCTTCACATAAAACCTAGACAGAAGCATTCTTTGAAACTTCTTTATGATGTGTGCCTTCACCTCACAGAGTTGAACCTTCCTTTTCATGGAGCAGTTTGGAAAGAGTCTCTTTGCAGCATCTGCAAGTGGATATTTGGAGCCCCTTCAGGCCTTCGTTGGAAACGGGAATACCTTCCCATAAAAACTAAACAGAAGCGTTCTGTGAAACTGCTTTGTGTAGTATGAATCCAACTCACAGAGTTGAACACTTCTTTTCAAAGAGCAGTTTTGAAACACTCTTTTTGTAGAATCTGCAAGTGTTCATTTGGAGCGTTTTGAGGCCTATGGTGGAAAAGGAAATATCTTCACATAAAACCTAGACAGAAGCATTCTTTGAAACTTCTTTATGATGTGTGCCTTCACCTCACAGAGTTGAACCTTCCTTTTCATGGAGAGGTTTGGAAAGAGTCTTTTTGCAGCATCTGCAAGTGGATATTTGGAGCTCTTTCAGGCCTTCGTTGGAAACGGGAATATCTTCCCATAAAAACTAAACAGAAGCGTTCTGTGAAACTGCTTTGTGATGTGTGTGTTTATCTCACAGAGTTGAACCTTTCCTTTCCTAGAGCAGTTTTGAAACACTCTTTTTGTAGAATCTGCAAGTGTTCATTTGGAGCGCTTTGAGGCCTATGGTGGAAAAGGAAATATCTTCACTTGTAAACCAGGCAGAAGCATTCTCAGAAACCTCTTTATGATGTGTGCATTCAACTCGGAGAGAGAAGCCTTCCTTTTGATAGAGCAGTTTTGAAACTCTGTTTTTGCAGCATCTGCAAGTGGATATTTGGAGCCCCTTCAGGCCTTCGTTGGAAGCGGGAATATCTTCCCATAAAAACTAAACAGAAGCGTTCTGTGAAACTGCTTTGTGTAGTATGAATCCAACTCACAGAGTTGAACACTTCTTTTCAAAGAGCAGTTTTGAAACACTCTTTTTGTAGAATCTGCAAGTGTTCATTTGGAGCGTTTTGAGGCCTATGGTGGAAAAGGAAATATCTTCACATAAAACCTAGACAGAAGCATTCTTTGAAACTTCTTTATGATGTGTGCCTTCACCTCACAGAGTTGAACCTTCCTTTTCATGGAGCAGTTTGGAAAGAGTCTCTTTGCAGCATCTGCAAGTGGATATTTGGAGCCCTTTCAGGCCTTCGTTGGAAACGGGAATATCTTCCCATAAAAACTAAACAGAAGCGTTCTGTGAAACTGCTTTGTGTAGTATGAATCCAACTCACAGAGTTGAACACTTCTTTTCAAAGAGCAGTTTTGAAACACTCTTTTTGTAGAATCTGCAAGTGTTCATTTGGAGCGCTTTGAGGCCTATGGTGGAAAAGGAAATATCTTCACTTGTAAACCAGGCAGAAGCATTCTCAGAAACCTCTTTATGATGTGTGCATTCAACTCGGAGAGAGAAGCCTTCCTGTTGATAGAGCAGTTTTGAAACTCTGTTTTTGCAGCATCTGCAAGTGGATATTTGGAGCCCCTTCAGGCCTTCGTTGGAAACGGGAATACCTTCCCATAAAAACTAAACAGAAGCGTTCTGTGAAACTGCTTTGTGTAGTATGAATCCAACTCACAGAGTTGAACACTTCTTTTCAAAGAGCAGTTTTGAATCACTCTTTTTGTAGAATCTGCAAGTGTTCATTTGGAGCGTTTTGAGGCCTATGGTGGAAAAGGAAATATCTTCACATAAAACCTAGACAGAAGCATTCTTTCAAACTTCTTTATGATGTGTGCCTTCACCTCACAGAGTTGAACCTTCCTTTTCATGGAGCAGTTTGGAAAGAGTCTCTTTGCAGCATCTGCAAGTGGATATTTGGAGACCTTTCAGGCCTTCGTTGGAAACGGGAATACCTTCCCATAAAAACTAAACAGAAGCGTTCTGTGAAACTGCTTTGTGTAGTATGAATCCAACTTACAGAGTTGAACACTTCTTTTGAAAGAGCAGTTTTGAAACACTCTTTTTGTAGAATCTGCAAGTGTTCATTTGGAGCGCTTTGAGGCCTATGGTGGAAAAGGAAATATCTTCACCTGTAAACCAGGCAGAAGCATTCTCAGAAACCTCTTTATGATGTGTGCATTCAACTCGGAGAGAGAAGCCTTCCTTTTGATAGAGCAGTTTTGAAACTCTGTTTTTGCAGCATCTGCAAGTGGATATTTAGAACCCCTTCAGGCCTTCTTTGGAAACGGGAATATCTTCCCATAAAAACTAAACAGAAGCGTTCTGTGAAACTGCTTTGTGTAGTATGAATCCAACTCACAGAGTTGAACACTTCTTTTGAAAGAGCAGTTTTGAAACACTCTCTTTGTAGAATCTGCAAGTGTTCATTTGGAGCGCTTTGAGGCCTATGGTGGAAAAGGAAATATCTTCACATAAAACCTAGACAGAAGCATTCTTTGAAACTTTTTTATGATGTGTGCCTTCAACTCACAGAGTTGAACCTTCCTTTTCATGGAGCAGTTTGGAAAGAGTCTTTTTGCAGCATCTGCAAGTGGATATTTGGAGCCCCTTCAGGCCTTCGTTGGAAACGGGAATATATTCCCATAAAAACTAAACAGAAGCGTTCTGTGAAACTGCTTTGTGTAGTATGAATCCAACTCACAGAGTTGAACACTTCTTTTGAAAGAGCAGTTTTGAAACACTCTTTTTGTAGAATCTGCAAGTTTTCATTTGGAGTGCTTTGAGGCCCATGGTGGAAAAGGAAATATCTTCACATAAAACCTAGACAGAAGCATTCTTTGAAACTTCTTTATGATGTGTGCATTCAACTCGGAGAGAGAAGCCTTCCTTTTGATAGAGCAGTTTTGAAACTCTGTTTTTGCAGCATCTGCAAGTGGATATTTGGAGCCCCTTCAGGCCTTCGTTGGAAACGGGAATACCTTCCCATAAAAATTAAACAGAAGCGTTCTGTGAAACTGCTTTGTGTAGTATGAATCCAACTCACAGAGTTGAACACTTCTTTTCAAAGAGCAGTTTTGAAACACTCTTTTTGTAGAATCTGCAAGTGTTCATTTGGAGCGTTTTGAGGCCTATGGTGGAAAAGGAAATATCTTCACATAAAACCTAGACAGAAGCATTCTTTGAAACTTCTTTATGATGTGTGCCTTCACCTCACAGAGTTGAACCTTCCTTTTCATGGAGAGGTTTGGAAAGAGTCTTTTTGCAGCATCTGCAAGTGGATATTTGGAGCCCTTTCAGGCCTTCGTTAGAAACGGGAATACCTTCCCATAAAAATTGGACAGAAGCATTCTCACAAACTGCTTTGTGATGTGTGTGTTTAACTCACATAGTTGAACATTTCCTTTGCTAGAGCAGTTATGAAACACTCTTTTTGTAGAATCTGCAAGTGTTCATTTGGAGCGCTTTGAGGCCTATGGTGGAAAAGGAAATATCTTCACTTGTAAACCAGGCAGAAGCATTCTCAGAAACCTCTCTATGATGTGTGCATTCAACTCGGAGAGAGAAGCCTTCCTTTTGATAGAGCAGTTTTGAAACTCTGTTTTTGCAGCATCTGCAAGTGGATATTTGGAGCCCCTTCAGGCCTTCGTTGGAAACGGGAATATCTTCCCATAAAAACTAAACAGAAGCGTTCCGTGAAACTGCTTTGTGTAGTATGAATCCAACTCACAGAATTGAACACTTCTTTTCAAAGAGCAGTTTTGAAACACTCTCTTTGTAGAATCTGCAAGTGTTCATTTGGAGCGGTTTGAGGCCTATGGTGGAAAAGGAAATATCTTCACATAAAACCTAGACAGAAGCATTCTTTGAAACTTCTTTATGATGTGTGCCTTCAACTCACAGAGTTGAACCTTCCTTTTCATGGAGCAGTTTGGAAAGAGTCTCTTTGCAGCATCTGCAAGTGGATATTTGGAGCCCTTTCAGGCCTTCGTTGGAAACGGGAATATCTTCCCATAAAAACTAAACAGAAGCGTTCTGTGAAACTGCTTTGTGTAGTATGAATCCAACTCACAGAGTTGAACACTTCTTTTGAAAGAGCAGTTTTGAAACACTCTTTTTGTAGAATCTGCAAGTTTTCATTTGGAGTGCTTTGAGGCCTATGTTGGAAAAGGAAATATCTTCACATAAAACCTAGACAGAAGCATTCTTTGAAACTTCTTTATGATGTGTGCATTCAACTCACAGAGTTGAACCTTCCTTTTCATGGAGAGGTTTGAAAAGAGTCTTTTTGCAGCATCTGCAAGTGGATATTTGGAGCTCTTTCAGGCCTTCGTTAGAAACGGGAATATCTTCCCATAAAAACTGGACAGAAGCATTCTCACAAACTGCTTTGTGATGTGTGTGTTTAACTCACATAGTTGAACCTTTCCTTTGCTAGACCAGTTATGAAACACTCTTTTTGTAGAATCTGCAAGTGTTCATTTGGAGCGCTTTGAGACCTATGGTGGAAAAGGAAATATCTTCACTTGTAAACCAGGCAGAAGCATTCTCAGAAACCTCTTTATGATGTGTGCATTCAACTCGGAGAGAGAAGCCTTCCTTTTGATAGAGCAGTTTTGAAACTCTGTTTTTGCAGCATCTGCAAGTGGATATTTGGAGCCCCTTCAGGCCTTCGTTGGAAACGGGAATACATTCCCATAAAAACTAAACAGAAGCGTTCTGTGAAACTGCTTTGTGTAGTATGAATCCAACTCACAGAGTTGAACACTTCTTTTCAAAGAGCAGTTTTGAAACACTCTTTTTGTAGAATCTGCAAGTGTTCATTTGGAGCGTTTTGAGGCCTATGGTGGAAAAGGAAATATCTTCACATAAAACCTAGACAGAAGCATTCTTTGAAACTTCTTTATGATGTGTGCCTTCACCTCACAGAGTTGAACCTTCCTTTTCATGGAGAGGTTTGGAAAGAGTCTTTTGGCAGCATCTGCAAGTGGATATTTGGAGCTCTTTCAGGCCTTCGTTAGAAACGGGAATATCTTCCCATAAAAACTGGACAGAAGCATTCTCACAAACTGCTTTGTGATGTGTGTGTTTAACTCACATAGTTGAACCTTTCCTTTGCTAGAGAAGTTATGAAACACTCTTTTTGTAGAATCTGCAAGTGTTCATTTGGAGCGCTTTGAGGCCTATGGTGGAAAAGGAAATATCTTCACTTGTAAACCAGGCAGAAGCATTCTCAGAAACCTCTTTATGATGTGTGCATTCAACTCGGAGAGAGAAGCCTTCCTTTTGATAGAGCAGTTTTGAAACTCTGTTTTTGCAGCATCTGCAAGTGGATATTTGGAGCCCCTTCAGGCCTTCGTTGGAAACGGGAATACCTTCCCATAAAAACTAAACAGAAGCGTTCTGTGAAACTGCTTTGTGTAGTATGAATCCAACTCACAGAGTTGAACACTTCTTTTCAAAGAGCAGTTTTGAAACACTCTTTTTGTAGAATCTGCAAGTGTTCATTTGGAGCGTTTTGAGGCCTATGGTGGAAAAGGAAATATCTTCACATAAAACCTAGACAGAAGCATTCTTTGAAACTTCTTTATGATGTGTGCCTTCACCTCACAGAGTTGAACCTTCCTTTTCATGGAGAGGTTTGGAAAGAGTCTTTTTGCAGCATCTGCAAGTGGATATTTGGAGCTCTTTCAGGCCTTCGTTAGAAACGGGAATATCTTCCCATAAAAACTGGACAGAAGCATTCTCACAAACTGCTTTGTGATGTGTGTGTTTAACTCACATAGTTGAACCTTTCCTTTGCTAGAGCAGTTATGAAACACTCTTTTTGTAGAATCTGCAAGTGTTCATTTGGAGCGCTTTGAGGCCTATGGTGGAAAAGGAAATATCTTCACTTGTAAACCAGGCAGAAGCATTCTCAGAAACCTCTTTATGATGTGTGCATTCAACTCGGAGAGAGAAGCCTTCCTTTTGATAGAGCAGTTTTGAAACTCTGTTTTTGCAGCATCTGCAAGTGGATATTTGGAGCCCCTTCAGGCCTTCGTTGGAAACGGGAATATCTTCCCATAAAAACTAAACAGAAGCGTTCTGTGAAACTGCTTTGTGTAGTATGAATCCAACTCACAGAGTTGAACACTTCTTTTCAAAGAGCAGTTTTGAAACACTCTTTTTGCAGAATCTGCAAGTGTTCATTTGGAGCGTTTTGAGGCCTATGGTGGAAAAGGAAATATCTTCACATAAAACCTAGACAGAAGCATTCTTTGAAACTTCTTTATGATGTGTGCCTTCACCTCACAGAGTTGAACCTTCCTTTTCATGGAGCAGTTTGGAAAGAGTCTCTTTGCAGCATCTGCAAGTGGATATTTGGAGCCCTTTCATGCCTTCGTTGGAAACGGGGATATCTTCCCATAAAAACTAAACAGAAGCGTTCTGTGAAACTGCTTTGTGTAGTATGAATCCAACTCACAGAGTTGAACACTTCTTTTGAAAGAGCAGTTTTGAAACACTCTTTTTGTAGAATCTGCAAGTGTTCATTTGGAGCGCTTTGAGGCCTATTGTGGAAAAGGAAATATCTTCACTTGTAAACCAGGCAGAAGCATTCTCAGAAACCTCTTTATGATGTGTGCATTCAACTCGGAGAGAGAAGCCTTCCTTTTGATAGAGCAGTTTTGAAACTCTGTTTTTGCAGCATCTGCAAGTGGATATTTGGAGCCCCTTCAGGCCTTCGTTGGAAACGGGAATACCTTCCCAGAAAAACTAAACAGAAGCGTTCTGTGAAACTGCTTTGTGTAGTATGAATCCAACTCACAGAGTTGAACACTTCTTTTCAAAGAGCAGTTTTGAAACACTCTTTTTGTAGAATCTGCAAGTGTTCATTTGGAGCGTTTTGAGGCCTATGGTGGAAAAGGAAATATCTTCACATAAAACCTAGACAGAAGCATTCTTTGAAACTTCTTTATGATGTGTGCCTTCACCTAACAGAGTTGAACCTTCCTTTTCATGGAGCAGTTTGGAAAGAGTCTCTTTGCAGCATCTGCAAGTGGATATTTGGAGCCCTTTCAGGCCTTCGTTGGAAACGGGAATACCTTCCCATAAAAACTAAACAGAAGCGTTCTGTGAAACTGCTTTGTGTAGTATGAATCCAACTTACAGAGTTGAACACTTCTTTTGAAAGAGCAGTTTTGAAACACTCTTTTTGTAGAATCTGCAAGTGTTCATTTGGAGCGCTTTGAGGCCTATGGTGGAAAAGGAAATATCTTCACTTGTAAACCAGGCAGAAGCATTCTCAGAAACCTCTTTATGATGTGTGCATTCAACTCGGAGAGAGAAGCCTTCCTTTTGATAGAGCAGTTTTGAAACTCTGTTTTTGCAGCATCTGCAAGTGGATATTTGGAGCCCCTTCAGGCCTTCGTTGGAAACGGGAATACTTTCCCAGAAAAACTAAACAGAAGCGTTCTGTGAAACTGCTTTGTGTAGTATGAATCCAACTCACAGAGTTGAACACTTCTTTTGAAAGAGCAGTTTTGAAACACTCTCTTTGTAGAATCTGCAAGTGTTCATTTGGAGCGCTTTGAGGCCTATGGTGGAAAAGGAAATATCTTCACATAAAACCTAGACAGAAGCATTCTTTGAAACTTTTTTATGATGTGTGCCTTCACCTCACAGAGTTGAACCTTCCTTTTCATGGAGCAGTTTGGAAAGAGTCTCTTTGCAGCATCTGCAAGTGGATATTTGGAGCCCTTTCAGGCCTTCGTTGGAAACGGGAATATCTTCCCATAAAAACTAAACAGAAGCGTTCTGTGAAACTGCTTTGTGTAGTATGAATCCAACTCACAGAGTTGAACACTTCTTTTGAAAGAGCAGTTTTGAAACACTCTTTTTGTAGAATCTGCAAGTTTTCATTTGGAGCGCTTTGAGGCCTATGGTGGAAAAGGAAATATCTTCACATAAAACCTAGACAGAAGCATTCTTTGAAACTTCTTTATGATGTGTGCATTCAACTCACAGAGTTGAACCTTCCTTTTCATGGAGAGGTTTGAAAAGAGTCTTTTTGCAGCATCTGCAAGTGGATATTTGGAGCTCTTTCAGGCCTTCGTTAGAAACGGGAATATCTTCCCATAAAAACTGGACAGAAGCATTCTCACAAACTGCTTTGTGATGTGTGTGTTTAACTCACATAGTTGAACCTTTCCTTTGCTAGACCAGGTATGAAACACTCTTTTTGTAGAATCTGCAAGTGTTCATTTGGAGCGCTTTGAGACCTATGGTGGAAAAGGAAATATCTTCACTTGTAAACCAGGCAGAAGCATTCTCAGAAACCTCTTTATGATGTGTGCATTCAACTCGGAGAGAGAAGCCTTCCTTTTGATAGAGCAGTTTTGAAACTCTGTTTTTGCAGCATCTGCAAGTGGATATTTGGATCCCCTTCAGGCCTTCGTTGGAAACGGGAATACCTTCCCATAAAAACTAAACAGAAGCGTTCTGTGAAACTGCTTTGTGTAGTATGAATCCAACTCACAGAGTTGAACACTTCTTTTCAAAGAGCAGTTTTGAAACACTCTTTTTGTAGAATCTGCAAGTGTTCATTTGGAGCGTTTTGAGGCCTATGGTGGAAAAGGAAATATCTTCACATAAAACCTAGACAGAAGCATTCTTTGAAACTTCTTTATGATGTGTGCCTTCACCTCACAGAGTTGAACCTTCCTTTTCATGGAGAGGTTTGGAAAGAGTCTTTTTGCAGCATCTGCAAGTGGATATTTGGAGCCCCTTCAGGCCCTCGTTGGAAACGGGAATATCTTCCCATAAAAACTAAACAGAAGCGTTCTGTGAAACTGCTTTGTGTAGTATGAATCCAACTCACAGAGTTGAACACTTCTTTTGAAAGAGCAGTTTTGAAACACTCTTTTTGTAGAATCTGCAAGTTTTCATTTGGAGTGCTTTGAGGCCCATGGTGGAAAAGGAAATATCTTCACATAAAACCTAGACAGAAGCATTCTTTGAAACTTCTTTATGATGTGTGCATTCAACTCACAGAGTTGAACCTTCCTTTTCATGGAGAGGTTTGGAAAGAGTCTTTTGGCAGCATCTGCAAGTGGATATTTGGAGCTCTTTCAGGCCTTCGTTAGAAACGGGAATATCTTCCCATAAAAACTGGACAGAAGCATTCTCACAAACTGCTTTGTGATGTGTGTGTTTAACTCACATAGTTGAACCTTTCCTTTGCTATAGCAGTTATGAAACACTCTTTTTGTAGAATCTGCAAGTGTTCATTTGGAGCGCTTTGAGGCCTATGGTGGAAAAGGAAATATCTTCACTTGTAAACCAGGCAGAAGCATTCTCAGAAACCTCTTTATGATGTGTGCATTCAACTCGGAGAGAGAAGCCTTCCTTTTGATAGAGCAGTTTTGAAACTCTGTTTTTGCAGCATCTGCAAGTGGATATTTGGAGCCCCTTCAGGCCTTCGTTGGAAACGGGAATATCTTCCCATAAAAACTAAACAGAAGCGTTCTGTGAAACTGCTTTGTGTAGTATGAATCCAACTTACAGAGTTGAACACATCTTTTCAAAGAGCAGTTTTGAAACACTCTTTTTGTAGAATCTGCAAGTGTTCATTTGGAGCGTTTTGAGGCCTATGGTGGAAAAGGAAATATCCTCACATAAAACCTAGACAGAAGCATTCTTTGAAACTTCTTTATGATGTGTGCCTTCACCTCACAGAGTTGAACCTTCCTTTTCATGGAGCAGTTTGGAAAGAGTCTCTTTGCAGCATCTGCAAGTGGATATTTGGAGCTCTTTCAGGCCTTCGTTGGAAACGGGAATATCTTCCCATAAAAACTAAACAGAAGCGTTCTGTGAAACTGCTTTGTGTAGTATGAATCCAACTCACAGAGTTGAACACTTCTTTTGAAAGAGCAGTTTTGAAA
This sequence comes from Pongo pygmaeus, assembly GCF_028885625.2. Classification (NCBI taxonomy): domain Eukaryota; kingdom Metazoa; phylum Chordata; class Mammalia; order Primates; family Hominidae; genus Pongo; species Pongo pygmaeus. The sequence goes on from NC_072393.2 coordinate 31,571,865, forward strand.
CACTCTTTTTGTAGAATCTGCAAGTGTTCATTTGGAGCGCTTTGAGGCCTATGGTGGAAAAGGAAATATCTTCACTTGTAAACCAGGCAGAAGCATTCTCAGAAACCTCTTTATGATGTGTGCATTCAACTCGGAGAGAGAAGCCTTCCTTTTGATAGAGCAGTTTTGAAACTCTGTTTTTGCAGCATCTGCAAGTGGATATTTGGAGCCCCTTCAGGCCTTCTTTGGAAACGGGAATATCTTCCCATAAAAACTAAACAGAAGCGTTCTGTGAAACTGCTTTGTGTAGTATGAATCCAACTCACAGAGTTGAACACTTCTTTTGAAAGAGCAGTTTTGAAACACTCTCTTCGTAGAATCTGCAAGTGTTCATTTGGAGCGCTTTGAGGCCTATGGTGGAAAAGGAAATATCTTCACATAAAACCTAGACAGAAGCATTCTTTGAAACTTTTTTATGATGTGTGCCTTCAACTCACAGAGTTGAACCTTCCTTTTCATATAGCAGTTTGGAAAGAGTCTTTTTACAGCATCTGCAAGTGGATATTTGGAGCCCCTTCAGGCCTTCGTTGGAAACGGGAATATCTTCCCATAAAAACTAAACAGAAGCGTTCTGTGAAACTGCTTTGTGTAGTATGAATCCAACTCACAGAGTTGAACACTTCTTTTGAAAGAGCAGTTTTGAAACACTCTTTTTGTAGAATCTGCAAGTTTTCATTTGGAGTGCTTTGAGGCCCATGGTGGAAAAGGAAATATCTTCACATAAAACCTAGACAGAAGCATTCTTTGAAACTTCTTTATGATGTGTGCATTCAACTCACAGAGTTGAACCTTCCTTTTCATGGAGAGGTTTGGAAAGAGTCTTTTGGCAGCATCTGCAAGTGGATATTTGGAGCTCTTTCAGGCCTTCGTTAGAAACGGGAATATCTTCCCATAAAAACTGGACAGAAGCATTCTCACAAACTGCTTTGTGATGTGTGTGTTTAACTCACATAGTTGAACCTTTCCTTTGCTAGCGCAGTTATGAAACACTCTTTTTGTAGAATCTGCAAGTGTTCATTTGGAGCGCTTTGAGGCCTATGGTGGAAAAGGAAATATCTTCACTTGTAAACCAGGCAGAAGCATTCTCAGAAACCTCTTTATGATGTGTGCATTCAACTCGGAGAGAGAAGCCTTCCTTTTGATAGAGCAGTTTTGAAACTCTGTTTTTGCAGCATCTGCAAGTGGATATTTGGAGCCCCTTCAGGCCTTCGTTGGAAACGGGAATATCTTCCCATAAAAACTAAACAGAAGCGTTCTGTGAAACTGCTTTGTGTAGTATGAATCCAACTTACAGAGTTGAACACTTCTTTTCAAAGAGCAGTTTTGAAACACTCTTTTTGTAGAATCTGCAAGTGTTCATTTGGAGCGTTTTGAGGCCTATGGTGGAAAAGGAAATATCTTCACATAAAACCTAGACAGAAGCATTCTTTGAAACTTTTTTATGATGTGTGCCTTCAACTCACAGAGTTGAACCTTCCTTTTCATATAGCAGTTTGGAAAGAGTCTTTTTACAGCATCTGCAAGTGGATATTTGGAGCCCCTTCAGGCCTTCGTTGGAAACGGGAATATCTTCCCATAAAAACTAAACAGAAGCGTTCTGTGAAACTGCTTTGTGTAGTATGAATCCAACTCACAGAGTTGAACACTTCTTTTGAAAGAGCAGTTTTGAAACACTCTTTTTGTAGAATCTGCAAGTTTTCATTTGGAGTGCTTTGAGGCCCATGGTGGAAAAGGAAATATCTTCACATAAAACCTAGACAGAAGCATTCTTTGAAACTTCTTTATGATGTGTGCATTCAACTCACAGAGTTGAACCTTCCTTTTCATGGAGAGGTTTGGAAAGAGTCTTTTGGCAGCATCTGCAAGTGGATATTTGGAGCTCTTTCAGGCCTTCGTTAGAAACGGGAATATCTTCCCATAAAAACTGGACAGAAGCATTCTCACAAACTGCTTTGTGATGTGTGTGTTTAACTCACATAGTTGAACCTTTCCTTTGCTAGCGCAGTTATGAAACACTCTTTTTGTAGAATCTGCAAGTGTTCATTTGGAGCGCTTTGAGGCCTATGGTGGAAAAGGAAATATCTTCACTTGTAAACCAGGCAGAAGCATTCTCAGAAACCTCTTTATGATGTGTGCATTCAACTCGGAGAGAGAAGCCTTCCTTTTGATAGAGCAGTTTTGAAACTCTGTTTTTGCAGCATCTGCAAGTGGATATTTGGAGCCCCTTCAGGCCTTCGTTGGAAACGGGAATATCTTCCCATAAAAACTAAACAGAAGCGTTCTGTGAAACTGCTTTGTGTAGTATGAATCCAACTCACAGAGTTGAACACTTCTTTTCAAAGAGCAGTTTTGAAACACTCTTTTTGTAGAATCTGCAAGTGTTCATTTGGAGCGTTTTGAGGCCTATGGTGGAAAAGGAAATATCCTCACATAAAACCTAGACAGAAGCATTCTTTGAAACTTCTTTATGATGTGTGCCTTCACCTCACAGAGTTGAACCTTCCTTTTCATGGAGCAGTTTGGAAAGAGTCTCTTTGCAGCATCTGCAAGTGGATATTTGGAGCCCTTTCAGGCCTTCGTTGGAAACGGGAATATCTTCCCATAAAAACTAAACAGAAGCGTTCTGTGAAACTGCTTTGTGTAGTATGAATCCAACTCACAGAGTTGAACACTTCTTTTGAAAGAGCAGTTTTGAAACACTCTTTTTGTAGAATCTGCAAGTGTTCATTTGGAGCGCTTTGAGGCCTATGGTGGAAAAGGAAATATCTTCACTTGTAAACCAGGCAGAAGCATTCTCAGAAACCTCTTTATGATGTGTGCATTCAACTCGGAGAGAGAAGCCTTCCTTTTGATAGAGCAGTTTTGAAACTCTGTTTTTGCAGCATCTGCAAGTGGATATTTGGAGCCCCTTCAGGCCTTCTTTGGAAACGGGAATATCTTCCCATAAAAACTAAACAGAAGCGTTCTGTGAAACTGCTTTGTGTAGTATGAATCCAACTCACAGAGTTGAACACTTCTTTTGAAAGAGCAGTTTTGAAACACTCTCTTCGTAGAATCTGCAAGTGTTCATTTGGAACGCTTTGAGGCCTATGGTGGAAAAGGAAATATCTTCACATAAAACCTAGACAGAAGCATTCTTTGAAACTTTTTTATGATGTGTGCCTTCAACTCACAGAGTTGAACCTTCCTTTTCATGGAGCAGTTTGGAAAGAGTCTTTTTGCAGCATCTGCAAGTGGATATTTGGAGCCCCTTCAGGCCTTCGTTGGAAACGGGAATATCTTCCCATAAAAACTAAACAGAAGCGTTCTGTGAAACTGCTTTGTGTAGTATGAATCCAACTCACAGAGTTGAACACTTCTTTTGAAAGAGCAGTTTTGAAACACTCTTTTTGTAGAATCTGCAAGTTTTCATTTGGAGTGCTTTGAGGCCCATGGTGGAAAAGGAAATATCTTCACATAAAACCTAGACAGAAGCATTCTTTGAAACTTCTTTATGATGTGTGCATTCAACTCACAGAGTTGAACCTTCCTTTTCATGGAGAGGTTTGGAAAGAGTCTTTTGGCAGCATCTGCAAGTGGATATTTGGAGCTCTTTCAGGCCTTCGTTAGAAACGGGAATATCTTCCCATAAAAACTGGACAGAAGCATTCTCACAAACTGCTTTGTGATGTGTGTGTTTAACTCACATAGTTGAACCTTTCCTTTGCTAGAGAAGTTATGAAACACTCTTTTTGTAGAATCTGCAAGTGTTCATTTGGAGCGCTTTGAGGCCTATGGTGGAAAAGGAAATATCTTCACTTGTAAACCAGGCAGAAGCATTCTCAGAAACCTCTTTATGATGTGTGCATTCAACTCGGAGAGAGAAGCCTTCCTTTTGATAGAGCAGTTTTGAAACTCTGTTTTTGCAGCATCTGCAAGTGGATATTTGGAGCCCCTTCAGGCCTTCGTTGGAAACGGGAATATCTTCCCATAAAAACTAAACAGAAGCGTTCTGTGAAACTGCTTTGTGTAGTATGAATCCAACTCACAGAGTTGAACACTTCTTTTCAAAGAGCAGTTTTGAAACACTCTTTTTGTAGAATCTGCAAGTGTTCATTTGGAGCGTTTTGAGGCCTATGGTGGAAAAGGAAATATCCTCACATAAAACCTAGACAGAAGCATTCTTTGAAACTTCTTTATGATGTGTGCCTTCACCTCACAGAGTTGAACCTTCCTTTTCATGGAGCAGTTTGGAAAGAGTCTCTTTGCAGCATCTGCAAGTGGATACTTGGAGCCCTTTCAGGCCTTCGTTGGAAACGGGAATATCTTCCCATAAAAACTAAACAGAAGCGTTCTGTGAAACTGCTTTGTGTAGTATGAATCCAACTCACAGAGTTGAACACTTCTTTTGAAAGAGCAGTTTTGAAACACTCTTTTTGTAGAATCTGCAAGTGTTCATTTGGAGCGCTTTGAGGCCTATGGTGGAAAAGGAAATATCTTCACTTGTAAACCAGGCAGAAGCATTCTCAGAAACCTCTTTATGATGTGTGCATTCAACTCGGAGAGAAAAGCCTTCCTTTTGATAGAGCAGTTTTGAAACTCTGTTTTTGCAGCATCTGCAAGTGGATATTTGGAGCCCCTTCAGGCCTTCTTTGGAAACGGGAATATCTTCCCATAAAAACTAAACAGAAGCGTTCTGTGAAACTGCTTTGTGTAGTATGAATCCAACTCACAGAGTTGAACACTTCTTTTGAAAGAGCAGTTTTGAAACACTCTCTTCGTAGAATCTGCAAGTGTTCATTTGGAGCGCTTTGAGGCCTATGGTGGAAAAGGAAATATCTTCACATAAAACCTAGACAGAAGCATTCTTTGAAACTTTTTTATGATGTGTGCCTTCAACTCACAGAGTTGAACCTTCCTTTTCATGGAGCAGTTTGGAAAGAGTCTTTTTGCAGCATCTGCAAGTGGATATTTGGAGCCCCTTCAGGCCTTCGTTGGAAACGGGAATATCATCCCATAAAAACTAAACAGAAGCGTTCTGTGAAACTGCTTTGTGTAGTATGAATCCAACTCACAGAGTTGAACACTTCTTTTGAAAGAGCAGTTTTGAAACACTCTTTTTGTAGAATCTGCAAGTTTTCATTTGGAGTGCTTTGAGGCCCATGGTGGAAAAGGAAATATCTTCACATAAAACCTAGACAGAAGCATTCTTTGAAACTTCTTTATGATGTGTGCATTCAACTCACAGAGTTGAACCTTCCTTTTCATGGAGAGGTTTGGAAAGAGTCTTTTGGCAGCATCTGCAAGTGGATATTTGGAGCTCTTTCAGGCCTTCGTTAGAAACGGGAATATCTTCCCATAAAAACTGGACAGAAGCATTCTCACAAACTGCTTTGTGATGTGTGTGTTTAACTCACATAGTTGAACCTTTCCTTTGCTAGAGCAGTTATGAAACACTCTTTTTGTAGAATCTGCAAGTGTTCATTTGGAGCGCTTTGAGGCCTATGGTGGAAAAGGAAATATCTTCACTTGTAAACCAGGCAGAAGCATTCTCAGAAACCTCTTTATGATGTGTGCATTCAACTCGGAGAGAGAAGCCTTCCTTTTGATAGAGCAGTTTTGAAACTCTGTTTTTGCAGCATCTGCAAGTGGATATTTGGAGCCCCTTCAGGCCTTCGTTGGAAACGGGAATATCTTCCCATAAAAACTAAACAGAAGCGTTCTGTGAAACTGCTTTGTGTAGTATGAATCCAACTCACAGAGTTGAACACTTCTTTTCAAAGAGCAGTTTTGAAACACTCTTTTTGTAGAATCTGCAAGTGTTCATTTGGAGCGTTTTGAGGCCTATGGTGGAAAAGGAAATATCCTCACATAAAACCTAGACAGAAGCATTCTTTGAAACTTCTTTATGATGTGTGCCTTCACCTCACAGAGTTGAACCTTCCTTTTCATGGAGCAGTTTGGAAAGAGTCTCTTTGCAGCATCTGCAAGTGGATATTTGGAGCCCTTTCAGGCCTTCGTTGGAAACGGGAATATCTTCCCATAAAAACTAAACAGAAGCGTTCTGTGAAACTGCTTTGTGTAGTATGAATCCAACTCACAGAGTTGAACACTTCTTTTGAAAGAGCAGTTTTGAAACACTCTTTTTGTAGAATCTGCAAGTGTTCATTTGGAGCGCTTTGAGGCCTATGGTGGAAAAGGAAATATCTTCACTTGTAAACCAGGCAGAAGAATTCTCAGAAACCTCTTTATGATGTGTGCATTCAACTCACAGAGTTGAACCTTCCTTTTCATGGAGAGGTTTGGAAAGAGTCTTTTGGCAGCATCTGCAAGTGGATATTTGGAGCTCTTTCAGGCCTTCGTTAGAAACGGGAATATCTTCCCATAAAAACTGGACAGAAGCATTCTCACAAACTGCTTTGTGATGTGTGTGTTTAACTCACATAGTTGAACCTTTCCTTTGCTAGCGCAGTTATGAAACACTCTTTTTGTAGAATCTGCAAGTGTTCATTTGGAGCGCTTTGAGGCCTATGGTGGAAAAGGAAATATCTTCACTTGTAAACCAGGCAGAAGCATTCTCAGAAACCTCTTTATGATGTGTGCATTCAACTCGGAGAGAGAAGCCTTCCTTTTGATAGAGCAGTTTTGAAACTCTGTTTTTGCAGCATCTGCAAGTGGATATTTGGAGCCCCTTCAGGCCTTCGTTGGAAACGGGAATATCTTCCCATAAAAACTAAACAGAAGCGTTCTGTGAAACTGCTTTGTGTAGTATGAATCCAACTCACAGAGTTGAACACTTCTTTTCAAAGAGCAGTTTTGAAACACTCTTTTTGTAGAATCTGCAAGTGTTCATTTGGAGCGTTTTGAGGCCTATGGTGGAAAAGGAAATATCCTCACATAAAACCTAGACAGAAGCATTCTTTGAAACTTCTTTATGATGTGTGCCTTCACCTCACAGAGTTGAACCTTCGGTTTCATGGAGCAGTTTGGAAAGAGTCTCTTTGCAGCATCTGCAAGTGGATATTTGGAGCCCTTTCAGGCCTTCGTTGGAAACGGGAATATCTTCCCATAAAAACTAAACAGAAGCGTTCTGTGAAACTGCTTTGTGTAGTATGAATCCAACTCACAGAGTTGAACACTTCTTTTGAAAGAGCAGTTTTGAAACACTCTTTTTGTAGAATCTGCAAGTGTTCATTTGGAGCGCTTTGAGGCCTATGGTGGAAAAGGAAATATCTTCACTTGTAAACCAGGCAGAAGCATTCTCAGAAACCTCTTTATGATGTGTGCATTCAACTCGGAGAGAGAAGCCTTCCTTTTGATAGAGCAGTTTTGAAACTCTGTTTTTGCAGCATCTGCAAGTGGATATTTGGAGCCCCTTCAGGCCTTCTTTGGAAACGGGAATATCTTCCCATAAAAACTAAACAGAAGCGTTCTGTGAAACTGCTTTGTGTAGTATGAATCCAACTCACAGAGTTGAACACTTCTTTTGAAAGAGCAGTTTTGAAACACTCTCTTCGTAGAATCTGCAAGTGTTCATTTGGAGCGCTTTGAGGCCTATGGTGGAAAAGGAAATATCTTCACATAAAACCTAGACAGAAGCATTCTTTGAAACTTTTTTATGATGTGTGCCTTCAACTCACAGAGTTGAACCTTCCTTTTCATGGAGCAGTTTGGAAAGAGTCTTTTTACAGCATCTGCAAGTGGATATTTGGAGCCCCTTCAGGCCTTCGTTGGAAACGGGAATATCTTCCCATAAAAACTAAACAGAAGCGTTCTGTGAAACTGCTTTGTGTAGTATGAATCCAACTCACAGAGTTGAACACTTCTTTTGAAAGAGCAGTTTTGAAACACTCTTTTTGTAGAATCTGCAAGTTTTCATTTGGAGTGCTTTGAGGCCCATGGTGGAAAAGGAAATATCTTCACATAAAACCTAGACAGAAGCATTCTTTGAAACTTCTTTATGATGTGTGCATTCAACTCACAGAGTTGAACCTTCCTTTTCATGGAGAGGTTTGGAAAGAGTCTTTTGGCAGCATCTGCAAGTGGATATTTGGAGCTCTTTCAGGCCTTCGTTAGAAACGGGAATATCTTCCCATAAAAACTGGACAGAAGCATTCTCACAAACTGCTTTGTGATGTGTGTGTTTAACTCACATAGTTGAACCTTTCCTTTTCTAGAGCAGTTATGAAACACTCTTTTTGTAGAATCTGCAAGTGTTCATTTGGAGCGCTTTGAGGCCTATGGTGGAAAAGGAAATATCTTCACTTGTAAACCAGGCAGAAGCATTCTCAGAAACCTCTTTATGATGTGTGCATTCAACTCGGAGAGAGAAGACTTCCTTTTGATAGAGCAGTTTTGAAACTCTGTTTTTGCAGCATCTGCAAGTGGATATTTGGAGCCCCTTCAGGCCTTCGTTGGAAACGGGAATATCTTCCCATAAAAACTAAAGAGAAGCGTTCTGTGAAACTGCTTTGTGTAGTATGAATCCAACTCACAGAGTTGAACACTTCCTTTCAAAGAGCAGTTTTGAAACACTCTTTTTGTAGAATCTGCAAGTGTTCATTTGGAGCGTTTTGAGGCCTATGGTGGAAAAGGAAATATCTTCACATAAAACCTAGACAGAAGCATTCTTTGAAACTTCTTTATGATGTGTGCCTTCACCTCACAGAGTTGAACCTTCCTTTTCATGGAGCAGTTTGGAAAGAGTCTCTTTGCAGCATCTGCAAGTGGATATTTGGAGCCCTTTCAGGCCTTCGTTGGAAACGGGAATATCTTCCCATAAAAACTAAACAGAAGCGTTCTGTGAAACTGCTTTGTGTAGTATGAATCCAACTCACAGAGTTGAACACTTCTTTTGAAAGAGCAGTTTTGAAACACTCTTTTTGTAGAATCTGCAAGTGTTCATTTGGAGCGCTTTGAGGCCTATGGTGGAAAAGGAAATATCTTCACTTGTAAACCAGGCAGAAGCATTCTCAGAAACCTCTTTATGATGTGTGCATTCAACTCGGAGAGAGAAGCCTTCCTTTTGATAGAGCAGTTTTGAAACTCTGTTTTTGCAGCATCTGCAAGTGGATATTTGGAGCCCCTTCAGGCCTTCGTTGGAAACGGGAATACCTTCCCATAAAAACTAAACAGAAGCGTTCTGTGAAACTGCTTTGTGTAGTATGAATCCAACTCACAGAGTTGAACACTTCTTTTGAAAGAGCAGTTTTGAAACACTCTTTTTGTAGAATCTGCAAGTGTTCATTTGGAGCGTTTTGAGGCCTATGGTGGAAAAGGAAATATCTTCACATAAAACCTAGACAGAAGCATTCTTTGAAACTTCTTTATGATGTGTGCCTTCACCTCACAGAGTTGAACCTTCCTTTTCATGGAGAGGTTTGGAAAGAGTCTTTTTGCAGCATCTGCAAGTGGATATTTGGAGCTCTTTCAGGCCTTCGTTGGAAACGGGAATATCTTCCCATAAAAACTAAACAGAAGCGTTCTGTGAAACTGCTTTGTGATGTGTGTGTTTAACTCACAGAGTTGAACCTTTCCTTTCCTAGAGCAGTTTTGAAACACTCTTTTTGTAGAATCTGCAAGTGTTCATTTGGAGCGCTTTGAGGCCTATGGTGGAAAAGGAAATATCTTCACTTGTAAACCAGGCAGAAGCATTCTCAGAAACCTCTTTATGATGTGTGCATTCAACTCGGAGAGAGAAGCCTTCCTTTTGTTAGAGCAGTTTTGAAACTCTGTTTTTGCAGCATCTGCAAGTGGATATTTGGAGCCCCTTCAGGCCTTCTTTGGAAACGGGAATATCTTCCCATAAAAACTAAACAGAAGCGTTCTGTGAAACTGCTTTGTGTAGTATGAATCCAACTCACAGAGTTGAACACTTCTTTTGAAAGAGCAGTTTTGAAACACTCTCTTTGTAGAATCTGCAAGTGTTCATTTGGAGCGCTTTGAGGCCTATGGTGGAAAAGGAAATATCTTCACATAAAACCTAGACAGAAGCATTCTTTGAAACTTTTTTATGATGTGTGCCTTCAACTCACAGAGTTGAACCTTCCTTTTCATGGAGCAGTTTGGAAAGAGTCTTTTTGCAGCAGCTGCAAGTGGATATTTGGAGCCCCTTCAGGCCTTCGTTGGAAACGGGAATATCTTCCCATAAAAACTAAACGGAAGCGTTCTGTGAAACTGCTTTGTGTAGTATGAATCCAACGCACAGAGTTGAACACTTCTTTTGAAAGAGCAGTTTTGAAACACTCTTTTTGTAGAATCTGCAAGTTTTCATTTGGAGTGCTTTGAGGCCCATGGTGGAAAAGGAAATATCTTCACATAAAACCTAGACAGAAGCATTCTTTGAAACTTCTTTATGATGTGTGCATTCATCTCACAGAGTTGAACCTTCCTTTTCATGGAGAGGTTTGGAAAGAGTCTTTTGGCAGCATCTGCAAGTGGATATTTGGAGCTCTTTCAGGCCTTCGTTAGAAACGGGAATATCTTCCCATAAAAACTGGACAGAAGCATTCTCACAAACTGCTTTGTGATGTGTGTGTTTAACTCACATAGTTGAACCTTTCCTTTTCTAGAGCAGTTATGAAACACTCTTTTTGTAGAATCTGCAAGTGTTCATTTGGAGCGCTTTGAGGCCTATGGTGGAAAAGGAAATATCTTCACTTGTAAACCAGGCAGAAGCATTCTCAGAAACCTCTTTATGATGTGTGCATTCAACTCGGAGAGAGAAGACTTCCTTTTGATAGAGCAGTTTTGAAACTCTGTTTTTGCAGCATCTGCAAGTGGATATTTGGAGCCCCTTCAGGCCTTCGTTGGAAACGGGAATATCTTCCCATAAAAACTAAACAGAAGCGTTCTGTGAAACTGCTTTGTGTAGTATGAATCCAACTCACAGAGTTGAACACTTCCTTTCAAAGAGCAGTTTTGAAACACTCTTTTTGTAGAATCTGCAAGTGTTCATTTGGAGCGTTTTGAGGCCTATGGTGGAAAAGGAAATATCTTCACATAAAACCTAGACAGAAGCATTCTTTGAAACTTCTTTATGATGTGTGCCTTCACCTCACAGAGTTGAACCTTCCTTTTCATGGAGCAGTTTGGAAAGAGTCTCTTTGCAGCATCTGCAAGTGGATATTTGGAGCCCTTTCAGGCCTTCGTTGGAAACGGGAATATCTTCCCATAAAAACTAAACAGAAGCGTTCTGTGAAACTGCTTTGTGTAGTATGAATCCAACTCACAGAGTTGAACACTTCTTTTGAAAGAGCAGTTTTGAAACACTCTTTTTGTAGAATCTGCAAGTGTTCATTTGGAGCGCTTTGAGGCCTATGGTGGAAAAGGAAATATCTTCACTTGTAAACCAGGCAGAAGCATTCTCAGAAACCTCTTTATGATGTGTGCATTCAACTCGGAGAGAGAAGCCTTCCTTTTGATAGAGCAGTTTTGAAACTCTGTTTTTGCAGCATCTGCAAGTGGATATTTGGAGCCCCTTCAGGCCTTCGTTGGAAACGGGAATACCTTCCCATAAAAACTAAACAGAAGCGTTCTGTGAAACTGCTTTGTGTAGTATGAATCCAACTCACAGAGTTGAACACTTCTTTTGAAAGAGCAGTTTTGAAACACTCTTTTTGTAGAATCTGCAAGTGTTCATTTGGAGCGTTTTGAGGCCTATGGTGGAAAAGGAAATATCTTCACATAAAACCTAGACAGAAGCATTCTTTGAAACTTCTTTATGATGTGTGCCTTCACCTCACAGAGTTGAACCTTCCTTTTCATGGAGAGGTTTGGAAAGAGTCTTTTTGCAGCATCTGCAAGTGGATATTTGGAGCTCTTTCAGGCCTTCGTTGGAAACGGGAATATCTTCCCATAAAAACTAAACAGAAGCGTTCTGTGAAACTGCTTTGTGATGTGTGTGTTTAACTCACAGAGTTGAACCTTTCCTTTCCTAGAGCAGTTTTGAAACACTCTTTTTGTAGAATCTGCAAGTGTTCATTTGGAGCGCTTTGAGGCCTATGGTGGAAAAGGAAATATCTTCACTTGTAAACCAGGCAGAAGCATTCTCAGAAACCTCTTTATGATGTGTGCATTCAACTCGGAGAGAGAAGCCTTCCTTTTGTTAGAGCAGTTTTGAAACTCTGTTTTTGCAGCATCTGCAAGTGGATATTTGGAGCCCCTTCAGGCCTTCTTTGGAAACGGGAATATCTTCCCATAAAAACTAAACAGAAGCGTTCTGTGAAACTGCTTTGTGTAGTATGAATCCAACTCACAGAGTTGAACACTTCTTTTGAAAGAGCAGTTTTGAAACACTCTCTTTGTAGAATCTGCAAGTGTTCATTTGGAGCGCTTTGAGGCCTATGGTGGAAAAGGAAATATCTTCACATAAAACCTAGACAGAAGCATTCTTTGAAACTTTTTTATGATGTGTGCCTTCAACTCACAGAGTTGAACCTTCCTTTTCATGGAGCAGTTTGGAAAGAGTCTTTTTGCAGCAGCTGCAAGTGGATATTTGGAGCCCCTTCAGGCCTTCTTTGGAAACGGGAATATCTTCCCATAAAAACTAAACGGAAGCGTTCTGTGAAACTGCTTTGTGTAGTATGAATCCAACTCACAGAGTTGAACACTTCTTTTGAAAGAGCAGTTTTGAAACACTCTTTTTGTAGAATCTGCAAGTTTTCATTTGGAGTGCTTTGAGGCCCATGGTGGAAAAGGAAATATCTTCACATAAAACCTAGACAGAAGCATTCTTTGAAACTTCTTTATGATGTGTGCATTCATCTCACAGAGTTGAACCTTCCTTTTCATGGAGAGGTTTGGAAAGAGTCTTTTGGCAGCATCTGCAAGTGGATATTTGGAGCTCTTTCAGGCCTTCGTTAGAAACGGGAATATCTTCCCATAAAAACTGGACAGAAGCATTCTCACAAACTGCTTTGTGATGTGTGTGTTTAACTCACATAGTTGAACCTTTCCTTTTCTAGAGCAGTTATGAAACACTCTTTTTGTAGAATCTGCAAGTGTTCATTTGGAGCGCTTTGAGGCCTATGGTGGAAAAGGAAATATCTTCACTTGTAAACCAGGCAGAAGCATTCTCAGAAACCTCTTTATGATGTGTGCATTCAACTCGGAGAGAGAAGACTTCCTTTTGATAGAGCAGTTTTGAAACTCTGTTTTTGCAGCATCTGCAAGTGGATATTTGGAGCCCCTTCAGGCCTTCGTTGGAAACGGGAATATCTTCCCATAAAAACTAAACAGAAGCGTTCTGTGAAACTGCTTTGTGTAGTATGAATCCAACTCACAGAGTTGAACACTTCCTTTCAAAGAGCAGTTTTGAAACACTCTTTTTGTAGAATCTGCAAGTGTTCATTTGGAGCGTTTTGAGGCCTATGGTGGAAAAGGAAATATCTTCACATAAAACCTAGACAGAAGCATTCTTTGAAACTTCTTTATGATGTGTGCCTTCACCTCACAGAGTTGAACCTTCCTTTTCATGGAGCAGTTTGGAAAGAGTCTCTTTGCAGCATCTGCAAGTGGATATTTGGAGCCCTTTCAGGCCTTCGTTGGAAACGGGAATATCTTCCCATAAAAACTAAACAGAAGCGTTCTGTGAAACTGCTTTGTGTAGTATGAATCCAACTCACAGAGTTGAACACTTCTTTTGAAAGAGCAGTTTTGAAACACTCTTTTTGTAGAATCTGCAAGTGTTCATTTGGAGCGCTTTGAGGCCTATGGTGGAAAAGGAAATATCTTCACTTGTAAACCAGGCAGAAGCATTCTCAGAAACCTCTTTATGATGTGTGCATTCAACTCGGAGAGAGAAGCCTTCCTTTTGATAGAGCAGTTTTGAAACTCTGTTTTTGCAGCATCTGCAGGTGGATATTTGGAGCCCCTTCAGGCCTTCGTTGGAAACGGGAATACCTTCCCATAAAAACTAAACAGAAGCGTTCTGTGAAACTGCTTTGTGTAGTATGAATCCAACTCACAGAGTTGAACACTTCTTTTGAAAGAGCAGTTTTGAAACACTCTTTTTGTAGAATCTGCAAGTGTTCATTTGGAGCGTTTTGAGGCCTATGGTGGAAAAGGAAATATCTTCACATAAAACCTAGACAGAAGCATTCTTTGAAACTTCTTTATGATGTGTGCCTTCACCTCACAGAGTTGAACCTTCCTTTTCATGGAGAGGTTTGGAAAGAGTCTTTTTGCAGCATCTGCAAGTGGATATTTGGAGCTCTTTCAGGCCTTCGTTGGAAACGGGAATATCTTCCCATAAAAACTAAACAGAAGCGTTCTGTGAAACTGCTTTGTGATGTGTGTGTTTAACTCACAGAGTTGAACCTTTCCTTTCCTAGAGCAGTTTTGAAACACTCTTTTTGTAGAATCTGCAAGTGTTCATTTGGAGCGCTTTGAGGCCTATGGTGGAAAAGGAAATATCTTCACTTGTAAACCAGGCAGAAGCATTCTCAGAAACCTCTTTATGATGTGTGCATTCAACTCGGAGAGAGAAGCCTTCCTTTTGTTAGAGCAGTTTTGAAACTCTGTTTTTGCAGCATCTGCAAGTGGATATTTGGAGCCCCTTCAGGCCTTCTTTGGAAACGGGAATATCTTCCCATAAAAACTAAACAGAAGCGTTCTGTGAAACTGCTTTGTGTAGTATGAATCCAACTCACAGAGTTGAACACTTCTTTTGAAAGAGCAGTTTTGAAACACTCTCTTTGTAGAATCTGCAAGTGTTCATTTGGAGCGCTTTGAGGCCTATGGTGGAAAAGGAAATATCTTCACATAAAACCTAGACAGAAGCATTCTTTGAAACTTTTTTATGATGTGTGCCTTCAACTCACAGAGTTGAACCTTCCTTTTCATGGAGCAGTTTGGAAAGAGTCTTTTTGCAGCAGCTGCAAGTGGATATTTGGAGCCCCTTCAGGCCTTCGTTGGAAACGGGAATATCTTCCCATAAAAACAAAACGGAAGCGTTCTGTGAAACTGCTTTGTGTAGTATGAATCCAACTCACAGAGTTGAACACTTCTTTTGAAAGAGCAGTTTTGAAACACTCTTTTTGTAGAATCTGCAAGTTTTCATTTGGAGTGCTTTGAGGCCCATGGTGGAAAAGGAAATATCTTCACATAAAACCTAGACAGAAGCATTCTTTGAAACTTCTTTATGATGTGTGCATTCATCTCACAGAGTTGAACCTTCCTTTTCATGGAGAGGTTTGGAAAGAGTCTTTTGGCAGCATCTGCAAGTGGATATTTGGAGCTCTTTCAGGCCTTCGTTAGAAACGGGAATATCTTCCCATAAAAACTGGACAGAAGCATTCTCACAAACTGCTTTGTGATGTGTGTGTTTAACTCACATAGTTGAACCTTTCCTTTTCTAGAGCAGTTATGAAACACTCTTTTTGTAGAATCTGCAAGTGTTCATTTGGAGCGCTTTGAGGCCTATGGTGGAAAAGGAAATATCTTCACTTGTAAACCAGGCAGAAGCATTCTCAGAAACCTCTTTATGATGTGTGCATTCAACTCGGAGAGAGAAGACTTCCTTTTGATAGAGCAGTTTTGAAACTCTGTTTTTGCAGCATCTGCAAGTGGATATTTGGAGCCCCTTCAGGCCTTCGTTGGAAACGGGAATATCTTCCCATAAAAACTAAACAGAAGCGTTCTGTGAAACTGCTTTGTGTAGTATGAATCCAACTCACAGAGTTGAACACTTCCTTTCAAAGAGCAGTTTTGAAACACTCTTTTTGTAGAATCTGCAAGTGTTCATTTGGAGCGTTTTGAGGCCTATGGTGGAAAAGGAAATATCTTCACATAAAACCTAGACAGAAGCATTCTTTGAAACTTCTTTATGATGTGTGCCTTCACCTCACAGAGTTGAACCTTCCTTTTCATGGAGCAGTTTGGAAAGAGTCTCTTTGCAGCATCTGCAAGTGGATATTTGGAGCCCTTTCAGGCCTTCGTTGGAAACGGGAATATCTTCCCATAAAAACTAAACAGAAGCGTTCTGTGAAACTGCTTTGTGTAGTATGAATCCAACTCACAGAGTTGAACACTTCTTTTGAAAGAGCAGTTTTGAAACACTCTTTTTGTAGAATCTGCAAGTGTTCATTTGGAGCGCTTTGAGGCCTATGGTGGAAAAGGAAATATCTTCACTTGTAAACCAGGCAGAAGCATTCTCAGAAACCTCTTTATGATGTGTGCATTCAACTCGGAGAGAGAAGCCTTCCTTTTGATAGAGCAGTTTTGAAACTCTGTTTTTGCAGCATCTGCAAGTGGATACTTGGAGCCCCTTCAGGCCTTCGTTGGAAACGGGAATACCTTCCCATAAAAACTAAACAGAAGCGTTCTGTGAAACTGCTTTGTGTAGTATGAATCCAACTCACAGAGTTGAACACTTCTTTTGAAAGAGCAGTTTTGAAACACTCTTTTTGTAGAATCTGCAAGTGTTCATTTGGAGCGTTTTGAGGCCTATGGTGGAAAAGGAAATATCTTCACATAAAACCTAGACAGAAGCATTCTTTGAAACTTCTTTATGATGTGTGCCTTCACCTCACAGAGTTGAACCTTCCTTTTCATGGAGAGGTTTGGAAAGAGTCTTTTTGCAGCATCTGCAAGTGGATATTTGGAGCTCTTTCAGGCCTTCGTTGGAAACGGGAATATCTTCCCATAAAAACTAAACAGAAGCGTTCTGTGAAACTGCTTTGTGATGTGTGTGTTTAACTCACAGAGTTGAACCTTTCCTTTCCTAGAGCAGTTTTGAAACACTCTTTTTGTAGAATCTGCAAGTGTTCATTTGGAGCGCTTTGAGGCCTATGGTGGAAAAGGAAATATCTTCACTTGTAAACCAGGCAGAAGCATTCTCAGAAACCTCTTTATGATGTGTGCATTCAACTCGGAGAGAGAAGCCTTCCTTTTGTTAGAGCAGTTTTGAAACTCTGTTTTTGCAGCATCTGCAAGTGGATATTTGGAGCCCCTTCAGGCCTTCTTTGGAAACGGGAATATCTTCCCATAAAAACTAAACAGAAGCGTTCTGTGAAACTGCTTTGTGTAGTATGAATCCAACTCACAGAGTTGAACACTTCTTTTGAAAGAGCAGTTTTGAAACACTCTCTTTGTAGAATCTGCAAGTGTTCATTTGGAGCGCTTTGAGGCCTATGGTGGAAAAGGAAATATCTTCACATAAAACCTAGACAGAAGCATTCTTTGAAACTTTTTTATGATGTGTGCCTTCAACTCACAGAGTTGAACCTTCCTTTTCATGGAGCAGTTTGGAAAGAGTCTTTTTGCAGCAGCTGCAAGTGGATATTTGGAGCCCCTTCAGGCCTTCGTTGGAAACGGGAATATCTTCCCATAAAAACTAAACGGAAGCGTTCTGTGAAACTGCTTTGTGTAGTATGAATCCAACTCACAGAGTTGAACACTTCTTTTGAAAGAGCAGTTTTGAAACACTCTTTTTGTAGAATCTGCAAGTTTTCATTTGGAGTGCTTTGAGGCCCATGGTGGAAAAGGAAATATCTTCACATAAAACCTAGACAGAAGCATTCTTTGAAACTTCTTTATGATGTGTGCATTCATCTCACAGAGTTGAACCTTCCTTTTCATGGAGAGGTTTGGAAAGAGTCTTTTGGCAGCATCTGCAAGTGGATATTTGGAGCTCTTTCAGGCCTTCGTTAGAAACGGGAATATCTTCCCATAAAAACTGGACAGAAGCATTCTCACAAACTGCTTTGTGATGTGTGTGTTTAACTCACATAGTTGAACCTTTCCTTTTCTAGAGCAGTTATGAAACACTCTTTTTGTAGAATCTGCAAGTGTTCATTTGGAGCGCTTTGAGGCCTATGGTGGAAAAGGAAATATCTTCACTTGTAAACCAGGCAGAAGCATTCTCAGAAACCTCTTTATGATGTGTGCATTCAACTCGGAGAGAGAAGACTTCCTTTTGATAGAGCAGTTTTGAAACTCTGTTTTTGCAGCATCTGCAAGTGGATATTTGGAGCCCCTTCAGGCCTTCGTTGGAAACGGGAATATCTTCCCATAAAAACTAAACAGAAGCGTTCTGTGAAACTGCTTTGTGTAGTATGAATCCAACTCACAGAGTTGAACACTTCCTTTCAAAGAGCAGTTTTGAAACACTCTTTTTGTAGAATCTGCAAGTGTTCATTTGGAGCGTTTTGAGGCCTATGGTGGAAAAGGAAATATCTTCACATAAAACCTAGACAGAAGCATTCTTTGAAACTTCTTTATGATGTGTGCCTTCACCTCACAGAGTTGAACCTTCCTTTTCATGGAGCAGTTTGGAAAGAGTCTCTTTGCAGCATCTGCAAGTGGATATTTGGAGCCCTTTCAGGCCTTCGTTGGAAACGGGAATATCTTCCCATAAAAACTAAACAGAAGCGTTCTGTGAAACTGCTTTGTGTAGTATGAATCCAACTCACAGAGTTGAACACTTCTTTTGAAAGAGCAGTTTTGAAACACTCTTTTTGTAGAATCTGCAAGTGTTCATTTGGAGCGCTTTGAGGCCTATGGTGGAAAAGGAAATATCTTCACTTGTAAACCAGGCAGAAGCATTCTCAGAAACCTCTTTATGATGTGTGCATTCAACTCGGAGAGAGAAGCCTTCCTTTTGATAGAGCAGTTTTGAAACTCTGTTTTTGCAGCATCTGCAAGTGGATATTTGGAGCCCCTTCAGGCCTTCGTTGGAAACGGGAATACCTTCCCATAAAAACTAAACAGAAGCGTTCTGTGAAACTGCTTTGTGTAGTATGAATCCAACTCACAGAGTTGAACACTTCTTTTGAAAGAGCAGTTTTGAAACACTCTTTTTGTAGAATCTGCAAGTGTTCATTTGGAGCGTTTTGAGGCCTATGGTGGAAAAGGAAATATCTTCACATAAAACCTAGACAGAAGCATTCTTTGAAACTTCTTTATGATGTGTGCCTTCACCTCACAGAGTTGAACCTTCCTTTTCATGGAGAGGTTTGGAAAGAGTCTTTTTGCAGCATCTGCAAGTGGATATTTGGAGCTCTTTCAGGCCTTCGTTGGAAACGGGAATATCTTCCCATAAAAACTAAACAGAAGCGTTCTGTGAAACTGCTTTGTGATGTGTGTGTTTAACTCACAGAGTTGAACCTTTCCTTTCCTAGAGCAGTTTTGAAACACTCTTTTTGTAGAATCTGCAAGTGTTCATTTGGAGCGCTTTGAGGCCTATGGTGGAAAAGGAAATATCTTCACTTGTAAACCAGGCAGAAGCATTCTCAGAAACCTCTTTATGATGTGTGCATTCAACTCGGAGAGAGAAGCCTTCCTTTTGTTAGAGCAGTTTTGAAACTCTGTTTTTGCAGCATCTGCAAGTGGATATTTGGAGCCCCTTCAGGCCTTCTTTGGAAACGGGAATATCTTCCCATAAAAACTAAACAGAAGCGTTCTGTGAAACTGCTTTGTGTAGTATGAATCCAACTCACAGAGTTGAACACTTCTTTTGAAAGAGCAGTTTTGAAACACTCTCTTTGTAGAATCTGCAAGTGTTCATTTGGAGCGCTTTGAGGCATATGGTGGAAAAGGAAATATCTTCACATAAAATCTAGACAGAAGCATTCTTTGAAACTTTTTTATGATGTGTGCCTTCAACTCACAGAGTTGAACCTTCCTTTTCATGGAGCAGTTTGGAAAGAGTCTTTTTGCAGCAGCTGCAAGTGGATATTTGGAGCCCCTTCAGGCCTTCGTTGGAAACGGGAATATCTTCCCATAAAAACTAAACGGAAGCGTTCTGTGAAACTGCTTTGTGTAGTATGAATCCAACTCACAGAGTTGAACACTTCTTTTGAAAGAGCAGTTTTGAAACACTCTTTTTGTAGAATCTGCAAGTTTTCATTTGGAGTGCTTTGAGGCCCATGGTGGAAAAGGAAATATCTTCACATAAAACCTAGACAGAAGCATTCTTTGAAACTTCTTTATGATGTGTGCATTCAACTCACAGAGTTGAACCTTCCTTTTCATGGAGAGGTTTGGAAAGAGTCTTTTGGCAGCATCTGCAAGTGGATATTTGGAGCTCTTTCAGGCCTTCGTTAGAAACGGGAATATCTTCCCATAAAAACTGGACAGAAGCATTCTCACAAACTGCTTTGTGATGTGTGTGTTTAACTCACATAGTTGAACCTTTCCTTTGCTAGAGCAGTTATGAAACACTCTTTTTGTAGAATCTGCAAGTGTTCATTTGGAGCGCTTTGAGGCCTATGGTGGAAAAGGAAATATCTTCACTTGTAAACCAGGCAGAAGCATTCTCAGAAACCTCTTTATGATGTGTGCATTCAACTCGGAGAGAGAAGCCTTCCTTTTGATAGAGCAGTTTTGAAACTCTGTTTTTGCAGCATCTGCAAGTGGATATTTGGAGCCCCTTCAGGCCTTCGTTGGAAACGGGAATATCTTCCCATAAAAACTAAACAGAAGCGTTCTGTGAAACTGCTTTGTGTAGTATGAATCCAACTCACAGAGTTGAACACTTCTTTTCAAAGAGCAGTTTTGAAACACTCTTTTTGTAGAATCTGCAAGTGTTCATTTGGAGCGTTTTGAGGCCTATGGTGGAAAAGGAAATATCCTCACATAAAACCTAGACAGAAGCATTCTTTGAAACTTCTTTATGATGTGTGCCTTCACCTCACAGAGTTGAACCTTCCTTTTCATGGAGCAGTTTGGAAAGAGTCTCTTTGCAGCATCTGCAAGTGGATATTTGGAGCCATTTCAGGCCTTCGTTGGAAACGGGAATATCTTCCCATAAAAACTAAACAGAAGCGTTCTGTGAAACTGCTTTGTGTAGTATGAATCCAACTCACAGAGTTGAACACTTCTTTTGAAAGAGCAGTTTTGAAACACTCTTTTTGTAGAATCTGCAAGTGTTCATTTGGAGCGCTTTGAGGCCTATGGTGGAAAAGGAAATATCTTCACTTGTAAACCAGGCAGAAGCATTCTCAGAAACCTCTTTATGATGTGTGCATTCAACTCGGAGAGAGAAGCCTTCCTTTTGATAGAGCAGTTTTGAAACTCTGTTTTTGCAGCATCTGCAAGTGGATATTTGGAGCCCCTTCAGGCCTTCTTTGGAAACGGGAATATCTTCCCATAAAAACTAAACAGAAGCGTTCTGTGAAACTGCTTTGTGTAGTATGAATCCAACTCACAGAGTTGAACACTTCTTTTGAAAGAGCAGTTTTGAAACACTCTCTTCGTAGAATCTGCAAGTGTTCATTTGGAGCGCTTTGAGGCCTATGGTGGAAAAGGAAATATCTTCACATAAAACCTAGACAGAAGCATTCTTTGAAACTTTTTTATGATGTGTGCCTTCAACTCACAGAGTTGAACCTTCCTTTTCATGGAGCAGTTTGGAAAGAGTCTTTTTGCAGCATCTGCAAGTGGATATTTGGAGGCCCTTCAGGCCTTCGTTGGAAACGGGAATATCTTCCCATAAAAACTAAACAGAAGCGTTCTGTGAAACTGCTTTGTGTAGTATGAATCCAACTCACAGAGTTGAACACTTCTTTTGAAAGAGCAGTTTTGAAACACTCTTTTTGTAGAATCTGCAAGTTTTCATTTGGAGTGCTTTGAGGACCATGGTGGAAAAGGAAATATCTTCACATAAAACCTAGACATAAGCATTCTTTGAAACTTCTTTATGATGCGTGCATTCAACTCACAGAGTTGAACCTTCCTTTTCATGGAGAGGTTTGGAAAGAGTCTTTTGGCAGCATCTGCAAGTGGATATTTGGAGCTCTTTCAGGCCTTCGTTAGAAACGGGAATATCTTCCCATAAAAACTGGACAGAAGCATTCTCACAAACTGCTTTGTGATGTGTGTGTTTAACTCACATAGTTGAACCTTTCCTTTGCTAGCGCAGTTATGAAACACTCTTTTTGTAGAATCTGCAAGTGTTCATTTGGAGCGCTTTGAGGCCTATGGTGGAAAAGGAAATATCTTCACTTGTAAACCAGGCAGAAGCATTCTCAGAAACCTCTTTATGATGTGTGCATTCAACTCGGAGAGAGAAGCCTTCCTTTTGATAGAGCAGTTTTGAAACTCTGTTTTTGCAGCATCTGCAAGTGGATATTTGGAGCCCTTTCAGGCCTTCGTTGGAAACGGGAATACCTTCCCATAAAAACTAAACAGAAGCGTTCTGTGAAACTGCTTTGTGTAGTATGAATCCAACTCACAGAGTTGAACACTTCTTTTGAAAGAGCAGTTTTGAAACACTCTTTTTGTAGAATCTGCAAGTGTTCATTTGGAGCGCTTTGAGGCCTATGGTGGAAAAGGAAATATCTTCACTTGTAAACCAGGCAGAAGCATTCTCAGAAACCTCTTTATGATGTGTGCATTCAACTCGGAGAGAGAAGCGTTCGTTTCGATAGAGCAGTTTTGAAACTCTGTTTTTGCAGCATCTGCAAGTGGATATTTGGAGCCCCTTCGGGCCTTCGTTGGAAACGGGAATATCTTCCCATAAAAACTAAACAGAAGCGTTCTGTGAAACTGCTTTGTGTAGTATGAATCCAACTCACAGTGTTGAACACTTCTTTTGAAAGAACAGTTTTGAAACACTCTCTTTGTAGAATCTGCAAGTGTTCATTTGGAGCGCTTTGAGGCCTATGGTGGAAAAGGAAATATCTTCACATAAAACCTAGACAGAAGCATTCTTTGAAACTTTTTTATGATGTGTGCCTTCAACTCACAGAGTTGAACCTTCCTTTTCATGGAGCAGTTTGGAAAGAGTCTTTTTGCCGCATCTGCAAGTGGATATTTGGATCCATTTCAGGCCTTCGTTGGAAACCGGAATATCTTCCCATAAAAACTAAACAGAAGCGTTCTGTGAAACTGCTTGGTGTAGTATGAATCCAACTCACAGAGTTGAACACTTCTTTTGAAAGAGCAGATTTGATACAGTCTTTTTGTAGAATCTGCAAGTTTTCATTTGGAGTGCTTTGAGGCCTATGGTGGAAAAGGAAATATCTTCACATAAAACCTAGACAGAAGCATTATTTGAAACTTCTTTATGATGTGTGCATTCAACTCACAGAGTTGAACCTTCCTTTTCATGGAGAGGTTTGGAAAGAGTCTTTTTGCAGCATCTGCAAGTGGATATTTGGAGCTCTTTCAGGCCTTCGTTAGAAACGGGAATATCTTCCCATAAAAAGTAGACAGAAGCATTCTCACAAACTGCTTTGTGATGTGTGTGTTTAACTCACATAGTTGAACCTTTCCTTTGCTAGAGCAGTTATGAAACACTCTTTTTGGAGAATCTGCAAGTGTTCATTTGGAGAGCTTTGAGGCCTATGGTGGAAAAGGAAATATCTTCATTGTAAACCAGGCAGAAGCATTCTCAGAAACCTCTTTATGATGTGTGCATTCAACTCGGAGAGAGAAGCCTTCCTTTTGATAGAGCAGTTTTGAAACTCTGTTTTTGCAGCATCTGCAATTGGATATTTGGAGCCCCTTCAGGCCTTCGTTGGAAACGGGAATATCTTCCCATAAAAACTAAACAGAAGCGTTCCGTGAAACTGCTTTGTGTAGTATGAATCCAACTCACAGAATTGAACACTTCTTTTCAAAGAGCAGTTTTGAAACACTCTTTTTGTAGAATCTGCAAGTGTTCATTTGGAGCGTTTTGAGGCCTATGTTGGAAAAGGAAATATCTTCACATAAAACCTAGACAGAAGCATTCTTTGAAACTTCTTTATGATGTGTGCCTTCACCTCACAGAGTTGAACCTTCCTTTTCATGGAGCAGTTTGGAAAGAGTCTCTTTGCAGCATCTGCAAGTGGATATTTGGAGCTCTTTCAGGCCTTCGTTGGAAACGGGAATATCTTCCCATAAAAACTAAACAGAAGCGTTCTGTGAAACTGCTTTGTGATGTGTGTGTTTAACTCACAGAGTTGAACCTTTCCTTTCCTAGAGCAGTTTTGAAACACTCTTTTTGTAGAATCTGCAAGTGTTCATTTGGAGCGCTTTGAGGCCTATGGTGGAAAAGGAAATATCTTCACTTGTAAACCAGGCAGAAGCATTCTCAGAAACCTCTTTATGATGTGTGCATTCAACTCGGAGAGAGAAGCCTTCCTTTTGTTAGAGCAGTTTTGAAACTCTGTTTTTGCAGCATCTGCAAGTGGATATTTGGAGCCCCTTCAGGCCTTCTTTGGAAACGGGAATATCTTCCCATAAAAACTAAACAGAAGCGTTCTGTGAAACTGCTTTGTGTAGTATGAATCCAACTCACAGAGTTGAACACTTCTTTTGAAAGAGCAGTTTTGAAACACTCTCTTTGTAGAATCTGCAAGTGTTCATTTGGAGCGCTTTGAGGCCTATGGTGGAAAAGGAAATATCTTCACATAAAACCTAGACAGAAGCATTCTTTGAAACTTTTTTATGATGTGTGCCTTCAACTCACAGAGTTGAACCTTCCTTTTCATGGAGCAGTTTGGAAAGAGTCTTTTTGCAGCAGCTGCAAGTGGATATTTGGAGCCCCTTCAGGCCTTCGTTGGAAACGGGAATATCTTCCCATAAAAACTAAACGGAAGCGTTCTGTGAAACTGCTTTGTGTAGTATGAATCCAACTCACAGAGTTGAACACTTCTTTTGAAAGAGCAGTTTTGAAACACTCTTTTTGTAGAATCTGCAAGTTTTCATTTGGAGTGCTTTGAGGCCCATGGTGGAAAAGGAAATATCTTCACATAAAACCTAGACAGAAGCATTCTTTGAAACTTCTTTATGATGTGTGCATTCATCTCACAGAGTTGAACCTTCCTTTTCATGGAGAGGTTTGGAAAGAGTCTTTTGGCAGCATCTGCAAGTGGATATTTGGAGCTCTTTCAGGCCTTCGTTAGAAACGGGAATATCTTCCCATAAAAACTGGACAGAAGCATTCTCACAAACTGCTTTGTGATGTGTGTGTTTAACTCACATAGTTGAACCTTTCCTTTTCTAGAGCAGTTATGAAACACTCTTTTTGTAGAATCTGCAAGTGTTCATTTGGAGCGCTTTGAGGCCTATGGTGGAAAAGGAAATATCTTCACTTGTAAACCAGGCAGAAGCATTCTCAGAAACCTCTTTATGATGTGTGCATTCAACTCGGAGAGAGAAGACTTCCTTTTGATAGAGCAGTTTTGAAACTCTGTTTTTGCAGCATCTGCAAGTGGATATTTGGAGCCCCTTCAGGCCTTCGTTGGAAACGGGAATATCTTCCCATAAAAACTAAACAGAAGCGTTCTGTGAAACTGCTTTGTGTAGTATGAATCCAACTCACAGAGTTGAACACTTCCTTTCAAAGAGCAGTTTTGAAACACTCTTTTTGTAGAATCTGCAAGTGTTCATTTGGAGCGTTTTGAGGCCTATGGTGGAAAAGGAAATATCTTCACATAAAACCTAGACAGAAGCATTCTTTGAAACTTCTTTATGATGTGTGCCTTCACCTCACAGAGTTGAACCTTCCTTTTCATGGAGCAGTTTGGAAAGAGTCTCTTTGCAGCATCTGCAAGTGGATATTTGGAGCCCTTTCAGGCCTTCGTTGGAAACGGGAATATCTTCCCATAAAAACTAAACAGAAGCGTTCTGTGAAACTGCTTTGTGTAGTATGAATCCAACTCACAGAGTTGAACACTTCTTTTGAAAGAGCAGTTTTGAAACACTCTTTTTGTAGAATCTGCAAGTGTTCATTTGGAGCGCTTTGAGGCCTATGGTGGAAAAGGAAATATCTTCACTTGTAAACCAGGCAGAAGCATTCTCAGAAACCTCTTTATGATGTGTGCATTCAACTCGGAGAGAGAAGCCTTCCTTTTGATAGAGCAGTTTTGAAACTCTGTTTTTGCAGCATCTGCAAGTGGATATTTGGAGCCCCTTCAGGCCTTCGTTGGAAACGGGAATACCTTCCCATAAAAACTAAACAGAAGCGTTCTGTGAAACTGCTTTGTGTAGTATGAATCCAACTCACAGAGTTGAACACTTCTTTTGAAAGAGCAGTTTTGAAACACTCTTTTTGTAGAATCTGCAAGTGTTCATTTGGAGCGTTTTGAGGCCTATGGTGGAAAAGGAAATATCTTCACATAAAACCTAGACAGAAGCATTCTTTGAAACTTCTTTATGATGTGTGCCTTCACCTCACAGAGTTGAACCTTCCTTTTCATGGAGAGGTTTGGAAAGAGTCTTTTTGCAGCATCTGCAAGTGGATATTTGGAGCTCTTTCAGGCCTTCGTTGGAAACGGGAATATCTTCCCATAAAAACTAAACAGAAGCGTTCTGTGAAACTGCTTTGTGATGTGTGTGTTTAACTCACAGAGTTGAACCTTTCCTTTCCTAGAGCAGTTTTGAAACACTCTTTTTGTAGAATCTGCAAGTGTTCATTTGGAGCGCTTTGAGGCCTATGGTGGAAAAGGAAATATCTTCACTTGTAAACCAGGCAGAAGCATTCTCAGAAACCTCTTTATGATGTGTGCATTCAACTCGGAGAGAGAAGCCTTCCTTTTGTTAGAGCAGTTTTGAAACTCTGTTTTTGCAGCATCTGCAAGTGGATATTTGGAGCCCCTTCAGGCCTTCTTTGGAAACGGGAATATCTTCCCATAAAAACTAAACAGAAGCGTTCTGTGAAACTGCTTTGTGTAGTATGAATCCAACTCACAGAGTTGAACACTTCTTTTGAAAGAGCAGTTTTGAAACACTCTCTTTGTAGAATCTGCAAGTGTTCATTTGGAGCGCTTTGAGGCATATGGTGGAAAAGGAAATATCTTCACATAAAATCTAGACAGAAGCATTCTTTGAAACTTTTTTATGATGTGTGCCTTCAACTCACAGAGTTGAACCTTCCTTTTCATGGAGCAGTTTGGAAAGAGTCTTTTTGCAGCAGCTGCAAGTGGATATTTGGAGCCCCTTCAGGCCTTCGTTGGAAACGGGAATATCTTCCCATAAAAACTAAACGGAAGCGTTCTGTGAAACTGCTTTGTGTAGTATGAATCCAACTCACAGAGTTGAACACTTCTTTTGAAAGAGCAGTTTTGAAACACTCTTTTTGTAGAATCTGCAAGTTTTCATTTGGAGTGCTTTGAGGCCCATGGTGGAAAAGGAAATATCTTCACATAAAACCTAGACAGAAGCATTCTTTGAAACTTCTTTATGATGTGTGCATTCAACTCACAGAGTTGAACCTTCCTTTTCATGGAGAGGTTTGGAAAGAGTCTTTTGGCAGCATCTGCAAGTGGATATTTGGAGCTCTTTCAGGCCTTCGTTAGAAACGGGAATATCTTCCCATAAAAACTGGACAGAAGCATTCTCACAAACTGCTTTGTGATGTGTGTGTTTAACTCACATAGTTGAACCTTTCCTTTGCTAGAGCAGTTATGAAACACTCTTTTTGTAGAATCTGCAAGTGTTCATTTGGAGCGCTTTGAGGCCTATGGTGGAAAAGGAAATATCTTCACTTGTAAACCAGGCAGAAGCATTCTCAGAAACCTCTTTATGATGTGTGCATTCAACTCGGAGAGAGAAGCCTTCCTTTTGATAGAGCAGTTTTGAAACTCTGTTTTTGCAGCATCTGCAAGTGGATATTTGGAGCCCCTTCAGGCCTTCGTTGGAAACGGGAATATCTTCCCATAAAAACTAAACAGAAGCGTTCTGTGAAACTGCTTTGTGTAGTATGAATCCAACTCACAGAGTTGAACACTTCTTTTCAAAGAGCAGTTTTGAAACACTCTTTTTGTAGAATCTGCAAGTGTTCATTTGGAGCGTTTTGAGGCCTATGGTGGAAAAGGAAATATCCTCACATAAAACCTAGACAGAAGCATTCTTTGAAACTTCTTTATGATGTGTGCCTTCACCTCACAGAGTTGAACCTTCCTTTTCATGGAGCAGTTTGGAAAGAGTCTCTTTGCAGCATCTGCAAGTGGATATTTGGAGCCATTTCAGGCCTTCGTTGGAAACGGGAATATCTTCCCATAAAAACTAAACAGAAGCGTTCTGTGAAACTGCTTTGTGTAGTATGAATCCAACTCACAGAGTTGAACACTTCTTTTGAAAGAGCAGTTTTGAAACACTCTTTTTGTAGAATCTGCAAGTGTTCATTTGGAGCGCTTTGAGGCCTATGGTGGAAAAGGAAATATCTTCACTTGTAAACCAGGCAGAAGCATTCTCAGAAACCTCTTTATGATGTGTGCATTCAACTCGGAGAGAGAAGCCTTCCTTTTGATAGAGCAGTTTTGAAACTCTGTTTTTGCAGCATCTGCAAGTGGATATTTGGAGCCCCTTCAGGCCTTCTTTGGAAACGGGAATATCTTCCCATAAAAACTAAACAGAAGCGTTCTGTGAAACTGCTTTGTGTAGTATGAATCCAACTCACAGAGTTGAACACTTCTTTTGAAAGAGCAGTTTTGAAACACTCTCTTCGTAGAATCTGCAAGTGTTCATTTGGAGCGCTTTGAGGCCTATGGTGGAAAAGGAAATATCTTCACATAAAACCTAGACAGAAGCATTCTTTGAAACTTTTTTATGATGTGTGCCTTCAACTCACAGAGTTGAACCTTCCTTTTCATGGAGCAGTTTGGAAAGAGTCTTTTTGCAGCATCTGCAAGTGGATATTTGGAGCCCCTTCAGGCCTTCGTTGGAAACGGGAATATCTTCCCATAAAAACTAAACAGAAGCGTTCTGTGAAACTGCTTTGTGTAGTATGAATCCAACTCACAGAGTTGAACACTTCTTTTGAAAGAGCAGTTTTGAAACACTCTTTTTGTAGAATCTGCAAGTTTTCATTTGGAGTGCTTTGAGGACCATGGTGGAAAAGGAAATATCTTCACATAAAACCTAGACATAAGCATTCTTTGAAACTTCTTTATGATGCGTGCATTCAACTCACAGAGTTGAACCTTCCTTTTCATGGAGAGGTTTGGAAAGAGTCTTTTGGCAGCATCTGCAAGTGGATATTTGGAGCTCTTTCAGGCCTTCGTTAGAAACGGGAATATCTTCCCATAAAAACTGGACAGAAGCATTCTCACAAACTGCTTTGTGATGTGTGTGTTTAACTCACATAGTTGAACCTTTCCTTTGCTAGCGCAGTTATGAAACACTCTTTTTGTAGAATCTGCAAGTGTTCATTTGGAGCGCTTTGAGGCCTATGGTGGAAAAGGAAATATCTTCACTTGTAAACCAGGCAGAAGCATTCTCAGAAACCTCTTTATGATGTGTGCATTCAACTCGGAGAGAGAAGCCTTCCTTTTGATAGAGCAGTTTTGAAACTCTGTTTTTGCAGCATCTGCAAGTGGATATTTGGAGCCCTTTCAGGCCTTCGTTGGAAACGGGAATACCTTCCCATAAAAACTAAACAGAAGCGTTCTGTGAAACTGCTTTGTGTAGTATGAATCCAACTCACAGAGTTGAACACTTCTTTTGAAAGAGCAGTTTTGAAACACTCTTTTTGTAGAATCTGCAAGTGTTCATTTGGAGCGCTTTGAGGCCTATGGTGGAAAAGGAAATATCTTCACTTGTAAACCAGGCAGAAGCATTCTCAGAAACCTCTTTATGATGTGTGCATTCAACTCGGAGAGAGAAGCGTTCGTTTCGATAGAGCAGTTTTGAAACTCTGTTTTTGCAGCATCTGCAAGTGGATATTTGGAGCCCCTTCGGGCCTTCGTTGGAAACGGGAATATCTTCCCATAAAAACTAAACAGAAGCGTTCTGTGAAACTGCTTTGTGTAGTATGAATCCAACTCACAGTGTTGAACACTTCTTTTGAAAGAACAGTTTTGAAACACTCTCTTTGTAGAATCTGCAAGTGTTCATTTGGAGCGCTTTGAGGCCTATGGTGGAAAAGGAAATATCTTCACATAAAACCTAGACAGAAGCATTCTTTGAAACTTTTTTATGATGTGTGCCTTCAACTCACAGAGTTGAACCTTCCTTTTCATGGAGCAGTTTGGAAAGAGTCTTTTTGCCGCATCTGCAAGTGGATATTTGGATCCATTTCAGGCCTTCGTTGGAAACCGGAATATCTTCCCATAAAAACTAAACAGAAGCGTTCTGTGAAACTGCTTGGTGTAGTATGAATCCAACTCACAGAGTTGAACACTTCTTTTGAAAGAGCAGATTTGATACAGTCTTTTTGTAGAATCTGCAAGTTTTCATTTGGAGTGCTTTGAGGCCTATGGTGGAAAAGGAAATATCTTCACATAAAACCTAGACAGAAGCATTATTTGAAACTTCTTTATGATGTGTGCATTCAACTCACAGAGTTGAACCTTCCTTTTCATGGAGAGGTTTGGAAAGAGTCTTTTTGCAGCATCTGCAAGTGGATATTTGGAGCTCTTTCAGGCCTTCGTTAGAAACGGGAATATCTTCCCATAAAAAGTAGACAGAAGCATTCTCACAAACTGCTTTGTGATGTGTGTGTTTAACTCACATAGTTGAACCTTTCCTTTGCTAGAGCAGTTATGAAACACTCTTTTTGGAGAATCTGCAAGTGTTCATTTGGAGAGCTTTGAGGCCTATGGTGGAAAAGGAAATATCTTCATTGTAAACCAGGCAGAAGCATTCTCAGAAACCTCTTTATGATGTGTGCATTCAACTCGGAGAGAGAAGCCTTCCTTTTGATAGAGCAGTTTTGAAACTCTGTTTTTGCAGCATCTGCAATTGGATATTTGGAGCCCCTTCAGGCCTTCGTTGGAAACGGGAATATCTTCCCATAAAAACTAAACAGAAGCGTTCCGTGAAACTGCTTTGTGTAGTATGAATCCAACTCACAGAATTGAACACTTCTTTTCAAAGAGCAGTTTTGAAACACTCTTTTTGTAGAATCTGCAAGTGTTCATTTGGAGCGTTTTGAGGCCTATGTTGGAAAAGGAAATATCTTCACATAAAACCTAGACAGAAGCATTCTTTGAAACTTCTTTATGATGTGTGCCTTCACCTCACAGAGTTGAACCTTCCTTTTCATGGAGCAGTTTGGAAAGAGTCTCTTTGCAGCATCTGCAAGTGGATATTTGGAGCCCTTTCAGGCCTTCGTTGGAAACGGGAATATCTTCCCATAAAAACTAAACAGAAGCGTTCTGTGAAACTGCTTTGTGTAGTATGAATCCAACTCACAGAGTTGAACACTTCTTTTGAAAGAGCAGTTTTGAAACACTCTTTTTGTAGAATCTGCAAGTTTTCATTTGGAGTGCTTTGAGGCCTATGGTGGAAAAGGAAATATCTTCACATAAAACCTAGACAGAAGCATTCTTTGAAACTTCTTTATGATGTGTGCATTCAACTCACAGAGTTGAACCTTCCTTTTCATGGAGAGGTTTGAAAAGAGTCTTTTTGCAGCATCTGCAAGTGGATATTTGGACCTCTTTCAGGCCTTCGTTAGAAACGGGAATATCTTCCCATAAAAACTGGACAGAAGCATTCTCACAAACTGCTTTGTGATGTGTGTGTTTAACTCACATAGTTGAACCTTTCCTTTGCTAGACCAGTTATGAAACACTCTTTTTGTAGAATCTGCAAGTGTTCATTTGGAGCGCTTTGAGGCCTATGGTGGAAAAGGAAATATCTTCACTTGTAAACCAGGCAGAAGCATTCTCAGAAACCTCTTTATGATGTGTGCATTCAACTCGGAGAGAGAAGCCTTCCTTTTGATAGAGCAGTTTTGAAACTCTGTTTTTGCAGCATCTGCAAGTGGATATTTGGAGCCCCTTCAGGCCTTCGTTGGAAACGGGAATACCTTCCCATAAAAACTAAACAGAAGCGTTCTGTGAACCTGCTTTGTGTAGTATGAATCCAACTCACAGAGTTGAACACTTCTTTTCAAAGAGCAGTTTTGAAACACTCTTTTTGTAGAATCTGCAAGTGTTCATTTGGAGCGTTTTGAGGCCTATGGTGGAAAAGGAAATATCTTCACATAAAACCTAGACAGAAGCATTCTTTGAAACTTCTTTATGATGTGTGCCTTCACCTCACAGAGTTGAACCTTCCTTTTCATGGAGAGGTTTGGAAAGAGTCTTTTTGCAGCATCTGCAAGTGGATATTTGGAGCTCTTTCAGGCCTTCGTTAGAAACGGGAATATCTTCCCATAAAAACTGGACAGAAGCATTCTCACAAACTGCTTTGTGATGTGTGTGTTTAACTCACATAGTTGAACCTTTCCTTTGCTAGAGCAGTTATGAAACACTCTTTTTGTAGAATCTGCAAGTGTTCATTTGGAGCGCTTTGAGGCCTATGGTGGAAAAGGAAATATCTTCACTTGTAAACCAGGCAGAAGCATTCTCAGAAACCTCTTTATGATGTGTGCATTCAACTCGGAGAGAGAAGCCTTCCTTTTGATAGAGCAGTTTTGAAACTCTGTTTTTGCAGCATCTGCAAGTGGATATTTGGAGCCCCTTCAGGCCTTCGTTGGAAACGGGAATATCTTCCCATAAAAACTAAACAGAAGCGTTCCGTGAAACTGCTTTGTGTAGTATGAATCCAACTCACAGAATTGAACACTTCTTTTCAAAGAGCAGTTTTGAAACACTCTTTTTGTAGAATCTGCAAGTGTTCATTTGGAGCGTTTTGAGGCCTATGGTGGAAAAGGAAATATCTTCACATAAAACCTAGACAGAAGCATTCTTTGAAACTTCTTTATGATGTGTGCCTTCACCTCACAGAGTTGAACCTTCCTTTTCATGGAGCAGTTTGGAAAGAGTCTCTTTGCAGCATCTGCAAGTGGATATTTGGAGCCCTTTCAGGCCTTCGTTGGAAACGGGAATATCTTCCCATAAAAACTAAACAGAAGCGTTCTGTGAAACTGCTTTGTGTAGTATGAATCCAACTCACAGAGTTGAACACTTCTTTTGAAAGAGCAGTTTTGAAACACTCTTTTTGTAGAATCTGCAAGTTTTCATTTGGAGTGCTTTGAGGCCTATGGTGGAAAAGGAAATATCTTCACATAAAACCTAGACAGAAGCATTCTTTGAAACTTCTTTATGATGTGTGCCTTCAACTCACAGAGTTGAACCTTCGTTTTCATGGAGAGGTTTGAAAAGAGTCTTTTTGCAGCATCTGCAAGTGTATATTTGGAGCTCTTTCAGGCCTTCGTTAGAAACGGGAATATCTTCCCATAAAAACTGGACAGAAGCATTCTCACAAACTGCTTTGTGATGTGTGTGTTTAACTCACATAGTTGAACCTTTCCTTTGCTAGACCAGTTATGAAACACTCTTCTTGTAGAA
This sequence comes from Pongo pygmaeus, assembly GCF_028885625.2. Lineage (NCBI taxonomy): Eukaryota > Metazoa > Chordata > Mammalia > Primates > Hominidae > Pongo > Pongo pygmaeus. The sequence goes on from NC_072393.2 coordinate 31,605,053, forward strand.
TCTGCAAGTGTTCATTTGGAGCGCTTTGAGACCTATGGTGGAAAAGGAAATATCTTCACATATGAACCAGGCAGAAGCATTCTCAGAAACCTCTTTATGATGTGTGCATTCAACTCGGAGACAGAAGCCTTCCTTTTGATAGAGCAGTTTTGAAACTCTGTTTTTGCAGCATCTGCAAGTGGATATTTGGAGCCCCTTCAGGCCTTCGTTGGAAACGGGAATACCTTCCCATAAAAACTAAACAGAAGCGTTCTGTGAAACTGCTTTGTGTAGTATGAATCCAACTCACAGAGTTGAACACTTCTTTTCAAAGAGCAGTTTTGAAACACTCTTTTTGTAGAATCTGCAAGTGTTCATTTGGAGCGTTTTGAGGCCTATGGTGGAAAAGGAAATATCTTCACATAAAACCTAGACAGAAGCATTCTTTGAAACTTCTTTATGATGTGTGCCTTCACCTCACAGAGATGAACCTTCCTTTTCATGGAGCAGTTTGGAAAGAGTCTCTTTGCAGCATCTGCAAGTGGATATTTTGAGCCCTTTCAGGCCTTCGTTGGAAACGGGAATATCTTCCCATAAAAATTAAACAGAAGCGTTCTGTGAAACTGCTTTGTGTAGTATGAATCCAACTCACAGAGTTCAACACTTCTTTTCAAAGAGCCGTTTTGAAACACTCTCTTTGTAGAATCTGCAAGTGTTCAATTGGAACGCTTTGAGGCCTATGGTGGAAAAGGAAATATCTTCACTTGTAAACCAGGCAGAAGCATTCTCAGAAACCTCTTTAGGATGTGTGCATTCAACTCGGAGAGAGAATCCTTCCTTTTGATAGAGCAGTTTTGAAACTCTGTTTTTGCAGCATCTGCAAGTGGATATTTGGAGCCCCTTCAGGCCTTCGTTGGAAACGGGAACATCTTCCCATAAAAACTAAACAGAAGCGTTCTGTGAAACTGCTTTGTGTAGTATGAATCCAACTCACAGAGTTGAACACTTCTTTTCAAAGAGCAGTTTTGAAACACTCTTTTTGTAGAATCTGCAAGTTTTCATTTGGAGCGTTTTGAGGCCTATGGTGGAAAAGGAAATATCTTCACATAAAACCTAGACAGAAGCATTCTTTGAAACTTCTTTATGATGTGTGCCCTCACCTCACAGAGTTGAACCTTCCTTTTCATGGAGCAGTTTGGAAAGAGTCTCTTTGCAGCATCTGCAAGTGGATATTTGGAGCCCTTTCAGGCCTTCGTTGGAAACGGGAATATCTTCCCATAAAAACTAAACAGAAGCGTTCTGTGAAACTGCTTTGTGTAGTATGAATCCAACTCACAGAGTTGAACACTTCTTTTGAAAGAGCAGTTTTGAAACACTCTTTTTGTAGAATCTGCAAGTTTTCATTTGGAGTGCTTTGAGGCCTATGGAGGAAAAGGAAATATCTTCACAGAAAACCTAGACAGAAGCATTCTTTGAAACTTCTTTATGATGTGTGCATTCAACTCACAGAGTTGAACCTTCCTTTTCATGGAGAGGTTTGGAAAGAGTCTTTTTGCAGCATCTGCAAGTGGATATTTGGAGCTCTTTCAGGTCTTCGTTAGAAACGGGAATATCTTCCCATAAAAACTGGACAGAAGCATTCTCACAAACTGCTTTGTGATGTGTGTGTTTAACTCACATAGTTGAACCTTTCCTTTCCTAGAGCAGTTATGAAACACTCTTTTTGTAGAATCTGCAAGTGTTCATTTGGAGCGCTTTGAGGCCTATAGTGGAAAAGGAAATATCTTCACTTGTAAACCAGGCAGAAGCATTCTCAGAAACCTCTTTATGATGTGTGCATTCAACTCGGAGAGAGAAGCCTTCCTTTTGATAGAGCAGTTTTGAAACTCTGTTTTTGCAGCATCTGCAAGTGGATATTTGGAGCCCCTTCAGGCCTTCGTTGGAAACGGGAATATCTTCCCATAAAAACTAAACAGAAGCGTTCTGTGAAACTGCTTTGTGTAGTATGAATCCAACTCACAGAGTTGAACACTTCTTTTCAAAGAGCAGTTTTGAAACACTCTTTTTGTAGAATCTGCAAGTGTTCATTTGGAGCGTTTTGAGGCCTATGGTGGAAAAGGAAATATCTTCACATAAAACCTAGACAGAAGCATTCTTTGAAACTTCTTTATGATATGTGCCTTCACCTCACAGAGTTGAACCTTCCTTTTCATGGAGCAGTTTGGAAAGAGTCTCTTTGCAGCATCTGCAAGTGGATATTTGGAGCCGTTTCAGGCCTTCGTTGGAAACGGGAATATCTTCCCATAAAAACTAAACAGAAGCGTTCTGTGAAACTGCTTTGTGTACTATGAATCCAACTCACAGAGTTGAACACTTCTTTTGAAAGAGCAGTTTTGAAACACTCTTTTTGTAGAATCTGCAAGTGTTCATTTGGAGCGCTTTGAGGCCTATGGTGGAAAAGGAAACATCTTCACTTGTAAACCAGGCAGAAGCATTCTCAGAAACCTCTTTATGATGTGTGCATTCAACTCGGAGAGAGAAGCCTTCCTTTTGATAGAGCAGTTTTGAAACTCTGTTTTTGCAGCATCTGCAAGTGGCTATTTGGAGCCCCTTCAGGCCTTCGTTGGAAACGGGAATATCTTCCCATAAAAAGTAAACAGAAGCGTTCTGTGAAACTGCTTTGTGTAGTATGAATCCAACTCACAGAGTTGAACACTTCTTTTGAAAGAGCAGTTTTGAAACACTCTTTTTGTAGAATCTGCAAGTGTTCATTTGGAGCACTTTGAGGCCTATGGTGGAAAAGGAAATATCTTCACTTGTAAACCAGGCAGAAGCATTCTCAGAAACCTCTTTATGATGTGTGCATTCAACTCGGAGAGAGAAGCCTTCCTTTCGATAGAGCAGTTTTGAAACTCTGTTTTTGCAGAATCTGCAAGTGGATATTTGGAGCCCCTTCAGGCCTTCGTTGGAAACGGGAATATCTTCCCATAAAAACTAAACAGAAGCGTTCTGTGAAACTGCTTTGTGTAGTATGAATCCAACTCACAGAGTTGAACACTTCTTTTGAAAGAGCAGTTTTGAAACACTCTCTTTGTAGAATCTGCAAGTGTTCATTTGGAGCGCTTTGAGGCCTATGGTGGAAAAGGAAATATCTTCACATAAAACCTAGACAGAAGCATTCTTTGAAACTTTTTTATGATGTGTGCCTTCAACTCACAGAGTTGAACCTTCCTTTTCATGGAGCAGTTTGGAAAGAGTCTTTTTGCAGCATCTGCAAGTGGATATTTGGAGCCATTTCAGGCCTTTGTTGGAAACGGGAATATCTTCCCATAAAAACTAAACAGAAGCGTTCTCACAAACTGCTTTGTGATGTGTGTGTTTAACTCACATAGTTGAACCTTTCCTTTGCTAGAGCAGTTATGAAACACTCTTTTTGTAGAATCTGCAAGTGTTCATTTGGAGCGCTTTGAGGCCTATGGTGGAAAAGGAAATATCTTCACTTGTAAACCAGGCAGAAGCATTCTCAGAAACCTCTTTATGATGTGTGCATTCAACTCGGAGAGAGAAGCCTTCCTTTTGATAGAGCAGTTTTGAAACTCTGTTTTTGCAGCATCTGCAAGTGGATATTTGGAGCCCCTTCAGGCCTTCGTTGGAAACGGGAATATCTTCCCATAAAAACTAAACAGAAGCGTTCTGTGAAACTGCTTTGTGTAGTATGAATCCAACTCACAGAGTTGAACACTTCTTTTGAAAGAGCAGTTTTGAAACACTCTCTTTGTAGAATCTGCAAGTGTTCATTTGGAGCGCTTTGAGGCCTATGGTGGAAAAGGAAATATCTTCACATAAAACCTAGACAGAAGCATTCTTTGAAACTTCTTTATGATGTGTGCCTTCACCTCACAGAGTTGAACCTTCCTTTTCATGGAGCAGTTTGGAAAGAGTCTCTTTGCAGCATCTGCAAGTGGATATTTGGAGCCCTTTCAGGCCTTCGTTGGAAACGGGAATATCTTCCCATAAAAACTAAACAGAAGCGTTCTGTGAAACTGCTTTGTGTAGTATGAATCCAACTCACAGAGTTGAACACTTCTTTTGAAAGAGCAGTTTTGAAACACTCTTTTTGTAGAATCTGCAAGTTTTCATTTGGAGTGATTTGAGGCCCATGGTGGAAAAGGAAATATCTTCACATAAAACCTAGACAGAAGCATTCTTTGAAACTTCTTTATGATGTGGACATTCAACTCACAGAGTTGAACCTTCCTTTTCATGGAGAGGTTTGGAAAGAGTCTTTTTGCAGCATCTGCAAGTGGATATTTGGAGCTCTTTCAGGCCTTCGTTAGAAACGGGAATATCTTCCCATAAAAACTGGACAGAAGCATTCTCACAAACTGCTTTGTGATGTGTGTGTTTAACTCACATAGCTGAACCTTTCCATGGCTAGAGCAGTTATGAAACACTCTTTTTGTAGAATCTGCAAGTGTTCATTTGGAGCGCTTTGAGGCCTATGGTGGAAAAGGAAATATCTTCACTTGTAAACCAGGCAGAAGCATTCTCAGAAACCTCTTTATGATGTGTGCATTCAACTCGGAGAGAGAAGCCTTCCTTTTGATAGAGCAGTTTTGAAACTCTGTTTTTGCAGCATCTGCAAGTGGATATTTGGAGCCCCTTCAGGCCTTCGTTGGAAACGGGAATATCTTCCCATAAAAACTAAACAGAAGCGTTCTGTGAAACTGCTTTGTGTAGTATGAATCCAACTCACAGAGTTGAACACTTCTTTTCAAAGAGCAGTTTTGAAACACTCTTTTTGTAGAATCTGCAAGTGTTCATTTGGAGCGTTTTGAGGCCTATGGTGGAAAAAGAAATATCTTCACATAAAACCTAGACAGAAGCATTCTTTGAAACTTCTTTATGATGTGTGCCTTCACCTAACAGAGTTGAACCTTCCTTTTCATGGAGCAGTTTGGAAAGAGTCTCTTTGCAGCATCTGCAAGTGGATATTTGGAGCCATTTCAGGCCTTCGTTGGAAACGGGAATATCTTCCCATAAAAACTAAACAGAAGCGTTCTGGGAAACTGCTTTGTGTAGTATGAATCCAACTCACAGAGTTGAAAACTTCTTTTCAAAGAGCAGTTTTGAAACACTCTTTTTGTAAAATCTGCAAGTGTTCATTTGGAGCGCTTTGAGGCCTATGGTGGAAAAGGAAATATCTTCACTTGTAAATCAGGCAGAAGCATTCTCAGAAACCTCTTTATGATGTGTGCATTCAACTCGGAGAGTTGAACCTTCCTTTTCATGGAGAGGTTTGGAAAGAGTCTTTTTGCAGCATCTGCAAGTGGATATTTGGAGCTCTTTCAGGCCTTCGTTAGAAACGGGAATACCTTCCCATAAAAACTGGACAGAAGCATTCTCACAAACTGCTTTGTGATGTGTGTGTTTAACTCACATAGTTGAACCTTTCGTTTGCTAGAGCAGTTATGAAACACTCTTTTTGTAGAATCTGCAAGTGTTCATTTGGAGCGCTTTGAGGCCTATGGTTGAAAAGGAAATATCTTCACTTTTAAACCAGGCAGAAGCATTCTCAGAAACCTCTTTATGATGTGTGCATTCAACTCGGAGAGAGAAGCCTTCCTTTTGATAGAGCAGTTTTGAAACTCTGTTTTTGCAGCATCTGCAAGTGGATATTTGGAGCCCATTCAGGCCTTCGTTGGAAACGGGAATATCTTCCCATAAAAACTAAACAGAAGCGTTCTGTGAAACTGCTTTGTGTAGTATGAATCCAACTCACAGAGTTGAACACTTCTTTTCAAAGAGCAGTTTTGAAACACTCTTTTTGTAGAATCTGCAAGTGTTCATTTGGAGCGTTTTGAGGCCTATGGTGGAAAAGGAAATATCTTCACATAAAACCTAGACAGAAGCATTCTTTGAAACTTCTTTATGATGTGTGCCTTCACCTCACAGAGTTGAACCTTCCTTTTCATGGAGCAGTTTGGAAAGAGTCTCTTTGCAGCATCTGCAAGTGGATATTTGGAGCCATTTCAGGCCTTCGTTGGAAACGGGAATACCTTCCCATAAAAACTAAACAGAAGCGTTCTGGGAAACTGCTTTGTGTAGTATGAATCCAACTCACAGAGTTGAACACTTCTTTTGAAAGAGCAGTTTTGAAACACTCTTTTTGTAGAATCTGCAAGTGTTCATTTGGAGCGCTTTGAGGCCTATGGTGGAAAAGGAAATATCTTCACTTGTAAATCATGCAGAAGCATTCTCAGAAACTTCTTTATGATGTGTGCATTCAACTCGGAGAGAGAAGCCTTCCTTTTGATAGAGCAGTTTTGAAACTCTGTTTTTGCAGCATCTGCAAGTGGATATTTGGAGCCCTTTCAGGCCTTCGTTGGAAACGGGAATATCTTCCCATAAAAACTGGACAGAAGCGTTCTGTGAAACTACTTTGTGTAGTATGAATCCAACTCACAGAGTTGAACACTTCTTTTGAAAGAGCAGTTTTGAAACACTCTTTTTGTAGAATCTGCAAGTGTTCATTTGGAGCGCTTTGAGGCCTATGGTGGAAAAGGAAATATCTTCACTTGTAAACCAGGCAGAAGCATTCTGAGAAACCTCTTTATGATGTGTGCATTCAACTCGGAGAGAGAAGCCTTCCTTTTGATAGAGCAGTTTTGAAACTCTGTTTTTGCAGCATCTGCAAGTGGATATTTGGAGCCCCTTCAGGCCTTCGTTGGAAACGGGAATATCTTCCCATAAAAACTAGACAGAAGCGTTCTGTGAAACTGCTTTGTGTAGTATGAATCCAACTCACAGAGTTGAACACTTCTTTTCAAAGAGCAGTTTTGAAACACTCTTTTTGTAGAATCTGCAAGTGTTCATTTGGAGCGTTTTGAGGCCTATGGTGGAAAAGGAAATATCTTCACATAAAACCTAGACAGAAGCATTCTTTGAAACTTCTTTATGATGTGTGCCTTCACCTCACAGAGTTGAACCTTCCTTTTCATGGAGCAGTTTGGGGAGAGTCTCTTTGCAGCATCTGCAAGTGGATATTTGGAGCCCTTTCAGGCCTTCGTTGGAAACGGGAATATCTTCCCATAAAAACTAAACAGAAGCGTTCTGTGAAACTGCTTTGTGTAGTATGAATCCAACTCACAGAGTTGAACACTTCTTTTGAAAGAGCAGTTTTGAAACACTCTTTTTGTAGAATCTGCAAGTTTTCATTTGGAGTGCTTTGAGGCCTATGGAGGAAAAGGAAATATCTTCACAGAAAACCTAGACAGAAGCATTCTTTGAAACTTCTTTATGATGTGTGCATTCAACTCACAGAGTTGAACCTTCCTTTTCATGGAGAGGTGTGGAAAGAGTCTTTTTGCAGCATCTGCAAGTGGATATTTGGAGCTCTTTCAGGTCTTCGTTAGAAACGGGAATATCTTCCCATAAAAACTGGACAGAAGCATTCTCACAAACTGCTTTGTGATGTGTGTGTTTATCTCACATAGTTGAACCTTTCCTTTCCTAGAGCAGTTATGAAACACTCTTTTTGTAGAATCTGCAAGTGTTCATTTGGAGCGCTTTGAGGCCTATAGTGGAAAAGGAAATATCTTCACTTGTAAACCAGGCAGAAGCATTCTCAGAAACCTCTTTATGATGTGTGCATTCAACTCGGAGAGAGAAGCCTTCCTTTTGATAGAGCAGTTTTGAAACTCTGTTTTTGCAGCATCTGCAAGTGGATATTTGGAGCCCCTTCAGGCCTTCGTTGGAAACGGGAATATCTTCCCATAAAAACTAAACAGAAGCGTTCTGTGAAACTGCTTTGTGTAGTATGAATCCAACTCACAGAGTTGAACACTTCTTTTCAAAGAGCAGTTTTGAAACACTCTTTTTGTAGAATCTGCAAGTGTTCATTTGGAGCGTTTTGAGGCCTATGGTGGAAAAGGAAATATCTTCACATAAAACCTAGACAGAAGCATTCTTTGAAACTTCTTTATGATATGTGCCTTCACCTCACAGAGTTGAACATTCCTTTTCATGGAGCAGTTTGGAAAGAGTCTCTTTGCAGCATCTGCAAGTGGATATTTGGAGCCGTTTCAGGCCTTCGTTGGAAACGGGAATATCTTCCCATAAAAACTAAACAGAAGCGTTCTGTGAAACTGCTTTGTGTAGTATGAATCCAACTCACAGAGTTGAACACTTCTTTTGAAAGAGCAGTTTTGAAACACTCTTTTTGTAGAATCTGCAAGTGTTCATTTGGAGCGCTTTGAGGCCTATGGTGGAAAAGGAAACATCTTCACTTGTAAACCAGGCAGAAGCATTCTCAGAAACCTCTTTATGATGTGTGCATTCAACTCGGAGAGAGAAGCCTTCCTTTTGATAGAGCAGTTTTGAAACTCTGTTTTTGCAGCATCTGCAAGTGGCTATTTGGAGCCCTTTCTGGCCTTCGTTGGAAACGGGAATATCTTCCCATAAAAACTAAACAGAAGCGTTCTGTGAAACTGCTTTGTGTAGTATGAATCCAACTCACAGAGTTGAACACTTCTTTTCAAAGAGCAGTTTTGAAACACTCTTTTTGTAGAATCTGCAAGTGTTCATTTGGAGCGTTTTGAGGCCTATGGTGGAAAAGGAAATATCTTCACATAAAACCTAGACAGAAGCATTCTTTGAAACTTCTTTATGATGTGTGCCTTCACCTCACAGAGTTGAACCTTCCTTTTCATGGAGCAGTTTGGAAAGAGTCTCTTTGCAGCATCTGCAAGTGGATATTTGGAGCCCTTTCAGGCCTTCGTTGGAAACGGGAATATCTTCCCATAAAAACTAAACAGAAGCGTTCTGTGAAACTGCTTTGTGTAGTATGAATCCAACTCACAGAGTTGAACACTTCTTTTGAAGGAGCAGTTTTGAAACACTCTTTTTGTAGAATCTGCAAGTTTTCATTTGGAGTGATTTGAGGCCCATGGTGGAAAAGGAAATATCTTCACATAAAACCTAGACAGAAGCATTCTTTGAAACTTCTTTATGATGTGGGCATTCAACTCACAGAGTTGAACCTTCCTTTTCATGGAGAGGTTTGGAAAGAGTCTTTTTGCAGCATCTGCAAGTGGATATTTGGAGCGCTTTCAGGCCTTCGTTAGAAACGGGAATATCTTCCCATAAAAACTGGACAGAAGCATTCTCACAAACTGCTTTGTGATGTGTGTGTTTAACTCACATAGCTGAACCTTTCCATTGCTAGAGCAGTTATGAAACACTCTTTTTGTAGAATCTGCAAGTGTTCATTTGGAGCGCTTTGAGGCCTATGGTGGAAAAGGAAATATCTTCACTTGTAAACCAGGCAGAAGCATTCTCAGAAACCTCTTTATGATGTGTGCATTCAACTCGGAGAGAGAAGCCTTCCTTTTGATAGAGCAGTTTTGAAACTCTGTTTTTGCAGCATCTGCAAGTGGATATTTGGAGCCCCTTCAGGCCTTCGTTGGAAACGGGAATATCTTCCCATAAAAACTAAACAGAAGCGTTCTGTGAAACTGCTTTGTGTAGTATGAATCCAACTCACAGAGTTGAACACTTCTTTTCAAAGAGCAGTTTTGAAACACTCTTTTTGTAGAATCTGCAAGTGTTCATTTGGAGCGTTTTGAGGCCTATGGTGGAAAAAGAAATATCTTCACATAAAACCTAGACAGAAGCATTCTTTGAAACTTCTTTATGATGTGTGCCTTCACCTCACAGAGTTGAACCTTCCTTTTCATGGAGCAGTTTGGAAAGAGTCTCTTTGCAGCATCTGCAAGTGGATATTTGGAGCCATTTCAGGCCTTCGTTGGAAACGGGAATATCTTCCCATAAAAACTAAACAGAAGCGTTCTGGGAAACTGCTTTGTGTAGTATGAATCCAACTCACAGAGTTGAACACTTCTTTTCAAAGAGCAGTTTTGAAACACTCTTTTTGTAAAATCTGCAAGTGTTCATTTGGAGCGCTTTGAGGCCTATGGAGGAAAAGGAAATATCTTCACTTGTAAATCAGGCAGAAGCATTCTCAGAAACCTCTTTATGATGTGTGCATTCAACTCGGAGAGTTGAACCTTCCTTTTCATGGAGAGGTTTGGAAAGAGTCTTTTTGCAGCATCTGCAAGTGGATATTTGGAGCTCTTTCAGGCCTTCGTTAGAAACGGGAATACCTTCCCATAAACACTGGACAGAAGCATTCTCACAAACTGCTTTGTGATGTGTGTGTTTAACTCACATAGTTGAACCTTTCGTTTGCTAGAGCAGTTATGAAACACTCTTTTTGTAGAATCTGCAAGTGTTCATTTGGAGCGCTTTGAGGCCTATGGTGGAAAAGGAAATATCTTCACTTGTAAACCAGGCAGAAGCATTCTCAGAAACCTCTTTATGATGTGTGCATTCAACTCGGAGAGAGAAGCCTTCTTTTTGATAGAGCAGTTTTGAAACTCTGTTTTTGCAGCATCTGCAAGTGGATATTTGGAGCCCCTTCAGGCCTTCGTTGGAAACGGGAATATCTTCCCATAAAAACTAAACAGAAGCGTTCTGTGAAACTGCTTTGTGTAGTATGAATCCAACTCACAGAGTTGAACACTTCTTTTCAAAGAGCAGTTTTGAAACACTCTTTTTGTAGAATCTGGAAGTGTTCATTTGGAGCGTTTTGAGGCCTATGGTGGAAAAAGAAATATCTTCACATAAAACCTAGACAGAAGCATTCTTTGAAACTTCTTTATGATGTGTGCCTTCACCTCACAGAGTTGAACCTTCCTTTTCATGGAGCAGTTTGGAAAGAGTCTCTTTGCAGCATCTGCAAGTGGATATTTGGAGCCATTTCAGGCCTTCGTTGGAAACGGTAATACCTTCCCATATAAACTAAACAGAAGCGTTCTGGGAAACTGCTTTGTGTAGTATGAATCCAACTCACAGAGTTGAACACTTCTTTTCAAAGAGCAGTTTTGAAACACTCTTTTTGTAAAATCTGCAAGTGTTCATTTGGAGCGCTTTGAGGCCTATGGTGGAAAAGGAAATATCTTCACTTGTAAATCAGGCAGAAGCATTCTCAGAAACCTCTTTATGATGTGTGCATTCAACTCGGAGAGTTGAACCTTCCTTTTCATGGAGAGGTTTGGAAAGAGTCTTTTTGCAGCATCTGCAAGTGGATATTTGGAGCTCTTTCAGGCCTTCGTTAGAAACGGGAATACCTTCCCATAAAAACTGGACAGAAGCATTCTCACAAACTGCTTTGTGATGTGTGTGTTTAACTCACATTGTTGAACCTTTCGTTTGCTAGAGCAGTTATGAAACACTCTTTTTGTAGAATCTGCAAGTGTTCATTTGGAGCGCTTTGAGGCCTATGGTGGAAAAGGAAATATCTTCACTTGTAAACCAGGCAGAAGCATTCTCAGAAACCTCTTTATGATGTGTGCATTCAACTCGGAGAGAGAAGCCTTCCTTTTGATAGAGCAGTTTTGAAACTCTGTTTTTGCAGCATCTGCAAGTGGATATTTGGAGCCCTTTCAGGCTTTCGTTGGAAACGGGAATATCTTCCCATAAAAACTAAACAGAAGCGTTCTGTGAAACTGCTTTGTGTAGTATGAATCCAACTCACAGAGTTGAACACTTCTTTTCAAAGAGCAGTTTTGAAACACTCTTTTTGTAGAATCTGCAAGTGTTCATTTGGAGCGTTTTGAGGCCTATGGTGGAAAAGGAAATATCTTCACATAAAACCTAGACAGAAGCATTCTTTGAAACTTCTTTATGATGTGTGACTTCACCTCACAGAGTTGAACCTTCCTTTTCATGGAGCAGCTTGGAAAGAGTCTCTTTGCAGCAACTGCAAGTGGATATTTGGAGCCATTTCAGGCCTTCGTTGGAAACGGGAATATCTTCCCATAAAAACTAAACAGAAGCGTTCTGTGAATCTGCTTTGTGTAGTATGAATCCAACTCACAGAGTTGAACACTTCTTTTGAAAGAGCAGTTTTGAAACACTCTTTTTGTAGAATCTGCAAGTGTTCATTTGGAGCGCTTTGAGGCCTATGGTGGAAAAGGAAATATCTTCACTTTTAAACCAGGCAGAAGCATTCTCAGAAACCTCTTTATGATGTGTGCATTCAACTCGGAGAGAGAAGCCTTCCTTTTGATAGAGCAGTTTTGAAACTCTGTTTTTGCAGCATCTGCAAGTGGATATTTGGAGCCCATTCAGGCCTTCGTTGGAAACGGGAATATCTTCCCATAAAAACTAAACAGAAGCGTTCTGTGAAACTGCTTTGTGTAGTATGAATCCAACTCACAGAGTTGAACACTTCTTTTCAAAGAGCAGTTTTGAAACACTCTTTTTGTAGAATCTGCAAGTGTTCATTTGGAGCGTTTTGAGGCCTATGTTGGAAAAGGAAATATCTTCACATAAAACCTAGACAGAAGCATTCTTTGAAACTTCTTTATGATGTGTGCCTTCACCTCACAGAGTTGAACCTTCCTTTTCATGGAGCAGTTTGGAAAGAGTCTCTTTGCAGCATCTGCAAGTGGATATTTGGAGCCATTTCAGGCCTTCGTTGGAAACGGTAATACCTTCCCATATAAACTAAACAGAAGCGTTCTGTGAAACTGCTTTGTGTAGTATGAATCCAACTCACAGAGTTGAACACTTCTTTTGAAAGAGCAGTTTTGAAACACTCTTTTTGTAGAATCTGCAAGTGTTCATTTGGAGCGCTTTGAGGCCTATGGTGGAAAAGGAAATATCTTCACTTGTAAATCAGGCGGAAGCATTCTCAGAAACCTCTTTATGATGTGTGCATTCAACTCGGAGGGAGAAGCCTTCCTTTTGATAGAGCAGTTTTGAAACTCTGTTTTTGCAGCATCTGCAAGTGGATATTTGGAGCCCTTTCAGGCCTTCGTTGGAAACGGGAATATCTTCCCATAAAAACTAAACAGAAGCGTTCTGTGAAACTACTTTGTGTAGTATGAATCCAACTCACAGAGTTGAACACTTCTTTTGAAAGAGCAGTTATGAAACACTCTTTTCGTAGAATCTGCAAGTGTTCATTTGAAGCGCTTTGAGGCCTATGGTGGAAAAGGAAATATCTTCACTTGTAAACCAGGCAGAAGCATTCTCAGAAACCTCTTTATTTTGTGTGCATTCAACTCGGAGAGAGAAGCCTTCCTTTTGATAGAGCAGTTTTGAAACTCTGTTTTTGCAGCTTCTGCAAGTGGATATTTGGAGCCCCTTCAGGCCTTCGTTGGAAACGGGAATATCTTCCCATAAAAACTAAACAGAAGCGTTCTGTGAAACTGCTTTGTGTAGTATGAATCCAACTCACAGAGTTGAACACTTCTTTTCAAAGAGCAGATTTGAAACACTCTTTTTGTAGAATCTGCAAGTGTTCATTTGGAGCGTTTTGAGGCCTATGGTGGAAAAGGAAATATCTTCACATAAAACCTAGACAGAAGCATTCTTTGAAACTTCTTTATGATGTGTGCATTCAACTCACAGAGTTGAACCTTCCTTTTCATGGAGAGGTTTGGAAAGAGTCTTTTTGCAGCATCTGCAAGTGGATATTTGGAGCTCTTTCAGGCCTTCGTTAGAAAAGGGAATATCTTCCCATAAAAACTGGACAGAAGCATTCTCACAAACTGCTTTGTGATGTGTGTGTTTAACTCACATAGTTGAACCTTTCCTTTGCTAGAGCAGTTATGAAACACTCTTTTTGTAGAATCTGCAAGTGTTCATTTGGAGCGCTTTGAGGCCTATAGTGGAAAAGGAAATATCTTCACTTGTAAATCAGGCAGAAGCATTCTCAGAAACCTCTTTATGATGTGTGCATTCAACTCGGAGAGAGAAGCCTTCCTTTTGATAGAGCAGTTTTGAAACTCTGTTTTTGCAGCATCTGCAAGTGGAAATTTGGAGCCCTTTCAGGCCTTCGTTGGAAACGGGAATATCTTCCCATAAAAACTAAACAGAAGCGTTCTGTGAAACTACTTTGTGTAGTATGAATCCAACTCACAGAGTTGAACACTTCTTTTGAAAGAGCAGTTTTGAAACACTCTTTTTGTAGAATCTGCAAGTTTTCATTTGGAGTGATTTGAGGCCCATGGTGGAAAAGGAAATATCTTCACATAAAACCTAGACAGAAGCATTCTTTGAAACTTCTTTATGATGTGGGCATTCAACTCACAGAGTTGAACCTTCCTTTTCATGGAGAGGTTTGGAAAGAGTCTTTTTGCAGCATCTGCAAGTGGATATTTGGAGCTCTTTCAGGCCTTCGTTAGAAACGGGAATATCTTCCCATAAAAACTGGACAGAAGCATTCTCACAAACTGCTTTGTGATGTGTGTGTTTAACTCACATAGCTGAACCTTTCCATTGCTAGAGCAGTTATGAAACACTCTTTTTGTAGAATCTGCAAGTGTTCATTTGGAGCGCTTTGAGGCCTATAGTGGAAAAGGAAATATCTTCACTTGTAAACCAGGCAGAAGCATTCTCAGAAACCTCTTTATGATGTGTGCATTCAACTCGGAGAGAGAAGCCTTCCTTTTGATAGAGCAGTTTTGAAACTCTGTTTTTGCAGCATCTGCAAGTGGATATTTGGAGCCCCTTCAGGCCTTCGTTGGAAACGGGAATATCTTCCCATAAAAACTAAACAGAAGCGTTCTGTGAAACTGCTTTGTGTAGTATGAATCCAACTCACAGAGTTGAACACTTCTTTTCAAAGAGCAGTTTTGAAACACTCTTTTTGTAGAATCTGCAAGTGTTCATTTGGAGCGTTTTGAGGCATATGGTGGAAAAAGAAATATCTTCACATAAAACCTAGACAGAAGCATTCTTTGAAACTTCTTTATGATGTGTGCCTTCACCTCACAGAGTTGAACCTTCCTTTTCATGGAGCAGTTTGGAAAGAGTCTCTTTGCAGCATCTGCAAGTGGATATTTGGAGCCATTTCAGGCCTTCGTTGGAAACGGGAATATCTTCCCATAAAAACTAAACAGAAGCGTTCTGGGAAACTGCTTTGTGTAGTATGAATCCAACTCACAGAGTTGAACACTTCTTTTCAAAGAGCAGTTTTGAAACACTCTTTTTGTAAAATCTGCAAGTGTTCATTTGGAGCGCTTTGAGGCCTATGGTGGAAAAGGAAATATCTTCACTTGTAAATCAGGCAGAAGCATTCTCAGAAACCTCTTTATGATGTGTGCATTCAACTCGGAGAGTTGAACCTTCCTTTTCATGGAGAGGTTTGGAAAGAGTCTTTTTGCAGCATCTGCAAGTGGATATTTGGAGCTCTTTCAGGCCTTCGTTAGAAACGGGAATACCTTCCCATAAAAACTGGACAGAAGCATTCTCACAAACTGCTTTGTGATGTGTGTGTTTAACTCACATAGTTGAACCTTTCGTTTGCTAGAGCAGTTATGAAACACTCTTTTTGTAGAATCTGCAAGTGTTCATTTGGAGCGCTTTGAGGCCTATGGTGGAAAAGGAAATATCTTCACTTGTAAACCAGGCAGAAGCATTCTCAGAAACCTCTTTATGATGTGTGCATTCAACTCGGAGAGAGAAGCCTTCCTTTTGATAGAGCAGTTTTGAAACTCTGTTTTTGCAGCATCTGCAAGTGGATATTTGGAGCCCTTTCAGGCTTTCGTTGGAAACGGGAATATCTTCCCATAAAAACTAAACAGAAGCGTTCTGTGAAACTGCTTTGTGTAGTATGAATCCAACTCACAGAGTTGAACACTTCTTTTCAAAGAGCAGTTTTGAAACACTCTTTTTGTAGAATCTGCAAGTGTTCATTTGGAGCGTTTTGAGGCCTATGGTGGAAAAGGAAATATCTTCACATAAAACCTAGACAGAAGCATTCTTTGAAACTTCTTTATGATGAGTGACTTCACCTCACAGAGTTGAACCTTCCTTTTCATGGAGCAGCTTGGAAAGAGTCTCTTTGCAGCATCTGCAAGTGGATATTTGGAGCCATTTCAGGCCTTCGTTGGAAACGGGAATATCTTCCCATAAAAACTAAACAGAAGCGTTCTGTGAAACTGCTTTGTGTAGTATGAATCCAACTCACAGAGTTGAACACTTCTTTTGAAAGAGCAGTTTTGAAACACTCTTTTTGTAGAATCTGCAAGTGTTCATTTGGAGCGCTTTGAGGCCTATGGTGGAAAAGGAAATATCTTCACTTTTAAACCAGGCAGAAGCATTCTCAGAAACCTCTTTATGATGTGTGCATTCAACTCGGAGAGAGAAGCCTTCCTTTTGATAGAGCAGTTTTGAAACTCTGTTTTTGCAGCATCTGCAAGTGGATATTTGGAGCCCATTCAGGCCTTCGTTGGAAACGGGAATATCTTCCCATAAAAACTAAACAGAAGCGTTCTGTGAAACTGCTTTGTGTAGTATGAATCCAACTCACAGAGTTGAACACTTCTTTTCAAAGAGCAGTTTTGAAACACTCTTTTTGTAGAATCTGCAAGTGTTCATTTGGAGCGTTTTGAGGCCTATGGTGGAAAAGGAAATATCTTCACATAAAACCTAGACAGAAGCATTATTTGAAACTTCTTTATGATGTGTGCCTTCACCTCACAGAGTTGAACCTTCCTTTTCATGGAGCAGTTTGGAAAGAGTCTCTTTGCAGCATCTGCAAGTGGATATTTGGAGCCATTTCAGGCCTTCGTTGGAAACGGGAATACCTTCCCATAAAAACTAAACAGAAGCGTTCTGTGAAACTGCTTTGTGTAGTATGAATCCAACTCACAGAGTTGAACACTTCTTTTGAAAGAGCAGTTTTGAAACACTCTTTTTGTAGAATCTGCAAGTGTTCATTTGGAGCGCTTTGAGGCCTATGGTGGAAAAGGAAATATCTTCACTTGTAAATCAGGCAGAAGCATTCTCAGAAACCTCTTTATGATGTGTGCATTCAACTCGGAGAGTTGAACCTTCCTTTTCATGGAGAGGTTTGGAAAGAGTCTTTTTGCAGCATCTGCAAGTGGATATTTGGAGCTCTTTCAGGCCTTCGTTAGAAACGGGAATATCTTCCCATAAAAACTGGACAGAAGCATTCTCACAAACTGCTTTGTGATGTGTGTGTTTAACTCACATAGTTGAACCTTTCCTTTGCTAGAGCAGTTATGAAACACTCTTTTTGTAGAATCTGCAAGTGTTCATTTGGAGCGCTTTGAGGCCTATAGTGGAAAAGGAAATATCTTCACTTGTAAACCAGGCAGAAGCATTCTCAGAAACCTCTTTATGATGTGTGCATTCAACTCGGAGAGAGAAGCCTTCCTTTTGATAGAGCAGTTTTGAAACTCTGTTTTTGCAGCATCTGCAAGTGGATATTTGGAGCCCCTTCAGGCCTTCGTTGGAAACGGGAATATCTTCAAATAAAAACTAAACAGAAGCGTTCTGTGAAACTGCTTTGTGTAGTATGAATCCAACTCACAGAGTTGAACACTTCTTTTCAAAGAGCAGTTTTGAAACACTCTTTTTGTAGAATCTGCAAGTGTTCATTTGGAGCGTTTTGAGGCCTATGGTGGAAAAGGAAATATCTTCACATAAAACCTAGACAGAAGCATTCTTTGAAACTTCTTTATGATGTGTGCCTTCACCTCACAGAGATGAACCTTCCTTTTCATGGAGCAGTTTGGAAAGAGTCTCTTTGCAGCATCTGCAAGTGGATATTTGGAGCTCTTTCAGGTCTTCGTTAGAAACGGGAATATCTTCCCATAAAAACTGGACAGAAGCATTCTCACAAACTGCTTTGTGATGTGTGTGTTTAACTCACATAGTTGAACCTTTCCTTTCCTAGAGCAGTTATGAAACACTCTTTTTGTAGAATCTGCAAGTGTTCATTTGGAGCGCTTTGAGGCCTATGGTGGAAAAGGAAATATCTTCACTTGTAAACCAGGCAGAAGCATTCTCAGAAACCTCTTTATGATGTGTGCATTCAACTCGGAGAGAGAAGCCTTCCTTTTGATAGAGCAGTTTTGAAACTCTGTTTTTGCAGCATCTGCAAGTGGATATTTGGAGCCCCTTCAGGCCTTCGTTGGAAACGGGAATATCTTCCCATAAAAACTAAACAGAAGCGTTCTGTGAAACTGCTTTGTGTAGTATGAATCCAACTCACAGAGTTGAACACTTCTTTTCAAAGAGCAGTTTTGAAACACTCTTTTTGTAGAATCTGCAAGTGTTCATTTGGAGCGTTTTGAGGCCTATGGTGGAAAAGGAAATATCTTCACATAAAACCTAGACAGAAGCATTCTTTGAAACTTCTTTATGATATGTGCCTTCACCTCACATAGTTGAACCTTCCTTTTCATGGAGCAGTTTGGAAAGAGTCTCTTTGCAGCATCTGCAAGTGGATATTTGGAGCCGTTTCAGGCCTTCGTTGGAAACGGGAATATCTTCCCATAAAAACTAAACAGAAGCGTTCTGTGAAACTGCTTTGTGTACTATGAATCCAACTCACAGAGTTGAACACTTCTTTTGAAAGAGCAGTTTTGAAACACTCTTTTTGTAGAATCTGCAAGTGTTCATTTGGAGCGCTTTGAGGCCTATGGTGGAAAAGGAAACATCTTCACTTGTAAACCAGGCAGAAGCATTCTCAGAAACCTCTTTATGATGTGTGCATTCAACTCGGAGAGAGAAGCCTTCCTTTTGATAGAGCAGTTTTGAAACTCTGTTTTTGCAGCATCTGCAAGTGGATATTTGGAGCCCCTTCAGGCCTTCGTTGGAAACGGGAATATCTTCCCATAAAAACTAAACAGAAGCGTTCTGTGAAACTGCTTTGTGTAGTATGAATCCAACTCACAGAGTTGAACACTTCTTTTCAAAGAGCAGTTTTGAAACACTCCTTTTGTAGAATCTGCAAGTGTTCATTTGGAGCGTTTTGAGGCCTATGGTGGAAAAAGAAATATCTTCACATAAAACCTAGACAGAAGCATTCTTTGAAACTTCTTTATGATGTGTGCCTTCACCTCACAGAGTTGAACCTTCCTTTTCATGGAGCAGTTTGGAAAGAGTCTCTTTGCAGCATCTGCAAGTGGATATTTGGAGCCATTTCAGGCCTTCGTTGGAAACGGGAATATCTTCCCATAAAAACTAAACAGAAGCGTTCTGGGAAACTGCTTTGTGTAGTATGAATCCAACTCACAGAGTTGAACACTTCTTTTCAAAGAGCAGTTTTGAAACAGTCTTTTTGTAAAATCTGCAAGTGTTCATTTGGAGCGCTTTGAGGCCTATGGTGGAAAAGGAAATATCTTCACTTGTAAATCAGGCAGAAGCATTCTCAGAAACCTCTTTATGATGTGTGCATTCAACTCGGAGAGTTGAACCTTCCTTTTCATGGAGAGGTTTGGAAAGAGTCTTTTTGCAGCGTCTGCAAGTGGATATTTGGAGCTCTTTCAGGCCTTCGTTAGAAACGGGAATACCTTCCCATAAAAACTGGACAGAAGCATTCTCACAAACTGCTTTGTGATGTGTGTGTTTAACTCACATAGTTGAACCTTTCGTTTGCTAGAGCAGTTATGAAACACTCTTTTTGTAGAATCTGCAAGTGTTCATTTGGAGCGCTTTGAGGCCTATGGTGGAAAAGGAAATATCTTCACTTGTAAACCAGGCAGAAGCATTCTCAGAAACCTCTTTATGATGTGTGCATTCAACTCGGAGAGAGAAGCCTTCCTTTTGATAGAGCAGTTTTGAAACTCTGTTTTTGCAGCATCTGCAAGTGGATATTTGGAGCCCTTTCAGGCTTTCGTTGGAAACGGGAATATCTTCCCATAAAAACTAAACAGAAGCGTTCTGTGAAACTGCTTTGTGTAGTATGAATCCAACTCACAGAGTTGAACACTTCTTTTCAAAGAGCAGTTTTGAAACACTCTTTTTGTAGAATCTGCAAGTGTTCATTTGGAGCGTTTTGAGGCCTATGGTGGAAAAGGAAATATCTTCACATAAAACCTAGACAGAAGCATTCTTTGAAACTTCTTTATGATGTGTGACTTCACCTCACAGAGTTGAACCTTCCTTTTCATGGAGCAGCTTGGAAAGAGTCTCTTTGCAGCATCTGCAAGTGGATATTTGGAGCCATTTCAGGCCTTCGTTGGAAACGGGAATATCTTCCCATAAAAACTAAACAGAAGCGTTCTGTGAAACTGCTTTGTGTAGTATGAATCCAACTCACAGAGTTGAACACTTCTTTTGAAAGAGCAGTTTTGAAACACTCTTTTTGTAGAATCTGCAAGTGTTCATTTGGAGCGCTTTGAGGCCTATGGTGGAAAAGGAAATATCTTCACTTTTAAACCAGGCAGAAGCATTCTCAGAAACCTCTTTATGATGTGTGCATTCAACTCGGAGAGAGAAGCCTTCCTTTTGATAGAGCAGTTTTGAAACTCTGTTTTTGCAGCATCTGCAAGTGGATATTTGGAGCCCATTCAGGCCTTCGTTGGAAACGGGAATATCTTCCCATAAAAACTAAACAGAAGCGTTCTGTGAAACTGCTTTGTGTAGTATGAATCCAACTCACAGAGTTGAACACTTCTTTTCAAAGAGCAGTTTTGAAACACTCTTTTTGTAGAATCTGCAAGTGTTCATTTGGAGCGTTTTGAGGCCTATGGTGGAAAAGGAAATATCTTCACATAAAACCTAGACAGAAGCATTCTTTGAAACTTCTTTATGATGTGTGCCTTCACCTCACAGAGTTGAACCTTCCTTTTCATGGAGCAGTTTGGAAAGAGTCTCTTTGCAGCATCTGCAAGTGGATATTTGGAGCCATTTCAGGCCTTCGTTGGAAACGGGAATACCTTCCCATAAAAACTAAACAGAAGCGTTCTGTGAAACTGCTTTGTGTAGTATGAATCCAACTCACAGAGTTGAACACTTCTTTTGAAAGAGCAGTTTTGAAACACTCTTTTTGTAGAATCTGCAAGTGTTCATTTGGAGCGCTTTGAGGCCTATGGTGGAAAAGGAAATATCTTCACTTGTAAATCAGGCAGAAGCATTCTCAGAAACCTCTTTATGATGTGTGCATTCAACTCGGAGAGAGAAGCCTTCCTTTTGATAGAGCAGTTTTGAAACTCTGTTTTTGCAGCATCTGCAAGTGGAAATTTGGAGCCCTTTCAGGCCTTCGTTGGAAACGGGAATACCTTCCCATAAAAACTAAACAGAAGCGTTCTGTGAAACTACTTTGTGTAGTATGAATCCAACTCACAGAGTTGAACACTTCTTTTGAAAGAGCAGTTTTGAAACACTCTTTTTGTAGAATCTGCAAGTTTTCATTTGGAGTGATTTGAGGCCCATGGTGGAAAAGGAAATATCTTCACATAAAACCTAGACAGAAGCATTCTTTGAAACTTCTTTATGATGTGGGCATTCAACTCACAGAGTTGAACCTTCCTTTTCATGGAGAGGTTTGGAAAGAGTCTTTTTGCAGCATCTGCAAGTGGATATTTGGAGCTCTTTCAGGCCTTCGTTAGAAACGGGAATATCTTCCCATAAAAACTGGACAGAAGCATTCTCACAAACTGCTTTGTGATGTGTGTGTTTAACTCACATAGTTGAACCTTTCGTTTGCTAGAGCAGTTATGAAACACTCTTTTTGTAGAATCTGCAAGTGTTCATTTGGAGCGCTTTGAGGCCTATGGTGGAAAAGGAAATATCTTCACTTGTAAACCAGGCAGAAGCATTCTCAGAAACCTCTTTATGATGTGTGCATTCAACTCGGAGAGAGAAGCCTTCCTTTTGATAGAGCAGTTTTGAAACTCTGTTTTTGCAGCATCTGCAAGTGGATATTTGGAGCCCTTTCAGGCTTTCGTTGGAAACGGGAATATCTTCCCATAAAAACTAAACAGAAGCGTTCTGTGAAACTGCTTTGTGTAGTATGAATCCAACTCACAGAGTTGAACACTTCTTTTCAAAGAGCAGTTTTGAAACACTCTTTTTGTAGAATCTGCAAGTGTTCATTTGGAGCGTTTTGAGGCCTATGGTGGAAAAGGAAATATCTTCACATAAAACCTAGACAGAAGCATTCTTTGAAACTTCTTTATGATGAGTGACTTCACCTCACAGAGTTGAACCTTCCTTTTCATGGAGCAGCTTGGAAAGAGTCTCTTTGCAGCATCTGCAAGTGGATATTTGGAGCCATTTCAGGCCTTCGTTGGAAACGGGAATATCTTCCCATAAAAACTAAACAGAAGCGTTCTGTGAAACTGCTTTGTGTAGTATGAATCCAACTCACAGAGTTGAACACTTCTTTTGAAAGAGCAGTTTTGAAACACTCTTTTTGTAGAATCTGCAAGTGTTCATTTGGAGCGCTTTGAGGCCTATGGTGGAAAAGGAAATATCTTCACTTTTAAACCAGGCAGAAGCATTCTCAGAAACCTCTTTATGATGTGTGCATTCAACTCGGAGAGAGAAGCCTTCCTTTTGATAGAGCAGTTTTGAAACTCTGTTTTTGCAGCATCTGCAAGTGGATATTTGGAGCCCATTCAGGCCTTCGTTGGAAACGGGAATATCTTCCCATAAAAACTAAACAGAAGCGTTCTGTGAAACTGCTTTGTGTAGTATGAATCCAACTCACAGAGTTGAACACTTCTTTTCAAAGAGCAGTTTTGAAACACTCTTTTTGTAGAATCTGCAAGTGTTCATTTGGAGCGTTTTGAGGCCTATGGTGGAAAAGGAAATATCTTCACATAAAACCTAGACAGAAGCATTCTTTGAAACTTCTTTATGATGTGTGCCTTCACCTCACAGAGTTGAACCTTCCTTTTCATGGAGCAGTTTGGAAAGAGTCTCTTTGCAGCATCTGCAAGTGGATATTTGGAGCCAT
Source organism: Pongo pygmaeus (assembly GCF_028885625.2). NCBI lineage: Eukaryota > Metazoa > Chordata > Mammalia > Primates > Hominidae > Pongo > Pongo pygmaeus. Next base: position 31,627,821 of record NC_072393.2, read on the forward strand.
TTCAGGCCTTCGTTGGAAACGGGAATACCTTCCCATAAAAACTAAACAGAAGCGTTCTGTGAAACTGCTTTGTGTAGTATGAATCCAACTCACAGAGTTGAACACTTCTTTTGAAAGAGCAGTTTTGAAACACTCTTTTTGTAGAATCTGCAAGTGTTCATTTGGAGCGCTTTGAGGCCTATGGTGGAAAACGAAATATCTTCACTTGTAAATCAGGCAGAAGCATTCTCAGAAACCTCTTTATGATGTGTGCATTCAACTCGGAGAGAGAAGCCTTCCTTTTGATAGAGCAGTTTTGAAACTCTGTTTTTGCAGCATCTGCAAGTGGATATTTGGAGCCCTTTCAGGCCTTCGTTGGAAACGGGAATATCTTCCCATAAAAACTAAACAGAAGCGTTCTGTGAAACTACTTTGTGTAGTATGAATCCAACTCACAGAGTTGAACACTTCTTTTGAAAGAGCAGTTTTGAAACACTCTTTTTGTAGAATCTGCAAGTGTTCATTTGAAGCGCTTTGAGGCCTATGGTGGAAAAGGAAATATCTTCACTTGTAAACCAGGCAGAAGCATTCTCAGAAACCTGTTTATTTTGTGTGCATTCAACTCGGAGAGAGAAGCCTTCCTTTTGATAGAGCAGTTTTGAAACTCTGTTTTTGCAGCATCTGCAAGTGGATATTTGGAGCCCCTTCAGGCCTTCGTTGGAAACGGGAATATCTTCCCATAAAAACTAAACAGAAGCGTTCTGTGAAACTGCTTTGTGTAGTATGAATCCAACTCACAGAGTTGAACACTTCTTTTCAAAGAGCAGTTTTGAAACACTCTTTTTGTAGAATCTGCAAGTGTTCATTTGGAGCGTTTTGAGACCTATGGTGGAAAAGGAAATATCTTCACATAAAACCTAGACAGAAGCATTCTTTGAAACTTCTTTATGATGTGTGCATTCAACTCACAGAGTTGAACCTTCCTTTTCATGGAGAGGTTTGGAAAGAGTCTTTTTGCAGCATCTGCAAGTGGATATTTGGAGCTCTTTCAGGCCTTCGTTAGAAACGGGAATATCTTCCCATAAAAACTGGACAGAAGCATTCTCACAAACTGCTTTGTGATGTGTGTGTTTAACTCACATAGTTGAACCTTTCCTTTGCTAGAGCAGTTATGAAACACTCTTTTTGTAGAATCTGCAAGTGTTCATTTGGAGCGCTTTGAGGCCTATAGTGGAAAAGGAAATATCTTCACTTGTAAACCAGGCAGAAGCATTCTCAGAAACCTCTTTATGATGTGTGCATTCAACTCGGAGAGAGAAGCCTTCCTTTTGATAGAGCAGTTTTGAAACTCTGTTTTTGCAGCATCTGCAAGTGGATATTTGGAGCCCCTTCAGGCCTTCGTTGGAAACGGGAATATCTTCCCATAAAAACTAAACAGAAGCGTTCTGTGAAACTGCTTTGTGTAGTATGAATCCAACTCACAGAGTTGAACACTTCTTTTCAAAGAGCAGTTTTGAAACACTCTTTTTGTAGAATCTGCAAGTGTTCATTTGGAGCGTTTTGAGGCCTATGGTGGAAAAAGAAATATCTTCACATAAAACCTAGACAGAAGCATTCTTTGAAACTTCTTTATGATGTGTGCCTTCACCTCACAGAGTTGAACCTTCCTTTTCATGGAGCAGTTTGGAAAGAGTCTCTTTGCAGCATCTGCAAGTGGATATTTGGAGCCATTTCAGGCCTTCGTTGGAAACGGGAATATCTTCCCATAAAAACTAAACAGAAGCGTTCTGTGAAACTGCTTTGTGTAGTATGAATCCAACTCACAGAGTTGAACACTTCTTTTCAAAGAGCAGTTTTGAAACACTCTTTTTGTAAAATCTGCAAGTGTTCATTTGGAGCGCTTTGAGGCCTATGGTGGAAAAGGAAATATCTTCACTTGTAAATCAGGCAGAAGCATTCTCAGAAACCTCTTTATGATGTGTGCATTCAACTCGGAGAGTTGAACCTTCCTTTTCATGGAGAGGTTTGGAAAGAGTCTTTTTGCAGCGTCTGCAAGTGGATATTTGGAGCTCTTTCAGGCCTTCGTTAGAAACGGGAATACCTTCCCATAAAAACTGGACAGAAGCATTCTCACAAACTGCTTTGTGATGTGTGTGTTTAACTCACATAGTTGAACCTTTCGTTTGCTAGAGCAGTTATGAAACACTCTTTTTGTAGAATCTGCAAGTGTTCATTTGGAGCGCTTTGAGGCCTATGGTGGAAAAGGAAATATCTTCACTTGTAAACCAGGCAGAAGCATTCTCAGAAACCTCTTTATGATGTGTGCATTCAACTCGGAGAGAGAAGCCTTCCTTTTGATAGAGCAGTTTTGAAACTCTGTTTTTGCAGCATCTGCAAGTGGATATTTGGAGCCCTTTCAGGCTTTCGTTGGAAACGGGAATATCTTCCCATAAAAACTAAACAGAAGCGTTCTGTGAAACTGCTTTGTGTAGTATGAATCCAACTCACAGAGTTGAACACTTCTTTTCAAAGAGCAGTTTTGAAACACTCTTTTTGTAGAATCTGCAAGTGTTCATTTGGAGCGTTTTGAGGCCTATGGTGGAAAAGGAAATATCTTCACATAAAACCTAGACAGAAGCATTCTTTGAAACTTCTTTATGATGAGTGACTTCACCTCACAGAGTTGAACCTTCCTTTTCATGGAGCAGCTTGGAAAGAGTCTCTTTGCAGCATCTGCAAGTGGATATTTGGAGCCATTTCAGGCCTTCGTTGGAAACGGGAATATCTTCCCATAAAAACTAAACAGAAGCGTTCTGTGAAACTGCTTTGTGTAGTATGAATCCAACTCACAGAGTTGAACACTTCTTTTGAAAGAGCAGTTTTGAAACACTCTTTTTGTAGAATCTGCAAGTGTTCATTTGGAGCGCTTTGAGGCCTATGGTGGAAAAGGAAATATCTTCACTTTTAAACCAGGCAGAAGCATTCTCAGAAACCTCTTTATGATGTGTGCATTCAACTCGGAGAGAGAAGCCTTCCTTTTGATAGAGCAGTTTTGAAACTCTGTTTTTGCAGCATCTGCAAGTGGATATTTGGAGCCCATTCAGGCCTTCGTTGGAAACGGGAATATCTTCCCATAAAAACTAAACAGAAGCGTTCTGTGAAACTGCTTTGTGTAGTATGAATCCAACTCACAGAGTTGAACACTTCTTTTCAAAGAGCAGTTTTGAAACACTCTTTTTGTAGAATCTGCAAGTGTTCATTTGGAGCGTTTTGAGGCCTATGGTGGAAAAGGAAATATCTTCACATAAAACCTAGACAGAAGCATTCTTTGAAACTTCTTTATGATGTGTGCCTTCACCTCACAGAGTTGAACCTTCCTTTTCATGGAGCAGTTTGGAAAGAGTCTCTTTGCAGCATCTGCAAGTGGATATTTGGAGCCATTTCAGGCCTTCGTTGGAAACGGGAATACCTTCCCATAAAAACTAAACAGAAGCGTTCTGTGAAACTGCTTTGTGTAGTATGAATCCAACTCACAGAGTTGAACACTTCTTTTGAAAGAGCAGTTTTGAAACACTCTTTTTGTAGAATCTGCAAGTGTTCATTTGGAGCGCTTTGAGGCCTATGGTGGAAAAGGAAATATCTTCACTTGTAAATCAGGCAGAAGCATTCTCAGAAACCTCTTTATGATGTGTGCATTCAACTCGGAGAGTTGAACCTTCCTTTTCATGGAGAGGTTTGGAAAGAGTCTTTTTGCAGCATCTGCAAGTGGATATTTGGAGCTCTTTCAGGCCTTCGTTAGAAACGGGAATATCTTCCCATAAAAACTGGACAGAAGCATTCTCACAAACTGCTTTGTGATGTGTGTGTTTAACTCACATAGTTGAACCTTTCCTTTGCTAGAGCAGTTATGAAACACTCTTTTTGTAGAATCTGCAAGTGTTCATTTGGAGCGCTTTGAGGCCTATGGTGGAAAAGGAAATATCTTCACTTGTAAACCAGGCAGAAGCATTCTCAGAAACCTCTTTATGATGTGTGCATTCAACTCGGAGAGAGAAGCCTTCCTTTTGATAGAGCAGTTTTGAAACTCTGTTTTTGCAGCATCTGCAAGTGGATATTTGGAGCCCCTTCAGGCCTTCGTTGGAAACGGGAATATCTTCAAATAAAAACTAAACAGAAGCGTTCTGTGAAACTGCTTTGTGTAGTATGAATCCAACTCACAGAGTTGAACACTTCTTTTCAAAGAGCAGTTTTGAAACACTCTTTTTGTAGAATCTGCAAGTGTTCATTTGGAGCGTTTTGAGGCCTATGGTGGAAAAGGAAATATCTTCACATAAAACCTAGACAGAAGCATTCTTTGAAACTTCTTTATGATGTGTGCCTTCACCTCACAGAGATGAACCTTCCTTTTCATGGAGCAGTTTGGAAAGAGTCTCTTTGCAGCATCTGCAAGTGGATATTTGGAGCTCTTTCAGGTCTTCGTTAGAAACGGGAATATCTTCCCATAAAAACTGGACAGAAGCATTCTCACAAACTGCTTTGTGATGTGTGTGTTTAACTCACATAGTTGAACCTTTCCTTTCCTAGAGCAGTTATGAAACACTCTTTTTGTAGAATCTGCAAGTGTTCATTTGGAGCGCTTTGAGGCCTATGGTGGAAAAGGAAATATCTTCACTTGTAAACCAGGCAGAAGCATTCTCAGAAACCTCTTTATGATGTGTGCATTCAACTCGGAGAGAGAAGCCTTCCTTTTGATAGAGCAGTTTTGAAACTCTGTTTTTGCAGCATCTGCAAGTGGATATTTGGAGCCCCTTCAGGCCTTCGTTGGAAACGGGAATATCTTCCCATAAAAACTAAACAGAAGCGTTCTGTGAAACTGCTTTGTGTAGTATGAATCCAACTCACAGAGTTGAACACTTCTTTTCAAAGAGCAGTTTTGAAACACTCTTTTTGTAGAATCTGCAAGTGTTCATTTGGAGCGTTTTGAGGCCTATGGTGGAAAAGGAAATATCTTCACATAAAACCTAGACAGAAGCATTCTTTGAAACTTCTTTATGATATGTGCCTTCACCTCACAGAGTTGAACCTTCCTTTTCATGGAGCAGTTTGGAAAGAGTCTCTTTGCAGCATCTGCAAGTGGATATTTGGAGCCGTTTCAGGCCTTCGTTGGAAACGGGAATATCTTCCCATAAAAACTAAACAGAAGCGTTCTGTGAAACTGCTTTGTGTACTATGAATCCAACTCACAGAGTTGAACACTTCTTTTGAAAGAGCAGTTTTGAAACACTCTTTTTGTAGAATCTGCAAGTGTTCATTTGGAGCGCTTTGAGGCCTATGGTGGAAAAGGAAACATCTTCACTTGTAAACCAGGCAGAAGCATTCTCAGAAACCTCTTTATGATGTGTGCATTCAACTCGGAGAGAGAAGCCTTCCTTTTGATAGAGCAGTTTTGAAACTCTGTTTTTGCAGCATCTGCAAGTGGATATTTGGAGCCCCTTCAGGCCTTCGTTGGAAACGGGAATATCTTCCCATAAAAACTAAACAGAAGCGTTCTGTGAAACTGCTTTGTGTAGTATGAATCCAACTCACAGAGTTGAACACTTCTTTTCAAAGAGCAGTTTTGAAACACTCCTTTTGTAGAATCTGCAAGTGTTCATTTGGAGCGTTTTGAGGCCTATGGTGGAAAAAGAAATATCTTCACATAAAACCTAGACAGAAGCATTCTTTGAAACTTCTTTATGATGTGTGCCTTCACCTCACAGAGTTGAACCTTCCTTTTCATGGAGCAGTTTGGAAAGAGTCTCTTTGCAGCATCTGCAAGTGGATATTTGGAGCCATTTCAGGCCTTCGTTGGAAACGGGAATATCTTCCCATAAAAACTAAACAGAAGCGTTCTGGGAAACTGCTTTGTGTAGTATGAATCCAACTCACAGAGTTGAACACTTCTTTTCAAAGAGCAGTTTTGAAACACTCTTTTTGTAAAATCTGCAAGTGTTCATTTGGAGCGCTTTGAGGCCTATGGTGGAAAAGGAAATATCTTCACTTGTAAATCAGGCAGAAGCATTCTCAGAAACCTCTTTATGATGTGTGCATTCAACTCGGAGAGTTGAACCTTTCTTTTCATGGAGAGGTTTGGAAAGAGTCTTTTTGCAGCGTCTGCAAGTGGATATTTGGAGCTCTTTCAGGCCTTCGTTAGAAACGGGAATACCTTCCCATAAAAACTGGACAGAAGCATTCTCACAAACTGCTTTGTGATGTGTGTGTTTAACTCACATAGTTGAACCTTTCGTTTGCTAGAGCAGTTATGAAACACTCTTTTTGTAGAATCTGCAAGTGTTCATTTGGAGCGCTTTGAGGCCTATGGTGGAAAAGGAAATATCTTCACTTGTAAACCAGGCAGAAGCATTCTCAGAAACCTCTTTATGATGTGTGCATTCAACTCGGAGAGAGAAGCCTTCCTTTTGATAGAGCAGTTTTGAAACTCTGTTTTTGCAGCATCTGCAAGTGGATATTTGGAGCCCTTTCAGGCTTTCGTTGGAAACGGGAATATCTTCCCATAAAAACTAAACAGAAGCGTTCTGTGAAACTGCTTTGTGTAGTATGAATCCAACTCACAGAGTTGAACACTTCTTTTCAAAGAGCAGTTTTGAAACACTCTTTTTGTAGAATCTGCAAGTGTTCATTTGGAGCGTTTTGAGGCCTATGGTGGAAAAGGAAATATCTTCACATAAAACCTAGACAGAAGCATTCTTTGAAACTTCTTTATGATGTGTGACTTCACCTCACAGAGTTGAACCTTCCTTTTCATGGAGCAGCTTGGAAAGAGTCTCTTTGCAGCATCTGCAAGTGGATATTTGGAGCCATTTCAGGCCTTCGTTGGAAACGGGAATATCTTCCCATAAAAACTAAACAGAAGCGTTCTGTGAAACTGCTTTGTGTAGTATGAATCCAACTCACAGAGTTGAACACTTCTTTTGAAAGAGCAGTTTTGAAACACTCTTTTTGTAGAATCTGCAAGTGTTCATTTGGAGCGCTTTGAGGCCTATGGTGGAAAAGGAAATATCTTCACTTTTAAACCAGGCAGAAGCATTCTCAGAAACCTCTTTATGATGTGTGCATTCAACTCGGAGAGAGAAGCCTTCCTTTTGATAGAGCAGTTTTGAAACTCTGTTTTTGCAGCATCTGCAAGTGGATATTTGGAGCCCATTCAGGCCTTCTTTGGAAACGGGAATATCTTCCCATAAAAACTAAACAGAAGCGTTCTGTGAAACTGCTTTGTGTAGTATGAATCCAACTCACAGAGTTGAACACTTCTTTTCAAAGAGCAGTTTTGAAACACTCTTTTTGTAGAATCTGCAAGTGTTCATTTGGAGCGTTTTGAGGCCTATGGTGGAAAAGGAAATATCTTCACATAAAACCTAGACAGAAGCATTCTTTGAAACTTCTTTATGATGTGTGCCTTCACCTCACAGAGTTGAACCTTCCTTTTCATGGAGCAGTTTGGAAAGAGTCTCTTTGCAGCATCTGCAAGTGGATATTTGGAGCCATTTCAGGCCTTCGTTGGAAACGGGAATACCTTCCCATAAAAACTAAACAGAAGCGTTCTGTGAAACTGCTTTGTGTAGTATGAATCCAACTCACAGAGTTGAACACTTCTTTTGAAAGAGCAGTTTTGAAACACTCTTTTTGTAGAATCTGCAAGTGTTCATTTGGAGCGCTTTGAGGCCTATGGTGGAAAAGGAAATATCTTCACTTGTAAATCAGGCAGAAGCATTCTCAGAAACCTCTTTATGATGTGTGCATTCAACTCGGAGAGAGAAGCCTTCCTTTTGATAGAGCAGTTTTGAAACTCTGTTTTTGCAGCATCTGCAAGTGGAAATTTGGAGCCCTTTCAGGCCTTCGTTGGAAACGGGAATACCTTCCCATAAAAACTAAACAGAAGCGTTCTGTGAAACTACTTTGTGTAGTATGAATCCAACTCACAGAGTTGAACACTTCTTTTGAAAGAGCAGTTTTGAAACACTCTTTTTGTAGAATCTGCAAGTTTTCATTTGGAGTGATTTGAGGCCCATGGTGGAAAAGGAAATATCTTCACATAAAACCTAGACAGAAGCATTCTTTGAAACTTCTTTATGATGTGGGCATTCAACTCACAGAGTTGAACCTTCCTTTTCATGGAGAGGTTTGGAAAGAGTCTTTTTGCAGCATCTGCAAGTGGATATTTGGAGCTCTTTCAGGCCTTCGTTAGAAACGGGAATATCTTCCCATAAAAACTGGACAGAAGCATTCTCACAAACTGCTTTGTGATGTGTGTGTTTAACTCACATAGTTGAACCTTTCGTTTGCTAGAGCAGTTATGAAACACTCTTTTTGTAGAATCTGCAAGTGTTCATTTGGAGCGCTTTGAGGCCTATGGTGGAAAAGGAAATATCTTCACTTGTAAACCAGGCAGAAGCATTCTCAGAAACCTCTTTATGATGTGTGCATTCAACTCGGAGAGAGAAGCCTTCCTTTTGATAGAGCAGTTTTGAAACTCTGTTTTTGCAGCATCTGCAAGTGGATATTTGGAGCCCTTTCAGGCTTTCGTTGGAAACGGGAATATCTTCCCATAAAAACTAAACAGAAGCGTTCTGTGAAACTGCTTTGTGTAGTATGAATCCAACTCACAGAGTTGAACACTTCTTTTCAAAGAGCAGTTTTGAAACACTCTTTTTGTAGAATCTGCAAGTGTTCATTTGGAGCGTTTTGAGGCCTATGGTGGAAAAGGAAATATCTTCACATAAAACCTAGACAGAAGCATTCTTTGAAACTTCTTTATGATGAGTGACTTCACCTCACAGAGTTGAACCTTCCTTTTCATGGAGCAGCTTGGAAAGAGTCTCTTTGCAGCATCTGCAAGTGGATATTTGGAGCCATTTCAGGCCTTCGTTGGAAACGGGAATATCTTCCCATAAAAACTAAACAGAAGCGTTCTGTGAAACTGCTTTGTGTAGTATGAATCCAACTCACAGAGTTGAACACTTCTTTTGAAAGAGCAGTTTTGAAACACTCTTTTTGTAGAATCTGCAAGTGTTCATTTGGAGCGCTTTGAGGCCTATGGTGGAAAAGGAAATATCTTCACTTTTAAACCAGGCAGAAGCATTCTCAGAAACCTCTTTATGATGTGTGCATTCAACTCGGAGAGAGAAGCCTTCCTTTTGATAGAGCAGTTTTGAAACTCTGTTTTTGCAGCATCTGCAAGTGGATATTTGGAGCCCATTCAGGCCTTCGTTGGAAACGGGAATATCTTCCCATAAAAACTAAACAGAAGCGTTCTGTGAAACTGCTTTGTGTAGTATGAATCCAACTCACAGAGTTGAACACTTCTTTTCAAAGAGCAGTTTTGAAACACTCTTTTTGTAGAATCTGCAAGTGTTCATTTGGAGCGTTTTGAGGCCTATGGTGGAAAAGGAAATATCTTCACATAAAACCTAGACAGAAGCATTCTTTGAAACTTCTTTATGATGTGTGCCTTCACCTCACAGAGTTGAACCTTCCTTTTCATGGAGCAGTTTGGAAAGAGTCTCTTTGCAGCATCTGCAAGTGGATATTTGGAGCCATTTCAGGCCTTCGTTGGAAACGGGAATACCTTCCCATAAAAACTAAACAGAAGCGTTCTGTGAAACTGCTTTGTGTAGTATGAATCCAACTCACAGAGTTGAACACTTCTTTTGAAAGAGCAGTTTTGAAACACTCTTTTTGTAGAATCTGCAAGTGTTCATTTGGAGCGCTTTGAGGCCTATGGTGGAAAAGGAAATATCTTCACTTGTAAATCAGGCAGAAGCATTCTCAGAAACCTCTTTATGATGTGTGCATTCAACTCGGAGAGAGAAGCCTTCCTTTTGATAGAGCAGTTTTGAAACTCTGTTTTTGCAGCATCTGCAAGTGGATATTTGGAGCCCTTTCAGGCCTTCGTTGGAAACGGGAATATCTTCCCATAAAAACTAAACAGAAGCGTTCTGTGAAACTGCTTTGTGTAGTATGAATCCAACTCACAGAGTTGAACACTTCTTTTGAAAGAGCAGTTTTGAAACACTCTTTTTGTAGAATCTGCAATTGTTCATTTGAAGCGCTTTGAGGACTATGGTGGAAAAGGAAATATCTTCACTTGTAAACCAGGCAGAAGCATTCTCAGAAACCTGTTTATTTTGTGTGCATTCAACTCGGAGAGAGAAGCCTTCCTTTTGATAGAGCAGTTTTGAAACTCTGTTTTTGCAGCATCTGCAAGTGGATATTTGGAGCCCCTTCAGGCCTTCGTTGGAAACGGGAATATCTTCCCATAAAAACTAAACAGAAGCGTTCTGTGAAACTGCTTTGTGTAGTATGAATCCAACTCACAGAGTTGAACACTTCTTTTCAAAGAGCAGTTTTGAAACACTCTTTTTGTAGAATCTGCAAGTGTTCATTTGGAGCGTTTTGAGGCCTATGGTGGAAAAGGAAATATCTTCACATAAAACCTAGACAGAAGCATTCTTTGAAACTTCTTTATGATGTGTGCATTCAACTCACAGAGTTGAACCTTCCTTTTCATGGAGAGGTTTGGAAAGAGTCTTTTTGCAGCATCTGCAAGTGGATATTTGGAGCTCTTTCAGGCCTTCGTTAGAAACGGGAATATCTTCCCATAAAAACTGGACAGAAGCATTCTCACAAACTGCTTTGTGATGTGTGTGTTTAACTCACATAGTTGAACCTTTCCTTTGCTAGAGCAGTTATGAAACACTCTTTTTGTAGAATCTGCAAGTGTTCATTTGGAGCGCTTTGAGGCCTATAGTGGAAAAGGAAATATCTTCACTTGTAAACCAGGCAGAAGCATTCTCAGAAACCTCTTTATGATGTGTGCATTCAACTCGGAGAGAGAAGCCTTCCTTTTGATAGAGCAGTTTTGAAACTCTGTTTTTGCAGCATCTGCAAGTGGATATTTGGAGCCCCTTCAGGCCTTCGTTGGAAACGGGAATATCTTCCCATAAAAACTAAACAGAAGCGTTCTGTGAAACTGCTTTGTGTAGTATGAATCCAACTCACAGAGTTGAACACTTCTTTTCAAAGAGCAGTTTTGAAACACTCTTTTTGTAGAATCTGCAAGTGTTCATTTGGAGCGTTTTGAGGCCTATGGTGGAAAAAGAAATATCTTCACATAAAACCTAGACAGAAGCATTCTTTGAAACTTCTTTATGATGTGTGCCTTCACCTCACAGAGTTGAACCTTCCTTTTCATGGAGCAGTTTGGAAAGAGTCTCTTTGCAGCATCTGCAAGTGGATATTTGGAGCCATTTCAGGCCTTCGTTGGAAACGGGAATATCTTCCCATAAAAACTAAACAGAAGCGTTCTGGGAAACTGCTTTGTGTAGTATGAATCCAACTCACAGAGTTGAACACTTCTTTTCAAAGAGCAGTTTTGAAACACTCTTTTTGTAAAATCTGCAAGTGTTCATTTGGAGCGCTTTGAGGCCTATGGTGGAAAAGGAAATATCTTCACTTGTAAATCAGGCAGAAGCATTCTCAGAAACCTCTTTATGATGTGTGCATTCAACTCGGAGAGTTGAACCTTCCTTTTCATGGAGAGGTTTGGAAAGAGTCTTTTTGCAGCGTCTGCAAGTGGATATTTGGAGCTCTTTCAGGCCTTCGTTAGAAACGGGAATACCTTCCCATAAAAACTGGACAGAAGCATTCTCACAAACTGCTTTGTGATGTGTGTGTTTAACTCACATAGTTGAACCTTTCGTTTGCTAGAGCAGTTATGAAACACTCTTTTTGTAGAATCTGCAAGTGTTCATTTGGAGCGCTTTGAGGCCTATGGTGGAAAAGGAAATATCTTCACTTGTAAACCAGGCAGAAGCATTCTCAGAAACCTCTTTATGATGTGTGCATTCAACTCGGAGAGAGAAGCCTTCCTTTTGATAGAGCAGTTTTGAAACTCTGTTTTTGCAGCATCTGCAAGTGGATATTTGGAGCCCTTTCAGGCTTTCGTTGGAAACGGGAATATCTTCCCATAAAAACTAAACAGAAGCGTTCTGTGAAACTGCTTTGTGTAGTATGAATCCAACTCACAGAGTTGAACACTTCTTTTCAAAGAGCAGTTTTGAAACACTCTTTTTGTAGAATCTGCAAGTGTTCATTTGGAGCGTTTTGAGGCCTATGGTGGAAAAGGAAATATCTTCACATAAAACCTAGACAGAAGCATTCTTTGAAACTTCTTTATGATGTGTGACTTCACCTCACAGAGTTGAACCTTCCTTTTCATGGAGCAGCTTGGAAAGAGTCTCTTTGCAGCATCTGCAAGTGGATATTTGGAGCCATTTCAGGCCTTCGTTGGAAACGGGAATATCTTCCCATAAAAACTAAACAGAAGCGTTCTGTGAAACTGCTTTGTGTAGTATGAATCCAACTCACAGAGTTGAACACTTCTTTTGAAAGAGCAGTTTTGAAACACTCTTTTTGTAGAATCTGCAAGTGTTCATTTGGAGCGCTTTGAGGCCTATGGTGGAAAAGGAAATATCTTCACTTTTAAACCAGGCAGAAGCATTCTCAGAAACCTCTTTATGATGTGTGCATTCAACTCGGAGAGAGAAGCCTTCCTTTTGATAGAGCAGTTTTGAAACTCTGTTTTTGCAGCATCTGCAAGTGGATATTTGGAGCCCATTCAGGCCTTCGTTGGAAACGGGAATATCTTCCCATAAAAACTAAACAGAAGCGTTCTGTGAAACTGCTTTGTGTAGTATGAATCCAACTCACAGAGTTGAACACTTCTTTTCAAAGAGCAGTTTTGAAACACTCTTTTTGTAGAATCTGCAAGTGTTCATTTGGAGTGTTTTGAGGCCTATGGTGGAAAAGGAAATATCTTCACATAAAACCTAGACAGAAGCATTCTTTGAAACTTCTTTATGATGTGTGCCTTCACCTCACAGAGTTGAACCTTCCTTTTCATGGAGCAGTTTGGAAAGAGTCTCTTTGCAGCATCTGCAAGTGGATATTTGGAGCCATTTCAGGCCTTCGTTGGAAACGGGAATACCTTCCCATAAAAACTAAACAGAAGCGTTCTGTGAAACTGCTTTGTGTAGTATGAATCCAACTCACAGAGTTGAACACTTCTTTTGAAAGAGCAGTTTTGAAACACTCTTTTTGTAGAATCTGCAAGTATTCATTTGGAGCGCTTTGAGGCCTATGGTGGAAAAGGAAATATCTTCACTTGTAAATCAGGCAGAAGCATTCTCAGAAACCTCTTTATGATGTGTGCATTCAACTCGGAGAGAGAAGCCTTCCTTTTGATAGAGCAGTTTTGAAACTCTGTTTTTGCAGCATCTGCAAGTGAAAATTGGAGCCCTTTCAGGCCTTCGTTGGAAACGGGAATATCTTCCCATAAAAACTAAACAGAAGCGTTCTGTGAAACTACTTTGTGTAGTATGAATCCAACTCACAGAGTTGAACACTTCTTTTGAAAGAGCAGTTTTGAAACACTCTTTTTGTAGAATCTGCAAGTTTTCATTTGGAGTGATTTGAGGCCCATGGTGGAAAAGGAAATATCTTCACATAAAACCTAGACAGAAGCATTCTTTGAAACTTCTTTATGATGTGGGCATTCAACTCACAGAGTTGAACCTTCCTTTTCATGGAGAGGTTTGGAAAGAGTCTTTTTGCAGCATCTGCAAGTGGATATTTGGAGCTCTTTCAGGCCTTCGTTAGAAACGGGAATATCTTCCCATAAAAACTGGACAGAAGCATTCTCACAAACTGCTTTGTGATGTGTGTGTTTAACTCACATAGCTGAACCTTTCCATTGCTAGAGCAGTTATGAAACACTCTTTTTGTAGAATCTGCAAGTGTTCATTTGGAGCGCTTTGAGGCCTATGGTGGAAAAGGAAATATCTTCACTTGTAAACCAGGCAGAAGCATTCTCAGAAACCTCTTTATGATGTGTGCATTCAACTCGGAGAGAGAAGCCTTCCTTTTGATAGAGCAGTTTTGAAACTCTGTTTTTGCAGCATCTGCAAGTGGATATTTGGAGCCCCTTCAGGCCTTCGTTGGAAACGGGAATACCTTCCCATAAAAACTAAACAGAAGCGTTCTGTGAAACTGCTTTGTGTAGTATGAATCCAACTCACAGAGTTGAACACTTCTTTTCAAAGAGCAGTTTTGAAACACTCTTTTTGTAGAATCTGCAAGTGTTCATTTGGAGCGTTTTGAGGCATATGGTGGAAAAAGAAATATCTTCACATAAAACCTAGACAGAAGCATTCTTTGAAACTTCTTTATGATGTGTGCCTTCACCTCACAGAGTTGAACCTTCCTTTTCATGGAGCAGTTTGGAAAGAGTCTCTTTGCAGCATCTGCAAGTGGATATTTGGAGCCATTTCAGGCCTTCGTTGGAAACGGGAATATCTTCCCATAAAAACTAAACAGAAGCGTTCTGGGAAACTGCTTTGTGTAGTATGAATCCAACTCACAGAGTTGAACACTTCTTTTCAAAGAGCAGTTTTGAAACACTCTTTTTGTAAAATCTGCAAGTGTTCATTTGGAGCGCTTTGAGGCCTATGGTGGAAAAGGAAATATCTTCACTTGTAAATCAGGCAGAAGCATTCTCAGAAACCTCTTTATGATGTGTGCATTCAACTCGGAGAGTTGAACCTTCCTTTTCATGGAGAGGTTTGGAAAGAGTCTTTTTGCAGCATCTGCAAGTGGATATTTGGAGCTCTTTCAGGCCTTCGTTAGAAACGGGAATACCTTCCCATAAAAACTGGACAGAAGCATTCTCACAAACTGCTTTGTGATGTGTGTGTTTAACTCACATAGTTGAACCTTTCGTTTGCTAGAGCAGTTATGAAACACTCTTTTTGTAGAATCTGCAAGTGTTCATTTGGAGCCCTTTGAGGCCTATGGTGGAAAAGGAAATATCTTCACTTGTAAACCAGGCAGAAGCATTCTCAGAAACCTCTTTATGATGTGTGCATTCAACTCGGAGAGAGAAGCCTTCCTTTTGATAGAGCAGTTTTGAAACTCTGTTTTTGCAGCATCTGCAAGTGGATATTTGGAGCCCTTTCAGGCTTTCGTTGGAAACGGGAATATCTTCCCATAAAAACTAAACAGAAGCGTTCTGTGAAACTGCTTTGTGTAGTATGAATCCAACTCACAGAGTTGAACACTTCTTTTCAAAGAGCAGTTTTGAAACACTCTTTTTGTAGAATCTGCAAGTGTTCATTTGGAGCGTTTTGAGGCCTATGGTGGAAAAGGAAATATCTTCACATAAAACCTAGACAGAAGCATTCTTTGAAACTTCTTTATGATGAGTGACTTCACCTCACAGAGTTGAACCTTCCTTTTCATGGAGCAGCTTGGAAAGAGTCTCTTTGCAGCATCTGCAAGTGGATATTTGGAGCCATTTCAGGCCTTCGTTGGAAACGGGAATATCTTCCCATAAAAACTAAACAGAAGCGTTCTGTGAAACTGCTTTGTGTACTATGAATCCAACTCACAGAGTTGAACACTTCTTTTGAAAGAGCAGTTTTGAAACACTCTTTTTGTAGAATCTGCAAGTGTTCATTTGGAGCGCTTTGAGGCCTATGGTGGAAAAGGAAATATCTTCACTTTTAAACCAGGCAGAAGCATTCTCAGAAACCTCTTTATGATGTGTGCATTCAACTCGGAGAGAGAAGCCTTCCTTTTGATAGAGCAGTTTTGAAACTCTGTTTTTGCAGCATCTGCAAGTGGATATTTGGAGCCCATTCAGGCCTTCGTTGGAAACGGGAATATCTTCCCATAAAAACTAAACAGAAGCGTTCTGTGAAACTGCTTTGTGTAGTATGAATCCAACTCACAGAGTTGAACACTTCTTTTCAAAGAGCAGTTTTGAAACACTCTTTTTGTAGAATCTGCAAGTGTTCATTTTGAGCGTTTTGAGGCCTATGGTGGAAAAGGAAATATCTTCACATAAAACCTAGACAGAAGCATTCTTTGAAACTTCTTTATGATGTGTGCCTTCACCTCACAGAGTTGAACCTTCCTTTTCACGGAGCAGTTTGGAAAGAGTCTCTTTGCAGCATCTGCAAGTGGATATTTGGAGCCATTTCAGGCCTTCGTTGGAAACGGGAATACCTTCCCATAAAAACTAAACAGAAGCGTTCTGTGAAACTGCTTTGTGTAGTATGAATCCAACTCACAGAGTTGAACACTTCTTTTGAAAGAGCAGTTTTGAAACACTCTTTTTGTAGAATCTGCAAGTGTTCATTTGGAGCGCTTTGAGGCCTATGGTGGAAAAGGAAATATCTTCACTTGTAAATCAGGCAGAAGCATTCTCAGAAACCTCTTTATGATGTGTGCATTCAACTCGGAGAGAGAAGCCTTCCTTTTGATAGAGCAGTTTTGAAACTCTGTTTTTGCAGCATCTGCAAGTGGAAATTTGGAGCCCTTCCAGGCCTTCGTTGGAAACGGGAATATCTTCCCATAAAAACTAAACAGAAGCGTTCTGTGAAACTACTTTGTGTAGTATGAATCCAACTCACAGAGTTGAACACTTCTTTTCAAAGAGCAGTTTTGAAACACTCTTTTTGTAGAATCTGCAAGTTTTCATTTGGAGTGATTTGAGGCCCATGGTGGAAAAGGAAATATCTTCACATAAAACCTAGACAGAAGCATTCTTTGAAACTTCTTTATGATGTGGGCATTCAACTCACAGAGTTGAACCTTCCTTTTCATGGAGAGGTTTGGAAAGAGTCTTTTTGCAGCATCTGCAAGTGGATATTTGGAGCTCTTTCAGGCCTTCGTTAGAAACGGGAATATCTTCCCATAAAAACTGGACAGAAGCATTCTCACAAACTGCTTTGTGATGTGTGTGTTTAACTCACATAGCTGAACCTTTCCATTGCTAGAGCAGTTATGAAACACTCTTTTTGTAGAATCTGCAAGTGTTCATTTGGAGCGCTTTGAGGCCTATGGTGGAAAAGGAAATATCTTCACTTGTAAACCAGGCAGAAGCATTCTCAGAAACCTCTTTATGATGTGTGCATTCAACTCGGAGAGAGAAGCCTTCCTTTTGATAGAGCAGTTTTGAAACTCTGTTTTTGCAGCATCTGCAAGTGGATATTTGGAGCCCCTTCAGGCCTTCGTTGGAAACGGGAATATCTTCCCATAAAAACTAAACAGAAGCGTTCTGTGAAACTGCTTTGTGTAGTATGAATCCAACTCACAGAGTTGAACACTTCTTTTCAAAGAGCAGTTTTGAAACACTCTTTTTGTAGAATCTGCAAGTGTTCATTTGGAGCGTTTTGAGGCATATGGTGGAAAAAGAAATATCTTCACATAAAACCTAGACAGAAGCATTCTTTGAAACTTCTTTATGATGTGTGCCTTCACCTCACAGAGTTGAACCTTCCTTTTCATGGAGCAGTTTGGAAAGAGTCTCTTTGCAGCATCTGCAAGTGGATATTTGGAGCCATTTCAGGCCTTCGTTGGAAACGGGAATATCTTCCCATAAAAACTAAACAGAAGCGTTCTGGGAAACTGCTTTGTGTAGTATGAATCCAACTCACAGAGTTGAACACTTCTTTTCAAAGAGCAGTTTTGAAACACTCTTTTTGTAAAATCTGCAAGTGTTCATTTGGAGCGCTTTGAGGCCTATGGTGGAAAAGGAAATATCTTCACTTGTAAATCAGGCAGAAGCATTCTCAGAAACCTCTTTATGATGTGTGCATTCAACTCGGAGAGTTGAACCTTCCTTTTCATGGAGAGGTTTGGAAAGAGTCTTTTTGCAGCATCTGCAAGTGGATATTTGGAGCTCTTTCAGGCCTTCGTTAGAAACGGGAATACCTTCCCATAAAAACTGGACAGAAGCATTCTCACAAACTGCTTTGTGATGTGTGTGTTTAACTCACATAGTTGAACCTTTCGTTTGCTAGAGCAGTTATGAAACACTCTTTTTGTAGAATCTGCAAGTGTTCATTTGGAGCCCTTTGAGGCCTATGGTGGAAAAGGAAATATCTTCACTTGTAAACCAGGCAGAAGCATTCTCAGAAACCTCTTTATGATGTGTGCATTCAACTCGGAGAGAGAAGCCTTCCTTTTGATAGAGCAGTTTTGAAACTCTGTTTTTGCAGCATCTGCAAGTGGATATTTGGAGCCCTTTCAGGCTTTCGTTGGAAACGGGAATATCTTCCCATAAAAACTAAACAGAAGCGTTCTGTGAAACTGCTTTGTGTAGTATGAATCCAACTCACAGAGTTGAACACTTCTTTTCAAAGAGCAGTTTTGAAACACTCTTTTTGTAGAATCTGCAAGTGTTCATTTGGAGCGTTTTGAGGCCTATGGTGGAAAAGGAAATATCTTCACATAAAACCTAGACAGAAGCATTCTTTGAAACTTCTTTATGATGAGTGACTTCACCTCACAGAGTTGAACCTTCCTTTTCATGGAGCAGCTTGGAAAGAGTCTCTTTGCAGCATCTGCAAGTGGATATTTGGAGCCATTTCAGGCCTTCGTTGGAAACGGGAATATCTTCCCATAAAAACTAAACAGAAGCGTTCTGTGAAACTGCTTTGTGTAGTATGAATCCAACTCACAGAGTTGAACACTTCTTTTGAAAGAGCAGTTTTGAAACACTCTTTTTGTAGAATCTGCAAGTGTTCATTTGGAGCGCTTTGAGGCCTATGGTGGAAAAGGAAATATCTTCACATTTAAACCAGGCAGAAGCATTCTCAGAAACCTCTTTATGATGTGTGCATTCAAGTCGGAGAGAGAAGCCTTCCTTTTGGTAGAGCAGTTTTGAAACTCTGTTTTTGCAGCATCTGCAAGTGGATATTTGGAGCCCCTTCAGGCCTTCGTTGGAAACGGGAATATCTTCCCATAAAAACTAAACAGAAGCGTTCTGTGAAACTGCTTTGTGTAGTATGAATCCAACTCACAGAGTTGAACACTTCTTTTCAAAGAGCAGTTTTGAAACACTCTTTTTGTAGAATCTGCAAGTGTTCATTTGGAGCGTTTTGAGGCCTATGGTGGAAAAGGAAATATCTTCACATAAAACCTAGACAGAAGCATTCTTTGAAACTTCTTTATGATGTGTGCCTTCACCTCACAGAGTTGAACCTTCCTTTTCATGGAGCAGTTTGGAAAGAGTCTCTTTGCAGCATCTGCAAGTGGATATTTGGAGCCGTTTCAGGCCTTCGTTGGAAACGGGAATATCTTCCCATAAAAACTAAACAGAAGCGTTCTGTGAAACTGCTTTGTGTAGTATGAATCCAACTCACAGAGTTGAACACTTCTTTTGAAAGAGCAGTTTTGAAACACTCTTTTTGTAGAATCTGCAAGTGTTCATTTGGAGCGCTTTGAGGCCTATGGTGGAAAAGGAAACATCTTCACTTGTAAACCAGGCAGAAGCATTCTCAGAAACCTCTTTATGATGTGTGCATTCAACTCGGAGAGAGAAGCCTTCCTTTTGATAGAGCAGTTTTGAAACTCTGTTTTTGCAGCATCTGCAAGTGGATATTTGGAGCCCCTTCAGGCCTTCGTTGGAAACGGGAATATCTTCCCATAAAAACTAAACAGAAGCGTTCTGTGAAACTGCTTTGTGTAGTATGAATCCAACTCACAGAGTTGAACACTTCTTTTCAAAGAGCAGTTTTGAAACACTCTTTTTGTAGAATCTGCAAGTGTTCATTTGGAGCGTTTTGAGGCCTATGGTGGAAAAGGAAATATCTTCACATAAAACCTAGACAGAAGCATTCTTTGAAACTTCTTTATGATGTGTGCCTTCACCTCACAGAGTTGAACCTTCCTTTTCATGGAGCAGTTTGGAAAGAGTCTCTTTGCAGCATCTGCAAGTGGATATTTGGAACCCTTTCAGGCCTTCGTTGGAAACGGGAATATCTTCCCATAAAAACTAAACAGAAGCGTTCTGTGAAACTGCTTTGTGTAGTATGAATCCAACTCACAGAGTTGAACACTTCTTTTGAAAGAGCAGTTTTGAAACACTCTTTTTGTAGAATCTGCAAGTGTTCATTTGGAGTGCTTTGAGGCCTATGGTGGAAAAGGAAATATCTTCACATAAAACCTAGACAGAAGCATTCTTTGAAACTTCTTTATGATGTGTGCATTCAACTCACAGAGTTGAACCTTCCTTTTCATGGAGAGGTTTGGAAAGAGTCTTTTTGCAGCATCTGCAAGTGGATATTTGGAGCTCTTTCAGGCCTTCGTTAGAAACGGGAATATCTTCCCATAAAAACTGGACAGAAGCATTCTCACAAACTGCTTTGTGATGTGTGTGTTTAACTCACATAGTTGAACCTTTCCTTTGCTAGAGCAGTTATGAAACACTCTTTTTGTAGAATCTGCAAGTGTTCATTTGGAGCGCTTTGAGGCCTATGGTGGAAAAGGAAATATCTTCACTTGTAAACCAGGCAGAAGCATTCTCAGAAACCTCTTTATGATGTGTGCATTCAACTCGGAGAGAGAAGCCTTCCTTTTGATAGAGCAGTTTTGAAACTCTGTTTTTGCAGCATCTGCAAGTGGATATTTGGAGCCCCTTCAGGCCTTCGTTGGAAACGGGAATATCTTCCCATAAAAACTAAACAGAAGCGTTCTGTGAAACTGCTTTGTGTAGTATGAATCCAACTCACAGAGTTGAACACTTCTTTTCAAAGAGCAGTTTTGAAACACTCTTTTTGTAGAATCTGCAAGTGTTCATTTGGAGCGTTTTGAGGCCTATGGTGGAAAAGGAAATATCTTCACATAAAACCTAGACAGAAGCATTCTTTGAAACTTCTTTATGATGTGTGCCTTCACCTCACAGAGATGAACCTTCCTTTTCATGGAGCAGTTTGGAAAGAGTCTCTTTGCAGCATCTGCAAGTGGATATTTGGAGCCCTTTCAGGCCTTCGTTGGAAACGGGAATATCTTCCCATAAAAATTAAACAGAAGCGTTCTGTGAAACTGCTTTGTGTAGTATGAATCCAACTCACAGAGTTCAACACTTCTTTTCAAAGAGCAGTTTTGAAACACTCTCTTTGTAGAATCTGCAAGTGTTCAATTGGAACGCTTTGAGGCCTACGGTGGAAAAGGAAATATCTTCACTTGTAAACCAGGCAGAAGCATTCTCAGAAACCTCTTTAGGATGTGTGCATTCAACTCGGAGAGAGAATCCTTCCTTTTGATAGAGCAGTTTTGAAACTCTGTTTTTGCAGCATCTGCAAGTGGATATTTGGAGCCCCTTCAGTCCTTCGTTGGAAACGGGAATATCTTCCCATAAAAACTAAACAGAAGCGTTCTGTGAAACTGCTTTGTGTAGTATGAATCCAACTCACAGAGATGAACACTTCTTTTCAAAGAGCAGTTTTGAAACACTCTTTTTGTAGAATCTGCAAGTCTTCATTTGGAGCGTTTTGAGGCCTATGGTGGAAAAGGAAATATCTTCACATAAAACCTAGACAGAAGCATTCTTTGAAACTTCTTTATGATGTGTGCCTTCACCTCACAGAGTTGAACCTTCCTTTTCATGGAGCAGTTTGGAAAGAGTCTCTTTGCAGCATCTGCAAGTGGATGTTTGGAGCCCTTTCAGGTCTTCGTTGGAAACGGGAATATCTTCCCATAAAAATTAAACAGAAGTGTTCTGTGAAACTGCTTTGTGTAGTATGAATCCAACTCACAGAGTTCAACACTTCTTTTCAAAGAGCAGTTTTGAAACACTCTCTTTGTAGAATATGCATGTGTTCATTTGGAGCGCTTTGAGGCCTATGGTGGAAAAGGAAATATCTTCACTTGTAAACCAGGCAGAAGCATTCTCAGAAACCTCTTTATGATGTGTGCATTCAACTCGGAGAGAGAAGCCTTCCTTTTGATAGAGCAGTTTTGAAACTCTGTATTTGCAGCATCTGCAAGTGGATATTTGGAGCCCCTTCAGGCCTTCGTTGGAAACGGGAATATCTTCCCATAAAAACTAAACAGAAGCGTTCTGTGAAACTGCTTTGTGTAGTATGAATCCAACTCACAGAGTTGAACACTTCTTTTGAAAGAGCAGGTTTGAAACACTCTTTTTGTAGAATCTGCAATTGTTCATTTGGAGCGCTTTGAGGCCTATGGTTGAAAAGGAAATATCTTCACTTGTAAACCAGGCAGAAGCATTCTCAGAAACCTCTTTATGATGTGTGCATTCAAGTCGGAGAGAGAAGCCTTCCTTTTGATAGAGCAGTTTTGAAACTCTGTTTTTGCAGCATCTGCAAGTGGATATTTGGAGCCCCTTCAGGCCTTCGTTGGAAACGGGAATATCTTCCCATAAAAACTAAACAGAAGCGTTCTGTGAAACTGCTTTGTGTAGTATGAATCCAACTCACAGAGTTGAACACTTCTTTTCAAAGAGCAGTTTTGAAACACTCTTTTTGTAGAATCTGCAAGTGTTCATTTGGAGCGTTTTGAGGCCTATGGTGGAAAAGGAAATATCTTCACATAAAACCTAGACAGAAGCATTCTTTGAAACTTCTTTATGATATGTGCCTTCACCTCACAGAGTTGAACCTTCCTTTTCATGGAGCAGTTTGGAAAGAGTCTCTTTGCAGCATCTGCAAGTGGATATTTGGAGCCGTTTCAGGCCTTCGTTGGAAACGGGAATATCTTCCCATAAAAACTAAACAGAAGCGTTCTGTGAAACTGCTTTGTGTAGTATGAATCCAACTCACAGAGTTGAACACTTCTTTTGAAAGAGCAGTTTTGAAACACTCTTTTTGTAGAATCTGCAAGTGTTCATTTGGAGCGCTTTGAGGCCTATGGTGGAAAAGGAAACATCTTCACTTGTAAACCAGGCAGAAGCATTCTCAGAAACCTCTTTATGATGTGTGCATTCAACTCGGAGAGAGAAGCCTTCCTTTTGATAGAGCAGTTTTGAAACTCTGTTTTTGCAGCATCTGCAAGTGGATATTTGGAGCCCCTTCAGGCCTTCGTTGGAAACGGGAATATCTTCCCATAAAAACTAAACAGAAGCGTTCTGTGAAACTGCTTTGTGTAGTATGAATCCAACTCACAGAGTTGAACACTTCTTTTCAAAGAGCAGTTTTGAAACACTCTTTTTGTAGAATCTGCAAGTGTTCATTTGGAGCGTTTTGAGGCCTATGGTGGAAAAGGAAATATCTTCACATAAAACCTAGACAGAAGCATTCTTTGAAACTTCTTTATGATGTGTGCCTTCACCTCACAGAGATGAACCTTCCTTTTCATGGAGCAGTTTGGAAAGAGTCTCTTTGCAGCATCTGCAAGTGGATATTTTGAGCCCTTTCAGGCCTTCGTTGGAAACGGGAATATCTTCCCATAAAAACTAAACAGAAGCGTTCTGTGAAACTGCTTTGTGTAGTATGAATCCAACTCACAGAGTTGAACACTTCTTTTGAAAGAGCAGTTTTGAAACACTCTTTTTGTAGAATCTGCAAGTGTTCATTTGGAGTGCTTTGAGGCCTATGGTGGAAAAGGAAATATCTTCACATAAAACCTAGACAGAAGCATTCTTTGAAACTTCTTTATGATGTGTGCATTCAACTCACAGAGTTGAACCTTCCTTTTCATGGAGAGGTTTGGAAAGAGTCTTTTTGCAGCATCTGCAAGTGGATATTTGGAGCTCTTTCAGGCCTTCGTTAGAAACGGGAATATCTTCCCATAAAAACTGGACAGAAGCATTCTCACAAACTGCTTTGTGATGTGTGTGTTTAACTCACATAGTTGAACCTTTCCTTTGCTAGAGCAGTTATGAAACACTCTTTTTGTAGAATCTGCAAGTGTTCATTTGGAGCGCTTTGAGGCCTATGGTGGAAAAGGAAATATCTTCACTTGTAAACCAGGCAGAAGCATTCTCAGAAACCTCTTTATGATGTGTGCATTCAACTCGGAGAGAGAAGCCTTCCTTTTGATAGAGCAGTTTTGAAACTCTGTTTTTGCAGCATCTGCAAGTGGATATTTGGAGCCCCTTCAGGCCTTCGTTGGAAACGGGAATATCTTCCCATAAAAACTAAACAGAAGCGTTCTGTGAAACTGCTTTGTGTAGTATGAATCCAACTCACAGAGTTGAACACTTCTTTTCAAAGAGCAGTTTTGAAACACTCTTTTTGTAGAATCTGCAAGTGTTCATTTGGAGCGTTTTGAGGCCTATGGTGGAAAAGGAAATATCTTCACATAAAACCTAGACAGAAGCATTCTTTGAAACTTCTTTATGATGTGTGCCTTCACCTCACAGAGATGAACCTTCCTTTTCATGGAGCAGTTTGGAAAGAGTCTCTTTGCAGCATCTGCAAGTGGATATTTTGAGCCCTTTCAGGCCTTCGTTGGAAACGGGAATATCTTCCCATAAAAATTAAACAGAAGCGTTCTGTGAAACTGCTTTGTGTAGTATGAATCCAACTCACAGAGTTCAACACTTCTTTTCAAAGAGCAGTTTTGAAACACTCTCTTTGTAGAATCTGCAAGTGTTCAATTGGAACGCTTTGAGGCCTATGGTGGAAAAGGAAATATGTTCACTTGTAAACCAGGCAGAAGCATTCTCAGAAACCTCTTTAGGATGTGTGCATTCAACTCGGAGAGAGAATCCTTCCTTTTGATAGAGCAGTTTTGAAACTCTGTTTTTGCAGCTTCTGCAAGTGGATATTTGGAGCCCCTTCAGGCCTTCGTTGGAAACGGGAATATCTTCCCATAAAAACTAAACAGAAGCGTTCTGTGAAACTGCTTTGTGTAGTATGAATCCAACTCACAGAGTTGAACACTTCTTTTCAAAGAGCAGTTTTGAAACACTCTTTTTGTAGAATCTGCAAGTTTTCATTTGGAGAGTTTTGAGGCCTATAGTGGAAAAGGAAATATCTTCACATAAAACCTAGACAGAAGCATTCTTTGAAACTTCTTTATGATGTGTGCCTTCACCTCACAGAGTTGAACCTTCCTTTTCATGGAGCAGTTTGGAAAGAGTCTCTTTGCAGCATCTGCAAGTGGATATTTGGAGCCCTTTCAGGCCTTCGTTGGAAACGGGAATATCTTCCCATAAAAATTAAACAGAAGTGTTCTGTGAAACTGCTTTGTGTAGTATGAATCCAACTCACAGAGTTCAACACTTCTTTTCAAAGAGCAGTTTTGAAACACTCTCTTTGTAGAATCTGCAAGTGTTCATTTTTAGCGCTTTGAGGCCTATGGTGGAAAAGGAAATATCTTCACTTGTAAACCAGGCAGAAGCATTCTCAGAAACCTCTTTATGATGTGTGCATTCAACTCGGAGAGAGAAGCCTTCCTTTTGATAGAGCAGTTTTGAAACTCTGTTTTTGCAGCATCTGCAAGTGGATATTTGGAGCCCCTTCAGGCCTTCGTTGGAAACGGGAATATCTTCCCATAAAAACTAAACAGAAGCGTTCTGTGAAACTGCTTTGTGTAGTATGAATCCAACTCACAGAGTTCAACACTTCTTTTCAAAGAGCAGTTTTGAAACACTCTTTTTGTAGAATCTGCAAGTGTTCATTTGGAGCGTTTTGAGGCCTAAGGTGGAAAAGGAAATATCTTCACATAAAACCTAGACAGAAGCATTCTTTGAAACTTCTTTATGATGTGTGCCTTCACCTCACAGAGTTGAACCTTCCTTTTCATGGAGCAGTTTGGAAAGAGTCTCTTTGCAGCATCTGCAAGTGGATATTTGGAGCCCATTCAGGCCTTCGTTGGAAACGGGAATATCTTCCCATAAAAACTAAACAGAAGCGTTCTGTGAAACTGCTTTGTGTAGTATGAATCCAACTCACAGAGTTCAACACTTCTTTTCAAAGAGCAGTTTTGAAACACTCTTTTTGTAGAATCTGCAAGTGTTCATTTGGAGCGCTTTGAGGCCTATGGTGGAAAAGGAAATATCTTCACTTGTAAACCAGGCAGAAGCATTCTCAGAAACCTCTTTATGATGTGGGCATTCAACTCGGAGAGAGAAGCCTTCCTTTTGATAGAGCAGTTTTGAAACTCTGTTTTTGCAGCATCTGCAAGTGGATATTTGGAGCCCCTTCAGGCCTTCGTTGGAAACGGGAATATCTTCCCATAAAAACTAAACAGAAGCGTTCTGTGAAACTGCTTTGTGTAGTATGAATCCAACTCACAGAGTTGAACACTTCTTTTCAAAGAGCAGTTTTGAAACACTCTTTTTGTAGAATCTGCAAGTGTTCATTTGGAGCGCTTTGAGGCCTATGATGGAAAAGGAAATATCTTCACATAAAACCTAGACAGAAGCATTCTTTGAAACTTTTTTATGATGTGTGCCTTCAACTCACAGAGTTGAACCTTCCTTTTCATGGAGCAGTTTGGAAAGAGTCTTTTTGCAGCATCTGCAAGTGGATATTTGGAGCCATTTCAGGCCTTCGTTGGAAACGGGAATATCTTCCCATAAAAACTAAACGGAAGCGTTCTGTGAAACTGCTTTGTGTAGTATGAATCCAACTCACAGAGTTGAACACTTCTTTTGAAAGAGTAGTTTTGAAACACTCTTTTTGTAGAATCTGCAAGTGTTCATTTGGAGCGCTTTGAGGCCTATGGTGGAAAAGGAAACATCTTCACTTGTAAACCAGGCAGAAGCATTCTCAGAAACCTCTTTATGATGTGTGCATTCAACTCGGAGAGAGAAGCCTTCCTTTTGATAGAGCAGTTTTGAAACTCTGTTTTTGCAGCATCTGCAAGTGGATATTTGGAGCCCCTTCAGGCCTTCGTTGGAAACGGGAATATCTTCCCATAAAATCTAAACAGAAGCGTTCTGTGAAACTGCTTTGTGTAGTATGAATCCAACTCACAGAGTTGAACACTTCTTTTCAAAGAGCAGTTTTGAAACACTCTTTTTGTAGAATCTTCAATTTTTCATTTGGAGTGCTTTGAGGCCTATGGTGGAAAAGGAAATATCTTCACATAAAACCTAGACAGAAGCATTCTTTGAAACTTCTTTATGATGTGTGCATTCAACTCACAGAGTTGAACCTTCCTTTTCATGGAGAGGTTTGGAAAGAGTCTTTTTGCAGCATCTGCAAGTGGATATTTGGAGCTCTTTCAGGCCTTCGTTAGAAACGGGAATATCTTCCCATAAAAACTGGACAGAAGCATTCTCACAAACTGCTTTGTGATGTGTGTGTTTAACTCACATAGTTGAACCTTTCCTTTGCTAGAGCAGTTATGAAACACTCTTTTTGTAGAATCTGCAAGTGTTCATTTGGAGCGCTTTGAGGCCTATGGTGGAAAAGGAAATATCTTCACTTGTAAACCAGGCAGAAGCATTCTCAGAAACCTCTTTATGATGTGTGCATTCAACTCGGAGAGAGAAGCCTTCCTTTTGATACAGCAGTTTTGAAACTCTGTTTTTGCAGCATCTGCAAGTGGATATTTGGAGCCCCTTCAGGCCTTCGTTGGAAACGGGAATATCTTCCCATAAAAACTAAACAGAAGCGTTCTGTGAAACTGCTTTGTGTAGTATGAATCCAACTCACAGAGTTGAACACTTCTTTTCAAAGAGCAGTTTTGAAACACTCTTTTTGTAGAATCTGCAAGTGTTCATTTGGAGCGTTTTGAGGCCTATGGTGGAAAAGAAAATATCTTCACATAAAACCTAGACAGAAGCATTCTTTGAAACTTCTTTATGATGTATGCCTTCACCTCACAGAGTTGAACCTTCCTTTTCATGGAGCAGTTTGGAAAGAGTCTCTTTGCAGCATCTGCAAGTGGATATTTGGAGCCCTTTCAGGCCTTCGTTGGAAACGGGAATATCTTCCCATGAAAACTAAACAGAAGCGTTCTGTGAAACTGCTTTGTGTAGTATGAATCCAACTCACAGAGTTGAACACTTCTTTTGAAAGAGCAGTTTTGAAACACTCTTTTTGTAGAATCTGCAAGTGTTCATTTGGAGCGCTTTGAGGCCTATGGTGGAAAAGGAAATATCTTCACTTGTAAACCAGGCAGAAGCATTCTCAGAAACCACTTTATGATGTGTGCATTCAACTCGGAGAGAGAAGCCTTCCTTTTGATAGAGCAGTTTTGAAACTCTGTTTTTGCAGCATCTGCAAGTGGATATTTGGAGCCCCTTCAGGCCTTCGTTGGAAACGGGAATATCTTCCCATAAAAACTAAACAGAAGCGTTCTGTGAAACTGCTTTGTGTAGTATGAATCCAACTCACAGAGTTGAACAATTCTTTTCAAAGAGCAGTTTTGAAACACTCTTTTTGTAGAATCTGCAAGTGTTCATTTGGAGCGTTTTGAGGCCTATGGTGGAACAGGAAATATCTTCACATAAAACCTAGACAGAAGCATTCTTTGAAACTTCTTTATGATATGTGCCTTCACCTCACAGAGTTGAACCTTCCTTTTCATGGAGCAGGTTGGAAAGAGTCTCTTTGCAGCATCTGCAAGTGGATATTTGGAGCCCTTTCAGGCTTTCGTTGGAAACGGGAATATCTTCCCATAAAAACTAAACAGAAGCGTTCTGTGAAACTGCTTTGTGTAGTATGAATCCAACTCACAGAGTTGAACACTTCTTTTGAAAGAGCAGTTTTGAAACACTCTTTTTGTAGAATCTGCAAGTGTTCATTTGGAGCGCTTTGAGGCCTATGGTGGAAAAGGAAATATCTTCACTTGTAAACCAGGCAGAAGCATTCTCAGAAACCTCTTTATGATGTGTGCATTCAACTCGGAGAGAGAAGCCTTCCTTTTGATAGAGCAGTTTTGAAACTCTGTTTTTGCAGCATCTGCAAGTGGATATTTGGAGCCACTTCAGGCCTTCGTTGGAAACGGGAATATCTTCCCATAAAAACTAAACAGAAGCGTTCTGTGAAACTGCTTTGTGTAGTATGAATCCAACTCACAGAGTTGAACACTTCTTTTCAAAGAGCAGTTTTGAAACACTCTTTTTGTAGAATCTGCAGGTGTTCATTTGGAGCGTTTTGAGGCCTATGGTGGAAAAGGAAATATCTTCACATAAAACCTAGACAGAAGCATTCTTTGAAACTTCTTTATGATGTGTGCCTTCAGCTCACAGAGTTGAACCTTCCTTTTCATGGAGCAGTTTGGAAAGAGTCTCTTTGCAGCATCTGCAAGTGGATATTTGGAGCCCTTTCAGGCCTTCGTTGGAAACGGGAATATCTTCCCATAAAAACTAAACAGAAGCGTTCTGTGAAACTGCTTTGTGTAGTATGAATCCAACTCACAGAGTTGAACACTTCTTTTGAAAGAGTAGTTTGGAAACACTCTTTTTGTAGAATCTGCAAGTGTTCATTTGGAGTGCTTTGAGGCCTATGATTGAAAAGGAAATATCTTCACATAAAACCTAGACAGAAGCATTCTTTGAAACTTCTTTATGATGTGTGCATTCAACTCACAGAGTTGAACCTTCCTTTTCATGGAGAGGTTTGGAAAGAGTCTTTTTGCAGCATCTGCAAGTGGATATTTGGAGCTCTTTCAGGCCTTCGTTAGAAACGGGAATATCTTCCCATAAAAACTGGACAGAAGCATTCTCACAAACTGCTTTGTGATGTGTGTGTTTAACTCACATAGTTGAACCTTTCCTTTGCTAGAGCAGTTAAGAAACACTCTTTTTGTAGAATCTGCAAGTGTTCATTTGGAGCGCTTTGAGGCCTATGGTGGAAAAGGAAATATCTTCACTTGTAAACCAGGCAGAAGCATTCTCAGAAACCTCTTTATGATGTGTGCATTCAACTCGGAGAGAGAAGCCTTCCTTTTGATAGAGCAGTTTTGAAACTCTGTTTTTGCAGCATCTGCAAGTGGATATTTGGAGCCCCTTCAGGCCTTCATTGGAAACGGGAATATCTTCCCATAAAAACTAAACAGAAGCGTTCTGTGAAACTGCTTTGTGTAGTATGAATCCAACTCACAGAGTTGAACACTTCTTTTCAAAGAGCAGTTTTGAAACACTCTTTTTGTAGAATCTGCAAGTTTTCATTTGGAGTGCTTTGAGGCCTATGGTGGAAAAGGAAATATCTTCACATAAAACCTAGACAGAAGCATTCTTTGAAACTTCTTTATGATGTGTGCATTCAACTCACAGAGTTGAACCTTCCTTTTAATGGAGAGGTTTGGAAAGAGTCTTTTTGCAGCATCTGCAAGTGGATATTTGGAGCTCTTTCAGGCCTTCGTTAGAAACGGGAATATCTTCCCATAAAAACTGGACAGAAGCATTCTCACAAACTGCTTTGTGATGTGTGTGTTTAACTCACATAGTTGAACCTTTCCTTTGCTAGAGCAGTTATGAAACACTCTTTTTGTAGAATCTGCAAGTTTTCATTTGGAGCGCTTTGAGGACTATGGTGGAAAAAAAAATATCTTCACTTGTAAACCAGGCAGAAGCATTCTCAGAAACCTCTTTATGATGTGTGCATTCAACTCGGAGAGAGAAGCCTTCCTTTTGATAGAGCAGTTTTGAAACTCTGTTTTTGCAGCATCTGCATGTGGATATTTGGAGCCACTTCAGGCCTTTGTTGGAAACGGAAATATCTTCCCATAAAAACTAAACAGAAGCGTTCTGTGAAACTGCTTTGTGTAGTATGAATACAACTCACAGAGTTCAACACTTCTTTTCAAAGAGCAGTTTTGAAACACTCTTTTTGTAGAATCTGCAAGTGTTCATTTGGAGCGCTTTGAGGCCTATGGTGGAAAAGGAAATATCTTCACTTGTAAACCAGGCAGAAGCATTCTCAGAAACCTCTTTATGATGTGGGCATTCAACTCGGAGAGAGAAGGCTTCCTTTTGATAGAGCAGTTTTGAAACTCTGTTTTTGCAGCATCTGCAAGTGGATATTTGGAGCCCCTTCAGGCCTTCGTTGGAAACGGGAATATCTTCCCATAAAAACTAAACAGAAGCGTTCTGTGAAACTGCTTTGTGTAGTATGAATCCAACTCACAGAGTTGAACACTTCTTTTCAAAGAGCAGTTTTGAAACACTCTTTTTGTAGAATCTGCAAGTGTTCATTTGGAGCGCTTTGAGGCCTATGATGGAAAAGGAAATATCTTCACATAAAACCTAGACAGAAGCATTCTTTGAAACTTTTTTATGATGTGTGCCTTCAACTCACAGTGTTGAACCTTCCTTTTCATGGAGCAGTTTGGAAAGAGTCTTTTTGCAGCATCTGCAAGTGGATATTTGGAGCCATTTCAGGCCTTCGTTGGAAACGGGAATATCTTCCCATAAAAACTAAACAGACGCGTTCTGTGAAACTGCTTTGTGTAGTATGAATCCAACTCACAGAGTTGAACACTTCTTTTGAAAGAGCAGTTTTGAAACACTCTTTTTGTAGAATCTGCAAGTGTTCATTTGGAGCGCTTTGAGGCCTATGGTGGAAAAGGAAACATCTTCACTTGTAAACCAGGCAGAAGCATTCTCAGAAACCTCTTTATGATGTGTGCATTCAACTCGGAGAGAGAAGCCTTCCTTTTGATAGAGCAGTTTGGAAACTCTGTTTTTGCAGCATCTGCAAGTGGATATTTGGAGCCCCTTCAGGCCTTCGTTGGAAACGGGAATATCTTCCCATAAAAACTAAACAGAAGCGTTCTGTGAAACTGCTTTGTGTAGTATGAATCCAACTCACAGAGTTGAACACTTCTTTTCAAAGAGCA
Organism: Pongo pygmaeus; assembly: GCF_028885625.2. NCBI lineage: Eukaryota > Metazoa > Chordata > Mammalia > Primates > Hominidae > Pongo > Pongo pygmaeus. The sequence continues at coordinate 31,659,405 of NC_072393.2, forward strand.
GTTTTGAAACACTCTTTTTGTAGAATCTGCAAGTTTTCATTTGGAGTGCTTTGAGGCCTATGGTGGAAAAGGAAATATCTTCACATAAAACCTAGACAGAAGCATTCTTTGAAACTTCTTTATGATGTGTGCATTCAACTCACAGAGTTGAACCTTCCTTTTCATGGAGAGGTTTGGAAAGAGTCTTTTTGCAGCATCTGCAAGTGGATATTTGGAGCTCTTTCAGGCCTTCGTTAGAAACGGGAATATCTTCCCATAAAAACTGGACAGAAGCATTCTCACAAACTGCTTTGTGATGTGTGTGTTTAACTCACATAGTTGAACCTTTCCTTTGCTAGAGCAATTATGAAACACTCTTTTTGTAGAATCTGCAAGTGTTCATTTGGAGCGCTTTGAGGCCTATGGTGGAAAAGAAAATATCTTCACTTGTAAATCAGGCAGAAGCATTCTCAGAAACCTCTTTATGATGTGTGCATTCAACTCGGAGAGAGAAGCCTTCCTTTTGATAGAGCAGTTTTGAAACTCTGTTTTGGCAGCATCTGCAAGTGGATATTTGGAGCCCCTTCAGGCCTTCGTTGGAAACGGGAATATCTTCCCATAAAAACTAAACAGAAGCGTTCTGTGAAACTGCTTTGTGTAGTATGAATCCAACTCACAGAGTTGAACACTTCTTTTCAAAGAGCAGTTTTGAAACACTCTTTTTGTAGAATCTGCAAGTGTTCATTTGGAGCGTTTTGAGGCCTATGGTGGAAAAGGAAATATCTTCACATAAAACCTAGACAGAAGCATTCTTTGAAACTTCTTTATGATGTGTGCCTTCACCTCACAGAGTTGAACATTCCTTTTCATGGAGCAGTTTGGAAAGAGTCTCTTTGCAGCATCTGCAAGTGGATATTTGGAGCCCTTTCAGGCCTTCGTTGGAAACGGGAATATCTTCCCATAAAAACTAAACAGAAGCGTTCTGTGAAACTGCTTTGTGTAGTATGTATCCAACTCACAGAGTTGAACACTTCTTTTGAAAGAGCAGTTTTGAAACACTCTTTTTGTAGAATCTGCAAGTGTTCATTTGGAGCGCTTTGAGGCCTATGGTGGAAAAGGAAATATCTTCACTTGTAAACCAGGCAGAAGCATTCTCAGAAACCTCTTTATGATGTGTGCATTCAACTCGGAGAGAGAAGCATTCCTTTTGATAGAGCAGTTTTGAAACTCTGTTTTTGCAGCATCTGCAAGTGGATATTTGGAGCCCCTCCAGGCCTTCGTTTGAAACGGGAATATCTTCCCATAAAAACTAAACAGAAGCGTTCTGTGAAACTGCTTTGTGTAGTATGAATCCAACTCACAGAGTTGAACACTTCTTTTCAAAGAGCAGTTTTGAAACACTCTTTTTGTAGAATCTGCAAGTGTTCATTTGGAGCGCTTTGAGGCCTATGGTGGAAAAGGAAATATCTTCACTTGTAAACCAGGCAGAAGCATTCTCAGAAACCTCTTTATGATGTGTGCATTCAACTCGGAGAGAGAAGCCTTCCTTTTGATAGAGCAGTTTAGAAACTCTGTTTTTGCAGTATCTGCAAGTGGATATTTGGAGCCCCTTCAGGCCTTCGTTTGAAACGGGTATATCTTCCCATAAAAACTAAACAGAAGAGTTCTGTGAAACTGCTTTGTGTAGTATGAATCCAACTCACAGAGTTGAACACTTCTTTTGAAAGAGCAGTTTTGAAACACTCTTTTTGTAGAATCTGCAAGTGTTCATTTGGAGCGCTTTGAGGCCTATGGTGGAAAAGGAAATATCTTCACATAAAACCTAGACAGAAGCATTCTTTGAAACTTTTTTATGATGTGTGCCTTCAACTCACAGAGTTGAACCTTCCTTTTCATGGAGCAGTTTGGAAAGAGTCTTTTTGCAACATCTGCAAGTGGATATTTGGAGCCCTTTCAGGCCTTCGTTGGAAACGGGAATATCTTCCCATAAAAACTAAACAGAAGCGTTCTGTGAAACTGCTTTGTGTAGTATGAATCCATCTCACAGAGTTGAACACTTCTTTTGAAAGAGCAGTTTTGAAACACTCTTTTTGTAGAATCTGCAAGTTTTCATTTGGAGTGCTTTGAGGCCCATGGTGGAAAAGGAAATATCTTCACATAAAACCTAGACAGAAGCATTCTTTGAAACTTCTTTATGATGTGTGCATTCAACTCACAGAGTTGAACCTTCCTTTTCATGGAGAGGTTTGGAAAGAGTCTTTTGGCAGCATCTGCAAGTGGATATTTGGAGCTCTTTCAGGCCTTCGTTAGAAACGGGAATATCTTCCCATAAAAACTGGACAGAAGCATTCTCACAAACTGCTTTGTGATGTGTGTGTTTAACTCACATAGTTGAACCTTTCCTTTGCTAGAGCAGTTATGAAACACTCTTTTTGTAGAATCTGCAAGTGTTCATTTGGAGCGCTTTGAGGCCTATGGTGGAAAAGGAAATATCTTCACTTGTAAACCAGGCAGAAGCATTCTCAGAAACTTCTTTATGATGTGTGCATTCAACTCGGAGAGAGAAGCCTTCCTTTTGATAGAGCAGTTTTGAAACTCTGTTTTTGCAGCATCTGCAAGTGGATATTTGGAGCCCCTTCAGGCCTTCGTTGGAAACGGGAATATCTTCCCATAAAAACTAAACAGAAGCGTTCTGTGAAACTGCTTTGTGTAGTATGAATCCAACTCACAGAGTTGAACACTTCTTTTCAAAGAGCAGTTTTGAAACACTCTTTTTGTAGAATCTGCAAGTGTTCATTTGGAGCGTTTTGAGGCCTATGGTGGAAAAGGAAATATCCTCACATAAAACCTAGACAGAAGCATTCTTTGAAACTTCTTTATGATGTGTGCCTTCACCTCACAGAGTTGAACCTTCCTTTTCATGGAGCAGTTTGGAAAGAGTCTCTTTGCAGCATCTGCAAGTGGATATTTGGAGCCCTTTCAGGCCTTCGTTGGAAACGGGAATATCTTCCCATAAAAACTAAACAGAAGCGTTCTGTGAAACTGCTTTGTGTAGTATGAATCCAACTCACAGAGTTGAACACTTCTTTTCAAAGAGCAGTTTTGAAACACTCTTTTTGTAGAATCTGCAAGTGTTCATTTGGAGCGCTTTGAGGCCTATGGTGGAAAAGGAAATATCTTCACTTGTAAACCAGGCAGAAGCATTCTCAGAAACCTCTTTATGATGTGTGCATTCAACTCGGAGAGAGAAGCCTTCCTTTTGATAGAGCAGTTTTGAAACTCTGTTTTTGCAGCATCTGCAAGTGGATATTTGGAGCCCCTTCAGGCCTTCGTTGGAAACGGGAATATCTTCCCATAAAAACTAAACAGAAGCGTTCTGTGAAACTGCTTTGTGTAGTATGAATCCAACTCACAGAGTTGAACACTTCTTTTCAAAGAGCAGTTTTGAAACACTCTTTTTGTAGAATCTGCAGGTGTTCATTTGGAGCGTTTTGAGGCCTATGGTGGAAAAGGAAATATCTTCACATAAAACCTAGACAGAAGCATTCTTTGAAACTTCTTTATGATGTGTGCCTTCAGCTCACAGAGTTGAACCTTCCTTTTCATGGAGCAGTTTGGAAAGAGTCTCTTTGCAGCATCTGCAAGTGGATATTTGGAGCCCTTTCAGGCCTTCGTTGGAAACGGGAATATCTTCCCATAAAAACTAAACAGAAGCGTTCTGTGAAACTGCTTTGTGTAGTATGAATCCAACTCACAGAGTTGAACACTTCTTTTGAAAGAGTAGTTTGGAAACACTCTTTTTGTAGAATCTGCAAGTGTACATTTGGAGTGCTTTGAGGCCTATGGTTGAAAAGGAAATATCTTCACATAAAACCTAGACAGAAGCATTCTTTGAAACTTCTTTATGATGTGTGCCTTCACCTCAGAGAGTTGAACCTTCCGTTTCATGGAGCAGTTTGGAAAGAGTCTCTTTGCAGCATCTGCAAGTGGATATTTGGAGCCCTTTCAGGCCTTCGTTGGAAACGGGAATATCTTCCCATAAAAACTAAACAGAAGCGTTCTGTGAAACTGCTTTGTGTAGTATGAATCCAACTCACAGAGTTGAACACTTCTTTTCAAAGAGCAGTTTTGAAACACTCTTTTTGTAGAATCTGCAAGTGTTCATTTGGAGCGCTTTGAGGCCTATGGTGGAAAAGGAAATATCTTCACTTGTAAACCAGGCAGAAGCATTCTCAGAAACCTCTTTATGATGTGTGCATTCAACTCGGAGAGAGAAGCCTTCCTTTTGGTAGAGCAGTTTTGAAACTCTGTTTTTGCAGCATCTGCAAGTGGATATTTGGAGCCCCTTCAGGCCTTCTTTGGAAACGGGAATATCTTCCCATAAAAACTAAACAGAAGCGTTCTGTGAAACTGCTTTGTGTAGTATGAATCCAACTCACAGAGTTGAACACTTCTTTTGAAAGAGCAGTTTTGAAACACTCTGTTTGTAGAATCTGCAAGTGTTCATTTGGAGCGCTTTGAGGCCTATGGTGGAAAAGGAAATATCTTCACATAAAACCTAGACAGAAGCATTCTTTGAAACTTTTTTATGATGTGTGCCTTCAACTCACAGAGTTGAACCTTCCTTTTCATCGAGAGGTTTGGAAAGAGTCTTTTTGCAGCATCTGCAAGTGGATATTTGGAGCCCCTTCAGGCCTTCGTTGGAAACGGGAATATCTTCCCATAAAAACTAAACAGAAGCGTTCTGTGAAACTGCTTTGTGTAGTATGAATCCAACTCACAGAGTTGAACACTTCTTTTGAAAGAGCAGTTTTGAAACACTCTTTTTGTAGAATCTGCAAGTTTTCATTTGGAGTGCTTTGAGGCCCATGGTGGAAAAGGAAATATCTTCACATAAAACCTAGACAGAAGCATTCTTTGAAACTTCTTTATGATGTGTGCATTCAACTCACAGAGTTGAACCTTCCTTTTCATGGAGAGGTTTGGAAAGAGTCTTTTGGCAGCATCTGCAAGTGGATATTTGGAGCTCTTTCAGACCTTCGTTAGAAACGGGAATATCTTCCCATAAAAACTGGACAGAAGCATTCTCACAAACTGCTTTGGGATGTGTGTGTTTAACTCACATAGTTGAACCTTTCCTTTGCTAGAGCAGTTATGAAACACTCTTTTTGTAGAATCTGCAAGTGTTCATTTGGAGCGCTTTGAGGCCTATGGTGGAAAAGGAAATATCTTCACTTGTAAACCAGGCAGAAGCATTCTCAGAAACCTCTTTATGATGTGTGCATTCAACTCGGAGAGAGAAGCCTTCCTTTTGATAGAGCAGTTTTGAAACTCTGTTTTTGCAGCATCTGCAAGTGGATATTTGGAGCCCCTTCAGGCCTTCGTTGGAAACGGGAATATCTTCCCATAAAAACTAAACAGAAGCGTTCTGTGAAACTGCTTTGTGTAGTACGAATCCAACTCACAGAGTTGAACACTTCTTTTCAAGGAGCAGTTTTGAAACACTCTTTTTGTAGAATCTGCAAGTGTTCATTCGGAGCGTTTTGAGGCCTATGGTGGAAAAGGAAATATCTTCACATAAAACCTAGACAGAAGCATTCTTTGAAACTTCTTTATGATGTGTGCCTTCACCTCAGAGAGTTGAACCTTCCTTTTCATGGAGCAGTTTGGAAAGAGTCTCTTTGCAGCATCTGCAAGTGGATATTTGGAGCCCTTTCAGGCCTTCGTTGGAAACGGGAATATCTTCCCATAAAAACTAAACAGAAGCGTTCTGTGAAACTGCTTTGTGTAGTATGAATCCAACTCACAGAGTTGAACACTTCTTTTGAAAGAGCAGTTTTGAAACACTCTTTTTGTAGAATCTGCAAGTGTTCATTTGGAGCGCTTTGAGGCCTATGGTGGAAAAGGAAATATCTTCACTTGTAAACCAGGCAGAAGCATTCTCAGAAACCTCTTTATGATGTGTGCATTCAACTCGGAGAGAGAAGCCTTCCTTTTGATAGAGCAGTTTTGAAACTCTGTTTTTGCAGCATCTGCAAGTGGATATTTGGAGCCCCTTCAGGCCTTCGTTGGAAACGGGAATACCTTCCCATAAAAACTAAACAGAAGCGTTCTGTGAAACTGCTTTGTGTAGTATGAATCCAACACACAGAGTTGAACACTTCTTTTCAAAGAGCAGTTTTGAAACACTCTTTTTGTAGAATCTGCAAGTGTTCATTTGGAGCGTTTTGAGGCCTATGGTGGAAAAGGAAATATCTTCAGATAAAACCTAGACAGAAGCATTCTTTGAAACTTCTTTATGATGTGTGCCTTCACCTCACAGAGTTGAACCTTCCTTTTCATGGAGAGGTTTGGAAAGAGTCTTTTTGCAGCATCTGCAAGTGGATATTTGGAGCTCTTTCAGGCCTTCGTTAGAAACGGGAATATCTTCCCATAAAAACTAAACAGAAGAGTTCTGTGAAACTGCTTTGTGATGTGTGTGTTTAACTCGCAGAGTTGAACCTTTCCTTTCCTAGAGCAGTTTTGAAACACTCTTTTTGTAGAATCTGCAAGTGTTCATTTGGAGCGCTTTGAGGCCTATGGTGGAAAAGGAAATATCTTCACTTGTAAACCAGGCAGAAGCATTCTCAGAAACCTCTTTATGATGTGTGCATTCAACTCGGAGAGAGAAGCCTTCCTTTTGATAGAGCAGTTTTGAAACTCTGTTTTTGCAGCATCTGCAAGTGGATATTTGGAGCCCCTTCAGGCCTTCGTTGGAAACGGGAATATCTTCCCATAAAAACTAAACAGAAGCGTTCCGTGAAACTGCTTTGTGTAGTATGAATCCAACTCACAGAATTGAACACTTCTTTTCAAAGAGCAGTTTTGAAACACTCTTTTTGTAGAATCTGCAAGTGTTCATTTGGAGCGTTTTGAGGCCTATGGTGGAAAAGGAAATATCTTCACATAAAACCTAGACAGAAGCATTCCTTGAAACTTCTTTATGATGTGTGCCTTCACCTCACAGAGTTGAACCTTCCTTTTCATGGAGCAGTTTGGAAAGAGTCTCTTTGCAGCATCTGCAAGTGGATATTTGGAGCCCTTTCGGGCCTTCGTTGGAAACGGGAATATCTTCCCATAAAAACTAAACAGAAGCGTTCTGTGAAACTGCTTTGTGTAGTATGAATCCAGCTCACAGAGTTGAACACTTCTTTTGAAAGAGCAGTTTTGAGACACTCTTTTTGTAGAATCTGCAAGTTTTCATTTGGAGTGCTTTGAGGCCTATGGTGGAAAAGGAAATATCTTCACATAAAACCTAGACAGAAGCATTGTTTGAAACTTCTTTATGATGTGTGCATTCAACTCACAGAGTTGAACCTTCCTTTTCATGGAGAGGTTTGAAAAGAGTCTTTTTGCAGCATCTGCAAGTGGATATTTGGAGCTCTTTCAGGCCTTCGTTAGAAACGGGAATATCTTCCCATAAAAACTGGACAGAAGCATTCTCACAAACTGCTTTGTGATGTGTGTGTTTAACTCACATAGTTGAACCTTTCCTTTGCTAGACCAGTTATGAAACACTCTTTTTGTAGAATCTGCAAGTGTTCATTTGGAGCGCTTTGAGGCCTATGTTGGAAAGGAAATATCTTCACTTGTAAACCAGGCAGAAGCATTCTCAGAAACCTCTTTATGATGTGTGCATTCAACTCGGAGAGAGAAGCCTTCCTTTTGATAGAGCAGTTTTGAAACTCTGTTTTTGCAGCATCTGCAAGTGGATATTTGGAGCCCCTTCAGGCCTTCGTTGGAAACGGGAATATCTTCCCATAAAAACTAAACAGAAGCGTTCTGTGAAACTGCTTTGTGTAGTATGAATCCAACTCACAGAGTTGAACACTTCTTTTCAAAGAGCAGTTTTGAAACACTCTTTTTGTAGAATCTGCAAGTGTTCATTTGGAGCGCTTTGAGGCCTATGGTGGAAAAGGAAATATCTTCACTTGTAAACCAGGCAGAAGCATTCTCAGAAACCTCTTTATGATGTGTGCATTCAACTCGGAGAGAGAAGCCTTCCTTTTGATAGAGCAGTTTTGAAACTCTGTTTTTGCAGCATCTGCAAGTGGATATTTGGAGCCCCTTCAGGCCTTCGTTGGAAACGGGAATATCTTCCCATAAAAACTAAACAGAAGCGTTCTGTGAAACTGCTTTGTGTAGTATGAATCCAACTCACAGAGTTGAACACTTCTTTTCAAAGAGCAGTTTTGAAACACTCTTTTTGTAGAATCTGCAAGTGTTCATTTGGAGCGTTTTGAGGCCTATGGTGGAAAAGGAAATATCTTCACATAAAACCTAGACAGAAGCATTCTTTGAAACTTCTTTATGATGTGTGCCTTCACCTCACAGAGTTGAACCTTCCTTTTCATGGAGCAGTTTGGAAAGAGTCTCTTTGTAGCATCTGCAAGTGGATATTTGGAGCCCTTTCAGGCCTTCGTTGGAAACGGGAATATCTTCCCATAAAAACTAAACAGAAGCGTTCTGTGAAACTGCTTTGTGTAGTATGAATCCAACTCACAGAGTTGAACACTTCTTTTCAAAGAGCAGTTTTGAAACACTCTTTTTGTAGAATCTGCAAGTGTTCATTTGGAGCGCTTTGAGGCCTATGGTGGAAAAGGAAATATCTTCACTTGTAAACCAGGCAGAAGCATTCTCAGAAACCTCTTTATGATGTGTGCATTCAACTCGGAGAGAGAAGCCTTCCTTTTGATAGAGCAGTTTTGAAACTCTGTTTTTGCAGCATCTGCAAGTGGATATTTGGAGCCCCTTCAGGCCTTCGTTGGAAACGGGAATATCTTCCCATAAAAACTAAACAGAAGCGTTCTGTGAAACTGCTTTGTGTAGTATGAATCCAACTCACAGAGTTGAACACTTCTTTTCAAAGAGCAGTTTTGAAACACTCTTTTTGTAGAATCTGCAAGTGTTCATTTGGAGCGCTTTGAGGCCTATGGTGGAAAAGGAAATATCTTCACTTGTAAACCAGGCAGAAGCATTCTCAGAAACCTCTTTATGATGTGTGCATTCAACTCGGAGAGAGAAGCCTTCCTTTTGATAGAGCAGTTTTGAAACTCTGTTTTTGCAGCATCTGCAAGTGGATATTTGGAGCCCCTTCAGGCCTTCGTTGGAAACGGGAATATCTTCCCATAAAAACTAAACAGAAGCGTTCTGTGAAACTGCTTTGTGTAGTATGAATCCAACTCACAGAGTTGAACACTTCTTTTCAAAGAGCAGTTTTGAAACACTCTTTTTGTAGAATCTGCAAGTGTTCATTCGGAGCGTTTTGAGGCCTATGGTGGAAAAGGAAATATCTTCACATAAAACCTAGACAGAAGCATTCTTTGAAACTTCTTTATGATGTGTGCCTTCACCTCACAGAGTTGAACCTTCCTTTTCATGGAGCAGTTTGGAAAGAGTCTCTTTGTAGCATCTGCAAGTGGATATTTGGAGCCCTTTCAGGCCTTCGTTGGAAACGGGAATATCTTCCCATAAAAACTAAACAGAAGCGTTCTGTGAAACTGCTTTGTGTAGTATGAATCCAACTCACAGAGTTGAACACTTCTTTTCAAAGAGCAGTTTTGAAACACTCTTTTTGTAGAATCTGCAAGTGTTCATTTGGAGCGCTTTGAGGCCTATGGTGGAAAAGGAAATATCTTCACTTGTAAACCAGGCAGAAGCATTCTCAGAAACCTCTTTATGATGTGTGCATTCAACTCGGAGAGAGAAGCCTTCCTTTTGATAGAGCAGTTTTGAAACTCTGTTTTTGCAGCATCTGCAAGTGGATATTTGGAGCCCCTTCAGGCCTTCGTTGGAAACGGGAATACCTTCCCATAAAAACTAAACAGAAGCGTTCTGTGAAACTGCTTTGTGTAGTATGAATCCAACTCACAGAGTTGAACACTTCTTTTCAAAGAGCAGTTTTGAAACACTCTTTTTGTAGAATCTGCAAGTGTTCATTTGGAGCGTTTTGAGGCCTATGGTGGAAAAGGAAATATCTTCACATAAAACCTAGACAGAAGCATTCCTTGAAACTTCTTTATGATGTGTGCCTTCACCTCACAGAGTTGAACCTTCCTTTTCATGGAGCAGTTTGGAAAGAGTCTCTTTGCAGCATCTGCAAGTGGATATTTGGAGCCCATTCGGGCCTTCGTTGGAAACGGGAATATCTTCCCATAAAAACTAAACAGAAGCGTTCTGTGAAACTGCTTTGTGTAGTATGAATCCAGCTCACAGAGTTGAACACTTCTTTTGAAAGAGCAGTTTTGAGACACTCTTTTTGTAGAATCTGCAAGTTTTCATTTGGAGTGCTTTGAGGCCTATGGTGGAAAAGGAAATATCTTCACATAAAACCTAGACAGAAGCATTCTTTGAAACTTCTTTATGATGTGTGCCTTCACCTCACAGAGTTGAACCTTCCTTTTCATGGAGAGGTTTGGAAAGAGTCTTTTTGCAGCATCTGCAAGTGGATATTTGGAGCTCTTTCAGGCCTTCGTTAGAAACGGGAATATCTTCCCATAAAAACTGGACAGAAGCATTCTCACAAACTGCTTTGTGATGTGTGTGTTTAACTCACATAGTTGAACCTTTCCTTTGCTAGACCAGTTATGAAACACTCTTTTTGTAGGATCTGCAAGTGTTCATTTGGAGCGCTTTGAGGCCTATGGTGGAAAAGGAAATATCTTCACTTGTAAACCAGGCAGAAGCATTCTCAGAAACCTCTTTATGATGTGTGCATTCAACTCGGAGAGAGAAGCCTTCCTTTTGATAGAGCAGTTTTGAAACTCTGTTTTTGCAGCATCTGCAAGTGGATATTTGGAGCCCCTTCAGGCCTTCGTTGGAAACGGGAATATCTTCCCATAAAAACTAAACAGAAGCGTTCTGTGAAACTGCTTTGTGTAGTATGAATCCAACTCACAGAGTTGAACACTTCTTTTCAAAGAGCAGTTTTGAAACACTCTTTTTGTAGAATCTGCAAGTGTTCATTTGGAGCGCTTTGAGGCCTATGGTGGAAAAGGAAATATCTTCACTTGTAAACCAGGCAGAAGCATTCTCAGAAACCTCTTTATGATGTGTGCATTCAACTCGGAGAGAGAAGCCTTCCTTTTGATAGAGCAGTTTTGAAACTCTGTTTTTGCAGCATCTGCAAGTGGATATTTGGAGCCCCTTCAGGCCTTCGTTGGAAACGGGAATATCTTCCCATAAAAACTAAACAGAAGCGTTCTGTGAAACTGCTTTGTGTAGTATGAATCCAACTCACAGAGTTGAACACTTCTTTTCAAAGAGCAGTTTTGAAACACTCTTTTTGTAGAATCTGCAAGTGTTCATTCGGAGCGTTTTGAGGCCTATGGTGGAAAAGGAAATATCTTCACATAAAACCTAGACAGAAGCATTCTTTGAAACTTCTTTATGATGTGTGCCTTCACCTCACAGAGTTGAACCTTCCTTTTCATGGAGCAGTTTGGAAAGAGTCTCTTTGTAGCATCTGCAAGTGGATATTTGGAGCCCTTTCAGGCCTTCGTTGGAAACGGGAATATCTTCCCATAAAAACTAAACAGAAGCGTTCTGTGAAACTGCTTTGTGTAGTATGAATCCAACTCACAGGGTTGAACACTTCTTTTCAAAGAGCAGTTTTGAAACACTCTTTTTGTAGAATCTGCAAGTGTTCATTTGGAGCGCTTTGAGGCCTATGGTGGAAAAGGAAATATCTTCACTTGTAAACCAGGCAGAAGCATTCTCAGAAACCTCTTTATGATGTGTGCATTCAACTCGGAGAGAGAAGCCTTCCTTTTGATAGAGCAGTTTTGAAACTCTGTTTTTGCAGCATCTGCAAGTGGATATTTGGAGCCCCTTCAGGCCTTCGTTGGAAACGGGAATATCTTCCCATAAAAACTAAACAGAAGCGTTCTGTGAAACTGCTTTGTGTAGTATGAATCCAACTCACAGAGTTGAACACTTCTTTTCAAAGAGCAGTTTTGAAACACTCTTTTTGTAGAATCTGCAAGTGTTCATTTGGAGCGCTTTGAGGCCTATGGTGGAAAAGGAAATATCTTCACTTGTAAACCAGGCAGAAGCATTCTCAGAAACCTCTTTATGATGTGTGCATTCAACTCGGAGAGAGAAGCCTTCCTTTTGATAGAGCAGTTTTGAAACTCTGTTTTTGCAGCATCTGCAAGTGGATATTTGGAGCCCCTTCAGGCCTTCGTTGGAAACGGGAATATCTTCCCATAAAAACTAAACAGAAGCGTTCTGTGAAACTGCTTTGTGTAGTATGAATCCAACTCACAGAGTTGAACACTTCTTTTCAAAGAGCAGTTTTGAAACACTCTTTTTGTAGAATCTGCAAGTGTTCATTCGGAGCGTTTTGAGGCCTATGGTGGAAAAGGAAATATCTTCACATAAAACCTAGACAGAAGCATTCTTTGAAACTTCTTTATGATGTGTGCCTTCACCTCACAGAGTTGAACCTTCCTTTTCATGGAGCAGTTTGGAAAGAGTCTCTTTGTAGCATCTGCAAGTGGATATTTGGAGCCCTTTCAGGCCTTCGTTGGAAACGGGAATATCTTCCCATAAAAACTAAACAGAAGCGTTCTGTGAAACTGCTTTGTGTAGTATGAATCCAACTCACAGAGTTGAACACTTCTTTTCAAAGAGCAGTTTTGAAACACTCTTTTTGTAGAATCTGCAAGTGTTCATTTGGAGCGCTTTGAGGCCTATGGTGGAAAAGGAAATATCTTCACTTGTAAACCAGGCAGAAGCATTCTCAGAAACCTCTTTATGATGTGTGCATTCAACTCGGAGAGAGAAGCCTTCCTTTTGATAGAGCAGTTTTGAAACTCTGTTTTTGCAGCATCTGCAAGTGGATATTTGGAGCCCCTTCAGGCCTTCGTTGGAAACGGGAATACCTTCCCATAAAAACTAAACGGAAGCGTTCTGTGAAACTGCTTTGTGTAGTATGAATCCAACTCACAGAGTTGAACACTTCTTTTCAAAGAGCAGTTTTGAAACACTCTTTTTGTAGAATCTGCAAGTGTTCATTTGGAGCGTTTTGAGGCCTATGGTGGAAAAGGAAATATCTTCACATAAAACCTAGACAGAAGCATTCTTTGAAACTTCTTTATGATGTGTGCCTTCACCTCACAGAGTTGAACCTTCCTTTCCATGGAGAGGTTTGGAAAGAGTCTTTTTGCAGCATCTGCAAGTGGATATTTGGAGCTCTTTCAGGCCTTCGTTGGAAACGGGAATATCTTCCCATAAAAACTAAACAGAAGCGTTCTGTGAAACTGCTTTGTGATGTGTGTGTTTAACTCACAGAGTTGAACCTTTCCTTTCCTAGAGCAGTTTTGAAACACTCTTTTTGTAGAATCTGCAAGTGTTCATTTGGAGCGCTTTGAGGCCTATGGTGGAAAAGGAAATATCTTCACATAAAACCTAGACAGAAGCATTCTTTGAAACTTCTTTATGATGTGTGCATTCAACTCACAGAGTTGAACCTTCCTTTTCATGGAGAGGTTTGAAAAGAGTCTTTTTGCAGCATCTGCAAGTGGATATTTGGAGCTCTTTCAGGCCTTCGTTAGAAACGGGTATATCTTCCCATAAAAACTGGACAGAAGCATTCTCACAAACTGCTTTGTGATGTGTGTGTTTAACTCACATAGTTGAACCTTTCCTTTGCTAGACCAGTTATGAAACACTCTTTTTGTAGAATCTGCAAGTGTTCATTTGGAGCGCTTTGAGGCCTATGGTGGAAAAGGAAATATCTTCACTTGTAAACCAGGCAGAAGCATTCTCAGAAACCTCTTTATGATGTGTGCATTCAACTCGGAGAGAGAAGCCTTCCTTTTGATAGAGCAGTTTTGAAACTCTGTTTTTGCAGCATCTGCAAGTGGATATTTGGAGCCCCTTCAGGCCTTCGTTGGAAACGGGAATACCTTCCCATAAAAACTAAACAGAAGCGTTCTGTGAAACTGCTTTGTGTAGTATGAATCCAACACACAGAGTTGAACACTTCTTTTCAAAGAGCAGTTTTGAAACACTCTTTTTGTAGAATCTGCAAGTGTTCATTTGGAGCGTTTTGAGGCCTATGGTGGAAAAGGAAATATCTTCAGATAAAACCTAGACAGAAGCATTCTTTGAAACTTCTTTATGATGTGTGCCTTCACCTCACAGAGTTGAACCTTCCTTTTCATGGAGAGGTTTGGAAAGAGTCTTTTTGCAGCATCTGCAAGTGGATATTTGGAGCTCTTTCAGGCCTTCGTTAGAAACGGGAATATCTTCCCATAAAAACTAAACAGAAGAGTTCTGTGAAACTGCTTTGTGATGTGTGTGTTTAACTCGCAGAGTTGAACCTTTCCTTTCCTAGAGCAGTTTTGAAACACTCTTTTTGTAGAATCTGCAAGTGTTCATTTGGAGCGCTTTGAGGCCTATGGTGGAAAAGGAAATATCTTCACTTGTAAACCAGGCAGAAGCATTCTCAGAAACCTCTTTATGATGTGTGCATTCAACTCGGAGAGAGAAGCCTTCCTTTTGATAGAGCAGTTTTGAAACTCTGTTTTTGCAGCATCTGCAAGTGGATATTTGGAGCCCCTTCAGGCCTTCGTTGGAAACGGGAATATCTTCCCATAAAAACTAAACAGAAGCGTTCTGTGAAACTGCTTTGTGTAGTATGAATCCAACTCACAGAGTTGAACACTTCTTTTCAAAGAGCAGTTTTGAAACACTCTTTTTGTAGAATCTGCAAGTGTTCATTTGGAGCGTTTTGAGGCCTATGGTGGAAAAGGAAATATCTTCACATAAAACCTAGACAGAAGCATTCTTTGAAACTTCTTTATGATGTGTGCCTTCACCTCACAGAGTTGAACCTTCCTTTTCATGGAGCAGTTTGGAAAGAGTCTCTTTGTAGCATCTGCAAGTGGATATTTGGAGCCCTTTCAGGCCTTCGTTGGAAACGGGAATATCTTCCCATAAAAACTAAACAGAAGCGTTCTGTGAAACTGCTTTGTGTAGTATGAATCCAACTCACAGAGTTGAACACTTCTTTTCAAAGAGCAGTTTTGAAACACTCTTTTTGTAGAATCTGCAAGTGTTCATTTGGAGCGCTTTGAGGCCTATGGTGGAAAAGGAAATATCTTCACTTGTAAACCAGGCAGAAGCATTCTCAGAAACCTCTTTATGATGTGTGCATTCAACTCGGAGAGAGAAGCCTTCCTTTTGATAGAGCAGTTTTGAAACTCTGTTTTTGCAGCATCTGCAAGTGGATATTTGGAGCCCCTTCAGGCCTTCGTTGGAAACGGGAATATCTTCCCATAAAAACTAAACAGAAGCGTTCTGTGAAACTGCTTTGTGTAGTATGAATCCAACTCACAGAGTTGAACACTTCTTTTCAAAGAGCAGTTTTGAAACACTCTTTTTGTAGAATCTGCAAGTGTTCATTTGGAGCGCTTTGAGGCCTATGGTGGAAAAGGAAATATCTTCACTTGTAAACCAGGCAGAAGCATTCTCAGAAACCTCTTTATGATGTGTGCATTCAACTCGGAGAGAGAAGCCTTCCTTTTGATAGAGCAGTTTTGAAACTCTGTTTTTGCAGCATCTGCAAGTGGATATTTGGAGCCCCTTCAGGCCTTCGTTGGAAACGGGAATATCTTCCCATAAAAACTAAACAGAAGCGTTCTGTGAAACTGCTTTGTGTAGTATGAATCCAACTCACAGAGTTGAACACTTCTTTTCAAAGAGCAGTTTTGAAACACTCTTTTTGTAGAATCTGCAAGTGTTCATTCGGAGCGTTTTGAGGCCTATGGTGGAAAAGGAAATATCTTCACATAAAACCTAGACAGAAGCATTCTTTGAAACTTCTTTATGATGTGTGCCTTCACCTCACAGAGTTGAACCTTCCTTTTCATGGAGCAGTTTGGAAAGAGTCTCTTTGTAGCATCTGCAAGTGGATATTTGGAGCCCTTTCAGGCCTTCGTTGGAAACGGGAATATCTTCCCATAAAAACTAAACAGAAGCGTTCTGTGAAACTGCTTTGTGTAGTATGAATCCAACTCACAGAGTTGAACACTTCTTTTCAAAGAGCAGTTTTGAAACACTCTTTTTGTAGAATCTGCAAGTGTTCATTTGGAGCGCTTTGAGGCCTATGGTGGAAAAGGAAATATCTTCACTTGTAAACCAGGCAGAAGCATTCTCAGAAACCTCTTTATGATGTGTGCATTCAACTCGGAGAGAGAAGCCTTCCTTTTGATAGAGCAGTTTTGAAACTCTGTTTTTGCAGCATCTGCAAGTGGATATTTGGAGCCCCTTCAGGCCTTCGTTGGAAACGGGAATACCTTCCCATAAAAACTAAACAGAAGCGTTCTGTGAAACTGCTTTGTGTAGTATGAATCCAACTCACAGAGTTGAACACTTCTTTTCAAAGAGCAGTTTTGAAACACTCTTTTTGTAGAATCTGCAAGTGTTCATTTGGAGCGTTTTGAGGCCTATGGTGGAAAAGGAAATATCTTCACATAAAACCTAGACAGAAGCATTCCTTGAAACTTCTTTATGATGTGTGCCTTCACCTCACAGAGTTGAACCTTCCTTTTCATGGAGCAGTTTGGAAAGAGTCTCTTTGCAGCATCTGCAAGTGGATATTTGGAGCCCTTTCGGGCCTTCGTTGGAAACGGGAATATCTTCCCATAAAAACTAAACAGAAGCGTTCTGTGAAACTGCTTTGTGTAGTATGAATCCAGCTCACAGAGTTGAACACTTCTTTTGAAAGAGCAGTTTTGAGACACTCTTTTTGTAGAATCTGCAAGTTTTCATTTGGAGTGCTTTGAGGCCTATGGTGGAAAAGGAAATATCTTCACATAAAACCTAGACAGAAGCATTCTTTGAAACTTCTTTATGATGTGTGCATTCAACTCACAGAGTTGAACCTTCCTTTTCATGGAGAGGTTTGAAAAGAGTCTTTTTGCAGCATCTGCAAGTGGATATTTGGAGCTCTTTCAGGCCTTCGTTAGAAACGGGAATATCTTCCCATAAAAACTGGACAGAAGCATTCTCACAAACTGCTTTGTGATGTGTGTGTTTAACTCACATAGTTGAACCTTTCCTTTGCTAGACCAGTTATGAAACACTCTTTTTGTAGAATCTGCAAGTGTTCATTTGGAGCGCTTTGAGGCCTATGGTGGAAAAGGAAATATCTTCACTTGTAAACCAGGCAGAAGCATTCTCAGAAACCTCTTTATGATGTGTGCATTCAACTCGGAGAGAGAAGCCTTCCTTTTGATAGAGCAGTTTTGAAACTCTGTTTTTGCAGCATCTGCAAGTGGATATTTGGAGCCCCTTCAGGCCTTCGTTGGAAACGGGAATATCTTCCCATAAAAACTAAACAGAAGCGTTCTGTGAAACTGCTTTGTGTAGTATGAATCCAACTCACAGAGTTGAACACTTCTTTTCAAAGAGCAGTTTTGAAACACTCTTTTTGTAGAATCTGCAAGTGTTCATTTGGAGCGCTTTGAGGCCTATGGTGGAAAAGGAAATATCTTCACTTGTAAACCAGGCAGAAGCATTCTCAGAAACCTCTTTATGATGTGTGCATTCAACTCGGAGAGAGAAGCCTTCCTTTTGATAGAGCAGTTTTGAAACTCTGTTTTTGCAGCATCTGCAAGTGGATATTTGGAGCCCCTTCAGGCCTTCGTTGGAAACGGGAATATCTTCCCATAAAAACTAAACAGAAGCGTTCTGTGAAACTGCTTTGTGTAGTATGAATCCAACTCACAGAGTTGAACACTTCTTTTCAAAGAGCAGTTTTGAAACACTCTTTTTGTAGAATCTGCAAGTGTTCATTCGGAGCGTTTTGAGGCCTATGGTGGAAAAGGAAATATCTTCACATAAAACCTAGACAGAAGCATTCTTTGAAACTTCTTTATGATGTGTGCCTTCACCTCACAGAGTTGAACCTTCCTTTTCATGGAGCAGTTTGGAAAGAGTCTCTTTGTAGCATCTGCAAGTGGATATTTGGAGCCCTTTCAGGCCTTCGTTGGAAACGGGAATATCTTCCCATAAAAACTAAACAGAAGCGTTCTGTGAAACTGCTTTGTGTAGTATGAATCCAACTCACAGGGTTGAACACTTCTTTTCAAAGAGCAGTTTTGAAACACTCTTTTTGTAGAATCTGCAAGTGTTCATTTGGAGCGCTTTGAGGCCTATGGTGGAAAAGGAAATATCTTCACTTGTAAACCAGGCAGAAGCATTCTCAGAAACCTCTTTATGATGTGTGCATTCAACTCGGAGAGAGAAGCCTTCCTTTTGATAGAGCAGTTTTGAAACTCTGTTTTTGCAGCATCTGCAAGTGGATATTTGGAGCCCCTTCAGGCCTTCGTTGGAAACGGGAATATCTTCCCATAAAAACTAAACAGAAGCGTTCTGTGAAACTGCTTTGTGTAGTATGAATCCAACTCACAGAGTTGAACACTTCTTTTCAAAGAGCAGTTTTGAAACACTCTTTTTTGTAGAATCTGCAAGTGTTCATTTGGAGCGCTTTGAGGCCTACGGTGGAAAAGGAAATATCTTCACTTGTAAACCAGGCAGAAGCATTCTCAGAAACCTCTTTATGATGTGTGCATTCAACTCGGAGAGAGAAGCCTTCCTTTTGATAGAGCAGTTTTGAAACTCTGTTTTTGCAGCATCTGCAAGTGGATATTTGGAGCCCCTTCAGGCCTTCGTTGGAAACGGGAATATCTTCCCATAAAAACTAAACAGAAGCGTTCTGTGAAACTGCTTTGTGTAGTATGAATCCAACTCACAGAGTTGAACACTTCTTTTCAAAGAGCAGTTTTGAAACACTCTTTTTGTAGAATCTGCAAGTGTTCATTCGGAGCGTTTTGAGGCCTATGGTGGAAAAGGAAATATCTTCACATAAAACCTAGACAGAAGCATTCTTTGAAACTTCTTTATGATGTGTGCCTTCACCTCACAGAGTTGAACCTTCCTTTTCATGGAGCAGTTTGGAAAGAGTCTCTTTGTAGCATCTGCAAGTGGATATTTGGAGCCCTTTCAGGCCTTCGTTGGAAACGGGAATATCTTCCCATAAAAACTAAACAGAAGCGTTCTGTGAAACTGCTTTGTGTAGTATGAATCCAACTCACAGAGTTGAACACTTCTTTTCAAAGAGCAGTTTTGAAACACTCTTTTTGTAGAATCTGCAAGTGTTCATTTGGAGCGCTTTGAGGCCTATGGTGGAAAAGGAAATATCTTCACTTGTAAACCAGGCAGAAGCATTCTCAGAAACCTCTTTATGATGTGTGCATTCAACTCGGAGAGAGAAGCCTTCCTTTTGATAGAGCAGTTTTGAAACTCTGTTTTTGCAGCATCTGCAAGTGGATATTTGGAGCCCCTTCAGGCCTTCGTTGGAAACGGGAATACCTTCCCATAAAAACTAAACAGAAGCGTTCTGTGAAACTGCTTTGTGTAGTATGAATCCAACTCACAGAGTTGAACACTTCTTTTCAAAGAGCAGTTTTGAAACACTCTTTTTGTAGAATCTGCAAGTGTTCATTTGGAGCGTTTTGAGGCCTATGGTGGAAAAGGAAATATCTTCACATAAAACCTAGACAGAAGCATTCTTTGAAACTTCTTTATGATGTGTGCCTTCACCTCACAGAGTTGAACCTTCCTTTCCATGGAGCAGTTTGGAAAGAGTCTCTTTGCAGCATCTGCAAGTGGATATTTGGAGCCCTTTCAGGCCTTCGTTGGAAACGGGAATATCTTCCCATAAAAACTAAACAGAAGCGTTCTGTGAAACTGCTTTGTGTAGTATGAATCCAACTCACAGAGTTGAACACTTCTTTTCAAAGAGCAGTTTTGAAACACTCTTTTTGTAGAATCTGCAAGTGTTCTTTTGGAGCGCTTTGAGGCCTATGGTGGAAAAGGAAATATCTTCACTTGTAAACCAGGCAGAAGCATTCTCAGAAACCTCTTTATGATGTGTGCATTCAACTCGGAGAGAGAAGCCTTCCTTTTGATAGAGCAGTTTTGAAACTCTGTTTTTGCAGCATCTGCAAGTGGATATTTGGAGCCCCTTCAGGCCTTCGTTGGAAACGGGAATATCTTCCCATAAAAACTAAACAGAAGCGTTCTGTGAAACTGCTTTGTGTAGTATGAATCCAACTCACAGAGTTGAACACTTCTTTTCAAAGAGCAGTTTTGAAACACTCTTTTTGTAGAATCTGCGAGTGTTCATTCGGAGCGTTTTGAGGCCTATGGTGGAAAAGGAAATATCTTCACATAAAACCTAGACAGAAGCATTCTTTGAAACTTCTTTATGATGTGTGCCTTCACCTCACAGAGTTGAACCTTCCTTTTCATGGAGCAGTTTGGAAAGAGTCTCTTTGTAGCATCTGCAAGTGGATATTTGGAGCCCTTTCAGGCCTTCGTTGGAAACGGGAATATCTTCCCATAAAAACTAAACAGAAGCGTTCTGTGAAACTGCTTTGTGTAGTATGAATCCAACTCACAGAGTTGAACACTTCTTTTCAAAGAGCAGTTTTGAAACACTCTTTTTGTAGAATCTGCAAGTGTTCATTTGGAGCGCTTTGAGGCCTATGGTGGAAAAGGAAATATCTTCATTTGTAAACCAGGCAGAAGCATTCTCAGAAACCTCTTTATGATGTGTGCATTCAACTCGGAGAGAGAAGCCTTCCTTTTGATAGAGCAGTTTTGAAACTCTGTTTTTGCAGCATCTGCAAGTGGATATTTGGAGCCCCTTCAGGCCTTCGTTGGAAACGGGAATACCTTCCCATAAAAACTAAACAGAAGCGTTCTGTGAAACTGCTTTGTGTAGTATGAATCCAACTCACAGAGTTGAACACTTCTTTTCAAAGAGCAGTTTTGAAACACTCTTTTTGTAGAATCTGCAAGTGTTCATTTGGAGCGTTTTGAGGCCTATGGTGGAAAAGGAAATATCTTCACATAAAACCTAGACAGAAGCATTCTTTGAAACTTCTTTATGATGTGTGCCTTCACCTCACAGAGTTGAACCTTCCTTTCCATGGAGAGGTTTGGAAAGAGTCTTTTTGCAGCATCTGCAAGTGGATATTTGGAGCTCTTTCAGGCCTTCGTTGGAAACGGGAATATCTTCCCATAAAAACTAAACAGAAGCGTTCTGTGAAACTGCTTTGTGATGTGTGTGTTTAACTCACAGAGTTGAACCTTTCCTTTCCTAGAGCAGTTTTGAAACACTCTTTTTGTAGAATCTGCAAGTGTTCATTTGGAGCGCTTTGAGGCCTATGGTGGAAAAGGAAATATCTTCACTTGTAAACCAGGCAGAAGCATTCTCAGAAACCTCTTTATGATGTGTGCATTCAACTCGGAGAGAGAAGCCTTCCTTTTGATAGAGCAGTTTTGAAACTCTGTTTTTGCAGCATCTGCAAGTGGATATTTGGAGCCCCTTCAGGCCTTCGTTGGAAACGGGAATATCTTCCCATAAAAACTAAACAGAAGCGTTCTGTGAAACTGCTTTGTGTAGTATGAATCCAACTCACAGAGTTGAACACTTCTTTTCAAAGAGAAGTTTTGAAACACTCTTTTTGTAGAATCTGCAAGTGTTCATTTGGAGCGTTTTGAGGCCTATGGTGGAATAGGAAATATCTTCACATAAAACCTAGACAGAAGCATTCTTTGAAACTTCTTTATGATGTGTGCCTTCACCTCACAGAGTTGAACCTTCCTTTTCATGGAGCAGTTTGGAAAGAGTCTCTTTGCAGCATCTGCAAGTGGATATTTGGAGCCCTTTCAGGCCTTCGTTGGAAACGGGAATATCTTCCCATAAAAACTAAACAGAAGCGTTCTGTGAAACTGCTTTGTGTAGTATGAATCCAACTCACAGAGTTGAACACTTCTTTTGAAAGAGCAGTTTTGAAACACTCTTTTTGTAGAATCTGCAAGTGTTCATTTGGAGCGCTTTGAGGCCTATGGTGGAAAAGGAAATATCTTCACTTGTAAACCAGGCAGAAGCATTCTCAGAAACCTCTTTATGATGTGTGCATTCAACTCGGAGAGAGAAGCCTTCCTTTTGATAGAGCAGTGTTGAAACTCTGTTTTTGCAGCATCTGAAAGTGGATATTTGGAGCCCCTTCAGGCCTTCGTTGGAAACGGGAATATCTTCCCATAAAAACTAAACAGAAGCGTTCTGTGAAACTGCTTTGTGTAGTATGAATCCAACTCACAGAGTTGAACACTTCTTTTCAAAGAGCAGTTTTGAAACACTCTTTTTGTAGAATCTGCAAGTGTTCATTTGGAGCGTTTTGAGGCCTATGGTGGAAAAGGAAATATCTTCACATAAAACCTAGACAGAAGCATTCTTTGAAACTTCTTTATGATGTGTGCCTTCACCTCACAGAGTTGAACCTTCCTTTTCATGGAGCAGTTTGGAAAGAGTCTCTTTGCAGCATCTGCAAGTGGATATTTGGAGCCCTTTCAGGCCTTCGTTGGAAACGGGAATATCTTCCCATAAAAACTAAACAGAAGCGTTCTGTGAAACTGCTTTGTGTAGTATGAATCCAACTCACAGAGTTGAACACTTCTTTTGAAAGAGCAGTTTTGAAACACTCTTTTTGTAGAATCTGCAAGTTTTCATTTGGAGTGCTTTGAGGCCCATGGTGGAAAAGGAAATATCTTCACATAAAACCTAGACAGAAGCATTCTTTGAAACTTCTTTATGATGTGTGCATTCAACTCACAGAGTTGAACCTTCCTTTTCATGGAGAGGTTTGGAAAGAGTCTTTTGGCAGCATCTGCAAGTGGATATTTGGAGCTCTTTCAGGCCTTCGTTAGAAACGGGAATATCTTCCCATAAAAACTGGACAGAAGCATTCTCACAAACTGCTTTGTGATGTGTGTGTTTAACTCACATAGTTGAACCTTTCCTTTGCTAGAGCAGTTATGAAACACTCTTTTTGTAGAATCTGCAAGTGTTCATTTGGAGCGCTTTGAGGCCTATGGTGGAAAAGGAAATATCTTCACTTGTAAACCAGGCAGAAGCATTCTCAGAAACCTCTTTATGATGTGTGCATTCAACTCGGAGAGAGAAGCCTTCCTTTTGATAGAGCAGTTTTGAAACTCTGTTTTTGCAGCATCTGCAAGTGGATATTTGGAGCCCCTTCAGGCCTTCGTTGGAAACGGGAATATCTTCCCATAAAAACTAAACAGAAGCGTTCTGTGAAACTGCTTTGTGTAGTATGAATCCAACTCACAGAGTTGAACACTTCTTTTCAAAGAGCAGTTTTGAAACACTCTTTTTGTAGAATCTGCAAGTGTTCATTTGGAGCGTTTTGAGGCCTATGGTGGAAAAGGAAATATCTTCACATAAAACCTAGACAGAAGCATTCTTTGAAACTTCTTTATGATGTGTGCCTTCACCTCACAGAGTTGAACCTTCCTTTTCATGGAGCAGTTTGGAAAGAGTCTCTTTGCAGCATCTGCAAGTGGATATTTGGAGCCCTTTCAGGCCTTCGTTGGAAACGGGAATATCTTCCCATAAAAACTAAACAGAAGCGTTCTGTGAAACTGCTTTGTGTAGTATGAATCCAACTCACAGAGTTGAACACTTCTTTTGAAAGAGCAGTTTTGAAACACTCTTTTTGTAGAATCTGCAAGTGTTCATTTGGAGCGCTTTGAGGCCTATGGTGGAAAAGGAAATATCTTCACTTGTAAACCAGGCAGAAGCATTCTCAGAAACCTCTTTATGATGTGTGCATTCAACTCGGAGAGAGAAGCCTTCCTTTTGATAGAGCAGTTTTGAAACTCTGTTTTTGCAGCATCTGCAAGTGGATATTTGGAGCCCCTTCAGGCCTTCTTTGGAAACGGGAATATCTTCCCATAAAAACTAAACAGAAGCGTTCTGTGAAACTGCTTTGTGTAGTATGAATCCAACTCACAGAGTTGAACACTTCTTTTGAAAGAGCAGTTTTGAAACACTCTCTTTGTAGAATCTGCAAGTGTTCATTTGGAGCGCTTTGAGGCCTATGGTGGAAAAGGAAATATCTTCACATAAAACCTAGACAGAAGCATTCTTTGAAACTTTTTTATGATGTGTGCCTTCAACTCACAGAGTTGAACCTTCCTTTTCATGGAGCAGTTTGGAAAGAGTCTTTTTGCAGCATCTGCAAGTGGATATTTGGAGCCCCTTCAGGCCTTCGTTGGAAACGGGAATATCTTCCCATAAAAACTAAACAGAAGCGTTCTGTGAAACTGCTTTGTGTAGTATGAATCCAACTCACAGAGTTGAACACTTCTTTTGAAAGAGCAGTTTTGAAACACTCTTTTTGTAGAATCTGCAAGTTTTCATTTGGAGTGCTTTGAGGCCCATGGTGGAAAAGGAAATATCTTCACATAAAACCTAGACAGAAGCATTCTTTGAAACTTCTTTATGATGTGTGCATTCAACTCACAGAGTTGAACCTTCCTTTTCATGGAGAGGATTGGAAAGAGTCTTTTGGCAGCATCTGCAAGTGGATATTTGGAGCTCTTTCAGGCCTTCGTTAGAAACGGGAATATCTTCCCATAAAAACTGGACAGAAGCATTCTCACAAACTGCTTTGTGATGTGTGTGTTTAACTCACGTAGTTGAACCTTTCCTTTGCTAGAGCAGTTATGAAACACTCTTTTTGTAGAATCTGCAAGTGTTCATTTGGAGCGCTTTGAGGCCTATGGTGGAAAAGGAAATATCTTCACTTGTAAACCAGGCAGAAGCATTCTCAGAAACCTCTTTATGATGTGTGCATTCAACTCGGAGAGAGAAGCCTTCCTTTTGATAGAGCAGTTTTGAAACTCTGTTTTTGCAGCATCTGCAAGTGGATATTTGGAGCCCCTTCAGGCCTTCGTTGGAAACGGGAATATCTTCCCATAAAAACTAAACAGAAGCGTTCTGTGAAACTGCTTTGTGTAGTATGAATCCAACTCACAGAGTTGAACACTTCTTTTCAAAGAGCAGTTTTGAAACACTCTTTTTGTAGAATCTGCAAGTGTTCATTCGGAGCGTTTTGAGGCCTATGGTGGAAAAGGAAATATCTTCACATAAAACCTAGACAGAAGCATTCTTTGAAACTTCTTTATGATGTGTGCCTTCACCTCACAGAGTTGAACCTTCCTTTTCATGGAGCAGTTTGGAAAGAGTCTCTTTGTAGCATCTGCAAGTGGATATTTGGAGCCCTTTCAGGCCTTCGTTGGAAACGGGAATATCTTCCCATAAAAACTAAACAGAAGCGTTCTGTGAAACTGCTTTGTGTAGTATGAATCCAACTCACAGAGTTGAACACTTCTTTTCAAAGAGCAGTTTTGAAACACTCTTTTTGTAGAATCTGCAAGTGTTCATTTGGAGCGCTTTGAGGCCTATGGTGGAAAAGGAAATATCTTCACTTGTAAACCAGGCAGAAGCATTCTCAGAAACCTCTTTATGATGTGTGCATTCAACTCGGAGAGAGAAGCCTTCCTTTTGATAGAGCAGTTTTGAAACTCTGTTTTTGCAGCATCTGCAAGTGGATATTTGGAGCCCCTTCAGGCCTTCGTTGGAAACGGGAATACCTTCCCATAAAAACTAAACAGAAGCGTTCTGTGAAACTGCTTTGTGTAGTATGAATCCAACTCACAGAGTTGAACACTTCTTTTCAAAGAGCAGTTTTGAAACACTCTTTTTGTAGAATCTGCAAGTGTTCATTTGGAGCGTTTTGAGGCCTATGGTGGAAAAGGAAATATCTTCACATAAAACCTAGACAGAAGCATTCCTTGAAACTTCTTTATGATGTGTGCCTTCACCTCACAGAGTTGAACCTTCCTTTTCATGGAGCAGTTTGGAAAGAGTCTCTTTGCAGCATCTGCAAGTGGATATTTGGAGCCCTTTCGGGCCTTCGTTGGAAACGGGAATATCTTCCCATAAAAACTAAACAGAAGCGTTCTGTGAAACTGCTTTGTGTAGTATGAATCCAGCTCACAGAGTTGAACACTTCTTTTGAAAGAGCAGTTTTGAGACACTCTTTTTGTAGAATCTGCAAGTTTTCATTTGGAGTGCTTTGAGGCCTATGGTGGAAAAGGAAATATCTTCACATAAAACCTAGACAGAAGCATTCTTTGAAACTTCTTTATGATGTGTGCATTCAACTCACAGAGTTGAACCTTCCTTTTCATGGAGAGGTTTGAAAAGAGTCTTTTTGCAGCATCTGCAAGTGGATATTTGGAGCTCTTTCAGGCCTTCGTTAGAAACGGGAATATCTTCCCATAAAAACTGGAC
Organism: Pongo pygmaeus; assembly: GCF_028885625.2. Lineage (NCBI taxonomy): Eukaryota > Metazoa > Chordata > Mammalia > Primates > Hominidae > Pongo > Pongo pygmaeus. Next base: position 31,685,665 of record NC_072393.2, read on the forward strand.
AGAAGCATTCTCACAAACTGCTTTGTGATGTGTGTGTTTAACTCACATAGTTGAACCTTTCCTTTGCTAGACCAGTTATGAAACACTCTTTTTGTAGAATCTGCAAGTGTTCATTTGGAGCGCTTTGAGGCCTATGGTGGAAAAGGAAATATCTTCACTTGTAAACCAGGCAGAAGCATTCTCAGAAACCTCTTTATGATGTGTGCATTCAACTCGGAGAGAGAAGCCTTCCTTTTGATAGAGCAGTTTTGAAACTCTGTTTTTGCAGCATCTGCAAGTGGATATTTGGAGCCCCTTCAGGCCTTCGTTGGAAACGGGAATATCTTCCCATAAAAACTAAACAGAAGCGTTCTGTGAAACTGCTTTGTGTAGTATGAATCCAACTCACAGAGTTGAACACTTCTTTTCAAAGAGCAGTTTTGAAACACTCTTTTTGTAGAATCTGCAAGTGTTCATTTGGAGCGCTTTGAGGCCTATGGTGGAAAAGGAAATATCTTCACTTGTAAACCAGGCAGAAGCATTCTCAGAAACCTCTTTATGATGTGTGCATTCAACTCGGAGAGAGAAGCCTTCCTTTTGATAGAGCAGTTTTGAAACTCTGTTTTTGCAGCATCTGCAAGTGGATATTTGGAGCCCCTTCAGGCCTTCGTTGGAAACGGGAATATCTTCCCATAAAAACTAAACAGAAGCGTTCTGTGAAACTGCTTTGTGTAGTATGAATCCAACTCACAGAGTTGAACACTTCTTTTCAAAGAGCAGTTTTGAAACACTCTTTTTGTAGAATCTGCAAGTGTTCATTCGGAGCGTTTTGAGGCCTATGGTGGAAAAGGAAATATCTTCACATAAAACCTAGACAGAAGCATTCTTTGAAACTTCTTTATGATGTGTGCCTTCACCTCACAGAGTTGAACCTTCCTTTTCATGGAGCAGTTTGGAAAGAGTCTCTTTGTAGCATCTGCAAGTGGATATTTGGAGCCCTTTCAGGCCTTCGTTGGAAACGGGAATATCTTCCCATAAAAACTAAACAGAAGCGTTCTGTGAAACTGCTTTGTGTAGTATGAATCCAACTCACAGGGTTGAACACTTCTTTTCAAAGAGCAGTTTTGAAACACTCTTTTTGTAGAATCTGCAAGTGTTCATTTGGAGCGCTTTGAGGCCTATGGTGGAAAAGGAAATATCTTCACTTGTAAACCAGGCAGAAGCATTCTCAGAAACCTCTTTATGATGTGTGCATTCAACTCGGAGAGAGAAGCCTTCCTTTTGATAGAGCAGTTTTGAAACTCTGTTTTTGCAGCATCTGCAAGTGGATATTTGGAGCCCCTTCAGGCCTTCGTTGGAAACGGGAATATCTTCCCATAAAAACTAAACAGAAGCGTTCTGTGAAACTGCTTTGTGTAGTATGAATCCAACTCACAGAGTTGAACACTTCTTTTCAAAGAGCAGTTTTGAAACACTCTTTTTTGTAGAATCTGCAAGTGTTCATTTGGAGCGCTTTGAGGCCTACGGTGGAAAAGGAAATATCTTCACTTGTAAACCAGGCAGAAGCATTCTCAGAAACCTCTTTATGATGTGTGCATTCAACTCGGAGAGAGAAGCCTTCCTTTTGATAGAGCAGTTTTGAAACTCTGTTTTTGCAGCATCTGCAAGTGGATATTTGGAGCCCCTTCAGGCCTTCGTTGGAAACGGGAATATCTTCCCATAAAAACTAAACAGAAGCGTTCTGTGAAACTGCTTTGTGTAGTATGAATCCAACTCACAGAGTTGAACACTTCTTTTCAAAGAGCAGTTTTGAAACACTCTTTTTGTAGAATCTGCAAGTGTTCATTCGGAGCGTTTTGAGGCCTATGGTGGAAAAGGAAATATCTTCACATAAAACCTAGACAGAAGCATTCTTTGAAACTTCTTTATGATGTGTGCCTTCACCTCACAGAGTTGAACCTTCCTTTTCATGGAGCAGTTTGGAAAGAGTCTCTTTGTAGCATCTGCAAGTGGATATTTGGAGCCCTTTCAGGCCTTCGTTGGAAACGGGAATATCTTCCCATAAAAACTAAACAGAAGCGTTCTGTGAAACTGCTTTGTGTAGTATGAATCCAACTCACAGAGTTGAACACTTCTTTTCAAAGAGCAGTTTTGAAACACTCTTTTTGTAGAATCTGCAAGTGTTCATTTGGAGCGCTTTGAGGCCTATGGTGGAAAAGGAAATATCTTCACTTGTAAACCAGGCAGAAGCATTCTCAGAAACCTCTTTATGATGTGTGCATTCAACTCGGAGAGAGAAGCCTTCCTTTTGATAGAGCAGTTTTGAAACTCTGTTTTTGCAGCATCTGCAAGTGGATATTTGGAGCCCCTTCAGGCCTTCGTTGGAAACGGGAATACCTTCCCATAAAAACTAAACAGAAGCGTTCTGTGAAACTGCTTTGTGTAGTATGAATCCAACTCACAGAGTTGAACACTTCTTTTCAAAGAGCAGTTTTGAAACACTCTTTTTGTAGAATCTGCAAGTGTTCATTTGGAGCGTTTTGAGGCCTATGGTGGAAAAGGAAATATCTTCACATAAAACCTAGACAGAAGCATTCTTTGAAACTTCTTTATGATGTGTGCCTTCACCTCACAGAGTTGAACCTTCCTTTCCATGGAGCAGTTTGGAAAGAGTCTCTTTGCAGCATCTGCAAGTGGATATTTGGAGCCCTTTCAGGCCTTCGTTGGAAACGGGAATATCTTCCCATAAAAACTAAACAGAAGCGTTCTGTGAAACTGCTTTGTGTAGTATGAATCCAACTCACAGAGTTGAACACTTCTTTTCAAAGAGCAGTTTTGAAACACTCTTTTTGTAGAATCTGCAAGTGTTCTTTTGGAGCGCTTTGAGGCCTATGGTGGAAAAGGAAATATCTTCACTTGTAAACCAGGCAGAAGCATTCTCAGAAACCTCTTTATGATGTGTGCATTCAACTCGGAGAGAGAAGCCTTCCTTTTGATAGAGCAGTTTTGAAACTCTGTTTTTGCAGCATCTGCAAGTGGATATTTGGAGCCCCTTCAGGCCTTCGTTGGAAACGGGAATATCTTCCCATAAAAACTAAACAGAAGCGTTCTGTGAAACTGCTTTGTGTAGTATGAATCCAACTCACAGAGTTGAACACTTCTTTTCAAAGAGCAGTTTTGAAACACTCTTTTTGTAGAATCTGCGAGTGTTCATTCGGAGCGTTTTGAGGCCTATGGTGGAAAAGGAAATATCTTCACATAAAACCTAGACAGAAGCATTCTTTGAAACTTCTTTATGATGTGTGCCTTCACCTCACAGAGTTGAACCTTCCTTTTCATGGAGCAGTTTGGAAAGAGTCTCTTTGTAGCATCTGCAAGTGGATATTTGGAGCCCTTTCAGGCCTTCGTTGGAAACGGGAATATCTTCCCATAAAAACTAAACAGAAGCGTTCTGTGAAACTGCTTTGTGTAGTATGAATCCAACTCACAGAGTTGAACACTTCTTTTCAAAGAGCAGTTTTGAAACACTCTTTTTGTAGAATCTGCAAGTGTTCATTTGGAGCGCTTTGAGGCCTATGGTGGAAAAGGAAATATCTTCATTTGTAAACCAGGCAGAAGCATTCTCAGAAACCTCTTTATGATGTGTGCATTCAACTCGGAGAGAGAAGCCTTCCTTTTGATAGAGCAGTTTTGAAACTCTGTTTTTGCAGCATCTGCAAGTGGATATTTGGAGCCCCTTCAGGCCTTCGTTGGAAACGGGAATACCTTCCCATAAAAACTAAACAGAAGCGTTCTGTGAAACTGCTTTGTGTAGTATGAATCCAACTCACAGAGTTGAACACTTCTTTTCAAAGAGCAGTTTTGAAACACTCTTTTTGTAGAATCTGCAAGTGTTCATTTGGAGCGTTTTGAGGCCTATGGTGGAAAAGGAAATATCTTCACATAAAACCTAGACAGAAGCATTCTTTGAAACTTCTTTATGATGTGTGCCTTCACCTCACAGAGTTGAACCTTCCTTTCCATGGAGAGGTTTGGAAAGAGTCTTTTTGCAGCATCTGCAAGTGGATATTTGGAGCTCTTTCAGGCCTTCGTTGGAAACGGGAATATCTTCCCATAAAAACTAAACAGAAGCGTTCTGTGAAACTGCTTTGTGATGTGTGTGTTTAACTCACAGAGTTGAACCTTTCCTTTCCTAGAGCAGTTTTGAAACACTCTTTTTGTAGAATCTGCAAGTGTTCATTTGGAGCGCTTTGAGGCCTATGGTGGAAAAGGAAATATCTTCACTTGTAAACCAGGCAGAAGCATTCTCAGAAACCTCTTTATGATGTGTGCATTCAACTCGGAGAGAGAAGCCTTCCTTTTGATAGAGCAGTTTTGAAACTCTGTTTTTGCAGCATCTGCAAGTGGATATTTGGAGCCCCTTCAGGCCTTCGTTGGAAACGGGAATATCTTCCCATAAAAACTAAACAGAAGCGTTCTGTGAAACTGCTTTGTGTAGTATGAATCCAACTCACAGAGTTGAACACTTCTTTTCAAAGAGAAGTTTTGAAACACTCTTTTTGTAGAATCTGCAAGTGTTCATTTGGAGCGTTTTGAGGCCTATGGTGGAATAGGAAATATCTTCACATAAAACCTAGACAGAAGCATTCTTTGAAACTTCTTTATGATGTGTGCCTTCACCTCACAGAGTTGAACCTTCCTTTTCATGGAGCAGTTTGGAAAGAGTCTCTTTGCAGCATCTGCAAGTGGATATTTGGAGCCCTTTCAGGCCTTCGTTGGAAACGGGAATATCTTCCCATAAAAACTAAACAGAAGCGTTCTGTGAAACTGCTTTGTGTAGTATGAATCCAACTCACAGAGTTGAACACTTCTTTTGAAAGAGCAGTTTTGAAACACTCTTTTTGTAGAATCTGCAAGTGTTCATTTGGAGCGCTTTGAGGCCTATGGTGGAAAAGGAAATATCTTCACTTGTAAACCAGGCAGAAGCATTCTCAGAAACCTCTTTATGATGTGTGCATTCAACTCGGAGAGAGAAGCCTTCCTTTTGATAGAGCAGTGTTGAAACTCTGTTTTTGCAGCATCTGAAAGTGGATATTTGGAGCCCCTTCAGGCCTTCGTTGGAAACGGGAATATCTTCCCATAAAAACTAAACAGAAGCGTTCTGTGAAACTGCTTTGTGTAGTATGAATCCAACTCACAGAGTTGAACACTTCTTTTCAAAGAGCAGTTTTGAAACACTCTTTTTGTAGAATCTGCAAGTGTTCATTTGGAGCGTTTTGAGGCCTATGGTGGAAAAGGAAATATCTTCACATAAAACCTAGACAGAAGCATTCTTTGAAACTTCTTTATGATGTGTGCCTTCACCTCACAGAGTTGAACCTTCCTTTTCATGGAGCAGTTTGGAAAGAGTCTCTTTGCAGCATCTGCAAGTGGATATTTGGAGCCCTTTCAGGCCTTCGTTGGAAACGGGAATATCTTCCCATAAAAACTAAACAGAAGCGTTCTGTGAAACTGCTTTGTGTAGTATGAATCCAACTCACAGAGTTGAACACTTCTTTTGAAAGAGCAGTTTTGAAACACTCTTTTTGTAGAATCTGCAAGTTTTCATTTGGAGTGCTTTGAGGCCCATGGTGGAAAAGGAAATATCTTCACATAAAACCTAGACAGAAGCATTCTTTGAAACTTCTTTATGATGTGTGCATTCAACTCACAGAGTTGAACCTTCCTTTTCATGGAGAGGTTTGGAAAGAGTCTTTTGGCAGCATCTGCAAGTGGATATTTGGAGCTCTTTCAGGCCTTCGTTAGAAACGGGAATATCTTCCCATAAAAACTGGACAGAAGCATTCTCACAAACTGCTTTGTGATGTGTGTGTTTAACTCACATAGTTGAACCTTTCCTTTGCTAGAGCAGTTATGAAACACTCTTTTTGTAGAATCTGCAAGTGTTCATTTGGAGCGCTTTGAGGCCTATGGTGGAAAAGGAAATATCTTCACTTGTAAACCAGGCAGAAGCATTCTCAGAAACCTCTTTATGATGTGTGCATTCAACTCGGAGAGAGAAGCCTTCCTTTTGATAGAGCAGTTTTGAAACTCTGTTTTTGCAGCATCTGCAAGTGGATATTTGGAGCCCCTTCAGGCCTTCGTTGGAAACGGGAATATCTTCCCATAAAAACTAAACAGAAGCGTTCTGTGAAACTGCTTTGTGTAGTATGAATCCAACTCACAGAGTTGAACACTTCTTTTCAAAGAGCAGTTTTGAAACACTCTTTTTGTAGAATCTGCAAGTGTTCATTTGGAGCGTTTTGAGGCCTATGGTGGAAAAGGAAATATCTTCACATAAAACCTAGACAGAAGCATTCTTTGAAACTTCTTTATGATGTGTGCCTTCACCTCACAGAGTTGAACCTTCCTTTTCATGGAGCAGTTTGGAAAGAGTCTCTTTGCAGCATCTGCAAGTGGATATTTGGAGCCCTTTCAGGCCTTCGTTGGAAACGGGAATATCTTCCCATAAAAACTAAACAGAAGCGTTCTGTGAAACTGCTTTGTGTAGTATGAATCCAACTCACAGAGTTGAACACTTCTTTTGAAAGAGCAGTTTTGAAACACTCTTTTTGTAGAATCTGCAAGTGTTCATTTGGAGCGCTTTGAGGCCTATGGTGGAAAAGGAAATATCTTCACTTGTAAACCAGGCAGAAGCATTCTCAGAAACCTCTTTATGATGTGTGCATTCAACTCGGAGAGAGAAGCCTTCCTTTTGATAGAGCAGTTTTGAAACTCTGTTTTTGCAGCATCTGCAAGTGGATATTTGGAGCCCCTTCAGGCCTTCTTTGGAAACGGGAATATCTTCCCATAAAAACTAAACAGAAGCGTTCTGTGAAACTGCTTTGTGTAGTATGAATCCAACTCACAGAGTTGAACACTTCTTTTGAAAGAGCAGTTTTGAAACACTCTCTTTGTAGAATCTGCAAGTGTTCATTTGGAGCGCTTTGAGGCCTATGGTGGAAAAGGAAATATCTTCACATAAAACCTAGACAGAAGCATTCTTTGAAACTTTTTTATGATGTGTGCCTTCAACTCACAGAGTTGAACCTTCCTTTTCATGGAGCAGTTTGGAAAGAGTCTTTTTGCAGCATCTGCAAGTGGATATTTGGAGCCCCTTCAGGCCTTCGTTGGAAACGGGAATATCTTCCCATAAAAACTAAACAGAAGCGTTCTGTGAAACTGCTTTGTGTAGTATGAATCCAACTCACAGAGTTGAACACTTCTTTTGAAAGAGCAGTTTTGAAACACTCTTTTTGTAGAATCTGCAAGTTTTCATTTGGAGTGCTTTGAGGCCCATGGTGGAAAAGGAAATATCTTCACATAAAACCTAGACAGAAGCATTCTTTGAAACTTCTTTATGATGTGTGCATTCAACTCACAGAGTTGAACCTTCCTTTTCATGGAGAGGATTGGAAAGAGTCTTTTGGCAGCATCTGCAAGTGGATATTTGGAGCTCTTTCAGGCCTTCGTTAGAAACGGGAATATCTTCCCATAAAAACTGGACAGAAGCATTCTCACAAACTGCTTTGTGATGTGTGTGTTTAACTCACGTAGTTGAACCTTTCCTTTGCTAGAGCAGTTATGAAACACTCTTTTTGTAGAATCTGCAAGTGTTCATTTGGAGCGCTTTGAGGCCTATGGTGGAAAAGGAAATATCTTCACTTGTAAACCAGGCAGAAGCATTCTCAGAAACCTCTTTATGATGTGTGCATTCAACTCGGAGAGAGAAGCCTTCCTTTTGATAGAGCAGTTTTGAAACTCTGTTTTTGCAGCATCTGCAAGTGGATATTTGGAGCCTCTTCAGGCCTTCGTTGGAAACGGGAATATCTTCCCATAAAAACTAAACAGAAGCGTTCTGTGAAACTACTTTGTGTAGTATGAATCCAACTCACAGAGTTGAACACTTCTTTTCAAAGAGCAGTTTTGAAACACTCTTTTTGTAGAATCTGCAAGTGTTCATTTGGAGCGTTTTGAGGCCTATGGTGGAAAAGGAAATATCTTCACATAAAACCTAGACAGAAGCATTCTTTGAAACTTCTTTATGATGTGTGCCTTCACCTCACAGAGTTGAACCTTCCTTTTCATGGAGCAGTTTGGAAAGAGTCTCTTTGCAGCATCTGCAAGTGGATATTTGGAGCCCTTTCAGGCCTTCGTTGGAAACGGGAATATCTTCCCATAAAAACTAAACACAAGCGTTCTGTGAAACTGCTTTGTGTAGTATGAATCCAACTCACAGAGTTGAACACTTCTTTTGAAAGAGCAGTTTTGAAACACTCTTTTTGTAGAATCTGCAAGTGTTCATTTGGAGCGCTTTGAGGCCTATGGTGGAAAAGGAAATATCTTCACTTGTAAACCAGGCAGAAGCATTCTCAGAAACCTCTTTATGATGTGTGCATTCAACTCGGAGAGAGAAGCCTTCCTTTTGATAGAGCAGTTTTGAAACTCTGTTTTTGCAGCATCTGCAAGTGGATATTTGGAGCCCCTTCAGGCCTTCGTTGGAAACGGGAATATCTTCCCATAAAAACTAAACAGAAGCGTTCTGTGAAACTGCTTTGTGTAGTATGAATCCAACTCACAGAGTTGAACACTTCTTTTCAAAGAGCAGTTTTGAAACACTCTTTTTGTAGAATCTGCAAGTGTTCATTTGGAGCGTTTTGAGGCCTATGGTGGAAAAGGAAATATCTTCACATAAAACCTAGACAGAAGCATTCTTTGAAACTTCTTTATGATGTGTGCCTTCACCTCACAGAGTTGAACCTTCCTTTTCATGGAGCAGTTTGGAAAGAGTCTCTTTGTAGCATCTGCAAGTGGATATTTGGAGCCCTTTCAGGCCTTCGTTGGAAACGGGAATATCTTCCCATAAAAACTAAACAGAAGCGTTCTGTGAAACTGCTTTGTGTAGTATGAATCCAACTCACAGAGTTGAACACTTCTTTTCAAAGAGCAGTTTTGAAACACTCTTTTTGTAGAATCTGCAAGTGTTCATTTGGAGCGCTTTGAGGCCTATGGTGGAAAAGGAAATATCTTCACTTGTAAACCAGGCAGAAGCATTCTCAGAAACCTCTTTATGATGTGTGCATTCAACTCGGAGAGAGAAGCCTTCCTTTTGATAGAGCAGTTTTGAAACTCTGTTTTTGCAGCATCTGCAAGTGGATATTTGGAGCCCCTTCAGGCCTTCGTTGGAAACGGGAATACCTTCCCATAAAAACTAAACAGAAGCGTTCTGTGAAACTGCTTTGTGTAGTATGAATCCAACTCACAGAGTTGAACACTTCTTTTCAAAGAGCAGTTTTGAAACACTCTTTTTGTAGAATCTGCAAGTGTTCATTTGGAGCGTTTTGAGGCCTATGGTGGAAAAGGAAATATCTTCACATAAAACCTAGACAGAAGCATTCTTTGAAACTTCTTTATGATGTGTGCCTTCACCTCACAGAGTTGAACCTTCCTTTCCGTGGAGCAGTTTGGAAAGAGTCTCTTTGCAGCATCTGCAAGTGGATATTTGGAGCCCTTTCAGGCCTTCGTTGGAAACGGGAATATCTTCCCATAAAAACTAAACAGAAGCGTTCTGTGAAACTGCTTTGTGTAGTATGAATCCAACTCACAGAGTTGAACACTTCTTTTCAAAGAGCAGTTTTGAAACACTCTTTTTGTAGAATCTGCAAGTGTTCTTTTGGAGCGCTTTGAGGCCTATGGTGGAAAAGGAAATATCTTCACTTGTAAACCAGGCAGAAGCATTCTCAGAAACCTCTTTATGATGTGTGCATTCAACTCGGAGAGAGAAGCCTTCCTTTTGATAGAGCAGTTTTGAAACTCTGTTTTTGCAGCATCTGCAAGTGGATATTTGGAGCCCCTTCAGGCCTTCGTTGGAAACGGGAATATCTTCCCATAAAAACTAAACAGAAGCGTTCTGTGAAACTGCTTTGTGTAGTATGAATCCAACTCACAGAGTTGAACACTTCTTTTCAAAGAGCAGTTTTGAAACACTCTTTTTGTAGAATCTGCAAGTGTTCATTCGGAGCGTTTTGAGGCCTATGGTGGAAAAGGAAATATCTTCACATAAAACCTAGACAGAAGCATTCTTTGAAACTTCTTTATGATGTGTGCCTTCACCTCACAGAGTTGAACCTTCCTTTTCATGGAGCAGTTTGGAAAGAGTCTCTTTGTAGCATCTGCAAGTGGATATTTGGAGCCCTTTCAGGCCTTCGTTGGAAACGGGAATATCTTCCCATAAAAACTAAACAGAAGCGTTCTGTGAAACTGCTTTGTGTAGTATGAATCCAACTCACAGAGTTGAACACTTCTTTTCAAAGAGCAGTTTTGAAACACTCTTTTTGTAGAATCTGCAAGTGTTCATTTGGAGCGCTTTGAGGCCTATGGTGGAAAAGGAAATATCTTCACTTGTAAACCAGGCAGAAGCATTCTCAGAAACCTCTTTATGATGTGTGCATTCAACTCGGAGAGAGAAGCCTTCCTTTTGATAGAGCAGTTTTGAAACTCTGTTTTTGCAGCATCTGCAAGTGGATATTTGGAGCCCCTTCAGGCCTTCGTTGGAAACGGGAATACCTTCCCATAAAAACTAAACAGAAGCGTTCTGTGAAACTGCTTTGTGTAGTATGAATCCAATTCACAGAGTTGAACACTTCTTTTCAAAGAGCAGTTTTGAAACACTCTTTTTGTAGAATCTGCAAGTGTTCATTTGGAGCGTTTTGAGGCCTATGGTGGAAAAGGAAATATCTTCACATAAAACCTAGACAGAAGCATTCTTTGAAACTTCTTTATGATGTGTGCCTTCACCTCACAGAGTTGAACCTTCCTTTCCATGGAGAGGTTTGGAAAGAGTCTTTTTGCAGCATCTGCAAGTGGATATTTGGAGCTCTTTCAGGCCTTCGTTGGAAACGGGAATATCTTCCCATAAAAACTAAACAGAAGCGTTCTGTGAAACTGCTTTGTGATGTGTGTGTTTAACTCACAGCGTTGAACCTTTCCTTTCCTAGAGCAGTTTTGAAACACTCTTTTTGTAGAATCTGCAAGTGTTCATTTGGAGCGCTTTGAGGCCTATGGTGGAAAAGGAAATATCTTCACTTGTAAACCAGGCAGAAGCATTCTCAGAAACCTCTTTATGATGTGTGCATTCAACTCGGAGAGAGAAGCCTTCCTTTTGATAGAGCAGTTTTGAAACTCTGTTTTTGCAGCATCTGCAAGTGGATATTTGGAGCCCCTTCAGGCCTTCGTTGGAAACGGGAATATCTTCCCATAAAAACTAAACAGAAGCGTTCTGTGAAACTGCTTTGTGTAGTATGAATCCAACTCACAGAGTTGAACACTTCTTTTCAAAGAGAAGTTTTGAAACACTCTTTTTGTAGAATCTGCAAGTGTTCATTTGGAGCGTTTTGAGGCCTATGGTGGAAAAGGAAATATCTTCACATAAAACCTAGACAGAAGCATTCTTTGAAACTTCTTTATGATGTGTGCCTTCACCTCACAGAGTTGAACCTTCCTTTTCATGGAGCAGTTTGGAAAGAGTCTCTTTGTAGCATCTGCAAGTGGATATTTGGAGCCCTTTCAGGCCTTCGTTGGAAACGGGAATATCTTCCCATAAAAACTAAACAGAAGCGTTCTGTGAAACTGCTTTGTGTAGTATGAATCCAACTCACAGAGTTGAACACTTCTTTTCAAAGAGCAGTTTTGAAACACTCTTTTTGTAGAATCTGCAAGTGTTCATTTGGAGCGCTTTGAGGCCTATGGTGGAAAAGGAAATATCTTCACTTGTAAACCAGGCAGAAGCATTCTCAGAAACCTCTTTATGATGTGTGCATTCAACTCGGAGAGAGAAGCCTTCCTTTTGATAGAGCAGTTTTGAAACTCTGTTTTTGCAGCATCTGCAAGTGGATATTTGGAGCCCCTTCAGGCCTTCGTTGGAAACGGGAATACCTTCCCATAAAAACTAAACAGAAGCGTTCTGTGAAACTGCTTTGTGTAGTATGAATCCAACTCACAGAGTTGAACACTTCTTTTCAAAGAGCAGTTTTGAAACACTCTTTTTGTAGAATCTGCAAGTGTTCATTTGGAGCGTTTTGAGGCCTATGGTGGAAAAGGAAATATCTTCACATAAAACCTAGACAGAAGCATTCTTTGAAACTTCTTTATGATGTGTGCCTTCACCTCACAGAGTTGAACCTTCCTTTCCATGGAGCAGTTTGGAAAGAGTCTCTTTGCAGCATCTGCAAGTGGATATTTGGAGCCCTTTCAGGCCTTCGTTGGAAACGGGAATATCTTCCCATAAAAACTAAACAGAAGCGTTCTGTGAAACTGCTTTGTGTAGTATGAATCCAACTCACAGAGTTGAACACTTCTTTTCAAAGAGCAGTTTTGAAACACTCTTTTTGTAGAATCTGCAAGTGTTCTTTTGGAGCGCTTTGAGGCCTATGGTGGAAAAGGAAATATCTTCACTTGTAAACCAGGCAGAAGCATTCTCAGAAACCTCTTTATGATGTGTGCATTCAACTCGGAGAGAGAAGCCTTCCTTTTGATAGAGCAGTTTTGAAACTCTGTTTTTGCAGCATCTGCAAGTGGATATTTGGAGCCCCTTCAGGCCTTCGTTGGAAACGGGAATATCTTCCCATAAAAACTAAACAGAAGCGTTCTGTGAAACTGCTTTGTGTAGTATGAATCCAACTCACAGAGTTGAACACTTCTTTTCAAAGAGCAGTTTTGAAACACTCTTTTTGTAGAATCTGCAAGTGTTCATTCGGAGCGTTTTGAGGCCTATGGTGGAAAAGGAAATATCTTCACATAAAACCTAGACAGAAGCATTCTTTGAAACTTCTTTATGATGTGTGCCTTCACCTCACAGAGTTGAACCTTCCTTTTCATGGAGCAGTTTGGAAAGAGTCTCTTTGTAGCATCTGCAAGTGGATATTTGGAGCCCTTTCAGGCCTTCGTTGGAAACGGGAATATCTTCCCATAAAAACTAAACAGAAGCGTTCTGTGAAACTGCTTTGTGTAGTATGAATCCAACTCACAGAGTTGAACACTTCTTTTCAAAGAGCAGTTTTGAAACACTCTTTTTGTAGAATCTGCAAGTGTTCATTTGGAGCGCTTTGAGGCCTATGGTGGAAAAGGAAATATCTTCACTTGTAAACCAGGCAGAAGCATTCTCAGAAACCTCTTTATGATGTGTGCATTCAACTCGGAGAGAGAAGCCTTCCTTTTGATAGAGCAGTTTTGAAACTCTGTTTTTGCAGCATCTGCAAGTGGATATTTGGAGCCCCTTCAGGCCTTCGTTGGAAACGGGAATACCTTCCCATAAAAACTAAACAGAAGCGTTCTGTGAAACTGCTTTGTGTAGTATGAATCCAACTCACAGAGTTGAACACTTCTTTTCAAAGAGCAGTTTTGAAACACTCTTTTTGTAGAATCTGCAAGTGTTCATTTGGAGCGTTTTGAGGCCTATGGTGGAAAAGGAAATATCTTCACATAAAACCTAGACAGAAGCATTCTTTGAAACTTCTTTATGATGTGTGCCTTCACCTCACAGAGTTGAACCTTCCTTTCCATGGAGAGGTTTGGAAAGAGTCTTTTTGCAGCATCTGCAAGTGGATATTTGGAGCTCTTTCAGGCCTTCGTTGGAAACGGGAATATCTTCCCATAAAAACTAAACAGAAGCGTTCTGTGAAACTGCTTTGTGATGTGTGTGTTTAACTCACAGAGTTGAACCTTTCCTTTCCTAGAGCAGTTTTGAAACACTCTTTTTGTAGAATCTGCAAGTGTTCATTTGGAGCGCTTTGAGGCCTATGGTGGAAAAGGAAATATCTTCACTTGTAAACCAGGCAGAAGCATTCTCAGAAACCTCTTTATGATGTGTGCATTCAACTCGGAGAGAGAAGCCTTCCTTTTGATAGAGCAGTTTTGAAACTCTGTTTTTGCAGCATCTGCAAGTGGATATTTGGAGCCCCTTCAGGCCTTCGTTGGAAACGGGAATATCTTCCCATAAAAACTAAACAGAAGCGTTCTGTGAAACTGCTTTGTGTAGTATGAATCCAACTCACAGAGTTGAACACTTCTTTTCAAAGAGAAGTTTTGAAACACTCTTTTTGTAGAATCTGCAAGTGTTCATTTGGAGCGTTTTGAGGCCTATGGTGGAAAAGGAAATATCTTCACATAAAACCTAGACAGAAGCATTCTTTGAAACTTCTTTATGATGTGTGCCTTCACCTCACAGAGTTGAACCTTCCTTTTCATGGAGCAGTTTGGAAAGAGTCTCTTTGCAGCATCTGCAAGTGGATATTTGGAGCCCTTTCAGGCCTTCGTTGGAAACGGGAATATCTTCCCATAAAAACTAAACAGAAGCGTTCTGTGAAACTGCTTTGTGTAGTATGAATCCAACTCACAGAGTTGAACACTTCTTTTGAAAGAGCAGTTTTGAAACACTCTTTTTGTAGAATCTGCAAGTGTTCATTTGGAGCGCTTTGAGGCCTATGGTGGAAAAGGAAATATCTTCACTTGTAAACCAGGCAGAAGCATTCTCAGAAACCTCTTTATGATGTGTGCATTCAACTCGGAGAGAGAAGCCTTCCTTTTGATAGAGCAGTGTTGAAACTCTGTTTTTGCAGCATCTGAAAGTGGATATTTGGAGCCCCTTCAGGCCTTCGTTGGAAACGGGAATATCTTCCCATAAAAACTAAACAGAAGCGTTCTGTGAAACTGCTTTGTGTAGTATGAATCCAACTCACAGAGTTGAACACTTCTTTTCAAAGAGCAGTTTTGAAACACTCTTTTTGTAGAATCTGCAAGTGTTCATTTGGAGCGTTTTGAGGCCTATGGTGGAAAAGGAAATATCTTCACATAAAACCTAGACAGAAGCATTCTTTGAAACTTCTTTATGATGTGTGCCTTCACCTCACAGAGTTGAACCTTCCTTTTCATGGAGCAGTTTGGAAAGAGTCTCTTTGCAGCATCTGCAAGTGGATATTTGGAGCCCTTTCAGGCCTTCGTTGGAAACGGGAATATCTTCCCATAAAAACTAAACAGAAGCGTTCTGTGAAACTGCTTTGTGTAGTATGAATCCAACTCACAGAGTTGAACACTTCTTTTGAAAGAGCAGTTTTGAAACACTCTTTTTGTAGAATCTGCAAGTTTTCATTTGGAGTGCTTTGAGGCCCATGGTGGAAAAGGAAATATCTTCACATAAAACCTAGACAGAAGCATTCTTTGAAACTTCTTTATGATGTGTGCATTCAACTCACAGAGTTGAACCTTCCTTTTCATGGAGAGGTTTGGAAAGAGTCTTTTGGCAGCATCTGCAAGTGGATATTTGGAGCTCTTTCAGGCCTTCGTTAGAAACGGGAATATCTTCCCATAAAAACTGGACAGAAGCATTCTCACAAACTGCTTTGTGATGTGTGTGTTTAACTCACATAGTTGAACCTTTCCTTTGCTAGAGCAGTTATGAAACACTCTTTTTGTAGAATCTGCAAGTGTTCATTTGGAGCGCTTTGAGGCCTATGGTGGAAAAGGAAATATCTTCACTTGTAAACCAGGCAGAAGCATTCTCAGAAACCTCTTTATGATGTGTGCATTCAACTCGGAGAGAGAAGCCTTCCTTTTGATAGAGCAGTTTTGAAACTCTGTTTTTGCAGCATCTGCAAGTGGATATTTGGAGCCCCTTCAGGCCTTCGTTGGAAACGGGAATATCTTCCCATAAAAACTAAACAGAAGCGTTCTGTGAAACTGCTTTGTGTAGTATGAATCCAACTCACAGAGTTGAACACTTCTTTTCAAAGAGCAGTTTTGAAACACTCTTTTTGTAGAATCTGCAACTGTTCATTTGGAGCGTTTTGAGGCCTATGGTGGAAAAGGAAATATCTTCACATAAAACCTAGACAGAAGCATTCTTTGAAACTTCTTTATGATGTGTGCCTTCACCTCACAGAGTTGAACCTTCCTTTTCATGGAGCAGTTTGGAAAGAGTCTCTTTGCAGCATCTGCAAGTGGATATTTGGAGCCCTTTCAGGCCTTCGTTGGAAACGGGAATATCTTCCCATAAAAACTAAACAGAAGCGTTCTGTGAAACTGCTTTGTGTAGTATGAATCCAACTCACAGAGTTGAACACTTCTTTTGAAAGAGCAGTTTTGAAACACTCTTTTTGTAGAATCTGCAAGTGTTCATTTGGAGCGCTTTGAGGCCTATGGTGGAAAAGGAAATATCTTCACTTGTAAACCAGGCAGAAGCATTCTCAGAAACCTCTTTATGATGTGTGCATTCAACTCGGAGAGAGAAGCCTTCCTTTTGATAGAGCAGTTTTGAAACTCTGTTTTTGCAGCATCTGCAAGTGGATATTTGGAGCCCCTTCAGGCCTTCTTTGGAAACGGGAATATCTTCCCATAAAAACTAAACAGAAGCGTTCTGTGAAACTGCTTTGTGTAGTATGAATCCAACTCACAGAGTTGAACACTTCTTTTGAAAGAGCAGTTTTGAAACACTCTCTTTGTAGAATCTGCAAGTGTTCATTTGGAGCGCTTTGAGGCCTATGGTGGAAAAGGAAATATCTTCACATAAAACCTAGACAGAAGCATTCTTTGAAACTTTTTTATGATGTGTGCCTTCAACTCACAGAGTTGAACCTTCCTTTTCATGGAGCAGTTTGGAAAGAGTCTTTTTGCAGCATCTGCAAGTGGATATTTGGAGCCCCTTCAGGCCTTCGTTGGAAACGGGAATATCTTCCCATAAAAACTAAACAGAAGCGTTCTGTGAAACTGCTTTGTGTAGTATGAATCCAACTCACAGAGTTGAACACTTCTTTTGAAAGAGCAGTTTTGAAACACTCTTTTTGTAGAATCTGCAAGTTTTCATTTGGAGTGCTTTGAGGCCCATGGTGGAAAAGGAAATATCTTCACATAAAACCTAGACAGAAGCATTCTTTGAAACTTCTTTATGATGTGTGCATTCAACTCACAGAGTTGAACCTTCCTTTTCATGGAGAGGATTGGAAAGAGTCTTTTGGCAGCATCTGCAAGTGGATATTTGGAGCTCTTTCAGGCCTTCGTTAGAAACGGGAATATCTTCCCATAAAAACTGGACAGAAGCATTCTCACAAACTGCTTTGTGATGTGTGTGTTTAACTCACGTAGTTGAACCTTTCCTTTGCTAGAGCAGTTATGAAACACTCTTTTTGTAGAATCTGCAAGTGTTCATTTGGAGCGCTTTGAGGCCTATGGTAGAAAAGGAAATATCTTCACTTGTAAACCAGGCAGAAGCATTCTCAGAAACCTCTTTATGATGTGTGCATTCAACTCGGAGAGAGAAGCCTTCCTTTTGATAGAGCAGTTTTGAAACTCTGTTTTTGCAGCATCTGCAAGTGGATATTTGGAGCCTCTTCAGGCCTTCGTTGGAAACGGGAATATCTTCCCATAAAAACTAAACAGAAGCGTTCTGTGAAACTACTTTGTGTAGTATGAATCCAACTCACAGAGTTGAACACTTCTTTTCAAAGAGCAGTTTTGAAACACTCTTTTTGTAGAATCTGCAAGTGTTCATTTGGAGCGTTTTGAGGCCTATGGTGGAAAAGGAAATATCTTCACATAAAACCTAGACAGAAGCATTCTTTGAAACTTCTTTATGATGTGTGCCTTCACCTCACAGAGTTGAACCTTCCTTTTCATGGAGCAGTTTGGAAAGAGTCTCTTTGCAGCATCTGCAAGTGGATATTTGGAGCCCTTTCAGGCCTTCGTTGGAAACGGGAATATCTTCCCATAAAAACTAAACACAAGCGTTCTGTGAAACTGCTTTGTGTAGTATGAATCCAACTCACAGAGTTGAACACTTCTTTTGAAAGAGCAGTTTTGAAACACTCTTTTTGTAGAATCTGCAAGTGTTCATTTGGAGCGCTTTGAGGCCTATGGTGGAAAAGGAAATATCTTCACTTGTAAACCAGGCAGAAGCATTCTCAGAAACCTCTTTATGATGTGTGCATTCAACTCGGAGAGAGAAGCCTTCCTTTTGATAGAGCAGTTTTGAAACTCTGTTTTTGCAGCATCTGCAAGTGGATATTTGGAGCCCCTTCAGGCCTTCGTTGGAAACGGGAATATCTTCCCATAAAAACTAAACAGAAGCGTTCTGTGAAACTGCTTTGTGTAGTATGAATCCAACTCACAGAGTTGAACACTTCTTTTCAAAGAGCAGTTTTGAAACACTCTTTTTGTAGAATCTGCAAGTGTTCATTTGGAGCGTTTTGAGGCCTATGGTGGAAAAGGAAATATCTTCACATAAAACCTAGACAGAAGCATTCTTTGAAACTTCTTTATGATGTGTGCCTTCACCTCACAGAGTTGAACCTTCCTTTTCATGGAGCAGTTTGGAAAGAGTCTCTTTGTAGCATCTGCAAGTGGATATTTGGAGCCCTTTCAGGCCTTCGTTGGAAACGGGAATATCTTCCCATAAAAACTAAACAGAAGCGTTCTGTGAAACTGCTTTGTGTAGTATGAATCCAACTCACAGAGTTGAACACTTCTTTTCAAAGAGCAGTTTTGAAACACTCTTTTTGTAGAATCTGCAAGTGTTCATTTGGAGCGCTTTGAGGCCTATGGTGGAAAAGGAAATATCTTCACTTGTAAACCAGGCAGAAGCATTCTCAGAAACCTCTTTATGATGTGTGCATTCAACTCGGAGAGAGAAGCCTTCCTTTTGATAGAGCAGTTTTGAAACTCTGTTTTTGCAGCATCTGCAAGTGGATATTTGGAGCCCCTTCAGGCCTTCGTTGGAAACGGGAATACCTTCCCATAAAAACTAAACAGAAGCGTTCTGTGAAACTGCTTTGTGTAGTATGAATCCAACTCACAGAGTTGAACACTTCTTTTCAAAGAGCAGTTTTGAAACACTCTTTTTGTAGAATCTGCAAGTGTTCATTTGGAGCGTTTTGAGGCCTATGGTGGAAAAGGAAATATCTTCACATAAAACCTAGACAGAAGCATTCTTTGAAACTTCTTTATGATGTGTGCCTTCACCTCACAGAGTTGAACCTTCCTTTCCGTGGAGCAGTTTGGAAAGAGTCTCTTTGCAGCATCTGCAAGTGGATATTTGGAGCCCTTTCAGGCCTTCGTTGGAAACGGGAATATCTTCCCATAAAAACTAAACAGAAGCGTTCTGTGAAACTGCTTTGTGTAGTATGAATCCAACTCACAGAGTTGAACACTTCTTTTCAAAGAGCAGTTTTGAAACACTCTTTTTGTAGAATCTGCAAGTGTTCTTTTGGAGCGCTTTGAGGCCTATGGTGGAAAAGGAAATATCTTCACTTGTAAACCAGGCAGAAGCATTCTCAGAAACCTCTTTATGATGTGTGCATTCAACTCGGAGAGAGAAGCCTTCCTTTTGATAGAGCAGTTTTGAAACTCTGTTTTTGCAGCATCTGCAAGTGGATATTTGGAGCCCCTTCAGGCCTTCGTTGGAAACGGGAATATCTTCCCATAAAAACTAAACAGAAGCGTTCTGTGAAACTGCTTTGTGTAGTATGAATCCAACTCACAGAGTTGAACACTTCTTTTCAAAGAGCAGTTTTGAAACACTCTTTTTGTAGAATCTGCAAGTGTTCATTCGGAGCGTTTTGAGGCCTATGGTGGAAAAGGAAATATCTTCACATAAAACCTAGACAGAAGCATTCTTTGAAACTTCTTTATGATGTGTGCCTTCACCTCACAGAGTTGAACCTTCCTTTTCATGGAGCAGTTTGGAAAGAGTCTCTTTGTAGCATCTGCAAGTGGATATTTGGAGCCCTTTCAGGCCTTCGTTGGAAACGGGAATATCTTCCCATAAAAACTAAACAGAAGCGTTCTGTGAAACTGCTTTGTGTAGTATGAATCCAACTCACAGAGTTGAACACTTCTTTTCAAAGAGCAGTTTTGAAACACTCTTTTTGTAGAATCTGCAAGTGTTCATTTGGAGCGCTTTGAGGCCTATGGTGGAAAAGGAAATATCTTCACTTGTAAACCAGGCAGAAGCATTCTCAGAAACCTCTTTATGATGTGTGCATTCAACTCGGAGAGAGAAGCCTTCCTTTTGATAGAGCAGTTTTGAAACTCTGTTTTTGCAGCATCTGCAAGTGGATATTTGGAGCCCCTTCAGGCCTTCGTTGGAAACGGGAATACCTTCCCATAAAAACTAAACAGAAGCGTTCTGTGAAACTGCTTTGTGTAGTATGAATCCAATTCACAGAGTTGAACACTTCTTTTCAAAGAGCAGTTTTGAAACACTCTTTTTGTAGAATCTGCAAGTGTTCATTTGGAGCGTTTTGAGGCCTATGGTGGAAAAGGAAATATCTTCACATAAAACCTAGACAGAAGCATTCTTTGAAACTTCTTTATGATGTGTGCCTTCACCTCACAGAGTTGAACCTTCCTTTCCATGGAGAGGTTTGGAAAGAGTCTTTTTGCAGCATCTGCAAGTGGATATTTGGAGCTCTTTCAGGCCTTCGTTGGAAACGGGAATATCTTCCCATAAAAACTAAACAGAAGCGTTCTGTGAAACTGCTTTGTGATGTGTGTGTTTAACTCACAGCGTTGAACCTTTCCTTTCCTAGAGCAGTTTTGAAACACTCTTTTTGTAGAATCTGCAAGTGTTCATTTGGAGCGCTTTGAGGCCTATGGTGGAAAAGGAAATATCTTCACTTGTAAACCAGGCAGAAGCATTCTCAGAAACCTCTTTATGATGTGTGCATTCAACTCGGAGAGAGAAGCCTTCCTTTTGATAGAGCAGTTTTGAAACTCTGTTTTTGCAGCATCTGCAAGTGGATATTTGGAGCCCCTTCAGGCCTTCGTTGGAAACGGGAATATCTTCCCATAAAAACCAAACAGAAGCGTTCTGTGAAACTGCTTTGTGTAGTATGAATCCAACTCACAGAGTTGAACACTTCTTTTCAAAGAGAAGTTTTGAAACACTCTTTTTGTAGAATCTGCAAGTGTTCATTTGGAGCGTTTTGAGGCCTATGGTGGAAAAGGAAATATCTTCACATAAAACCTAGACAGAAGCATTCTTTGAAACTTCTTTATGATGTGTGCCTTCACCTCACAGAGTTGAACCTTCCTTTTCATGGAGCAGTTTGGAAAGAGTCTCTTTGTAGCATCTGCAAGTGGATATTTGGAGCCCTTTCAGGCCTTCGTTGGAAACGGGAATATCTTCCCATAAAAACTAAACAGAAGCGTTCTGTGAAACTGCTTTGTGTAGTATGAATCCAACTCACAGAGTTGAACACTTCTTTTCAAAGAGCAGTTTTGAAACACTCTTTTTGTAGAATCTGCAAGTGTTCATTTGGAGCGCTTTGAGGCCTATGGTGGAAAAGGAAATATCTTCACTTGTAAACCAGGCAGAAGCATTCTCAGAAACCTCTTTATGATGTGTGCATTCAACTCGGAGAGAGAAGCCTTCCTTTTGATAGAGCAGTTTTGAAACTCTGTTTTTGCAGCATCTGCAAGTGGATATTTGGAGCCCCTTCAGGCCTTCGTTGGAAACGGGAATACCTTCCCATAAAAACTAAACAGAAGCGTTCTGTGAAACTGCTTTGTGTAGTATGAATCCAACTCACAGAGTTGAACACTTCTTTTCAAAGAGCAGTTTTGAAACACTCTTTTTGTAGAATCTGCAAGTGTTCATTTGGAGCGTTTTGAGGCCTATGGTGGAAAAGGAAATATCTTCACATAAAACCTAGACAGAAGCATTCTTTGAAACTTCTTTATGATGTGTGCCTTCACCTCACAGAGTTGAACCTTCCTTTCCATGGAGCAGTTTGGAAAGAGTCTCTTTGCAGCATCTGCAAGTGGATATTTGGAGCCCTTTCAGGCCTTCGTTGGAAACGGGAATATCTTCCCATAAAAACTAAACAGAAGCGTTCTGTGAAACTGCTTTGTGTAGTATGAATCCAACTCACAGAGTTGAACACTTCTTTTCAAAGAGCAGTTTTGAAACACTCTTTTTGTAGAATCTGCAAGTGTTCTTTTGGAGCGCTTTGAGGCCTATGGTGGAAAAGGAAATATCTTCACTTGTAAACCAGGCAGAAGCATTCTCAGAAACCTCTTTATGATGTGTGCATTCAACTCGGAGAGAGAAGCCTTCCTTTTGATAGAGCAGTTTTGAAACTCTGTTTTTGCAGCATCTGCAAGTGGATATTTGGAGCCCCTTCAGGCCTTCGTTGGAAACGGGAATATCTTCCCATAAAAACTAAACAGAAGCGTTCTGTGAAACTGCTTTGTGTAGTATGAATCCAACTCACAGAGTTGAACACTTCTTTTCAAAGAGCAGTTTTGAAACACTCTTTTTGTAGAATCTGCAAGTGTTCATTTGGAGCGTTTTGAGGCCTATGGTGGAAAAGGAAATATCTTCACATAAAACCTAGACAGAAGCATTCTTTGAAACTTCTTTATGATGTGTGCCTTCACCTCACAGAGTTGAACCTTCCTTTTCATGGAGCAGTTTGGAAAGAGTCTCTTTGTAGCATCTGCAAGTGGATATATGGAGCCCTTTCAGGCCTTCGTTGGAAACGGGAATATCTTCCCATAAAAACTAAACAGAAGCGTTCTGTGAAACTGCTTTGTGTAGTATGAATCCAACTCACAGAGTTGAACACTTCTTTTCAAAGAGCAGTTTTGAAACACTCTTTTTGTAGAATCTGCAAGTGTTCATTTGGAGCGCTTTGAGGCCTATGGTGGAAAAGGAAATATCTTCACTTGTAAACCAGGCAGAAGCATTCTCAGAAACCTCTTTATGATGTGTGCATTCAACTCGGAGAGAGAAGCCTTCCTTTTGATAGAGCAGTTTTGAAACTCTGTTTTTGCAGCATCTGCAAGTGGATATTTGGAGCCCCTTCAGGCCTTCGTTGGAAACGGGAATACCTTCCCATAAAAACTAAACAGAAGCGTTCTGTGAAACTGCTTTGTGTAGTATGAATCCAACTCACAGAGTTGAACACTTCTTTTCAAAGAGCAGTTTTGAAACACTCTTTTTGTAGAATCTGCAAGTGTTCATTTGGAGCGTTTTGAGGCCTATGGTGGAAAAGGAAATATCTTCACATAAAACCTAGACAGAAGCATTCTTTGAAACTTCTTTATGATGTGTGCCTTCACCTCACAGAGTTGAACCTTCCTTTCCATGGAGAGGTTTGGAAAGAGTCTTTTTGCAGCATCTGCAAGTGGATATTTGGAGCTCTTTCAGGCCTTCGTTGGAAACGGGAATATCTTCCCATAAAAACTAAACAGAATCGTTCTGTGAAACTGCTTTGTGATGTGTGTGTTTAACTCACAGAGTTGAACCTTTCCTTTCCTAGAGCAGTTTTGAAACACTCTTTTTGTAGAATCTGCAAGTGTTCATTTGGAGCGTTTTGAGGCCTATGGTGGAAAAGGAAATATCTTCACATAAAACCTAGACAGAAGCATTCTTTGAAACTTCTTTATGATGTGTGCCTTCACCTCACAGAGTTGAACCTTCCTTTTCATGGAGCAGTTTGGAAAGAGTCTCTTTGCAGCATCTGCAAGTGGATATTTGGAGCCCTTTCAGGCCTTCGTTGGAAACGGGAATATCTTCCCATAAAAACTAAACAGAAGCGTTCTGTGAAACTGCTTTGTGTAGTATGAATCCAACTCACAGAGTTGAACACTTCTTTTGAAAGAGCAGTTTTGAAACACTCTTTTTGTAGAATCTGCAAGTTTTCATTTGGAGTGCTTTGAGGCCCATGGTGGAAAAGGAAATATCTTCACATAAAACCTAGACAGAAGCATTCTTTGAAACTTCTTTATGATGTGTGCATTCAACTTACAGAGTTGAACCTTCCTTTTCATGGAGAGGTTTGGAAAGAGTCTTTTGGCAGCATCTGCAAGTGGATATTTGGAGCTCTTTCAGGCCTTCGTTAGAAACGGGAATATCTTCCCATAAAAACTGGACAGAAGCATTCTCACAAACTGCTTTGTGATGTGTGTGTTTAACTCACATAGTTGAACCTTTCCTTTGCTAGAGCAGTTATGAAACACTCTTTTTGTAGAATCTGCAAGTGTTCATTTGGAGCGCTTTGAGGCCTATGGTGGAAAAGGAAATATCTTCACTTGTAAACCAGGCAGAAGCATTCTCAGAAACCTCTTTATGATGTGTGCATTCAACTCGGAGAGAGAAGCCTTCCTTTTGATAGAGCAGTTTTGAAACTCTGTTTTTGCAGCATCTGCAAGTGGATATTTGGAGCCCCTTCAGGCCTTCGTTGGAAACGGGAATATCTTCCCATAAAAACTAAACAGAAGCGTTCTGTGAAACTGCTTTGTGTAGTATGAATCCAACTCACAGAGTTGAACACTTCTTTTCAAAGAGCAGTTTTGAAACACTCTTTTTGTAGAATCTGCAAGTGTTCATTTGGAGCGTTTTGAGGCCTATGGTGGAAAAGGAAATATCTTCACATAAAACCTAGACAGAAGCATTCTTTGAAACTTCTTTATGATGTGTGCCTTCACCTCACAGAGTTGAACCTTCCTTTTCATGGAGCAGTTTGGAAAGAGTCTCTTTGCAGCATCTGCAAGTGGATATTTGGAGCCCTTTCAGGCCTTCGTTGGAAACGGGAATATCTTCCCATAAAAACTAAACAGAAGCGTTCTGTGAAACTGCTTTGTGTAGTATGAATCCAACTCACAGAGTTGAACACTTCTTTTGAAAGAGCAGTTTTGAAACACTCTTTTTGTAGAATCTGCAAGTGTTCATTTGGAGCGCTTTGAGGCCTATGGTGGAAAAGGAAATATCTTCACTTGTAAACCAGGCAGAAGCATTCTCAGAAACCTCTTTATGATGTGTGCATTCAACTCGGAGAGAGAAGCCTTCCTTTTGATAGAGCAGTTTTGAAACTCTGTTTTTGCAGCATCTGCAAGTGGATATTTGGAGCCCCTTCAGGCCTTCTTTGGAAACGGGAATATCTTCCCATAAAAACTAAACAGAAGCGTTCTGTGAAACTGCTTTGTGTAGTATGAATCCAACTCACAGAGTTGAACACTTCTTTTGAAAGAGCAGTTTTGAAACACTCTCTTTGTAGAATCTGCAAGTGTTCATTTGGAGCGCTTTGAGGCCTATGGTGGAAAAGGAAATATCTTCACATAAAACCCAGACAGAAGCATTCTTTGAAACTTTTTTATGATGTGTGCCTTCAACTCACAGAGTTGAACCTTCCTTTTCATGGAGCAGTTTGGAAAGAGTCTTTTTGCAGCATCTGCAAGTGGATATTTGGAGCTCTTTCAGGCCTTCGTTGGAAACGGGAATATCTTCCCATAAAAACTAAACAGAAGCGTTCTGTGAAACTGCTTTGTGTAGTATGAATCCAACTCACAGAGTTGAACACTTCTTTTGAAAGAGCAGTTTTGAAACACTCTTTTTGTAGAATCTGCAAGTTTTCATTTGGAGTGCTTTGAGGCCCATGGTGGAAAAGGAAATATCTTCACATAAAACCTAGACAGAAGCATTCTTTGAAACTTCTTTATGATGTGTGCATTCAACTCACAGAGTTGAACCTTCCTTTTCATGGAGAGGATTGGAAAGAGTCTTTTGGCAGCATCTGCAAGTGGATATTTGGAGCTCTTTCAGGCCTTCGTTAGAAACGGGAATATCTTCCCATAAAAACTGGACAGAAGCATTCTCACAAACTGCTTTGTGATGTGTGTGTTTAACTCACATAGTTGAACCTTTCCTTTGCTAGAGCAGTTATGAAACACTCTTTTTGTAGAATCTGCAAGTGTTCATTTGGAGCGCTTTGAGGCCTATGGTGGAAAAGGAAATATCTTCACTTGTAAACCAGGCAGAAGCATTCTCAGAAACCTCTTTATGATGTGTGCATTCAACTCGGAGAGAGAAGCCTTCCTTTTGATAGAGCAGTTTTGAAACTCTGTTTTTGCAGCATCTGCAAGTGGATATTTGGAGCCTCTTCAGGCCTTCGTTGGAAACGGGAATATCTTCCCATAAAAACTAAACAGAAGCGTTCTGTGAAACTACTTTGTGTAGTATGAATCCAACTCACAGAGTTGAACACTTCTTTTCAAAGAGCAGTTTTGAAACACTCTTTTTGTAGAATCTGCAAGTGTTCATTTGGAGCGTTTTGAGGCCTATGGTGGAAAAGGAAATATCTTCACATAAAACCTAGACAGAAGCATTCTTTGAAACTTCCTTATGATGTGTGCCTTCACCTCACAGAGTTGAACCTTCCTTTTCCTGGAGCAGTTTGGAAAGAGTCTCTTTGCAGCATCTGCAAGTGGATATTTGGAGCCCTTTCAGGCCTTCGTTGGAAACGGGAATATCTTCCCATAAAAACTAAACACAAGCGTTCTGTGAAACTGCTTTGTGTAGTATGAATCCAACTCACAGAGTTGAACACTTCTTTTGAAAGAGCAGTTTTGAAACACTCTTTTTGTAGAATCTGCAAGTGTTCATTTGGAGCGCTTTGAGGCCTATGGTGGAAAAGGAAATATCTTCACTTGTAAACCAGGCAGAAGCATTCTCAGAAACCTCTTTATGATGTGTGCATTCAACTCGGAGAGAGAAGCCTTCCTTTTGATAGAGCAGTTTTGAAACTCTGTTTTTGCAGCATCTGCAAGTGGATATTTGGAGCCCCTTCAGGCCTTCGTTGGAAACGGGAATATCTTCCCATAAAAACTAAACAGAAGCGTTCTGTGAAACTGCTTTGTGTAGTATGAATCCAACTCACAGAGTTGAACACTTCTTTTCAAAGAGCAGTTTTGAAACACTCTTTTTGTAGAATCTGCAAGTGTTCATTTGGAGCGTTTTGAGGCCTATGGTGGAAAAGGAAATATCTTCACATAAAACCTAGACAGAAGCATTCTTTGAAACTTCTTTATGATGTGTGCCTTCACCTCACAGAGTTGAACCTTCCTTTTCATGGAGCAGTTTGGAAAGAGTCTCTTTGCAGCATCTGCAAGTGGATATTTGGAGCCATTTCAGGCCTTCGTTGGAAACGGGAATATCTTCCCATAAAAACTAAACAGAAGCGTTCTGTGAAACTGCTTTGTGTAGTATGAATCCAACTCACAGAGTTGAACACTTCTTTTGAAAGAGCAGTTTTGAAACACTCTTTTTGTAGAATCTGCAAGTGTTCATTTGGAGTGCTTTGAGGCCTATGGTGGAAAAGGAAATATCTTCACTTGTAAATCAGGCAGAAGCATTCTCAGAAACCTCTTTATGATGTGTGCATTCAACTCGGAGAGTTGAACCTTCCTTTTCATGGAGAGGTTTGGAAAGAGTCTTTTTGCAGCATCTGCAAGTGGATATTTGGAGCTCTTTCAGGCCTTCGTTAGAAACGGGAATATCTTCCCATAAAAACTGGATAGAAGCATTCTCTCAAACTGCTTTGTGATGTGTGTGTTTAACTCACATAGTTGAACCTTTCCTTTGCTAGAGCAGTTATGAAACACTCTTTTTGTAGAATCTGCAAGTGTTCATTTGGAGCGCTTTGAGGCCTATGGTGGAAAAGGAAATATCTTCACTTGTAAACCAGGCAGAAGCATTCTCAGAAACCTCTTTATGATGTGTGCATTCAACTCGGAGAGAGAAGCCTTCCTTTTGATAGAGCAGTTTTGAAACTCTGTTTTTGCAGCATCTGCAAGTGGATATTTGGAGCCCTTTCAGGCCTTCGTTGGAAACGGGAATATCTTCCCATAAAAACTAAACAGAAGCGTTCTGTGAAACTGCTTTGTGTAGTATGAATCCAACTCACAGAGTTGAACACTTCCTTTGAAAGAGCAGTTTTGAAACACTCTTTTTGTAGAATCTGCAAGTGTTCATTTGGAGCGCTTTGAGGCCTATGGTGGAAAAGGAAATATCTTCACTTGTAAACCAGGCAGAAGCATTCTCAGAAACCTCTTTATGATGTGTGCATTCAACTCGGAGAGAGAAGCCTTCCTTTTGATAGAGCAGTTTTGAAACTCTGTTTTTGCAGCATCTGCAAGTGGATATTTGGAGCCCCTTCAGGCCTTCGTTGGAAACGGGAATATCTTCCCATAAAAACTAAACAGAAGCGTTCTGTGAAACTGCTTTGTGTAGTATGAATCCAACTCACAGAGTTGAACACTTCTTTTCAAAGAGCAGTTTTGAAACAGTCTTTTTGTAGAATCTGCAAGTGTTCATTTGTAGCGTTTTGAGGCCTATGGTGGAAAAGGAAATATCTTCACATAAAACCTAGACAGAAGCATTCTTTGAAACTTCTTTATGATGTGTGCCTTCACCTCACAGAGTTGAACTTTCCTTTTCATGGAGCAGTTTGGAAAGAGTCTCTTTGCAGCATCTGCAAGTGGATATTTGGAGCCCTTTCAGGCCTTCGTTGGAAACGGGAATATCTTCCCATAAAAACTAAACAGAAGCGTTCTGTGAAACTGCTTTGTGTAGTATGAATCCAACTCACAGAGTTGAACACTTCTTTTGAAAGAGCAGTTTTGAAACACTCTTTTTGTAGAATCTGAAAGTGTTCATTTGGAGCGCTTTGAGGCCTATGGTGGAAAAGGAAATATCTTCACTTGTAAACCAGGCAGAAGCATTCTCAGAAACCTCTTTAGGATGTGTGCATTCAACTCGGAGAGAGAAGCCTTCCTTTTGATAGAGCAGTTTTGAAACTCTGTTTTTGCAGCATCTGCAAGTGGATATTTGGAGCCCCTTCAGGCCTTCGTTGGAAACGGGAATATCTTCCCATAAAAACTAAACAGAAGCGTTCTGTGAAACTGCTTTGTGTAGTATGAATCCGACTCACAGAGTTGAACACTTCTTTTCAAAGAGCAGTTTTGAAACACTCTTTATGTAGAATCTGCAAGTGTTCATTTGGAGCGTTTTGAGGCCTATGGTGGAAAAGGAAATATCTTCACATAAAACCTAGACAGAAGCATTCTTTGAAACTTTTTTATGATGTGTGCCTTCAACTCACAGAGTTGAACCTTCCTTTTCATGGAGAGGTTTGGAAAGAGTCTTTTTGCAGCATCTGCAAGTGGATATTTGGAGCCCCTTCAGGCCTTCGTTAGAAACGGGAATATCTACCCATAAAAACTAAACAGAAGCGTTCTGTGAAACTGCTTTGTGTAGTATGAATCCAACTCACAGAGTTGAACACTTCTTTTGAAAGAGCAGTTTTGAAACACTCTTTTTGTAGAATCTGCAAGTTTTCATTTGGAGTGCTTTGAGGCCCATGGTGGAAAAGGAAATATCTTCACATAAAACCTAGACAGAAGCATTCTTTGAAACTTCTTTATGATGTGTGCATTCAACTCACAGAGTTGAACCTTCCTTTTCATGGAGAGGTTTGGAAAGAGTCTTTTGGCAGCATCTGCAAGTGGATATTTGGAGCTCTTTCAGGCCTTCGTTAGAAACGGGAATATCTTCCCATAAAAACTGGACAGAAGCATTCTCACAAACTGCTTTGTGATGTGTGTGTTTAACTCACATAGTTGAACCTTTCCTTTGCTAGAGCAGTTATGAAACACTCTTTTTGTAGAATCTGCAAGTGTTCATTTGGAGCGCTTTGAGGCCTATGGTGGAAAAGGAAATATCTTCACTTGTAAACCAGGCAGAAGCATTCTCAGAAACCTCTTTATGATGTGTGCATTCAACTCGGAGAGAGAAGCCTTCCTTTTGATAGAGCAGTTTTGAAACTCTGTTTTTGCAGCATCTGCAAGTGGATATTTGGAGCCCTTTCAGGCCTTCGTTGGAAACGGGAATATCTTCCCATAAAAACTAAACAGAAGCGTTCTGTGAAACTGCTTTGTGTAGTATGAATCCAACTCACAGAGTTGAACACTTCCTTTGAAAGAGCAGTTTTGAAACACTCTTTTTGTAGAATCTGCAAGTGTTCATTTGGAGCGCTTTGAGGCCTATGGTGGAAAAGGAAATATCTTCACTTGTAAACCAGGCAGAAGCATTCTCAGAAACCTCTTTATGATGTGTGCATTCAACTCGGAGAGAGAAGCCTTCTTTTGATAGAGCAGTTTTGAAACTCTGTTTTTGCAGCATCTGCAAGTGGATATTTGGAGCCCCTTCAGGCCTTCGTTGGAAACGGGAATATCTTCCCATAAAAACTAAACAGAAGAATTCTGTGAAATTGCTTTGTGTAGTATGAATCCAACTCACAGAGTTGAACACTTCTTTTCAAAGAGCAGTTTTGAAACACTCTTTTTGTAGAATCTGCAAGTGTTCATTTGGAGCGTTTTGAGGCCTATGGTGGAAAAGGAAATATCTTCACATAAAACCTAGACAGAAGCATTCTTTGAAACTTCTTTATGATGTGTGCCTTCACCTCACAGAGTTGAACCTTCCTTTTCATGGAGCAGTTTGGAAAGAGTCTCTTTGCAGCATCTGCAATTGGATATTTGGAGCCATTTCAGGCCTTCGTTGGAAACGGGAATATCTTCCCATAAAATCTAAACAGAAGCGTTCTGTGAAACTGCTTTGTGTAGTATGAATCCAACTCACAGAGTTGAACACTTCTTTTGAAAGAGCAGTTTTGAAACACTCTTTTTGTAGAATCTGCAATTGTTCATTTGGAGCGCTTTGAGGCCTATGGTGGAAAAGGAAATATCTTCACTTGTAAATCAGGCAGAAGCATTCTCAGAAACCTCTTTATGATGTGTGCATTCAACTCGGAGAGTTGAACCTTCCTTTTCATGGAGAGGTTTGGAAAGAGTCTTTTTGCAGCATCTGCAAGTGGATATTTGGAGCTCTTTCAGGCCTTCGTTAGAAACGGGAATATCTTCCCATAAAAACTGGACAGAAGCATTCTCACAAACTGCTTTGTGATGTGTGTGTTTAACTCACACAGTTGAACCTTTCCTTTGCTAGAGCAGTTATGAAACACTCTTTTTGTAGAATCTGCAAGTGTGCATTTGGAGCGCTTTGAGGCCTATGGTGGAAAAGGAAATATCTTCACTTGTAAACCAGGCAGAAGCATTCTCAGAAACCTCTTTATGATGTGTGCATTCAACTCGGAGAGAGAAGCCTTCCTTTTGATAGAGCAGTTTTGAAACTCTGTTTTTGCAGCATCTGCAAGTGGATATTTGGAGCCCTTTCAGGCCTTCGTTGGAAACGGGAATATCTTCCCATAAAAACTAAACAGAAGCGTTCTGTGAAACTGCTTTGTGTAGTATGAATCCAACTCACAGAGTTGAACACTTCTTTTCAAAGAGCAGTTTTGAAACACTCTTTTTGTAGAATCTGCAAGTGTTCATTTGGAGCGCTTTGAGGCCTATGGTGGAAAAGGAAATATCTTCACTTGTAAACCAGGCAGAAGCATTCTCAGAAACCTCTTTATGATGTGTGCATTCAACTCGGAGAGAGAAGCCTTCCTTTTGATAGAGCAGTTTTGAAACTCTGTTTTTGCAGCATCTGCAAGTGGATATTTGGAGCCCCTTCAGGCCTTCGTTGGAAACGGGAATACCTTCCCATAAAAACTAAACAGAAGCGTTCTGTGAAACTGCTTTGTGTAGTATGAATCCAACTCACAGAGTTGAACACTTCTTTTCAAAGAGCAGTTTTGAAACACTCTTTTTGTAGAATCTGCAAGTGTTCATTTGGAGCGTTTTGAGGCCTATGGTGGAAAAGGAAATATCTTCACATAAAACCTAGACAGAAGCATTCTTTGAAACTTCTTTATGATGTGTGCCTTCACCTCACAGAGTTGAACCTTCCTTTCCATGGAGAGGTTTGGAAAGAGTCTTTTTGCAGCATCTGCAAGTGGATATTTGGAGCTCTTTCAGGCCTTCGTTGGAAACGGGAATATCTTCCCATAAAAACTAAACAGAAGCGTTCTGTGAAACTGCTTTGTGATGTGTGTGTTTAACTCACAGAGTTGAACCTTTCCTTTCCTAGAGCAGTTTTGAAACACTCTTTTTGTAGAATCTGCAAGTGTTCATTTGGAGCGCTTTGAGGCCTATGGTGGAAAAGGAAATATCTTCACTTGTAAACCAGGCAGAAGCATTCTCAGAAACCTCTTTATGATGTGTGCATTCAACTCGGAGAGAGAAGCCTTCCTTTTGATAGAGCAGTTTTGAAACTCTGTTTTTGCAGCATCTGCAAGTGGATATTTGGAGCCCCTTCAGGCCTTCGTTGGAAACGGGAATATCTTCCCATAAAAACTAAACAGAAGCGTTCTGTGAAACTGCTTTGTGTAGTATGAATCCAACTCACAGAGTTGAACACTTCTTTTCAAAGAGCAGTTTTGAAACACTCTTTTTGTAGAATCTGCAAGTGTTCATTTGGAGCGTTTTGAGGCCTATGGTGGAAAAGGAAATATCTTCACATAAAACCTAGACAGAAGCATTCTTTGAAACTTCTTTATGATGTGTGCCTTCACCTCACAGAGTTGAACCTTCCTTTTCATGGAGCAGTTTGGAAAGAGTCTCTTTGCAGCATCTGCAAGTGGATATTTGGAGCCCTTTCAGGCCTTCGTTGGAAACGGGAATATCTTCCCATAAAAACTAAACAGAAGCGTTCTGTGAAACTGCTTTGCGTAGTATGAATCCAACTCACAGAGTTGAACACTTCTTTTCAAAGAGCAGTTTTGAAACACTCTTTTTGTAGAATCTGCAAGTGTTCATTTGGAGCGCTTTGAGGCCTATGGTGGAAAAGGAAATATCTTCACTTGTAAACCAGGCAGAAGCATTCTCAGAAACCTCTTTATGATGTGTGCATTCAACTCGGAGAGAGAAGCCTTCCTTTGGATAGAGCAGTTTTGAAACTCTGTTTTTGCAGCATCTGAAAGTGGATATTTGGAGCCCCTTCAGGCCTTCGTTGGAAACGGGAATATCTTCCCATAAAAACTAAACAGAAGCGTTCTGTGAAACTGCTTTGTGTAGAATGAATCCAACTCACAGAGTTGAACACTTCTTTTCAAAGAGCAGTTTTGAAACAGTCTTTTTGTAGAATCTGCAAGTGTTCATTTGGAGCGTTTTGAGGCCTATGGTGGAAAAGGAAATATCTTCACATAAAACCTAGACAGAAGCATTCTTTGAAACTTCTTTATGATGTGTGCCTTCACCTCACAGAGTTGAACCTTCCTTTTCATGGAGCAGTTTGGAAAGAGTCTCTTTGCAGCATCTGCAAGTGGATATTTGGAGCCCTTTCAGGCCTTCGTTGGAAACGGGAATATCTTCCCATAAAAACTAAACAGAAGCGTTCTGTGAAACTGCTTTGTGTAGTATGAATCCAACTCACAGAGTTGAACACTTCTTTTGAAAGAGCAGTTTTGAAACACTCTTTTTGTAGAATCTGAAAGTGTTCATTTGGAGCGCTTTGAGGCCTATGGTGGAAAAGGAAATATCTTCACTTGTAAACCAGGCAGAAGCATTCTCAGAAACCTCTTTAGGATGTGTGCATTCAACTCGGAGGGAGAAGCCTTCCTTTTGATAGAGCAGTTTTGAAACTCTGTTTTTGCAGCATCTGCAAGTGGATATTTGGAGCCCCTTCAGGCCTTCGTTGGAAACGGGAATATCTTCCCATAAAAACTAAACAGAAGCGTTCTGTGAAACTGCTTTGTGTAGTATGAATCCAACTCACAGAGTTGAACACTTCTTTTCAAAGAGCAGTTTTGAAACACTCTTTTTGTAGAATCTGCAAGTGTTCATTTGGAGCGTTTTGAGGCCTATGGTGGAAAAGGAAATATCTTCACATAAAACCTAGACAGAAGCATTCTTTGAAACTTCTTTATGATGTGTGCCTTCACCTCACAGAGTTGAACCTTCCTTTTCATGGAGCAGTTTGGAAAGAGTCTCTTTGCAGCATCTGCAATTGGATATTTGGAGCCATTTCAGGCCTTCGTTGGAAACGGGAATATCTTCCCATAAAAACTAAACAGAAGCGTTCTGTGAAACTGCTTTGTGTAGTATGAATCCAACTCACAGAGTTGAACACTTCTTTTGAAAGACCAGTTTTGAAACACTCTTTTTGTAGAATCTGCAAGTGTTCATTTGGAGCGCTTTGAGGCCTATGGTGGAAAAGGAAATATCTTCACTTGTAAATCAGGCAGAAGCATTCTCAGAAACCTCTTTATGATGTGTGCATTCAACTCGGAGAGTTGAACCTTCCTTTTCATGGAGAGGTTTGGAAAGAGTCTTTTTGCAGCATCTGCAAGTGGATATTTGGAGCTCTTTCAGGCCTTCGTTAGAAACGGGAATATCTTCCCATAAAAACTGGACAGAAGCATTCTCACAAACTGCTTTGTGATGTGTGTGTTTAACTCACATAGTTGAACCTTTCCTTTGCTAGAGCAGTTATGAAACACTCTTTTTGTAGAATCTGCAAGTGTTCATTTGGAGCGCTTTGAGGCCTATGATGGAAAAGGAAATATCTTCACTTGTAAACCAGGCAGAAGCATTCTCAGAAACCTCTTTATGATGTGTGCATTCAACTCGGAGAGAGAAGCCTTCCTTTTGATAGAGCAGTTTTGAAACTCTGTTTTTGCAGCATCTGCAAGTGGATATTTGGAGCCCCTTCAGGCCTTCGTTGGAAACGGGAATATCTTCCCATAAAAACTAAACAGAAGCGTTCTGTGAAACTGCTTTGTGTAGTATGAATCCAACTCACAGAGTTGAACACTTCTTTTGAAAGAGCAGTTTTGAAACACTCTCTTTGTAGAATCTGCAAGTGTTCATTTGGAGCGCTTTGAGGCCTATGGTGGAAAAGGAAATATCTTCACATAAAACCTAGACAGAAGCATTCTTTGAAACTTTTTTATGATGTGTGCCTTCAACTCACAGAGTTGAAACTTCCTTTTCATCGAGAGGTTTGGAAAGAGTCTTTTTGCAGCATCTGCAAGTGGATATTTGGAGCCCCTTCAGGCCTTCGTTGGAAACGGGAATATCTTCCCATAAAAACTAAACAGAAGCGTTCTGTGAAACTGCTTTGTGTAGTATGAATCCAACTCACAGAGTTGAACACTTCTTTTGAAAGAGCAGTTTTGAAACACTCTTTTTGTAGAATCTGCAAGTTTTCATTTGGAGTGCTTTGAGGCCCATGGTGGAAAAGGAAATATCTTCACATAAAACCTAGACAGAAGCATTCTTTGAAACTTCTTTATGATGTGTGCATTCAACTCACAGAGTTGAACCTTCCTTTTCATGGAGAGGTTTGGAAAGAGTCTTTTGGCAGCATCTGCAAGTGGATATTTGGAGCTCTTTCAGGCCTTCGTTAGAAACGGGAATATCTTCCCATAAAAACTGGACAGAAGCATTCTCACAAACTGCTTTGTGATGTGTGTGTTTAACTCACATAGTTGAACCTTTCCTTTGCTAGAGCAGTTATGAAACACTCTTTTTGTAGAATCTGCAAGTGTTCATTTGGAGCGCTTTGAGGCCTATGGTGGAAAAGGAAATATCTTCACTTGTAAACCAGGCAGAAGCATTCTCAGAAACCTCTTTATGATGTGTGCATTCAACTCGGAGAGAGAAGCCTTCCTTTTGATAGAGCAGTTTTGAAACTCTGTTTTTGCAGCATCTGCAAGTGGATATTTGGAGCCCCTTCAGGCCTTCTTTGGAAACGGGAATATCTTCCCATAAAAACTAAACAGAAGCGTTCTGTGAAACTGCTTTGTGTAGTATGAATCCAACTCACAGAGTTGAACACTTCTTTTGAAAGAGCAGTTTTGAAACACTCTCTTTGTAGAATCTGCAAGTGTTCATTTGGAGCGCTTTGAGGCCTATGGTGGAAAAGGAAATATCTTCACATAAAACCTAGACAGAAGCATTCTTTGAAACTTCTTTATGATGTGTGCATTGAACTCACAGAGTTGAACCTTCCTTTTCATGGAGAGGATTGGAAAGAGTCTTTTGGCAGCATCTGCAAGTGGATATTTGGAGCTCTTTCAGGCCTTCGTTAGAAACGGGAATATCTTCCCATAAAAACTGGACAGAAGCATTCTCACAAACTGCTTTGTGATGTGTGTGTTTAACTCACATAGTTGAACCTTTCCTTTGCTAGAGCAGTTATGAAACACTCTTTTTGTAGAATCTGCAAGTGTTCATTTGGAGCGCTTTGAGGCCTATGGTGGAAAAGGAAATATCTTCACTTGTAAACCAGGCAGAAGCATTCTCAGAAACCTCTTTATGATGTGTGCATTCAACTCGGAGAGAGAAGCCTTCCTTTTGATAGAGCAGTTTTGAAACTCTGTTTTTGCAGCATCTGCAAGTGGATATTTGGAGCCCCTTCAGGCCTTCGTTGGAAACGGGAATATCTTCCCATAAAAACTAAACAGAAGCGTTCTGTGAAACTACTTTGTGTAGTATGAATCCAACTCACAGAGTTGAACACTTCTTTTGAAAGAGCAGTTTTGAAACACTCTTTTTATAGAATCTGCAAGTGTTCATTTGGAGCGTTTTGAGGCCTATGGTGGAAAAGGAAATATCTTCACAGAAAACCTAGACAGAAGCATTCTTTGAAACTTCTTTATGATGTGTGCCTTCACCTCACAGAGTTGAACCTTCCTTTTCATGGAGCAGTTTGGAAAGAGTCTCTTTGCAGCATCTGCAAGTGGATATTTGGAGCCCTTTCAGGCCTTCGTTGGAAACGGGAATATCTTCCCATAAAAACTAAACAGAAGCGTTCTGTGAAACTGCTTTGTGTAGTATGAATCCAACTCACAGAGTTGAACACTTCTTTTGAAAGAGCAGTTTTGAAACACTCTTTTTGTAGAATCTGCAAGTGTTCATTTGGAGCGCTTTGAGGCCTATGGTGGAAAAGGAAATATCTTCACTTGTAAACCAGGCAGAAGCATTCTCAGAAACCTCTTTATGATGTGTGCATTCAACTCGGAGAGAGAAGCCTTCCTTTTGATAGAGCAGTTTTGAAACTCTGTTTTTGCAGCATCTGCAAGTGGATATTTGGAGCCCCTTCAGGCCTTCGTTGGAAACGGGAATATCTTCCCATAAAAACTAAACAGAAGCGTTCTGTGAAACTGCTTTGTGTAGTATGAATCCAACTCACAGAGTTGAACACTTCTTTTCAAAGAGCAGTTTTGAAACACTCTTTTTGTAGAATCTGCAAGTGTTCATTTGGAGCGTTTTGAGGCCTATGGTGGAAAAGGAAATATCTTCACATAAAACCTAGACAGAAGCATTCTTTGAAACTTCTTTATGATGTGTGCCTTCACCTCACAGAGTTGAACCTTCCTTTTCATGGAGCAGTTTGGAAAGAGTCTCTTTGCAGCATCTGCAAGTGGATATTTGGAGCCATTTCAGGCCTTCGTTGGAAACGGGAATATCTTCCCATAAAAACTAAACAGAAGCGTTCTGTGAAACTGCTTTGTGTAGTATGAATCCAACTCACAGAGTTGAACACTTCTATTGAAAGAGCAGTTTTGAAACACTCTTTTTGTAGAATCTGCAAGTGTTCATTTGGAGTGCTTTGAGGCCTATGTTGGAAAAGGAAATATCTTCACTTGTAAATCAGGCAGAAGCATTCTCAGAAACCTCTTTATGATGTGTGCATTCAACTCGGAGAGTTGAACCTTCCTTTTCATGGAGAGGTTTGGAAAGAGTCTTTTTGCAGCATCTGCAAGTGGATATTTGGAGCTCTTTCAGGCCTTCGTTAGAAACGGGAATATCTTCCCATAAAAACTGGACAGAAGCATTCTCACAAACTGCTTTGTGATGTGTGTGTTTAACTCACATAGTTGAACCTTTCCTTTGCTAGAGCAGTTATGAAACACTCTTTTTGTAGAATTTGCAAGTGTTCATTTGGAGCGCTTTGAGGCCTATGGTGGAAAAGGAAATATCTTCACTTGTAAACCAGGCAGAAGCATTCTCAGAAACCTCTTTATGATGTGTGCATTCAACTCGGAGAGAGAAGCCTTCCTTTTGATAGAGCAGTTTTGAAACTCTGTTTTTGCAGCATCTGCAAGTGGATATTTGGAGCCCTTTCAGGCCTTCGTTGGAAACGGGAATATCTTCCCATAAAAACTAAACAGAAGCGTTCTGTGAAACTGCTTTGTGTAGTATGAATCCAACTCACAGAGTTGAACACTTCCTTTGAAAGAGCAGTTTTGAAACACTCTTTTTGTAGAATCTGCAAGTGTTCATTTGGAGCGCTTTGAGGCCTATGGTGGAAAAGGAAATATCTTCACTTGTAAACCAGGCAGAAGCATTCTCAGAAACCTCTTTATGATGTGTGCATTCAACTCGGAGAGAGAAGCCTTCCTTTTGATAGAGCAGTTTTGAAACTCTGTTTTTGCAGCATCTGCAAGTGGATATTTGGAGCCCCTTCAGGCCTTCGTTGGAAACGGGAATATCTTCCCATAAAAACTAAACAGAAGCGTTCTGTGAAATTGCTTTGTGTAGTATGAATCCAACTCACAGAGTTGAACACTTCTTTTCAAAGAGCAGTTTTGAAACACTCTTTTTGTAGAATCTGCAAGTGTTCATTTGGAGCGTTTTGAGGCCTATGTTGGAAAAGGAAATATCTTCACATAAAACCTAGACAGAAGCATTCTTTGAAACTTCTTTATGATGTGTGCCTTCACCTCACAGAGTTGAACCTTCCTTTTCATGGAGCAGTTTGGAAAGAGTCTCTTTGCAGCATCTGCAATTGGATATTTGGAGCCATTTCAGGCCTTCGTTGGAAACGGGAATATCTTCCCATAAAAACTAAACAGAAGCGTTCTGTGAAACTGCTTTGTGTAGTATGAATCCAACTCACAGACTTGAACACTTCTTTTGAAAGAGCAGTTTTGAAACACTCTTTTTGTAGAATCTGCAATTGTTCATTTGGAGCGCTTTGAGGCCTATGGTGGAAAAGGAAATATCTTCACTTGTAAATCAGGCAGAAGCATTCTCAGAAACCTCTTTATGATGTGTGCATTCAACTCGGAGAGTTGAACCTTCCTTTTCATGGAGAGGTTTGGAAAGAGTCTTTTTGCAGCATCTGCAAGTGGATATTTGGAGCTCTTTCAGGCCTTCGTTAGAAACGGGAATATCTTCCCATAAAAACTGGACAGAAGCATTCTCACAAACTGCTTTGTGATGTGTGTGTTTAACTCACATAGTTGAACCTTTCCTTTGCTAGAGCAGTTATGAAACACTCTTTTTGTAGAATCTGCAAGTGTTCATTTGGAGCGCTTTGAGGCCTATGATGGAAAAGGAAATATCTTCACTTGTAAACCAGGCAGAAGCATTCTCAGAAACCTCTTTATGATGTGTGCATTCAACTCGGAGAGAGAAGCCTTCCTTTTGATAGAGCAGTTTTGAAACTCTGTTTTTGCAGCATCTGCAAGTGGATATTTGGAGCCCCTTCAGGCCTTCGTTGGAAACGGGAATATTTTCCCATAAAAACTAAACAGAAGCGTTCTGTGAAACTGCTTTGTGATGTGTGTGTTTAACTCACAGAGTTGAACCTTTCCTTTCCTAGAGCAGTTTTGAAACACTCTTTTTGTAGAATCTGCAAGTGTTCATTTGGAGCGCTTTGAGGCCTATGGTGGAAAAGGAAATATCTTCACTTGTAAACCAGGCAGAAGCATTCTCAGAAACCTCTTTATGATGTGTGCATTCAACTCGGAGAGAGAAGCCTTCCTTTTGATAGAGCAGTTTTGAAACTCTGTTTTTGCAGCATCTGCAAGTGGATATTTGGAGCCCCTTCAGGCCTTCGTTGGAAACAGGAATATTTTCCCATAAAAACTAAACAGAAGCGTTCTGTGAAACTGCTTTGTGTAGTATGAATCCAACTCACAGAGTTGAACACTTCTTTTCAAAGAGCAGTTTTGAAACACTCTTTTTGTAGAATCTGCAAGTGTTCATTTGGAGCGTTTTGAGGCCTATGGTGGAAAAGGAAATATCTTCACATAAAACCTAGACAGAAGCATTCTTTGAAACTTTTTATGATGTGTGCCTTCACCTCACAGAGTTGAACCTTCCTTTTCATGGAGCAGTTTGGAAAGAGTCTCTTTGCAGCATCTGCAAGTGGATATTTGGAGCCCTTTCAGGCCTTCGTTGGAAACGGGAATATCTTCCCATAAAAACTAAACAGAAGCGTTCTGTGAAACTGCTTTGTGTAGTATGAATCCAACTCACAGAGTTGAACACTTCTTTTGAAAGAGCAGTTTTGAAACACTCTTTTTGTAGAATCTGCAAGTGTTCATTTGGAGCGCTTTGAGGCCTATGGTGGAAAAGGAAATATCTTCACTTGTAAACCAGGCAGAAGCATTCTCAGAAACCTCTTTATGATGTGTGCATTCAACTCGGAGAGAGAAGGCTTCCTTTTGATAGAGCAGTTTTGAAACTCTGTTTTTGCAGCATCTGCAAGTGGATATTTGGAGCCCCTTCTGGCCTTCGTTGGAAACGGGAATAGCTTCCCATAAAAACTAAACAGAAGCGTTCTGTGAAACTGCTTTGTGTAGTATGAATCCAACTCACAGAGTTGAACACTTCTTTTGAAAGAGCAGTTTTGAAACACTCTCTTTGTAGAATCTGCAAGTGTTCATTTGGAGCGTTTTGAGGCCTATGGTGGAAAAGGAAATATCTTCACATAAAACCTAGACAGAAGCATTCTTTGAAACTTCTTAATGATGTGTGCCTTCACCTCACAGAGTTGAACCTTCCTTTTCATGGAGCAGTTTGGAAAGAGTCTCTTTGCAGCATCTGCAATTGGATATTTGGAGCCATTTCAGGCCTTCGTTGGAAACGGGAATATCTTCCCATAAAAACTAAACAGAAGCGTTCTGTGAAACTGCTTTGTGTAGTATGAATCCAACTCACAGAGTTGAACACTTCTTTTGAAAGAGCAGTTTTGAAACACTCTTTTTGTAGAATCTGCAATTGTTCATTTGGAGCGCTTTGAGGCCTATGGTGGAAAAGGAAATATCTTCACTTGTAAATCAGGCAGAAGCATTCTCAGAAACCTCTTTATGATGTGTGCATTCAACTCGGAGAGTTGAACCTTCCTTTTCATGGAGAGGTTTGGAAAGAGTCTTTTTGCAGCATCTGCAAGTGGATATTTGGAGCTCTTTCAGGCCTTCGTTAGAAACGGGAATATCTTCCCATAAAAACTGGACAGAAGCATTCTCACAAACTGCTTTGTGATGTGTGTGTTTAACTCATATAGTTGAACCTTTCCTTTGCTAGAGCAGTTATGAAACACTCTTTTTGTAGAATCTGCAAGTGTTCATTTGGAGCGCTTTGAGGCCTATGGTGGAAAAGGAAATATCTTCACTTGTAAACCAGGCAGAAGCATTCTCAGAAACCTCTTTATGATGTGTGCATTCAACTCGGAGAGAGAAGCCTTCCTTTTGATAGAGCAGTTTTGAAACTCTGTTTTTGCAGCATCTGCAAGTGGATATTTGGAGCCCTTTCAGGCCTTCGTTGGAAACGGGAATATCTTCCCATAAAAACTAAACAGAAGCGTTCTGTGAAACTGCTTTGTGTAGTATGAATCCAACTCACAGAGTTGAACACTTCTTTTCAAAGAGCAGTTTTGAAACACTCTTTTTGTAGAATCTGCAAGTGTTCATTTGGAGCGCTTTGAGGCCTATGGTGGAAAAGGAAATATCTTCAATTGTAAACCAGGCAGAAGCATTCTCAGAAACCTCTTTATGATGTGTGCATTCAACTCGGAGAGAGAAGCCTTCCTTTTGATAGAGCAGTTTTGAAACTCTGTTTTTGCAGCATCTGAAAGTGGATATTTGGAGCCCCTTCAGGCCTTCGTTGGAAACGGGAATATCTTCCCATAAAAACTAAACAGAAGCGTTCTGTGAAACTGCTTTGTGTAGTATGAATCCAACTCACAGAGTTGAACACTTCTTTTCAAAGAGCAGTTTTGAAACACTCTTTTTGTAGAATCTGCAAGTGTTCATTTGGAGCGTTTTGAGGCCTATGGTGGAAAAGGAAATATCTTCACATAAAACCTAGACAGAAGCATTCTTTGAAACTTCTTTATGATGTGTGCCTTCACCTCACAGAGTTGAACCTTCCTTTTCATGGAGCAGTTTGGAAAGAGTCTCTTTGCAGCATCTGCAAGTGGATATTTGGAGCCCTTTCAGGCCTTCGTTGGAAACGGGAATATCTTCCCATAAAAACTAAACAGAAGCGTTCTGTGAAACTGCTTTGTGTAGTATGAATCCAACTCACAGACTTGAACACTTCTTTTGAAAGAGCAGTTTTGAAACACTCTTTTTGTAGAATCTGCAAGTTTTCATTTGGAGTGCTTTGAGGCCCATGGTGGAAAAGGAAATATCTTCACATAAAACCTAGACAGAAGCATTCTTTGAAACTTCTTTATGATGTGTGCATTCAACTCACAGAGTTGAACCTTCCTTTTCATGGAGAGGTTTGGAAAGTGTCTTTTGGCAGCATCTGCAAGTGGATATTTGGAGCTCTTTCAGGCCTTCGTTAGAAACGGGAATATCTTCCCATAAAAACTGGACAGAAGCATTCTCACAAACTGCTTTGTGATGTGTGTGTTTAACTCACATAGTTGAACCTTTCCTTTGCTAGAGCAGTTATGAAACACTCTTTTTGTAGAATCTGCAAGTGTTCATTTGGAGCGCTTTGAGGCCTATGGTGGAAAAGGAAATATCTTCACTTGTAAACCAGGCAGAAGCATTCTCAGAAACCTCTTTATGATGTGTGCATTCAACTCGGAGAGAGAAGCCTTCCTTTTGATAGAGCAGTTTTGAAACTCTGTTTTTGCAGCATCTGCAAGTGGATATTTGGAGCCCCTTCAGGCCTTCTTTGGAAACGGGAATATCTTCCCATAAAAACTAAACAGAAGCGTTCTGTGAAACTGCTTTGTGTAGTATGAATCCAACTCACAGAGTTGAACACTTCTTTTGAAAGAGCAGTTTTGAAACACTCTCTTTGTAGAATCTGCAAGTGTTCATTTGGAGCGCTTTGAGGCCTATGGTGGAAAAGGAAATATCTTCACATAAAACCTAGACAGAAGCATTCTTTGAAACTTTTTTATGATGTGTGCCTTCAACTCACAGAGTTGAACCTTCCTTTTCATGGAGCAGTTTGGAAAGAGTCTTTTTGCAGCATCTGCAAGTGGATATTTGGAGCCCCTTCAGGCCTTCGTTGGAAACGGGAATATCTTCCCATAAAAACTAAACAGAAGCGTTCTGTGAAACTGCTTTGTGTAGTATGAATCCAACTCACAGAGTTGAACACTTCTTTTGAAAGAGCAGTTTTGAAACACTCTTTTTGTAGAATCTGCAAGTTTTCATTTGGAGTGCTTTGAGGCCCATGGTGGAAAAGGAAATATCTTCACATAAAACCTAGACAGAAGCATTCTTTGAAACTTCTTTATGATGTGTGCATTCAACTCACAGAGTTGAACCTTCCTTTTCATGGAGAGGATTGGAAAGAGTCTTTTGGCAGCATCTGCAAGTGGATATTTGGAGCTCTTTCAGGCCTTCGTTAGAAACGGGAATATCTTCCCATAAAAACTGGACAGAAGCATTCTCACAAACTGCTTTGTGATGTGTGTGTTTAACTCACATAGTTGAACACTTCTTTTGAAAGAGCAGTTTTGAAACACTCTTTTTGTAGAATCTGCAAGTGTTCATTTGGAGTGCTTTGAGGCCTATGGTGGAAAAGGAAATATCTTCACTTGTAAATCAGGCAGAAGCATTCTCAGAAACCTCTTTATGATGTGTGCATTCAACTCGGAGAGTTGAACCTTCCTTTTCATGGAGAGGTTTGGAAAGAGTCTTTTTGCAGCATCTGCAAGTGGATATTTGGAGCTCTTTCAGGCCTTCGTTAGAAACGGGAATATCTTCCCATAAAAACTGGACAGAAGCATTCTCACAAACTGCTTTGTGATGTGTGTGTTTAACTCACATAGTTGAACCTTTCCTTTGCTAGAGCAGTTATGAAACACTCTTTTTGTAGAATCTGCAAGTGTTCATTTGGAGCGCTTTGAGGCCTATGGTGGAAAAGGAAAT
The DNA here is from genome assembly GCF_028885625.2 of Pongo pygmaeus. Taxonomy (NCBI): domain Eukaryota; kingdom Metazoa; phylum Chordata; class Mammalia; order Primates; family Hominidae; genus Pongo; species Pongo pygmaeus. The sequence continues at coordinate 31,729,590 of NC_072393.2, forward strand.
ATCTTCACTTGTAAACCAGGCAGAAGCATTCTCAGAAACCTCTTTATGATGTGTGCATTCAACTCGGAGAGAGAAGCCTTCCTTTTGATAGAGCAGTTTTGAAACTCTGTTTTTGCAGCATCTGCAAGTGGATATTTGGAGCCCTTTCAGGCCTTCGTTGGAAACGGGAATATCTTCCCATAAAAACTAAACAGAAGCGTTCTGTGAAACTGTTTTGTGTAGTATGAATCCAACTCACAGAGTTGAACACTTCCTTTGAAAGAGCAGTTTTGAAACACTCTTTTTGTAGAATCTGCAAGTGTTCATTTGGAGCGCTTTGAGGCCTATGGTGGAAAAGGAAATATCTTCACTTGTAAACCAGGCAGAAGCATTCTCAGAAACCTCTTTATGATGTGTGCATTCAACTCGGAGAGAGAAGCCTTCCTTTTGATAGAGCAGTTTTGAAACTCTGTTTTTGCAGCATCTGCAAGTGGATATTTGGAGCCCCTTCAGGCCTTCGTTGGAAACGGGAATATCTTCCCATAAAAACTAAACAGAAGCGTTCTGTGAAATTGCTTTGTGTAGTATGAATCCAACTCACAGAGTTGAACACTTCTTTTCAAAGAGCAGTTTTGAAACACTCTTTTTGTAGAATCTGCAAGTGTTCATTTGGAGCGTTTTGAGGCCTATGGTGGAAAAGGAAATATCTTCACATAAAACCTAGACAGAAGCATTCTTTGAAACTTCTTAATGATGTGTGCCTTCACCTCACAGAGTTGAACCTTCCTTTTCATGGAGCAGTTTGGAAAGAGTCTCTTTGCAGCATCTGCAATTGGATATTTGGAGCCATTTCAGGCCTTCGTTGGAAACGGGATTATCTTCCCATAAAAACTAAACAGAAGCGTTCTGTGAAACTGCTTTGTGTAGTATGAATCCAACTCACAGAGTTGAACACTTCTTTTGAAAGAGCAGTTTTGAAACACTCTTTTTGTAGAATCTGCAATTGTTCATTTGGAGCGCTTTGAGGCCTATGGTGGAAAAGGAAATATCTTCACTTGTAAATCAGGCAGAAGCATTCTCAGAAACCTCTTTATGATGTGTGCATTCAACTCGGAGAGTTGAACCTTCCTTTTCATGGAGAGGTTTGGAAAGAGTCTTTTTGCAGCATCTGCAAGTGGATATTTGGAGCTCTTTCAGGCCTTCGTTAGAAACGGGAATATCTTCCCATAAAAACTGGACAGAAGCATTTTCACAAACTGCTTTGTGATGTGTGTGTTTAACTCACATAGTTGAACCTTTCCTTTGCTAGAGCAGTTATGAAACACTCTTTTTGTAGAATCTGCAAGTGTTCATTTGGAGCGCTTTGAGGCCTATGGTGGAAAAGGAAATATCTTCACTTGTAAACCAGGCAGAAGCATTCTCAGAAACCTCTTTATGATGTGTGCATTCAACTCGGAGAGAGAAGCCTTCCTTTTGATAGAGCAGTTTTGAAACTCTGTTTTTGCAGCATCTGCAAGTGGATATTTGGAGCCCTTTCAGTCCTTCGTTGGAAACGGGAATATCTTCCCATAAAAACTACACAGAAGCGTTCTGTGAAACTGCTTTGTGTAGTATGAATCCAACTCACAGAGTTGAACACTTCTTTTCAAAGAGCAGTTTTGAAACACTCTTTTTGTAGAATCTGCAAGTGTTCATTTGGAGCGCTTTGAGGCCTATGGTGGAAAAGGAAATATCTTCAATTGTAAACCAGGCAGAAGCATTCTCTGAAACCTCTTTATGATGTGTGCATTCAACTCGGAGAGAGAAGCCTTCCTTTTGATAGAGCAGTTTTGAAACTCTGTTTTTGCAGCATCTGAAAGTGGATATTTGGAGCCCCTTCAGGCCTTCGTTGGAAACGGGAATATCTTCCCATAAAAACTAAACAGAAGCGTTCTGTGAAACTGCTTTGTGTAGTATGAATCCAACTCACAGAGTTGAACACTTCTTTTCAAAGAGCAGTTTTGAAACAGTCTTTTTGTAGAATCTGCAAGTGTTCATTTGGAGCGTTTTGAGGCCTATGGTGGAAAAGGAAATATCTTCACATAAAACCTAGACAGAAGCATTCTTTGAAACTTCTTTATGATGTGTGCCTTCACCTCACAGAGTTGAACCTTCCTTTTCATGGAGCAGTTTGGAAAGAGTCTCTTTGCAGCATCTGCAAGTGGATATTTGGAGCCCTTTCAGGCCTTCGTTGGAAACGGGAATATCTTCCCATAAAAACTAAACAGAAGCGTTCTGTGAAACTGCTTTGTGTAGTATGAATCCAACTCACAGAGTTGAACACTTCTTTTGAAAGAGCAGTTTTGAAACACTCTTTTTGTAGAATCTGCAAGTGTTCATTTGGAGCGCTTTGAGGCCTATGGTGGAAAAGGAAATATCTTCACTTGTAAACCAGGCAGAAGCATTCTCAGAAACCTCTTTATGATGTGTGCATTCAACTCGGAGAGAGAAGCCTTCCTTTTGATAGAGCAGTTTTGAAACTCTGTTTTTGCAGCATCTGCAAGTGGATATTTGGAGCCCCTTCAGGCCTTCTTTGGAAACGGGTATATCTTCCCATAAAAACTAAACAGAAGCGTTCTGTGAAACTGCTTTGTGTAGTATGAATCCAACTCACAGAGTTGAACACTTCTTTTGAAAGAGCAGTTTTTAAACACTCTCTTTGTAGAATCTGCAAGTGTTCATTTGGAGCGCTTTGAGGCCTATGGTGGAAAAGGAAATATCTTCACATAAAACCTAGACAGAAGCATTCTTTGAAACTTTTTTATTATGTGTGCCTTCAACTCACAGAGTTGAACCTTCCTTTTCATGGAGCAGTTTGGAAAGAGTCTTTTTGCAGCATCTGCAAGTGGATATTTGGAGCCATTTCAGGCCTTTGTTGGAAACGGGAATATTTTCCCATAAAAACTAAACAGAAGCGTTCTGTGAAACTGCTTTGTGTAGTATGAATCCAACTCACAGAGTTGAACACTTGTTTTGAAAGAGCAGTTTTGAAACACTCTTTTTGTAGAATCTGCAAGTTTTCCTTTGGAGTGCTTTGAGGCCTATGGTGGAAAAGGAAATATCTTCAGATAAAACCTAGACAGAAGCATTCTTTGAAACTTCTTTATGATGTGTGCATTCAACTCACAGAGTTGAACCTTCCTTTTCATGGAGAGGTTTGGAAAGAGTCTTTTTGCAGCATCTGCAAGTGGATATTTGGAGCTCTTTCAGGCCTTCGTTAGAAACGGGAATATCTTCCCATAAAAACTGGACAGAAGCATTCTCACAAACTGCTTTGTGATGTGTGTGTTTAACTCACATAGTTGAACCTTTCCTTTGCTAGAGCAGTTATGAAACACTCTTTTTGTAGAATCTGCAAGTGTTCATTTGGAGCGCTTTGAGGCCTATGGTGGAAAAGGAAATATCTTCACTTGTAAACCAGGCAGAAGCATTCTCAGAAACCTCTTTATGATGTGTGCATTCAACTCGGAGAGAGAAGCCTTCCTTTTGATAGAGCAGTTTTGAAACTCTGTTTTTGCAGCATCTGCAAGTGGATATTTGGAGCCCTTTCAGGCCTTCGTTGGAAACGGGAATATCTTCCCATAAAAACTAAACAGAAGCGTTCTGTGAAACTGCTTTGTGTAGTATGAATCCAACTCATAGAGTTGAACACGTCTTTTCAAAGAGCAGTTTTGAAACACTCTTTTTGTAGAATCTGCAAGTGTTCATTTGGAGCGTTTTGAGGCCTACGGTGGAAAAGGAAATATCTTCACATAAAACCTAGACAGAAGCATTCTTTGAAACTTCTTTATGATGTGTGCCTTCACCTCACAGAGTTGAACCTTCCTTTTCATGGAGCAGTTTGGAAAGAGTCTCTTTGCAGCATCTGCAAGTGGATATTTGGAGCCATTTCAGGCCTTCGTTGGAAACGGGAATATCTTCCCATAAAAACTAAACAGAAGCGTTCTGTGAAACTGCTTTGTGTAGTATGAATCCAACTCACAGAGTTGAACACTTCTTTTGAAAGAGCAGTTTTGAAACACTCTTTTTGTAGAATCTGCAAGTGTTCATTTGGAGCGCTTTGAGGCCTATGGTGGAAAAGGAAATATCTTCACTTGTAAACCAGGCAGAAGCATTCTCAGAAACCTCTTTATGATGTGTGCATTCAACTCGGAGAGAGAAGCCTTCCTTTTGATAGAGCAGTTTTGAAACTCTGTTTTTGCAGCATCTGCAAGTGGATATTTGGAGCCCCTTCAGGCCTTCGTTGGAAACGGGAATATCTTCCCATAAAAACTAAACAGAAGCGTTCTGTGAAACTGCTTTGTGTAGTATGAATCCAACTCACAGAGTTGAACACTTCTTTTCAAAGAGCAGTTTTGAAACACTCTTTTTGTAGAATGTGCAAGTGTTCATTTGGAGCGTTTTGAGGCCTATGGTGGAAAAGGAAATATCTTCACATAAAACCTAGACAGAAGCATTCTTTGAAACTTCTTTATGATGTGTGCCTTCACCTCACAGAGTTGAACCTTCTTTTTCATGGAGCAGTTTGGAAAGAGTCTCTTTGCAGCATCTGCAAGTGGATATTTGGAGCCATTTCAGGCCTTCGTTGGAAACGGGAATACCTTCCCATAAAAACTAAACAGAAGCGTTCTGTGAAACTGCTTTGTGTAGTATGAATCCAACTCACAGAGTTGAACACTTCTTTTGAAAGAGCAGTTTTGAAACACTCTTTTTGTAGAATCTGCAAGTGTTCATTTGGAGCGCTTTGAGGCCTATGGTGGAAAAGGAAATATCTTCACTTGTAAACCAGGCAGAAGCATTCTCAGAAACCTCTTTATGATGTGTGCATTCAACTCGGAGAGAGAAGCCTTCCTTTTGATAGAGCAGTTTTGAAACTCTGTTTTTGCAGCATCTGCAAGTGGATATTTGGAGCCCCTTCAGGCCTTCGTTGGAAACGGGAATATCTTCCCATAAAAACTAAACAGAAGCGTTCTGTGAAACTGCTTTGTGTAGTATGAATCCAACTCACAGAGTTGAACACTTCTTTTGAAAGAGCAGTTTTGAAACACTCTTTTTGTAGAATCTGCAAGTGTTCATTTGGAGCGCTTTGAGGCCTATGGTGGAAAAGGAAATATCTTCACTTGTAAACCAGGCAGAAGCATTCTCAGAAACCTCTTTATGATGTGTGCATTCAACTCGGAGAGAGAAGCCTTCCTTTTGATAGAGCAGTTTTGAAACTCTGTTTTTGCAGCATCTGCAAGTGGATATTTGGAGCCCTTTCAGGCCTTCGTTGGAAACGGGAATATCTTCCCATAAAAACTAAACAGAAGCGTTCTGTGAAACTGCTTTGTGTAGTATGAATCCAACTCACAGAGTTGAACACTTCTTTTGAAAGAGCAGTTTTGAAACACTCTTTTTGTAGAATCTGCAAGTGTTCATTTGGAGCACTTTGAGGCCTATGGTGGAAAAGGAAATATCTTCACTTGTAAACCAGGCAGAAGCTTTCTCAGAAACCTCTTTATGATGTGTGCATTCAACTCGGAGAGAGAAGCCTTCCTTTCGATAGAGCAGTTTTGAAACTCTGTTTTTGCAGAATCTGCAAGTGGATATTTGGAGCCCCTTCAGGCCTTCGTTGGAAACGGGAATATCTTCCCATAAAAACTAAACAGAAGCGTTCTGTGAAACTGCTTTGTGTAGTATGAATCCAACTCACAGAGTTGAACACTTCTTTTGAAAGAGCAGTTTTGAAACACTCTTTTTGTAGAATCTGCAAGTTTTCCTTTGGAGTGCTTTGAGGCCTATGGTGGAAAAGGAAATATCTTCAGATAAAACCTAGACAGAAGCATTCTTTGAAACTTCTTTATGATGTGTGCATTCAACTCACAGAGTTGAACCTTCCTTTTCATGGAGAGGTTTGGAAAGATTCTTTTTGCAGCATCTGCAAGTGGATATTTGGAGCTCTTTCAGGCCTTCGTTAGAAACGGGAATATCTTCCCATAAAAACTGGACAGAAGCATTCTCACAAACTGCTTTGTGATGTGTGTGTTTAACTCACATAGTTGAACCTTTCCTTTGCTAGAGCAGTTATGAAACACTCTTTTTGTAGAATCTGCAAGTGTTCATTTGGAGCGCTTTGAGGCCTATGGTGGAAAAGGAAATATCTTCACTTGTAAACCAGGCAGAAGCATTCTCAGAAACCTCTTTATGATGTGTGCATTCAACTCGGAGAGAGAAGCCTTCCTTTTGATAGAGCAGTTTTGAAACTCTGTTTTTGCAGCATCTGCAAGTGGATATTTGGAGCCCTTTCAGGCCTTCGTTGGAAACGGGAATATCTTCCCATAAAAAGTAAACAGAAGCGTTCTGTGAAACTGCTTTGTGTAGTATGAATCCAACTCACAGAGTTGAACACTTCTTTTCAAAGAGCAGTTTTGAAACACTCTTTTTGTAGAATCTGCAAGTGTTCATTTGGAGCGTTTTGAGGCCTATGGTGGAAAAGGAAATATCTTCACATAAAACCTAGACAGAAGCATTCTTTGAAACTTCTTTATGATGTGTGCCTTCACCTCACAGAGTTGAACCTTCCTTTTCATGGAGCAGTTTGGAAAGAGTCTCTTTGCAGCATCTGCAAGTGGATATTTGGAGCCATTTCAGGCCTTCGTTGGAAACGGGAATATCTTCCCATAAAAACTAAACAGAAGCGTTCTGTGAAACTGCTTTGTGTAGTATGAATCCAACTCACAGAGTTGAACACTTCTTTTGAAAGAGCAGTTTTGAAACACTCTTTTTGTAGAATCTGCAAGTGTTCATTTGGAGCGCTTTGAGGCCTATGGTGGAAAAGGAAATATCTTCACTTGTAAACCAGGCAGAAGCATTCTCAGAAACCTCTTTATGATGTGTGCATTCAACTCGGAGAGAGAAGCCTTCCTTTTGATAGAGCAGTTTTGAAACTCTGTTTTTGCAGCATCTGCAAGTGGATATTTGGAGCCCCTTCAGGCCTTCGTTGGAAACGGGAATATCTTCCCATAAAAACTAAACAGAAGCGTTCTGTGAAACTGCTTTGTGTAGTATGAATCCAACTCACAGAGTTGAACACTTCTTTTGAAAGAGCAGTTTTGAAACACTCTTTTTGTAGAATCTGCAAGTGTTCATTTGGAGCGCTTTGAGGCCTATGGTGGAAAAGGAAATATCTTCACTTGTAAACCAGGCAGAAGCATTCTCAGAAACCTCTTTATGATGTGTGCATTCAACTCGGAGAGAGAAGCCTTCCTTTCGATAGAGCAGTTTTGAAACTCTGTTTTTGCAGAATCTGCAAGTGGATATTTGGAGCCCCTTCAGGCCTTCGTTGGAAACGGGAATATCTTCCCATAAAAACTAAACAGAAGCGTTCTGTGAAACTGCTTTGTGTAGTATGAATCCAACTCACAGAGTTGAACACTTCTTTTGAAAGAGCAGTTTTGAAACACTCTTTTTGTAGAATCTGCAAGTTTTCCTTTGGAGTGCTTTGAGGCCTATGGTGGAAAAGGAAATATCTTCAGATAAAACCTAGACAGAAGCATTCTTTGAAACTTCTTTATGATGTGTGCATTCAACTCACAGAGTTGAACCTTCCTTTTCATGGAGAGGTTTGGAAAGAGTCTTTTTGCAGCATCTGCAAGTGGATATTTGGAGCTCTTTCAGGCCTTCGTTAGAAACGGGAATATCTTCCCATAAAAACTGGACAGAAGCATTCTCACAAACTGCTTTGTGATGTGTGTGTTTAACTCACATAGTTGAACCTTTCCTTTGCTAGAGCAGTTATGAAACACTCTTTTTGTAGAATCTGCAAGTGTTCATTTGGAGCGCTTTGAGGCCTATGGTGGAAAAGGAAATATCTTCACTTGTAAACCAGGCAGAAGCATTCTCAGAAACCTCTTTATGATGTGTGCATTCAACTCGGAGAGAGAAGCCTTCCTTTTGATAGAGCAGTTTTGAAACTCTGTTTTTGCAGCATCTGCAAGTGGATATTTGGAGCCCTTTCAGGCCTTCGTTGGAAACGGGAATATCTTCCCATAAAAACTAAACAGAAGCGTTCTGTGAAACTGCTTTGTGTAGTATGAATCCAACTCACAGAGTTGAACACTTCTTTTCAAAGAGCAGTTTTGAAACACTCTTTTTGTAGAATCTGCAAGTGTTCATTTGGAGCGTTTTGAGGCCTATGGTGGAAAAGGAAATATCTTCACATAAAACCTAGACAGAAGCATTCTTTGAAACTTCTTTATGATGTGTGCCTTCACCTCACAGAGTTGAACCTTCCTTTTCATGGAGCAGTTTGGAAAGAGTCTCTTTGCAGTATCTGCAAGTGGATATTTGGAGCCATTTCAGGCCTTCGTTGGAAACGGGAATATCTTCCCATAAAAACTAAACAGAAGCGTTCTGTGAAACTGCTTTGTGTAGTATGAATCCAACTCACAGAGTTGAACACTTCTTTTGAAAGAGCAGTTTTGAAACACTCTTTTTGTAGAATCTGCAAGTGTTCATTTGGAGCGCTTTGAGGCCTATGGTGGAAAAGGAAATATCTTCACTTGTAAACCAGGCAGAAGCATTCTCAGAAACCTCTTTATGATGTGTGCATTCAACTCGGAGAGAGAAGCCTTCCTTTTGATAGAGCAGTTTTGAAACTCTGTTTTTGCAGCATCTGCAAGTGGATATTTGGAGCCCCTTCAGGCCTTCGTTGGAAACGGGAATATCTTCCCATAAAAACTAAACAGAAGCGTTCTGTGAAACTGCTTTGTGTAGTATGAATCCAACTCACAGAGTTGAACACTTCTTTTCAAAGAGCAGTTTTGAAACACTCTTTTTGTAGAATGTGCAAGTGTTCATTTGGAGCGTTTTGAGGCCTATGGTGGAAAAGGAAATATCTTCACATAAAACCTAGACAGAAGCATTCTTTGAAACTTCTTTATGATGTGTGCCTTCACCTCACAGAGTTGAACCTTCTTTTTCATGGAGCAGTTTGGAAAGAGTCTCTTTGCAGCATCTGCAAGTGGATATTTGGAGCCATTTCAGGCCTTCGTTGGAAACGGGAATACCTTCCCATAAAAACTAAACAGAAGCGTTCTGTGAAACTGCTTTGTGTAGTATGAATCCAACTCACAGAGTTGAACACTTCTTTTGAAAGAGCAGTTTTGAAACACTCTTTTTGTAGAATCTGCAAGTGTTCATTTGGAGCGCTTTGAGGCCTATGGTGGAAAAGGAAATATCTTCACTTGTAAACCAGGCAGAAGCATTCTCAGAAACCTCTTTATGATGTGTGCATTCAACTCGGAGAGAGAAGCCTTCCTTTTGATAGAGCAGTTTTGAAACTCTGTTTTTGCAGCATCTGCAAGTGGATATTTGGAGCCCCTTCAGGCCTTCGTTGGAAACGGGAATATCTTCCCATAAAAACTAAACAGAAGCGTTCTGTGAAACTGCTTTGTGTAGTATGAATCCAACTCACAGAGTTGAACACTTCTTTTGAAAGAGCAGTTTTGAAACACTCTTTTTGTAGAATCTGCAAGTGTTCATTTGGAGCGCTTTGAGGCCTATGGTGGAAAAGGAAATATCTTCACTTGTAAACCAGGCAGAAGCATTCTCAGAAACCTCTTTATGATGTGTGCATTCAACTCGGAGAGAGAAGCCTTCCTTTTGATAGAGCAGTTTTGAAACTCTGTTTTTGCAGCATCTGCAAGTGGATATTTGGAGCCCTTTCAGGCCTTCGTTGGAAACGGGAATATCTTCCCATAAAAACTAAACAGAAGCGTTCTGTGAAACTGCTTTGTGTAGTATGAATCCAACTCACAGAGTTGAACACTTCTTTTGAAAGAGCAGTTTTGAAACACTCTTTTTGTAGAATCTGCAAGTGTTCATTTGGAGCACTTTGAGGCCTATGGTGGAAAAGGAAATATCTTCACTTGTAAACCAGGCAGAAGCTTTCTCAGAAACCTCTTTATGATGTGTGCATTCAACTCGGAGAGAGAAGCCTTCCTTTCGATAGAGCAGTTTTGAAACTCTGTTTTTGCAGAATCTGCAAGTGGATATTTGGAGCCCCTTCAGGCCTTCGTTGGAAACGGGAATATCTTCCCATAAAAACTAAACAGAAGCGTTCTGTGAAACTGCTTTGTGTAGTATGAATCCAACTCACAGAGTTGAACACTTCTTTTGAAAGAGCAGTTTTGAAACACTCTTTTTGTAGAATCTGCAAGTTTTCCTTTGGAGTGCTTTGAGGCCTATGGTGGAAAAGGAAATATCTTCAGATAAAACCTAGACAGAAGCATTCTTTGAAACTTCTTTATGATGTGTGCATTCAACTCACAGAGTTGAACCTTCCTTTTCATGGAGAGGTTTGGAAAGATTCTTTTTGCAGCATCTGCAAGTGGATATTTGGAGCTCTTTCAGGCCTTCGTTAGAAACGGGAATATCTTCCCATAAAAACTGGACAGAAGCATTCTCACAAACTGCTTTGTGATGTGTGTGTTTAACTCACATAGTTGAACCTTTCCTTTGCTAGAGCAGTTATGAAACACTCTTTTTGTAGAATCTGCAAGTGTTCATTTGGAGCGCTTTGAGGCCTATGGTGGAAAAGGAAATATCTTCACTTGTAAACCAGGCAGAAGCATTCTCAGAAACCTCTTTATGATGTGTGCATTCAACTCGGAGAGAGAAGCCTTCCTTTTGATAGAGCAGTTTTGAAACTCTGTTTTTGCAGCATCTGCAAGTGGATATTTGGAGCCCTTTCAGGCCTTCGTTGGAAACGGGAATATCTTCCCATAAAAAGTAAACAGAAGCGTTCTGTGAAACTGCTTTGTGTAGTATGAATCCAACTCACAGAGTTGAACACTTCTTTTCAAAGAGCAGTTTTGAAACACTCTTTTTGTAGAATCTGCAAGTGTTCATTTGGAGCGTTTTGAGGCCTATGGTGGAAAAGGAAATATCTTCACATAAAACCTAGACAGAAGCATTCTTTGAAACTTCTTTATGATGTGTGCCTTCACCTCACAGAGTTGAACCTTCCTTTTCATGGAGCAGTTTGGAAAGAGTCTCTTTGCAGCATCTGCAAGTGGATATTTGGAGCCATTTCAGGCCTTCGTTGGAAACGGGAATATCTTCCCATAAAAACTAAACAGAAGCGTTCTGTGAAACTGCTTTGTGTAGTATGAATCCAACTCACAGAGTTGAACACTTCTTTTGAAAGAGCAGTTTTGAAACACTCTTTTTGTAGAATCTGCAAGTGTTCATTTGGAGCGCTTTGAGGCCTATGGTGGAAAAGGAAATATCTTCACTTGTAAACCAGGCAGAAGCATTCTCAGAAACCTCTTTATGATGTGTGCATTCAACTCGGAGAGAGAAGCCTTCCTTTTGATAGAGCAGTTTTGAAACTCTGTTTTTGCAGCATCTGCAAGTGGATATTTGGAGCCCCTTCAGGCCTTCGTTGGAAACGGGAATATCTTCCCATAAAAACTAAACAGAAGCGTTCTGTGAAACTGCTTTGTGTAGTATGAATCCAACTCACAGAGTTGAACACTTCTTTTGAAAGAGCAGTTTTGAAACACTCTTTTTGTAGAATCTGCAAGTGTTCATTTGGAGCGCTTTGAGGCCTATGGTGGAAAAGGAAATATCTTCACTTGTAAACCAGGCAGAAGCATTCTCAGAAACCTCTTTATGATGTGTGCATTCAACTCGGAGAGAGAAGCCTTCCTTTCGATAGAGCAGTTTTGAAACTCTGTTTTTGCAGAATCTGCAAGTGGATATTTGGAGCCCCTTCAGGCCTTCGTTGGAAACGGGAATATCTTCCCATAAAAACTAAACAGAAGCGTTCTGTGAAACTGCTTTGTGTAGTATGAATCCAACTCACAGAGTTGAACACTTCTTTTGAAAGAGCAGTTTTGAAACACTCTTTTTGTAGAATCTGCAAGTTTTCCTTTGGAGTGCTTTGAGGCCTATGGTGGAAAAGGAAATATCTTCAGATAAAACCTAGACAGAAGCATTCTTTGAAACTTCTTTATGATGTGTGCATTCAACTCACAGAGTTGAACCTTCCTTTTCATGGAGAGGTTTGGAAAGAGTCTTTTTGCAGCATCTGCAAGTGGATATTTGGAGCTCTTTCAGGCCTTCGTTAGAAACGGGAATATCTTCCCATAAAAACTGGACAGAAGCATTCTCACAAACTGCTTTGTGATGTGTGTGTTTAACTCACATAGTTGAACCTTTCCTTTGCTAGAGCAGTTATGAAACACTCTTTTTGTAGAATCTGCAAGTGTTCATTTGGAGCGCTTTGAGGCCTATGGTGGAAAAGGAAATATCTTCACTTGTAAACCAGGCAGAAGCATTCTCAGAAACCTCTTTATGATGTGTGCATTCAACTCGGAGAGAGAAGCCTTCCTTTTGATAGAGCAGTTTTGAAACTCTGTTTTTGCAGCATCTGCAAGTGGATATTTGGAGCCCTTTCAGGCCTTCGTTGGAAACGGGAATATCTTCCCATAAAAACTAAACAGAAGCGTTCTGTGAAACTGCTTTGTGTAGTATGAATCCAACTCACAGAGTTGAACACTTCTTTTCAAAGAGCAGTTTTGAAACACTCTTTTTGTAGAATCTGCAAGTGTTCATTTGGAGCGTTTTGAGGCCTATGGTGGAAAAGGAAATATCTTCACATAAAACCTAGACAGAAGCATTCTTTGAAACTTCTTTATGATGTGTGCCTTCACCTCACAGAGTTGAACCTTCCTTTTCATGGAGCAGTTTGGAAAGAGTCTCTTTGCAGTATCTGCAAGTGGATATTTGGAGCCATTTCAGGCCTTCGTTGGAAACGGGAATATCTTCCCATAAAAACTAAACAGAAGCGTTCTGTGAAACTGCTTTGTGTAGTATGAATCCAACTCACAGAGTTGAACACTTCTTTTGAAAGAGCAGTTTTGAAACACTCTTTTTGTAGAATCTGCAAGTGTTCATTTGGAGCGCTTTGAGGCCTATGGTGGAAAAGGAAATATCTTCACTTGTAAACCAGGCAGAAGCATTCTCAGAAACCTCTTTATGATGTGTGCATTCAACTCGGAGAGAGAAGCCTTCCTTTTGATAGAGCAGTTTTGAAACTCTGTTTTTGCAGCATCTGCAAGTGGATATTTGGAGCCCCTTCAGGCCTTCGTTGGAAACGGGAATATCTTCCCATAAAAACTAAACAGAAGCGTTCTGTGAAACTGCTTTGTGTAGTATGAATCCAACTCACAGAGTTGAACACTTCTTTTCAAAGAGCAGTTTTGAAACACTCTTTTTGTAGAATCTGCAAGTGTTCATTTGGAGCGTTTTGAGGCCTATGGTGGAAAAGGAAATATCTTCACATAAAACCTAGACAGAAGCATTCTTTGAAACTTCTTTATGATGTGTGCCTTCACCTCACAGAGTTGAACCTTCTTTTTCATGGAGCAGTTTGGAAAGAGTCTCTTTGCAGCATCTGCAAGTGGATATTTGGAGCCATTTCAGGCCTTCGTTGGAAACGGGAATACCTTCCCATAAAAACTAAACAGAAGCGTTCTGTGAAACTGCTTTGTGTAGTATGAATCCAACTCACAGAGTTGAACACTTCTTTTGAAAGAGCAGTTTTGAAACACTCTTTTTGTAGAATCTGCAAGTGTTCATATGGAGCGCTTTGAGGCCTATGGTGGAAAAGGAAATATCTTCACTTGTAAACCAGGCAGAAGCATTCTCAGAAACCTCTTTATGATGTGTGCATTCAACTCGGAGAGAGAAGCCTTCCTTTTGATAGAGCAGTTTTGAAACTCTGTTTTTGCAGCATCTGCAAGTGGATATTTGGAGCCCCTTCAGGCCTTCGTTGGAAACGGGAATATCTTCCCATAAAAACTAAACAGAAGCGTTCTGTGAAACTGCTTTGTGTAGTATGAATCCAACTCACAGAGTTGAACACTTCTTTTGAAAGAGCAGTTTTGAAACACTCTTTTTGTAGAATCTGCAAGTGTTCATTTGGAGCGCTTTGAGGCCTATGGTGGAAAAGGAACTATCTTCACTTGTAAACCAGGCAGAAGCATTCTCAGAAACCTCTTTATGATGTGTGCATTCAACTCGGAGAGAGAAGCCTTCCTTTTGATAGAGCAGTTTTGAAACTCTGTTTTTGCAGCATCTGCAAGTGGATATTTGGAGCCCTTTCAGGCCTTCGTTGGAAACGGGAATATCTTCCCATAAAAACTAAACAGAAGCGTTCTGTGAAACTGCTTTGTGTAGTATGAATCCAACTCACAGAGTTGAACACTTCTTTTCAAAGAGCAGTTTTGAAACACTCTTTTTGTAGAATCTGCAAGTGTTCATTTGGAGCGCTTTGAGGCCTATGGTGGAAAAGGAAATATCTTCACTTGTAAACCAGGCAGAAGCATTCTCAGAAACCTCTTTATGATGTGTGCATTCAACTCGGAGAGAGAAGCCTTCCTTTCGATAGAGCAGTTTTGAAACTCTGTTTTTGTAGAATCTGCAAGTGGATATTTGGAGCCCCTTCAGGCCTTCGTTGGAAACGGGAATATCTTCCCATAAAAACTAAACAGAAGCGTTCTGTGAAACTGCTTTGTGTAGTATGAATCCAACTCACAGAGCTGAACACTTCTTTTGAAAGAGCAGTTTTGAAACACTCTTTTTGTAGAATCTGCAAGTTTTCCTTTGGAGTGCTTTGAGGCCTATGGTGGAAAAGGAAATATCTTCAGATAAAACCTAGACAGAAGCATTCTTTGAAACTTCTTTATGATGTGTGCATTCAACTCACAGAGTTGAACCTTCCTTTTCATGGAGAGGTTTGGAAAGAGTCTTTTTGCAGCATCTGCAAGTGGATATTTGGAGCTCTTTCAGGCCTTCGTTAGAAACGGGAATATCTTCCCATAAAAACTGGACAGAAGCATTCTCACAAACTGCTTTGTGATGTGTGTGTTTAACTCACATAGTTGAACCTTTCCTTTGCTAGAGCAGTTATGAAACACTCTTTTTGTAGAATCTGCAAGTGTTCATTTGGAGCGCTTTGAGGCCTATGGTGGAAAAGGAAATATCTACACTTGTAAACCAGGCAGAAGCATTCTCAGAAACCTCTTTATGATGTGTGCATTCAACTCGGAGAGAGAAGCCTTCCTTTTGATAGAGCAGTTTTGAAACTCTGTTTTTGCAGCATCTGCAAGTGGATATTTGGAGCCCTTTCAGGCCTTCGTTGGAAACGGGAATATCTTCCCATAAAAACTAAACAGAAGCGTTCTGTGAAACTGCTTTGTGTAGTATGAATCCAACTCACAGAGTTGAACACTTCTTTTCAAAGAGCAGTTTTGAAACACTCTTTTTGTAGAATCTGCAAGTGTTCATTTGGAGCGTTTTGAGGCCTATGTTGGAAAAGGAAATATCTTCACATAAAACCTAGACAGAAGCATTCTTTGAAACTTCTTTATGATGTGTGCCTTCACCTCACAGAGTTGAACCTTCCTTTTCATGGAGCAGTTTGGAAAGAGTCTCTTTGCAGCATCTGCAAGTGGATATTTGGAGCCATTTCAGGCCTTCGTTGGAAACGGGAATATCTTCCCATAAAAACTAAACAGAAGCGTTCTGTGAAACTGCTTTGTGTAGTATGAATCCAACTCACAGAGTTGAACACTTCTTTTGAAAGAGCAGTTTTGAAACACTCTTTTTGTAGAATCTGCAAGTGTTCATTTGGAGCGCTTTGAGGCCTATGGTGGAAAAGGAAATATCTTCACTTGTAAACCAGGCAGAAGCATTCTCAGAAACCTCTTTATGATGTGTGCATTCAACTCGGAGAGAGAAGCCTTCCTTTTGATAGAGCAGTTTTGAAACTCTGTTTTTGCAGCATCTGCAAGTGGATATTTGGAGCCCCTTCAGGCCTTCGTTGGAAACGGGAATATCTTCCCATAAAAACTAAACAGAAGCGTTCTGTGAAACTGCTTTGTGTAGTATGAATCCAACTCACAGAGTTGAACACTTCTTTTCAAAGAGCAGTTTTGAAACACTCTTTTTGTAGAATCTGCAAGTGTTCATTTGGAGCGTTTTGAGGCCTATGGTGGAAAAGGAAATATCTTCACATAAAACCTAGACAGAAGCATTCTTTGAAACTTCTTTATGATGTGTGCCTTCACCTCACAGAGTTGAACCTTCTTTTTCATGGAGCAGTTTGGAAAGAGTCTCTTTGCAGCATCTGCAAGTGGATATTTGGAGCCATTTCAGGCCTTCGTTGGAAACGGGAATACCTTCCCATAAAAACTAAACAGAAGCGTTCTGTGAAACTGCTTTGTGTAGTATGAATCCAACTCACAGAGTTGAACACTTCTTTTGAAAGAGCAGTTTTGAAACACTCTTTTTGTAGAATCTGCAAGTGTTCATTTGGAGCGCTTTGAGGCCTATGGTGGAAAAGGAAATATCTTCACTTGTAAACCAGGCAGAAGCATTCTCAGAAACCTCTTTATGATGTGTGCATTCAACTCGGAGAGAGAAGCCTTCCTTTTGATAGAGCAGTTTTGAAACTCTGTTTTTGCAGCATCTGCAAGTGGATATTTGGAGCCCCTTCAGGCCTTCGTTGGAAACGGGAATATCTTCCCATAAAAACTAAACAGAAGCGTTCTGTGAAACTGCTTTGTGTAGTATGAATCCAACTCACAGAGTTGAACACTTCTTTTGAAAGAGCAGTTTTGAAACACTCTTTTTGTAGAATCTGCAAGTGTTCATTCGGAGCGCTTTGAGGCCTATGGTGGAAAAGGAAATATCTTCACTTGTAAACCAGGGAGAAGCATTCTCAGAAACCTCTTTATGATGTGTGCATTCAACTCGGAGAGAGAAGCCTTCCTTTTGATAGAGCAGTTTTGAAACTCTGTTTTTGCAGCATCTGCAAGTGGATATTTGGAGCCCCTTCAGGCCTTCGTTGGAAACGGGAATATCTTCCCATAAAAACTAAACAGAAGCGTTCTGTGAAACTGCTTTGTGTAGTATGAATCCAACTCACAGAGTTGAACACTTCTTTTGAAAGAGCAGTTTTGAAACACTCTCTTTGTAGAATCTGCAAGTGTTCATTTGGAGCGCTTTGAGGCCTATGGTGGAAAAGGAAATATCTTCACATAAAACCTAGACAGAAGCATTCTTTGAAACTTTTTTATGATGTGTGCCTTCAACTCACAGAGTTGAACCTTCCTTTTCATGGAGCAGTTTGGAAAGAGTCTTTTTGCAGCATCTGCAAGTGGATATTTGGAGCCATTTCAGGCCTTTGTTGGAAACGGGAATATCTTCCCATAAAAACTAAACAGAAGCGTTCTGTGAAACTGCTTTGTGTAGTATGAATCCAACTCACAGAGTTGAACACTTGTTTTGAAAGAGCAGTTTTGAAACACTCTTTTTGTAGAATCTGCAAGTTTTCCTTTGGAGTGCTTTGAGGCCTATGGTGGAAAAGGAAATATCTTCAGATAAAACCTAGACAGAAGCATTCTTTGAAACTTCTTTATGATGTGTGCATTCAACTCACAGAGTTGAACCTTCCTTTTCATGGAGAGGTTTGGAAAGAGTCTTTTTGCAGCATCTGCAAGTGGATATTTGGAGCTCTTTCAGGCCTTCGTTAGAAACGGGAATATCTTCCCATAAAAACTGGACAGAAGCATTCTCACAAACTGCTTTGTGATGTGTGTGTTTAACTCACATAGTTGAACCTTTCCTTTGCTAGAGCAGTTATGAAATACTCTTTTTGTAGAATCTGCAAGTGTTCATTTGGAGCGCTTTGAGGCCTATGGTGGAAAAGGAAATATCTTCACTTGTCAACCAGGCAGAAGCATTCTCAGAAACCTCTTTATGATGTGTGCATTCAACTCGGAGAGAGAAGCCTTCCTTTTGATAGAGCAGTTTTGAAACTCTGTTTTTGCAGCATCTGCAAGTGGATATTTGGAGCCCCTTCAGGCCTTCGTTGGAAACGGGAATATCTTCCCATAAAAACTAAACAGAAGCGTTCTGTGAAACTGCTTTGTGTAGTATGAATCCAACTCACAGAGTTGAACACTTCTTTTCAAAGAGCAGTTTTGAAACACTCTTTTTGTAGAATCTGCAAGTGTTCATTTGGAGCGTTTTGAGGCCTATGGTGGAAAAGGAAATATCTTCACATAAAACCTAGACAGAAGCATTCTTTGAAACTTCTTTATGATGTGTGCCTTCACCTCACAGAGTTGAACCTTCTTTTTCATGGAGCAGTTTGGAAAGAGTCTCTTTGCAGCATCTGCAAGTGGATATTTGCAGCCATTTCAGGCCTTCGTTGGAAACGGGAATACCTTCCCATAAAAACTAAACAGAAGCGTTCTGTGAAACTGCTTTGCGTAGTATGAATCCAACTCACAGAGTTGAACACTTCTTTTGAAAGAGCAGTTTTGAAACACTCTTTTTGTAGAATCTGCAAGTGTTCATTTGGAGCGCTTTGAGGCCTATGGTGGAAAAGGAATTATCTTCACATAAAAGCTAGACAGATGCATTCTTTGAAATCTCTTTATGATGTGTGCATTCAACTCACAGAGTTGAACCTTGCTTTTCATGGAGAGGTTTGGAAATAGTCTTTTTGCAGCATCTGCAAGTGGATATTTGGAGCTCTTTCAGGTCTTTGGTAGAAACGAGAATATCTTCCCATAAGAACTGGACAGAAGCATTCTCACAAACTGCTTTGTGATGTGTGTGTTTAACTCACAGAGGTGAACCTTTCCCTTGCTACAGCAGTTATGAAACACTCTTTTTGTAGAATCTGCAAGTGTTCATTTGGAGGGCTTTGAGGACTTTGGTGCAAAAGGAAATATCTTCACATATGAATTAGGCAGAAGCATTCTCAGAAACCTCTTTATGATGTGTGCATTCAACTCAGAGAGATAAGCCTTCCTTTTGATAGAGCAGTTTTGAAGCTCTGTTTTTGCAGAATCTGCAAGTGGATATTTGGAGCCCTTTCAGGCCTTCGTTGGAAACGGGAATATCTTCCCATAAAAACTAAACAGAAGCGTTCTGTGAAACTGCTTTGTGTAGTATGAATCCAACTCACAGAGTTGAACACTTCTTTTGAAAGAGCAGTTTTGAAACACTCTTTTTGTAGAATCTGCAAGTGTTCATTTGGAGCGCTTTGAGGCCTATGGTGGAAAAGGAACTATCTTCACTTGTAAACCAGGCAGAAGCATTCTCAGAAACCTCTTTATGATGTGTGCATTCAACTCGGAGAGAGAAGCCTTCCTTTTGATAGAGCAGTTTTGAAACTCTGTTTTTGCAGCATCTGCAAGTGGATATTTGGAGCCCTTTCAGGCCTTCGTTGGAAACGGGAATATCTTCCCATAAAAACTAAACAGAAGCGTTCTGTGAAACTGCTTTGTGTAGTATGAATCCAACTCACAGAGTTGAACACTTCTTTTCAAAGAGCAGTTTTGAAACACTCTTTTTGTAGAATCTGCAAGTGTTCATTTGGAGCGCTTTGAGGCCTATGGTGGAAAAGGAAATATCTTCACTTGTAAACCAGGCAGAAGCATTCTGAGAAACCTCTTTATGATGTGTGCATTCAACTCGGAGAGAGAAGCCTTCCTTTCGATAGAGCAGTTTTGAAACTCTGTTTTTGCAGAATCTGCAAGTGGATATTTGGAGCCCCTTCAGGCCTTCGTTGGAAACGGGAATATCTTCCCATAAAAACTAAACAGAAGCGTTCTGTGAAACTGCTTTGTGTAGTATGAATCCAACTCACAGAGCTGAACACTTCTTTTGAAAGAGCAGTTTTGAAACACTCTTTTTGTAGAATCTGCAAGTTTTCCTTTGGAGTGCTTTGAGGCCTATGGTGGAAAAGGAAATATCTTCAGATAAAACCTAGACAGAAGCATTCTTTGAAACTTCTTTATGATGTGTGCATTCAACTCACAGAGTTGAACCTTCCTTTTCATGGAGAGGTTTGGAAAGAGTCTTTTTGCAGCATCTGCAAGTGGATATTTGGAGCTCTTTCAGGCCTTCGTTAGAAACGGGAATATCTTCCCATAAAAACTGGACAGAAGCATTCTCACAAACTGCTTTGTGATGTGTGTGTTTAACTCACATAGTTGAACCTTTCCTTTGCTAGAGCAGTTATGAAACACTCTTTTTGTAGAATCTGCAAGTGTTCATTTGGAGCGCTTTGAGGCCTATGGTGGAAAAGGAAATATCTACACTTGTAAACCAGGCAGAAGCATTCTCAGAAACCTCTTTATGATGTGTGCATTCAACTCGGAGAGAGAAGCCTTCCTTTTGATAGAGCAGTTTTGAAACTCTGTTTTTGCAGCATCTGCAAGTGGATATTTGGAGCCCTTTCAGGCCTTCGTTGGAAACGGGAATATCTTCCCATAAAAACTAAACAGAAGCGTTCTGTGAAACTGCTTTGTGTAGTATGAATCCAACTCACAGAGTTGAACACTTCTTTTCAAAGAGCAGTTTTGAAACACTCTTTTTGTAGAATCTGCAAGTGTTCATTTGGAGCGTTTTGAGGCCTATGTTGGAAAAGGAAATATCTTCACATAAAACCTAGACAGAAGCATTCTTTGAAACTTCTTTATGATGTGTGCCTTCACCTCACAGAGTTGAACCTTCCTTTTCATGGAGCAGTTTGGAAAGAGTCTCTTTGCAGCATCTGCAAGTGGATATTTGGAGCCATTTCAGGCCTTCGTTGGAAACGGGAATATCTTCCCATAAAAACTAAACAGAAGCGTTCTGTGAAACTGCTTTGTGTAGTATGAATCCAACTCACAGAGTTGAACACTTCTTTTGAAAGAGCAGTTTTGAAACACTCTTTTTGTAGAATCTGCAAGTGTTCATTTGGAGCGCTTTGAGGCCTATGGTGGAAAAGGAAATATCTTCACTTGTAAACCAGGCAGAAGCATTCTCAGAAACCTCTTTATGATGTGTGCATTCAACTCGGAGAGAGAAGCCTTCCTTTTGATAGAGCAGTTTTGAAACTCTGTTTTTGCAGCATCTGCAAGTGGATATTTGGAGCCCCTTCAGGCCTTCGTTGGAAACGGGAATATCTTCCCATAAAAACTAAACAGAAGCGTTCTGTGAAACTGCTTTGTGTAGTATGAATCCAACTCACAGAGTTGAACACTTCTTTTCAAAGAGCAGTTTTGAAACACTCTTTTTGTAGAATCTGCAAGTGTTCATTTGGAGCGTTTTGAGGCCTATGGTGGAAAAGGAAATATCTTCACATAAAACCTAGACAGAAGCATTCTTTGAAACTTCTTTATGATGTGTGCCTTCACCTCACAGAGTTGAACCTTCTTTTTCATGGAGCAGTTTGGAAAGAGTCTCTTTGCAGCATCTGCAAGTGGATATTTGGAGCCATTTCAGGCCTTCGTTGGAAACGGGAATACCTTCCCATAAAAACTAAACAGAAGCGTTCTGTGAAACTGCTTTGTGTAGTATGAATCCAACTCACAGAGTTGAACACTTCTTTTGAAAGAGCAGTTTTGAAACACTCTTTTTGTAGAATCTGCAAGTGTTCATTTGGAGCGCTTTGAGGCCTATGGTGGAAAAGGAAATATCTTCACTTGTAAACCAGGCAGAAGCATTCTCAGAAACCTCTTTATGATGTGTGCATTCAACTCGGAGAGAGAAGCCTTCCTTTTGATAGAGCAGTTTTGAAACTCTGTTTTTGCAGCATCTGCAAGTGGATATTTGGAGCCCCTTCAGGCCTTCGTTGGAAACGGGAATATCTTCCCATAAAAACTAAACAGAAGCGTTCTGTGAAACTGCTTTGTGTAGTATGAATCCAACTCACAGAGTTGAACACTTCTTTTGAAAGAGCAGTTTTGAAACACTCTTTTTGTAGAATCTGCAAGTGTTCATTCGGAGCGCTTTGAGGCCTATGGTGGAAAAGGAAATATCTTCACTTGTAAACCAGGGAGAAGCATTCTCAGAAACCTCTTTATGATGTGTGCATTCAACTCGGAGAGAGAAGCCTTCCTTTTGATAGAGCAGTTTTGAAACTCTGTTTTTGCAGCATCTGCAAGTGGATATTTGGAGCCCCTTCAGGCCTTCGTTGGAAACGGGAATATCTTCCCATAAAAACTAAACAGAAGCGTTCTGTGAAACTGCTTTGTGTAGTATGAATCCAACTCACAGAGTTGAACACTTCTTTTGAAAGAGCAGTTTTGAAACACTCTCTTTGTAGAATCTGCAAGTGTTCATTTGGAGCGCTTTGAGGCCTATGGTGGAAAAGGAAATATCTTCACATAAAACCTAGACAGAAGCATTCTTTGAAACTTTTTTATGATGTGTGCCTTCAACTCACAGAGTTGAACCTTCCTTTTCATGGAGCAGTTTGGAAAGAGTCTTTTTGCAGCATCTGCAAGTGGATATTTGGAGCCATTTCAGGCCTTTGTTGGAAACGGGAATATCTTCCCATAAAAACTAAACAGAAGCGTTCTGTGAAACTGCTTTGTGTAGTATGAATCCAACTCACAGAGTTGAACACTTGTTTTGAAAGAGCAGTTTTGAAACACTCTTTTTGTAGAATCTGCAAGTTTTCCTTTGGAGTGCTTTGAGGCCTATGGTGGAAAAGGAAATATCTTCAGATAAAACCTAGACAGAAGCATTCTTTGAAACTTCTTTATGATGTGTGCATTCAACTCACAGAGTTGAACCTTCCTTTTCATGGAGAGGTTTGGAAAGAGTCTTTTTGCAGCATCTGCAAGTGGATATTTGGAGCTCTTTCAGGCCTTCGTTAGAAACGGGAATATCTTCCCATAAAAACTGGACAGAAGCATTCTCACAAACTGCTTTGTGATGTGTGTGTTTAACTCACATAGTTGAACCTTTCCTTTGCTAGAGCAGTTATGAAACACTCTTTTTGTAGAATCTGCAAGTGTTCATTTGGAGCGCTTTGAGGCCTATGGTGGAAAAGGAAATATCTTCACTTGTCAACCAGGCAGAAGCATTCTCAGAAACCTCTTTATGATGTGTGCATTCAACTCGGAGAGAGAAGCCTTCCTTTTGATAGAGCAGTTTTGAAACTCTGTTTTTGCAGCATCTGCAAGTGGATATTTGGAGCCCCTTCAGGCCTTCGTTGGAAACGGGAATATCTTCCCATAAAAACTAAACAGAAGCGTTCTGTGAAACTGCTTTGTGTAGTATGAATCCAACTCACAGAGTTGAACACTTCTTTTCAAAGAGCAGTTTTGAAACACTCTTTTTGTAGAATCTGCAAGTGTTCATTTGGAGCGTTTTGAGGCCTATGGTGGAAAAGGAAATATCTTCACATAAAACCTAGACAGAAGCATTCTTTGAAACTTCTTTATGATGTGTGCCTTCACCTCACAGAGTTGAACCTTCTTTTTCATGGAGCAGTTTGGAAAGAGTCTCTTTGCAGCATCTGCAAGTGGATATTTGGAGCCATTTCAGGCCTTCGTTGGAAACGGGAATACCTTCCCATAAAAACTAAACAGAAGCGTTCTGTGAAACTGCTTTGCGTAGTATGAATCCAACTCACAGAGTTGAACACTTCTTTTGAAAGAGCAGTTTTGAAACACTCTTTTTGTAGAATCTGCAAGTGTTCATTTGGAGCGCTTTGAGGCCTATGGTGGAAAAGGAATTATCTTCACATAAAAGCTAGACAGATGCATTCTTTGAAATCTCTTTATGATGCGTGCATTCAACTCACAGAGTTGAACCTTGCTTTTCATGGAGAGGTTTGGAAATAGTCTTTTTGCAGCATCTGCAAGTGGATATTTGGAGCTCTTTCAGGTCTTTGGTAGAAACGAGAATATCTTCCCATAAGAACTGGACAGAAGCATTCTCACAAACTGCTTTGTGATGTGTGTGTTTAACTCACAGAGTTGAACCTTTCCCTTGCTACAGCAGTTATGAAACACTCTTTTTGTAGAATCTGCAAGTGTTCATTTGGAGGGCTTTGAGGACTATGGTGCAAAAGGAAATATCTTCACATATGAACCAGGCAGAAGCATTCTCAGAAACCTCTTTATGATGTGTGCATTCAGCTCAGAGAGATAAGCCTTCCTTTTGATAGAGCAGTTTTGAAGCTCTGTTTTTGCAGAATCTGCAAGTGGATATTTGGAGCCCTTTCAGGCCTTCGTTGGAAACGGGAATATCTTCCCATAAAAACTAAACAGAAGCGTTCTGTGAAACTGCTTTGTGTAGTATGAATCCAACTCACAGAGTTGAACACTTCTTTTGAAAGAGCAGTTTTGAAACACTCTTTTTGTAGAATCTGCAAGATTTCATTTGGAGCACTTTGAGGCCTATGGTGGAAAAGGAAATTTTTTCACATAAAAACTAGAGAGAAGCGTTCTTTGAAACTTCTTTATGATGTGTGCATTCAACTCACAGAGTTGAACCTTGCTTTTCATGGAGAGGTTTGGAAAGAGTCTTTTTGCAGCATCTGCAAGTGGATATTTGGAGCTCTTTCAGGCCTTTGTTAGAAACGGGAATATCTTCCCATAAAAACTGGACAGAAGCATTCTCACAAACTGCTTTGTGATGTGTGTGTTTAACTCACAGGGTTGAACCTTTCCTTTGCTACAGCACTTATGAAACACTCTTTTTGTAGAATCTGCAAGTGTCATTTGGAACGCTTTGAGGCCTATGGTGCAAAAGGAAATATCTTCACATATGAACCAGGCAGAAGCGTTCTCAGAAACCTCTTTATGATGTTTGCATTCAACTCAGAGAGATAAGCCTTCCTTTTGATAGAGCAGTTTTGAAACTCTGTTTTTGCAGAATCTGCAGGTGGATATTTGGAGCCCTTTCAGACCTTCGTTGGAAACGGGAATATATGCACATAAAAACTAAACAGAAGCGTTCTGTGAAACTGCTTTGTGTAGTATGAATCCAGCTCACAGAGTTGAACATTTGCTTTGAAAGAGCAGTTTTGAAACACTCTGTGTAGAATCTGCAAGTGTTCACTTGGACCGCTTTGAGGCCTATGGTGGAAAAGGAAATATCTTCACATAAAACCTAGACAGAAGCATTCTTTGAAACTTCTTTATGATGTGTGCATTCAACTTACAGAGTTGAGCCTTCCTTTTCATGGAGCAGTTTGGAAAGAGTCTTTGTGCAGCATCTGCAAGAGGATATTTGGAGCCCTTTCAGGCCTTCGTTGGAAACGGGAATATCTTCCCCTAAAAACTAAAGAGAAGCGTTCTGTGAAACTGCTTTGTGTAGCATGAATCCAAATCACAGAGTTGAACACTTCTTTTGAAAGAGCAGTTATGAAACACTTGTTGTAGAATCTGCAAGTGTTCGTTTGGAGCGCTTTGAGGCATATGGTGGAAAAGGAAATATCTTCATATATGAACCAGGCAGAAGCATTCTCAGAAACCTCTTTATGTTGTGTGCATTCAACTCGGAGAGATAAGCCTTCCTTTTGATAGAGCAGTTCTGAAACTCTGTTTTTGCAGAATCTGCAAGTGGATATTTGGAGCCCTTTCAGGTCTTCGTTGGAAACGGGAATATCTTCCCATAAAAACTAAACAGAAGCGTTCTGTGAAACTGCTTTGTGTAGTATGAATCCAACTCACAGAGATGAACACTTCCTTTGAAAGAGTAGTTTTGAAACACTCTTTTTGTAGAATCTGCAAGTGTTCATTTGGATCGCTTTGAGGTCTATGGTGGAAGAGGAAATATCTTCACTTATAAACCAGGCAGAAGCATTCTCAGAAACCTCTTTATGATGTGTGCATTCAACTCGGAGAGTTAAGCCTTCCTTTTGATAGAGCAGTTTTGAATCTCTGTTTTTGCAGAATCTGCAAGTGGATATTTGGAGCCCTTTCAGGTCTTCGTTGGAAACGGGAATATCTTCCCATAAAAACTAAACAGAAGCGTTCTGTGAAACTGCTCTGTGTAGTATGAATCCAACTCACAGAGATGAACACTTCCTTTGAAAGAGTAGTTTTGAAACACTCTTTTTGTAGAATCTGCAAGTGTTCATTTGGATCGCTTTGAGGTCTATGGTGGAAGAGGAAATATCTTCACTTATAAACCAGGCAGAAGCATTCTCAGAAACTTCTTTTTGATGTGTGCATTCAACTCGGAGAGTTAAGCCTTCCTTTTGATAGAGCAGTTTTGAATCTCTGTTTTTGCAGAATCTGCAAGTGGATATTTGGAGCCCTTTCAGGCCTTCGTTGGAAACGGGAATGTCTTCCCATAAAAACTAAACAGAAGCGTTCTGTGAAACTGCTTTGTGTAGCATGAATCCACCTCAAAGAGTTGAACACTTTTTTTGAAAGAGCAGTTTTGAAACACTCTTTTTGTAGAATCTGCAAGTGTTCATTTGGATCGCTTTGAGGCCTATGGTGGAAAAGGAAATATCTTCACATAAAACCTAGACAGAAGCATTCTTTGAAACTTCTTTATGATGTGTGCATTCAACTCACAGAGTTGAACCTTCCTTTTCATGGAGCAGTTTGGAAAGAGTCTTTTTACAGCATCTCCAAGTGGATATTTGGAGCCCTTTCAGGCCTTCGTTGGAAACGGGAATATCTTCCCATAAAAACTAAACAGAAGCATTCTGTGAAACTGCTTTGTGTAGTATGAATCCAACTCACAGAGTTGAACACTTCTTTTGAAACAGCAGTTTTGAAACACTCTTTTTGTAGAATCTGCAAGTTTTCATTTGGAGCGCTTTGAGGCCTATGGTGGAAAAGGAATTATCTTCACATAAAAGCTAGACAGATGCATTCTTTGAAACCTCTTTATGATGTGTGCATTCAACTCACAGAGTTGAACCTTGCTTTTCATGGAGAGGTTTGGAAATAGTCTTTTTGCAGCATCTGCAAGTGGATATTTGGAGCTCTTTCAGGTCTTTGGTAGAAACGAGAATATCTTCCCATAAGAACTGGACAGAAGCATTCTCACAAACTGCTTTGTGATGTGTGTGTTTAACTCACAGAGTTGAACCTTTCCCTTGCTACAGCAGTTATGAAACACTCTTTTTGTAGAATCTGCAAGTGTTCATTTGGAGGGCTTTGAGGACTATGGTGCAAAAGGAAATATCTTCACATATGAACCAGGCAGAAGCATTCTCAGAAACCTCTTTATGATGTGTGCATTCAACTCAGAGAGATAAGCCTTCCTTTTGATAGAGCAGTTTTGAAGCTCTGTTTTTGCAGAATCTGCAAGTGGATATTTGGAGCCCTTTCAGGCCTTCGTTGGAAACGGGAATATCTTCCCATAAAAACTACACAGAAGCGTTCTGTGAAACTGCTTTGTGTAGTATGAATCCAACTCACAGAGTTGAACACTTCTTTTGAAAGAGCAGTTTTGAAACACTCTTTTTGTAGAATCTGCAAGATTTCATTTGGAGCACTTTGAGGCCTATGGTGGAAAAGGAAATTTTTTCACATAAAAACTAGAGAGAAGCGTTCTTTGAAACTTCTTTATGATGTGTGCATTCAACTCACAGAGTTGAACCTTGCTTTTCATGGAGAGGTTTGGAAAGAGTCTTTTTGCAGCATCTGCAAGTGGATATTTGGAGCTCTTTCAGGCCTTTGTTAGAAACGGGAATATCTTCCCATAAAAACTGGACAGAAGCATTCTCACAAACTGCTTTGTGATGTGTGTGTTTAACTCACAGGGTTGAACCTTTCCTTTGCTACAGCACTTATGAAACACTCTTTTTGTAGAATCTGCAAGTGTCATTTGGAACGCTTTGAGGCCTATGGTGCAAAAGGAAATATCTTCACATATGAACCAGGCAGAAGCGTTCTCAGAAACCTCTTTATGATGTTTGCATTCAACTCAGAGAGATAAGCCTTCCTTTTGATAGAGCAGTTTTGAAACTCTGGTTTTGCAGAATCTGCAGGTGGATATTTGGAGCCCTTTCAGACCTTCGTTGGAAACGGGAATATATGCACATAAAAACTAAACAGAAGCGTTCTGTGAAACTGCTTTGTGTAGTATGAATCCAGCTCACAGAGTTGAACATTTGCTTTGAAAGAGCAGTTTTGAAGCACTCTGTGTAGAATCTGCAAGTGTTCACTTGGACCGCTTTGAGGCCTATGGTGGAAAAGTAAATATCTTCACATAAAACCTAGACAGAAGCATTCTTTGAAACTTCTTTATGATGTGTGCATTCAACTCACAGAGTTGAGCCTTCCTTTTCATGGAGCAGTTTGGAAAGAGTCTTTGTGCAGCATCTGCAAGCGGATATTTGGAGCCCTTTCAGGCCTTCGTTGGAAACGGGAATATCTTCCCTTAAAAACTAAACAGAAGCGTTCTGTGAAACTGCTTTGTGTAGCATGAATCCACCTCAAAGAGTTGAACACTTTTTTTGAAAGAGCAGTTTTGAAACACTCTTTTTGTAGAATCTGCAAGTGTTCATTTGGATCGCTTTGAGGCCTATGGTGGAAAAGGAAATATCTTCACATAAAACCTAGACAGAAGCATTCTTTGAAACTTCTTTATGATGTGTGCATTCAACTCACAGAGTTGAACCTTCCTTTTCATGGAGCAGTTTGGAAAGAGTCTTTTTACAGCATCTCCAAGTGGATATTTGGAGCCCTTTCAGGCCTTCGTTGGAAACGGGAATATCTTCCCATAAAAACTAAACAGAAGCATTCTGTGAAACTGCTTTGTGTAGTATGAATCCAACTCACAGAGTTGAACACTTCTTTTGAAACAGCAGTTTTGAAACACTCTTTTTGTAGAATCTGCAAGTTTTCATTTGGAGCGCTTTGAGGCCTATGGTGGAAAAGGAATTATCTTCACATAAAAGCTAGACAGATGCATTCTTTGAAACCTCTTTATGATGTGTGCATTCAACTCACAGAGTTGAACCTTGCTTTTCATGGAGAGGTTTGGAAATAGTCTTTTTGCAGCATCTGCAAGTGGATATTTGGAGCTCTTTCAGGTCTTTGGTAGAAACGAGAATATCTTCCCATAAGAACTGGACAGAAGCATTCTCACAAACTGCTTTGTGATGTGTGTGTTTAACTCACAGAGTTGAACCTTTCCCTTGCTACAGCAGTTATGAAACACTCTTTTTGTAGAATCTGCAAGTGTTCATTTGGAGGGCTTTGAGGACTATGGTGCAAAAGGAAATATCTTCACATATGAACCAGGCAGAAGCATTCTCAGAAACCTCTTTATGATGTGTGCATTCAACTCAGAGAGATAAGCCTTCCTTTTGATAGAGCAGTTTTGAAGCTCTGTTTTTGCAGAATCTGCAAGTGGATATTTGGAGCCCTTTCAGGCCTTCGTTGGAAACGGGAATATCTTCCCATAAAAACTACACAGAAGCGTTCTGTGAAACTGCTTTGTGTAGTATGAATCCAACTCACAGAGTTGAACACTTCTTTTGAAAGAGCAGTTTTGAAACACTCTTTTTGTAGAATCTGCAAGATTTCATTTGGAGCACTTTGAGGCCTATGGTGGAAAAGGAAATTTTTTCACATAAAAACTAGAGAGAAGCGTTCTTTGAAACTTCTTTATGATGTGTGCATTCAACTCACAGAGTTGAACCTTGCTTTTCATGGAGAGGTTTGGAAAGAGTCTTTTTGCAGCATCTGCAAGTGGATATTTGGAGCTCTTTCAGGCCTTTGTTAGAAACGGGAATATCTTCCCATAAAAACTGGACAGAAGCATTCTCACAAACTGCTTTGTGATGTGTGTGTTTAACTCACAGGGTTGAACCTTTCCTTTGCTACAGCACTTATGAAACACTCTTTTTGTAGAATCTGCAAGTGTCATTTGGAACGCTTTGAGGCCTATGGTGCAAAAGGAAATATCTTCACATATGAACCAGGCAGAAGCGTTCTCAGAAACCTCTTTATGATGTTTGCATTCAACTCAGAGAGATAAGCCTTCCTTTTGATAGAGCAGTTTTGAAACTCTGGTTTTGCAGAATCTGCAGGTGGATATTTGGAGCCCTTTCAGACCTTCGTTGGAAACGGGAATATATGCACATAAAAACTAAACAGAAGCGTTCTGTGAAACTGCTTTGTGTAGTATGAATCCAGCTCACAGAGTTGAACATTTGCTTTGAAAGAGCAGTTTTGAAGCACTCTGTGTAGAATCTGCAAGTGTTCACTTGGACCGCTTTGAGGCCTATGGTGGAAAAGTAAATATCTTCACATAAAACCTAGACAGAAGCATTCTTTGAAACTTCTTTATGATGTGTGCATTCAACTCACAGAGTTGAGCCTTCCTTTTCATGGAGCAGTTTGGAAAGAGTCTTTGTGCAGCATCTGCAAGCGGATATTTGGAGCCCTTTCAGGCCTTCGTTGGAAACGGGAATATCTTCCCTTAAAAACTAAACAGAAGCGTTCTGTGAAACTGCTTTTTGTAGTATGAATCCAAATCACAGAGTTGAACACTTCTTTTGAAAGAGCAGTTATGAAACACTCTTGTTGTAGAATCTGCAAGTGTTCATTTGGAGCGCTTTGAGGCCTATGGTGGAAAAGGAAACATCTTCACATATGAAACAGGCAGAAGCATTCTCAGAAACCTCTTTATGATGTGTGCATTCAACTCGGAGAGATAAGCCTTGCTTTTGATAGAGCAGTTCTGAAACTCTGTTTTTGCAGAATCTGCAAGTGGATATTTGGAGCCCATTCAGGCCTTCGTTGGAAACGGGAATATCTTCCTATAAAAACTAAACAGAAGCGTTCTGTGAAACTGCTTTGTGTAGTATGAATCCAAATCACAGAGTTGAACACTTCTTTTGAAAGAGCAGTTTTGAAACACTCTTTTTGTAGAATCTGCAAGTTCTCATTTGGGGCGCTTTGAGGCTAACGGTGGAAAAGGAAATATCTTCACATAAAACCTAGAAAGAAGCATTCTTTGAAACTTCTTTATGATGTGTGCATTCAACTCACAGAGTTGAACCTTGCTTTTCAAGGAGAGGTTTGGAAATAGTCTTTTTGCAGCATCTGCAAGTGGATATTTGGAGCCCTTTCAGGTCTTCGTTGGAAACGGGAATATCTTCCCATAAAAACTAACAGAAGTATTCTGTGAAACTGCTTTGTGTAGTATGAATCCAACTCACAGAGTTGAACACTTCTTTTGAAACAGCAGTTTTGAAACACTCTTTTTGTAGAATCTGCAAGTTTTCATTTGGAGCGCTTTGAGGCCTATGGTGGAAAAGGAATTATCTTCACATAAAAGCTAGACAGATGCATTCTTTGAAATCTCTTTATGATGTGTGCATTCAACTCACAGAGTTGAACCTTGCTTTTCATGGAGAGGTTTGGAAAGAGTCTTTTTGCAGCATCTGCAAGTGGATATTTTGAGCTCTTTCAGGTCTTTGGTAGAAACGAGAATATCTTCCCATAAGAACTGGACAGAAGCATTCTCACAAACTGCTTTGTGATGTGTGTGTTCAACTCACAGAGGTGAACCTTTCCCTTGCTACAGCAGTTATGAAACACTCTTTTTGTAGAATCTGCAAGTGTTCATTTGGAGGGCTTTGAGGACTATGGTGCAAAAGGAAATATCTTCACATATGAACCAGGCAGAAGCATTCTCAGAAACCTCTTTATGATGTGTGCATTCAACTCAGAGAGATAAGCCTTCCTTTTGATAGAGCAGTTTTGAAGCTCTGTTTTTGCAGAATCTGCAAGTGGATATTTGGAGCCCTTTCAGGCCTTCGTTGGAAACGGGAATATCTTCCCATGAAAACTAAACAGAAGCGTTCTGTGAAACTGCTTTGTGTAGTATGAATCCAACTCACAAATTTGAACACTTCTTTTGAAATAGCAGTTTTGAAACACTTTTTGTTAAATCTGCAGGTGTTCATTTGAAGCGCTTTGAGGCCTATGGTGTAAAAGGAAATATCTTCACATAAAACCTAGACAGAAGCAGTCTTTGAAACTTCTTTATGATGTGTGCATTCAACTCACAGAGTTGAACCTTCCTTTTCATGGAGCAGTTTGGAAAGAGTCTTTTTGCAGCATCTGCAAGTGGATATTTGGAGCCCTTTCAGGCCTTCGTTGGAAACGGGAAGATCTTCCCATAAAAACTAAACAGAAGCGTTCTGTGAAACTGCTTTGTGTAGTATGAATCCAACTCACAGAGTTGAACACTTCTTTTGAAAGAGCAGTTTTGAAACACTCTTTTTGTAGAATCTGCAAGATTTCATTTGCAGCACTTTGAGGCCTATGGTGGAAAAGGAAATTTTTTCACATAAAAACTAGAGAGAAGCGTTCTTTGAAACTTCTTTATGATGTGTGCATTCAACTCACAGAGTTGAACCTTGCTTTTCATGGAGAGGTTTGGAAATAGTCTTTTTGCAGCATCTGCAAGTGGATATTTGGAACTCTTTCAGGCCTTTGTTAGAAACGGGAATATCTTCCCATAAAAACTGGACAGAAGCATTCTCACAAACTGCTTTGTGATGTGTGTGTTTAACTCACAGGGTTGAACCTTTCCTTTGCTACAGCACTTATGAAACACTCTTTTTGTAGAATCTGCAAGTGTCATTTGGAACGCTTTGAGGCCTATGGTGCAAAAGGAAATATCTTCACATATGAACCAGGCAGAAGCGTTCTCAGAAACCTCTTTATGATGTTTGCATTCAACTCAGAGAGATAAGCCTTCCTTTTGATAGAGCAGTTTTGAAACTCTGGTTTTGCAGAATCTGCAGGTGGATATTTGGAGCCCTTTCAGACCTTCGTTGGAAACGGGAATATATGCACATAAAAACTAAACAGAAGCGTTCTGTGAAACTGCTTTGTGTAGTATGAATCCAGCTCACAGAGTTGAACATTTGCTTTGAAAGAGCAGTTTTGAAGCACTCTGTGTAGAATCTGCAAGTGTTCACTTGGACCGCTTTGAGGCCTATGGTGGAAAAGTAAATATCTTCACATAAAACCTAGACAGAAGCATTCTTTGAAACTTCTTTATGATGTGTGCATTCAACTCACAGAGTTGAGCCTTCCTTTTCATGGAGCAGTTTGGAAAGAGTCTTTGTGCAGCATCTGCAAGCGGATATTTGGAGCCCTTTCAGGCCTTCGTTGGAAACGGGAATATCTTCCCTTAAAAACTAAACAGAAGCGTTCTGTGAAACTGCTTTTTGTAGTATGAATCCAAATCACAGAGTTGAACACTTCTTTTGAAAGAGCAGTTATGAAACACTCTTGTTGTAGAATCTGCAAGTGTTCATTTGGAGCGCTTTGAGGCCTATGGTGGAAAAGGAAACATCTTCACATATGAAACAGGCAGAAGCATTCTCAGAAACCTCTTTAT
This sequence comes from Pongo pygmaeus, assembly GCF_028885625.2. NCBI lineage: Eukaryota > Metazoa > Chordata > Mammalia > Primates > Hominidae > Pongo > Pongo pygmaeus. The sequence goes on from NC_072393.2 coordinate 31,762,794, forward strand.
GATGTGTGCATTCAACTCGGAGAGATAAGCCTTGCTTTTGATAGAGCAGTTCTGAAACTCTGTTTTTGCAGAATCTGCAAGTGGATATTTGGAGCCCATTCAGGCCTTCGTTGGAAACGGGAATATCTTCCTATAAAAACTAAACAGAAGCGTTCTGTGAAACTGCTTTGTGTAGTATGAATCCAAATCACAGAGTTGAACACTTCTTTTGAAAGAGCAGTTTTGAAACACTCTTTTTGTAGAATCTGCAAGTTCTCATTTGGGGCGCTTTGAGGCTAACGGTGGAAAAGGAAATATCTTCACATAAAACCTAGAAAGAAGCATTCTTTGAAACTTCTTTATGATGTGTGCATTCAACTCACAGAGTTGAACCTTGCTTTTCAAGGAGAGGTTTGGAAATAGTCTTTTTGCAGCATCTGCAAGTGGATATTTGGAGCCCTTTCAGGTCTTCGTTGGAAACGGGAATATCTTCCCATAAAAACTAACAGAAGTATTCTGTGAAACTGCTTTGTGTAGTATGAATCCAACTCACAGAGTTGAACACTTCTTTTGAAACAGCAGTTTTGAAACACTCTTTTTGTAGAATCTGCAAGTTTTCATTTGGAGCGCTTTGAGGCCTATGGTGGAAAAGGAATTATCTTCACATAAAAGCTAGACAGATGCATTCTTTGAAATCTCTTTATGATGTGTGCATTCAACTCACAGAGTTGAACCTTGCTTTTCATGGAGAGGTTTGGAAATAGTCTTTTTGCAGCATCTGCAAGTGGATATTTGGAGCTCTTTCAGGTCTTTGGTAGAAACGAGAATATCTTCCCATAAGAACTGGACAGAAGCATTCTCACAAACTGCTTTGTGATGTGTGTGTTTAACTCACAGAGGTGAACCTTTCCCTTGCTACAGCAGTTATGAAACACTCTTTTTGTAGAATCTGCAAGTGTTCATTTGGAGGGCTTTGAGGACTATGGTGCAAAAGGAAATATCTTCACATATGAACCAGGCAGAAGCATTCTCAGAAACCTCTTTATGATGTGTGCATTCAACTCAGAGAGATAAGCCTTCCTTTTGATAGAGCAGTTTTGAAGCTCTGTTTTTGCAGAATCTGCAAGTGGATATTTGGAGCCCTTTCAGGCCTTCGTTGGAAACGGGAATATCTTCCCATAAAAACTAAACAGAAGCGTTCTGTGAAACTGCTTTGTGTAGTATGAATCCAACTCACAAATTTGAACACTTCTTTTGAAATAGCAGTTTTGAAACACTTTTTGTTAAATCTGCAGGTGTTCATTTGAAGCGCTTTGAGGCCTATGGTGTAAAAGGAAATATCTTCACATAAAACCTAGACAGAAGCAGTCTTTGAAACTTCTTTATGATGTGTGCATTCAACTCACAGAGTTGAACCTTCCTTTTCATGGAGCAGTTTGGAAAGAGTCTTTTTGCAGCATCTGCAAGTGGATATTTGGAGCCCTTTCAGGCCTTCGTTGGAAACGGGAAGATCTTCCCATAAAAACTAAACAGAAGCGTTCTGTGAAACTGCTTTGTGTAGTATGAATCCAACTCACAGAGTTGAACACTTCTTTTGAAAGAGCAGTTTTGAAACACTCTTTTTGTAGAATCTGCAAGATTTCATTTGGAGCACTTTGAGGCCTATGGTGGAAAAGGAAATTTTTTCACAAAAAAACTAGAGAGAAGCGTTCTTTGAAACTTCTTTATGATGTGTGCATTCAACTCACAGAGTTGAACCTTGCTTTTCATGGAGAGGTTTGGAAAGAGTCTTTTTGCAGCATCTGCAAGTGGATATTTGGAGCTCTTTCAGGCCTTTGTTAGAAACGGGAATATCTTCCCATAAAAACTGGACAGAAGCATTCTCACAAACTGCTTTGTGATGTGTGTGTTTAACTCACAGAGTTGAACCTTTCCTTTGCTGCAGCACTTATGAAACACTCTTTTTGTAGAATCTGCAAGTGTCATTTGGAACGCTTTGAGGCCTATGGTGCAAAAGGAAATATCTTCACATATGAACCAGGCAGAAGCGTTCTCAGAAACCTCTTTATGATGTTTGCATTCAACTCAGGGAGATAAGCCTTCCTTTTGATAGAGCAGTTTTGAAACTCTGTTTTTGCAGAATCTGCAGGTGTATATTTGGAGCCCTTTCAGACCTTCGTTGGAAACGGGAATATCTTCACATAAAAATTAACAGAAGCGTTCTGTGAAACTGCTTTGTGTAGTATGATTCCAACTCACAAAGTTGAACACTTCTTTTGAAAGGGTAGTTTTGAAACACTCTGTGTAGAATCTGCAAGTGTTCACTTGGACCGCTTTGAGGCCTATGGTGGAAAAGGAAATATCTTCACATAAAACCTAGACAGAAGCATTCTTTGAAACTTCTTTATGATGTGTGCATTCAACTCACAGAGTTGAGCCTTCCTTTTCATGGAGCAGTTTGGAAAGAGTCTTTGTGCAGCATCTGCAAGAGGATATTTGGAGCCCTTTCAGGCCTTCGTTGGAAACGGGAATATCTTCCCCTAAAAACTAAACAGAAGCGTTCTGTGAAACTGCTTTGTGTAGCATGAATCCAAATCACAGAGTTGAACACTTCTTTTGAAAGAGCAGTTATGAAACACTTGTTGTAGAATCTGCAAGTGTTCGTTTGGAGCGCTTTGAGGCCTATGGTGGAAAAGGAATTATCTTCACATAAAAGCTAGACAGATGCATTCTTTGAAACCTCTTTATGATGTGTGCATTCAACTCACAGAGTTGAACCTTGCTTTTCATGGAGAGGTTTGGAAAGAGTCTTTTTGCAGCATCTGCAAGTGGATATTTGGAGCTGTTTCAGGTCTTTGGTAGAAACGAGAATATCATCCCATAAGAACTGGACAGAAGGATTCTCAAAAACTGCTTTGTGATGTGTGTGTTTAACTCACAGAGGTGAACCTTTCCCTTGCTACAGCAGTTATGAAACACTCTTTTTGTAGAATCTGCAAGTGTTCATTTGGAGGGCTTTGAGGACTATGGTGCAAAAGGAAATATCTTCACATATGAACCAGGCAGAAGCATTCTCAGAAACCTCTTTATGATGTGTGCATTCAACTCAGAGAGATAAGCCTTCCTTTTGATAGAGCAGTTTCGAAGCTCTGTTTTTGCAGAATCTGCAAGTGGATATTTGGAGCCCTTTCAGGCCTTCGTTGGAAACGGGAATATCTTCCCATAAAAACTAAAGAGAAGCGTTCTGTGAAACTGCTTTGTGTAGTATGAATCCAACTCACAGAGATGAACACTTCCTTTGAAAGAATAGTTTTGAAACACTCTTTTTGTAGAATCTGCAAGTGTTCATTTGGATCGCTTTGAGGTCTATGGTGGAAGAGGAAATATCTTCACTTATAAACCAGGCAGAAGCATTCTCAGAAACCTCTTTATGATGTGTGCATTCAACTCGGAGAGATAAGCCTTCCTTTTGATAGAGCAGTTTTGAAACTCTGTTTTTCAGAGTCTGCAGGTGTATATTTGGAGCCCTTTCAGACCTTGGTTGGAAACGGGAATATCTTCACATAAAAACTAAACAGAAGCGTTCTGTGAAACTGCTTTGTGTAGTATGAATCCAACTCACAAAGTTGAGCACTTCTTTTGAAAGGGTAGTTTTGAAACACTCTGTGTAGAATCTGCAAGTGTTCACTTGGACCGCTTTGAGGCCTATGGTGGAAAAGGAAATATCTTCACATAAAACCTAGACAGAAGCATTCTTTGAAACTTCTTTATGATGTGTGCCTTCAACTCACAGAGTTGAGCCTTCCTTTTCATGGAGCAGTTTGGAAAGAGTCTTTGTGCAGCATCTGCAAGAGGATATTTGGAGCCCTTTCAGGCCTTCGTTGGAAACGGGAATATCTTCCCCTAAAAACTAAACAGAAGCGTTCTGTGAAACTGCTTTGTGTAGCATGAATCCAAATCACAGAGTTGAACACTTCTTTTGAAAGAGCAGTTATGAAACACTTGTTGTAGAATCTGCAAGTGTTCCTTTGGAGCGCTTTGAGGCCTATGGTGGAAAAGGAAATATCTTCACATATGAACCAGGCAGAAGCATTCTCAGAAACCTCTTTATGTTGTGTGCATTCAACTCGGAGAGATAAGCCTTCCTTTTGATAGAGCAGTTCTGAAACTCTGTTTTTGCAGAATCTGCAAGTGGATATTTGGATCCCTTTCAGGTCTTCGTTGGAAACGGGAATATCTTCCCATAAAAACTAAACAGAAGCGTTCTGTGAAACTGCTTTGTGTAGTATGAATCCAACTCACAGAGATGAACACTTCCTTTGAAAGAGTAGTTTTGAAACACTCTTTTTGTAGAATCTGCAAGTGTTCATTTGGATCGCTTTGAGGTCTATGGTGGAAGAGGAAATATCTTCACTTATAAACCAGGTAGAAGCATTCTCAGAAACCTCTTTATGATGTGTGCATTCAACTCGGAGAGTTAAGCCTTCCTTTTGATAGAGCAGTTTTGAATCTCTGTTTTTGCAGAATCTGCAAGTGGATATTTGGAGCCCTTTCAGGCCTTCGTTGGAAACGGGAATATCTTCCCATAAAAACTAAACAGAAGCGTTCTGTGAAACTGCTTTGTGTAGCATGAATCCACCTTAAAGAGTTGAACACTTTTTTTGAAAGAGCAGTTTTGAAACACTCTTTTTGTAGAATCTGCAAGTGTTCATTTGGATCGCTTTGAGGCCTATGGTGGAAAAGGAAATATCTTCACATAAAACCTAGACAGAAGCATTCTTTGAAACTTTTTTATGATGTGTGCATTCAACTCACATAGTTGAACCTTCCTTTTCATGGAGCAGTTTGGAAAGAGTCTTTTTACAGCATCTCCAAGTGGATATTTGGAGCCCTTTCAGGCCTTCGTTGGAAACGGGAATATCTTCCCATAAAAACTAAACAGAAGCATTCTGTGAAACTGCTTTGTGTAGTATGAATCCAACTCACAGAGTTGAACACTTCTTTTGAATCAGCAGTTTTGAAACACTCTTTTTGTAGAATCTGCAAGTGTTCATTTGGAGCGCTTTGAGGCCTATGGTGGAAAAGGAAATATCTTCACATAAAACCTAGACAGAAGCATTCTTTGAAACTTCTTTATGATGTGTGCATTCAGCTCACAGAGTTGAACCTTGCTTTTCATGGAGAGGTTTGGAAATAGTCTTTTTACAGCATCTGCAAGTGGATATTTGGAGCTCTTTCAGGTCTTTGTTACAAAAGGGAATATCTTCCCATAAAAACTGGACAGAAGCATTCTCACAAACTGCTCTGTGATGTGTGTGTTTAACTCACAGAGTTGAACCTTTCCTTTGCTACAGCAGTTATGAAACACTCTTTTTGTAGAATCTGCAAGTGTTCATTTGGAGCGCTTTGAGGCCTATGGTGCAAAAGGAAATATCTTCACATATGAACCAGGCAGAAGCATTCTCAGAAACCTATTTATGATGTGCACATTCAACTCAGAGAAATAAGCCTTCCTTTTGATAGAGCAGTTTTTAAACTCTGTTTTTGCAGAATCTGCAAGTGCATATTTGGAGCCCTTTCAGGCCTTCGTTGGAAACGGGAATATCTTCCCATAGAAACTAAACAGAAGCGTTCTGTGTAACTGCTTTGTGTAGTATGAATCCAACTCCCAAAGTTGAACACTTCTTTTGAAAGAGCAGTTTTGAAACTCTTTTTGTAGAATCTGCAAGTGTTCACTTGGACCGCTTTGAGGCCTATGTTGGAAAAGGAAATATCTTCACATAAAACCTAGACAGAAGCATTCTTTGAAACTTCTTTATGATGTGTGCATTCAACTCACAGAGCTGAACCTTCCTTTTCATGGAGCAGTTGTAAATTGTCTTTTTGCAGCATCTGCAAGTGGATATTTGGAGCCCTTTCAGCCTTCGTTGGAAACGGGAATATCTTCCCATAAAAACTAAACAGAAGCGTTCTGTGAAACTGCTTTTGGTAGTATGAATCCAACTCACAAAGTTGAACACTTCTTTTGAAAGAGCAGTTTTGAAACACTTTTTGTAGAATCTGCAAGTGTTGACATTGTCTGCTTTGAGGCCTATGTTGGAAAAGAAAATATCTTCACATAAAACTAGACAGAAGCATTCTTTGAAACTTCTTTATGATGTGTGCATTCAACTCACAGACCTGAACCTTCCTTTTCATGGAGCAGTTGTAAATAGTCTTTTTGCAGCATCTGCAAGTGGAAATTTGGAGCCCTTTCAGACCTTCGTTGGAAACGGGAATATCTTCCCATAAAAACTAAACAGAAGCGTTCTCTGAAACTGCTTTGTGTAGTATGAATCCAACTCACAGAGTTGAACACTTCTTTTGAAAGAGCAGTTTTGAAACACTCTTTTTGTAGAATCTGCAAGTGTTCATTTGGAGCGCTTTGAGGCCTATGGTGCAAAAGGAAATATCTTCACATATGAACCAGGCAGAAGCGTTCTCAGAAACCTCTTTATGATGTTTGCATTCAACTCAGGGAGATAAGCCTTCCTTTTGATAGAGCAGTTTTGAAACTCTGTTTTTGCAGAATCTGCAGGTGTATATTTGGAGCCCTTTCAGACCTTCGTTGGAAACGGGAATATCTTCACATAAAAATTAACAGAAGCGTTCTGTGAAACTGCTTTGTGTAGTATGATTCCAACTCACAAAGTTGAACACTTCTTTTGAAAGGGTAGTTTTGAAACACTCTGTGTAGAATCTGCAAGTGTTCACTTGGACCGCTTTGAGGCCTATGGTGGAAAAGGAAATATCTTCACATAAAACCTAGACAGAAGCATTCTTTGAAACTTCTTTATGATGTGTGTATTCAACTTACAGAGTTGAGCCTTCCTTTTCATGGAGCAGTTTGGAAAGAGTCTTTGTGCAGCATCTGCAAGAGGATATTTGGAGCCCTTTCAGGCCTTCGTTGGAAACGGGAATATCTTCCCCTAAAAACTAAAGAGAAGCGTTCTGTGAAACTGCTTTGTGTAGCATGAATCCAAATCACAGAGTTGAACACTTCTTTTGAAAGAGCAGTTATGAAACACTTGTTGTAGAATCTGCAAGTGTTCGTTTGGAGCGCTTTGAGGCATATGGTGGAAAAGGAAATATCTTCATATATGAACCAGGCAGAAGCATTCTCAGTAACCTCTTTATGTTGTGTGCATTCAACTCGGAGAGATAAGCCTTCCTTTTGATAGAGCAGTTCTGAAACTCTGTTTTTGCAGAATCTGCAAGTGGATATTTGGAGCCCTTTCAGGTCTTCGTTGGAAACGGGAATATCTTCCCATAAAAACTAAACAGAAGCGTTCTGTGAAACTGCTTTGTGTAGTATGAATCCAACTCACAGAGATGAACACTTCCTTTGAAAGAGTAGTTTTGAAACACTCTTTTTGTAGAATCTGCAAGTGTTCATTTGGATCGCTTTGAGGTCTATGGTGGAAGAGGAAATATCTTCACTTATAAACCAGGCAGAAGCATTCTCAGAAACCTCTTTATGATGTGTGCATTCAACTCGGAGAGTTAAGCCTTCCTTTTGATAGAGCAGTTTTTAATCTCTGTTTTTGCAGAATCTGCAAGTGGATATTTGGAGCCCTTTCAGGTCTTCGTTGGAAACGGGAATATCTTCCCATAAAAACTAAACAGAAGCGTTCTGTGAAACTGCTTTGTGTAGTATGAATCCAACTCACAGAGATGAACACTTCCTTTGAAAGAGTAGTTTTGAAACACTCTTTTTGTAGAATCTGCAAGTGTTCATTTGGATCGCTTTGAGGTCTATGGTGGAAGAGGAAATATCTTCACTTATAAACCAGGCAGAAGCATTCTCTGAAACTTCTTTTTGATGTGTGCATTCAACTCGGAGAGTTAAGCCTTCCTTTTGATAGAGCAGTTTTGAATCTCTGTTTTTGCAGAATCTGCAAGTGGATATTTGGAGCCCTTTCAGGCCTTCGTTGGAAACGGGAATGTCTTCCCATAAAAACTAAACAGAAGCGTTCTGTGAAACTGCTTTGTGTAGCATGAATCCACCTCAAAGAGTTGAACACTTTTTTTGAAAGAGCAGTTTTGAAACACTCTTTTTGTAGAATCTGCAAGTGTTCATTTGGATCGCTTTGAGGCCTATGGTGGAAAAGGAAATTTTTTCACATAAAAACTAGAGAGAAGCGTTCTTTGAGACTTCATTATGATGTGTGCATTCAACTCACAGAGTTGAACCTTGCTTTTCATGGAGAGGTTTGGAAAGAGTCTTTTTGCAGCATCTGCAAGTGGATATTTGGAGCTCTTTCAGGCCTTTGTTAGAAACGGGAATATCTTCCCATAAAAACTGGACAGAAGCATTCTCACAAACTGCTTTGTGATGTGTGTGTTTAACTCACAGAGTTGAACCTTTCCTTTGCTACAGCACTTATGAAACACTCTTTTTGTAGAATCTGCAAGTGTCATTTGGAACGCTTTGAGGCCTATGGTGCAAAAGGAAATATCTTCACATATGAACCAGGCAGAAGCGTTCTCAGAAACCTCTTTATGATGTTTGCATTCAACTCAGAGAGATAAGCCTTCCTTTTGATAGAGCAGTTTTGAAACTCTGGTTTTGCAGAATCTGCAGGTGGATATTTGGAGCCCTTTCAGACCTTCGTTGGAAACGGGAATATATGCACATAAAAACTAAACAGAAGCGTTCTGTGAAACTGCTTTGTGTAGTATGAATCCAGCTCACAGAGTTGAACATTTGCTTTGAAAGAGCAGTTTTGAAGCACTCTGTGTAGAATCTGCAAGTGTTCACTTGGACCGCTTTGAGGCCTATGGTGGAAAAGTAAATATCTTCACATAAAACCTAGACAGAAGCATTCTTTGAAACTTCTTTATGATGTGTGCATTCAACTCACAGAGTTGAGCCTTCCTTTTCATGGAGCAGTTTGGAAAGAGTCTTTGTGCAGCATCTGCAAGCGGATATTTGGAGCCCTTTCAGGCCTTCGTTGGAAACGGGAATATCTTCCCTTAAAAACTAAACAGAAGCGTTCTGTGAAACTGCTTTGTGTAGCATGAATCCACCTCAAAGAGTTGAACACTTTTTTTGAAAGAGCAGTTTTGAAACACTCTTTTTGTAGAATCTGCAAGTGTTCATTTGGATCGCTTTGAGGCCTATGGTGGAAAAGGAAATATCTTCACATAAAACCTAGACAGAAGCATTCTTTGAAACTTCTTTATGATGTGTGCATTCAACTCACAGAGTTGAACCTTCCTTTTCATGGAGCAGTTTGGAAAGAGTCTTTTTACAGCATCTCCAAGTGGATATTTGGAGCCCTTTCAGGCCTTCGTTGGAAACGGGAATATCTTCCCATAAAAACTAAACAGAAGCATTCTGTGAAACTGCTTTGTGTAGTATGAATCCAACTCACAGAGTTGAACACTTCTTTTGAAACAGCAGTTTTGAAACACTCTTTTTGTAGAATCTGCAAGTTTTCATTTGGAGCGCTTTGAGGCCTATGGTGGAAAAGGAATTATCTTCACATAAAAGCTAGACAGATGCATTCTTTGAAACCTCTTTATGATGTGTGCATTCAACTCACAGAGTTGAACCTTGCTTTTCATGGAGAGGTTTGGAAATAGTCTTTTTGCAGCATCTGCAAGTGGATATTTGGAGCTCTTTCAGGTCTTTGGTAGAAACGAGAATATCTTCCCATAAGAACTGGACAGAAGCATTCTCACAAACTGCTTTGTGATGTGTGTGTTTAACTCACAGAGTTGAACCTTTCCCTTGCTACAGCAGTTATGAAACACTCTTTTTGTAGAATCTGCAAGTGTTCATTTGGAGGGCTTTGAGGACTATGGTGCAAAAGGAAATATCTTCACATATGAACCAGGCAGAAGCATTCTCAGAAACCTCTTTATGATGTGTGCATTCAACTCAGAGAGATAAGCCTTCCTTTTGATAGAGCAGTTTTGAAGCTCTGTTTTTGCAGAATCTGCAAGTGGATATTTGGAGCCCTTTCAGGCCTTCGTTGGAAACGGGAATATCTTCCCATAAAAACTACACAGAAGCGTTCTGTGAAACTGCTTTGTGTAGTATGAATCCAACTCACAGAGTTGAACACTTCTTTTGAAAGAGCAGTTTTGAAACACTCTTTTTGTAGAATCTGCAAGATTTCATTTGGAGCACTTTGAGGCCTATGGTGGAAAAGGAAATTTTTTCACATAAAAACTAGAGAGAAGCGTTCTTTGAAACTTCTTTATGATGTGTGCATTCAACTCACAGAGTTGAACCTTGCTTTTCATGGAGAGGTTTGGAAAGAGTCTTTTTGCAGCATCTGCAAGTGGATATTTGGAGCTCTTTCAGGCCTTTGTTAGAAACGGGAATATCTTCCCATAAAAACTGGACAGAAGCATTCTCACAAACTGCTTTGTGATGTGTGTGTTTAACTCACAGGGTTGAACCTTTCCTTTGCTACAGCACTTATGAAACACTCTTTTTGTAGAATCTGCAAGTGTCATTTGGAACGCTTTGAGGCCTATGGTGCAAAAGGAAATATCTTCACATATGAACCAGGCAGAAGCGTTCTCAGAAACCTCTTTATGATGTTTGCATTCAACTCAGAGAGATAAGCCTTCCTTTTGATAGAGCAGTTTTGAAACTCTGGTTTTGCAGAATCTGCAGGTGGATATTTGGAGCCCTTTCAGACCTTCGTTGGAAACGGGAATATATGCACATAAAAACTAAACAGAAGCGTTCTGTGAAACTGCTTTGTGTAGTATGAATCCAGCTCACAGAGTTGAACATTTGCTTTGAAAGAGCAGTTTTGAAGCACTCTGTGTAGAATCTGCAAGTGTTCACTTGGACCGCTTTGAGGCCTATGGTGGAAAAGTAAATATCTTCACATAAAACCTAGACAGAAGCATTCTTTGAAACTTCTTTATGATGTGTGCATTCAACTCACAGAGTTGAGCCTTCCTTTTCATGGAGCAGTTTGGAAAGAGTCTTTGTGCAGCATCTGCAAGCGGATATTTGGAGCCCTTTCAGGCCTTCGTTGGAAACGGGAATATCTTCCCTTAAAAACTAAACAGAAGCGTTCTGTGAAACTGCTTTTTGTAGTATGAATCCAAATCACAGAGTTGAACACTTCTTTTGAAAGAGCAGTTATGAAACACTCTTGTTGTAGAATCTGCAAGTGTTCATTTGGAGCGCTTTGAGGCCTATGGTGGAAAAGGAAACATCTTCACATATGAAACAGGCAGAAGCATTCTCAGAAACCTCTTTATGATGTGTGCATTCAACTCGGAGAGATAAGCCTTGCTTTTGATAGAGCAGTTCTGAAACTCTGTTTTTGCAGAATCTGCAAGTGGATATTTGGAGCCCATTCAGGCCTTCGTTGGAAACGGGAATATCTTCCTATAAAAACTAAACAGAAGCGTTCTGTGAAACTGCTTTGTGTAGTATGAATCCAAATCACAGAGTTGAACACTTCTTTTGAAAGAGCAGTTTTGAAACACTCTTTTTGTAGAATCTGCAAGTTCTCATTTGGGGCGCTTTGAGGCTAACGGTGGAAAAGGAAATATCTTCACATAAAACCTAGAAAGAAGCATTCTTTGAAACTTCTTTATGATGTGTGCATTCAACTCACAGAGTTGAACCTTGCTTTTCAAGGAGAGGTTTGGAAATAGTCTTTTTGCAGCATCTGCAAGTGGATATTTGGAGCCCTTTCAGGTCTTCGTTGGAAACGGGAATATCTTCCCATAAAAACTAACAGAAGTATTCTGTGAAACTGCTTTGTGTAGTATGAATCCAACTCACAGAGTTGAACACTTCTTTTGAAACAGCAGTTTTGAAACACTCTTTTTGTAGAATCTGCAAGTTTTCATTTGGAGCGCTTTGAGGCCTATGGTGGAAAAGGAATTATCTTCACATAAAAGCTAGACAGATGCATTCTTTGAAATCTCTTTATGATGTGTGCATTCAACTCACAGAGTTGAACCTTGCTTTTCATGGAGAGGTTTGGAAAGAGTCTTTTTGCAGCATCTGCAAGTGGATATTTTGAGCTCTTTCAGGTCTTTGGTAGAAACGAGAATATCTTCCCATAAGAACTGGACAGAAGCATTCTCACAAACTGCTTTGTGATGTGTGTGTTCAACTCACAGAGGTGAACCTTTCCCTTGCTACAGCAGTTATGAAACACTCTTTTTGTAGAATCTGCAAGTGTTCATTTGGAGGGCTTTGAGGACTATGGTGCAAAAGGAAATATCTTCACATATGAACCAGGCAGAAGCATTCTCAGAAACCTCTTTATGATGTGTGCATTCAACTCAGAGAGATAAGCCTTCCTTTTGATAGAGCAGTTTTGAAGCTCTGTTTTTGCAGAATCTGCAAGTGGATATTTGGAGCCCTTTCAGGCCTTCGTTGGAAACGGGAATATCTTCCCATGAAAACTAAACAGAAGCGTTCTGTGAAACTGCTTTGTGTAGTATGAATCCAACTCACAAATTTGAACACTTCTTTTGAAATAGCAGTTTTGAAACACTTTTTGTTAAATCTGCAGGTGTTCATTTGAAGCGCTTTGAGGCCTATGGTGTAAAAGGAAATATCTTCACATAAAACCTAGACAGAAGCAGTCTTTGAAACTTCTTTATGATGTGTGCATTCAACTCACAGAGTTGAACCTTCCTTTTCATGGAGCAGTTTGGAAAGAGTCTTTTTGCAGCATCTGCAAGTGGATATTTGGAGCCCTTTCAGGCCTTCGTTGGAAACGGGAAGATCTTCCCATAAAAACTAAACAGAAGCGTTCTGTGAAACTGCTTTGTGTAGTATGAATCCAACTCACAGAGTTGAACACTTCTTTTGAAAGAGCAGTTTTGAAACACTCTTTTTGTAGAATCTGCAAGATTTCATTTGGAGCACTTTGAGGCCTATGGTGGAAAAGGAAATTTTTTCACATAAAAACTAGAGAGAAGCGTTCTTTGAAACTTCTTTATGATGTGTGCATTCAACTCACAGAGTTGAACCTTGCTTTTCATGGAGAGGTTTGGAAATAGTCTTTTTGCAGCATCTGCAAGTGGATATTTGGAACTCTTTCAGGCCTTTGTTAGAAACGGGAATATCTTCCCATAAAAACTGGACAGAAGCATTCTCACAAACTGCTTTGTGATGTGTGTGTTTAACTCACAGGGTTGAACCTTTCCTTTGCTACAGCACTTATGAAACACTCTTTTTGTAGAATCTGCAAGTGTCATTTGGAACGCTTTGAGGCCTATGGTGCAAAAGGAAATATCTTCACATATGAACCAGGCAGAAGCGTTCTCAGAAACCTCTTTATGATGTTTGCATTCAACTCAGAGAGATAAGCCTTCCTTTTGATAGAGCAGTTTTGAAACTCTGGTTTTGCAGAATCTGCAGGTGGATATTTGGAGCCCTTTCAGACCTTCGTTGGAAACGGGAATATATGCACATAAAAACTAAACAGAAGCGTTCTGTGAAACTGCTTTGTGTAGTATGAATCCAGCTCACAGAGTTGAACATTTGCTTTGAAAGAGCAGTTTTGAAGCACTCTGTGTAGAATCTGCAAGTGTTCACTTGGACCGCTTTGAGGCCTATGGTGGAAAAGTAAATATCTTCACATAAAACCTAGACAGAAGCATTCTTTGAAACTTCTTTATGATGTGTGCATTCAACTCACAGAGTTGAGCCTTCCTTTTCATGGAGCAGTTTGGAAAGAGTCTTTGTGCAGCATCTGCAAGAGGATATTTGGAGCCCTTTCAGGCCTTCGTTGGAAACGGGAATATCTTCCCTTAAAAACTAAACAGAAGCGTTCTGTGAAACTGCTTTTTGTAGTATGAATCCAAATCACAGAGTTGAACACTTCTTTTGAAAGAGCAGTTATGAAACACTCTTGTTGTAGAATCTGCAAGTGTTCATTTGGAGCGCTTTGAGGCCTATGGTGGAAAAGGAAACATCTTCACATATGAAACAGGCAGAAGCATTCTCAGAAACCTCTTTATGATGTGTGCATTCAACTCGGAGAGATAAGCCTTGCTTTTGATAGAGCAGTTCTGAAACTCTGTTTTTGCAGAATCTGCAAGTGGATATTTGGAGCCCATTCAGGCCTTCGTTGGAAACGGGAATATCTTCCTATAAAAACTAAACAGAAGCGTTCTGTGAAACTGCTTTGTGTAGTATGAATCCAAATCACAGAGTTGAACACTTCTTTTGAAAGAGCAGTTTTGAAACACTCTTTTTGTAGAATCTGCAAGTTCTCATTTGGGGCGCTTTGAGGCTAACGGTGGAAAAGGAAATATCTTCACATAAAACCTAGAAAGAAGCATTCTTTGAAACTTCTTTATGATGTGTGCATTCAACTCACAGAGTTGAACCTTGCTTTTCAAGGAGAGGTTTGGAAATAGTCTTTTTGCAGCATCTGCAAGTGGATATTTGGAGCCCTTTCAGGTCTTCGTTGGAAACGGGAATATCTTCCCATAAAAACTAACAGAAGTATTCTGTGAAACTGCTTTGTGTAGTATGAATCCAACTCACAGAGTTGAACACTTCTTTTGAAACAGCAGTTTTGAAACACTCTTTTTGTAGAATCTGCAAGTTTTCATTTGGAGCGCTTTGAGGCCTATGGTGGAAAAGGAATTATCTTCACATAAAAGCTAGACAGATGCATTCTTTGAAATCTCTTTATGATGTGTGCATTCAACTCACAGAGTTGAACCTTGCTTTTCATGGAGAGGTTTGGAAATAGTCTTTTTGCAGCATCTGCAAGTGGATATTTGGAGCTCTTTCAGGTCTTTGGTAGAAACGAGAATATCTTCCCATAAGAACTGGACAGAAGCATTCTCACAAACTGCTTTGTGATGTGTGTGTTTAACTCACAGAGGTGAACCTTTCCCTTGCTACAGCAGTTATGAAACACTCTTTTTGTAGAATCTGCAAGTGTTCATTTGGAGGGCTTTGAGGACTATGGTGCAAAAGGAAATATCTTCACATATGAACCAGGCAGAAGCATTCTCAGAAACCTCTTTATGATGTGTGCATTCAACTCAGAGAGATAAGCCTTCCTTTTGATAGAGCAGTTTTGAAGCTCTGTTTTTGCAGAATCTGCAAGTGGATATTTGGAGCCCTTTCAGGCCTTCGTTGGAAACGGGAATATCTTCCCATAAAAACTAAACAGAAGCGTTCTGTGAAACTGCTTTGTGTAGTATGAATCCAACTCACAAATTTGAACACTTCTTTTGAAATAGCAGTTTTGAAACACTTTTTGTTAAATCTGCAGGTGTTCATTTGAAGCGCTTTGAGGCCTATGGTGTAAAAGGAAATATCTTCACATAAAACCTAGACAGAAGCAGTCTTTGAAACTTCTTTATGATGTGTGCATTCAACTCACAGAGTTGAACCTTCCTTTTCATGGAGCAGTTTGGAAAGAGTCTTTTTGCAGCATCTGCAAGTGGATATTTGGAGCCCTTTCAGGCCTTCGTTGGAAACGGGAAGATCTTCCCATAAAAACTAAACAGAAGCGTTCTGTGAAACTGCTTTGTGTAGTATGAATCCAACTCACAGAGTTGAACACTTCTTTTGAAAGAGCAGTTTTGAAACACTCTTTTTGTAGAATCTGCAAGATTTCATTTGGAGCACTTTGAGGCCTATGGTGGAAAAGGAAATTTTTTCACAAAAAAACTAGAGAGAAGCGTTCTTTGAAACTTCTTTATGATGTGTGCATTCAACTCACAGAGTTGAACCTTGCTTTTCATGGAGAGGTTTGGAAAGAGTCTTTTTGCAGCATCTGCAAGTGGATATTTGGAGCTCTTTCAGGCCTTTGTTAGAAACGGGAATATCTTCCCATAAAAACTGGACAGAAGCATTCTCACAAACTGCTTTGTGATGTGTGTGTTTAACTCACAGAGTTGAACCTTTCCTTTGCTACAGCACTTATGAAACACTCTTTTTGTAGAATCTGCAAGTGTCATTTGGAACGCTTTGAGGCCTATGGTGCAAAAGGAAATATCTTCACATATGAACCAGGCAGAAGCGTTCTCAGAAACCTCTTTATGATGTTTGCATTCAACTCAGGGAGATAAGCCTTCCTTTTGATAGAGCAGTTTTGAAACTCTGTTTTTGCAGAATCTGCAGGTGTATATTTGGAGCCCTTTCAGACCTTCGTTGGAAACGGGAATATCTTCACATAAAAATTAACAGAAGCGTTCTGTGAAACTGCTTTGTGTAGTATGATTCCAACTCACAAAGTTGAACACTTCTTTTGAAAGGGTAGTTTTGAAACACTCTGTGTAGAATCTGCAAGTGTTCACTTGGACCGCTTTGAGGCCTATGGTGGAAAAGGAAATATCTTCACATAAAACCTAGACAGAAGCATTCTTTGAAACTTCTTTATGATGTGTGCATTCAACTCACAGAGTTGAGCCTTCCTTTTCATGGAGCAGTTTGGAAAGAGTCTTTGTGCAGCATCTGCAAGAGGATATTTGGAGCCCTTTCAGGCCTTCGTTGGAAACGGGAATATCTTCCCCTAAAAACTAAACAGAAGCGTTCTGTGAAACTGCTTTGTGTAGCATGAATCCAAATCACAGAGTTGAACACTTCTTTTGAAAGAGCAGTTATGAAACACTTGTTGTAGAATCTGCAAGTGTTCGTTTGGAGCGCTTTGAGGCCTATGGTGGAAAAGGAATTATCTTCACATAAAAGCTAGACAGATGCATTCTTTGAAACCTCTTTATGATGTGTGCATTCAACTCACAGAGTTGAACCTTGCTTTTCATGGAGAGGTTTGGAAAGAGTCTTTTTGCAGCATCTGCAAGTGGATATTTGGAGCTCTTTCAGGTCTTTGGTAGAAACGAGAATATCATCCCATAAGAACTGGACAGAAGGATTCTCAAAAACTGCTTTGTGATGTGTGTGTTTAACTCACAGAGGTGAACCTTTCCCTTGCTACAGCAGTTATGAAACACTCTTTTTGTAGAATCTGCAAGTGTTCATTTGGAGGGCTTTGAGGACTATGGTGCAAAAGGAAATATCTTCACATATGAACCAGGCAGAAGCATTCTCAGAAACCTCTTTATGATGTGTGCATTCAACTCAGAGAGATAAGCCTTCCTTTTGATAGAGCAGTTTCGAAGCTCTGTTTTTGCAGAATCTGCAAGTGGATATTTGGAGCCCTTTCAGGCCTTCGTTGGAAACGGGAATATCTTCCCATAAAAACTAAAGAGAAGCGTTCTGTGAAACTGCTTTGTGTAGTATGAATCCAACTCACAGAGATGAACACTTCCTTTGAAAGAATAGTTTTGAAACACTCTTTTTGTAGAATCTGCAAGTGTTCATTTGGATCGCTTTGAGGTCTATGGTGGAAGAGGAAATATCTTCACTTATAAACCAGGCAGAAGCATTCTCAGAAACCTCTTTATGATGTGTGCATTCAACTCGGAGAGATAAGCCTTCCTTTTGATAGAGCAGTTTTGAAACTCTGTTTTTCAGAGTCTGCAGGTGTATATTTGGAGCCCTTTCAGACCTTGGTTGGAAACGGGAATATCTTCACATAAAAACTAAACAGAAGCGTTCTGTGAAACTGCTTTGTGTAGTATGAATCCAACTCACAAAGTTGAGCACTTCTTTTGAAAGGGTAGTTTTGAAACACTCTGTGTAGAATCTGCAAGTGTTCACTTGGACCGCTTTGAGGCCTATGGTGGAAAAGGAAATATCTTCACATAAAACCTAGACAGAAGCATTCTTTGAAACTTCTTTATGATGTGTGCCTTCAACTCACAGAGTTGAGCCTTCCTTTTCATGGAGCAGTTTGGAAAGAGTCTTTGTGCAGCATCTGCAAGAGGATATTTGGAGCCCTTTCAGGCCTTCGTTGGAAACGGGAATATCTTCCCCTAAAAACTAAACAGAAGCGTTCTGTGAAACTGCTTTGTGTAGCATGAATCCAAATCACAGAGTTGAACACTTCTTTTGAAAGAGCAGTTATGAAACACTTGTTGTAGAATCTGCAAGTGTTCCTTTGGAGCGCTTTGAGGCCTATGGTGGAAAAGGAAATATCTTCACATATGAACCAGGCAGAAGCATTCTCAGAAACCTCTTTATGTTGTGTGCATTCAACTCGGAGAGATAAGCCTTCCTTTTGATAGAGCAGTTCTGAAACTCTGTTTTTGCAGAATCTGCAAGTGGATATTTGGATCCCTTTCAGGTCTTCGTTGGAAACGGGAATATCTTCCCATAAAAACTAAACAGAAGCGTTCTGTGAAACTGCTTTGTGTAGTATGAATCCAACTCACAGAGATGAACACTTCCTTTGAAAGAGTAGTTTTGAAACACTCTTTTTGTAGAATCTGCAAGTGTTCATTTGGATCGCTTTGAGGTCTATGGTGGAAGAGGAAATATCTTCACTTATAAACCAGGTAGAAGCATTCTCAGAAACCTCTTTATGATGTGTGCATTCAACTCGGAGAGTTAAGCCTTCCTTTTGATAGAGCAGTTTTGAATCTCTGTTTTTGCAGAATCTGCAAGTGGATATTTGGAGCCCTTTCAGGCCTTCGTTGGAAACGGGAATATCTTCCCATAAAAACTAAACAGAAGCGTTCTGTGAAACTGCTTTGTGTAGCATGAATCCACCTTAAAGAGTTGAACACTTTTTTTGAAAGAGCAGTTTTGAAACACTCTTTTTGTAGAATCTGCAAGTGTTCATTTGGATCGCTTTGAGGCCTATGGTGGAAAAGGAAATATCTTCACATAAAACCTAGACAGAAGCATTCTTTGAAACTTTTTTATGATGTGTGCATTCAACTCACATAGTTGAACCTTCCTTTTCATGGAGCAGTTTGGAAAGAGTCTTTTTACAGCATCTCCAAGTGGATATTTGGAGCCCTTTCAGGCCTTCGTTGGAAACGGGAATATCTTCCCATAAAAACTAAACAGAAGCATTCTGTGAAACTGCTTTGTGTAGTATGAATCCAACTCACAGAGTTGAACACTTCTTTTGAATCAGCAGTTTTGAAACACTCTTTTTGTAGAATCTGCAAGTGTTCATTTGGAGCGCTTTGAGGCCTATGGTGGAAAAGGAAATATCTTCACATAAAACCTAGACAGAAGCATTCTTTGAAACTTCTTTATGATGTGTGCATTCAGCTCACAGAGTTGAACCTTGCTTTTCATGGAGAGGTTTGGAAATAGTCTTTTTACAGCATCTGCAAGTGGATATTTGGAGCTCTTTCAGGTCTTTGTTACAAAAGGGAATATCTTCCCATAAAAACTGGACAGAAGCATTCTCACAAACTGCTCTGTGATGTGTGTGTTTAACTCACAGAGTTGAACCTTTCCTTTGCTACAGCAGTTATGAAACACTCTTTTTGTAGAATCTGCAAGTGTTCATTTGGAGCGCTTTGAGGCCTATGGTGCAAAAGGAAATATCTTCACATATGAACCAGGCAGAAGCATTCTCAGAAACCTATTTATGATGTGCACATTCAACTCAGAGAAATAAGCCTTCCTTTTGATAGAGCAGTTTTTAAACTCTGTTTTTGCAGAATCTGCAAGTGCATATTTGGAGCCCTTTCAGGCCTTCGTTGGAAACGGGAATATCTTCCCATAGAAACTAAACAGAAGCGTTCTGTGTAACTGCTTTGTGTAGTATGAATCCAACTCACAAAGTTGAACACTTCTTTTGAAAGAGCAGTTTTGAAACTCTTTTTGTAGAATCTGCAAGTGTTCACTTGGACCGCTTTGAGGCCTATGTTGGAAAAGGAAATATCTTCACATAAAACCTAGACAGAAGCATTCTTTGAAACTTCTTTATGATGTGTGCATTCAACTCACAGAGCTGAACCTTCCTTTTCATGGAGCAGTTGTAAATTGTCTTTTTGCAGCATCTGCAAGTGGATATTTGGAGCCCTTTCAGCCTTCGTTGGAAACGGGAATATCTTCCCATAAAAACTAAACAGAAGCGTTCTGTGAAACTGCTTTTGGTAGTATGAATCCAACTCACAAAGTTGAACACTTCTTTTGAAAGAGCAGTTTTGAAACACTTTTTGTAGAATCTGCAAGTGTTGACATTGTCTGCTTTGAGGCCTATGTTGGAAAAGAAAATATCTTCACATAAAACTAGACAGAAGCATTCTTTGAAACTTCTTTATGATGTGTGCATTCAACTCACAGACCTGAACCTTCCTTTTCATGGAGCAGTTGTAAATAGTCTTTTTGCAGCATCTGCAAGTGGAAATTTGGAGCCCTTTCAGACCTTCGTTGGAAACGGGAATATCTTCCCATAAAAACTAAACAGAAGCGTTCTCTGAAACTGCTTTGTGTAGTATGAATCCAACTCACAGAGTTGAACACTTCTTTTGAAAGAGCAGTTTTGAAACACTCTTTTTGTAGAATCTGCAAGTGTTCATTTGGAGCGCTTTGAGGCCTATGGTGCAAAAGGAAATATCTTCACATATGAACCAGGCAGAAGCGTTCTCAGAAACCTCTTTATGATGTTTGCATTCAACTCAGGGAGATAAGCCTTCCTTTTGATAGAGCAGTTTTGAAACTCTGTTTTTGCAGAATCTGCAGGTGTATATTTGGAGCCCTTTCAGACCTTCGTTGGAAACGGGAATATCTTCACATAAAAATTAACAGAAGCGTTCTGTGAAACTGCTTTGTGTAGTATGATTCCAACTCACAAAGTTGAACACTTCTTTTGAAAGGGTAGTTTTGAAACACTCTGTGTAGAATCTGCAAGTGTTCACTTGGACCGCTTTGAGGCCTATGGTGGAAAAGGAAATATCTTCACATAAAACCTAGACAGAAGCATTCTTTGAAACTTCTTTATGATGTGTGTATTCAACTTACAGAGTTGAGCCTTCCTTTTCATGGAGCAGTTTGGAAAGAGTCTTTGTGCAGCATCTGCAAGAGGATATTTGGAGCCCTTTCAGGCCTTCGTTGGAAACGGGAATATCTTCCCCTAAAAACTAAAGAGAAGCGTTCTGTGAAACTGCTTTGTGTAGCATGAATCCAAATCACAGAGTTGAACACTTCTTTTGAAAGAGCAGTTATGAAACACTTGTTGTAGAATCTGCAAGTGTTCGTTTGGAGCGCTTTGAGGCATATGGTGGAAAAGGAAATATCTTCATATATGAACCAGGCAGAAGCATTCTCAGTAACCTCTTTATGTTGTGTGCATTCAACTCGGAGAGATAAGCCTTCCTTTTGATAGAGCAGTTCTGAAACTCTGTTTTTGCAGAATCTGCAAGTGGATATTTGGAGCCCTTTCAGGTCTTCGTTGGAAACGGGAATATCTTCCCATAAAAACTAAACAGAAGCGTTCTGTGAAACTGCTTTGTGTAGTATGAATCCAACTCACAGAGATGAACACTTCCTTTGAAAGAGTAGTTTTGAAACACTCTTTTTGTAGAATCTGCAAGTGTTCATTTGGATCGCTTTGAGGTCTATGGTGGAAGAGGAAATATCTTCACTTATAAACCAGGCAGAAGCATTCTCAGAAACCTCTTTATGATGTGTGCATTCAACTCGGAGAGTTAAGCCTTCCTTTTGATAGAGCAGTTTTTAATCTCTGTTTTTGCAGAATCTGCAAGTGGATATTTGGAGCCCTTTCAGGTCTTCGTTGGAAACGGGAATATCTTCCCATAAAAACTAAACAGAAGCGTTCTGTGAAACTGCTTTGTGTAGTATGAATCCAACTCACAGAGATGAACACTTCCTTTGAAAGAGTAGTTTTGAAACACTCTTTTTGTAGAATCTGCAAGTGTTCATTTGGATCGCTTTGAGGTCTATGGTGGAAGAGGAAATATCTTCACTTATAAACCAGGCAGAAGCATTCTCAGAAACTTCTTTTTGATGTGTGCATTCAACTCGGAGAGTTAAGCCTTCCTTTTGATAGAGCAGTTTTGAATCTCTGTTTTTGCAGAATCTGCAAGTGGATATTTGGAGCCCTTTCAGGCCTTCGTTGGAAACGGGAATGTCTTCCCATAAAAACTAAACAGAAGCGTTCTGTGAAACTGCTTTGTGTAGCATGAATCCACCTCAAAGAGTTGAACACTTTTTTTGAAAGAGCAGTTTTGAAACACTCTTTTTGTAGAATCTGCAAGTGTTCATTTGGATCGCTTTGAGGCCTATGGTGGAAAAGGAAATTTTTTCACATAAAAACTAGAGAGAAGCGTTCTTTGAGACTTCTTTATGATGTGTGCATTCAACTCACAGAGTTGAACCTTGCTTTTCATGGAGAGGTTTGGAAAGAGTCTTTTTGCAGCATCTGCAAGTGGATATTTGGAGCTCTTTCAGGCCTTTGTTAGAAACGGGAATATCTTCCCATAAAAACTGGACAGAAGCATTCTCACAAACTGCTTTGTGATGTGTGTGTTTAACTCACAGAGTTGAACCTTTCCTTTGCTACAGCACTTATGAAACACTCTTTTTGTAGAATCTGCAAGTGTCATTTGGAACGCTTTGAGGCCTATGGTGCAAAAGGAAATATCTTCACATATGAACCAGGCAGAAGCGTTCTCAGAAACCTCTTTATGATGTTTGCATTCAACTCAGGGAGATAAGCCTTCCTTTTGATAGAGCAGTTTTGAAACTCTGTTTTTGCAGAATCTGCAGGTGTATATTTGGAGCCCTTTCAGACCTTCGTTGGAAACGGGAATATCTTCACATAAAAATTAACAGAAGCGTTCTGTGAAACTGCTTTGTGTAGTATGATTCCAACTCACAAAGTTGAACACTTCTTTTGAAAGGGTAGTTTTGAAACACTCTGTGTAGAATCTGCAAGTGTTCACTTGGACCGCTTTGAGGCCTATGGTGGAAAAGGAAATATCTTCACATAAAACCTAGACAGAAGCATTCTTTGAAACTTCTTTATGATGTGTGCATTCAACTCACAGAGTTGAGCCTTCCTTTTCATGGAGCAGTTTGGAAAGAGTCTTTGTGCAGCATCTGCAAGAGGATATTTGGAGCCCTTTCAGGCCTTCGTTGGAAACGGGAATATCTTCCCCTAAAAACTAAACAGAAGCGTTCTGTGAAACTGCTTTGTGTAGCATGAATCCAAATCACAGAGTTGAACACTTCTTTTGAAAGAGCAGTTATGAAACACTTGTTGTAGAATCTGCAAGTGTTCGTTTGGAGCGCTTTGAGGCCTATGGTGGAAAAGGAATTATCTTCACATAAAAGCTAGACAGATGCATTCTTTGAAACCTCTTTATGATGTGTGCATTCAACTCACAGAGTTGAACCTTGCTTTTCATGGAGAGGTTTGGAAAGAGTCTTTTTGCAGCATCTGCAAGTGGATATTTGGAGCTCTTTCAGGTCTTTGGTAGAAACGAGAATATCATCCCATAAGAACTGGACAGAAGGATTCTCAAAAACTGCTTTGTGATGTGTGTGTTTAACTCACAGAGGTGAACCTTTCCCTTGCTACAGCAGTTATGAAACATTCTTTTTGTAGAATCTGCAAGTGTTCATTTGGAGGGCTTTGAGGACTATGGTGCAAAAGGAAATATCTTCACATATGAACCAGGCAGAAGCATTCTCAGAAACCTCTTTATGATGTGTGCATTCAACTCAGAGAGATAAGCCTTCCTTTTGATAGAGCAGTTTTGAAGCTCTGTTTTTGCAGAATCTGCAAGTGGATATTTGGAGCCCTTTCAGGCCTTCGTTGGAAACGGGAATATCTTCCCATAAAAACTAAACAGAAGCGTTCTGTGAAACTGCTTTGTGTAGTATGAATCCAACTCACAGAGATGAACACTTCCTTTGAAAGAATAGTTTTGAAACACTCTTTTTGTAGAATCTGCAAGTGTTCATTTGGATCGCTTTGAGGTCTATGGTGGAAGAGGAAATATCTTCACTTATAAACCAGGCAGAAGCATTCTCAGAAACCTCTTTATGATGTGTGCATTCAACTCGGAGAGATAAGCCTTCCTTTTGATAGAGCAGTTTTGAAACTCTGTTTTTCAGAGTCTGCAGGTGTATATTTGGAGCCCTTTCAGACCTTGGTTGGAAACGGGAATATCTTCACATAAAAACTAAACAGAAGCGTTCTGTGAAACTGCTTTGTGTAGTATGAATCCAACTCACAAAGTTGAGCACTTCTTTTGAAAGGGTAGTTTTGAAACACTCTGTGTAGAATCTGCAAGTGTTCACTTGGACCGCTTTGAGGCCTATGGTGGAAAAGGAAATATCTTCACATAAAACCTAGACAGAAGCATTCTTTGAAACTTCTTTATGATGTGTGCCTTCAACTCACAGAGTTGAGCCTTCCTTTTCATGGAGCAGTTTGGAAAGAGTCTTTGTGCAGCATCTGCAAGAGGATATTTGGAGCCCTTTCAGGCCTTCGTTGGAAACGGGAATATCTTCCCCTAAAAACTAAACAGAAGCGTTCTGTGAAACTGCTTTGTGTAGCATGAATCCAAATCACAGAGTTGAACACTTCTTTTGAAAGAGCAGTTATGAAACACTTGTTGTAGAATCTGCAAGTGTTCCTTTGGAGCGCTTTGAGGCCTATGGTGGAAAAGGAAATATCTTCACATATGAACCAGGCAGAAGCATTCTCAGAAACCTCTTTATGTTGTGTGCATTCAACTCGGAGAGATAAGCCTTCCTTTTGATAGAGCAGTTCTGAAACTCTGTTTTTGCAGAATCTGCAAGTGGATATTTGGATCCCTTTCAGGTCTTCGTTGGAAACGGGAATATCTTCCCATAAAAACTAAACAGAAGCGTTCTGTGAAACTGCTTTGTGTAGTATGAATCCAACTCACAGAGATGAACACTTCCTTTGAAAGAGTAGTTTTGAAACACTCTTTTTGTAGAATCTGCAAGTGTTCATTTGGATCGCTTTGAGGTCTATGGTGGAAGAGGAAATATCTTCACTTATAAACCAGGTAGAAGCATTCTCAGAAACCTCTTTATGATGTGTGCATTCAACTCGGAGAGTTAAGCCTTCCTTTTGATAGAGCAGTTTTGAATCTCTGTTTTTGCAGAATCTGCAAGTGGATATTTGGAGCCCTTTCAGGCCTTCGTTGGAAACGGGAATATCTTCCCATAAAAACTAAACAGAAGCGTTCTGTGAAACTGCTTTGTGTAGCATGAATCCACCTTAAAGAGTTGAACACTTTTTTTGAAAGAGCAGTTTTGAAACACTCTTTTTGTAGAATCTGCAAGTGTTCATTTGGATCGCTTTGAGGCCTATGGTGGAAAAGGAAATATCTTCACATAAAACCTAGACAGAAGCATTCTTTGAAACTTTTTTATGATGTGTGCATTCAACTCACAGAGTTGAACCTTCCTTTTCATGGAGCAGTTTGGAAAGAGTCTTTTTACAGCATCTCCAAGTGGATATTTGGAGCCCTTTCAGGCCTTCGTTGGAAACGGGAATATCTTCCCATAAAAACTAAACAGAAGCATTCTGTGAAACTGCTTTGTGTAGTATGAATCCAACTCACAGAGTTGAACACTTCTTTTGAATCAGCAGTTTTGAAACACTCTTTTTGTAGAATCTGCAAGTGTTCATTTGGAGCGCTTTGAGGCCTATGGTGGAAAAGGAAATATCTTCACATAAAACCTAGACAGAAGCATTCTTTGAAACTTCTTTATGATGTGTGCATTCAGCTCACAGAGTTGAACCTTGCTTTTCATGGAGAGGTTTGGAAATAGTCTTTTTACAGCATCTGCAAGTGGATATTTGGAGCTCTTTCAGGTCTTTGTTACAAAAGGGAATATCTTCCCATAAAAACTGGACAGAAGCATTCTCACAAACTGCTCTGTGATGTGTGTGTTTAACTCACAGAGTTGAACCTTTCCTTTGCTACAGCAGTTATGAAACACTCTTTTTGTAGAATCTGCAAGTGTTCATTTGGAGCGCTTTGAGGCCTATGGTGCAAAAGGAAATATCTTCACATATGAACCAGGCAGAAGCATTCTCAGAAACCTCTTTATGATGTGCACATTCAACTCAGAGAAATAAGCCTTCCTTTTGATAGAGCAGTTTTGAAACTCTGTTTTTGCAGAATCTGCAAGTGGATATTTGGAGCCCTTTCAGGCCTTCGTTGGAAACGGGAATATCTTCCCATAAAAACTAAACAGAAGCGTTCTGTATAACTGCTTTGTGTAGTATGAATCCAACTCACAAAGTTGAACACTTCTTTTGAAAGAGCAGTTTTGAAACTCTTTTTGTAGAATCTGCAAGTGTTCACTTGGACCGCTTTGAGGCCTATGTTGGAAAAGGAAATATCTTCACATAAAACCTAGACAGAAGCATTCTTTGAAACTTCTTTATGATGTGTGCATTCAACTCACAGAGCTGAACCTTCCGTTTCATGGGTCAGTTGTAAATAGTCTTTTTGCAGCATCTGCAAGTGGATATTTGGAGCCCTTTCAGGCCTTCATTGGAAACGGGAATATCTTCCCATAAAAACTAAACAGAAGCGTTCTGTGGAACTGCTTTGTGTAGTATGAATCCAACTCACAAAGTTGAACACTTCTTTTGAAAGAGCAGTTTTGAAACACTTTTTGTAGAATCTGCAAGTGTTGACATTGTCCGCTTTGAGGCCTATGTTGGAAAAGAAAATATCTTCATATAAAACTAGACAGAAGCATTCTTTGAAACTTCTTTATGATGTGTGCATTCAACTCACGGACCTGAACCTTCCTTTTCATGGAGCAGTTGTAAATAGTCTTTTTGCAGCATCTGCAAGTGGAAATTTGGAGCCCTTTCAGACCTTTGTTGGAAACGGGAATATCTTCCCATAAAAACTAAACAGAAGCGTTCTGTGAAACTGCTTTGTGTAGTATGAATCCAACTCACAGAGTTGAACACTTCTTTTGAAAGAGCAGTTTTGAAACACTCTTTTTGTAGAATCTGCAAGTGTTCATTTGGAGCGCTTTGAGGCCTATGGTGCAAAAGGAAATATCTTCACATAAAACCTAGACAGAAGCATTCTTTGAAACTTCTTTATGATGTGTGCATTCAACTCACAGAGTTGAACCTTGCTTTTCATGGAGAGGTTTGGGAAGAGTCTTTTTGCAGCATCTGCAAGTGGATATTTGGAGCTCTTTCAGGCCTTTGTTAGAAACGGGAATATCTTCCCATAAAAACTGGACAGAAGCATTCTCACAATCTGCTTTGAGATGTGTGTGTTTAACTCACAGAGTTGAACCTTTCCTTTGCTACAGCACTTATGAAACACTCTTTTTGTAGAATCTGCAAGTGTTCATTTTGAGTGCTTTGAGGCCTACGGTGCAAAAGGAAATATCTTCACATATGAACCAGGCAGAAGCATTCTGAGAAACCTCTTTATGATGTTTGCATTCAACTCAGAGAGATAAGACTTCCTTTTGATAGAGCAGTTTTGAAACTCTGTTTTTGCTGAATCTGCAGGTGGATATTTGGAGCCCTTTCAGGCCTTCGTTGGAAACGGGAATATCTTCCCATAAAAACTAAACAGAAGCGTTCTGTGAAACTGCTTTGTGTAGTATGAATCCAACTCACAAAGTTGAACACTTCTTTTGAAAGAGCAGTTTTGAAACACTTTTTGTAGAATCTGCAAGTGTTGACATTGTCCGCTTTGAGGTCTATGTTGGAAAAGGAAATATCTTCACATAAAACTAGACAGAAGCATTCTTTGAAACTTCTTTATGATGTGTGCATTCAACTCACAGAGCTGAACCTTCCTTTTCATGGAGCAGTTGTAAATAGGCTTTTTGCAGCATCTGCAAGTGGATATTTGGAGCCGTTCCAGACCTTCGTTGGAAAAGGGAATATTTTCCCATAAAAACTAAACAGAAGCGTTCTGTGAAACTGCTTTGTGTAGTATGAATCCAACTCACAGAGTTGAACACTTCTTTTGAAAGAGCAGTTTTGAAACACTCTTTTTGTAGAATCTGCAAGTGTTCATTTGGAGCGCTTTGAGGCCTATGGTGGAAAAGGAAATATCTTCACTTATAAACCAGGCAGAAGCATTCTCAGAAACCTCTTTATGATGTGTTCATTCAACTCGGAGAGATAAGCCTTCCTTTTTTGATAGAGCAGTTTTGAAAATCTGTTTTTGCGGAAACTGCAGGTGGATATTTGGAGCCCTTTCAGGGCATCGTTGGAAACGGGAATATCTTCCCATAAAAACTAAACAGAAGAGTTCTGTGAAACTGCTTTGTGTAGTATGAATCCAACTCACAGAGTTGCACACTTATTTTGAAAGAGCAGTTTTGAAACACTCTTTTTGTACAATCTGCAAGTGTTCATTTGGAGCGCTTTGAGGCCTATGGTGGAAAAGGAAATATCTTGACTTATAAACTAGGCAGAAGCATTCTCAGAAACCTCTTTATGATGTGTGCATTCAACTCGGAGAGATAAGCTTTCCTTTTGATAGAGCAGTTTTGAATCTCTGTTTTTGCAGAATCTGCAAGTGGATATTTGGAGCCCATTCAGGCCATCTTTGGAAAAGGGAATATCTTCCCATAAAAACTAAACAGAAGCGTTCTGTGAAACTGCTTTGTGTAGTATGAATCCAACTCACAGAGTTGAACACTTCTTTTGAAAGAGCAGTTTTTGAAACACTCTTTTTGTAGAATCTGCAAGTTGTCATTTGGAGCGCTTTGAGGCCTATGGTGGAAAAGGAAATATCTTCACATAAAACCTAGACAGAAGCATTCTTTGAAACTTCTTTATGATGTGTGCATTCAACTCGCAGAGTTGAACCTTGCTTTTCATGGAGAGGTTTGGGAAGAGTCTTTTTACAGCATCTGCAAATGGATATTTGGAGCTCTTTCAGGCCTTTGTTACAAAAGGGAATATCTTCCCATAAAAACTGGACAGAAGCATTCTCACAAACTGCTCTGTGATGTGTGTGTTTAACTCACAGAGTTGAACCTTTCCTTTGCTACAGCAGTTATGAAACACTCTTTTTGTAGAATCTGCAAGTGTTCATTTGGAGCGCTTTGAGGCCTATGGTGCAAAAGGAAATATCTTCACATATGAACCAGGCAGAAGCATTCTCAGAAACCTCTTTATGATGTGTGCATTCAAATCGGAGAGTTAAGCCTTCCTTTTGATAGAGCAGTTTTGAATCTCAGTTTTTGCTGAATCTGCAAGTGGATATTTGGAGCCCTTTCAGGCCTTCCTTGGAAACGGGAATATCTTCCCATAAAAACTAAATAGAAGCGTTCTGTGAAACTGCTTTGTGTAGTATGAATCCAACTCATAGAGTTGAACACTTCTTTTGAAAGAGCAGTTTAGAAACCCTCTTTTTGTAGAATCTGCAAGTGTTCATTTGGATCGCTTTGGGGCCTATAGTGGAAAAGGAAATATCTTCACTTATAAACCAGGGAGAAGCATTCTCATAAACCTCTTTATGATGTGAGCATTCAACTCGGAGAGATAAGCCTTCCTTTTGATAGAGCAGTTTTGAAACTCTGTTTTTGTAGAATCTGCGGGTGGATATTTGGAGCTGTTTCAGGCCTTCGTTGGAAACGGGAATATCTTCCCATAAAAACCAAACAGAAGCGTTCTGTGAAACTGCATTTTGAAGTATGAATCCAACTCACAGAGTTGAACACTTCTTTTGAAAGAGCAGTTTTGAAACACTTTTTCTAGAATCTGCAAATTTTCATTTGGAGCGCTTTGAGGCCTATGGTGCAAAAGGAAATATCTTCACATAAAACCTAGACAGAAGCATTATTTGATACTTCTTTATGATGTGTGCATTCAACTCACAGAGTTGAACCTTGCTTTTCATGGAGAGGTTTGGAAAGAGTCTTTGTGCAGCATCTGCAAGTGGATATTTGGAGCTCTTTCAGGCCTTTGTTAGAAACGGGAATATCTTCCGATAAAAACTGGACAGAAGCATTCTCACAAACTGCTTTGTGATGTGTGTGTTTAACTCACAGAGTTGAACCTTTCCTTTGGTACAGCAGTTATGAAACACTCTTTTTGTAGAATCTGCAAGTGTTCATTTGGAGCGCTTTGAGGCCTATGGTGTAAAAGGAAATATCTTCACATATGAACCAGGCAGAAGCATTCTCAGAAACCTCTTTATGATGTGTGCATTCAACTCAGAGAGATAAGCCTTCCTTTTGATAGAGCAGTTTTGAAACTCTGTTTTTGCAGTATCTGCAAGTGGATATTTGGAGCCCTTTCAGGCCTTCGTTGGAAACGGGAATATCTTCCCATAAAAAATAACAGAAGGGTTTTGTGAAACTGCTTTGTGTAGTATGAATCCAACTCACAAAGTTGAACACTTCTTTTGAAAGAGCAGTTTTGAAACACTTTTTGTAATATCTGCAAGTGTTCATTTGGAGCGCTTTGAGGCCTATGGTGGAAAAGGAAATATCTTCACATAAAACCTAGACAGAAGCATTCTTTGAAACTTCTTTATGATGTGTGCATTCAATTCACAGAGTTGAACATTCCTTTTCATGGAGCAGTTTGGAAAGAGTCTTTTTGCAGCATCTGCAAGTGGATATTTTGAGCCCTTTCAGGCGTTCGTTGGAAACGGGAATATCTTCCCTTAAAAACTAAATAGAAGCGTTCTGTGAAACTGCTTTGTGTAGTATGAATCCAACTCACAGATGTGAACACTTCTTTTGAAAGAACAGTTTAGAAACCCTCTTTTTGTAGAATCTGCAAGTGTTCATTTGGATCGCTTTGAGGCCTACGGTGGAAAAGGAAATATCTTCACTTATAAACCAGGCAGAAGCATTCTCAGAAAACTCTTTATGATGTGAGCATTCAACTCTGAGAGATAAGCCTTCCTTTTGATAGAGCAGTTTTGAAGCTCTGTTTTTGCAGAATCTGCAGGTGGATATTTGGAGCCCTTTCAGGCCTTCGTTGGAAACGGGAATATCTTCCCATAAAAACTAAACAGAAGCGTTCTGTGAAACTGCTTTGTGTAGTATGAATCCAACTCACAAAGTTGAACATTTCTTTTGAAAGAGCAGTTTTGAAACACTTTTTGTAGAATCTGCAAGTGTTCATTTGAAGCGCTTTGAGGCCTATGTTGGAAAAGGAAATATCTTCACATAAAACCTAGACAGAAGCATTCTTTGAAACTTCTTTATGACGTGTGCATTCAACTCACAGAGTTGAACCTTCCTTTTCATGGAGCAGTTTGGAAAGAGTCTTTTTGCAGCATCTGCAAGTGGATATTTGGAGCCCTTTCAGGCCTTCGTTGGAAACGGGAAGATCTTCCCATAAAAACTAAACAGAAGCGTTCTGTGAAACTTCTTTGTGTAGTATGAATCCAACTCACAGAGTTGAACACTTCTTTTGAAAGAGCAGTTATGAAACACTCTTGTTGTAGAATCTGCAAGTGTTCATTTGGAGCGCTTTGAGGCCTACGGTGGAAAAGGAAATATCTTCACTTATAAACCACGCAGAAGCATTCTCAGAAACCTCTTTATGATGTGTGCTTTCAACTCGGAGAGATAAGCCTTCCTTTTGATAGAGCAGTTTTGAAACTCTGTATTTGCAGAATCTGCAAGTGGATATTTGGAGCCCTTTCAGGCCTTGGTTGGAAACGGGAATATCTTCCCATAAAAACTAAACAGAAGCGTTGTGTGAAACCGCTTTGTGTAGTATGAATCCAACTCACAGAGGTGAACACTACTTTTGAAAGAGCAGTTTTGAAACACTCTCTTTGTAGAATCTGCAAGTGTTCATTTGGATCGCTTTGAGGCCTATGGTGGAAAAGGAAATATCTTCACTTACAAACGAGGAAGAAGCATTCTGAGAAACCTCTTCATGTTGTGTGCATTCATCTCGGTGAGATAAGCCTTCCTGTTGATAGAGCAGTTTTGACACTCTGTTTTTGCAGAATCTGCAAGTGGATATTTGGAGCCCTTTCAGGCCTTCGTTGGAAACGGGAATATCTTCCCATAAAAACTAAACAGAAGCGTTCTGTGAAACTGCTTTGTGTAGTATGAATCCAACTCACAGAGTTGAACACTTCTTTTGAAAGAGCAGTTTTGAAACACTCTTTTTGTAGAATCTGCAAGTTTTCATTTGGAGCGCTTTGAGGCCTATGGTGGAAAAGGAAATTTCTTCACATAAAACCTAGACAGAGCATTCTTTGAAACTTCTTTATGATGTGTGGATTCAACTCACAGAGTCGAACCTTCCTTTTCATGGAGCAGTTTGGAAAGAGTCTTTTTGCAGCATCTGCATGTGGATATTCGGAACTCTTTCAGGCCTTTGATAGAAACGGGAATATCGTCCCATAAAAACTGGACAGAAGCATTCTCACAAACTGCTTTGTTATGTGTGTGTTTAACTCACAGAGTTGAAGCTTTTCTTTGCTAGAGCAATTATGAAACACTCTTTTTGTAGAATCTGCAAGTGTTCATTTGGAGCACTATGAGGCCTATAGTGGAAAAGGAAATATTTTCACATATAAACCAGGCAGAAGCATTCTCAGAAACCTGTTTATGATGTGAGCATTCAACACAGAGAGATAAGCCTTCATTTTGATAGAGCAGTTTTGAAACTCTGTTTTTTGCAGAATCTGTAAGTGGATATTTGGAGCCCTTTTAGGCCTTCGTTGGAAACGGGAATATCTTCCCATAAAAACTAAACAGAAGCGTTCTGTGAAACTGCTTTGTGTAGTATGAATCCAACTCACAGAGTTGAACACTTCTTTTGAACGAGCAGTTTGGAAACACTCTTTTTGTAGAATCTGCAATTGTTCACTTGGAGCGCTTTGAGGCCTATGGTTGAAAAGGAAATATCTTCACTTATAAACCAGGCAGAAGCATTCTCAGAAACCTCTTTATGATGTGTGCATTCAACTCGGAGAGACAAGCCTTCCTTTTTTGATAGAGCAGTTTTGAAACTCTGTTTTTGAAGAATCTGCAAGTGGATATTTGTAGCCCTTTCAGGCCTTCGTTCTAAACGGGAATATCTTCCCATAAAAACTAAACAGAATCGTTCTGTGAAACTTCTTTGTGTAGTATGAATCCAACTCACAGAGTTGAACACTTCTTTTGAAAGAGCAGTTTTGAAACACTCTTTACGTAGAATCTGCAAGTGTTCATTTGGAGCGCTTTGAGGCCTATGGTGGAAAAGGAAATATCTTCACTTATAAACCAGGCAGAAGCTTTCCCACAAACCTCTTTATGATGTGTGCATTCAACTCGGAGAGATAAGAATTCCTTTTGATTTAGCAGTTTTGAAACTCTGTTTTTGCAGAATCTGCAAGTGGATATTTGGAGCTCTTTCAGGCCTTTGTTAGAAACGGGAATATCTTCCCATAAAAACTTGACAGAAGCATTCTCACAAACTGCTTTGTGATGTGTGTGTTTTACTCACCGAGTTGAACCTTTCCTTTGCTAGAGCAGATATGAACCACTCTTTTTGTAGAATTTGCAAGTGTTCATTTGGAGCGCTTTGAGGCCTATGGTGGAAAAGGAAATATCTTCGCATATAAACCAGGCAGTAGCATTCTCAGAAACCTCTTTATGATGTGTGCATTCAACTCGGAGGGATAAGCCTTCCTTTTGATAGAGCAGTTTCGAAACTCTGTTTTTGCAGAATCTGTAAGTGTATATTTGGAGCCCTTCCAGGCCTTCGCTGGAAACGGGAATATCTTCCCATAAAAACTAAACAGAAGCGTTCTGTGAAACTGCTTTGGGTAGTATGAATCCAACTCACAGAGTTGAACACTTCTTTTGAAAGAGCAGTTTTGAAACACTCTTTTTATAGAATCTGCAAGTGTTCATTTGGAGATCTTTGAGGCCTATGGTGGAAAAGGAAATATCTTCACTTATAAACCAGGCAGAAGCATTCTCAGAAACCTCGTTATGATGTGTGCATTCAACTCGGAGAGATAAGCCTTCCTTTTGATGGAGCAGTTTTGAAACTCTGTTTTTGCAGAATCTGCAAGTGGATATTTGCAGCCCATTCAGGCCTTCGTTGGAAACGGGAATATCTTCCCATAAAAACTAAACAGAAGCGTTCTGTGAAACTCCTTTGGGAAGTATGAATCCAACTGACACAGTTGAACCTTCCTTTTCATGGAGCAGTTTGGAAAGAGTCTTTTTGCGGCATCTGCAAGTGGATATTTGGAGATCTTTCATTCAATTGTTAGAAACGGGAATATCTTCCCATGAAAACTAGACAGAAGTATTTTCCCAAACTGCTTTGTGATGTGTATTCAACTCACAGATTTCAACCTTTCCTTTGTGAGAGTAGTTATTGAACACTCTTTTTGAAGAAACTGCAAGTGTTCATTTGGAGCGCTTTGAGGCCTATGGTGGAAAAGGAAATACTTCACATAGAAACCAGGCAGAAGCACTCTCAGAAACCTCTTTATGATGTGTGCATTCAACTCAGAGAGATGAGCCTTCCTTTTGATAGAGCAGTTTTGAAACTCTGTTTTTGCAGAATCTGCAAGTGGATATTTGGGGCCCTTTCAAGCCTTCATTGCAAAAGGGAATATCTTCCCATAAAAACTAAACAGAAGCGTTCTGTGAAACTGCTTTGTGTAGTATGAATCCAACTCACAGAGTTGAACACTTCTTTTGAAAGAGCAGTTTTGAAACACTCCTTTTGTAGAATCTGCAAGTGTTCATTTGGAGAGCTTTGAGACCTGTGGTGGAAAAGGAATCATCTTAACATTAAACATAGACAGAAGCATTCTTTGAAACTTCTTTATGATGTGTGTATTCAACTCACAGAGTTGAACCTTGCTTTTCATGGAGAGGTTTGGAAAGAGTCTTTTTGCAGCATCTGCAAGTGGATATTTGGACCTCCTTCAGGCCTTTGTTAGAAACGGGAATATCTTCCCATAAAAACTGGACAGAAGCATTCTCACAAACTGCTTTGTGATGTGTGTGTTTATCTCAAAGAGTAGAACATTTCCTTTGCTACAGCAGTTATGAAACACTCTTTTTGTAGAATCTGCAAGTGTTCATTTGGAGCGCTCTGAGGCCTATGGTGCAAAAGGAAATATCTTCACATATGAACCAGGCAGAAGCATTGTCAGAAACCACTTTATGATACGTGCATTCAACTCAGAGAGATAAGCCTTCCTTTTGATAGAGCAGTTTTGAAACTCTGTTTTTGCAGCATCTGCAAGTGGATATTTGGAGCCCTTTCAGCCCTTCGTTGGAAACGGGAATATCTTCCCATAAAAACTAAACAGAAGAGTTCTGTGAAACTGCTTTTTGTAGTGTGAATCCACCTCACACAGTTGAACACTTCTTTTGAAAGAGCAGATTTGAAACACGTTTTGTAGAATCTGCAAGTGTTCACTTGGACCGCTTTGAGGCCTATGGTGGAAAAGGAAATATCTTCACATAAAACCTAGACAGAATCATTCTTTGAAACTTCTTTATGATGTGTGCATTCAACTCACAGAGTTGAACCTTCGTTTTCATGGAGCAGTTTGGAAAGAGTCTTCTTGCAGCATCTACAAGTGGATATTTGGAGACCTTTCAGGCCTTCGTTGGAAAAGGGAAGATCTTCCCATAAAAACTAAACAGAAGCGTTCTTTGAAACATCTTTGTGTAGTATGAATCCAACTCACAGAGTTGAAGACATCTTTTGAAGGAGCAGTTTGGAAACACTCTTTTTGTAGAATCTGCAAATGTTCATTTGGAGCGCTTTGAGGCCTATGGTGGAAAAGGAAATATCTTCACTTATAAACCAGGCAGAAGCATTCTCAGAAACCTCTTTATGATGTGTGCATTCAACTCGGAGAGATAAGCCTTCCTTTTGATAGAGCAGTTTTGAACCTCTGTTTTTGCAGAATCTGCAAGTGGATATTTGGAGCCCATTCAGGCCTTCGTTGAAAACGGGAATATCTTCCCATAAAAACTAAACAGAAGCGTTCTGTGAAACTGCTTTGTGTAGTATGAATCCAACTCACAGAGTTGAACACTTCTTTTGAAAGAGCAGTTTTGAAACACTCTTTTTGTAGAATCTGCAAGTGTTCATTTGGAGCGCTTTGAGGCCTATTGTGCAAAAGGAGATAACTTCACTTATAAATCAGGCAGAAGCGTTCTCAGAAACCTCTTTATGATGTGTGTATTCAACTCGGAGAAATAAGAATTCCTTTTGATAGAGCACTTTTGAAACTCTGTTTTTGCAGAATCTGCAATTGGATATTTGGAGCCCACTCAGGCCTTCGTTGGAAGCGGGAATATCTTCCCATAAAAACTAAACAGAAGCGTTCTGTGAAACTGCTTTGTGTAGTATGAATCCAACTCACAGATTTGAACACTTCTTTTGAAAGAGCAGTTTTGAAACACTCTTTTAGTAGAATCTGCAAGTGTTCATTTGGAGCGCTTTGAGGCCTACGGTGGAAAAGGAAATATCTTCACTTATAAACCAGGCAGAAGCATTCTCGGAAACCCCTTTACGATTTGTGCATTCAACTCGGAGAGATAAGCCTTCCTTTTGATAGAGCAGTTTTTAAACCCTGTTTTTGCAGAATCTGCAAGTGGATATTTGGAGCCCTTTCAGGCCTTCGTTGGAAACTGGAATATCTTCCCATAAAAAATAAACAGAACCGTTCTGTGAAACTGCTTTGTGTAGTATGAATCCAACTCACGGAGTTGAACACTTCTTTTGAAAGAGCAGTTTTGAAACACTCTCTTTGTAGAATCTGCAAGTGTTCATTTATAGCGCTTTGAGGCCTATGGTGGAAAAGGAAATATCTTCACAAAACAAGTAGACAGAAGCATGCTCCGAAACTTCTTAGTGGTGTGTGCATTCAACTCACAGAGTTGAAGATTCCTTTTGACAGAGAAGTTTTGAAACACTATTTTTGTAGAATGTGCAAGTGGATATTTGGAACACTTCTAGGAATTCGTTGGAAACGGGACACCCACACACAAAAACAAGACAGAAGCATTCTCCCAAGCTTCTGTTCGATGTGAGCATTCAGCTCACAGAGCTGAACCTTTCTTTTGATAGAGCAATTTTGAAACACTCTTTTTCTAGAATCGGCAATTGGACATTTGGATCGCTTTTAGGCCTGTAGAGGAAAGGAAATATCTTCACATCACAACTAGACAGAAGCATTCTCTGAATCATCTCTGTGGTGTGTGCATTCAACTCTCAGAGTTGAACATTCCTTTAGACAGAGAAATTTTGAAACACTCTTTTTGTAGAATCTGCAAGTGGAAATTGGGACCGCTTAGAGGAATTCTATGGAAACGGGACACCCTCACACGATAACTAGACAGTAGCATTCTCACAAACTTCTCTGTGATAAGTGCATTCAACTCACAGAGTTTAACGTTTCTTTTCATGGAGCAGTTTGGAAACACACTTTTGGAAGTATATCCAAGTGGTCATTCGGAAAGCTATGAGGCCTGTGTTCGAAAAGGCAATATCTTCACATATAATCAAGAAAGAAGCATTCCCAGAACTACTCTGTGTTGGTTGCATTCAACTCACAGAGGGGAATGTTCCTTTTGTTAGTGCAGCCATGAAACACTGCTTTTGTATAATCTGCAATTGGACATTTGGAGAGCTCTGAGGCCTCTGTTGAGAAGGGAAATTTCTTCACAAAACACTTAGAGAGAAGCATTCTCGGAAACCACTTTGTGATGTGTGCATTCAACACACTGAGTTGAACATTCCTTTGTTAGATCAGTTTTGAAATACTCTTTTTGTAGTATCTGCATGTGGATATTTGGACCACTTATAGGAATTTGCTGGAAATGAGATATCATCACATAATAACGAGACAGAAGCATTCTCACAAACTCCTTTGTTATGTGTGGTCTCAACTCAGAGATGTGAACCTGTCTTTTGATAGAGCAGTTTTGAAACACTCTTTTTCTAGAATCTGCAAGTGTACATTTGGAGCGCTTTGAGACCTGTGCTGGAAAGGAAATATCTTCACATAACAAGTAGACAGAAGGATTATCTGACACTTCCTTGTTTTATGTGCATTCAACTCACAGAGTTGGACATTCCTTTTGACAGAGAAGTTTTGAAACACTCCTTTTATAGAATGTGCAAGTGGATATTTGGACGGCTTCTAGGAATTCGTTGGAAACGGGACATCCTCACGCAAAAAAAAGACGGAAGCATTCTCACAAACTGCTGTGTGATGTGAGCATTCAGCTCACCGAGCTGAAACTTTCTTTTGATAGAGCAACTTTGAAGCACTCTTCTTCTAGCATCGGCAAGTGGACATTTGGAGCGCTTTGAGGTCTGTGGTGGAAAGGAAATATCTTCATCTCAAAACTAGACAGAAGCATTCTCTGAATCACCTTTGTGGTGTGTGCATTCAACTCACACTGTTGAACATTCCTTTAGACAGAGAAATTTTGAAACACTCTTTTTGTAGAATCTGCAAGTGGAAATTGGGACCGCTTCTGGGAATTCGTTGGAAACGGGACACCCTCACACGAAAACTAGACAGTAGCATTCTCACAAACTTCTGTGTGATGTGAGCATTCAGCTCACAGAGCTGAACCTTTCTTTTGATATCGCAATTTTGAAACACTCTTTTTCTAGAATCGGCAAGTCGACATTTGGAGCTCTTTTAGGCCTGTGGTGGAAAGGAAATATCTTCACATCAAAACTAGACAGAAGCATTCTCTGAAACAACTTTGTGGTGTGTGCATTCAACTCACAGAGTTGAACATTCCTTTAGATAGAGAAATTTTGAAACACTCTTTTTGTAGAATCTGAAAGTGGAAATTGGGACCGCTTAGGGGAATTCTTTGGAAACGGGACACCCTTACACGATAACTAGACAGTAGCATTCTCACAAACTTCTCTGTGATAAGCGCATTCAACTCACAGAGTTTCACGTTTCTTTT
Source organism: Pongo pygmaeus (assembly GCF_028885625.2). Classification (NCBI taxonomy): domain Eukaryota; kingdom Metazoa; phylum Chordata; class Mammalia; order Primates; family Hominidae; genus Pongo; species Pongo pygmaeus. The sequence continues at coordinate 31,801,543 of NC_072393.2, forward strand.
CATGGAGCAATTTTGAAACACACTTTTCGAAGTATATGCAAGTGGTCATTCGGAAAGCTATGAGGCCTGTGTTCCAAAAGGCAATATCTTCACATATAACATAGAAAGAAGCATTCCCAGAAACTACTTTGTGTTGGTTGCATTCAATTCACGGAGGGGAATATTCCCTTTGTTAGAGCAGCCATGAAACACTGTTTTTGTATAATCTGCAATTGGACATTTGGAAAGCTCTGAGGCCTCTGGTGGGAAGGGAAATTTCTTCACAAAACACCTAGAGAGATGCATTCTCGGAAACCACTTTATGATGTGTGCATTCAACTCACTGAGTTGAACATTCCTTTTGCTAGAGCAGTTTTGAAATACTCTTTTTGTAGAATCTGCATGTGGACATTTGAACCACTTATAACAATGTGCTGGAAACGGGATATCTTCACATAATAACGAGACAGAGGCATTCTCACAATCTCCTTTGTGATGTGTGCTCTCAACTCAGAGATGTGAACCTGACTTTTGATAGAGCAGTTTTGAAGCACTCTTTTTCTAGAATCTGCAAGTGGACATTTGGAGCGCATTGAGACCTGTGCTGGACAGGAAATATCTTCACATAACAAGTAGACAGAAGGATTATCTGACACTTCTTTGTGGTATGTACATTCAACTCACAGAGTTGAACATTCCTTTTGACAGAGAAGTTTTGAAACACTCTTTTTATAGAACGTGCAAGTGGATATTTGGACGGCTTCTAGGAATTCATTGGAAACAGGACACCCTCACACAAAAAAAGACAGGAGTATTCTCACAAACTGCTGTGTGATGTGAGCATTCAGCTCAGAGAGATGAACCTTTCTTTTGATAGAGCAACTTTGAAGCACTCTTTTTCTAGAATTGGCAACTGGACATTTGGAGCTCTTTGTGGCCTGTGGTGGAAAGGAAATATCTTCACCTCAAAATTAGACAGAATCATTCTCTGAATATTCTTTGTGGAACATTCCTTTAGACAGAGAAATTTTGAAACACTCTTTTTGTAGAATCTGCAAGTGGAAATTTGGACCGCTTAGAGGAATTCTTTGGAAACGGGACACCCTCACACGAAAACAAGACAGTAGCATTCTCACAGACTTCTCTGTGATAAGTGCATTCAACTCACGGAGTTTAACATTTCTTTTCATGGAGCAGTTTTGAAACACATTTTTTGAAGTATATGCAAGTGGTCATTCGGAAAGCTATGAGGCATATGTTCGCAAAGGCAATATCTTCACATATAACGTAGAAAGAAACATTCTCAAAAACTACTCTGTGTTGGTTGCATTCAACTCACAGAGGGGAATATTCCTTTCTTAGAGCAGCCATGAAACACTGTTTTTGTATAATCTGCAATTGGACATTTGGGGAGCCTTGAGGCCTCTGGTGGGAAGGGAAATTTCTTCACAAAACCCCTAGAGAGAAGCATTCTCGGAAACCACTTTGTGACGTGTGCATTCAACTCACAGAGTTGAACATTCCTTTTGCTAGAACAGTTTTGAAACCCTCTTTTTGTGGAATCTGCCTGTGGATGTTTGGACCACTTAGAGCTATTTGCTGGAAACGGGATATCCTCACACCAAAAGGAGACGGAAGCATTCTCACAAACTCCTTTGTGATGTGTGCTCTCAACTCAGAGAAGTGAACCTGACTTTTAATAGAGAAGTTTGGAAACACTCTTTTTCTAGAACTTGCAAGTGCACATTTGGAGCGTTTTGAGGACTGTGCTGGAAAGGAAATATCTTCACAAAACAAGTAGACAGAAGCATGCTCCGAAAATCCTTAGTGGTGTGTGCATTCAACTCACAGTGTTGAACATTCCTTTAGACAGAGAAATTTTGAAACACTCTTTTTCTAGAATCTGCAAGTGTAAATTTGGACCGCTTCTAGGCATTCATTGGAAACGGGACAGCCTCACACGAAAACTAGACAGTAGCATTCACACAAACTTCTGTGTGATGTGAGCATTCAGCTCACAGAGATGAACCTTTCTTTTGATAGCGCAATTTTGAAACACTCTTTTCTAGAATCGGCAAGTGGACATTTGGAACGCTTTTAGGCCTGTACTGGAAAGCAGTATCTTCACATCAAAACTAGACAGAAGCATTCTCTGAATCATCTTTGTTGTGTGTGCATTCAACTCACAGAGTTGAACATTCCTTTAGACAGAGAAATTTTGAAACACTCTTTTTGTAGAATCTGCAAGTGGAAATTGGGACCGCTTAAAGGAATTCTTTGGAAACGGGACACCCTCACACGATAACTACACAGTAGAATTCTCACCAACTTCTCTGTGAAAAGTGTATTCAACTCACAGAGTTTAACGTTTCTTTTCATGGAGCAGTTTTGAAACACACTTTTGGAAGTATATGCAAGTTGTCATTCGGAAAGCTATGAGGCCTGTGTTCGAAAAGGCAATATCTTCACATATAAGCTAGAAAGAAGCATTCCCAGAACTACTCTGTGTTGGTTGCATTCAACTCACAGAGGGGAATGTTCCCTTTGTTAGTGCAGCCATGAAACACTGCTTTTGTATGATCTGCAATTGGACATTTGGAGAGCTCTGAGGCCTCTGTTGAGAAGGGAAATTACTTCGCAAAACACTTAGAGAGAAGCATTCTCGGAAACCACTTTGTGATGTGTGCATTCAACTCACTGAGTTGAACATTCCTTTGTTAGAGCAGTTTGGAAATACTCTTTTTGTAGAATCTGCATGTGGATATTTGGACCACTTATAGGAATTTGCTGGAAACGAGATATCTTCACATAATAACGAGACAGAAGCATTCTCACAAACTCCTTTGTGATGTGTGCTCTCAACTCAGAGATGTGAACCTGACTTTTGATAGAGCAGTTTGGAAACACTCTTTTTCTAGAATCTGCAAGTGTACATTTGGAGCGCTTTGAGACCTCTGCTGGAAAGGAGATATCTTCACATAACAAGTAGACAGAAGGATTATCTGACACTTCTTGGTTTTATGTGCATTCAACTCACAGAGTTGGACATTCCTTTTGACAGAGAAGTTTTCAAACACTCCTTTTGTAGAATGTGCAAGTGGATATTTGGACGGCTTCTAGGAATTCGTTGGAAACGGGACACCCTCACGCAAAAAAAAGACAGAAGCATTCTCACAAACTGCTGTGTGATGTGAGCATTCAGCTCACAGAGCTGAACCTTTCTTTTGATAGAGCAACCTTGAAGCACTCTTTTTCTAGAATTGGCAACTGGACATTTGGAGCTTTTTGGACCTGTGGTGGAAAGGAAATATCTTCACCTCAAAATCAGACAGACGCATTCTCTGAATATTCCTTGTGGAACATTCCTTTAGACAGAGAAATTTTGAAACACTCTTTTTGTAGAATCTAAAAGTTTAAATTTGGAACGCTTAGAGGAAGTCTTTGGAAACGGGACACCCTCACACGAAAACTAGACAGTAGCATTCTCACAAACTTCTCTGCGATAGGTGCATTCAACTCACGGCGTTTAACTTTTCTTTTCATGGAGCAGTTTCGAAACACATTTTTTGAAGTATATGCAAGTGGTCATTCGGAAAGCTATGAGGCATATGTTCGCAAAGGCAATATCTTCACATATAACGTAGAAAGAAGCATTCTCAAAAACTACTCTGTGTTGGTTGCATTCAACTCACAGAGGGGAATATTCCGTTCTTAGAGCAGCCATGAAACACTGTTTTTGTATAATCTGCAATTGGACATTTGGGGAGCTCTGAGGCCTCTGGTGGGAAGGGAAACTTCTTCACAAAACCCCTAGAGAGAAGCATTCTCGGAAAGCACTTTGTGACGTGTGCATTCAACTCACAGAGTTGAACATTCCCTTTGCTAGAGCAATTTTGAAACCCTCTTTTTGTGGAATCTGCATGTGGATATTTGGACCACTTAGAGCTATTTACTGGAAACGGGATATCCTCACACCAAAAGGAGACGGAAGCATTCTCACAAACTCCTTTGTCATGTGTGCTCTCAACTCAGAGACGTGAACCTGACTTTTGATAGAGAAGTTTGGAAACACTCTTTTTCTAGAATCTGCAAGTGCACATTTGGAGCGCTTTGAGGCCTGTGCTGGAAAGGAAATATCTTCACAAAACAAGCAGACAGAAGCATGCTCCGAAACTTCTTTGTGGTGTGTGCATTCAACTCACAGAGTTGAAGATTCCTTTTGACAGAGAAGTTTTGAAACACTGTTTTTGTAGAATGTGCAAGTGGATATTTGGACCACTTCTAGGAATTCGTTGGACACGGGACACCCACACACAAAAACAAGACAGAAGCATTCTCACAAGCTTCTGTGTGATGTGAGCATTCAGCTCACAGAGCTGAAACTTTCTTTTGATACAGCAATTTTGAAACACTCTTTTTCTAGAATCGGCAAGTGGACATTTGGAGCGCTTTTAGGCCTGTAGTGGAAAGGAAATATCTTCACATCAAAATTAGACAGAAGCATTCTCTGAGTCATCTCTGTGGTGTGTGCATTCAACTCACAGAGTTGAACATTCCTTTAGACAGAGAAATTTTGAAACACTCTTTTTGTAGAATCTGCAAGTGGAAATTGGGACCGCTTAGAGGAATTCTTTGGAAACGGGACACCCTCACACGATAACTAGACAGTAGCATTCTCAGAAACTTCTCTGTGATAAGTGCATTCAACTCACAGAGTTTCACGTTTCTTTTCATGGAGCAGTTTGGAAACACACTTTTGGAAGTATATGCAAGTGGTCATTCGGAACACAGCTATGAGGCCTGTGTTCGAAAAGGCAATATCTTCACATATAATCAAGAAAGAAGCATTCCCAGAACTACTCTGTGTTGGTTGCATTCAACTCACAGAGGGGAATGTTCCTTTTGTTAGTGCAGCCATGAAACACTGCTTTTGTATAATCTGCAATTGGAGATTTGGAGAGCTCTGGGGCCTCTAGTGAGAAGGGAAATTTCTTCACAAAACACTTAGAGAGAAGAATTCTCGGAAACCACTTTGTGATGTGTGCATTCGACACACTGAGTTGAACATTCCTTTGTTAGAGCAGTTTGGAAATACTCTTTTTGTAGAATCTGCATGTGGATATTTGCACCACTTATAGGAATTTGCTGGAAACGAGATATCTTCACATAATAACGAGACAGAAGATTCTCACAAACTCCTTTGTGATGTGTGCTCTCAACTCAGAGATGTGAACCTGACTTTTGATAGAGCAGTTTGGAAACACTCTTTTTCTAGAATCTGCAAGTGTACATTTGGAGCGCTTTGAGACCTGTGCTGGAAAGGATATATCTTCACATAACAAGTAGACAGAAGGATTATCTGACACTTCTTGGTTTTATGTGCATTCAACTCACAGAGTTGGACATTCCTTTTGACAGAGAAGTTTTGAAACACTCCTTTTGTAGAATGTGCAAGTGGATATTTGGACGGCTTCTAGGAATTCGTTGGAAACGGGACACCCTCACGCAAAGAAAAGACAGAAGCATTCTCACAATCTGCTGTGTGATGTGAGCATTCAGCTCATAGAGCTGAACCTTTCTTTTGATAGAGCATCTTGGAAGCACTCTTTTTCTAGAATCGGCAAGTGGACATGTGGATCGCTTTGAGGCCTGTGGTGGAAAGGAAACATCTTCACCACAAAACTAGACAGAAGCATTCTCTGAATCATCTTTGTGGTGTTTGCATTCAACTCACAGTGTTGAACATTCCTTTAGAAAGAGAAATTTTGAAACACTCTTTTTGTAGTATCTGCAAGTGTAAATTTGGACCGCTTCTGGGAATTCTTTGTAAACGGGACACCCTCAGACGAAAACTAGACAGTAGCATTCACACAAACTTCTGTGTGATGTGAGCATTCAGGTCACAGAGCTGAACCTTTCTTTTGATAGAGCAATTTTGAAACACACTTTTTCTAGAATCGGCAAGTGGACATTTGGAGCGCTTTGAGGCCTGTGCTGGAAAGGAAATATCTTCACAAAACAAGTAGATAGAAGCATGCTCCGAAACTTCTTAGTGGTGTGTGCATTCAACTCACAGAGTTGAAGATTCCTTTTGACAGAGAAGGTTTGAAACACTCTTTTTGTAGAATGTGCAAGTGGAAATTTGGACCACTTCTAGGAATTCGTTGGAAACAGGAAACCCACACACAAAAACAAGAAAGAAGCATTCTCACAAGCTTCTGTGTGATGTGAGCATTCAGCTCACAGAGCTGAACCTTTCTTTTGATAGCGCAATTTTGAAACACACTTTTTCTAGAATGGGCAAGTGGACATTTGGAGCGCTTTTAGGCCTGTAGTGGAAAGGAAATATCTTCACATCAAAACTAGACAGAAGAATTCTCTGAATCATCTTTGTGGTGTGTGCATTCAACTCACAGAGTTGAACATTCCTTTAGACAGAGAAATTTTGAAACACTCTTTTTGTAGAATCTGCAAGTGGAAATTGGGACCGCTTAGAGGAATTCTTTGGAAACGGGACACCCTCACACGATACCTAGACAGTAGCATTCTCACAAACTTCTCTGTGATAAGGGCATTCAACTCACAGAGTTTCACGTTTCTTTTCATGGAGCAGTTTTGAAACACACTTTTGGAAGTATATGCAAGTGGTCATTCGGAAAGCTATGAGGCCTGTGTTCGAAAAGGAAATATCTTCACATATAATCAAGAAAGAAGCATTCCCAGAACTACTCTGTGTTGGTTGCATTCAACTCACAGAGGGGAATGTTCCTTTTGTTAGTGCAGCCATGAAACACTGCTTTTGTATAATCTGCAATTGGACATTTGGAGAGCTCTGAGGCCTCTAGTGAGAAGGGGAATTTCTTCACAAAACACTTAGAGAGACGCATTCTCGGAAACCACTTTCTGATGTGTGCATTCAACACACTGAGTTGAACATTCCTTTGTTAGAGCAGTTTGGAAATACTCTTTTTGTAGAATCTGCATGTGGATATTTGGACCACTTATAGGAATTTGCTGGAAACGAGATATCTTCACATAATAACGAGACAGAAGCATTCTCACAAACTCCTTTGTGATGTGTGCTCTCAACTCAGAGATGTGAACCTGACTTTTGATAGAGCAGTTTGGAAACACTCTTTTTCTAGAATCTGCAAGTGTACATTTGGAGCGCTTTGAGACCCGTGCTGGAAAGGAAATATCTTCACATAACAAGTAGACAGAAGGATTATCTGACACTTCTTTGTGGTATGTACATTCAACTCACAGAGTTGAACATTCCTTTTGACAGAGAAGTTTTGAAACACTCTTTTTATAGAATGTGCAAGTGGATATTTGGACGGCTTCTAGGAATTCATTGGAAACGGGACACGCTCACACAAAAAAAGACAGAAGCATTCTCACAAACTGCTGTGTGATGTGAGAATTCAGCTCACAGAGCTGAACCTTTCTTTTGATAGAGCAACTTTGAAGCACTCTTTTTCTAGAATTGGCAACTGGACATTTGGAGCTTTTTGGGACCTGTGGTGGAAAGGAAATATCTTCACCTCAAAACTAGACAGACGTATTCTCTGAATATTCCTTGTGGAACATTCCTTTAGACAGAGAAATTTTGAAACACTCTTTTTGTAGAATCTACAAGTGGAAATTTGGAACGCTTAGAGGAAGTCTTTGGAAACGGGACACCCTCACACGAAAACTAGACAGTAGCATTCTCACAAACTTCTCTGCGATAGGTGCATTCAACTCACGGAGTTTAACTTTTCTTTTCATGGAGCAGTTTTGAAACACATTTTTTGAAGTATATGCAAGTGGTCATTCGGAAAGCTATGAGGCATATGTTCGCAAAGGCAATATCTTCACATATAACGTAGAAAGAAGCATTCTCAAAAACTACTCTGTGTTGGTTGCATTCAACTCACAGAGGGGAATATTCCGTTCTTAGAGCAGCCATGAAACACTGTTTTTGTATAATCTGCAATTGGACATTTGGGGAGCTCTGAGGCTTCTGGTGGGAAGGGAAACTTCTTCACAAAATCCCTAGAGAGAAGCATTCTCGGAAAGCACTTTGTGACGTGTGCATTCAACTCACAGAGTTGAACATTCCCTTTGCTAGAGCAGTTTTGAAACCCTCTTTTTGTGGAATCTGCATGTGGATATTTGGACCACTTAGAGCTATTTACTGGAAACGGGATATCCTCACACCAAAAGGAGACGGAAGCATTCTCACAAACTCCTTTGTCATGTGTGCTCTCAACTCAGAGACGTGAACCTGAATTTTGATAGAGCAGTTTGGAAACACTCTTTTTCTAGAATCTGCAAGTGCACATTTGGAGCGCTTTGAGGCCTGTGCTGGAAAGGAAATATCTTCACAAAACAAGCAGACAGAAGCATGCTCCAAAACTACTTAGTGGTGTGTGCATTCTACTCACAGAGTTGAAGATTCCTTTTGACAGAGAAGTTTTGAAACACTCTTTTTGTAGAATGTGCAAGTGGATATTTGGACCACTTCTAGGAATTCGTTGGACACGGGACACCCACACACAAAAACAAGACAGAAGCATTCTCACAAGCTTCTGTGTGATGTGAGCATTCATCTCACAGAGCTGAAACTTTCTTTTGATAGAGCAATTTTGAAACACTCTTTTTCTAGAATCGGCAAGTGGACATTTGGAGCGCTTTTAGGCCTGTAGGGGAAAGGAAATATCTTCACATCAAAATTAGACAGAAGCATTCTCTGAATCATCTCTGTGGTGTGTGCATTCAACTCACAGAGTTGAACATTCCTTTACACAGAGAAATTTTGAAACACTCTTTTTGTAGAATCTGCAAGTGGAAATTGGGACCGCTTAGAGGAATTCTTTGGAAACGGGACACCCTCACACGATACCTAGACAGTAGCATTCTCAGAAACTTCTCTGTGATAAGTGCATTCAACTCACAGAGTTTCACGTTTCTTTTCATGGAGCAGTTTGGAAACACACTTTTGGAAGTATATGCAAGTGGTCATTCGGAACACAGCTATGAGGCCTGTGTTCGAAAAGGCAATATCTTCACATATAATCAAGAAAGAAGCATTCCCAGAACTACTCTGTGTTGGTTGCATTCAACTCACAGAGGGGAATGTTCCTTTTGTTAGTGCAGCCATGAAACACTGCTTTTGTATAATCTGCAATTGGACATTTGGAGAGCTCTGAGGCCTCTAGTGAGAAGGGAAATTTCTTCACAAAACACTTAGAGAGAAGCATTCTCGGAAACCACTTTGTGATGTGTGCATTCGACACACTGAGTTGAACATTCCTTTGTTAGAGCTGTTTGGAAATACTCTTTTTGTAGAATCTGCATGTGGATATTTGGACCACTTATAGGAATTTGCTGGAAACGAGATATCTTCACATAATAACGAGACAGAAGCATTCTCACAAACTCCTTTGTGATGTGTGCTCTCAACTCAGAGATGTGAACCTGACTTTTGATAGAGCAGTTTGGAAACACTCTTTTTCTAGAATCTGCAAGTGCACATTTGGAGCGCTTTGAGGCCTGTGCTGGAAAGGAAATATCTTCACAAAACAAGTAGATAGAAGCATGCTCCGAAACTTCTTAGTGGTGTGTGCATTCAACTCACAGAGTTGAAGATTCCTTTTGACAGAGAAGGTTTGAAACACTCTTTTTGTAGAATGTGCAAGTAGATATTTGGACCACTTCTAGGAATTCGTTGGAAACAGGAAACCCACACACAAAAACAAGAAAGAAGCATTCTCACAAGCTTCTGTGTGATGTGAGCATTCAGCTCACAGAGCTGAACCTTTCTTTTGATAGCGCAATTTTGAAACACACTTTTTCTAGAATGGGCAAGTGGACATTTGGAGCGCTTTTAGGCCTGTAGTGGAAAGGAAATATCTTCACATCAAAACTAGACAGAAGAATTCTCTGAATCATCTTTGTGGTGTGTGCATTCAACTCACAGAGTTGAACATTCCTTTAGACAGAGAAATTTTGAAACACTCTTTTTGTAGAATCTGCAAGTGGAAATTGGGACCGCTTAGAGGAATTCTTTGGAAACGGGACACCCTCACACGATACCTAGACAGTAGCATTCTCACAAACTTCTCTGTGATAAGGGCATTCAACTCACAGAGTTTCACGTTTCTTTTCATGGAGCAGTTTTGAAACACACTTTTGGAAGTATATGCAAGTGGTCATTCGGAAAGCTATGAGGCCTGTGTTCGAAAAGGAAATATCTTCACATATAATCAAGAAAGAAGCATTCCCAGAACTACTCTGTGTTGGTTGCATTCAACTCACAGAGGGGAATGTTCCTTTTGTTAGTGCAGCCATGAAACACTGCTTTTGTATAATCTGCAATTGGACATTTGGAGAGCTCTGAGGCCTCTAGTGAGAAGGGGAATTTCTTCACAAAACACTTAGAGAGACGCATTCTCGGAAACCACTTTCTGATGTGTGCATTCAACACACTGAGTTGAACATTCCTTTGTTAGAGCAGTTTGGAAATACTCTTTTTGTAGAATCTGCATGTGGATATTTGGACCACTTATAGGAATTTGCTGGAAACGAGATATCTTCACATAATAACGAGACAGAAGCATTCTCACAAACTCCTTTGTGATGTGTGCTCTCAACTCAGAGATGTGAACCTGACTTTTGATAGAGCAGTTTGGAAACACTCTTTTTCTAGAATCTGCAAGTGTACATTTGGAGCGCTTTGAGACCCGTGCTGGAAAGGAAATATCTTCACATAACAAGTAGACAGAAGGATTATCTGACACTTCTTTGTGGTATGTACATTCAACTCACAGAGTTGAACATTCCTTTTGACAGAGAAGTTTTGAAACACTCTTTTTATAGAATGTGCAAGTGGATATTTGGACGGCTTCTAGGAATTCATTGGAAACGGGACACGCTCACACAAAAAAAGACAGAAGCATTCTCACAAACTGCTGTGTGATGTGAGCATTCAGCTCACAGAGCTGAACCTTTCTTTTGATAGAGCAACTTTGAAGCACTCTTTCTAGAATTGGCAACTGGACATTTGGAGCTTTTTGGGACCTGTGGTGGAAAGGAAATATCTTCACCTCAAAATTAGACAGACGCATTCTCTGAATATTCCTTGTGGAACATTCCTTTAGACAGAGAAATTTTGAAACACTCTTTTTGTAGAATCTGCAAGTGGAAATTTGGAACGCTTAGAGGAAGTCTTTGGAAACGGGACACCCTCACACGAAAACTAGACAGTAGCATTCTCACAAACTTCTCTGCGATAGGTGCATTCAACTCACGGAGTTTAACTTTTCTTTTCATGGAGCAGTTTCGAAACACATTTTTTGAAGTATATGCAAGTGGTCATTCGGAAAGCTATGAGGCATATGTTCGCAAAGGCAATATCTTCACATATAACGTAGAAAGAAGCATTCTCAAAAACTACTCTGTGTTGGTTGCATTCAACTCACAGAGGGGAATATTCCGTTCTTAGAGCAGCCATGAAACACTGTTTTTGTATAATCTGCAATTGGACATTTGGGGAGCTCTGAGGCTTCTGGTGGGAAGGGAAACTTCTTCACAAAACCCCTAGAGAGAAGCATTCTCGGAAAGCACTTTGTGACGTGTGCATTCAACTCACAGAGTTGAACATTCCCTTTGCTAGAGCAGTTTTGAAACCCTCTTTTTGTGGAATCTGCATGTGGATATTTGGACCACTTAGAGCTATTTGCTGGAAACGGGATATCCTCACACCAAAAGGAGACGGAAGCATTCTCACAAACTCCTTTGTCATGTGTGCTCTCAACTCAGAGACGTGAACCTGACTTTTGATAGAGAAGTTTGGAAACACTCTTTTTCTGGAATCTGTAAGTGCACATTTGGAGCGCTTTGAGGCCTGTGCTGGAAAGGAAATATCTTCACAAAACAAGTAGACAGAAGCATGCTCCAAAACTTCTTAGTGGTGTGTGCATTCAACTCACAGAGTTGAAGATTCCTTTTGACAGAGAAGGTTTGAAACACTCTTTTTGTAGAATGTGCAAGTGGATATTTGGACCACTTCTAGGAATTCGTTGGAAACAGGAAACCCACACACAAAAACAAGAAAGAAGCATTCTCACAAGCTTCTGTGTGATGTGAGCATTCAGCTCACAGAGCTGAACCTTTCTTTTGATAGAGCAATTTTGAAACACTCTTTTTCTAGAATCGGCAAGTGGACATTTGGAGCGCTTTTAGGCCTGTAGTGGAAAGGAAATATCTTCACATCAAAACTAGACAGAAGCATTCTCTGAATCACCTTTGTGGTGTGTGCATTCAACTCACAGAGTTGAACATTCCTTTAGACAGAGAAATTTTGAAACACTCTTTTTGTAGAATCTGCAAGTGGAAATTGGGACCGCTTAGAGGAATTCTTTGGAAACGGGACACCCTCACACGATAACTAGACAGTAGCATTCTCACAAACTTCTCTGTGATAAGTGCGTTCAACTCACAGAGTTTCACGTTTCTTTTCATGGAGCAGTTTTGAAACACACTTTTGGAAGTATATGCAAGTGGTCATTCGGAAAGCTATGAGGCCTGTGTTCGAAAAGGAAATATCTTCACATATAATCAAGAAAGAAGCATTCCCAGAACTACTCTGTGTTGGTTGCATTCAACTCACAGAGGGGAATGTTCCTTTTGTTAGTGCAGCTATGAAACACTGCTTTTGTATAATCTGCAATCGGACATTTGGAGAGCTCTGAGGCCTCTAGTGAGAAGGGAAATTTCTTCACAAAACACTTAGAGAGAAGCATTCTCGGAAACCACTTTGTGATGTGTGCATTCAACACACTGAGTTGAACATTCCTTTGTTAGAGCAGTTTGGAAATACTCTTTTTGTAGAATCTGCATGTGGATATTTGGACCACTTATAGGAATTTGCTGGAAACGAGATATCTTCACATAATAACGAGACAGAAGCATTCTCACAAACTCCTTTGTGATGTGTGCTCTCAACTCAGAGATGTGAACCTGACTTTTGATAGAGCAGTTTTGAAAGACTCTTTTTCTAGAATCTGCAAGTGTACATTTGGAGCGCTTTGAGACCCGTGCTGGAAAGGAAATATCTTCACATAACAAGTAGACAGAAGGATTATCTGACACTTCTTTGTGGTATGTACATTCAACTCACAGCGATGAACATTCCTTTTGACAGAGAAGTTTTGAAACACTCTTTTTATAGAATGTGCAAGTGGATATTTGGACGGCTTCTAGGAATTCGTTGGAAACGGGACACCCTCACTCAAAAAAAGACAGAAGCATTCTCACAAACTGCTGTGTGATGTGAGCATTCAGATCACAGAACTGAACCTTTCTTTTGATAGAGCAACTTTGAAGCACTCTTTTTCTAGAATCGGCAACGGGACATTTGGATCTCTTTGAGGCCTGTGGTGGAAAGGAAATATCTTCACCTCAAAATTAGACAGAAGCATTCACTGAATATTCCTTGTGGAACATTCCTTTAGACAGAGAAATTTTGAAACACTCTTTTTGTAGAATCTGCAAGTGGAAATTTGGACCGCTTAGAGGAAGTCTTTGGAAACGGGACACCCTCACACGAAAACTAGACAGTAGCATTCTCACAAACTTCTCTGCGATAAGTGCATTCAACTCACGGAGTTTAACTTTTCTTTTCATGGAGCAGTTTTGAAACACATTTTTTGAAGTATATGCAAGTGGTCATTCGGAAAGCTATGAGGCATATGTTCGCAAAGGCAATATCTTCACATATAACATAGAAAGAAGCATTCTCAAAAACTACTCTGTGTTGGTTGCATTCAACTCACAGAGGGGAATATTCCTTTCTTAGAGCAGCCATGAAACACTGTTTTTGTATAATCTGCAATTGGACATTTGGGGAGCTCTGAGGCCTCTGGTGGGAAGGGAAATTTCTTCACAAAACCCCTAGAGAGAAGCATTCTCAGAAAGCACTTTGTGACGTGTGCATTCAACTCACAGAGTTGAACATTCCCTTTGCTAGAGCAGTTTTGAAACCCTCTTTTTGTGGAATCTGCATGTGGCTATTTGGACCACTTAGAGCTATTTGCTGGAAACGGGATATCCTCACACCAAAAGGAGACGGAAGCATTCTCACAAACTCCTTTGTCATGTGTGCTCTCAACTCAGAGACGTGAACCTGACTTTTGATAGAGAAGTTTGGAAACACTCTTTTTCTAGAATCTGCAAGTGCACATTTGGAGCGCTTTGAGGCCTGTGCTGGAAAGGAAATATCTTCACAAAACAAGTAGACAGAAGCATGCTCCGAAACTTCTTAGTGGTGTGTGCATTCAACTCACAGAGTTGAAGATTCCTTTTGACAGAGAAGGTTTGAAACACTCTTTTTGTAGAATGTGCAAGTGGATATTTGGACCACTTCTAGGAATTCGTTGGAAACAGGAAACCCACACACAAAAACAAGAAAGAAGCATTCTCACAAGCTTCTGTGTGATGTGAGCATTCAGCTCACAGAGCTGAACCTTTCTTTTGATAGAGCAATTTTGAAACACTCTTTTTCTAGAATCGGCAAGTGGACATTTGGAGCGCTTTTAGGCCTGTAGTGGAAAGGAAATATCTTCACATCAAAACTAGACAGAAGCATTCTCTGAATCACCTTTGTGGTGTGTGCATTCAACTCACAGAGTTGAACATTCCTTTAGACAGAGAAATTTTGAAACACTCTTTTTGTAGAATCTGCAAGTGGAAATTGGGACCGCTTAGAGGAATTCTTTGGAAACGGGACACCCTCACACGATAACTAGACAGTAGCATTCTCACAAACTTCTCTGTGATAAGTGCGTTCAACTCACAGAGTTTCACGTTTCTTTTCATGGAGCAGTTTTGAAACACACTTTTGGAAGTATATGCAAGTGGTCATTCGGAAAGCTATGAGGCCTGTGTTCGAAAAGGAAATATCTTCACATATAATCAAGAAAGAAGCATTCCCAGAACTACTCTGTGTTGGTTGCATTCAACTCACAGAGGGGAATGTTCCTTTTGTTAGTGCAGCTATGAAACACTGCTTTTGTATAATCTGCAATCGGACATTTGGAGAGCTCTGAGGCCTCTAGTGAGAAGGGAAATTTCTTCACAAAACACTTAGAGAGAAGCATTCTCGGAAACCACTTTGTGATGTGTGCATTCAACACACTGAGTTGAACATTCCTTTGTTAGAGCAGTTTGGAAATACTCTTTTTGTAGAATCTGCATGTGGATATTTGGACCACTTATAGGAATTTGCTGGAAACGAGATATCTTCACATAATAACGAGACAGAAGCATTCTCACAAACTCCTTTGTGATGTGTGCTCTCAACTCAGAGGTGTGAACCTGACTTTTGATAGAGCAGTTTTGAAAGACTCTTTTTCTAGAATCTGCAAGTGTACATTTGGAGCGCTTTGAGACCCGTGCTGGAAAGGAAATATCTTCACATAACAAGTAGACAGAAGGATTATCTGACACTTCTTTGTGGTATGTACATTCAACTCACAGAGTTGAACATTCCTTTTGACAGAGAAGTTTTGAAACACTCTTTTTATAGAATGTGCAAGTGGATATTTGGACGGCTTCTAGGAATTCATTGGAAACGGGACACCCTCACACAAAAAAAGACAGAAGCATTCTCACAAACTGCTGTGTGATGTGAGCATTCAGCTCACAGAGCTGAACCTTTCTTTTGATAGAGCAACTTTGAAGCACTCTTTTTCTAGAATCGGCAACTGGACATTTGGAGCTCTTTGAGGCCTGTGGTGGAAAGGAAATATCTTCACCTCAAAATTAGACAGAAGCATTCTCTGAATATTCCTTGTGGAACATTCCTTTAGACAGAGAAATTTTGAAACACTCTTTTTGTAGAATCTGCAAGTGGAAATTTGGACCGCTTAGAGGAAGTCTTTGGAAACGGGACACCCTCACACGAAAACTAGACAGTAGCATTCTCACAAACTTCTCTGTGATAAGTGCATTCAACTCACGGAGTTTAACTTTTCTTTTCATGGAGCAGTTTTGAAACACATTTTTTGAAGTATATGCAAGTGGTCATTCGGAAAGCTATGAGGCATATGTTCGCAAAGGCAATATCTTCACATATAACATAGAAAGAAGCATTCTCAAAAACTACTCTGTGTTGGTTGCATTCAACTCACAGAGGGGAATATTCCTTTCTTAGAGCAGCCATGAAACACTGTTTTTGTATAATCTGCAATTGGACATTTGGGGAGCTCTGAGGCCTCTGGTGGGAAGGGAAATTTCTTCACAAAACCCCTAGAGAGAAGCATTCTCAGAAAGCACTTTGTGACGTGTGCATTCAACTCACAGAGTTGAACATTCCCTTTGCTAGAGCAGTTTTGAAACCCTCTTTTTGTGGAATCTGCATGTGGCTATTTGGACCACTTAGAGCTATTTGCTGGAAACGGGATATCCTCACACCAAAAGGAGACGGAAGCATTCTCACAAACTCCTTTGTCATGTGTGCTCTCAACTCAGAGACGTGAACCTGACTTTTGATAGAGAAGTTTGGAAACACTCTTTTTCTAGAATCTGCAAGTGCACATTTGGAGCGCTTTGAGGCCTGTGCTGGAAAGGAAATATCTTCACAAAACAAGTAGACAGAAGCATGCTCCGAAACTTCTTAGTGGTGTGTGCATTCAACTCACAGAGTTGAAGATTCCTTTTGACAGAGAAGGTTTGAAACACTCTTTTTGTAGAATGTGCAAGTGGATATTTGGACCACTTCTAGGAATTCGTTGGAAACAGGAAACCCACACACAAAAACAAGAAAGAAGCATTCTCACAAGCTTCTGTGTGATGTGAGCATTCAGCTCACAGAGCTGAACCTTTCTTTTGATAGCGCAATTTTGAAACACACTTTTTCTAGAATCGGCAAGTGGACATTTTGAGCGCTTTTAGGCCTGTGGTGGAAAGGAAATATCTTCACATCAAAACTAGACAGAAGCATTCTCTGAATCATCTTTGTGGTGTGTGCATTCAACTCACAGAGTTGAACATTCCTTTAGACAGAGAAATTTTGAAACACTCTTTTTGTAGAATCTGCAAGTGGAAATTGGGACCGCTTAGAGGAATTCTTTGGAAACGGGACACCCTCACACGAAAACTAGACAGTAGCATTCTCACAAACTTCTCTGTGATAAGCGCATTCAACTCACAGAGTTTCACGTTTCTTTTCATGGAGCAGTTTTGAAACACACTTTTGGAAGTATATGCAAGTGGTCATTCGGAAAACTATGAGGCCTGTGTTCGAAAAGGCAATATCTTCACATATAACCTAGAAAGAAGCATTCCCAGAAACTACTTTGTGTTGGTTGCATTCAACTCACGGAGGGGATTATTCCGTTTGTTAGAGCAGCCATGAAACACTGTTTTTGTATAATCTGCAATTGGACATTTGGAAAGCTCTGAGGCCTCTGGTGGAAAGGAAAATTTCTTCTCAAAATACCTGGAGAGAAGCATTCTCGGAAACCACTTTGTGATGTGTGCATTCAACTCACTGAGTTGAACATTCCTTTTGTTAGAGAAGTTTTGAAATACTCTTTTTGTAGAATCTGCATGTGGATATTTGGACCACTTATGGGAATTTGCTGGAAACGGGATATCTTCACATAATAAAGAGACAGAAGCATTCTCACAAACTCCTTTGTGATGTGTGCTCTCAACTCAGAGATGTGAACCTGACTTTTGATAGAGCAGGTTTGAAACACTCTTTTTCTAGAATCTGCAAGTGTACATTTGGAGCGCTTTGAGACCTGTGCTGGAAAGGAAATATCTTCACATAACAAGTAGACAGAAGGATTATCTGACACTTCTTTGTGGTATGTACATTCAACTCACAGCGATGAACATTCCTTTTGACAGAGAAGTTTTGAAACACTCTTTTTATAGAATGTGCAAGTGGATATTTGGACGGCTTCTAGGAATTCGTTGGAAACGGGACACCCTCACTCAAAAAAAGACAGAAGCATTCTCACAAACTGCTGTGTGATGTGAGCATTCAGATCACAGAACTGAACCTTTCTTTTGATAGAGCAACTTTGAAGCACTCTTTTTCTAGAATCGGCAACGGGACATTTGGATCTCTTTGAGGCCTGTGGTGGAAAGGAAATATCTTCACCTCAAAATTAGACAGAAGCATTCACTGAATATTCCTTGTGGAACATTCCTTTAGACAGAGAAATTTTGAAACACTCTTTTTGTAGAATCTGCAAGTGGAAATTTGGACCGCTTAGAGGAAGTCTTTGGAAACGGGACACCCTCACACGAAAACTAGACAGTAGCATTCTCACAAACTTCTCTGTGATAAGTGCATTCAACTCACGGAGTTTAACTTTTCTTTTCATGGAGCAGTTTTGAAACACATTTTTTGAAGTATATGCAAGTGGTCATTCGGAAAGCTATGAGGCATATGTTCGCAAAGGCAATATCTTCACATATAACATAGAAAGAAGCATTCTCAAAAACTACTCTGTGTTGGTTGCATTCAACTCACAGAGGGGAATATTCCTTTCTTAGAGCAGCCATGAAACACTGTTTTTGTATAATCTGCAATTGGACATTTGGGGAGCTCTGAGGCCTCTGGTGGGAAGGGAAATTTCTTCACAAAACCCCTAGAGAGAAGCATTCTCAGAAAGCACTTTGTGACGTGTGCATTCAACTCACAGAGTTGAACATTCCCTTTGCTAGAGCAGTTTTGAAACCCTCTTTTTGTGGAATCTGCATGTGGCTATTTGGACCACTTAGAGCTATTTGCTGGAAACGGGATATCCTCACACCAAAAGGAGACGGAAGCATTCTCACAAACTCCTTTGTCATGTGTGCTCTCAACTCAGAGACGTGAACCTGACTTTTGATAGAGAAGTTTGGAAACACTCTTTTTCTAGAATCTGCAAGTGCACATTTGGAGCGCTTTGAGGCCTGTGCTGGAAAGGAAATATCTTCACAAAACAAGTAGACAGAAGCATGCTCTGAAACTTCTTAGTGGTGTGTGCATTCAACTCACAGAGTTGAAGATTCCTTTTGACAGAGAAGGTTTGAAACACTCTTTTTGTAGAATGTGCAAGTGGATATTTGGACCACTTCTAGGAATTCGTTGGAAACAGGAAACCCACACACAAAAACAAGAAAGAAGCATTCTCACAAGCTTCTGTGTGATGTGAGCATTCAGCTCACAGAGCTGAACCTTTCTTTTGATAGCGCAATTTTGAAACACACTTTTTCTAGAATCGGCAAGTGGAGATTTTGAGCGCTTTTAGGCCTGTGGTGGAAAGGAAATATCTTCACATCAAAACTAGACAGAAGCATTCTCTGAATCATCTTTGTGGTGTGTGCATTCAACTCACAGAGTTGAACATTCCTTTAGACAGAGAAATTTTGAAACACTCTTTTTGTAGAATCTGCAAGTGGAAATTGGGACCGCTTAGAGGAATTCTTTGGAAACGGGACACCCTCACACGAAAACTAGACAGTAGCATTCTCACAAACTTCTCTGTGATAAGCGCATTCAACTCACAGAGTTTCACGTTTCTTTTCATGGAGCAGTTTTGAAACACACTTTTGGAAGTATATGCAAGTGGTCATTCGGAAAACTATGAGGCCTGTGTTCGAAAAGGCAATATCTTCACATATAACCTAGAAAGAAGCATTCCCAGAAACTACTTTGTGTTGGTTGCATTCAACTCACGGAGGGGATTATTCCGTTTGTTAGAGCAGCCATGAAACACTGTTTTTGTATAATCTGCAATTGGACATTTGGAAAGCTCTGAGGCCTCTGGTGGAAAGGAAAATTTCTTCTCAAAATACCTGGAGAGAAGCATTCTCGGAAACCACTTTGTGATGTGTGCATTCAACTCACTGAGTTGAACATTCCTTTTGTTAGAGAAGTTTTGAAATACTCTTTTTGTAGAATCTGCATGTGGATATTTGGACCACTTATGGGAATTTGCTGGAAACGGGATATCTTCACATAATAAAGAGACAGAAGCATTCTCACAAACTCCTTTGTGATGTGTGCTCTCAACTCAGAGATGTGAACCTGACTTTTGATAGAGCAGGTTTGAAACACTCTTTTTCTAGAATCTGCAAGTGTACATTTGGAGCGCTTTGAGACCCGTGCTGGAAAGGAAATATCTTCACATAACAAGTAGACAGAAGGATTATCTGACACTTCTTTGTGGTATGTACATTCAACTCACAGCGATGAACATTCCTTTTGACAGAGAAGTTTTGAAACACTCTTTTTATAGAATGTGCAAGTGGATATTTGGACGGCTTCTAGGAATTCGTTGGAAACGGGACACCCTCACTCAAAAAAAGACAGAAGCATTCTCACAAACTGCTGTGTGATGTGAGCATTCAGATCACAGAACTGAACCTTTCTTTTGATAGAGCAACTTTGAAGCACTCTTTTTCTAGAATCGGCAACGGGACATTTGGATCTCTTTGAGGCCTGTGGTGGAAAGGAAATATCTTCACCTCAAAATTAGACAGAAGCATTCACTGAATATTCCTTGTGGAACATTCCTTTAGACAGAGAAATTTTGAAACACTCTTTTTGTAGAATCTGCAAGTGGAAATTTGGACCGCTTAGAGGAAGTCTTTGGAAACGGGACACCCTCACACGAAAACTAGACAGTAGCATTCTCACAAACTTCTCTGCGATAAGTGCATTCAACTCACGGAGTTTAACTTTTCTTTTCATGGAGCAGTTTTGAAACACATTTTTTGAAGTATATGCAAGTGGTCATTCGGAAAGCTATGAGGCATATGTTCGCAAAGGCAATATCTTCACATATAACATAGAAAGAAGCATTCTCAAAAACTACTCTGTGTTGGTTGCATTCAACTCACAGAGGGGAATATTCCTTTCTTAGAGCAGCCATGAAACACTGTTTTTGTATAATCTGCAATTGGACATTTGGGGAGCTCTGAGGCCTCTGGTGGGAAGGGAAATTTCTTCACAAAACCCCTAGAGAGAAGCATTCTCAGAAAGCACTTTGTGACGTGTGCATTCAACTCACAGAGTTGAACATTCCCTTTGCTAGAGCAGTTTTGAAACCCTCTTTTTGTGGAATCTGCATGTGGCTATTTGGACCACTTAGAGCTATTTGCTGGAAACGGGATATCCTCACACCAAAAGGAGACGGAAGCATTCTCACAAACTCCTTTGTCATGTGTGCTCTCAACTCAGAGACGTGAACCTGACTTTTGATAGAGAAGTTTGGAAACACTCTTTTTCTGGAATCTGTAAGTGCACATTTGGAGCGCTTTGAGGCCTGTGCTGGAAAGGAAATATCTTCACAAAACAAGTAGACAGAAGCATGCTCCGAAACTTCTTAGTGGTGTGTGCATTCAACTCACAGAGTTGAAGATTCCTTTTGACAGAGAAGGTTTGAAACACTCTTTTTGTAGAATGTGCAAGTGGATATTTGGACCACTTCTAGGAATTCGTTGGAAACAGGAAACCCACACACAAAAACAAGAAAGAAGCATTCTCACAAGCTTCTGTGTGATGTGAGCATTCAGCTCACAGAGCTGAACCTTTCTTTTGATAGAGCAATTTTGAAACACTCTTTTTCTAGAATCGGCAAGTGGACATTTGGAGCGCTTTTAGGCCTGTAGTGGAAAGGAAATATCTTCACATCAAAACTAGACAGAAGCATTCTCTGAATCACCTTTGTGGTGTGTGCATTCAACTCACAGAGTTGAACATTCCTTTAGACAGAGAAATTTTGAAACACTCTTTTTGTAGAATCTGCAAGTGGAAATTGGGACCGCTTAGAGGAATTCTTTGGAAACGGGACACCCTCACACGATAACTAGACAGTAGCATTCTCACAAACTTCTCTGTGATAAGTGCGTTCAACTCACAGAGTTTCACGTTTCTTTTCATGGAGCAGTTTTGAAACACACTTTTGGAAGTATATGCAAGTGGTCATTCGGAAAGCTATGAGGCCTGTGTTCGAAAAGGAAATATCTTCACATATAATCAAGAAAGAAGCATTCCCAGAACTACTCTGTGTTGGTTGCATTCAACTCACAGAGGGGAATGTTCCTTTTGTTAGTGCAGCTATGAAACACTGCTTTTGTATAATCTGCAATCGGACATTTGGAGAGCTCTGAGGCCTCTAGTGAGAAGGGAAATTTCTTCACAAAACACTTAGAGAGAAGCATTCTCGGAAACCACTTTGTGATGTGTGCATTCAACACACTGAGTTGAACATTCCTTTGTTAGAGCAGTTTGGAAATACTCTTTTTGTAGAATCTGCATGTGGATATTTGGACCACTTATAGGAATTTGCTGGAAACGAGATATCTTCACATAATAACGAGACAGAAGCATTCTCACAAACTCCTTTGTGATGTGTGCTCTCAACTCAGAGATGTGAACCTGACTTTTGATAGAGCAGTTTTGAAAGACTCTTTTTCTAGAATCTGCAAGTGTACATTTGGAGCGCTTTGAGACCCGTGCTGGAAAGGAAATATCTTCACATAACAAGTAGACAGAAGGATTATCTGACACTTCTTTGTGGTATGTACATTCAACTCACAGAGTTGAACATTCCTTTTGACAGAGAAGTTTTGAAACACTCTTTTTATAGAATGTGCAAGTGGATATTTGGACGGCTTCTAGGAATTCATTGGAAACGGGACACCCTCACACAAAAAAAGACAGAAGCATTCTCACAAACTGCTGTGTGATGTGAGCATTCAGCTCACAGAGCTGAACCTTTCTTTTGATAGAGCAACTTTGAAGCACTCTTTTTCTAGAATCGGCAACTGGACATTTGGAGCTCTTTGAGGCCTGTGGTGGAAAGGAAATATCTTCACCTCAAAATTAGACAGAAGCATTCTCTGAATATTCCTTGTGGAACATTCCTTTAGACAGAGAAATTTTGAAACACTCTTTTTGTAGAATCTGCAAGTGGAAATTTGGACCGCTTAGAGGAAGTCTTTGGAAACGGGACACCCTCACACGAAAACTAGACAGTAGCATTCTCACAAACTTCTCTGTGATAAGTGCATTCAACTCACGGAGTTTAACTTTTCTTTTCATGGAGCAGTTTTGAAACACATTTTTTGAAGTATATGCAAGTGGTCATTCGGAAAGCTATGAGGCATATGTTCGCAAAGGCAATATCTTCACATATAACATAGAAAGAAGCATTCTCAAAAACTACGCTGTGTTGGTTGCATTCAACTCACAGAGGGGAATATTCCTTTCTTAGAGCAGCCATGAAACACTGTTTTTGTATAATCTGCAATTGGACATTTGGGGAGCTCTGAGGCCTCTGGTGGGAAGGGAAATTTCTTCACAAAACCCCTAGAGAGAAGCATTCTCAGAAAGCACATTGTGACGTGTGCATTCAACTCACAGAGTTGAACATTCCCTTTGCTAGAGCAGTTTTGAAACCCTCTTTTTGTGGAATCTGCATGTGGATATTTGGACCACTTAGAGCTATTTGCTGGAAACGGGATATCCTCACACCAAAAGGAGACGGAAGCATTCTCACAAACTCCTTTGTCATGTGTGCTCTCAACTCAGAGACGTGAACCTGACTTTTGATAGAGAAGTTTGGAAACACTCTTTTTCTAGAATCTGCAAGTGCACATTTGGAGCGCTTTGAGGCCTGTGCTGGAAAGGAAATATCTTCACAAAACAAGTAGACAGAAGCATGCTCCGAAACTTCTTAGTGGTGTGTGCATTCAACTCACAGAGTTGAAGATTCCTTTTGACAGAGAAGGTTTGAAACACTCTTTTTGTAGAATGTGCAAGTGGATATTTGGACCACTTCTAGGAATTCGTTGGAAACAGGAAACCCACACACAAAAACAAGAAAGAAGCATTCTCACAAGCTTCTGTGTGATGTGAGCATTCAGCTCACAGAGCTGAACCTTTCTTTTGATAGCGCAATTTTGAAACACACTTTTTCTAGAATCGGCAAGTGGACATTTTGAGCGCTTTTAGGCCTGTGGTGGAAAGGAAATATCTTCACATCAAAACTAGACAGAAGCATTCTCTGAATCATCTTTGTGGTGTGTGCATTCAACTCACAGAGTTGAACATTCCTTTAGACAGAGAAATTTTGAAACACTCTTTTTGTAGAATCTGCAAGTGGAAATTGGGACCGCTTAGAGGAATTCTTTGGAAACGGGACACCCTCACACGAAAACTAGACAGTAGCATTCTCACAAACTTCTCTGTGATAAGCGCATTCAACTCACAGAGTTTCACGTTTCTTTTCATGGAGCAGTTTTGAAACACACTTTTGGAAGTATATGCAAGTGGTCATTCGGAAAACTATGAGGCCTGTGTTCGAAAAGGCAATATCTTCACATATAACCTAGAAAGAAGCATTCCCAGAAACTACTTTGTGTTGGTTGCATTCAACTCACGGAGGGGATTATTCCGTTTGTTAGAGCAGCCATGAAACACTGTTTTTGTATAATCTGCAATTGGACATTTGGAAAGCTCTGAGGTCTCTGGTGGAAAGGAAAATTTCTTCTCAAAATACCTGGAGAGAAGCATTCTCGGAAACCACTTTGTGATGTGTGCATTCAACTCACTGAGTTGAACATTCCTTTTGTTAGAGCAGTTTTGAAATACTCTTTTTGTAGAATCTGCATGTGGATATTTGGACCACTTATGGGAATTTGCTGGAAACGGGATATCTTCATATAATAAAGAGACAGAAGCATTCTCACAAACTCCTTTGTGATGTGTGCTCTCAACTCAGAGATGTGAACCTGACTTTTGATAGAGCAGGTTTGAAACACTCTTTTTCTAGAATCTGCAAGTGTACATTTGGAGCACTTTGAGACCCGTGCTGGAAAGGAAATATCTTCACATAACAAGTAGACAGAAGGATTATCTGACACTTCTTTGTGGTATGTACATTCAACTCACAGCGATGAACATTCCTTTTGACAGAGAAGTTTTGAAACACTCTTTTTATAGAATGTGCAAGTGGATATTTGGACGGCTTCTAGGAATTCGTTGGAAACGGGACACCCTCACTCAAAAAAAGACAGAAGCATTCTCACAAACTGCTGTGTGATGTGAGCATTCAGATCACAGAACTGAACCTTTCTTTTGATAGAGCAACTTTGAAGCACTCTTTTTCTAGAATCGGCAACGGGACATTTGGATCTCTTTGAGGCCTGTGGTGGAAAGGAAATATCTTCACCTCAAAATTAGACAGAAGCATTCACTGAATATTCCTTGTGGAACATTCCTTTAGACAGAGAAATTTTGAAACACTCTTTTTGTAGAATCTGCAAGTGGAAATTTGGACCGCTTAGAGGAAGTCTTTGGAAACGGGACACCCTCACACGAAAACTAGACAGTAGCATTCTCACAAACTTCTCTGCGATAAGTGCATTCAACTCACGGAGTTTAACTTTTCTTTTCATGGAGCAGTTTTGAAACACATTTTTTGAAGTATATGCAAGTGGTCATTCGGAAAGCTATGAGGCATATGTTCGCAAAGGCAATATCTTCACATATAACATAGAAAGAAGCATTCTCAAAAACTACTCTGTGTTGGTTGCATTCAACTCACAGAGGGGAATATTCCTTTCTTAGAGCAGCCATGAAACACTGTTTTTGTATAATCTGCAATTGGACATTTGGGGAGCTCTGAGGCCTCTGGTGGGAAGGGAAATTTCTTCACAAAACCCCTAGAGAGAAGCATTCTCAGAAAGCACTTTGTGACGTGTGCATTCAACTCACAGAGTTGAACATTCCCTTTGCTAGAGCAGTTTTGAAACCCTCTTTTTGTGGAATCTGCATGTGGATATTTGGACCACTTAGAGCTATTTGCTGGAAACGGGATATCCTCACACCAAAAGGAGACGGAAGCATTCTCACAAACTCCTTTGTCATGTGTGCTCTCAACTCAGAGACGTGAACCTGACTTTTGATAGAGAAGTTTGGAAACACTCTTTTTCTGGAATCTGTAAGTGCACATTTGGAGCGCTTTGAGGCCTGTGCTGGAAAGGAAATATCTTCACAAAACAAGTAGACAGAAGCATGCTCCGAAACTTCTTAGTGGTGTGTGCATTCAACTCACAGAGTTGAAGATTCCTTTTGACAGAGAAGGTTTGAAACACTCTTTTTGTAGAATGTGCAAGTGGATATTTGGACCACTTCTAGGAATTCGTTGGAAACAGGAAACCCACACACAAAAACAAGAAAGAAGCATTCTCACAAGCTTCTGTGTGATGTGAGCATTCAGCTCACAGAGCTGAACCTTTCTTTTGATAGAGCAATTTTGAAACACTCTTTTTCTAGAATCGGCAAGTGGACATTTGGAGCGCTTTTAGGCCTGTAGTGGAAAGGAAATATCTTCACATCAAAACTAGACAGAAGCATTCTCTGAATCACCTTTGTGGTGTGTGCATTCAACTCACAGAGTTGAACATTCCTTTAGACAGAGAAATTTTGAAACACTCTTTTTGTAGAATCTGCAAGTGGAAATTGGGACCGCTTAGAGGAATTCTTTGGAAACGGGACACCCTCACACGATAACTAGACAGTAGCATTCTCACAAACTTCTCTGTGATAAGTGCGTTCAACTCACAGAGTTTCACGTTTCTTTTCATGGAGCAGTTTTGAAACACACTTTTGGAAGTATATGCAAGTGGTCATTCGGAAAGCTATGAGGCCTGTGTTCGAAAAGGAAATATCTTCACATATAATCAAGAAAGAAGCATTCCCAGAACTACTCTGTGTTGGTTGCATTCAACTCACAGAGGGGAATGTTCCTTTTGTTAGTGCAGCTATGAAACACTGCTTTTGTATAATCTGCAATCGGACATTTGGAGAGCTCTGAGGCCTCTAGTGAGAAGGGAAATTTCTTCACAAAACACTTAGAGAGAAGCATTCTCGGAAACCACTTTGTGATGTGTGCATTCAACACACTGAGTTGAACATTCCTTTGTTAGAGCAGTTTGGAAATACTCTTTTTGTAGAATCTGCATGTGGATATTTGGACCACTTATAGGAATTTGCTGGAAACGAGATATCTTCACATAATAACGAGACAGAAGCATTCTCACAAACTCCTTTGTGATGTGTGCTCTCAACTCAGAGATGTGAACCTGACTTTTGATAGAGCAGTTTTGAAAGACTCTTTTTCTAGAATCTGCAAGTGTACATTTGGAGCGCTTTGAGACCCGTGCTGGAAAGGAAATATCTTCACATAACAAGTAGACAGAAGGATTATCTGACACTTCTTTGTGGTATGTACATTCAACTCACAGCGATGAACATTCCTTTTGACAGAGAAGTTTTGAAACACTCTTTTTATAGAATGTGCAAGTGGATATTTGGACGGCTTCTAGGAATTCGTTGGAAACGGGACACCCTCACTCAAAAAAAGACAGAAGCATTCTCACAAACTGCTGTGTGATGTGAGCATTCAGATCACAGAACTGAACCTTTCTTTTGATAGAGCAACTTTGAAGCACTCTTTTTCTAGAATCGGCAACGGGACATTTGGATCTCTTTGAGGCCTGTGGTGGAAAGGAAATATCTTCACCTCAAAATTAGACAGAAGCATTCACTGAATATTCCTTGTGGAACATTCCTTTAGACAGAGAAATTTTGAAACACTCTTTTTGTAGAATCTGCAAGTGGAAATTTGGACCGCTTAGAGGAAGTCTTTGGAAACGGGACACCCTCACACGAAAACTAGACAGTAGCATTCTCACAAACTTCTCTGCGATAAGTGCATTCAACTCACGGAGTTTAACTTTTCTTTTCATGGAGCAGTTTTGAAACACATTTTTTGAAGTATATGCAAGTGGTCATTCGGAAAGCTATGAGGCATATGTTCGCAAAGGCAATATCTTCACATATAACATAGAAAGAAGCATTCTCAAAAACTACTCTGTGTTGGTTGCATTCAACTCACAGAGGGGAATATTCCTTTCTTAGAGCAGCCATGAAACACTGTTTTTGTATAATCTGCAATTGGACATTTGGGGAGCTCTGAGGCCTCTGGTGGGAAGGGAAATTTCTTCACAAAACCCCTAGAGAGAAGCATTCTCAGAAAGCACTTTGTGACGTGTGCATTCAACTCACAGAGTTGAACATTCCCTTTGCTAGAGCAGTTTTGAAACCCTCTTTTTGTGGAATCTGCATGTGGATATTTGGACCACTTATGGGAATTTGCTGGAAACGGGATATCTTCATATAATAAAGAGACAGAAGCATTCTCACAAACTCCTTTGTGATGTGTGCTCTCAACTCAGAGATGTGAACCTGACTTTTGATAGAGCAGGTTTGAAACACTCTTTTTCTAGAATCTGCAAGTGTACATTTGGAGCGCTTTGAGACCCGTGCTGGAAAGGAAATATCTTCACATAACAAGTAGACAGAAGGATTATCTGACACTTCTTTGTGGTATGTACATTCAACTCACAGCGATGAACATTCCTTTTGACAGAGAAGTTTTGAAACACTCTTTTTATAGAATGTGCAAGTGGATATTTGGACGGCTTCTAGGAATTCGTTGGAAACGGGACACCCTCACTCAAAAAAAGACAGAAGCATTCTCACAAACTGCTGTGTGATGTGAGCATTCAGATCACAGAACTGAACCTTTCTTTTGATAGAGCAACTTTGAAGCACTCTTTTTCTAGAATCGGCAACGGGACATTTGGATCTCTTTGAGGCCTGTGGTGGAAAGGAAATATCTTCACCTCAAAATTAGACAGAAGCATTCACTGAATATTCCTTGTGGAACATTCCTTTAGACAGAGAAATTTTGAAACACTCTTTTTGTAGAATCTGCAAGTGGAAATTTGGACCGCTTAGAGGAAGTCTTTGGAAACGGGACACCCTCACACGAAAACTAGACAGTAGCATTCTCACAAACTTCTCTGCGATAAGTGCATTCAACTCACGGAGTTTAACTTTTCTTTTCATGGAGCAGTTTTGAAACACATTTTTTGAAGTATATGCAAGTGGTCATTCGGAAAGCTATGAGGCATATGTTCGCAAAGGCAATATCTTCACATATAACATAGAAAGAAGCATTCTCAAAAACTACTCTGTGTTGGTTGCATTCAACTCACAGAGGGGAATATTCCTTTCTTAGAGCAGCCATGAAATACTGTTTTTGTATAATCTGCAATTGGACATTTGGGGAGCTCTGAGGCCTCTGGTGGGAAGGGAAATTTCTTCACAAAACCCCTAGAGAGAAGCATTCTCAGAAAGCACTTTGTGACGTGTGCATTCAACTCACAGAGTTGAACATTCCCTTTGCTAGAGCAGTTTTGATACCCTCTTTTTGTGGAATCTGCATGTGGATATTTGGACCACTTAGAGCTATTTGCTGGAAACGGGATATCCTCACACCAAAAGGAGACGGAAGCATTCTCACAAACTCCTTTGTCATGTGTGCTCTCAACTCAGAGACGTGAACCTGACTTTTGATAGAGAAGTTTGGAAACACTCTTTTTCTGGAATCTGTAAGTGCACATTTGGAGCGCTTTGAGGCCTGTGCTGGAAAGGAAATATCTTCACAAAACAAGTAGACAGAAGCATGCTCCGAAACTTCTTAGTGGTGTGTGCATTCAACTCACAGAGTTGAAGATTCCTTTTGACAGAGAAGGTTTGAAACACTCTTTTTGTAGAATGTGCAAGTGGATATTTGGACCACTTCTAGGAATTCGTTGGAAACAGGAAACCCACACACAAAAACAAGAAAGAAGCATTCTCACAAGCTTCTGTGTGATGTGAGCATTCAGCTCACAGAGCTGAACCTTTCTTTTGATAGAGCAATTTTGAAACACTCTTTTTCTAGAATCGGCAAGTGGACATTTGGAGCGCTTTTAGGCCTGTAGTGGAAAGGAAATATCTTCACATCAAAACTAGACAGAAGCATTCTCTGAATCACCTTTGTGGTGTGTGCATTCAACTCACAGAGTTGAACATTCCTTTAGACAGAGAAATTTTGAAACACTCTTTTTGTAGAATCTGCAAGTGGAAATTGGGACCGCTTAGAGGAATTCTTTGGAAACGGGACACCCTCACACGATAACTAGACAGTAGCATTCTCACAAACTTCTCTGTGATAAGTGCGTTCAACTCACAGAGTTTCACGTTTCTTTTCATGGAGCAGTTTTGAAACACACTTTTGGAAGTATATGCAAGTGGTCATTCGGAAAGCTATGAGGCCTGTGTTCGAAAAGGAAATATCTTCACATATAATCAAGAAAGAAGCATTCCCAGAACTACTCTGTGTTGGTTGCATTCAACTCACAGAGGGGAATGTTCCTTTTGTTAGTGCAGCTATGAAACACTGCTTTTGTATAATCTGCAATCGGACATTTGGAGAGCTCTGAGGCCTCTAGTGAGAAGGGAAATTTCTTCACAAAACACTTAGAGAGAAGCATTCTCGGAAACCACTTTGTGATGTGTGCATTCAACACACTGAGTTGAACATTCCTTTGTTAGAGCAGTTTGGAAATACTCTTTTTGTAGAATCTGCATGTGGATATTTGGACCACTTATAGGAATTTGCTGGAAACGAGATATCTTCACATAATAACGAGACAGAAGCATTCTCACAAACTCCTTTGTGATGTGTGCTCTCAACTCAGAGATGTGAACCTGACTTTTGATAGAGCAGTTTTGAAAGACTCTTTTTCTAGAATCTGCAAGTGTACATTTGGAGCGCTTTGAGACCCGTGCTGGAAAGGAAATATCTTCACATAACAAGTAGACAGAAGGATTATCTGACACTTCTTTGTGGTATGTACATTCAACTCACAGAGTTGAACATTCCTTTTGACAGAGAAGTTTTGAAACACTCTTTTTATAGAATGTGCAAGTGGATATTTGGACGGCTTCTAGGAATTCATTGGAAACGGGACACCCTCACACAAAAAAAGACAGAAGCATTCTCACAAACTGCTGTGTGATGTGAGCATTCAGCTCACAGAGCTGAACCTTTCTTTTGATAGAGCAACTTTGAAGCACTCTTTTTCTAGAATCGGCAACTGGACATTTGGAGCTCTTTGAGGACTGTGGTGGAAAGGAAATATCTTCACCTCAAAATTAGACAGAAGCATTCTCTGAATATTCCTTGTGGAACATTCCTTTAGACAGAGAAATTTTGAAACACTCTTTTTGTAGAATCTGCAAGTGGAAATTTGGACCGCTTAGAGGAAGTCTTTGGAAACGGGACACCCTCACACGAAAACTAGACAGTAGCATTCTCACAAACTTCTCTGGGATAAGTGCATTCAACTCACGGAGTTTAACTTTTCTTTTCATGGAGCAGTTTTGAAACACATTTTTTGAAGTATATGCAAGTGGTCATTCGGAAAGCTATGAGGCATATGTTCGCAAAGGCAATATCTTCACATATAACATAGAAAGAAGCATTCTCAAAAACTACTCTGTGTTGGTTGCATTCAACTCACAGAGGGGAATATTCCTTTCTTAGAGCAGCCATGAAACACTGTTTTTGTATAATCTGCAATTGGACATTTGGGGAGCTCTGAGGCCTCTGGTGGGAAGGGAAATTTCTTCACAAAACCCCTAGAGAGAAGCATTCTCAGAAAGCACTTTGTGACGTGTGCATTCAACTCACAGAGTTGAACATTCCCTTTGCTAGAGCAGTTTTGAAACCCTCTTTTTGTGGAATCTGCATGTGGCTATTTGGACCACTTAGAGCTATTTGCTGGAAACGGGATATCCTCACACCAAAAGGAGACGGAAGCATTCTCACAAACTCCTTTGTCATGTGTGCTCTCAACTCAGAGACGTGAACCTGACTTTTGATAGACAAGTTTGGAAACACACTTTTTCTAGAATCTGCAAGTGCACATTTGGAGCGCTTTGAGGCCTGTGCTGGAAAGGAAATATCTTCACAAAACAAGTAGACAGAAGCATGCTCCGAAACTTCTTAGTGGTGTGTGCATTCAACTCACAGAGTTGAAGATTCCTTTTGACAGAGAAGGTTTGAAACACTCTTTTTGTAGAATGTGCAAGTGGATATTTGGACCACTTCTAGGAATTCGTTGGAAACAGGAAACCCACACACAAAAACAAGAAAGAAGCATTCTCACAAGCTTCTGTGTGATGTGAGCATTCAGCTCACAGAGCTGAACCTTTCTTTTGATAGCGCAATTTTGAAACACACTTTTTCTAGAATCGGCAAGTGGACATTTTGAGCGCTCTTAGGCCTGTGGTGGAAAGGAAATATCTTCACATCAAAACTAGACAGAAGCATTCTCTGAATCATCTTTGTGGTGTGTGCATTCAACTCACAGAGTTGAACATTCCTTTAGACAGAGAAATTTTGAAACACTCTTTTTGTAGAATCTGCAAGTGGAAATTGGGACCGCTTAGAGGAATTCTTTGGAAACGGGACACCCTCACACGAAAACTAGACAGTAGCATTCTCACAAACTTCTCTGTGATAAGCGCATTCAACTCACAGAGTTTCACGTTTCTTTTCATGGAGCAGTTTTGAAACACACTTTTGGAAGTATATGCAAGTGGTCATTCGGAAAACTATGAGGCCTGTGTTCGAAAAGGCAATATCTTCACATATAACCTAGAAAGAAGCATTCCCAGAAACTACTTTGTGTTGGTTGCATTCAACTCACGGAGGGGATTATTCCGTTTGTTAGAGCAGCCATGAAACACTGTTTTTGTATAATCTGCAATTGGACATTTGGAAAGCTCTGAGGCCTCTGGTGGAAAGGAAAATTTCTTCTCAAAATACCTGGAGAGAAGCATTCTCGGAAACCACTTTGTGATGTGTGCATTCAACTCACTGAGTTGAACATTCCTTTTGTTAGAGAAGTTTTGAAATACTCTTTTTGTAGAATCTGCATGTGGATATTTGGACCACTTATGGGAATTTGCTGGAAACGGGATATCTTCACATAATAAAGAGACAGAAGCATTCTCACAAACTCCTTTGTGATGTGTGCTCTCAACTCAGAGATGTGAACCTGACTTTTGATAGAGCAGGTTTGAAACACTCTTTTTCTAGAATCTGCAAGTGTACATTTGGAGCGCTTTGAGACCTGTGCTGGAAAGGAAATATCTTCACATAACAAGTAGACAGAAGGATTATCTGACACTTCTTTGTGGTATGTACATTCAACTCACAGCGATGAACATTCCTTTTGACAGAGAAGTTTTGAAACACTCTTTTTATAGAATGTGCAAGTGGATATTTGGACGGCTTCTAGGAATTCGTTGGAAACGGGACACCCTCACTCAAAAAAAGACAGAAGCATTCTCACAAACTGCTGTGTGATGTGAGCATTCAGATCACAGAACTGAACCTTTCTTTTGATAGAGCAACTTTGAAGCACTCTTTTTCTAGAATCGGCAACGGGACATTTGGATCTCTTTGAGGCCTGTGGTGGAAAGGAAATATCTTCACCTCAAAATTAGACAGAAGCATTCACTGAATATTCCTTGTGGAACATTCCTTTAGACAGAGAAATTTTGAAACACTCTTTTTGTAGAATCTGCAAGTGGAAATTTGGACCGCTTAGAGGAAGTCTTTGGAAACGGGACACCCTCACACGAAAACTAGACAGTAGCATTCTCACAAACTTCTCTGCGATAAGTGCATTCAACTCACGGAGTTTAACTTTTCTTTTCATGGAGCAGTTTTGAAACACATTTTTTGAAGTATATGCAAGTGGTCATTCGGAAAGCTATGAGGCATATGTTCGCAAAGGCAATATCTTCACATATAACATAGAAAGAAGCATTCTCAAAAACTACTCTGTGTTGGTTGCATTCAACTCACAGAGGGGAATATTCCTTTCTTAGAGCAGCCATGAAACACTGTTTTTGTATAATCTGCAATTGGACATTTGGGGAGCTCTGAGGCCTCTGGTGGGAAGGGAAATTTCTTCACAAAACCCCTAGAGAGAAGCATTCTCAGAAAGCACTTTGTGACGTGTGCATTCAACTCACAGAGTTGAACATTCCCTTTGCTAGAGCAGTTTTGAAACCCTCTTTTTGTGGAATCTGCATGTGGATATTTGGACCACTTAGAGCTATTTGCTGGAAACGGGATATCCTCACACCAAAAGGAGACGGAAGCATTCTCACAAACTCCTTTGTCATGTGTGCTCTCAACTCAGAGACGTGAACCTGACTTTTGATAGAGAAGTTTGGAAACACTCTTTTTCTGGAATCTGAAAGTGCACATTTGGAGCGCTTTGAGGCCTGTGCTGGAAAGGAAATATCTTCACAAAACAAGTAGACAGAAGCATGCTCCGAAACTTCTTAGTGGTGTGTGCATTCAACTCACAGAGTTGAAGATTCCTTTTGACAGAGAAGGTTTGAAACACTCTTTTTGTAGAATGTGCAAGTGGATATTTGGACCACTTCTAGGAATTCGTTGGAAACAGGAAACCCACACACAAAAACAAGAAAGAAGCATTCTCACAAGCTTCTGTGTGATGTGAGCATTCAGCTCACAGAGCTGAACCTTTCTTTTGATAGAGCAATTTTGAAACACTCTTTTTCTAGAATCGGCAATTGGACATTTGGAGCGCTTTTAGGCCTGTAGTGGAAAGGAAATATCCTCACATCAAAACTAGACAGAAGCATTCTCTGAATCACCTTTGTGGTGTGTGCATTCAACTCACAGAGTTGAACATTCCTTTAGACAGAGAAATTTTGAAACACTCTTTTTGTAGAATCTGCAAGTGGAAATTGGGACCGCTTAGAGGAATTCTTTGGAAACGGGACACCCTCACACGATAACTAGACAGTAGCATTCTCACAAACTTCTCTGTGATAAGGGCATTCAACTCACAGAGTTTCACGTTTCTTTTCATGGAGCAGTTTTGAAACACACTTTTGGAAGTATATGCAAGTGGTCATTCGGAAAGCTATGAGGCCTGTGTTCGAAAAGGAAATATCTTCACATATAATCAAGAAAGAAGCATTCCCAGAACTACTCTGTGTTGGTTGCATTCAACTCACAGAGGGGAATGTTCTTTTGTTAGTGCAGCTATGAAACACTGCTTTTGTATAATCTGCAATCGGACATTTGGAGAGCTCTGAGGCCTCTAGTGAGAAGGGAAATTTCTTCACAAAACACTTAGAGAGAAGCATTCTCGGAAACCACTTTGTGATGTGTGCATTCAACACACTGAGTTGAACATTCCTTTGTTAGAGCAGTTTGGAAATACTCTTTTTGTAGAATCTGCATGTGGATATTTGGACCACTTATAGGAATTTGCTGGAAACGAGATATCTTCACATAATAACGAGACAGAAGCATTCTCACAAACTCCTTTGTGATGTGTGCTCTCAACTCAGAGATGTGAACCTGACTTTTGACAGAGCAGTTTTGAAAGACTCTTTTTCTAGAATCTGCAAGTGTACATTTGGAGTGCTTTGAGACCCGTGCTGGAAAGGAAATATCTTCACATAACAAGTAGACAGAAGGATTATCTGACACTTCTTTGTGGTATGTACATTCAACTCACAGAGTTGAACATTCCTTTTGACAGAGAAGTTTTGAAACACTCTTTTTATAGAATGTGCAAGTGGATATTTGGACGGCTTCTAGGAATTCATTGGAAACGGGACACCCTCACACAAAAAAAGACAGAAGCATTCTCACAAACTGCTGTGTGATGTGAGCATTCAGCTCACAGAGCTGAACCTTTCTTTTGATAGAGCAACTTTGAAGCACTCTTTTTCTAGAATCGGCAACTGGACATTTGGAGCTCTTTGAGGCCTGTGGTGGAAAGGAAATATCTTCACCTCAAAATTAGACAGAAGCATTCTCTGAATATTCCTTGTGGAACATTCCTTTAGACAGAGAAATTTTGAAACACTCTTTTTGTAGAATCTGCAAGTGGAAATTTGGACCGCTTAGAGGAAGTCTTTGGAAACGGGACACCCTCACACGAAAACTAGACAGTAGCATTCTCACAAACTTCTCTGCGATAAGTGCATTCAACTCACGGAGTTTAACTTTTCTTTTCATGGAGCAGTTTTGAAACACATTTTTTGAAGTATATGCAAGTGGTCATTCGGAAAGCTATGAGGCATATGTTCGCAAAGGCAATATCTTCACATATAACATAGAAAGAAGCATTCTCAAAAACTACTCTGTGTTGGTTGCATTCAACTCACAGAGGGGAATATTCCTTTCTTAGAGCAGCCATGAAACACTGTTTTTGTATAATCTGCAATTGGACATTTGGGGAGCTCTGAGGCCTCTGGTGGGAAGGGAAATTTCTTCACAAAACCCCTAGAGAGAAGCATTCTCAGAAAGCACTTTGTGACGTGTGCATTCAACTCACAGAGTTGAACATTCCCTTTGCTAGAGCAGTTTTGATACCCTCTTTTTGTGGAATCTGCATGTGGATATTTGGACCACTTAGAGCTATTTGCTGGAAACGGGATATCCTCACACCAAAAGGAGACGGAAGCATTCTCACAAACTCCTTTGTCATGTGTGCTCTCAACTCAGAGACGTGAACCTGACTTTTGATAGAGAAGTTTGGAAACACTCTTTTTCTGGAATCTGTAAGTGCACATTTGGAGCGCTTTGAGGCCTGTGCTGGAAAGGAAATATCTTCACAAAACAAGTAGACAGAAGCATGCTCCGAAACTTCTTAGTGGTGTGTGCATTCAACTCACAGAGTTGAAGATTCCTTTTGACAGAGAAGGTTTGAAACACTCTTTTTGTAGAATGTGCAAGTGGATATTTGGACCACTTCTAGGAATTCGTTGGAAACAGGAAACCCACACACAAAAACAAGAAAGAAGCATTCTCACAAGCTTCTGTGTGATGTGAGCATTCAGCTCACAGAGCTGAACCTTTCTTTTGATAGAGCAATTTTGAAACACTCTTTTTCTAGAATCGGCAAGTGGACATTTGGAGCGCTTTTAGGCCTGTAGTGGAAAGGAAATATCTTCACATCAAAACTAGACAGAAGCATTCTCTGAATCACCTTTGTGGTGTGTGCATTCAACTCACAGAGTTGAACATTCCTTTAGACAGAGAAATTTTGAAACACTCTTTTTGTAGAATCTGCAAGTGGAAATTGGGACCGCTTAGAGGAATTCTTTGGAAACGGGACACCCTCACACGATAACTAGACAGTAGCATTCTCACAAACTTCTCTGTGATAAGGGCATTCAACTCACAGAGTTTCACGTTTCTTTTCATGGAGCAGTTTTGAAACACACTTTTGGAAGTATATGCAAGTGGTCATTCGGAAAGCTATGAGGCCTGTGTTCGAAAAGGAAATATCTTCACATATAATCAAGAAAGAAGCATTCCCAGAACTACTCTGTGTTGGTTGCATTCAACTCACAGAGGGGAATGTTCCTTTTGTTAGTGCAGCTATGAAACACTGCTTTTGTATAATCTGCAATCGGACATTTGGAGAGCTCTGAGGCCTCTAGTGAGAAGGGAAATTTCTTCACAAAACACTTAGAGAGAAGCATTCTCGGAAACCACTTTGTGATGTGTGCATTCAACACACTGAGTTGAACATTCCTTTGTTAGAGCAGTTTGGAAATACTCTTTTTGTAGAATCTGCATGTGGATATTTGGACCACTTATAGGAATTTGCTGGAAACGAGATATCTTCACATAATAACGAGACAGAAGCATTCTCACAAACTCCTTTGTGATGTGTGCTCTCAACTCAGAGATGTGAACCTGACTTTTGATAGAGCAGTTTTGAAAGACTCTTTTTCTAGAATCTGCAAGTGTACATTTGGAGCGCTTTGAGACCCGTGCTGGAAAGGAAATATCTTCACATAACAAGTAGACAGAAGGATTATCTGACACTTCTTTGTGGTATGTACATTCAACTCACAGAGTTGAACATTCCTTTTGACAGAGAAGTTTTGAAACACTCTTTTTATAGAATGTGCAAGTGGATATTTGGACGGCTTCTAGGAATTCATTGGAAACGGGACACCCTCACACAAAAAAAGACAGAAGCATTCTCACAAACTGCTGTGTGATGTGAGCATTCAGCTCACAGAGCTGAACCTTTCTTTTGATAGAGCAACTTTGAAGCACTCTTTTTCTAGAATCGGCAACTGGACATTTGGAGCTCTTTGAGGCCTGTGGTGGAAAGGAAATATCTTCACCTCAAAATTAGACAGAAGCATTCTCTGAATATTCCTTGTGGAACATTCCTTTAGACAGAGAAATTTTGAAACACTCTTTTTGTAGAATCTGCAAGTGGAAATTTGGACCGCTTAGAGGAAGTCTTTGGAAACGGGACACCCTCACACGAAAACTAGACAGTAGCATTCTCACAAACTTCTCTGTGATAAGTGCATTCAACTCACGGAGTTTAACTTTTCTTTTCATGGAGCAGTTTTGAAACACATTTTTTGAAGTATATGCAAGTGGTCATTCGGAAAGCTATGAGGCATATGTTCGCAAAGGCAATATCTTCACATATAACATAGAAAGAAGCATTCTCAAAAACTACTCTGTGTTGGTTGCATTCAACTCACAGAGGGGAATATTCCTTTCTTAGAGCAGCCATGAAACACTGTTTTTGTATAATCTGCAATTGGACATTTGGG
The DNA here is from genome assembly GCF_028885625.2 of Pongo pygmaeus. Taxonomy (NCBI): domain Eukaryota; kingdom Metazoa; phylum Chordata; class Mammalia; order Primates; family Hominidae; genus Pongo; species Pongo pygmaeus. The sequence goes on from NC_072393.2 coordinate 31,840,136, forward strand.
GAGCTCTGAGGCCTCTGGTGGGAAGGGAAATTTCTTCACAAAACCCCTAGAGAGAAGCATTCTCAGAAAGCACTTTGTGACGTGTGCATTCAACTCACAGAGTTGAACATTCCCTTTGCTAGAGCAGTTTTGATACCCTCTTTTTGTGGAATCTGCATGTGGCTATTTGGACCACTTAGAGCTATTTGCTGGAAACGGGATATCCTCACACCAAAAGGAGACGGAAGCATTCTCACAAACTCCTTTGTCATGTGTGCTCTCAACTCAGAGACGTGAACCTGACTTTTGATAGAGAAGTTTGGAAACACTCTTTTTCTAGAATCTGCAAGTGCACATTTGGAGCGCTTTGAGGCCTGTGCTGGAAAGGAAATATCTTCACAAAACAAGTAGACAGAAGCATGCTCCGAAACTTCTTAGTGGTGTGTGCATTCAACTCACAGAGTTGAAGATTCCTTTTGACAGAGAAGGTTTGAAACACTCTTTTTGTAGAATGTGCAAGTGGATATTTGGACCACTTCTAGGAATTCGTTGGAAACAGGAAACCCACACACAAAAACAAGAAAGAAGCATTCTCACAAGCTTCTGTGTGATGTGAGCATTCAGCTCACAGAGCTGAACCTTTCTTTTGATAGCGCAATTTTGAAACACACTTTTTCTAGAATGGGCAATTGGACATTTGGAGCGCTTTTAGGCCTGTAGTGGAAAGGAAATATCTTCACATCAAAACTAGACAGAAGCATTCTCTGAATCATCTTTGTGGTGTGTGCATTCAACTCACAGAGTTGAACATTCCTTTAGACAGAGAAATTTTGAAACACTCTTTTTGTAGAATCTGCAAGTGGAAATTGGGACCGCTTAGAGGAATTCTTTGGAAACGGGACACCCTCACACGATACCTAGACAGTAGCATTCTCACAAACTTCTCTGTGATAAGCGCATTCAACTCACAGAGTTTCACGTTTCTTTTCATGGAGCAGTTTTGAAACACACTTTTGGAAGTATATGCAAGTGGTCATTCGGAAAGCTATGAGTCCTGTGTTCGAAAAGGAAATATCTTCACATATAATCAAAAAAGAAGCATTCCCAGAACTACTCTGTGTTGGTTGCATTCAACTCACAGAGGGGAATGTTCCTTTTGTTAGTGCAGCCATGAAACACTGCTTTTGTATAATCTGCAATTGGACATTTGGAGAGCTCTGGGGCCTCTAGTGAGAAGGGAAATTTCTTCACAAAACACTTAGAGAGAAGCATTCTCGGAAACCACTTTGTGATGTGTGTATTCGACACACTGAGTTGAACATTCCTTTGTTAGAGCAGTTTGGAAATACTCTTTTTGTAGAATCTGCATGTGGATATTTGGACCACTTATAGGAATTTGCTGGAAACGAGATATCTTCACATAATAACGAGACAGAAGCATTCTCAGAAACTCCTTTGTGATGTGTGCTCTCAACTCAGAGATGTGAACCTGACTTTTGATAGAGCAGTGTGGAAACACTCTTTTTCTAGAATCTGCAAGTGCACATTTGGAGCGCTTTGAGGCCTGTGCTGGAAAGGAAATATCTTCACAAAACAAGTAGACAGAAGCATGCTCCGAAACTTCTTAGTGGTGTGTGCATTCAACTCACAGAGTTGAAGATTCCTTTTGACAGAGAAGGTTTGAAACACTCTTTTTGTAGAATGTGCAAGTGGATATTTGGACCACTTCTAGGAATTCGTTGGAAACAGGAAACCCACACACAAAAACAAGAAAGAAGCATTCTCACAAGCTTCTGTGTGATGTGAGCATTCAGCTCACAGAGCTGAACCTTTCTTTTGATAGCGCAATTTTGAAACACACTTTTTCTAGAATGGGCAAGTGGACATTTTGAGCGCTTTTAGGCCTGTAGTGGAAAGGAAATATCTTCACATCAAAACTAGACAGAAGCATTCTCTGAATCATCTTTGTGGTGTGTGCATTCAACTCACAGAGTTGAACATTCCTTTAGACAGAGAAATTTTGAAACACTCTTTTTGTAGAATCTGCAAGTGGAAATTGGGACCGCTTAGAGGAATTCTTTGGAAACGGGACACCCTCACACGATAACTAGACAGTAGCATTCTCACAAACTTCTCTGTGATAAGTGCGTTCAACTCACAGAGTTTCACGTTTCTTTTCATGGAGCAGTTTTGAAACACACTTTTGGAAGTATATGCAAGTGGTCATTCGAAAGCTATGAGGCCTGTGTTCGAAAAGGAAATATCTTCACATATAATCAAGAAAGAAGCATTCCCGGAACTACTCTGTGTTGGTTGCATTCAACTCACAGAGGGGAATGTTCCTTTTGTTAGTGCAGCTATGAAACACTGCTTTTGTATAATCTGCAATTGGACATTTGGAGAGCTCTGAGGCCTCTAGTGAGAAGGGAAATTTCTTCACAAAACACTTAGAGAGAAGCATTCTCGGAAACCACTTTGTGATGTGTGCATTCAACACACTGAGTTGAACATTCCTTTGTTAGAGCAGTTTGGAAATACTCTTTTTGTAGAATCTGCATGTGGATATTTGGACCACTTATAGGAATTTGCTGGAAACGAGATATCTTCACATAATAACGAGACAGAAGCATTCTCACAAACTCCTTTGTGATGTGTGCTCTCAACTCAGAGATGTGAACCTGACTTTTGATAGAGCAGTTTTGAAACACTCTTTTTCTAGAATCTGCAAGTGTACATTTGGAGCACTTTGATACCCGTGCTGGAAAGGAAATATCTTCACATAACAAGTAGACAGAAGGATTATCTGACACTTCTTTGTGGTATGTACATTCAACTCACAGAGTTGAACATTCCTTTTGACAGAGAAGTTTTGAAACACTCTTTTTATAGAATGTGCAAGTGGATATTTGGACGGCTTCTATGAATTCATTGGAAACGGGACACCCTCACACAAAAAAAGACAGAAGCATTCTCAAAAACTGCTGTGTGATGTGAGCATTCAGCTCACAGAGCTGAACCTTTCTTTTGATAGAGCAACTTTGAAGCACTCTTTTTCTAGAATCGGCAACTGGACATTTGGAGCTCTTTGAGGCCTGTGGTGCAAAGGAAATATCTTCACCTCAAAATTAGACAGAAGCATTCTCTGAATATTCCTTGTGGAACATTCCTTTAGACAGAGAAATTTTGAAACACTCTTTTTGTGGAATCTGCAAGTGGAAATTTGGACCGCTTAGAGGAAGTCTTTGGAAACGGGACACCCTCACACGAAAACTAGACAGTAGCATTCTCACAAACTTCTCTGTGATAAGTGCATTCAACTCACGGAGTTTAACTTTTCTTTTCATGGAGCAGTTTTGAAACACATTTTTTGAAGTATATGCAAGTGGTCATTCGGAAAGCTATGAGGCATATGTTCGCAAAGGCAATATCTTCACATATAACATAGAAAGAAGCATTCTCAAAAACTACGCTGTGTTGGTTGCATTCAACTCACAGAGGGGAATATTCCTTTCTTAGAGCAGCCATGAAACACTGTTTTTGTATAATCTGCAATTGGACATTTGGGGAGCTCTGAGGCCTCTGGTGGGAAGGGAAATTTCTTCACAAAACCCCTAGAGAGAAGCATTCTCAGAAAGCACATTGTGACGTGTGCATTCAACTCACAGAGTTGAACATTCCCTTTGCTAGAGCAGTTTTGAAACCCTCTTTTTGTGGAATCTGCATGTGGATATTTGGACCACTTAGAGCTATTTGCTGGAAACGGGATATCCTCACACCAAAAGGAGACGGAAGCATTCTCACAAACTCCTTTGTCATGTGTGCTCTCAACTCAGAGACGTGAACCTCACTTTTGATAGAGAAGTTTGGAAACACTCTTTTTCTAGAATCTGCAAGTGCACATTTGGAGCGCTTTGAGTCCTGTGCTGGAAAGGAAATATCTTCACAAAACAAGCAGACAGAAGCATGCTCTGAAACTTCTTAGTGGTGTGTGCATTCAACTCACGGAGTTGAAGATTCCTTTTGACAGAGAAGTTTTGAAACACTCTTTTTGTAGAATGTGCAAGTGGATATTTGGACCACTTCTAGGAATTCGTTGGACACGGGACACCCACAAACAAAAACAAGACAGAAGCATTCTCACAAGCTTCTGTGTGATGTGAGCATTCAGCTCACAGAGCTGAACCTTTCTTTTGATAGAGCAATTTTGAAACACTCTTTTTCTAGAATCGGCAAGTGGACATTTGGAGCGCTTTTAGGCCTGTAGTGGAAAGGAAATATCTTCACATCAAAATTAGACAGAAGCATTCTCTGAATCATCTCTGTGGTGTGTGCATTCAACTCACAGAGTTGAACATTCCTTTAGACAGAGAAATTTTGAAACCCTCTTTTTGTAGAATCTGCAAGTGGAAATTGGGACCGCTTAGAGGAATTCTTTGGAAACGGGACACCCTCACACGATAACTAGACAGTAGCATTCTCACAAACTTCTCTGTGATAAGTGCATTCAACTCACAGAGTTTCACGTTTCTTTTCATGGAGCAGTTTGGAAACACACTTTTGGAAGTATATGCAAGTGGTCATTCGGAACACAGCTATGAGGCCTGTGTTCGAAAAGGCAATATCTTCACATATAATCAAGAAAGAAGCATTCCCAGAACTACTCTGTGTTGGTTGCATTCAACTCACAGAGGGGAATGTTCCTTTTGTTAGTGCAGCCATGAAACACTGCTTTTGTATAATCTGCAATTGGACATTTGGAGAGCTCTGGGGCCTCTAGTGAGAAGGGAAATTTCTTCACAAAACACTTAGAGAGAAGCATTCTCGGAAACCACTTTGTGATGTGTGCATTCAACACACTGAGTTGAACATTCCTTTGTTAGAGCAGTTTTGAAATACTCTTTTTGTAGAATCTGCATGTGGATATTTGGACCACTTATAGGAATTTGCTGGAAACGAGATATCTTCACATAATAACGAGACAGAAGCATTCTCACAAACTCCTTTGTGATGTGTGCTCTCAACTCAGAGATGTGAACCTGATTTTTGATAGAGCAGTTTGGAAACACTCTTTTTCTAGAATCTGCAAGTGTACATTTGGAGCGCTTTGAGACCTGTGCTGGAAAGGATATATCTTCACATAACAAGTAGACAGAAGGATTATCTGACACTTTTTGGTTTTATGTGCATTCAACTCACAGAGTTGGACATTCCTTTTGACAGAGAAGTTTTGAAACACTCCTTTTGTAGAATGTGCAAGTGGATATTTGGACGGCTTCTAGTAATTCGTTGGAAACGGGACACCCTCACGCAAAAAAAGACAGAAGCATTCTCACAAACTGCTGTGTGATGTGGGCATTCAGCTCACAGAGCTGAACCTTTCTTTTGATAGAGCAACTTGGAAGCACTCTTTTTCTAGAATCGGCAAGTGGACATTTGGATCGCTTTGAGGCCTGTGGTGGAAAGGAAATATCTTCACCTCAAAACTAGACAGAAGCGTTCTCTGAATCATCTTTGTAGTGTGTGCATTCAACTCACAGTGTTGAACATTCCTTTAGAAAGAGAAATTTTGAAACACTCTTTTTGTAGTATCTGCAAGTGTAAATTTGGACCGCTTCTGGGAATTCTTTGTAAACGGGACACCCTCAGACGAAAACTAGACAGTAGCATTCACACAAACTTCTGTGTGATGTGAGCATTCGGCTCACAGAGCTGAACCTTTCTTTTGATAGCGCAATTTTGAAACACACTTTTTCTAGAACCGGCAAGTGGACATTTGGAGCGCTTTTAGGCCTGTGGTGGAAAGGAAATATCTTCACATCAAAACTAGACAGAAGCATTCTCTGAATCATCTTTGTGGTGTGTGCATTCAACTCACAGAGTTGAACATTCCTTTAGACAGAGAAATTTTGAAACACTCTTTTTGTGGAATCTGCAAGTGGAAATTTGGACCGCTTAGAGGAAGTCTTTGGAAACGGGACACCCTCACACGAAAACTAGACAGTAGCATTCTCACAAACTTCTCTGTGATAAGTGCATTCAACTCACGGAGTTTAACTTTTCTTTTCATGGAGCAGTTTTGAAACACATTTTTTGAAGTATATGCAAGTGGTCATTCGGAAAGCTATGAGGCATATGTTCGCAAAGGCAATATCTTCACATATAACATAGAAAGAAGCATTCTCAAAAACTACGCTGTGTTGGTTGCATTCAAGTCACAGAGGGGAATATTCCTTTCTTAGAGCAGCCATGAAACACTGTTTTTGTATAATCTGCAATTGGACATTTGGGGAGCTCTGAGGCCTCTGGTGGGAAGGGAAATTTCTTCACAAAACCCCTAGAGAGAAGCATTCTCAGAAAGCACTTTGTGACGTGTGCATTCAACTCACAGAGTTGAACATTCCCTTTGCTAGAGCAGTTTTGAAACCCTCTTTTTGTGGAATCTGCATGTGGATATTTGGACCACTTAGAGCTATTTGCTGGAAACGGGATATCCTCACACCAAAAGGAGACGGAAGCATTCTCACAAACTCCTTTGTCATGTGTGCTCTCAACTCAGAGACGTGAACCTGACTTTTGATAGAGAAGTTTGGAAACACTCTTTTTCTAGAATCTGCAAGTGCACATTTGGAGCGCTTTGAGTCCTGTGCTGGAAAGGAAATATCTTCACAAAACAAGTAGACAGAAGCATGCTCCGAAACTTCTTAGTGGTGTGTGCATTCAACTCACAGAGTTGAAGATTCCTTTTGACAGAGAAGGTTTGAAACACTCTTTTTGTAGAATGTGCAAGTGGATATTTGGACCACTTCTAGGAATTCGTTGGAAACAGGAAACCCACACACAAAAACAAGAAAGAAGCATTCTCACAAGCTTCTGTGTGATGTGAGCATTCAGCTCACAGAGCAGAACCTTTCTTTTGATAGCGCAATTTTGAAACACACTTTTTGTAGAATCGGCAAGTGGACATTTTGAGCGCTTATAGGCCTGTGGTGGAAAGGAAATATCTTCACATCAAAACTAGACAGAAGCATTCTCTGAATCATCTTTGTGGTGTGTGCATTCAACTCACAGAGTTGAACATTCCTTTAGACAGAGAAATTTTGAAACACTCTTTTTGTAGAATCTGCAAGTGGAAATTGGGACCGCTTAGAGGAATTCTTTGGAAACGGGACACCCTCACACGAAAACTAGACAGTAGCATTCTCACAAACTTCTCTGTGATAAGCGCATTCAACTCACAGAGTTTCACGTTTCTTTTCATGGAGCAGTTTTGAAACACACTTTTGGAAGTATATGCAAGTGGTCTTTCGGAAAACTATGAGGCCTGTGTTCGAAAAGGCAATATCTTCACATATAACCTAGGAAGAAGCATTCCCAGAAACTACATTGTGTTGGTTGCATTCAACTCACGGAGGGGATTATTCCGTTTGTTAGAGCAGCCATGAAACACTGTTTTTGTATAATCTGCAATTGGACATTTGGAAAGCTCTGAGGTCTCTGGTGGAAAGGAAAATTTCTTCTCAAAATACCTGGAGAGAAGCATTCTCGGAAACCACTTTGTGATGTGTGCATTCAACTCACTGAGTTGAACATTCCTTTTGTTAGAGCAGTTTTGAAATACTCTTTTTGTAGAATCTGCATGTGGATATTTGGACCACTTATGGGAATTTGCTGGAAACGGGATATCTTCACATAATAAAGAGACAGAAGCATTCTCACAAACTCCTTTGTGATGTGTGCTCTCAACTCAGAGATGTGAACCTGACTTTTGATAGAGCAGGTTTGAAACACTCTTTTTCTAGAATCTGCAAGTGTACATTTGGAGCGCTTTGAGACCTGTGCTGGAAAGGAAATATCTTCACATAACAAGTAGACAGAAGGATTATCTGACACTTCTTTGTGGTATGTACATTCAACTCACAGCGATGAACATTCCTTTTGACAGAGAAGTTTTGAAACACTCTTTTTATAGAATGTGCAAGTGGATATTTGGACGGCTTCTAGGAATTCGTTGGAAACGGGACACCCTCACTCAAAAAAAGACAGAAGCATTCTCACAAACTGCTGTGTGATGTGAGCATTCAGATCACAGAACTGAACCTTTCTTTTGATAGAGCAACTTTGAAGCACTCTTTTTCTAGAATCGGCAACGGGACATTTGGATCTCTTTGAGGCCTGTGGTGGAAAGGAAATATCTTCACCTCAAAATTAGACAGAAGCATTCACTGAATATTCCTTGTGGAACATTCCTTTAGACAGAGAAATTTTGAAACACTCTTTTTGTAGAATCTGCAAGTGGAAATTTGGACCGCTTAGAGGAAGTCTTTGGAAACGGGACACCCTCACACGAAAACTAGACAGTAGCATTCTCACAAACTTCTCTGTGATAAGTGCATTCAACTCACGGAGTTTAACTTTTCTTTTCATGGAGCAGTTTTGAAACACATTTTTTGAAGTATATGCAAGTGGTCATTCGGAAAGCTATGAGGCATATGTTCGCAAAGGCAATATCTTCACATATAACATAGAAAGAAGCATTCTCAAAAACTACGCTGTGTTGGTTGCATTCAACTCACAGAGGGGAATATTCCTTTCTTAGAGCAGCCATGAAACACTGTTTTTGTATAATCTGCAATTGGACATTTGGGGAACTCTGAGGCCTCTGGTGGGAAGGGAAATTTCTTCACAAAACCCCTAGAGAGAAGCATTCTCAGAAAGCACATTGTGACGTGTGCATTCAACTCACAGAGTTGAACATTCCCTTTGCTAGAGCAGTTTTGAAACCCTCTTTTTGTGGAATCTGCATGTGGATATTTGGACCACTTAGAGCTATTTGCTGGAAACGGGATATCCTCACACCAAAAGGAGACGGAAGCATTCTCACAAACTCCTTTGTCATGTGTGCTCTCAACTCAGAGACGTGAACCTCACTTTTGATAGAGAAGTTTGGAAACACTCTTTTTCTAGAATCTGCAAGTGCACATTTGGAGCGCTTTGAGGCCTGTGCTGGAAAGGAAATATCTTCACAAAACAAGCAGACAGAAGCATGCTCTGAAACTTCTTAGTGGTGTGTGCATTCAACTCACAGAGTTGAAGATTCCTTTTGACAGAGAAGTTTTGAAACACTCTTTTTGTAGAATGTGCAAGTGGATATTTGGACCACTTCTAGGAAATCGTTGGACACGGGACACCCACAAACAAAAACAAGACAGAAGCATTCTCACAAGCTTCTGTGTGATGTGAGCATTCAGCTCACAGAGCTGAACCTTTCTTTTGATAGAGCAATTTTGAAACACTCTTTTTCTAGAATCGGCAAGTGGACATTTGGAGCGCTTTTAGGCCTGTAGTGGAAAGGAAATATCTTCACATCAAAATTAGACAGAAGCATTCTCTGAATCATCTCTGTGGTGTGTGCATTCAACTCACAGAGTTGAACATTCCTTTAGACAGAGAAATTTTGAAACACTCTTTTTGTAGAATCTGCAAGTGGAAATTGGGACCGCTTAGAGGAATTCTTTGGAAACGGGACACCCTCACACGATAACTAGACAGTAGCATTCTCACAAACTTCTCTGTGATAAGTGCATTCAACTCACAGAGTTTCTCGTTTCTTTTCATGGAGCAGTTTGGAAACACACTTTTGGAAGTATATGCAAGTGGTCATTCGGAACACAGCTATGAGGCCTGTGTTCGAAAAGGAATATCTTCACATATAATCAAGAAAGAAGCATTCCCAGAACTACTCTGTGTTGGTTGCATTCAACTCACAGAGGGGAATGTTCCTTTTGTTAGTGCAGCCATGAAACACTGCTTTTGTATAATCTGCAATTGGACATTTGGAGAGCTCTGGGGCCTCTAGTGAGAAGGGAAATTTCTTCACAAAACACTTAGAGAGAAGCATTCTCGGAAACCACTTTGTGATGTGTGCATTCAACACACTGAGTTGAACATTCCTTTGTTAGAGCAGTTTTGAAATACTCTTTTTGTAGAATCTGCATGTGGATATTTGGACCACTTATAGGAATTTGCTGGAAACGAGATATCTTCACATAATAACGAGACAGAAGCATTCTCACAAACTCCTTTGTGATGTGTGCTCTCAACTCAGAGATGTGAACCTGATTTTTGATAGAGCAGTTTGGAAACACTCTTTTTCTAGAATCTGCAAGTGTACATTTGGAGCGCTTTGAGACCTGTGCTGGAAAGGATATATCTTCACATAACAAGTAGACAGAAGGATTATCTGACACTTTTTGGTTTTATGTGCATTCAACTCACAGAGTTGGACATTCCTTTTGACAGAGAAGTTTTGAAACACTCCTTTTGTAGAATGTGCAAGTGGATATTTGGACGGCTTCTAGGAATTCGTTGGAAACGGGACACCCTCACGCAAAAAAAGACAGAAGCATTCTCACAAACTGCTGTGTGATGTGGGCATTCAGCTCACAGAGCTGAACCTTTCTTTTGATAGAGCAACTTGGAAGCACTCTTTTTCTAGAATCGGCAAGTGGACATTTGGATCGCTTTGAGGCCTGTGGTGGAAAGGAAATATCTTCACCTCAAAACTAGACAGAAGCGTTCTCTGAATCATCTTTGTAGTGTGTGTATTCAACTCACAGTGTTGAACATTCCTTTAGAAAGAGAAATTTTGAAACACTCTTTTTGTAGTATCTGCAAGTGTAAATTTGGACCGCTTCTGGGAATTCTTTGTAAACGGGACACCCTCAGACGAAAACTAGACAGTAGCATTCACACAAACTTCTGTGTGATGTGAGCATTCGGCTCACAGAGCTGAACCTTTCTTTTGATAGCGCAATTTTGAAACACACTTTTTCTAGAACCGGCAAGTGGACATTTGGAGCGCTTTTAGGCCTGTGGTGGAAAGGAAATATCTTCACATCAAAACTAGACAGAAGCATTCTCTGAATCATCTTTGTGGTGTGTGCATTCAACTCACAGAGTTGAACATTCCTTTAGACAGAGAAATTTTGAAACACTCTTTTTGTGGAATCTGCAAGTGGAAATTTGGACCGCTTAGAGGAAGTCTTTGGAAACGGGACACCCTCACACGAAAACTAGACAGTAGCATTCTCACAAACTTCTCTGTGATAAGTGCATTCAACTCACGGAGTTTAACTTTTCTTTTCATGGAGCAGTTTTGAAACACATTTTTTGAAGTATATGCAAGTGGTCATTCGGAAAGCTATGAGGCATATGTTCGCAAAGGCAATATCTTCACATATAACATAGAAAGAAGCATTCTCAAAAACTACGCTGTGTTGGTTGCATTCAACTCACAGAGGGGAATATTCCTTTCTTAGAGCAGCCATGAAACACTGTTTTTGTATAATCTGCAATTGGACATTTGGGGAGCTCTGAGGCCTCTGGTGGGAAGGGAAATTTCTTCACAAAACCCCTAGAGAGAAGCATTCTCAGAAAGCACATTGTGACGTGTGCATTCAACTCACAGAGTTGAACATTCCCTTTGCTAGAGCAGTTTTGAAACCCTCTTTTTGTGGAATCTGCATGTGGATATTTGGACCACTTAGAGCTATTTGCTGGAAACGGGATATCCTCACACCAAAAGGAGACGGAAGCATTCTCACAAACTCCTTTGTCATGTGTGCTCTCAACTCAGAGACGTGAACCTCACTTTTGATAGAGAAGTTTGGAAACACTCTTTTTCTAGAATCTGCAAGTGCACATTTGGAGCGCTTTGAGGCCTGTGCTGGAAAGGAAATATCTTCACAAAACAAGCAGACAGAAGCATGCTCTGAAACTTCTTAGTGGTGTGTGCATTCAACTCACAGAGTTGAAGATTCCTTTTGACAGAGAAGTTTTGAAACACTCTTTTTGTAGAATGTGCAAGTGGATATTTGGACCACTTCTAGGAATTCGTTGGACACGGGACACCCACAAACAAAAACAAGACAGAAGCATTCTCACAAGCTTCTGTGTGATGTGAGCATTCAGCTCACAGAGCTGAACCTTTCTTTTGATAGAGCAATTTTGAAACACTCTTTTTCTAGAATCGGCAAGTGGACATTTGGAGCGCTTTTAGGCCTGTAGTGGAAAGGAAATATCTTCACATCAAAATTAGACAGAAGCTTTCTCTGAATCATCTCTGTGGTGTGTGCATTCAACTCACAGAGTTGAACATTCCTTTAGACAGAGAAATTTTGAAACACTCTTTTTGTAGAATCTGCAAGTGGAAATTGGGACCGCTTAGAGGAATTCTTTGGAAACGGGACACCCTCACACGATAACTAGACAGTAGCATTCTCACAAACTTCTCTGTGATAAGTGCATTCAACTCACAGAGTTTCACGCTTCTTTTCATGGAGCAGTTTGGAAACACACTTTTGGAAGTATATGCAAGTGGTCATTCGGAACACAGCTATGAGGCCTGTGTTCGAAAAGGCAATATCTTCACATATAATCAAGAAAGAAGCATTCCCAGAACTACTCTGTGTTGGTTGCATTCAACTCACAGAGGGGAATGTTCCTTTTGTTAGTGCAGCCATGAAACACTGCTTTTGTATAATCTGCAATTGGACATTTGGAGAGCTCTGGGGCCTCTAGTGAGAAGGGAAATTTCTTCACAAAACACTTAGAGAGAAGCATTCTCGGAAACCACTTTGTGATGTGTGCATTCAACACACTGAGTTGAACATTCCTTTGTTAGAGCAGTTTTGAAATACTCTTTTTGTAGAATCTGCATGTGGATATTTGGACCACTTATAGGAATTTGCTGGAAACGAGATATCTTCACATAATAACGAGACAGAAGCATTCTCACAAACTCCTTTGTGATGTGTGCTCTCAACTCAGAGATGTGAACCTGATTTTTGATAGAGCAGTTTGGAAACACTCTTTTTCTAGAATCTGCAAGTGTACATTTGGAGCGCTTTGAGACCTGTGCTGGAAAGGATATATCTTCACATAACAAGTAGACAGAAGGATTATCTGACACTTTTTGGTTTTATGTGCATTCAACTCACAGAGTTGGACATTCCTTTTGACAGAGAAGTTTTGAAACACTCCTTTTGTAGAATGTGCAAGTGGATATTTGGACGGCTTCTAGGAATTCGTTGGAAACGGGACACCCTCACGCAAAAAAAGACAGAAGCATTCTCACAAACTGCTGTGTGATGTGGGCATTCAGCTCACAGAGCTGAACCTTTCTTTTGATAGAGCAACTTGGAAGCACTCTTTTTCTAGAATCGGCAAGTGGACATTTGGATCGCTTTGAGGCCTGTGGTGGAAAGGAAATATCTTCACCTCAAAACTAGACAGAAGCGTTCTCTGAATCATCTTTGTAGTGTGTGTATTCAACTCACAGTGTTGAACATTCCTTTAGAAAGAGAAATTTTGAAACACTCTTTTTGTAGTATCTGCAAGTGTAAATTTGGACCGCTTCTGGGAATTCTTTGTAAACGGGACACCCTCAGACGAAAACTAGACAGTAGCATTCACACAAACTTCTGTGTGATGTGAGCATTCGGCTCACAGAGCTGAACCTTTCTTTTGATAGCGCAATTTTGAAACACACTTTTTCTAGAACCGGCAAGTGGACATTTGGAGCGCTTTTAGGCCTGTGGTGGAAAGGAAATATCTTCACATCAAAACTAGACAGAAGCATTCTCTGAATCATCTTTGTGGTGTGTGCATTCAACTCACAGAGTTGAACATTCCTTTAGACAGAGAAATTTTGAAACACTCTTTTTGTGGAATCTGCAAGTGGAAATTTGGACCGCTTAGAGGAAGTCTTTGGAAACGGGACACCCTCACACGAAAACTAGACAGTAGCATTCTCACAAACTTCTCTGTGATAAGTGCATTCAACTCACGTAGTTTAACTTTTCTTTTCATGGAGCAGTTTTGAAACACATTTTTTGAAGTATATGCAAGTGGTCATTCGGAAAGCTATGAGGCATATGTTCGCAAAGGCAATATCTTCACATATAACATAGAAAGAAGCATTCTCAAAAACTACGCTGTGTTGGTTGCATTCAACTCACAGAGGGGAATATTCCTTTCTTAGAGCAGCCATGAAACACTGTTTTTGTATAATCTGCAATTGGACATTTGGGGAGCTCTGAGGCCTCTGGTGGGAAGGGAAATTTCTTCACAAAACCCCTAGAGAGAAGCATTCTCAGAAAGCACATTGTGACGTGTGCATTCAACTCACAGAGTTGAACATTCCCTTTGCTAGAGCAGTTTTGAAACCCTCTTTTTGTGGAATCTGCATGTGGCTATTTGGACCACTTAGAGCTATTTGCTGGAAACGGGATATCCTCACACCAAAAGGAGACGGAAGCATTCTCACAAACTCCTTTGTCATGTGTGCTCTCAACTCAGAGACGTGAACCTCACTTTTGATAGAGAAGTTTGGAAACACTCTTTTTCTAGAATCTGCAAGTGCACATTTGGAGCGCTTTGAGGCCTGTGCTGGAAAGGAAATATCTTCACAAAACAAGCAGACAGAAGCATGCTCTGAAACTTCTTAGTGGTGTGTGCATTCAACTCACAGAGTTGAAGATTCCTTTTGACAGAGAAGTTTTGAAACACTCTTTTTGTAGAATGTGCAAGTGGATATTTGGACCACTTCTAGGAATTCGTTGGACACGGGACACCCACACACAAAAACAAGACAGAAGCATTCTCACAAGCTTCTGTGTGATGTGAGCATTCAGCTCACAGAGCTGAACCTTTCTTTTGATAGAGCAATTTTGAAACACTCTTTTTCTAGAATCGGCAAGTGGACATTTGGAGCGCTTTTAGGCCTGTAGTGGAAAGGAAATATCTTCACATCAAAATTAGACAGAAGCATTCTCTGAATCATCTCTGTGGTGTGTGCATTCAACTCACAGAGTTGAACATTCCTTTAGACAGAGAAATTTTGAAACACTCTTTTTGTAGAATCTGCAAGTGGAAATTGGGACCGCTTAGAGGAATTCTTTGGAAACGGGACACCCTCACACGATAACTAGACAGTAGCATTCTCACAAACTTCTCTGTGATAAGTGCATTCAACTCACAGAGTTTCACGTTTCTTTTCATGGAGCAGTTTGGAAACACACTTTTGGAAGCATATGCAAGTGGTCATTCGGAACACAGCTATGAGGCCTGTGTTCGAAAAGGCAATATCTTCACATATAATCAAGAAAGAAGCATTCCCAGAACTACTCTGTGTTGGTTGCATTCAACTCACAGAGGGGAATGTTCCTTTTGTTAGTGCAGCCATGAAACACTGCTTTTGTATAATCTGCAATTGGACATTTGGAGAGCTCTGGGGCCTCTAGTGAGAAGGGAAATTTCTTCACAAAGCACTTAGAGAGAAGCATTCTCGGAAACCACTTTGTGATGTGTGCATTCAACACACTGAGTTGAACATTCCTTTGTTAGAGCAGTTTTGAAATACTCTTTTTGTAGAATCTGCATGTGGATATTTGGACCACTTATAGGAATTTGCTGGAAACGAGATATCGTCACATAATAACGAGACAGAAGCATTCTCACAAACTCCTTTGTGGTGTGTGCTCTCAACTCAGAGATGTGAACCTGATTTTTGATAGAGCAGTTTGGAAACACTCTTTTTCTAGAATCTGCAAGTGTACATTTGGAGCGCTTTGAGACCTGTGCTGGAAAGGATATATCTTCACATAACAAGTAGACAGAAGGATTATCTGACACTTTTTGGTTTTATGTGCATTCAACTCACAGAGTTGGACATTCCTTTTGACAGAGAAGTTTTGAAACACTCCTTTTGTAGAATGTGCAAGTGGATATTTGGACGGCTTCTAGGAATTCGTTGGAAACGGGACACCCTCACGCAAAAAAAGACAGAAGCATTCTCACAAACTGCTGTGTGATGTGGGCATTCAGCTCACAGAGCTGAACCTTTCTTTTGATAGAGCAACTTGGAAGCACTCTTTTTCTAGAATCGGCAAGTGGACATTTGGATCGCTTTGAGGCCTGTGGTGGAAAGGAAATATCTTCACCTCAAAACTAGACAGAAGCGTTCTCTGAATCATCTTTGTAGTGTGTGCATTCAACTCACAGTGTTGAACATTCCTTTAGAAAGAGAAATTTTGAAACACTCTTTTTGTAGTATCTGCAAGTGTAAATTTGGACCGCTTCTGGGAATTCTTTGTAAACGGGACACCCTCAGACGAAAACTAGACAGTAGCATTCACACAAACTTCTGTGTGATGTGAGCATTCGGCTCACAGAGCTGAACCTTTCTTTTGATAGCGCAATTTTGAAACACACTTTTTCTAGAACCGGCAAGTGGACATTTGGAGCGCTTTTAGGCCTGTGGTGGAAAGGAAATATCTTCACATCAAAACTAGACAGAAGCATTCTCTGAATCATCTTTGTGGTGTGTGCATTCAACTCACAGAGTTGAACATTCCTTTAGACAGAGAAATTTTGAAACACTCTTTTTGTGGAATCTGCAAGTGGAAATTTGGACCGCTTAGAGGAAGTCTTTGGAAACGGGACACCCTCACACGAAAACTAGACAGTAGCATTCTCACAAACTTCTCTGTGATAAGTGCATTCAACTCACGGAGTTTAACTTTTCTTTTCATGGAGCAGTTTTGAAACACATTTTTTGAAGTATATGCAAGTGGTCTTTCGGAAAACTATGAGGCCTGTGTTCGAAAAGGCAATAACTTCACATATAACCTAGGAAGAAGCATTCCCAGAAACTACTTTGTGTTGGTTGCATTCAACTCACGGAGGGGATTATTCCGTTTGTTAGAGCAGCCATGAAACACTGTTTTTGTATAATCTGCAATTGGACATTTGGAAAGCTCTGAGGTCTCTGGTGGAAAGGAAAATTTCTTCTCAAAATACCTGGAGAGAAGCATTCTCGGAAACCACTTTGTGATGTGTGCATTCAACTCACTGAGTTGAACATTCCTTTTGTTAGAGCAGTTTTGAAATACTCTTTTTGTAGAATCTGCATGTGGATATTTGGACCACTTATGGGAATTTGCTGGAAACGGGATATCTTCACATAATAAAGAGACAGAAGCATTCTCACAAACTCCTTTGTGATGTGTGCTCTCAACTCAGAGATGTGAACCTGACTTTTGATAGAGCAGGTTTGAAACACTCTTTTTCTAGAATCTGCAAGTGTACATTTGGAGCGCTTTGAGACCTGTGCTGGAAAGGAAATATCTTCACATAACAAGTAGACAGAAGGATTATCTGACACTTCTTTGTGGTATGTACATTCAACTCACAGCGATGAACATTCCTTTTGACAGAGAAGTTTTGAAACACTCTTTTTATAGAATGTGCAAGTGGATATTTGGACGGCTTCTAGGAATTCGTTGGAAACGGGACACCCTCACTCAAAAAAAGACAGAAGCATTCTCACAAACTGCTGTGTGATGTGAGCATTCAGATCACAGAACTGAACCTTTCTTTTGATAGAGCAACTTTGAAGCACTCTTTTTCTAGAATCGGCAACTGGACATTTGGAGCTCTTTGAGGCCTGTGGTGGAAAGGAAATATCTTCACCTCAAAATTAGACAGAAGCATTCACTGAATATTCCTTGTGGAACATTCCTTTAGACAGAGAAATTTTGAAACACTCTTTGTAGAATCTGCAAGTGGAAATTTGGACCGCTTAGAGGAAGTCTTTGGAAACGGGACACCCTCACACGAAAACTAGAGAGTAGCATTCTCACAAACTTCTCTGGGATAAGTGCATTCAACTCACGGAGTTTAACTTTTCTTTTCATGGAGCAGTTTTGAAACACATTTTTTGAAGTATATGCAAGTGGTCATTCGGAAAGCTATGAGGCATATGTTCGCAAAGGCAATATCTTCACATATAACATAGAAAGAAGCATTCTCAAAAACTACTCTGTGTTGGTTGCATTCAACTCACAGAGGGGAATATTCCTTTCTAAGAGCAGCCATGAAACACTGTTTTTGTATAATCTGCAATTGGACATTTGGGGAGCTCTGAGGCCTCTGGTGGGAAGGGAAATTTCTTCACAAAACCCCTAGAGAGAAGCATTCTCAGAAAGCACTTTGTGACGTGTGCATTCAACTCACAGAGTTGAACATTCCCTTTGCTAGAGCAGTTTTGAAACCCTCTTTTTGTGGAATCTGCATGTGGATATTTGGACCACTTAGAGCTATTTGCTGGAAACGGGATATCCTCACACCAAAAGGAGACGGAAGCATTCTCACAAACTCCTTTGTCATGTGTGCTCTCAACTCAGAGACGTGAACCTGACTTTTGATAGAGAAGTTTGGAAACACTCTTTTTCTGGAATCTGTAAGTGCACATTTGGAGCGCTTTGAGGCCTGTGCTGGAAAGGAAATATCTTCACAAAACAAGTAGACAGAAGCATGCTCCGAAACTTCTTAGTGGTGTGTGCATTCAACTCACAGAGTTGAAGATTCCTTTTGACAGAGAAGTTTTGAAACACTATTTTTGTAGTATCTGCAAGTGTAAATTTGGACCGCTTCTGGGAATTCTTTGTAAACGGGACACCCTCAGACGAAAACTAGACAGAAGCATTCACACAAACTTCTGTGTGATGTGAGCATTCAGCTCACAGAGCTGAACCTTTCTTTTGATAGAGGAATTTTGTAACACCCTTTTTCTAGAATCGGCAAGTGGACATTTGGAGCGCTTTTAGGCCTGTGGTGGAAAGGAAATATCTTCACATCAAAACTAGACAGAAGCATTCTCTGAATCATCTTTGTGGTGTGTGCATTCAACTCACAGAGTTGAACATTCCTTTAGCCAGAGAAATTTTGAAACACTCTTTTTGTAGAATCTGCAAGTGGAAATTGGGACCGCTTAGAGGAATTCTTTGGAAACGGGACACCCTCACACGATAACTAGACAGTAGCATTCTCACAAACTTCTCTGTGATAAGCGCATTCAACTCACAGAGTTTCACGTTTCTTTTCATGGAGCAGTTTGGAAACACACTTTTGGAAGTATATGCAAGCGGTCATTCGGAAAACTATGAGGCCTGTGTTCGAAAAGGCAATATCTTCACATATAACCTAGAAAGAAGCATTCCCAGAAACTACTTTTTGTTGGTTACATTCAACTCACGGAGGGGATTATTCCGTTTGTTAGAGCAGCCATGAAACACTGTTTTTGTATAATCTGCAATTGGACATTTGGAAAGCTCTGAGGCCTCTGGTGGAAAGGAAAATTTCTTCACAAAATACCTGGAGAGAAGCATTCTCGGAAACCACTTTGTGATGTGTGCATTCAACTCACTGAGTTGAACATTCCTTTTGTTAGAGCAGTTTTGAAATACTCTTTTTGTAGAATCTGCATGTGGATATTTGGACCACTTATGGGAATTTGCTGGAAACGGGATATCTTCACATAATAAAGAGACAGAAGCATTCTCACAAACTCCTTTGTGATGTGTGCTCTCAACTCAGAGATGTGAACCTGACTTTTGATAGAGCAGTTTTGAAACACTCTTTTTCTAGAATCTGCAAGTGTACAATTGGAGCGCTTTGAGACCTGTGCTGGAAAGGAAATATCTTCACATAACAAGTAGACAGAAGGATTATCTGACACTTCTTTGTGGCATGTACATTCAACTCACAGCGATGAACATTCCTTTTGACAGAGAAGTTTTGAAACACTCTTTTTATAGAATGTGCAAGTGGATATTTGGACGGCTTCTAGGAATTCGTTGGAAACGGGACACCCTCCCACGATAACTAGACAGTAGCATTCTCACAAACTTCTCTGTGATAAGTGCATTCAACTCACAGAGTTTCACGTTTCTTTTCATGGAGCAGTTTTGAAACACACTTTTGGAAGTATATGCAAGTGGTCATTCGGAAAGCTATGAGGCCTGTGTTCGAAAAGGAAATATCTTCACATATAATCAAGAAAGAAGCATTCCCAGAACTACTCTGTGTTGGTTGCATTCAACTCACAGAGGGGAATGTTCCTTTTGTTAGTGCAGCCATGAAACACTGCTTTTGTATAATCTGCAATTGGACATTTGGAGAGCTCTGAGACCTCTAGTGAGAAGGGAAATTTCTTCACAAAACACTTAGAGAGAAGCATTCTCGGAAACCACTTTGTGATGTGTGCATTCAACACACTGAGTTGAACATTCCTTTGTTAGAGCAGTTTGGAAATACTCTTTTTGTAGAATCTGCATGTGGATATTTGGACCACTTATAGGAATTTGCTGCAAACGAGATATCTTCACATAATAACGAGACAGAAGCATTCTCACAAACTCCTTTGTGATGTGTGCTCTCAACTCAGAGATGTGAACCTGACTTTTGATAGAGCAGTTTGGAAACACTCTTTTTCTAGAATCTGCAAGTGTACATTTGGAGCGCTTTGAGACCCGTGCTGGAAAGGAAATATCTTCACATAACAAGTAGACAGAAGGATTATCTGACACTTCTTTGTGGTATGTACATTCAACTCACAGAGTTGAACATTCCTTTTGACAGAGAAGTTTTGAAACACTCTTTTTATAGAATGTGCATGTGGATATTTGGACGGCTTCTAGGAATTCTTTGGAAACGGGACACCCTCACACAAAAAAAGACAGAAGCATTCTCACAAACTGCTGTGTGATGTGAGCATTCAGCTCACAGTGCTGAACCTTTCTTTTGATAGAGCAACTTTGAAGCACTCTTTTTCTAGAATTGGCAACTGGACATTTGGAGCTTTTTGGGGCCTGTGGTGGAAAGGAAATATCTTCACCTCAAAATTAGACAGACGCATTCTCTGAATATTCCTTGTGGAACATTCCTTTAGACAGAGAAATTTTGAAACACTCTTTTTGTAGAATCTGCAAGTGGAAATTTGGACCGCTTAGAGGAAGTCTTTGGAAACGGGACACCCTCACACGAAAATTAGACAGTAGCATTCTCACAAACTTCTCTCTGATAGGTGCATTCAACTCACGGAGTTTAACTTTTCTTTTCATGGAGCAGTTTTGAAACACATTTTTTGAAGTATATGCAAGTGGTCATTCGGAAAGCTATGTGGCATATGTTCGCAAAGGCAATATCTTCACATATAACGTAGAAAGAAGCATTCTCAAAAACTACTCTGCGTTGGTTGCATTCAACTCACAGAGGGGAATATTCCGTTCTTAGAGCAGCCATGAAACACTGTTTTTGTAGAATCTGCAATTGGACATTTGGGGAGCTCTGAGGCCTCTGGTGGGAAGGGAAATTTCTTCACAAAACCCCTAGAGAGAAGCATTCTCGGAAAGCACTTTGTGACGTGTGCATTCAACTCACAGAGTTGAACATTCCCTTTGCTAGAGCAGTTTTGAAACCCTCTTTTTGTGGAATCTGCATGTGGATATTTGGACCACTTAGAGCTATTTGCTGGAAACGGGATATCCTCACACCAAAAGGAGACGGAAGCATTCTCACAAACTCCTTTGTCATGTGTGCTCTCAACTCAGAGACGTGAACCTGACTTTTGATAGAGAAGTTTGGAAACACTCTTTTTCTAGAATCTGCAAGTGCACATTTGGAGTGCTTTGAGGCCTGTGCTGGAAAGGAAATATCTTCAGAAAACAAGCAGACCGAAGCATGCTCCGAAACTTCTTAGTGGTGTGTGCATTCAACTCACAGAGTTGAAGATTCCTTTTGACAGAGAAGTTTTGAAACACTCTTTTTGTAGAATGTGCAAGTGGATATTTGGACCACTTCTAGAATTAGTTGGACACGGGACACCCACACACAAAAACAAGACAGAAGCATTCTCACAAGCTTCTGTGTGATGTGAGCACTCAGCTCACAGAGCTGAACCTTTCTTTTGATAGAGCAATTTTGAAACACTCTTTTTCTAGAATCGGCAATTGGACATTTGGAGCGCTTTTAGGCCTGTAGTGGAAAGGAAATATCCTCACATCAAAACTAGACAGAAGCATTCTCTGAATCACCTTTGTGGTGTGTGCATTCAACTCACAGAGTTGAACATTCCTTTAGACAGAGAAATTTTGAAACACTCTTTTTGTAGAATCTGCAAGTGGAAATTGGGACCGCTTAGAGGAATTCTTTGGAAACGGGACACCCTCACACGATAACTAGACAGTAGCATTCTCACAAACTTCTCTGTGATAAGGGCATTCAACTCACAGAGTTTCACGTTTCTTTTCATGGAGCAGTTTTGAAACACACTTTTGGAAGTATATGCAAGTGGTCATTCGGAAAGCTATGAGGCCTGTGTTCGAAAAGGAAATATCTTCACATATAATCAAGAAAGAAGCATTCCCAGAACTACTCTGTGTTGGTTGCATTCAACTCACAGAGGGGAATGTTCTTTTGTTAGTGCAGCTATGAAACACTGCTTTTGTATAATCTGCAATCGGACATTTGGAGAGCTCTGAGGCCTCTAGTGAGAAGGGAAATTTCTTCACAAAACACTTAGAGAGAAGCATTCTCGGAAACCACTTTGTGATGTGTGCATTCAACACACTGAGTTGAACATTCCTTTGTTAGAGCAGTTTGGAAATACTCTTTTTGTAGAATCTGCATGTGGATATTTGGACCACTTATAGGAATTTGCTGGAAACGAGATATCTTCACATAATAACGAGACAGAAGCATTCTCACAAACTCCTTTGTGATGTGTGCTCTCAACTCAGAGATGTGAACCTGACTTTTGACAGAGCAGTTTTGAAAGACTCTTTTTCTAGAATCTGCAAGTGTACATTTGGAGTGCTTTGAGACCCGTGCTGGAAAGGAAATATCTTCACATAACAAGTAGACAGAAGGATTATCTGACACTTCTTTGTGGTATGTACATTCAACTCACAGAGTTGAACATTCCTTTTGACAGAGAAGTTTTGAAACACTCTTTTTATAGAATGTGCAAGTGGATATTTGGACGGCTTCTAGGAATTCATTGGAAACGGGACACCCTCACACAAAAAAAGACAGAAGCATTCTCACAAACTGCTGTGTGATGTGAGCATTCAGCTCACAGAGCTGAACCTTTCTTTTGATAGAGCAACTTTGAAGCACTCTTTTTCTAGAATCGGCAACTGGACATTTGGAGCTCTTTGAGGCCTGTGGTGGAAAGGAAATATCTTCACCTCAAAATTAGACAGAAGCATTCTCTGAATATTCCTTGTGGAACATTCCTTTAGACAGAGAAATTTTGAAACACTCTTTTTGTAGAATCTGCAAGTGGAAATTTGGACCGCTTAGAGGAAGTCTTTGGAAACGGGACACCCTCACACGAAAACTAGACAGTAGCATTCTCACAAACTTCTCTGCGATAAGTGCATTCAACTCACGGAGTTTAACTTTTCTTTTCATGGAGCAGTTTTGAAACACATTTTTTGAAGTATATGCAAGTGGTCATTCGGAAAGCTATGAGGCATATGTTCGCAAAGGCAATATCTTCACATATAACATAGAAAGAAGCATTCTCAAAAACTACTCTGTGTTGGTTGCATTCAACTCACAGAGGGGAATATTCCTTTCTTAGAGCAGCCATGAAACACTGTTTTTGTATAATCTGCAATTGGACATTTGGGGAGCTCTGAGGCCTCTGGTGGGAAGGGAAATTTCTTCACAAAACCCCTAGAGAGAAGCATTCTCAGAAAGCACTTTGTGACGTGTGCATTCAACTCACAGAGTTGAACATTCCCTTTGCTAGAGCAGTTTTGATACCCTCTTTTTGTGGAATCTGCATGTGGATATTTGGACCACTTAGAGCTATTTGCTGGAAACGGGATATCCTCACACCAAAAGGAGACGGAAGCATTCTCACAAACTCCTTTGTCATGTGTGCTCTCAACTCAGAGACGTGAACCTGACTTTTGATAGAGAAGTTTGGAAACACTCTTTTTCTGGAATCTGTAAGTGCACATTTGGAGCGCTTTGAGGCCTGTGCTGGAAAGGAAATATCTTCACAAAACAAGTAGACAGAAGCATGCTCCGAAACTTCTTAGTGGTGTGTGCATTCAACTCACAGAGTTGAAGATTCCTTTTGACAGAGAAGGTTTGAAACACTCTTTTTGTAGAATGTGCAAGTGGATATTTGGACCACTTCTAGGAATTCGTTGGAAACAGGAAACCCACACACAAAAACAAGAAAGAAGCATTCTCACAAGCTTCTGTGTGATGTGAGCATTCAGCTCACAGAGCTGAACCTTTCTTTTGATAGAGCAATTTTGAAACACTCTTTTTCTAGAATCGGCAAGTGGACATTTGGAGCGCTTTTAGGCCTGTAGTGGAAAGGAAATATCTTCACATCAAAACTAGACAGAAGCATTCTCTGAATCACCTTTGTGGTGTGTGCATTCAACTCACAGAGTTGAACATTCCTTTAGACAGAGAAATTTTGAAACACTCTTTTTGTAGAATCTGCAAGTGGAAATTGGGACCGCTTAGAGGAATTCTTTGGAAACGGGACACCCTCACACGATAACTAGACAGTAGCATTCTCACAAACTTCTCTGTGATAAGGGCATTCAACTCACAGAGTTTCACGTTTCTTTTCATGGAGCAGTTTTGAAACACACTTTTGGAAGTATATGCAAGTGGTCATTCGGAAAGCTATGAGGCCTGTGTTCGAAAAGGAAATATCTTCACATATAATCAAGAAAGAAGCATTCCCAGAACTACTCTGTGTTGGTTGCATTCAACTCACAGAGGGGAATGTTCCTTTTGTTAGTGCAGCTATGAAACACTGCTTTTGTATAATCTGCAATCGGACATTTGGAGAGCTCTGAGGCCTCTAGTGAGAAGGGAAATTTCTTCACAAAACACTTAGAGAGAAGCATTCTCGGAAACCACTTTGTGATGTGTGCATTCAACACACTGAGTTGAACATTCCTTTGTTAGAGCAGTTTGGAAATACTCTTTTTGTAGAATCTGCATGTGGATATTTGGACCACTTATAGGAATTTGCTGGAAACGAGATATCTTCACATAATAACGAGACAGAAGCATTCTCACAAACTCCTTTGTGATGTGTGCTCTCAACTCAGAGATGTGAACCTGACTTTTGATAGAGCAGTTTTGAAAGACTCTTTTTCTAGAATCTGCAAGTGTACATTTGGAGCGCTTTGAGACCCGTGCTGGAAAGGAAATATCTTCACATAACAAGTAGACAGAAGGATTATCTGACACTTCTTTGTGGTATGTACATTCAACTCACAGAGTTGAACATTCCTTTTGACAGAGAAGTTTTGAAACACTCTTTTTATAGAATGTGCAAGTGGATATTTGGACGGCTTCTAGGAATTCATTGGAAACGGGACACCCTCACACAAAAAAAGACAGAAGCATTCTCACAAACTGCTGTGTGATGTGAGCATTCAGCTCACAGAGCTGAACCTTTCTTTTGATAGAGCAACTTTGAAGCACTCTTTTTCTAGAATCGGCAACTGGACATTTGGAGCTCTTTGAGGCCTGTGGTGGAAAGGAAATATCTTCACCTCAAAATTAGACAGAAGCATTCTCTGAATATTCCTTGTGGAACATTCCTTTAGACAGAGAAATTTTGAAACACTCTTTTTGTAGAATCTGCAAGTGGAAATTTGGACCGCTTAGAGGAAGTCTTTGGAAACGGGACACCCTCACACGAAAACTAGACAGTAGCATTCTCACAAACTTCTCTGTGATAAGTGCATTCAACTCACGGAGTTTAACTTTTCTTTTCATGGAGCAGTTTTGAAACACATTTTTTGAAGTATATGCAAGTGGTCATTCGGAAAGCTATGAGGCATATGTTCGCAAAGGCAATATCTTCACATATAACATAGAAAGAAGCATTCTCAAAAACTACTCTGTGTTGGTTGCATTCAACTCACAGAGGGGAATATTCCTTTCTTAGAGCAGCCATGAAACACTGTTTTTGTATAATCTGCAATTGGACATTTGGGGAGCTCTGAGGCCTCTGGTGGGAAGGGAAATTTCTTCACAAAACCCCTAGAGAGAAGCATTCTCAGAAAGCACTTTGTGACGTGTGCATTCAACTCACAGAGTTGAACATTCCCTTTGCTAGAGCAGTTTTGATACCCTCTTTTTGTGGAATCTGCATGTGGCTATTTGGACCACTTAGAGCTATTTGCTGGAAACGGGATATCCTCACACCAAAAGGAGACGGAAGCATTCTCACAAACTCCTTTGTCATGTGTGCTCTCAACTCAGAGACGTGAACCTGACTTTTGATAGAGAAGTTTGGAAACACTCTTTTTCTAGAATCTGCAAGTGCACATTTGGAGCGCTTTGAGGCCTGTGCTGGAAAGGAAATATCTTCACAAAACAAGTAGACAGAAGCATGCTCCGAAACTTCTTAGTGGTGTGTGCATTCAACTCACAGAGTTGAAGATTCCTTTTGACAGAGAAGGTTTGAAACACTCTTTTTGTAGAATGTGCAAGTGGATATTTGGACCACTTCTAGGAATTCGTTGGAAACAGGAAACCCACACACAAAAACAAGAAAGAAGCATTCTCACAAGCTTCTGTGTGATGTGAGCATTCAGCTCACAGAGCTGAACCTTTCTTTTGATAGCGCAATTTTGAAACACACTTTTTCTAGAATGGGCAATTGGACATTTGGAGCGCTTTTAGGCCTGTAGTGGAAAGGAAATATCTTCACATCAAAACTAGACAGAAGCATTCTCTGAATCATCTTTGTGGTGTGTGCATTCAACTCACAGAGTTGAACATTCCTTTAGACAGAGAAATTTTGAAACACTCTTTTTGTAGAATCTGCAAGTGGAAATTGGGACCGCTTAGAGGAATTCTTTGGAAACGGGACACCCTCACACGATACCTAGACAGTAGCATTCTCACAAACTTCTCTGTGATAAGCGCATTCAACTCACAGAGTTTCACGTTTCTTTTCATGGAGCAGTTTTGAAACACACTTTTGGAAGTATATGCAAGTGGTCATTCGGAAAGCTATGAGTCCTGTGTTCGAAAAGGAAATATCTTCACATATAATCAAAAAAGAAGCATTCCCAGAACTACTCTGTGTTGGTTGCATTCAACTCACAGAGGGGAATGTTCCTTTTGTTAGTGCAGCCATGAAACACTGCTTTTGTATAATCTGCAATTGGACATTTGGAGAGCTCTGGGGCCTCTAGTGAGAAGGGAAATTTCTTCACAAAACACTTAGAGAGAAGCATTCTCGGAAACCACTTTGTGATGTGTGTATTCGACACACTGAGTTGAACATTCCTTTGTTAGAGCAGTTTGGAAATACTCTTTTTGTAGAATCTGCATGTGGATATTTGGACCACTTATAGGAATTTGCTGGAAACGAGATATCTTCACATAATAACGAGACAGAAGCATTCTCAGAAACTCCTTTGTGATGTGTGCTCTCAACTCAGAGATGTGAACCTGACTTTTGATAGAGCAGTGTGGAAACACTCTTTTTCTAGAATCTGCAAGTGCACATTTGGAGCGCTTTGAGGCCTGTGCTGGAAAGGAAATATCTTCACAAAACAAGTAGACAGAAGCATGCTCCGAAACTTCTTAGTGGTGTGTGCATTCAACTCACAGAGTTGAAGATTCCTTTTGACAGAGAAGGTTTGAAACACTCTTTTTGTAGAATGTGCAAGTGGATATTTGGACCACTTCTAGGAATTCGTTGGAAACAGGAAACCCACACACAAAAACAAGAAAGAAGCATTCTCACAAGCTTCTGTGTGATGTGAGCATTCAGCTCACAGAGCTGAACCTTTCTTTTGATAGCGCAATTTTGAAACACACTTTTTCTAGAATGGGCAAGTGGACATTTTGAGCGCTTTTAGGCCTGTAGTGGAAAGGAAATATCTTCACATCAAAACTAGACAGAAGCATTCTCTGAATCATCTTTGTGGTGTGTGCATTCAACTCACAGAGTTGAACATTCCTTTAGACAGAGAAATTTTGAAACACTCTTTTTGTAGAATCTGCAAGTGGAAATTGGGACCGCTTAGAGGAATTCTTTGGAAACGGGACACCCTCACACGATAACTAGACAGTAGCATTCTCACAAACTTCTCTGTGATAAGTGCGTTCAACTCACAGAGTTTCACGTTTCTTTTCATGGAGCAGTTTTGAAACACACTTTTGGAAGTATATGCAAGTGGTCATTCGAAAGCTATGAGGCCTGTGTTCGAAAAGGAAATATCTTCACATATAATCAAGAAAGAAGCATTCCCGGAACTACTCTGTGTTGGTTGCATTCAACTCACAGAGGGGAATGTTCCTTTTGTTAGTGCAGCTATGAAACACTGCTTTTGTATAATCTGCAATTGGACATTTGGAGAGCTCTGAGGCCTCTAGTGAGAAGGGAAATTTCTTCACAAAACACTTAGAGAGAAGCATTCTCGGAAACCACTTTGTGATGTGTGCATTCAACACACTGAGTTGAACATTCCTTTGTTAGAGCAGTTTGGAAATACTCTTTTTGTAGAATCTGCATGTGGATATTTGGACCACTTATAGGAATTTGCTGGAAACGAGATATCTTCACATAATAACGAGACAGAAGCATTCTCACAAACTCCTTTGTGATGTGTGCTCTCAACTCAGAGATGTGAACCTGACTTTTGATAGAGCAGTTTTGAAACACTCTTTTTCTAGAATCTGCAAGTGTACATTTGGAGCACTTTGATACCCGTGCTGGAAAGGAAATATCTTCACATAACAAGTAGACAGAAGGATTATCTGACACTTCTTTGTGGTATGTACATTCAACTCACAGAGTTGAACATTCCTTTTGACAGAGAAGTTTTGAAACACTCTTTTTATAGAATGTGCAAGTGGATATTTGGACGGCTTCTATGAATTCATTGGAAACGGGACACCCTCACACAAAAAAAGACAGAAGCATTCTCAAAAACTGCTGTGTGATGTGAGCATTCAGCTCACAGAGCTGAACCTTTCTTTTGATAGAGCAACTTTGAAGCACTCTTTTTCTAGAATCGGCAACTGGACATTTGGAGCTCTTTGAGGCCTGTGGTGCAAAGGAAATATCTTCACCTCAAAATTAGACAGAAGCATTCTCTGAATATTCCTTGTGGAACATTCCTTTAGACAGAGAAATTTTGAAACACTCTTTTTGTGGAATCTGCAAGTGGAAATTTGGACCGCTTAGAGGAAGTCTTTGGAAACGGGACACCCTCACACGAAAACTAGACAGTAGCATTCTCACAAACTTCTCTGTGATAAGTGCATTCAACTCACGGAGTTTAACTTTTCTTTTCATGGAGCAGTTTTGAAACACATTTTTTGAAGTATATGCAAGTGGTCATTCGGAAAGCTATGAGGCATATGTTCGCAAAGGCAATATCTTCACATATAACATAGAAAGAAGCATTCTCAAAAACTACGCTGTGTTGGTTGCATTCAACTCACAGAGGGGAATATTCCTTTCTTAGAGCAGCCATGAAACACTGTTTTTGTATAATCTGCAATTGGACATTTGGGGAGCTCTGAGGCCTCTGGTGGGAAGGG
Source organism: Pongo pygmaeus (assembly GCF_028885625.2). Lineage (NCBI taxonomy): Eukaryota > Metazoa > Chordata > Mammalia > Primates > Hominidae > Pongo > Pongo pygmaeus. Next base: position 31,869,578 of record NC_072393.2, read on the forward strand.
AAATTTCTTCACAAAACCCCTAGAGAGAAGCATTCTCAGAAAGCACATTGTGACGTGTGCATTCAACTCACAGAGTTGAACATTCCCTTTGCTAGAGCAGTTTTGAAACCCTCTTTTTGTGGAATCTGCATGTGGATATTTGGACCACTTAGAGCTATTTGCTGGAAACGGGATATCCTCACACCAAAAGGAGACGGAAGCATTCTCACAAACTCCTTTGTCATGTGTGCTCTCAACTCAGAGACGTGAACCTCACTTTTGATAGAGAAGTTTGGAAACACTCTTTTTCTAGAATCTGCAAGTGCACATTTGGAGCGCTTTGAGTCCTGTGCTGGAAAGGAAATATCTTCACAAAACAAGCAGACAGAAGCATGCTCTGAAACTTCTTAGTGGTGTGTGCATTCAACTCACGGAGTTGAAGATTCCTTTTGACAGAGAAGTTTTGAAACACTCTTTTTGTAGAATGTGCAAGTGGATATTTGGACCACTTCTAGGAATTCGTTGGACACGGGACACCCACAAACAAAAACAAGACAGAAGCATTCTCACAAGCTTCTGTGTGATGTGAGCATTCAGCTCACAGAGCTGAACCTTTCTTTTGATAGAGCAATTTTGAAACACTCTTTTTCTAGAATCGGCAAGTGGACATTTGGAGCGCTTTTAGGCCTGTAGTGGAAAGGAAATATCTTCACATCAAAATTAGACAGAAGCATTCTCTGAATCATCTCTGTGGTGTGTGCATTCAACTCACAGAGTTGAACATTCCTTTAGACAGAGAAATTTTGAAACCCTCTTTTTGTAGAATCTGCAAGTGGAAATTGGGACCGCTTAGAGGAATTCTTTGGAAACGGGACACCCTCACACGATAACTAGACAGTAGCATTCTCACAAACTTCTCTGTGATAAGTGCATTCAACTCACAGAGTTTCACGTTTCTTTTCATGGAGCAGTTTGGAAACACACTTTTGGAAGTATATGCAAGTGGTCATTCGGAACACAGCTATGAGGCCTGTGTTCGAAAAGGCAATATCTTCACATATAATCAAGAAAGAAGCATTCCCAGAACTACTCTGTGTTGGTTGCATTCAACTCACAGAGGGGAATGTTCCTTTTGTTAGTGCAGCCATGAAACACTGCTTTTGTATAATCTGCAATTGGACATTTGGAGAGCTCTGGGGCCTCTAGTGAGAAGGGAAATTTCTTCACAAAACACTTAGAGAGAAGCATTCTCGGAAACCACTTTGTGATGTGTGCATTCAACACACTGAGTTGAACATTCCTTTGTTAGAGCAGTTTTGAAATACTCTTTTTGTAGAATCTGCATGTGGATATTTGGACCACTTATAGGAATTTGCTGGAAACGAGATATCTTCACATAATAACGAGACAGAAGCATTCTCACAAACTCCTTTGTGATGTGTGCTCTCAACTCAGAGATGTGAACCTGATTTTTGATAGAGCAGTTTGGAAACACTCTTTTTCTAGAATCTGCAAGTGTACATTTGGAGCGCTTTGAGACCTGTGCTGGAAAGGATATATCTTCACATAACAAGTAGACAGAAGGATTATCTGACACTTTTTGGTTTTATGTGCATTCAACTCACAGAGTTGGACATTCCTTTTGACAGAGAAGTTTTGAAACACTCCTTTTGTAGAATGTGCAAGTGGATATTTGGACGGCTTCTAGTAATTCGTTGGAAACGGGACACCCTCACGCAAAAAAAGACAGAAGCATTCTCACAAACTGCTGTGTGATGTGGGCATTCAGCTCACAGAGCTGAACCTTTCTTTTGATAGAGCAACTTGGAAGCACTCTTTTTCTAGAATCGGCAAGTGGACATTTGGATCGCTTTGAGGCCTGTGGTGGAAAGGAAATATCTTCACCTCAAAACTAGACAGAAGCGTTCTCTGAATCATCTTTGTAGTGTGTGCATTCAACTCACAGTGTTGAACATTCCTTTAGAAAGAGAAATTTTGAAACACTCTTTTTGTAGTATCTGCAAGTGTAAATTTGGACCGCTTCTGGGAATTCTTTGTAAACGGGACACCCTCAGACGAAAACTAGACAGTAGCATTCACACAAACTTCTGTGTGATGTGAGCATTCGGCTCACAGAGCTGAACCTTTCTTTTGATAGCGCAATTTTGAAACACACTTTTTCTAGAACCGGCAAGTGGACATTTGGAGCGCTTTTAGGCCTGTGGTGGAAAGGAAATATCTTCACATCAAAACTAGACAGAAGCATTCTCTGAATCATCTTTGTGGTGTGTGCATTCAACTCACAGAGTTGAACATTCCTTTAGACAGAGAAATTTTGAAACACTCTTTTTGTGGAATCTGCAAGTGGAAATTTGGACCGCTTAGAGGAAGTCTTTGGAAACGGGACACCCTCACACGAAAACTAGACAGTAGCATTCTCACAAACTTCTCTGTGATAAGTGCATTCAACTCACGGAGTTTAACTTTTCTTTTCATGGAGCAGTTTTGAAACACATTTTTTGAAGTATATGCAAGTGGTCATTCGGAAAGCTATGAGGCATATGTTCGCAAAGGCAATATCTTCACATATAACATAGAAAGAAGCATTCTCAAAAACTACGCTGTGTTGGTTGCATTCAAGTCACAGAGGGGAATATTCCTTTCTTAGAGCAGCCATGAAACACTGTTTTTGTATAATCTGCAATTGGACATTTGGGGAGCTCTGAGGCCTCTGGTGGGAAGGGAAATTTCTTCACAAAACCCCTAGAGAGAAGCATTCTCAGAAAGCACTTTGTGACGTGTGCATTCAACTCACAGAGTTGAACATTCCCTTTGCTAGAGCAGTTTTGAAACCCTCTTTTTGTGGAATCTGCATGTGGATATTTGGACCACTTAGAGCTATTTGCTGGAAACGGGATATCCTCACACCAAAAGGAGACGGAAGCATTCTCACAAACTCCTTTGTCATGTGTGCTCTCAACTCAGAGACGTGAACCTGACTTTTGATAGAGAAGTTTGGAAACACTCTTTTTCTAGAATCTGCAAGTGCACATTTGGAGCGCTTTGAGTCCTGTGCTGGAAAGGAAATATCTTCACAAAACAAGTAGACAGAAGCATGCTCCGAAACTTCTTAGTGGTGTGTGCATTCAACTCACAGAGTTGAAGATTCCTTTTGACAGAGAAGGTTTGAAACACTCTTTTTGTAGAATGTGCAAGTGGATATTTGGACCACTTCTAGGAATTCGTTGGAAACAGGAAACCCACACACAAAAACAAGAAAGAAGCATTCTCACAAGCTTCTGTGTGATGTGAGCATTCAGCTCACAGAGCAGAACCTTTCTTTTGATAGCGCAATTTTGAAACACACTTTTTGTAGAATCGGCAAGTGGACATTTTGAGCGCTTATAGGCCTGTGGTGGAAAGGAAATATCTTCACATCAAAACTAGACAGAAGCATTCTCTGAATCATCTTTGTGGTGTGTGCATTCAACTCACAGAGTTGAACATTCCTTTAGACAGAGAAATTTTGAAACACTCTTTTTGTAGAATCTGCAAGTGGAAATTGGGACCGCTTAGAGGAATTCTTTGGAAACGGGACACCCTCACACGAAAACTAGACAGTAGCATTCTCACAAACTTCTCTGTGATAAGCGCATTCAACTCACAGAGTTTCACGTTTCTTTTCATGGAGCAGTTTTGAAACACACTTTTGGAAGTATATGCAAGTGGTCTTTCGGAAAACTATGAGGCCTGTGTTCGAAAAGGCAATATCTTCACATATAACCTAGGAAGAAGCATTCCCAGAAACTACATTGTGTTGGTTGCATTCAACTCACGGAGGGGATTATTCCGTTTGTTAGAGCAGCCATGAAACACTGTTTTTGTATAATCTGCAATTGGACATTTGGAAAGCTCTGAGGTCTCTGGTGGAAAGGAAAATTTCTTCTCAAAATACCTGGAGAGAAGCATTCTCGGAAACCACTTTGTGATGTGTGCATTCAACTCACTGAGTTGAACATTCCTTTTGTTAGAGCAGTTTTGAAATACTCTTTTTGTAGAATCTGCATGTGGATATTTGGACCACTTATGGGAATTTGCTGGAAACGGGATATCTTCACATAATAAAGAGACAGAAGCATTCTCACAAACTCCTTTGTGATGTGTGCTCTCAACTCAGAGATGTGAACCTGACTTTTGATAGAGCAGGTTTGAAACACTCTTTTTCTAGAATCTGCAAGTGTACATTTGGAGCGCTTTGAGACCTGTGCTGGAAAGGAAATATCTTCACATAACAAGTAGACAGAAGGATTATCTGACACTTCTTTGTGGTATGTACATTCAACTCACAGCGATGAACATTCCTTTTGACAGAGAAGTTTTGAAACACTCTTTTTATAGAATGTGCAAGTGGATATTTGGACGGCTTCTAGGAATTCGTTGGAAACGGGACACCCTCACTCAAAAAAAGACAGAAGCATTCTCACAAACTGCTGTGTGATGTGAGCATTCAGATCACAGAACTGAACCTTTCTTTTGATAGAGCAACTTTGAAGCACTCTTTTTCTAGAATCGGCAACGGGACATTTGGATCTCTTTGAGGCCTGTGGTGGAAAGGAAATATCTTCACCTCAAAATTAGACAGAAGCATTCACTGAATATTCCTTGTGGAACATTCCTTTAGACAGAGAAATTTTGAAACACTCTTTTTGTAGAATCTGCAAGTGGAAATTTGGACCGCTTAGAGGAAGTCTTTGGAAACGGGACACCCTCACACGAAAACTAGACAGTAGCATTCTCACAAACTTCTCTGTGATAAGTGCATTCAACTCACGGAGTTTAACTTTTCTTTTCATGGAGCAGTTTTGAAACACATTTTTTGAAGTATATGCAAGTGGTCATTCGGAAAGCTATGAGGCATATGTTCGCAAAGGCAATATCTTCACATATAACATAGAAAGAAGCATTCTCAAAAACTACGCTGTGTTGGTTGCATTCAACTCACAGAGGGGAATATTCCTTTCTTAGAGCAGCCATGAAACACTGTTTTTGTATAATCTGCAATTGGACATTTGGGGAACTCTGAGGCCTCTGGTGGGAAGGGAAATTTCTTCACAAAACCCCTAGAGAGAAGCATTCTCAGAAAGCACATTGTGACGTGTGCATTCAACTCACAGAGTTGAACATTCCCTTTGCTAGAGCAGTTTTGAAACCCTCTTTTTGTGGAATCTGCATGTGGATATTTGGACCACTTAGAGCTATTTGCTGGAAACGGGATATCCTCACACCAAAAGGAGACGGAAGCATTCTCACAAACTCCTTTGTCATGTGTGCTCTCAACTCAGAGACGTGAACCTCACTTTTGATAGAGAAGTTTGGAAACACTCTTTTTCTAGAATCTGCAAGTGCACATTTGGAGCGCTTTGAGGCCTGTGCTGGAAAGGAAATATCTTCACAAAACAAGCAGACAGAAGCATGCTCTGAAACTTCTTAGTGGTGTGTGCATTCAACTCACAGAGTTGAAGATTCCTTTTGACAGAGAAGTTTTGAAACACTCTTTTTGTAGAATGTGCAAGTGGATATTTGGACCACTTCTAGGAAATCGTTGGACACGGGACACCCACAAACAAAAACAAGACAGAAGCATTCTCACAAGCTTCTGTGTGATGTGAGCATTCAGCTCACAGAGCTGAACCTTTCTTTTGATAGAGCAATTTTGAAACACTCTTTTTCTAGAATCGGCAAGTGGACATTTGGAGCGCTTTTAGGCCTGTAGTGGAAAGGAAATATCTTCACATCAAAATTAGACAGAAGCATTCTCTGAATCATCTCTGTGGTGTGTGCATTCAACTCACAGAGTTGAACATTCCTTTAGACAGAGAAATTTTGAAACACTCTTTTTGTAGAATCTGCAAGTGGAAATTGGGACCGCTTAGAGGAATTCTTTGGAAACGGGACACCCTCACACGATAACTAGACAGTAGCATTCTCACAAACTTCTCTGTGATAAGTGCATTCAACTCACAGAGTTTCTCGTTTCTTTTCATGGAGCAGTTTGGAAACACACTTTTGGAAGTATATGCAAGTGGTCATTCGGAACACAGCTATGAGGCCTGTGTTCGAAAAGGAATATCTTCACATATAATCAAGAAAGAAGCATTCCCAGAACTACTCTGTGTTGGTTGCATTCAACTCACAGAGGGGAATGTTCCTTTTGTTAGTGCAGCCATGAAACACTGCTTTTGTATAATCTGCAATTGGACATTTGGAGAGCTCTGGGGCCTCTAGTGAGAAGGGAAATTTCTTCACAAAACACTTAGAGAGAAGCATTCTCGGAAACCACTTTGTGATGTGTGCATTCAACACACTGAGTTGAACATTCCTTTGTTAGAGCAGTTTTGAAATACTCTTTTTGTAGAATCTGCATGTGGATATTTGGACCACTTATAGGAATTTGCTGGAAACGAGATATCTTCACATAATAACGAGACAGAAGCATTCTCACAAACTCCTTTGTGATGTGTGCTCTCAACTCAGAGATGTGAACCTGATTTTTGATAGAGCAGTTTGGAAACACTCTTTTTCTAGAATCTGCAAGTGTACATTTGGAGCGCTTTGAGACCTGTGCTGGAAAGGATATATCTTCACATAACAAGTAGACAGAAGGATTATCTGACACTTTTTGGTTTTATGTGCATTCAACTCACAGAGTTGGACATTCCTTTTGACAGAGAAGTTTTGAAACACTCCTTTTGTAGAATGTGCAAGTGGATATTTGGACGGCTTCTAGGAATTCGTTGGAAACGGGACACCCTCACGCAAAAAAAGACAGAAGCATTCTCACAAACTGCTGTGTGATGTGGGCATTCAGCTCACAGAGCTGAACCTTTCTTTTGATAGAGCAACTTGGAAGCACTCTTTTTCTAGAATCGGCAAGTGGACATTTGGATCGCTTTGAGGCCTGTGGTGGAAAGGAAATATCTTCACCTCAAAACTAGACAGAAGCGTTCTCTGAATCATCTTTGTAGTGTGTGTATTCAACTCACAGTGTTGAACATTCCTTTAGAAAGAGAAATTTTGAAACACTCTTTTTGTAGTATCTGCAAGTGTAAATTTGGACCGCTTCTGGGAATTCTTTGTAAACGGGACACCCTCAGACGAAAACTAGACAGTAGCATTCACACAAACTTCTGTGTGATGTGAGCATTCGGCTCACAGAGCTGAACCTTTCTTTTGATAGCGCAATTTTGAAACACACTTTTTCTAGAACCGGCAAGTGGACATTTGGAGCGCTTTTAGGCCTGTGGTGGAAAGGAAATATCTTCACATCAAAACTAGACAGAAGCATTCTCTGAATCATCTTTGTGGTGTGTGCATTCAACTCACAGAGTTGAACATTCCTTTAGACAGAGAAATTTTGAAACACTCTTTTTGTGGAATCTGCAAGTGGAAATTTGGACCGCTTAGAGGAAGTCTTTGGAAACGGGACACCCTCACACGAAAACTAGACAGTAGCATTCTCACAAACTTCTCTGTGATAAGTGCATTCAACTCACGGAGTTTAACTTTTCTTTTCATGGAGCAGTTTTGAAACACATTTTTTGAAGTATATGCAAGTGGTCATTCGGAAAGCTATGAGGCATATGTTCGCAAAGGCAATATCTTCACATATAACATAGAAAGAAGCATTCTCAAAAACTACGCTGTGTTGGTTGCATTCAACTCACAGAGGGGAATATTCCTTTCTTAGAGCAGCCATGAAACACTGTTTTTGTATAATCTGCAATTGGACATTTGGGGAGCTCTGAGGCCTCTGGTGGGAAGGGAAATTTCTTCACAAAACCCCTAGAGAGAAGCATTCTCAGAAAGCACATTGTGACGTGTGCATTCAACTCACAGAGTTGAACATTCCCTTTGCTAGAGCAGTTTTGAAACCCTCTTTTTGTGGAATCTGCATGTGGATATTTGGACCACTTAGAGCTATTTGCTGGAAACGGGATATCCTCACACCAAAAGGAGACGGAAGCATTCTCACAAACTCCTTTGTCATGTGTGCTCTCAACTCAGAGACGTGAACCTCACTTTTGATAGAGAAGTTTGGAAACACTCTTTTTCTAGAATCTGCAAGTGCACATTTGGAGCGCTTTGAGGCCTGTGCTGGAAAGGAAATATCTTCACAAAACAAGCAGACAGAAGCATGCTCTGAAACTTCTTAGTGGTGTGTGCATTCAACTCACAGAGTTGAAGATTCCTTTTGACAGAGAAGTTTTGAAACACTCTTTTTGTAGAATGTGCAAGTGGATATTTGGACCACTTCTAGGAATTCGTTGGACACGGGACACCCACAAACAAAAACAAGACAGAAGCATTCTCACAAGCTTCTGTGTGATGTGAGCATTCAGCTCACAGAGCTGAACCTTTCTTTTGATAGAGCAATTTTGAAACACTCTTTTTCTAGAATCGGCAAGTGGACATTTGGAGCGCTTTTAGGCCTGTAGTGGAAAGGAAATATCTTCACATCAAAATTAGACAGAAGCTTTCTCTGAATCATCTCTGTGGTGTGTGCATTCAACTCACAGAGTTGAACATTCCTTTAGACAGAGAAATTTTGAAACACTCTTTTTGTAGAATCTGCAAGTGGAAATTGGGACCGCTTAGAGGAATTCTTTGGAAACGGGACACCCTCACACGATAACTAGACAGTAGCATTCTCACAAACTTCTCTGTGATAAGTGCATTCAACTCACAGAGTTTCACGCTTCTTTTCATGGAGCAGTTTGGAAACACACTTTTGGAAGTATATGCAAGTGGTCATTCGGAACACAGCTATGAGGCCTGTGTTCGAAAAGGCAATATCTTCACATATAATCAAGAAAGAAGCATTCCCAGAACTACTCTGTGTTGGTTGCATTCAACTCACAGAGGGGAATGTTCCTTTTGTTAGTGCAGCCATGAAACACTGCTTTTGTATAATCTGCAATTGGACATTTGGAGAGCTCTGGGGCCTCTAGTGAGAAGGGAAATTTCTTCACAAAACACTTAGAGAGAAGCATTCTCGGAAACCACTTTGTGATGTGTGCATTCAACACACTGAGTTGAACATTCCTTTGTTAGAGCAGTTTTGAAATACTCTTTTTGTAGAATCTGCATGTGGATATTTGGACCACTTATAGGAATTTGCTGGAAACGAGATATCTTCACATAATAACGAGACAGAAGCATTCTCACAAACTCCTTTGTGATGTGTGCTCTCAACTCAGAGATGTGAACCTGATTTTTGATAGAGCAGTTTGGAAACACTCTTTTTCTAGAATCTGCAAGTGTACATTTGGAGCGCTTTGAGACCTGTGCTGGAAAGGATATATCTTCACATAACAAGTAGACAGAAGGATTATCTGACACTTTTTGGTTTTATGTGCATTCAACTCACAGAGTTGGACATTCCTTTTGACAGAGAAGTTTTGAAACACTCCTTTTGTAGAATGTGCAAGTGGATATTTGGACGGCTTCTAGGAATTCGTTGGAAACGGGACACCCTCACGCAAAAAAAGACAGAAGCATTCTCACAAACTGCTGTGTGATGTGGGCATTCAGCTCACAGAGCTGAACCTTTCTTTTGATAGAGCAACTTGGAAGCACTCTTTTTCTAGAATCGGCAAGTGGACATTTGGATCGCTTTGAGGCCTGTGGTGGAAAGGAAATATCTTCACCTCAAAACTAGACAGAAGCGTTCTCTGAATCATCTTTGTAGTGTGTGTATTCAACTCACAGTGTTGAACATTCCTTTAGAAAGAGAAATTTTGAAACACTCTTTTTGTAGTATCTGCAAGTGTAAATTTGGACCGCTTCTGGGAATTCTTTGTAAACGGGACACCCTCAGACGAAAACTAGACAGTAGCATTCACACAAACTTCTGTGTGATGTGAGCATTCGGCTCACAGAGCTGAACCTTTCTTTTGATAGCGCAATTTTGAAACACACTTTTTCTAGAACCGGCAAGTGGACATTTGGAGCGCTTTTAGGCCTGTGGTGGAAAGGAAATATCTTCACATCAAAACTAGACAGAAGCATTCTCTGAATCATCTTTGTGGTGTGTGCATTCAACTCACAGAGTTGAACATTCCTTTAGACAGAGAAATTTTGAAACACTCTTTTTGTGGAATCTGCAAGTGGAAATTTGGACCGCTTAGAGGAAGTCTTTGGAAACGGGACACCCTCACACGAAAACTAGACAGTAGCATTCTCACAAACTTCTCTGTGATAAGTGCATTCAACTCACGTAGTTTAACTTTTCTTTTCATGGAGCAGTTTTGAAACACATTTTTTGAAGTATATGCAAGTGGTCATTCGGAAAGCTATGAGGCATATGTTCGCAAAGGCAATATCTTCACATATAACATAGAAAGAAGCATTCTCAAAAACTACGCTGTGTTGGTTGCATTCAACTCACAGAGGGGAATATTCCTTTCTTAGAGCAGCCATGAAACACTGTTTTTGTATAATCTGCAATTGGACATTTGGGGAGCTCTGAGGCCTCTGGTGGGAAGGGAAATTTCTTCACAAAACCCCTAGAGAGAAGCATTCTCAGAAAGCACATTGTGACGTGTGCATTCAACTCACAGAGTTGAACATTCCCTTTGCTAGAGCAGTTTTGAAACCCTCTTTTTGTGGAATCTGCATGTGGCTATTTGGACCACTTAGAGCTATTTGCTGGAAACGGGATATCCTCACACCAAAAGGAGACGGAAGCATTCTCACAAACTCCTTTGTCATGTGTGCTCTCAACTCAGAGACGTGAACCTCACTTTTGATAGAGAAGTTTGGAAACACTCTTTTTCTAGAATCTGCAAGTGCACATTTGGAGCGCTTTGAGGCCTGTGCTGGAAAGGAAATATCTTCACAAAACAAGCAGACAGAAGCATGCTCTGAAACTTCTTAGTGGTGTGTGCATTCAACTCACAGAGTTGAAGATTCCTTTTGACAGAGAAGTTTTGAAACACTCTTTTTGTAGAATGTGCAAGTGGATATTTGGACCACTTCTAGGAATTCGTTGGACACGGGACACCCACACACAAAAACAAGACAGAAGCATTCTCACAAGCTTCTGTGTGATGTGAGCATTCAGCTCACAGAGCTGAACCTTTCTTTTGATAGAGCAATTTTGAAACACTCTTTTTCTAGAATCGGCAAGTGGACATTTGGAGCGCTTTTAGGCCTGTAGTGGAAAGGAAATATCTTCACATCAAAATTAGACAGAAGCATTCTCTGAATCATCTCTGTGGTGTGTGCATTCAACTCACAGAGTTGAACATTCCTTTAGACAGAGAAATTTTGAAACACTCTTTTTGTAGAATCTGCAAGTGGAAATTGGGACCGCTTAGAGGAATTCTTTGGAAACGGGACACCCTCACACGATAACTAGACAGTAGCATTCTCACAAACTTCTCTGTGATAAGTGCATTCAACTCACAGAGTTTCACGTTTCTTTTCATGGAGCAGTTTGGAAACACACTTTTGGAAGCATATGCAAGTGGTCATTCGGAACACAGCTATGAGGCCTGTGTTCGAAAAGGCAATATCTTCACATATAATCAAGAAAGAAGCATTCCCAGAACTACTCTGTGTTGGTTGCATTCAACTCACAGAGGGGAATGTTCCTTTTGTTAGTGCAGCCATGAAACACTGCTTTTGTATAATCTGCAATTGGACATTTGGAGAGCTCTGGGGCCTCTAGTGAGAAGGGAAATTTCTTCACAAAGCACTTAGAGAGAAGCATTCTCGGAAACCACTTTGTGATGTGTGCATTCAACACACTGAGTTGAACATTCCTTTGTTAGAGCAGTTTTGAAATACTCTTTTTGTAGAATCTGCATGTGGATATTTGGACCACTTATAGGAATTTGCTGGAAACGAGATATCGTCACATAATAACGAGACAGAAGCATTCTCACAAACTCCTTTGTGGTGTGTGCTCTCAACTCAGAGATGTGAACCTGATTTTTGATAGAGCAGTTTGGAAACACTCTTTTTCTAGAATCTGCAAGTGTACATTTGGAGCGCTTTGAGACCTGTGCTGGAAAGGATATATCTTCACATAACAAGTAGACAGAAGGATTATCTGACACTTTTTGGTTTTATGTGCATTCAACTCACAGAGTTGGACATTCCTTTTGACAGAGAAGTTTTGAAACACTCCTTTTGTAGAATGTGCAAGTGGATATTTGGACGGCTTCTAGGAATTCGTTGGAAACGGGACACCCTCACGCAAAAAAAGACAGAAGCATTCTCACAAACTGCTGTGTGATGTGGGCATTCAGCTCACAGAGCTGAACCTTTCTTTTGATAGAGCAACTTGGAAGCACTCTTTTTCTAGAATCGGCAAGTGGACATTTGGATCGCTTTGAGGCCTGTGGTGGAAAGGAAATATCTTCACCTCAAAACTAGACAGAAGCGTTCTCTGAATCATCTTTGTAGTGTGTGCATTCAACTCACAGTGTTGAACATTCCTTTAGAAAGAGAAATTTTGAAACACTCTTTTTGTAGTATCTGCAAGTGTAAATTTGGACCGCTTCTGGGAATTCTTTGTAAACGGGACACCCTCAGACGAAAACTAGACAGTAGCATTCACACAAACTTCTGTGTGATGTGAGCATTCGGCTCACAGAGCTGAACCTTTCTTTTGATAGCGCAATTTTGAAACACACTTTTTCTAGAACCGGCAAGTGGACATTTGGAGCGCTTTTAGGCCTGTGGTGGAAAGGAAATATCTTCACATCAAAACTAGACAGAAGCATTCTCTGAATCATCTTTGTGGTGTGTGCATTCAACTCACAGAGTTGAACATTCCTTTAGACAGAGAAATTTTGAAACACTCTTTTTGTGGAATCTGCAAGTGGAAATTTGGACCGCTTAGAGGAAGTCTTTGGAAACGGGACACCCTCACACGAAAACTAGACAGTAGCATTCTCACAAACTTCTCTGTGATAAGTGCATTCAACTCACGGAGTTTAACTTTTCTTTTCATGGAGCAGTTTTGAAACACATTTTTTGAAGTATATGCAAGTGGTCTTTCGGAAAACTATGAGGCCTGTGTTCGAAAAGGCAATAACTTCACATATAACCTAGGAAGAAGCATTCCCAGAAACTACTTTGTGTTGGTTGCATTCAACTCACGGAGGGGATTATTCCGTTTGTTAGAGCAGCCATGAAACACTGTTTTTGTATAATCTGCAATTGGACATTTGGAAAGCTCTGAGGTCTCTGGTGGAAAGGAAAATTTCTTCTCAAAATACCTGGAGAGAAGCATTCTCGGAAACCACTTTGTGATGTGTGCATTCAACTCACTGAGTTGAACATTCCTTTTGTTAGAGCAGTTTTGAAATACTCTTTTTGTAGAATCTGCATGTGGATATTTGGACCACTTATGGGAATTTGCTGGAAACGGGATATCTTCACATAATAAAGAGACAGAAGCATTCTCACAAACTCCTTTGTGATGTGTGCTCTCAACTCAGAGATGTGAACCTGACTTTTGATAGAGCAGGTTTGAAACACTCTTTTTCTAGAATCTGCAAGTGTACATTTGGAGCGCTTTGAGACCTGTGCTGGAAAGGAAATATCTTCACATAACAAGTAGACAGAAGGATTATCTGACACTTCTTTGTGGTATGTACATTCAACTCACAGCGATGAACATTCCTTTTGACAGAGAAGTTTTGAAACACTCTTTTTATAGAATGTGCAAGTGGATATTTGGACGGCTTCTAGGAATTCGTTGGAAACGGGACACCCTCACTCAAAAAAAGACAGAAGCATTCTCACAAACTGCTGTGTGATGTGAGCATTCAGATCACAGAACTGAACCTTTCTTTTGATAGAGCAACTTTGAAGCACTCTTTTTCTAGAATCGGCAACTGGACATTTGGAGCTCTTTGAGGCCTGTGGTGGAAAGGAAATATCTTCACCTCAAAATTAGACAGAAGCATTCACTGAATATTCCTTGTGGAACATTCCTTTAGACAGAGAAATTTTGAAACACTCTTTGTAGAATCTGCAAGTGGAAATTTGGACCGCTTAGAGGAAGTCTTTGGAAACGGGACACCCTCACACGAAAACTAGAGAGTAGCATTCTCACAAACTTCTCTGGGATAAGTGCATTCAACTCACGGAGTTTAACTTTTCTTTTCATGGAGCAGTTTTGAAACACATTTTTTGAAGTATATGCAAGTGGTCATTCGGAAAGCTATGAGGCATATGTTCGCAAAGGCAATATCTTCACATATAACATAGAAAGAAGCATTCTCAAAAACTACTCTGTGTTGGTTGCATTCAACTCACAGAGGGGAATATTCCTTTCTAAGAGCAGCCATGAAACACTGTTTTTGTATAATCTGCAATTGGACATTTGGGGAGCTCTGAGGCCTCTGGTGGGAAGGGAAATTTCTTCACAAAACCCCTAGAGAGAAGCATTCTCAGAAAGCACTTTGTGACGTGTGCATTCAACTCACAGAGTTGAACATTCCCTTTGCTAGAGCAGTTTTGAAACCCTCTTTTTGTGGAATCTGCATGTGGATATTTGGACCACTTAGAGCTATTTGCTGGAAACGGGATATCCTCACACCAAAAGGAGACGGAAGCATTCTCACAAACTCCTTTGTCATGTGTGCTCTCAACTCAGAGACGTGAACCTGACTTTTGATAGAGAAGTTTGGAAACACTCTTTTTCTGGAATCTGTAAGTGCACATTTGGAGCGCTTTGAGGCCTGTGCTGGAAAGGAAATATCTTCACAAAACAAGTAGACAGAAGCATGCTCCGAAACTTCTTAGTGGTGTGTGCATTCAACTCACAGAGTTGAAGATTCCTTTTGACAGAGAAGTTTTGAAACACTATTTTTGTAGTATCTGCAAGTGTAAATTTGGACCGCTTCTGGGAATTCTTTGTAAACGGGACACCCTCAGACGAAAACTAGACAGAAGCATTCACACAAACTTCTGTGTGATGTGAGCATTCAGCTCACAGAGCTGAACCTTTCTTTTGATAGAGGAATTTTGTAACACCCTTTTTCTAGAATCGGCAAGTGGACATTTGGAGCGCTTTTAGGCCTGTGGTGGAAAGGAAATATCTTCACATCAAAACTAGACAGAAGCATTCTCTGAATCATCTTTGTGGTGTGTGCATTCAACTCACAGAGTTGAACATTCCTTTAGCCAGAGAAATTTTGAAACACTCTTTTTGTAGAATCTGCAAGTGGAAATTGGGACCGCTTAGAGGAATTCTTTGGAAACGGGACACCCTCACACGATAACTAGACAGTAGCATTCTCACAAACTTCTCTGTGATAAGCGCATTCAACTCACAGAGTTTCACGTTTCTTTTCATGGAGCAGTTTGGAAACACACTTTTGGAAGTATATGCAAGCGGTCATTCGGAAAACTATGAGGCCTGTGTTCGAAAAGGCAATATCTTCACATATAACCTAGAAAGAAGCATTCCCAGAAACTACTTTTTGTTGGTTACATTCAACTCACGGAGGGGATTATTCCGTTTGTTAGAGCAGCCATGAAACACTGTTTTTGTATAATCTGCAATTGGACATTTGGAAAGCTCTGAGGCCTCTGGTGGAAAGGAAAATTTCTTCACAAAATACCTGGAGAGAAGCATTCTCGGAAACCACTTTGTGATGTGTGCATTCAACTCACTGAGTTGAACATTCCTTTTGTTAGAGCAGTTTTGAAATACTCTTTTTGTAGAATCTGCATGTGGATATTTGGACCACTTATGGGAATTTGCTGGAAACGGGATATCTTCACATAATAAAGAGACAGAAGCATTCTCACAAACTCCTTTGTGATGTGTGCTCTCAACTCAGAGATGTGAACCTGACTTTTGATAGAGCAGTTTTGAAACACTCTTTTTCTAGAATCTGCAAGTGTACAATTGGAGCGCTTTGAGACCTGTGCTGGAAAGGAAATATCTTCACATAACAAGTAGACAGAAGGATTATCTGACACTTCTTTGTGGCATGTACATTCAACTCACAGCGATGAACATTCCTTTTGACAGAGAAGTTTTGAAACACTCTTTTTATAGAATGTGCAAGTGGATATTTGGACGGCTTCTAGGAATTCGTTGGAAACGGGACACCCTCCCACGATAACTAGACAGTAGCATTCTCACAAACTTCTCTGTGATAAGTGCATTCAACTCACAGAGTTTCACGTTTCTTTTCATGGAGCAGTTTTGAAACACACTTTTGGAAGTATATGCAAGTGGTCATTCGGAAAGCTATGAGGCCTGTGTTCGAAAAGGAAATATCTTCACATATAATCAAGAAAGAAGCATTCCCAGAACTACTCTGTGTTGGTTGCATTCAACTCACAGAGGGGAATGTTCCTTTTGTTAGTGCAGCCATGAAACACTGCTTTTGTATAATCTGCAATTGGACATTTGGAGAGCTCTGAGACCTCTAGTGAGAAGGGAAATTTCTTCACAAAACACTTAGAGAGAAGCATTCTCGGAAACCACTTTGTGATGTGTGCATTCAACACACTGAGTTGAACATTCCTTTGTTAGAGCAGTTTGGAAATACTCTTTTTGTAGAATCTGCATGTGGATATTTGGACCACTTATAGGAATTTGCTGCAAACGAGATATCTTCACATAATAACGAGACAGAAGCATTCTCACAAACTCCTTTGTGATGTGTGCTCTCAACTCAGAGATGTGAACCTGACTTTTGATAGAGCAGTTTGGAAACACTCTTTTTCTAGAATCTGCAAGTGTACATTTGGAGCGCTTTGAGACCCGTGCTGGAAAGGAAATATCTTCACATAACAAGTAGACAGAAGGATTATCTGACACTTCTTTGTGGTATGTACATTCAACTCACAGAGTTGAACATTCCTTTTGACAGAGAAGTTTTGAAACACTCTTTTTATAGAATGTGCATGTGGATATTTGGACGGCTTCTAGGAATTCTTTGGAAACGGGACACCCTCACACAAAAAAAGACAGAAGCATTCTCACAAACTGCTGTGTGATGTGAGCATTCAGCTCACAGTGCTGAACCTTTCTTTTGATAGAGCAACTTTGAAGCACTCTTTTTCTAGAATTGGCAACTGGACATTTGGAGCTTTTTGGGGCCTGTGGTGGAAAGGAAATATCTTCACCTCAAAATTAGACAGACGCATTCTCTGAATATTCCTTGTGGAACATTCCTTTAGACAGAGAAATTTTGAAACACTCTTTTTGTAGAATCTGCAAGTGGAAATTTGGACCGCTTAGAGGAAGTCTTTGGAAACGGGACACCCTCACACGAAAATTAGACAGTAGCATTCTCACAAACTTCTCTCTGATAGGTGCATTCAACTCACGGAGTTTAACTTTTCTTTTCATGGAGCAGTTTTGAAACACATTTTTTGAAGTATATGCAAGTGGTCATTCGGAAAGCTATGTGGCATATGTTCGCAAAGGCAATATCTTCACATATAACGTAGAAAGAAGCATTCTCAAAAACTACTCTGCGTTGGTTGCATTCAACTCACAGAGGGGAATATTCCGTTCTTAGAGCAGCCATGAAACACTGTTTTTGTAGAATCTGCAATTGGACATTTGGGGAGCTCTGAGGCCTCTGGTGGGAAGGGAAATTTCTTCACAAAACCCCTAGAGAGAAGCATTCTCGGAAAGCACTTTGTGACGTGTGCATTCAACTCACAGAGTTGAACATTCCCTTTGCTAGAGCAGTTTTGAAACCCTCTTTTTGTGGAATCTGCATGTGGATATTTGGACCACTTAGAGCTATTTGCTGGAAACGGGATATCCTCACACCAAAAGGAGACGGAAGCATTCTCACAAACTCCTTTGTCATGTGTGCTCTCAACTCAGAGACGTGAACCTGACTTTTGATAGAGAAGTTTGGAAACACTCTTTTTCTAGAA
Source organism: Pongo pygmaeus (assembly GCF_028885625.2). NCBI lineage: Eukaryota > Metazoa > Chordata > Mammalia > Primates > Hominidae > Pongo > Pongo pygmaeus. Next base: position 31,887,491 of record NC_072393.2, read on the forward strand.
TCTGCAAGTGCACATTTGGAGTGCTTTGAGGCCTGTGCTGGAAAGGAAATATCTTCAGAAAACAAGCAGACCGAAGCATGCTCCGAAACTTCTTAGTGGTGTGTGCATTCAACTCACAGAGTTGAAGATTCCTTTTGACAGAGAAGTTTTGAAACACTCTTTTTGTAGAATGTGCAAGTGGATATTTGGACCACTTCTAGAATTAGTTGGACACGGGACACCCACACACAAAAACAAGACAGAAGCATTCTCACAAGCTTCTGTGTGATGTGAGCACTCAGCTCACAGAGCTGAACCTTTCTTTTGATAGAGCAATTTTGAAACACTCTTTTTCTAGAATCGGCAAGTGGACATTTGGAGCGCTTTTAGGCCTGTAGTGGAAAGGAAATATCTTCACATCAAAACTAGACAGAAGCATTCTCTGAATCATCTTTGTGGTGTGTGCATTCAACTCACAGAGTTGAACATTCCTTTAGACAGAGAAATTTTGAAACACTCTTTTTGTAGAATCTGCAAGTGGAAATTGGGACCGCTTAGAGGAATTCTTTGGAAACGGGACACCCTCACACGATAACTAGACAGTAGCATTCTCACAAACTTCTCTGTGATAAGTGCATTCAACTCACAGAGTTTAACGTTTCTTTTCATGGAGCAGTTTTGAAACACACTTTTGGAAGTATATGCAAGTGGTCATTCGGAAAGCTATGAGGCCTGTGTTCGAAAAGGAAATATCTTCACATATAATCAAGAAAGAAGCATTCCCAGAACTACTCTGTGTTGGTTGCATCCAACTCACAGAGGGGAATGTTCCTTTTGTTAGTGCAGCCATGAAACACTGCTTTTGTATAATCTGCAATTGGACATTTGGAGAGCTCTGAGGCCTCTAGTGAGAAGGGGAATTTCTTCACAAAACACTTAGAGAGACGCATTCTCGGAAACCACTTTCTGATGTGTGCATTCAACACACTGAGTTGAACATTCCTTTGTTAGAGCAGTTTGGAAATACTCTTTTTGTAGAATCTGCATGTGGATATTTGGACCACTTATAGGAATTTGCTGGAAACGAGATATCTTCACATAATAACGAGACAGAAGCATTCTCACAAACTCCTTTGTGATGTGTGCTCTCAACTCAGAGATGTGAACCTGACTTTTGATAGAGCAGTTTGGAAACACTCTTTTTCTAGAATCTGCAAGTGTACATTTGGAGCGCTTTGAGACCCGTGCTGGAAAGGAAATATCTTCACATAACAAGTAGACAGAAGGATTATCTGACACTTCTTTGTGGTATGTACATTCAGCTCACAGAGTTGAACATTCCTTTTGACAGAGAAGTTTTGAAACACTCTTTTTATAGAATGTGCAAGTGGATATTTGGACGGCTTCTAGGAATTCATTGGAAACGGGACACCCTCACACAAAAAAAGACAGAAGCATTCTCACAAACTGCTGTGTGATGTGAGCATTCAGCTCACAGAGCTGCACCTTTCTTTTGATAGAGCAACTTGGAAGCACTCTCTTTCTAGAATCGGCAAGTGGACATGTGGATCGCTTTGAGGCCTGTGGTGGAAAGGAAATATCTTCACCTCAAAACTAGACAGAAGCATTCTCTGAATCATCTTTGTGGTGTGTGCATTCAACTCTCAGTGTTGAACATTCCTTTAGAAAGAGAAATTTTGAAGCACTCTTTTTGTAGTATTTGCAAGTGTAAATTTGGACCGCTTCTGGGAATTCTCTGTAAACGGGACACCCTCAGACGAAAACTAGACAGTAGCATTCACACAAACTTCTGTGTGATGTGAGCATTCAGCTCACAGAGCTGAACCTTTCTTTTGATAGCGCAATTTTGAAACACACTTTTTCTAGAATCGGCAAGTAGACATTTGGAGCGCTTTTAGGCCTGTGGTGGAAAGGAAATATCTTCACATCAAAACTAGACAGAAGCATTCTCTGAAGCATCTTTGTGGTGTGTGCATTCAACTCATAGAGTTGAACATTCCTTTAGACAGAGAAATTTTGAAACACTCTTTTTGTAGAATCTGCAAGTGGAAATTGGGACCGCTTAGAGGAATTCTTTGGAAACGGGACACCCTCACACGAAAACTAGACAGTAGCATTCTCACAAACTTCTCTGTGATAAGCGCATTCAACTCACAGAGTTTCACGTTTCTTTTCATGGAGCAGTTTGGAAACACACTTTTGGAAGAATATGCAAGTGGTCATTCGGAAAACTATGAGGCCTGTGTTCGAAAAGGCAATATGTTCACATATAACCTAGAAAGAAGCATTCCCAGAAACTACTTTTTGTTGGTTTCATTCAACTCACGGAGGGGATTATTCCGTTTGTTAGAGCAGCCATGAAACACTGTTTTTGTATAATCTGCAATTGGACATTTGGAAAGCTCTGAGGCCTCTGGTGGAAAGGAAAATTTCTTCTCAAAATACCTGGAGAGAAGCATTCTCGGAAACCACTTTGTGATGTGTGCATTCAACTCACTGAGTTGAACATTCCTTTTGTTAGAGCAGTTTGGAAATACTCTTTTTGTAGAATCTGCATGTGGATATTTGGACCACTTATGGGAATTTGCTGGAAACGGGATATCTTCACATAATAAAGAGACAGAAGCATTCTCACAAACTCCTTTGTGATGTGTGCTCTCAACTCAGAGATGTGAACCTGACTTTGGATAGAGCAGTTTTGAAACACTCTTTTTCTAGAATCTGCAAGTGTACATTTGGAGCGCTTTGAGACCTGTGCTGGAAAGGAAATATCTTCACATAACAAGTAGACAGAAGGATTATCTGACACTTCTTTGTGGTATGTACATTCAACTCATAGCGATGAACATACCTTTTGACAGAGAAGTTTTGAAACACTCTTTTTATAGAATGTGCAAGTGGATATTTGGACGGCTTCTAGGAATTCGTTGGAAACGGGACACCCTCACACAAAAAAAGACAGAAGCATTCTCACAAACTGCTGTGTGATGTGAGCATTCAGATCACAGAACTGAACCTTTCTTTTGATAGAGCAACTTTGAAGCACTCTTTTTCTAGAATTGGCAACTGGACATTTGGAGCTCTTTGAGGCCTGTGGTGGAAAGGAAATATCTTCACCTCAAAATTAGACAGAAGCATTCTCTGAATATTCCTTGTGGAACATTCCTTTAGACAGAGAAATTTTGAAACACTCTTTTTGTAGAATCTGCAAGTGGAAATTTGGACCGCTTAGAGGAAGTCTTTGGAAACGGGACACCCTCACACGAAAACTAGACAGTAGCATTCTCACAAACTTCTCTCCGATAGGTGCATTCAACTCACGGAGTTTAACTTTTCTTTTCATGGAGCAGTTTCGAAACACATTTTTTGAAGTATATGCAAGTGGTCATTCGGAAAGCTATGAGGCATATGTTCGCAAAGGCAATATCTTCACATATAACGTAGAAAGAAGCATTCTCAAAAACTACTCTGTGTTGGTTGCATTCAACTCACAGAGGGGAATATTCCGTTCTTAGAGCAGCCATGAAACACTGTTTTTGTATAATCTGCAATTGGACATTTGGGGAGCTCTGAGGCCTCTGGTGGGAAGGGAAACTTCTTCACAAAACCCCTAGAGAGAAGCATTCTCGAAAAGCACTTTGTGACGTGTGCATTCAACTCACAGAGTTGAACATTCCCTTTGCTAGAGCAGTTTTGAAACCCTCTTTTTGTGGAATCTGCATGTGGATATTTGGACCACTTAGAGCTATTTACTGGAAACGGGATATCCTCACACCAAAAGGAGACGGAAGCATTCTCAGAAACTCCTTTGTCATGTGTGCTCTCAACTCAGAGACGTGAACCTGACTTTTGATAGAGAAGTTTGGAAACACTCTTTTTCTAGAATCTGCAAGTGCACATTTGGAGCGCTTTGAGGCCTGTGCTGGAAAGGAAATATCTTCAGAAAACAAGCAGACAGAAGCATGCTCTGAAACTTCTTAGTGGTGTGTGCATTCAACTCACAGAGTTGAAGATTCCTTTTGACAGAGAAGTTTTGAAACACTATTTTTGTAGAATGTGCAAGTGGATATTTGGACCACTTCTAGGAATTCGTTGGACACGGGACACCCACACACAAAAACAAGACAGAAGCATTCTCACAAGCTTCTGTGTGATGTGAGCACTCAGCTCACAGAGCTGAACCTTTCTTTTGATAGAGCAATTTTGAAACACTCTTTTTCTAGAATCGGCAAGTGGACATTTGGAGCGCTTTTAGGCCTGTAGTGGAAAGGAAATATCTTCACATCAAAACTAGACAGAAGCATTCTCTGAATCATCTTTGTGGTGTGTGCATTCAACTCACAGAGTTGAACATTCCTTTAGACAGAGAAATTTTGAAACACTCTTTTTATAGAATCTGCAAGTAGAAATTGGGACCGCTTAGAGGAATTCTTTGGAAACGGGACACCCTCACACGATAACTAGACAGTAGCATTCTCACAAACTTCTCTGTAATAAGTGCATTCAACTCACAGAGTTTCACGTTTCTTTTCATGGAGCAGTTTTGAAACACACTTTTGGAAGTATATGCAAGTGGTCATTCGGAAAGCTATGAGGCCTGTGTTCGAAAAGGAAATATCTTCACATATAATCAAGAAAGAAGCATTCCCAGAACTACTCTGTGTTGGTTGCATTCAACTCACAGAGGGGAATGTTCCTTTTCTTAGTGCAGCCATGAAACACTGCTTTTGTATAATCTGCAATTGGACATTTGGAGAGCTCTGAGACCTCTAGTGAGAAGGGAAATTTCTTCACAAAACACTTAGAGAGAAGCATTCTCGGAAACCACTTTGTGATGTGTGCATTCAACACACTGAGTTGAACATTCCTTTGTTAGAGCAGTTTGGAAATACTCTTTTTGTAGAATCTGCATGTGGATATTTGGACCACTTATAGGAATTTGCTGGAAACGAGATATCTTCACATAATAACGAGACAGAAGCATTCTCACAAACTCCTTTGTGATGTGTGCTCTCAACTCAGAGATGTGAACCTGACTTTTGATAGAGCAGTTTTGAAACACTCATTTTCTAGTATCTGCAAGTGGACAATTCGGCGCTTTGAGGCCGGTGCTGGAAAGGAAATATCTTCACACATCAAGTAGACAGAAGCATTGTCTGAAACTTTTTTGGTGTGTGCATTCAACCCACAGAGTTGAACATTCCTTTTGACAGAGAATTTTTGAAACACTCTGTTTATAGAATGTGCAAGTGCATATTTGGACCGCTTCTAGGAATTCGTTGGAAACGGGACACCCTCACACGAAAACAAGACAGAAGCATTCTCACAAACTTCTGTGTGATGTGAGCATTCAGCTCACAGAGCTGAACCTTTCTTTTGATAGAGGAATTTTGTAACACCCTTTTTCTAGAAACGGCAATTGGATATTTGGAGCGCTTTGAGGCCTGTGGTGGAAATTAAATATCTTCACATCAAAACTAGACAGAAGCATTCTCTGAAACTTCTTTGAGGTATGTGCATTCAACTCACAGAGTTGAACATTCCTTTAGACAGAGAAATTTTGAAACACCCTTTATTTAGAATCTGCAAGTGGAAATTTGCACCGCTTATAGGAATTCGTTGGAAACGGGACACCTTCACACGAAAACAAGACAGAAGCGTTCTCACAAACTTCTCTGTGTTAAGTGCATTCAAGTAACAGAGTTTAACGTTTCTTTTCATGGAGCAGTTTTGAAACACGCTTTTTGCATTATATGCAAGTGGTCATTCGGAAAGCTAAGAAGCCTGTGGTCGAAAAGGGAATAGCTTCACATATAACCTAGAAAGAAGCATTCTCAGAAACTACTTTGTGGTGGTTGCATTCAACTCACAGAGGGGAATATTCCTTTTGTTAGAGAAGCCATGAAACACTGTTTTTGTATCATCTGCATTTGGACATTTGGAGAGCTCTGAGGCCTATGCTTGGAAACGAAATAACTTCACAAAAATCCTACAGGGAAGCATTCTCAGAAACCACTTGGTGATGTGTGCATTCAACTCACAGAGTTTAACGTTTCTTTTCATGGAGCAGTATTGAAACGCACTTTTTGAAGTCTATGCAAGTGGTCATTCCGAAAGCTATGAGGCCTGTGTTTGAAAAGACAATATCTTCACATATAACATAGAAAGAAGCATTCTCGCAAACAACTTTGTGTTGGTTGCATTCAACTCACAGAGGGGAATATTCCTTTTGTTAGAGCAGCCATGAAACAGTGTTTTTGTATAATCTGCAAGTGGACATTTGGAGCGCTTTGAGGCCTGTGCTGGAAAGGAAATATCTTCACATAACAAGTTGACAGAAGCATTCTCTGAAAGTACTTTTTGGTGTGTGCATTCAACTCACAGAGTTGAACATTCCTTTTGAGAGAGAAATTATGAAATTCTCTTTTTGTAGAATCTGCAGGTGGAAATTTTGACCGCTTTTAGGAATTCGTTGGAAACGAGACACCTTCACACGAAAACTAGACAGAAGCATTCTCACAAAATTCTCTGTGATAAGGGCATTCAACTCACACAGTTTCAGGATTCTTTTCATGGAGCAGATTTGAAACACGCTTTTTGCTGTATATGCAAGTGGTCACACCGAAAGCTATGAGGCCTGTGGTCGAAAAGGCAATATCTGCACATCTAACCTAGAAAGAAGCATTCTCAAAAACTACTTTGTGTTGGTTGCATTCAACTCACAGAGGGGAATATTCCTTTTGTTAGAGAAGCCATGAAACACTGTTTTTGTATAATCTGCATTTGGACATTTGGAGAGCTCTGAGGCCTATGGTGGGAAACGACATATCTTCACAAAAATCCTACAGAGAAGCATTCTCAGACACCACTTTGCGATGTGTGCATTCGTCTCACAGAGTTGAAAATTCCTTTTGTTAGAGCAGTTTTGAAACACTCTTTTTGTAGAATCTGCATGTGGATATTTGGACCACTTATACGAATTTGCTGGAAACGGTATATCTTTACAGAAAAACGAGACGGAACCATTCTCACAAACTCCTTTGTGATGTGTGCTCTCAACTCAGAGATGTGAGCATGACTTTTGATAGGGCAGTTTTGAAACACTCTTTTTCTAGTATCTGCAAGAGGACAATTCGGCGCTTTGAGGCCTGTGCTGGAAAGGAAATATCTTCACACATCAAGTAGACAGAAGCATTGTCTGAAACTTTTTTGGTGTGTGCATTCAACCCACAGAGTTGAACATTCCTTTTGACAGAGAATTTTTGAAACACTCTGTTTATAGAATGTGCAAGTGCATATTTGGACCGCTTCTAGGAATTCGTTGGAAACGGGACACCCTCACACGAAAACAAGACAGAAGCATTCTCACAAACTTCTGTGTGATGTGAGCATTCAGCTCACAGAGCTGAACCTTTCTTTTGATAGAGGAATTTTGTAACACCCTTTTTCTAGAAACGGCAATTGGATATTTGGAGCGCTTTGAGGCCTGTGGTGGAAATTAAATATCTTCACATCAAAACTAGACAGAAGCATTCTCTGAAACTTCTCTGAGGTATGTGCATTCAACTCACAGAGTTGAACATTCCTTTAGACAGAGAAATTTTGAAACACCCTTTATTTAGAATCTGCAAGTGGAAATTTGCACCGCTTATAGGAATTCGTTGGAAACGGGACACCTTCACACGAAAACAAGACAGAAGCGTTCTCACAATCTTCTCTGTGTTAAGTGCATTCAAGTAACAGAGTTTAACGTTTCTTTTCATGGAGCAGTTTTGAAACACGCTTTTTGCATTATATGCAAGTGGTCATTCGGAAAGCTAAGAAGCCTGTGGTCGAAAAGGGAATAGCTTCACATATAACCTAGAAAGAAGCATTCTCAGAAACTACTTTGTGGTGGTTGCATTCAACTCACAGAGGGGAATATTCCTTTTGTTAGAGAAGCCATGAAACACTGTTTATGTATCATCTGCATTTGGACATTTGGAGAGCTCTGAGGCCTATGGTGGGAAACGAAATAACTTCACAAAAATCCTACAGGGAAGCATTCTCAGAAACCACTTGGTGATGTGTGCATTCAACTCAGAGAATTGAACATTCCTTTTGTCAGAGCAATTTTGAAACACTCTTTTTGTAGAATCTGCATGTGGATATTTGGACCACTTATAGGCATTTGCTGGAAAAAGGATATCCTCACACAAAAACGAGACAGAAGTATTCTCGCAAACTCCTTTGTCATGTGTGCTCTCATCTCACAGATGTGAAACTTACTTTTGATAGAGCAGTTTTGAAACACTCTTTGTCGAGAATCTGCAAGGGGACACTTGAAGCGATTTCAGTCCTGTGCTGGAAAGGAAATATCTTCACATAACAAGTAGACAGAAGCATTCTCTGAAACTTCTTTGTGGGGTGTGCATTCAACTCACGGAGTTGAACATTCCTTTTGACACGGACATTTTGAAACACTCTTTTTATAGAATGTGCAAGGGGATATTCGGACGGCTTCTAGGAATTCGTTGGAAACGGGACACCCTCACACAAAAACAAGACAGAAGCAGTCTCACAAACTTCTGTGTGATGTGAGCATTCAGCTCACAGAGCTGAACCTTTCTTTTGATAGAGCAATTTTGAAACACTCTTTTTCTAGAATCGGCAAGTGGACATTTGGAGCGCTTTGAGGCCTGTGGTGGAAAGGAAATATGTTCACGTCAAAACTAGACAGAATCATTCTCACAAACTTCTCTGTGATAAGTGCATTCAACTCACAGAGTTTAATGTTTCCTTTCATGGAGCAGTTTTGAAACACACTTTTTGCAGTACATGCAAGTAGTCATTCGGAAAGCTATGAGGCCTGTGTTCGAAAAGAAAATATCTTCACATATAGCATAGAAAGAATCATTCTCCGAAACTGCCTTGTGTTGGTTGCATTCAACTCACAGAGGTGAATAATCCTTTTGTTAGAGCAGCCAATAACCTCTGTTTTTGTATAATCTGCAATTGGACGTTTGGAGAGCTCTGAGGCCTCTTGTGGGAAGGGAAATTTCTTCTCAAAACACCTAGAGAGAAGCATTCTCGGAAACCACTTTGAGATGTGTGCATTCAACTCACGGAGATGAACATTCCTTTTGTTGGAGCAGTTTTGAAACATTCTTTTTGTGGAATCTGCATGTGGATATTTGTACCACGTATAAGAATTTGCTGGAAACGGGATATCTTCACACAAAAACGAGACAGAAGCATTCTCACAAACTCCTTTGTGATGTGTGCTCTCAACTCAGAGATGTGAACCTGACTCTTGATAGAGCAATTTTGAAACACTCTTTTTCTAGAATCCGCAAGAGGACATTTGGAGCGCTTTGAGGCCTGTACTGGAAAGGAAATATCTTCACATAACAAGTAGACAGAAGCATTCCCTGAGACTTCTTTGTGGTGTGTGCATTCAACTCACAGATTTGAACATTCCTTTTGTCAGAGAAGATTTGAGACACCCTTTTTATAGAATGTGCAAGGGGATATTTGGACGGCTTCTAGGAATTCGTTGGAAACGGGACACTCTCACACAAAAACAAGACAGAAGCATTCTCACAAACTTCTGTGTGATGTGAGCATTCAGCTCACAGAGCTGAACCTTTCTTTTGATAGAGCAATTTTGAAAGACTGTTTTTCTAGAATCGGCAAGTGGACATTTGGAGCGCTTTGAGTCTTGAGGTGGAAAGGAAATATCTTCACATCTAAATTAGACAGAAGCACTCTCTGAATCTTCTTTGTGGTTTGTGCCTTCAACTCGCAGACTTGAACATTCCTTTAGACAGAGAAATTTTGAAACAATCTTTTTGTAGAATCTGCAAGCGGAAATTTGGACCGCTTCTAGGAATTCGTTGGAAACGGGACACCCTCACACGAAAACTAGACAGAAGTATTCTCACAAACTTCTCTGTGATAAGTGCATTCAACTCAGAGCGTTTAACGTTTCTTTTCATGCAGCAGATTTGAAACACACTGTTTGAAGTATATGCAAGTGGTCATTCGGAAAGCTATGAGGCCTGTGTTCGAAAAGGCAATATCTTCACTTATAACCCAGAAAGAAGAATTCTCAGAAACTACTTTGTGTTGGTTGCATTCCACTCACAGAGGGGAATATTCCTTTTGTTAGAGAAGGATGAAACACTGTTTTTGTATAATCTGCATTTGGACCTTTGGAGAGCTCTGAGGCCTATGGTGGGAAACGAAATAACTTCACAAAAATCCTACAGGGAAGCATTCTCAGAAACCAGTTGGTGATTGTCCATTCAACTCAGAGAACTGAACATTCCTTTTCTTAGAGCAATTTTGAAACACTCTTTTTGTAGAATCTGCATGTGGATATTTGGACCACTTATAGGCATTTGCTGGAAAAAGGATATCCTCACACAAAAACGAGACAGTAGTATTGTCGCAAACTCCTTTGTCATGTGAGCTCTCATCTCACAGATGTGAAACTTACTATTGATAGAGCAGTTTTGAAACACTCTTTGTCGAGAATCTGCAAGGGGACACTTGAAGCGATTTCAGTCCTGTGCTAGAAAGGAAATATCTTCACATAACAAGTAGACAGAAGCATTCCCTGAAACTTCTTTGTGGTGTGTGCATTCAACTCACGGAGTTGAACATTCCTTTTGACAGAGAAATTTTGAAACACTCTTTTTATAGAATGTGCAAGTGGATATTCGGACGGCTTCCAGGAATTCATTGGAAACAGGACACCCTCACACAAAAACAAGACAGAAGCATTCTCACAAACTTCTGTGTGATGTGAGCATTCAGCTCAAAGAGCTGAACACTTCCTTTGATAGAGCAATTTTGAAACACTCTTTTTCTAGAATCGGTAAGTGGACATTTGGAGTGCTTTGTGGCCTGTGGTGGAAAGGAAATATCTTCACGTCAAAATTAGACAGAAGCATTCTCTAAATCTTCTTTGTGGTGTGTGCATTCAACTCACAGATTTGAACATTCCTTTAGACAGAGAGAGTTTGAAACACTCTTTTTGTTGAATCGGCAAGTGGAAATTTGGACCCCTTCTAGAAATTCGTTGGAAATGGGACACCCTCATACGAAAACTAGACAGAAGCATTCTGACAAACTTCTCTGTGATAAGTGCATTCAACTCACAGAGTTTAACGTTTCTTTTCATGGAGCAGTATTGAAACGCACTTTTTGAAGTCTATGCAAGTGGTCATTCCGAAAGCTATGAGGCCTGTGTTTGAAAAGACAATATCTTCACATATAACATAGAAAGAAGCATTCTCGCAAACAACTTTGTGTTGGTTGCATTCAACTCACAGAGGGGAATATTCCTTTTGTTAGAGCAGCCGTGAAACAGTGTTTTTGTATAATCTGCAAGTGGACATTTGGAGCGCTTTGAGGCCTGTGCTGGAAAGGAAATATCTTCCCAAAACAAGTTGACAGAAGCATTCTCTGAAAGTTCTTTTTGGTGTGTGCATTCAACTCACAGAGTTGAACATTCCTTTTGAGAGAGAAATTATGAAATTCTCTTTTTGTAGAATCTGCAGGTGGAAATTTTGACCGCTTTTAGGAATTCGTTGGAAACGAGACACCTTCACACGAAAACTAGACAGAAGCATTCTCACAAAATTCTCTGTGATAAGGGCATTCAACTCACAGAGTTTCAGGATTCTTTTCATGGAGCAGATTTGAAACACGCTTTTTGCTGTATATGCAAGTGGTGACACCGAAAGCTATGAGGCCTGTGGTCGAAAAGGCAATATCTGCACATCTAACCTAGAAAGAAGCATTCTCAAAAACTACTTTGTGTTGGTTGCATTCAACTCACAGAGGGGAATATTCCTTTTGTTAGAGAAGCCATGAAACACTGTTTTTGTATAATCTGCATTTGGACATTTGGAGAGCTCTGAGGCCTATGGTGGGAAACGACATATCTTCACAAAAATCCTACAGAGAAGCATTCTCAGACACCACTTTGCGATGTGTGCATTCATCTCACAGAGTTGAAAATTCCTTTTGTTAGAGCAGTTTTGAAACACTCTTTTTGTAGAATCTGCATGTGGATATTTGGACCACTTATACGAATTTGCTGGAAACGGTATATCTTTACAGAAAAACGAGACGGAACCATTCTCACAAACTCCTTTGTGATGTGTGCTCTCAACTCAGAGATGTGAACATGACTTTTGATAGGGCAGTTTTGAAACACTCTTTTTCTAGTATCTGCAAGTGGACAATTCGGTGCTTTGAGGCCTGTGCTGGAAAGGAAATATCTTCACACATCAAGTAGACAGAAGCATTGTCTGAAACTTTTTTGGTGTGTGCATTCAACCCACAGAATTGAACATTCCTTTTGACAGAGAATTTTTGAAACACTCTGTTTATAGAATGTGCAAGTGCATATTTGGACCGCTTCTAGGAATTCGTTGGAAACGGGACACCCTCACACGAAAACAAGACAGAAGCATTCTCACAAACTTCTGTGTGATGTGCGCATTCAGCTCACAGAGCTGAACCTTTCTTTTGATAGAGGAATTTTGTAACACCCTGTTTCTAGAAACGGCAATTGGATATTTGGAGCGCTTTGAGGCCTGTGGTGGAAATTAAATATCTTCACATCAAAACTAGACAGAAGCATTCTCTGAAACTTCTCTGAGGTATGTGCATTCAACTCACAGAGTTGAACATTCCTTTAGACAGAGAAATTTTGAAACACCCTTTATTTAGAATCTGCAAGTGGAAATTGGCACCGCTTATAGGAATTCGTTGGAAACGGGACACCTTCACACGAAAACAAGACAGAAGCGTTCTCACAATCTTCTCTGTGTTAAGTGCATTCAAGTAACAGAGTTTAACGTTTCTTTTCATGGAGCAGTTTTGAAACACGCTTTTTGCATTATATGCAAGTGGTCATTCGGAAAGCTAAGAAGCCTGTGGTCGAAAAGGGAATAGCTTCACATATAACCTAGAAAGAAGCATTCTCAGAAACTACTTTGTGGTGGTTGCATTCAACTCACAGAGGGGAATATTCCTTTTGTTAGAGAAGCCATGAAACACTGTTTTTGTATCATCTGCATTTGGACATTTGGAGAGCTCTGAGGCCTATGGTGGGAAACGAAATAACTTCACAAAAATCCTACAGGGAAGCATTCTCACAAACCACTTGGTGATGTGTGCATTCAACTCAGAGAATTGAACATTCCTTTTGTCAGAGCAATTTTGAAACACTCTTTTTGTAGAATCTGCATGTGGATATTTGGACCACTTATACGCATTTGGTGGAAAAAGGATATCCTCACACAAAAACGAGACAGAAGTATTCTCGCAAACTCCTTTGTCATGTGTGCTCTCATCTCACAGATGTGAAACCTACTTTTGATAGAGCAGTTTTGAAACACTCTTTGTCGAGAATCTGCAAGGGGACACTTGAAGCGATTTCAGTCCTGTGCTGGAAAGGAAATATCTTCACATAACAAGTAGACAGAAGCATTCTCTGAAACTTCTTTGTGGTGTGTGCATTCAACTCACGGAGTTGAACATTCCTTTTGACACGGAAATTTTGAAACACTCTTTTTATAGGATGTGCAAGGGGATATTCGGACGACTTCTAGGAATTCGTTGGAAACGGGACACCCTCACACAAAAACAAGACAGAAGCAGTCTCACAAACTTCTGTGTGATGTGAGCATTCAGCTCACAGAGCTGAACCTTTCTTTTGATAGAGCAATTTTGAAACACTCTTTTTCTAGAATCGGCAAGTGGACATTTGGAGCGCTTTGAGGCCTGTGGTGGAAAGGTAATTTGTTCACGTCAAAACTAGACAGAATCATTCTCACAAACTTCTCTGTGATAAGTGCATTCAACTCACAGAGTTTAATGTTTCCTTTCATGGAGCAGTTTTGAAACACACTTTTTGCAGTACATGCAAGTGGTCATTCGGAAAGCTATGAGGCCTGTGTTCGAAAAGAAAATATCTTCACATATAGCATAGAAAGAATCATTCTCCGAAACTGCCTTGTGTTGGTTGCATTCAACTCACAGAGGTGAATAATCCTTTTGTTAGAGCAGCCAAGAAACTCTGTTTTTGTATAATCTGCAATTGGACGTTTGGAGAGCTCTGAGGCCTCTTGTGGGAAGGGAAATTTCTTCTCAAAACACCTAGAGAGAAGCATTCTCGGAAACCACTTTGAGATGTGCGCATTCAACTCACGGAGTTGAACATTCCTTTTGTTAGAGCAGTTTTGAAACATTCTTTTTCTGGAATCTGCATGTGGATATTTGTACCACGTATAAGAATTTGCTGGAAACGGGATATCTTCACACAAAAACGAGACAGAAGCATTCTCACAAACTCCTTTGTGATGTGTGCTCTCAACTCAGAGATCTGAACCTGACTTTTGATAGAGCAATTTTGAAACACTCTTTTTCTAGAATCCGCAAGAGGACATTTGGAGCGCTTTGAGGCCTGTACTGGAAAGGAAATATCTTCACATAACAAGTAGACAGAAGCATTCCCTGAGACTTCTTTTTGGTGTGTGCATTCAAATCACAGATTTGAACATTCCTTTTGTCAGAGAAGATTTGAAACACTCTTTTTATAGAATGTGCAAGGGGATATTTGGACGGCTTCTAGGAATTCGTTGGAAACGGGACACTCTCACACAAAAACAAGACAGAAGCATTCTCACAAACTTCTGTGTGATGTGAGCATTCAGCTCACAGAGCTGAACCTTTCTTTTGATAGAGCAATTTTGAAAGACTGTTTTTCTAGAATCGGCAAGTGGACATTTGGAGCGCTTTGAGTCTTGAGGTGGAAAGGAAATATCTTCACATCAAAATTAGACAGAAGCACTCTCTGTATCTTCTTTGTGGTTTGTGCATTCAACTCGCAGACTTGAACATTCCTTTAGACAGAGAAATTTTGAAAGAATCTTTTTGTAGAATCTGCAAGCGGAAATTTGGACCGCTTCTAGGAATTCGTTGGAAACGGGACACCCTCACACGAAAACTAGACAGAAGTATTCTCACAAACTTCTCTGTGATAAGTGCATTCAACTCAGAGCGTTTAACGTTTCTTTTCATGCAGCAGATTTGAAACACACTGTTTGAAGTATATGCAAGTGGTCATTCGGAAAGCTATGAGGCCTGTGTTCGAAAAGGCAATATCTTCACATATAACCCAGAAAGAAGAATTCTCAGAAACTACTTTGTGTTGGTTGCATTCCACTCACAGAGGGGAATATTCCTTTTGTTAGAGAAGGATGAAACACTGTTTTTGTATAATCTGCATTTGGACCTTTGGAGAGCTCTGAGGCCTATGGTGGGAAACAAAATAACTTCACAAAAATCCTACAGGGAAGCATTCTCAGAAACCACTTGGTGATTGTCCATTCAACTCAGAGAATTGAACATTCCTTTTGTTAGAGCAATTTTGAAACACTCTTTTTGTAGAATCTGCATGTGGATATTTGGACCACTTATAGGCATTTGCTGGAAAAAGGATATCCTCACACAAAAACGAGACAGTAGTATTGTCGCAAACTCCTTTGTCATGTGAGCTCTCATCTCACAGATGTGAAACTTACTATTGATAGAGCAGTTTTGAAACACACTTTGTCGAGAATCTGCAAGGGGACACTTGAAGCGATTTCAGTCCTGTACTGGAAAGGAAATATCTTCACATAACAAGTAGACAGAAGTATTCTTTGAAACTTCTTTGTGGTGTGTGCATTCAACTCACGGAGTTGAACATTCCTTTTGACAGAGAAATTTTGAAACACTCTTTTTATAGAATGTGCAAGTGGATATTCGGAAGGCTTCCAGGAATTCGTTGGAAACGGGACACCCTCACACAAAAACAAGACAGAAGCATTCTCACAAACTTCTGTGTGATGTGAGCATTCAGCTCACAGAGCTGAACACTTCCTTTGATAGAGCAATTTTGAAACACTCTTTGTCTAGAATCGGTAAGTGGACATTTGGAGCGCTTTGTGGCCTGTGGTGGAAAGGAAATATCTTCACGTCAAAACTAGACAGAAGCATTCTCTCAATCTTCTTTGTGGTGTGTGCATTCAACTCACAGATTTGAACATTCCTTTAGACAGAGAAATTTTGAAACACTCTTTTTGTTGAATCGGCAAGTGGAAATTTGGACCCCTTCTAGAAATTCGTTGGAAATGGGACACCCTCATACGAAAACTAGACAGAAGCATTCTGACAAACTTCTCTGTGATAAGTGCATTCAACTCACAGAGTTTAACGTTTCTTTTCATGGAGCAGTATTGAAACGCACTTTTTGAAGTCTATGCAAGTGGTCATTCCGAAAGCTATGAGGCCTGTGTTTGAAAAGACAATATCTTCACATATAACATAGAAAGAAGCATTCTCGCAAACAACTTTGTGTTGGTTGCATTCAACTCACAGAGGGGAATATTCCTTTTGTTAGAGCAGCCGTGAAACAGTGTTTTTGTATAATCTGCAAGTGGACATTTGGAGCGCTTTGAGGCCTGTGCTGGAAAGGAAATATCTTCCCAAAACAAGTTGACAGAAGCATTCTCTGAAAGTTCTTTTTGGTGTGTGCATTCAACTCACAGAGTTGAACATTCCTTTTGAGAGAGAAATTATGAAATTCTCTTTTTGTAGAATCTGCAGGTGGAAATTTTGACCGCTTTTAGGAATTCGTTGGAAACGAGACACCTTCACACGAAAACTAGACAGAAGCATTCTCACAAAATTCTCTGTGATAAGGGCATTCAACTCACAGAGTTTCAGGATTCTTTTCATGGAGCAGATTTGAAACACGCTTTTTGCTGTATATGCAAGTGGTCACACCGAAAGCTATGAGGCCTGTGGTCGAAAAGGCAATATCTGCACATCTAACCTAGAAAGAAGCATTCTCAAAAACTACTTTGTGTTGGTTGCATTCAACTCACAGAGGGGAATATTCCTTTTGTTAGAGAAGCCATGAAACACTGTTTTTGTATAATCTGCATTTGGACATTTGGAGAGCTCTGAGGCCTATGGTGGGAAACGACATATCTTCACAAAAATCCTACAGAGAAGCATTCTCAGACACCACTTTGCGATGTGTGCATTCATCTCACAGAGTTGAAAATTCCTTTTGTTAGAGCAGTTTTGAAACACTCTTTTTGTAGAATCTGCATGTGGATATTTGGACCACTTATACGAATTTGCTGGAAACGGTATATCTTTACAGAAAAACGAGACGGAACCATTCTCACAAACTCCTTTGTGATGTGTGCTCTCAACTCAGAGATGTGAACATGACTTTTGATAGGGCAGTTTTGAAACACTCTTTTTCTAGTATCTGCAAGTGGACAATTCGGTGCTTTGAGGCCTGTGCTGGAAAGGAAATATCTTCACACATCAAGTAGACAGAAGCATTGTCTGAAACTTTTTTGGTGTGTGCATTCAACCCACAGAATTGAACATTCCTTTTGACAGAGAATTTTTGAAACACTCTGTTTATAGAATGTGCAAGTGCATATTTGGACCGCTTCTAGGAATTCGTTGGAAACGGGACACCCTCACACGAAAACAAGACAGAAGCATTCTCACAAACTTCTGTGTGATGTGCGCATTCAGCTCACAGAGCTGAACCTTTCTTTTGATAGAGGAATTTTGTAACACCCTGTTTCTAGAAACGGCAATTGGATATTTGGAGCGCTTTGAGGCCTGTGGTGGAAATTAAATATCTTCACATCAAAACTAGACAGAAGCATTCTCTGAAACTTCTCTGAGGTATGTGCATTCAACTCACAGAGTTGAACATTCCTTTAGACAGAGAAATTTTGAAACACCCTTTATTTAGAATCTGCAAGTGGAAATTGGCACCGCTTATAGGAATTCGTTGGAAACGGGACACCTTCACACGAAAACAAGACAGAAGCGTACTCACAATCTCCTCTGTGTTAAGTGCATTCAAGTAACAGAGTTTAACGTTTCTTTTCATGGAGCAGTTTTGAAACACGCTTTTTGCATTATATGCAAGTGGTCATTCGGAAAGCTAAGAAGCCTGTGGTCGAAAAGGGAATAGCTTCACATATAACCTAGAAAGAAGCATTCTCAGAAACTACTTTGTGGTGGTTGCATTCAACTCACAGAGGGGAATATTCCTTTTGTTAGAGAAGCCATGAAACACTGTTTTTCTATCATCTGCATTTGGACATTTGGAGAGCTCTGAGGCCTATGCTTGGAAACGAAATAACTTCACAAAAATCCTACAGGGAAGCATTCTCAGAAACCACTTGGTGATGTGTGCATTCAACTCAGAGAATTGAACATTCCTTTTGTCAGAGCAATTTTGAAACACTCTTTTTGTAGAATCTGCATGTGGATATTTGGACCACTTATAGGCATTTGCTGGAAAAAGGATATCCTCACACAAAAACGAGACAGAAGTATTCTCGCAAACTCCTTTGTCATGTGTGCTCTCATCTCACAGACGTGAGACTTACTTTTGATAGAGCAGTTTTGAAACACTCTTTGTCGAGAATCTGCAAGGGGACACTTGAAGCGATTTCAGTCCTGTGCTGGAAAGGAAATATCTTCACATAACAAGTAGACAGAAGCATTCTCTGAAACTTCTTTGTGGTGTGTGCATTCAACTCACGGAGTTGAACATTCCTTTTGACACGGAAATTTTGAAACACTCTTTTTATAGAATGTGCAAGGGGATATTCGGACGGCTTCTAGGAATTCGTTGGAAACGGGACACCCTCACACAAAAACAAGACAGAAGCAGTCTCACAAACTTCTGTGTGATGTGAGCATTCAGCTCAAAGAGCTGAACCTTTCTTTTGATAGAGCAATTTTGAAACACTCTTTTTCTAGAATCGGCAAGTGGACATTTGGAGCGCTTTGAGGCCTGTGGTGGAAAGGAAATATGTTCACGTCAAAACTAGACAGAATCATTCTCACAAACTTCTCTGTGATAAGTGCATTCAACACACAGAGTTTAATGTTTCCTTTCATGGAGCAGTTTTGAAACACACTTTTTGCAGTACATGCAAGTGGTCATTCGGAAAGCTATGAGGCCTGTGTTCGAAAAGAAAATATCTTCACATATAGCATAGAAAGAATCATTCTCCAAAACTGCCTTGTGTTGGTTGCATTCAACTCACAGAGGTGAATAATCCTTTTGTTAGAGCAGCCAAGAAACTCTGTTTTTGTATAATCTGCAATTGGACGTTTGGAGAGCTCTGAGGCCTCTTGTGGGAAGGGAAATTTCTTCTCAAAACACCTAGAGAGAAGCATTCTCGGAAACCACTTTGAGATGTGCGCATTCAACTCACGGAGTTGAACATTCCTTTTGTTAGAGCAGTTTTGAAACATTCTTTTTGTGGAATCTGCATGTGGATATTTGTACCACGTATAAGAATTTGCTGGAAACGGGATATCTTCACACAAAAACGAGACAGAAGCATTCTCACAAACTCCTTTGTGATGTGTGCTCTCAACTCAGAGATCTGAACCTGACTTTTGATAGAGCAATTTTGAAACACTCTTTTTCTAGAATCCGCAAGAGGACATTTGGAGCGCTTTGAGGCCTGTACTGGAAAGGAAATATCTTCACATAACAAGTAGACAGAAGCATTCCCTGAGACTTCTTTGTGGTGTGTGCATTCAACTCACAGATTTGAACATTCCTTTTGTCAGAGAAGATTTGAAACACTCTTTTTATAGAATGTGCAAGGGGATATTTGGACGGCTTCTAGGAATTCGTTGGAAACGGGACACTCTCACACAAAAACAAGACAGAAGCATTCTCACAAACTTCTGTGTGATGTGAGCATTCAGCTCACAGAGCTGAACCTTTCTTTTGATAGAGCAATTTTGAAAGACTGTTTTTCTAGAATCGGCAAGTGGACATTTGGAGCGCTTTGAGTCTTGAGGTGGAAAGGAAATATCTTCACATCAAAATTAGACAGAAGCACTCTCTGAATCTTCTTTGTGGTTTGTGCATTCAACTCGCAGACTTGAACATTCCTTTAGACAGAGAAATTTTGAAACAATCTTTTTGTAGAATCTGCAAGCGGAAATTTGGACCGCTTCTAGGAATTCGTTGGAAACGGGACACCCTCACACGAAAACTAGACAGAAGTATTCTCACAAACTTCTCTGTGATAAGTGCATTCAACTCAGAGCGTTTAACGTTTCTTTTCATGCAGCAGATTTGAAACACACTGTTTGAAGTATATGC
The DNA here is from genome assembly GCF_028885625.2 of Pongo pygmaeus. Classification (NCBI taxonomy): domain Eukaryota; kingdom Metazoa; phylum Chordata; class Mammalia; order Primates; family Hominidae; genus Pongo; species Pongo pygmaeus. Next base: position 31,907,712 of record NC_072393.2, read on the forward strand.
AAGTGGTCATTCGGAAAGCTATGAGGCCTGTGTTCGAAAAGGCAATATCTTCACATATAACCCAGAAAGAAGAATTCTCAGAAACTACTTTGTGTTGGTTGCATTCCACTCACAGAGGGGAATATTCCTTTTGTTAGAGAAGGATGAAACACTGTTTTTGTATAATCTGCATTTGGACCTTTGGAGAGCTCTGAGGCCTATGGTGGGAAACAAAATAACTTCACAAAAATCCTACAGGGAAGCATTCTCAGAAACCACTTGGTGATTGTCCATTCAACTCAGAGAATTGAACATTCCTTTTGTTAGAGCAATTTTGAAACACTCTTTTTGTAGAATCTGCATGTGGATATTTGGACCACTTATAGGCATTTGCTGGAAAAAGGATATCCTCACACAAAAACGAGACAGTAGTATTGTCGCAAACTCCTTTGTCATGTGAGCTCTCATCTCACAGATGTGAAACTTACTATTGATAGAGCAGTTTTGAAACACTCTGTGTCGAGAATCTGCAAGGGGACACTTGAAGCGATTTCAGTCCTGTACTGGAAAGGAAATATCTTCACATAACAAGTAGACAGAAGCATTCTCTGAAACTTCTTTGTGGTGTGTGCATTCAACTCACGGAGTTGAACATTCCTTTTGACAGAGAAATTTTGAAACACTCTTTTTATAGAATGTGCAAGTGGATATTCGGACGGCTTCCAGGAATTCGTTGGAAACGGGACACCCTCACACAAAAACAAGACAGAAGCATTCTCACAAACTTCTGTGTGATGTGAGCATTCAGCTCACAGAGCTGAACACTTCCTTTGATAGAGCAATTTTGAAACACTCTTTTTCTAGAATCGGTAAGTGGACATTTGGAGCGCTTTGTGGCCTGTGGTGGAAAGGAAATATCTTCACGTCAAAACTAGACAGAAGCATTCTCTCAATCTTCTTTGTGGTGTGTGCATTCAACTCACAGATTTGAACATTCCTTTAGACAGAGAAATTTTGAAACACTCTTTTTGTTGAATCGGCAAGTGGAAATTTGGACCCCTTCTAGAAATTCGTTGGAAATGGGACACCCTCATACGAAAACTAGACAGAAGCATTCTGACAAACTTCTCTGTGATAAGTGCATTCAACTCACAGAGTTTAACGTTTCTTTTCATGGAGCAGTATTGAAACGCACTTTTTGAAGTCTATGCAAGTGGTCATTCCGAAAGCTATGAGGCCTGTGTTTGAAAAGACAATATCTTCACATATAACATAGAAAGAAGCATTCTCGCAAACAACTTTGTGTTGGTTGCATTCAACTCACAGAGGGGAATATTCCTTTTGTTAGAGCAGCCATGAAACAGTGTTTTTGTATAATCTGCAAGTGGACATTTGGAGCGCTTTGAGGCCTGTGCTGGAAAGGAAATATCTTCACATAACAAGTTGACAGAAGCATTCTCTGAAAGTACTTTTTGGTGTGTGCATTCAACTCACAGAGTTGAACATTCCTTTTGAGAGAGAAATTATGAAATTCTCTTTTTGTAGAATCTGCAGGTGGAAATTTTGACCGCTTTTAGGAATTCGTTGGAAACGAGACACCTTCACACGAAAACTAGACAGAAGCATTCTCACAAAATTCTCTGTGGTAAGGGCATTCAACTCACAGAGTTTCAGGATTCTTTTCATGGAGCAGATTTGAAACACGCTTTTTGCTGTATATGCAAGTGGTCACACCGAAAGCTATGAGGCCTGTGGTCGAAAAGGCAATATCTGCACATCTAACCTAGAAAGAAGCATTCTCAAAAACTACTTTGTGTTGGTTGCATTCAACTCACAGAGGGGAATATTCCTTTTGTTAGAGAAGCCATGAAACACTGTTTTTGTATAATCTGCATTTGGACATTTGGAGAGCTCTGAGGCCTATGGTGGGAAACGACATATCTTCACAAAAATCCTACAGAGAAGCATTCTCAGACACCACTTTGCGATGTGTGCATTCATCTCACAGAGTTGAAAATTCCTTTTGTTAGAGCAGTTTTGAAACACTCTTTTTGTAGAATCTGCATGTGGATATTTGGACCACTTATACGAATTTGCTGGAAACGGTATATCTTTACAGAAAAACGAGACGGAACCATTCTCACAAACACCTTTGTGATGTGTGCTCTCAACTCAGAGATGTGAGCATGACTTTTGATAGGGCAGTTTTGAAACACTCTTTTTCTAGTATCTGCAAGTGGACAATTCGGCACTTTGAGGCCTGTACTGGAAAGGAAATATCCTCACACATCAAGTAGACAGAAGCATTGTCTGAAACTTTTTTGGTGTGTGCATTCAACCCACAGAGTTGAACATTCCTTTTGACAGAGAATTTTTGAAACACTCTGTTTATAGAATGTGCAAGTGCATATTTGGACCGCTTCTAGGAATTCGTTGGAAACGGGACACCCTCACACGAAAACAAGACAGAAGCATTCTCACAAACTTCTGTGTGATGTGAGCATTCAGCTCACAGAGCTGAACCTTTCTTTTGATAGAGGAATTTTGTAACACCCTTTTTCTAGAAACGGCAATTGGATATTTGGAGCGCTTTGAGGCCTGTGGTGGAAATTAAATATCTTCACATCAAAACTAGACAGAAGCATTCTCTGAAACTTCTTTGAGGTATGTGCATTCAACTCACAGAGTTGAACATTCCTTTAGACAGAGAAATTTTGAAACACCCTTTATTTAGAATCTGCAAGTGGAAATTGGCACCGCTTATAGGAATTCGTTGGAAACGGGACACCTTCACACGAAAACAAGACAGAAGCGTACTCACAATCTCCTCTGTGTTAAGTGCATTCAAGTAACAGAGTTTAACGTTTCTTTTCATGGAGCAGTTTTGAAACACGCTTTTTGCATTATATGCAAGTGGTCATTCGGAAAGCTAAGAAGCCTGTGGTCGAAAAGGGAATAGCTTCACATATAACCTAGAAAGAAGCATTCTCAGAAACTACTTTGTGGTGGTTGCATTCAACTCACAGAGGGGAATATTCCTTTTGTTAGAGAAGCCATGAAACACTGTTTTTCTATCATCTGCATTTGGACATTTGGAGAGCTCTGAGGCCTATGCTTGGAAACGAAATAACTTCACAAAAATCCTACAGGGAAGCATTCTCAGAAACCACTTGGTGATGTGTGCATTCAACTCAGAGAATTGAACATTCCTTTTGTCAGAGCAATTTTGAAACACTCTTTTTGTAGAATCTGCATGTGGATATTTGGACCACTTATAGGCATTTGCTGGAAAAAGGATATCCTCACACAAAAACGAGACAGAAGTATTCTCGCAAACTCCTTTGTCATGTGTGCTCTCATCTCACAGACGTGAGACTTACTTTTGATAGAGCAGTTTTGAAACACTCTTTGTCGAGAATCTGCAAGGGGACACTTGAAGCGATTTCAGTCCTGTGCTGGAAAGGAAATATCTTCACATAACAAGTAGACAGAAGCATTCTCTGAAACTTCTTTGTGGTGTGTGCATTCAACTCACGGAGTTGAACATTCCTTTTGACACGGAAATTTTGAAACACTCTTTTTATAGAATGTGCAAGGGGATATTCGGACGGCTTCTAGGAATTCGTTGGAAACGGGACACCCTCACACAAAAACAAGACAGAAGCAGTCTCACAAACTTCTGTGTGATGTGAGCATTCAGCTCAAAGAGCTGAACCTTTCTTTTGATAGAGCAATTTTGAAACACTCTTTTTCTAGAATCGGCAAGTGGACATTTGGAGCGCTTTGAGGCCTGTGGTGGAAAGGAAATATGTTCACGTCAAAACTAGACAGAATCATTCTCACAAACTTCTCTGTGATAAGTGCATTCAACACACAGAGTTTAATGTTTCCTTTCATGGAGCAGTTTTGAAACACACTTTTTGCAGTACATGCAAGTGGTCATTCGGAAAGCTATGAGGCCTGTGTTCGAAAAGAAAATATCTTCACATATAGCATAGAAAGAATCATTCTCCAAAACTGCCTTGTGTTGGTTGCATTCAACTCACAGAGGTGAATAATCCTTTTGTTAGAGCAGCCAAGAAACTCTGTTTTTGTATAATCTGCAATTGGACGTTTGGAGAGCTCTGAGGCCTCTTGTGGGAAGGGAAATTTCTTCTCAAAACACCTAGAGAGAAGCATTCTCGGAAACCACTTTGAGATGTGCGCATTCAACTCACGGAGTTGAACATTCCTTTTGTTAGAGCAGTTTTGAAACATTCTTTTTGTGGAATCTGCATGTGGATATTTGTACCACGTATAAGAATTTGCTGGAAACGGGATATCTTCACACAAAAACGAGACAGAAGCATTCTCACAAACTCCTTTGTGATGTGTGCTCTCAACTCAGAGATCTGAACCTGACTTTTGATAGAGCAATTTTGAAACACTCTTTTTCTAGAATCCGCAAGAGGACATTTGGAGCGCTTTGAGGCCTGTACTGGAAAGGAAATATCTTCACATAACAAGTAGACAGAAGCATTCCCTGAGACTTCTTTGTGGTGTGTGCATTCAACTCACAGATTTGAACATTCCTTTTGTCAGAGAAGATTTGAAACACTCTTTTTATAGAATGTGCAAGGGGATATTTGGACGGCTTCTAGGAATTCGTTGGAAACGGGACACTCTCACACAAAAACAAGACAGAAGCATTCTCACAAACTTCTGTGTGATGTGAGCATTCAGCTCACAGAGCTGAACCTTTCTTTTGATAGAGCAATTTTGAAAGACTGTTTTTCTAGAATCGGCAAGTGGACATTTGGAGCGCTTTGAGTCTTGAGGTGGAAAGGAAATATCTTCACATCAAAATTAGACAGAAGCACTCTCTGAATCTTCTTTGTGGTTTGTGCATTCAACTCGCAGACTTGAACATTCCTTTAGACAGAGAAATTTTGAAACAATCTTTTTGTAGAATCTGCAAGCGGAAATTTGGACCGCTTCTAGGAATTCGTTGGAAACGGGACACCCTCACACGAAAACTAGACAGAAGTATTCTCACAAACTTCTCTGTGATAAGTGCATTCAACTCAGAGCGTTTAACGTTTCTTTTCATGCAGCAGATTTGAAACACACTGTTTGAAGTATATGCAAGTGGTCATTCGGAAAGCTATGAGGCCTGTGTTCGAAAAGGCAATATCTTCACATATAACCCAGAAAGAAGAATTCTCAGAAACTACTTTGTGTTGGTTGCATTCCACTCACAGAGGGGAATATTCCTTTTGTTAGAGAAGGATGAAACACTGTTTTTGTATAATCTGCATTTGGACCTTTGGAGAGCTCTGAGGCCTATGGTGGGAAACAAAATAACTTCACAAAAATCCTACAGGGAAGCATTCTCAGAAACCACTTGGTGATTGTCCATTCAACTCAGAGAATTGAACATTCCTTTTGTTAGAGCAATTTTGAAACACTCTTTTTGTAGAATCTGCATGTGGATATTTGGACCACTTATAGGCATTTGCTGGAAAAAGGATATCCTCACACAAAAACGAGACAGTAGTATTGTCGCAAACTCCTTTGTCATGTGAGCTCTCATCTCACAGATGTGAAACTTACTATTGATAGAGCAGTTTTGAAACACTCTGTGTCGAGAATCTGCAAGGGGACACTTGAAGCGATTTCAGTCCTGTACTGGAAAGGAAATATCTTCACATAACAAGTAGACAGAAGCATTCTCTGAAACTTCTTTGTGGTGTGTGCATTCAACTCACGGAGTTGAACATTCCTTTTGACAGAGAAATTTTGAAACACTCTTTTTATAGAATGTGCAAGTGGATATTCGGACGGCTTCCAGGAATTCGTTGGAAACGGGACACCCTCACACAAAAACAAGACAGAAGCATTCTCACAAACTTCTGTGTGATGTGAGCATTCAGCTCACAGAGCTGAACACTTCCTTTGATAGAGCAATTTTGAAACACTCTTTTTCTAGAATCGGTAAGTGGACATTTGGAGCGCTTTGTGGCCTGTGGTGGAAAGGAAATATCTTCACGTCAAAACTAGACAGAAGCATTCTCTCAATCTTCTTTGTGGTGTTTGCATTCAACTCACAGATTTGAACATTCCTTTAGACAGAGAAATTTTGAAACACTCTTTTTGTTGAATCGGCAAGTGGAAATTTGGACCCCTTCTAGAAATTCGTTGGAAATGGGACACCCTCATACGAAAACTAGACAGAAGCATTCTGACAAACTTCTCTGTGATAAGTGCATTCAACTCACAGAGTTTAACGTTTCTTTTCATGGAGCAGTATTGAAACGCACTTTTTGAAGTCTATGCAAGTGGTCATTCCGAAAGCTATGAGGCCTGTGTTTGAAAAGACAATATCTTCACATATAACATAGAAAGAAGCATTCTCGCAAACAACTTTGTGTTGGTTGCATTCAACTCACAGAGGGGAATATTCCTTTTGTTAGAGCAGCCATGAAACAGTGTTTTTGTATAATCTGCAAGTGGACATTTGGAGCGCTTTGAGGCCTGTGCTGGAAAGGAAATATCTTCACATAACAAGTTGACAGAAGCATTCTCTGAAAGTACTTTTTGGTGTGTGCATTCAACTCACAGAGTTGAACATTCCTTTTGAGAGAGAAATTATGAAATTCTCTTTTTGTAGAATCTGCAGGTGGAAATTTTGACCGCTTTTAGGAATTCGTTGGAAACGAGACACCTTCACACGAAAACTAGACAGAAGCATTCTCACAAAATTCTCTGTGGTAAGGGCATTCAACTCACAGAGTTTCAGGATTCTTTTCATGGAGCAGATTTGAAACACGCTTTTTGCTGTATATGCAAGTGGTCACACCGAAAGCTATGAGGCCTGTGGTCGAAAAGGCAATATCTGCACATCTAACCTAGAAAGAAGCATTCTCAAAAACTACTTTGTGTTGGTTGCATTCAACTCACAGAGGGGAATATTCCTTTTGTTAGAGAAGCCATGAAACACTGTTTTTGTATAATCTGCATTTGGACATTTGGAGAGCTCTGAGGCCTATGGTGGGAAACGACATATCTTCACAAAAATCCTACAGAGAAGCATTCTCAGACACCACTTTGCGATGTGTGCATTCATCTCACAGAGTTGAAAATTCCTTTTGTTAGAGCAGTTTTGAAACACTCTTTTTGTAGAATCTGCATGTGGATATTTGGACCACTTATACGAATTTGCTGGAAACGGTATATCTTTACAGAAAAACGAGACGGAACCATTCTCACAAACACCTTTGTGATGTGTGCTCTCAACTCAGAGATGTGAGCATGACTTTTGATAGGGCAGTTTTGAAACACTCTTTTTCTAGTATCTGCAAGTGGACAATTCGGCACTTTGAGGCCTGTACTGGAAAGGAAATATCCTCACACATCAAGTAGACAGAAGCATTGTCTGAAACTTTTTTGGTGTGTGCATTCAACCCACAGAGTTGAACATTCCTTTTGACAGAGAATTTTTGAAACACTCTGTTTATAGAATGTGCAAGTGCATATTTGGACCGCTTCTAGGAATTCGTTGGAAACGGGACACCCTCACACGAAAACAAGACAGAAGCATTCTCACAAACTTCTGTGTGATGTGAGCATTCAGCTCACAGAGCTGAACCTTTCTTTTGATAGAGGAATTTTGTAACACCCTTTTTCTAGAAACGGCAATTGGATATTTGGAGCGCTTTGAGGCCTGTGGTGGAAATTAAATATCTTCACATCAAAACTAGACAGAAGCATTCTCTGAAACTTCTTTGAGGTATGTGCATTCAACTCACAGAGTTGAACATTCCTTTAGACAGAGAAATTTTGAAACACCCTTTATTTAGAATCTGCAAGTGGAAATTTGCACCGCTTATAGGAATTCGTTGGAAACGGGACACCTTCACACGAAAACAAGACAGAAGCGTACTCACAATCTCCTCTGTGTTAAGTGCATTCAAGTAACAGAGTTTAACGTTTCTTTTCATGGAGCAGTTTTGAAACACGCTTTTTGCATTATATGCAAGTGGTCATTCGGAAAGCTAAGAAGCCTGTGGTCGAAAAGGGAATAGCTTCACATATAACCTAGAAAGAAGCATTCTCAGAAACTACTTTGTGGTGGTTGCATTCAACTCACAGAGGGGAATATTCCTTTTGTTAGAGAAGCCATGAAACACTGTTTTTCTATCATCTGCATTTGGACATTTGGAGAGCTCTGAGGCCTATGCTTGGAAACGAAATAACTTCACAAAAATCCTACAGGGAAGCATTCTCAGAAACCACTTGGTGATGTGTGCATTCAACTCAGAGAATTGAACATTCCTTTTGTCAGAGCAATTTTGAAACACTCTTTTTGTAGAATCTGCATGTGGATATTTGGACCACTTATAGGCATTTGCTGGAAAAAGGATATCCTCACACAAAAACGAGACAGAAGTATTCTCGCAAACTCCTTTGTCATGTGTGCTCTCATCTCACAGACGTGAGACTTACTTTTGATAGAGCAGTTTTGAAACACTCTTTGTCGAGAATCTGCAAGGGGACACTTGAAGCGATTTCAGTCCTGTGCTGGAAAGGAAATATCTTCACATAACAAGTAGACAGAAGCATTCTCTGAAACTTCTTTGTGGTGTGTGCATTCAACTCACGGAGTTGAACATTCCTTTTGACACGGAAATTTTGAAACACTCTTTTTATAGAATGTGCAAGGGGATATTCGGACGGCTTCTAGGAATTCGTTGGAAACGGGACACCCTCACACAAAAACAAGACAGAAGCAGTCTCACAAACTTCTGTGTGATGTGAGCATTCAGCTCACAGAGCTGAACCTTTCTTTTGATAGAGCAATTTTGAAACACTCTTTTTCTAGAATCGGCAAGTGGACATTTGGAGCGCTTTGAGGCCTGTGGTGGAAAGGAAATATGTTCACGTCAAAACTAGACAGAATCATTCTCACAAACTTCTCTGTGATAAGTGCATTCAACACACAGAGTTTAATGTTTCCTTTCATGGAGCAGTTTTGAAACACACTTTTTGCAGTACATGCAAGTGGTCATTCGGAAAGCTATGAGGCCTGTGTTCGAAAAGAAAATATCTTCACATATAGCATAGAAAGAATCATTCTCCAAAACTGCCTTGTGTTGGTTGCATTCAACTCACAGAGGTGAATAATCCTTTTGTTAGAGCAGCCAAGAAACTCTGTTTTTGTATAATCTGCAATTGGACGTTTGGAGAGCTCTGAGGCCTCTTGTGGGAAGGGAAATTTCTTCTCAAAACACCTAGAGAGAAGCATTCTCGGAAACCACTTTGAGATGTGCGCATTCAACTCACGGAGTTGAACATTCCTTTTGTTAGAGCAGTTTTGAAACATTCTTTTTGTGGAATCTGCATGTGGATATTTGTACCACGTATAAGAATTTGCTGGAAACGGGATATCTTCACACAAAAACGAGACAGAAGCATTCTCACAAACTCCTTTGTGATGTGTGCTCTCAACTCAGAGATCTGAACCTGACTTTTGATAGAGCAATTTTGAAACACTCTTTTTCTAGAATCCGCAAGAGGACATTTGGAGCGCTTTGAGGCCTGTACTGGAAAGGAAATATCTTCACATAACAAGTAGACAGAAGCATTCCCTGAGACTTCTTTGTGGTGTGTGCATTCAACTCACAGATTTGAACATTCCTTTTGTCAGAGAAGATTTGAAACACTCTTTTTATAGAATGTGCAAGGGGATATTTGGACGGCTTCTAGGAATTCATTGGAAACGGGACACTCTCACACAAAAACAAGACAGAAGCATTCTCACAAACTTCTGTGTGATGTGAGCATTCAGCTCACAGAGCTGAACCTTTCTTTTGATAGAGCAATTTTGAAAGACTGTTTTTCTAGAATCGGCAAGTGGACATTTGGAGCGCTTTGAGTCTTGAGGTGGAAAGGAAATATCTTCACATCAAAATTAGACAGAAGCACTCTCTGAATCTTCTTTGTGGTTTGTGCATTCAACTCGCAGACTTGAACATTCCTTTAGACAGAGAAATTTTGAAACAATCTTTTTGTAGAATCTGCAAGCGGAAATTTGGACCGCTTCTAGGAATTCGTTGGAAACGGGACACCCTCACACGAAAACTAGACAGAAGTATTCTCACAAACTTCTCTGTGATAAGTGCATTCAACTCAGAGCGTTTAACGTTTCTTTTCATGCAGCAGATTTGAAACACACTGTTTGAAGTATATGCAAGTGGTCATTCGGAAAGCTATGAGGCCTGTGTTCGAAAAGGCAATATCTTCACATATAACCCAGAAAGAAGAATTCTCAGAAACTACTTTGTGTTGGTTGCATTCCACTCACAGAGGGGAATATTCCTTTTGTTAGAGAAGGATGAAACACTGTTTTTGTATAATCTGCATTTGGACCTTTGGAGAGCTCTGAGGCCTATGGTGGGAAACGAAATAACTTCACAAAAATCCTACAGGGAAGCATTCTCAGAAACCACTTGGTGATTGTCCATTCAACTCAGAGAATTGAACATTCCTTTTGTTAGAGCAATTTTGAAACACTCTTTTTGTAGAATCTGCATGTGGATATTTGGACCACTTATAGGCATTTGCTGGAAAAAGGATATCCTCACACAAAAACGAGACAGTAGTATTGTCGCAAACTCCTTTGTCATGTGAGCTCTCATCTCACAGATGTGAAACTTACTATTGATAGAGCAGTTTTGAAACACTCTGTGTCGAGAATCTGCAAGGGGACACTTGAAGCGATTTCAGTCCTGTACTGGAAAGGAAATATCTTCACATAACAAGTAGACAGAAGCATTCTCTGAAACTTCTTTGTGGTGTGTGCATTCAACTCACGGAGTTGAACATTCCTTTTGACAGAGAAATTTTGAAACACTCTTTTTATAGAATGTGCAAGTGGATATTCGGACGGCTTCCAGGAATTCGTTGGAAACGGGACACCCTCACACAAAAACAAGACAGAAGCATTCTCACAAACTTCTGTGTGATGTGAGCATTCAGCTCACAGAGCTGAACACTTCCTTTGACAGAGCAATTTTGAAACACTCTTTTTCTAGAATCGGTAAGTGGACATTTGGAGCGCTTTGTGGCCTGTGGTGGAAAGGAAATATCTTCACGTCAAAACTAGACAGAAGCATTCTCTCAATCTTCTTTGTGGTGTGTGCATTCAACTCACAGATTTGAACATTCCTTTAGACAGAGAAATTTTGAAACACTCTTTTTGTTGAATCGGCAAGTGGAAATTTGGACCCCTTCTAGAAATTCGTTGGAAATGGGACACCCTCATACGAAAACTAGACAGAAGCATTCTGACAAACTTCTCTGTGATAAGTGCATTCAACTCACAGAGTTTAACGTTTCTTTTCATGGAGCAGTATTGAAACGCACTTTTTGAAGTCTATGCAAGTGGTCATTCCGAAAGCTATGAGGCCTGTGTTTGAAAAGACAATATCTTCACATATAACATAGAAAGAAGCATTGTCGCAAACAACTTTGTGTTGGTTGCATTCAACTCACAGAGGGGAATATTCCTTTTGTTAGAGCAGCCATGAAACAGTGTTTTTGTATAATCTGCAAGTGGACATTTGGAGCGCTTTGAGGCCTGTGCTGGAAAGGAAATATCTTCACATAACAAGTTGACAGAAGCATTCTCTGAAAGTACTTTTTGGTGTGTGCATTCAACTCACAGAGTTGAACATTCCTTTTGAGAGAGAAATTATGAAATTCTCTTTTTGTAGAATCTGCAGGTGGAAATTTTGACCGCTTTTAGGAATTCGTTGGAAACGAGACACCTTCACACGAAAACTAGACAGAAGCATTCTCACAAAATTCTCTGTGATAAGGGCATTCAACTCACAGAGTTTCAGGATTCTTTTCATGGAGCAGATTTGAAACACGCTTTTTGCTGTATATGCAAGTGGTCACACCGAAAGCTATGAGGCCTGTGGTCGAAAAGGCAATATCTGCACATCTAACCTAGAAAGAAGCATTCTCAAAAACTACTTTGTGTTGGTTGCATTCAACTCACAGAGGGGAATATTCCTTTTGTTAGAGAAGCCATGAAACACTGTTTTTGTATAATCTGCATTTGGACATTTGGAGAGCTCTGAGGCCTATGGTGGGAAACGACATATCTTCACAAAAATCCTACAGAGAAGCATTCTCAGACACCACTTTGCGATGTGTGCATTCATCTCACAGAGTTGAAAATTCCTTTTGTTAGAGCAGTTTTGAAACACTCTTTTTGTAGAATCTGCATGTGGATATTTGGACCACTTATACGAATTTGCTGGAAACGGTATATCTTTACAGAAAAACGAGACGGAACCATTCTCACAAACACCTTTGTGATGTGTGCTCTCAACTCAGAGATGTGAGCATGACTTTTGATAGGGCAGTTTTGAAACACTCTTTTTCTAGTATCTGCAAGTGGACAATTCGGCACTTTGAGGCCTGTACTGGAAAGGAAATATCCTCACACATCAAGTAGACAGAAGCATTGTCTGAAACTTTTTTGGTGCGTGCATTCAACCCACAGAGTTGAACATTCCTTTTGACAGAGAATTTTTGAAACACTCTGTTTATAGAATGTGCAAGTGCATATTTGGACCGCTTCTAGGAATTCGTTGGAAACGGGACACCCTCACACGAAAACAAGACAGAAGCATTCTCACAAACTTCTGTGTGATGTGAGCATTCAGCTCACAGAGCTGAACCTTTCTTTTGATAGAGGAATTTTGTAACACCCTTTTTCTAGAAACGGCAATTGGATATTTGGAGCGCTTTGAGGCCTGTGGTGGAAATTAAATATCTTCACATCAAAACTAGACAGAAGCATTCTCTGAAACTTCTTTGAGGTATGTGCATTCAACTCACAGAGTTGAACATTCCTTTAGACAGAGAAATTTTGAAACACCCTTTATTTAGAATCTGCAAGTGGAAATTTGCACCGCTTATAGGAATTCGTTGGAAACGGGACACCTTCACACGAAAACAAGACAGAAGCGTACTCACAATCTCCTCTGTGTTAAGTGCATTCAAGTAACAGAGTTTAACGTTTCTTTTCATGGAGCAGTTTTGAAACACGCTTTTTGCATTATATGCAAGTGGTCATTCGGAAAGCTAAGAAGCCTGTGGTCGAAAAGGGAATAGCTTCACATATAACCTAGAAAGAAGCATTCTCAGAAACTACTTTGTGGTGGTTGCATTCAACTCACAGAGGGGAATATTCCTTTTGTTAGAGAAGCCATGAAACACTGTTTTTCTATCATCTGCATTTGGACATTTGGAGAGCTCTGAGGCCTATGCTTGGAAACGAAATAACTTCACAAAAATCCTACAGGGAAGCATTCTCAGAAACCACTTGGTGATGTGTGCATTCAACTCAGAGAATTGAACATTCCTTTTGTCAGAGCAATTTTGAAACACTCTTTTTGTAGAATCTGCATGTGGATATTTGGACCACTTATAGGCATTTGCTGGAAAAAGGATATCCTCACACAAAAACGAGACAGAAGTATTCTCGCAAACTCCTTTGTCATGTGTGCTCTCATCTCACAGACGTGAGACTTACTTTTGATAGAGCAGTTTTGAAACACTCTTTGTCGAGAATCTGCAAGGGGACACTTGAAGCGATTTCAGTCCTGTGCTGGAAAGGAAATATCTTCACATAACAAGTAGACAGAAGCATTCTCTGAAACTTCTTTGTGGTGTGTGCATTCAACTCACGGAGTTGAACATTCCTTTTGACACGGAAATTTTGAAACACTCTTTTTATAGAATGTGCAAGGGGATATTCGGACGGCTTCTAGGAATTCGTTGGAAACGGGACACCCTCACACAAAAACAAGACAGAAGCAGTCTCACAAACTTCTGTGTGATGTGAGCATTCAGCTCACAGAGCTGAACCTTTCTTTTGATAGAGCAATTTTGAAACACTCTTTTTCTAGAATCGGCAAGTGGACATTTGGAGCGCTTTGAGGCCTGTGGTGGAAAGGAAATATGTTCACGTCAAAACTAGACAGAATCATTCTCACAAACTTCTCTGTGATAAGTGCATTCAACACACAGAGTTTAATGTTTCCTTTCATGGAGCAGTTTTGAAACACACTTTTTGCAGTACATGCAAGTGGTCATTCGGAAAGCTATGAGGCCTGTGTTCGAAAAGAAAATATCTTCACATATAGCATAGAAAGAATCATTCTCCAAAACTGCCTTGTGTTGGTTGCATTCAACTCACAGAGGTGAATAATCCTTTTGTTAGAGCAGCCAAGAAACTCTGTTTTTGTATAATCTGCAATTGGACGTTTGGAGAGCTCTGAGGCCTCTTGTGGGAAGGGAAATTTCTTCTCAAAACACCTAGAGAGAAGCATTCTCGGAAACCACTTTGAGATGTGCGCATTCAACTCACGGAGTTGAACATTCCTTTTGTTAGAGCAGTTTTGAAACATTCTTTTTGTGGAATCTGCATGTGGATATTTGTACCACGTATAAGAATTTGCTGGAAACGGGATATCTTCACACAAAAACGAGACAGAAGCATTCTCACAAACTCCTTTGTGATGTGTGCTCTCAACTCAGAGATCTGAACCTGACTTTTGATAGAGCAATTTTGAAACACTCTTTTTCTAGAATCCGCAAGAGGACATTTGGAGCGCTTTGAGGCCTGTACTGGAAAGGAAATATCTTCACATAACAAGTAGACAGAAGCATTCCCTGAGACTTCTTTGTGGTGTGTGCATTCAACTCACAGATTTGAACATTCCTTTTGTCAGAGAAGATTTGAAACACTCTTTTTATAGAATGTGCAAGGGGATATTTGGACGGCTTCTAGGAATTCATTGGAAACGGGACACTCTCACACAAAAACAAGACAGAAGCATTCTCACAAACTTCTGTGTGATGTGAGCATTCAGCTCACAGAGCTGAACCTTTCTTTTGATAGAGCAATTTTGAAAGACTGTTTTTCTAGAATCGGCAAGTGGACATTTGGAGCGCTTTGAGTCTTGAGGTGGAAAGGAAATATCTTCACATCAAAATTAGACAGAAGCACTCTCTGAATCTTCTTTGTGGTTTGTGCATTCAACTCGCAGACTTGAACATTCCTTTAGACAGAGAAATTTTGAAACAATCTTTTTGTAGAATCTGCAAGCGGAAATTTGGACCGCTTCTAGGAATTCGTTGGAAACGGGACACCCTCACACGAAAACTAGACAGAAGTATTCTCACAAACTTCTCTGTGATAAGTGCATTCAACTCAGAGCGTTTAACGTTTCTTTTCATGCAGCAGATTTGAAACACACTGTTTGAAGTATATGCAAGTGGTCATTCGGAAAGCTATGAGGCCTGTGTTCGAAAAGGCAATATCTTCACATATAACCCAGAAAGAAGAATTCTCAGAAACTACTTTGTGTTGGTTGCATTCCACTCACAGAGGGGAATATTCCTTTTGTTAGAGAAGGATGAAACACTGTTTTTGTATAATCTGCATTTGGACCTTTGGAGAGCTCTGAGGCCTATGGTGGGAAACGAAATAACTTCACAAAAATCCTACAGGGAAGCATTCTCAGAAACCACTTGGTGATTGTCCATTCAACTCAGAGAATTGAACATTCCTTTTGTTAGAGCAATTTTGAAACACTCTTTTTGTAGAATCTGCATGTGGATATTTGGACCACTTATAGGCATTTGCTGGAAAAAGGATATCCTCACACAAAAACGAGACAGTAGTATTGTCGCAAACTCCTTTGTCATGTGAGCTCTCATCTCACAGATGTGAAACTTACTATTGATAGAGCAGTTTTGAAACACTCTGTGTCGAGAATCTGCAAGGGGACACTTGAAGCGATTTCAGTCCTGTACTGGAAAGGAAATATCTTCACATAACAAGTAGACAGAAGCATTCTCTGAAACTTCTTTGTGGTGTGTGCATTCAACTCACGGAGTTGAACATTCCTTTTGACAGAGAAATTTTGAAACACTCTTTTTATAGAATGTGCAAGTGGATATTCGGACGGCTTCCAGGAATTCGTTGGAAACGGGACACCCTCACACAAAAACAAGACAGAAGCATTCTCACAAACTTCTGTGTGATGTGAGCATTCAGCTCACAGAGCTGAACACTTCCTTTGACAGAGCAATTTTGAAACACTCTTTTTCTAGAATCGGTAAGTGGACATTTGGAGCGCTTTGTGGCCTGTGGTGGAAAGGAAATATCTTCACGTCAAAACTAGACAGAAGCATTCTCTCAATCTTCTTTGTGGTGTGTGCATTCAACTCACAGATTTGAACATTCCTTTAGACAGAGAAATTTTGAAACACTCTTTTTGTTGAATCGGCAAGTGGAAATTTGGACCCCTTCTAGAAATTCGTTGGAAATGGGACACCCTCATACGAAAACTAGACAGAAGCATTCTGACAAACTTCTCTGTGATAAGTGCATTCAACTCACAGAGTTTAACGTTTCTTTTCATGGAGCAGTATTGAAACGCACTTTTTGAAGTCTATGCAAGTGGTCATTCCGAAAGCTATGAGGCCTGTGTTTGAAAAGACAATATCTTCACATATAACATAGAAAGAAGCATTGTCGCAAACAACTTTGTGTTGGTTGCATTCAACTCACAGAGGGGAATATTCCTTTTGTTAGAGCAGCCATGAAACAGTGTTTTTGTATAATCTGCAAGTGGACATTTGGAGCGCTTTGAGGCCTGTGCTGGAAAGGAAATATCTTCACATAACAAGTTGACAGAAGCATTCTCTGAAAGTACTTTTTGGTGTGTGCATTCAACTCACAGAGTTGAACATTCCTTTTGAGAGAGAAATTATGAAATTCTCTTTTTGTAGAATCTGCAGGTGGAAATTTTGACCGCTTTTAGGAATTCGTTGGAAACGAGACACCTTCACACGAAAACTAGACAGAAGCATTCTCACAAAATTCTCTGTGATAAGGGCATTCAACTCACAGAGTTTCAGGATTCTTTTCATGGAGCAGATTTGAAACACGCTTTTTGCTGTATATGCAAGTGGTCACACCGAAAGCTATGAGGCCTGTGGTCGAAAAGGCAATATCTGCACATCTAACCTAGAAAGAAGCATTCTCAAAAACTACTTTGTGTTGGTTGCATTCAACTCACAGAGGGGAATATTCCTTTTGTTAGAGAAGCCATGAAACACTGTTTTTGTATAATCTGCATTTGGACATTTGGAGAGCTCTGAGGCCTATGGTGGGAAACGACATATCTTCACAAAAATCCTACAGAGAAGCATTCTCAGACACCACTTTGCGATGTGTGCATTCATCTCACAGAGTTGAAAATTCCTTTTGTTAGAGCAGTTTTGAAACACTCTTTTTGTAGAATCTGCATGTGGATATTTGGACCACTTATACGAATTTGCTGGAAACGGTATATCTTTACAGAAAAACGAGACGGAACCATTCTCACAAACACCTTTGTGATGTGTGCTCTCAACTCAGAGATGTGAGCATGACTTTTGATAGGGCAGTTTTGAAACACTCTTTTTCTAGTATCTGCAAGTGGACAATTCGGCACTTTGAGGCCTGTACTGGAAAGGAAATATCCTCACACATCAAGTAGACAGAAGCATTGTCTGAAACTTTTTTGGTGCGTGCATTCAACCCACAGAGTTGAACATTCCTTTTGACAGAGAATTTTTGAAACACTCTGTTTATAGAATGTGCAAGTGCATATTTGGACCGCTTCTAGGAATTCGTTGGAAACGGGACACCCTCACACGAAAACAAGACAGAAGCATTCTCACAAACTTCTGTGTGATGTGAGCATTCAGCTCACAGAGCTGAACCTTTCTTTTGATAGAGGAATTTTGTAACACCCTTTTTCTAGAAACGGCAATTGGATATTTGGAGCGCTTTGAGGCCTGTGGTGGAAATTAAATATCTTCACATCAAAACTAGACAGAAGCATTCTCTGAAACTTCTTTGAGGTATGTGCATTCAACTCACAGAGTTGAACATTCCTTTAGACAGAGAAATTTTGAAACACCCTTTATTTAGAATCTGCAAGTGGAAATTTGCACCGCTTATAGGAATTCGTTGGAAACGGGACACCTTCACACGAAAACAAGACAGAAGCGTTCTCACAATCTTCTCTGTGTTAAGTGCATTCAAGTAACAGAGTTTAACGTTTCTTTTCATGGAGCAGTTTTGAAACACGCTTTTTGCATTATATGCAAGTGGTCATTCGGAAAGCTAAGAAGCCTGTGGTCGAAAAGGGAATAGCTTCACATATAACCTAGAAAGAAGCATTCTCAGAAACTACTTTGTGGTGGTTGCATTCAACTCACAGAGGGGAATATTCCTTTTGTTAGAGAAGCCATGAAACACTGTTTTTGTATCATCTGCATTTGGACATTTGGAGAGCTCTGAGGCCTATGCTTGGAAACGAAATAACTTCACAAAAATCCTACAGGGAAGCATTCTCAGAAACCACTTGGTGATGTGTGCATTCAACTCAGAGAATTGAACATTCCTTTTGTCAGAGCAATTTTGAAACACTCTTTTTGTAGAATCTGCATGTGGATATTTGGACCACTTATAGGCATTTGCTGGAAAAAGGATATCCTCACACAAAAACGAGACAGAAGTATTCTCGCAAACTCCTTTGTCATGTGTGCTCTCATCTCACAGATGTGAAACTTACTTTTGATAGAGCAGTTTTGAAACACTCTTTGTCGAGAATCTGCAAGGGGACACTTGAAGCGATTTCAGTCCTGTGCTGGAAAGGAAATATCTTCACATAACAAGTAGACAGAAGCATTCTCTGAAACTTCTTTGTGGTGTGTGCATTCAACTCACGGAGTTGAACATTCCTTTTGACACGGAAATTTTGAAACACTCTTTTTATAGAATGTGCAAGGGGATATTCGGACGGCTTCTAGGAATTCGTTGGAAACGGGACACCCTCACACAAAAACAAGACAGAAGCAGTCTCACAAACTTCTGTGTGATGTGAGCATTCAGCTCACAGAGCTGAACCTTTCTTTTGATAGAGCAATTTTGAAACACTCTTTTTCTAGAATCGGCAAGTGGACATTTGGAGCGCTTTGAGGCCTGTGGTGGAAAGGAAATATGTTCACGTCAAAACTAGACAGAATCATTCTCACAAACTTCTCTGTGATAAGTGCATTCAACACACAGAGTTTAATGTTTCCTTTCATGGAGCAGTTTTGAAACACACTTTTTGCAGTACATGCAAGTGGTCATTCGGAAAGCTATGAGGCCTGTGTTCGAAAAGAAAATATCTTCACATATAGCATAGAAAGAATCATTCTCCAAAACTGCCTTGTGTTGGTTGCATTCAACTCACAGAGGTGAATAATCCTTTTGTTAGAGCAGCCAAGAAACTCTGTTTTTGTATAATCTGCAATTGGACGTTTGGAGAGCTCTGAGGCCTCTTGTGGGAAGGGAAATTTCTTCTCAAAACACCTAGAGAGAAGCATTCTCGGAAACCACTTTGAGATGTGCGCATTCAACTCACGGAGTTGAACATTCCTTTTGTTAGAGCAGTTTTGAAACATTCTTTTTCTGGAATCTGCATGTGGATATTTGTACCACGTATAAGAATTTGCTGGAAACGGGATATCTTCACACAAAAACGAGACAGAAGCATTCTCACAAACTCCTTTGTGATGTGTGCTCTCAACTCAGAGATCTGAACCTGACTTTTGATAGAGCAATTTTGAAACACTCTTTTTCTAGAATCCGCAAGAGGACATTTGGAGCGCTTTGAGG
This sequence comes from Pongo pygmaeus, assembly GCF_028885625.2. Taxonomy (NCBI): domain Eukaryota; kingdom Metazoa; phylum Chordata; class Mammalia; order Primates; family Hominidae; genus Pongo; species Pongo pygmaeus. Next base: position 31,927,474 of record NC_072393.2, read on the forward strand.
CCTGTACTGGAAAGGAAATATCTTCACATAACAAGTAGACAGAAGCATTCCCTGAGACTTCTTTGTGGTGTGTGCATTCAACTCACAGATTTGAACATTCCTTTTTTCAGAGAAGATTTGAAACACTCTTTATATAGAATGTGCAAGGGGATATTTGGACGGCTTCTAGGAATTCATTGGAAACGGGACACTCTCACACAAAAACAAGACAGAAGCATTCTCACAAACTTCTGTGTGATGTGAGCATTCAGCTCACAGAGCTGAACCTTTCTTTTGATAGAGCAATTTTGAAAGACTGTTTTTCTAGAATCGGCAAGTGGACATTTGGAGCGCTTTGAGTCTTGAGGTGGAAAGGAAATATCTTCACATCAAAATTAGACAGAAGCACTCTCTGAATCTTCTTTGTGGTTTGTGCATTCAACTCGCAGACTTGAACATTCCTTTAGACAGAGAAATTTTGAAACAATCTTTTTGTAGAATCTGCAAGCGGAAATTTGGACCGCTTCTAGGAATTCGTTGGAAACGGGACACCCTCACACGAAAACTAGACAGAAGTATTCTCACAAACTTCTCTGTGATAAGTGCATTCAACTCAGAGCGTTTAACGTTTCTTTTCATGCAGCAGATTTGAAACACACTGTTTGAAGTATATGCAAGTGGTCATTCGGAAAGCTATGAGGCCTGTGTTCGAAAAGGCAATATCTTCACATATAACCCAGAAAGAAGAATTCTCAGAAACTACTTTGTGTTGGTTGCATTCCACTCACAGAGGGGAATATTCCTTTTGTTAGAGAAGGATGAAACACTGTTTTTGTATAATCTGCATTTGGACCTTTGGAGAGCTCTGAGGCCTATGGTGGGAAACAAAATAACTTCACAAAAATCCTACAGGGAAGCATTCTCAGAAACCACTTGGTGATTGTCCATTCAACTCAGAGAATTGAACATTCCTTTTGTTAGAGCAATTTTGAAACACTCTTTTTGTAGAATCTGCATGTGGATATTTGGACCACTTATAGGCATTTGCTGGAAAAAGGATATCCTCACACAAAAACGAGACAGTAGTATTGTCGCAAACTCCTTTGTCATGTGAGCTCTCATCTCACAGATGTGAAACTTACTATTGATAGAGCAGTTTTGAAACACTCTGTGTCGAGAATCTGCAAGGGGACACTTGAAGCGATTTCAGTCCTGTGCTGGAAAGGAAATATCTTCACATAACAAGTAGACAGAAGCATTCTCTGAAACTTCTTTGTGGTGTGTGCATTCAACTCACGGAGTTGAACATTCCTTTTGACAGAGAAATTTTGAAACACTCTTTTTATAGAATGTGCAAGTGGATATTCGGACGGCTTCCAGGAATTCGTTGGAAACGGGACACCCTCACACAAAAACAAGACAGAAGCATTCTCACAAACTTCTGTGTGATGTGAGCATTCAGCTCACAGAGCTGAACACTTCCTTTGACAGAGCAATTTTGAAACACTCTTTTTCTAGAATCGGTAAGTGGACATTTGGAGCGCTTTGTGGCCTGTGGTGGAAAGGAAATATCTTCACGTCAAAACTAGACAGAAGCATTCTCTCAATCTTCTTTGTGGTGTGTGCATTCAACTCACAGATTTGAACATTCCTTTAGACAGAGAAATTTTGAAACACTCTTTTTGTTGAATCGGCAAGTGGAAATTTGGACCCCTTCTAGAAATTCGTTGGAAATGGGACACCCTCATACGAAAACTAGACAGAAGCATTCTGACAAACTTCTCTGTGATAAGTGCATTCAACTCACAGAGTTTAACGTTTCTTTTCATGGAGCAGTATTGAAACGCACTTTTTGAAGTCTATGCAAGTGGTCATTCCGAAAGCTATGAGGCCTGTGTTTGAAAAGACAATATCTTCACATATAACATAGAAAGAAGCATTGTCGCAAACAACTTTGTGTTGGTTGCATTCAACTCACAGAGGGGAATATTCCTTTTGTTAGAGCAGCCATGAAACAGTGTTTTTGTATAATCTGCAAGTGGACATTTAGAGCGCTTTGAGGCCTGTGCTGGAAAGGAAATATCTTCACATAACAAGTTGACAGAAGCATTCTCTGAAAGTTCTTTTTGGTGTGTGCATTCAACTCACAGAGTTGAACATTCCTTTTGAGAGAGAAATTATGAAATTCTCTTTTTGTAGAATCTGCAGGTGGAAATTTTGACCGCTTTTAGGAATTCGTTGGAAACGAGACACCTTCACACGAAAACTAGACAGAAGCATTCTCACAAAATTCTCTGTGATAAGGGCATTCAACTCACAGAGTTTCAGGATTCTTTTCATGGAGCAGATTTGAAACACGCTTTTTGCTGTATATGCAAGTGGTGACACCAAAAGCTATGAGGCCTGTGGTCGAAAAGGCAATATCTGCACATCTAACCTAGAAAGAAGCATTCTCAAAAACTACTTTGTGTTGGTTGCATTCAACTCACAGAGGGGAATATTCCTTTTGTTAGAGAAGCCATGAAACACTGTTTTTGTATAATCTGCATTTGGACATTTGGAGAGCTCTGAGGCCTATGGTGGGAAACGACATATCTTCACAAAAATCCTACAGAGAAGCATTCTCAGACACCACTTTGCGATGTGTGCATTCATCTCACAGAGTTGAAAATTCCTTTTGTTAGAGCAGTTTCGAAACACTCTTTTTGTAGAATCTGCATGTGGATATTTGGACCACTTATACGAATTTGCTGGAAACGGTATATCTTTACAGAAAAACGAGACGGAACCATTCTCACAAACACCTTTGTGATGTGTGCTCTCAACTCAGAGATGTGAGCATGACTTTTGATAGGGCAGTTTTGAAACACTCTTTTTCTAGTATCTGCAAGTGGACAATTCGGCACTTTGAGGCCTGTACTGGAAAGGAAATATCCTCACACATCAAGTAGACAGAAGCATTGTCTGAAACTTTTTTGGTGTGTGCATTCAACCCACAGAGTTGAACATTCCTTTTGACAGAGAATTTTTGAAACACTCTGTTTATAGAATGTGCAAGTGCATATTTGGACCGCTTCTAGGAATTCGTTGGAAACGGGACACCCTCACACGAAAACAAGACAGAAGCATTCTCACAAACTTCTGTGTGATGTGAGCATTCAGCTCACAGAGCTGAACCTTTCTTTTGATAGAGGAATTTTGTAACACCCTTTTTCTAGAAACGGCAATTGGATATTTGGAGCGCTTTGAGGCCTGTGGTGGAAATTAAATATCTTCACATCAAAACTAGACAGAAGCATTCTCTGAAACTTCTTTGAGGTATGTGCATTCAACTCACAGAGTTGAACATTCCTTTAGACAGAGAAATTTTGAAACACCCTTTATTTAGAATCTGCAAGTGGAAATTTGCACCGCTTATAGGAATTCGTTGGAAACGGGACACCTTCACACGAAAACAAGACAGAAGCGTTCTCACAATCTTCTCTGTGTTAAGTGCATTCAAGTAACAGAGTTTAACGTTTCTTTTCATGGAGCAGTTTTGAAACACGCTTTTTGCATTATATGCAAGTGGTCATTCGGAAAGCTAAGAAGCCTGTGGTCGAAAAGGGAATAGCTTCACATATAACCTAGAAAGAAGCATTCTCAGAAACTACTTTGTGGTGGTTGCATTCAACTCACAGAGGGGAATATTCCTTTTGTTAGAGAAGCCATGAAACACTGTTTTTGTATCATCTGCATTTGGACATTTGGAGAGCTCTGAGGCCTATGCTTGGAAACGAAATAACTTCACAAAAATCCTACAGGGAAGCATTCTCAGAAACCACTTGGTGATGTGTGCATTCAACTCAGAGAATTGAACATTCCTTTTGTCAGAGCAATTTTGAAACACTCTTTTTGTAGAATCTGCATGTGGATATTTGGACCACTTATAGGCATTTGCTGGAAAAAGGATATCCTCACACAAAAACGAGACAGAAGTATTCTCGCAAACTCCTTTGTCATGTGTGCTCTCATCTCACAGACGTGAAACTTACTTTTGATAGAGCAGTTTTGAAACACTCTTTGTCGAGAATCTGCAAGGGGACACTTGAAGCGATTTCAGTCCTGTGCTGGAAAGGAAATATCTTCACATAACAAGTAGACAGAAGCATTCTCTGAAACTTCTTTGTGGTGTGTGCATTCAACTCACGGAGTTGAACATTCCTTTTGACACGGAAATTTTGAAACACTCTTTTTATAGAATGTGCAAGGGGATATTTGGACGGCTTCTAGGAATTCGTTGGAAACGGGACACCCTCACACAAAAATAAGACAGAAGCAGTCTCACAAACTTCTGTGTGATGTGAGCATTCAGCTCACAGAGCTGAACCTTTCTTTTGATAGAGCAATTTTGAAACACTTTTTCTAGAATCGGCAAGTGGACATTTGGAGCGCTTTGAGGCCTGTGGTGGAAAGGAAATATGTTCACGTCAAAACTAGACAGAATCATTCTCACAAACTTCTCTGTGATAAGTGCATTCAACACACAGAGTTTAATGTTTCCTTTCATGGAGCAGTTTTGAAACACACTTTTTGCAGTACATGCAAGTGGTCATTCGGAAAGCTATGAGGCCTGTGTTCGAAAAGAAAATATCTTCACATATAGCATAGAAAGAATCATTCTCCAAAACTGCCTTGTGTTGGTTGCATTCAACTCACAGAGGTGAATAATCCTTTTGTTAGAGCAGCCAAGAAACTCTGTTTTTGTATAATCTGCAATTGGACGTTTGGAGAGCTCTGAGGCCTCTTGTGGGAAGGGAAATTTCTTCTCAAAACACCTAGAGAGAAGCATTCTCGGAAACCACTTTGAGATGTGCGCATTCAACTCACGGAGTTGAACATTCCTTTTGTTAGAGCAGTTTTGAAACATTCTTTTTGTGGAATCTGCATGTGGATATTTGTACCACGTATAAGAATTTGCTGGAAACGGGATATCTTCACACAAAAACGAGACAGAAGCATTCTCACAAACTCCTTTGTGATGTGTGCTCTCAACTCAGAGATCTGAACCTGACTTTTGATAGAGCAATTTTGAAACACTCTTTTTCTAGAATCCGCAAGAGGACATTTGGAGCGCTTTGAGGCCTGTACTGGAAAGGAAATATCTTCACATAACAAGTAGACAGAAGCATTCCCTGAGACTTCTTTGTGGTGTGTGCATTCAACTCACAGATTTGAACATTCCTTTTTTCAGAGAAGATTTGAAACACTCTTTTTATAGAATGTGCAAGGGGATATTTGGACGGCTTCTAGGAATTCATTGGAAACGGGACACTCTCACACAAAAACAAGACAGAAGCATTCTCACAAACTTCTGTGTGATGTGAGCATTCAGCTCACAGAGCTGAACCTTTCTTTTGATAGAGCAATTTTGAAAGACTGTTTTTCTAGAATCGGCAAGTGGACATTTGGAGCGCTTTGAGTCTTGAGGTGGAAAGGAAATATCTTCACATCAAAATTAGACAGAAGCACTCTCTGAATCTTCTTTGTGGTTTGTGCATTCAACTCGCAGACTTGAACATTCCTTTAGACAGAGAAATTTTGAAACAATCTTTTTGTAGAATCTGCAAGCGGAAATTTGGACCGCTTCTAGGAATTCGTTGGAAACGGGACACCCTCACACGAAAACTAGACAGAAGTATTCTCACAAACTTCTCTGTGATAAGTGCATTCAACTCAGAGCGTTTAACGTTTCTTTTCATGCAGCAGATTTGAAACACACTGTTTGAAGTATATGCAAGTGGTCATTCGGAAAGCTATGAGGCCTGTGTTCGAAAAGGCAATATCTTCACATATAACCCAGAAAGAAGAATTCTCAGAAACTACTTTGTGTTGGTTGCATTCCACTCACAGAGGGGAATATTCCTTTTGTTAGAGAAGGATGAAACACTGTTTTTGTATAATCTGCATTTGGACCTTTGGAGAGCTCTGAGGCCTATGGTGGGAAACAAAATAACTTCACAAAAATCCTACAGGGAAGCATTCTCAGAAACCACTTGGTGATTGTCCATTCAACTCAGAGAATTGAACATTCCTTTTGTTAGAGCAATTTTGAAACACTCTTTTTGTAGAATCTGCATGTGGATATTTGGACCACTTATAGGCATTTGCTGGAAAAAGGATATCCTCACACAAAAACGAGACAGTAGTATTGTCGCAAACTCCTTTGTCATGTGAGCTCTCATCTCACAGATGTGAAACTTACTATTGATAGAGCAGTTTTGAAACACTCTGTGTCGAGAATCTGCAAGGGGACACTTGAAGCGATTTCAGTCCTGTGCTGGAAAGGAAATATCTTCACATAACAAGTAGACAGAAGCATTCTCTGAAACTTCTTTGTGGTGTGTGCATTCAACTCACGGAGTTGAACATTCCTTTTGACAGAGAAATTTTGAAACACTCTTTTTATAGAATGTGCAAGTGGATATTCGGAAGGCTTCCAGGAATTCGTTGGAAACGGGACACCCTCACACAAAAACAAGACAGAAGCATTCTCACAAACTTCTGTGTGATGTGAGCATTCAGCTCACAGAGCTGAACACTTCCTTTGACAGAGCAATTTTGAAACACTCTTTTTCTAGAATCGGTAAGTGGACATTTGGAGCGCTTTGTGGCCTGTGGTGGAAAGGAAATATCTTCACGTCAAAACTAGACAGAAGCATTCTCTCAATCTTCTTTGTGGTGTGTGCATTCAACTCACAGATTTGAACATTCCTTTAGACAGAGAAATTTTGAAACACTCTTTTTGTTGAATCGGCAAGTGGAAATTTGGACCCCTTCTAGAAATTCGTTGGAAATGGGACACCCTCATACGAAAACTAGACAGAAGCATTCTGACAAACTTCTCTGTGATAAGTGCATTCAACTCACAGAGTTTAACGTTTCTTTTCATGGAGCAGTATTGAAACGCACTTTTTGAAGTCTATGCAAGTGGTCATTCCGAAAGCTATGAGGCCTGTGTTTGAAAAGACAATATCTTCACATATAACATAGAAAGAAGCATTGTCGCAAACAACTTTGTGTTGGTTGCATTCAACTCACAGAGGGGAATATTCCTTTTGTTAGAGCAGCCATGAAACAGTGTTTTTGTATAATCTGCAAGTGGACATTTGGAGCGCTTTGAGGCCTGTGCTGGAAAGGAAATATCTTCACATAACAAGTTGACAGAAGCATTCTCTGAAAGTACTTTTTGGTGTGTGCATTCAACTCACAGAGTTGAACATTCCTTTTGAGAGAGAAATTATGAAATTCTCTTTTTGTAGAATCTGCAGGTGGAAATTTTGACCGCTTTTAGGAATTCGTTGGAAACGAGACACCTTCACACGAAAACTAGACAGAAGCATTCTCACAAAATTCTCTGTGATAAGGGCATTCAACTCACACAGTTTCAGGATTCTTTTCATGGAGCAGATTTGAAACACGCTTTTTGCTGTATATGCAAGTGGTGACACCAAAAGCTATGAGGCCTGTGGTCGAAAAGGCAATATCTGCACATCTAACCTAGAAAGAAGCATTCTCAAAAACTACTTTGTGTTGGTTGCATTCAACTCACAGAGGGGAATATTCCTTTTGTTAGAGAAGCCATGAAACACTGTTTTTGTATAATCTGCATTTGGACATTTGGAGAGCTCTGAGGCCTATGGTGGGAAACGACATATCTTCACAAAAATCCTACAGAGAAGCATTCTCAGACACCACTTTGCGATGTGTGCATTCATCTCACAGAGTTGAAAATTCCTTTTGTTAGAGCAGTTTTGAAACACTCTTTTTGTAGAATCTGCATGTGGATATTTGGACCACTTATACGAATTTGCTGGAAACGGTATATCTTTACAGAAAAACGAGACGGAACCATTCTCACAAACACCTTTGTGATGTGTGCTCTCAACTCAGAGATGTGAGCATGACTTTTGATAGGGCAGTTTTGAAACACTCTTTTTCTAGTATCTGCAAGTGGACAATTCGGCACTTTGAGGCCTGTACTGGAAAGGAAATATCCTCACACATCAAGTAGACAGAAGCATTGTCTGAAACTTTTTTGGTGTGTGCATTCAACCCACAGAGTTGAACATTCCTTTTGACAGAGAATTTTTGAAACACTCTGTTTATAGAATGTGCAAGTGCATATTTGGACCGCTTCTAGGAATTCGTTGGAAACGGGACACCCTCACACGAAAACAAGACAGAAGCATTCTCACAAACTTCTGTGTGATGTGAGCATTCAGCTCACAGAGCTGAACCTTTCTTTTGATAGAGGAATTTTGTAACACCCTTTTTCTAGAAACGGCAATTGGATATTTGGAGCGCTTTGAGGCCTGTGGTGGAAATTAAATATCTTCACATCAAAACTAGACAGAAGCATTCTCTGAAACTTCTTTGAGGTATGTGCATTCAACTCACAGAGTTGAACATTCCTTTAGACAGAGAAATTTTGAAACACCCTTTATTTAGAATCTGCAAGTGGAAATTTGCACCGCTTATAGGAATTCGTTGGAAACGGGACACCTTCACACGAAAACAAGACAGAAGCGTTCTCACAATCTTCTCTGTGTTAAGTGCATTCAAGTAACAGAGTTTAACGTTTCTTTTCATGGAGCAGTTTTGAAACACGCTTTTTGCATTATATGCAAGTGGTCATTCGGAAAGCTAAGAAGCCTGTGGTCGAAAAGGGAATAGCTTCACATATAACCTAGAAAGAAGCATTCTCAGAAACTACTTTGTGGTGGTTGCATTCAACTCACAGAGGGGAATATTCCTTTTGTTAGAGAAGCCATGAAACACTGTTTTTGTATCATCTGCATTTGGACATTTGGAGAGCTCTGAGGCCTATGGTGGGAAACGAAATAACTTCACAAAAATCCTACAGGGAAGCATTCTCAGAAACCACTTGGTGATGTGTGCATTCAACTCAGAGAATGGAACATTCCTTTTGTCAGAGCAATTTTGAAACACTCTTTTTGTAGAATCTGCATGTGGATATTTGGACCACTTATAGGCATTTGCTGGAAAAAGGATATCCTCACACAAAAACGAGACAGAAGTATTCTCGCAAACTCCTTTGTCATGTGTGCTCTCATCTCACAGACGTGAAACTTACTTTTGATAGAGCAGTTTTGAAACACTCTTTGTCGAGAATCTGCAAGGGGACACTTGAAGCGATTTCAGTCCTGTGCTGGAAAGGAAATATCTTCACATAACAAGTAGACAGAAGCATTCTCTGAAACTTCTTTGTGGTGTGTGCATTCAACTCACGGAGTTGAACATTCCTTTTGACACGGAAATTTTGAAACACTCTTTTTATAGAATGTGCAAGGGGATATTTGGACGGCTTCTAGGAATTCATTGGAAACGGGACACCCTCACACAAAAATAAGACAGAAGCAGTCTCACAAACTTCTGTGTGATGTGAGCATTCAGCTCACAGAGCTGAACCTTTCTTTTGATAGAGCAATTTTGAAACACTCTTTTTCTAGAATCGGCAAGTGGACATTTGGAGCGCTTTGAGGCCTGTGGTGGAAAGGAAATATGTTCACGTCAAAACTAGACAGAATCATTCTCACAAACTTCTCTGTGATAAGTGCATTCAACACACAGAGTTTAATGTTTCCTTTCATGGAGCAGTTTTGAAACACACTTTTTGCAGTACATGCAAGTGGTCATTCGGAAAGCTATGAGGCCTGTGTTCGAAAAGAAAATATCTTCACATATAGCATAGAAAGAATCATTCTCCAAAACTGCCTTGTGTTGGTTGCATTCAACTCACAGAGGTGAATAATCCTTTTGTTAGAGCAGCCAAGAAACTCTGTTTTTGTATAATCTGCAATTGGACGTTTGGAGAGCTCTGAGGCCTCTTGTGGGAAGGGAAATTTCTTCTCAAAACACCTAGAGAGAAGCATTCTCGGAAACCACTTTGAGATGTGCGCATTCAACTCACGGAGTTGAACATTCCTTTTGTTAGAGCAGTTTTGAAACATTCTTTTTGTGGAATCTGCATGTGGATATTTGTACCACGTATAAGAATTTGCTGGAAACGGGATATCTTCACACAAAAACGAGACAGAAGCATTCTCACAAACTCCTTTGTGATGTGTGCTCTCAACTCAGAGATCTGAACCTGACTTTTGATAGAGCAATTTTGAAACACTCTTTTTCTAGAATCCGCAAGAGGACATTTGGAGCGCTTTGAGGCCTGTACTGGAAAGGAAATATCTTCACATAACAAGTAGACAGAAGCATTCCCTGAGACTTCTTTGTGGTGTGTGCATTCAACTCACAGATTTGAACATTCCTTTTTTCAGAGAAGATTAGAAACACTCTTTTTATAGAATGTGCAAGGGGATATTTGGACGGCTTCTAGGAATTCATTGGAAACGGGACACTCTCACACAAAAACAAGACAGAAGCATTCTCACAAACTTCTGTGTGATGTGAGCATTCAGCTCACAGAGCTGAACCTTTCTTTTGATAGAGCAATTTTGAAAGACTGTTTTTCTAGAATCGGCAAGTGGACATTTGGAGCACTTTGAGTCTTGAGGTGGAAAGGAAATATCTTCACATCAAAATTAGACAGAAGCACTCTCTGAATCTTCTTTGCGGTTTGTGCATTCAACTCGCAGACTTGAACATTCCTTTAGACAGAGAAATTTTGAAACAATCTTTTTGTAGAATCTGCAAGCGGAAATTTGGACCGCTTCTAGGAATTCGTTGGAAACGGGACACCCTCACACGAAAACTAGACAGAAGTATTCTCACAAACTTCTCTGTGATAAGTGCATTCAACTCAGAGCGTTTAACGTTTCTTTTCATGCAGCAGATTTGAAACACACTGTTTGAAGTATATGCAAGTGGTCATTCGGAAAGCTATGAGGCCTGTGTTCGAAAAGGCAATATCTTCACATATAACCCAGAAAGAAGAATTCTCAGAAACTACTTTGTGTTGGTTGCATTCCACTCACAGAGGGGAATATTCCTTTTGTTAGAGAAGGATGAAACACTGTTTTTGTATAATCTGCATTTGGACCTTTGGAGAGCTCTGAGGCCTATGGTGGGAAACAAAATAACTTCACAAAAATCCTACAGGGAAGCATTCTCAGAAACCACTTGGTGATTGTCCATTCAACTCAGAGAATTGAACATTCCTTTTGTTAGAGCAATTTTGAAACACTCTTTTTGTAGAATCTGCATGTGGATATTTGGACCACTTATAGGCATTTGCTGGAAAAAGGATATCCTCACACAAAAACGAGACAGTAGTATTGTCGCAAACTCCATTGTCATGTGAGCTCTCATCTCACAGATGTGAAACTTACTATTGATAGAGCAGTTTTGAAACACTCTGTGTCGAGAATCTGCAAGGGGACACTTGAAGCGATTTCAGTCCTGTACTGGAAAGGAAATATCTTCACATAACAAGTAGACAGAAGCATTCTCTGAAACTTCTTTGTGGTGTGTGCATTCAACTCACGGAGTTGAACATTCCTTTTGACAGAGAAATTTTGAAACACTCTTTTTATAGAATGTGCAAGTGGATATTCGGACGGCTTCCAGGAATTCGTTGGAAACGGGACACCCTCACACAAAAACAAGACAGAAGCATTCTCACAAACTTCTGTGTGATGTGAACATTCAGCTCACAGAGCTGAACACTTCCTTTGACAGAGCAATTTTGAAACACTCTTTTTCTAGAATCGGTAAGTGGACATTTGGAGCGCTTTGTGGCCTGTGGTGGAAAGGAAATATCTTCACGTCAAAACTAGACAGAAGCATTCTCTCAATCTTCTTTGTGGTGTGTGCATTCAACTCACAGATTTGAACATTCCTTTAGACAGAGAAATTTTGAAACACTCTTTTTGTTGAATCGGCAAGTGGAAATTTGGACCCCTTCTAGAAATTCGTTGGAAATGGGACACCCTCATACGAAAACTAGACAGAAGCATTCTGACAAACTTCTCTGTGATAAGTGCATTCAACTCACAGAGTTTAACGTTTCTTTTCATGGAGCAGTATTGAAACGCACTTTTTGAAGTCTATGCAAGTGGTCATTCCGAAAGCTATGAGGCCTGTGTTTGAAAAGACAATATCTTCACATATAACATAGAAAGAAGCATTGTCGCAAACAACTTTGTGTTGGTTGCATTCAACTCACAGAGGGGAATATTCCTTTTGTTAGAGCAGCCATGAAACAGTGTTTTTGTATAATCTGCAAGTGGACATTTGGAGCGCTTTGAGGCCTGTGCTGGAAAGGAAATATCTTCACATAACAAGCTGACAGAAGCATTCTCTGAAAGTACTTTTTGGTGTGTGCATTCAACTCACAGAGTTGAACATTCCTTTTGAGAGAGAAATTATGAAATTCTCTTTTTGTAGAATCTGCAGGTGGAAATTTTGACCGCTTTTAGGAATTCGTTGGAAACGAGACACCTTCACACGAAAACTAGACAGAAGCATTCTCACAAAATTCTCTGTGATAAGGGCATTCAACTCACAGAGTTTCAGGATTCTTTTCATGGAGCAGATTTGAAACACGCTTTTTGCTGTATATGCAAGTGGTCACACCGAAAGCTATGAGGCCTGTGGTCGAAAAGGCAATATCTGCACATCTAACCTAGAAAGAAGCATTCTCAAAAACTACTTTGTGTTGGTTGCATTCAACTCACAGAGGGGAATATTCCTTTTGTTAGAGAAGCCATGAAACACTGTTTTTGTATAATCTGCATTTGGACATTTGGAGAGCTCTGAGGCCTATGGTGGGAAACGACATATCTTCACAAAAATCCTACAGAGAAGCATTCTCAGACACCACTTTGCGATGTGTGCATTCATCTCACAGAGTTGAAAATTCCTTTTGTTAGAGCAGTTTTGAAACACTCTTTTTGTAGAATCTGCATGTGGATATTTGGACCACTTATACGAATTTGCTGGAAACGGTATATCTTTACAGAAAAACGAGACGGAACCATTCTCACAAACACCTTTGTGATGTGTGCTCTCAACTCAGAGATGTGAGCATGACTTTTGATAGGGCAGTTTTGAAACACTCTTTTTCTAGTATCTGCAAGTGGACAATTCGGCACTTTGAGGCCTGTACTGGAAAGGAAATATCCTCACACATCAAGTAGACAGAAGCATTGTCTGAAACTTTTTTGGTGTGTGCATTCAACCCACAGAGTTGAACATTCCTTTTGACAGAGAATTTTTGAAACACTCTGTTTATAGAATGTGCAAGTGCATATTTGGACCGCTTCTAGGAATTCGTTGGAAACGGGACACCCTCACACGAAAACAAGACAGAAGCATTCTCACAAACTTCTGTGTGATGTGAGCATTCAGCTCACAGAGCTGAACCTTTCTTTTGATAGAGGAATTTTGTAACACCCTTTTTCTAGAAACGGCAATTGGATATTTGGAGCGCTTTGAGGCCTGTGGTGGAAATTAAATATCTTCACATCAAAACTAGACAGAAGCATTCTCTGAAACTTCTTTGAGGTATGTGCATTCAACTCACAGAGTTGAACATTCCTTTAGACAGAGAAATTTTGAAACACCCTTTATTTAGAATCTGCAAGTGGAAATTTGCACCGCTTATAGGAATTCGTTGGAAACGGGACACCTTCACACGAAAACAAGACAGAAGCGTTCTCACAATCTTCTCTGTGTTAAGTGCATTCAAGTAACAGAGTTTAACGTTTCTTTTCATGGAGCAGTTTTGAAACACGCTTTTTGCATTATATGCAAGTGGTCATTCGGAAAGCTAAGAAGCCTGTGGTCGAAAAGGGAATAGCTTCACATATAACCTAGAAAGAAGCATTCTCAGAAACTACTTTGTGGTGGTTGCATTCAACTCACAGAGGGGAATATTCCTTTTGTTAGAGAAGCCACGAAACACTGTTTTTGTATCATCTGCATTTGGACATTTGGAGAGCTCTGAGGCCTATGCTTGGAAACGAAATAACTTCACAAAAATCCTACAGGGAAGCATTCTCAGAAACCACTTGGTGATGTGTGCATTCAACTCAGAGAATTGAACATTCCTTTTGTCAGAGCAATTTTGAAACACTCTTTTTGTAGAATCTGCATGTGGATATTTGGACCACTTATACGCATTTGCTGGAAAAAGGATATCCTCACACAAAAACGAGACAGAAGTATTCTCACAAACTCCTTTGTCATGTGTGCTCTCATCTCACAGATGTGAAACCTACTTTTGATAGAGCAGTTTTGAAACACTCTTTGTCGAGAATCTGCAAGGGGACACTTGAAGCGATTTCAGTCCTGTGCTGGAAAGGAAATATCTTCACATAACAAGTAGACAGAAGCATTCTCTGAAACTTCTTTGTGGTGTGTGCATTCAACTCACGGAGTTGAACATTCCTTTTGACACGGACATTTTGAAACACTCTTTTTATAGGATGTGCAAGGGGATATTCGGACGGCTTCTAGGAATTCGTTGGAAACGGGACACCCTCACACAAAAACAAGACAGAAGCAGTCTCACAAACTTCTGTGTGATGTGAGCATTCAGCTCACAGAGCTGAACCTTTCTTTTGATAGAGCAATTTTGAAACACTCTTTTTCTAGAATCGGCAAGTGGACATTTGGAGCGCTTTGAGGCCTGTGGTGGAAAGGTAATATGTTCACGTCAAAACTAGACAGAATCATTCTCACAAACTTCTCTGTGATAAGTGCATTCAACTCACAGAGTTTAATGTTTCCTTTCATGGAGCAGTTTTGAAACACACTTTTTGCAGTACATGCAAGTGGTCATTCGGAAAGCTATGAGGCCTGTGTTCGAAAAGAAAATATCTTCACATATAGCATAGAAAGAATCATTCTCCAAAACTGCCTTGTGTTGGTTGCATTCAACTCACAGAGGTGAATAATCCTTTTGTTAGAGCAGCCAAGAAACTCTGTTTTTGTATAATCTGCAATTGGACGTTTGGAGAGCTCTGAGGCCTCTTGTGGGAAGGGAAATTTCTTCTCAAAACACCTAGAGAGAAGCATTCTCGGAAACCACTTTGAGATGTGTGCATTCAACTCACGGAGTTGAACATTCCTTTTGTTAGAGCAGTTTTGAAACATTCTTTTTGTGGAATCTGCATGTGGATATTTGTACCACGTATAAGAATTTGCTGGAAACGGGATATCTTCACAAAAAAACGAGACAGAAGCATTCTCACAAACTCCTTTGTGATGTGTGCTCTCAACTCAGAGATCTGAACCTGACTTTTGATAGAGCAATTTTGAAACACTCTTTTTCTAGAATCCGCAAGAGGACATTTGGAGCGCTTTGAGGCCTGTACTGGAAAGGAAATATCTTCACAAAACAAGTAGACAGAAGCATTCCCTGAGACTTCTTTGTGGTGTGTGCATTCAACTCACAGATTTGAACATTCCTTTTGTCAGAGAAGATTTGAAACACTCTTTTTATAGAATGTGCAAGGGGATATTTGGACGGCTTCTAGGAATTCGTTGGAAACGGGACACTCTCACACAAAAACAAGACAGAAGCATTCTCACAAACTTCTGTGTGATGTGAGCATTCAGCTCACAGAGCTGAACCTTTCTTTTGATAGAGCAATTTTGAAAGACTGTTTTTCTAGAATCGGCAAGTGGACATTTGGAGCGCTTTGAGTCTTGAGGTGGAAAGGAAATATCTTCACATCAAAATTAGACAGAAGCACTCTCTGAATCTTCTTTGTGGTTTGTGCATTCAACTCGCAGACTTGAACATTCCTTTAGACAGAGAAATTTTGAAACAATCTTTTTGTAGAATCTGCAAGCGGAAATTTGGACCGCTTCTAGGAATTCGTTGGAAAAGGGACACCCTCACACGAAAACTAGACAGAAGTATTCTCACAAACTTCTCTGTGATAAGTGCATTCAACTCAGAGCGTTTAACGTTTCTTTTCATGCAGCAGATTTGAAACACACTGTTTGAAGTATATGCAAGTGGTCATTCGGAAAGCTATGAGGCCTGTGTTCGAAAAGGCAATATCTTCACATATAACCCAGAAAGAAGAATTCTCAGAAACTACTTTGTGTTGGTTGCATTCCACTCACAGAGGGGAATATTCCTTTTGTTAGAGAAGGATGAAACACTGTTTTTGTATAATCTGCATTTGGACCTTTGGAGAGCTCTGAGGCCTATGGTGGGAAACGAAATAACTTCACAAAAATCCTACAGGGAAGCATTCTCAGAAACCACTTGGTGATTGTCCATTCAACTCAGAGAATTGAACATTCCTTTTGTTAGAGCAATTTTGAAACACTCTTTTTGTAGAATCTGCATGTGGATATTTGGACCACTTATAGGCATTTGCTGGAAAAAGGATATCCTCACACAAAAACGAGACAGTAGTATTGTCGCAAACTCCTTTGTCATGTGAGCTCTCATCTCACAGATGTGAAACTTACTATTGATAGAGCAGTTTTGAAACACTCTGTGTCGAGAATCTGCAAGGGGACACTTGAAGCGATTTCAGTCCTGTACTGGAAAGGAAATATCTTCACATAACAAGTAGACAGAAGCATTCTCTGAAACTTCTTTGTGGTGTGTGCATTCAACTCACGGAGTTGAACATTCCTTTTGACAGAGAAATTTTGAAACACTCTTTTTATAGAATGTGCAAGTGGATATTCGGACGGCTTCCAGGAATTCGTTGGAAACGGGACACCCTCACACAAAAACAAGACAGAAGCATTCTCACAAACTTCTGTGTGATGTGAGCATTCAGCTCACAGAGCTGAACACTTCCTTTGACAGAGCAATTTTGAAACACTCTTTTTCTAGAATCGGTAAGTGGACATTTGGAGCGCTTTGTGGCCTGTGGTGGAAAGGAAATATCTTCACGTCAAAACTAGACAGAAGCATTCTCTCAATCTTCTTTGTGGTGTGTGCATTCAACTCACAGATTTGAACATTCCTTTAGACAGAGAAATTTTGAAACACTCTTTTTGTTGAATCGGCAAGTGGAAATTTGGACCCCTTCTAGAAATTCGTTGGAAATGGGACACCCTCATACGAAAACTAGACAGAAGCATTCTGACAAACTTCTCTGTGATAAGTGCATTCAACTCACAGAGTTTAACGTTTCTTTTCATGGAGCAGTATTGAAACGCACTTTTTGAAGTCTATGCAAGTGGTCATTCCGAAAGCTATGAGGCCTGTGTTTGAAAAGACAATATCTTCACATATAACATAGAAAGAAGCATTCTCGCAAACAACTTTGTGTTGGTTGCATTCAACTCACAGAGGGGAATATTCCTTTTGTTAGAGCAGCCATGAAACAGTGTTTTTGTATAATCTGCAAGTGGACATTTGGAGCGCTTTGAGGCCTGTGCTGGAAAGGAAATATCTTCACATAACAAGTTGACAGAAGCATTCTCTGAAAGTACTTTTTGGTGTGTGCATTCAACTCACAGAGTTGAACATTCCTTTTGAGAGAGAAATTATGAAATTCTCTTTTTGTAGAATCTGCAGGTGGAAATTTTGACCGCTTTTAGGAATTCGTTGGAAACGAGACACCTTCACACGAAAACTAGACAGAAGCATTCTCACAAAATTCTCTGTGATAAGGGCATTCAACTCACAGAGTTTCAGGATTCTTTTCATGGAGCAGATTTGAAACACGCTTTTTGCTGTATATGCAAGTGGTCACACCGAAAGCTATGAGGCCTGTGGTCGAAAAGGCAATATCTGCACATCTAACCTAGAAAGAAGCATTCTCAAAAACTACTTTGTGTTGGTTGCATTCAACTCACAGAGGGGAATATTCCTTTTGTTAGAGAAGCCATGAAACACTGTTTTTGTATAATCTGCATTTGGACATTTGGAGAGCTCTGAGGCCTATGGTGGGAAACGACATATCTTCACAAAAATCCTACAGAGAAGCATTCTCAGACACCACTTTGCGATGTGTGCATTCATCTCACAGAGTTGAAAATTCCTTTTGTTAGAGCAGTTTTGAAACACTCTTTTTGTAGAATCTGCATGTGGATATTTGGACCACTTATACGAATTTGCTGGAAACGGTATATCTTTACAGAAAAACGAGACGGAACCATTCTCACAAACACCTTTGTGATGTGTGCTCTCAACTCAGAGATGTGAGCATGACTTTTGATAGGGCAGTTTTGAAACACTCTTTTTCTAGTATCTGCAAGTGGACAATTCGGCACTTTGAGGCCTGTACTGGAAAGGAAATATCCTCACACATCAAGTAGACAGAAGCATTGTCTGAAACTTTTTTGGTGCGTGCATTCAACCCACAGAGTTGAACATTCCTTTTGACAGAGAATTTTTGAAACACTCTGTTTATAGAATGTGCAAGTGCATATTTGGACCGCTTCTAGGAATTCGTTGGAAACGGGACACCCTCACACGAAAACAAGACAGAAGCATTCTCACAAACTTCTGTGTGATGTGAGCATTCAGCTCACAGAGCTGAACCTTTCTTTTGATAGAGGAATTTTGTAACACCCTTTTTCTAGAAACGGCAATTGGATATTTGGAGCGCTTTGAGGCATGTGGTGGAAATTAAATATCTTCACATCAAAACTAGACAGAAGCATTCTCTGAAACTTCTTTGAGGTATGTGCATTCAACTCACAGAGTTGAACATTCCTTTAGACAGAGAAATTTTGAAACACCCTTTATTTAGAATCTGCAAGTGGAAATTTGCACCGCTTATAAGAATTCGTTGGAAACGGGACACCTTCACACGAAAACAAGACAGAAGCGTTCTCACAATCTTCTCTGTGTTAAGTGCATTCAAGTAACAGAGTTTAACGTTTCTTTTCATGGAGCAGTTTTGAAACACGCTTTTTGCATTATATGCAAGTGGTCATTCGGAAAGCTAAGAAGCCTGTGGTCGAAAAGGGAATAGCTTCACATATAACCTAGAAAGAAGCATTCTCAGAAACTACTTTGTGGTGGTTGCATTCAACTCACAGAGGGGAATATTCCTTTTGTTAGAGAAGCCATGAAACACTGTTTTTGTATCATCTGCATTTGGACATTTGGAGAGCTCTGAGGCCTATGCTTGGAAACGAAATAACTTCACAAAAATCCTACAGGGAAGCATTCTCAGAAACCACTTGGTGATGTGTGCATTCAACTCAGAGAATTGAACATTCCTTTTGTCAGAGCAATTTTGAAACACTCTTTTTGTAGAATCTGCATGTGGATATTTGGACCACTTATAGGCATTTGCTGGAAAAAGGATATCCTCACACAAAAACGAGACAGAAGTATTCTCGCAAACTCCTTTGTCATGTGTGCTCTCATCTCACAGACGTGAAACTTACTTTTGATAGAGCAGTTTTGAAACACTCTTTGTCGAGAATCTGCAAGGGGACACTTGAAGCGATTTCAGTCCTGTGCTGGAAAGGAAATATCTTCACATAACAAGTAGACAGAAGCATTCTCTGAAACTTCTTTGTGGTGTGTGCATTCAACTCACGGAGTTGAACATTCCTTTTGACACGGAAATTTTGAAACACTCTTTTTATAGGATGTGCAAGGGGATATTCGGACGGCTTCTAGGAATTCGTTGGAAACGGGACACCCTCACACAAAAACAAGACAGAAGCAGTCTCACAAACTTCTGTGTGATGTGAGCATTCAGCTCACAGAGCTGAACCTTTCTTTTGATAGAGCAATTTTGAAACACTCTTTTTCTAGAATCGGCAAGTGGACATTTGGAGCGCTTTGAGGCCTGTGGTGGAAAGGAAATATGTTCACGTCAAAACTAGACAGAATCATTCTCACAAACTTCTCTGTGATAAGTGCATTCAACACACAGAGTTTAATGTTTCCTTTCATGGAGCAGTTTTGAAACACACTTTTTGCAGTACACGCAAGTGGTCATTCGGAAAGCTATGAGGCCTGTGTTCGAAAAGAAAATATCTTCACATATAGCATAGAAAGAATCATTCTCCAAAACTGCCTTGTGTTGGTTGCATTCAACTCACAGAGGTGAATAATCCTTTTGTTAGAGCAGCCAAGAAACTCTGTTTTTGTATAATCTGCAATTGGACGTTTGGAGAGCTCTGAGGCCTCTTGTGGGAAGGGAAATTTCTTCTCAAAACACCTAGAGAGAAGCATTCTCGGAAACCACTTTGAGATGTGTGCATTCAACTCACGGAGTTGAACATTCCTTTTGACAGAGAAATTTTGAAACACTCTTTTTACAGAATGTGCAAGTGGATATTCGGACGGCTTCCAGGAATTCGTTGGAAACGGGACACCCTCACACAAAAACAAGACAGAAGCATTCTCACAAACTTCTGTGTGATGTGAGCATTCAGCTCAAAGAGCTGAACACTTCCTTTGATAGAGCAATTTTGAAACACTCTTTTTCTAGAATCGGTAAGTGGACATTTGGAGCGCTTTGTGGCCTGTGGTGGAAAGGAAATATCTTCACGTCAAAACTAGACAGAAGCATTCTCTCAATCTTCTTTGTGGTGTGTGCATTCAACTCACAGATTTGAACATTCCTTTAGACAGAGAAATTTTGAAACACTCTTTTTGTTGAATCGGCAAGTGGAAATTTGGACCCCTTCTAGAAATTCGTTGGAAATGGGACACCCGCATACGAAAACTAGACAGAAGCATTCTGACAAACTTCTCTTTGATAAGTGCATTCAACTCACAGAGTTTAACGTTTCTTTTCATGGAGCAGTATTGAAACGCACTTTTTGAAGTCTATGCAAGTGGTCATTCCGAAAGCTATGAGGCCTGTGTTTGAAAAGACAATATCTTCACATATAACATAGAAAGAAGCATTCTCGCAAACAACTTTGTGGTGGTTGCATTCAACTCACAGAGGGGAATATTCCTTTTGTTAGAGCAGCCATGAAACAGTGTTTTTGTATAATCTGCAAGTGGACATTTGGAGCGCTTTGAGGCCTGTGCTTGAAAGGAAATATCTTCACATAACAAGTTGACAGAAGCATTCTCTGAAAGTACTTTTTGGTGTGTGCATTCAACTCACAGAGTTGAACATTCCTTTTGAGAGAGAAATTATGAAATTCTCTTTTTGTAGAATCTGCAGGTGGAAATTTTGACCGCTTTTAGGAATTCGTTGGAAACGAGACACCTTCACACGAAAACTAGACAGAAGCATTCTCACAAAATTCTCTGTGATAAGGGCATTCAACTCACAGAGTTTCAGGATTCTTTTCATGGAGCAGATTTGAAACACGCTTTTTGCTGTATATGCAAGTGGTGACACCGAAAGCTATGAGGCCTGTGGTCAAAAAGGCAATATCTGCACATCTAACCTAGAAAGAAGCATTCTCAAAAACTACTTTGTGTTGGTTGCATTCAACTCACAGAGGGGAATATTCCTTTTGTTAGAGAAGCCATGAAACACTGTTTTTGTATAATCTGCATTTGGACATTTGGAGAGCTCTGAGGCCTATGGTGGGAAACGACATATCTTCACAAAAATCCTACAGAGAAGCATTCTCAGACACCACTTTGCGATGTGTGCATTCATCTCACAGAGTTGAAAATTCCTTTTGTTAGAGCAGTTTTGAAACACTCTTTTTGTAGAATCTGCATGTGGATATTTGGACCACTTATACGAATTTGCTGGAAACGGTATATCTTTACAGAAAAACGAGACGGAACCATTCTCACAAACACCTTTGTGATGTGTGCTCTCAACTCAGAGATGTGAGCATGACTTTTGATAGGGCAGTTTTGAAACACTCTTTTTCTAGTATCTGCAAGTGGACAATTCGGCACGTTGAGGCCTGTACTGGAAAGGAAATATCTTCACACATCAAGTAGACAGAAGCATTGTCTGAAACTTTTTTGGTGTGTGCATTCAACCCACAGAGTTGAACATTCCTTTTGACAGAGAATTTTTGAAACACTCTGTTTATAGAATGTGCAAGTACATATTTGCACCGCTTCTAGGAATTCGTTGGAAACGGGACACCCTCACACGAAAACAAGACAGAAGCATTCTCACAAACTTCTGTGTGATGTGAGCATTCAGCTCACAGAGCTGAACCTTTCTTTTGATAGAGGAATTTTGTAACACCCTTTTTCTAGAAACGGCAATTGGATATTTGGAGCGCTTTGAGGCCTGTGGTGGAAATTAAATATCTTCACATCAAAACTAGACAGAAGCATTCTCTGAAACTTCTTTGAGGTATGTGCATTCAACTCACAGAGTTGAACATTCCTTTAGACAGAGAAATTTTGAAACACCCTTTATTTAGAATCTGCAAGTGGAAATTTGCACCGCTTATAGGAATTCGTTGGAAACGGGACACCTTCACACGAAAACAAGACAGAAGCGTTCTCACAATCTTCTCTGTGTTAAGTGCATTCAAGTAACAGAGTTTAACGTTTCTTTTCATGGAGCAGTTTTGAAACACGCTTTTTGCATTATATGCAAGTGGTCATTCGGAAAGCTAAGAAGCCTGTGGTCGAAAAGGGAATAGCTTCACATATAACCTAGAAAGAAGCATTCTCAGAAACTACTTTGTGGTGGTTGCATTCAACTCACAGAGGGGAATATTCCTTTTGTTAGAGAAGCCATGAAACACTGTTTTTGTATCATCTGCATTTGGACATTTGGAGAGCTCTGAGGCCTATGCTTGGAAACGAAATAACTTCACAAAAATCCTACAGGGAAGCATTCTCAGAAACCACTTGGTGATGTGTGCATTCAACTCAGAGAATTGAACATTCCTTTTGTCAGAGCAATTTTGAAACACTCTTTTTGTAGAATCTGCATGTGGATATTTGGACCACTTATAGGCATTTGCTGGAAAAAGGATAACCTCACACAAAAACGAGACAGAAGTATTCTCGCAAACTCCTTTGTCATGTGTGCTCTCATCTCACAGACGTGAAACTTACTTTTGATAGAGCAGTTTTGAAACACTCTTTGTCGAGAATCTGCAAGGGGACACTTGAAGCGATTTCAGTCCTGTGCTGGAAAGGAAATATCTTCACATAACAAGTAGACAGAAGCATTCTCTGAAACTTCTTTGTGGTGTGTGCATTCAACTCACGGAGTTGAACATTCCTTTTGACACGGACATTTTGAAACACTCTTTTTATAGGATGTGCAAGGGGATATTCGGACGGCTTCTAGGAATTCGTTGGAAACGGGACACCCTCACACAAAAACAAGACAGAAGCAGTCTCACAAACTTCTGTGTGATGTGAGCATTCAGCTCACAGAGCTGAACCTTTCTTTTGATAGAGCAATTTTGAAACACTCTTTTTCTAGAATCGGCAAGTGGACATTTGGAGCGCTTTGAGGCCTGTGGTGGAAAGGAAATATGTTCACGTCAAAACTAGACAGAATCATTCTCACAAACTTCTCTGTGATAAGTGCATTCAACTCACAGAGTTTAATGTTTCCTTTCATGGAGCAGTTTTGAAACACACTTTTTGCAGTACATGCAAGTGGTCATTCGGAAAGCTATGAGGCCTGTGTTCGAAAAGAAAATATCTTCACATATAGCATAGAAAGAATCATTCTCCAAAACTGCCTTGTGTTGGTTGCATTCAACACACAGAGGTGAATAATCCTTTTGTTAGAGCAGCCAAGAAACTCTGTTATTGTATAATCTGCAATTGGACGTTTGGAGAGCTCTGAGGCCTCTTGTGGGAAGGGAAATTTCTTCTCAAAACACCTAGAGAGAAGCATTCTCGGAAACCACTTTGAGATGTGTGCATTCAACTCACGGAGTTGAACATTCCTTTTGACAGAGAAATTTTGAAACACTCTTTTTATAGAATGTGCAAGTGGATATTCGGACGGCTTCCAGGAATTCGTTGGAAACGGGACACCCTCACACAAAAACAAGACAGAAGCATTCTCACAAACTTCTGTGTGATGTGAGCATTCAGCTCAAAGAGCTGAACACTTCCTTTGATAGAGCAATTTTGAAACACTCTTTTTCTAGAATCGGTAAGTGGACATTTGGAGCGCTTTGTGGCCTGTGGTGGAAAGGAAATATCTTCACGTCAAAACTAGACAGAAGCATTCTCTCAATCTTCTTTGTGGTGTTTGCATTCAACTCACAGATTTGAACATTCCTTTAGACAGAGAAATTTTGAAACACTCTTTTTGTTGAATCGGCAAGTGGAAATTTGGACCCCTTCTAGAAATTCGTTGGAAATGGGACACCCTCATACGAAAACTAGACAGAAGCATTCTGACAAACTTCTCTTTGATAAGTGCATTCAACTCACAGAGTTTAACGTTTCTTTTCATGGAGCAGTATTGAAACGCACTTTTTGAAGTCTATGCAAGTGGTCATTCCGAAAGCTATGAGGCCTGTGTTTGAAAAGACAATATCTTCACATATAACATAGAAAGAAGCATTCTCGCAAACAACTTTGTGTTGGTTGCATTCAACTCACAGAGGGGAATATTCCTTTTGTTAGAGCAGCCATGAAACAGTGTTTTTGTATAATCTGCAAGTGGACATTTGGAGCGCTTTGAGGCCTGTGCTGGAAAGGAAATATCTTCACATAACAAGTTGACAGAAGCATTCTCTGAAAGTTCTTTTTGGTGAGTGCATTCAACTCATAGAGTAGAACATTCCTTTTGAGAGAGAAATTATGAAATTCTCTTTTTGTAGAATCTGCAGGTGGAAATTTTGACCGCTTTTAGGAATTCGTTGGAAACGAGACACCTTCACACGAAAACTAGACAGAAGCATTCTCACAAAATTCTCTGTGATAAGGGCATTCAACTCACAGAGTTTCAGGATTCTTTTCATGGAGCAGATTTGAAACACGCTTTTTGCTGTATATGCAAGTGGTGACACCGAAAGCTATGAGGCCTGTGGTCAAAAAGGCAATATCTGCACATCTAACCTAGAAAGAAGCATTCTCAAAAACTACTTTGTGTTGGTTGCATTCAACTCACAGAGGGGAATATTCCTTTCGTTAGAGAAGCCATGAAACACTGTTTTTGTATAATCTGCATTTGGACATTTGGAGAGCTCTGAGGCCTATGGTGGGAAACGACATATCTTCACAAAAATCCTACAGAGAAGCATTCTCAGACACCACTTTGCAATGTGTGCATTCATCTCACAGAGTTGAAAATTCCTTTTGTTAGAGCAGTTTTGAAACACTCTTTTTGTAGAATCTGCATGTGGATATTTGGACCACTTATACGAATTTGCTGGAAACGGTATATCTTTACAGAAAAACGAGACGGAACCATTCTCACAAACACCTTTGTGATGTGTGCTCTCAACTCAGAGATGTGAGCATGACTTTTGATAGGGCAGTTTTGAAACACTCTTTTTCTAATATCTGCAAGTGGACAATTCGGCACTTTGAGGCCTGTGCTGGAAAGGAAATATCTTCACACATCAAGTAGACAGAAGCATTGTCTGAAACTTTTTTGGTGTGTGCATTCAACCCACAGAGTTGAACATTCCTTTTGACAGAGAATTTTTGAAACACTCTGTTTATAGAATGTGCAAGTGCATATTTGGACCGCTTCTAGGAATTCGTTGGAAACGGGTCACCCTCACACGAAAACAAGACAGAAGCATTCTCACAAACTTCTGTGTGATGTGAGCATTCAGCTCACAGAGCTGAACCTTTCTTTTGATAGAGGAATTTTGTAACACCCTTTTTCTAGAAACGGCAATTGGATATTTGGAGCGCTTTGAGGCCTGTGGTGGAAATTAAATATCTTCACATCAAAACTAGACAGAAGCATTCTCTGAAACTTCTTTGAGGTATGTGCATTCAACTCACAGAGTTGAACATTCCTTTAGACAGAGAAATTTTGAAACACCCTTTATTTAGAATCTGCAAGTGGAAATTTGCACCGCTTATAGGAATTCGTTGGAAACGGGACACCTTCACACGAAAACAAGACAGAAGCGTTCTCACAATCTTCTCTGTGTTAAGTGCATTCAAGTAACAGAGTTTAACGTTTCTTTTCATGGAGCAGTTTTGAAACACGCTTTTTGCATTATATGCAAGTGGTCATTCGGAAAGCTAAGAAGCCTGTGGTCGAAAAGGGAATAGCTTCACATATAACCTAGAAAGAAGCATTCTCAGAAACTACTTTGTGGTGGTTGCATTCAACTCACAGAGGGGAATATTCCTTTTGTTAGAGAAGCCATGAAACACTGTTTTTCTATCATCTGCATTTGGACATTTGGAGAGCTCTGAGGCCTATGCTTGGAAACGAAATAACTTCACAAAAATCCTACAGGGAAGCATTCTCAGAAACCACTTGGTGATGTGTGCATTCAACTCAGAGAATTGAACATTCCTTTTGTCAGAGCAATTTTGAAACACTCTTTTTGTAGAATCTGCATGTGGATATTTGGACCACTTATAGGCATTTGCTGGAAAAAGGATATCCTCACACAAAAACGAGACAGAAGTATTCTCGCAAACTCCTTTGTCATGTGTGCTCTCATCTCACAGATGTGAAACTTACTTTTGATAGAGCAGTTTTGAAACACTCTTTGTCGAGAATCTGCAAGGGGACACTTGAAGCGATTTCAGTCCTGTGCTGGAAAGGAAATATCTTCACATAACAAGTAGACAGAAGCATTCTCTGAAACTTCTTTGTGGTGTGTGCATTCAACTCACGGAGTTGAACATTCCTTTTGACACGGAAATTTTGAAACACTCTTTCTATAGAATGTGCAAGGGGATATTCGGACGGCTTCTAGGAATTCGTTGGAAACGGGACACCCTCACACAAAAACAAGACAGAAGCAGTCTCACAAACTTCTGTGTGATGTGAGCATTCAGCTCACAGAGCTGAACCTTTCTTTTGATAGAGCAATTTTGAAACACTCTTTTTCTAGAATCGGCAAGTGGACATTTGGAGCGCTTTGAGGCGTGTGGTGGAAAGGAAATATGTTCACGTCAAAACTAGACAGAATCATTCTCACAAACTTCTCTGTGATAAGTGCATTCAACTCACGGAGTTTAATGTTTCCCTTCATGGAGCAGTTAGGAAACACAATTTTTGCAGTACATGCAAGTGGTCATTCGGAAAGCTATGAGGCCTGTGTTCGAAAAGAAAATATCTTCACATATAGCATAGAAAGAATCATTCTCCGAAACTGCCTTGTGTTGGTTGCATTCAACTCACAGAGGTGAATAATCCTTTTGTTAGAGCAGCCAAGAAACTCTGTTTTTGTATAATCTGCAATTGGACGTTTGGAGAGCTCTGAGGCCTCTTGTGGGAAGGGAAATTTCTTCTCAAAACACCTAGGGAGAAGCATTCTCGGAAACCACTTTGAGATGTGTGCATTCAACTCACGGAGTTGAACATTCCTTTTGACAGAGAAATTTTGAAACACTCTTTTTACAGAATGTGCAAGTGGATATTCGGACGGCTTCCAGGAATTCGTTGGAAACGGGACACCCTCACACAAAACCAGACAGAAGCATTCTCACAAACTTCTGTGTGATGTGAGCATTCAGCTCAAAGAGCTGAACACTTCCTTTGATAGAGCAATTTTGAAACACTCTTTTTCTAGAATCGGTAAGTGGACATTTGGAGCGCTTTGTGGCCTGTGGTGGAAAGGAAATATCTTCACGTCAAAACTAGACAGAAGCATTCTCTCAATCTTCTTTGTGGTGTGTGCATTCAACTCACAGATTTGAACATTCCTTTAGACAGAGAAATTTTGAAACACTCTTTTTGTTGAATCGGCAAGTGGAAATTTGGACCCCTTCTAGAAATTCGTTGGAAATGGGACACCCTCATACGAAAACTAGACAGAAGCATTCTGACAAACTTCTCTGTGATAAGTGCATTCAACTCACAGAGTTTAACGTTTCTTTTCATGGAGCAGTATTGAAACGCACTTTTTGAAGTCTATGCAAGTGGTCATTCCGAAAGCTATGAGGCCTGTGTTTGAAAAGACAATATCTTCACATATAACATAGAAAGAAGCATTCTCGCAAACAACTTTGTGTTGGTTGCATTCAACTCACAGAGGGGAATATTCCTTTTGTTAGAGCAGCCATGAAACAGTGTTTTTGTATAATCTGCAAGTGGACATTTGGAGCGCTTTGAGGCCTGTGCTGGAAAGGAAATATCTTCACATAACAAGTTGACAGAAGCATTCTCTGAAAGTACTTTTTGGTGTGTGCATTCAACTCACAGAGTTGAACATTCCTTTTGAGAGAGAAATTATGAAATTCTCTTTTTGTAGAATCTGCAGGTGGAAATTTTGACCGCTTTTAGGAATTCGTTGGAAACGAGACACCTTCACACGAAAACTAGACAGAAGCATTCTCACAAAATTCTCTGTGATAAGGGCATTCAACTCACAGAGTTTCAGGATTCTTTTCATGGAGCAGATTTGAAACACGCTTTTTGCTGTATATGCAAGTGGTCACACCGAAAGCTATGAGGCCTGTGGTCGAAAAGGCAATATCTGCACATCTAACCTAGAAAGAAGCATTCTCAAAAACTACTTTGTGTTGGTTGCATTCAACTCACAGAGGGGAATATTCCTTTTGTTAGAGAAGCCATGAAACACTGTTTTTGTATAATCTGCATTTGGACATTTGGAGAGCTCTGAGGCCTATGGTGGGAAACGACATATCTTCACAAAAATCCTACAGAGAAGCATTCTCTGACACCACTTTGCGATGTGTGCATTCATCTCACAGAGTTGAAAATTCCTTTTGTTAGAGCAGTTTTGAAACACTCTTTTTGTAGAATCTGCATGTGGATATTTGGACCACTTATACGAATTTGCTGGAAACGGTATATCTTTACAGAAAAACGAGACGGAACCATTCTCACAAACTCCTTTGTGATGTGTGCTCTCAACTCAGAGATGTGAGCATGACTTTTGATAGGGCAGTTTTGAAACACTCTTTTTCTAGTATCTGCAAGTGGACAATTCGGCGCTTTGAGGCCTGTGCTGGAAAGGAAATATCTTCACACATCAAGTAGACAGAAGCATTGTCTGAAACTTTTTTGGTGTGTGCATTCAACCCACAGAGTTGAACATTCCTTTTGACAGAGAATTTTTGAAACACTCTGTTTATAGAATGTGCAAGTGCATATTTGGACCGCTTCTAGGAATTCGTTGGAAACGGGACACCCTCACACGAAAACAAGACAGAAGCATTCTCACAAACTTCTGTGTGATGTGAGCATTCAGCTCACAGAGCTGAACCTTTCTTTTGATAGAGGAATTTTGTAACACCCTTTTTCTAGAAACGGCAATTGGATATTTGGAGTGCTTTGAGGCCTGTGGTGGAAATTAAATATCTTCACATCAAAACTAGACAGAAGCATTCTCTGAAACTTCTTTGAGGTATGTGCATTCAACTCACAGAGTTGAACATTCCTTTAGACAGAGAAATTTTGAAACACCCTTTATTTAGAATCTGCAAGTGGAAATTTGCACCGCTTATAGGAATTCGTTGGAAACGGGACACCTTCACACGGAAACAAGACAGAAGCGTTCTCACAATCTTCTCTGTGTTAAGTGCATTCAAGTAACAGAGTTTAACGTTTCTTTTCATGGAGCAGTTTTGAAACAAGCTTTTTGCATTATATGCAAGTGGTCATTCAGAAAGCTAAGAAGCCTGTGGTCGAAAAGGGAATAGCTTCACATATAACCTAGAAAGAAGCATTCTCAGAAACTACTTTGTGGTGGTTGCATTCAACTCATAGAGTGGAATATTCCTTTTGTTAGAGAAGCCATGAAACACTGTTTTTGTATAATCTGCATTTGGACATTTGGAGAGCTCTGAGGCCTATGGTGGGAAACGAAATAACTTCACAAAAATCCTACAGGGAAGCATTCTCAGAAACCACTTGGTGATGTGTGCATTCAACTCAGAAAATTGAACATTCCTTTTGTCAGAGCAATTTTGAAACACTCTTTTTGTAGAATCTGCATGTGGATATTTGGACCACTTATAGGCATTTGCTGGAAAAAGGATATCCTCACACAAAAACGAGACAGAAGTATTCTCGCAAACTCCTTTGTCATGTGTGCTCTCATCTCACAGACGTGAAACTTACTTTTGATAGAGCAGTTTTGAAACACTCTTTGTCGAGAATCTGCAAGGGGACACTTGAAGCGATTTCAGTCCTGTGCTGGAAAGGAAATATCTTCACATAACAAGTAGACAGAAGCATTCTCTGAAACTTCTTTGTGGTGTGTGCATTCAACTCACGGAGTTGAACATTCCTTTTGACACGGACATTTTGAAACTCTCTTTTTATAGAATGTGCAAGGGGCTATTCGGACGGCTTCTAGGAATTCGTTGGAAACGGGACACCCTCACACAAATACAAGACAGAAGCAGTCTCAGAAACTTCTGTGTGATGTGAGCATTCAGCTCACAGAGCTGAACCTTTCTTTTGATAGAGCAATTTTGAAACACTCTTTTTCTAGAATCGGCAAGTGGACATTTGGAGCGCTTTGAGGCCTCTGGTGGAAAGGAAATATGTTCACGTCAAAACTAGACAGAATCATTCTCACAAACTTCTCTGTGATAAGTGCATTCAACTCACAGAGTTTAATGTTTCCTTTCATGGAGCAGTTTTGAAACACACTTTTTGCAGTACATGCAAGTGGTCATTCGGAAAGCTATGAGGCCTGTGTTCGAAAAGAAAATATCTTCACATATAGCATAGAAAGAATCATTCTCCGAAACTGCCTTGTGTTGGTTGCATTCAACTCACAGAGGTGAATAATCCTTTTGTTAGAGCAGCCAAGAAACTCTGTTTTTGTATAATCTGCAATTGGACGTTTGGAGAGCTCTGAGGCCTCTTGTGGGAAGGGAAATTTCTTCTCAAAACACCTAGAGAGAAGCATTCTCGGAAACCACTTTGAGATGTGTGCATTCAACTCACGGAGTTGAACATTCCTTTTGACAGAGAAATTTTGAAACACTCTTTTTACAGAATGTGCAAGTGGATATTCGGACGGCTTCCAGGAATTCGTTGGAAACGGGACACCCTCACACAAAAACAAGACAGAAGCATTCTCACAAACTTCTGTGTGATGTGAGCATTCAGCTCAAAGAGCTGAACACTTCCTTTGATAGAGCAATTTTGAAACACTCTTTGTCTAGAATCGGTAAGTGGACATTTGGAGCGCTTTGTGGCCTGTGGTGGAAAGGAAATATCTTCACGTCAAAACTAGACAGAAGCATTCTCTCAATCTTCTTTGTGGTGTGTGCATTCAACTCACAGATTTGAACATTCCTTTAGACAGAGAAATTTTGAAACACTCTTTTTGTTGAATCGGCAAGTGGAAATTTGGACCCCTTCTAGAAATTCGTTGGAAATGGGACACCCTCATACGAAAACTAGACAGAAGCATTCTGACAAACTTCTCTGTGATAAGTGCATTCAACTCACAGAGTTTAACGTTTCTTTTCATGGAGCAGTATTGAAACGCACTTTTTGAAGTCTATGCAAGTGGTCATTCCGAAAGCTATGAGGCCTGTGTTTGAAAAGACAATATCTTCACATATAACATAGAAAGAAGCATTCTCGCAAACAACTTTGTGTTGGTTGCATTCAACTCACAGAGGGGAATATTCCTTTTGTTAGAGCAGCCATGAAACAGTGTTTTTGTATAATCTGCAAGTGGACATTTGGAGCGCTTTGAGGCCTGTGCTTGAAAGGAAATATCTTCACATAACAAGTTGACAGAAGCATTCTCTGAAAGTACTTTTTGGTGTGTGCATTCAACTCACAGAGTTGAACATTCCTTTTGAGAGAGAAATTATGAAATTCTCTTTTGGTAGAATCTGCAGGTGGAAATTTTGACCGCTTTTAGGAATTCGTTGGAAACGAGACACCTTCACACGAAAACTAGACAGAAGCATTCTCACAAAATTCTCTGTGATGAGGGCATTCAACTCACAGAGTTTCAGGATTCTTTTCATGGAGCAGATTTGAAACACGCTTTTTGCTGTATATGCAAGTGGTCACAACGAAAGCTACGAGGCCTGTGGTCGAAAAGGCAATATCTGCACATCTAACCTAGAAAGAAGCATTCTCAAAAACTACTTTGTGTTGGTTGCATTCAACTCACAGAGGGGAATATTCCTTTTGTTAGAGAAGCCATGAAACACTGTTTTTGTATAATCTGCATTTGGACATTTGGAGAGCTCTGAGGCCTATGGTGGGAAACGACATATCTTCACAAAAATCCTACAGAGAAGCATTCTCAGACACCACTTTGCAATGTGTGCATTCATCTCACAGAGTTGAAAATTCCTTTTGTTAGAGCAGTTTTGAAACACTCTTTTTGTAGAATCTGCATGTGGATATTTGGACCACTTATACGAATTTGCTGGAAACGGTATATCTTTACAGAAAAACGAGACGGAACCATTCTCACAAACTCCTTTGTGATGTGTGCTCTCAACTCAGAGATGTGAGCATGACTTTTGATAGGGCTGTTTTGAAACACTCTTTTTCTAGTATCTGCAAGTGGACAATTCGGCGCTTTGAGGCCTGTGCTGGAAAGGAAATATCTTCACACATCAAGTAGACAGAAGCATTGTCTGAAACTTTTTTGGTGTGTGCATTCAACCCACAGAGTTGAACATTCCTTTTGACAGAGAATTTTTGAAACACTCTGTTTATAGAATGTGCAAGTGCATATTTGGACCGCTTCTAGGAATTCGTTGGAAACGGGACACCCTCACACGAAAACAAGACAGAAGCATTCTCACAAACTTCTGTGTGATGTGAGCATTCAGCTCACAGAGCTGAACCTTTCTTTTGATAGAGGAATTTTGTAACACCCTTTTTCTAGAAACGGCAATTGGATATTTGGAGTGCTTTGAGGCCTGTGGTGGAAATTAAATATCTTCACATCAAAACTAGACAGAAGCATTCTCTGAAACTTTTTGAGGTATGTGCATTCAAATCACAGAGTTGAACATTCCTTTAGACAGAGAAATTTTGAAACACCCTTTATTTAGAATCTGCAAGTGGAAATTTGCACCGCTTATAGGAATTCGTTGGAAACGGGACACCTTCACACGAAAACAAGACAGAAGCGTTCTCACAATCTTCTCTGTGTTAAGTGCATTCAAGTAACAGAGTTTAACGTTTCTTTTCATGGAGCAGTTTTGAAACAAGCTTTTTGCATTATATGCAAGTGGTCATTCAGAAAGCTAAGAAGCCTGTGGTCGAAAAGGGAATAGCTTCACATATAACCTAGAAAGAAGCATTCTCAGAAACTACTTTGTGGTGGTTGCATTCAACTCACAGAGTGGAATATTCCTTTTGTTAGAGAAGCCATGAAACACTGTTTTTGTATAATCTGCATTTGGACATTTGGAGAGCTCTGAGGCCTATGGTGGGAAACGAAATAACTTCACAAAAATCCTACAGGGAAGCATTCTCAGAAACCACTTGGTGATGTGTGCATTCAACTCAGAGAATTGAACATTCCTTTTGTCAGAGCAATTTTGAAACACTCTTTTTGTAGA
Source organism: Pongo pygmaeus (assembly GCF_028885625.2). Lineage (NCBI taxonomy): Eukaryota > Metazoa > Chordata > Mammalia > Primates > Hominidae > Pongo > Pongo pygmaeus. Next base: position 31,960,958 of record NC_072393.2, read on the forward strand.
ATCTGCATGTGGATATTTGGACCACTTATAGGCATTTGCTGGAAAAAGGATATCCTCACACAAAAACGAGACAGAAGTATTCTCGCAAACTCCTTTGTCATGTGTGCTCTCATCTCACAGACGTGAAACTTACTTTTGATAGAGCAGTTTTGAAACACTCTTTGTCGAGAATCTGCAAGGGGACACTTGAAGCGATTTCAGTCCTGTGCTGGAAAGGAAATATCTTCACATAACAAGTAGACAGAAGCATTCTCTGAAACTTCTTTGTGGTGTGTGCATTCAACTCACGGAGTTGAACATTCCTTTTGACACGGACATTTTGAAACTCTCTTTTTATAGAATGTGCAAGGGGCTATTCGGACGGCTTCTAGGAATTCGTTGGAAACGGGACACCCTCACACAAAAACAAGACAGAAGCAGTCTCAGAAACTTCTGTGTGATGTGAGCATTCAGCTCACAGAGCTGAACCTTTCTTTTGATAGAGCAATTTTGAAACACTCTTTTTCTAGAATCGGCAAGTGGACATTTGGAGCGCTTTGAGGCCTGTGGTGGAAAGGAAATATGTTCACGTCAAAACTAGACAGAATCATTCTCACAAACTTCTCTGTGATAAGTGCATTCAACTCACAGAGTTTAATGTTTCCTTTCATGGAGCAGTTTTGAAACACACTTTTTGCAGTACATGCAAGTGGTCATTCGGAAAGCTATGAGGCCTGTGTTCGAAAAGAAAATATCTTCACATATAGCATAGAAAGAATCATTCTCCGAAACTGCCTTGTGTTGGTTGCATTCAACTCACAGAGGTGAATAATCCTTTTGTTAGAGCAGCCAAGAAACTCTGTTTTTGTATAATCTGCAATTGGACGTTTGGAGAGCTCTGAGGCCTCTTGTGGGAAGGGAAATTTCTTCTCAAAACACCTAGAGAGAAGCATTCTCGGAAACCACTTTGAGATGTGTGCATTCAACTCACGGAGTTGAACATTCCTTTTGACAGAGAAATTTTGAAACACTCTTTTTACAGAATGTGCAAGTGGATATTCGGACGGCTTCCAGGAATTCGTTGGAAACGGGACACCCTCACACAAAAACAAGACAGAAGCATTCTCACAAACTTCTGTGTGATGTGAGCATTCAGCTCAAAGAGCTGAACACTTCCTTTGATAGAGCAATTTTGAAACACTCTTTGTCTAGAATCGGTAAGTGGACATTTGGAGCGCTTTGTGGCCTGTGGTGGAAAGGAAATATCTTCACGTCAAAACTAGACAGAAGCATTCTCTCAATCTTCTTTGTGGTGTGTGCATTCAACTCACAGATTTGAACATTCCTTTAGACATAGAAATTTTGAAACACTCTTTTTGTTGAATCGGCAAGTGGAAATTTGGACCCCTTCTAGAAATTCGTTGGAAATGGGACACCCTCATACGAAAACTAGACAGAAGCATTCTGACAAACTTCTCTGTGATAAGTGCATTCAACTCACAGAGTTTAACGTTTCTTTTCATGGAGCAGTATTGAAACGCACTTTTTGAAGTCTATGCAAGTGGTCATTCCGAAAGCTATGAGGCCTGTGTTTGAAAAGACAATATCTTCACATATAACATAGAAAGAAGCATTCTCGCAAACAACTTTGTGTTGGTTGCATTCAACTCACAGAGGGGAATATTCCTTTTGTTAGAGCAGCCATGAAACAGTGTTTTTGTATAATCTGCAAGTGGACATTTGGAGCGCTTTGAGGCCTGTGCTTGAAAGGAAATATCTTCACATAACAAGTTGACAGAAGCATTCTCTGAAAGTACTTTTTGGTGTGTGCATTCAACTCACAGAGTTGAACATTCCTTTTGAGAGAGAAATTATGAAATTCTCTTTTGGTAGAATCTGCAGGTGGAAATTTTGACCGCTTTTAGGAATTCGTTGGAAACGAGACACCTTCACACGAAAACTAGACAGAAGCATTCTCACAAAATTCTCTGTGATGAGGGCATTCAACTCACAGAGTTTCAGGATTCTTTTCATGGAGCAGATTTGAAACACGCTTTTTGCTGTATATGCAAGTGGTCACAACGAAAGCTACGAGGCCTGTGGTCGAAAAGGCAATATCTGCACATCTAACCTAGAAAGAAGCATTCTCAAAAACTACTTTGTGTTGGTTGCATTCAACTCACAGAGGGGAATATTCCTTTTGTTAGAGAAGCCATGAAACACTGTTTTTGTATAATCTGCATTTGGACATTTGGAGAGCTCTGAGGCCTATGGTGGGAAACGACATATCTTCACAAAAATCCTACAGAGAAGCATTCTCAGACACCACTTTGCAATGTGTGCATTCATCTCACAGAGTTGAAAATTCCTTTTGTTAGAGCAGTTTTGAAACACTCTTTTTGTAGAATCTGCATGTGGATATTTGGACCACTTATACGAATTTGCTGGAAACGGTATATCTTTACAGAAAAACGAGACGGAACCATTCTCACAAACTCCTTTGTGATGTGTGCTCTCAACTCAGAGATGTGAGCATGACTTTTGATAGGGCTGTTTTGAAACACTCTTTTTCTAGTATCTGCAAGTGGACAATTCGGCGCTTTGAGGCCTGTGCTGGAAAGGAAATATCTTCACACATCAAGTAGACAGAAGCATTGTCTGAAACTTTTTTGGTGTGTGCATTCAACCCACAGAGTTGAACATTCCTTTTGACAGAGAATTTTTGAAACACTCTGTTTATAGAATGTGCAAGTGCATATTTGGACCGCTTCTAGGAATTCGTTGGAAACGGGACACCCTCACACGAAAACAAGACAGAAGCATTCTCACAAACTTCTGTGTGATGTGAGCATTCAGCTCACAGAGCTGAACCTTTCTTTTGATAGAGGAATTTTGTAACACCCTTTTTCTAGAAACGGCAATTGGATATTTGGAGTGCTTTGAGGCCTGTGGTGGAAATTAAATATCTTCACATCAAAACTAGACAGAAGCATTCTCTGAAACTTTTTGAGGTATGTGCATTCAAATCACAGAGTTGAACATTCCTTTAGACAGAGAAATTTTGAAACACCCTTTATTTAGAATCTGCAAGTGGAAATTTGCACCGCTTATAGGAATTCGTTGGAAACGGGACACCTTCACACGAAAACAAGACAGAAGCGTTCTCACAATCTTCTCTGTGTTAAGTGCATTCAAGTAACAGAGTTTAACGTTTCTTTTCATGGAGCAGTTTTGAAACAAGCTTTTTGCATTATATGCAAGTGGTCATTCAGAAAGCTAAGAAGCCTGTGGTCGAAAAGGGAATAGCTTCACATATAACCTAGAAAGAAGCATTCTCAGAAACTACTTTGTGGTGGTTGCATTCAACTCACAGAGTGGAATATTCCTTTTGTTAGAGAAGCCATGAAACACTGTTTTTGTATAATCTGCATTTGGACATTTGGAGAGCTCTGAGGCCTATGGTGGGAAACGAAATAACTTCACAAAAATCCTACAGGGAAGCATTCTCAGAAACCACTTGGTGATGTGTGCATTCAACTCAGAGAATTGAACATTCCTTTTGTCAGAGCAATTTTGAAACACTCTTTTTGTAGAATCTGCATGTGGATATTTGGACCACTTATAGGCATTTGCTGGAAAAAGGATATCCTCACACAAAAACGAGACAGAAGTATTCTCGCAAACTCCTTTGTCATGTGTGCTCTCATCTCACAGACGTGAAACTTACTTTTGATAGAGCAGTTTTGAAACACTCTTTGTCGAGAATCTGCAAGGGGACACTTGAAGCGATTTCAGTCCTGTGCTGGAAAGGAAATATCTTCACATAACAAGTAGACAGAAGCATTCTCTGAAACTTCTTTGTGGTGTGTGCATTCAACTCACGGAGTTGAACATTCCTTTTGACACGGACATTTTGAAACTCTCTTTTTATAGAATGTGCAAGGGGCTATTCGGACGGCTTCTAGGAATTCGTTGGAAACGGGACACCCTCACACAAAAACAAGACAGAAGCAGTCTCAGAAACTTCTGTGTGATGTGAGCATTCAGCTCACAGAGCTGAACCTTTCTTTTGATAGAGCAATTTTGAAACACTCTTTTTCTAGAATCGGCAAGTGGACATTTGGAGCGCTTTGAGGCCTGTGGTGGAAAGGAAATATGTTCACGTCAAAACTAGACAGAATCATTCTCACAAACTTCTCTGTGATAAGTGCATTCAACTCACAGAGTTTAATGTTTCCTTTCATGGAGCAGTTTTGAAACACACTTTTTGCAGTACATGCAAGTGGTCATTCGGAAAGCTATGAGGCCTGTGTTCGAAAAGAAAATATCTTCACATATAGCATAGAAAGAATCATTCTCCGAAACTGCCTTGTGTTGGTTGCATTCAACTCACAGAGGTGAATAATCCTTTTGTTAGAGCAGCCAAGAAACTCTGTTTTTGTATAATCTGCAATTGGACGTTTGGAGAGCTCTGAGGCCTCTTGTGGGAAGGGAAATTTCTTCTCAAAACACCTAGAGAGAAGCATTCTCGGAAACCACTTTGAGATGTGTGCATTCAACTCACGGAGTTGAACATTCCTTTTGACAGAGAAATTTTGAAACACTCTTTTTACAGAATGTGCAAGTGGATATTCGGACGGCTTCCAGGAATTCGTTGGAAACGGGACACCCTCACACAAAAACAAGACAGAAGCATTCTCACAAACTTCTGTGTGATGTGAGCATTCAGCTCAAAGAGCTGAACACTTCCTTTGATAGAGCAATTTTGAAACACTCTTTGTCTAGAATCGGTAAGTGGACATTTGGAGCGCTTTGTGGCCTGTGGTGGAAAGGAAATATCTTCACGTCAAAACTAGACAGAAGCATTCTCTCAATCTTCTTTGTGGTGTGTGCATTCAACTCACAGATTTGAACATTCCTTTAGACATAGAAATTTTGAAACACTCTTTTTGTTGAATCGGCAAGTGGAAATTTGGACCCCTTCTAGAAATTCGTTGGAAATGGGACACCCTCATACGAAAACTAGACAGAAGCATTCTGACAAACTTCTCTGTGATAAGTGCATTCAACTCACAGAGTTTAACGTTTCTTTTCATGGAGCAGTATTGAAACGCACTTTTTGAAGTCTATGCAAGTGGTCATTCCGAAAGCTATGAGGCCTGTGTTTGAAAAGACAATATCTTCACATATAACATAGAAAGAAGCATTCTCGCAAACAACTTTGTGTTGGTTGCATTCAACTCACAGAGGGGAATATTCCTTTTGTTAGAGCAGCCATGAAACAGTGTTTTTGTATAATCTGCAAGTGGACATTTGGAGCGCTTTGAGGCCTGTGCTTGAAAGGAAATATCTTCACATAACAAGTTGACAGAAGCATTCTCTGAAAGTACTTTTTGGTGTGTGCATTCAACTCACAGAGTTGAACATTCCTTTTGAGAGAGAAATTATGAAATTCTCTTTTGGTAGAATCTGCAGGTGGAAATTTTGACCGCTTTTAGGAATTCGTTGGAAACGAGACACCTTCACACGAAAACTAGACAGAAGCATTCTCACAAAATTCTCTGTGATAAGGGCATTCAACTCACAGAGTTTCAGGATTCTTTTCATGGAGCAGATTTGAAACACGCTTTTTGCTGTATATGCAAGTGGTCACAACGAAAGCTACGAGGCCTGTGGTCGAAAAGGCAATATCTGCACATCTAACCTAGAAAGAAGCATTCTCAAAAACTACTTTGTGTTGGTTGCATTCAACTCACAGAGGGGAATATTCCTTTTGTTAGAGAAGCCATGAAACACTGTTTTTGTATAATCTGCATTTGGACATTTGGAGAGCTCTGAGGCCTATGGTGGGAAACGACATATCTTCACAAAAATCCTACAGAGAAGCATTCTCAGACACCACTTTGCGATGTGTGCATTCATCTCACAGAGTTGAAAATTCCTTTTGTTAGAGCAGTTTTGAAACACTCTTTTTGTAGAATCTGCATGTGGATATTTGGACCACTTATACGAATTTGCTGGAAACGGTATATCTTTACAGAAAAACGAGACGGAACCATTCTCACAAACTCCTTTGTGATGTGTGCTCTCAACTCAGAGATGTGAGCATGACTTTTGATAGGGCTGTTTTGAAACACTCTTTTTCTAGTATCTGCAAGTGGACAATTCGGCGCTTTGAGGCCTGTGCTGGAAAGGAAATATCTTCACACATCAAGTAGACAGAAGCATTGTCTGAAACTTTTTTGGTGTGTGCATTCAACCCACAGAGTTGAACATTCCTTTTGACAGAGAATTTTTGAAACACTCTGTTTATAGAATGTGCAAGTGCATATTTGGACCGCTTCTAGGAATTCGTTGGAAACGGGACACCCTCACACGAAAACAAGACAGAAGCATTCTCACAAACTTCTGTGTGATGTGAGCATTCAGCTCACAGAGCTGAACCTTTCTTTTGATAGAGGAATTTTGTAACACCCTTTTTCTAGAAACGGCAATTGGATATTTGGAGTGCTTTGAGGCCTGTGGTGGAAATTAAATATCTTCACATCAAAACTAGACAGAAGCATTCTCTGAAACTTCTTTGATGTATGTGCATTCAACTCACAGAGTTGAACATTCCTTTAGACAGAGAAATTTTGAAACACCCTTTATTTAGAATCTGCAAGTGGAAATTTGCACCGCTTATAGGAATTCGTTGGAAACGGGACACCTTCACACGAAAACAAGACAGAAGCATTCTCACAATCTTCTCTGTGTTAAGTGCATTCAAGTAACAGAGTTTAACGTTTCTTTTCATGGAGCAGTTTTGAAACAAGCTTTTTGCATTATATGCAAGTGGTCATTCAGAAAGCTAAGAAGCCTGTGGTCGAAAAGGGAATAGCTTCACATATAACCTAGAAAGAAGCATTCTCAGAAACTACTTTGCGGTGGTTGCATTCAACTCACAGAGTGGAATATTCCTTTTGTTAGAGAAGCCATGAAACACTGTTTTTGTATAATCTGCATTTGGACATTTGGAGAGCTCTGAGGCCTATGGTGGGAAACGAAATAACTTCACAAAAATCCTACAGGGAAGCATTCTCAGAAACCACTTGGTGATGTGTGCATTCAACTCAGAGAATTGAACATTCCTTTTGTCAGAGCAATTTTGAAACACTCTTTTTGTAGAATCTGCATGTGGATATTTGGACCACTTATAGGCATTTGCTGGAAAAAGGATATCCTCACACAAAAACGAGACAGAAGTATTCTCGCAAACTCCTTTGTCATGTGTGCTCTCATCTCACAGATGTGAAACTTACTTTTGATAGAGCAGTTTTGAAACACTCTTTGTCGAGAATCTGCAAGGGGACACTTGAAGCGATTTCAGTCCTGTGCTGGAAAGGAAATATCTTCACATAACAAGTAGACAGAAGCATTCTCTGAAACTTCTTTGTGGTGTGTGCATTCAACTCACGGAGTTGAACATTCCTTTTGACACGGAAATTTTGAAACACTCTTTTTATAGAATGTGCAAGGGGCTATTCGGACGGCTTCTAGGAATTCGTTGGAAACGGGACACCCTCACACAAAAACAAGACAGAAGCAGTCTCACAAACGTCTGTGTGATGTGAGCATTCAGCTCACAGAGCTGAACCTTTCTTTTGATAGAGCAATTTTGAAACACTCTTTTTCTAGAATCGGCAAGTGGACATTTGGAGCGCTTTGAGGCCTCTGGTGGAAAGGAAATATGTTCACGTCAATACTAGACAGAATCATTCTCACAAACTTCTCTGTGATAAGTGCATTCAACTCACAGAGTTTAATGTTTCCTTTCATGGAGCAGTTTTGAAACACACTTTTTGCAGTACATGCAAGTGGTCATTCGGAAAGCTATGAGGCCTGTGTTCGAAAAGAAAATATCTTCACATATAGCATAGAAAGAATCATTCTCCAAAACTGCCTTGTGTTGGTTGCATTCAACTCACAGAGGTGAATAATCCTTTTGTTAGAGCAGCCAAGAAACTCTGTTTTTGTATAATCTGCAATTGGACGTTTGGAGAGCTCTGAGGCCTCTTGTGGGAAGGGAAATTTCTTCTCAAAACACCTAGAGAGAAGCATTCTCGGAAACCACTTTGAGATGTGTGCATTCAACTCACGGAGTTGAACATTCCTTTTGACAGAGAAATTTTGAAACACTCTTTTTACAGAATGTGCAAGTGGATATTCGGACGGCTTCCAGGAATTCTTTGGAAACGGTACACCCTCACACAAAAACAAGACAGAAGCATTCTCACAAACTTCTGTGTCATGTGAGCATTCAGCTCAAAGAGCTGAACACTTCCTTTGATAGAGCAATTTTGAAACACTCTTTTTCTAGAATCGGTAAGTGGACATTTGGAGCGCTTTGTGGCCTGTGGTGGAAAGGAAATATCTTCACGTCAAAACTAGACAGAAGCATTCTCTCAATCTTCTTTGTGGTGTGTGCATTCAACTCACAGATTTGAACATTCCTTTAGACAGAGAAATTTTGAAACACTCTTTTTGTTGAATCGGCAAGTGGAAATTTGGACCCCTTCTAGAAATTCGTTGGAAATGGGACACCCTCATACGAAAACTAGACAGAAGTATTCTGACAAACTTCTCTTTGATAAGTGCATTCAACTCACAGAGTTTAACGTTTCTTTTCATGGAGCAGTATTGAAACGCACTTTTTGAAGTCTATACAAGTGGTCATTCCGAAAGCTATGAGGCCTGTGTTTGAAAAGACAATATCTTCACATATAACATAGAAAGAAGCATTCTCGCAAACAACTTTGTGTTGGTTGCATTCAACTCACAGAGGGGAATATTCCTTTTGTTAGAGCAGCCATGAAACAGTGTTTTTGTATAATCTGCAAGTGGACATTTGGAGCGCATTGAGGCCTGTGCTGGAAAGGAAATATCTTCACATAACAAGTTGACAGAAGCATTCTCTGAAAGTTCTTTTTGGTGTGTGCATTCAACTCATAGAGTTGAACATTCCTTTTGAGAGAGAAATTATGAAATTCTCTTTTTGTAGAATCTGCAGGTGGAAATTTTGACCGCTTTTAGGAATTCGTTGGAAACGAGACACCTTCACACGAAAACTAGACAGAAGCATTCTCACAAAATTCTCTGTGATAAGGGCATTCAACTCACAGAGTTTCAGGATTCTTTTCATGGAGCAGATTTGAAACACGCTTTTTGCTGTATATGCAAGTGGTCACAACGAAAGCTACGAGGCCTGTGGTCGAAAAGGCAATATCTGCACATCTAACCTAGAAAGAAGCATTCTCAAAAACTACTTTGTGTTGGTTGCATTCAACTCACAGAGGGGAATATTCCTTTTGTTAGAGAAGCCATGAAACACTGTTTTTGTATAATCTGCATTTGGACATTTGGAGAGCTCTGAGGCCTATGGTGGGAAACGACATATCTTCACAAAAATCCTACAGAGAAGCATTCTCAGACACCACTTTGCGATGTGTGCATTCATCTCACAGAGTTGAAAATTCCTTTTGTTAGAGCAGTTTTGAAACACTCTTTTTGTAGAATCTGCATGTGGATATTTGGACCACTTATACGAATTTGCTGGAAACGGTATATCTTTACAGAAAAACGAGACGGAACCATTCTCACAAACTCCTTTGTGATGTGTGCTCTCAACTCAGAGATGTGAGCATGACTTTTGATAGGGCTGTTTTGAAACACTCTTTTTCTAGTATCTGCAAGTGGACAATTCGGCGCTTTGAGGCCTGTGCTGGAAAGGAAATATCTTCACACATCAAGTAGACAGAAGCATTGTCTGAAACTTTTTTGGTGTGTGCATTCAACCCACAGAGTTGAACATTCCTTTTGACAGAGAATTTTTGAAACACTCTGTTTATAGAATGTGCAAGTGCATATTTGGACCGCTTCTAGGAATTCGTTGGAAACGGGACACCCTCACACGAAAACAAGACAGAAGCATTCTCACAAACTTCTGTGTGATGTGAGCATTCAGCTCACAGAGCTGAACCTTTCTTTTGATAGAGGAATTTTGTAACACCCTTTTTCTAGAAACGGCAATTGGATATTTGGAGCGCTTTGAGGCCTGTGGTGGAAATTAAATATCTTCACATCAAAACTAGACAGAAGCATTCTCTGAAACTTCTTTGAGGTATGTGCATTCAACTCACAGAGTTGAACATTCCTTTAGACAGAGAAATTTTGAAACACCCTTTATTTAGAATCTGCAAGTGGAAATTTGCACCGCTTATAGGAATTCGTTGGAAACGGGACACCTTCACACGAAAACAAGACAGAAGCGTTCTCACAATCTTCTCTGTGTTAAGTGCATTCAAGTAACAGAGTTTAACGTTTCTTTTCATGGAGCAGTTTTGAAACACGCTTTTTGCATTATATGCAAGTGGTCATTCGGAAAGCTAAGAAGCCTGTGGTCGAAAGGGGAATAGCTTCACATATAACCTAGAAAGAAGCATTCTCAGAAACTACTTTGTGGTGGTTGCATTCAACTCACAGAGGGGAATATTCCTTTTGTTAGAGAAGCCATGAAACACTGTTTTTCTATCATCTGCATTTGGACATTTGGAGAGCTCTGAGGCCTATGGTGGGAAACGAAATAACTTCACAAAAATCCTACAGGGAAGCATTCTCAGAAACCACTTGGTGATGTGTGCATTCAACTCAGAGAATTGAACATTCCTTTTGTCAGAGCAATTTTGAAACACTCTTTTTGTAGAATCTGCATGTGGATATTTGGACCACTTATAGGCATTTGCTGGAAAAAGGATATCCTCACACAAAAACGAGACAGAAGTATTCTCGCAAACTCCTTTGTCATGTGTGCTCTCATCTCACAGATGTGAAACTTACTTTTGATAGAGCAGTTTTGAAACACTCTTTGTCGAGAATCTGCAAGGGGACACTTGAAGCGATTTCAGTCCTGTGCTGGAAAGGAAATATCTTCACATAACAAGTAGACAGAAGCATTCTCTGAAACTTCTTTGTGGGGTGTGCATTCAACTCACGGAGTTGAACATTCCTTTTGACACGGACATTTTGAAACACTCTTTTTATAGAATGTGCAAGGGGATATTCGGACGGCTTCTAGGAATTCGTTGGAAACGGGACACCCTCACACAAAAACAAGACAGAAGCAGTCTCACAAACTTCTGTGTGATGTGAGCATTCAGCTCACAGAGCTGAACCTTTCTTTTGATAGAGCAATTTTGAAACACTCTTTTTCTAGAATCGGCAAGTGGACATTTGGAGCGCTTTGAGGCCTGTGGTGGAAAGGAAATATGTTCACGTAAAAACTAGACAGAATCATTCTCACAAACTTCTCTGTGATAAGTGCATTCAACACACAGAGTTTAATGTTTCCTTTCATGGAGCAGTTTTGAAACACACTTTTTGCAGTACATGCAAGTGGTCATTCGGAAAGCTATGAGGCCTGTGTTCGAAAAGAAAATATCTTCACATATAGCATAGAAAGAATCATTCTCCAAAACTGCCTTGTGTTGGTTGCATTCAACTCACAGAGGTGAATAATCCTTTTGTTAGAGCAGCCAAGAAACTCTGTTTTTGTATAATCTGCAATTGGACGTTTGGAGAGCTCTGAGGCCTCTTGTGGGAAGGGAAATTTCTTCTCAAAACACCTAGAGAGAAGCATTCTCGGAAACCACTTTGAGATGTGCGCATTCAACTCACGGAGTTGAACATTCCTTTTGTTAGAGCAGTTTTGAAACATTCTTTTTGTGGAATCTGCATGTGGATATTTGTACCACGTATAAGAATTTGCTGGAAACGGGATATCTTCACACAAAAACGAGACAGAAGCATTCTCACAAACTCCTTTGTGATGTGTGCTCTCAACTCAGAGATCTGAACCTGACTTTTGATAGAGCAATTTTGAAACACTCTTTTTCTAGAATCCGCAAGAGGACATTTGGAGCGCTTTGAGGCCTGTACTGGAAAGGAAATATCTTCACATAACAAGTAGACAGAAGCATTCCCTGAGACTTCTTTGTGGTGTGTGCATTCAACTCACAGATTTGAACATTCCTTTTTTCAGAGAAGATTTGAAACACTCTTTTTATAGAATGTGCAAGGGGATATTTGGACGGCTTCTAGGAATTCATTGGAAACGGGACACTCTCACACAAAAACAAGACAGAAGCATTCTCACAAACTTCTGTGTGATGTGAGCATTCAGCTCACAGAGCTGAACCTTTCTTTTGATAGAGCAATTTTGAAAGACTGTTTTTCTAGAATCGGCAAGTGGACATTTGGAGCGCTTTGAGTCTTGAGGTGGAAAGGAAATATCTTCACATCAAAATTAGACAGAAGCACTCTCTGAATCTTCTTTGTGGTTTGTGCATTCAACTCGCAGACTTGAACATTCCTTTAGACAGAGAAATTTTGAAACAATCTTTTTGTAGAATCTGCAAGCGGAAATTTGGACCGCTTCTAGGAATTCGTTGGAAACGGGACACCCTCACACGAAAACTAGACAGAAGTATTCTCACAAACTTCTCTGTGATAAGTGCATTCAACTCAGAGCGTTTAACGTTTCTTTTCATGCAGCAGATTTGAAACACACTGTTTGAAGTATATGCAAGTGGTCATTCGGAAAGCTATGAGGCCTGTGTTCGAAAAGGCAATATCTTCACATATAACCCAGAAAGAAGAATTCTCAGAAACTACTTTGTGTTGGTTGCATTCCACTCACAGAGGGGAATATTCCTTTTGTTAGAGAAGGATGAAACACTGTTTTTGTATAATCTGCATTTGGACCTTTGGAGAGCTCTGAGGCCTATGGTGGGAAACAAAATAACTTCACAAAAATCCTACAGGGAAGCATTCTCAGAAACCACTTGGTGATTGTCCATTCAACTCAGAGAATTGAACATTCCTTTTGTTAGAGCAATTTTGAAACACTCTTTTTGTAGAATCTGCATGTGGATATTTGGACCACTTATAGGCATTTGCTGGAAAAAGGATATCCTCACACAAAAACGAGACAGTAGTATTGTCGCAAACTCCTTTGTCATGTGAGCTCTCATCTCACAGATGTGAAACTTACTATTGATAGAGCAGTTTTGAAACACTCTGTGTCGAGAATCTGCAAGGGGACACTTGAAGCGATTTCAGTCCTGTGCTGGAAAGGAAATATCTTCACATAACAAGTAGACAGAAGCATTCTCTGAAACTTCTTTGTGGTGTGTGCATTCAACTCACGGAGTTGAACATTCCTTTTGACAGAGAAATTTTGAAACACTCTTTTTATAGAATGTGCAAGTGGATATTCGGACGGCTTCCAGGAATTCGTTGGAAACGGGACACCCTCACACAAAAACAAGACAGAAGCATTCTCACAAACTTCTGTGTGATGTGAGCATTCAGCTCACAGAGCTGAACACTTCCTTTGACAGAGCAATTTTGAAACACTCTTTTTCTAGAATCGGTAAGTGGACATTTGGAGCGCTTTGTGGCCTGTGGTGGAAAGGAAATATCTTCACGTCAAAACTAGACAGAAGCATTCTCTCAATCTTCTTTGTGGTGTGTGCATTCAACTCACAGATTTGAACATTCCTTTAGACAGAGAAATTTTGAAACACTCTTTTTGTTGAATCGGCAAGTGGAAATTTGGACCCCTTCTAGAAATTCGTTGGAAATGGGACACCCTCATACGAAAACTAGACAGAAGCATTCTGACAAACTTCTCTGTGATAAGTGCATTCAACTCACAGAGTTTAACGTTTCTTTTCATGGAGCAGTATTGAAACGCACTTTTTGAAGTCTATGCAAGTGGTCATTCCGAAAGCTATGAGGCCTGTGTTTGAAAAGACAATATCTTCACATATAACATAGAAAGAAGCATTGTCGCAAACAACTTTGTGTTGGTTGCATTCAACTCACAGAGGGGAATATTCCTTTTGTTAGAGCAGCCATGAAACAGTGTTTTTGTATAATCTGCAAGTGGACATTTGGAGCGCTTTGAGGCCTGTGCTGGAAAGGAAATATCTTCACATAACAAGTTGACAGAAGCATTCTCTGAAAGTACTTTTTGGTGTTTGCATTCAACTCACAGAGTTGAACATTCCTTTTGAGAGAGAAATTATGAAATTCTCTTTTTGTAGAATCTGCAGGTGGAAATTTTGACCGCTTTTAGGAATTCGTTGGAAACGAGACACCTTCACACGAAAACTAGACAGAAGCATTCTCACAAAATTCTCTGTGATAAGGGCATTCAACTCACACAGTTTCAGGATTCTTTTCATGGAGCAGATTTGAAACACGCTTTTTGCTGTATATGCAAGTGGTGACACCAAAAGCTATGAGGCCTGTGGTCGAAAAGGCAATATCTGCACATCTAACCTAGAAAGAAGCATTCTCAAAAACTACTTTGTGTTGGTTGCATTCAACTCACAGAGGGGAATATTCCTTTTGTTAGAGAAGCCATGAAACACTGTTTTTGTATAATCTGCATTTGGACATTTGGAGAGCTCTGAGGCCTATGGTGGGAAACGACATATCTTCACAAAAATCCTACAGAGAAGCATTCTCAGACACCACTTTGCGATGTGTGCATTCATCTCACAGAGTTGAAAATTCCTTTTGTTAGAGCAGTTTTGAAACACTCTTTTTGTAGAATCTGCATGTGGATATTTGGACCACTTATACGAATTTGCTGGAAACGGTATATCTTTACAGAAAAACGAGACGGAACCATTCTCACAAACACCTTTGTGATGTGTGCTCTCAACTCAGAGATGTGAGCATGACTTTTGATAGGGCAGTTTTGAAACACTCTTTTTCTAGTATCTGCAAGTGGACAATTCGGCACTTTGAGGCCTGTACTGGAAAGGAAATATCCTCACACATCAAGTAGACAGAAGCATTGTCTGAAACTTTTTTGGTGTGTGCATTCAACCCACAGAGTTGAACATTCCTTTTGACAGAGAATTTTTGAAACACTCTGTTTATAGAATGTGCAAGTGCATATTTGGACCGCTTCTAGGAATTCGTTGGAAACGGGACACCCTCACACGAAAACAAGACAGAAGCATTCTCACAAACTTCTGTGTGATGTGAGCATTCAGCTCACAGAGCTGAACCTTTCTTTTGATAGAGGAATTTTGTAACACCCTTTTTCTAGAAACGGCAATTGGATATTTGGAGCGCTTTGAGGCCTGTGGTGGAAATTAAATATCTTCACATCAAAACTAGACAGAAGCATTCTCTGAAACTTCTTTGAGGTATGTGCATTCAACTCACAGAGTTGAACATTCCTTTAGACAGAGAAATTTTGAAACACCCTTTATTTAGAATCTGCAAGTGGAAATTTGCACCGCTTATAGGAATTCGTTGGAAACGGGACACCTTCACACGAAAACAAGACAGAAGCGTTCTCACAATCTTCTCTGTGTTAAGTGCATTCAAGTAACAGAGTTTAACGTTTCTTTTCATGGAGCAGTTTTGAAACACGCTTTTTGCATTATATGCAAGTGGTCATTCGGAAAGCTAAGAAGCCTGTGGTCGAAAAGGGAATAGCTTCACATATAACCTAGAAAGAAGCATTCTCAGAAACTACTTTGTGGTGGTTGCATTCAACTCACAGAGGGGAATATTCCTTTTGTTAGAGAAGCCATGAAACACTGTTTTTGTATCATCTGCATTTGGACATTTGGAGAGCTCTGAGGCCTATGGTGGGAAACGAAATAACTTCACAAAAATCCTACAGGGAAGCATTCTCAGAAACCACTTGGTGATGTGTGCATTCAACTCAGAGAATGGAACATTCCTTTTGTCAGAGCAATTTTGAAACACTCTTTTTGTAGAATCTGCATGTGGATATTTGGACCACTTATAGGCATTTGCTGGAAAAAGGATATCCTCACACAAAAACGAGACAGAAGTATTCTCGCAAACTCCTTTGTCATGTGTGCTCTCATCTCACAGACGTGAAACTTACTTTTGATAGAGCAGTTTTGAAACACTCTTTGTCGAGAATCTGCAAGGGGACACTTGAAGCGATTTCAGTCCTGTGCTGGAAAGGAAATATCTTCACATAACAAGTAGACAGAAGCATTCTCTGAAACTTCTTTGTGGTGTGTGCATTCAACTCACGGAGTTGAACATTCCTTTTGACACGGAAATTTTGAAACACTCTTTTTATAGAATGTGCAAGGGGATATTTGGACGGCTTCTAGGAATTCATTGGAAACGGGACACCCTCACACAAAAATAAGACAGAAGCAGTCTCACAAACTTCTGTGTGATGTGAGCATTCAGCTCACAGAGCTGAACCTTTCTTTTGATAGAGCAATTTTGAAACACTCTTTTTCTAGAATCGGCAAGTGGACATTTGGAGCGCTTTGAGGCCTGTGGTGGAAAGGAAATATGTTCACGTCAAAACTAGACAGAATCATTCTCACAAACTTCTCTGTGATAAGTGCATTCAACACACAGAGTTTAATGTTTCCTTTCATGGAGCAGTTTTGAAACACACTTTTTGCAGTACATGCAAGTGGTCATTCGGAAAGCTATGAGGCCTGTGTTCGAAAAGAAAATATCTTCACATATAGCATAGAAAGAATCATTCTCCAAAACTGCCTTGTGTTGGTTGCATTCAACTCACAGAGGTGAATAATCCTTTTGTTAGAGCAGCCAAGAAACTCTGTTTTTGTATAATCTGCAATTGGACGTTTGGAGAGCTCTGAGGCCTCTTGTGGGAAGGGAAATTTCTTCTCAAAACACCTAGAGAGAAGCATTCTCGGAAACCACTTTGAGATGTGCGCATTCAACTCACGGAGTTGAACATTCCTTTTGTTAGAGCAGTTTTGAAACATTCTTTTTGTGGAATCTGCATGTGGATATTTGTACCACGTATAAGAATTTGCTGGAAACGGGATATCTTCACACAAAAACGAGACAGAAGCATTCTCACAAACTCCTTTGTGATGTGTGCTCTCAACTCAGAGATCTGAACCTGACTTTTGATAGAGCAATTTTGAAACACTCTTTTTCTAGAATCCGCAAGAGGACATTTGGAGCGCTTTGAGGCCTGTACTGGAAAGGAAATATCTTCACATAACAAGTAGACAGAAGCATTCCCTGAGACTTCTTTGTGGTGTGTGCATTCAACTCACAGATTTGAACATTCCTTTTTTCAGAGAAGATTAGAAACACTCTTTTTATAGAATGTGCAAGGGGATATTTGGACGGCTTCTAGGAATTCATTGGAAACGGGACACTCTCACACAAAAACAAGACAGAAGCATTCTCACAAACTTCTGTGTGATGTGAGCATTCAGCTCACAGAGCTGAACCTTTCTTTTGATAGAGCAATTTTGAAAGACTGTTTTTCTAGAATCGGCAAGTGGACATTTGGAGCGCTTTGAGTCTTGAGGTGGAAAGGAAATATCTTCACATCAAAATTAGACAGAAGCACTCTCTGAATCTTCTTTGTGGTTTGTGCATTCAACTCGCAGACTTGAACATTCCTTTAGACAGAGAAATTTTGAAACAATCTTTTTGTAGAATCTGCAAGCGGAAATTTGGACCGCTTCTAGGAATTCGTTGGAAACGGGACACCCTCACACGAAAACTAGACAGAAGTATTCTCACAAACTTCTCTGTGATAAGTGCATTCAACTCAGAGCGTTTAACGTTTCTTTTCATGCAGCAGATTTGAAACACACTGTTTGAAGTATATGCAAGTGGTCATTCGGAAAGCTATGAGGCCTGTGTTCGAAAAGGCAATATCTTCACATATAACCCAGAAAGAAGAATTCTCAGAAACTACTTTGTGTTGGTTGCATTCCACTCACAGAGGGGAATATTCCTTTTGTTAGAGAAGGATGAAACACTGTTTTTGTATAATCTGCATTTGGACCTTTGGAGAGCTCTGAGGCCTATGGTGGGAAACAAAATAACTTCACAAAAATCCTACAGGGAAGCATTCTCAGAAACCACTTGGTGATTGTCCATTCAACTCAGAGAATTGAACATTCCTTTTGTTAGAGCAATTTTGAAACACTCTTTTTGTAGAATCTGCATGTGGATATTTGGACCACTTATAGGCATTTGCTGGAAAAAGGATATCCTCACACAAAAACGAGACAGTAGTATTGTCGCAAACTCCATTGTCATGTGAGCTCTCATCTCACAGATGTGAAACTTACTATTGATAGAGCAGTTTTGAAACACTCTGTGTCGAGAATCTGCAAGGGGACACTTGAAGCGATTTCAGTCCTGTACTGGAAAGGAAATATCTTCACATAACAAGTAGACAGAAGCATTCTCTGAAACTTCTTTGTGGTGTGTGCATTCAACTCACGGAGTTGAACATTCCTTTTGACAGAGAAATTTTGAAACACTCTTTTTATAGAATGTGCAAGTGGATATTCGGACGGCTTCCAGGAATTCGTTGGAAACGGGACACCCTCACACAAAAACAAGACAGAAGCATTCTCACAAACTTCTGTGTGATGTGAACATTCAGCTCACAGAGCTGAACACTTCCTTTGACAGAGCAATTTTGAAACACTCTTTTTCTAGAATCGGTAAGTGGACATTTGGAGCGCTATGTGGCCTGTGGTGGAAAGGAAATATCTTCACGTCAAAACTAGACAGAAGCATTCTCTCAATCTTCTTTGTGGTGTGTGCATTCAACTCACAGATTTGAACATTCCTTTAGACAGAGAAATTTTGAAACACTCTTTTTGTTGAATCGGCAAGTGGAAATTTGGACCCCTTCTAGAAATTCGTTGGAAATGGGACACCCTCATACGAAAACTAGACAGAAGCATTCTGACAAACTTCTCTGTGATAAGTGCATTCAACTCACAGAGTTTAACGTTTCTTTTCATGGAGCAGTATTGAAACGCACTTTTTGAAGTCTATGCAAGTGGTCATTCCGAAAGCTATGAGGCCTGTGTTTGAAAAGACAATATCTTCACATATAACATAGAAAGAAGCATTGTCGCAAACAACTTTGTGTTGGTTGCATTCAACTCACAGAGGGGAATATTCCTTTTGTTAGAGCAGCCATGAAACAGTGTTTTTGTATAATCTGCAAGTGGACATTTGGAGCGCTTTGAGGCCTGTGCTGGAAAGGAAATATCTTCACATAACAAGCTGACAGAAGCATTCTCTGAAAGTACTTTTTGGTGTGTGCATTCAACTCACAGAGTTGAACATTCCTTTTGAGAGAGAAATTATGAAATTCTCTTTTTGTAGAATCTGCAGGTGGAAATTTTGACCGCTTTTAGGAATTCGTTGGAAACGAGACACCTTCACACGAAAACTAGACAGAAGCATTCTCACAAAATTCTCTGTGATAAGGGCATTCAACTCACACAGTTTCAGGATTCTTTTCATGGAGCAGATTTGAAACACGCTTTTTGCTGTATATGCAAGTGGTCACACCGAAAGCTATGAGGCCTGTGGTCGAAAAGGCAATATCTGCACATCTAACCTAGAAAGAAGCATTCTCAAAAACTACTTTGTGTTGGTTGCATTCAACTCACAGAGGGGAATATTCCTTTTGTTAGAGAAGCCATGAAACACTGTTTTTGTATAATCTGCATTTGGACATTTGGAGAGCTCTGAGGCCTATGGTGGGAAACGACATATCTTCACAAAAATCCTACAGAGAAGCATTCTCAGACACCACTTTGCGATGTGTGCATTCATCTCACAGAGTTGAAAATTCCTTTTGTTAGAGCAGTTTTGAAACACTCTTTTTGTAGAATCTGCATGTGGATATTTGGACCACTTATACGAATTTGCTGGAAACGGTATATCTTTACAGAAAAACGAGACGGAACCATTCTCACAAACACCTTTGTGATGTGTGCTCTCAACTCAGAGATGTGAGCATGACTTTTGATAGGGCAGTTTTGAAACACTCTTTTTCTAGTATCTGCAAGTGGACAATTCGGCACTTTGAGGCCTGTACTGGAAAGGAAATATCCTCACACATCAAGTAGACAGAAGCATTGTCTGAAACTTTTTTGGTGTGTGCATTCAACCCACAGAGTTGAACATTCCTTTTGACAGAGAATTTTTGAAACACTCTGTTTATAGAATGTGCAAGTGCATATTTGGACCGCTTCTAGGAATTCGTTGGAAACGGGACACCCTCACACGAAAACAAGACAGAAGCATTCTCACAAACTTCTGTGTGATGTGAGCATTCAGCTCACAGAGCTGAACCTTTCTTTTGATAGAGGAATTTTGTAACACCATTTTTCTAGAAACGGCAATTGGATATTTGGAGCGCTTTGAGGCCTGTGGTGGAAATTAAATATCTTCACATCAAAACTAGACAGAAGCATTCTCTGAAACTTCTTTGAGGTATGTGCATTCAACTCACAGAGTTGAACATTCCTTTAGACAGAGAAATTTTGAAACACCCTTTATTTAGAATCTGCAAGTGGAAATTTGCACCGCTTATAGGAATTCGTTGGAAACGGGACACCTTCACACGAAAACAAGACAGAAGCGTTCTCACAATCTTCTCTGTGTTAAGTGCATTCAAGTAACAGAGTTTAACGTTTCTTTTCATGGAGCAGTTTTGAAACACGCTTTTTGCATTATATGCAAGTGGTCATTCGGAAAGCTAAGAAGCCTGTGGTCGAAAAGGGAATAGCTTCACATATAACCTAGAAAGAAGCATTCTCAGAAACTACTTTGTGGTGGTTGCATTCAACTCACAGAGGGGAATATTCCTTTTGTTAGAGAAGCCATGAAACACTGTTTTTGTATCATCTGCATTTGGACATTTGGAGAGCTCTGAGGCCTATGCTTGGAAACGAAATAACTTCACAAAAATCCTACAGGGAAGCATTCTCAGAAACCACTTGGTGATGTGTGCATTCAACTCAGAGAATTGAACATTCCTTTTGTCAGAGCAATTTTGAAACACTCTTTTTGTAGAATCTGCATGTGGATATTTGGACCACTTATACGCATTTGCTGGAAAAAGGATATCCTCACACAAAAACGAGACAGAAGTATTCTCACAAACTCCTTTGTCATGTGTGCTCTCATCTCACAGATGTGAAACCTACTTTTGATAGAGCAGTTTTGAAACACTCTTTGTCGAGAATCTGCAAGGGGACACTTGAAGCGATTTCAGTCCTGTGCTGGAAAGGAAATATCTTCACATAACAAGTAGACAGAAGCATTCTCTGAAACTTCTTTGTGGTGTGTGCATTCAACTCACGGAGTTGAACATTCCTTTTGACACGGACATTTTGAAACACTCTTTTTATAGGATGTGCAAGGGGATATTCGGACGGCTTCTAGGAATTCGTTGGAAACGGGACACCCTCACACAAAAACAAGACAGAAGCATTCTCACAAACTTCTGTGTGATGTGAGCATTCAGCTCACAGAGCTGAACCTTTCTTTTGATAGAGCAATTTTGAAACACTCTTTTTCTAGAATCGGCAAGTGGACATTTGGAGCGCTTTGAGGCCTGTGGTGGAAAGGTAATATGTTCACGTCAAAACTAGACAGAATCATTCTCACAAACTTCTCTGTGATAAGTGCATTCAACTCACAGAGTTTAATGTTTCCTTTCATGGAGCAGTTTTGAAACACACTTTTTGCAGTACATGCAAGTGGTCATTCGGAAAGCTATGAGGCCTGTGTTCGAAAAGAAAATATCTTCACATATAGCATAGAAAGAATCATTCTCCAAAACTGCCTTGTGTTGGTTGCATTCAACTCACAGAGGTGAATAATCCTTTTGTTAGAGCAGCCAAGAAACTCTGTTTTTGTATAATCTGCAATTGGACGTTTGGAGAGCTCTGAGGCCTCTTGTGGGAAGGGAAATTTCTTCTCAAAACACCTAGAGAGAAGCATTCTCGGAAACCACTTTGAGATGTGTGCATTCAACTCACGGAGTTGAACATTCCTTTTGTTAGAGCAGTTTTGAAACATTCTTTTTGTGGAATCTGCATGTGGATATTTGTACCACGTATAAGAATTTGCTGGAAACGGGATATCTTCACAAAAAAACGAGACAGAAGCATTCTCACAAACTCCTTTGTGATGTGTGCTCTCAACTCAGAGATCTGAACCTGACTTTTGATAGAGCAATTTTGAAACACTCTTTTTCTAGAATCCGCAAGAGGACATTTGGAGCGCTTTGAGGCCTGTACTGGAAAGGAAATATCTTCACAAAACAAGTAGACAGAAGCATTCCCTGAGACTTCTTTGTGGTGTGTGCATTCAACTCACAGATTTGAACATTCCTTTTGTCAGAGAAGATTTGAAACACTCTTTTTATAGAATGTGCAAGGGGATATTTGGACGGCTTCTAGGAATTCGTTGGAAACGGGACACTCTCACACAAAAACAAGACAGAAGCATTCTCACAAACTTCTGTGTGATGTGAGCATTCAGCTCACAGAGCTGAACCTTTCTTTTGATAGAGCAATTTTGAAAGACTGTTTTTCTAGAATCGGCAAGTGGACATTTGGAGCGCTTTGAGTCTTGAGGTGGAAAGGAAATATCTTCACATCAAAATTAGACAGAAGCACTCTCTGAATCTTCTTTGTGGTTTGTGCATTCAACTCGCAGACTTGAACATTCCTTTAGACAGAGAAATTTTGAAACAATCTTTTTGTAGAATCTGCAAGCGGAAATTTGGACCGCTTCTAGGAATTCGTTGGAAAAGGGACACCCTCACACGAAAACTAGACAGAAGTATTCTCACAAACTTCTCTGTGATAAGTGCATTCAACTCAGAGCGTTTAACGTTTCTTTTCATGCAGCAGATTTGAAACACACTGTTTGAAGTATATGCAAGTGGTCATTCGGAAAGCTATGAGGCCTGTGTTCGAAAAGGCAATATCTTCACATATAACCCAGAAAGAAGAATTCTCAGAAACTACTTTGTGTTGGTTGCATTCCACTCACAGAGGGGAATATTCCTTTTGTTAGAGAAGGATGAAACACTGTTTTTGTATAATCTGCATTTGGACCTTTGGAGAGCTCTGAGGCCTATGGTGGGAAACGAAATAACTTCACAAAAATCCTACAGGGAAGCATTCTCAGAAACCACTTGGTGATTGTCCATTCAACTCAGAGAATTGAACATTCCTTTTGTTAGAGCAATTTTGAAACACTCTTTTTGTAGAATCTGCATGTGGATATTTGGACCACTTATAGGCATTTGCTGGAAAAAGGATATCCTCACACAAAAACGAGACAGTAGTATTGTCGCAAACTCCTTTGTCATGTGAGCTCTCATCTCACAGATGTGAAACTTACTATTGATAGAGCAGTTTTGAAACACTCTGTGTCGAGAATCTGCAAGGGGACACTTGAAGCGATTTCAGTCCTGTACTGGAAAGGAAATATCTTCACATAACAAGTAGACAGAAGCATTCTCTGAAACTTCTTTGTGGTGTGTGCATTCAACTCACGGAGTTGAACATTCCTTTTGACAGAGAAATTTTGAAACACTCTTTTTATAGAATGTGCAAGTGGATATTCGGACGGCTTCCAGGAATTCGTTGGAAACGGGACACCCTCACACAAAAACAAGACAGAAGCATTCTCACAAACTTCTGTGTGATGTGAGCATTCAGCTCACAGAGCTGAACACTTCCTTTGACAGAGCAATTTTGAAACACTCTTTTTCTAGAATCGGTAAGTGGACATTTGGAGCGCTTTGTGGCCTGTGGTGGAAAGGAAATATCTTCACGTCAAAACTAGACAGAAGCATTCTCTCAATCTTCTTTGTGGTGTGTGCATTCAACTCACAGATTTGAACATTCCTTTAGACAGAGAAATTTTGAAACACTCTTTTTGTTGAATCGGCAAGTGGAAATTTGGACCCCTTCTAGAAATTCGTTGGAAATGGGACACCCTCATACGAAAACTAGACAGAAGCATTCTGACAAACTTCTCTGTGATAAGTGCATTCAACTCACAGAGTTTAACGTTTCTTTTCATGGAGCAGTATTGAAACGCACTTTTTGAAGTCTATGCAAGTGGTCATTCCGAAAGCTATGAGGCCTGTGTTTGAAAAGACAATATCTTCACATATAACATAGAAAGAAGCATTCTCGCAAACAACTTTGTGTTGGTTGCATTCAACTCACAGAGGGGAATATTCCTTTTGTTAGAGCAGCCATGAAACAGTGTTTTTGTATAATCTGCAAGTGGACATTTGGAGCGCTTTGAGGCCTGTGCTGGAAAGGAAATATCTTCACATAACAAGTTGACAGAAGCATTCTCTGAAAGTACTTTTTGGTGTGTGCATTCAACTCACAGAGTTGAACATTCCTTTTGAGAGAGAAATTATGAAATTCTCTTTTTGTAGAATCTGCAGGTGGAAATTTTGACCGCTTTTAGGAATTCGTTGGAAACGAGACACCTTCACACGAAAACTAGACAGAAGCATTCTCACAAAATTCTCTGTGATAAGGGCATTCAACTCACAGAGTTTCAGGATTCTTTTCATGGAGCAGATTTGAAACACGCTTTTTGCTGTATATGCAAGTGGTCACACCGAAAGCTATGAGGCCTGTGGTCGAAAAGGCAATATCTGCACATCTAACCTAGAAAGAAGCATTCTCAAAAACTACTTTGTGTTGGTTGCATTCAACTCACAGAGGGGAATATTCCTTTTGTTAGAGAAGCCATGAAACACTGTTTTTGTATAATCTGCATTTGGACATTTGGAGAGCTCTGAGGCCTATGGTGGGAAACGACATATCTTCACAAAAATCCTACAGAGAAGCATTCTCAGACACCACTTTGCGATGTGTGCATTCATCTCACAGAGTTGAAAATTCCTTTTGTTAGAGCAGTTTTGAAACACTCTTTTTGTAGAATCTGCATGTGGATATTTGGACCACTTATACGAATTTGCTGGAAACGGTATATCTTTACAGAAAAACGAGACGGAACCATTCTCACAAACACCTTTGTGATGTGTGCTCTCAACTCAGAGATGTGAGCATGACTTTTGATAGGGCAGTTTTGAAACACTCTTTTTCTAGTATCTGCAAGTGGACAATTCGGCACTTTGAGGCCTGTACTGGAAAGGAAATATCCTCACACATCAAGTAGACAGAAGCATTGTCTGAAACTTTTTTGGTGCGTGCATTCAACCCACAGAGTTGAACATTCCTTTTGACAGAGAATTTTTGAAACACTCTGTTTATAGAATGTGCAAGTGCATATTTGGACCGCTTCTAGGAATTCGTTGGAAACGGGACACCCTCACACGAAAACAAGACAGAAGCATTCTCACAAACTTCTGTGTGATGTGAGCATTCAGCTCACAGAGCTGAACCTTTCTTTTGATAGAGGAATTTTGTAACACCCTTTTTCTAGAAACGGCAATTGGATATTTGGAGCGCTTTGAGGCCTGTGGTGGAAATTAAATATCTTCACATCAAAACTAGACAGAAGCATTCTCTGAAACTTCTTTGAGGTATGTGCATTCAACTCACAGAGTTGAACATTCCTTTAGACAGAGAAATTTTGAAACACCCTTTATTTAGAATCTGCAAGTGGAAATTTGCACCGCTTATAAGAATTCGTTGGAAACGGGACACCTTCACACGAAAACAAGACAGAAGCGTTCTCACAATCTTCTCTGTGTTAAGTGCATTCAAGTAACAGAGTTTAACGTTTCTTTTCATGGAGCAGTTTTGAAACACGCTTTTTGCATTATATGCAAGTGGTCATTCGGAAAGCTAAGAAGCCTGTGGTCGAAAAGGGAATAGCTTCACATATAACCTAGAAAGAAGCATTCTCAGAAACTACTTTGTGGTGGTTGCATTCAACTCACAGAGGGGAATATTCCTTTTGTTAGAGAAGCCATGAAACACTGTTTTTGTATCATCTGCATTTGGACATTTGGAGAGCTCTGAGGCCTATGCTTGGAAACGAAATAACTTCACAAAAATCCTACAGGGAAGCATTCTCAGAAACCACTTGGTGATGTGTGCATTCAACTCAGAGAATTGAACATTCCTTTTGTCAGAGCAATTTTGAAACACTCTTTTTGTAGAATCTGCATGTGGATATTTGGACCACTTATAGGCATTTGCTGGAAAAAGGATATCCTCACACAAAAACGAGACAGAAGTATTCTCGCAAACTCCTTTGTCATGTGTGCTCTCATCTCACAGACGTGAAACTTACTTTTGATAGAGCAGTTTTGAAACACTCTTTGTCGAGAATCTGCAAGGGGACACTTGAAGCGATTTCAGTCCTGTGCTGGAAAGGAAATATCTTCACATAACAAGTAGACAGAAGCATTCTCTGAAACTTCTTTGTGGTGTGTGCATTCAACTCACGGAGTTGAACATTCCTTTTGACACGGAAATTTTGAAACACTCTTTTTATAGGATGTGCAAGGGGATATTCGGACGGCTTCTAGGAATTCGTTGGAAACGGGACACCCTCACACAAAAACAAGACAGAAGCAGTCTCACAAACTTCTGTGTGATGTGAGCATTCAGCTCACAGAGCTGAACCTTTCTTTTGATAGAGCAATTTTGAAACACTCTTTTTCTAGAATCGGCAAGTGGACATTTGGAGCGCTTTGAGGCCTGTGGTGGAAAGGAAATATGTTCACGTCAAAACTAGACAGAATCATTCTCACAAACTTCTCTGTGATAAGTGCATTCAACACACAGAGTTTAATGTTTCCTTTCATGGAGCAGTTTTGAAACACACTTTTTGCAGTACACGCAAGTGGTCATTCGGAAAGCTATGAGGCCTGTGTTCGAAAAGAAAATATCTTCACATATAGCATAGAAAGAATCATTCTCCAAAACTGCCTTGTGTTGGTTGCATTCAACTCACAGAGGTGAATAATCCTTTTGTTAGAGCAGCCAAGAAACTCTGTTTTTGTATAATCTGCAATTGGACGTTTGGAGAGCTCTGAGGCCTCTTGTGGGAAGGGAAATTTCTTCTCAAAACACCTAGAGAGAAGCATTCTCGGAAACCACTTTGAGATGTGTGCATTCAACTCACGGAGTTGAACATTCCTTTTGACAGAGAAATTTTGAAACACTCTTTTTACAGAATGTGCAAGTGGATATTCGGACGGCTTCCAGGAATTCGTTGGAAACGGGACACCCTCACACAAAAACAAGACAGAAGCATTCTCACAAACTTCTGTGTGATGTGAGCATTCAGCTCAAAGAGCTGAACACTTCCTTTGATAGAGCAATTTTGAAACACTCTTTTTCTAGAATCGGTAAGTGGACATTTGGAGCGCTTTGTGGCCTGTGGTGGAAAGGAAATATCTTCACGTCAAAACTAGACAGAAGCATTCTCTCAATCTTCTTTGTGGTGTGTGCATTCAACTCACAGATTTGAACATTCCTTTAGACAGAGAAATTTTGAAACACTCTTTTTGTTGAATCGGCAAGTGGAAATTTGGACCCCTTCTAGAAATTCGTTGGAAATGGGACACCCGCATACGAAAACTAGACAGAAGCATTCTGACAAACTTCTCTTTGATAAGTGCATTCAACTCACAGAGTTTAACGTTTCTTTTCATGGAGCAGTATTGAAACGCACTTTTTGAAGTCTATGCAAGTGGTCATTCCGAAAGCTATGAGGCCTGTGTTTGAAAAGACAATATCTTCACATATAACATAGAAAGAAGCATTCTCGCAAACAACTTTGTGGTGGTTGCATTCAACTCACAGAGGGGAATATTCCTTTTGTTAGAGCAGCCATGAAACAGTGTTTTTGTATAATCTGCAAGTGGACATTTGGAGCGCTTTGAGGCCTGTGCTTGAAAGGAAATATCTTCACATAACAAGTTGACAGAAGCATTCTCTGAAAGTACTTTTTGGTGTGTGCATTCAACTCACAGAGTTGAACATTCCTTTTGAGAGAGAAATTATGAAATTCTCTTTTTGTAGAATCTGCAGGTGGAAATTTTGACCGCTTTTAGGAATTCGTTGGAAACGAGACACCTTCACACGAAAACTAGACAGAAGCATTCTCACAAAATTCTCTGTGATAAGGGCATTCAACTCACAGAGTTTCAGGATTCTTTTCATGGAGCAGATTTGAAACACGCTTTTTGCTGTATATGCAAGTGGTGACACCGAAAGCTATGAGGCCTGTGGTCAAAAAGGCAATATCTGCACATCTAACCTAGAAAGAAGCATTCTCAAAAACTACTTTGTGTTGGTTGCATTCAACTCACAGAGGGGAATATTCCTTTTGTTAGAGAAGCCATGAAACACTGTTTTTGTATAATCTGCATTTGGACATTTGGAGAGCTCTGAGGCCTATGGTGGGAAACGACATATCTTCACAAAAATCCTACAGAGAAGCATTCTCAGACACCACTTTGCGATGTGTGCATTCATCTCACAGAGTTGAAAATTCCTTTTGTTAGAGCAGTTTTGAAACACTCTTTTTGTAGAATCTGCATGTGGATATTTGGACCACTTATACGAATTTGCTGGAAACGGTATATCTTTACAGAAAAACGAGACGGAACCATTCTCACAAACACCTTTGTGATGTGTGCTCTCAACTCAGAGATGTGAGCATGACTTTTGATAGGGCAGTTTTGAAACACTCTTTTTCTAGTATCTGCAAGTGGACAATTCGGCACGTTGAGGCCTGTACTGGAAAGGAAATATCTTCACACATCAAGTAGACAGAAGCATTGTCTGAAACTTTTTTGGTGTGTGCATTCAACCCACAGAGTTGAACATTCCTTTTGACAGAGAATTTTTGAAACACTCTGTTTATAGAATGTGCAAGTACATATTTGCACCGCTTCTAGGAATTCGTTGGAAACGGGACACCCTCACACGAAAACAAGACAGAAGCATTCTCACAAACTTCTGTGTGATGTGAGCATTCAGCTCACAGAGCTGAACCTTTCTTTTGATAGAGGAATTTTGTAACACCCTTTTTCTAGAAACGGCAATTGGATATTTGGAGCGCTTTGAGGCCTGTGGTGGAAATTAAATATCTTCACATCAAAACTAGACAGAAGCATTCTCTGAAACTTCTTTGAGGTATGTGCATTCAACTCACAGAGTTGAACATTCCTTTAGACAGAGAAATTTTGAAACACCCTTTATTTAGAATCTGCAAGTGGAAATTTGCACCGCTTATAGGAATTCGTTGGAAACGGGACACCTTCACACGAAAACAAGACAGAAGCGTTCTCACAATCTTCTCTGTGTTAAGTGCATTCAAGTAACAGAGTTTAACGTTTCTTTTCATGGAGCAGTTTTGAAACACGCTTTTTGCATTATATGCAAGTGGTCATTCGGAAAGCTAAGAAGCCTGTGGTCGAAAAGGGAATAGCTTCACATATAACCTAGAAAGAAGCATTCTCAGAAACTACTTTGTGGTGGTTGCATTCAACTCACAGAGGGGAATATTCCTTTTGTTAGAGAAGCCATGAAACACTGTTTTTGTATCATCTGCATTTGGACATTTGGAGAGCTCTGAGGCCTATGCTTGGAAACGAAATAACTTCACAAAAATCCTACAGGGAAGCATTCTCAGAAACCACTTGGTGATGTGTGCATTCAACTCAGAGAATTGAACATTCCTTTTGTCAGAGCAATTTTGAAACACTCTTTTTGTAGAATCTGCATGTGGATATTTGGACCACTTATAGGCATTTGCTGGAAAAAGGATAACCTCACACAAAAACGAGACAGAAGTATTCTCGCAAACTCCTTTGTCATGTGTGCTCTCATCTCACAGACGTGAAACTTACTTTTGATAGAGCAGTTTTGAAACACTCTTTGTCGAGAATCTGCAAGGGGACACTTGAAGCGATTTCAGTCCTGTGCTGGAAAGGAAATATCTTCACATAACAAGTAGACAGAAGCATTCTCTGAAACTTCTTTGTGGTGTGTGCATTCAACTCACGGAGTTGAACATTCCTTTTGACACGGACATTTTGAAACACTCTTTTTATAGGATGTGCAAGGGGATATTCGGACGGCTTCTAGGAATTCGTTGGAAACGGGACACCCTCACACAAAAACAAGACAGAAGCAGTCTCACAAACTTCTGTGTGATGTGAGCATTCAGCTCACAGAGCTGAACCTTTCTTTTGATAGAGCAATTTTGAAACACTCTTTTTCTAGAATCGGCAAGTGGACATTTGGAGCGCTTTGAGGCCTGTGGTGGAAAGGAAATATGTTCACGTCAAAACTAGACAGAATCATTCTCACAAACTTCTCTGTGATAAGTGCATTCAACTCACAGAGTTTAATGTTTCCTTTCATGGAGCAGTTTTGAAACACACTTTTTGCAGTACATGCAAGTGGTCATTCGGAAAGCTATGAGGCCTGTGTTCGAAAAGAAAATATCTTCACATATAGCATAGAAAGAATCATTCTCCAAAACTGCCTTGTGTTGGTTGCATTCAACACACAGAGGTGAATAATCCTTTTGTTAGAGCAGCCAAGAAACTCTGTTATTGTATAATCTGCAATTGGACGTTTGGAGAGCTCTGAGGCCTCTTGTGGGAAGGGAAATTTCTTCTCAAAACACCTAGAGAGAAGCATTCTCGGAAACCACTTTGAGATGTGCGCATTCAACTCACGGAGTTGAACATTCCTTTTGACAGAGAAATTTTGAAACACTCTTTTTATAGAATGTGCAAGTGGATATTCGGACGGCTTCCAGGAATTCGTTGGAAACGGGACACCCTCACACAAAAACAAGACAGAAGCATTCTCACAAACTTCTGTGTGATGTGAGCATTCAGCTCAAAGAGCTGAACACTTCCTTTGATAGAGCAATTTTGAAACACTCTTTTTCTAGAATCGGTAAGTGGACATTTGGAGCGCTTTGTGGCCTGTGGTGGAAAGGAAATATCTTCACGTCAAAACTAGACAGAAGCATTCTCTCAATCTTCTTTGTGGTGTTTGCATTCAACTCACAGATTTGAACATTCCTTTAGACAGAGAAATTTTGAAACACTCTTTTTGTTGAATCGGCAAGTGGAAATTTGGACCCCTTCTAGAAATTCGTTGGAAATGGGACACCCTCATACGAAAACTAGACAGAAGCATTCTGACAAACTTCTCTTTGATAAGTGCATTCAACTCACAGAGTTTAACGTTTCTTTTCATGGAGCAGTATTGAAACGCACTTTTTGAAGTCTATGCAAGTGGTCATTCCGAAAGCTATGAGGCCTGTGTTTGAAAAGACAATATCTTCACATATAACATAGAAAGAAGCATTCTCGCAAACAACTTTGTGTTGGTTGCATTCAACTCACAGAGGGGAATATTCCTTTTGTTAGAGCAGCCATGAAACAGTGTTTTTGTATAATCTGCAAGTGGACATTTGGAGCGCTTTGAGGCCTGTGCTGGAAAGGAAATATCTTCACATAACAAGTTGACAGAAGCATTCTCTGAAAGTTCTTTTTGGTGAGTGCATTCAACTCATAGAGTAGAACATTCCTTTTGAGAGAGAAATTATGAAATTCTCTTTTTGTAGAATCTGCAGGTGGAAATTTTGACCGCTTTTAGGAATTCGTTGGAAACGAGACACCTTCACACGAAAACTAGACAGAAGCATTCTCACAAAATTCTCTGTGATAAGGGCATTCAACTCACAGAGTTTCAGGATTCTTTTCATGGAGCAGATTTGAAACACGCTTTTTGCTGTATATGCAAGTGGTCACACCGAAAGCTATGAGGCCTGTGGTCAAAAAGGCAATATCTGCACATCTAACCTAGAAAGAAGCATTCTCAAAAACTACTTTGTGTTGGTTGCATTCAACTCACAGAGGGGAATATTCCTTTCGTTAGAGAAGCCATGAAACACTGTTTTTGTATAATCTGCATTTGGACATTTGGAGAGCTCTGAGGCCTATGGTGGGAAACGACATATCTTCACAAAAATCCTACAGAGAAGCATTCTCAGACACCACTTTGCGATGTGTGCATTCATCTCACAGAGTTGAAAATTCCTTTTGTTAGAGCAGTTTTGAAACACTCTTTTTGTAGAATCTGCATGTGGATATTTGGACCACTTATACGAATTTGCTGGAAACGGTATATCTTTACAGAAAAACGAGACGGAACCATTCTCACAAACACCTTTGTGATGTGTGCTCTCAACTCAGAGATGTGAGCATGACTTTTGATAGGGCAGTTTTGAAACACTCTTTTTCTAATATCTGCAAGTGGACAATTCGGCACTTTGAGGCCTGTGCTGGAAAGGAAATATCTTCACACATCAAGTAGACAGAAGCATTGTCTGAAACTTTTTTGGTGTGTGCATTCAACCCACAGAGTTGAACATTCCTTTTGACAGAGAATTTTTGAAACACTCTGTTTATAGAATGTGCAAGTGCATATTTGGACCGCTTCTAGGAATTCGTTGGAAACGGGTCACCCTCACACGAAAACAAGACAGAAGCATTCTCACAAACTTCTGTGTGATGTGAGCATTCAGCTCACAGAGCTGAACCTTTCTTTTGATAGAGGAATTTTGTAACACCCTTTTTCTAGAAACGGCAATTGGATATTTGGAGCGCTTTGAGGCCTGTGGTGGAAATTAAATATCTTCACATCAAAACTAGACAGAAGCATTCTCTGAAACTTCTTTGAGGTATGTGCATTCAACTCACAGAGTTGAACATTCCTTTAGACAGAGAAATTTTGAAACACCCTTTATTTAGAATCTGCAAGTGGAAATTTGCACCGCTTATAGGAATTCGTTGGAAACGGGACACCTTCACACGAAAACAAGACAGAAGCGTTCTCACAATCTTCTCTGTGTTAAGTGCATTCAAGTAACAGAGTTTAACGTTTCTTTTCATGGAGCAGTTTTGAAACACGCTTTTTGCATTATATGCAAGTGGTCATTTGGAAAGCTAAGAAGCCTGTGGTCGAAAAGGGAATAGCTTCACATATAACCTAGAAAGAAGCATTCTCAGAAACTACTTTGTGGTGGTTGCATTCAACTCACAGAGGGGAATATTCCTTTTGTTAGAGAAGCCATGAAACACTGTTTTTCTATCATCTGCATTTGGACATTTGGAGAGCTCTGAGGCCTATGCTTGGAAACGAAATAACTTCACAAAAATCCTACAGGGAAGCATTCTCAGAAACCACTTGGTGATGTGTGCATTCAACTCAGAGAATTGAACATTCCTTTTGTCAGAGCAATTTTGAAACACTCTTTTTGTAGAATCTGCATGTGGATATTTGGACCACTTATAGGCATTTGCTGGAAAAAGGATATCCTCACACAAAAACGAGACAGAAGTATTCTCGCAAACTCCTTTGTCATGTGTGCTCTCATCTCACAGATGTGAAACTTACTTTTGATAGAGCAGTTTTGAAACACTCTTTGTCGAGAATCTGCAAGGGGACACTTGAAGCGATTTCAGTCCTGTGCTGGAAAGGAAATATCTTCACATAACAAGTAGACAGAAGCATTCTCTGAAACTTCTTTGTGGTGTGTGCATTCAACTCACGGAGTTGAACATTCCTTTTGACACGGAAATTTTGAAACACTCTTTCTATAGAATGTGCAAGGGGATATTCGGACGGCTTCTAGGAATTCGTTGGAAACGGGACACCCTCACACAAAAACAAGACAGAAGCAGTCTCACAAACTTCTGTGTGATGTGAGCATTCAGCTCACAGAGCTGAACCTTTCTTTTGATAGAGCAATTTTGAAACACTCTTTTTCTAGAATCGGCAAGTGGACATTTGGAGCGCTTTGAGGCGTGTGGTGGAAAGGAAATATGTTCACGTCAAAACTAGACAGAATCATTCTCACAAACTTCTCTGTGATAAGTGCATTCAACTCACGGAGTTTAATGTTTCCCTTCATGGAGCAGTTAGGAAACACAATTTTTGCAGTACATGCAAGTGGTCATTCGGAAAGCTATGAGGCCTGTGTTCGAAAAGAAAATATCTTCACATATAGCATAGAAAGAATCATTCTCCGAAACTGCCTTGTGTTGGTTGCATTCAACTCACAGAGGTGAATAATCCTTTTGTTAGAGCAGCCAAGAAACTCTGTTTTTGTATAATCTGCAATTGGACGTTTGGAGAGCTCTGAGGCCTCTTGTGGGAAGGGAAATTTCTTCTCAAAACACCTAGGGAGAAGCATTCTCGGAAACCACTTTGAGATGTGTGCATTCAACTCACGGAGTTGAACATTCCTTTTGACAGAGAAATTTTGAAACACTCTTTTTACAGAATGTGCAAGTGGATATTCGGACGGCTTCCAGGAATTCGTTGGAAACGGGACACCCTCACACAAAACCAGACAGAAGCATTCTCACAAACTTCTGTGTGATGTGAGCATTCAGCTCAAAGAGCTGAACACTTCCTTTGATAGAGCAATTTTGAAACACTCTTTTTCTAGAATCGGTAAGTGGACATTTGGAGCGCTTTGTGGCCTGTGGTGGAAAGGAAATATCTTCACGTCAAAACTAGACAGAAGCATTCTCTCAATCTTCTTTGTGGTGTGTGCATTCAACTCACAGATTTGAACATTCCTTTAGACAGAGAAATTTTGAAACACTCTTTTTGTTGAATCGGCAAGTGGAAATTTGGACCCCTTCTAGAAATTCGTTGGAAATGGGACACCCTCATACGAAAACTAGACAGAAGCATTCTGACAAACTTCTCTGTGATAAGTGCATTCAACTCACAGAGTTTAACGTTTCTTTTCATGGAGCAGTATTGAAACGCACTTTTTGAAGTCTATGCAAGTGGTCATTCCGAAAGCTATGAGGCCTGTGTTTGAAAAGACAATATCTTCACATATAACATAGAAAGAAGCATTCTCGCAAACAACTTTGTGTTGGTTGCATTCAACTCACAGAGGGGAATATTCCTTTTGTTAGAGCAGCCATGAAACAGTGTTTTTGTATAATCTGCAAGTGGACATTTGGAGCGCTTTGAGGCCTGTGCTGGAAAGGAAATATCTTCACATAACAAGTTGACAGAAGCATTCTCTGAAAGTACTTTTTGGTGTGTGCATTCAACTCACAGAGTTGAACATTCCTTTTGAGAGAGAAATTATGAAATTCTCTTTTTGTAGAATCTGCAGGTGGAAATTTTGACCGCTTTTAGGAATTCGTTGGAAACGAGACACCTTCACACGAAAACTAGACAGAAGCATTCTCACAAAATTCTCTGTGATAAGGGCATTCAACTCACAGAGTTTCAGGATTCTTTTCATGGAGCAGATTTGAAACACGCTTTTTGCTGTATATGCAAGTGGTCACACCGAAAGCTATGAGGCCTGTGGTCGAAAAGGCAATATCTGCACATCTAACCTAGAAAGAAGCATTCTCAAAAACTACTTTGTGTTGGTTGCATTCAACTCACAGAGGGGAATATTCCTTTTGTTAGAGAAGCCATGAAACACTGTTTTTGTATAATCTGCATTTGGACATTTGGAGAGCTCTGAGGCCTATGGTGGGAAACGACATATCTTCACAAAAATCCTACAGAGAAGCATTCTCTGACACCACTTTGCGATGTGTGCATTCATCTCACAGAGTTGAAAATTCCTTTTGTTAGAGCAGTTTTGAAACACTCTTTTTGTAGAATCTGCATGTGGATATTTGGACCACTTATACGAATTTGCTGGAAACGGTATATCTTTACAGAAAAACGAGACGGAACCATTCTCACAAACTCCTTTGTGATGTGTGCTCTCAACTCAGAGATGTGAGCATGACTTTTGATAGGGCAGTTTTGAAACACTCTTTTTCTAGTATCTGCAAGTGGACAATTCGGCGCTTTGAGGCCTGTGCTGGAAAGGAAATATCTTCACACATCAAGTAGACAGAAGCATTGTCTGAAACTTTTTTGGTGTGTGCATTCAACCCACAGAGTTGAACATTCCTTTTGACAGAGAATTTTTGAAACACTCTGTTTATAGAATGTGCAAGTGCATATTTGGACCGCTTCTAGGAATTCGTTGGAAACGGGACACCCTCACACGAAAACAAGACAGAAGCATTCTCACAAACTTCTGTGTGATGTGAGCATTCAGCTCACAGAGCTGAACCTTTCTTTTGATAGAGGAATTTTGTAACACCCTTTTTCTAGAAACGGCAATTGGATATTTGGAGTGCTTTGAGGCCTGTGGTGGAAATTAAATATCTTCACATCAAAACTAGACAGAAGCATTCTCTGAAACTTCTTTGAGGTATGTGCATTCAACTCACAGAGTTGAACATTCCTTTAGACAGAGAAATTTTGAAACACCCTTTATTTAGAATCTGCAAGTGGAAATTTGCACCGCTTATAGGAATTCGTTGGAAACGGGACACCTTCACACGGAAACAAGACAGAAGCGTTCTCACAATCTTCTCTGTGTTAAGTGCATTCAAGTAACAGAGTTTAACGTTTCTTTTCATGGAGCAGTTTTGAAACAAGCTTTTTGCATTATATGCAAGTGGTCATTCAGAAAGCTAAGAAGCCTGTGGTCGAAAAGGGAATAGCTTCACATATAACCTAGAAAGAAGCATTCTCAGAAACTACTTTGTGGTGGTTGCATTCAACTCACAGAGTGGAATATTCGTTTTGTTAGAGAAGCCATGAAACACTGTTTTTGTATAATCTGCATTTGGACATTTGGAGAGCTCTGAGGCCTATGGTGGGAAACGAAATAACTTCACAAAAATCCTACAGGGAAGCATTCTCAGAAACCACTTGGTGATGTGTGCATTCAACTCAGAAAATTGAACATTCCTTTTGTCAGAGCAATTTTGAAACACTCTTTTTGTAGAATCTGCATGTGGATATTTGGACCACTTATAGGCATTTGCTGGAAAAAGGATATCCTCACACAAAAACGAGACAGAAGTATTCTCGCAAACTCCTTTGTCATGTGTGCTCTCATCTCACAGACGTGAAACTTACTTTTGATAGAGCAGTTTTGAAACACTCTTTGTCGAGAATCTGCAAGGGGACACTTGAAGCGATTTCAGTCCTGTGCTGGAAAGGAAATATCTTCACATAACAAGTAGACAGAAGCATTCTCTGAAACTTCTTTGTGGTGTGTGCATTCAACTCACGGAGTTGAACATTCCTTTTGACACGGACATTTTGAAACTCTCTTTTTATAGAATGTGCAAGGGGCTATTCGGACGGCTTCTAGGAATTCGTTGGAAACGGGACACCCTCACACAAAAACAAGACAGAAGCAGTCTCAGAAACTTCTGTGTGATGTGAGCATTCAGCTCACAGAGCTGAACCTTTCTTTTGATAGAGCAATTTTGAAACACTCTTTTTCTAGAATCGGCAAGTGGACATTTGGAGCGCTTTGAGGCCTCTGGTGGAAAGGAAATATGTTCACGTCAAAACTAGACAGAATCATTCTCACAAACTTCTCTGTGATAAGTGCATTCAACTCACAGAGTTTAATGTTTCCTTTCATGGAGCAGTTTTGAAACACACTTTTTGCAGTACATGCAAGTGGTCATTCGGAAAGCTATGAGGCCTGTGTTCGAAAAGAAAATATCTTCACATATAGCATAGAAAGAATCATTCTCCGAAACTGCCTTGTGTTGGTTGCATTCAACTCACAGAGGTGAATAATCCTTTTGTTAGAGCAGCCAAGAAACTCTGTTTTTGTATAATCTGCAATTGGACGTTTGGAGAGCTCTGAGGCCTCTTGTGGGAAGGGAAATTTCTTCTCAAAACACCTAGAGAGAAGCATTCTCGGAAACCACTTTGAGATGTGTGCATTCAACTCACGGAGTTGAACATTCCTTTTGACAGAGAAATTTTGAAACACTCTTTTTACAGAATGTGCAAGTGGATATTCGGACGGCTTCCAGGAATTCGTTGGAAACGGGACACCCTCACACAAAAACAAGACAGAAGCATTCTCACAAACTTCTGTGTGATGTGAGCATTCAGCTCAAAGAGCTGAACACTTCCTTTGATAGAGCAATTTTGAAACACTCTTTGTCTAGAATCGGTAAGTGGACATTTGGAGCGCTTTGTGGCCTGTGGTGGAAAGGAAATATCTTCACGTCAAAACTAGACAGAAGCATTCTCTCAATCTTCTTTGTGGTGTGTGCATTCAACTCACAGATTTGAACATTCCTTTAGACAGAGAAATTTTGAAACACTCTTTTTGTTGAATCGGCAAGTGGAAATTTGGACCCCTTCTAGAAATTCGTTGGAAATGGGACACCCTCATACGAAAACTAGACAGAAGCATTCTGACAAACTTCTCTGTGATAAGTGCATTCAACTCACAGAGTTTAACGTTTCTTTTCATGGAGCAGTATTGAAACGCACTTTTTGAAGTCTATGCAAGTGGTCATTCCGAAAGCTATGAGGCCTGTGTTTGAAAAGACAATATCTTCACATATAACATAGAAAGAAGCATTCTCGCAAACAACTTTGTGTTGGTTGCATTCAACTCACAGAGGGGAATATTCCTTTTGTTAGAGCAGCCATGAAACAGTGTTTTTGTATAATCTGCAAGTGGACATTTGGAGCGCTTTGAGGCCTGTGCTTGAAAGGAAATATCTTCACATAACAAGTTGACAGAAGCATTCTCTGAAAGTACTTTTTGGTGTGTGCATTCAACTCACAGAGTTGAACATTCCTTTTGAGAGAGAAATTATGAAATTCTCTTTTGGTAGAATCTGCAGGTGGAAATTTTGACCGCTTTTAGGAATTCGTTGGAAACGAGACACCTTCACACGAAAACTAGACAGAAGCATTCTCACAAAATTCTCTGTGATGAGGGCATTCAACTCACAGAGTTTCAGGATTCTTTTCATGGAGCAGATTTGAAACACGCTTTTTGCTGTATATGCAAGTGGTCACAACGAAAGCTACGAGGCCTGTGGTCGAAAAGGCAATATCTGCACATCTAACCTAGAAAGAAGCATTCTCAAAAACTACTTTGTGTTGGTTGCATTCAACTCACAGAGGGGAATATTCCTTTTGTTAGAGAAGCCATGAAACACTGTTTTTGTATAATCTGCATTTGGACATTTGGAGAGCTCTGAGGCCTATGGTGGGAAACGACATATCTTCACAAAAATCCTACAGAGAAGCATTCTCAGACACCACTTTGCAATGTGTGCATTCATCTCACAGAGTTGAAAATTCCTTTTGTTAGAGCAGTTTTGAAACACTCTTTTTGTAGAATCTGCATGTGGATATTTGGACCACTTATACGAATTTGCTGGAAACGGTATATCTTTACAGAAAAACGAGACGGAACCATTCTCACAAACTCCTTTGTGATGTGTGCTCTCAACTCAGAGATGTGAGCATGACTTTTGATAGGGCTGTTTTGAAACACTCTTTTTCTAGTATCTGCAAGTGGACAATTCGGCGCTTTGAGGCCTGTGCTGGAAAGGAAATATCTTCACACATCAAGTAGACAGAAGCATTGTCTGAAACTTTTTTGGTGTGTGCATTCAACCCACAGAGTTGAACATTCCTTTTGACAGAGAATTTTTGAAACACTCTGTTTATAGAATGTGCAAGTGCATATTTGGACCGCTTCTAGGAATTCGTTGGAAACGGGACACCCTCACACGAAAACAAGACAGAAGCATTCTCACAAACTTCTGTGTGATGTGAGCATTCAGCTCACAGAGCTGAACCTTTCTTTTGATAGAGGAATTTTGTAACACCCTTTTTCTAGAAACGGCAATTGGATATTTGGAGTGCTTTGAGGCCTGTGGTGGAAATTAAATATCTTCACATCAAAACTAGACAGAAGCATTCTCTGAAACTTTTTGAGGTATGTGCATTCAAATCACAGAGTTGAACATTCCTTTAGACAGAGAAATTTTGAAACACCCTTTATTTAGAATCTGCAAGTGGAAATTTGCACCGCTTATAGGAATTCGTTGGAAACGGGACACCTTCACACGAAAACAAGACAGAAGCGTTCTCACAATCTTCTCTGTGTTAAGTGCATTCAAGTAACAGAGTTTAACGTTTCTTTTCATGGAGCAGTTTTGAAACAAGCTTTTTGCATTATATGCAAGTGGTCATTCAGAAAGCTAAGAAGCCTGTGGTCGAAAAGGGAATAGCTTCACATATAACCTAGAAAGAAGCATTCTCAGAAACTACTTTGTGGTGGTTGCATTCAACTCACAGAGTGGAATATT
Source organism: Pongo pygmaeus (assembly GCF_028885625.2). Taxonomy (NCBI): domain Eukaryota; kingdom Metazoa; phylum Chordata; class Mammalia; order Primates; family Hominidae; genus Pongo; species Pongo pygmaeus. The sequence continues at coordinate 32,001,075 of NC_072393.2, forward strand.
CCTTTTGTTAGAGAAGCCATGAAACACTGTTTTTGTATAATCTGCATTTGGACATTTGGAGAGCTCTGAGGCCTATGGTGGGAAACGAAATAACTTCACAAAAATCCTACAGGGAAGCATTCTCAGAAACCACTTGGTGATGTGTGCATTCAACTCAGAGAATTGAACATTCCTTTTGTCAGAGCAATTTTGAAACACTCTTTTTGTAGAATCTGCATGTGGATATTTGGACCACTTATAGGCATTTGCTGGAAAAAGGATATCCTCACACAAAAACGAGACAGAAGTATTCTCGCAAACTCCTTTGTCATGTGTGCTCTCATCTCACAGACGTGAAACTTACTTTTGATAGAGCAGTTTTGAAACACTCTTTGTCGAGAATCTGCAAGGGGACACTTGAAGCGATTTCAGTCCTGTGCTGGAAAGGAAATATCTTCACATAACAAGTAGACAGAAGCATTCTCTGAAACTTCTTTGTGGTGTGTGCATTCAACTCACGGAGTTGAACATTCCTTTTGACACGGACATTTTGAAACTCTCTTTTTATAGAATGTGCAAGGGGCTATTCGGACGGCTTCTAGGAATTCGTTGGAAACGGGACACCCTCACACAAAAACAAGACAGAAGCAGTCTCAGAAACTTCTGTGTGATGTGAGCATTCAGCTCACAGAGCTGAACCTTTCTTTTGATAGAGCAATTTTGAAACACTCTTTTTCTAGAATCGGCAAGTGGACATTTGGAGCGCTTTGAGGCCTGTGGTGGAAAGGAAATATGTTCACGTCAAAACTAGACAGAATCATTCTCACAAACTTCTCTGTGATAAGTGCATTCAACTCACAGAGTTTAATGTTTCCTTTCATGGAGCAGTTTTGAAACACACTTTTTGCAGTACATGCAAGTGGTCATTCGGAAAGCTATGAGGCCTGTGTTCGAAAAGAAAATATCTTCACATATAGCATAGAAAGAATCATTCTCCGAAACTGCCTTGTGTTGGTTGCATTCAACTCACAGAGGTGAATAATCCTTTTGTTAGAGCAGCCAAGAAACTCTGTTTTTGTATAATCTGCAATTGGACGTTTGGAGAGCTCTGAGGCCTCTTGTGGGAAGGGAAATTTCTTCTCAAAACACCTAGAGAGAAGCATTCTCGGAAACCACTTTGAGATGTGTGCATTCAACTCACGGAGTTGAACATTCCTTTTGACAGAGAAATTTTGAAACACTCTTTTTACAGAATGTGCAAGTGGATATTCGGACGGCTTCCAGGAATTCGTTGGAAACGGGACACCCTCACACAAAAACAAGACAGAAGCATTCTCACAAACTTCTGTGTGATGTGAGCATTCAGCTCAAAGAGCTGAACACTTCCTTTGATAGAGCAATTTTGAAACACTCTTTTTCTAGAATCGGTAAGTGGACATTTGGAGCGCTTTGTGGCCTGTGGTGGAAAGGAAATATCTTCACGTCAAAACTAGACAGAAGCATTCTCTCAATCTTCTTTGTGGTGTGTGCATTCAACTCACAGATTTGAACATTCCTTTAGACAGAGAAATTTTGAAACACTCTTTTTGTTGAATCGGCAAGTGGAAATTTGGACCCCTTCTAGAAATTCGTTGGAAATGGGACACCCTCATACGAAAACTAGACAGAAGCATTCTGACAAACTTCTCTGTGATAAGTGCATTCAACTCACAGAGTTTAACGTTTCTTTTCATGGAGCAGTATTGAAACGCACTTTTTGAAGTCTATGCAAGTGGTCATTCCGAAAGCTATGAGGCCTGTGTTTGAAAAGACAATATCTTCACATATAACATAGAAAGAAGCATTCTCGCAAACAACTTTGTGTTGGTTGCATTCAACTCACAGAGGGGAATATTCCTTTTGTTAGAGCAGCCATGAAACAGTGTTTTTGTATAATCTGCAAGTGGACATTTGGAGCGCTTTGAGGCCTGTGCTGGAAAGGAAATATCTTCCCAAAACAAGTTGACAGAAGCATTCTCTGAAAGTTCTTTTTGGTGTGTGCATTCAACTCACAGAGTTGAACATTCCTTTTGAGAGAGAAATTATGAAATTCTCTTTTTGTAGAATCTGCAGGTGGAAATTTTGACCGCTTTTAGGAATTCGTTGGAAACGAGACACCTTCACACGAAAACTAGACAGAAGCATTCTCACAAAATTCTCTGTGATAAGGGCATTCAACTCACAGAGTTTCAGGATTCTTTTCATGGAGCAGATTTGAAACACGCTTTTTGCTGTATATGCAAGTGGTCACAACGAAAGCTATGAGGCCTGTGGTCGAAAAGGCAATATCTGCACATCTAACCTAGAAAGAAGCATTCTCAAAAACTACTTTGTGTTGGTTGCATTCAACTCACAGAGGGGAATATTCCTTTTGTTAGAGAAGCCATGAAACACTGTTTTTGTATAATCTGCATTTGGACATTTGGAGAGCTCTGAGGCCTATGGTGGGAAACGACATATCTTCACAAAAATCCTACAGAGAAGCATTCTCAGACACCACTTTGCGATGTGTGCATTCATCTCACAGAGTTGAAAATTCCTTTTGTTAGAGCAGTTTTGAAACACTCTTTTTGTAGAATCTGCATGTGGATATTTGGACCACTTATACGAATTTGCTGGAAACGGTATATCTTTACAGAAAAACGAGACGGAACCATTCTCACAAACTCCTTTGTGATGTGTGCTCTCAACTCAGAGATGTGAACATGACTTTTGATAGGGCAGTTTTGAAACACTCTTTTTCTAGTATCTGCAAGTGGACAATTCGGTGCTTTGAGGCCTGTGCTGGAAAGGAAATATCTTCACACATCAAGTAGACAGAAGCATTGTCTGAAACTTTTTTGGTGTGTGCATTCAACCCACAGAATTGAACATTCCTTTTGACAGAGAATTTTTGAAACACTCTGTTTATAGAATGTGCAAGTGCATATTTGGACCGCTTCTAGGAATTCGTTGGAAACGGGACACCCTCACACGAAAACAAGACAGAAGCATTCTCACAAACTTCTGTGTGATGTGCGCATTCAGCTCACAGAGCTGAACCTTTCTTTTGATAGAGGAATTTTGTAACACCCTGTTTCTAGAAACGGCAATTGGATATTTGGAGCGCTTTGAGGCCTGTGGTGGAAATTAAATATCTTCACATCAAAACTAGACAGAAGCATTCTCTGAAACTTCTCTGAGGTATGTGCATTCAACTCACAGAGTTGAACATTCCTTTAGACAGAGAAATTTTGAAACACCCTTTATTTAGAATCTGCAAGTGGAAATTGGCACCGCTTATAGGAATTCGTTGGAAACGGGACACCTTCACACGAAAACAAGACAGAAGCGTTCTCACAATCTTCTCTGTGTTAAGTGCATTCAAGTAACAGAGTTTAACGTTTCTTTTCATGGAGCAGTTTTGAAACACGCTTTTTGCATTATATGCAAGTGGTCATTCGGAAATCTAAGAAGCCTGTGGTCGAAAAGGGAATAGCTTCACATATAACCTAGAAAGAAGCATTCTCAGAAACTACTTTGTGGTGGTTGCATTCAACTCACAGAGGGGAATATTCCTTTTGTTAGAGAAGCCATGAAACACTGTTTTTGTATCATCTGCATTTGGACATTTGGAGAGCTCTGAGGCCTATGGTGGGAAACGAAATAACTTCACAAAAATCCTACAGGGAAGCATTCTCAGAAACCACTTGGTGATGTGTGCATTCAACTCAGAGAATTGAACATTCCTTTTGTCAGAGCAATTTTGAAACACTCTTTTTGTAGAATCTGCATGTGGATATTTGGACCACTTATACGCATTTGGTGGAAAAAGGATATCCTCACACAAAAACGAGACAGAAGTATTCTCGCAAACTCCTTTGTCATGTGTGCTCTCATCTCACAGATGTGAAACCTACTTTTGATAGAGCAGTTTTGAAACACTCTTTGTCGAGAATCTGCAAGGGGACACTTGAAGCGATTTCAGTCCTGTGCTGGAAAGGAAATATCTTCACATAACAAGTAGACAGAAGCATTCTCTGAAACTTCTTTGTGGTGTGTGCATTCAACTCACGGAGTTGAACATTCCTTTTGACACGGAAATTTTGAAACACTCTTTTTATAGGATGTGCAAGGGGATATTCGGACGACTTCTAGGAATTCGTTGGAAACGGGACACCCTCACACAAAAACAAGACAGAAGCAGTCTCACAAACTTCTGTGTGATGTGAGCATTCAGCTCACAGAGCTGAACCTTTCTTTTGATAGAGCAATTTTGAAACACTCTTTTTCTAGAATCGGCAAGTGGACATTTGGAGCGCTTTGAGGCCTGTGGTGGAAAGGTAATTTGTTCACGTCAAAACTAGACAGAATCATTCTCACAAACTTCTCTGTGATAAGTGCATTCAACTCACAGAGTTTAATGTTTCCTTTCATGGAGCAGTTTTGAAACACACTTTTTGCAGTACATGCAAGTGGTCATTCGGAAAGCTATGAGGCCTGTGTTCGAAAAGAAAATATCTTCACATATAGCATAGAAAGAATCATTCTCCGAAACTGCCTTGTGTTGGTTGCATTCAACTCACAGAGGTGAATAATCCTTTTGTTAGAGCAGCCAAGAAACTCTGTTTTTGTATAATCTGCAATTGGACGTTTGGAGAGCTCTGAGGCCTCTTGTGGGAAGGGAAATTTCTTCTCAAAACACCTAGAGAGAAGCATTCTCGGAAACCACTTTGAGATGTGCGCATTCAACTCACGGAGTTGAACATTCCTTTTGTTAGAGCAGTTTTGAAACATTCTTTTTCTGGAATCTGCATGTGGATATTTGTACCACGTATAAGAATTTGCTGGAAACGGGATATCTTCACACAAAAACGAGACAGAAGCATTCTCACAAACTCCTTTGTGATGTGTGCTCTCAACTCAGAGATCTGAACCTGACTTTTGATAGAGCAATTTTGAAACACTCTTTTTCTAGAATCCGCAAGAGGACATTTGGAGCGCTTTGAGGCCTGTACTGGAAAGGAAATATCTTCACATAACAAGTAGACAGAAGCATTCCCTGAGACTTCTTTTTGGTGTGTGCATTCAAATCACAGATTTGAACATTCCTTTTGTCAGAGAAGATTTGAAACACTCTTTTTATAGAATGTGCAAGGGGATATTTGGACGGCTTCTAGGAATTCGTTGGAAACGGGACACTCTCACACAAAAACAAGACAGAAGCATTCTCACAAACTTCTGTGTGATGTGAGCATTCAGCTCACAGAGCTGAACCTTTCTTTTGATAGAGCAATTTTGAAAGACTGTTTTTCTAGAATCGGCAAGTGGACATTTGGAGCGCTTTGAGTCTTGAGGTGGAAAGGAAATATCTTCACATCAAAATTAGACAGAAGCACTCTCTGTATCTTCTTTGTGGTTTGTGCATTCAACTCGCAGACTTGAACATTCCTTTAGACAGAGAAATTTTGAAAGAATCTTTTTGTAGAATCTGCAAGCGGAAATTTGGACCGCTTCTAGGAATTCGTTGGAAATGGGACACCCTCACACGAAAACTAGACAGAAGTATTCTCACAAACTTCTCTGTGATAAGTGCATTCAACTCAGAGCGTTTAACGTTTCTTTTCATGCAGCAGATTTGAAACACACTGTTTGAAGTATATGCAAGTGGTCATTCGGAAAGCTATGAGGCCTGTGTTCGAAAAGGCAATATCTTCACATATAACCCAGAAAGAAGAATTCTCAGAAACTACTTTGTGTTGGTTGCATTCCACTCACAGAGGGGAATATTCCTTTTGTTAGAGAAGGATGAAACACTGTTTTTGTATAATCTGCATTTGGACCTTTGGAGAGCTCTGAGGCCTATGGTGGGAAACAAAATAACTTCACAAAAATCCTACAGGGAAGCATTCTCAGAAACCACTTGGTGATTGTCCATTCAACTCAGAGAATTGAACATTCCTTTTGTTAGAGCAATTTTGAAACACTCTTTTTGTAGAATCTGCATGTGGATATTTGGACCACTTATAGGCATTTGCTGGAAAAAGGATATCCTCACACAAAAACGAGACAGTAGTATTGTCGCAAACTCCTTTGTCATGTGAGCTCTCATCTCACAGATGTGAAACTTACTATTGATAGAGCAGTTTTGAAACACACTTTGTCGAGAATCTGCAAGGGGACACTTGAAGCGATTTCAGTCCTGTACTGGAAAGGAAATATCTTCACATAACAAGTAGACAGAAGTATTCTCTGAAACTTCTTTGTGGTGTGTGCATTCAACTCACGGAGTTGAACATTCCTTTTGACAGAGAAATTTTGAAACACTCTTTTTATAGAATGTGCAAGTGGATATTCGGAAGGCTTCCAGGAATTCGTTGGAAACGGGACACCCTCACACAAAAACAAGACAGAAGCATTCTCACAAACTTCTGTGTGATGTGAGCATTCAGCTCAAAGAGCTGAACACTTCCTTTGATAGAGCAATTTTGAAACACTCTTTGTCTAGAATCGGTAAGTGGACATTTGGAGCGCTTTGTGGCCTGTGGTAGAAAGGAAATATCTTCACGTCAAAACTAGACAGAAGCATTCTCTCAATCTTCTTTGTGGTGTGTGCTTTCAACTCACAGATTTGAACATTCCTTTAGACAGAGAAATTTTGAAACACTCTTTTTGTTGAATCGGCAAGTGGAAATTTGGACCCCTTCTAGAAATTCGTTGGAAATGGGACACCCTCATACGAAAACTAGACAGAAGCATTCTGACAAACTTCTCTGTGATAAGTGCATTCAACTCACAGAGTTTAACGTTTCTTTTCATGGAGCAGTATTGAAACGCACTTTTTGAAGTCTATGCAAGTGGTCATTCCGAAAGTTATGAGGCCTGTGTTTGAAAAGACAATATCTTCACATATAACATAGAAAGAAGCATTCTCGCAAACAACTTTGTGTTGGTTGCATTCAACTCACAGAGGGGAATATTCCTTTTGTTAGAGCAGCCATGAAACAGTGTTTTTGTATAATCTGCAAGTGGACATTTGGAGCGCTTTGAGGCCTGTGCTGGAAAGGAAATATCTTCACATAACAAGTTGACAGAAGCATTCTCTGAAAGTTCTTTTTGGTGTGTGCATTCAACTCACAGAGTTGAACATTCCTTTTGAGAGAGAAATTATGAAATTCTCTTTTGGTAGAATCTGCAGGTGGAAATTTTGACCGCTTTTAGGAATTCGTTGGAAACGAGACACCTTCACACGAAAACTAGACAGAAGCATTCTCACAAAATTCTCTGTGATAAGGGCATTCAACTCACAGAGTTTCAGGATTCTTTTCATGGAGCAGATTTGAAACACGCTTTTTGCTGTATATGCAAGTGGTCACAACGAAAGCTACGAGGCCTGTGGTCGAAAAGGCAATATCTGCACATCTAACCTAGAAAGAAGCATTCTCAAAAACTACTTTGTGTTGGTTGCATTCAACTCACAGAGGGGAATATTCCTTTTGTTAGAGAAGCCATGAAACACTGTTTTTGTATAATCTGCATTTGGACATTTGGAGAGCTCTGAGGCCTATGGTGGGAAACGACATATCTTCACAAAAATCCTACAGAGAAGCATTCTCAGACACCACTTTGCGATGTGTGCATTCATCTCACAGAGTTGAAAATTCCTTTTGTTAGAGCAGTTTTGAAACACTCTTTTTGTAGAATCTGCATGTGGATATTTGGACCACTTATACGAATTTGCTGGAAACGGTATATCTTTACAGAAAAACGAGACGGAACCATTCTCACAAACTCCTTTGTGATGTGTGCTCTCAACTCAGAGATGTGAGCATGACTTTTGATAGGGCTGTTTTGAAACACTCTTTTTCTAGTATCTGCAAGTGGACAATTCGGCGCTTTGAGGCCTGTGCTGGAAAGGAAATATCTTCACACATCAAGTAGACAGAAGCATTGTCTGAAACTTTTTTGGTGTGTGCATTCAACCCACAGAGTTGAACATTCCTTTTGACAGAGAATTTTTGAAACACTCTGTTTATAGAATGTGCAAGTGCATATTTGGACCGCTTCTAGGAATTCGTTGGAAACGGGACACCCTCACACGAAAACAAGACAGAAGCATTCTCACAAACTTCTGTGTGATGTGAGCATTCAGCTCACAGAGCTGAACCTTTCTTTTGATAGAGGAATTTTGTAACACCCTTTTTCTAGAAACGGCAATTGGATATTTGGAGCGCTTTGAGGCCTGTGGTGGAAATTAAATATCTTCACATCAAAACTAGACAGAAGCATTCTCTGAAACTTCTTTGAGGTATGTGCATTCAACTCACAGAGTTGAACATTCCTTTAGACAGAGAAATTTTGAAACACCCTTTATTTAGAATCTGCAAGTGGAAATTTGCACCGCTTATAGGAATTTGTTGGAAACGGGACACCTTCACACGAAAACAAGACAGAAGCGTTCTCACAATCTTCTCTGTGTTAAGTGCATTCAAGTAACAGAGTTTAACGTTTCTTTTCATGGAGCAGTTTTGAAACACGCTTTTTGCATTATATGCAAGTGGTCATTCGGAAAGCTAAGAAGCCTGTGGTCGAAAGGGGAATAGCTTCACATATAACCTAGAAAGAAGCATTCTCAGAAACTACTTTGTGGTGGTTGCATTCAACTCACAGAGGGGAATATTCCTTTTGTTAGAGAAGCCATGAAACACTGTTTATGTATCATCTGCATTTGGACATTTGGAGAGCTCTGAGGCCTATGGTGGGAAACGAAATAACTTCACAAAAATCCTACAGGGAAGCATTCTCAGAAACCACTTGGTGATGTGTGCATTCAACTCAGAGAATTGAACATTCCTTTTGTCAGAGCAATTTTGAAACACTCTTTTTGTAGAATCTGCATGTGGATATTTGGACCACTTATAGGCATTTGCTGGAAAAAGGATATCCTCACACAAAAACGAGACAGAAGTATTCTCGCAAACTCCTTTGTCATGTGTGCTCTCATCTCACAGATGTGAAACTTACTTTTGATAGAGCAGTTTTGAAACACTCTTTGTCGAGAATCTGCAAGGGGACACTTGAAGCGATTTCAGTCCTGTGCTGGAAAGGAAATATCTTCACATAACAAGTAGACAGAAGCATTCTCTGAAACTTCTTTGTGGGGTGTGCATTCAACTCACGGAGTTGAACATTCCTTTTGACACGGACATTTTGAAACACTCTTTTTATAGAATGTGCAAGGGGATATTCGGACGGCTTCTAGGAATTCGTTGGAAACGGGACACCCTCACACAAAAACAAGACAGAAGCAGTCTCACAAACTTCTGTGTGATGTGAGCATTCAGCTCACAGAGCTGAACCTTTCTTTTGATAGAGCAATTTTGAAACACTCTTTTTCTAGAATCGGCAAGTGGACATTTGGAGCGCTTTGAGGCCTGTGGTGGAAAGGAAATATGTTCACGTCAAAACTAGACAGAATCATTCTCACAAACTTCTCTGTGATAAGTGCATTCAACTCACAGAGTTTAATGTTTCCTTTCATGGAGCAGTTTTGAAACACACTTTTTGCAGTACATGCAAGTAGTCATTCGGAAAGCTATGAGGCCTGTGTTCGAAAAGAAAATATCTTCACATATAGCATAGAAAGAATCATTCTCCGAAACTGCCTTGTGTTGGTTGCATTCAACTCACAGAGGTGAATAATCCTTTTGTTAGAGCAGCCAATAACCTCTGTTTTTGTATAATCTGCAATTGGACGTTTGGAGAGCTCTGAGGCCTCTTGTGGGAAGGGAAATTTCTTCTCAAAACACCTAGAGAGAAGCATTCTCGGAAACCACTTTGAGATGTGTGCATTCAACTCACGGAGATGAACATTCCTTTTGTTGGAGCAGTTTTGAAACATTCTTTTTGTGGAATCTGCATGTGGATATTTGTACCACGTATAAGAATTTGCTGGAAACGGGATATCTTCACACAAAAACGAGACAGAAGCATTCTCACAAACTCCTTTGTGATGTGTGCTCTCAACTCAGAGATGTGAACCTGACTCTTGATAGAGCAATTTTGAAACACTCTTTTTCTAGAATCCGCAAGAGGACATTTGGAGCGCTTTGAGGCCTGTACTGGAAAGGAAATATCTTCACATAACAAGTAGACAGAAGCATTCCCTGAGACTTCTTTGTGGTGTGTGCATTCAACTCACAGATTTGAACATTCCTTTTGTCAGAGAAGATTTGAGACACCCTTTTTATAGAATGTGCAAGGGGATATTTGGACGGCTTCTAGGAATTCGTTGGAAACGGGACACTCTCACACAAAAACAAGACAGAAGCATTCTCACAAACTTCTGTGTGATGTGAGCATTCAGCTCACAGAGCTGAACCTTTCTTTTGATAGAGCAATTTTGAAAGACTGTTTTTCTAGAATCGGCAAGTGGACATTTGGAGCGCTTTGAGTCTTGAGGTGGAAAGGAAATATCTTCACATCTAAATTAGACAGAAGCACTCTCTGAATCTTCTTTGTGGTTTGTGCATTCAACTCGCAGACTTGAACATTCCTTTAGACAGAGAAATTTTGAAACAATCTTTTTGTAGAATCTGCAAGCGGAAATTTGGACCGCTTCTAGGAATTCGTTGGAAACGGGACACCCTCACACGAAAACTAGACAGAAGTATTCTCACAAACTTCTCTGTGATAAGTGCATTCAACTCAGAGCGTTTAACGTTTCTTTTCATGCAGCAGATTTGAAACACACTGTTTGAAGTATATGCAAGTGGTCATTCGGAAAGCTATGAGGCCTGTGTTCGAAAAGGCAATATCTTCACTTATAACCCAGAAAGAAGAATTCTCAGAAACTACTTTGTGTTGGTTGCATTCCACTCACAGAGGGGAATATTCCTTTTGTTAGAGAAGGATGAAACACTGTTTTTGTATAATCTGCATTTGGACCTTTGGAGAGCTCTGAGGCCTATGGTGGGAAACGAAATAACTTCACAAAAATCCTACAGGGAAGCATTCTCAGAAACCAGTTGGTGATTGTCCATTCAACTCAGAGAACTGAACATTCCTTTTCTTAGAGCAATTTTGAAACACTCTTTTTGTAGAATCTGCATGTGGATATTTGGACCACTTATAGGCATTTGCTGGAAAAAGGATATCCTCACACAAAAACGAGACAGTAGTATTGTCGCAAACTCCTTTGTCATGTGAGCTCTCATCTCACAGACGTGAAACTTACTATTGATAGAGCAGTTTTGAAACACTCTTTGTCGAGAATCTGCAAGGGGACACTTGAAGCGATTTCAGTCCTGTGCTGGAAAGGAAATATCTTCACATAACAAGTAGACAGAAGCATTCCCTGAAACTTCTTTGTGGTGTGTGCATTCAACTCACGGAGTTGAACATTCCTTTTGACAGAGAAATTTTGAAACACTCTTTTTATAGAATGTGCAAGTGGATATTCGGACGGCTTCCAGGAATTCATTGGAAACAGGACACCCTCACACAAAAACAAGACAGAAGCATTCTCACAAACTTCTGTGTGATGTGAGCATTCAGCTCACAGAGGTGAACACTTCCTTTGATAGAGCAATTTTGAAACACTCTTTTTCTAGAATCGGTAAGTGGACATTTGGAGTGCTTTGTGGCCTGTGGTGGAAAGGAAATATCTTCACGTCAAAACTAGACAGAAGCATTCTCTAAATCTTCTTTGTGGTGTGTGCATTCAACTCACAGATTTGAACATTCCTTTAGACAGAGAGAGTTTGAAACACTCTTTTTGTTGAATCGGCAAGTGGAAATTTGGACCCCTTCTAGAAATTCGTTGGAAATGGGACACCCTCATACGAAAACTAGACAGAAGCATTCTGACAAACTTCTCTGTGATAAGTGCATTCAACTCACAGAGTTTAACGTTTCTTTTCATGGAGCAGTATTGAAACGCACTTTTTGAAGTCTATGCAAGTGGTCATTCCGAAAGCTATGAGGCCTGTGTTTGAAAAGACAATATCTTCACATATAACATAGAAAGAAGCATTCTCGCAAACAACTTTGTGTTGGTTGCATTCAACTCACAGAGGGGAATATTCCTTTTGTTAGAGCAGCCATGAAACAGTGTTTTTGTATAATCTGCAAGTGGACATTTGGAGCGCTTTGAGGCCTGTGCTGGAAAGGAAATATCTTCCCAAAACAAGTTGACAGAAGCATTCTCTGAAAGTTCTTTTTGGTGTGTGCATTCAACTCACAGAGTTGAACATTCCTTTTGAGAGAGAAATTATGAAATTCTCTTTTTGTAGAATCTGCAGGTGGAAATTTTGACCGCTTTTAGGAATTCGTTGGAAACGAGACACCTTCACACGAAAACTAGACAGAAGCATTCTCACAAAATTCTCTGTGATAAGGGCATTCAACTCACAGAGTTTCAGGATTCTTTTCATGGAGCAGATTTGAAACACGCTTTTTGCTGTATATGCAAGTGGTGACACCGAAAGCTATGAGGCCTGTGGTCGAAAAGGCAATATCTGCACATCTAACCTAGAAAGAAGCATTCTCAAAAACTACTTTGTGTTGGTTGCATTCAACTCACAGAGGGGAATATTCCTTTTGTTAGAGAAGCCATGAAACACTGTTTTTGTATAATCTGCATTTGGACATTTGGAGAGCTCTGAGGCCTATGGTGGGAAACGACATATCTTCACAAAAATCCTACAGAGAAGCATTCTCAGACACCACTTTGCGATGTGTGCATTCATCTCACAGAGTTGAAAATTCCTTTTGTTAGAGCAGTTTTGAAACACTCTTTTTGTAGAATCTGCATGTGGATATTTGGACCACTTATACGAATTTGCTGGAAACGGTATATCTTTACAGAAAAACGAGACGGAACCATTCTCACAAACTCCTTTGTGATGTGTGCTCTCAACTCAGAGATGTGAACATGACTTTTGATAGGGCAGTTTTGAAACACTCTTTTTCTAGTATCTGCAAGTGGACAATTCGGTGCTTTGAGGCCTGTGCTGGAAAGGAAATATCTTCACACATCAAGTAGACAGAAGCATTGTCTGAAACTTTTTTGGTGTGTGCATTCAACCCACAGAATTGAACATTCCTTTTGACAGAGAATTTTTGAAACACTCTGTTTATAGAATGTGCAAGTGCATATTTGGACCGCTTCTAGGAATTCGTTGGAAACGGGACACCCTCACACGAAAACAAGACAGAAGCATTCTCACAAACTTCTGTGTGATGTGCGCATTCAGCTCACAGAGCTGAACCTTTCTTTTGATAGAGGAATTTTGTAACACCCTGTTTCTAGAAACGGCAATTGGATATTTGGAGCGCTTTGAGGCCTGTGGTGGAAATTAAATATCTTCACATCAAAACTAGACAGAAGCATTCTCTGAAACTTCTCTGAGGTATGTGCATTCAACTCACAGAGTTGAACATTCCTTTAGACAGAGAAATTTTGAAACACCCTTTATTTAGAATCTGCAAGTGGAAATTGGCACCGCTTATAGGAATTCGTTGGAAACGGGACACCTTCACACGAAAACAAGACAGAAGCGTTCTCACAATCTTCTCTGTGTTAAGTGCATTCAAGTAACAGAGTTTAACGTTTCTTTTCATGGAGCAGTTTTGAAACACGCTTTTTGCATTATATGCAAGTGGTCATTCGGAAAGCTAAGAAGCCTGTGGTCGAAAAGGGAATAGCTTCACATATAACCTAGAAAGAAGCATTCTCAGAAACTACTTTGTGGTGGTTGCATTCAACTCACAGAGGGGAATATTCCTTTTGTTAGAGAAGCCATGAAACACTGTTTTTGTATCATCTGCATTTGGACATTTGGAGAGCTCTGAGGCCTATGGTGGGAAACGAAATAACTTCACAAAAATCCTACAGGGAAGCATTCTCACAAACCACTTGGTGATGTGTGCATTCAACTCAGAGAATTGAACATTCCTTTTGTCAGAGCAATTTTGAAACACTCTTTTTGTAGAATCTGCATGTGGATATTTGGACCACTTATACGCATTTGGTGGAAAAAGGATATCCTCACACAAAAACGAGACAGAAGTATTCTCGCAAACTCCTTTGTCATGTGTGCTCTCATCTCACAGATGTGAAACCTACTTTTGATAGAGCAGTTTTGAAACACTCTTTGTCGAGAATCTGCAAGGGGACACTTGAAGCGATTTCAGTCCTGTGCTGGAAAGGAAATATCTTCACATAACAAGTAGACAGAAGCATTCTCTGAAACTTCTTTGTGGTGTGTGCATTCAACTCACGGAGTTGAACATTCCTTTTGACACGGAAATTTTGAAACACTCTTTTTATAGGATGTGCAAGGGGATATTCGGACGACTTCTAGGAATTCGTTGGAAACGGGACACCCTCACACAAAAACAAGACAGAAGCAGTCTCACAAACTTCTGTGTGATGTGAGCATTCAGCTCACAGAGCTGAACCTTTCTTTTGATAGAGCAATTTTGAAACACTCTTTTTCTAGAATCGGCAAGTGGACATTTGGAGCGCTTTGAGGCCTGTGGTGGAAAGGTAATTTGTTCACGTCAAAACTAGACAGAATCATTCTCACAAACTTCTCTGTGATAAGTGCATTCAACTCACAGAGTTTAATGTTTCCTTTCATGGAGCAGTTTTGAAACACACTTTTTGCAGTACATGCAAGTGGTCATTCGGAAAGCTATGAGGCCTGTGTTCGAAAAGAAAATATCTTCACATATAGCATAGAAAGAATCATTCTCCGAAACTGCCTTGTGTTGGTTGCATTCAACTCACAGAGGTGAATAATCCTTTTGTTAGAGCAGCCAAGAAACTCTGTTTTTGTATAATCTGCAATTGGACGTTTGGAGAGCTCTGAGGCCTCTTGTGGGAAGGGAAATTTCTTCTCAAAACACCTAGAGAGAAGCATTCTCGGAAACCACTTTGAGATGTGCGCATTCAACTCACGGAGTTGAACATTCCTTTTGTTAGAGCAGTTTTGAAACATTCTTTTTCTGGAATCTGCATGTGGATATTTGTACCACGTATAAGAATTTGCTGGAAACGGGATATCTTCACACAAAAACGAGACAGAAGCATTCTCACAAACTCCTTTGTGATGTGTGCTCTCAACTCAGAGATCTGAACCTGACTTTTGATAGAGCAATTTTGAAACACTCTTTTTCTAGAATCCGCAAGAGGACATTTGGAGCGCTTTGAGGCCTGTACTGGAAAGGAAATATCTTCACATAACAAGTAGACAGAAGCATTCCCTGAGACTTCTTTTTGGTGTGTGCATTCAAATCACAGATTTGAACATTCCTTTTGTCAGAGAAGATTTGAAACACTCTTTTTATAGAATGTGCAAGGGGATATTTGGACGGCTTCTAGGAATTCGTTGGAAACGGGACACTCTCACACAAAAACAAGACAGAAGCATTCTCACAAACTTCTGTGTGATGTGAGCATTCAGCTCACAGAGCTGAACCTTTCTTTTGATAGAGCAATTTTGAAAGACTGTTTTTCTAGAATCGGCAAGTGGACATTTGGAGCGCTTTGAGTCTTGAGGTGGAAAGGAAATATCTTCACATCAAAATTAGACAGAAGCACTCTCTGTATCTTCTTTGTGGTTTGTGCATTCAACTCGCAGACTTGAACATTCCTTTAGACAGAGAAATTTTGAAAGAATCTTTTTGTAGAATCTGCAAGCGGAAATTTGGACCGCTTCTAGGAATTCGTTGGAAACGGGACACCCTCACACGAAAACTAGACAGAAGTATTCTCACAAACTTCTCTGTGATAAGTGCATTCAACTCAGAGCGTTTAACGTTTCTTTTCATGCAGCAGATTTGAAACACACTGTTTGAAGTATATGCAAGTGGTCATTCGGAAAGCTATGAGGCCTGTGTTCAAAAAGGCAATATCTTCACATATAACCCAGAAAGAAGAATTCTCAGAAACTACTTTGTGTTGGTTGCATTCCACTCACAGAGGGGAATATTCCTTTTGTTAGAGAAGGATGAAACACTGTTTTTGTATAATCTGCATTTGGACCTTTGGAGAGCTCTGAGGCCTATGGTGGGAAACAAAATAACTTCACAAAAATCCTACAGGGAAGCATTCTCAGAAACCACTTGGTGATTGTCCATTCAACTCAGAGAATTGAACATTCCTTTTGTTAGAGCAATTTTGAAACACTCTTTTTGTAGAATCTGCATGTGGATATTTGGACCACTTATAGGCATTTGCTGGAAAAAGGATATCCTCACACAAAAACGAGACAGTAGTATTGTCGCAAACTCCTTTGTCATGTGAGCTCTCATCTCACAGATGTGAAACTTACTATTGATAGAGCAGTTTTGAAACACACTTTGTCGAGAATCTGCAAGGGGACACTTGAAGCGATTTCAGTCCTGTACTGGAAAGGAAATATCTTCACATAACAAGTAGACAGAAGTATTCTCTGAAACTTCTTTGTGGTGTGTGCATTCAACTCACGGAGTTGAACATTCCTTTTGACAGAGAAATTTTGAAACACTCTTTTTATAGAATGTGCAAGTGGATATTCGGAAGGCTTCCAGGAATTCGTTGGAAACAGGACACCCTCACACAAAAACAAGACAGAAGCATTCTCACAAACTTCTGTGTGATGTGAGCATTCAGCTCAAAGAGCTGAACACTTCCTTTGATAGAGCAATTTTGAAACACTCTTTTTCTAGAATCGGTAAGTGGACATTTGGAGCGCTTTGTGGCCTTTGGTGGAAATGAAATATCTTCACGTCAAAACTAGACAGAAGCATTCTCTTAATCTTCTTTGTGGTGTGTGCATTCAACTCACAGATTTGAACATTCCTTTAGACAGAGAAATTTTGAAACACTCTTTTTGTTGAATCGGCAAGTGGAAATTTGGACCCCTTCTAGAAATTCGTTGGAAATGGGACACCCTCATACGAAAACTAGACAGAAGCATTCTGACAAACTTCTCTGTGATAAGTGCATTCAACTCAAAGAGTTTAACGTTTCTTTTGATGGAGCAGTATTGAAACGCACTTTTTGAAGTCTATGCAAGTGGTCATTCCGAAAGCTATGAGGCCTGTGTTTGAAAAGACAATATCTTCACATATAACATAGAAAGAAGCATTCTCGCAAACAACTTTGTGTTGGTTGCATTCAACTCACAGAGGGGAATATTCCTTTTGTTAGAGCAGCCATGAAACAGTGTTTTTGTATAATCTGCAAGTGGGCATTTGGAGCGCTTTGAGGCCTGTGCTGGAAAGGAAATATCTTCACATAACAAGTTGACAGAAGCATTCTCTGAAAGTACTTTTTGGTGTGTGCATTCAACTCATAGAGTTGAACATTCCTTTTGAGAGAGAAATTATGAAATTCTCTTTTTGTAGAATCTGCAGGTGGAAATTTTGACCGCTTTTAGGAATTCGTTGGAAACGAAACACCTTCACACGAAAACTAGACAGAAGCATTCTCACAAAATTCTCTGTGATAAGGGCATTCAACTCACAGAGTTTCAGGATTCTTTTCATGGAGCAGATTTGAAACACGCTTTTTGCTGTATATGCAAGTGTTGACACCGAAAGCTATGAGGCCTGTGGTCGAAAAGGCAATATCTGCACATCTAACCTAGAAAGAAGCATTCTCAAAAACTACTTTGTGTTGGTTGCATTCAACTCACAGAGGGGAATATTCCTTTTGTTAGAGAAGCCATGAAACACTGTTTTTGTATAATCTGCATTTGGACATTTGGAGAGCTCTGAGGCCTATGGTGGGAAACGACATATCTTCACAAAAATCCTACAGAGAACCATTCTCAGACACCACTTTGCGATGTGTGCATTCGTCTCACAGAGTTGAAAATTCCTTTTGTTAGAGCAGTTTTGAAACACTCTTTTTGTAGAATCTGCATGTGGATATTTGGACCACTTATACGAATTTGCTGGAAACGGTATATCTTTACAGAAAAACGAGACGGAACCATTCTCACAAACTCCTTTGTGATGTGTGCTCTCAACTCAGAGATGTGAGCATGACTTTTGATAGGGCAGTTTTGAAACACTCTTTTTCTAGTATCTGCAAGTGGACAATTCGGCGCTTTGAGGCCTGTGCTGGAAAGGAAATATCTTCACACATCAAGTAGACAGAAGCATTGTCTGAAACTTTTTTGGTGTGTGCATTCAACCCACAGAGTTGAACATTCCTTTTGACAGAGAATTTTTGAAACACTCTGTTTATAGAATGTGCAAGTGCATATTTGGACCGCTTCTAGGAATTCGTTGGAAACGGGACACCCTCACACGAAAACAAGACAGAAGCATTCTCACAAACTTCTGTGTGATGTGAGCATTCAGCTCACAGAGCTGAACCTTTCTTTTGATAGAGGAATTTTGTAACACCCTTTTTCTAGAAACGGCAATTGGATATTTGGAGCGCTTTGAGGCCTGTGGTGGAAATTAAATATCTTCACATCAAAACTAGACAGAAGCATTCTCTGAAACTTCTTTGAGGTATGTGCATTCAACTCACAGAGTTGAACATTCCTTTAGACAGAGAAATTTTGAAACACCCTTTATTTAGAATCTGCAAGTGGAAATTTGCACCGCTTATAGGAATTCGTTGGAAACGGGACACCTTCACACGAAAACAAGACAGAAGCGTTCTCACAATCTTCTCTGTGTTAAGTGCATTCAAGTAACAGAGTTTAACGTTTCTTTTCATGGAGCAGTTTTGAAACACGCTTTTTGCATTATATGCAAGTGGTCATTCGGAAAGCTATGAAGCCTGTGGACGAAAAGGGAATAGCTTCACATATAACCTAGAAAGAAGCATTCTCAGAAACTACTTTGTGGTGGTTGCATTCAACTCACAGAGGGGAATATTCCTTTTGTTAGAGAAGCCATGAAACACTGTTTTTGTATCATCTGCATTTGGACATTTGGAGAGCTCTGAGGCCTATGGTGGGAAACGAAATAACTTCACAAAAATCCTACAGGGAAGCATTCTCAGAAACCACTTGGTGATGTGTGCATTCAACTCAGAGAATTGAATATTCCTTTTGTCAGAGCAATTTTGAAACACTCTTTTTGTAGAATCTGCATGTGGATATTTGGACCACTTATAGGCATTTGCTGGAAAAAGGATATCCTCACAAAAAAACGAGACAGAAGTATTCTCGCAAACTCCTTTCTCATGTGTGCTCTCATCTCACAGATGTGAAACTTACGTTTGATAGAGCAGTTTTGAAACACTCTTTGTCGAGAATCTGCAAGGGGACACTTGAAGCGATTTCAGTCCTGTGCTGGAAAGGAAATATCTTCACATAACAAGTAGACAGAAGCATTCTCTGAAACTTCTTTGTGGTGTGTGCATTCAACTCACGGAGTTGAACATTCCTTTTGACACGGACATTTTGAAACACTCTTTTTATAGAATGTGCAAGGGGATATTCGGACGGCTTCTAGGAATTCGTTGGAAACGGGACACCCTCACACAAAAACAAGACAGAAGCAGTCTCACAAACTTCTGTGTGATGTGAGCATTCAGCTCACAGAGCTGAACCTTTCTTTTGATAGAGCAATTTTGAAACACTCTTTTTCTAGAATCGGCAAGTGGACATTTGGAGCGCTTTGAGGCCTCTGGTGGAAAGGAAATATGTTCACGTCAAAACTAGACAGAATCATTCTCACAAACTTCTCTGTGATAAGTGCATTCAACTCACAGAGTTTAATGTTTCCTTTCATGGAGCAGTTTTGAAACACACTTTTTGCAGTACATGCAAGTGGTCATTCGGAAAGCTATGAGGCCTGTGTTCGAAAAGAAAATATCTTCACATATAGCATAGAAAGAATCATTCTCCGAAACTGCCTTGTGTTGGTTGCATTCAACTCACAGAATTGAATAATCCTTTTGTTAGAGCAGCCAAGAAACTCTGTTTTTGTATAATCTGCAATTGGACGTTTGGAGAGCTCTGAGGCCTCTTGTGGGAAGGGAAATTTCTTCTCAAAACACCTAGAGAGAAGCATTCTCGGAAACCACTTTGAGATGTGTGCATTCAACTCACGGAGTTGAACATTCCTTTTGTTGGAGCAGTTTTGAAACATTCTTTTTGTGGAATCTGCATGTGGATATTTGTACCACGTATAAGAATTTGCTGGAAACGGGATATCTTCACACAAAAACGAGACAGAAGCATTCTCACAAACTCCTTTGTGATGTGTGCTCTCAACTCAGAGATGTGAACCTGACTCTTGATAGAGCAATTTTGAAACACTCTTTTTCTAGAATCCGCAAGAGGACATTTGGAGCGCTTTGAGGCCTGTACTGGAAAGGAAATATCTTCACATAACAAGTAGACAGAAGCATTCCCTGAGACTTCTTTGTGGTGTGTGCATTCAACTCACAGATTTGAACATTCCTTTTGTCAGAGAAGATTTGAGACACCCTTTTTATAGAATGTGCAAGGGGATATTTGGACGGCTTCTAGGAATTCGTTGGAAACGGGACACTCTCACACAAAAACAAGACAGAAGCATTCTCACAAACTTCTGTGTGATGTGAGCATTCAGCTCACAGAGCTGAACCTTTCTTTTGATAGAGCAATTTTGAAAGACTGTTTTTCTAGAATCGGCAAGTGGACATTTGGAGCGCTTTGAGTCTTGAGGTGGAAAGGAAATATCTTCACATCTAAATTAGACAGAAGCACTCTCTGAATCTTCTTTGTGGTTTGTGCATTCAACTCGCAGACTTGAACATTCCTTTAGACAGAGAAATTTTGAAACAATCTTTTTATAGAATCTGCAAGCGGAAATTTGGACCGCTTCTAGGAATTCGTTGGAAACGGGACACCCTCACACGAAAACTAGACAGAAGTATTCTCACAAACTTCTCTGTGATAAGTGCATTCAACTCAGAGCGTTTAACGTTTCTTTTCATGCAGCAGATTTGAAACACACTGTTTGAAGTATATGCAAGTGGTCATTCGGAAAGCTATGAGGCCTGTGTTCGAAAAGGCAATATCTTCACTTATAACCCAGAAAGAAGAATTCTCAGAAACTACTTTGTGTTGGTTGCATTCCACTCACAGAGGGGAATATTCCTTTTGTTAGAGAAGGATGAAACACTGTTTTTGTATAATCTGCATTTGGACCTTTGGAGAGCTCTGAGGCCTATGGTGGGAAACGAAATAACTTCACAAAAATCCTACAGGGAAGCATTCTCAGAAACCACTTGGTGATTGTCCATTCAACTCAGAGAACTGAACATTCCTTTTCTTAGAGCAATTTTGAAACACTCTTTTTGTAGAATCTGCATGTGGATATTTGGACCACTTATAGGCATTTGCTGGAAAAAGGATATCCTCACACAAAAACGAGACAGTAGTATTGTCGCAAACTCCTTTGTCATGTGAGCTCTCATCTCACAGATGTGAAACTTACTATTGATAGAGCAGTTTTGAAACACTCTTTGTCGAGAATCTGCAAGGGGACACTTGAAGCGATTTCAGTCCTGTGCTGGAAAGGAAATATCTTCACATAACAAGTAGACAGAAGCATTCCCTGAAACTTCTTTGTGGTGTGTGCATTCAACTCACGGAGTTGAACATTCCTTTTGACAGAGAAATTTTGAAACACTCTTTTTATAGAATGTGCAAGGGGATATTCGGAGGGCTTCTAGGAATTCGTTGGAAACGGGACACCCTCACACAAAAACAAGACAGAAGCAGTCTCACAAACTTCTGTGTGATGTGAGCATTCAGCTCACAGAGCTGAACCTTTCTTTTGATAGAGCAATTTTGAAACACTCTTTTTCTAGAATCGGCAAGTGGACATTTGGAGCGCTTTGAGGCCTCTGGTGGAAAGGAAATATGTTCACGTCAAAACTAGACAGAATCATTCTCACAAACTTCTCTGTGATAAGTGCATTCAACTCACAGAGTTTAATGTTTCCTTTCATGGAGCAGTTTTGAAACACACTTTTTGCAGTACATGCAAGTGGTCATTCGGAAAGCTATGAGGCCTGTGTTCGAAAAGAAAATATCTTCACATATAGCATAGAAAGAATCATTCTCCGAAACTGCCTTGTGTTGGTTGCATTCAACTCACAGAGGTGAATAATCCTTTTGTTAGAGCAGCCAAGAAACTCTGTTTTTGTATAATCTGCAATTGGACGTTTGGAGAGCTCTGAGGCCTCTTGTGGGAAGGGAAATTTCTTCTCAAAACACCTAGAGAGAAGCATTCTCGGAAACCACTTTGAGATGTGTGCATTCAACTCACGGAGTTGAACATTCCTTTTGACAGAGAAATTTTGAAACACTCTTTTTATAGAATGTGCAAGTGGATATTCGGACGGCTTCCAGGAATTCGTTGGAAACGGGACACCCTCACACAAAAACAAGACAGAAGCATTCTCACAAACTTCTGTGTGATGTGAGCATTCAGCTCAAAGAGCTGAACGCTTCCTTTGATAGAGCAATTTTGAAACACTCTTTTTCTAGAATCGGTAAGTGGACATTTGGAGCGCTTTGTGGCCTTTGGTGGAAAGGAAATATCTTCACGTCAAAACTAGACAGAAGCATTCTCTAAATCTTCTTTGTGGTGTGTGCATTCAACTCACAGATTTGAACATTCCTTTAGACAGAGAAATTTTGAAACACTCTTTTTGTTGAATCGGCAAGTGGAAATTTGGACCCCTTCTAGAAATTCGTTGGAAACGGGACACCCTCATACGAAAACTAGACAGAAGCATTCTGACAAACTTCTCTGTGATAAGTGCATTCAACTCACAGAGTTTAACGTTTCTTTTCATGGAGCAGTATTGAAACGCACTTTTTGAAGTCTATGCAAGTGGTCATTCCGAAAGCTATGAGGCCTGTGTTTGAAAAGACAATATCTTCACATATAACATAGAAAGAAGCATTCTCGCAAACAACTTTGTGTTGGTTGCATTCACCTCACAGAGGGGAATATTCCTTTTGTTAGAGCAGCCATGAAACAGTGTTTTTGTATAATCTGCAAGTGGGCATTTGGAGCGCTTTGAGGCCTGTGCTGGAAAGGAAATATCTTCACATAACAAGTTGACAGAAGCATTCTCTGAAAGTACTTTTTGGTGTGTGCATTCAACTCATAGAGTTGAACATTCCTTTTGAGAGAGAAATTATGAAATTCTCTTTTTGTAGAATCTGCAGGTGGAAATTTTGACCGCTTTTAGGAATTCGTTGGAAACGAGACACCTTCACACGAAAACTAGACAGAAGCATTCTCACAAAATTCTCTGTGATAAGGGCATTCAACTCACAGAGTTTCAGGATTCTTTTCATGGAGCAGATTTGAAACACGCTTTTTGCTGTATATGCAAGTGGTGACACCGAAAGCTATGAGGCCTGTGGTCGAAAAGGCAATATCTGCACATCTAACCTAGAAAGAAGCATTCTCAAAAACTACTTTGTGTTGGTTGCATTCAACTCACAGAGGGGAATATTCCTTTTGTTAGAGAAGCCATGAAACACTGTTTTTGTATAATCTGCATTTGGACATTTGGAGAGCTCTGAGGCCTATGGTGGGAAACGACATATCTTCACAAAAATCCTACAGAGAAGCATTCTCAGACACCACTTTGCGATGTGTGCATTCGTCTCACAGAGTTGAAAATTCCTTTTGTTAGAGCAGTTTTGAAACACTCTTTTTGTAGAATCTGCATGTGGATATTTGGACCACTTATACGAATTTGCTGGAAACGGTATATCTTTACAGAAAAACGAGACGGAACCATTCTCACAAACTCCTTTGTGATGTGTGCTCTCAACTCAGAGATGTGAGCATGACTTTTGATAGGGCAGTTTTGAAACACTCTTTTTCTAGTATCTGCAAGTGGACAATTCGGCGCTTTGAGGCCTGTGCTGGAAAGGAAATATCTTCACACATCAAGTAGACAGAAGCATTGTCTGAAAGTTTTTTGGTGTGTGCATTCAACCCACAGAGTTGAACATTCCTTTTGACAGAGAATTTTTGAAACACTCTGTTTATAGAATGTGCAAGTGCATATTTGGACCGCTTCTAGGAATTCGTTGGAAACGGGACACCCTCACACGAAAACAAGACAGAAGCATTCTCACAAACTTCTGTGTGATGTGAGCATTCAGCTCACAGAGCTGAACCTTTCTTTTGATAGAGGAATTTTGTAACACCCTTTTTCTAGAAACGGCAATTGGATATTTGGAGCGCTTTGAGGCCTGTGGTGGAAATTAAATATCTTCACATCAAAACTAGACAGAAGCATACTCTGAAACTTCTTTGAGGTATGTGCATTCAACTCACAGAGTTGAACATTCCTTTAGACAGAGAAATTTTGAAACACCCTTTATTTAGAATCTGCAAGTGGAAATTTGCACCGCTTATAGGAATTCGTTGGAAACGGGACACCTTCACACGAAAACAAGACAGAAGCGTTCTCACAATCTTCTCTGTGTTAAGTGCATTCAAGTAACAGAGTTTAACGTTTCTTTTCATGGAGCAGTTTTGAAACACGCTTTTTGCATTATATGCAAGTGGTCATTCGGAAAGCTATGAAGCCTGTGGTCGAAAAGGGAATAGCTTCACACATAACCTAGAAAGAAGCATTCTCAGAAACTACTTTGTGGTGGTTGCATTCAACTCACAGAGGGGAATATTCCTTTTGTTAGAGAAGCCATGAAACACTGTTTTTGTATCATCTGCATTTGGACATTTGGAGAGCTCTGAGGCCTATGGTGGGAAACGAAATAACTTCACAAAAATCCTACAGGGAAGCATTCTCAGAAACCACTTGGTGATGTGTGCATTCAACTCAGAGAATTGAACATTCCTTTTGTCAGAGCAATTTTGAAACACTCTTTTTGTAGAATCTGCATCTGGATATTTGGACCACTTATAGGCATTTGCTGGAAAAAGGATATCCTCACACAAAAACGTGACAGAAGTATTCTCGCAAACTCCTTTGTCATGTGTGCTCTCATCTCACAGATGTGAAACTTACTTTTGATAGAGCAGTTTTGAAACACTCTTTGTCGAGAATCTGCAAGGGGACACTTGAAGCGATTTCAGTCCTGTGCTGGAAAGGAAATATCTTCACATAACAAGTAGACAGAAGCATTCTCTGAAACTTCTTTGTGGTGTGTGCATTCAACTCACGGAGTTGAACATTCCTTTTGACACGGACATTTTGAAACACTCTTTTTATAGAATGTGCAAGGGGATATTCGGACGGCTTCTAGGAATTCGTTGGAAACGGGACACCCTCACACAAAAACAAGACAGAAGCAGTCTCACAAACTTCTGTGTGATGTGAGCATTCAGCTCACAGAGCTGAACCTTTCTTTTGATAGAGCAATTTTGAAACACTCTTTTTCTAGAATCGGCAAGTGGACATTTGGAGCGCTTTGAGGCCTCTGGTGGAAAGGAAATATGTTCACGTCAAAACTAGACAGAATCATTCTCACAAACTTCTCTGTGATAAGTGCATTCAACTCACAGAGTTTAATGTTTCCTTTCATGGAGCAGTTTTGAAACACACTTTTTGCAGTACATGCAAGTGGTCATTCGGAAAGCTATGAGGCCTGTGTTCGAAAAGAAAATATCTTCACATATAGCATAGAAAGAATCATTCTCCGAAACTGCCTTGTGTTGGTTGCATTCAACTCACAGAGGTGAATAATCCTTTTGTTAGAGCAGCCAAGAAACTCTGTTTTTGTATAATCTGCAATTGGACGTTTGGAGAGCTCTGAGGCCTCTTGTGGGAAGGGAAATTTCTTCTCAAAACACCTAGAGAGAAGCATTCTCGGAAACCACTTTGAGATGTGTGCATTCAACTCACGGAGTTGAACATTCCTTTTGACAGAGAAATTTTGAAACACTCTTTTTATAGAATGTGCAAGTGGATATTCGGACGGCTTCCAGGAATTCGTTGGAAACGGGACACCCTCACACAAAAACAAGACAGAAGCATTCTCACAAACTTCTGTGTGATGTGAGCATTCAGCTCAAAGAGCTGAACGCTTCCTTTGATAGAGCAATTTTGAAACACTCTTTTTCTAGAATCGGTAAGTGGACATTTGGAGCGCTTTGTGGCCTTTGGTGGAAAGGAAATATCTTCACGTCAAAACTAGACAGAAGCATTCTCTAAATCTTCTTTGTGGTGTGTGCATTCAACTCACAGATTTGAACATTCCTTTAGACAGAGAAATTTTGAAACACTCTTTTTGTTGAATCGGCAAGTGGAAATTTGGACCCCTTCTAGAAATTCGTTGGAAACGGGACACCCTCATACGAAAACTAGACAGAAGCATTCTGACAAACTTCTCTGTGATAAGTGCATTCAACTCACAGAGTTTAACGTTTCTTTTCATGGAGCAGTATTGAAACGCACTTTTTGAAGTCTATGCAAGTGGTCATTCCGAAAGCTATGAGGCCTGTGTTTGAAAAGACAATATCTTCACATATAACATAGAAAGAAGCATTCTCGCAAACAACTTTGTGTTGGTTGCATTCACCTCACAGAGGGGAATATTCCTTTTGTTAGAGCAGCCATGAAACAGTGTTTTTGTATAATCTGCAAGTGGGCATTTGGAGCGCTTTGAGGCCTGTGCTGGAAAGGAAATATCTTCACATAACAAGTTGACAGAAGCATTCTCTGAAAGTACTTTTTGGTGTGTGCATTCAACTCATAGAGTTGAACATTCCTTTTGAGAGAGAAATTATGAAATTCTCTTTTTGTAGAATCTGCAGGTGGAAATTTTGACCGCTTTTAGGAATTCGTTGGAAACGAGACACCTTCACACGAAAACTAGACAGAAGCATTCTCACAAAATTCTCTGTGATAAGGGCATTCAACTCACAGAGTTTCAGGATTCTTTTCATGGAGCAGATTTGAAACACGCTTTTTGCTGTATATGCAAGTGGTGACACCGAAAGCTATGAGGCCTGTGGTCGAAAAGGCAATATCTGCACATCTAACCTAGAAAGAAGCATTCTCAAAAACTACTTTGTGTTGGTTGCATTCAACTCACAGAGGGGAATATTCCTTTTGTTAGAGAAGCCATGAAACACTGTTTTTGTATAATCTGCATTTGGACATTTGGAGAGCTCTGAGGCCTATGGTGGGAAACGACATATCTTCACAAAAATCCTACAGAGAAGCATTCTCAGACACCACTTTGCGATGTGTGCATTCGTCTCACAGAGTTGAAAATTCCTTTTGTTAGAGCAGTTTTGAAACACTCTTTTTGTAGAATCTGCATGTGGATATTTGGACCACTTATACGAATTTGCTGGAAACGGTATATCTTTACAGAAAAACGAGACGGAACCATTCTCACAAACTCCTTTGTGATGTGTGCTCTCAACTCAGAGATGTGAGCATGACTTTTGATAGGGCAGTTTTGAAACACTCTTTTTCTAGTATCTGCAAGTGGACAATTCGGCGCTTTGAGGCCTGTGCTGGAAAGGAAATATCTTCACACATCAAGTAGACAGAAGCATTGTCTGAAAGTTTTTTGGTGTGTGCATTCAACCCACAGAGTTGAACATTCCTTTTGACAGAGAATTTTTGAAACACTCTGTTTATAGAATGTGCAAGTGCATATTTGGACCGCTTCTAGGAATTCGTTGGAAACGGGACACCCTCACACGAAAACAAGACAGAAGCATTCTCACAAACTTCTGTGTGATGTGAGCATTCAGCTCACAGAGCTGAACCTTTCTTTTGATAGAGGAATTTTGTAACACCCTTTTTCTAGAAACGGCAATTGGATATTTGGAGCGCTTTGAGGCCTGTGGTGGAAATTAAATATCTTCACATCAAAACTAGACAGAAGCATTCTCTGAAACTTCTTTGAGGTATGTGCATTCAACTCACAGAGTTGAACATTCCTTTAGACAGAGAAATTTTGAAACACCCTTTATTTAGAATCTGCAAGTGGAAATTTGCACCGCTTATAGGAATTCGTTGGAAACGGGACACCTTCACACGAAAACAAGACAGAAGCGTTCTCACAATCTTCTCTGTGTTAAGTGCATTCAAGTAACAGAGTTTAACGTTTCTTTTCATGGAGCAGTTTTGAAACACGCTTTTTGCATTATATGCAAGTGGTCATTCGGAAAGCTATGAAGCCTGTGGTCGAAAAGGGAATAGCTTCACACATAACCTAGAAAGAAGCATTCTCAGAAACTACTTTGTGGTGGTTGCATTCAACTCACAGAGGGGAATATTCCTTTTGTTAGAGAAGCCATGAAACACTGTTTTTGTATCATCTGCATTTGGACATTTGGAGAGCTCTGAGGCCTATGGTGGGAAACGAAATAACTTCACAAAAATCCTACAGGGAAGCATTCTCAGAAACCACTTGGTGATGTGTGCATTCAACTCAGAGAATTGAACATTCCTTTTGTCAGAGCAATTTTGAAACACTCTTTTTGTAGAATCTGCATCTGGATATTTGGACCACTTATAGGCATTTGCTGGAAAAAGGATATCCTCACACAAAAACGTGACAGAAGTATTCTCGCAAACTCCTTTGTCATGTGTGCTCTCATCTCACAGATGTGAAACTTACTTTTGATAGAGCAGTTTTGAAACACTCTTTGTCGAGAATCTGCAAGGGGACACTTGAAGCGATTTCAGTCCTGTGCTGGAAAGGAAATATCTTCACATAACAAGTAGACAGAAGCATTCTCTGAAACTTCTTTGTGGTGTGTGCATTCAACTCACGGAGTTGAACATTCCTTTTGACACGGACATTTTGAAACACTCTTTTTATAGAATGTGCAAGGGGATATTCGGACGGCTTCTAGGAATTCGTTGGAAACGGGACACCCTCACACAAAAACAAGACAGAAGCAGTCTCACAAACTTCTGTGTGATGTGAGCATTCAGCTCACAGAGCTGAACCTTTCTTTTGATAGAGCAATTTTGAAACACTCTTTTTCTAGAATCGGCAAGTGGACATTTGGAGCGCTTTGAGGCCTCTGGTGGAAAGGAAATATGTTCACGTCAAAACTAGACAGAATCATTCTCACAAACTTCTCTGTGATAAGTGCATTCAACTCACAGAGTTTAATGTTTCCTTTCATGGAGCAGTTTTGAAACACACTTTTTGCAGTACATGCAAGTGGTCATTCGGAAAGCTATGAGGCCTGTGTTCGAAAAGAAAATATCTTCACATATAGCATAGAAAGAATCATTCTCCGAAACTGCCTTGTGTTGGTTGCATTCAACTCACAGAGGTGAATAATCCTTTTGTTAGAGCAGCCAAGAAACTCTGTTTTTGTATAATCTGCAATTGGACGTTTGGAGAGCTCTGAGGCCTCTTGTGGGAAGGGAAATTTCTTCTCAAAACACCTAGAGAGAAGCATTCTCGGAAACCACTTTGAGATGTGTGCATTCAACTCACGGAGTTGAACATTCCTTTTGTTGGAGCAGTTTTGAAACATTCTTTTTGTGGAATCTGCATGTGGATATTTGTACCACGTATAAGAATTTGCTGGAAACGGGATATCTTCACACAAAAACGAGACAGAAGCATTCTCACAAACTACTTTGTGATGTGTGCTCTCAACTCAGCGATGTGAACCTGACTCTTGATAGAGCAATTTTGAAACACTCTTTTTCTAAAATCCGCAAGAGGACATTTGGAGCGCTTTGAGGCCTGTACTGGAAAGGAAATATCTTCACATAACAAGTAGACAGAAGCATTCCCTGAGACTTCTTTGTGGTGTGTGCATTCAACTCACAGATTTGAACATTCCTTTTGTCAGAGAAGATTTGAGACACCCTTTTTATAGAATGTGCAAGGGGATATTTGGACGGCTTCTAGGAATTCGTTGGAAACGGGACACTCTCACACAAAAACAAGACAGAAGCATTCTCACAAACTTCTGTGTGATGTGAGCATTCAGCTCACAGAGCTGAACCTTTCTGTTGATAGAGCAATTTTGAAAGACTGTTTTTCTAGAATCGGCAAGTGGACATTTGGAGCGCTTTGAGTCTTGAGGTGGAAAGGAAATATCTTCACATCTAAATTAGACAGAAGCACGCTCTGAATGTTCTTTGTGGTTTGTGCATTCAACTCGCAGACTTGAACATTCCTTTAGACAGAGAAATTTTGAAACAATCTTTTTGTAGAATCTGCAAGCGGAAATTTGGACCGCTTCTAGGAATTCGTTGGAAACTGGACACCCTCACACGAAAACTAGACAGAAGTATTCTCACAAACTTCTCTGTGATAAGTGCATTCAACTCAGAGCGTTTAACGTTTCTTTTCATGCAGCAGATTTGAAACACACTGTTTGAAGTATATGCAAGTGGTCATTCGGAAAGCTATGAGGCCTGTGTTCGAAAAGGCAATATCTTCACTTATAACCCAGAAAGAAGAATTCTCAGAAACTACTTTGTGTTGGTTGCATTCCACTCACAGAAGGGAATATTCCTTTTGTTAGAGAAGGATGAAACACTGTTTTTGTATAATCTGCATTTGGACCTTTGGAGAGCTCTGAGGCCTATGGTGGGAAACGAAATAACTTCACAAAAATCCTACAGGGAAGCATTCTCAGAAACCACTTGGTGATTGTCCATTCAACTCAGAGAACTGAACACTCCTTTTCTTAGAGCAATTTTGAAACACTCTTTTTGTAGAATCTGCATGTGGATATTTGGACCACTTATAGGCATTTGCTGGAAAAAGGATATCCTCACACAAAAACGAGACAGTAGTATTGTCGCAAACTCCTTTGTCATGTGAGCTCTCATCTCACAGATGTGAAACTTACTATTGATAGAGCAGTTTTGAAACACTCTTTGTCGAGAATCTGCAAGGGGACACTTGAAGCGATTTCAGTCCTGTGCTGGAAAGGAAATATCTTCACATAACAAGTAGACAGAAGCATTCCCTGAAACTTCTTTGTGGTGTGTGCATTCAACTCACGGAGTTGAACATTCCTTTTGACAGAGAAATTTTGAAACACTCTTTTTATAGAATGTGCAAGTGGATATTCGGAAGGCTTCCAGGAATTCGTTGGAAACGGGACACCCTCACACAAAAACAAGACAGAAGCATTCTCACAAACTTCTGTGTGATGTGAGCATTCAGCTCACAGAGGTGAACACTTCCTTTGATAGAGCAATTTTGAAACACTCTTTTTCTAGAATCGGTAAGTGGACATTTGGAGTGCTTTGTGGCCTGTGGTGGAAAGGAAATATCTTCACGTCAAAACTAGACAGAAGCATTCTCTAAATCTTCTTTGTGGTGTGTGCATTCAACTCACAGATTTGAACATTCCTTTAGACAGAGAGAGTTTGAAACACTCTTTTTGTTGAATCGGCAAGTGGAAATTTGGACCCCTTCTAGAAATTCGTTGGAAATGGGACACCCTCATACGAAAACTAGACAGAAGCATTCTGACAAACTTCTCTGTGATAAGTGCATTCAACTCACAGAGTTTAACGTTTCTTTTCATGGAGCAGTATTGAAACGCACTTTTTGAAGTCTATGCAAGTGGTCATTCCGAAAGCTATGAGGCCTGTGTTTGAAAAGACAATATCTTCACATATAACATAGAAAGAAGCATTCTCGCAAACAACTTTGTGTTGGTTGCATTCAACTCACAGAGGGGAATATTCCTTTTGTTAGAGCAGCCATGAAACAGTGTTTTTGTATAATCTGCAAGTGGACATTTGGAGCGCTTTGAGGCCTGTGCTGGAAAGGAAATATCTTCCCAAAACAAGTTGACAGAAGCATTCTCTGAAAGTTCTTTTTGGTGTGTGCATTCAACTTATAGAGTTGAACATTCCTTTTGAGAGAGAAATTATGAAATTCTCTTTTTGTAGAATCTGCAGGTGGAAATTTTGACCGCTTTTAGGAATTCGTTGGAAACGAGACACCTTCACACGAAAACTAGACAGAAGCATTCTCACAAAATTCTCTGTGATAAGGGCATTCAACTCACAGAGTTTCAGGATTCTTTTCATGGAGCAGATTTGAAACACGCTTTTTGCTGTATATGCAAGTGGTGACACCGAAAGCTATGAGGCCTGTGGTCGAAAAGGCAATATCTGCACATCTAACCTAGAAAGAAGCATTCTCAAAAACTACTTTGTGTTGGTTGCATTCAACTCACAGAGGGGAATATTCCTTTTGTTAGAGAAGCCATGAAACACTGTTTTTGTATAATCTGCATTTGGACATTTGGAGAGCTCTGAGGCCTATGGTGGGAAACGACATATCTTCACAAAAATCCTACAGAGAAGCATTCTCAGACACCACTTTGCGATGTGTGCATTCCTCTCACAGAGTTGAAAATTCCTTTTGTTAGAGCAGTTTTGAAACACTCTTTTTGTAGAATGTGCATGTGGATATTTGGACCACTTATACGAATTTGCTGGAAACGGTATATCTTTACAGAAAAACGAGACGGAACCATTCTCACAAACTCCTTTGTGATGTGTGCTCTCAACTCAGAGATGTGAACATGACTTTTGATAGGGCAGTTTTGAAACACTCTTTTTCTAGTATCTGCAAGTGGACAATTCGGCGCTTTGAGGCCTGTGCTGGAAAGGAAATATCTTCACACATCAAGTAGACAGAAGCATTGTCTGAAAGTTTTTTGGTGTGTGCATTCAACCCACAGAGTTGAACATTCCTTTTGACAGAGAATTTTTGAAACACTCTGTTTATAGAATGTGCAAGTGCATATTTGGACCGCTTCTAGGAATTCGTTGGAAACGGGACACCCTCACACGAAAACAAGACAGAAGCATTCTCACAAACTTCTGTGTCATGTGAGCATTCAGCTCACAGAGCTGAACCTTTCTTTTGATAGAGGAATTTTGTAACAGCCTTTTTCTAGAAACGGCAATTGGATATTTGGAGCGCTTTGAGGCCTGTGGTGGAAATTAAATATCTTCACATCAAAACTAGACAGAAGCATTCTCTGAAACTTCTTTGAGGTATGTGCATTCAACTCACAGAGTTGAACATTCCTTTAGACAGAGAAATTTTGAAACACCCTTTATTTAGAATCTGCAAGTGGAAATTTGCACCGCTTATAGGAATTCGTTGGAAACGGGACACCTTCACACGAAAACAAGACAGAAGCGTTCTCACAATCTTCTCTGTGTTAAGTGCATTCAAGTAACAGAGTTTAACGTTTCTTTTCATGGAGCAGTTTTGAAACACGCTTTTTGCATTATATGCAAGTGGTCATTCGGAAAGCTATGAAGCCTGTGGTCGAAAAGGGAATAGCTTCACACATAACCTAGAAAGAAGCATTCTCAGAAACTACTTTGTGGTGGTTGCATTCAACTCACAGAGGGGAATATTCCTTTTGTTAGAGAAGCCATGAAACACTGTTTTTGTATCATCTGCATTTGGACATTTGGAGAGCTCTGAGGCCTATGGTGGGAAACGAAATAACTTCACAAAAATCCTACAGGGAAGCATTCTCAGAAACCACTTGGTGATGTGTGCATTCAACTCAGAGAATTGAACATTCCTTTTGTCAGAGCAATTTTGAAACACTCTTTTTGTAGAATCTGCATCTGGATATTTGGACCACTTATAGGCATTTGCTGGAAAAAGGATATCCTCACACAAAAACGTGACAGAAGTATTCTCGCAAACTCCTTTGTCATGTGTGCTCTCATCTCACAGATGTGAAACTTACTTTTGATAGAGCAGTTTTGAAACACTCTTTGTCGAGAATCTGCAAGGGGACACTTGAAGCGATTTCAGTCCTGTGCTGGAAAGGAAATATCTTCACATAACAAGTAGACAGAAGCATTCTCTGAAACTTCCTTGTGGTGTGTGCATTCAACTCACGGAGTTGAACATTCCTTTTGACACGGACATTTTGAAACACTCTTTTTATAGAATGTGCAAGGGGATATTCGGACGGCTTCTAGGAATTCGTTGGAAACGGGACACCCTCACACAAAAACAAGACAGAAGCAGTCTCACAAACTTCTGTGTGATGTGAGCATTCAGCTCACAGAGCTGAACCTTTCTTTTGATAGAGCAATTTTGAAACACTCTTTTTCTAGAATCGGCAAGTGGACATTTGGAGCGCTTTGAGGCCTCTGGTGGAAAGGAAATATGTTCACGTCAAAACTAGACAGAATCATTCTCACAAACTTCTCTGTGATAAGTGCATTCAACTCACAGAGTTTAATGTTTCCTTTCATGGAGCAGTTTTGAAACACACTTTTTGCAGTACATGCAAGTGGTCATTCGGAAAGCTATGAGGCCTGTGTTCGAAAAGAAAATATCTTCACATATAGCATAGAAAGAATCATTCTCCGAAACTGCCTTGTGTTGGTTGCATTCAACTCACAGAGGTGAATAATCCTTTTGTTAGAGCAGCCAAGAAACTCTGTTTTTGTATAATCTGCAATTGGACGTTTGGAGAGCTCTGAGGCCTCTTGTGGGAAGGGAAATTTCTTCTCAAAACACCTAGAGAGAAGCATTCTCGGAAACCACTTTGAGATGTGTGCATTCAACTCACGGAGTTGAACATTCCTTTTGTTGGAGCAGTTTTGAAACATTCTTTTTGTGGAATCTGCATGTGGATATTTGTACCACGTATAAGAATTTGCTGGAAACGGGATATCTTCACACAAAAACGAGACAGAAGCATTCTCACAAACTCCTTTGTGATGTGTGCTCTCAACTCAGCGATGTGAACCTGACTCTTGATAGAGCAATTTTGAAACACTCTTTTTCTAAAATCCGCAAGAGGACATTTGGAGCGCTTTGAGGCCTGTACTGGAAAGGAAATATCTTCACATAACAAGTAGACAGAAGCATTCCCTGAGACTTCTTTGTGGTGTGTGCATTCAACTCACAGATTTGAACATTCCTTTTGTCAGAGAAGATTTGAGACACCCTTTTTATAGAATGTGCAAGGGGATATTTGGACGGCTTCTAGGAATTCGTTGGAAACGGGACACTCTCACACAAAAACAAGACAGAAGCATTCTCACAAACTTCTGTGTGATGTGAGCATTCAGCTCACAGAGCTGAACCTTTCTTTTGATAGAGCAATTTTGAAAGACTGTTTTTCTAGAATCGGCAAGTGGACATTTGGAGCGCTTTGAGTCTTGAGGTGGAAAGGAAATATCTTCACATCTAAATTAGACAGAAGCACGCTCTGAATGTTCTTTGTGGTTTGTGCATTCAACTCGCAGACTTGAACATTCCTTTAGACAGAGAAATTTTGAAACAATCTTTTTGTAGAATCTGCAAGCGGAAATTTGGACCGCTTCTAGGAATTCGTTGGAAACTGGACACCCTCACACGAAAACTAGACAGAAGTATTCTCACAAACTTCTCTGTGATAAGTGCATTCAACTCAGAGCGTTTAACGTTTCTTTTCATGCAGCAGATTTGAAACACACTGTTTGAAGTATATGCAAGTGGTCATTCGGAAAGCTATGAGGCCTGTGTTCGAAAAGGCAATATCTTCACTTATAACCCAGAAAGAAGAATTCTCAGAAACTACTTTGTGTTGGTTGCATTCCACTCACAGAAGGGAATATTCCTTTTGTTAGAGAAGGATGAAACACTGTTTTTGTATAATCTGCATTTGGACCTTTGGAGAGCTCTGAGGCCTATGGTGGGAAACGAAATAACTTCACAAAAATCCTACAGGGAAGCATTCTCAGAAACCACTTGGTGATTGTCCATTCAACTCAGAGAACTGAACACTCCTTTTCTTAGAGCAATTTTGAAACACTCTTTTTGTAGAATCTGCATGTGGATATTTGGACCACTTATAGGCATTTGCTGGAAAAAGGATATCCTCACACAAAAACGAGACAGTAGTATTGTCGCAAACTCCTTTGTCATGTGAGCTCTCATCTCACAGATGTGAAACTTACTATTGATAGAGCAGTTTTGAAACACTCTTTGTCGAGAATCTGCAAGGGGACACTTGAAGCGATTTCAGTCCTGTGCTGGAAAGGAAATATCTTCACATAACAAGTAGACAGAAGCATTCCCTGAAACTTCTTTGTGGTGTGTGCATTCAACTCACGGAGTTGAACATTCCTTTTGACAGAGAAATTTTGAAACACTCTTTTTATAGAATGTGCAAGTGGATATTCGGACGGCTTCCAGGAATTCGTTGGAAACGGGACACCCTCACACAAAAACAAGACAGAAGCATTCTCACAAACTTCTGTGTGATGTGAGCATTCAGCTCACAGAGGTGAACACTTCCTTTGATAGAGCAATTTTGAAACACTCTTTTTCTAGAATCGGTAAGTGGACATTTGGAGTGCTTTGTGGCCTGTGGTGGAAAGGAAATATCTTCACGTCAAAACTAGACAGAAGCATTCTCTAAATCTTCTTTGTGGTGTGTGCATTCAACTCACAGATTTGAACATTCCTTTAGACAGAGAGAGTTTGAAACACTCTTTTTGTTGAATCGGCAAGTGGAAATTTGGACCCCTTCTAGAAATTCGTTGGAAATGGGACACCCTCATACGAAAACTAGACAGAAGCATTCTGACAAACTTCTCTGTGATAAGTGCATTCAACTCACAGAGTTTAACGTTTCTTTTCATGGAGCAGTATTGAAACGCACTTTTTGAAGTCTATGCAAGTGGTCATTCCGAAAGCTATGAGGCCTGTGTTTGAAAAGACAATATCTTCACATATAACATAGAAAGAAGCATTCTCGCAAACAACTTTGTGTTGGTTGCATTCAACTCACAGAGGGGAATATTCCTTTTGTTAGAGCAGCCATGAAACAGTGTTTTTGTATAATCTGCAAGTGGACATTTGGAGCGCTTTGAGGCCTGTGCTGGAAAGGAAATATCTTCCCAAAACAAGTTGACAGAAGCATTCTCTGAAAGTTCTTTTTGGTGTGTGCATTCAACTTATAGAGCTGAACATTCCTTTTGAGAGAGAAATTATGAAATTCTCTTTTTGTAGAATCTGCAGGTGGAAATTTTGACCGCTTTTAGGAATTCGTTGGAAACGAGACACCTTCACACGAAAACTACACAGAAGCATTCTCACAAAATTCTCTGTGATAAGGGCATTCAACTCACAGAGTTTCAGGATTCTTTTCATGGAGCAGATTTGAAACACGCTTTTTGCTGTATATGCAAGTGGTGACACCGAAAGCTATGAGGCCTGTGGTCGAAAAGGCAATATCTGCACATCTAACCTAGAAAGAAGCATTCTCAAAAACTACTTTGTGTTGGTTGCATTCAACTCACAGAGGGGAATATTCCTTTTGTTAGAGAAGCCATGAAACACTGTTTTTGTATAATCTGCATTTGGACATTTGGAGAGCTCTGAGGCCTATGGTGGGAAACGACATATCTTCACAAAAATCCTACAGAGAAGCATTCTCAGACACCACTTTGCGATGTGTGCATTCCTCTCACAGAGTTGAAAATTCCTTTTGTTAGAGCAGTTTTGAAACACTCTTTTTGTAGAATCTGCATGTGGATATTTGGACCACTTATACGAATTTGCTGGAAACGGTATATCTTTACAGAAAAACGAGACGGAACCATTCTCACAAACTCCTTTGTGATGTGTGCTCTCAACTCAGAGATGTGAACATGACTTTTGATAGGGCAGTTTTGAAACACTCTTTTTCTAGTATCTGCAAGTGGACAATTCGGCGCTTTGAGGCCTGTGCTGGAAAGGAAATATCTTCACACATCAAGTAGACAGAAGCATTGTCTGAAAGTTTTTTGGTGTGTGCATTCAACCCACAGAGTTGAACATTCCTTTTGACAGAGAATTTTTGAAACACTCTGTTTATAGAATGTGCAAGTGCATATTTGGACCGCTTCTAGGAATTCGTTGGAAACGGGACACCCTCACACGAAAACAAGACAGAAGCATTCTCACAAACTTCTGTGTCATGTGAGCATTCAGCTCACAGAGCTGAACCTTTCTTTTGATAGAGGAATTTTGTAACACCCTTTTTCTAGAAACGGCAATTGGATATTTGGAGCGCTTTGAGGCCTGTGGTGGAAATTAAATATCTTCACATCAAAACTAGACAGAAGCATTCTCTGAAACTTCTTTGAGGTATGTGCATTCAACTCACAGAGTTGAACATTCCTTTAGACAGAGAAATTTTGAAACACCCTTTATTTAGAATCTGCAAGTGGAAATTTGCACCGCTTATAGGAATTCGTTGGAAACGGGACACCTTCACACGAAAACAAGACAGAAGCGTTCTCACAATCTTCTCTGTGTTAAGTGCATTCAAGTAACAGAGTTTAACGTTTCTTTTCATGGAGCAGTTTTGAAACACGCTTTTTGCATTATATGCAAGTGGTCATTCGGAAAGCTATGAAGCCTGTGGACGAAAAGGGAATAGCTTCACATATAACCTAGAAAGAAGCATTCTCAGAAACTACTTTGTGGTGGTTGCATTCAACTCACAGAGGGGAATATTCCTTTTGTTAGAGAAGCCATGAAACACTGTTTTTGTATCATCTGCATTTGGACATTTGGAGAGCTCTGAGGCCTATGGTGGGAAACGAAATAAATTCACAAAAATCCTACAGGGAAGCATTCTCAGAAACCACTTGGTGATGTGTGCATTCAACTCAGAGAATTGAACATTCCTTTTGTCAGAGCAATTTTGAAACACTCTTTTTGTAGAATCTGCATCTGGATATTTGGACCACTTATAGGCATTTGCTGGAAAAAGGATATCCTCACACAAAAACGAGACAGAAGTATTCTCACAAACTCCTTTCTCATGTGTGCTCTCATCTCACAGATGTGAAACTTACTTTTGATAGAGCAGTTTTGAAACACTCTTTGTCGAGAATCTGCAAGGGGACACCTGAAGCGATTTCAGTCCTGTGCTGGAAAGGAAATATCTTCACATAACAAGTAGACAG
Source organism: Pongo pygmaeus (assembly GCF_028885625.2). NCBI lineage: Eukaryota > Metazoa > Chordata > Mammalia > Primates > Hominidae > Pongo > Pongo pygmaeus. The sequence continues at coordinate 32,039,983 of NC_072393.2, forward strand.
AAGCATTCTCTGAAACTTCTTTGTGGTGTGTGCATTCAACTCACGGATTTGAACATTCCTTTTGACACGGACATTTTGAAACACTCTTTTTATAGAATGTGCAAGGGGATATTCGGACGGCTTCTAGGAATTCGTTGGAAACGGGACACCCTCACACAAAAACAAGACAGAAGCAGTCTCACAAACTTCTGTGTGATGTGAGCATTCAGCTCACAGAGCTGAACCTTTCTTTTGATAGAGCAATTTTGAAACACTCTTTTTCTAGAATCGGCAAGTGGACATTTGGAGCGCTTTGAGGCCTGTGGTGTAAAGGAAATATGTTTACGTCAAAACTAGACAGAATCATTCTCACAAACTTCTCTGTGATAAGTGCATTCAACTCACAGAGTTTAATGTTTCCTTTCATGGAGCAGTTTTGAAACACACTTTTTGCAGTACATGCAAGTGGTCATTCGGAAAGCTATGAGGCCTGTGTTCGAAAAGAAAATATCTTCACATATGGCATAGAAAGAATCATTCTCCGAAACTGCCTTGTGTTGGTTGCATTCAACTCACAGAGGTGAATAATCCTTTTGTTAGAGCAGCCAAGAAACTCTGTTTTTGTATAATCTGCAATTGGACGTTTGGAGAGCTCTGAGGCCTCTTGTGGGAAGGGAAATTCCTTCTCAAAACTCCTAGAGAGAAGCATTCTCGGAAACCACTTTGAGATGTGTGCATTCAACTCACGGAGTTGAACATTCCTTTTGACAGAGAAATTTTGAAACACTCTTTTTATAGAATGTGCAAGTGGATATTCGGACGGCTTCCAGGAATTCGTTGGAAACGGGACACCCTCACACAAAAACAAGACAGAAGCATTCTCACAAACTTCTGTGTGATGTGAGCATTCAGCTCAAAGAGCTGAACACTTCCTTTGATAGAGCAATTTGGAAACACTCTTTTTCTAGAATCGGTAAGTGGACATTTGGAGCGCTTTGTGGCCTTTGGTGGAAAGGAAATATCTTCACGTCAAAACTAGACAGAAGCATTCTCTAAATCTTCTTTGTGGTGTGTGCATTCAACTCACAGATTTGAACATTCCTTTAGACAGAGAAATTTTGAAACACTCTTTTTGTTGAATCGGCAAGTGGAAATTTGGACCCCTTCTAGAAATTCGTTGGAAACGGGACACCCTCATACGAAAACTAGACAGAAGCATTCTGACAAACTTCTCTGTGATAAGTGCATTCAACTCACAGAGTTTAACGTTTCTTTTCATGGAGCAGTATTGAAACGCACTTTTTGAAGTCTATGCAAGTGGTCATTCCGAAAGCTATGAGGCCTGTGTTTGAAAAGACAATATCTTCACATATAACATAGAAAGAAGCATTCTCGCAAACAACTTTGTGTTGGTTGCATTCAACTCACAGAGGGGAATATTCCTTTTGTTAGAGCAGCCATGAAACAGTGTTTTTGTATAATCTGCAAGTGGGCATTTGGAGCGCTTTGAGGCCTGTGCTGGAAAGGAAATATCTTCACATAACAAGTTGACAGAAGCATTCTCTGAAAGTACTTTTTGGTGTGTGCATTCAACTCATAGAGTTGAACATTCCTTTTGAGAGAGAAATTATGAAATTCTCTTTTTGTAGAATCTGCAGGTGGAAATTTTGACCGCTTTTAGGAATTCGTTGGAAACGAGACACCTTCACACGAAAACTAGACAGAAGCATTCTCACAAAATTCTCTGTGATAAGGGCATTCAACTCACAGAGTTTCAGGATTCTTTTCATGGAGCAGATTTGAAACACGCTTTTTGCTGTATATGCAAGTGGTGACACCGAAAGCTATGAGGCCTGTGGTCGAAAAGGCAATATCTGCACATCTAACCTAGAAAGAAGCATTCTCAAAAACTACTTTGTGTTGGTTGCATTCAACTCACAGAGGGGAATATTCCTTTTGTTAGAGAAGCCATGAAACACTGTTTTTGTATAATCTGCATTTGGACATTTGGAGAGCTCTGAGGCCTATGGTGGGAAACGGCATATCTTCACAAAAATCCTACAGAGAAGCATTCTCAGACACCACTTTGCGATGTGTGCATTCGTCTCACAGAGTTGAAAATTCCTTTTGTTAGAGCAGTTTTGAAACACTCTTTTTGTAGAATCTGCATGTGGATATTTGGACCACTTATACGAATTTGCTGGAAACGGTATATCTTTACAGAAAAACGAGACGGAACCATTCTCACAAACTCCTTTGTGATGTGTGCTCTCAACTCAGAGATGTGAGCATGACTTTTGATAGGGCAGTTTTGAAACACTCTTTTTCTAGTATCTGCAAGTGGACAATTCGGCGCTTTGAGGCCTGTGCTGGAAAGGAAATATCTTCACACATCAAGTAGACAGAAGCATTGTCTGAAAGTTTTTTGGTGTGTGCATTCAACCCACAGAGTTGAACATTCCTTTTGACAGAGAATTTTTGAAACACTCTGTTTATAGAATGTGCAAGTGCATATTTGGACCGCTTCTAGGAATTCGTTGGAAACGGGACACCCTCACACGAAAACAAGACAGAAGCATTCTCACAAACTTCTGTGTGATGTGAGCATTCAGCTCACAGAGCTGAACCTTTCTTTTGATAGAGGAATTTTGTAACACCCTTTTTCTAGAAACGGCAATTGGATATTTGGAGCGCTTTGAGGCCTGTGGTGGAAATTAAATATCTTCACATCAAAACTAGACAGAAGCATTCTCTGAAACTTCTTTGAGGTATGTGCATTCAACTCACAGAGTTGAACATTCCTTTAGACAGAGAAATTTTGAAACACCCTTTATTTAGAATCTGCAAGTGGAAATTTGCACCGCTTATAGGAATTCGTTGGAAACGGGACACCTTCACATGAAAACAAGACAGAAGCGTTCTCACAATCTTCTCTGTGTTAAGTGCATTCAAGTAACAGAGTTTAACGTTTCTTTTCATGGAGCAGTTTTGAAACACGCTTTTTGCATTATATGCAAGTGGTCATTCGGAAAGCTATGAAGCCTGTGGTCGAAAAGGGAATAGCTTCACACATAACCTAGAAAGAAGCATTCTCAGAAACTACTTTGTGGTGGTTGCATTCAACTCACAGAGGGGAATATTCCTTTTGTTAGAGAAGCCATGAAACACTGTTTTTGTATCATCTGCATTTGGACATTTGGAGAGCTCTGAGGCCTATGGTGGGAAACGAAATAACTTCACAAAAATCCTACAGGGAAGCATTCTCAGAAACCACTTGGTGATGTGTGCATTCAACTCAGAGAATTGAACATTCCTTTTGTCAGAGCAATTTTGAAACACTCTTTTTGTAGAATCTGCATCTGGATATTTGGACCACTTATAGGCATTTGCTGGAAAAAGGATATCCTCACACAAAAACGTGACAGAAGTATTCTCGCAAACTCCTTTGTCATGTGTGCTCTCATCTCACAGATGTGAAACTTACTTTTGATAGAGCAGTTTTGAAACACTCTTTGTCGAGAATCTGCAAGGGGACACTTGAAGCGATTTCAGTCCTGTGCTGGAAAGGAAATATCTTCACATAACAAGTAGACAGAAGCATTCTCTGAAACTTCTTTGTGGTGTGTGCATTCAACTCACGGAGTTGAACATTCCTTTTGACACGGACATTTTGAAACACTCTTTTTATAGAATGTGCAAGGGGATATTCGGACGGCTTCTAGGAATTCGTTGGAAACGGGACACCCTCACACAAAAACAAGACAGAAGCAGTCTCACAAACTTCTGTGTGATGTGAGCATTCAGCTCACAGAGCTGAACCTTTCTTTTGATAGAGCAATTTTGAAACACTCTTTTTCTAGAATCGGCAAGTGGACATTTGGAGCGCTTTGAGGCCTGTGGTGGAAAGGAAATATGTTCACATCAAAACTAGACAGAATCATTCTCACAAACTTCTCTGTGATAAGTGCATTCAACTCACAGAGTTTAATGTTTCCTTTCATGGAGCAGTTTTGAAACACACTTTTTGCAGTACATGCAAGTGGTCATTCGGAAAGCTATGAGGCCTGTGTTCGAAAAGAAAATATCTTCACATATAGCATAGAAAGAATCATTCTCCGAAACTGCCTTGTGTTGGTTGCATTCAACTCACAGAGGTGAATAATCCTTTTGTTAGAGCAGCCAAGAAACTCTGTTTTTGTATAATCTGCAATTGGACGTTTGGAGAGCTCTGAGGCCTCTTGTGGGAAGGGAAATTTCTTCTCAAAACACCTAGAGAGAAGCATTCTCGGAAACCACTTTGAGATGTGTGCATTCAACTCACGGAGTTGAACATTCCTTTTGTTGGAGCAGTTTTGAAACATTCTTTTTGTGGAATCTGCATGTGGATATTTGTACCACGTATAAGAATTTGCTGGAAACGGGATATCTTCACACAAAAACGAGACAGAAGCATTCTCACAAACTCCTTTGTGATGTGTGCTCTCAACTCAGAGATGTGAACCTGACTCTTGATAGAGCAATTTTGAAACACTCTTTTTCTAGAATCCGCAAGAGGACATTTGGAGCGCTTTGAGGCCTGTACTGGAAAGGAAATATCTTCACATAACAAGTAGACAGAAGCATTCCCTGAGACTTCTTTGTGGTGTGTGCATTCAACTCACAGATTTGAACATTCCTTTTGTCAGAGAAGATTTGAGACACCCTTTTTATAGAATGTGCAAGGGGATATTTGGACGGCTTCTAGGAATTCGTTGGAAACGGGACACTCTCCCACAAAAACAAGACAGAAGCATTCTCACAAACTTCTGTGTGATGTGAGCATTCAGCTCACAGAGCTGAACCTTTCTTTTGATAGAGCAATTTTGAAAGACTGTTTTTCTAGAATCGGCAAGTGGACATTTGGAGCGCTTTGAGTCTTGAGGTGGAAAGGAAATATCTTCACATCTAAATTAGACAGAAGCACTCTCTGAATCTTCTTTGTGGTTTGTGCATTCAGCTCGCAGACTTGAACATTCCTTTAGACAGAGAAATTTTGAAACAATCTTTTTGTAGAATCTGCAAGCGGAAATTTGGACCGCTTCTAGGAATTCGTTGGAAACGGGACACCCTCACACGAAAACTAGACAGAAGTATTCTCACAAACTTCTCTGTGATAAGTGCATTCAACTCAGAGCGTTTAACGTTTCTTTTCATGCAGCAGATTTGAAACACACTGTTTGAAGTATATGCAAGTGGTCATTCGGAAAGCTATGAGGCCTGTGTTCGAAAAGGCAATATCTTCACTTATAACCCAGAAAGAAGAATTCTCAGAAACTACTTTGTGTTGGTTGCATTCCACTCACAGAGGGGAATATTCCTTTTGTTAGAGAAGGATGAAACACTGTTTTTGTATAATCTGCATTTGGACCTTTGGAGAGCTCTGAGGCCTATGGTGGGAAACGAAATAACTTCACAAAAATCCTACAGGGAAGCATTCTCAGAAACCACTTGGTGATTGTCCATTCAACTCAGAGAACTGAACATTCCTTTTCTTAGAGCAATTTTGAAACACTCTTTTTGTAGAATCCGCATGTGGATATTTGGACCACTTATAGGCATTTGCTGGAAAAAGGATATCCTCACACAAAAACGAGACAGTAGTATTGTCGCAAACTCCTTTGTCATGTGAGCTCTCATCTCACAGATGTGAAACTTACTATTGATAGAGCAGATTTGAAACACTCTTTGTCGAGAATCTGCAAGGGGACACTTGAAGCGATTTCAGTCCTGTACTGGAAAGGAAATATCTTCACATAACAAGTAGACAGAAGCATTCCCTGAAACTTCTTTGTGGTGTGTGCATTCAACTCACGGAGTTGAACATTCCTTTTGACAGAGAAATTTTGAAACACTCTTTTTATAGAATGTGCAAGTGGATATTCGGACGGCTTCCAGGAATTCGTTGGAAACGGGACACCCTCACACAAAAACAAGACAGAAGCATTCTCACAAACTTCTGTGTGATGTGAGCATTCAGCTCAAAGAGCTGAACACTTCCTTTGATAGAGCAATTTTGAAACACTCTTTTTCTAGAATCGGTAAGTGGACATTTGGCGCGCTTTGTGGCCTGTGGTGGAAAGGAAATATCTTCACGTCAAAACTAGACAGAAGCATTCTCTAAATCTTCTTTGTGGTGTGTGCATTCAACTCACAGATTTGAACATTCCTTTAGACAGAGAGAGTTTGAAACACTCTTTTTGTTGAATCGGCAAGTGGAAATTTGGACCCCTTCTAGAAATTCGTTGGAAATGGGACACCCTCATACGAAAACTAGACAGAAGCATTCTGACAAACTTCTCTGTGATAAGTGCATTCAACTCACAGAGTTTAACGTTTCTTTTCATGGAGCAGTATTGAAACGCACTTTTTGAAGTCTATGCAAGTGGTCATTCCGAAAGCTATGAGGCCTGTGTTTGAAAAGACAATATCTTCACATATAACATAGAAAGAAGCATTCTCGCAAACAACTTTGTGTTGGTTGCATTCAACTCACAGAGGGGAATATTCCTTTTGTTAGAGCAGCCATGAAACAGTGTTTTTGTATAATCTGCAAGTGGACATTTGGAGCGCTTTGAGGCCTGTGCTGGAAAGGAAATATCTTCACATAACAAGTTGACAGAAGCATTCTCTGAAAGTTCTTTTTGGTGTGTGCATTCAACTCATAGAGTTGAACATTCCTTTTGAGAGAGAAATTATGAAATTCTCTTTTTGTAGAATCTGCAGGTGGAAATTTTGACCGCTTTTAGGAATTCGTTGGAAACGAGACACCTTCACACGAAAACTAGACAGAAGCATTCTCACAAAATTCTCTGTGATAAGGGCATTCAACTCACAGAGTTTCAGGATTCTTTTCATGGAGCAGATTTGAAACACGCTTTTTGCTGTATATGCAAGTGGTGACACCGAAAGCTATGAGGCCTGTGGTTGAAAAGGCAATATCTGCACATCTAACCTAGAAAGAAGCATTCTCAAAAACTACTTTGTGTTGGTTGCATTCAACTCACAGAGGGGAATATTCCTTTTGTTAGAGAAGCCATGAAACATTGTTTTTGTATAATCTGCATTTGGACATTTGGAGAGCTCTGAGGCCTATGGTGGGAAACGACATATCTTCACAAAAATCCTACAGAGAAGCATTCTCAGACACCACTTTGCGATGTGTGCATTCATCTCACAGAGTTGAAAATTCCTTTTGTTAGAGCAGTTTTGAAACACTCTTTTTGTAGAATCTGCATGTGGATATTTGGACCACTTATACGAATTTGCTGGAAACGGTATATCTTTACAGAAAAACGAGACGGAACCATTCTCACAAACTCCTTTGTGATGTGTGCTCTCAACTCAGAGATGTGAACATGACTTTTGATAGGGCAGTTTTGAAACACTCTTTTTCTAGTATCTGCAAGTGGACAATTCGGCGCTTTGAGGCCTGTGCTGGAAAGGAAATATCTTCACACATCAAGTAGACAGAAGCATTGTCTGAAACTTTTTTGGTGTGTGCATTCAACCCACAGAGTTGAACATTCCTTTTGACAGAGAATTTTTGAAACACTCTGTTTATAGAATGTGCAAGTGCATATTTGGACCGCTTCTAGGAATTCGTTGGAAACGGGACACCCTCACACGAAAACAAGACAGAAGCATTCTCACAAACTTCTGTGTGATGTGAGCATTCAGCTCACAGAGCTGAACCTTTCTTTTGATAGAGGAATTTTGTAACACCCTTTTTCTAGAAACGGCAATTGGATATTTGGAGCGCTTTGAGGCCTGTGGTGGAAATTAAATATCTTCACATCAAAACTAGACAGAAGCATTCTCTGAAACTTCTTTGAGGTATGTGCATTCAACTCACAGAGTTGAACATTCCTTTAGACAGAGAAATTTTGAAACACCCTTTATTTAGAATCTGCAAGTGGAAATTTGCACCGCTTATAGGAATTCGTTGGAAACGGGACACCTTCACACGAAAACAAGACAGAAGCGTTCTCACAATCTTCTCTGTGTTAAGTGCATTCAAGTAACAGAGTTTAACGTTTCTTTTCATGGAGCAGTTTTGAAACACGCTTTTTGCATTATATGCAAGTGGTCATTCGGAAAGCTAAGATGCCTGTGGTCGAAAAGGGAATAGCTTCACATATAACCTAGAAAGAAGCATTCTCAGAAACTACTTTGTGGTGGTTGCATTCAACTCACAGAGGGGAATATTCCTTTTGTTAGAGAAGCCATGAAACACTGTTTTTGTATCATCTGCATTTGGACATTTGGAGAGCTCTGAGGCCTATGGTGGGAAACGAAATAACTTCACAAAAATCCTACAGGGAAGCATTCTCAGAAACCACTTGGTGATGTGTGCATTCAACTCAGAGAATTGAACATTCCTTTTGTCAGAGCAATTTTGAAACACTCTTTTTGTAGAATCTGCATGTGGATATTTGGACCACTTATAGGCATTTGCTGGAAAAAGGATATCCTCACACAAAAACGAGACAGAAGTATTCTCGCAAACTCCTTTCTCATGTGTGCTCTCATCTCACAGATGTGAAACTTACTTTTGATAGAGCAGTTTTGAAACACTCTTTGTCGAGAATCTGCAAGGGGACACCTGAAGCGATTTCAGTCCTGTGCTGGAAAGGAAATATCTTCACATAACAAGTAGACAGAAGCATTCTCTGAAACTTCTTTGTGGTGTGTGCATTCAACTCACGGAGTTGAACATTCCTTTTGACACGGACATTTTGAAACACTCTTTTATAGAATGTGCAAGGGGATATTCGGACGGCTTCTAGGAATTCGTTGGAAACGGGACACCCTCACACAAAAACAAGACAGAAGCAGTCTCACAAACTTCTGTGTGATGTGAGCATTCAGCTCACAGAGCTGAACCTTTCTTTTGATAGAGCAATTTTGAAACACTCTTTTTCTAGAATCGGCAAGTGGACATTTGGAGCGCTTTGAGGCCTCTGGTGGAAAGGAAATATGTTCACATCAAAACTAGACAGAATCATTCTCACAAACTTCTCTGTGATAAGTGCATTCAACTCACAGAGTTTAATGTTTCCTTTCATGGAGCAGTTTTGAAACACACTTTTTGCAGTACATGCAAGTGGTCATTCGGAAAGCTATGAGGCCTGTGTTCGAAAAGAAAATATCTTCACATATAGCATAGAAAGAATCATTCTCCGAAACTGCCTTGTGTTGGTTGCATTCAACTCACAGAGGTGAATAATCCTTTTGTTAGAGCAGCCAAGAAACTCTGATTTTGTATAATCTGCAATTGGACGTTTGGAGAGCTCTGAGGCCTCTTGTGGGAAGGGAAATTCCTTCTCAAAACACCTAGAGAGAAGCATTCTCGGAAACCACTTTGAGATGTGTGCATTCAACTCACGGAGTTGAACATTCCTTTTGACAGAGAAATTTTGAAACACTCTTTTTATAGAATGTGCAAGTGGATATTCGGACGGCTTCCAGGAATTCGTTGGAAACGGGACACCCTCACACAAAAACAAGACAGAAGCATTCTCACAAACTTCTGTGTGATGTGAGCATTCAGCTCAAAGAGCTGAACACTTCCTTTGATAGAGCAATTTGGAAACACTCTTTTTCTAGAATCGGTAAGTGGACATTTGGAGCGCTTTGTGGCCTTTGGTGGAAAGGAAATATCTTCACGTCAAAACTAGACAGAAGCATTCTCTAAATCTTCTTTGTGGTGTGTGCATTCAACTCACAGATTTGAACATTCCTTTAGACAGAGAAATTTTGAAACACTCTTTTTGTTGAATCGGCAAGTGGAAATTTGGACCCCTTCTAGAAATTCGTTGGAAACGGGACACCCTCATACGAAAACTAGACAGAAGCATTCTGACAAACTTCTCTGTGATAAGTGCATTCAACTCACAGAGTTTAACGTTTCTTTTCATGGAGCAGTATTGAAACGCACTTTTTGAAGTCTATGCAAGTGGTCATTCCGAAAGCTATGAGGCCTGTGTTTGAAAAGACAATATCTTCACATATAACATAGAAAGAAGCATTCTCGCAAACAACTTTGTGTTGGTTGCATTCACCTCACAGAGGGGAATATTCCTTTTGTTAGAGCAGCCATGAAACAGTGTTTTTGTATAATCTGCAAGTGGGCATTTGGAGCGCTTTGAGGCCTGTGCTGGAAAGGAAATATCTTCACATAACAAGTTGACAGAAGCATTCTCTGAAAGTACTTTTTGGTGTGTGCATTCAACTCATAGAGTTGAACATTCCTTTTGAGAGAGAAATTATGAAATTCTCTTTTTGTAGAATCTGCAGGTGGAAATTTTGACCGCTTTTAGGAATTCGTTGGAAACGAGACACCTTCACACGAAAACTAGACAGAAGCATTCTCACAAAATTCTCTGTGATAAGGGCATTCAACTCACAGAGTTTCAGGATTCTTTTCATGGAGCAGATTTGAAACACGCTTTTTGCTGTATATGCAAGTGGTGACACCGAAAGCTATGAGGCCTGTGGTCGAAAAGGCAATATCTGCACATCTAACCTAGAAAGAAGCATTCTCAAAAACTACTTTGTGTTGGTTGCATTCAACTCACAGAGGGGAATATTCCTTTTGTTAGAGAAGCCATGAAACACTGTTTTTGTATAATCTGCATTTGGACATTTGGAGAGCTCTGAGGCCTATGGTGGGAAACGACATATCTTCACAAAAATCCTACAGAGAAGCATTCTCAGACACCACTTTGCGATGTGTGCATTCGTCTCACAGAGTTGAAAATTCCTTTTGTTAGAGCAGTTTTGAAACACTCTTTTTGTAGAATCTGCATGTGGATATTTGGACCACTTATACGAATTTGCTGGAAACGGTATATCTTTACAGAAAAACGAGACGGAACCATTCTCACAAACTCCTTTGTGATGTGTGCTCTCAACTCAGAGATGTGAGCATGACTTTTGATAGGGCAGTTTTGAAACACTCTTTTTCTAGTATCTGCAAGTGGACAATTCGGCGCTTTGAGGCCTGTGCTGGAAAGGAAATATCTTCACACATCAAGTAGACAGAAGCATTGTCTGAAAGTTTTTTGGTGTGTGCATTCAACCCACAGAGTTGAACATTCCTTTTGACAGAGAATTTTTGAAACACTCTGTTTATAGAATGTGCAAGTGCATATTTGGACCGCTTCTAGGAATTCGTTGGAAACGGGACACCCTCACACGAAAACAAGACAGAAGCATTCTCACAAACTTCTGTGTGATGTGAGCATTCAGCTCACAGAGCTGAACCTTTCTTTTGATAGTGGAATTTTGTAACACCCTTTTTCTAGAAACGGCAATTGGATATTTGGAGCGCTTTGAGGCCTGTGGTGGAAATTAAATATCTTCACATCAAAACTAGACAGAAGCATTCTCTGAAACTTCTTTGAGGTATGTGCATTCAACTCACAGAGTTGAACATTCCTTTAGACAGAGAAATTTTGAAACACCCTTTATTTAGAATCTGCAAGTGGAAATTTGCACCGCTTATAGGAATTCGTTGGAAACGGGACACCTTCACATGAAAACAAGACAGAAGCGTTCTCACAATCTTCTCTGTGTTAAGTGCATTCAAGTAACAGAGTTTAACGTTTCTTTTCATGGAGCAGTTTTGAAACACGCTTTTTGCATTATATGCAAGTGGTCATTCGGAAAGCTATGAAGCCTGTGGTCGAAAAGGGAATAGCTTCACACATAACCTAGAAAGAAGCATTCTCAGAAACTACTTTGTGGTGGTTGCATTCAACTCACAGAGGGGAATATTCCTTTTGTTAGAGAAGCCATGAAACACTGTTTTTGTATCATCTGCATTTGGACATTTGGAGAGCTCTGAGGCCTATGGTGGGAAACGAAATAACTTCACAAAAATCCTACAGGGAAGCATTCTCAGAAACCACTTGGTGATGTGTGCATTCAACTCAGAGAATTGAACATTCCTTTTGTCAGAGCAATTTTGAAACACTCTTTTTGTAGAATCTGCATCTGGATATTTGGACCACTTATAGGCATTTGCTGGAAAAAGGATATCCTCACACAAAAACGTGACAGAAGTATTCTCGCAAACTCCTTTGTCATGTGTGCTCTCATCTCACAGATGTGAAACTTACTTTTGATAGAGCAGTTTTGAAACACTCTTTGTCGAGAATCTGCAAGGGGACACTTGAAGCGATTTCAGTCCTGTGCTGGAAAGGAAATATCTTCACATAACAAGTAGACAGAAGCATTCTCTGAAACTTCTTTGTGGTGTGTGCATTCAACTCACGGAGTTGAACATTCCTTTTGACACGGACATTTTGAAACACTCTTTTTATAGAATGTGCAAGGGGATATTCGGACGGCTTCTAGGAATTCGTTGGAAACGGGACACCCTCACACAAAAACAAGACAGAAGCAGTCTCACAAACTTCTGTGTGATGTGAGCATTCAGCTCACAGAGCTGAACCTTTCTTTTGATAGAGCAATTTTGAAACACTCTTTTTCTAGAATCGGCAAGTGGACATTTGGAGCGCTTTGAGGCCTGTGGTGGAAAGGAAATATGTTCACATCAAAACTAGACAGAATCATTCTCACAAACTTCTCTGTGATAAGTGCATTCAACTCACAGAGTTTAATGTTTCCTTTCATGGAGCAGTTTTGAAACACACTTTTTGCAGTACATGCAAGTGGTCATTCGGAAAGCTATGAGGCCTGTGTTCGAAAAGAAAATATCTTCACATATAGCATAGAAAGAATCATTCTCCGAAACTGCCTTGTGTTGGTTGCATTCAACTCACAGAGGTGAATAATCCTTTTGTTAGAGCAGCCAAGAAACTCTGTTTTTGTATAATCTGCAATTGGACGTTTGGAGAGCTCTGAGGCCTCTTGTGGGAAGGGAAATTTCTTCTCAAAACACCTAGAGAGAAGCATTCTCGGAAACCACTTTGAGATGTGTGCATTCAACTCACGGAGTTGAACATTCCTTTTGTTGGAGCAGTTTTGAAACATTCTTTTTGTGGAATCTGCATGTGGATATTTGTACCACGTATAAGAATTTGCTGGAAACGGGATATCTTCACACAAAAACGAGACAGAAGCATTCTCACAAACTCCTTTGTGATGTGTGCTCTCAACTCAGAGATGTGAACCTGACTCTTGATAGAGCAATTTTGAAACACTCTTTTTCTAGAATCCGCAAGAGGACATTTGGAGCGCTTTGAGGCCTGTACTGGAAAGGAAATATCTTCACATAACAAGTAGACAGAAGCATTCCCTGAGACTTCTTTGTGGTGTGTGCATTCAACTCACAGATTTGAACATTCCTTTTGTCAGAGAAGATTTGAGACACCCTTTTTATAGAATGTGCAAGGGGATATTTGGACGGCTTCTAGGAATTCGTTGGAAACGGGACACTCTCCCACAAAAACAAGACAGAAGCATTCTCACAAACTTCTGTGTGATGTGAGCATTCAGCTCACAGAGCTGAACCTTTCTTTTGATAGAGCAATTTTGAAAGACTGTTTTTCTAGAATCGGCAAGTGGACATTTGGAGCGCTTTGAGTCTTGAGGTGGAAAGGAAATATCTTCACATCTAAATTAGACAGAAGCACTCTCTGAATCTTCTTTGTGGTTTGTGCATTCAGCTCGCAGACTTGAACATTCCTTTAGACAGAGAAATTTTGAAACAATCTTTTTGTAGAATCTGCAAGCGGAAATTTGGACCGCTTCTAGGAATTCGTTGGAAACGGGACACCCTCACACGAAAACTAGACAGAAGTATTCTCACAAACTTCTCTGTGATAAGTGCATTCAACTCAGAGCGTTTAACGTTTCTTTTCATGCAGCAGATTTGAAACACACTGTTTGAAGTATATGCAAGTGGTCATTCGGAAAGCTATGAGGCCTGTGTTCGAAAAGGCAATAACTTCACTTATAACACAGAAAGAAGAATTCTCAGAAACTACTTTGTGTTGGTTGCATTCCACTCACAGAGGGGAATATTCCTTTTGTTAGAGAAGGATGAAACACTGTTTTTGTATAATCTGCATTTGGACCTTTGGAGAGCTCTGAGGCCTATGGTGGGAAACGAAATAACTTCACAAAAATCCTACAGGGAAGCATTCTCAGAAACCACTTGGTGATTGTCCATTCAACTCAGAGAACTGAACATTCCTTTTCTTAGAGCAATTTTGAAACACTCTTTTTGTAGAATCTGCATGTGGATATTTGGACCACTTATAGGCATTTGCTGGAAAAAGGATATCCTCACACAAAAACGAGACAGTAGTATTGTCGCAAACTCCTTTGTCATGTGAGCTCTCATCTCACAGATGTGAAACTTACTATTGATAGAGCAGTTTTGAAACACTCTTTGTCGAGGATCTGCAAGGGGACACTTGAAGCGATTTCAGTCCTGTGCTGGAAAGGAAATATCTTCACATAACAAGTAGACAGAAGCTTTCCCTGAAACTTCTTTGTGGTGTGTGCATTCAACTCACGGAGTTGAACATTCCTTTTGACAGAGAAATTTTGAAACACTCTTTTTATAGAATGTGCAAGTGGATATTCGGACGGCTTCCAGGAATTCGTTGGAAACGGGACACCCTCACACAAAAACAAGACAGAAGCATTCTCACAAACTTCTGTGTGATGTGAGCATTCAGCTCAAAGAGCTGAACACTTCCTTTGATAGAGCAATTTTGAAACACTCTTTTTCTAGAATCGGTAAGTGGACATTTGGCGCGCTTTGTGGCCTGTGGTGGAAAGGAAATATCTTCACGTCAAAACTAGACAGAAGCATTCTCTAAATCTTCTTTGTGGTGTGTGCATTCAACTCACAGATTTGAACATTCCTTTAGACAGAGAAACTTTGAAACACTCTTTTTGTTGAATCGGCAAGTGGAAATTTGGACCCCTTCTAGAAATTCGTTGGAAATGGGACACCCTCATACGAAAACTAGACAGAAGCATTCTGACAAACTTCTCTGTGATAAGTGCATTCAACTCACAGAGTTTAACGTTTCTTTTCATGGAGCAGTATTGAAACGCACTTTTTGAAGTCTATGCAAGTGGTGATTCCGAAAGCTATGAGGCCTGTGTTTGAAAAGACAATATCTTCACATATAACATAGAAAGAAGCATTCTCGCAAACAACTTTGTGTTGGTTGCATTCAACTCACAGAGGGGAATATTCCTTTTGTTAGAGCAGCCATGAAACAGTGTTTTTGTATAATCTGCAAGTGGACATTTGGAGCGCTTTGAGGCCTGTGCTGGAAAGGAAATATCTTCACATAACAAGTTGACAGAAGCATTCTCTGAAAGTTCTTTTTGGTGTGTGCATTCAACTCATAGAGTTGAACATTCCTTTTGAGAGAGAAATTATGAAATTCTCTTTTTGTAGAATCTGCAGGTGGAAATTTTGACCGCTTTTAGGAATTCGTTGGAAACGAGACACCTTCACACGAAAACTAGACAGAAGCATTCTCACAAAATTCTCTGTGATAAGGGCATTCAACTCACAGAGTTTCAGGAATCTTTTCATGGAGCAGATTTGAAACACGCTTTTTGCTGTATATGCAAGTGGTGACACCGAAAGCTATGAGGCCTGTGGTTGAAAAGGCAATATCTGCACATCTAACCTAGAAAGAAGCATTCTCAAAAACTACTTTGTGTTGGTTGCATTCAACTCACAGAGGGGAATATTCCTTTTGTTAGAGAAGCCATGAAACATTGTTTTTGTATAATCTGCATTTGGACATTTGGAGAGCTCTGAGGCCTATGGTGGGAAACGACATATCTTCACAAAAATCCTACAGAGAAGCATTCTCAGACACCACTTTGCGATGTGTGCATTCCTCTCACAGAGTTGAAAATTCCTTTTGTTAGAGCAGTTTTGAAACACTCTTTTTGTAGAATCTGCATGTGGATATTTGGACCACTTATACGAATTTGCTGGAAACGGTATATCTTTACAGAAAAACGAGACGGAACCATTCTCACAAACTCCTTTGTGATGTGTGCTCTCAACTCAGAGATGTGAACATGACTTTTGATAGGGCAGTTTTGAAACACTCTTTTTCTAGTATCTGCAAGTGGACAATTCGGCGCTTTGAGGCCTGTGCTGGAAAGGAAATATCTTCACACATCAAGTAGACAGAAGCATTGTCTGAAACTTTTTTGGTGTGTGCATTCAACCCACAGAGTTGAACATTCCTTTTGACAGAGAATTTTTGAAACACTCTGTTTATAGAATGTGCAAGTGCATATTTGGACCGCTTCTAGGAATTCGTTGGAAACGGGACACCCTCACACGAAAACAAGACAGAAGCATTCTCACAAACTTCTGTGTGATGTGAGCATTCAGCTCACAGAGGTGAACCTTTCTTTTGATAGAGGAATTTTGTAACACCCTTTTTCTAGAAACGGCAATTGGATATTTGGAGCGCTTTGAGGCCTGTGGTGGAAATTAAATATCTTCACATCAAAACTAGACAGAAGCATTCTCTGAAACTTCTTTGAGGTATGTGCATTCAACTCACAGAGTTGAACATTCCTTTAGACAGAGAAATTTTGAAACACCCTTTATTTAGAATCTGCAAGTGGAAATTTGCACCGCTTATAGGAATTCGTTGGAAACGGGACACCTTCACACGAAAACAAGACAGAAGCGTTCTCACAATCTTCTCTGTGTTAAGTGCATTCAAGTAACAGAGTTTAACGTTTCTTTTCATGGAGCAGTTTTGAAACACGCTTTTTGCATTATATGCAAGTGGTCATTCGGAAAGCTAAGAAGCCTGTGGTCGAAAAGGGAATAGCTTCACATATAACCTAGAAAGAAGCATTCTCAGAAACTACTTTGTGGTGGTTGCATTCAACTCACAGAGGGGAATATTCCTTTTGTTAGAGAAGCCATGAAACACTGTTTTTGTATCATCTGCATTTGGACATTTGGAGAGCTCTGAGGCCTATGGTGGGAAACGAAATAACTTCACAAAAATCCTACAGGGAAGCATTCTCAGAAACCACTTGGTGATGTGTGCATTCAACTCAGAGAATTGAACATTCCTTTTGTCAGAGCAATTTTGAAACACTCTTTTTGTAGAATCTGCATGTGGATATTTGGACCACTTATAGGCATTTGCTGGAAAAAGGATATCCTCACACAAAAACGAGACAGAAGTATTCTCCCAAGCTCCTTTGTCATGTGTGCTCTCATCTCACAGACGTGAAACTTACTTTTGATAGAGCAGTTTTGAAACACTCTTTGTCGAGAATCTGCAAGGGGACACTTGAAGCGATTTCAGTCCTGTGCTGGAAAGGAAATATCTTCACATAACAAGTAGACAGAAGCATTCTCTGAAACTTCTTTGTGGTGTGTGCATTCAACTCACGGAGTTGAACATTCCTTTTGACACGGAAATTTTGAAACACTCTTTTTATAGAATGTGCAAGGGGATATTCGGACGGCTTCTAGGAATTCGTTGGAAACGGGACACCCTCACACAAAAACAAGACAGAAGCAGTCTCACAAACTTCTGTGTGATGTGAGCATTCAGCTCACAGAGCTGAACCGTTCTTTTGATAGAGCAATTTTGAAACACTCTTTTTCTAGAATCGGCAAGTGGACATTTGGAGCGCTTTGAGGCCTCTGGTGGAAAGGAAATATGTTCACGTCCAAACTAGACAGAATCATTCTCACAAACTTCTCTGTGATAAGTGCATTCAACTCACAGAGTTTAATGTTTCCTTTCATGGAGCAGTTTTGAAACACACTTTTTGCAGTACATGCAAGTGGTCATTCGGAAAGCTATGAGGCCTGTGTTCGAATAGAAAATATCTTCACATATAGCATAGAAAGAATCATTCTCCGAAACTGCCTTGTGTTGGTTGCATTCAACTCACAGAGGTGAATAATCCTTTTGTTAGAGCAGCCAAGAAACTCTGTTTTTGTATAATCTGCAATTGGACGTTTGGAGAGCTCTGAGGCCTCTTGTGTGAAGGGAAATTCCTTCTCAAAACACCTAGAGAGAAGCATTCTCGGAAACCACTTTGAGATGTGTGCATTCAACTCACGGAGTTGAACATTCCTTTTGACAGAGAAATTTTGAAACACTCTTTTTATAGAATGTGCAAGTGGATATTCGGACGGCTTCCAGGAATTCGTTGGAAACGGGACACCCTCACACAAAAACAAGACAGAAGCATTCTCACAAACTTCTGTGTGATGTGAGCATTCAGCTGAAAGAGCTGAACACTTCCTTTGATAGAGCAATTTTGAGACACTCTTTTTCTAGAATCAGTAAGTGGACATTTGGAGCGCTTTGTGGCCTTTGGTGGAAAGGAAATATCTTCACGTCAAAACTAGACAGAAGCATTCTCTAAATCTTCTTTGTGGTGTGTGCATTCAACTCACAGATTTGAACATTCCTTTAGACAGAGAAATTTTGAAACACTCTTTTTGTTGAATCGGCAAGTGGAAATTTGGACCCCTTCTAGAAATTCGTTGGAAACGGGACACCCTCATACGAAAACTAGACAGAAGCATTCTGACAAACTTCTCTGTGATAAGTGCATTCAACTCACAGAGTTTAACGTTTCTTTTCATGGAGCAGTATTGAAACGCACTTTTTGAAGTCTATGCAAATGGTCATTCCGAAAGCTATGAGGCCTGTGTTTGAAAAGACAATATCTTCACATATAACATAGAAAGAAGCATTCTCGCAAACAACTTTGTGTTGGTTGCATTCAACTCACAGAGGGGAATATTCCTTTTGTTAGAGCAGCCATGAAACAGTGTTTTTGTATAATCTGCAAGTGGACATTTGGAGCACTTTGAGGCCTGTGCTGGAAAGGAAATATCTTCACATAACAAGTTGACAGAAGCATTCTCTGAAAGTTCTTTTTGGTGTGTGCATTCAACTCACAGAGTTGAACATTCCTTTTGAGAGAGAAATTATGAAATTCTCTTTTTGTAGAATCTGCAGGTGGAAATTTTGACCGCTTTTAGGAATTCGTTGGAAACGAGACACCTTCACACGAAAACTAGACAGAAGCATTCTCACAAAATTCTCTGTGATAAGGGCATTCAACTCACAGAGTTTCAGGATTCTTTTCATGGAGCAGATTTGAAACACGCTTTTTGCTGTATATGCAAGTGGTCACACCGAAAGCTATGAGGCCTGTGGTCGAAAAGGCAATATCTGCACATCTAACCTAGAAAGAAGCATTCTCAAAAACTACTTTGTGTTGGTTGCATTCAACTCACAGAGGGGAATATTCCTTTTGTTAGAGAAGCCATGAAACACTGTTTTTGTATAATCTGCATTTGGACATTTGGAGAGCTCTGAGGCCTATGGTGGGAAACGACATATCTTCACAAAAATCCTACAGAGAAGCATTCTCAGACACCAGCTTGCGATGTGTGCATTCGTCTCACAGAGTTGAAAATTCCTTTTGTTAGAGCAGTTTTGAAACACTCTTTTTGTAGAATCTGCACGTGGATATTTGGACCACTTATACGAATTTGCTGGAAACGGTATATCTTTACAGAAAAACGAGACGGAACCATTCTCACAAACTCCTTTGTGATGTGTGCTCTCAACTCAGAGATGTGAGCATGACTTTTGATAGGGCAGTTTTGAAACACTCTTTTTCTAGTATCTGCAAGTGGACAATTCGGCGCTTTGAGGCCTGTGCTGGAAAGGAAATATCTTCACACATCAAGTAGACAGAAGCATTGTCTGAAACTTTTTTGGTGTGTGCATTCAACCCACAGAGTTGAACATTCCTTTTGACAGAGAATTTTTGAAACACTCTGTTTATAGAATGTGCAAGTGCATATTTGGACCGCTTCTAGGAATTCGTTGGAAACGGGACACCCTCACACGAAAACAAGACAGAAGCATTCTCACAAACTTCTGTGTGATGTGAGCATTCAGCTCACAGAGCTGAACCTTTCTTTTGATAGAGGAATTTTGTAACACCCTTTTTCTAGAAACGGCAATTGGATATTTGGAGCGCTTTGAGGCCTGTGGTGGAAATTAAATATCTTCACATCAAAACTAGACAGAAGCATTCTCTGAAACTTCTTTGAGGTATGTGCATTCAACTCACAGAGTTGAACATTCCTTTAGACAGAGAAATATTGAAACACCCTTTATTTAGAATCTGCAAGTGGAAATTTGCACCGCTTATAGGAATTCGTTGGAAACGGGACACCTTCACACGAAAACAAGACAGAAGCGTTCTCACAATCTTCTCTGTGTTAAGTGCATTCAAGTAACAGAGTTTAACGTTTCTTTTCATGGAGCAGTTTTGAAACACGCTTTTTGCATTATATGCAAGTGGTCATTCGGAAAGCTATGAAGCCTGTGGTCGAAAAGGGAATAGCTTCACATATAACCTAGAAAGAAGCATTCTCAGAAACTACTTTGTGGTGGTTGCATTCAACTCACAGAGGGGAATGTTCCTTTTGTTAGAGAAGCCATGAAACACTGTTTTTGTATCATCTGCATTTGGACATTTGGAGAGCTCTGAGGCCTATGGTGGGAAACGAAATAACTTCACAAAAATCCTACAGGGAAGCATTCTCAGAAACCACTTGGTGATGTGTGCATTCAACTCAGAGAATTGAACATTCCTTTTGTCAGAGCAATTTTGAAACACTCTTTTTGTAGAATCTGCATGTGGATATTTGGACCATTTATAGGCATTTGCTGGAAAAAGGATATCCTCACACAAAAACGAGACAGAAGTATTCTCGCAAACTCCTTTGTCATGTGTGCTCTCATCTCACAGATGTGAAACTTACTTTTGATAGAGCACTTTTGAAACACTCTTTGTCGAGAATCTGCAAGGGGACACTTGAAGAGATTTCAGTCCTGTGCTGGAAAGGAAATATCTTCACATAACAAGTAGACAGAAGCATTCTCTGAAACTTCTTTGTGGTGTGTGCATTCAACTCACGGAGTTGAACATTCCTTTTGACACGGACATTTTGAAACACTCTTTTTATAGAATGTGCAAGGGGATATTCGGACGGCTTCTAGGAATTCGTTGGAAACGGGACACCCTCACACAAAAACAAGACAGAAGCAGTCTCACAAACTTCTGTGTGATGTGAGCATTCAGCTCACAGAGCTGAACCTTTCTTTTGATAGAGCAATTTTGAAACACTCTTTTTCTAGAATCGGCAAGTGGACATTTGGAGCGCTTTGAGGCCTGTGGTGGAAAGGAAATATGTTCACGTCAAAACTAGACAGAATCATTCTCACAAACTTCTCTGTGATAAGTGCATTCAACTCACAGAGTTTAATGTTTCCTTTCATGGAGCAGTTTTGAAACACACTTTTTGCAGTACATGCAAGTGGTCATTCGGAAAGCTATGAGGCCTGTGTTCGAAAAGAAAATATCTTCACATATAGCATAGAAAGAATCATTCTCCGAAACTGCCTTGTGTTGGTTGCATTCAACTCACAGAGGTGAATAATCCTTTTGTTAGAGCAGCCAAGAAACTCTGTTTTTGTATAATCTGCAATTGGACGTTTGGAGAGCTCTGAGGCCTCTTGTGGGAAGGGAAATTTCTTCTCAAAACACCTAGAGAGAAGCATTCTCGGAAACCACTTTGAGATGTGTGCATTCAACTCACGGAGTTGAACATTCCTTTTGTTGGAGCAGTTTTGAAACATTCTTTTTGTGGAATCTGCATGTGGATATTTGTACCACGTATAAGAATTTGCTGGAAACGGGATATCTTCACACAAAAACGAGACAGAAGCATTCTCACAAACTCCTTTGTGATGTGTGCTCTCAACTCAGAGATGTGAACCTGACTCTTGATAGAGCAATTTTGAAACACTCTTTTTCTAGAATCCGCAAGAGGACATTTGGAGCGCTTTGAGGCCTGTACTGGAAAGGAAATATCTTCACATAACAAGTAGACAGAAGCATTCCCTGAGACTTCTTTGTGGTGTGTGCATTCAACTCACAGATTTGAACATTCCTTTTGTCAGAGAAGATTTGAGACACCCTTTTTATAGAATGTGCAAGGGGATATTTGGACGGCTTCTAGGAATTCGTTGGAAACGGGACACTCTCCCACAAAAACAAGACAGAAGCATTCTCACAAACTTCTGTGTGATGTGAGCATTCAGCTCACAGAGCTGAACCTTTCTTTTGATAGAGCAATTTTGAAAGACTGTTTTTCTAGAATCGGCAAGTGGACATTTGGAGCGCTTTGAGTCTTGAGGTGGAAAGGAAATATCTTCACATCTAAATTAGACAGAAGCACTCTCTGAATCTTCTTTGTGGTTTGTGCATTCAGCTCGCAGACTTGAACATTCCTTTAGACAGAGAAATTTTGAAACAATCTTTTTGTAGAATCTGCAAGCGGAAATTTGGACCGCTTCTAGGAATTCGTTGGAAACGGGACACCCTCACACGAAAACTAGACAGAAGTATTCTCACAAACTTCTCTGTGATAAGTGCATTCAACTCAGAGCGTTTAACGTTTCTTTTCATGCAGCAGATTTGAAACACACTGTTTGAAGTATATGCAAGTGGTCATTCGGAAAGCTATGAGGCCTGTGTTCGAAAAGGCAATAACTTCACTTATAACACAGAAAGAAGAATTCTCAGAAACTACTTTGTGTTGGTTGCATTCCACTCACAGAGGGGAATATTCCTTTTGTTAGAGAAGGATGAAACACTGTTTTTGTATAATCTGCATTTGGACCTTTGGAGAGCTCTGAGGCCTATGGTGGGAAACGAAATAACTTCACAAAAATCCTACAGGGAAGCATTCTCAGAAACCACTTGGTGATTGTCCATTCAACTCAGAGAACTGAACATTCCTTTTCTTAGAGCAATTTTGAAACACTCTTTTTGTAGAATCTGCATGTGGATATTTGGACCACTTATAGGCATTTGCTGGAAAAAGGATATCCTCACACAAAAACGAGACAGTAGTATTGTCGCAAACTCCTTTGTCATGTGAGCTCTCATCTCACAGATGTGAAACTTACTATTGATAGAGCAGTTTTGAAACACTCTTTGTCGAGGATCTGCAAGGGGACACTTGAAGCGATTTCAGTCCTGTGCTGGAAAGGAAATATCTTCACATAACAAGTAGACAGAAGCATTCCCTGAAACTTCTTTGTGGTGTGTGCATTCAACTCACGGAGTTGAACATTCCTTTTGACAGAGAAATTTTGAAACACTCTTTTTATAGAATGTGCAAGTGGATATTCGGACGGCTTCCAGGAATTCGTTGGAAACGGGACACCCTCACACAAAAACAAGACAGAAGCATTCTCACAAACTTCTGTGTGATGTGAGCATTCAGCTCAAAGAGCTGAACACTTCCTTTGATAGAGCAATTTTGAAACACTCTTTTTCTAGAATCGGTAAGTGGACATTTGGCGCGCTTTGTGGCCTGTGGTGGAAAGGAAATATCTTCACGTCAAAACTAGACAGAAGCATTCTCTAAATCTTCTTTGTGGTGTGTGCATTCAACTCACAGATTTGAACATTCCTTTAGACAGAGAAACTTTGAAACACTCTTTTTGTTGAATCGGCAAGTGGAAATTTGGACCCCTTCTAGAAATTCGTTGGAAATGGGACACCCTCATACGAAAACTAGACAGAAGCATTCTGACAAACTTCTCTGTGATAAGTGCATTCAACTCACAGAGTTTAACGTTTCTTTTCATGGAGCAGTATTGAAACGCACTTTTTGAAGTCTATGCAAGTGGTGATTCCGAAAGCTATGAGGCCTGTGTTTGAAAAGACAATATCTTCACATATAACATAGAAAGAAGCATTCTCGCAAACAACTTTGTGTTGGTTGCATTCAACTCACAGAGGGGAATATTCCTTTTGTTAGAGCAGCCATGAAACAGTGTTTTTGTATAATCTGCAAGTGGACATTTGGAGCGCTTTGAGGCCTGTGCTGGAAAGGAAATATCTTCACATAACAAGTTGACAGAAGCATTCTCTGAAAGTTCTTTTTGGTGTGTGCATTCAACTCATAGAGTTGAACATTCCTTTTGAGAGAGAAATTATGAAATTCTCTTTTTGTAGAATCTGCAGGTGGAAATTTTGACCGCTTTTAGGAATTCGTTGGAAACGAGACACCTTCACACGAAAACTAGACAGAAGCATTCTCACAAAATTCTCTGTGATAAGGGCATTCAACTCACAGAGTTTCAGGATTCTTTTCATGGAGCAGATTTGAAACACGCTTTTTGCTGTATATGCAAGTGGTGACACCGAAAGCTATGAGGCCTGTGGTTGAAAAGGCAATATCTGCACATCTAACCTAGAAAGAAGCATTCTCAAAAACTACTTTGTGTTGGTTGCATTCAACTCACAGAGGGGAATATTCCTTTTGTTAGAGAAGCCATGAAACATTGTTTTTGTATAATCTGCATTTGGACATTTGGAGAGCTCTGAGGCCTATGGTGGGAAACGACATATCTTCACAAAAATCCTACAGAGAAGCATTCTCAGACACCACTTTGCGATGTGTGCATTCCTCTCACAGAGTTGAAAATTCCTTTTGTTAGAGCAGTTTTGAAACACTCTTTTTGTAGAATCTGCATGTGGATATTTGGACCACTTATACGAATTTGCTGGAAACGGTATATCTTTACAGAAAAACGAGACGGAACCATTCTCACAAACTCCTTTGTGATGTGTGCTCTCAACTCAGAGATGTGAACATGACTTTTGATAGGGCAGTTTTGAAACACTCTTTTTCTAGTATCTGCAAGTGGACAATTCGGCGCTTTGAGGCCTGTGCTGGAAAGGAAATATCTTCACACATCAAGTAGACAGAAGCATTGTCTGAAACTTTTTTGGTGTGTGCATTCAACCCACAGAGTTGAACATTCCTTTTGACAGAGAATTTTTGAAACACTCTGTTTATAGAATGTGCAAGTGCATATTTGGACCGCTTCTAGGAATTCGTTGGAAACGGGACACCCTCACACGAAAACAAGACAGAAGCATTCTCACAAACTTCTGTGTGATGTGAGCATTCAGCTCACAGAGGTGAACCTTTCTTTTGATAGAGGAATTTTGTAACACCCTTTTTCTAGAAACGGCAATTGGATATTTGGAGCGCTTTGAGGCCTGTGGTGGAAATTAAATATCTTCACATCAAAACTAGACAGAAGCATTCTCTGAAACTTCTTTGAGGTATGTGCATTCAACTCACAGAGTTGAACATTCCTTTAGACAGAGAAATTTTGAAACACCCTTTATTTAGAATCTGCAAGTGGAAATTTGCACCGCTTATAGGAATTCGTTGGAAACGGGACACCTTCACACGAAAACAAGACAGAAGCGTTCTCACAATCTTCTCTGTGTTAAGTGCATTCAAGTAACAGAGTTTAACGTTTCTTTTCATGGAGCAGTTTTGAAACACGCTTTTTGCATTATATGCAAGTGGTCATTCGGAAAGCTAAGAAGCCTGTGGTCGAAAAGGGAATAGCTTCACATATAACCTAGAAAGAAGCATTCTCAGAAACTACTTTGTGGTGGTTGCATTCAACTCACAGAGGGGAATATTCCTTTTGTTAGAGAAGCCATGAAACACTGTTTTTGTATCATCTGCATTTGGACATTTGGAGAGCTCTGAGGCCTATGGTGGGAAACGAAATAACTTCACAAAAATCCTACAGGGAAGCATTCTCAGAAACCACTTGGTGATGTGTGCATTCAACTCAGAGAATTGAACATTCCTTTTGTCAGAGCAATTTTGAAACACTCTTTTTGTAGAATCTGCATGTGGATATTTGGACCACTTATAGGCATTTGCTGGAAAAAGGATATCCTCACACAAAAACGAGACAGAAGTATTCTCCCAAGCTCCTTTGTCATGTGTGCTCTCATCTCACAGACGTGAAACTTACTTTTGATAGAGCAGTTTTGAAACACTCTTTGTCGAGAATCTGCAAGGGGACACTTGAAGCGATTTCAGTCCTGTGCTGGAAAGGAAATATCTTCACATAACAAGTAGACAGAAGCATTCTCTGAAACTTCTTTGTGGTGTGTGCATTCAACTCACGGAGTTGAACATTCCTTTTGACACGGAAATTTTGAAACACTCTTTTTATAGAATGTGCAAGGGGATATTCGGACGGCTTCTAGGAATTCGTTGGAAACGGGACACCCTCACACAAAAACAAGACAGAAGCAGTCTCACAAACTTCTGTGTGATGTGAGCATTCAGCTCACAGAGCTGAACCGTTCTTTTGATAGAGCAATTTTGAAACACTCTTTTTCTAGAATCGGCAAGTGGACATTTGGAGCGCTTTGAGGCCTCTGGTGGAAAGGAAATATGTTCACGTCCAAACTAGACAGAATCATTCTCACAAACTTCTCTGTGATAAGTGCATTCAACTCACAGAGTTTAATGTTTCCTTTCATGGAGCAGTTTTGAAACACACTTTTTGCAGTACATGCAAGTGGTCATTCGGAAAGCTATGAGGCCTGTGTTCGAATAGAAAATATCTTCACATATAGCATAGAAAGAATCATTCTCCGAAACTGCCTTGTGTTGGTTGCATTCAACTCACAGAGGTGAATAATCCTTTTGTTAGAGCAGCCAAGAAACTCTGTTTTTGTATAATCTGCAATTGGACGTTTGGAGAGCTCTGAGGCCTCTTGTGTGAAGGGAAATTCCTTCTCAAAACACCTAGAGAGAAGCATTCTCGGAAACCACTTTGAGATGTGTGCATTCAACTCACGGAGTTGAACATTCCTTTTGACAGAGAAATTTTGAAACACTCTTTTTATAGAATGTGCAAGTGGATATTCGGACGGCTTCCAGGAATTCGTTGGAAACGGGACACCCTCACACAAAAACAAGACAGAAGCATTCTCACAAACTTCTGTGTGATGTGAGCATTCAGCTGAAAGAGCTGAACACTTCCTTTGATAGAGCAATTTTGAGACACTCTTTTTCTAGAATCAGTAAGTGGACATTTGGAGCGCTTTGTGGCCTTTGGTGGAAAGGAAATATCTTCACGTCAAAACTAGACAGAAGCATTCTCTAAATCTTCTTTGTGGTGTGTGCATTCAACTCACAGATTTGAACATTCCTTTAGACAGAGAAATTTTGAAACACTCTTTTTGTTGAATCGGCAAGTGGAAATTTGGACCCCTTCTAGAAATTCGTTGGAAACGGGACACCCTCATACGAAAACTAGACAGAAGCATTCTGACAAACTTCTCTGTGATAAGTGCATTCAACTCACAGAGTTTAACGTTTCTTTTCATGGAGCAGTATTGAAACGCACTTTTTGAAGTCTATGCAAATGGTCATTCCGAAAGCTATGAGGCCTGTGTTTGAAAAGACAATATCTTCACATATAACATAGAAAGAAGCATTCTCGCAAACAACTTTGTGTTGGTTGCATTCAACTCACAGAGGGGAATATTCCTTTTGTTAGAGCAGCCATGAAACAGTGTTTTTGTATAATCTGCAAGTGGACATTTGGAGCACTTTGAGGCCTGTGCTGGAAAGGAAATATCTTCACATAACAAGTTGACAGAAGCATTCTCTGAAAGTTCTTTTTGGTGTGTGCATTCAACTCACAGAGTTGAACATTCCTTTTGAGAGAGAAATTATGAAATTCTCTTTTTGTAGAATCTGCAGGTGGAAATTTTGACCGCTTTTAGGAATTCGTTGGAAACGAGACACCTTCACACGAAAACTAGACAGAAGCATTCTCACAAAATTCTCTGTGATAAGGGCATTCAACTCACAGAGTTTCAGGATTCTTTTCATGGAGCAGATTTGAAACACGCTTTTTGCTGTATATGCAAGTGGTCACACCGAAAGCTATGAGGCCTGTGGTCGAAAAGGCAATATCTGCACATCTAACCTAGAAAGAAGCATTCTCAAAAACTACTTTGTGTTGGTTGCATTCAACTCACAGAGGGGAATATTCCTTTTGTTAGAGAAGCCATGAAACACTGTTTTTGTATAATCTGCATTTGGACATTTGGAGAGCTCTGAGGCCTATGGTGGGAAACGACATATCTTCACAAAAATCCTACAGAGAAGCATTCTCAGACACCAGCTTGCGATGTGTGCATTCGTCTCACAGAGTTGAAAATTCCTTTTGTTAGAGCAGTTTTGAAACACTCTTTTTGTAGAATCTGCACGTGGATATTTGGACCACTTATACGAATTTGCTGGAAACGGTATATCTTTACAGAAAAACGAGACGGAACCATTCTCACAAACTCCTTTGTGATGTGTGCTCTCAACTCAGAGATGTGAGCATGACTTTTGATAGGGCAGTTTTGAAACACTCTTTTTCTAGTATCTGCAAGTGGACAATTCGGCGCTTTGAGGCCTGTGCTGGAAAGGAAATATCTTCACACATCAAGTAGACAGAAGCATTGTCTGAAACTTTTTTGGTGTGTGCATTCAACCCACAGAGTTGAACATTCCTTTTGACAGAGAATTTTTGAAACACTCTGTTTATAGAATGTGCAAGTGCATATTTGGACCGCTTCTAGGAATTCGTTGGAAACGGGACACCCTCACACGAAAACAAGACAGAAGCATTCTCACAAACTTCTGTGTGATGTGAGCATTCAGCTCACAGAGCTGAACCTTTCTTTTGATAGAGGAATTTTGTAACACCCTTTTTCTAGAAACGGCAATTGGATATTTGGAGCGCTTTGAGGCCTGTGGTGGAAATTAAATATCTTCACATCAAAACTAGACAGAAGCATTCTCTGAAACTTCTTTGAGGTATGTGCATTCAACTCACAGAGTTGAACATTCCTTTAGACAGAGAAATATTGAAACACCCTTTATTTAGAATCTGCAAGTGGAAATTTGCACCGCTTATAGGAATTCGTTGGAAACGGGACACCTTCACACGAAAACAAGACAGAAGCGTTCTCACAATCTTCTCTGTGTTAAGTGCATTCAAGTAACAGAGTTTAACGTTTCTTTTCATGGAGCAGTTTTGAAACACGCTTTTTGCATTATATGCAAGTGGTCATTCGGAAAGCTATGAAGCCTGTGGTCGAAAAGGGAATAGCTTCACATATAACCTAGAAAGAAGCATTCTCAGAAACTACTTTGTGGTGGTTGCATTCAACTCACAGAGGGGAATGTTCCTTTTGTTAGAGAAGCCATGAAACACTGTTTTTGTATCATCTGCATTTGGACATTTGGAGAGCTCTGAGGCCTATGGTGGGAAACGAAATAACTTCACAAAAATCCTACAGGGAAGCATTCTCAGAAACCACTTGGTGATGTGTGCATTCAACTCAGAGAATTGAACATTCCTTTTGTCAGAGCAATTTTGAAACACTCTTTTTGTAGAATCTGCATGTGGATATTTGGACCATTTATAGGCATTTGCTGGAAAAAGGATATCCTCACACAAAAACGAGACAGAAGTATTCTCGCAAACTCCTTTGTCATGTGTGCTCTCATCTCACAGATGTGAAACTTACTTTTGATAGAGCACTTTTGAAACACTCTTTGTCGAGAATCTGCAAGGGGACACTTGAAGAGATTTCAGTCCTGTGCTGGAAAGGAAATATCTTCACATAACAAGTAGACAGAAGCATTCTCTGAAACTTCTTTGTGGTGTGTGCATTCAACTCACGGAGTTGAACATTCCTTTTGACACGGACATTTTGAAACACTCTTTTTATAGAATGTGCAAGGGGATATTCGGACGGCTTCTAGGAATTCGTTGGAAACGGGACACCCTCACACAAAAACAAGACAGAAGCAGTCTCACAAACTTCTGTGTGATGTGAGCATTCAGCTCACAGAGCTGAACCTTTCTTTTGATAGAGCAATTTTGAAACACTCTTTTTCTAGAATCGGCAAGTGGACATTTGGAGCGCTTTGAGGCCTGTGGTGGAAAGGAAATATGTTCACGTCAAAACTAGACAGAATCATTCTCACAAACTTCTCTGTGATAAGTGCATTCAACTCACAGAGTTTAATGTTTCCTTTCATGGAGCAGTTTTGAAACACACTTTTTGCAGTACATGCAAGTGGTCATTCGGAAAGCTATGAGGCCTGTGTTCGAAAAGAAAATATCTTCACATATAGCATAGAAAGAATCATTCTCCGAAACTGCCTTGTGTTGGTTGCATTCAACTCACAGAGGTGAATAATCCTTTTGTTAGAGCAGCCAAGAAACTCTGTTTTTGTATAATCTGCAATTGGACGTTTGGAGAGCTCTGAGGCCTCTTGTGGGAAGGGAAATTTCTTCTCAAAACACCTAGAGAGAAGCATTCTCGGAAACCACTTTGAGATGTGTGCATTCAACTCACGGAGTTGAACATTCCTTTTGTTGGAGCAGTTTTGAAACATTCTTTTTGTGGAATCTGCATGTGGATATTTGTACCACGTATAAGAATTTGCTGGAAACGGGATATCTTCACACAAAAACGAGACAGAAGCATTCTCACAAACTCCTTTGTGATGTGTGCTCTCAACTCAGAGATGTGAACCTGACTCTTGATAGAGCAATTTTGAAACACTCTTTTTCTAGAATCCGCAAGAGGACATTTGGAGCGCTTTGAGGCCTGTACTGGAAAGGAAATATCTTCACATAACAAGTAGACAGAAGCATTCCCTGAGACTTCTTTGTGGTGTGTGCATTCAACTCACAGATTTGAACATTCCTTTTGTCAGAGAAGATTTGAGACACCCTTTTTATAGAATGTGCAAGGGGATATTTGGACGGCTTCTAGGAATTCGTTGGAAACGGGACACTCTCACACAAAAACAAGACAGAAGCATTCTCACAAACTTCTGTGTGATGTGAGCATTCAGCTCACAGAGCTGAACCTTTCTGTTGATAGAGCAATTTTGAAAGACTGTTTTTCTAGAATCGGCAAGTGGACATTTGGAGCGCTTTGAGTCTTGAGGTGGAAAGGAAATATCTTCACATCAAAATTAGACAGAAGCACTCTCTGAATCTTCTTTGTGGTTTGTGCATTCAACTCGCAGACTTGAACATTCCTTTAGACAGAGAAATTTTGAAACAATCTTTTTGTAGAATCTGCAAGCGGAAATTTGGACCGCTTCTAGGAATTCGTTGGAAACGGGACACCCTCACACGAAAACTAGACAGAAGTATTCTCACAAACTTCTCTGTGATAAGTGCATTCAACTCAGAGCGTTTAACGTTTCTTTTCATGCAGCAGATTTGAAACACACTGTTTGAAGTATATGCAAGTGGTCATTCGGAAAGCTATGAGGCCTGTGTTCGAAAAGGCAATATCTTCACTTATAACCCAGAAAGAAGAATTCTCAGAAACTACTTTGTGTTGGTTGCATTCCACTCACAGAGGGGAATATTCCTTTTGTTAGAGAAGGATGAAACACTGTTTTTGTATAATCTGCATTTGGACATTTGGAGAGCTCTGAGGCCTATGGTGGGAAACGAAATAACTTCACAAAAATCCTACAGGGAAGCATTCTCAGAAACCACTTGGTGATTGTCCATTCAACTCAGAGAACTGAACATTCCTTTTCTTAGAGCAATTTTGAAACACTCTTTTTGTAGAATCTGCATGTGGATATTTGGACCACTTATAGGCATTTGCTGGAAAAAGGATATCCTCACACAAAAACGAGACAGTAGTATTGTCGCAAACTCCTTTGTCATGTGAGCTCTCATCTCACAGATGTGAAACTTACTATTGATAGAGCAGTTTTGAAACACTCTTTGTCGAGAATCTGCAAGGGGACACTTGAAGCGATTTCAGTCCTGTGCTGGAAAGGAAATATCTTCACATAACAAGTAGACAGAAGCATTCCCTGAAACTTCTTTGTGGTGTGTGCATTCAACTCACGGAGTTGAACATTCCTTTTGACAGAGAAATTTTGAAACACTCTTTTTATAGAATGTGCAAGTGGATATTCGGACGGCTTCCAGGAATTCGTTGGAAACGGGACACCCTCACACAAAAACAAGACAGAAGCATTCTCACAAACTTCTGTGTGATGTGAGCATTCAGCTCACAGAGGTGAACACTTCCTTTGATAGAGCAATTTTGAAACACTCTTTTTCTAGAATCGGTAAGTGGACATTTGGAGTGCTTTGTGGCCTGTGGTGGAAAGGAAATATCTTCACGTCAAAACTAGACAGAAGCATTCTCTAAATCTTCTTTGTGGTGTGTGCATTCAACTCACAGATTTGAACATTCCTTTAGACAGAGAGATTTTGAAACACTCTTTTTGTTGAATCGGCAAGTGGAAATTTGGACCCCTTCTAGAAATTCGTTGGAAATGGGACACCCTCATACGAAAACTAGACAGAAGCATTCTGACAAACTTCTCTGTGATAAGTGCATTCAACTCACAGAGTTTAACGTTTCTTTTCATGGAGCAGTATTGAAACGCACTTTTTGAAGTCTATGCAAGTGGTCATTCCGAAAGCTATGAGGCCTGTGTTTGAAAAGACAATATCTTCACATATAACATAGAAAGAAGCATTCTCGCAAACAACTTTGTGTTGGTTGCATTCAACTCACAGAGGGGAATATTCCTTTTGTTAGAGCAGCCATGAAACAGTGTTTTTGTATAATCTGCAAGTGGACATTTGGAGCGCTTTGAGGCCTGTGCTGGAAAGGAAATATCTTCCCAAAACAAGTTGACAGAAGCATTCTCTGAAAGTTCTTTTTGGTGTGTGCATTCAACTCATAGAGTTGAACATTCCTTTTGAGAGAGAAATTATGAAATTCTCTTTTTGTAGAATCTGCAGGTGGAAATTTTGACCGCTTTTAGGAATTCGTTGGAAACGAGACACCTTCACACGAAAACTAGACAGAAGCATTCTCACAAAATTCTCTGTGATAAGGGCATTCAACTCACAGAGTTTCAGGATTCTTTTCATGGAGCAGATTTGAAACACGCTTTTTGCTGTATATGCAAGTGGTGACACCGAAAGCTATGAGGCCTGTGGTCGAAAAGGCAATATCTGCACATCTAACCTAGAAAGAAGCATTCTCAAAAACTACTTTGTGTTGGTTGCATTCAACTCACAGAGGGGAATATTCCTTTTGTTAGAGAAGCCATGAAACACTGTTTTTGTATAATCTGCATTTGGACATTTGGAGAGCTCTGAGGCCTATGGTGGGAAACGACATATCTTCACAAAAATCCTACAGAGAAGCATTCTCAGACACCACTTTGCGATGTGTGCATTCGTCTCACAGAGTTGAAAATTCCTTTTGTTAGAGCAGTTTTGAAACACTCTTTTTGTAGAATCTGCATGTGGATATTTGGACCACTTATAGGAATTTGCTGGAAACGGTATATCTTTACAGAAAAACGAGACGGAACCATTCTCACAAACTCCATTGTGATGTGTGCTCTCAACTCAGAGATGTGAGCATGACTTTTGATAGGGCAGTTTTGAAACACTCTTTTTCTATTATCTGCAAGTGGACAATTCGGCGCTTTGAGGCCTGTGCTGGAAAGGAAATATCTTCACACATCAAGTAGACAGAAGCATTGTCTGAAAGTTTTTTGGTGTGTGCATTCAACCCACAGAGTTGAACATTCCTTTTGACAGAGAATTTTTGAAACACTCTGTTTATAGAATGTGCAAGTGCATATTTGGACCGCTTCTAGGAATTCGTTGGAAACGGGACACCCTCACACGAAAACAAGACAGAAGCATTCTCACAAACTTCTGTGTGATGTGAGCATTCAGCTCACAGAGCTGAACCTTTCTTTTGGTAGAGGAATTTTGTAACACCCTTTTTCTAGAAACGGCAATTGGATATTTGGAGCGCTTTGAGGCCTGTGGTGGAAATTAAATATCTTCACATCAAAACTAGACAGAAGCATTCTCTGAAACTTCTTTGAGGTATGTGCATTCAACTCACAGAGTTGAACATTCCTTTAGACAGAGAAATTTTGAAACACCCTTTATTTAGAATCTGCAAGTGGAAATTTGCACCGCTTATAGGAATTCGTTGGAAACGGGACACCTTCACACGAAAACAAGACAGAAGCGTTCTCACAATCTTCTCCGTGTTAAGTGCATTCAAGTAACAGAGTTTAACGTTTCTTTTCATGGAGCAGTTTTGAAACACGCTTTTTGCATTATATGCAAGTGGTCATTCGGAAAGCTATGAAGCCTGTGGACGAAAAGGGAATAGCTTCACATATAACCTAGAAAGAAGCATTCTCAGAAACTACTTTGTGGTGGTTGCATTCAACTCACAGAGGGGAATATTCCTTTTGTTAGAGAAGCCATGAAACACTGTTTTTGTATCATCTGCATTTGGACATTTGGAGAGCTCTGAGGCCTATGGTGGGAAACGAAATAACTTCACAAAAATCCTACAGGGAAGCATTCTCAGAAACCACTTGGTGATGTGTGCATTCAACTCAGAGAATTGAACATTCCTTTTGTCAGAGCAATTTTGAAACACTCTTTTTGTAGAATCTGCATGTGGATATTTGGACCACTTATAGGCATTTGCTGGAAAAAGGATATCCTCACACAAAAACGAGACAGAAGTATTCTCGCAAACTCCTTTGTCATGTGTACTCTCATCTCACAGATGTGAAACTTACTTTTGATAGAGCACTTTTGAAACACTCTTTGTCGAGAATCTGCAAGGGGACACTTGAAGCGATTTCAGTCCTGTGCTGGAAAGGAAATATCTTCACATAACAAGTAGACAGAAGCATTCTCTGAAACTTCTTTGTGGTGTGTGCATTCAACTCACGGAGTTGAACATTCCTTTTGACACGGACATTTTGAAACACTCTTTTTATAGAATGTGCAAGGGGATATTCGGACGGCTTCTAGGAATTCGTTGGAAACGGGACACCCTCACACAAAAACAAGACAGAAGCAGTCTCACAAACTTCTGTGTGATGTGAGCATTCAGCTCACAGAGCTGAACCTTTCTTTTGATAGAGCAATTTTGAAACACTCTTTTTCTAGAATCGGCAAGTGGACATTTGGAGCGCTTTGAGGCCTCTGGTGGAAAGGAAATATGTTCACGTCAAAACTAGACAGAATCATTCTCACAAACTTCTCTGTGATAAGTGCATTCAACTCACAGAGTTTAATGTTTCCTTTCATGAAGCAGTTTTGAAACACACTTTTTGCAGTACATGCAAGTGGTCATTCGGAAAGCTATGAGGCCTGTGTTCGAAAAGAAAATATCTTCACATATAGCATAGAAAGAATCATTCTCCGAAACTGCCTTGTGTTGGTTGCATTCAACTCACAGAGGTGAATAATCCTTTTGTTAGAGCAGCCAAGAAACTCTGTTTTTGTATAATCTGCAATTGGACGTTTGGAGAGCTCTGAGGCCTCTTGTGGGAAGGGAAATTCCTTCTCAAAACACCTAGAGAGAAGCATTCTCGGAAACCACTTTGAGATGTGTGCATTCAACTCACGGAGTTGAACATTCCTTTTGACAGAGAAATTTTGAAACACTCTTTTTATAGAATGTACAAGTGGATATTCGGACGGCGTCCAGGAATTCGTTGGAA
Source organism: Pongo pygmaeus (assembly GCF_028885625.2). Taxonomy (NCBI): domain Eukaryota; kingdom Metazoa; phylum Chordata; class Mammalia; order Primates; family Hominidae; genus Pongo; species Pongo pygmaeus. The sequence goes on from NC_072393.2 coordinate 32,075,516, forward strand.
ACGGGACACCCTCACACAAAAACAAGACAGAAGCATTCTCACAAACTTCTGTGTGATGTGAGCATTCAGCTCAAAGAGCTGAACACTTCCTTTGATAGAGCAATTTTGAAACACTCTTTTTCTAGAATCGGTAAGTGGACATTTGGAGCGCTTTGTGGCCTTTGGTGGAAAGGAAATATCTTCACGTCAAAACTAGACAGAAGCATTCTCTAAATCTTCTTTGTGGTGTGTGCATTCAACTCACAGATTTGAACATTCCTTTAGACAGAGAAATTTTGAAACACCCTTTATTTAGAATCTGCAAGTGGAAATTTGGACCCCTTCTAGAAATTCGTTGGAAATGGGACACCCTCATACGAAAACTAGACAGAAGCATTCTGACAAACTTCTCTGTGATAAGTGCATTCAACTCACAGAGTTTAACGTTTCTTTTCATGGAGCAGTATTGAAACGCACTTTTTGAAGTCTATGCAAGTGGTCATTCCGAAAGCTATGAGGCCTGTGTTTGAAAAGACAATATCTTCACATATAACATAGAAAGAAGCATTCTCGCAAACAACTTTGTGTTGGTTGCATTCAACTCACAGAGGGGAATATTCCTTTTGTTAGAGCAGCCATGAAACAGTGTTTTTGTATAATCTGCAAGTGGACATTTGGAGCGCTTTGAGGCCTGTGCTGGAAAGGAAATATCTTCACATAACAAGTTGACAGAAGCATTCTCTGAAAGTACTTTTTGGTGTGTGCATTCAACTCATAGAGTTGAACATTCCTTTTGAGAGAGAAATTATGAAATTCTCTTTTTGTAGAATCTGCAGGTGGAAATTTTGACCGCTTTTAGGAATTCGTTGGAAACGAGACACCTTCACACGAAAACTAGACAGAAGCATTCTCACAAAATTCTCTGTGATAAGGGCATTCAACTCACAGAGTTTCAGGATTCTTTTCATGGAGCAGATTTGAAACACGCTTTTTGCTGTATATGCAAGTGGTGACACCGAAAGCTATGAGGCCTGTGGTCGAAAAGGCAATATCTGCACATCTAACCTAGAAAGAAGCATTCTCAAAAACTACTTTGTGTTGGTTGCATTCAACTCACAGAGGGGAATATTCCTTTTGTTAGAGAAGCCATGAAACACTGTTTTTGTATAATCTGCATTTGGACATTTGGAGAGCTCTGAGGCCTATGGTGGGAAACGACATATCTTCACAAAAATCCTACAGAGAAGCATTCTCAGACACCACTTTGCGATGTGTGCATTCGTCTCACAGAGTTGAAAATTCCTTTTGTTAGAGCAGTTTTGAAACACTCTTTTTGTGGAATCTGCATGTGGATATTTGGACCACTTATACGAATTTGCTGGAAACGGTATATCTTTACAGAAAAACGAGACGGAACCATTCTCACAAACTCCTTTGTGATGTGTGCTCTCAACTCAGAGATGTGAGCATGACTTTTGATAGGGCAGTTTTGAAACACTCTTTTTCTAGTATCTGCAAGTGGACAATTCGGCGCTTTGAGGCCTGTGCTGGAAAGGAAATATCTTCACACATCAAGTAGACAGAAGCATTGTCTGAAACTTTTTTGGTGTGTGCATTCAACCCACAGAGTTGAACATTCCTTTTGACAGAGAATTTTTGAAACACTCTGTTTATAGAATGTGCAAGTGCATATTTGGACCGCTTCTAGGAATTCGTTGGAAACGGGACACCCTCACACGAAAACAAGACAGAAGCATTCTCACAAACTTCTGTGTGATGTGAGCATTCAGCTCACAGAGCTGAACCTTTCTTTTGATAGAGGAATTTTGTAACACCCTTTTTCTAGAAACGGCAATTGGATATTTGGAGCGCTTTGAGGCCTGTGGTGGAAATTAAATATCTTCACATCAAAACTAGACAGAAGCATTCTCTGAAACTTCTTTGAGGTATGTGCATTCAACTCACAGAGTTGAACATTCCTTTAGACAGAGAAATTTTGAAACACCCTTTATTTAGAATCTGCAAGTGGAAATTTGCACCGCTTATAGGAATTCGTTGGAAACGGGACACCTTCACACGAAAACAAGACAGAAGCGTTCTCACAATCTTCTCTGTGTTAAGTGCATTCAAGTAACAGAGTTTAACGTTTCTTTTCATGGAGCAGTTTTGAAACACGCTTTTTGCATTATATGCAAGTGGTCATTCGGAAAGCTATGAAGCCTGTGGTCGAAAAGGGAATAGCTTCACACATAACCTAGAAAGAAGCATTCTCAGAAACTACTTTGTGGTGGTTGCATTCAACTCACAGAGGGGAATATTCCTTTTGTTAGAGAAGCCATGAAACACTGTTTTTGTATCATCTGCATTTGGACATTTGGAGAGCTCTGAGGCCTATGGTGGGAAACGAAATAACTTCACAAAAATCCTACAGGGAAGCATTCTCAGAAACCACTTGGTGATGTGTGCATTCAACTCAGAGAATTGAACATTCCTTTTGTCAGAGCAATTTTGAAACACTCTTTTTGTAGAATCTGCATCTGGATATTTGGACCACTTATAGGCATTTGCTGGAAAAAGGATATCCTCACACAAAAACGAGACAGAAGTATTCTCGCAAACTCCTTTGTCATGTGTGCTCTCATCTCACAGATGTGAAACTTACTTTTGATAGAGCAGTTTTGAAACACTCTTTGTCGAGAATCTGCAAGGGGACACTTGAAGCGATTTCAGTCCTGTGCTGGAAAGGAAATATCTTCACATAACAAGTAGACAGAAGCATTCTCTGAAACTTCTTTGTGGTGTGTGCATTCAACTCACGGAGTTGAACATTCCTTTTGACACGGACATTTTGAAACACTCTTTTTATAGAATGTGCAAGGGGATATTCGGACGGCTTCTAGGAATTCGTTTGAAACGGGACACCCTCACACAAAAACAAGACAGAAGCATTCTCACAAACTTCTGTGTGATGTGAGCATTCAGCTCACAGAGCTGAACCTTTCTTTTGATAGAGCAATTTTGAAACACTCTTTTTCTAGAATCGGCAAGTGGACATTTGGAGCGCTTTGAGGCCTGTGGTGGAAAGGAAATATGTTCACGTCAAAACTAGACAGAATCATTCTCACAAACTTCTCTGTGATAAGTGCATTCAACTCACAGAGTTTAATGTTTCCTTTCATGGAGCAGTTTTGAAACACACTTTTTGCAGTACATGCAAGTGGTCATTCGGAAAGCTATGAGGCCTGTGTTCGAAAAGAAAATATCTTCACATATAGCATAGAAAGAATCATTCTCCGAAACTGCCTTGTGTTGGTTGCATTCAACTCACAGAGTTGAATAATCCTTTTGTTAGAGCAGCCAAGAAACTCTGTTTTTGTATAATCTGCAATTGGACGTTTGGAGAGCTCTGAGGCCTCTTGTGGGAAGGGAAATTTCGTCTCAAAACACCTAGAGAGAAGCATTCTCGGAAACCACTTTGAGATGTGTGCATTCAACTCACGGAGTTGAACATTCCTTTTGTTGGAGCAGTTTTGAAACATTCTTTTTGTGGAATCTGCATGTGGATATTTGTACCACGTATAAGAATTTGCTGGAAACGGGATATCTTCACACAAAAACGAGACAGAAGCATTCTCACAAACTCCTTTGTGATGTGTGCTCTCAACTCAGAGATGTGAACCTGACTCTTGATAGAGCAATTTTGAAACACTCTTTTTCTAGAATCCGCAAGAGGTCATTTGGAGCGCTTTGAGGCCTGTACTGGAAAGGAAATATCTTCACATAACAAGTAGACAGAAGCATTCCCTGAGACTTCTTTGTGGTGTGTGCATTCAACTCACAGATTTGAACATTCCTTTTGTCAGAGAAGATTTGAGACACCCTTTTTATAGAATGTGCAAGGGGATATTTGGACGGCTTCTAGGAATTCGTTGGAAACGGGACACTCTCACACAAAAACAAGACAGAAGCATTCTCACAAACTTCTGTGTGATGTGAGCATTCAGCTCACAGAGCTGAACCTTTCTTTTGATAGAGCAATTTTGAAAGAATGTTTTTCTAGAATCGGCAAGTGGACATTTGGAGCGCTTTGAGTCTTGAGGTGGAAAGGAAATATCTTCACATCTAAATTAGACAGAAGCACTCTCTGAATCTTCTTTGTGGTTTGTGCATTCAACTCGCAGACTTGAACATTCCTTTAGACAGAGAAATTTTGAAACAATCTTTTTGTAGAATCTGCAAGCGGAAATTTGGACCGCTTCTAGGAATTCATTGGAAACGGGACACCCTCACACGAAAACTAGACAGAAGTATTCTCACAAACTTCTCTGTGATAAGTGCATTCAACTCAGAGCGTTTAACGTTTCTTTTCATGCAGCAGATTTGAAACACACTGTTTGAAGTATATGCAAGTGGTCATTCGGAAAGCTATGAGGCCTGTGTTCGAAAAGGCAATATCTTCACTTATAACCCAGAAAGAAGAATTCTCAGAAACTACTTTGTGTTGGTTGCATTCCACTCACAGAGGGGAATATTCCTTTTGTTAGAGAAGGATGGAACACTGTTTTTGTATAATCTGCATTTGGACCTTTGGAGAGCTCTGAGGCCTATGGTGGGAAACAAAATAACTTCACAAAAATCCTACAGGGAAGCATTCTCAGAAACCACTTGGTGATTGTCCATTCAACTCAGAGAACTGAACATTCCTTTTCTTAGAGCAAATTTGAAACACTCTTTTTGTAGAATCTGCATGTGGATATTTGGACCACTTATAGGCATTTGCTGGAAAAAGGATATCCTCACACAAAAACGAGACAGTAGTATTGTCGCAAACTCCTTTGTCATGTGAGCTCTCATCTCACAGATGTGAAACTTACTATTGATAGAGCAGTTTTGAAACACTCTTTGTCGAGAATCTGCAAGGGGACACTTGAAGCGATTTCAGTCCTGTGCTGGAAAGGAAATATCTTCACATAACAAGTAGACAGAAGCATTCCCTGAAACTTCTTTGTGGTGTGTGCATTCAACTCACGGAGTTGAACATTCCTTTTGACAGAGAAATTTTGAAACACTCTTTTTATAGAATGTGCAAGTGGATATTCGGACGGCTTCCAGGAATTCGTTGGAAACGGGACACCCTCACACAAAAACAAGACAGAAGCATTCTCACAAACTTCTGTGTGATGTGAGCATTCAGCTCAAAGAGCTGAACACTTCCTTTGATAGAGCAATTTTGAAACACTCTTTTTCTAGAATCGGTAAGTGGACATTTGGAGCGCTTTGTGGCCTGTGGTGGAAAGGAAATATCTTCACGTCAAAACTAGACAGAAGCATTCTCTAAATCTTCTTTGTGGTGTGTGCATTCAACTCACAGATTTGAACATTCCTTTAGACAGAGAAATTTTGAAACACTCTTTTTGTTGAATCGGCAAGTGGAAATTTGAACCCCTTCTAGAAATTCGTTGGAAATGGGACACCCTCATACGAAAACTAGACAGAAGCATTCTGACAAACTTCTCTGTGATAAGTGCATTCAACTCACAGAGTTTAACGTTTCTTTTCATGGAGCAGTATTGAAACGCACTTTTTGAAGTCTATGCAAGTGGTCATTCCGAAAGCTATGAGGCCTGTGTTTGAAAAGACAATATCTTCACATATAACATAGAAAGAAGCATTCTCGCAAACAACTTTGTATTGGTTGCATTCAACTCACAGAGGGGAATATTCCTTTTGTTAGAGCAGCCATGAAACAGTGTTTTTGTATAATCTGCAAGTGGACATTTGGAGCGCTTTGAGGCCTGTGCTGGAAAGGAAATATCTTCACATAACAAGTTGACAGAAGCATTCTCTGAAAGTTCTTTTTGGTGTGTGCATTCAACTCATAGAGTTGAACATTCCTTTTGAGAGAGAAATTATGAAATTCTCTTTTTGTAGAATCTGCAGGTGGAAATTTTGACCGCTTTTAGGAATTCGTTGGAAACGAGACACCTTCACACGAAAACTAGACAGAAGCATTCTCACAAAATTCTCTGTGATAAGGGCATTCAACTCGCAGAGTTTCAGGATTCTTTTCATGGAGCAGATTTGAAACACGCTTTTTGCTGTATATGCAAGTGGTCACACCGAAAGCTATGAGGCCTGTGGTCGAAAAGGCAATATCTGCACATCTAACCTAGAAAGAAGCATTCCCAAAAACTACTTTGTGTTGGTTGCATTCAACTCACAGAGGGGAATATTCCTTTTGTTAGAGAAGCCATGAAACACTGTTTTTGTATAATCTGCATTTGGACATTTGGAGAGCTCTGAGGCCTATGGTGGGAAACGACGTATCTTCACAAAAATCCTACAGAGAAGCATTCTCAGACACCACTTTGCGATGTGTGCATTCATCTCACAGAGTTGAAAATTCCTTTTGTTAGAGCAGTTTTGAAACACTCTTTTTGTAGAATCTGCATGTGGATATTTGGACCACTTATACGAATTTGCTGGAAACGGTATATCTTTACAGAAAAACGAGACGGAACCATTCTCACAAACACCTTTGTGATGTGTGCTCTCAACTCAGAGATGTGAGCATGACTTTTGATAGGGCAGTTTTGAAACACTCTTTTTCTAGTATCTGCAAGTGGACAATTCGGCACTTTGAGGCCTGTACTGGAAAGGAAATATCCTCACACATCAAGTAGACAGAAGCATTGTCTGAAACTTTTTTGGTGCGTGCATTCAACCCACAGAGTTGAACATTCCTTTTGACAGAGAATTTTTGAAACACTCTGTTTATAGAATGTGCAAGTGCATATTTGGACCGCTTCTAGGAATTCGTTGGAAACGGGACACCCTCACACGAAAACAAGACAGAAGCATTCTCACAAACTTCTGTGTGATGTGAGCATTCAGCTCACAGAGCTGAACCTTTCTTTTGATAGAGGAATTTTGTAACACCCTTTTTCTAGAAACGGCAATTGGATATTTGGAGCGCTTTGAGGCCTGTGGTGGAAATTAAATATCTTCACATCAAAACTAGACAGAAGCATTCTCTGAAACTTCTTTGAGGTATGTGCATTCAACTCACAGAGTTGAACATTCCTTTAGACAGAGAAATTTTGAAACACCCTTTATTTAGAATCTGCAAGTGGAAATTTGCACCGCTTATAGGAATTCGTTGGAAACGGGACACCTTCACACGAAAACAAGACAGAAGCGTTCTCACAATCTTCTCTGTGTTAAGTGCATTCAAGTAACAGAGTTTAACGTTTCTTTTCATGGAGCAGTTTTGAAACACGCTTTTTGCATTATATGCAAGTGGTCATTCGGAAAGCTAAGAAGCCTGTGGTCGAAAAGGGAATAGCTTCACATATAACCTAGAAAGAAGCATTCTCAGAAACTACTTTGTGGTGGTTGCATTCAACTCACAGAGGGGAATATTCCTTTTGTTAGAGAAGCCATGAAACACTGTTTTTGTATCATCTGCATTTGGACATTTGGAGAGCTCTGAGGCCTATGCTTGGAAACGAAATAACTTCACAAAAATCCTACAGGGAAGCATTCTCAGAAACCACTTGGTGATGTGTGCATTCAACTCAGAGAATTGAACATTCCTTTTGTCAGAGCAATTTTGAAACACTCTTTTTGTAGAATCTGCATGTGGATATTTGGACCACTTATAGGCATTTGCTGGAAAAAGGATATCCTCACACAAAAACGAGACAGAAGTATTCTCGCAAACTCCTTTGTCATGTGTGCTCTCATCTCACAGATGTGAAACTTACTTTTGATAGAGCAGTTTTGAAACACTCTTTGTCGAGAATCTGCAAGGGGACACTTGAAGCGATTTCAGTCCTGTGCTGGAAAGGAAATATCTTCACATAACAAGTAGACAGAAGCATTCTCTGAAACTTCTTTGTGGTGTGTGCATTCAACTCACGGAGTTGAACATTCCTTTTGACACGGAAATTTTGAAACACTCTTTTTATAGAATGTGCAAGGGGATATTCGGACGGCTTCTAGGAATTCGTTGGAAACGGGACACCCTCACACAAAAACAAGACAGAAGCAGTCTCACAAACTTCTGTGTGATGTGAGCATTCAGCTCACAGAGCTGAACCTTTCTTTTGATAGAGCAATTTTGAAACACTCTTTTTCTAGAATCGGCAAGTGGACATTTGGAGCGCTTTGAGGCCTGTGGTGGAAAGGAAATATGTTCACGTCAAAACTAGACAGAATCATTCTCACAAACTTCTCTGTGATAAGTGCATTCAACACACAGAGTTTAATGTTTCCTTTCATGGAGCAGTTTTGAAACACACTTTTTGCAGTACATGCAAGTGGTCATTCGGAAAGCTATGAGGCCTGTGTTCGAAAAGAAAATATCTTCACATATAGCATAGAAAGAATCATTCTCCAAAACTGCCTTGTGTTGGTTGCATTCAACTCACAGAGGTGAATAATCCTTTTGTTAGAGCAGCCAAGAAACTCTGTTTTTGTATAATCTGCAATTGGACGTTTGGAGAGCTCTGAGGCCTCTTGTGGGAAGGGAAATTTCTTCTCAAAACACCTAGAGAGAAGCATTCTCGGAAACCACTTTGAGATGTGCGCATTCAACTCACGGAGTTGAACATTCCTTTTGTTAGAGCAGTTTTGAAACATTCTTTTTCTGGAATCTGCATGTGGATATTTGTACCACGTATAAGAATTTGCTGGAAACGGGATATCTTCACACAAAAACGAGACAGAAGCATTCTCACAAACTCCTTTGTGATGTGTGCTCTCAACTCAGAGATCTGAACCTGACTTTTGATAGAGCAATTTTGAAACACTCTTTTTCTAGAATCCGCAAGAGGACATTTGGAGCGCTTTGAGGCCTGTACTGGAAAGGAAATATCTTCACATAACAAGTAGACAGAAGCATTCCCTGAGACTTCTTTGTGGTGTGTGCATTCAACTCACAGATTTGAACATTCCTTTTGTCAGAGAAGATTTGAAACACTCTTTTTATAGAATGTGCAAGGGGATATTTGGACGGCTTCTAGGAATTCGTTGGAAACGGGACACTCTCACACAAAAACAAGACAGAAGCATTCTCACAAACTTCTGTGTGATGTGAGCATTCAGCTCACAGAGCTGAACCTTTCTTTTGATAGAGCAATTTTGAAAGACTGTTTTTCTAGAATCGGCAAGTGGACATTTGGAGCGCTTTGAGTCTTGAGGTGGAAAGGAAATATCTTCACATCAAAATTAGACAGAAGCACTCTCTGAATCTTCTTTGTGGTTTGTGCATTCAACTCGCAGACTTGAACATTCCTTTAGACAGAGAAATTTTGAAACAATCTTTTTGTAGAATCTGCAAGCGGAAATTTGGACCGCTTCTAGGAATTCGTTGGAAACGGGACACCCTCACACGAAAACTAGACAGAAGTATTCTCACAAACTTCTCTGTGATAAGTGCATTCAACTCAGAGCGTTTAACGTTTCTTTTCATGCAGCAGATTTGAAACACACTGTTTGAAGTATATGCAAGTGGTCATTCGGAAAGCTATGAGGCCTGTGTTCGAAAAGGCAATATCTTCACATATAACCCAGAAAGAAGAATTCTCAGAAACTACTTTGTGTTGGTTGCATTCCACTCACAGAGGGGAATATTCCTTTTGTTAGAGAAGGATGAAACACTGTTTTTGTATAATCTGCATTTGGACCTTTGGAGAGCTCTGAGGCCTATGGTGGGAAACGAAATAACTTCACAAAAATCCTACAGGGAAGCATTCTCAGAAACCACTTGGTGATTGTCCATTCAACTCAGAGAATTGAACATTCCTTTTGTTAGAGCAATTTTGAAACACTCTTTTTGTAGAATCTGCATGTGGATATTTGGACCACTTATAGGCATTTGCTGGAAAAAGGATATCCTCACACAAAAACGAGACAGTAGTATTGTCGCAAACTCCTTTGTCATGTGAGCTCTCATCTCACAGATGTGAAACTTACTATTGATAGAGCAGTTTTGAAACACTCTGTGTCGAGAATCTGCAAGGGGACACTTGAAGCGATTTCAGTCCTGTACTGGAAAGGAAATATCTTCACATAACAAGTAGACAGAAGCATTCTCTGAAACTTCTTTGTGGTGTGTGCATTCAACTCACGGAGTTGAACATTCCTTTTGACAGAGAAATTTTGAAACACTCTTTTTATAGAATGTGCAAGTGGATATTCGGACGGCTTCCAGGAATTCGTTGGAAACGGGACACCCTCACACAAAAACAAGACAGAAGCATTCTCACAAACTTCTGTGTGATGTGAGCATTCAGCTCACAGAGCTGAACACTTCCTTTGACAGAGCAATTTTGAAACACTCTTTTTCTAGAATCGGTAAGTGGACATTTGGAGCGCTTTGTGGCCTGTGGTGGAAAGGAAATATCTTCACGTCAAAACTAGACAGAAGCATTCTCTCAATCTTCTTTGTGGTGTGTGCATTCAACTCACAGATTTGAACATTCCTTTAGACAGAGAAATTTTGAAACACTCTTTTTGTTGAATCGGCAAGTGGAAATTTGGACCCCTTCTAGAAATTCGTTGGAAATGGGACACCCTCATACGAAAACTAGACAGAAGCATTCTGACAAACTTCTCTGTGATAAGTGCATTCAACTCACAGAGTTTAACGTTTCTTTTCATGGAGCAGTATTGAAACGCACTTTTTGAAGTCTATGCAAGTGGTCATTCCGAAAGCTATGAGGCCTGTGTTTGAAAAGACAATATCTTCACATATAACATAGAAAGAAGCATTGTCGCAAACAACTTTGTGTTGGTTGCATTCAACTCACAGAGGGGAATATTCCTTTTGTTAGAGCAGCCATGAAACAGTGTTTTTGTATAATCTGCAAGTGGACATTTGGAGCGCTTTGAGGCCTGTGCTGGAAAGGAAATATCTTCACATAACAAGTTGACAGAAGCATTCTCTGAAAGTACTTTTTGGTGTGTGCATTCAACTCACAGAGTTGAACATTCCTTTTGAGAGAGAAATTATGAAATTCTCTTTTTGTAGAATCTGCAGGTGGAAATTTTGACCGCTTTTAGGAATTCGTTGGAAACGAGACACCTTCACACGAAAACTAGACAGAAGCATTCTCACAAAATTCTCTGTGATAAGGGCATTCAACTCACAGAGTTTCAGGATTCTTTTCATGGAGCAGATTTGAAACACGCTTTTTGCTGTATATGCAAGTGGTCACACCGAAAGCTATGAGGCCTGTGGTCGAAAAGGCAATATCTGCACATCTAACCTAGAAAGAAGCATTCTCAAAAACTACTTTGTGTTGGTTGCATTCAACTCACAGAGGGGAATATTCCTTTTGTTAGAGAAGCCATGAAACACTGTTTTTGTATAATCTGCATTTGGACATTTGGAGAGCTCTGAGGCCTATGGTGGGAAACGACATATCTTCACAAAAATCCTACAGAGAAGCATTCTCAGACACCACTTTGCGATGTGTGCATTCATCTCACAGAGTTGAAAATTCCTTTTGTTAGAGCAGTTTTGAAACACTCTTTTTGTAGAATCTGCATGTGGATATTTGGACCACTTATACGAATTTGCTGGAAACGGTATATCTTTACAGAAAAACGAGACGGAACCATTCTCACAAACACCTTTGTGATGTGTGCTCTCAACTCAGAGATGTGAGCATGACTTTTGATAGGGCAGTTTTGAAACACTCTTTTTCTAGTATCTGCAAGTGGACAATTCGGCACTTTGAGGCCTGTACTGGAAAGGAAATATCCTCACACATCAAGTAGACAGAAGCATTGTCTGAAACTTTTTTGGTGTGTGCATTCAACCCACAGAGTTGAACATTCCTTTTGACAGAGAATTTTTGAAACACTCTGTTTATAGAATGTGCAAGTGCATATTTGGACCGCTTCTAGGAATTCGTTGGAAACGGGACACCCTCACATGAAAACAAGACAGAAGCATTCTCACAAACTTCTGTGTGATGTGAGCATTCAGCTCACAGAGCTGAACCTTTCTTTTGATAGAGGAATTTTGTAACACCATTTTTCTAGAAACGGCAATTGGATATTTGGAGCGCTTTGAGGCCTGTGGTGGAAATTAAATATCTTCACATCAAAACTAGACAGAAGCATTCTCTGAAACTTCTTTGAGGTATGTGCATTCAACTCACAGAGTTGAACATTCCTTTAGACAGAGAAATTTTGAAACACCCTTTATTTAGAATCTGCAAGTGGAAATTTGCACCGCTTATAGGAATTCGTTGGAAACGGGACACCTTCACACGAAAACAAGACAGAAGCGTTCTCACAATCTTCTCTGTGTTAAGTGCATTCAAGTAACAGAGTTTAACGTTTCTTTTCATGGAGCAGTTTTGAAACACGCTTTTTGCATTATATGCAAGTGGTCATTCGGAAAGCTAAGAAGCCTGTGGTCGAAAAGGGAATAGCTTCACATATAACCTAGAAAGAAGCATTCTCAGAAACTACTTTGTGGTGGTTGCATTCAACTCACAGAGGGGAATATTCCTTTTGTTAGAGAAGCCATGAAACACTGTTTTTGTATCATCTGCATTTGGACATTTGGAGAGCTCTGAGGCCTATGCTTGGAAACGAAATAACTTCACAAAAATCCTACAGGGAAGCATTCTCAGAAACCACTTGGTGATGTGTGCATTCAACTCAGAGAATTGAACATTCCTTTTGTCAGAGCAATTTTGAAACACTCTTTTTGTAGAATCTGCATCTGGATATTTGGACCACTTATAGGCATTTGCTGGAAAAAGGATATCCTCACACAAAAACGAGACAGAAGTATTCTCGCAAACTCCTTTGTCATGTGTGCTCTCATCTCACAGACGTGAAACTTACTTTTGATAGAGCAGTTTTGAAACACTCTTTGTCGAGAATCTGCAAGGGGACACTTGAAGCGATTTCAGTCCTGTGCTGGAAAGGAAATATCTTCACATAACAAGTAGACAGAAGCATTCTCTGAAACTTCTTTGTGGTGTGTGCATTCAACTCACGGAGTTGAACATTCCTTTTGACACGGAAATTTTGAAACACTCTTTTTATAGAATGTGCAAGGGGATATTTGGACGGCTTCTAGGAATTCGTTGGAAACGGGACACCCTCACACAAAAATAAGACAGAAGCAGTCTCACAAACTTCTGTGTGATGTGAGCATTCAGCTCACAGAGCTGAACCTTTCTTTTGATAGAGCAATTTTGAAACACTCTTTTTCTAGAATCGGCAAGTGGACATTTGGAGCGCTTTGAGGCCTGTGGTGGAAAGGAAATATGTTCACGTCAAAACTAGACAGAATCATTCTCACAAACTTCTCTGTGATAAGTGCATTCAACACACAGAGTTTAATGTTTCCTTTCATGGAGCAGTTTTGAAACACACTTTTTGCAGTACATGCAAGTGGTCATTCGGAAAGCTATGAGGCCTGTGTTCGAAAAGAAAATATCTTCACATATAGCATAGAAAGAATCATTCTCCAAAACTGCCTTGTGTTGGTTGCATTCAACTCACAGAGGTGAATAATCCTTTTGTTAGAGCAGCCAAGAAACTCTGTTTTTGTATAATCTGCAATTGGACGTTTGGAGAGCTCTGAGGCCTCTTGTGGGAAGGGAAATTTCTTCTCAAAACACCTAGAGAGAAGCATTCTCGGAAACCACTTTGAGATGTGCGCATTCAACTCACGGAGTTGAACATTCCTTTTGTTAGAGCAGTTTTGAAACATTCTTTTTTTGGAATCTGCATGTGGATATTTGTACCACGTATAAGAATTTGCTGGAAACGGGATATCTTCACACAAAAACGAGACAGAAGCATTCTCACAAACTCCTTTGTGATGTGTGCTCTCAACTCAGAGATCTGAACCTGACTTTTGATAGAGCAATTTTGAAACACTCTTTTTCTAGAATCCGCAAGAGGACATTTGGAGCGCTTTGAGGCCTGTACTGGAAAGGAAATATCTTCACATAACAAGTAGACAGAAGCATTCCCTGAGACTTCTTTGTGGTGTGTGCATTCAACTCACAGATTTGAACATTCCTTTTTTCAGAGAAGATTTGAAACACTCTTTATATAGAATGTGCAAGGGGATATTTGGACGGCTTCTAGGAATTCATTGGAAACGGGACACTCTCACACAAAAACAAGACAGAAGCATTCTCACAAACTTCTGTGTGATGTGAGCATTCAGCTCACAGAGCTGAACCTTTCTTTTGATAGAGCAATTTTGAAAGACTGTTTTTCTAGAATCGGCAAGTGGACATTTGGAGCGCTTTGAGTCTTGAGGTGGAAAGGAAATATCTTCACATCAAAATTAGACAGAAGCACTCTCTGAATCTTCTTTGTGGTTTGTGCATTCAACTCGCAGACTTGAACATTCCTTTAGACAGAGAAATTTTGAAACAATCTTTTTGTAGAATCTGCAAGCGGAAATTTGGACCGCTTCTAGGAATTCGTTGGAAACGGGACACCCTCACACGAAAACTAGACAGAAGTATTCTCACAAACTTCTCTGTGATAAGTGCATTCAACTCAGAGCGTTTAACGTTTCTTTTCATGCAGCAGATTTGAAACACACTGTTTGAAGTATATGCAAGTGGTCATTCGGAAAGCTATGAGGCCTGTGTTCGAAAAGGCAATATCTTCACATATAACCCAGAAAGAAGAATTCTCAGAAACTACTTTGTGTTGGTTGCATTCCACTCACAGAGGGGAATATTCCTTTTGTTAGAGAAGGATGAAACACTGTTTTTGTATAATCTGCATTTGGACCTTTGGAGAGCTCTGAGGCCTATGGTGGGAAACAAAATAACTTCACAAAAATCCTACAGGGAAGCATTCTCAGAAACCACTTGGTGATTGTCCATTCAACTCAGAGAATTGAACATTCCTTTTGTTAGAGCAATTTTGAAACACTCTTTTTGTAGAATCTGCATGTGGATATTTGGACCACTTATAGGCATTTGCTGGAAAAAGGATATCCTCACACAAAAACGAGACAGTAGTATTGTCGCAAACTCCTTTGTCATGTGAGCTCTCATCTCACAGATGTGAAACTTACTATTGATAGAGCAGTTTTGAAACACTCTGTGTCGAGAATCTGCAAGGGGACACTTGAAGCGATTTCAGTCCTGTGCTGGAAAGGAAATATCTTCACATAACAAGTAGACAGAAGCATTCTCTGAAACTTCTTTGTGGTGTGTGCATTCAACTCACGGAGTTGAACATTCCTTTTGACAGAGAAATTTTGAAACACTCTTTTTATAGAATGTGCAAGTGGATATTCGGACGGCTTCCAGGAATTCGTTGGAAACGGGACACCCTCACACAAAAACAAGACAGAAGCATTCTCACAAACTTCTGTGTGATGTGAGCATTCAGCTCACAGAGCTGAACACTTCCTTTGACAGAGCAATTTTGAAACACTCTTTTTCTAGAATCGGTAAGTGGACATTTGGAGCGCTTTGTGGCCTGTGGTGGAAAGGAAATATCTTCACGTCAAAACTAGACAGAAGCATTCTCTCAATCTTCTTTGTGGTGTGTGCATTCAACTCACAGATTTGAACATTCCTTTAGACAGAGAAATTTTGAAACACTCTTTTTGTTGAATCGGCAAGTGGAAATTTGGACCCCTTCTAGAAATTCGTTGGAAATGGGACACCCTCATACGAAAACTAGACAGAAGCATTCTGACAAACTTCTCTGTGATAAGTGCATTCAACTCACAGAGTTTAACGTTTCTTTTCATGGAGCAGTATTGAAACGCACTTTTTGAAGTCTATGCAAGTGGTCATTCCGAAAGCTATGAGGCCTGTGTTTGAAAAGACAATATCTTCACATATAACATAGAAAAAAGCATTGTCGCAAACAACTTTGTGTTGGTTGCATTCAACTCACAGAGGGGAATATTCCTTTTGTTAGAGCAGCCATGAAACAGTGTTTTTGTATAATCTGCAAGTGGACATTTGGAGCGCTTTGAGGCCTGTGCTGGAAAGGAAATATCTTCACATAACAAGTTGACAGAAGCATTCTCTGAAAGTACTTTTTGGTGTGTGCATTCAACTCACAGAGTTGAACATTCCTTTTGAGAGAGAAATTATGAAATTCTCTTTTTGTAGAATCTGCAGGTGGAAATTTTGACCGCTTTTAGGAATTCGTTGGAAACGAGACACCTTCACACGAAAACTAGACAGAAGCATTCTCACAAAATTCTCTGTGATAAGGGCATTCAACTCACACAGTTTCAGGATTCTTTTCATGGAGCAGATTTGAAACACGCTTTTTGCTGTATATGCAAGTGGTGACACCAAAAGCTATGAGGCCTGTGGTCGAAAAGGCAATATCTGCACATCTAACCTAGAAAGAAGCATTCTCAAAAACTACTTTGTGTTGGTTGCATTCAACTCACAGAGGGGAATATTCCTTTTGTTAGAGAAGCCATGAAACACTGTTTTTGTATAATCTGCATTTGGACATTTGGAGAGCTCTGAGGCCTATGGTGGGAAACGACATATCTTCACAAAAATCCTACAGAGAAGCATTCTCAGACACCACTTTGCGATGTGTGCATTCATCTCACAGAGTTGAAAATTCCTTTTGTTAGAGCAGTTTTGAAACACTCTTTTTGTAGAATCTGCATGTGGATATTTGGACCACTTATACGAATTTGCTGGAAACGGTATATCTTTACAGAAAAACGAGACGGAACCATTCTCACAAACACCTTTGTGATGTGTGCTCTCAACTCAGAGATGTGAGCATGACTTTTGATAGGGCAGTTTTGAAACACTCTTTTTCTAGTATCTGCAAGTGGACAATTCGGCACTTTGAGGCCTGTACTGGAAAGGAAATATCCTCACACATCAAGTAGACAGAAGCATTGTCTGAAACTTTTTTGGTGTGTGCATTCAACCCACAGAGTTGAACATTCCTTTTGACAGAGAATTTTTGAAACACTCTGTTTATAGAATGTGCAAGTGCATATTTGGACCGCTTCTAGGAATTCGTTGGAAACGGGACACCCTCACACGAAAACAAGACAGAAGCATTCTCACAAACTTCTGTGTGATGTGAGCATTCAGCTCACAGAGCTGAACCTTTCTTTTGATAGAGGAATTTTGTAACACCCTTTTTCTAGAAACGGCAATTGGATATTTGGAGCGCTTTGAGGCCTGTGGTGGAAATTAAATATCTTCACATCAAAACTAGACAGAAGCATTCTCTGAAACTTCTTTGAGGTATGTGCATTCAACTCACAGAGTTGAACATTCCTTTAGACAGAGAAATTTTGAAACACCCTTTATTTAGAATCTGCAAGTGGAAATTTGCACCGCTTATAGGAATTCGTTGGAAACGGGACACCTTCACACGAAAACAAGACAGAAGCGTTCTCACAATCTTCTCTGTGTTAAGTGCATTCAAGTAACAGAGTTTAACGTTTCTTTTCATGGAGCAGTTTTGAAACACGCTTTTTGCATTATATGCAAGTGGTCATTCGGAAAGCTAAGAAGCCTGTGGTCGAAAAGGGAATAGCTTCACATATAACCTAGAAAGAAGCATTCTCAGAAACTACTTTGTGGTGGTTGCATTCAACTCACAGAGGGGAATATTCCTTTTGTTAGAGAAGCCATGAAACACTGTTTTTGTATCATCTGCATTTGGACATTTGGAGAGCTCTGAGGCCTATGCTTGGAAACGAAATAACTTCACAAAAATCCTACAGGGAAGCATTCTCAGAAACCACTTGGTGATGTGTGCATTCAACTCAGAGAATTGAACATTCCTTTTGTCAGAGCAATTTTGAAACACTCTTTTTGTAGAATCTGCATGTGGATATTTGGACCACTTATAGGCATTTGCTGGAAAAAGGATATCCTCACACAAAAACGAGACAGAAGTATTCTCGCAAACTCCTTTGTCATGTGTGCTCTCATCTCACAGACGTGAAACTTACTTTTGATAGAGCAGTTTTGAAACACTCTTTGTCGAGAATCTGCAAGGGGACACTTGAAGCGATTTCAGTCCTGTGCTGGAAAGGAAATATCTTCACATAACAAGTAGACAGAAGCATTCTCTGAAACTTCTTTGTGGTGTGTGCATTCAACTCACGGAGTTGAACATTCCTTTTGACACGGAAATTTTGAAACACTCTTTTTATAGAATGTGCAAGGGGATATTTGGACGGCTTCTAGGAATTCGTTGGAAACGGGACACCCTCACACAAAAATAAGACAGAAGCAGTCTCACAAACTTCTGTGTGATGTGAGCATTCAGCTCACAGAGCTGAACCTTTCTTTTGATAGAGCAATTTTGAAACACTCTTTTTCTAGAATCGGCAAGTGGACATTTGGAGCGCTTTGAGGCCTGTGGTGGAAAGGAAATATGTTCACGTCAAAACTAGACAGAATCATTCTCACAAACTTCTCTGTGATAAGTGCATTCAACACACAGAGTTTAATGTTTCCTTTCATGGAGCAGTTTTGAAACACACTTTTTGCAGTACATGCAAGTGGTCATTCGGAAAGCTATGAGGCCTGTGTTCGAAAAGAAAATATCTTCACATATAGCATAGAAAGAATCATTCTCCAAAACTGCCTTGTGTTGGTTGCATTCAACTCACAGAGGTGAATAATCCTTTTGTTAGAGCAGCCAAGAAACTCTGTTTTTGTATAATCTGCAATTGGACGTTTGGAGAGCTCTGAGGCCTCTTGTGGGAAGGGAAATTTCTTCTCAAAACACCTAGAGAGAAGCATTCTCGGAAACCACTTTGAGATGTGCGCATTCAACTCACGGAGTTGAACATTCCTTTTGTTAGAGCAGTTTTGAAACATTCTTTTTGTGGAATCTGCATGTGGATATTTGTACCACGTATAAGAATTTGCTGGAAACGGGATATCTTCACACAAAAACGAGACAGAAGCATTCTCACAAACTCCTTTGTGATGTGTGCTCTCAACTCAGAGATCTGAACCTGACTTTTGATAGAGCAATTTTGAAACACTCTTTTTCTAGAATCCGCAAGAGGACATTTGGAGCGCTTTGAGGCCTGTACTGGAAAGGAAATATCTTCACATAACAAGTAGACAGAAGCATTCCCTGAGACTTCTTTGTGGTGTGTGCATTCAACTCACAGATTTGAACATTCCTTTTTTCAGAGAAGATTTGAAACACTCTTTTTATAGAATGTGCAAGGGGATATTTGGACGGCTTCTAGGAATTCATTGGAAACGGGACACTCTCACACAAAAACAAGACAGAAGCATTCTCACAAACTTCTGTGTGATGTGAGCATTCAGCTCACAGAGCTGAACCTTTCTTTTGATAGAGCAATTTTGAAAGACTGTTTTTCTAGAATCGGCAAGTGGACATTTGGAGCGCTTTGAGTCTTGAGGTGGAAAGGAAATATCTTCACATCAAAATTAGACAGAAGCACTCTCTGAATCTTCTTTGTGGTTTGTGCATTCAACTCGCAGACTTGAACATTCCTTTAGACAGAGAAATTTTGAAACAATGTTTTTGTAGAATCTGCAAGCGGAAATTTGGACCGCTTCTAGGAATTCGTTGGAAACGGGACACCCTCACACGAAAACTAGACAGAAGTATTCTCACAAACTTCTCTGTGATAAGTGCATTCAACTCAGAGCGTTTAACGTTTCTTTTCATGCAGCAGATTTGAAACACACTGTTTGAAGTATATGCAAGTGGTCATTCGGAAAGCTATGAGGCCTGTGTTCGAAAAGGCAATATCTTCACATATAACCCAGAAAGAAGAATTCTCAGAAACTACTTTGTGTTGGTTGCATTCCACTCACAGAGGGGAATATTCCTTTTGTTAGAGAAGGATGAAACACTGTTTTTGTATAATCTGCATTTGGACCTTTGGAGAGCTCTGAGGCCTATGGTGGGAAACAAAATAACTTCACAAAAATCCTACAGGGAAGCATTCTCAGAAACCACTTGGTGATTGTCCATTCAACTCAGAGAATTGAACATTCCTTTTGTTAGAGCAATTTTGAAACACTCTTTTTGTAGAATCTGCATGTGGATATTTGGACCACTTATAGGCATTTGCTGGAAAAAGGATATCCTCACACAAAAACGAGACAGTAGTATTGTCGCAAACTCCTTTGTCATGTGAGCTCTCATCTCACAGATGTGAAACTTACTATTGATAGAGCAGTTTTGAAACACTCTGTGTCGAGAATCTGCAAGGGGACACTTGAAGCGATTTCAGTCCTGTGCTGGAAAGGAAATATCTTCACATAACAAGTAGACAGAAGCATTCTCTGAAACTTCTTTGTGGTGTGTGCATTCAACTCACGGAGTTGAACATTCCTTTTGACAGAGAAATTTTGAAACACTCTTTTTATAGAATGTGCAAGTGGATATTCGGACGGCTTCCAGGAATTCGTTGGAAACGGGACACCCTCACACAAAAACAAGACAGAAGCATTCTCACAAACTTCTGTGTGATGTGAGCATTCAGCTCACAGAGCTGAACACTTCCTTTGACAGAGCAATTTTGAAACACTCTTTTTCTAGAATCGGTAAGTGGACATTTGGAGCGCTTTGTGGCCTGTGGTGGAAAGGAAATATCTTCACGTCAAAACTAGACAGAAGCATTCTCTCAATCTTCTTTGTGGTGTGTGCATTCAACTCACAGATTTGAACATTCCTTTAGACAGAGAAATTTTGAAACACTCTTTTTGTTGAATCGGCAAGTGGAAATTTGGACCCCTTCTAGAAATTCGTTGGAAATGGGACACCCTCATACGAAAACTAGACAGAAGCATTCTGACAAACTTCTCTGTGATAAGTGCATTCAACTCACAGAGTTTAACGTTTCTTTTCATGGAGCAGTATTGAAACGCACTTTTTGAAGTCTATGCAAGTGGTCATTCCGAAAGCTATGAGGCCTGTGTTTGAAAAGACAATATCTTCACATATAACATAGAAAGAAGCATTGTCGCAAACAACTTTGTGTTGGTTGCATTCAACTCACAGAGGGGAATATTCCTTTTGTTAGAGCAGCCATGAAACAGTGTTTTTGTATAATCTGCAAGTGGACATTTGGAGCGCTTTGAGGCCTGTGCTGGAAAGGAAATATCTTCACATAACAAGTTGACAGAAGCATTCTCTGAAAGTACTTTTTGGTGTGTGCATTCAACTCACAGAGTTGAACATTCCTTTTGAGAGAGAAATTATGAAATTCTCTTTTTGTAGAATCTGCAGGTGGAAATTTTGACCGCTTTTAGGAATTCGTTGGAAACGAGACACCTTCACACGAAAACTAGACAGAAGCATTCTCACAAAATTCTCTGTGATAAGGGCATTCAACTCACACAGTTTCAGGATTCTTTTCATGGAGCAGATTTGAAACACGCTTTTTGCTGTATATGCAAGTGGTGACACCAAAAGCTATGAGGCCTGTGGTCGAAAAGGCAATATCTGCACATCTAACCTAGAAAGAAGCATTCTCAAAAACTACTTTGTGTTGGTTGCATTCAACTCACAGAGGGGAATATTCCTTTTGTTAGAGAAGCCATGAAACACTGTTTTTGTATAATCTGCATTTGGACATTTGGAGAGCTCTGAGGCCTATGGTGGGAAACGACATATCTTCACAAAAATCCTACAGAGAAGCATTCTCAGACACCACTTTGCGATGTATGCATTCATCTCACAGAGTTGAAAATTCCTTTTGTTAGAGCAGTTTTGAAACACTCTTTTTGTAGAATCTGCATGTGGATATTTGGACCACTTATACGAATTTGCTGGAAACGGTATATCTTTACAGAAAAACGAGACGGAACCATTCTCACAAACACCTTTGTGATGTGTGCTCTCAACTCAGAGATGTGAGCATGACTTTTGATAGGGCAGTTTTGAAACACTCTTTTTCTAGTATCTGCAAGTGGACAATTCGGCACTTTGAGGCCTGTACTGGAAAGGAAATATCCTCACACATCAAGTAGACAGAAGCATTGTCTGAAAGTTTTTTGGTGTGTGCATTCAACCCACAGAGTTGAACATTCCTTTTGACAGAGAATTTTTGAAACACTCTGTTTATAGAATGTGCAAGTGCATATTTGGACCGCTTCTAGGAATTCGTTGGAAACGGGACACCCTCACACGAAAACAAGACAGAAGCATTCTCACAAACTTCTGTGTGATGTGAGCATTCAGCTCACAGAGCTGAACCTTTCTTTTGATAGAGGAATTTTGTAACACCCTTTTTCTAGAAACGGCAATTGGATATTTGGAGCGCTTTGAGGCCTGTGGTGGAAATTAAATATCTTCACATCAAAACTAGACAGAAGCATTCTCTGAAACTTCTTTGAGGTATGTGCATTCAACTCACAGAGTTGAACATTCCTTTAGACAGAGAAATTTTGAAACACCCTTTATTTAGAATCTGCAAGTGGAAATTTGCACCGCTTATAGGAATTCGTTGGAAACGGGACACCTTCACACGAAAACAAGACAGAAGCGTTCTCACAATCTTCTCTGTGTTAAGTGCATTCAAGTAACAGAGTTTAACGTTTCTTTTCATGGAGCAGTTTTGAAACACGCTTTTTGCATTATATGCAAGTGGTCATTCGGAAAGCTAAGAAGCCTGTGGTCGAAAAGGGAATAGCTTCACATATAACCTAGAAAGAAGCATTCTCAGAAACTACTTTGTGGTGGTTGCATTCAACTCACAGAGGGGAATATTCCTTTTGTTAGAGAAGCCATGAAACACTGTTTTTGTATCATCTGCATTTGGACATTTGGAGAGCTCTGAGGCCTATGGTGGGAAACGAAATAACTTCACAAAAATCCTACAGGGAAGCATTCTCAGAAACCACTTGGTGATGTGTGCATTCAACTCAGAGAATGGAACATTCCTTTTGTCAGAGCAATTTTGAAACACTCTTTTTGTAGAATCTGCATGTGGATATTTGGACCACTTATAGGCATTTGCTGGAAAAAGGATATCCTCACACAAAAACGAGACAGAAGTATTCTCGCAAACTCCTTTGTCATGTGTGCTCTCATCTCACAGACGTGAAACTTACTTTTGATAGAGCAGTTTTGAAACACTCTTTGTCGAGGATCTGCAAGGGGACACTTGAAGCGATTTCAGTCCTGTGCTGGAAAGGAAATATCTTCACATAACAAGTAGACAGAAGCATTCTCTGAAACTTCTTTGTGGTGTGTGCATTCAACTCACGGAGTTGAACATTCCTTTTGACACGGAAATTTTGAAACACTCTTTTTATAGAATGTGCAAGGGGATATTTGGACGGCTTCTAGGAATTCGTTGGAAACGGGACACCCTCACACAAAAATAAGACAGAAGCAGTCTCACAAACTTCTGTGTGATGTGAGCATTCAGCTCACAGAGCTGAACCTTTCTTTTGATAGAGCAATTTTGAAACACTCTTTTTCTAGAATCGGCAAGTGGACATTTGGAGCACTTTGAGGCCTGTGGTGGAAAGGAAATATGTTCACGTCAAAACTAGACAGAATCATTCTCACAAACTTCTCTGTGATAAGTGCATTCAACACACAGATTTTAATGTTTCCTTTCATGGAGCAGTTTTGAAACACACTTTTTGCAGTACATGCAAGTGGTCATTCGGAAAGCTATGAGGCCTGTGTTCGAAAAGAAAATATCTTCACATATAGCATAGAAAGAATCATTCTCCAAAACTGCCTTGTGTTGGTTGCATTCAACTCACAGAGGTGAATAATCCTTTTGTTAGAGCAGCCAAGAAACTCTGTTTTTGTATAATCTGCAATTGGACGTTTGGAGAGCTCTGAGGCCTCTTGTGGGAAGGGAAATTTCTTCTCAAAACACCTAGAGAGAAGCATTCTCGGAAACCACTTTGAGATGTGCGCATTCAACTCACGGAGTTGAACATTCCTTTTGTTAGAGCAGTTTTGAAACATTCTTTTTGTGGAATCTGCATGTGGATATTTGTACCACGTATAAGAATTTGCTGGAAACGGGATATCTTCACACAAAAACGAGACAGAAGCATTCTCACAAACTCCTTTGTGATGTGTGCTCTCAACTCAGAGATCTGAACCTGACTTTTGATAGAGCAATTTTGAAACACTCTTTTTCTAGAATCCGCAAGAGGACATTTGGAGCGCTTTGAGGCCTGTACTGGAAAGGAAATATCTTCACATAACAAGTAGACAGAAGCATTCCCTGAGACTTCTTTGTGGTGTGTGCATTCAACTCACAGATTTGAACATTCCTTTTTTCAGAGAAGATTAGAAACACTCTTTTTATAGAATGTGCAAGGGGATATTTGGACGGCTTCTAGGAATTCATTGGAAACGGGACACTCTCACACAAAAACAAGACAGAAGCATTCTCACAAACTTCTGTGTGATGTGAGCATTCAGCTCACAGAGCTGAACCTTTCTTTTGATAGAGCAATTTTGAAAGACTGTTTTTCTAGAATCGGCAAGTGGACATTTGGAGCGCTTTGAGTCTTGAGGTGGAAAGGAAATATCTTCACATCTAAATTAGACAGAAGCACGCTCTGAATGTTCTTTGTGGTTTGTGCATTCAACTCGCAGACTTGAACATTCCTTTAGACAGAGAAATTTTGAAACAATCTTTTTGTAGTATCTGCAAGCGGAAATTTGGACCGCTTCTAGGAATTCGTTGGAAACTGGACACCCTCACACGAAAACTAGACAGAAGTATTCTCACAAACTTCTCTGTGATAAGTGCATTCAACTCAGAGCGTTTAACGTTTCTTTTCATGCAGCAGATTTGAAACACACTGTTTGAAGTATATGCAAGTGGTCATTCGGAAAGCTATGAGGCCTGTGTTCGAAAAGGCAATATCTTCACTTATAACCCAGAAAGAAGAATTCTCAGAAACTACTTTGTGTTGGTTGCATTCCACTCACAGAAGGGAATATTCCTTTTGTTAGAGAAGGATGAAACACTGTTTTTGTATAATCTGCATTTGGACCTTTGGAGAGCTCTGAGGCCTATGGTGGGAAACGAAATAACTTCACAAAAATCCTACAGGGAAGCATTCTCAGAAACCACTTGGTGATTGTCCATTCAACTCAGAGAACTGAACACTCCTTTTCTTAGAGCAATTTTGAAACACTCTTTTTGTAGAATCTGCATGTGGATATTTGGACCACTTATAGGCATTTGCTGGAAAAAGGATATCCTCACACAAAAACGAGACAGTAGTATTGTCGCAAACTCCTTTGTCATGTGAGCTCTCATCTCACAGATGTGAAACTTACTATTGATAGAGCAGTTTTGAAACACTCTTTGTCGAGAATCTGCAAGGGGACACTTGAAGCGATTTCAGTCCTGTGCTGGAAAGGAAATATCTTCACATAACAAGTAGACAGAAGCATTCCCTGAAACTTCTTTGTGGTGTGTGCATTCAACTCACGGAGTTGAACATTCCTTTTGACAGAGAAATTTTGAAACACTCTTTTTATAGAATGTGCAAGTGGATATTCGGACGGCTTCCAGGAATTCGTTGGAAACGGGACACCCTCACACAAAAACAAGACAGAAGCATTCTCACAAACTTCTGTGTGATGTGAGCATTCAGCTCACAGAGGTGAACACTTCCTTTGATAGAGCAATTTTGAAACACTCTTTTTCTAGAATCGGTAAGTGGACATTTGGAGTGCTTTGTGGCCTGTGGTGGAAAGGAAATATCTTCACGTCAAAACTAGACAGAAGCATTCTCTAAATCTTCTTTGTGGTGTGTGCATTCAACTCACAGATTTGAACATTCCTTTAGACAGAGAGAGTTTGAAACACTCTTTTTGTTGAATCGGCAAGTGGAAATTTGGACCCCTTCTAGAAATTCGTTGGAAATGGGACACCCTCATACGAAAACTAGACAGAAGCATTCTGACAAACTTCTCTGTGATAAGTGCATTCAACTCACAGAGTTTAACGTTTCTTTTCATGGAGCAGTATTGAAACGCACTTTTTGAAGTCTATGCAAGTGGTCATTCCGAAAGCTATGAGGCCTGTGTTTGAAAAGACAATATCTTCACATATAACATAGAAAGAAGCATTCTCGCAAACAACTTTGTGTTGGTTGCATTCAACTCACAGAGGGGAATATTCCTTTTGTTAGAGCAGCCATGAAACAGTGTTTTTGTATAATCTGCAAGTGGACATTTGGAGCGCTTTGAGGCCTGTGCTGGAAAGGAAATATCTTCCCAAAACAAGTTGACAGAAGCATTCTCTGAAAGTTCTTTTTGGTGTGTGCATTCAACTTATAGAGTTGAACATTCCTTTTGAGAGAGAAATTATGAAATTCTCTTTTTGTAGAATCTGCAGGTGGAAATTTTGACCGCTTTTAGGAATTCGTTGGAAACGAGACACCTTCACACGAAAACTAGACAGAAGCATTCTCACAAAATTCTCTGTGATAAGGGCATTCAACTCACAGAGTTTCAGGATTCTTTTCATGGAGCAGATTTGAAACACGCTTTTTGCTGTATATGCAAGTGGTGACACCGAAAGCTATGAGGCCTGTGGTCGAAAAGGCAATATCTGCACATCTAACCTAGAAAGAAGCATTCTCAAAAACTACTTTGTGTTGGTTGCATTCAACTCACAGAGGGGAATATTCCTTTTGTTAGAGAAGCCATGAAACACTGTTTTTGTATAATCTGCATTTGGACATTTGGAGAGCTCTGAGGCCTATGGTGGGAAACGACATATCTTCACAAAAATCCTACAGAGAAGCATTCTCAGACACCACTTTGCGATGTGTGCATTCATCTCACAGAGTTGAAAATTCCTTTTGTTAGAGCAGTTTTGAAACACTCTTTTTGTAGAATCTGCATGTGGATATTTGGACCACTTATACGAATTTGCTGGAAACGGTATATCTTTACAGAAAAACGAGACGGAACCATTCTCACAAACTCCTTTGTGATGTGTGCTCTCAACTCAGAGATGTGAACATGACTTTTGATAGGGCAGTTTTGAAACACTCTTTTTCTAGTATCTGCAAGTGGACAATTCGGCACTTTGAGGCCTGTACTGGAAAGGAAATATCCTCACACATCAAGTAGACAGAAGCATTGTCTGAAACTTTTTTGGTGTGTGCATTCAACCCACAGAGTTGAACATTCCTTTTGACAGAGAATTTTTGAAACACTCTGTTTATAGAATGTGCAAGTGCATATTTGGACCGCTTCTAGGAATTCGTTGGAAACGGGACACCCTCACACGAAAACAAGACAGAAGCATTCTCAGAAACTTCTGTGTGATGTGAGCATTCAGCTCACAGAGCTGAACCTTTCTTTTGATAGAGGAATTTTGTAACACCATTTTTCTAGAAACGGCAATTGGATATTTGGAGCGCTTTGAGGCCTGTGGTGGAAATTAAATATCTTCACATCAAAACTAGACAGAAGCATTCTCTGAAACTTCTTTGAGGTATGTGCATTCAACTCACAGAGTTGAACATTCCTTTAGACAGAGAAATTTTGAAACACCCTTTATTTAGAATCTGCAAGTGGAAATTTGCACCGCTTATAGGAATTCGTTGGAAACGGGACACCTTCACACGAAAACAAGACAGAAGCGTTCTCACAATCTTCTCTGTGTTAAGTGCATTCAAGTAACAGAGTTTAACGTTTCTTTTCATGGAGCAGTTTTGAAACACGCTTTTTGCATTATATGCAAGTGGTCATTCGGAAAGCTATGAAGCCTGTGGTCGAAAAGGGAATAGCTTCACACATAACCTAGAAAGAAGCATTCTCAGAAACTACTTTGTGGTGGTTGCATTCAACTCACAGAGGGGAATATTCCTTTTGTTAGAGAAGCCATGAAACACTGTTTTTGTATCATCTGCATTTGGACATTTGGAGAGCTCTGAGGCCTATGGTGGGAAACGAAATAACTTCACAAAAATCCTACAGGGAAGCATTCTCAGAAACCACTTGGTGATGTGTGCATTCAACTCAGAGAATTGAACATTCCTTTTGTCAGAGCAATTTTGAAACACTCTTTTTGTAGAATCTGCATCTGGATATTTGGACCACTTATAGGCATTTGCTGGAAAAAGGATATCCTCACACAAAAACGTGACAGAAGTATTCTCGCAAACTCCTTTGTCATGTGTGCTCTCATCTCACAGATGTGAAACTTACTTTTGATAGAGCAGTTTTGAAACACTCTTTGTCGAGAATCTGCAAGGGGACACTTGAAGCGATTTCAGTCCTGTGCTGGAAAGGAAATATCTTCACATAACAAGTAGACAGAAGCATTCTCTGAAACTTCTTTGTGGTGTGTGCATTCAACTCACGGAGTTGAACATTCCTTTTGACACGGACATTTTGAAACACTCTTTTTATAGAATGTGCAAGGGGATATTCGGACGGCTTCTAGGAATTCGTTGGAAACGGGACACCCTCACACAAAAACAAGACAGAAGCAGTCTCACAAACTTCTGTGTGATGTGAGCATTCAGCTCACAGAGCTGAACCTTTCTTTTGATAGAGCAATTTTGAAACACTCTTTTTCTAGAATCGGCAAGTGGACATTTGGAGCGCTTTGAGGCCTCTGGTGGAAAGGAAATATGTTCACGTCAAAACTAGACAGAATCATTCTCACAAACTTCTCTGTGATAAGTGCATTCAACTCACAGAGTTTAATGTTTCCTTTCATGGAGCAGTTTTGAAACACACTTTTTGCAGTACATGCAAGTGGTCATTCGGAAAGCTATGAGGCCTGTGTTCGAAAAGAAAATATCTTCACATATAGCATAGAAAGAATCATTCTCCGAAACTGCCTTGTGTTGGTTGCATTCAACTCACAGAGGTGAATAATCCTTTTGTTAGAGCAGCCAAGAAACTCTGTTTTTGTATAATCTGCAATTGGACGTTTGGAGAGCTCTGAGGCCTCTTGTGGGAAGGGAAATTTCTTCTCAAAACACCTAGAGAGAAGCATTCTCGGAAACCACTTTGAGATGTGTGCATTCAACTCACGGAGTTGAACATTCCTTTTGTTGGAGCAGTTTTGAAACATTCTTTTTGTGGAATCTGCATGTGGATATTTGTACCACGTATAAGAATTTGCTGGAAACGGGATATCTTCACACAAAAACGAGACAGAAGCATTCTCACAAACTCCTTTGTGATGTGTGCTCTCAACTCAGAGATGTGAACCTGACTCTTGATAGAGCAATTTTGAAACACTCTTTTTCTAAAATCCGCAAGAGGACATTTGGAGCGCTTTGAGGCCTGTACTGGAAAGGAAATATCTTCACATAACAAGTAGACAGAAGCATTCCCTGAGACTTCTTTGTGGTGTGTGCATTCAACTCACAGATTTGAACATTCCTTTTGTCAGAGAAGATTTGAGACACCCTTTTTATAGAATGTGCAAGGGGATATTTGGACGGCTTCTAGGAATTCGTTGGAAACGGGACACTCTCACACAAAAACAAGACAGAAGCATTCTCACAAACTTCTGTGTGATGTGAGCATTCAGCTCACAGAGCTGAACCTTTCTTTTGATAGAGCAATTTTGAAAGACTGTTTTTCTAGAATCGGCAAGTGGACATTTGGAGCGCTTTGAGTCTTGAGGTGGAAAGGAAATATCTTCACATCTAAATTAGACAGAAGCACGCTCTGAATGTTCTTTGTGGTTTGTGCATTCAACTCGCAGACTTGAACATTCCTTTAGACAGAGAAATTTTGAAACAATCTTTTTGTAGAATCTGCAAGCGGAAATTTGGACCGCTTCTAGGAATTCGTTGGAAACTGGACACCCTCACACGAAAACTAGACAGAAGTATTCTCACAAACTTCTCTGTGATAAGTGCATTCAACTCAGAGCGTTTAACGTTTCTTTTCATGCAGCAGATTTGAAACACACTGTTTGAAGTATATGCAAGTGGTCATTCGGAAAGCTATGAGGCCTGTGTTCGAAAAGGCAATATCTTCACTTATAACCCAGAAAGAAGAATTCTCAGAAACTACTTTGTGTTGGTTGCATTCCACTCACAGAAGGGAATATTCCTTTTGTTAGAGAAGGATGAAACACTGTTTTTGTATAATCTGCATTTGGACCTTTGGAGAGCTCTGAGGCCTATGGTGGGAAACGAAATAACTTCACAAAAATCCTACAGGGAAGCATTCTCAGAAACCACTTGGTGATTGTCCATTCAACTCAGAGAACTGAACACTCCTTTTCTTAGAGCAATTTTGAAACACTCTTTTTGTAGAATCTGCATGTGGATATTTGGACCACTTATAGGCATTTGCTGGAAAAAGGATATCCTCACACAAAAACGAGACAGTAGTATTGTCGCAAACTCCTTTGTCATGTGAGCTCTCATCTCACAGATGTGAAACTTACTATTGATAGAGCAGTTTTGAAACACTCTTTGTCGAGAATCTGCAAGGGGACACTTGAAGCGATTTCAGTCCTGTGCTGGAAAGGAAATATCTTCACATAACAAGTAGACAGAAGCATTCTCTGAAACTTCTTTGTGGTGTGTGCATTCAACTCACGGAGTTGAACATTCCTTTTGACAGAGAAATTTTGAAACACTCTTTTTATAGAATGTGCAAGTGGATATTCGGACGGCTTCCAGGAATTCGTTGGAAACGGGACACCCTCACACAAAAACAAGACAGAAGCATTCTCACAAACTTCTGTGTGATGTGAGCATTCAGCTCACAGAGGTGAACACTTCCTTTGATAGAGCAATTTTGAAACACTCTTTTTCTAGAATCGGTAAGTGGACATTTGGAGTGCTTTGTGGCCTGTGGTGGAAAGGAAATATCTTCACGTCAAAACTAGACAGAAGCATTCTCTAAATCTTCTTTGTGGTGTGTGCATTCAACTCACAGATTTGAACATTCCTTTAGACAGAGAGAGTTTGAAACACTCTTTTTGTTGAATCGGCAAGTGGAAATTTGGACCCCTTCTAGAAATTCGTTGGAAATGGGACACCCTCATACGAAAACTAGACAGAAGCATTCTGACAAACTTCTCTGTGATAAGTGCATTCAACTCACAGAGTTTAACGTTTCTTTTCATGGAGCAGTATTGAAACGCACTTTTTGAAGTCTATGCAAGTGGTCATTCCGAAAGCTATGAGGCCTGTGTTTGAAAAGACAATATCTTCACATATAACATAGAAAGAAGCATTCTCGCAAACAACTTTGTGTTGGTTGCATTCAACTCACAGAGGGGAATATTCCTTTTGTTAGAGCAGCCATGAAACAGTGTTTTTGTATAATCTGCAAGTGGACATTTGGAGCGCTTTGAGGCCTGTGCTGGAAAGGAAATATCTTCCCAAAACAAGTTGACAGAAGCATTCTCTGAAAGTTCTTTTTGGTGTGTGCATTCAACTTATAGAGTTGAACATTCCTTTTGAGAGAGAAATTATGAAATTCTCTTTTTGTAGAATCTGCAGGTGGAAATTTTGACCGCTTTTAGGAATTCGTTGGAAACGAGACACCTTCACACGAAAACTAGACAGAAGCATTCTCACAAAATTCTCTGTGATAAGGGCATTCAACTCACAGAGTTTCAGGATTCTTTTCATGGAGCAGATTTGAAACACGCTTTTTGCTGTATATGCAAGTGGTGACACCGAAAGCTATGAGGCCTGTGGTCGAAAAGGCAATATCTGCACATCTAACCTAGAAAGAAGCATTCTCAAAAACTACTTTGTGTTGGTTGCATTCAACTCACAGAGGGGAATATTCCTTTTGTTAGAGAAGCCATGAAACACTGTTTTTGTATAATCTGCATTTGGACATTTGGAGAGCTCTGAGGCCTATGGTGGGAAACGACATATCTTCACAAAAATCCTACAGAGAAGCATTCTCAGACACCACTTTGCGATGTGTGCATTCCTCTCACAGAGTTGAAAATTCCTTTTGTTAGAGCAGTTTTGAAACACTCTTTTTGTAGAATCTGCATGTGGATATTTGGACCACTTATATGAATTTGCTGGAAACGGTATATCTTTACAGAAAAACGAGACGGAACCATTCTCACAAACTCCTTTGTGATGTGTGCTCTCAACTCAGAGATGTGAGCATGACTTTTGATAGGGCAGTTTTGAAACACTCTTTTTCTAGTATCTGCAAGTGGACAATTCGGCGCTTTGAGGCCTGTGCTGGAAAGGAAATATCTTCACACATCAAGTAGACAGAAGCATTGTCTGAAAGTTTTTTGGTGTGTGCATTCAACCCACAGAGTTGAACATTCCTTTTGACAGAGAATTTTTGAAACACTCTGTTTATAGAATGTGCAAGTGCATATTTGGACCGCTTCTAGGAATTCGTTGGAAACGGGACACCCTCACACGAAAACAAGACAGAAGCATTCTCACAAACTTCTGTGTCATGTGAGCATTCAGCTCACAGAGCTGAACCTTTCTTTTGATAGAGGAATTTTGTAACACCCTTTTTCTAGAAACGGCAATTGGATATTTGGAGCGCTTTGAGGCCTGTGGTGGAAATTAAATATCTTCACATCAAAACTAGACAGAAGCATTCTCTGAAACTTCTTTGAGGTATGTGCATTCAACTCACAGAGTTGAACATTCCTTTAGACAGAGAAATTTTGAAACACCCTTTATTTAGAATCTGCAAGTGGAAATTTGCACCGCTTATAGGAATTCGTTGGAAACGGGACACCTTCACACGAAAACAAGACAGAAGCGTTCTCACAATCTTCTCTGTGTTAAGTGCATTCAAGTAACAGAGTTTAACGTTTCTTTTCATGGAGCAGTTTTGAAACACGCTTTTTGCATTATATGCAAGTGGTCATTCGGAAAGCTATGAAGCCTGTGGTCGAAAAGGGAATAGCTTCACACATAACCTAGAAAGAAGCATTCTCAGAAACTACTTTGTGGTGGTTGCATTCAACTCACAGAGGGGAATATTCCTTTTGTTAGAGAAGCCATGAAACACTGTTTTTGTATCATCTGCATTTGGACATTTGGAGAGCTCTGAGGCCTATGGTGGGAAACGAAATAACTTCACAAAAATCCTACAGGGAAGCATTCTCAGAAACCACTTGGTGATGTGTGCATTCAACTCAGAGAATTGAACATTCCTTTTGTCAGAGCAATTTTGAAACACTCTTTTTGTAGAATCTGCATCTGGATATTTGGACCACTTATAGGCATTTGCTGGAAAAAGGATATCCTCACACAAAAACGTGACAGAAGTATTCTCGCAAACTCCTTTGTCATGTGTGCTCTCATCTCACAGATGTGAAACTTACTTTTGATAGAGCAGTTTTGAAACACTCTTTGTCGAGAATCTGCAAGGGGACACTTGAAGCGATTTCAGTCCTGTGCTGGAAAGGAAATATCTTCACATAACAAGTAGACAGAAGCATTCTCTGAAACTTCTTTGTGGTGTGTGCATTCAACTCACGGAGTTGAACATTCCTTTTGACACGGACATTTTGAAACACTCTTTTTATAGGATGTGCAAGGGGATATTCGGACGGCTTCTAGGAATTCGTTGGAAACGGGACACCCTCACACAAAAACAAGACAGAAGCAGTCTCACAAACTTCTGTGTGATGTGAGCATTCAGCTCACAGAGCTGAACCTTTCTTTTGATAGAGCAATTTTGAAACACTCTTTTTCTAGAATCGGCAAGTGGACATTTGGAGCGCTTTGAGGCCTCTGGTGGAAAGGAAATATGTTCACGTCAAAACTAGACAGAATCATTCTCACAAACTTCTCTGTGATAAGTGCATTCAACTCACAGAGTTTAATGTTTCCTTTCATGGAGCAGTTTTGAAACACACTTTTTGCAGTACATGCAAGTGGTCATTCGGAAAGCTATGAGGCCTGTGTTCGAAAAGAAAATATCTTCACATATAGCATAGAAAGAATCATTCTCCGAAACTGCCTTGTGTTGGTTGCATTCAACTCACAGAGGTGAATAATCCTTTTGTTAGAGCAGCCAAGAAACTCTGATTTTGTATAATCTGCAATTGGACGTTTGGAGAGCTCTGAGGCCTCTTGTGGGAAGGGAAATTCCTTCTCAAAACACCTAGATAGAAGCATTCTCGGAAACCACTTTGAGATGTGTGCATTCAACTCACGGAGTTGAACATTCCTTTTGACAGAGAAATTTTGAAACACTCTTTTTATAGAATGTGCAAGTGGATATTCGGACGGCTTCCAGGAATTCGTTGGAAACGGGACACCCTCACACAAAAACAAGACAGAAGCATTCTCACAAACTTCTGTGTGATGTGAGCATTCAGCTCAAAGAGCTGAACACTTCCTTTGATAGAGCAATTTGGAAACACTCTTTTTCTAGAATCGGTAAGTGGACATTTGGAGCGCTTTGTGGCCTTTGGTGGAAAGGAAATATCTTCACGTCAAAACTAGACAGAAGCATTCTCTAAATCTTCTTTGTGGTGTGTGCATTCAACTCACAGATTTGAACATTCCTTTAGACAGAGAAATTTTGAAACACTCTTTTTGTTGAATCGGCAAGTGGAAATTTGGACCCCTTCTAGAAATTCGTTGGAAACGGGACACCCTCATACGAAAACTAGACAGAAGCATTCTGACAAACTTCTCTGTGATAAGTGCATTCAACTCACAGAGTTTAACGTTTCTTTTCATGGAGCAGTATTGAAACGCACTTTTTGAAGTGTATGCAAGTGGTCATTCCGAAAGCTATGAGGCCTGTGTTTGAAAAGACAATATCTTCACATATAACATAGAAAGAAGCATTCTCGCAAACAACTTTGTGTTGGTTGCATTCAACTCACAGAGGGGAATATTCCTTTTGTTAGAGCAGCCATGAAACAGTGTTTTTGTATAATCTGCAAGTGGACATTTGGAGCGCTTTGAGGCCTGTGCTGGAAAGGAAATATCTTCACATAACAAGTTGACAGAAGCATTCTCTGAAAGTACTTTTTGGTGTGTGCATTCAACTCATAGAGTTGAACATTCCTTTTGAGAGAGAAATTATGAAATTCTCTTTTTGTAGAATCTGCAGGTGGAAATTTTGACCGCTTTTAGGAATTCGTTGGAAATGAGACACCTTCACACGAAAACTAGACAGAAGCATTCTCACAAAATTCTCTGTGATAAGGGCATTCAACTCACAGAGTTTCAGGATTCTTTTCATGGAGCAGATTTGAAACACGCTTTTTGCTGTATATGCAAGTGGTGACACCGAAAGGTATGAGGCCTGTGGTCGAAAAGGCAATATCTGCACATCTAACCTAGAAAGAAGCATTCTCAAAAACTACTTTGTGTTGGTTGCATTCAACTCACAGAGGGGAATATTCCTTTTGTTAGAGAAGCCATGAAACACTGTTTTTGTATAATCTGCATTTGGACATTTGGAGAGCTCTGAGGCCTATGGTGGGAAACGACATATCTTCACAAAAATCCTACAGAGAAGCATTCTCAGACACCATTTTGCGATGTGTGCATTCGTCTCACAGAGTTGAAAATTCCTTTTGTTAGAGCAGTTTTGAAACACTCTTTTTGTAGAATCTGCATGTGGATATTTGGACCACTTATACGAATTTGCTGGAAACGGTATATCTTTACAGAAAAACGAGACGGAACCATTCTCACAAACTCCTTTGTGATGTGTGCTCTCAACTCAGAGATGTGAGCATGACTTTTGATAGGGCAGTTTTGAAACACTCTTTTTCTAGTATCTGCAAGTGGACAATTCGGCGCTTTGAGGCCTGTGCTGGAAAGGAAATATCTTCACACATCAAGTAGACAGAAGCATTGTCTGAAAGTTTTTTGGTGTGTGCATTCAACACACAGAGTTGAACATTCCTTTTGACAGAGAATTTTTGAAACACTCTGTTTATAGAATGTGCAAGTGCATATTTGGACCGCTTCTAGGAATTCGTTGGAAACGGGACACCCTCACACGAAAACAAGACAGAAGCATTCTCACAAACTTCTGTGTGATGTGAGCATTCAGCTCACAGAGCTGAACCTTTCTTTTGATAGAGGAATTTTGTAACACCCTTTTTCTAGAAACGGCAATTGGATATTTGGAGCGCTTTGAGGCCTGTGGTGGAAATTAAATATCTTCACATCAAAACTAGACAGAAGCATTCTCTGAAACTTCTTTGAGGTATGTGCATTCAACTCACAGAGTTGAACATTCCTTTAGACAGAGAAATTTTGAAACACCCTTTATTTAGAATCTGCAAGTGGAAATTTGCACCGCTTATAGGAATTCGTTGGAAACGGGACACCTTCACATGAAAACAAGACAGAAGCGTTCTCACAATCTTCTCTGTGTTAAGTGCATTCAAGTAACAGAGTTTAACGTTTCTTTTCATGGAGCAGTTTTGAAACACGCTTTTTGCATTATATGCAAGTGGTCATTCGGAAAGCTATGAAGCCTGTGGTCGAAAAGGGAATAGCTTCACACATAACCTAGAAAGAAGCATTCTCAGAAACTACTTTGTGGTGGTTGCATTCAACTCACAGAGGGGAATAT
Organism: Pongo pygmaeus; assembly: GCF_028885625.2. Classification (NCBI taxonomy): domain Eukaryota; kingdom Metazoa; phylum Chordata; class Mammalia; order Primates; family Hominidae; genus Pongo; species Pongo pygmaeus. The sequence continues at coordinate 32,112,011 of NC_072393.2, forward strand.
TCCTTTTGTTAGAGAAGCCATGAAACACTGTTTTTGTATCATCTGCATTTGGACATTTGGAGAGCTCTGAGGCCTATGGTGGGCAACGAAATAACTTCACAAAAATCCTACAGGGAAGCATTCTCAGAAACCACTTGGTGATGTGTGCATTCAACTCAGAGAATTGAACATTCCTTTTGTCAGAGCAATTTTGAAACACTCTTTTTGTAGAATCTGCATCTGGATATTTGGACCACTTATAGGCATTTGCTGGAAAAAGGATATCCTCACACAAAAACGTGACAGAAGTATTCTCGCAAACTCCTTTGTCATGTGTGCTCTCATCTCACAGATGTGAAACTTACTTTTGATAGAGCAGTTTTGAAACACTCTTTGTCGAGAATCTGCAAGGGGACACTTGAAGCGATTTCAGTCCTGTGCTGGAAAGGAAATATCTTCACATAACAAGTAGACAGAAGCATTCTCTGAAACTTCTTTGTGGTGTGTGCATTCAACTCACGGAGTTGAACATTCCTTTTGACACGGACATTTTGAAACACTCTTTTTATAGAATGTGCAAGGGGATATTCGGACGGCTTCTAGGAATTCGTTGGAAACGGGACACCCTCACACAAAAACAAGACAGAAGCAGTCTCACAAACTTCTGTGTGATGTGAGCATTCAGCTCACAGAGCTGAACCTTTCTTTTGATAGAGCAATTTTGAAACACTCTTTTTCTAGAATCGGCAAGTGGACATTTGGAGTGCTTTGAGGCCTGTGGTGGAAAGGAAATATGTTCACATCAAAACTAGACAGAATCATTCTCACAAACTTCTCTGTGATAAGTGCATTCAACTCACAGAGTTTAATGTTTCCTTTCATGGAGCAGTTTTGAAACACACTTTTTGCAGTACATGCAAGTGGTCATTCGGAAAGTTATGAGGCCTGTGTTCGAAAAGAAAATATCTTCACATATAGCATAGAAAGAATCATTCTCCGAAACTGCCTTGTGTTGGTTGCATTCAACTCACAGAGGTGAATAATCCTTTTGTTAGAGCAGCCAAGAAACTCTGTTTTTGTATAATCTGCAATTGGACGTTTGGAGAGCTCTGAGGCCTCTTGTGGGAAGGGAAATTTCTTCTCAAAACACCTAGAGAGAAGCATTCTCGGAAACCACTTTGAGATGTGTGCATTCAACTCACGGAGTTGAACATTCCTTTTGTTGGAGCAGTTTTGAAACATTCTTTTTGTGGAATCTGCATGTGGATATTTGTACCACGTATAAGAATTTGTTGGAAACGGGATATCTTCACACAAAAACGAGACAGAAGCATTCTCACAAACTCCTTTGTGATGTGTGCTCTCAACTCAGAGATGTGAACCTGACTCTTGATAGAGCAATTTTGAAACACTCTTTTTCTAGAATCCGCAAGAGGACATTTGGAGCGCTTTGAGGCCTGTACTGGAAAGGAAATATCTTCACATAACAAGTAGACAGAAGCATTCCCTGAGACTTCTTTGTGGTGTGTGCATTCAACTCACAGATTTGAACATTCCTTTTGTCAGAGAAGATTTGAGACACCCTTTTTATAGAATGTGCAAGGGGATATTTGGACGGCTTCTAGGAATTCGTTGGAAACGGGACACTCTCCCACAAAAACAAGACAGAAGCATTCTCACAAACTTCTGTGTGATGTGAGCATTCAGCTCACAGAGCTGAACCTTTCTTTTGATAGAGCAATTTTGAAAGACTGTTTTTCTAGAATCGGCAAGTGGACATTTGGAGCGCTTTGAGTCTTGAGGTGGAAAGGAAATATCTTCACATCTAAATTAGACAGAAGCACTCTCTGAATCTTCTTTGTGGTTTGTGCATTCAGCTCGCAGACTTGAACATTCCTTTAGACAGAGAAATTTTGAAACAATCTTTTTGTAGAATCTGCAAGCGGAAATTTGGACCGCTTCTAGGAATTCGTTGGAAACGGGACACCCTCACACGAAAACTAGACAGAAGTATTCTCACAAACTTCTCTGTGATAAGTGCATTCAACTCAGAGCGTTTAACGTTTCTTTTCATGCAGCAGATTTGGAACACACTGTTTGAAGTATATGCAAGTGGTCATTCGGAAAGCTATGAGGCCTGTGTTCGAAAAGGCAATATCTTCACTTATAACCCAGAAAGAAGAATTCTCAGAAACTACTTTGTGTTGGTTGCATTCCACTCACAGAGGGGAATATTCCTTTTGTTAGAGAAGGATGAAACACTGTTTTTGTATAATCTGCATTTGGACATTTGGAGAGCTCTGAGGCCTATGGTGGGAAACGAAATAACTTCACAAAAATACTACAGGGAAGCATTCTCAGAAACCACTTGGTGATTGTCCATTCAACTCAGAGAACTGAACATTCCTTTTCTTAGAGCAATTTTGAAACACTCTTTTTGTAGAATCCGCATGTGGATATTTGGACCACTTATAGGCATTTGCTGGAAAAAGGATATCCTCACACAAAAACGAGACAGTAGTATTGTCGCAAACTCCTTTGTCATGTGAGCTCTCATCTCACAGATGTGAAACTTACTATTGATAGAGCAGTTTTGAAACACTCTTTGTCGAGAATCTGCAAGGGGACACTTGAAGCGATTTCAGTCCTGTACTGCAAAGGAAATATCTTCACATAACAAGTAGACAGAAGCATTCCCTGAAACTTCTTTGTGGTGTGTGCATTCAACTCACGGAGTTGAACATTCCTTTTGACAGAGAAATTTTGAAACACTCTTTTTATAGAATGTGCAAGTGGATATTCGGACGGCTTCCAGGAATTCGTTGGAAACGGGACACCCTCACACAAAAACAAGACAGAAGCATTCTCACAAACTTCTGTGTGATGTGAGCATTCAGCTCAAAGAGCTGAACACTTCCTTTGATAGAGCAATTTTGAAACACTCTTTTTCTAGAATCGGTAAGTGGACATTTGGCGCGCTTTGTGGCCTGTGGTGGAAAGGAAATATCTTCACGTCAAAACTAGACAGAAGCATTCTCTAAATCTTCTTTGTGGTGTGTGCATTCAACTCACAGATTTGAACATTCCTTTAGACAGAGAGAGTTTGAAACACTCTTTTTGTTGAATCGGCAAGTGGAAATTTGGACCCCTTCTAGAAATTCGTTGGAAATGGGACACCCTCATACGAAAACTAGACAGAAGCATTCTGACAAACTTCTCTGTGATAAGTGCATTCAACTCACAGAGTTTAACGTTTCTTTTCATGGAGCAGTATTGAAACGCACTTTTTGAAGTCTATGCAAGTGGTCATTCCGAAAGCTATGAGGCCTGTGTTTGAAAAGACAATATCTTCACATATAACATAGAAAGAAGCATTCTCGCAAACAACTTTGTGTTGGTTGCATTCAACTCACAGAGGGGAATATTCCTTTTGTTAGAGCAGCCATGAAACAGTGTTTTTGTATAATCTGCAAGTGGACATTTGGAGCGCTTTGAGGCCTGTGCTGGAAAGGAAATATCTTCACATAACAAGTTGACAGAAGCATTCTCTGAAAGTTCTTTTTGGTGTGTGCATTCAACTCATAGAGTTGAACATTCCTTTTGAGAGAGAAATTATGAAATTCTCTTTTTGTAGAATCTGCAGGTGGAAATTTTGACCGCTTTTAGGAATTCGTTGGAAACGAGACACCTTCACACGAAAACTAGACAGAAGCATTCTCACAAAATTCTCTGTGATAAGGGCATTCAACTCACAGAGTTTCAGGATTCTTTTCATGGAGCAGATTTGAAACACGCTTTTTGCTGTATATGCAAGTGGTGACACCGAAAGCTATGAGGCCTGTGGTTGAAAAGGCAATATCTGCACATCTAACCTAGAAAGAAGCATTCTCAAAAACTACTTTGTGTTGGTTGCATTCAACTCACAGAGGGGAATATTCCTTTTGTTAGAGAAGCCATGAAACATTGTTTTTGTATAATCTGCATTTGGACATTTGGAGAGCTCTGAGGCCTATGGTGGGAAACGACATATCTTCACAAAAATCCTACAGAGAAGCATTCTCAGACACCACTTTGCGATGTGTGCATTCATCTCACAGAGTTGAAAATTCCTTTTGTTAGAGCAGTTTTGAAACACTCTTTTTGTAGAATCTGCATGTGGATATTTGGACCACTTATACGAATTTGCTGGAAACGGTATATCTTTACAGAAAAACGAGACGGAACCATTCTCACAAACTCCTTTGTGATGTGTGCTCTCAACTCAGAGATGTGAACATGACTTTTGATAGGGCAGTTTTGAAACACTCTTTTTCTAGTATCTGCAAGTGGACAATTCGGCGCTTTGAGGCCTGTGCTGGAAAGGAAATATCTTCACACATCAAGTAGACAGAAGCATTGTCTGAAACTTTTTTGGTGTGTGCATTCAACCCACAGAGTTGAACATTCCTTTTGACAGAGAATTTTTGAAACACTCTGTTTATAGAATGTGCAAGTGCATATTTGGACCGCTTCTAGGAATTCGTTGGAAACGGGACACCCTCACACGAAAACAAGACAGAAGCATTCTCACAAACTTCTGTGTGATGTGAGCATTCAGCTCACAGAGGTGAACCTTTCTTTTGATAGAGGAATTTTGTAACACCCTTTTTCTAGAAACGGCAATTGGATATTTGGAGCGCTTTGAGGCCTGTGGTGGAAATTAAATATCTTCACATCAAAACTAGACAGAAGCATTCTCTGAAACTTCTTTGAGGTATGTGCATTCAACTCACAGAGTTGAACATTCCTTTAGACAGAGAAATTTTGAAACACCCTTTATTTAGAATCTGCAAGTGGAAATTTGCACCGCTTATAGGAATTCGTTGGAAACGGGACACCTTCACACGAAAACAAGACAGAAGCGTTCTCACAATCTTCTCTGTGTTAAGTGCATTCAAGTAACAGAGTTTAACGTTTCTTTTCATGGAGCAGTTTTGAAACACGCTTTTTGCATTATATGCAAGTGGTCATTCGGAAAGCTAAGATGCCTGTGGTCGAAAAGGGAATAGCTTCACATATAACCTAGAAAGAAGCATTCTCAGAAACTACTTTGTGGTGGTTGCATTCAACTCACAGAGGGGAATATTCCTTTTGTTAGAGAAGCCATGAAACACTGTTTTTGTATCATCTGCATTTGGACATTTGGAGAGCTCTGAGGCCTATGGTGGGAAACGAAATAACTTCACAAAAATCCTACAGGGAAGCATTCTCAGAAACCACTTGGTGATGTGTGCATTCAACTCAGAGAATTGAACATTCCTTTTGTCAGAGCAATTTTGAAACACTCTTTTTGTAGAATCTGCATGTGGATATTTGGACCACTTATAGGCATTTGCTGGAAAAAGGATATCCTCACACAAAAACGAGACAGAAGTATTCTCGCAAACTCCTTTCTCATGTGTGCTCTCATCTCACAGATGTGAAACTTACTTTTGATAGAGCAGTTTTGAAACACTCTTTGTCGAGAATCTGCAAGGGGACACCTGAAGCGATTTCAGTCCTGTGCTGGAAAGGAAATATCTTCACATAACAAGTAGACAGAAGCATTCTCTGAAACTTCTTTGTGGTGTGTGCATTCAACTCACGGAGTTGAACATTCCTTTTGACACGGACATTTTGAAACACTCTTTTATAGAATGTGCAAGGGGATATTCGGACGGCTTCTAGGAATTCGTTGGAAACGGGACACACTCACACAAAAACAAGACAGAAGCAGTCTCACAAACTTCTGTGTGATGTGAGCATTCAGCTCACAGAGCTGAACCTTTCTTTTGATAGAGCAATTTTGAAACACTCTTTTTCTAGAATCGGCAAGTGGACATTTGGAGCGCTTTGAGGCCTCTGGTGGAAAGGAAATATGTTCACATCAAAACTAGACAGAATCATTCTCACAAACTTCTCTGTGATAAGTGCATTCAACTCACAGAGTTTAATGTTTCCTTTCATGGAGCAGTTTTGAAACACACTTTTTGCAGTACATGCAAGTGGTCATTCGGAAAGCTATGAGGCCTGTGTTCGAAAAGAAAATATCTTCACATATAGCATAGAAAGAATCATTCTCCGAAACTGCCTTGTGTTGGTTGCATTCAACTCACAGAGGTGAATAATCCTTTTGTTAGAGCAGCCAAGAAACTCTGATTTTGTATAATCTGCAATTGGACGTTTGGAGAGCTCTGAGGCCTCTTGTGGGAAGGGAAATTCCTTCTCAAAACACCTAGATAGAAGCATTCTCGGAAACCACTTTGAGATGTGTGCATTCAACTCACGGAGTTGAACATTCCTTTTGACAGAGAAATTTTGAAACACTCTTTTTATAGAATGTGCAAGTGGATATTCGGACGGCTTCCAGGAATTCGTTGGAAACGGGACACCCTCACACAAAAACAAGACAGAAGCATTCTCACAAACTTCTGTGTGATGTGAGCATTCAGCTCAAAGAGCTGAACACTTCCTTTGATAGAGCAATTTGGAAACACTCTTTCTCTAGAATCGGTAAGTGGACATTTGGAGCGCTTTGTGGCCTTTGGTGGAAAGGAAATATCTTCACGTCAAAACTAGACAGAAGCATTCTCTAAATCTTCTTTGTGGTGTGTGCATTCAACTCACAGATTTGAACATTCCTTTAGACAGAGAAATTTTGAAACACTCTTTTTGTTGAATCGGCAAGTGGAAATTTGGACCCCTTCTAGAAATTCGTTGGAAACGGGACACCCTCATACGAAAACTAGACAGAAGCATTCTGACAAACTTCTCTGTGATAAGTGCATTCAACTCACAGAGTTTAACGTTTCTTTTCATGGAGCAGTATTGAAACGCACTTTTTGAAGTGTATGCAAGTGGTCATTCCGAAAGCTATGAGGCCTGTGTTTGAAAAGACAATATCTTCACATATAACATAGAAAGAAGCATTCTCGCAAACAACTTTGTGTTGGTTGCATTCAACTCACAGAGGGGAATATTCCTTTTGTTAGAGCAGCCATGAAACAGTGTTTTTGTATAATCTGCAAGTGGACATTTGGAGCGCTTTGAGGCCTGTGCTGGAAAGGAAATATCTTCACATAACAAGTTGACAGAAGCATTCTCTGAAAGTACTTTTTGGTGTGTGCATTCAACTCATAGAGTTGAACATTCCTTTTGAGAGAGAAATTATGAAATTCTCTTTTTGTAGAATCTGCAGGTGGAAATTTTGACCGCTTTTAGGAATTCGTTGGAAACGAGACACCTTCACACGAAAACTAGACAGAAGCATTCTCACAAAATTCTCTGTGATAAGGGCATTCAACTCACAGAGTTTCAGGATTCTTTTCATGGAGCAGATTTGAAACACGCTTTTTGCTGTATATGCAAGTGGTGACACCGAAAGCTATGAGGCCTGTGGTCGAAAAGGCAATATCTGCACATCTAACCTAGAAAGAAGCATTCTCAAAAACTACTTTGTGTTGGTTGCATTCAACTCACAGAGGGGAATATTCCTTTTGTTAGAGAAGCCATGAAACACTGTTTTTGTATAATCTGCATTTGGACATTTGGAGAGCTCTGAGGCCTATGGTGGGAAACGACATATCTTCACAAAAATCCTACAGAGAAGCATTCTCAGACACCACTTTGCGATGTGTGCATTCGTCTCACAGAGTTGAAAATTCCTTTTGTTAGAGCAGTTTTGAAACACTCTTTTTGTAGAATCTGCATGTGGATATTTGGACCACTTATACGAATTTGCTGGAAACGGTATATCTTTACAGAAAAACGAGACGGAACCATTCTCACAAACTCCTTTGTGATGTGTGCTCTCAACTCAGAGATGTGAGCATGACTTTTGATAGGGCAGTTTTGAAACACTCTTTTTCTAGTATCTGCAAGTGGACAATTCGGCGCTTTGAGGCCTGTGCTGGAAAGGAAATATCTTCACACATCAAGTAGACAGAAGCATTGTCTGAAAGTTTTTTGGTGTGTGCATTCAACACACAGAGTTGAACATTCCTTTTGACAGAGAATTTTTGAAACACTCTGTTTATAGAATGTGCAAGTGCATATTTGGACCGCTTCTAGGAATTCGTTGGAAACGGGACACCCTCACACGAAAACAAGACAGAAGCATTCTCACAAACTTCTGTGTGATGTGAGCATTCAGCTCACAGAGCTGAACCTTTCTTTTGATAGTGGAATTTTGTAACACCCTTTTTCTAGAAACGGCAATTGGATATTTGGAGCGCTTTGAGGCCTGTGGTGGAAATTAAATATCTTCACATCAAAACTAGACAGAAGCATTCTCTGAAACTTCTTTGAGGTATGTGCATTCAACTCACAGAGTTGAACATTCCTTTAGACAGAGAAATTTTGAAACACCCTTTATTTAGAATCTGCAAGTGGAAATTTGCACCGCTTATAGGAATTCGTTGGAAACGGGACACCTTCACATGAAAACAAGACAGAAGCGTTCTCACAATCTTCTCTGTGTTAAGTGCATTCAAGTAACAGAGTTTAACGTTTCTTTTCATGGAGCAGTTTTGAAACACGCTTTTTGCATTATATGCAAGTGGTCATTCGGAAAGCTATGAAGCCTGTGGTCGAAAAGGGAATAGCTTCACACATAACCTAGAAAGAAGCATTCTCAGAAACTACTTTGTGGTGGTTGCATTCAACTCACAGAGGGGAATATTCCTTTTGTTAGAGAAGCCATGAAACACTGTATTTGTATCATCTGCATTTGGACATTTGGAGAGCTCTGAGGCCTATGGTGGGAAACGAAATAACTTCACAAAAATCCTACAGGGAAGCATTCTCAGAAACCACTTGGTGATGTGTGCATTCAACTCAGAGAATTGAACATTCCTTTTGTCAGAGCAATTTTGAAACACTCTTTTTGTAGAATCTGCATCTGGATATTTGGACCACTTATAGGCATTTGCTGGAAAAAGGATATCCTCACACAAAAACGTGACAGAAGTATTCTCGCAAACTCCTTTGTCATGTGTGCTCTCATCTCACAGATGTGAAACTTACTTTTGATAGAGCAGTTTTGAAACACTCTTTGTCGAGAATCTGCAAGGGGACACTTGAAGCGATTTCAGTCCTGTGCTGGAAAGGAAATATCTTCACATAACAAGTAGACAGAAGCATTCTCTGAAACTTCTTTGTGGTGTGTGCATTCAACTCACGGAGTTGAACATTCCTTTTGACACGGACATTTTGAAACACTCTTTTTATAGAATGTGCAAGGGGATATTCGGACGGCTTCTAGGAATTCGTTGGAAACGGGACACCCTCACACAAAAACAAGACAGAAGCAGTCTCACAAACTTCTGTGTGATGTGAGCATTCAGCTCACAGAGCTGAACCTTTCTTTTGATAGAGCAATTTTGAAACACTCTTTTTCTAGAATCGGCAAGTGGACATTTGGAGCGCTTTGAGGCCTGTGGTGGAAAGGAAATATGTTCACATCAAAACTAGACAGAATCATTCTCACAAACTTCTCTGTGATAAGTGCATTCAACTCACAGAGTTTAATGTTTCCTTTCATGGAGCAGTTTTGAAACACACTTTTTGCAGTACATGCAAGTGGTCATTCGGAAAGCTATGAGGCCTGTGTTCGAAAAGAAAATATCTTCACATATAGCATAGAAAGAATCATTCTCCGAAACTGCCTTGTGTTGGTTGCATTCAACTCACAGAGGTGAATAATCCTTTTGTTAGAGCAGCCAAGAAACTCTGTTTTTGTATAATCTGCAATTGGACGTTTGGAGAGCTCTGAGGCCTCTTGTGGGAAGGGAAATTTCTTCTCAAAACACCTAGAGAGAAGCATTCTCGGAAACCACTTTGAGATGTGTGCATTCAACTCACGGAGTTGAACATTCCTTTTGTTGGAGCAGTTTTGAAACATTCTTTTTGTGGAATCTGCATGTGGATATTTGTACCACGTATAAGAATTTGCTGGAAACGGGATATCTTCACACAAAAACGAGACAGAAGCATTCTCACAAACTCCTTTGTGATGTGTGCTCTCAACTCAGAGATGTGAACCTGACTCTTGATAGAGCAATTTTGAAACACTCTTTTTCTAGAATCCGCAAGAGGACATTTGGAGCGCTTTGAGGCCTGTACTGGAAAGGAAATATCTTCACATAACAAGTAGACAGAAGCATTCCCTGAGACTTCTTTGTGGTGTGTGCATTCAACTCACAGATTTGAACATTCCTTTTGTCAGAGAAGATTTGAGACACCCTTTTTATAGAATGTGCAAGGGGATATTTGGACGGCTTCTAGGAATTCGTTGGAAACGGGACACTCTCCCACAAAAACAAGACAGAAGCATTCTCACAAACTTCTGTGTGATGTGAGCATTCAGCTCACAGAGCTGAACCTTTCTTTTGATAGAGCAATTTTGAAAGACTGTTTTTCTAGAATCGGCAAGTGGACATTTGGAGCGCTTTGAGTCTTGAGGTGGAAAGGAAATATCTTCACATCTAAATTAGACAGAAGCACTCTCTGAATCTTCTTTGTGGTTTGTGCATTCAGCTCGCAGACTTGAACATTCCTTTAGACAGAGAAATTTTGAAACAATCTTTTTGTAGAATCTGCAAGCGGAAATTTGGACCGCTTCTAGGAATTCGTTGGAAACGGGACACCCTCACACGAAAACTAGACAGAAGTATTCTCACAAACTTCTCTGTGATAAGTGCATTCAACTCAGAGCGTTTAACGTTTCTTTTCATGCAGCAGATTTGAAACACACTGTTTGAAGTATATGCAAGTGGTCATTCGGAAAGCTATGAGGCCTGTGTTCGAAAAGGCAATATCTTCACTTATAACCCAGAAAGAAGAATTCTCAGAAACTACTTTGTGTTGGTTGCATTCCACTCACAGAGGGGAATATTCCTTTTGTTAGAGAAGGATGAAACACTGTTTTTGTATAATCTGCATTTGGACCTTTGGAGAGCTCTGAGGCCTATGGTGGGAAACGAAATAACTTCACAAAAATCCTACAGGGAAGCATTCTCAGAAACCACTTGGTGATTGTCCATTCAACTCAGAGAACTGAACATTCCTTTTCTTAGAGCAATTTTGAAACACTCTTTTTGTAGAATCTGCATGTGGATATTTGGACCACTTATAGGCATTTGCTGGAAAAAGGATATCCTCACACAAAAACGAGACAGTAGTATTGTCGCAAACTCCTTTGTCATGTGAGCTCTCATCTCACAGATGTGAAACTTACTATTGATAGAGCAGTTTTGAAACACTCTTTGTCGAGGATCTGCAAGGGGACACTTGAAGCGATTTCAGTCCTGTGCTGGAAAGGAAATATCTTCACATAACAAGTAGACAGAAGCATTCCCTGAAACTTCTTTGTGGTGTGTGCATTCAACTCACGGAGTTGAACATTCCTTTTGACAGAGAAATTTTGAAACACTCTTTTTATAGAATGTGCAAGTGGATATTCGGACGGCTTCCAGGAATTCGTTGGAAACGGGACACCCTCACACAAAAACAAGACAGAAGCATTCTCACAAACTTCTGTGTGATGTGAGCATTCAGCTCAAAGAGCTGAACACTTCCTTTGATAGAGCAATTTTGAAACACTCTTTTTCTAGAATCGGTAAGTGGACATTTGGCGCGCTTTGTGGCCTGTGGTGGAAAGGAAATATCTTCACGTCAAAACTAGACAGAAGCATTCTCTAAATCTTCTTTGTGGTGTGTGCATTCAACTCACAGATTTGAACATTCCTTTAGACAGAGAAACTTTGAAACACTCTTTTTGTTGAATCGGCAAGTGGAAATTTGGACCCCTTCTAGAAATTCGTTGGAAATGGGACACCCTCATACGAAAACTAGACAGAAGCATTCTGACAAACTTCTCTGTGATAAGTGCATTCAACTCACAGAGTTTAACGTTTCTTTTCATGGAGCAGTATTGAAACGCACTTTTTGAAGTCTATGCAAGTGGTGATTCCGAAAGCTATGAGGCCTGTGTTTGAAAAGACAATATCTTCACATATAACATAGAAAGAAGCATTCTCGCAAACAACTTTGTGTTGGTTGCATTCAACTCACAGAGGGGAATATTCCTTTTGTTAGAGCAGCCATGAAACAGTGTTTTTGTATAATCTGCAAGTGGACATTTGGAGCGCTTTGAGGCCTGTGCTGGAAAGGAAATATCTTCACATAACAAGTTGACAGAAGCATTCTCTGAAAGTTCTTTTTGGTGTGTGCATTCAACTCATAGAGTTGAACATTCCTTTTGAGAGAGAAATTATGAAATTCTCTTTTTGTAGAATCTGCAGGTGGAAATTTTGACCGCTTTTAGGAATTCGTTGGAAACGAGACACCTTCACACGAAAACTAGACAGAAGCATTCTCACAAAATTCTCTGTGATAAGGGCATTCAACTCACAGAGTTTCAGGATTCTTTTCATGGAGCAGATTTGAAACACGCTTTTTGCTGTATATGCAAGTGGTGACACCGAAAGCTATGAGGCCTGTGGTTGAAAAGGCAATATCTGCACATCTAACCTAGAAAGAAGCATTCTCAAAAACTACTTTGTGTTGGTTGCATTCAACTCACAGAGGGGAATATTCCTTTTGTTAGAGAAGCCATGAAACATTGTTTTTGTATAATCTGCATTTGGACATTTGGAGAGCTCTGAGGCCTATGGTGGGAAACGACATATCTTCACAAAAATCCTACAGAGAAGCATTCTCAGACACCACTTTGCGATGTGTGCATTCCTCTCACAGAGTTGAAAATTCCTTTTGTTAGAGCAGTTTTGAAACACTCTTTTTGTAGAATCTGCATGTGGATATTTGGACCACTTATACGAATTTGCTGGAAACGGTATATCTTTACAGAAAAACGAGACGGAACCATTCTCACAAACTCCTTTGTGATGTGTGCTCTCAACTCAGAGATGTGAACATGACTTTTGATAGGGCAGTTTTGAAACACTCTTTTTCTAGTATCTGCAAGTGGACAATTCGGCGCTTTGAGGCCTGTGCTGGAAAGGAAATATCTTCACACATCAAGTAGACAGAAGCATTGTCTGAAACTTTTTTGGTGTGTGCATTCAACCCACAGAGTTGAACATTCCTTTTGACAGAGAATTTTTGAAACACTCTGTTTATAGAATGTGCAAGTGCATATTTGGACCGCTTCTAGGAATTCGTTGGAAACGGGACACCCTCACACGAAAACAAGACAGAAGCATTCTCACAAACTTCTGTGTGATGTGAGCATTCAGCTCACAGAGGTGAACCTTTCTTTTGATAGAGGAATTTTGTAACACCCTTTTTCTAGAAACGGCAATTGGATATTTGGAGCGCTTTGAGGCCTGTGGTGGAAATTAAATATCTTCACATCAAAACTAGACAGAAGCATTCTCTGAAACTTCTTTGAGGTATGTGCATTCAACTCACAGAGTTGAACATTCCTTTAGACAGAGAAATTTTGAAACACCCTTTATTTAGAATCTGCAAGTGGAAATTTGCACCGCTTATAGGAATTCGTTGGAAACGGGACACCTTCACACGAAAACAAGACAGAAGCGTTCTCACAATCTTCTCTGTGTTAAGTGCATTCAAGTAACAGAGTTTAACGTTTCTTTTCATGGAGCAGTTTTGAAACACGCTTTTTGCATTATATGCAAGTGGTCATTCGGAAAGCTAAGAAGCCTGTGGTCGAAAAGGGAATAGCTTCACATATAACCTAGAAAGAAGCATTCTCAGAAACTACTTTGTGGTGGTTGCATTCAACTCACAGAGGGGAATATTCCTTTTGTTAGAGAAGCCATGAAACACTGTTTTTGTATCATCTGCATTTGGACATTTGGAGAGCTCTGAGGCCTATGGTGGGAAACGAAATAACTTCACAAAAATCCTACAGGGAAGCATTCTCAGAAACCACTTGGTGATGTGTGCATTCAACTCAGAGAATTGAACATTCCTTTTGTCAGAGCAATTTTGAAACACTCTTTTTGTAGAATCTGCATGTGGATATTTGGACCACTTATAGGCATTTGCTGGAAAAAGGATATCCTCACACAAAAACGAGACAGAAGTATTCTCCCAAGCTCCTTTGTCATGTGTGCTCTCATCTCACAGACGTGAAACTTACTTTTGATAGAGCAGTTTTGAAACACTCTTTGTCGAGAATCTGCAAGGGGACACTTGAAGCGATTTCAGTCCTGTGCTGGAAAGGAAATATCTTCACATAACAAGTAGACAGAAGCATTCTCTGAAACTTCTTTGTGGTGTGTGCATTCAACTCACGGAGTTGAACATTCCTTTTGACACGGAAATTTTGAAACACTCTTTTTATAGAATGTGCAAGGGGATATTCGGACGGCTTCTAGGAATTCGTTGGAAACGGGACACCCTCACACAAAAACAAGACAGAAGCAGTCTCACAAACTTCTGTGTGATGTGAGCATTCAGCTCACAGAGCTGAACCGTTCTTTTGATAGAGCAATTTTGAAACACTCTTTTTCTAGAATCGGCAAGTGGACATTTGGAGCGCTTTGAGGCCTCTGGTGGAAAGGAAATATGTTCACGTCCAAACTAGACAGAATCATTCTCACAAACTTCTCTGTGATAAGTGCATTCAACTCACAGAGTTTAATGTTTCCTTTCATGGAGCAGTTTTGAAGCACACTTTTTGCAGTACATGCAAGTGGTCATTCGGAAAGCTATGAGGCCTGTGTTCGAATAGAAAATATCTTCACATATAGCATAGAAAGAATCATTCTCCGAAACTGCCTTGTGTTGGTTGCATTCAACTCACAGAGGTGAATAATCCTTTTGTTAGAGCAGCCAAGAAACTCTGTTTTTGTATAATCTGCAATTGGACGTTTGGAGAGCTCTGAGGCCTCTTGTGTGAAGGGAAATTCCTTCTCAGAACACCTAGAGAGAAGCATTCTCGGAAACCACTTTGAGATGTGTGCATTCAACTCACGGAGTTGAACATTCCTTTTGACAGAGAAATTTTGAAACACTCTTTTTATAGAATGTGCAAGTGGATATTCGGACGGCTTCCAGGAATTCGTTGGAAACGGGACACCCTCACACAAAAACAAGACAGAAGCATTCTCACAAACTTCTGTGTGATGTGAGCATTCAGCTGAAAGAGCTGAACACTTCCTTTGATAGAGCAATTTTGAGACACTCTTTTTCTAGAATCAGTAAGTGGACATTTGGAGCGCTTTGTGGCCTTTGGTGGAAAGGAAATATCTTCACGTCAAAACTAGACAGAAGCATTCTCTAAATCTTCTTTGTGGTGTGTGCATTCAACTCACAGATTTGAACATTCCTTTAGACAGAGAAATTTTGAAACACTCTTTTTGTTGAATCGGCAAGTGGAAATTTGGACCCCTTCTAGAAATTCGTTGGAAACGGGACACCCTCATACGAAAACTAGACAGAAGCATTCTGACAAACTTCTCTGTGATAAGTGCATTCAACTCACAGAGTTTAACGTTTCTTTTCATGGAGCAGTATTGAAACGCACTTTTTGAAGTCTATGCAAGTGGTCATTCCGAAAGCTATGAGGCCTGTGTTTGAAAAGACAATATCTTCACATATAACATAGAAAGAAGCATTCTCGCAAACAACTTTGTGTTGGTTGCATTCAACTCACAGAGGGGAATATTCCTTTTGTTAGAGCAGCCATGAAACAGTGTTTTTGTATAATCTGCAAGTGGACATTTGGAGCGCTTTGAGGCCTGTGCTGGAAAGGAAATATCTTCACATAACAAGTTGACAGAAGCATTCTCTGAAAGTACTTTTTGGTGTGTGCATTCAACTCATAGAGTTGAACATTCCTTTTGAGAGAGAAATTATGAAATTCTCTTTTTGTAGAATCTGCAGGTGGAAATTTTGACCGCTTTTAGGAATTCGTTGGAAACGAGACACCTTCACACGAAAACTAGACAGAAGCATTCTCACAAAATTCTCTGTGATAAGGGCATTCAACTCACAGAGTTTCAGGATTCTTTTCATGGAGCAGATTTGAAACACGCTTTTTGCTGTATATGCAAGTGGTCACACCGAAAGCTATGAGGCCTGTGGTCGAAAAGGCAATATCTGCACATCTAACCTAGAAAGAAGCATTCTCAAAAACTACTTTGTGTTGGTTGCATTCAACTCACAGAGGGGAATATTCCTTTTGTTAGAGAAGCCATGAAACACTGTTTTTGTATAATCTGCATTTGGACATTTGGAGAGCTCTGAGGCCTATGGTGGGAAACGACATATCTTCACAAAAATCCTACAGAGAAGCATTCTCAGACACCACTTTGCGATGTGTGCATTCGTCTCACAGAGTTGAAAATTCCTTTTGTTAGAGCAGTTTTGAAACACTCTTTTTGTGGAATCTGCATGTGGATATTTGGACCACTTATACGAATTTGCTGGAAACGGTATATCTTTACAGAAAAACGAGACGGAACCATTCTCACAAACTCCTTTGTGATGTGTGCTCTCAACTCAGAGATGTGAGCATGACTTTTGATAGGGCAGTTTTGAAACACTCTTTTTCTAGTATCTGCAAGTGGACAATTCGGCGCTTTGAGGCCTGTGCTGGAAAGGAAATATCTTCACACATCAAGTAGACAGAAGCATTGTCTGAAACTTTTTTGGTGTGTGCATTCAACCCACAGAGTTGAACATTCCTTTTGACAGAGAATTTTTGAAACACTCTGTTTATAGAATGTGCAAGTGCATATTTGGACCGCTTCTAGGAATTCGTTGGAAACGGGACACCCTCACACGAAAACAAGACAGAAGCATTCTCACAAACTTCTGTGTGATGTGAGCATTCAGCTCACAGAGCTGAACCTTTCTTTTGATAGAGGAATTTTGTAACACCCTTTTTCTAGAAACGGCAATTGGATATTTGGAGCGCTTTGAGGCCTGTGGTGGAAATTAAATATCTTCACATCAAAACTAGACAGAAGCATTCTCTGAAACTTCTTTGAGGTATGTGCATTCAACTCACAGAGTTGAACATTCCTTTAGACAGAGAAATTTTGAAACACCCTTTATTTAGAATCTGCAAGTGGAAATTTGCACCGCTTATAGGAATTCGTTGGAAACGGGACACCTTCACACGAAAACAAGACAGAAGCGTTCTCACAATCTTCTCTGTGTTAAGTGCATTCAAGTAACAGAGTTTAACGTTTCTTTTCATGGAGCAGTTTTGAAAGACGCTTTTTGCATTATATGCAAGTGGTCATTCGGAAAGCTATGAAGCCTGTGGTCGAAAAGGGAATAGCTTCACACATAACCTAGAAAGAAGCATTCTCAGAAACTACTTTGTGGTGGTTGCATTCAACTCACAGAGGGGAATATTCCTTTTGTTAGAGAAGCCATGAAACACTGTTTTTGTATCATCTGCATTTGGACATTTGGAGAGCTCTGAGGCCTATGGTGGGAAACGAAATAACTTCACAAAAATCCTACAGGGAAGCATTCTCAGAAACCACTTGGTGATGTGTGCATTCAACTCAGAGAATTGAACATTCCTTTTGTCAGAGCAATTTTGAAACACTCTTTTTGTAGAATCTGCATCTGGATATTTGGACCACTTATAGGCATTTGCTGGAAAAAGGATATCCTCACACAAAAACGAGACAGAAGTATTCTCGCAAACTCCTTTGTCATGTGTGCTCTCATCTCACAGATGTGAAACTTACTTTTGATAGAGCAGTTTTGAAACACTCTTTGTCGAGAATCTGCAAGGGGACACTTGAAGCGATTTCAGTCCTGTGCTGGAAAGGAAATATCTTCACATAACAAGTAGACAGAAGCATTCTCTGAAACTTCTTTGTGGTGTGTTCATTCAACTCACGGAGTTGAACATTCCTTTTGACACGGACATTTTGAAACACTCTTTTTATAGAATGTGCAAGGGGATATTCGGACGGCTTCTAGGAATTCGTTTGAAACGGGATACCCTCACAGAAAAACAAGACAGAAGCATTCTCACAAACTTCTGTGTGATGTGAGCATTCAGCTCACAGAGCTGAACCTTTCTTTTGATAGAGCAATTTTGAAACACTCTTTTTCTAGAATCGGCAAGTGGACATTTGGAGCGCTTTGAGGCCTGTGGTGGAAAGGAAATATGTTCACGTCAAAACTAGACAGAATCATTCTCACAAACTTCTCTGTGATAAGTGCATTCAACTCACAGAGTTTAATGTTTCCTTTCATGGAGCAGTTTTGAAACACACTTTTTGCAGTACATGCAAGTGGTCATTCGGAAAGCTATGAGGCCTGTGTTCGAAAAGAAAATATCTTCACATATAGCATAGAAAGAATCATTCTCCGAAACTGCCTTGTGTTGGTTGCATTCAACTCACAGAGTTGAATAATCCTTTTGTTAGAGCAGCCAAGAAACTCTGTTTTTGTATAATCTGCAATTGGACGTTTGGAGAGCTCTGAGGCCTCTTGTGGGAAGGGAAATTTCGTCTCAAAACACCTAGAGAGAAGCATTCTCGGAAACCACTTTGAGATGTGTGCATTCAACTCACGGAGTTGAACATTCCTTTTGTTGGAGCAGTTTTGAAACATTCTTTTTGTGGAATCTGCATGTGGATATTTGTACCACGTATAAGAATTTGCTGGAAACGGGATATCTTCACACAAAAACGAGACAGAAGCATTCTCACAAACTCCTTTGTGATGTGTGCTCTCAACTCAGAGATGTGAACCTGACTCTTGATAGAGCAATTTTGAAACACTCTTTTTCTAGAATCCGCAAGAGGTCATTTGGAGCGCTTTGAGGCCTGTAGTGGAAAGGAAATATCTTCACATAACAAGTAGACAGAAGCATTCCCTGAGACTTCTTTGTGGTGTGTGCATTCAACTCACAGATTTGAACATTCCTTTTGTCAGAGAAGATTTGAGACACCCTTTTTATAGAATGTGCAAGGGGATATTTGGACGGCTTCTAGGAATTCGTTGGAAACGGGACACTCTCACACAAAAACAAGACAGAAGCATTCTCACAAACTTCTGTGTGATGTGAGCATTCAGCTCACAGAGCTGAACCTTTCTTTTGATAGAGCAATTTTGAAAGAATGTTTTTCTAGAATCGGCAAGTGGACATTTGGAGCGCTTTGAGTCTTGAGGTGGAAAGGAAATATCTTCACATCTAAATTAGACAGAAGCACTCTCTGAATCTTCTTTGTGGTTTGTGCATTCAACTCGCAGACTTGAACATTCCTTTAGACAGAGAAATTTTGAAACAATCTTTTTGTAGAATCTGCAAGCGGAAATTTGGACCGCTTCTAGGAATTCATTGGAAACGGGACACCCTCACACGAAAACTAGACAGAAGTATTCTCACAAACTTCTCTGTGATAAGTGCATTCAACTCAGAGCGTTTAACGTTTCTTTTCATGCAGCAGATTTGAAACACACTGTTTGAAGTATATGCAAGTGGTCATTCGGAAAGCTATGAGGCCTGTGTTCGAAAAGGCAATATCTTCACTTATAACCCAGAAAGAAGAATTCTCAGAAACTACTTTGTGTTGGTTGCATTCCACTCACAGAGGGGAATATTCCTTTTGTTAGAGAAGGATGAAACACTGTTTTTGTATAATCTGCATTTGGACCTTTGGAGAGCTCTGAGGCCTATGGTGGGAAACGAAATAACTTCACAAAAATCCTACAGGGAAGCATTCTCAGAAACCACTTGGTGATTGTCCATTCAACTCAGAGAACTGAACATTCCTTTTCTTAGAGCAATTTTGAAACACTCTTTTTGTAGAATCTGCATGTGGATATTTGGACCACTTATAGGCATTTGCTGGAAAAAGGATATCCTCACACAAAAACGAGACAGTAGTATTGTCGCAAACTCCTTTGTCATGTGAGCTCTCATCTCACAGATGTGAAACTTACTATTGATAGAGCAGTTTTGAAACACTCTTTGTCGAGAATCTGCAAGGGGACACTTGAAGCGATTTCAGTCCTGTGCTGGAAAGGAAATATCTTCACATAACAAGTAGACAGAAGCATTCCCTGAAACTTCTTTGTGGTGTGTGCATTCAACTCACGGAGTTGAACATTCCTTTTGACAGAGAAATTTTGAAACACTCTTTTTATAGAATGTGCAAGTGGATATTCGGACGGCTTCCAGGAATTCGTTGGAAACGGGACACCCTCACACAAAAACAAGACAGAAGCATTCTCACAAACTTCTGTGTGATGTGAGCATTCAGCTCAAAGAGCTGAACACTTCCTTTGATAGAGCAATTTTGAAACACTCTTTTTCTAGAATCGGTAAGTGGACATTTGGAGCGCTTTGTGGCCTGTGGTGGAAAGGAAATATCTTCACGTCAAAACTAGACAGAAGCATTCTCTAAATCTTCTTTGTGGTGTGTGCATTCAACTCACAGATTTGAACATTCCTTTAGACAGAGAAATTTTGAAACACTCTTTTTGTTGAATCGGCAAGTGGAAATTTGAACCCCTTCTAGAAATTCGTTGGAAATGGGACACCCTCATACGAAAACTAGACAGAAGCATTCTGACAAACTTCTCTGTGATAAGTGCATTCAACTCACAGAGTTTAACGTTTCTTTTCATGGAGCAGTATTGAAACGCACTTTTTGAAGTCTATGCAAGTGGTCATTCCGAAAGCTATGAGGCCTGTGTTTGAAAAGACAATATCTTCACATATAACATAGAAAGAAGCATTCTCGCAAACAACTTTGTGTTGGTTGCATTCAACTCACAGAGGGGAATATTCCTTTTGTTAGAGCAGCCATGAAACAGTGTTTTTGTATAATCTGCAAGTGGACATTTGGAGCGCTTTGAGGCCTGTGCTGGAAAGGAAATATCTTCACATAACAAGTTGACAGAAGCATTCTCTGAAAGTTCTTTTTGGTGTGTGCATTCAACTCATAGAGTTGAACATTCCTTTTGAGAGAGAAATTATGAAATTCTCTTTTTGTAGAATCTGCAGGTGGAAATTTTGAC
The DNA here is from genome assembly GCF_028885625.2 of Pongo pygmaeus. Lineage (NCBI taxonomy): Eukaryota > Metazoa > Chordata > Mammalia > Primates > Hominidae > Pongo > Pongo pygmaeus. The sequence goes on from NC_072393.2 coordinate 32,133,002, forward strand.
CGCTTTTAGGAATTCGTTGGAAACGAGACACCTTCACACGAAAACTAGACAGAAGCATTCTCACAAAATTCTCTGTGATAAGGGCATTCAACTCGCAGAGTTTCAGGATTCTTTTCATGGAGCAGATTTGAAACACGCTTTTTGCTGTATATGCAAGTGGTCACACCGAAAGCTATGAGGCCTGTGGTCGAAAAGGCAATATCTGCACATCTAACCTAGAAAGAAGCATTCCCAAAAACTACTTTGTGTTGGTTGCATTCAACTCACAGAGGGGAATATTCCTTTTGTTAGAGAAGCCATGAAACACTGTTTTTGTATAATCTGCATTTGGACATTTGGAGAGCTCTGAGGCCTATGGTGGGAAATGACATATCTTCACAAAAATCCTACAGTGAAGCATTCTCAGACACCAGCTTGCGATGTGTGCATTCGTCTCACAGAGTTGAAAATTCCTTTTGTTAGAGCAGTTTTGAAACACTCTTTTTGTAGAATCTGCACGTGGATATTTGGACCACTTATACGAATTTGCTGGAAACGGTATATCTTTACAGAAAAACGAGACGGAACCATTCTCACAAACTCCTTTGTGATGTGTTCTCTCAACTCAGAGATGTGAGCATGACTTTTGATAGGGCAGTTTTGAAACACTCTTTTTCTAGTATCTGCAAGTGGACAATTCGGCGCTTTGAGGCCTGTGCTGGAAAGGAAATATCTTCACACATCAAGTAGACAGAAGCATTGTCTGAAACTTTTTTGGTGTGTGCATTCAACCCACAGAGTTGAACATTCCTTTTGACAGAGAATTTTTGAAACACTCTGTTTATAGAATGTGCAAGTGCATATTTGGACCGCTTCTAGGAATTCGTTGGAAACGGGACACCCTCACACGAAAACAAGACAGAAGCATTCTCACAAACTTCTGTGTGATGTGAGCATTCAGCTCACAGAGGTGAACCTTTCTTTTGATAGAGGAATTTTGTAACACCCTTTTTCTAGAAACGGCAATTGGATATTTGGAGCGCTTTGAGGCCTGTGGTGGAAATTAAATATCTTCACATCAAAACTAGACAGAAGCATTCTCTGAAACTTCTTTGAGGTATGTGCATTCAACTCACAGAGTTGAACATTCCTTTAGACAGAGAAATTTTGAAACACCCTTTATTTAGAATCTGCAAGTGGAAATTTGCACCGCTTATAGGAATTCGTTGGAAACGGGACACCTTCACACGAAAACAAGACAGAAGCGTTCTCACAATCTTCTCTGTGTTAAGTGCATTCAAGTAACAGAGTTTAACGTTTCTTTTCATGGAGCAGTTTTGAAACACGCTTTTTGCATTATATGCAAGTGGTCATTCGGAAAGCTAAGAAGCCTGTGGTCGAAAAGGGAATAGCTTCACATATAACCTAGAAAGAAGCATTCTCAGAAACTACTTTGTGGTGGTTGCATTCAACTCACAGAGGGGAATATTCCTTTTGTTAGAGAAGCCATGAAACACTGTTTTTGTATCATCTGCATTTGGACATTTGGAGAGCTCTGAGGCCTATGGTGGGAAACGAAATAACTTCACAAAAATCCTACAGGGAAGCATTCTCAGAAACCACTTGGTGATGTGTGCATTCAACTCAGAGAATTGAACATTCCTTTTGTCAGAGCAATTTTGAAACACTCTTTTTGTAGAATCTGCATGTGGATATTTGGACCACTTATAGGCATTTGCTGGAAAAAGGATATCCTCACACAAAAACGAGACAGAAGTATTCTCCCAAGCTCCTTTGTCATGTGTGCTCTCATCTCACAGACGTGAAACTTACTTTTGATAGAGCAGTTTTGAAACACTCTTTGTCGAGAATCTGCAAGGGGACACTTGAAGCGATTTCAGTCCTGTGCTGGAAAGGAAATATCTTCACATAACAAGTAGACAGAAGCATTCTCTGAAACTTCTTTGTGGTGTGTGCATTCAACTCACGGAGTTGAACATTCCTTTTGACACGGAAATTTTGAAACACTCTTTTTATAGAATGTGCAAGGGGATATTCGGACGGCTTCCAGGAATTCGTTGGAAACGGGACACCCTCACACAAAAACAAGACAGAAGCAGTCTCACAAACTTCTGTGTGATGTGAGCATTCAGCTCACAGAGCTGAACCGTTCTTTTGATAGAGCAATTTTGAAACACTCTTTTTCTAGAATCGGCAAGTGGACATTTGGAGCGCTTTGAGGCCTGTGGTGGAAAGGAAATATGTTCACGTCCAAACTAGACAGAATCATTCTCACAAACTTCTCTGTGATAAGTGCATTCAACTCACAGAGTTTAATGTTTCCTTTCATGGAGCAGTTTTGAAACACACTTTTTGCAGTACATGCAAGTGGTCATTCGGAAAGCTATGAGGCCTGTGTTCGAATAGAAAATATCTTCACATATAGCATAGAAAGAATCATTCTCCGAAACTGCCTTGTGTTGGTTGCATTCAACACACAGAGGTGAATAATCCTTTTGTTAGAGCAGCCAAGAAACTCTGTTTTTGTATAATCTGCAATTGGACGTTTGGAGAGCTCTGAGGCCTCTTGTGTGAAGGGAAATTCCTTCTCAGAACACCTAGAGAGAAGCATTCTCGGAAACCACTTTGAGATGTGTGCATTCAACTCACGGAGTTGAACATTCCTTTTGACAGAGAAATTTTGAAACACTCTTTTTATAGAATGTGCAAGTGGATATTCGGACGGCTTCCAGGAATTCGTTGGAAACGGGACACCCTCACACAAAAACAAGACAGAAGCATTCTCACAAACTTCTGTGCGATGTGAGCATTCAGCTGAAAGAGCTGAACACTTCCTTTGATAGAGCAATTTTGAGACACTCTTTTTCTAGAATCAGTAAGTGGACATTTGGAGCGCTTTGTGGCCTTTGGTGGAAAGGAAATATCTTCACGTCAAAACTAGACAGAAGCATTCTCTAAATCTTCTTTGTGGTGTGTGCATTCAACTCACAGATTTGAACATTCCTTTAGACAGAGAAATTTTGAAACACTCTTTTTGTTGAATCGGCAAGTGGAAATTTGGACCCCTTCTAGAAATTCGTTGGAAATGGGACACCCTCATACGAAAACTAGACAGAAGCATTCTGACAAACTTCTCTGTGATAAGTGCATTCAACTCACAGAGTTTAACGTTTCTTTTCATGGAGCAGTATTGAAACACACTTTTTGAAGTCTATGCAAGTGGTCATTCCGAAAGCTATGAGGCCTGTGTTTGAAAAGACAATATCTTCACATATAACATAGAAAGAAGCATTCTCGCAAACAACTTTGTGTTGGTTGCATTCAACTCACAGAGGGGAATATTCCTTTTGTTAGAGCAGCCATGAAACAGTGTTTTTGTATAATCTGCAAGTGGACATTTGGAGCACTTTGAGGCCTGTGCTGGAAAGGAAATATCTTCACATAACAAGTTGACAGAAGCATTCTCTGAAAGTTCTTTTTGGTGTGTGCATTCAACTCATAGAGTTGAACATTCCTTTTGAGAGAGAAATTATGAAATTCTCTTTTTGTAGAATCTGCAGGTGGAAATTTTGACCGCTTTTAGGAATTCGTTGGAAACGAGACACCTTCACACGAAAACTAGACAGAAGCATTCTCACAAAATTCTCTGTGATAAGGGCATTCAACTCACAGAGTTTCAGGATTCTTTTCATGGAGCAGATTTGAAACACGCTTTTTGCTGTATATGCAAGTGGTGACACCGAAAGCTATGAGGCCTGTGGTCGAAAAGGCAATATCTGCACATCTAACCTAGAAAGAAGCATTCTCAAAAACTACTTTGTGTTGGTTGCATTCAACTCACAGAGGGGAATATTCCTTTTGTTAGAGAAGCCATGAAACACTGTTTTTGTATAATCTGCATTTGGACATTTGGAGAGCTCTGAGGCCTATGGTGGGAAACGACATATCTTCACAAAAATCCTACAGAGAAGCATTCTCAGACACCACTTTGCGATGTGTGCATTCGTCTCACGGAGTTGAAAATTCCTTTTGTTAGAGCAGTTTTGAAACACTCTTTTTGTAGAATCTGCATGTGGATATTTGGACCACTTATACGAATTTGCTGGAAACGGTATATCTTTACAGAAAAACGAGACGGAACCATTCTCACAAACTCCTTTGTGATGTGTGCTCTCAACTCAGAGATGTGAGCATGACTTTTGATAGGGCAGTTTTGAAACACTCTTTTTCTAGTATCTGCAAGTGGACAATTCCGCGCTTTGAGGCCTGTGCTGGAAAGGCAATATCTTCACACATCAAGTAGACAGAAGCATTGTCTGAAACTTTTTTGGTGTGTGCATTCAACCCACAGAGTTGAACATTCCTTTTGACAGAGAATTTTTGAAACACTCTGTTTATAGAATGTGCAAGTGCATATTTGGACCGCTTCTAGGAATTCGTTGGAAACGGGACACCCTCACACGAAAACAAGACAGAAGCATTCTCACAAACTTCTGTGTGATGTGAGCATTCAGCTCACAGAGCTGAACCTTTCTTTTGATAGAGGAATTTTGTAACACCCTTTTTCTAGAAACGGCAATTGGATATTTGGAGCGCTTTGAGGCCTGTGGTGGAAATTAAATATCTTCACATCAAAACTAGACAGAAGCATTCTCTGAAACTTCTTTGAGGTATGTGCATTCAACTCACAGAGTTGAACATTCCTTCAGACAGAGAAATTTTGAAACACCCTTTATTTAGAATCTGCAAGTGGAAATTTGCACCGCTTATAGGAATTCGTTGGAAACGGGACACCTTCACACGAAAACAAGACAGAAGCGTTCTCACAATCTTCTCTGTGTTAAGTGCATTCAAGTAACAGAGTTTAACGTTTCTTTTCATGGAGCAGTTTTGAAACACGCTTTTTGCATTATATGCAAGTGGTCATTCGGAAAGCTATGAAGCCTGTGGTCGAAAAGGGAATAGCTTCACATATAACCTAGAAAGAAGCATTCTCAGAAACTACTTTGTGGTGGTTGCATTCAACTCACAGAGGGGAATATTCCTTTTGTTAGAGAAGCCATGAAACACTGTTTTTGTATCATCTGCATTTGGACATTTGGAGAGCTCTGAGGCCTATGGTGGGAAACGAAATAACTTCACAAAAATCCTACAGGGAAGCATTCTCAGAAACCACTTGGTGATGTGTGCATTCAACTCAGAGAATTGAACATTCCTTTTGTCAGAGCAATTTTGAAACACTCTTTTTGTAGAATCTGCATCTGGATATTTGGACCACTTATAGGCATTTGCTGGAAAAAGGATATCCTCACACAAAAACGTGACAGAAGTATTCTCGCAAACTCCTTTGTCATGTGTGCTCTCATCTCACAGATGTGAAACTTACTTTTGATAGAGCAGTTTTGAAACACTCTTTGTCGAGAATCTGCAAGGGGACACTTGAAGCGATTTCAGTCCTGTGCTGGAAAGGAAATATCTTCACATAACAAGTAGACAGAAGCATTCTCTGAAACTTCTTTGTGGTGTGTGCATTCAACTCACGGAGTTGAACATTCCTTTTGACACGGACATTTTGAAACACTCTTTTTATAGAATGTGCAAGGGGATATTCGGACGGCTTCTAGGAATTCGTTGGAAACGGGACACCGTCACAGAAAAACAAGACATAAGCAGTCTCACAAACTTCTGTGTGATGTGAGCATTCAGCTCACAGAGCTGAACCTTTCTTTTGATAGAGCAATTTTGAAACACTCTTTTTCTAGAATCGGCAAGTGGACATTTGGAGCGCTTTGAGGCCTGTGGTGGAAAGGAAATATGTTCACGTCAAAACTAGACAGAATCATTCTCACAAACTTCTCTGTGATAAGAGCATTCAACTCACAGAGTTTAAAGTTTCCTTTCATAGAGCAGTTTTGAAACACACTTTTTGCAGTACATGCAAGTGGTCATTCGGAAAGCTATGAGGCCTGTGTTCGAAAAGAAAATATCTTCACATATAACATAGAAAGAATCATTCTCCGAAACTGCCTTGTGTTGGTTGCATTCAACTCACAGTGGTGAATAATCCTTTTGTTAGAGCAGCCAAGAAACTCTGTTTTTGTATAATCTGCAATTGGACGTTTGGAGAGCTCTGAGGCCTCTTGTGGGAAGGGAAATTTCTTCTCAAAACACCTAGAGAGAAGCATTCTCGGAAACCACTTTGAGATGTGTGCATTCAACTCACGGAGTTGAACATTCCTTTTGTTGGAGCAGTTTTGAAACATTCTTTTTGTGGAATCTGCATGTGGATATTTGTACCACGTATAAGAATTTGCTGGAAACGGGATATCTTCACACAAAAACGAGACAGAAGCATTCTCACAAACTCCTTTGTGATGTGTGCTCTCAACTCAGAGATGTGAACCTGACTCTTGATAGAGCAATTTTGAAACACTCTTTTTCTAGAATCCGCAAGAGGACATTTGGAGCGCTTTGAGGCCTGTACTGGAAAGGAAATATCTTCACATAACAAGTAGACAGAAGCATTCCCTGAGACTTCTTTGTGGTGTGTGCATTCAACTCACAGATTTGAACATTCCTTTTGTCAGAGAAGATTTGAGACACCCTTTTTATAGAATGTGCAAGGGGATATATGGACGGCTTCTAGGAATTCGTTGGAAACGGGACACTCTCACACAAAAACAAGACAGAAGCATTCTCACAAACTTCTGTGTGATGTGAGCATTCAGCTCACAGAGCTGAACCTTTCTGTTGATAGAGCAATTTTGAAAGACTGTTTTTCTAGAATCGGCAAGTGGACATTTGGAGCGCTTTGAGTCTTGAGGTGGAAAGGAAATATCTTCACATCAAAATTAGACAGAAGCACTCTCTGAATCTTCTTTGTGGTTTGTGCATTCAACTCGCAGACTTGAACATTCCTTTAGACAGAGAAATTTTGAAACAATCTTTTTGTAGAATCTGCAAGCGGAAATTTGGACCGCTTCTAGGAATTCGTTGGAAACGGGACACCCTCACACGAAAACTAGACAGAAGTATTCTCACAAACTTCTCTGTGATAAGTGCATTCAACTCAGAGCGTTTAACGTTTCTTTTCATGCAGCAGATTTGAAACACACTGTTTGAAGTATATGCAAGTGGTCATTCGGAAAGCTATGAGGCCTGTGTTCGAAAAGGCAATATCTTCACTTATAACCCAGAAAGAAGAATTCTCAGAAACTACTTTGTGTTGGTTGCATTCCACTCACAGAGGGGAATATTCCTTTTGTTAGAGAAGGATGAAACACTGTTTTTGTATAATCTGCATTTGGACCTTTGGAGAGCTCTGAGGCCTATGGTGGGAAACGAAATAACTTCACAAAAATCCTACAGGGAAGCATTCTCAGAAACCACTTGGTGATTGTCCATTCAACTCAGAGAACTGAACATTCCTTTTCTTAGAGCAATATTGAAACACTCTTTTTGTAGAATCTGCATGTGGATATTTGGACCACTTATAGGCATTTGCTGGAAAAAGGATATCCTCACACAAAAACGAGACAGTAGTATTGTCGCAAACTCCTTTGTCATGTGAGCTCTCATCTCACAGATGTGAAACTTACTATTGATAGAGCAGTTTTGAAACACTCTTTGTCGAGAATCTGCAAGGGGACACTTGAAGCGATTTCAGTCCTGTGCTGGAAAGGAAATATCTTCACATAACAAGTAGACAGAAGCATTCCCTGAAACTTCTTTGTGGTGTGTGCATTCAACTCACGGAGTTGAACATTCCTTTTGACAGAGAAATTTTGAAACACTCTTTTTATACAATGTGCAAGTGGATATTCGGACGGCTTCCAGGAATTCGTTGGAAACGGGACACCCTCACACAAAAACAAGACAGAAGCATTCTCACAAACTTCTGTGTGATGTGAGCATTCAGCTCACAGAGCTGAACACTTCCTTTGATAGAGCAATTTTGAAACACTCTTTTTCTAGAATCGGTAAGTGGACATTTGGAGTGCTTTGTGGCCTGTGGTGGAAAGGAAATATCTTCACGTCAAAACTAGACAGAAGCATTCTCTAAATCTTCTTTGTGGTGTGTGCATTCAACTCACAGATTTGAACATTCCTTTAGACAGAGAGATTTTGAAACACTCTTTTTGTTGAATCGGCAAGTGGAAATTTGGACCCCTTCTAGAAATTCGTTGGAAATGGGACACCCTCATACGAAAACTAGACAGAAGCATTCTGACAAACTTCTCTGTGATAAGTGCATTCAACTCACAGAGTTTAACGTTTCTTTTCATGGAGCAGTATTGAAACGCACTTTTTGAAGTCTATGCAAGTGGTCATTCCGAAAGCTATGAGGCCTGTGTTTGAAAAGACAATATCTTCACATATAACATAGAAAGAAGCATTCTCGCAAACAACTTTGTGTTGGTTGCATTCAACTCACAGAGGGGAATATTCCTTTTGTTAGAGCAGCCATGAAACAGTGTTTTTGTATAATCTGCAAGTGGACATTTGGAGCGCTTTGAGGCCTGTGCTGGAAAGGAAATATCTTCCCAAAACAAGTTGACAGAAGCATTCTCTGAAAGTTCTTTTTGGTGTGTGCATTCAACTCATAGAGTTGAACATTCCTTTTGAGAGAGAAATTATGAAATTCTCTTTTTGTAGAATCTGCAGGTGGAAATTTTGACCGCTTTTAGGAATTCGTTGGAAACGAGACACCTTCACACGAAAACTAGACAGAAGCATTCTCACAAAATTCTCTGTGATAAGGGCATTCAACTCACAGAGTTTCAGGATTCTTTTCATGGAGCAGATTTGAAACACGCTTTTTGCTGTATATGCAAGTGGTCACACCGAAAGCTATGAGGCCTGCGGTCGAAAAGGCAATATCTGCACATCTAACCTAGAAAGAAGCATTCTCAAAAACTACTTTGTGTTGGTTGCATTCAACTCACAGAGGGGAATATTCCTTTTGTTAGAGAAGCCAGGAAACACTGTTTTTGTATAATCTGCATTTGGACATTTGGAGAGCTCTGAGGCCTATGGTGGGAAACGACATATCTTCACAAAAATCCTACAGAGAAGCATTCTCAGACACCACTTTGCGATGTGTGCATTCGTCTCACGGAGTTGAAAATTCCTTTTGTTAGAGCAGTTTTGAAACACTCTTTTTGTAGAATCTGCATGTGGATATTTGGACCACTTATACGAATTTGCTGGAAACGGTATATCTTTACAGAAAAACGAGACGGAACCATTCTCACAAACTCCTTTGTGATGTGTGCTCTCAACTCAGAGATGTGAGCATGACTTTTGATAGGGCAGTTTTGAAACACTCTTTTTCTAGTATCTGCAAGTGGACAATTCGGCGCTTTGAGGCCTGTGCTGGAAAGGAAATATCTTCACACATCAAGGAGACAGAAGCATTGTCTGAAAGTTTTTTGGTGTGTGCATTCAACCCACAGAGTTGAACATTCCTTTTGACAGAGAATTTTTGAAACACTCTGTTTATAGAATGTGCAAGTGCATATTTGGACCGCTTCTAGGAATTCGTTGGAAACGGGACACCCTCACACGAAAACAAGACAGAAGCATTCTCACAAACTTCTGTGTGATGTGAGCATTCAGCTCACAGAGCTGAACCTTTCTTTTGATAGAGGAATTTTGTAACACCCTTTTTCTAGAAACGGCAATTGGATATTTGGAGCGCTTTGAGGCCTGTGGTGGAAATTAAATATCTTCACATCAAAACTAGACAGAAGCATTCTCTGAAACTTCTTTGAGGTATGTGCATTCAACTCACAGAGTTGAACATTCCTTTAGACAGAGAAATATTGAAACACCCTTTATTTAGAATCTGCAAGTGGAAATTTGCACCGCTTATAGGAATTCGTTGGAAACGGGACACCTTCACACGAAAACAAGACAGAAGCGTTCTCACAATCTTCTCTGTGTTAAGTGCATTCAAGTAACAGAGTTTAACGTTTCTTTTCATGGAGCAGTTTTGAAACACGCTTTTTGCATTATATGCAAGTGGTCATTCGGAAAGCTATGAAGCCTGTGGTCGAAAAGGGAATAGCTTCACATATAACCTAGAAAGAAGCATTCTCAGAAACTACTTTGTGGTGGTTGCATTCAACTCACAGAGGGGAATATTCCTTTTGTTAGAGAAGCCATGAAACACTGTTTTTGTATCATCTGCATTTGGACATTTGGAGAGCTCTGAGGCCTATGGTGGGAAACGAAATAACTTCACAAAAATCCTACAGGGAAGCATTCTCAGAAACCACTTTGCGATGTGTGCATTCAACTCAGAGAATTGAACATTCCTTTTGTCAGAGCAATTTTGAAACACTCTTTTTGTAGAATCTGCATGTGGATATTTGGACCACTTATAGGCATTTGCTGGAAAAAGGATAACCTCACACAAAAACGAGACAGAAGTATTCTCGCAAACTCCTTTGTCATGTGTGCTCTCATCTCACAGATGTGAAACTTACTTTTGATAGAGCAGTTTTGAAACACTCTTTGTCGAGGATCTGCAAGGGGACACTTGAAGCGATTTCAGTCCTGTGCTGGAAAGGAAATATCTTCACATAACAAGTAGACAGAAGCATTCTCTGAAACTTCTTTGTGGTGTGTGCATTCAACTCACGGAGTTGAACATTCCTTTTGACACGGACATTTTGAAACACTCTTTTTATAGAATGTGCAAGGGGATATTCGGACGGCTTCTAGGAATTCGTTGGAAACGGGACACCCTCACACAAAAACAAGACAGAAGCAGTCTCACAAACTTCTGTGTGATGTGAGCATTCAGCTCACAGAGCTGAACCTTTCTTTTGATAGAGCAATTTTGAAACACTCTTTTTCTAGAATCGGCAAGTGGACATTTGGAGCGCTTTGAGGCCTCTGGTGGAAAGGAAATATGTTCACGTCCAAACTAGACAGAATCATTCTCACAAACTTCACTGTGATAAGTGCATTCAACTCACAGAGTTTAATGTTTCCTTTCATGGAGCAGTTTTGAAACACACTTTTTGCAGTACATGCAAGTGGTCATTTGGAAAGCTATGAGGCCTGTGTTCGAAAAGAAAATATCTTCACATATAGCATAGAAAGAATAATTCTCCGAAACTGCCTTGTGTTGGTTGCATTCAACTCACAGAGGTGAATAATCCTTTTGTTAGAGCAGCCAAGAAACTCTGTTTTTGTACAATCTGCCATTGGACGTTTGGAGAGCTCGGAGGCCTCTTTTGGGAAGGGAAATTTCTTCTCAAAACACCTAGAGAGAAGCATTCTCGGAAACCCCTTTGAGATGTGTGCATTCAACTCACGGAGTTGAACATTCCTTTTGTTGGAGCAGTTTTGAAACATTCTTTTTGTGGAATCTGCATGTGGATATTTGTACCACGTATAAGAATTTGCTGGAATCGGGATATCTTCACATAAAAACGAGACAGAAGCATTCTCACAAACTCCTTTGTGATGTGTGCTCTCAACTCAGAGATGTGAACCTGACTCTTGATAGAGCAGTTTTGAAACACTCTTTTTCTAGAATCCGCAAGAGGACATTTGGAGCGCTTTGAGGCCTGTACTGGAAAGGAAATATCTTCACATAACAAGTAGACAGAAGCATTCCCTGAGACTTCTTTGTGGTGTGTGCATTCAACTCATAGATTTGAACATTCCTTTTGTCAGAGAAGATTTGAGACACTCTTTTTATAGAATGTGCAAGGGGATATTTGGACGGCTTCTAGGAATTCGTTGGAAACGGGACACTCTCCCACAAAAACAAGACAGAAGCATTCTCACAAACTTCTGTGTGATGTGAGCATTCAGCTCACAGAGCTGAACCTTTCTTTTGATAGAGCAATTTTGAAAGACTGTTTTTCTAGGATCGGCAAGTGGACATTTGGAGCGCTTTGAGTCTTGAGGTGGAAAGGAAATATCTTCACATCTAAATTAGACAGAAGCACTCTCTGAATCTTCTTTGTGGTTTGTGCATTCAACTCGCAGACTTGAACATTCCTTTAGACAGAGAAATTTTGAAACAATCTTTTTGTAGAATCTGCAAGCGGAAATTTGGACCGCTTCTAGGAATTCGTTGGAAACGGGACACCCTCACACGAAAACTAGACAGACGTATTCTCACAAACTTCTCTGTGATAAGTGCATTCAACTCAGAGCGTTTAACGTTTCTTTTCATGCAGCAGATTTGAAACACACTGTTTGAAGTATATGCAAGTGGTCATTCGGAAAGCTATGAGGCCTGTGTTCGAAAAGGCAATATCTTCACATATAACCCAGAAAGAATAATTCTCAGAAACTACTTTGTGTTGGTTGCATTCCACTCACAGAGGGGAATATTCCTTTTGTTAGAGAAGGATGAAACACTGTTTTTGTATAATCTGCATTTGGACCTTTGGAGAGCTCTGAGGCCTATGGTGGGAAACAAAATAACTTCACAAAAATCCTACAGGGAAACATTCTCAGAAACCACTTGGTGATTGTCCATTCAACTCAGAGAACTGAACATTCCTTTTGGTAGAGCAATTTTGAAACACTCTATTTGTAGAATCTGCATGTGGATATTTGGACCACTTATAGGCATTTGCTGGAAAAAGGATATCCTCACACAAAAACGAGACAGTAGTATTGTCGCAAACTCCTTTGTCATGTGAGCTCTCATCTCACAGATGTGAAACTTACTATTGATAGAGCAGTTTTGAAACACTCTTTGTCGAGAATCTGCAAGGGGACACTTGAAGCGATTTCAGTCCTGTGCTGGAAAGGAAATATCTTCACATAACAAGTAGACAGAAGCATTCCCTGAAACTTCTTTGTGGTGTGTGCATTCAACTCACGGAGTTGAACATTCCTTTTGACAGAGAAATTTTGAAACTCTCTTTTTATAGAATGTGCAAGTGGATATTCGGACGGCTTCCAGGAATTCGTTGGAAACGGGACACCCTCACACAAAAACAAGACAGAAGCATTCTCACAAACTTCTGTGTGATGTGAGCATTCAGCTCACAGAGCTGAAAACTTCCTTTGATAGAGCAATTTTGAAACACTCTTTTTCTAGAATCGGTAAGTGGACATTTGGAGTGCTTTGTGGCCTGTGGTGGAAAGGAAATATCTTCACGTCAAAACTAGACAGAAGCATTCTCTAAATCTTCTTTGTGGTGTGTGCATTCAACTCACAGATTTGAACATTCCTTTAGACAGAGAAATTTTGAAACACTCTTTTTGTTGAATCGGCAAGTGGAAATTTGGACCCCTTCTAGAAATTCGTTGGAAATGGGACACCCTCATACGAAAACTAGACAGAAGCATTCTGACAAACTTCTCTTTGATAAGTGCATTCAACTCACAGAGTTTAACGTTTCTTTTCATGGAGCAGTATTGAAACGCACTTTTTGAAGTCTATGCAAGTGGTCATTCCGAAAGCTATGAGGCCTGTGTTTGAAAAGACAATATCTTCACATATAACATAGAAAGAAGCATTCTCGCAAACAACTTTGTGTTGGTTGCATTCAACTCACAGAGGGGAATATTCCTTTTGTTAGAGCAGCCATGAAACAGTGTTTTTGTATAATCTGCAAGTGGACATTTGGAGCGTTTTGAGGCCAGTGCTGGAAAGGAAATATCTTCACATAACAAGTTGACAGAAGCATTCTCTGAAAGTTCTTTTTGGTGTGTGCATTCAACTCATAGAGTTGAACATTCCTTTTGAGAGAGAAATTATGAAATTCTCTTTTTGTAGAATCTGCAGGTGGAAATTTTGACCGCTTTTAGGAATTCGTTGGAAATGAGACACCTTCACACGAAAACTAGACAGAAGCATTCTCACAAAATTCTCTGTGATAAGGGCATTCAACTCACAGAGTTTCAGGATTCTTTTCATGGAGCAGATTTGAAACACGCTTTTTGCTGTATATGCAAGTGGTGACACCGAAAGCTATGAGGCCTGTGGTTGAAAAGGCAATATCTGCACATCTAACCTAGAAAGAAGCATTCTCAAAAACTACTTTGTGTTGGTTGCATTCAACTCACAGAGGGGAATATTCCTTTTGTTAGAGAAGCCATGAAACACTGTTTTTGTATAATCTGCATTTGGACATTTGGAGAGCTCTGAGGCCTATGGTGGGAAACGACATATCTTCACAAAAATCCTACAGAGAAGCATTCTCAGACACCACTTTGCGATGTGTGCATTCATCTCACAGAGTTGAAAATTCCTTTTGTTAGAGCAGTTTTGAAACACTCTTTTTGTAGAATCTGCATGTGGATATTTGGACCACTTATACGAATTTGCTGGAAACGGTATATCTTTACAGAAAAACGAGACGGAACCATTCTCACAAACTCCTTTGTGATGTGTGCTCTCAACTCAGAGATGTGAACATGACTTTTGATAGGGCAGTTTTGAAACACTCTTTTTCTAGTATCTGCAAGTGGACAATTCGGCGCTTTGAGGCCTGTGCTGGAAAGGAAATATCTTCACACATCAAGGAGACAGAAGCATTGTCTGAAAGTTTTTTGGTGTGTGCATTCAACCCACAGAGTTGAACATTCCTTTTGACAGAGAATTTTTGAAACACTCTGTTTATAGAATGTGCAAGTGCATATTTGGACCGCTTCTAGGAATTCGTTGGAAACGGGACACCCTCACACGAAAACAAGACAGAAGCATTCTCACAAACTTCTGTGTGATGTGAGCATTCAGCTCACAGAGCTGAACCTTTCTTTTGATAGAGGAATTTTGTAACACCCTTTTTCTAGAAACGGCAATTGGATATTTGGAGCGCTTTGAGGCCTGTGGTGGAAATTAAATATCTTCACATCAAAACTAGACAGAAGCATTCTCTGAAACTTCTTTGAGGTATGTGCATTCAACTCACAGAGTTGAACATTCCTTTAGACAGAGAAATTTTGAAACACCCTTTATTTAGAATCTGCAAGTGGAAATTTGCACCGCTTATAGGAATTCGTTGGAAACGGGACACCTTCACACGAAAACAAGACAGAAGCGTTCTCACAATCTTCTCTGTGTTAAGTGCATTCAAGTAACAGAGTTTAACGTTTCTTTTCATGGAGCAGTTTTGAAACACGCTTTTTGCATTATATGCAAGTGGTCATTCGGAAAGCTAAGAAGCCTGTGGTCGAAAAGGGAATAGCTTCACATATAACCTAGAAAGAAGCATTCTCAGAAACTACTTTGTGGTGGTTGCACTCAACTCACAGAGGGGAATATTCCTTTTGTTAGAGAAGCCATGAAACACTGTTTTTGTATCATCTGCATTTGGACATTTGGAGAGCTCTGAGGCCTATGGTGGGAAACGAAATAACTTCACAAAAATCCTACAGGGAAGCATTCTCAGAAACCACTTGGTGATGTGTGCATTCAACTCAGAGAATTGAACATTCCTTTTGTCAGAGCAATTTTGAAACACTCTTTTTGTAGAATCTGCATGTGGATATTTGGACCACTTATAGGCATTTGCTGGAAAAAGGATATCCTCACACAAAAACGAGACAGAAGTATTCTCGCAAACTCCTTTGTCATGTGTGCTCTCATCTCACAGATGTGAAACTTACTTTTGATAGAGCAGTTTTGAAACACTCTTTGTCGAGGATCTGCAAGGGGACACTTGAAGCGATTTCAGTCCTGTGCTGGAAAGGAAATATCTTCACATAACAAGTAGACAGAAGCATTCTCTGAAACTTCTTTGTGGTGTGTGCATTCAACTCACGGAGTTGAACATTCCTTTTGACACGGAAATTTTGAAACACTCTTTTTATAGAATGTGCAAGGGGATATTCGGACAGCTTCTAGGAATTCGTTGGAAACGGGACACCCTCACACAAAAACAAGACAGAAGCAGTCTCACAAACTTCTGTGTGATGTGAGCATTCAGCTCACAGAGCTGAACCTTTCTTTTGATAGAGCAATTTTGAAACACTCTTTTTCTAGAATCGGCAAGTGGACATTTGGAGCGCTTTGAGGCCTGTGGTGGAAAGGAAATATGTTCACGTCCAAACTAGACAGAATCATTCTCACAAACTTCACTGTGATAAGTGCATTCAACTCACAGAGTTTAATGTTTCCTTTCATGGAGCAGTTTTGAAACACACTTTTTGCAGTACATGCAAGTGGTCATTTGGAAAGCTATGAGGCCTGTGTTCGAAAAGAAAATATCTTCACATATAGCATAGAAAGAATAATTCTCCGAAACTGCCTTGTGTTGGTTGCATTCAACTCACAGAGGTGAATAATCCTTTTGTTAGAGCAGCCAAGAAACTCTGTTTTTGTATAATCTGCCATTGGACGTTTGGAGAGCTCGGAGGCCTCTTTTGGGAAGGGAAATTTCTTCTCAAAACACCTAGAGAGAAGCATTCTCGGAAACCCCTTTGAGATGTGTGCATTCAACTCACGGAGTTGAACATTCCTTTTGTTGGAGCAGTTTTGAAACATTCTTTTTGTGGAATCTGCATGTGGATATTTGTACCACGTATAAGAATTTGCTGGAATCGGGATATCTTCACATAAAAACGAGACAGAAGCATTCTCACAAACTCCTTTGTGATGTGTGCTCTCAACTCAGAGATGTGAACCTGACTCTTGATAGAGCAGTTTTGAAACACTCTTTTTCTAGAATCCGCAAGAGGACATTTGGAGCGCTTTGAGGCCTGTACTGGAAAGGAAATATCTTCACATAACAAGTAGACAGAAGCATTCCCTGAGACTTCTTTGTGGTGTGTGCATTCAACTCATAGATTTGAACATTCCTTTTGTCAGAGAAGATTTGAGACACTCTTTTTATAGAATGTGCAAGGGGATATTTGGACGGCTTCTAGGAATTCGTTGGAAACGGGACACTCTCCCACAAAAACAAGACAGAAGCATTCTCACAAACTTCTGTGTGATGTGAGCATTCAGCTCACAGAGCTGAACCTTTCTTTTGATAGAGCAATTTTGAAAGACTGTTTTTCTAGGATCGGCAAGTGGACATTTGGAGCGCTTTGAGTCTTGAGGTGGAAAGGAAATATCTTCACATCTAAATTAGACAGAAGCACTCTCTGAATCTTCTTTGTGGTTTGTGCATTCAACTCGCAGACTTGAACATTCCTTTAGACAGAGAAATTTTGAAACAATCTTTTTGTAGAATCTGCAAGCGGAAATTTGGACCGCTTCTAGGAATTCGTTGGAAACGGGACACCCTCACACGAAAACTAGACAGACGTATTCTCACAAACTTCTCTGTGATAAGTGCATTCAACTCAGAGCGTTTAACGTTTCTTTTCATGCAGCAGATTTGAAACACACTGTTTGAAGTATATGCAAGTGGTCATTCGGAAAGCTATGAGGCCTGTGTTCGAAAAGGCAATATCTTCACATATAACCCAGAAAGAATAATTCTCAGAAACTACTTTGTGTTGGTTGCATTCCACTCACAGAGGGGAATATTCCTTTTGTTAGAGAAGGATGAAACACTGTTTTTGTATAATCTGCATTTGGACCTTTGGAGAGCTCTGAGGCCTATGGTGGGAAACAATATAACTTCACAAAAATCCTACAGGGAAACATTCTCAGAAACCACTTGGTGATTGTCCATTCAACTCAGAGAACTGAACATTCCTTTTGGTAGAGCAATTTTGAAACACTCTATTTGTAGAATCTGCATGTGGATATTTGGACCACTTATAGGCATTTGCTGGAAAAAGGATATCCTCACACAAAAACGAGACAGTAGTATTGTCGCAAACTCCTTTGTCATGTGAGCTCTCATCTCACAGATGTGAAACTTACTATTGATAGAGCAGTTTTGAAACACTCTTTGTCGAGAATCTGCAAGGGGACACTTGAAGCGATTTCAGTCCTGTGCTGGAAAGGAAATATCTTCACATAACAAGTAGACAGAAGCATTCCCTGAAACTTCTTTGTGGTGTGTGCATTCAACTCACGGAGTTGAACATTCCTTTTGACAGAGAAATTTTGAAACTCTCTTTTTATAGAATGTGCAAGTGGATATTCGGACGGCTTCCAGGAATTCGTTGGAAACGGGACACCCTCACACAAAAACAAGACAGAAGCATTCTCACAAACTTCTGTGTGATGTGAGCATTCAGCTCACAGAGCTGAAAACTTCCTTTGATAGAGCAATTTTGAAACACTCTTTTTCTAGAATCGGTAAGTGGACATTTGGAGTGCTTTGTGGCCTGTGGTGGAAAGGAAATATCTTCACGTCAAAACTAGACAGAAGCATTCTCTAAATCTTCTTTGTGGTGTGTGCATTCAACTCACAGATTTGAACATTCCTTTAGACAGAGAAATTTTGAAACACTCTTTTTGTTGAATCGGCAAGTGGAAATTTGGACCCCTTCTAGAAATTCGTTGGAAATGGGACACCCTCATACGAAAACTAGACAGAAGCATTCTGACAAACTTCTCTGTGATAAGTGCATTCAACTCACAGAGTTTAACGTTTCTTTTCATGGAGCAGTATTGAAACGCACTTTTTGAAGTCTATGCAAGTGGTCATTCCGAAAGCTATGAGGCCTGTGTTTGAAAAGACAATATCTTCACATATAACATAGAAAGAAGCATTCTCGCAAACAACTTTGTGTTGGTTGCATTCAACTCACAGAGGGGAATATTCCTTTTGTTAGAGCAGCCATGAAACAGTGTTTTTGTATAATCTGCAAGTGGACATTTGGAGCGCTTTGAGGCCTGTGCTGGAAAGGAAATATCTTCACATAACAAGTTGACAGAAGCATTCTCTGAAAGTTCTTTTTGGTGTGTGCATTCAACTCATAGAGTTGAACATTCCTTTTGAGAGAGAAATTATGAAATTCTCTTTTTGTAGAATCTGCAGGTGGAAATTTTGACCGCTTTTAGGAATTCGTTGGAAACGAGACACCTTCACACGAAAACTAGACAGAAGCATTCTCACAAAATTCTCTGTGATAAGGGCATTCAACTCACAGAGTTTCAGGATTCTTTTCATGGAGCAGATTTGAAACACGCTTTTTGCTGTATATGCAAGTGGTGACACCGAAAGCTATGAGGCCTGTGGTCGAAAAGGCAATATCTGCACATCTAACCTAGAAAGAAGCATTCTCAAAAACTACTTTGTGTTGGTTGCATTCAACTCACAGAGGGGAATATTCCTTTTGTTAGAGAAGCCATGAAACACTGTTTTTGTATAATCTGCATTTGGACATTTGGAGAGCTCTGAGGCCTATGGTGGGAAACGACATATCTTCACAAAAATCCTACAGAGAAGCATTCTCAGACACCACTTTGCGATGTGTGCATTCATCTCACAGAGTTGAAAATTCCTTTTGTTAGAGCAGTTTTGAAACACTCTTTTTGTAGAATCTGCATGTGGATATTTGGACCACTTATACGAATTTGCTGGAAACGGTATATCTTTACAGAAAAACGAGACGGAACCATTCTCACAAACTCCTTTGTGATGTGTGCTCTCAACTCAGAGATGTGAACATGACTTTTGATAGGGCAGTTTTGAAACACTCTTTTTCTAGTATCTGCAAGTGGACAATTCGGCGCTTTGAGGCCTGTGCTGGAAAGGAAATATCTTCACACATCAAGGAGACAGAAGCATTGTCTGAAAGTTTTTTGGTGTGTGCATTCAACCCACAGAGTTGAACATTCCTTTTGGCAGAGAATTTTTGAAACACTCTGTTTATAGAATGTGCAAGTGCATATTTGGACCGCTTCTAGGAATTCGTTGGAGACGGGACACCCTCACACGAAAACAAGACAGAAGCATTCTCACAAACTTCTGTGTGATGTGAGCATTCAGCTCACAGAGCTGAACCTTTCTTTTGGTAGAGGAATTTTGTAACACCCTTTTTCTAGAAACGGCAATTGGATATTTGGAGCGCTTTGAGGCCTGTGGTGGAAATTAAATATCTTCACATCAAAACTAGACAGAAGCATTCTCTGAAACTTCTTTGAGGTATGTGCATTCAACTCACAGAGTTGAACATTCCTTTAGACAGAGAAATTTTGAAACACCCTTTATTTAGAATCTGCAAGTGGAAATTTGCACCGCTTATAGGAATTCGTTGGAAACGGGACACCTTCACACGAAAACAAGACAGAAGCGTTCTCACAATCTTCTCTGTGTTAAGTGCATTCAAGTAACAGAGTTTAACGTTTCTTTTCATGGAGCAGTTTTGAAACACGCTTTTTGCATTATATGCAAGTGGTCATTCGGAAAGCTATGAAGCCTGTGGTCGAAAAGGGAATAGCTTCACATATAACCTAGAAAGAAGCATTCTCAGAAACTACTTTGTGGTGGTTGCATTCAACTCACAGAGGGGAATATTCCTTTTGTTAGAGAAGCCATGAAACACTGTTTTTGTATCATCTGTATTTGGACATTTGGAGAGCTCTGAGGCCTATGGTGGGAAACGAAATAACTTCACAAAAATCCTACAGGGAAGCATTCTCAGAAACCACTTTGCGATGTGTGCATTCAACTCAGAGAATTGAACATTCCTTTTGTCAGAGCAATTTTGAAACACTCTTTTTGTAGAATCTGCATGTGGATATTTGGACCACTTATAGGCATTTGCTGGAAAAAGGATATCCTCACACAAAAACGAGACAGAAGTATTCTCGCAAACTACTTTGTCATGTGTGCTCTCATCTCACAGACGTGAAACTTACTTTTGATAGAGCAGTTTTGAAACACTCTTTGTCGAGAATCTGCAAGGGGACACTTGAAGCGATTTCAGTCCTGTGCTGGAAAGGAAATATCTTCACATAACAAGTAGACAGAAGCATTCTCTGAAACTTCTTTGTGGTGTGTGCATTCAACTCACGGAGTTGAACATTCCTTTTGACACGGAAATTTTGAAACACTCTTTTTATAGGATGTGCAAGGGGATATTCGGACGGCTTCTAGGAATTCGTTGGAAACGGGACACCCTCACACAAAAACAAGAAAGAAGCATTCTCACAAACTTCTGTGTGATGTGAGCATTCAGCTCACAGAGCTGAACACTTCCTTTGATAGAGCAATTTTGAAACACTCTTTTTCTAGAATCGGCAAGTGGACATTTGGAGCGCTTTGAGGCCTGTGGTGGAAAGGAAATATGTTCACGTCCAAACTAGACAGAATCATTCTCACAAACTTCTCTGTGATAAGTGCATTCAACTCACAGAGTTTAATGTTTCCTTTCATGGAGCAGTTTTGAAACACACTTTTTGCAGTACATGCAAGTGGTCATTCGGAAAGCTATGAGGCCTGTGTTCAAAAAGAAAATATCTTCACATATAGCACAGAAAGAATCATTCTCCGAAACTGCCTTGTGTTGGTTGCATTCAACTCACAGAGGTGAATAATCCTTTTGTTAGAGCAGCCAAGAAACTCTGTTTTTGTATAATCTGCAATTGGACGTTTGGAGAGCTCTGAGGCCTCTTGTGGGAAGGGAAATTTCTTCTCAAAACACCTAGAGAGAAGCATTTTGGGAAACCACTTTGAGATGTGTGCATTCAACTCACGGAGTTGAACATTCCTTTTGACAGAGAAATTTTGAAACACTCTTTTTATAGAATGTGCAAGTGGATATTCGGACGGCTTCCAGGAATTCGTTGGAAACGGGACACCCTCACACAAAAACAAGACAGAAGCATTCTCACAAACTTCTGTGTGATGTGAGCATTCAGCTCAAAGAGCTGAACACTTCCTTTGATAGAGCAATTTTGAAACACTCTTTTTCTAGAATCGGTAAGTGGACATTTGGAGCGCTTTGTGGCCTGTGGTGGAAAGGAAATATCTTCACGTCAAAACTAGACAGAAGCATTCTCTAAATCTTCTTTGTGGTGTGTGCATTCAACTCACAGATTTGAACATTCCTTTAGACAGAGAAATTTTGAAACACTCTTTTTGTTGAATCGGCAAGTGGAAATTTGAACCCCTTCTAGAAATTCGTTGGAAATGGGACACCCTCATACGAAAACTAGACAGAAGCATTCTGACAAACTTCTCTGTGATAAGTGCATTCAACTCACAGAGTTTAACGTTTCTTTTCATGGAGCAGTATTGAAACGCACTTTTTGAAGTCTATGCAAGTGGTCATTCCGAAAGCTATGAGGCCTGTGTTTGAAAAGACAATATCTTCACATATAACATAGAAAGAAGCATTCTCGCAAACAACTTTGTGTTGGTTGCATTCAACTCACAGAGGGGAATATTCCTTTTGTTAGAGCAGCCATGAAACAGTGTTTTTGTATAATCTGCAAGTGGACATTTGGAGCGCTTTGAGGCCTGTGCTGGAAAGGAAATATCTTCACATAACAAGTTGACAGAAGCATTCTCTGAAAGTTCTTTTTGGTGTGTGCATTCAACTCATAGAGTTGAACATTCCTTTTGAGAGAGAAATTATGAAATTCTCTTTTTGTAGAATCTGCAGGTGGAAATTTTGACCGCTTTTAGGAATTCGTTGGAAACGAGACACCTTCACACGAAAACTAGACAGAAGCATTCTCACAAAATTCTCTGTGATAAGGGCATTCAACTCGCAGAGTTTCAGGATTCTTTTCATGGAGCAGATTTGAAACACGCTTTTTGCTGTATATGCAAGTGGTCACACCGAAAGCTATGAGGCCTGTGGTCAAAAAGGCAATATCTGCACATCTAACCTAGAAAGAAGCATTCCCAAAAACTACTTTGTGTTGGTTGCATTCAACTCACAGAGGGGAATATTCCTTTTGTTAGAGAAGCCATGAAACACTGTTTTTGTATAATCTGCATTTGGACATTTGGAGAGCTCTGAGGCCTATGGTGGGAAATGACATATCTTCACAAAAATCCTACAGTGAAGCATTCTCAGACACCAGCTTGCGATGTGTGCATTCGTCTCACAGAGTTGAAAATTCCTTTTGTTAGAGCAGTTTTGAAACACTCTTTTTGTAGAATCTGCACGTGGATATTTGGACCACTTATACGAATTTGCTGGAAACGGTATATCTTTACAGAAAAACGAGACGGAACCATTCTCACAAACTCCTTTGTGATGTGTTCTCTCAACTCAGAGATGTGAGCATGACTTTTGATAGGGCAGTTTTGAAACACTCTTTTTCTAGTATCTGCAAGTGGACAATTCGGCGCTTTGAGGCCTGTGCTGGAAAGGAAATATCTTCACACATCAAGTAGACAGAAGCATTGTCTGAAACTTTTTTGGTGTGTGCATTCAACCCACAGAGTTGAACATTCCTTTTGACAGAGAATTTTTGAAACACTCTGTTTATAGAATGTGCAAGTGCATATTTGGACCGCTTCTAGGAATTCGTTGGAAACGGGACACCCTCACACGAAAACAAGACAGAAGCATTCTCACAAACTTCTGTGTGATGTGAGCATTCAGCTCACAGAGGTGAACCTTTCTTTTGATAGAGGAATTTTGTAACACCCTTTTTCTAGAAACGGCAATTGGATATTTGGAGCGCTTTGAGGCCTGTGGTGGAAATTAAATATCTTCACATCAAAACTAGACAGAAGCATTCTCTGAAACTTCTTTGAGGTATGTGCATTCAACTCACAGAGTTGAACATTCCTTTAGACAGAGAAATTTTGAAACACCCTTTATTTAGAATCTGCAAGTGGAAATTTGCACCGCTTATAGGAATTCGTTGGAAACGGGACACCTTCACACGAAAACAAGACAGAAGCGTTCTCACAATCTTCTCTGTGTTAAGTGCATTCAAGTAACAGAGTTTAACGTTTCTTTTCATGGAGCAGTTTTGAAACACGCTTTTTGCATTATATGCAAGTGGTCATTCGGAAAGCTAAGAAGCCTGTGGTCGAAAAGGGAATAGCTTCACATATAACCTAGAAAGAAGCATTCTCAGAAACTACTTTGTGGTGGTTGCATTCAACTCACAGAGGGGAATATTCCTTTTGTTAGAGAAGCCATGAAACACTGTTTTTCTATCATCTGCATTTGGACATTTGGAGAGCTCTGAGGCCTATGGTGGGAAACGAAATAACTTCACAAAAATCCTACAGGGAAGCATTCTCAGAAACCACTTGGTGATGTGTGCATTCAACTCAGAGAATTGAACATTCCTTTTGTCAGAGCAATTTTGAAACACTCTTTTTGTAGAATCTGCATGTGGATATTTGGACCACTTATAGGCATTTGCTGGAAAAAGGATATCCTCACACAAAAACGAGACAGAAGTATTCTCCCAAGCTCCTTTGTCATGTGTGCTCTCATCTCACAGACGTGAAACTTACTTTTGATAGAGCAGTTTTGAAACACTCTTTGTCGAGAATCTGCAAGGGGACACTTGAAGCGATTTCAGTCCTGTGCTGGAAAGGAAATATCTTCACATAACAAGTAGACAGAAGCATTCTCTGAAACTTCTTTGTGGTGTGTGCATTCAACTCACGGAGTTGAACATTCCTTTTGACACGGAAATTTTGAAACACTCTTTTTATAGAATGTGCAAGGGGATATTCGGACGGCTTCCAGGAATTCGTTGGAAACGGGACACCCTCACACAAAAACAAGACAGAAGCAGTCTCACAAACTTCTGTGTGATGTGAGCATTCAGCTCACAGAGCTGAACCGTTCTTTTGATAGAGCAATTTTGAAACACTCTTTTTCTAGAATCGGCAAGTGGACATTTGGAGCGCTTTGAGGCCTGTGGTGGAAAGGAAATATGTTCACGTCCAAACTAGACAGAATCATTCTCACAAACTTCTCTGTGATAAGTGCATTCAACTCACAGAGTTTAATGTTTCCTTTCATGGAGCAGTTTTGAAACACACTTTTTGCAGTACATGCAAGTGGTCATTCGGAAAGCTATGAGGCCTGTGTTCGAATAGAAAATATCTTCACATATAGCATAGAAAGAATCATTCTGCGAAACTGCCTTGTGTTGGTTGCATTCAACTCACAGAGGTGAATAATCCTTTTGTTAGAGCAGCCAAGAAACTCTGTTTTTGTATAATCTGCAATTGGACGTTTGGAGAGCTCTGAGGCCTCTTGTGTGAAGGGAAATTCCTTCTCAAAACACCTAGAGAGAAGCATTCTCGGAAACCACTTTGAGATGTGTGCATTCAACTCACGGAGTTGAACATTCCTTTTGACAGAGAAATTTTGAAACACTCTTTTTATAGAATGTGCAAGTGGATATTCGGACGGCTTCCAGGAATTCGTTGGAAACGGGACACCCTCACAAAAAAACAAGACAGAAGCATTCTCACAAACTTCTGTGTGATGTGAGCATTCAGCTGAAAGAGCTGAACACTTCCTTTGATAGAGCAATTTTGAGACACTCTTTTTCTAGAATCAGTAAGTGGACATTTGGAGCGCTTTGTGGCCTTTGGTGGAAAGGAAATATCTTCACGTCAAAACTAGACAGAAGCATTCTCTAAATCTTCTTTGTGGTGTGTGCATTCAACTCACAGATTTGAACATTCCTTTAGACAGAGAAATTTTGAAACACTCTTTTTGTTGAATCGGCAAGTGGAAATTTGGACCCCTTCTAGAAATTCGTTGGAAATGGGACACCCTCATACGAAAACTAGACAGAAGCATTCTGACAAACTTCTCTGTGATAAGTGCATTCAACTCACAGAGTTTAACGTTTCTTTTCATGGAGCAGTATTGAAACGCACTTTTTGAAGTCTATGCAAGTGGTCATTCCGAAAGCTATGAGGCCTGTGTTTGAAAAGACAATATCTTCACATATAACATAGAAAGAAGCATTCTCGCAAACAACTTTGTGTTGGTTGCATTCAACTCACAGAGGGGAATATTCCTTTTGTTAGAGCAGCCATGAAACAGTGTTTTTGTATAATCTGCAAGTGGACATTTGGAGCACTTTGAGGCCTGTGCTGGAAAGGAAATATCTTCACATAACAAGTTGACAGAAGCATTCTCTGAAAGTTCTTTTTGGTGTGTGCATTCAACTCATAGAGTTGAACATTCCTTTTGAGAGAGAAATTATGAAATTCTCTTTTTGTAGAATCTGCAGGTGGAAATTTTGACCGCTTTTAGGAATTCGTTGGAAACGAGACACCTTCACACGAAAACTAGACAGAAGCATTCTCACAAAATTCTCTGTGATAAGGGCATTCAACTCACAGAGTTTCAGGATTCTTTTCATGGAGCAGATTTGAAACACGCTTTTTGCTGTATATGCAAGTGGTGACACCGAAAGCTATGAGGCCTGTGGTCGAAAAGGCAATATCTGCACATCTAACCTAGAAAGAAGCATTCTCAAAAACTACTTTGTGTTGGTTGCATTCAACTCACAGAGGGGAATATTCCTTTTGTTAGAGAAGCCATGAAACACTGTTTTTGTATAATCTGCATTTGGACATTTGGAGAGCTCTGAGGCCTATGGTGGGAAACGACATATCTTCACAAAAATCCTACAGAGAAGCATTCTCAGACACCACTTTGCGATGTGTGCATTCGTCTCACGGAGTTGAAAATTCCTTTTGTTAGAGCAGTTTTGAAACACTCTTTTTGTAGAATCTGCATGTGGATATTTGGACCACTTATACGAATTTGCTGGAAACGGTATATCTTTACAGAAAAACGAGACGGAACCATTCTCACAAACTCCTTTGTGATGTGTGCTCTCAACTCAGAGATGTGAACATGACTTTTGATAGGGCAGTTTTGAAACACTCTTTTTCTAGTATCTGCAAGTGGACAATTCGGCGCTTTGAGGCCTGTGCTGGAAAGGAAATATCTTCACACATCAAGGAGACAGAAGCATTGTCTGAAAGTTTTTTGGTGTGTGCATTCAACCCACAGAGTTGAACATTCCTTTTGGCAGAGAATTTTTGAAACACTCTGTTTATAGAATGTGCAAGTGCATATTTGGACCGCTTCTAGGAATTCGTTGGAGACGGGACACCCTCACACGAAAACAAGACAGAAGCATTCTCACAAACTTCTGTGTGATGTGAGCATTCAGCTCACAGAGCTGAACCTTTCTTTTGGTAGAGGAATTTTGTAACACCCTTTTTCTAGAAACGGCAATTGGATATTTGGAGCGCTTTGAGGCCTGTGGTGGAAATTAAATATCTTCACATCAAAACTAGACAGAAGCATTCTCTGAAACTTCTTTGAGGTATGTGCATTCAACTCACAGAGTTGAACATTCCTTTAGACAGAGAAATTTTGAAACACCCTTTATTTAGAATCTGCAAGTGGAAATTTGCACCGCTTATAGGAATTCGTTGGAAACGGGACACCTTCACACGAAAACAAGACAGAAGCGTTCTCACAATCTTCTCTGTGTTAAGTGCATTCAAGTAACAGAGTTTAACGTTTCTTTTCATGGAGCAGTTTTGAAACACGCTTTTTGCATTATATGCAAGTGGTCATTCGGAAAGCTATGAAGCCTGTGGTCGAAAAGGGAATAGCTTCACATATAACCTAGAAAGAAGCATTCTCAGAAACTACTTTGTGGTGGTTGCATTCAACTCACAGAGGGGAATATTCCTTTTGTTAGAGAAGCCATGAAACACTGTTTTTGTATCATCTGTATTTGGACATTTGGAGAGCTCTGAGGCCTATGGTGGGAAACGAAATAACTTCACAAAAATCCTACAGGGAAGCATTCTCAGAAACCACTTTGCGATGTGTGCATTCAACTCAGAGAATTGAACATTCCTTTTGTCAGAGCAATTTTGAAACACTCTTTTTGTAGAATCTGCATGTGGATATTTGGACCACTTATAGGCATTTGCTGGAAAAAGGATATCCTCACACAAAAACGAGACAGAAGTATTCTCGCAAACTACTTTGTCATGTGTGCTCTCATCTCACAGACGTGAAACTTACTTTTGATAGAGCAGTTTTGAAACACTCTTTGTCGAGAATCTGCAAGGGGACACTTGAAGCGATTTCAGTCCTGTGCTGGAAAGGAAATATCTTCACATAACAAGTAGACAGAAGCATTCTCTGAAACTTCTTTGTGGTGTGTGCATTCAACTCACGGAGTTGAACATTCCTTTTGACACGGAAATTTTGAAACACTCTTTTTATAGGATGTGCAAGGGGATATTCGGACGGCTTCTAGGAATTCGTTGGAAACGGGACACCCTCACACAAAAACAAGAAAGAAGCATTCTCACAAACTTCTGTGTGATGTGAGCATTCAGCTCACAGAGCTGAACACTTCCTTTGATAGAGCAATTTTGAAACACTCTTTTTCTAGAATCGGCAAGTGGACATTTGGAGCGCTTTGAGGCCTGTGGTGGAAAGGAAATATGTTCACGTCCAAACTAGACAGAATCATTCTCACAAACTTCTCTGTGATAAGTGCATTCAACTCACAGAGTTTAATGTTTCCTTTCATGGAGCAGTTTTGAAACACACTTTTTGCAGTACATGCAAGTGGTCATTCGGAAAGCTATGAGGCCTGTGTTCAAAAAGAAAATATCTTCACATATAGCACAGAAAGAATCATTCTCCGAAACTGCCTTGTGTTGGTTGCATTCAACTCACAGAGGTGAATAATCCTTTTGTTAGAGCAGCCAAGAAACTCTGTTTTTGTATAATCTGCAATTGGACGTTTGGAGAGCTCTGAGGCCTCTTGTGGGAAGGGAAATTTCTTCTCAAAACACCTAGAGAGAAGCATTTTGGGAAACCACTTTGAGATGTGTGCATTCAACTCACGGAGTTGAACATTCCTTTTGACAGAGAAATTTTGAAACACTCTTTTTATAGAATGTGCAAGTGGATATTCGGACGGCTTCCAGGAATTCGTTGGAAACGGGACACCCTCACACAAAAACAAGACAGAAGCATTCTCACAAACTTCTGTGTGATGTGAGCATTCAGCTCAAAGAGCTGAACACTTCCTTTGATAGAGCAATTTTGAAACACTCTTTTTCTAGAATCGGTAAGTGGACATTTGGAGCGCTTTGTGGCCTGTGGTGGAAAGGAAATATCTTCACGTCAAAACTAGACAGAAGCATTCTCTAAATCTTCTTTGTGGTGTGTGCATTCAACTCACAGATTTGAACATTCCTTTAGACAGAGAAATTTTGAAACACTCTTTTTGTTGAATCGGCAAGTGGAAATTTGAACCCCTTCTAGAAATTCGTTGGAAATGGGACACCCTCATACGAAAACTAGACAGAAGCATTCTGACAAACTTCTCTGTGATAAGTGCATTCAACTCACAGAGTTTAACGTTTCTTTTCATGGAGCAGTATTGAAACGCACTTTTTGAAGTCTATGCAAGTGGTCATTCCGAAAGCTATGAGGCCTGTGTTTGAAAAGACAATATCTTCACATATAACATAGAAAGAAGCATTCTCGCAAACAACTTTGTGTTGGTTGCATTCAACTCACAGAGGGGAATATTCCTTTTGTTAGAGCAGCCATGAAACAGTGTTTTTGTATAATCTGCAAGTGGACATTTGGAGCGCTTTGAGGCCTGTGCTGGAAAGGAAATATCTTCACATAACAAGTTGACAGAAGCATTCTCTGAAAGTTCTTTTTGGTGTGTGCATTCAACTCATAGAGTTGAACATTCCTTTTGAGAGAGAAATTATGAAATTCTCTTTTTGTAGAATCTGCAGGTGGAAATTTTGACCGCTTTTAGGAATTCGTTGGAAACGAGACACCTTCACACGAAAACTAGACAGAAGCATTCTCACAAAATTCTCTGTGATAAGGGCATTCAACTCGCAGAGTTTCAGGATTCTTTTCATGGAGCAGATTTGAAACACGCTTTTTGCTGTATATGCAAGTGGTCACACCGAAAGCTATGAGGCCTGTGGTCGAAAAGGCAATATCTGCACATCTAACCTAGAAAGAAGCATTCCCAAAAACTACTTTGTGTTGGTTGCATTCAACTCACAGAGGGGAATATTCCTTTTGTTAGAGAAGCCATGAAACACTGTTTTTGTATAATCTGCATTTGGACATTTGGAGAGCTCTGAGGCCTATGGTGGGAAATGACATATCTTCACAAAAATCCTACAGTGAAGCATTCTCAGACACCAGCTTGCGATGTGTGCATTCGTCTCACAGAGTTGAAAATTCCTTTTGTTAGAGCAGTTTTGAAACACTCTTTTTGTAGAATCTGCACGTGGATATTTGGACCACTTATACGAATTTGCTGGAAACGGTATATCTTTACAGAAAAACGAGACGGAACCATTCTCACAAACTCCTTTGTGATGTGTTCTCTCAACTCAGAGATGTGAGCATGACTTTTGATAGGGCAGTTTTGAAACACTCTTTTTCTAGTATCTGCAAGTGGACAATTCGGCGCTTTGAGGCCTGTGCTGGAAAGGAAATATCTTCACACATCAAGTAGACAGAAGCATTGTCTGAAACTTTTTTGGTGTGTGCATTCAACCCACAGAGTTGAACATTCCTTTTGACAGAGAATTTTTGAAACACTCTGTTTATAGAATGTGCAAGTGCATATTTGGACCGCTTCTAGGAATTCGTTGGAAACGGGACACCCTCACACGAAAACAAGACAGAAGCATTCTCACAAACTTCTGTGTGATGTGAGCATTCAGCTCACAGAGGTGAACCTTTCTTTTGATAGAGGAATTTTGTAACACCCTTTTTCTAGAAACGGCAATTGGATATTTGGAGCGCTTTGAGGCCTGTGGTGGAAATTAAATATCTTCACATCAAAACTAGACAGAAGCATTCTCTGAAACTTCTTTGAGGTATGTGCATTCAACTCACAGAGTTGAACATTCCTTTAGACAGAGAAATTTTGAAACACCCTTTATTTAGAATCTGCAAGTGGAAATTTGCACCGCTTATAGGAATTCGTTGGAAACGGGACACCTTCACACGAAAACAAGACAGAAGCGTTCTCACAATCTTCTCTGTGTTAAGTGCATTCAAGTAACAGAGTTTAACGTTTCTTTTCATGGAGCAGTTTTGAAACACGCTTTTTGCATTATATGCAAGTGGTCATTCGGAAAGCTAAGAAGCCTGTGGTCGAAAAGGGAATAGCTTCACATATAACCTAGAAAGAAGCATTCTCAGAAACTACTTTGTGGTGGTTGCATTCAACTCACAGAGGGGAATATTCCTTTTGTTAGAGAAGCCATGAAACACTGTTTTTCTATCATCTGCATTTGGACATTTGGAGAGCTCTGAGGCCTATGGTGGGAAACGAAATAACTTCACAAAAATCCTACAGGGAAGCATTCTCAGAAACCACTTGGTGATGTGTGCATTCAACTCAGAGAATTGAACATTCCTTTTGTCAGAGCAATTTTGAAACACTCTTTTTGTAGAATCTGCATGTGGATATTTGGACCACTTATAGGCATTTGCTGGAAAAAGGATATCCTCACACAAAAACGAGACAGAAGTATTCTCCCAAGCTCCTTTGTCATGTGTGCTCTCATCTCACAGACGTGAAACTTACTTTTGATAGAGCAGTTTTGAAACACTCTTTGTCGAGAATCTGCAAGGGGACACTTGAAGCGATTTCAGTCCTGTGCTGGAAAGGAAATATCTTCACATAACAAGTAGACAGAAGCATTCTCTGAAACTTCTTTGTGGTGTGTGCATTCAACTCACGGAGTTGAACATTCCTTTTGACACGGAAATTTTGAAACACTCTTTTTATAGAATGTGCAAGGGGATATTCGGACGGCTTCCAGGAATTCGTTGGAAACGGGACACCCTCACACAAAAACAAGACAGAAGCAGTCTCACAAACTTCTGTGTGATGTGAGCATTCAGCTCACAGAGCTGAACCGTTCTTTTGATAGAGCAATTTTGAAACACTCTTTTTCTAGAATCGGCAAGTGGACATTTGGAGCGCTTTGAGGCCTGTGGTGGAAAGGAAATATGTTCACGTCCAAACTAGACAGAATCATTCTCACAAACTTCTCTGTGATAAGTGCATTCAACTCACAGAGTTTAATGTTTCCTTTCATGGAGCAGTTTTGAAACACACTTTTTGCAGTACATGCAAGTGGTCATTCGGAAAGCTATGAGGCCTGTGTTCGAATAGAAAATATCTTCACATATAGCATAGAAAGAATCATTCTCCGAAACTGCCTTGTGTTGGTTGCATTCAACTCACAGAGGTGAATAATCCTTTTGTTAGAGCAGCCAAGAAACTCTGTTTTTGTATAATCTGCAATTGGACGTTTGGAGAGCTCTGAGGCCTCTTGTGTGAAGGGAAATTCCTTCTCAAAACACCTAGAGAGAAGCATTCTCGGAAACCACTTTGAGATGTGTGCATTCAACTCACGGAGTTGAACATTCCTTTTGACAGAGAAATTTTGAAACACTCTTTTTATAGAATGTGCAAGTGGATATTCGGACGGCTTCCAGGAATTCGTTGGAAACGGGACACCCTCACAAAAAAACAAGACAGAAGCATTCTCACAAACTTCTGTGTGATGTGAGCATTCAGCTGAAAGAGCTGAACACTTCCTTTGATAGAGCAATTTTGAGACACTCTTTTTCTAGAATCAGTAAGTGGACATTTGGAGCGCTTTGTGGCCTTTGGTGGAAAGGAAATATCTTCACGTCAAAACTAGACAGAAGCATTCTCTAAATCTTCTTTGTGGTGTGTGCATTCAACTCACAGATTTGAACATTCCTTTAGACAGAGAAATTTTGAAACACTCTTTTTGTTGAATCGGCAAGTGGAAATTTGGACCCCTTCTAGAAATTCGTTGGAAATGGGACACCCTCATACGAAAACTAGACAGAAGCATTCTGACAAACTTCTCTGTGATAAGTGCATTCAACTCACAGAGTTTAACGTTTCTTTTCATGGAGCAGTATTGAAACGCACTTTTTGAAGTCTATGCAAGTGGTCATTCCGAAAGCTATGAGGCCTGTGTTTGAAAAGACAATATCTTCACATATAACATAGAAAGAAGCATTCTCGCAAACAACTTTGTGTTGGTTGCATTCAACTCACAGAGGGGAATATTCCTTTTGTTAGAGCAGCCATGAAACAGTGTTTTTGTATAATCTGCAAGTGGACATTTGGAGCACTTTGAGGCCTGTGCTGGAAAGGAAATATCTTCACATAACAAGTTGACAGAAGCATTCTCTGAAAGTTCTTTTTGGTGTGTGCATTCAACTCATAGAGTTGAACATTCCTTTTGAGAGAGAAATTATGAAATTCTCTTTTTGTAGAATCTGCAGGTGGAAATTTTGACCGCTTTTAGGAATTCGTTGGAAACGAGACACCTTCACACGAAAACTAGACAGAAGCATTCTCACAAAATTCTCTGTGATAAGGGCATTCAACTCACAGAGTTTCAGGATTCTTTTCATGGAGCAGATTTGAAACACGCTTTTTGCTGTATATGCAAGTGGTGACACCGAAAGCTATGAGGCCTGTGGTCGAAAAGGCAATATCTGCACATCTAACCTAGAAAGAAGCATTCTCAAAAACTACTTTGTGTTGGTTGCATTCAACTCACAGAGGGGAATATTCCTTTTGTTAGAGAAGCCATGAAACACTGTTTTTGTATAATCTGCATTTGGACATTTGGAGAGCTCTGAGGCCTATGGTGGGAAACGACATATCTTCACAAAAATCCTACAGAGAAGCATTCTCAGACACCACTTTGCGATGTGTGCATTCGTCTCACGGAGTTGAAAATTCCTTTTGTTAGAGCAGTTTTGAAACACTCTTTTTGTAGAATCTGCATGTGGATATTTGGACCACTTATACGAATTTGCTGGAAACGGTATATCTTTACAGAAAAACGAGACGGAACCATTCTCACAAACTCCTTTGTGATGTGTGCTCTCAACTCAGAGATGTGAGCATGACTTTTGATAGGGCAGTTTTGAAACACTCTTTTTCTAGTATCTGCAAGTGGACAATTCCGCGCTTTGAGGCCTGTGCTGGAAAGGAAATATCTTCACACATCAAGTAGACAGAAGCATTGTCTGAAACTTTTTTGGTGTGTGCATTCAACCCACAGAGTTGAACATTCCTTTTGACAGAGAATTTTTGAAACACTCTGTTTATAGAATGTGCAAGTGCATATTTGGACCGCTTCTAGGAATTCGTTGGAAACGGGACACCCTCACACGAAAACAAGACAGAAGCATTCTCACAAACTTCTGTGTGATGTGAGCATTCAGCTCACAGAGCTGAACCTTTCTTTTGATAGAGGAATTTTGTAACACCCTTTTTCTAGAAACGGCAATTGGATATTTGGAGCGCTTTGAGGCCTGTGGTGGAAATTAAATATCTTCACATCAAAACTAGACAGAAGCATTCTCTGAAACTTCTTTGAGGTATGTGCATTCAACTCACAGAGTTGAACATTCCTTTAGACAGAGAAATTTTGAAACACCCTTTATTTAGAATCTGCAAGTGGAAATTTGCACCGCTTATAGGAATTCGTTGGAAACGGGACACCTTCACACGAAAACAAGACAGAAGCGTTCTCACAATCTTCTCTGTGTTAAGTGCATTCAAGTAACAGAGTTTAACGTTTCTTTTCATGGAGCAGTTTTGAAACACGCTTTTTGCATTATATGCAAGTGGTCATTCGGAAAGCTATGAAGCCTGTGGTCGAAAAGGGAATAGCTTCACATATAACCTAGAAAGAAGCATTCTCAGAAACTACTTTGTGGTGGTTGCATTCAACTCACAGAGGGGAATATTCCTTTTGTTAGAGAAGCCATGAAACACTGTTTTTGTATCATCTGCATTTGGACATTTGGAGAGCTCTGAGGCCTATGGTGGGAAACGAAATAACTTCACAAAAATCCTACAGGGAAGCATTCTCAGAAACCACTTGGTGATGTGTGCATTCAACTCAGAGAATTGAACATTCCTTTTGTCAGAGCAATTTTGAAACACTCTTTTTGTAGAATCTGCATCTGGATATTTGGACCACTTATAGGCATTTGCTGGAAAAAGGATATCCTCACACAAAAACGTGACAGAAGTATTCTCGCAAACTCCTTTGTCATGTGTGCTCTCATCTCACAGATGTGAAACTTACTTTTGATAGAGCAGTTTTGAAACACTCTTTGTCGAGAATCTGCAAGGGGACACTTGAAGCGATTTCAGTCCTGTGCTGGAAAGGAAATATCTTCACATAACAAGTAGACAGAAGCATTCTCTGAAACTTCTTTGTGGTGTGTGCATTCAACTCACGGAGTTGAACATTCCTTTTGACACGGACATTTTGAAACACTCTTTTTATAGAATGTGCAAGGGGATATTCGGACGGCTTCTAGGAATTCGTTGGAAACGGGACACCCTCACACAAAAACAAGACAGAAGCAGTCTCACAAACTTCTGTGTGATGTGAGCATTCAGCTCACAGAGCTGAACCTTTCTTTTGATAGAGCAATTTTGAAACACTCTTTTTCTAGAATCGGCAAGTGGACATTTGGAGCGCTTTGAGGCCTGTGGTGGAAAGGAAATATGTTCACGTCAAAACTAGACAGAATCATTCTCACAAACTTCTCTGTGATAAGAGCATTCAACTCACAGAGTTTAAAGTTTCCTTTCATAGAGCAGTTTTGAAACACACTTTTTGCAGTACATGCAAGTGGTCATTCGGAAAGCTATGAGGCCTGTGTTCGAAAAGAAAATATCTTCACATATAGCATAGAAAGAATCATTCTCCGAAACTGCCTTGTGTTGGTTGCATTCAACTCACAGAGGTGAATAATCCTTTTGTTAGAGCAGCCAAGAA
Organism: Pongo pygmaeus; assembly: GCF_028885625.2. Taxonomy (NCBI): domain Eukaryota; kingdom Metazoa; phylum Chordata; class Mammalia; order Primates; family Hominidae; genus Pongo; species Pongo pygmaeus. The sequence goes on from NC_072393.2 coordinate 32,168,698, forward strand.
ACTCTGTTTTTGTATAATCTGCAATTGGACGTTTGGAGAGCTCTGAGGCCTCTTGTGGGAAGGGAAATTTCTTCTCAAAACACCTAGAGAGAAGCATTCTCGGAAACCACTTTGAGATGTGTGCATTCAACTCACGGAGTTGAACATTCCTTTTGTTGGAGCAGTTTTGAAACATTCTTTTTGTGGAATCTGCATGTGGATATTTGTACCACGTATAAGAATTTGCTGGAAACGGGATATCTTCACACAAAAACGAGACAGAAGCATTCTCACAAACTCCTTTGTGATGTGTGCTCTCAACTCAGAGATGTGAACCTGACTCTTGATAGAGCAATTTTGAAACACTCTTTTTCTAGAATCCGCAAGAGGACATTTGGAGCGCTTTGAGGCCTGTACTGGAAAGGAAATATCTTCACATAACAAGTAGACAGAAGCATTCCCTGAGACTTCTTTGTGGTGTGTGCATTCAACTCACAGATTTGAACATTCCTTTTGTCAGAGAAGATTTGAGACACCCTTTTTATAGAATGTGCAAGGGGATATATGGACGGCTTCTAGGAATTCGTTGGAAACGGGACACTCTCACACAAAAACAAGACAGAAGCATTCTCACAAACTTCTGTGTGATGTGAGCATTCAGCTCACAGAGCTGAACCTTTCTGTTGATAGAGCAATTTTGAAAGACTGTTTTTCTAGAATCGGCAAGTGGACATTTGGAGCGCTTTGAGTCTTGAGGTGGAAAGGAAATATCTTCACATCAAAATTAGACAGAAGCACTCTCTGAATCTTCTTTGTGGTTTGTGCATTCAACTCGCAGACTTGAACATTCCTTTAGACAGAGAAATTTTGAAACAATCTTTTTGTAGAATCTGCAAGCGGAAATTTGGACCGCTTCTAGGAATTCGTTGGAAACGGGACACCCTCACACGAAAACTAGACAGAAGTATTCTCACAAACTTCTCTGTGATAAGTGCATTCAACTCAGAGCGTTTAACGTTTCTTTTCATGCAGCAGATTTGAAACACACTGTTTGAAGTATATGCAAGTGGTCATTCGGAAAGCTATGAGGCCTGTGTTCGAAAAGGCAATATCTTCACTTATAACCCAGAAAGAAGAATTCTCAGAAACTACTTTGTGTTGGTTGCATTCCACTCACAGAGGGGAATATTCCTTTTGTTAGAGAAGGATGAAACACTGTTTTTGTATAATCTGCATTTGGACCTTTGGAGAGCTCTGAGGCCTATGGTGGGAAACGAAATAACTTCACAAAAATCCTACAGGGAAGCATTCTCAGAAACCACTTGGTGATTGTCCATTCAACTCAGAGAACTGAACATTCCTTTTCTTAGAGCAATATTGAAACACTCTTTTTGTAGAATCTGCATGTGGATATTTGGACCACTTATAGGCATTTGCTGGAAAAAGGATATCCTCACACAAAAACGAGACAGTAGTATTGTCGCAAACTCCTTTGTCATGTGAGCTCTCATCTCACAGATGTGAAACTTACTATTGATAGAGCAGTTTTGAAACACTCTTTGTCGAGAATCTGCAAGGGGACACTTGAAGCGATTTCAGTCCTGTGCTGGAAAGGAAATATCTTCACATAACAAGTAGACAGAAGCATTCCCTGAAACTTCTTTGTGGTGTGTGCATTCAACTCACGGAGTTGAACATTCCTTTTGACAGAGAAATTTTGAAACACTCTTTTTATAGAATGTGCAAGTGGATATTCGGACGGCTTCCAGGAATTCGTTGGAAACGGGACACCCTCACACAAAAACAAGACAGAAGCATTCTCACAAACTTCTGTGTGATGTGAGCATTCAGCTCACAGAGCTGAACACTTCCTTTGATAGAGCAATTTTGAAACACTCTTTTTCTAGAATCGGTAAGTGGACATTTGGAGTGCTTTGTGGCCTGTGGTGGAAAGGAAATATCTTCACGTCAAAACTAGACAGAAGCATTCTCTAAATCTTCTTTGTGGTGTGTGCATTCAACTCACAGATTTGAACATTCCTTTAGACAGAGAGATTTTGAAACACTCTTTATGTTGAATCGGCAAGTGGAAATTTGGACCCCTTCTAGAAATTCGTTGGAAATGGGACACCCTCATACGAAAACTAGACAGAAGCATTCTGACAAACTTCTCTGTGATAAGTGCATTCAACTCACAGAGTTTAACGTTTCTTTTCATGGAGCAGTATTGAAACGCACTTTTTGAAGTCTATGCAAGTGGTCATTCCGAAAGCTATGAGGCCTGTGTTTGAAAAGACAATATCTTCACATATAACATAGAAAGAAGCATTCTCGCAAACAACTTTGTGTTGGTTGCATTCAACTCACAGAGGGGAATATTCCTTTTGTTAGAGCAGCCATGAAACAGTGTTTTTGTATAATCTGCAAGTGGACATTTGGAGCGCTTTGAGGCCTGTGCTGGAAAGGAAATATCTTCACATAACAAGTTGACAGAAGAATTCTCTGAAAGTTCTTTTTGGTGTGTGCATTCAACTCATAGAGTTGAACATTCCTTTTGAGAGAGAAATTATGAAATTCTCTTTTTGTAGAATCTGCAGGTGGAAATTTTGACCGCTTTTAGGAATTCGTTGGAAACGAGACACCTTCACACGAAAACTAGACAGAAGCATTCTCACAAAATTCTCTGTGATAAGGGCATTCAACTCACAGAGTTTCAGGATTCTTTTCATGGAGCAGATTTGAAACACGCTTTTTGCTGTATATGCAAGTGGTGACACCGAAAGCTATGAGGCCTGTGGTCGAAAAGGCAATATCTGCACATCTAACCTAGAAAGAAGCATTCTCAAAAACTACTTTGTGTTGGTTGCATTCAACTCACAGAGGGGAATATTCCTTTTGTTAGAGAAGCCATGAAACACTGTTTTTGTATAATCTGCATTTGGACATTTGGAGAGCTCTGAGGCCTATGGTGGGAAATGACATATCTTCACAAAAATCCTACAGAGAAGCATTCTCAGACACCAGCTTGCGATGTGTGCATTCGTCTCACAGAGTTGAAAATTCCTTTTGTTAGAGCAGTTTTGAAACACTCTTTTTGTAGAATCTGCACGTGGATATTTGGACCACTTATACGAATTTGCTGGAAACGGTATATCTTTACAGAAAAACGAGACGGAACCATTCTCACAAACTCCTTTGTGATGTGTGCTCTCAACTCAGAGATGTGAGCATGACTTTTGATAGGGCAGTTTTGAAACACTCTTTTTCTAGTATCTGCAAGTGGACAATTCGGCGCTTTGAGGCCTGTGCTGGAAAGGAAATATCTTCACACATCAAGGAGACAGAAGCATTGTCTGAAACTTTTTTGGTGTGTGCATTCAACCCACAGAGTTGAACATTCCTTTTGACAGAGAATTTTTGAAACACTCTGTTTATAGAATGTGCAAGTGCATATTTGGACCGCTTCTAGGAATTCGTTGGAAACGGGACACCCTCACACGAAAACAAGACAGAAGCATTCTCACAAACTTCTGTGTGATGTGAGCATTCAGCTCACAGAGCTGAACCTTTCTTTTGATAGAGGAATTTTGTAACACCCTTTTTCTAGAAACGGCAATTGGATATTTGGAGCGCTTTGAGGCCTGTGGTGGAAATTAAATATCTTCACATCAAAACTAGACAGAAGCATTCTCTGAAACTTCTGTGAGGTATGTGCATTCAACTCACAGAGTTGAACATTCCTTTAGACAGAGAAATTTTGAAACACCCTTTATTTAGAATCTGCAAGTGGAAATTTGCACCGCTTATAGGAATTCGTTGGAAACGGGACACCTTCACACGAAAACAAGACAGAAGCGTTCTCACAATCTTCTCTGTGTTAAGTGCATTCAAGTAACAGAGTTTAACGTTTCTTTTCATGGAGCAGTTTTGAAACACGCTTTTTGCATTATATGCAAGTGGTCATTCGGAAAGCTATGAAGCCTGTGGTCGAAAAGGGAATAGCTTCACATATAACCTAGAAAGAAGCATTCTCAGAAACTACTTTGTGGTGGTTGCATTCAACTCACAGAGGGGAATATTCCTTTTGTTAGAGAAGCCATGAAACACTGTTTTTGTATCATCTGCATTTGGACATTTGGAGAGCTCTGAGGCCTATGGTGGGAAACGAAATAACTTCACAAAAATCCTACAGGGAAGCATTCTCAGAAACCACTTGGTGATGTGTGCATTCAACTCAGAGAATTGAACATTCCTTTTGTCAGAGCAATTTTGAAACACTCTTTTTGTAGAATCTGCATGTGGATATTTGGACCATTTATAGGCATTTGCTGGAAAAAGGATATCCTCACACAAAAACGAGACAGAAGTATTCTCGCAAACTCCTTTGTCATGTGTGCTCTCATCTCACAGATGTGAAACTTACTTTTGATAGAGCAGTTTTGAAACACTCTTTGTCGAGAATCTGCAAGGGGACACTTGAAGAGATTTCAGTCCTGTGCTGGAAAGGAAATATCTTCACATAACATGTAGACAGAAGCATTCTCTGAAACTTCTTTGTGGTGTGTGCATTCAACTCACGGAGTTGAACATTCCTTTTGACACGGACATTTTGAAACACTCTTTTTATAGAATGTGCAAGGGGATATTCGGACGGCTTCTAGGAATTCGTTGGAAACGGGACACCCTCACAGAAAAACAAGACAGAAGCAGTCTCACAAACTTCTGTGTGATGTGAGCATTCAGCTCACAGAGCTGAACCTTTCTTTTGATAGAGCAATTTTGAAACACTCTTTTTCTAGAATCGGCAAGTGGACATTTGGAGCGCTTTGAGGCCTGTGGTGGAAAGGAAATATGTTCACGTCCAAACTAGACAGAATCATTCTCACAAACTTCTCTGTGATAAATGCATTCAACTCACAGAGTTTAAAGTTTCCTTTCATAGAGCAGTTTTGAAACACACTTTTTGCAGTACATGCAAGTGGTCATTCGGAAAGCTATGAGGCCTGTGTTCGAAAAGAAAATATCTTCACATATAGCATAGAAAGAATCATTCTCCGAAACTGCCTTGTGTTGGTTGCATTCAACTCACAGAGGTGAATAATCCTTTTGTTAGAGCAGCCAAGAAACTCTGTTTTTGTATAATCTGCAATTGGACGTTTGGAGAGCTCTGAGGCCTCTTGTGGGAAGGGAAATTCCTTCTCAAAACACCTAGAGAGAAGCATTCTCGGAAACCACTTTGAGATGTGTGCATTCAACTCACGGAGTTGAACATTCCTTTTGACAGAGAAATTTTGAAACACCCTTTTTATAGAATGTGCAAGTGGATATTCGGACGGCTTCCAGGAATTCGTTGGAAACGGGACACCCTCACACAAAAACAAGACAGAAGCATTCTCACAAACTTCTGTGTGATGTGAGCATTCAGCTCAAAGAGCTGAACACGTCCTTTGATAGAGCAATTTTGAAACACTCTTTTTCTAGAATCGGTAAGTGGACATTTGGAGCGCTTTGTGGCCTTTGGTGGAAAGGAAATATCTTCACGTCAAAACTAGACAGAAGCATTCTCTAAATCTTCTTTGTGGTGTGTGCATTCAACTCACAGATTTGAACATTCCTTTAGACAGAGAAATTTTGAAACACCCTTTATTTAGAATCTGCAAGTTTAAATTTGGACCCCTTCTAGAAATTCGTTGGAAATGGGACACCCTCATACGAAAACTAGACAGAAGCATTCTGACAAACTTCTCTGTGATAAGTGCATTCAACTCACAGAGTTTAACGTTTCTTTTCATGGAGCAGTATTGAAACGCACTTTTTGAAGTCTATGCAAGTGGTCATTCCGAAAGCTATGAGGCCTGTGTTTGAAAAGACAATATCTTCACATATAACATAGAAAGAAGCATTCTCGCAAACAACTTTGTGTTGGTTGCATTCAACTCACAGAGGGGAATATTCCTTTTGTTAGAGCAGCCATGAAACAGTGTTTTTGTATAATCTGCAAGTGGACATTTGGAGCGCTTTGAGGCCTGTGCTGGAAAGGAAATATCTTCACATAACAAGTTGACAGAAGCATTCTCTGAAAGTACTTTTTGGTGTGTGCATTCAACTCATAGAGTTGAACATTCCTTTTGAGAGAGAAATTATGAAATTCTCTTTTTGTAGAATCTGCAGGTGGAAATTTTGACCGCTTTTAGGAATTCGTTGGAAACGAGACACCTTCACACGAAAACTAGACAGAAGCATTCTCACAAAATTCTCTGTGATAAGGGCATTCAACTCACAGAGTTTCAGGATTCTTTTCATGGAGCAGATTTGAAACACGCTTTTTGCTGTATATGCAAGTGGTGACACCGAAAGCTAAGAGGCCTGTGGTCGAAAAGGCAATATCTGCACATCTAACCTAGAAAGAAGCATTCTCAAAAACTACTTTGTGTTGGTTGCATTCAACTCACAGAGGGGAATATTCCTTTTGTTAGAGAAGCCATGAAACACTGTTTTTGTATAATCTGCATTTGGACATTTGGAGAGCTCTGTGGCCTATGGTGGGAAACGACATATCTTCACAAAAATCCCACAGAGTAGCATTCTCAGACACCACTTTGCGATGTGTGCATTCGTCTCACAGAGTTGAAAATTCCTTTTGTTAGAGCAGTTTTGAAACACTCTTTTTGTAGAATCTGCGTGTGGATATTTGGACCACTTATACGAATTTGCTGGAAACGGTATATCTTTACAGAAAAACGAGACGGAACCATTCTCACAAACTCCTTTGTGATGTGTGCTCTCAACTCAGAGATGTGAGCATGACTTTTGATAGGGCAGTTTTGAAACACTCTTTTTCTAGTATCTGCAAGTGGACAATTCGGCACTTTGAGGCCTGTGCTGGAAAGGAAATATCTTCACACATCAAGGAGACAGAAGCATTGTCTGAAACTTTTTTGGTGTGTGCATTCAACCCACAGAGTTGAACATTCCTTTTGACAGAGAATTTTTGAAACACTCTGTTTATAGAATGTGCAAGTGCATATTTGGACCGCTTCTAGGAATTCGTTGGAAACGGGACACCCTCACACGAAAACAAGACAGAAGCATTCTCACAAACTTCTGTGTGATGTGAGCATTCAGCTCACAGAGCTGAACCTTTCTTTTGATAGAGGAATTTTGTAACACCCTTTTTCTAGAAACGGCAATTGGATATTTGGAGCGCTTTGAGGCCTGTGGTGGAAATTAAATATCTTCACATCAAAACTAGACAGAAGCATTCTCTGAAACTTCTTTGAGGTATGTGCATTCAACTCACAGAGTTGAACATTCCTTTAGACAGAGAAATATTGAAACACCCTTTATTTAGAATCTGCAAGTGGAAATTTGCACCGCTTATAGGAATTCGTTGGAAACGGGACACCTTCACACGAAAACAAGACAGAAGCGTTCTCACAATCTTCTCTGTGTTAAGTGCATTCAAGTAACAGAGTTTAACGTTTCTTTTCATGGAGCAGTTTTGAAACACGCTTTTTGCATTATATGCAAGTGGTCATTCGGAAAGCTATGAAGCCTGTGGTCGAAAAGGGAATAGCTTAACATATAACCTAGAAAGAAGCATTCTCAGAAACTACTTTGTGGTGGTTGCATTCAACTCACAGAGGGGAATATTCCTTTTGTTAGAGAAGCCATGACACACTGTTTTTGTATCATCTGCATTTGGACATTTGGAGAGCTCTGAGGCCTATGGTGGGAAACGAAATAACTTCACAAAAATCCTACAGGGAAGCATTCTCAGAAACCACTTGGTGATGTGTGCATTCAACTCAGAGAATTGAACATTCCTTTTGTCAGAGCAATTTTGAAACACTCTTTTTGTAGAATCTGCATCTGGATATTTGGACCACTTATAGGCATTTGCTGGAAAAAGGATATCCTCACACAAAAACGTGACAGAAGTATTCTCGCAAACTCCTTTGTCATGTGTGCTCTCATCTCACAGATGTGAAACTTACTTTTGATAGAGCAGTTTTGAAACACTCTTTGTCGAGAATCTGCAAGGGGACACTTGAAGCGATTTCAGTCCTGTGCTGGAAAGGAAATATCTTCACATAACAAGTAGACAGAAGCATTCTCTGAAACTTCTTTGTGGTGTGTGCATTCAACTCACGGAGTTGAACATTCCTTTTGACACGGACATTTTGAAACACTCTTTTTATAGAATGTGCAAGGGGATATTCGGACGGCTTCTAGGAATTCGTTGGAAACGGGACACCCTTACACAAAAACAAGACAGAAGCAGTCTCACAAACTTCTGTGTGATGTGAGCATTCAGCTCACAGAGCTGAACCTTTCTTTTGATAGAGCAATTTTGAAACACTCTTTTTCTAGAATCGGCAAGTGGACATTTGGAGCGCTTTGAGGCCTCTGATGGAAAGGAAATATGTTCACGTCAAAACTAGACAGAATCATTCTCACAAACTTCTCTGTGATAAGTGCATTCAACTCACAGAGTTTAATGTTTCCTTTCATGGAGCAGTTTTGAAACACACTTTTTGCAGTACATGCAAGTGGTCATTCGGAAAGCTATGAGGCCTGTGTTCGAAAAGAAAATATCTTCACATATAGCATAGAAAGAATCATTCTCCGAAACTGCCTTGTGTTGGTTGCATTCAACTCACAGAGGTGAATAATCCTTTTGTTAGAGCAGCCAAGAAACTCTGTTTTTGTATAATCTGCCATTGGACGTTTGGAGAGCTCTGAGGCCTCTTGTGGGAAGGGAAATTTCTTCTCAAAACACCTAGAGAGAAGCATTCTCGGAAACCCCTTTGAGATGTGTGCATTCAACTCACGGAGTTGAACATTCCTTTTGTTGGAGCAGTTTTGAAACATTCTTTTTGTGGAATCTGCATGTGGATATTTGTACCACGTATAAGAATTTGCTGGAAACGGGATATCTTCACACAAAAACGAGACAGAAGCATTCTCACAAACTCCTTTGTGATGTGTGCTCTCAACTCAGAGATGTGAACCTGACTCTTGATAGAGCAGTTTTGAAACACTCTTTTTCTAGAATCCGCAAGAGGACATTTGGAGCGCTTTGAGGCCTGTACTGGAAAGGAAATATCTTCACATAACAAGTAGACAGAAGCATTCCCTGAGACTTCTTTGTGGTGTGTGCATTCAACTCATAGATTTGAACATTCCTTTTGTCAGAGAAGATTTGAGACACTCTTTTTATAGAATGTGCAAGGGGATATTTGGACGGCTTCTAGGAATTCGTTGGAAACGGGACACTCTCCCACAAAAACAAGACAGAAGCATTCTCACAAACTTCTGTGTGATGTGAGCATTCAGCTCACAGAGCTGAACCTTTCTTTTGATAGAGCAATTTTGAAAGACTGTTTTTCTAGGATCGGCAAGTGGACATTTGGAGCGCTTTGAGTCTTGAGGTGGAAAGGAAATATCTTCACATCTAAATTAGACAGAAGCACTCTCTGAATCTTCTTTGTGGTTTGTGCATTCAACTCGCAGACTTGAACATTCCTTTAGACAGAGAAATTTTGAAACAATCTTTTTGTAGAATCTGCAAGCGGAAATTTGGACCGCTTCTAGGAATTCGTTGGAAACGGGACACCCTCACACGAAAACTAGACAGACGTATTCTCACAAACTTCTCTGTGATAAGTGCATTCAACTCAGAGCGTTTAACGTTTCTTTTCATGCAGCAGATTTGAAACACACTGTTTGAAGTATATGCAAGTGGTCATTCGGAAAGCTATGAGGCCTGTGTTCGAAAAGGCAATATCTTCACATATAACCCAGAAAGAATAATTCTCAGAAACTACTTTGTGTTGGTTGCATTCCACTCACAGAGGGGAATATTCCTTTTGTTAGAGAAGGATGAAACACTGTTTTTGTATAATCTGCATTTGGACCTTTGGAGAGCTCTGAGGCCTATGGTGGGAAACAAAATAACTTCACAAAAATCCTACAGGGAAACATTCTCAGAAACCACTTGGTGATTGTCCATTCAACTCAGAGAACTGAACATTCCTTTTGGTAGAGCAATTTTGAAACACTCTATTTGTAGAATCTGCATGTGGATATTTGGACCACTTATAGGCATTTGCTGGAAAAAGGATATCCTCACACAAAAACGAGACAGTAGTATTGTCGCAAACTCCTTTGTCATGTGAGCTCTCATCTCACAGATGTGAAACTTACTATTGATAGAGCAGTTTTGAAACCCTCTTTGTCGAGAATCTGCAAGGGGACACTTGAAGCGATTTCAGTCCTGTGCTGGAAAGGAAATATCTTCACATAACAAGTAGACAGAAGCATTCCCTGAAACTTCTTTGTGGTGTGTGCATTCAACTCACGGAGTTGAACATTCCTTTTGACAGAGAAATTTTGAAACTCTCTTTTTATAGAATGTGCAAGTGGATATTCGGACGGCTTCCAGGAATTCGTTGGAAACGGGACACCCTCACACAAAAACAAGACAGAAGCATTCTCACAAACTTCTGTGTGATGTGAGCATTCAGCTCACAGAGCTGAAAACTTCCTTTGATAGAGCAATTTTGAAACACTCTTTTTCTAGAATCGGTAAGTGGACATTTGGAGTGCTTTGTGGCCTGTGGTGGAAAGGAAATATCTTCACGTCAAAACTAGACAGAAGCATTCTCTAAATCTTCTTTGTGGTGTGTGCATTCAACTCACAGATTTGAACATTCCTTTAGACAGAGAAATTTTGAAACACTCTTTTTGTTGAATCGGCAAGTGGAAATTTGGACCCCTTCTAGAAATTCGTTGGAAATGGGACACCCTCATACGAAAACTAGACAGAAGCATTCTGACAAACTTCTCTGTGATAAGTGCATTCAACTCACAGAGTTTAACGTTTCTTTTCATGGAGCAGTATTGAAACGCACTTTTTGAAGTCTATGCAAGTGGTCATTCCGAAAGCTATGAGGCCTGTGTTTGAAAAGACAATATCTTCACATATAACATAGAAAGAAGCATTCTCGCAAACAACTTTGTGTTGGTTGCATTCAACTCACAGAGGGGAATATTCCTTTTGTTAGAGCAGCCATGAAACAGTGTTTTTGTATAATCTGCAAGTGGACATTTGGAGCGCTTTGAGGCCTGTGCTGGAAAGGAAATATCTTCACATAACAAGTTGACAGAAGCATTCTCTGAAAGTTCTTTTTGGTGTGTGCATTCAACTCATAGAGTTGAACATTCCTTTTGAGAGAGAAATTATGAAATTCTCTTTTTGTAGAATCTGCAGGTGGAAATTTTGACCGCTTTTAGGAATTCGTTGGAAACGAGACACCTTCACACGAAAAATAGACAGAAGCATTCTCACAAAATTCTCTGTGATAAGGGCATTCAACTCACAGAGTTTCAGGATTCTTTTCATGGAGCAGATTTGAAACACGCTTTTTGCTGTATATGCAAGTGGTGACACCGAAAGCTATGAGGCCTGTGGTCGAAAAGGCAATATCTGCCCATCTAACCTAGAAAGAAGCATTCTCAAAAACTACTTTGTGTTGGTTGCATTCAACTCACAGAGGGGAATATTCCTTTTGTTAGAGAAGCCATGAAACACTGTTTTTGTATAATCTGCATTTGGACATTTGGAGAGCTCTGAGGCCTATGGTGGGAAACGACATATCTTCACAAAAATCCTACAGAGAAGCATTCTCAGACACCACTTTGCGATGTGTGCATTCATCTCACAGAGTTGAAAATTCCTTTTGTTAGAGCAGTTTTGAAACACTCTTTTTGTAGAATCTGCATGTGGATATTTGGACCACTTATACGAATTTGCTGGAAACGGTATATCTTTACAGAAAAACGAGACGGAACCATTCTCACAAACTCCTTTGTGATGTGTGCTCTCAACTCAGAGATGTGAACATGACTTTTGATAGGGCAGTTTTGAAACACTCTTTTTCTAGTATCTGCAAGTGGACAATTCGGCGCTTTGAGGCCTGTGCTGGAAAGGAAATATCTTCACACATCAAGGAGACAGAAGCATTGTCTGAAAGTTTTTTGGTGTGTGCATTCAACCCACAGAGTTGAACATTCCTTTTGACAGAGAATTTTTGAAACACTCTGTTTATAGAATGTGCAAGTGCATATTTGGACCGCTTCTAGGAATTCGTTGGAAACGGGACACCCTCACACGAAAACAAGACAGAAGCATTCTCACAAACTTCTGTGTGATGTGAGCATTCAGCTCACAGAGCTGAACCTTTCTTTTGGTAGAGGAATTTTGTAACACCCTTTTTCTAGAAACGGCAATTGGATATTTGGAGCGCTTTGAGGCCTGTGGTGGAAATTAAATATCTTCACATCAAAACTAGACAGAAGCATTCTCTGAAACTTCTTTGAGGTATGTGCATTCAACTCACAGAGTTGAACATTCCTTTAGACAGAGAAATTTTGAAATACCCTTTATTTAGAATCTGCAAGTGGAAATTTGCACCGCTTATAGGAATTCGTTGGAAACGGGACACCTTCACACGAAAACAAGACAGAAGCGTTCTCACAATCTTCTCTGTGTTAAGTGCATTCAAGTAACAGAGTTTAACGTTTCTTTTCATGGAGCAGTTTTGAAACACGCTTTTTGCATTATATGCAAGTGGTCATTCGGAAAGCTATGAAGCCTGTGGTCGAAAAGGGAATAGCTTCACATATAACCTAGAAAGAAGCATTCTCAGAAACTACTTTGTGGTGGTTGCATTCAACTCACAGAGGGGAATATTCCTTTTGTTAGAGAAGCCATGAAACACTGTTTTTGTATCATCTGTATTTGGACATTTGGAGAGCTCTGAGGCCTATGGTGGGAAACGAAATAACTTCACAAAAATCCTACAGGGAAGCATTCTCAGAAACCACTTTGCGATGTGTGCATTCAACTCAGAGAATTGAACATTCCTTTTGTCAGAGCAATTTTGAAACACTCTTTTTGTAGAATCTGCATGTGGATATTTGGACCACTTATAGGCATTTGCTGGAAAAAGGATATCCTCACACAAAAACGAGACAGAAGTATTCTCGCAAACTACTTTGTCATGTGTGCTCTCATCTCACAGACGTGAAACTTACTTTTGATAGAGCAGTTTTGAAACACTCTTTGTCGAGAATCTGCAAGGGGACACTTGAAGCGATTTCAGTCCTGTGCTGGAAAGGAAATATCTTCACATAACAAGTAGACAGAAGCATTCTCTGAAACTTCTTTGTGGTGTGTGCATTCAACTCACGGAGTTGAACATTCCTTTTGACACGGAAATTTTGAAACACTCTTTTTATAGGATGTGCAAGGGGATATTCGGACGGCTTCTAGGAATTCGTTGGAAACGGGACACCCTCACACAAAAACAAGAAAGAAGCATTCTCACAAACTTCTGTGTGATGTGAGCATTCAGCTCACAGAGCTGAACACTTCCTTTGATAGAGCAATTTTGAAACACTCTTTTTCTAGAATCGGCAAGTGGACATTTGGAGCGCTTTGAGGCCTGTGGTGGAAAGGAAATATGTTCACGTCCAAACTAGACAGAATCATTCTCACAAACTTCTCTGTGATAAGTGCATTCAACTCACAGAGTTTAATGTTTCCTTTCATGGAGCAGTTTTGAAACACACTTTTTGCAGTACATGCAAGTGGTCATTCGGAAAGCTATGAGGCCTGTGTTCAAAAAGAAAATATCTTCACATATAGCACAGAAAGAATCATTCTCCGAAACTGCCTTGTGTTGGTTGCATTCAACTCACAGAGGTGAATAATCCTTTTGTTAGAGCAGCCAAGAAACTCTGTTTTTGTATAATCTGCAATTGGACGTTTGGAGAGCTCTGAGGCCTCTTGTGGGAAGGGAAATTTCTTCTCAAAACACCTAGAGAGAAGCATTTTGGGAAACCACTTTGAGATGTGTGCATTCAACTCACGGAGTTGAACATTCCTTTTGACAGAGAAATTTTGAAACACTCTTTTTATAGAATGTGCAAGTGGATATTCGGACGGCTTCCAGGAATTCGTTGGAAACGGGACACCCTCACACAAAAACAAGACAGAAGCATTCTCACAAACTTCTGTGTGATGTGAGCATTCAGCTCAAAGAGCTGAACACTTCCTTTGATAGAGCAATTTTGAAACACTCTTTTTCTAGAATCGGTAAGTGGACATTTGGAGCGCTTTGTGGCCTGTGGTGGAAAGGAAATATCTTCACGTCAAAACTAGACAGAAGCATTCTCTCAATCTTCTTTGTGGTGTGTGCATTCAACTCACAGATTTGAACATTCCTTTAGACAGAGAAATTTTGAAACACTCTTTTTGTTGAATCGGCAAGTGGAAATTTGGACCCCTTCTAGAAATTCGTTGGAAATGGGACACCCTCATACGAAAACTAGACAGAAGCATTCTGACAAACTTCTCTGTGATAAGTGCATTCAACTCACAGAGTTTAACGTTTCTTTTCATGGAGCAGTATTGAAACGCACTTTTTGAAGTCTATGCAAGTGGTCATTCCGAAAGCTATGAGGCCTGTGTTTGAAAAGACAATATCTTCACATATAACATAGAAAGAAGCATTCTCGCAAACAACTTTGTGTTGGTTGCATTCAACTCACAGAGGGGAATATTCCTTTTGTTAGAGCAGCCATGAAACAGTGTTTTTGTATAATCTGCAAGTGGACATTTGGAGCGCTTTGAGGCCTGTGCTGGAAAGGAAATATCTTCACATAACAAGTTGACAGAAGCATTCTCTGAAAGTTCTTTTTGGTGTGTGCATTCAACTCATAGAGTTGAACATTCCTTTTGAGAGAGAAATTATGAAATTCTCTTTTTGTAGAATCTGCAGGTGGAAATTTTGACCGCTTTTAGGAATTCGTTGGAAACGAGACACCTTCACACGAAAACTAGACAGAAGCATTCTCACAAAATTCTCTGTGATAAGGGCATTCAACTCACAGAGTTTCAGGATTCTTTTCATGGAGCAGATTTGAAACACGCTTTTTGCTGTATATGCAAGTGGTGACACCGAAAGCTATGAGGCCTGTGGTTGAAAAGGCAATATCTGCACATCTAACCTAGAAAGAAGCATTCTCAAAAACTACTTTGTGTTGGTTGCATTCAACTCACAGAGGGTAATATTCCTTTTGTTAGAGAAGCCATGAAACACTGTTTTTGTATAATCTGCATTTGGACATTTGGAGAGCTCTGAGGCCTATGGTGGGAAACGACATATCTTCACAAAAATCCTACAGAGAAGCATTCTCAGACACCACTTTGCGATGTGTGCATTCATCTCACAGAGTTGAAAATTCCTTTTGTTAGAGCAGTTTTGAAACACTCTTTTTGTAGAATCTGCATGTGGATATTTGGACCACTTATACGAATTTGCCGGAAACGGTATATCTTTACAGAAAAACGAGACGGAACCATTCTCACAAACTCCTTTGTGATGTGTGCTCTCAACTCAGAGATGTGAACATGACTTTTGATAGGGCAGTTTTGAAACACTCTTTTTCTAGTATCTGCAATTGGACAATTCGGCGATTTGAGGCCTGTGCTGGAAAGGAAATATCTTCACACATCAAGGAGACAGAAGCATTGTCTGAAAGTTTTTTGGTGTGTGCATTCAACCCACAGAGTTGAACATTCCTTTTGACAGAGAATTTTTGAAACACTCTGTTTATAGAATGTGCAAGTGCATATTTGGACCGCTTCTAGGAATTCGTTGGAAACGGGACACCCTCACACGAAAACAAGACAGAAGCATTCTCACAAACTTCTGTGTGATGTGAGCATTCAGCTCACAGAGCTGAACCTTTCTTTTGATAGAGGAATTTTGTAACACCCTTTTTCTAGAAACGGCAATTGGATATTTGGAGCGCTTTGAGGCCTGTGGTGGAAATTAAATATCTTCACATCAAAACTAGACAGAAGCATTCTCTGAAACTTCTTTGAGGTATGTGAATTCAACTCACAGAGTTGAACATTCCTTTAGACAGAGAAATTTTGAAACACCCTTTATTTAGAATCTGCAAGTGGAAATTTGCACCGCTTATAGGAATTCGTTGGAAACGGGACACCTTCACACGAAAACAAGACAGAAGCGTTCTCACAATCTTCTCTGTGTTAAGTGCATTCAAGTAACAGAGTTTAACGTTTCTTTTCATGGAGCAGTTTTGAAACACGCTTTTTGCATTATATGCAAGTGGTCATTCGGAAAGCTATGAAGCCTGTGGTCGAAAAGGGAATAGCTTCACATATAACCTAGAAAGAAGCATTCTCAGAAACTACTTTGTGGTGGTTGCATTCAACTCACAGAGGGGAATATTCCTTTTGTTAGAGAAGCCATGAAACACTGTTTTTGTATCATCTGCATTTGGACATTTGGAGAGCTCTGAGGCCTATGGTGGGAAACGAAATAACTTCACAAAAATCCTACAGGGAAGCATTCTCAGAAACCACTTTGCGATGTGTGCATTCAACTCAGAGAATTGAACATTCCTTTTGTCAGAGCAATTTTGAAACACTCTTTTTGTAGAATCTGCATGTGGATATTTGGACCACTTATAGGCATTTGCTGGAAAAAGGATATCCTCACACAAAAACGAGACAGAAGTATTCTCACAAACTCCTTTGTCATGTGTGCTCTCATCTCACAGATGTGAAACTTACTTTTGATAGAGCAGTTTTGAAACACTCTTTGTCGAGGATCTGCAAGGGGACACTTGAAGCGATTTCAGTCCTGTGCTGGAAAGGAAATATCTTCACATAACAAGTAGACAGAAGCATTCTCTGAAACTTCTTTGTGGTGTGTGCATTCAACTCACGGAGTTGAACATTCCTTTTGACACGGAAATTTTGAAACACTCTTTTTATAGAATGTGCAAGGGGATATTCGGACGGCTTCTAGGAATTCGTTGGAAACGGGACACCCTCACACAAAAACAAGAGAGAAGCAGTCTCACAAACTTCTGTGTGATGTGAGCATTCAGCTCACAGAGCTGAACCTTTCTTTTGATAGAGCAATTTTGAAACACTCTTTTTCTAGAATCGGCAAGTGGACATTTGGAGCGCTTTGAGGCCTGTGGTGGAAAGGAAATATGTTCACGTCCAAACTAGACAGAATCATTCTCACAAACTTCACTGTGATAAGTGCATTCAACTCACAGAGTTTAATGTTTCCTTTCATGGAGCAGTTTTGAAACACACTTTTTGCAGTACATGCAAGTGGTCATTTGGAAAGCTATGAGGCCTGTGTTCGAAAAGAAAATATCTTCACATATAGCATAGAAAGAATAATTCTCCGAAACTGCCTTGTGTTGGTTGCATTCAACTCACAGAGGTGAATAATCCTTTTGTTAGAGCAGCCAAGAAACTCTGTTTATGTATAATCTGCCATTGGACGTTTGGAGAGCTCTGAGGCCTCCTTTGGGAAGGGAAATTTCTTCTCAAAACACCTAGAGAGAAGCATTCTCGGAAACCCCTTTGAGATGTGTGCATTCAACTCACGGAGTTGAACATTCCTTTTGTTGGAGCAGTTTTGAAACATTCTTTTTGTGGAATCTGCATGTGGATATTTGTACCACGTATAAGAATTTGCTGGAATCGGGATATCTTCACATAAAAACGAGACAGAAGCATTCTCACAAACTCCTTTGTGATGTGTGCTCTCAACTCAGAGATGTGAACCTGACTCTTGATAGAGCAGTTTTGAAACACTCTTTTTCTAGAATCCGCAAGAGGACATTTGGAGCGCTTTGAGGCCTGTACTGGAAAGGAAATATCTTCACATAACAAGTAGACAGAAGCATTCCCTGAGACTTCTTTGTGGTGTGTGCATTCAACTCATAGATTTGAACATTCCTTTTGTCAGAGAAGATTTGAGACACTCTTTTTATAGAATGTGCAAGGGGATATTTGGACGGCTTCTAGGAATTCGTGGGAAACGGGACACTCTCACACAAAAACAAGGCAGAAGCATTCTCACAAACTTCTGTGTGATGTGAGCATTCAGCTCACAGAGCTGAACCTTTCTTTTGATAGAGCAATTTTGAAAGACTGTTTTTCTAGGATCGGCAAGTGGACATTTGGAGCGCTTTGAGTCTTGAGGTGGAAAGGAAATATCTTCACATCTAAATTAGACAGAAGCACTCTCTGAATCTTCTTTGTGGTTTGTGCATTCAACTCGCAGACTTGAACATTCCTTTAGACAGAGAAATTTTGAAACAATCTTTTTGTAGAATCTGCAAGCGGAAATTTGGACCGCTTCTAGGAATTCGTTGGAAACGGGACACCCTCACACGAAAACTAGACAGACGTATTCTCACAAACTTCTCTGTGATAAGTGCATTCAACTCAGAGCGTTTAACGTTTCTTTTCATGCAGCAGATTTGAAACACACTGTTTGAAGTATATGCAAGTGGTCATTCGGAAAGCTATGAGGCCTGTGTTCGAAAAGGCAATATCTTCACATATAACCCAGAAAGAATAATTCTCAGAAACTACTTTGTGTTGGTTGCATTCCACTCACAGAGGGGAATATTCCTTTTGTTAGAGAAGGATGAAACACTGTTTTTGTATAATCTGCATTTGGACCTTTGGAGAGCTCTGAGGCCTATGGTGGGAAACAAAATAACTTCACAAAAATCCTACAGGGAAACATTCTCAGAAACCACTTGGTGATTGTCCATTCAACTCAGAGAACTGAACATTCCTTTTGGTAGAGCAATTTTGAAACACTCTATTTGTAGAATCTGCATGTGGATATTTGGACCACTTATAGGCATTTGCTGGAAAAAGGATATCCTCACACAAAAACGAGACAGTAGTATTGTCGCAAACTCCTTTGTCATGTGAGCTCTCATCTCACAGATGTGAAACTTACTATTGATAGAGCAGTTTTGAAACACTCTTTGTCGAGAATCTGCAAGGGGACACTTGAAGCGATTTCAGTCCTGTGCTGGAAAGGAAATATCTTCACATAACAAGTAGACAGAAGCATTCCCTGAAACTTCTTTGTGGTGTGTGCATTCAACTCACGGAGTTGAACATTCCTTTTGACAGAGAAATTTTGAAACTCTCTTTTTATAGAATGTGCAAGTGGATATTCGGACGGCTTCCAGGAATTCGTTGGAAACGGGACACCCTCACACAAAAACAAGACAAAAGCATTCTCACAAACTTCTGTGTGATGTGAGCATTCAGCTCACAGAGCTGAAAACTTCCTTTGATAGAGCAATTTTGAAACACTCTTTTTCTAGAATCGGTAAGTGGACATTTGGAGTGCTTTGTGGCCTGTGGTGGAAAGGAAATATCTTCACGTCAAAACTAGACAGAAGCATTCTCTAAATCTTCTTTGTGGTGTGTGCATTCAACTCACAGATTTGAACATTCCTTTAGACAGAGAAATTTTGAAACACTCTTTTTGTTGAATCGGCAAGTGGAAATTTGGACCCCTTCTAGAAATTCGTTGGAAATGGGACATCCTCATACGAAAACTAGACAGAAGCATTCTGACAAACTTCTCTGTGATAAGTGCATTCAACTCACAGAGTTTAACGTTTCTTTTCATGGAGCAGTATTGAAACGCACTTTTTGAAGTCTATGCAAGTGGTCATTCCGAAAGCTATGAGGCCTGTGTTTGAAAAGACAATATCTTCACATATAACATAGAAAGAAGCATTCTCGCAAACAACTTTGTGTTGGTTGCATTCAACTCACAGAGGGGAATATTCCTTTTGTTAGAGCAGCCATGAAACAGTGTTTTTGTATAATCTGCAAGTGGACATTTGGAGCGTTTTGAGGCCAGTGCTGGAAAGGAAATATCTTCACATAACAAGTTGACAGAAGCATTCTCTGAAAGTTCTTTTTGGTGTGTGCATTCAACTCATAGAGTTGAACATTCCTTTTGAGAGAGAAATTATGAAATTCTCTTTTTGTAGAATCTGCAGGTGGAAATTTTGACCGCTTTTAGGAATTCGTTGGAAATGAGACACCTTCACACGAAAACTAGACAGAAGCATTCTCACAAAATTCTCTGTGATAAGGGCATTCAACTCACAGAATTTCAGGATTCTTTTCATGGAGCAGATTTGAAACACGCTTTTTGCTGTATATGCAAGTGGTGACACCGAAAGCTATGAGGCCTGTGGTTGAAAAGGCAATATCTGCACATCTAACCTAGAAAGAAGCATTCTCAAAAACTACTTTGTGTTGGTTGCATTCAACTCACAGAGGGGAATATTCCTTTTGTTAGAGAAGCCATGAAACACTGTTTTTGTATAATCTGCATTTGGACATTTGGAGAGCTCTGAGGCCTATGGTGGGAAACGACATATCTTCACAAAAATCCTACAGAGAAGCATTCTCAGACACCACTTTGCGATGTGTGCATTCATCTCACAGAGTTGAAAATTCCTTTTGTTAGAGCAGTTTTGAAACACTCTTTTTGTAGAATCTGCATGTGGATATTTGGACCACTTATACGAATTTGCTGGAAACGGTATATCTTTACAGAAAAACGAGACGGAACCATTCTCACAAACTCCTTTGTGATGTGTGCTCTCAACTCAGAGATGTGAACATGACTTTTGATAGGGCAGTTTTGAAACACTCTTTTTCTAGTATCTGCAAGTGGACAATTCGGCGCTTTGAGGCCTGTGCTGGAAAGGAAATATCTTCACACATCAAGGAGACAGAAGCATTGTCTGAAACTTTTTTGGTGTGTGCATTCAACCCACAGAGTTGAACATTCCTTTTGACAGAGAATTTTTGAAACACTCTGTTTATAGAATGTGCAAGTGCATATTTGGACCGCTTCTAGGAATTCGTTGGAAACGGGACACCCTCACACGAAAACAAGACAGAAGCATTCTCACAAACTTCTGTGTGATGTGAGCATTCAGCTCACAGAGCTGAACCTTTCTTTTGATAGAGGAATTTTGTAACACCCTTTTTCTAGAAACGGCAATTGGATATTTGGAGCGCTTTGAGGCCTGTGGTGGAAATTAAATATCTTCACATCAAAACTAGACAGAAGCATTCTCTGAAACTTCTTTGAGGTATGTGCATTCAACTCACAGAGTTGAACATTCCTTTAGACAGAGAAATTTTGAAACACCCTTTATTTAGAATCTGCAAGTGGAAATTTGCACCGCTTATAGGAATTCGTTGGAAACGGGACACCTTCACACGAAAACAAGACAGAAGCGTTCTCACAATCTTCTCTGTGTTAAGTGCATTCAAGTAACAGAGTTTAACGTTTCTTTTCATGGAGCAGTTTTGAAACACGCTTTTTGCATTATATGCAAGTGGTCATTCGGAAAGCTAAGAAGCCTGTGGTCGAATAGGGAATAGCTTCACATATAACCTAGAAAGAAGCATTCTCAGAAACTACTTTGTGGTGGTTGCATTCAACTCACAGAGGGGAATATTCCTTTTGTTAGAGAAGCCATGAAACACTGTTTTTGTATCATCTGCATTTGGACATTTGGAGAGCTCTGAGGCCTATGGTGGGAAACGAAATAACTTCACAAAAATCCTACAGGGAAGCATTCTCAGAAACCACTTGGTGATGTGTGCATTCAACTCAGAGAATTGAACATTCCTTTTGTCAGAGCAATTTTGAAACACTCTTTTTGTAGAATCTGCATGTGGATATTTGGACCACTTATAGGCATTTGCTGGAAAAAGGATATCCTCACACAAAAACGAGACAGAAGTATTCTCGCAAACTCCTTTGTCATGTGTGCTCTCATCTCACAGATGTGAAACTTACTTTTGATAGAGCAGTTTTGAAACACTCTTTGTCGAGGATCTGCAAGGGGACACTTGAAGCGATTTCAGTCCTGTGCTGGAAAGGAAATATCTTCACATAACAAGTAGACAGAAGCATTCTCTGAAACTTCTTTGTGGTGTGTGCATTCAACTCACGGAGTTGAACATTCCTTTTGACACGGAAATTTTGAAACACTCTTTTTATAGAATGTGCAAGGGGATATTCGGACGGCTTCTAGGAATTCGTTGGAAACGGGACACCCTCCCACAAAAACAAGACAGAAGCAGTCTCACAAACTTCTGTGTGATGTGAGCATTCAGCTCACAGAGCTGAACCTTTCTTTTGATAGAGCAATTTAGAAACACTCTTTTTCTAGAATCGGCAAGTGGACATTTGGAGCGCTTTGAGGCCTGTGGTGGAAAGGAAATATGTTCACGTCCAAACTAGACAGAATCATTCTCACAAACTTCACTGTGATAAGTGCATTCAACTCACAGAGTTTAATGTTTCCTTTCATGGAGCAGTTTTGAAACACACTTTTTGCAGTACATGCAAGTGGTCATTTGGAAAGCTATGAGGCCTGTGTTCGAAAAGAAAATATCTTCACATATAGCATAGAAAGAATAATTCTCCGAAACTGCCTTGTGTTGGTTGCATTCAACTCACAGAGGTGAATAATCCTTTTGTTAGAGCAGCCAAGAAACTCTGTTTTTGTATAATCTGCCATTGGACGTTTGGAGAGCTCTGAGGCCTCTTTTGGGAAGGGAAATTTCTTCTCAAAACACCTAGAGAGAAGCATTCTCGGAAACCCCTTTGAGATGTGTGCATTCAACTCACGGAGTTGAACATTCCTTTTGTTGGAGCAGTTTTGAAACATTCTTTTTGTGGAATCTGCATGTGGATATTTGTACCACGTATAAGAATTTGCTGGAATCGGGATATCTTCACATAAAAACGAGACAGAAGCATTCTCACAAACTCCTTTGTGATGTGTGCTCTCAACTCAGAGATGTGAACCTGACTCTTGATAGAGCAGTTTTGAAACAGTCTTTTTCTAGAATCCGCAAGAGGACATTTGGAGCGCTTTGAGGCCTGTACTGGAAAGGAAATATCTTCACATAACAAGTAGACAGAAGCATTCCCTGAGACTTCTTTGTGGTGTGTGCATTCAACTCATAGATTTGAACATTCCTTTTGTCAGAGAAGATTTGAGACACTCTTTTTATAGAATGTGCAAGGGGATATTTGGACGGCTTCTAGGAATTCGTTGGAAACGGGACACTCTCACACAAAAACAAGACAGAAGCATTCTCACAAACTTCTGTGTGATGTGAGCATTCAGCTCACAGAGCTGAACCTTTCTTTTGATAGAGCAATTTTGAAAGACTGTTTTTCTAGGATCGGCAAGTGGACATTTGGAGCGCTTTGAGTCTTGAGGTGGAAAGGAAATATCTTCACATCTAAATTAGACAGAAGCACTCTCTGAATCTTCTTTGTGGTTTGTGCATTCAACTCGCAGACTTGAACATTCCTTTAGACAGAGAAATTTTGAAACAATCTTTTTGTAGAATCTGCAAGCGGAAATTTGGACCGCTTCTAGGAATTCGTTGGAAACGGGACACCCTCACACGAAAACTAGACAGACGTATTCTCACAAACTTCTCTGTGATAAGTGCATTCAACTCAGAGCGTTTAACGTTTCTTTTCATGCAGCAGATTTGAAACACACTGTTTGAAGTATATGCAAGTGGTCATTCGGAAAGCTATGAGGCCTGTGTTCGAAAAGGCAATATCTTCGCATATAACCCAGAAAGAATAATTCTCAGAAACTACTTTGTGTTGGTTGCATTCCACTCACAGAGGGGAATATTCCTTTTGTTAGAGAAGGATGAAACACTGTTTTTGTATAATCTGCATTTGGACCTTTGGAGAGCTCTGAGGCCTATGGTGGGAAACGAAATAACTTCACAAAAATCCTACAGGGAAACATTCTCAGAAACCACTTGGTGATTGTCCATTCAACTCAGAGAACTGAACATTCCTTTTGGTAGAGCAATTTTGAAACACTCTATTTGTAGAATCTGCATGTGGATATTTGGACCACTTATAGGCATTTGCTGGAAAAAGGATATCCTCACACAAAAACGAGACAGTAGTATTGTCGCAAACTCCTTTGTCATGTGAGCTCTCATCTCACAGATGTGAAACTTACTATTGATAGAGCAGTTTTGAAACACTCTTTGTCGAGAATCTGCAAGGGGACACTTGAAGCGATTTCAGTCCTGTGCTGGAAAGGAAATATCTTCACATAACAAGTAGACAGAAGCATTCCCTGAAACTTCTTTGTGGTGTGTGCATTCAACTCACGGAGTTGAACATTCCTTTTGACAGAGAAATTTTGAAACACTCTTTTTATAGAATGTGCAAGTGGATATTCGGACGGCTTCCAGGAATTCGTTGGAAACGGGACACCCTCACACAAAAACAAGACAGAAGCATTCTCACAAACTTCTGTGTGATGTGAGCATTCAGCTCACAGAGCTGAAAACTTCCTTTGATAGAGCAATTTTGAAACACTCTTTTTGTAGAATCGGTAAGTGGACATTTGGAGTGCTTTGTGGCCTGTGGTGGAAAGGAAATATCTTCACGTCAAAACTAGACAGAAGCATTCTCTAAATCTTCTTTGTGGTGTGTGCATTCAACTCACAGATTTGAACATTCCTTTAGACAGAGAAATTTTGAAACACTCTTTTTGTTGAATCGGCAAGTGGAAATTTGGACCCCTTCTAGAAATTCGTTGGAAATGGGACACCCTCATACGAAAACTAGACAGAAGCATTCTGACAAACTTCTCTGTGATAAGTGCATTCAACTCACAGAGTTTAACGTTTCTTTTCATGGAGCAGTATTGAAACGCACTTTTTGAAGTCTATGCAAGTGGTCATTCCGAAAGCTATGAGGCCTGTGTTTGAAAAGACAATATCTTCACATATAACATAGAAAGAAGCATTCTCGCAAACAACTTTGTGTTGGTTGCATTCAACTCACAGAGGGGAATATTCCTTTTGTTAGAGCAGCCATGAAACAGTGTTTTTGTATAATCTGCAAGTGGACATTTGGAGCGTTTTGAGGCCAGTGCTGGAAAGGAAATATCTTCACATAACAAGTTGACAGAAGCATTCTCTGAAAGTTCTTTTTGGTGTGTGCATTCAACTCATAGAGTTGAACATTCCTTTTGAGAGAGAAATTATGAAATTCTCTTTTTGTAGAATCTGCAGGTGGAAATTTTGACCGCTTTTAGGAATTCGTTGGAAATGAGACACCTTCACACGAAAACTAGACAGAAGCATTCTCACAAAATTCTCTGTGATAAGGGCATTCAACTCACAGAGTTTCAGGATTCTTTTCATGGAGCAGATTTGAAACACGCTTTTTGCTGTATATGCAAGTGGTGACACCGAAAGCTATGAGGCCTGTGGTTGAAAAGGCAATATCTGCACATCTAACCTAGAAAGAAGCATTCTCAAAAACTACTTTGTGTTGGTTGCATTCAACTCACAGAGGGGAATATTCCTTTTGTTAGAGAAGCCATGAAACACTGTTTTTGTATAATCTGCATTTGGACATTTGGAGAGCTCTGAGGCCTATGGTGGGAAACGACATATCTTCACAAAAATCCTACAGAGAAGCATTCTCAGACACCACTTTGCGATGTGTGCATTCATCTCACAGAGTTGAAAATTCCTTTTGTTAGAGCAGTTTTGAAACACTCTTTTTGTAGAATCTGCATGTGGATATTTGGACCACTTATACGAATTTGCTGGAAACGGTATATCTTTACAGAAAAACGAGACGGAACCATTCTCACAAACTCCTTTGTGATGTGTGCTCTCAACTCAGAGATGTGAACATGACTTTTGATAGGGCAGTTTTGAAACACTCTTTTTCTAGTATCTGCAAGTGGACAATTCGGCGCTTTGAGGCCTGTGCTGGAAAGGAAATATCTTCACACATCAAGGAGACAGAAGCATTGTCTGAAACTTTTTTGGTGTGTGCATTCAACCCACAGAGTTGAACATTCCTTTTGACAGAGAATTTTTGAAACACTCTGTTTATAGAATGTGCAAGTGCATATTTGGACCGCTTCTAGGAATTCGTTGGAAACGGGACACCCTCACACGAAAACAAGACAGAAGCATTCTCACAAACTTCTGTGTGATGTGAGCATTCAGCTCACAGAGCTGAACCTTTCTTTTGATAGAGGAATTTTGTAACACCCTTTTTCTAGAAACGGCAATTGGATATTTGGAGCGCTTTGAGGCCTGTGGTGGAAATTAAATATCTTCACATCAAAACTAGACAGAAGCATTCTCTGAAACTTCTTTGAGGTATGTGCATTCAACTCAGAGAGTTGAACATTCCTTTAGACAGAGAAATTTTGAAACACCCTTTATTTAGAATCTGCAAGTGGAAATTTGCACCGCTTATAGGAATTCGTTGGAAACGGGACACCTTCACACGAAAACAAGACAGAAGCGTTCTCACAATCTTCTCTGTGTTAAGTGCATTCAAGTAACAGAGTTTAACGTTTCTTTTCATGGAGCAGTTTTGAAACACGCTTTTTGCATTATATGCAAGTGGTCATTCGGAAAGCTAAGAAGCCTGTGGTCGAAAAGGGAATAGCTTCACATATAACCTAGAAAGAAGCATTCTCAGAAACTACTTTGTGGTGGTTGCATTCAACTCACAGAGGGGAATATTCCTTTTGTTAGAGAAGCCATGAAACACTGTTTTTGTATCATCTGCATTTGGACATTTGGAGAGCTCTGAGGCCTATGGTGGGAAACGAAATAACTTCACAAAAATCCTACAGGGAAGCATTCTCAGAAACCACTTTGCGATGTGTGCATTCAACTCAGAGAATTGAACATTCCTTTTGTCAGAGCAATTTTGAAACACTCTTTTTGTAGAATCTGCATGTGGATATTTGGACCACTTATAGGCATTTGCTGGAAAAAGGATATCCTCACACAAAAACGAGACAGAAGTATTCTCGCAAACTCCTTTGTCATGTGTGCTCTCATCTCACAGATGTGAAACTTACTTTTGATAGAGCAGTTTTGAAACACTCTTTGTCGAGAATCTGCAAGGGGACACTTGAAGCGATTTCAGTCCTGTGCTGGAAAGGAAATATCTTCACATAACAAGTAGACAGAAGCATTCTCTGAAACTTCTTTGTGGTGTGTGCATTCAACTCACGGAGTTGAACATTCCTTTTGACACGAATATTTTGAAACACTCTTTTTATAGAATGTGCAAGGGGATATTCGGACGGCTTCTAGGAATTCGTTGGAAACGGGACACCCTCACACAAATACAAGACAGAAGCAGTCTCACAAACTTCTGTGTGATGTGAGCATTCAGCTCACAGAGCTGAACCTTTCTTTTGATAGAGCAATTTTGAAACACTCTTTTTCTAGAATCGGCAAGTGGACATTTGGAGCGCTTTGAGGCCTGTGGTGGAAAGGAAATATGTTCACATCAAAACTAGACAGAATCATTCTCACAAACTTCTCTGTGATAAGTGCATTCAACTCACAGAGTTTAATGTTTCCTTTCATGGAGCAGTTTTGAAACACACTTTTTGCAGTACATGCAAGTGGTCATTCGGAAAGCTATGAGGCCTGTGTTCGAAAAGAAAATATCTTCACATATAGCATAGAAAGAATCATTCTCCGAAACTGCCTTGTGTTGGTTGCATTCAACTCACAGAGGTGAATAATCCTTTTGTTAGAGCAGCCAAGAAACTCTGTTTTTGTATAATCTGCTATTGGACGTTTGGAGAGCTCTGAGGCCTCTTGTGGGAAGGGAAATTCCTTCTCAAAACACCTAGAGAGAAGCATTCTCGGAAACCACTTTGAGATGTGTGCATTCAACTCACGGAGTTGAACATTCCTTTTGACAGAGAAATTTTGAAACACTGTTTTTATGGAATGTGCAAGTGGATATTCGGACGGCTTCCAGGAATTCGTTGGAATCGGGACACCCTCACACAAAAACAAGACAGAAGCATTCTCACAAACTTCTGTGTGATGTGAGCATTCAGCTCAAAGAGCTGAACACTTCCTTTGATAGAGCAATTTTGAAACACTCTTTTTCTAGAATCGGTAAGTGGACATTTGGAGCGCTTTGTGGCCTGTGGTGGAAAGGAAATATCTTCACGTCAAAACTAGACAGAAGCATTCTCTAAATCTTCTTTGTGGTGTGTGCATTCAACTCACAGATTTGAACATTCCTTTAGACAGAGAAACTTTGAAACACTCTTTTTGTTGAATCGGAAAGTGGAAATTTGGACCCCTTCTAGAAATTCGTTGGAAATGGGACACCCTCATACGAAAACTAGACAGAAGCATTCTGACAAACTTCTCTGTGATAAGTGCATTCAACTCACAGAGTTTAACGTTTCTTTTCATGGAGCATTATTGAAACGCACTTTTTGAAGTCTATGCAAGTGGTCATTCCGAAAGCTATGAGGCCTGTGTTTGAAAAGACAATATCTTCACATATAACATAGAAAGAAGCATTCTCACAAACAACTTTGTGTTGGTTGCATTCAACTCACAGAGGGGAATATTCCTTTTGTTAGAGCAGCCATGAAACAGTGTTTTTGTATAATCTGCAAGTGGACATTTGGAGCGCTTTGAGGCCTGTGCTGGAAAGGAAATATCTTCACATAACAAGTTGACAGAAGCATTCTCTGAAAGTTCTTTTTGGTGTGTGCATTCAACTCATAGAGTTGAACATTCCTTTTGAGAGAGAAATTATGAAATTCTCTTTTTGTAGAATCTGCAGGTGGAAATTTTGACCGCTTTTAGGAATTCGTTGGAAACGAGACACCTTCACACGAAAACTAGACAGAAGCATTCTCACAAAATTCTCTGTGATAAGGGCATTCAACTCACAGAGTTTCAGGATTCTTTTCATGGAGCAGATTTGAAACACGCTTTTTGCTGTATATGCAAGTGGTGACACCGAAAGCTATGAGGCCTGTGGTTGAAAAGGCAATATCTGCACATCTAACCTAGAAAGAAGCATTCTCAAAAACTACTTTGTGTTGGTTGCATTCAACTCACAGAGGGGAATATTCCTTTTGTTAGAGAAGCCATGAAACACTGTTTTTGTATAATCTGCATTTGGACATTTGGAGAGCTCTGTGGCCTATGGTGGGAAACGACATATCTTCACAAAAATCCTACAGAGAAGCATTCTCAGACACCACTTTGCGATGTGTGCATTCATCTCACAGAGTTGAAAATTCCTTTTGTTAGAGCAGTTTTGAAACACTCTTTTTGTAGAATCTGCATGTGGATATTTGGACCACTTATACGAATTTGCTGGAAACGGTATACCTTTACAGAAAAACGAGACGGAACCATTCTCATAAACTCCTTTGTGATGTGTGCTCTCAACTCAGAGATGTGAACATGACTTTTGATAGGGCAGTTTTGAAACACTCTTTTTCTAGTATCTGCAAGTGGACAATTCGGCGCTTTGAGGCCTGTGCTGGAAAGGAAATATCTTCACACATCAAGTAGACAGAAGCATTGTCTGAAACTTTTTTGGTGTGTGCATTCAACCCACAGAGTTGAACATTCCTTTTGACAGAGAATTTTTGAAACACTCTGTTTATAGAATGTGCAAGTGCATATTTGGACCGCTTCTAGGAATTCGTTGGAAACGGGACACCCTCACACGAAAACAAGACAGAAGCATTCTCACAAACTTCTGTGTGATGTGAGCATTCAGCTCACAGAGCTGAACCTTTCTTTTGATAGAGGAATTTTGTAACACCCTTTTTCTAGAAACGACAATTGGATATTTGGAGCGCTTTGAGGCCTGTGGTGGAAATTAAATATCTTCACATCAAAACTAGACAGAAGCATTCTCTGAAACTTCTTTGAGGTATGTGCATTCAACTCACAGAGTTGAACATTCCTTTAGACAGAGAAATTTTGAAACACCCTTTATTTAGAATCTGCAAGTGGAAATTTGCACCGCTTATAGGAATTCGTTGGAAACGGGACACCTTCACACGAAAACAAGACAGAAGCGTTCTCACAATCTTCTCTGTGTTAAGTGCATTCAAGCAACAGAGTTTAACGTTTCTTTTCATGGAGCAGTTTTGAAACACGCTTTTTGCATTATATGCAAGTGGTCATTCGGAAAGCTATGAAGCCTGTGGTCGAAAAGGGAATAGCTTCACATATAACCTAGAAAGAAGCATTCTCAGAAACTAATTTGTGGTGGTTGCATTCAACTCACAGAGGGGAATATTCCTTTTGTTAGAGAAGCCATGAAACACTGTTTTTGTATCATCTGCATTTGGACATTTGGAGAGCTCTGAGGCCTATGGTGGGAAACGAAATAACTTCACAAAAATCCTACAGGGAAGCATTCTCAGAAACCACTTTGCGATGTGTGCATTCAACTCAGAGAATTGAACATTCCTTTTGTCAGAGCAATTTTGAAACACTCTTTTTGTAGAATCTGCATGTGGATATTTGGACCACTTATAGGCATTTGCTGGAAAAAGGATATCCTCACACAAAAACGAGACAGAAGTATTCTCGCAAACTCCTTTGTCATGTGTGCTCTCATCTCACAGATGTGAAACTTACTTTTGATAGAGCAGTTTTGAAACACTCTTTGTCGAGGATCTGCAAGGGGACACTTGAAGCGATTTCAGTCCTGTGCTGGAAAGGAAATATCTTCACATAACAAGTAGACAGAAGCATTCTCTGAAACTTCTTTGTGGTGTGTGCATTCAACTCACGGAGTTGAACATTCCTTTTGACACGGAAATTTTGAAACACTCTTTTTATAGGATGTGCAAGGGGATATTCGGACGGCTTCTAGGAATTCGTTGGAAACGGGACACCCTCACACAAAAACAAGACAGAAGCAGTCTCACAAACTTCTGTGTGATGTGAGCATTCAGCTCACAGAGCTGAACCTTTCTTTTGATAGAGCAATTTTGAAACACTCTTTTTCTAGAATCGGCACGTGGACATTTGGAGCGCTTTGAGGCCTGTGGTGGAAAGGAAATATGTTCACGTCAAAACTAGACAGAATCATTCTCAGAAACTTCTCTGTGATAAGTGCATTCAACTCACAGAGTTTAATGTTTCCTTTCATGGAGCAGTTTTGAAACACACTTTTTGCAGTACATGCAAGTGGTCATTCGGAAAGCTATGAGGCCTGTGTTCGAAAAGAAAATATCTTCACATATAGCATAGAAAGAATCATTCTCCGAAACTGCCTTGTGTTGGTTGCATTCAACTCACAGAGGTGAATAATCCTTTTGTTAGAGCAGCCAAGAAACTCTGTTTTTGTATAATCTGCAATTGGACGTTTGGAGAGCTCTCAGGCCTCTTGTGGGAAGGGAAATTCCTTCTCAAAACACCTAGAGAGAAGCATTCTCGGAAACCATTTTCAGATGTGTGCATTCAACTCACGGAGTTGAACATTCCTTTTGACAGAGAAATTTTGAAACACTCTTTTTATAGAATGTGCAAGTGGATATTCGGACGGCTTCCAGGAATTCGTTGGAAACGGGACACCCTCACACAAAAACAAGACAGAAGCATTCTCACAAACTTCTGTGTGATGTGAGCATTCAGCTCACAGAGCTGAAAACTTCCTTTGATAGAGCAATTTTGAAACACTCTTTTTCTAGAATCGGTAAGTGGACATTTGGAGCGCTTTGTGGCCTGTGGTGGAAAGGAAATATCTTCACGTCAAAACTAGACAGAAGCATTCTCTAAATCTTCTTTGTGGTGTGTGCATTCAACTCACAGATTTGAACATTCCTTTAGACAGAGAAACTTTGAAACACTCTTTTTGTTGAATCGGCAAGTGGAAATTTGGACCCCTTCTAGAAATTCGTTGGAAATGGGACACCCTCATACGAAAACTAGACAGAAGCATTCTGACAAACTTCTCTGTGATAAGTGCATTCAACTCACAGAGTTTAACGTTTCTTTTCATGGAGCAGTATTGAAACGCACTTTTTGAAGTCTATGCAAGTGGTCATTCCGAAAGCTATGAGGCCTGTGTTTGAAAAGACAATATCTTCACATATAACATAGAAAGAAGCATTCTCACAAACAACTTTGTGTTGGTTGCATTCAACTCACAGAGGGGAATATTCCTTTTGTTAGAGCAGCCATGAAACAGTGTTTTTGTATAATCTGCAAGTGGACATTTGGAGCGCTTTGAGGCCTGTGCTGGAAAGGAAATATCTTCACATAACAAGTTGACAGAAGCATTCTCTGAAAGTTCTTTTTGGTGTGTGCATTCAACTCATAGAGTTGAACATTCCTTTTGAGAGAGAAATTATGAAATTCTCTTTTTGTAGAATCTGCAGGTGGAAATTTTGACCGCTTTTAGGAATTCGTTGGAAACGAGACACCTTCACACGAAAACTAGACAGAAGCATTCTCACAAAATTCTCTGTGATAAGGGCATTCAACTCACAGAGTTTCAGGATTCTTTTCATGGAGCAGATTTGAAACACGCTTTTTGCTGTATATGCAAGTGGTGACACCGAAAGCTATGAGGCCTGTGGTTGAAAAGGCAATATCTGCACATCTAACCTAGAAAGAAGCATTCTCAAAAACTACTTTGTGTTGGTTGCATTCAACTCACAGAGGGGAATATTCCTTTTGTTAGAGAAGCCATGAAACACTGTTTTTGTATAATCTGCATTTGGACATTTGGAGAGCTCTGAGGCCTATGGTGGGAAACGACATATCTTCACAAAAATCCTACAGAGAAGCATTCTCAGACACCACTTTGCGATGTGTGCATTCGTCTCACGGAGTTGAAAATTCCTTTTGTTAGAGCAGTTTTGAAACACTCTTTTTGTAGAATCTGCATGTGGATATTTGGACCACTTATACGAATTTGCTGGAAACGGTATATCTTTACAGAAAAACGAGACGGAACCATTCTCACAAACTCCTTTGTGATGTGTGCTCTCAACTCAGAGATGTGAGCATGACTTTTGATAGGGCAGTTTTGAAACACTCTTTTTCTAGTATCTGCAAGTGGACAATTCGGCGCTTTGAGGCCTGTGCTGGAAAGGAAATATCTTCACACATCAAGTAGACAGAAGCATTGTCTGAAAGTTTTTTGGTGTGTGCATTCAACCCACAGAGTTGAACATTCCTTTTGACAGAGAATATTGGAAACACTCTTTTTATAGAATGTGCAAGTGCATATTTGGACCGCTTCTAGGAATTCGTTGGAAACGGGACACCCTCACACGAAAACAAGACAGAAGCATTCTCACAAACTTCTGTGTGATGTGAGCATTCAGCTCACAGAGCTGAACCTTTCTTTTGATAGAGGAATTTTGTAACACCCTTTTTCTAGAAACGGCAATTGGATATTTGGAGCGCTTTGAGGCCTGTGGTGGAAATTAAATATCTTCACATCAAAACTAGACAGAAGCATTCTCTGAAACTTCTTTGAGGTATGTGCATTCAACTCACAGAGTTGAACATTCCTTTAGACAGAGAAATTTTGAAACACCCTTTATTTAGAATCTGCAAGTGGAAATTTGCACCGCTTATAGGAATTCGTTGGAAACGGGACACCTTCACACGAAAACAAGACAGAAGCGTTCTCACAATCTTCTCTGTGTTAAGTGCATTCAAGTAACAGAGTTTAACGTTTCTTTTCATGGAGCAGTTTTGAAACACGCTTTTTGCATTATATGCAAGTGGTCATTCGGAAAGCTAAGAAGCCTGTGGTCGAAAAGGGAATAGCTTCACATATAACCTAGAAAGAAGCATTCTCAGAAACTACTTTGTGGTGGTTGCATTCAACTCACAGAGGGGAATATTCCTTTTGTTAGAGAAGCCATGAAACACTGTTTTTGTATCATCTGCATTTGGACATTTGGAGAGCTCTGAGGCCTATGGTGGGAAACGAAATAACTTCACAAAAATCCTACAGGGAAGCATTCTCAGAAACCACTTTGCGATGTGTGCATTCAACACAGAGAATTGAACATTCCTTTTGTCAGAGCAATTTTGAAACACTCTTTTTGTAGAATCTGCATGTGGATATTTGGACCACTTATAGGCATTTGCTGGAAAAAGGATATCCTCACACAAAAACGAGACAGAAGTATTCTCGCAAACTCCTTTGTCATGTGTGCTCTCATCTCACAGATGTGAAACTTACTTTTGATAGAGCAGTTTTGAAACACTCTTTGTCGAGGATCTGCAAGGGGACACTTGAAGCGATTTCAGTCCTGTGCTGGAAAGGAAATATCTTCACATAACAAGTAGACAGAAGCATTCTCTGAAACTTCTTTGTGGTGTGTGCATTCAACTCACGGAGTTGAACATTCCTTTTGACACGGACATTTTGAAACACTCTTTTTATAGAATGTGCAAGGGGATATTCGGACGGCTTCTAGGAATTCGTTGGAAACGGGACACCCTCACACAAATACAAGACAGAAGCAGTCTCACAAACTTCTGTGTGATGTGAGCATTCAGCTCACAGAGCTGAACCTTTCTTTTGATAGAGCAATTTTGAAACACTCTTTTTCTAGAATCGGCAAGTGGACATTTGGAGCGCTTTGAGGCCTGTGGTGGAAAGGAAATATGTTCACATCAAAACTAGACAGAATCATTCTCACAAACTTCTCTGTGATAAGTGCATTCAACTCACAGAGTTTAATGTTTCCTTTCATGGAGCAGTTTTGAAACACACTTTTTGCAGTACATGCAAGTGGTCATTCGGAAAGCTATGAGGCCTGTGTTCGAAAAGAAAATATCTTCACATATAGCATAGAAAGAATCATTCTCCGAAACTGCCTTGTGTTGGTTGCATTCAACTCACAGAGGTGAATAATCCTTTTGTTAGAGCAGCCAAGAAACTCTGTTTTTGTATAATCTGCTATTGGACGTTTGGAGAGCTCTGAGGCCTCTTGTGGGAAGGGAAATTCCTTCTCAAAACACCTAGAGAGAAGCATTCTCGGAAACCACTTTGAGATGTGTGCATTCAACTCACGGAGTTGAACATTCCTTTTGTTGGAGCAGTTTTGAAACATTCTTTTTGTGGAATCTGCATGTGGATATTTGTACCACGTATAAGAATTTGCTGGAATCGGGATATCTTCACATAAAAACGAGACAGAAGCATTCTCAGAAACTCCTTTGTGATGTGTGCTCTCAACTCAGAGATGTGAACCTGACTCTTGATAGAGCAGTTTTGAAACACTCTTTTTCTAGAATCCGCAAGAGGACATTTGGAGCGCTTTGAGGCCTGTACTGGAAAGGAAATATCTTCACATAACAAGTAGACAGAAGCATTCCCTGAGACTTCTTTGTGGTGTGTGCATTCAACTCATAGATTTGAACATTCCTTTTGTCAGAGAAGATTTGAGACACTCTTTTTATAGAATGTGCAAGGGGATATTTGGACGGCTTCTAGGAATTCGTTGGAAACGGGACACTCTCACACAAAAACAAGACAGAAGCATTCTCACAAACTTCTGTGTGATGTGAGCATTCAGCTCACAGAGCTGAACCTTTCTTTTGATAGAGCAATTTTGAAAGACTGTTTTTCTAGGATCGGCAAGTGGACATTTGGAGCGCTTTGAGTCTTGAGGTGGAAAGGAAATATCTTCACATCTAAATTAGACAGAAGCACTCTCTGAATCTTCTTTGTGGTTTGTGCATTCAACTCGCAGACTTGAACATTCCTTTAGACAGAGAAATTTTTAAAAAATCTTTTTGCAGAATCTGCAAGCGGAAATTTGGACCGCTTCTAGGAATTCGTTGGAAACGGGACACCCTCACACGAAAACTAGACAGACGTATTCTCACAAACTTCTCTGTGATAAGTGCATTCAACTCAGAGCGTTTAACGTTTCTTTTCATGCAGCAGATTTGAAACACACTGTTTGAAGTATATGCAAGTGGTCATTCGGAAAGCTATGAGGCCTGTGTTCGAAAAGGCAATATCTTCACATATAACCCAGAAAGAATAATTCTCAGAAACTACTTTGTGTTGGTTGCATTCCACTCACAGAGGGGAATATTCCTTTTGTTAGAGAAGGATGAAACACTGTTTTTGTATAATCTGCATTTGGACCTTTGGAGAGCTCTGAGGCCTATGGTGGGAAACAAAATAACTTCACAAAAATCCTACAGGGAAACATTCTCAGAAACCACTTGGTGATTGTCCATTCAACTCAGAGAACTGAACATTCCTTTTGGTAGAGCAATTTTGAAACACTCTATTTGTAGAATCTGCATGTGGATATTTGGACCACTTATAGGCATTTGCTGGAAAAAGGATATCCTCACACAAAAACGAGACAGTAGTATTGTCGCAAACTCCTTTGTCATGTGAGCTCTCATCTCACAGATGTGAAACTTACTATTGATAGAGCAGTTTTGAAACACTCTTTGTCGAGAATCTGCAAGGGGACACTTGAAGCGATTTCAGTCCTGTGCTGGAAAGGAAATATCTTCACATAACAAGTAGACAGAAGCATTCCCTGAAACTTCTTTGTGGTGTGTGCATTCAACTCACGGAGTTGAACATTCCTTTTGACAGAGAAATTTTGAAACTCTCTTTTTATAGAATGTGCAAGTGGATATTCGGACGGCTTCCAGGAATTCGTTGGAAACGGGACACCCTCACACAAAAACAAGACAGAAGCATTCTCACAAACTTCTGTGTGATGTGAGCATTCAGCTCACAGAGCTGAAAACTTCCTTTGATAGAGCAATTTTGAAACACTCTTTTTCTAGAATCGGTAAGTGGACATTTGGAGTGCTTTGTGGCCTGTGGTGGAAAGGAAATATCTTCACGTCAAAACTAGACAGAAGCATTCTCTAAATCTTCTTTGTGGTGTGTGCATTCAACTCACAGATTTGAACATTCCTTTAGACAGAGAAATTTTGAAACACTCTTTTTGTTGAATCGGCAAGTGGAAATTTGGACCCATTCTAGAAATTCGTTGGAAATGGGACACCCTCATACGAAAACTAGACAGAAGCATTCTGACAAACTTCTCTGTGATAAGTGCATTCAACTCACAGAGTTTAACGTTTCTTTTCATGGAGCAGTATTGAAACGCACTTTTTGAAGTCTATGCAAGTGGTCATTCCGAAAGCTATGAGGCCTGTGTTTGAAAAGACAATATCTTCACATATAACATAGAAAGAAGCATTCTCGCAAACATCTTTGTGTTGGTTGCATTCAACTCACAGAGGGGAATATTCCTTTTGTTAGAGCAGCCATGAAACAGTGTTTTTGTATAATCTGCAAGTGGACATTTGGAGCGTTTTGAGGCCAGTGCTGGAAAGGAAATATCTTCACATAACAAGTTGACAGAAGCATTCTCTGAAAGTTCCTTTTGCTGTGTGCATTCAACTCATAGAGTTGAACATTCCTTTTGAGAGAGAAATTATGAAATTCTCTTTTTGTAGAATCTGCAGGTGGAAATTTTGACCGCTTTTAGGAATTCGTTGGAAATGAGACACCTTCACACGAAAACTAGACAGAAGCATTCTCACAAAATTCTCTGTGATAAGGGCATTCAACTCACAGAGTTTCAGGATTCTTTTCATGGAGCAGATTTGAAACACGCTTTTTGCTGTATATGCAAGTGGTGACACCGAAAGCTATGAGGCCTGTGGTTGAAAAGGCAATATCTGCACATCTAACCTAGAAAGAAGCATTCTCAAAAACTACTTTGTGTTGGTTGCATTCAACTCACAGAGGGGAATATTCCTTTTGTTAGAGAAGCCATGAAACACTGTTTTTGTATAATCTGCATTTGGACATTTGGAGAGCTCTGAGGCCTATGGTGGGAAACGACATATCTTCACAAAAATCCTACAGAGAAGCATTCTCAGACACCACTTTGCGATGTGTGCATTCATCTCACAGAGTTGAAAATTCCTTTTGTTAGAGCAGTTTTGAAACACTCTTTTTGTAGAATCTGCATGTGGATATTTGGACCACTTATACGAATTTGCTGGAAACGGTATATCTTTACAGAAAAACGAGACGGAACCATTCTCACAAACTCCTTTGTGATGTGTGCTCTCAACTCAGAGATGTGAACATGACTTTTGATAGGGCAGTTTTGAAACACTCTTTTTCTAGTATCTGCAAGTGGACAATTCGGCGCTTTGAGGCCTGTGCTGGAAAGGAAATATCTTCACACATCAAGGAGACAGAAGCATTGTCTGAAAGTTTTTTGGTGTGTGCATTCAACCCACAGAGTTGAACATTCCTTTTGACAGAGAATTTTTGAAACACTCTGTTTATAGAATGTGCAAGTGCATATTTGGACCGCTTCTAGGAATTCGTTGGAAACGGGACACCCTCACACGAAAACAAGACAGAAGCATTCTCACAAACTTCTGTGTGATGTGAGCATTCAGCTCACAGAGCTGAACCTTTCTTTTGATAGAGGAATTTTGTAACACCCTTTTTCTAGAAACGGCAATTGGATATTTGGAGCGCTTTGAGGCCTGTGGTGGAAATTAAATATCTTCACATCAAAACTAGACAGAAGCATTCTCTGAAACTTCTTTGAGGTATGTGCATTCAACTCAGAGAGTTGAACATTCCTTTAGACAGAGAAATTTTGAAACACCCTTTATTTAGAATCTGCAAGTGGAAATTTGCACCGCTTATAGGAATTCGTTGGAAACGGGACACCTTCACACGAAAACAAGACAGAAGCGTTCTCACAATCTTCTCTGTGTTAAGTGCATTCAAGTAACAGAGTTTAACGTTTCTTTTCATGGAGCAGTTTTGAAACACGCTTTTTGCATTATATGCAAGTGGTCATTCGGAAAGCTAAGAAGCCTGTGGTCGAAAAGGGAATAGCTTCACATATAACCTAGAAAGAAGCATTCTCAGAAACTACTTTGTGGTGGTTGCATTCAACTCACAGAGGGGAATATTCCTTTTGTTAGAGAAGCCATGAAACACTGTTTTTGTATCATCTGCATTTGGACATTTGGAGAGCTCTGAGGCCTATGGTGGGAAACGAAATAACTTCACAAAAATCCTACAGGGAAGCATTCTCAGAAACCACTTTGCGATGTGTGCATTCAACTCAGAGAATTGAACATTCCTTTTGTCAGAGCAATTTTGAAACACTCTTTTTGTAGAATCTGCATGTGGATATTTGGACCACTTATAGGCATTTGCTGGAAAAAGGATATCCTCACACAAAAACGAGACAGAAGTATTCTCGCAAACTCCTTTGTCATGTGTGCTCTCATCTCACAGATGTGAAACTTACTTTTGATAGAGCAGTTTTGAAACACTCTTTGTCGAGGATCTGCAAGGGGACACTTGAAGCGATTTCAGTCCTGTGCTGGAAAGGAAATATCTTCACATAACAAGTAGACAGAAGCATTCTCTGAAACTTCTTTGTGGTGTGTGCATTCAACTCACGGAGTTGAACATTCCTTTTGACACGGACATTTTGAAACACTCTTTTTATAGAATGTGCAAGGGGATATTCGGACGGCTTCTAGGAATTCGTTGGAAACGGGACACCCTCACACAAATACAAGACAGAAGCAGTCTCACAAACTTCTGTGTGATGTGAGCATTCAGCTCACAGAGCTGAACCTTTCTTTTGATAGAGCAATTTTGAAACACTCTTTTTCTAGAATCGGCAAGTGGACATTTGGAGCGCTTTGAGGCCTGTGGTGGAAAGGAAATATGTTCACATCAAAACTAGACAGAATCATTCTCACAAACTTCTCTGTGATAAGTGCATTCAACTCACAGAGTTTAATGTTTCCTTTCATGGAGCAGTTTTGAAACACACTTTTTGCAGTACATGCAAGTGGTCATTCGGAAAGCTATGAGGCCTGTGTTCGAAAAGAAAATATCTTCACATATAGCATAGAAAGAATCATTCTCCGAAACTGCCTTGTGTTGGTTGCATTCAACTCACAGAGGTGAATAATCCTTTTGTTAGAGCAGCCAAGAAACTCTGTTTTTGTATAATCTGCTATTGGACGTTTGGAGAGCTCTGAGGCCTCTTGTGGGAAGGGAAATTCCTTCTCAAAACACCTAGAGAGAAGCATTCTCGGAAACCACTTTGAGATGTGTGCATTCAACTCACGGAGTTGAACATTCCTTTTGACAGAGAAATTTTGAAACACTCTTTTTATAGAATGTTCAAGTGGATATTCGGACGGCTTCCAGGAATTCGTTGGAATCGGGACACCCTCACACAAAAACAAGACAGAAGCATTCTCACAAACTTCTGTGTGATGTGAGCATTCAGCTCAAAGAGCTGAACACTTCCTTTGATAGAGCAATTTTGAAACACTCTTTTTCTAGAATCGGTAAGTGGACATTTGGAGTGCTTTGTGGCCTGTGGTGGAAAGGAAATATCTTCACGTCAAAACTAGACAGAAGCATTCTCTAAATCTTCTTTGTGGTGTGTGCATTCAACTCACAGATTTGAACATTCCTTTAGACAGAGAAACTTTGAAACACTCTTTTTGTTGAATCGGAAAGTGGAAATTTGGACCCCTTCTAGAAATTCGTTGGAAATGGGACACCCTCATACGAAAACTAGACAGAAGCATTCTGACAAACTTCTCTGTGATAAGTGCATTCAACTCACAGAGTTTAACGTTTCTTTTCATGGAGCATTATTGAAACGCACTTTTTGAAGTCTATGCAAGTGGTCATTCCGAAAGCTATGAGGCCTGTGTTTGAAAAGACAATATCTTCACATATAACATAGAAAGAAGCATTCTCACAAACAACTTTGTGTTGGTTGCATTCAACTCACAGAGGGGAATATTCCTTTTGTTAGAGCAGCCATGAAACAGTGTTTTTGTATAATCTGCAAGTGGACATTTGGAGCGCTTTGAGGCCTGTGCTGCAAAGGAAATATCTTCACATAACAAGTTGACAGAAGCATTCTCTGAAAGTTCTTTTTGGTGTGTGCATTCAACTCATAGAGTTGAACATTCCTTTTGAGAGAGAAATTATGAAATTCTCTTTTTGTAGAATCTGCAGGTGGAAATTTTGACCGCTTTTAGGAATTCGTTGGAAACGAGACACCTTCACACGAAAACTAGACAGAAGCATTCTCACAAAATTCTCTGTGATAAGGGCATTCAACTCACAGAGTTTCAGGATTCTTTTCATGGAGCAGATTTGAAACACGCTTTTTGCTGTATATGCAAGTGGTGACACCAAAAGCTATGAGGCCTGTGGTTGAAAAGGCAATATCTGCACATCTAACCTAGAAAGAAGCATTCTCAAAAACTACTTTGTGTTGGTTGCATTCAACTCACAGAGGGGAATATTCCTTTTGTTAGAGAAGCCATGAAACACTGTTTTTGTATAATCTGCATTTGGACATTTGGAGAGCTCTGTGGCCTATGGTGGGAAACGACATATCTTCACAAAAATCCTACAGAGAAGCATTCTCAGACACCACTTTGCGATGTGTGCATTCATCTCACAGAGTTGAAAATTCCTTTTGTTAGAGCAGTTTTGAAACACTCTTTTTGTAGAATCTGCATGTGGATATTTGGACCACTTATACGAATTTGCTGGAAACGGTATATCTTTACAGAAAAACGAGACGGAACCATTCTCATAAACTCCTTTGTGATGTGTGCTCTCAACTCAGAGATGTGAACATGACTTTTGATAGGGCAGTTTTGAAACACTCTTTTTCTAGTATCTGCAAGTGGACAATTCGGCGCTTTGAGGCCTGTGCTGGAAAGGAAATATCTTCACACATCAAGTAGACAGAAGCATTGTCTGAAAGTTTTTTGGTGTGTGCATTCAACCCACAGAGTTGAACATTCCTTTTGACAGAGAATTTTTGAAACACTCTGTTTATAGAATGTGCAAGTGCATATTTGGACCGCTTCTAGGAATTCGTTGGAAACGGGACACCCTCACACGAAAACAAGACAGAAGCATTCTCACAAACTTCTGTGTGATGTGAGCATTCAGCTCACAGAGCTGAACCTTTCTTTTGATAGAGGAATTTTGTAACACCCTTTTTCTAGAAACGGCAATTGGATATTTGGAGCGCTTTGAGGCCTGTGGTGGAAATTAAATATCTTCACATCAAAACTAGACAGAAGCATTCTCTGAAACTTCTTTGAGGTATGTGCATTCAACTCACAGAGTTGAACATTCCTTTAGACAGAGAAATTTTGAAACACCCTTTATTTAGAATCTGCAAGTGGAAATTTGCACCGCTTATAGGAATTCGTTGGAAACGGGACACGTTCACACGAAAACAAGACAGAAGCGTTCTCACAATCTTCTCTGTGTTAAGTGCATTCAAGTAACAGAGTTTAACGTTTCTTTTCATGGAGCAGTTTTGAAACACGCTTTTTGCATTATATGCAAGTGGTCATTCGGAAAGCTATGAAGCCTGTGGTCGAAAAGGGAATAGCTTCACATATAACCTAGAAAGAAGCATTCTCAGAAACTAATTTGTGGTGGTTGCATTCAACTCACAGAGGGGAATATTCCTTTTGTTAGAGAAGCCATGAAACACTGTTTTTGTATCATCTGCATTTGGACATTTGGAGAGCTCTGAGGCCTATGGTGGGAAACGAAATAACTTCACAAAAATCCTACAGGGAAGCATTCTCAGAAACCACTTTGCGATGTGTGCATTCAACTCAGAGAATTGAACATTCCTTTTGTCAGAGCAATTTTGAAACACTCTTTTTGTAGAATCTGCATGTGGATATTTGGACCACTTATAGGCATTTGCTGGAAAAAGGATATCCTCACACAAAAACGAGACAGAAGTATTCTCGCAAACTCCTTTGTCATGTGTGCTCTCATCTCACAGATGTGAAACTTACTTTTGATAGAGCAGTTTTGAAACACTCTTTGTCGAGGATCTGCAAGGGGACACTTGAAGCGATTTCAGTCCTGTGCTGGAAAGGAAATATCTTCACATAACAAGTAGACAGAAGCATTCTCTGAAACTTCTTTGTGGTGTGTGCATTCAACTCACGGAGTTGAACATTCCTTTTGACACGGACATTTTGAAACACTCTTTTTATAGGATGTGCAAGGGGATATTCGGACGGCTTCTAGGAATTCGTTGGAAACGGGACACCCTCACACAAAAACAAGACAGAAGCAGTCTCACAAACTTCTGTGTGATGTGAGCATTCAGCTCACAGAGCTGAACCTTTCTTTTGATAGAGCAATTTTGAAACACTCTTTTTCTAGAATCGGCACGTGGACATTTGGAGCGCTTTGAGGCCTGTGGTGGAAAGGAAATATGTTCACGTCAAAACTAGACAGAATCATTCTCACAAACTTCTCTGTGATAAGTGCATTCAACTCACAGAGTTTAATGTTTCCTTTCATGGAGCAGTTTTGAAACACACTTTTTGCAGTACATGCAAGTGGTCATTCGGAAAGCTATGAGGCCTGTGTTCGAAAAGAAAATATCTTCACATATAGCATAGAAAGAATCATTCTCCGAAACTGCCTTGTGTTGGTTGCATTCAACTCACAGAGGTGAATAATCCTTTTGTTAGTGCAGCCAAGAAACTCTGTTTTTGTATAATCTGCAATTGGACGTTTGGAGAGCTCTCAGGCCTCTTGTGGGAAGGGAAATTCCTTCTCAAAACACCTAGAGAGAAGCATTCTCGGAAACCATTTTGAGATGTGTGCATTCAACTCACGGAGTTGAACATTCCTTTTGACAGAGAAATTTTGAAACACTCTTTTTATAGAATGTGCAAGTGGATATTCGGACGGCTTCCAGGAATTCGTTGGAAACGGGACACCCTCACACAAAAACAAGACAGAAGCATTCTCACAAACTTCTGTGTGATGTGAGCATTCAGCTCAAAGAGCTGAACACTTCCTTTGATAGAGCAATTTTGAAACACTCTTTTTCTAGAATCGGTAAGTGGACATTTGGAGCGCTTTGTGGCCTGTGGTGGAAAGGAAATATCTTCACGTCAAAACTAGACAGAAGCATTCTCTAAATCTTCTTTGTGGTGTGTGCATTCAACTCACAGATTTGAACATTCCTTTAGACAGAGAAACTTTGAAACACTCTTTTTGTTGAATCGGCAAGTGGAAATTTGGACCCCTTCTAGAAATTCGTTGGAAATGGGACACCCTCATACGAAAACTAGACAGAAGCATTCTGACAAACTTCTCTGTGATAAGTGCATTCAACTCACAGAGTTTAACGTTTCTTTTCATGGAGCATTATTGAAACGCACTTTTTGAAGTCTATGCAAGTGGTCATTCCGAAAGCTATGAGGCCTGTGTTTGAAAAGACAATATCTTCACATATAACATAGAAAGAA
Organism: Pongo pygmaeus; assembly: GCF_028885625.2. NCBI lineage: Eukaryota > Metazoa > Chordata > Mammalia > Primates > Hominidae > Pongo > Pongo pygmaeus. The sequence continues at coordinate 32,212,862 of NC_072393.2, forward strand.
GCATTCTCACAAACAACTTTGTGTTGGTTGCATTCAACTCACAGAGGGGAATATTCCTTTTGTTAGAGCAGCCATGAAACAGTGTTTTTGTATAATCTGCAAGTGGACATTTGGAGCGCTTTGAGGCCTGTGCTGGAAAGGAAATATCTTCACATAACAAGTTGACAGAAGCATTCTCTGAAAGTTCTTTTTGGTGTGTGCATTCAACTCATAGAGTTGAACATTCCTTTTGAGAGAGAAATTATGAAATTCTCTTTTTGTAGAATCTGCAGGTGGAAATTTTGACCGCTTTTAGGAATTCGTTGGAAACGAGACACCTTCACACGAAAACTAGACAGAAGCATTCTCACAAAATTCTCTGTGATAAGGGCATTCAACTCACAGAGTTTCAGGATTCTTTTCATGGAGCAGATTTGAAACACGCTTTTTGCTGTATATGCAAGTGGTGACACCGAAAGCTATGAGGCCTGTGGTTGAAAAGGCAATATCTGCACATCTAACCTAGAAAGAAGCATTCTCAAAAACTACTTTGTGTTGGTTGCATTCAACTCACAGAGGGGAATATTCCTTTTGTTAGAGAAGCCATGAAACACTGTTTTTGTATAATCTGCATTTGGACATTTGGAGAGCTCTGTGGCCTATGGTGGGAAACGACATATCTTCACAAAAATCCTACAGAGAAGCATTCTCAGACACCACTTTGCGATGTGTGCATTCATCTCACAGAGTTGAAAATTCCTTTTGTTAGAGCAGTTTTGAAACACTCTTTTTGTAGAATCTGCATGTGGATATTTGGACCACTTATACGAATTTGCTGGAAACGGTATATCTTTACAGAAAAACGAGACGGAACCATTCTCATAAACTCCTTTGTGATGTGTGCTCTCAACTCAGAGATGTGAACATGACTTTTGATAGGGCAGTTTTGAAACACTCTTTTTCTAGTATCTGCAAGTGGACAATTCGGCGCTTTGAGGCCTGTGCTGGAAAGGAAATATCTTCACACATCAAGTAGACAGAAGCATTGTCTGAAAGTTTTTTGGTGTGTGCATTCAACCCACAGAGTTGAACATTCCTTTTGACAGAGAATTTTTGAAACACTCTGTTTATAGAATGTGCAAGTGCATATTTGGACCGCTTGTAGGAATTCGTTGGAAACGGGACACCCTCACACGAAAACAAGACAGAAGCATTCTCACAAACTTCTGTGTGATGTGAGCATTCAGCTCACAGAGCTGAACCTTTCTTTTGATAGAGGAATTTTGTAACACCCTTTTTCTAGAAACGGCAATTGGATATTTGGAGCGCTTTGAGGCCTGTGGTGGAAATTAAATATCTTCACATCAAAACTAGACAGAAGCATTCTCTGAAACTTCTTTGAGGTATGTGCATTCAACTCACAGAGTTGAACATTCCTTTAGACAGAGAAATTTTGAAACACCCTTTATTTAGAATCTGCAAGTGGAAATTTGCACCGCTTATAGGAATTCGTTGGAAACGGGACACCTTCACACGAAAACAAGACAGAAGCGTTCTCACAATCTTCTCTGTGTTAAGTGCATTCAAGTAACAGAGTTTAACGTTTCTTTTCATGGAGCAGTTTTGAAACACGCTTTTTGCATTATATGCAAGTGGTCATTCGGAAAGCTATGAAGCCTGTGGTCGAAAAGGGAATAGCTTCACATATAACCTAGAAAGAAGCATTCTCAGAAACTACTTTGTGGTGGTTGCATTCAACTCACAGAGGGGAATATTCCTTTTGTTAGAGAAGCCATGAAACACTGTTTTTGTATCATCTGCATTTGGACATTTGGAGAGCTCTGAGGCCTATGGTGGGAAACGAAATAACTTCACAAAAATCCTACAGGGAAGCATTCTCAGAAACCACTTTGCGATGTGTGCATTCAACTCAGAGAATTGAACATTCCTTTTGTCAGAGCAATTTTGAAACACTCTTTTTGTAGAATCTGCATGTGGATATTTGGACCACTTATAGGCATTTGCTGGAAAAAGGATATCCTCACACAAAAACGAGACAGAAGTATTCTCGCAAACTCCTTTGTCATGTGTGCTCTCATCTCACAGATGTGAAACTTACTTTTGATAGAGCAGTTTTGAAACACTCTTTGTCGAGGATCTGCAAGGGGACACTTGAAGCGATTTCAGTCCTGTGCTGGAAAGGAAATATCTTCACATAACAAGTAGACAGAAGCATTCTCTGAAACTTCTTTGTGGTGTGTGCATTCAACTCACGGAGTTGAACATTCCTTTTGACACGGACATTTTGAAACACTCTTTTTATAGGATGTGCAAGGGGATATTCGGACGGCTTCTAGGAATTCGTTGGAAACGGGACACCCTCACACAAAAACAAGACAGAAGCAGTCTCACAAACTTCTGTGTGATGTGAGCATTCAGCTCACAGAGCTGAACCTTTCTTTTGATAGAGCAATTTTGAAACACTCTTTTTCTAGAATCGGCACGTGGACATTTGGAGCGCTTTGAGGCCTGTGGTGGAAAGGAAATATGTTCACGTCAAAACTAGACAGAATCATTCTCACAAACTTCTCTGTGATAAGTGCATTCAACTCACAGAGTTTAATGTTTCCTTTCATGGAGCAGTTTTGAAACACACTTTTTGCAGTACATGCAAGTGGTCATTCGGAAAGCTATGAGGCCTGTGTTCGAAAAGAAAATATCTTCACAGATAGCATAGAAAGAATCATTCTCCGAAACTGCCTTGTGTTGGTTGCATTCAACTCACAGAGGTGAATAATCCTTTTGTTAGTGCAGCCAAGAAACTCTGTTTTTGTATAATCTGCAATTGGACGTTTGGAGAGCTCTCAGGCCTCTTGTGGGAAGGGAAATTCCTTCTCAAAACACCTAGAGAGAAGCATTCTCGGAAACCATTTTGAGATGTGTGCATTCAACTCACGGAGTTGAACATTCCTTTTGACAGAGAAATTTTGAAACACTCTTTTTATAGAATGTGCAAGTGGATATTCGGACGGCTTCCAGGAATTCGTTGGAAACGGGACACCCTCACACAAAAACAAGACAGAAGCATTCTCACAAACTTCTGTGTGATGTGAGCATTCAGCTCAAAGAGCTGAACACTTCCTTTGATAGAGCAATTTTGAAACACTCTTTTTCTAGAATCGGTAAGTGGACATTTGGAGCGCTTTGTGGCCTGTGGTGGAAAGGAAATATCTTCACGTCAAAACTAGACAGAAGCATTCTCTAAATCTTCTTTGTGGTGTGTGCATTCAACTCACAGATTTGAACATTCCTTTAGACAGAGAAACTTTGAAACACTCTTTTTGTTGAATCGGCAAGTGGAAATTTGGACCCCTTCTAGAAATTCGTTGGAAATGGGACACCCTCATACGAAAACTAGACAGAAGCATTCTGACAAACTTCTCTGTGATAAGTGCATTCAACTCACAGAGTTTAACGTTTCTTTTCATGGAGCATTATTGAAACGCACTTTTTGAAGTCTATGCAAGTGGTCATTCCGAAAGCTATGAGGCCTGTGTTTGAAAAGACAATATCTTCACATATAACATAGAAAGAAGCATTCTCACAAACAACTTTGTGTTGGTTGCATTCAACTCACAGAGGGGAATATTCCTTTTGTTAGAGCAGCCATGAAACAGTGTTTTTGTATAATCTGCAAGTGGACATTTGGAGCGCTTTGAGGCCTGTGCTGGAAAGGAAATATCTTCACATAACAAGTTGACAGAAGCATTCTCTGAAAGTTCTTTTTGGTGTGTGCATTCAACTCATAGAGTTGAACATTCCTTTTGAGAGAGAAATTATGAAATTCTCTTTTTGTAGAATCTGCAGGTGGAAATTTTGACCGCTTTTAGGAATTCGTTGGAAACGAGACACCTTCACACGAAAACTAGACAGACGCATTCTCACAAAATTCTCTGTGATAAGGGCATTCAACTCACAGAGTTTCAGGATTCTTTTCATGGAGCAGATTTGAAACACGCTTTTTGCTGTATATGCAAGTGGTGACACCGAAAGCTATGAGGCCTGTGGTTGAAAAGGCAATATCTGCACATCTAACCTAGAAAGAAGCATTCTCAAAAACTACTTTGTGTTGGTTGCATTCAACTCACAGAGGGGAATATTCCTTTTGTTAGAGAAGCCATGAAACACTGTTTTTGTATAATCTGCATTTGGACATTTGGAGAGCTCTGAGGCCTATGGTGGGAAACGACATATCTTCACAAAAATCCTACAGAGAAGCATTCTCAGACACCACTTTGCGATGTGTGCATTCATCTCACAGAGTTGAAAATTCCTTTTGTTAGAGCAGTTTTGAAACACTCTTTTTGTAGAATCTGCATGTGGATATTTGGACCACTTATACGAATTTGCTGGAAACGGTATATCTTTACAGAAAAACGAGACGGAACCATTCTCACAAACTCCTTTGTGATGTGTGCTCTCAACTCAGAGATGTGAACATGACTTTTGATAGGGCAGTTTTGAAACACTCTTTTTCTAGTATCTGCAAGTGGACAATTCGGCGCTTTGAGGCCTGTGCTGGAAAGGAAATATCTTCACACATCAAGTAGACAGAAGCATTGTCTGAAAGTTTTTTGGTGTGTGCATTCAACCCACAGAGTTGAACATTCCTTTTGACAGAGAATTTTTGAAACACTCTGTTTATAGAATGTGCAAGTGCATATTTGGACCGCTTCTAGGAATTCGTTGGAAACGGGACACCCTCACACGAAAACAAGACAGAAGCATTCTCACAAACTTCTGTGTGATGTGAGCATTCAGCTCACAGAGCTGAACCTTTCTTTTGATAGAGGAATTTTGTAACACCCTTTTTCTAGAAACGGCAATTGGATATTTGGAGCGCTTTGAGGCCTGTGGTGGAAATTAAATATCTTCACATCAAAACTAGACAGAAGCATTCTCTGAAACTTCTTTGAGGTATGTGCATTCAACTCACAGAGTTGAACATTCCTTTAGACAGAGAAATTTTGAAACACCCTTTATTTAGAATCTGCAAGTGGAAATTTGCACCGCTTATAGGAATTCGTTGGAAACGGGACACCTTCACACGAAAACAAGACAGAAGCGTTCTCACAATCTTCTCTGTGTTAAGTGCATTCAAGTAACAGAGTTTAACGTTTCTTTTCATGGAGCAGTTTTGAAACACGCTTTTTGCATTATATGCAAGTGGTCATTCGGAAAGCTATGAAGCCTGTGGTCGAAAAGGGAATAGCTTCACATATAACCTAGAAAGAAGCATTCTCAGAAACTACTTTGTGGTGGTTGCATTCAACTCACAGAGGGGAATATTCCTTTTGTTAGAGAAGCCATGAAACACTGTTTTTGTATCATCTGCATTTGGACATTTGGAGAGCTCTGAGGCCTATGGTGGGAAACGAAATAACTTCACAAAAATCCTACAGGGAAGCATTCTCAGAAACCACTTTGCGATGTGTGCATTCAACTCAGAGAATTGAACATTCCTTTTGTCAGAGCAATTTTGAAACACTCTTTTTGTAGAATCTGCATGTGGATATTTGGACCACTTATAGGCATTTGCTGGAAAAAGGATATCCTCACACAAAAACGAGACAGAAGTATTCTCGCAAACTCCTTTGTCATGTGTGCTCTCATCTCACAGATGTGAAACTTACTTTTGATAGAGCAGTTTTGAAACACTCTTTGTCGAGGATCTGCAAGGGGACACTTGAAGCGATTTCAGTCCTGTGCTGGAAAGGAAATATCTTCACATAACAAGTAGACAGAAGCATTCTCTGAAACTTCTTTGTGGTGTGTGCATTCAACTCACGGAGTTGAACATTCCTTTTGACACGGACATTTTGAAACACTCTTTTTATAGGATGTGCAAGGGGATATTCGGACGGCTTCTAGGAATTCGTTGGAAACGGGACACCCTCACACAAAAACAAGACAGAAGCAGTCTCACAAACTTCTGTGTGATGTGAGCATTCAGCTCACAGAGCTGAACCTTTCTTTTGATAGAGCAATTTTGAAACACTCTTTTTCTAGAATCGGCACGTGGACATTTGGAGCGCTTTGAGGCCTGTGGTGGAAAGGAAATATGTTCACGTCAAAACTAGACAGAATCATTCTCACAAACTTCTCTGTGATAAGTGCATTCAACTCACAGAGTTTAATGTTTCCTTTCATGGAGCAGTTTTGAAACACACTTTTTGCAGTACATGCAAGTGGTCATTCGGAAAGCTATGAGGCCTGTGTTCGAAAAGAAAATATCTTCACATATAGCATAGAAAGAATCATTCTCCGAAACTGCCTTGTGTTGGTTGCATTCAACTCACAGAGGTGAATAATCCTTTTGTTAGAGCAGCCAAGAAACTCTGTTTTTGTATAATCTGCAATTGGACGTTTGGAGAGCTCTCAGGCCTCTTGTGGGAAGGGAAATTCCTTCTCAAAACACCTAGAGAGAAGCATTCTCGGAAACCATTTTGAGATGTGTGCATTCAACTCACGGAGTTGAACATTCCTTTTGACAGAGAAATTTTGAAACACTCTTTTTATAGAATGTGCAAGTGGATATTCGGACGGCTTCCAGGAATTCGTTGGAAACGGGACACCCTCACACAAAAACAAGACAGAAGCATTCTCACAAACTTCTGTGTGATGTGAGCATTCAGCTCAAAGAGCTGAACACTTCCTTTGATAGAGCAATTTTGAAACACTCTTTTTCTAGAATCGGTAAGTGGACATTTGGAGCGCTTTGTGGCCTGTGGTGGAAAGGAAATATCTTCACGTCAAAACTAGACAGAAGCATTCTCTAAATCTTCTTTGTGGTGTGTGCATTCAACTCACAGATTTGAACATTCCTTTAGACAGAGAAACTTTGAAACACTCTTTTTGTTGAATCGGCAAGTGGAAATTTGGACCCCTTCTAGAAATTCGTTGGAAATGGGACACCCTCATACGAAAACTAGACAGAAGCATTCTGACAAACTTCTCTGTGATAAGTGCATTCAACTCACAGAGTTTAACGTTTCTTTTCATGGAGCATTATTGAAACGCACTTTTTGAAGTCTATGCAAGTGGTCATTCCGAAAGCTATGAGGCCTGTGTTTGAAAAGACAATATCTTCACATATAACATAGAAAGAAGCATTCTCACAAACAACTTTGTGTTGGTTGCATTCAACTCACAGAGGGGAATATTCCTTTTGTTAGAGCAGCCATGAAACAGTGTTTTTGTATAATCTGCAAGTGGACATTTGGAGCGCTTTGAGGCCTGTGCTGGAAAGGAAATATCTTCACATAACAAGTTGACAGAAGCATTCTCTGAAAGTTCTTTTTGGTGTGTGCATTCAACTCATAGAGTTGAACATTCCTTTTGAGAGAGAAATTATGAAATTCTCTTTTTGTAGAATCTGCAGGTGGAAATTTTGACCGCTTTTAGGAATTCGTTGGAAACGAGACACCTTCACACGAAAACTAGACAGACGCATTCTCACAAAATTCTCTGTGATAAGGGCATTCAACTCACAGAGTTTCAGGATTCTTTTCATGGAGCAGATTTGAAACACGCTTTTTGCTGTATATGCAAGTGGTGACACCGAAAGCTATGAGGCCTGTGGTTGAAAAGGCAATATCTGCACATCTAACCTAGAAAGAAGCATTCTCAAAAACTACTTTGTGTTGGTTGCATTCAACTCACAGAGGGGAATATTCCTTTTGTTAGAGAAGCCATGAAACACTGTTTTTGTATAATCTGCATTTGGACATTTGGAGAGCTCTGAGGCCTATGGTGGGAAACGACATATCTTCACAAAAATCCTACAGAGAAGCATTCTCAGACACCACTTTGCGATGTGTGCATTCATCTCACAGAGTTGAAAATTCCTTTTGTTAGAGCAGTTTTGAAACACTCTTTTTGTAGAATCTGCATGTGGATATTTGGACCACTTATACGAATTTGCTGGAAACGGTATATCTTTACAGAAAAACGAGACGGAACCATTCTCACAAACTCCTTTGTGATGTGTGCTCTCAACTCAGAGATGTGAACATGACTTTTGATAGGGCAGTTTTGAAACACTCTTTTTCTAGTATCTGCAAGTGGACAATTCGGCGCTTTGAGGCCTGTGCTGGAAAGGAAATATCTTCACACATCAAGTAGACAGAAGCATTGTCTGAAAGTTTTTTGGTGTGTGCATTCAACCCACAGAGTTGAACATTCCTTTTGACAGAGAATTTTTGAAACACTCTGTTTATAGAATGTGCAAGTGCATATTTGGACCGCTTCTAGGAATTCGTTGGAAACGGGACACCCTCACACGAAAACAAGACAGAAGCATTCTCACAAACTTCTGTGTGATGTGAGCATTCAGCTCACAGAGCTGAACCTTTCTTTTGATAGAGGAATTTTGTAACACCCTTTTTCTAGAAACGGCAATTGGATATTTGGAGCGCTTTGAGGCCTGTGGTGGAAATTAAATATCTTCACATCAAAACTAGACAGAAGCATTCTCTGAAACTTCTTTGAGGTATGTGCATTCAACTCACAGAGTTGAACATTCCTTTAGACAGAGAAATTTTGAAACACCCTTTATTTAGAATCTGCAAGTGGAAATTTGCACCGCTTATAGGAATTCGTTGGAAACGGGACACCTTCACACGAAAACAAGACAGAAGCGTTCTCACAATCTTCTCTGTGTTAAGTGCATTCAAGTAACAGAGTTTAACGTTTCTTTTCATGGAGCAGTTTTGAAACACGCTTTTTGCATTATATGCAAGTGGTCATTCGGAAAGCTATGAAGCCTGTGGTCGAAAAGGGAATAGCTTCACATATAACCTAGAAAGAAGCATTCTCAGAAACTACTTTGTGGTGGTTGCATTCAACTCACAGAGGGGAATATTCCTTTTGTTAGAGAAGCCATGAAACACTGTTTTTGTATCATCTGCATTTGGACATTTGGAGAGCTCTGAGGCCTATGGTGGGAAACGAAATAACTTCACAAAAATCCTACAGGGAAGCATTCTCAGAAACCACTTTGCGATGTGTGCATTCAACTCAGAGAATTGAACATTCCTTTTGTCAGAGCAATTTTGAAACACTCTTTTTGTAGAATCTGCATGTGGATATTTGGACCACTTATAGGCATTTGCTGGAAAAAGGATATCCTCACACAAAAACGAGACAGAAGTATTCTCGCAAACTCCTTTGTCATGTGTGCTCTCATCTCACAGATGTGAAACTTACTTTTGATAGAGCAGTTTTGAAACACTCTTTGTCGAGGATCTGCAAGGGGACACTTGAAGCGATTTCAGTCCTGTGCTGGAAAGGAAATATCTTCACATAACAAGTAGACAGAAGCATTCTCTGAAACTTCTTTGTGGTGTGTGCATTCAACTCACGGAGTTGAACATTCCTTTTGACACGGACATTTTGAAACACTCTTTTTATAGGATGTGCAAGGGGATATTCGGACGGCTTCTAGGAATTCGTTGGAAACGGGACACCCTCACACAAAAACAAGACAGAAGCAGTCTCACAAACTTCTGTGTGATGTGAGCATTCAGCTCACAGAGCTGAACCTTTCTTTTGATAGAGCAATTTTGAAACACTCTTTTTCTAGAATCGGCAAGTGGACATTTGGAGCGCTTTGAGGCCTGTGGTGGAAAGGAAATATGTTCACGTCCAAACTAGACAGAATCATTCTCACAAACTTCTCTGTGATAAATGCATTCAACTCACAGAGTTTAAAGTTTCCTTTCATAGAGCAGTTTTGAAACACACTTTTTGCAGTACATGCAAGTGGTCATTCGGAAAGCTATGAGGCCTGTGTTCGAAAAGAAAATATCTTCACATATAGCATAGAAAGAATCATTCTCCGAAACTGCCTTGTGTTGGTTGCATTCAACTCACAGAGGTGAATAATCCTTTTGTTAGAGCAGCCAAGAAACTCTGTTTTTGTATAATCTGCAATTGGACGTTTGGAGAGCTCTGAGGCCTCTTGTGGGAAGGGAAATTCCTTCTCAAAACACCTAGAGAGAAGCATTCTCGGAAACCACTTTGAGATGTGTGCATTCAACTCACGGAGTTGAACATTCCTTTTGACAGAGAAATTTTGAAACACCCTTTTTATAGAATGTGCAAGTGGATATTCGGACGGCTTCCAGGAATTCGTTGGAAACGGGACACCCTCACACAAAAACAAGACAGAAGCATTCTCACAAACTTCTGTGTGATGTGAGCATTCAGCTCAAAGAGCTGAACACGTCCTTTGATAGAGCAATTTTGAAACACTCTTTTTCTAGAATCGGTAAGTGGACATTTGGAGCGCTTTGTGGCCTTTGGTGGAAAGGAAATATCTTCACGTCAAAACTAGACAGAAGCATTCTCTAAATCTTCTTTGTGGTGTGTGCATTCAACTCACAGATTTGAACATTCCTTTAGACAGAGAAATTTTGAAACACCCTTTATTTAGAATCTGCAAGTGGAAATTTGGACCCCTTCTAGAAATTCGTTGGAAATGGGACACCCTCATACGAAAACTAGACAGAAGCATTCTGACAAACTTCTCTGTGATAAGTGCATTCAACTCACAGAGTTTAACGTTTCTTTTCATGGAGCAGTATTGAAACGCACTTTTTGAAGTCTATGCAAGTGGTCATTCCGAAAGCTATGAGGCCTGTGTTTGAAAAGACAATATCTTCACATATAACATAGAAAGAAGCATTCTCGCAAACAACTTTGTGTTGGTTGCATTCAACTCACAGAGGGGAATATTCCTTTTGTTAGAGCAGCCATGAAACAGTGTTTTTGTATAATCTGCAAGTGGACATTTGGAGCGCTTTGAGGCCTGTGCTGGAAAGGAAATATCTTCACATAACAAGTTGACAGAAGCATTCTCTGAAAGTACTTTTTGGTGTGTGCATTCAACTCATAGAGTTGAACATTCCTTTTGAGAGAGAAATTATGAAATTCTCTTTTTGTAGAATCTGCAGGTGGAAATTTTGACCGCTTTTAGGAATTCGTTGGAAACGAGACACCTTCACACGAAAACTAGACAGAAGCATTCTCACAAAATTCTCTGTGATAAGGGCATTCAACTCACAGAGTTTCAGGATTCTTTTCATGGAGCAGATTTGAAACACGCTTTTTGCTGTATATGCAAGTGGTGACACCGAAAGCTAAGAGGCCTGTGGTCGAAAAGGCAATATCTGCACATCTAACCTAGAAAGAAGCATTCTCAAAAACTACTTTGTGTTGGTTGCATTCAACTCACAGAGGGGAATATTCCTTTTGTTAGAGAAGCCATGAAACACTGTTTTTGTATAATCTGCATTTGGACATTTGGAGAGCTCTGTGGCCTATGGTGGGAAACGACATATCTTCACAAAAATCCTACAGAGAAGCATTCTCAGACACCACTTTGCGATGTGTGCATTCGTCTCACAGAGTTGAAAATTCCTTTTGTTAGAGCAGTTTTGAAACACTCTTTTTGTAGAATCTGCGTGTGGATATTTGGACCACTTATACGAATTTGCTGGAAACGGTATATCTTTACAGAAAAACGAGACGGAACCATTCTCACAAACTCCTTTGTGATGTGTGCTCTCAACTCAGAGATGTGAGCATGACTTTTGATAGGGCAGTTTTGAAACACTCTTTTTCTAGTATCTGCAAGTGGACAATTCGGCACTTTGAGGCCTGTGCTGGAAAGGAAATATCTTCACACATCAAGGAGACAGAAGCATTGTCTGAAACTTTTTTGGTGTGTGCATTCAACCCACAGAGTTGAACATTCCTTTTGACAGAGAATTTTTGAAACACTCTGTTTATAGAATGTGCAAGTGCATATTTGGACCGCTTCTAGGAATTCGTTGGAAACGGGACACCCTCACACGAAAACAAGACAGAAGCATTCTCACAAACTTCTGTGTGATGTGAGCATTCAGCTCACAGAGCTGAACCTTTCTTTTGATAGAGGAATTTTGTAACACCCTTTTTCTAGAAACGGCAATTGGATATTTGGAGCGCTTTGAGGCCTGTGGTGGAAATTAAATATCTTCACATCAAAACTAGACAGAAGCATTCTCTGAAACTTCTTTGAGGTATGTGCATTCAACTCACAGAGTTGAACATTCCTTTAGACAGAGAAATATTGAAACACCCTTTATTTAGAATCTGCAAGTGGAAATTTGCACCGCTTATAGGAATTCGTTGGAAACGGGACACCTTCACACGAAAACAAGACAGAAGCGTTCTCACAATCTTCTCTGTGTTAAGTGCATTCAAGTAACAGAGTTTAACGTTTCTTTTCATGGAGCAGTTTTGAAACACGCTTTTTGCATTATATGCAAGTGGTCATTCGGAAAGCTATGAAGCCTGTGGTCGAAAAGGGAATAGCTTAACATATAACCTAGAAAGAAGCATTCTCAGAAACTACTTTGTGGTGGTTGCATTCAACTCACAGAGGGGAATATTCCTTTTGTTAGAGAAGCCATGACACACTGTTTTTGTATCATCTGCATTTGGACATTTGGAGAGCTCTGAGGCCTATGGTGGGAAACGAAATAACTTCACAAAAATCCTACAGGGAAGCATTCTCAGAAACCACTTGGTGATGTGTGCATTCAACTCAGAGAATTGAACATTCCTTTTGTCAGAGCAATTTTGAAACACTCTTTTTGTAGAATCTGCATCTGGATATTTGGACCACTTATAGGCATTTGCTGGAAAAAGGATATCCTCACACAAAAACGTGACAGAAGTATTCTCGCAAACTCCTTTGTCATGTGTGCTCTCATCTCACAGATGTGAAACTTACTTTTGATAGAGCAGTTTTGAAACACTCTTTGTCGAGAATCTGCAAGGGGACACTTGAAGCGATTTCAGTCCTGTGCTGGAAAGGAAATATCTTCACATAACAAGTAGACAGAAGCATTCTCTGAAACTTCTTTGTGGTGTGTGCATTCAACTCACGGAGTTGAACATTCCTTTTGACACGGACATTTTGAAACACTCTTTTTATAGAATGTGCAAGGGGATATTCGGACGGCTTCTAGGAATTCGTTGGAAACGGGACACCCTTACACAAAAACAAGACAGAAGCAGTCTCACAAACTTCTGTGTGATGTGAGCATTCAGCTCACAGAGCTGAACCTTTCTTTTGATAGAGCAATTTTGAAACACTCTTTTTCTAGAATCGGCAAGTGGACATTTGGAGCGCTTTGAGGCCTCTGATGGAAAGGAAATATGTTCACGTCAAAACTAGACAGAATCATTCTCACAAACTTCTCTGTGATAAGTGCATTCAACTCACAGAGTTTAATGTTTCCTTTCATGGAGCAGTTTTGAAACACACTTTTTGCAGTACATGCAAGTGGTCATTCGGAAAGCTATGAGGCCTGTGTTCGAAAAGAAAATATCTTCACATATAGCATAGAAAGAATCATTCTCCGAAACTGCCTTGTGTTGGTTGCATTCAACTCACAGAGGTGAATAATCCTTTTGTTAGAGCAGCCAAGAAACTCTGTTTTTGTATAATCTGCCATTGGACGTTTGGAGAGCTCTGAGGCCTCTTGTGGGAAGGGAAATTTCTTCTCAAAACACCTAGAGAGAAGCATTCTCGGAAACCCCTTTGAGATGTGTGCATTCAACTCACGGAGTTGAACATTCCTTTTGTTGGAGCAGTTTTGAAACATTCTTTTTGTGGAATCTGCATGTGGATATTTGTACCACGTATAAGAATTTGCTGGAAACGGGATATCTTCACACAAAAACGAGACAGAAGCATTCTCACAAACTCCTTTGTGATGTGTGCTCTCAACTCAGAGATGTGAACCTGACTCTTGATAGAGCAGTTTTGAAACACTCTTTTTCTAGAATCCGCAAGAGGACATTTGGAGCGCTTTGAGGCCTGTACTGGAAAGGAAATATCTTCACATAACAAGTAGACAGAAGCATTCCCTGAGACTTCTTTGTGGTGTGTGCATTCAACTCATAGATTTGAACATTCCTTTTGTCAGAGAAGATTTGAGACACTCTTTTTATAGAATGTGCAAGGGGATATTTGGACGGCTTCTAGGAATTCGTTGGAAACGGGACACTCTCCCACAAAAACAAGACAGAAGCATTCTCACAAACTTCTGTGTGATGTGAGCATTCAGCTCACAGAGCTGAACCTTTCTTTTGATAGAGCAATTTTGAAAGACTGTTTTTCTAGGATCGGCAAGTGGACATTTGGAGCGCTTTGAGTCTTGAGGTGGAAAGGAAATATCTTCACATCTAAATTAGACAGAAGCACTCTCTGAATCTTCTTTGTGGTTTGTGCATTCAACTCGCAGACTTGAACATTCCTTTAGACAGAGAAATTTTGAAACAATCTTTTTGTAGAATCTGCAAGCGGAAATTTGGACCGCTTCTAGGAATTCGTTGGAAACGGGACACCCTCACACGAAAACTAGACAGACGTATTCTCACAAACTTCTCTGTGATAAGTGCATTCAACTCAGAGCGTTTAACGTTTCTTTTCATGCAGCAGATTTGAAACACACTGTTTGAAGTATATGCAAGTGGTCATTCGGAAAGCTATGAGGCCTGTGTTCGAAAAGGCAATATCTTCACATATAACCCAGAAAGAATAATTCTCAGAAACTACTTTGTGTTGGTTGCATTCCACTCACAGAGGGGAATATTCCTTTTGTTAGAGAAGGATGAAACACTGTTTTTGTATAATCTGCATTTGGACCTTTGGAGAGCTCTGAGGCCTATGGTGGGAAACAAAATAACTTCACAAAAATCCTACAGGGAAACATTCTCAGAAACCACTTGGTGATTGTCCATTCAACTCAGAGAACTGAACATTCCTTTTGGTAGAGCAATTTTGAAACACTCTATTTGTAGAATCTGCATGTGGATATTTGGACCACTTATAGGCATTTGCTGGAAAAAGGATATCCTCACACAAAAACGAGACAGTAGTATTGTCGCAAACTCCTTTGTCATGTGAGCTCTCATCTCACAGATGTGAAACTTACTATTGATAGAGCAGTTTTGAAACCCTCTTTGTCGAGAATCTGCAAGGGGACACTTGAAGCGATTTCAGTCCTGTGCTGGAAAGGAAATATCTTCACATAACAAGTAGACAGAAGCATTCCCTGAAACTTCTTTGTGGTGTGTGCATTCAACTCACGGAGTTGAACATTCCTTTTGACAGAGAAATTTTGAAACTCTCTTTTTATAGAATGTGCAAGTGGATATTCGGACGGCTTCCAGGAATTCGTTGGAAACGGGACACCCTCACACAAAAACAAGACAGAAGCATTCTCACAAACTTCTGTGTGATGTGAGCATTCAGCTCACAGAGCTGAAAACTTCCTTTGATAGAGCAATTTTGAAACACTCTTTTTCTAGAATCGGTAAGTGGACATTTGGAGTGCTTTGTGGCCTGTGGTGGAAAGGAAATATCTTCACGTCAAAACTAGACAGAAGCATTCTCTAAATCTTCTTTGTGGTGTGTGCATTCAACTCACAGATTTGAACATTCCTTTAGACAGAGAAATTTTGAAACACTCTTTTTGTTGAATCGGCAAGTGGAAATTTGGACCCCTTCTAGAAATTCGTTGGAAATGGGACACCCTCATACGAAAACTAGACAGAAGCATTCTGACAAACTTCTCTGTGATAAGTGCATTCAACTCACAGAGTTTAACGTTTCTTTTCATGGAGCAGTATTGAAACGCACTTTTTGAAGTCTATGCAAGTGGTCATTCCGAAAGCTATGAGGCCTGTGTTTGAAAAGACAATATCTTCACATATAACATAGAAAGAAGCATTCTCGCAAACAACTTTGTGTTGGTTGCATTCAACTCACAGAGGGGAATATTCCTTTTGTTAGAGCAGCCATGAAACAGTGTTTTTGTATAATCTGCAAGTGGACATTTGGAGCGCTTTGAGGCCTGTGCTGGAAAGGAAATATCTTCACATAACAAGTTGACAGAAGCATTCTCTGAAAGTTCTTTTTGGTGTGTGCATTCAACTCATAGAGTTGAACATTCCTTTTGAGAGAGAAATTATGAAATTCTCTTTTTGTAGAATCTGCAGGTGGAAATTTTGACCGCTTTTAGGAATTCGTTGGAAACGAGACACCTTCACACGAAAACTAGACAGAAGCATTCTCACAAAATTCTCTGTGATAAGGGCATTCAACTCACAGAGTTTCAGGATTCTTTTCATGGAGCAGATTTGAAACACGCTTTTTGCTGTATATGCAAGTGGTGACACCGAAAGCTATGAGGCCTGTGGTCGAAAAGGCAATATCTGCCCATCTAACCTAGAAAGAAGCATTCTCAAAAACTACTTTGTGTTGGTTGCATTCAACTCACAGAGGGGAATATTCCTTTTGTTAGAGAAGCCATGAAACACTGTTTTTGTATAATCTGCATTTGGACATTTGGAGAGCTCTGAGGCCTATGGTGGGAAACGACATATCTTCACAAAAATCCTACAGAGAAGCATTCTCAGACACCACTTTGCGATGTGTGCATTCATCTCACAGAGTTGAAAATTCCTTTTGTTAGAGCAGTTTTGAAACACTCTTTTTGTAGAATCTGCATGTGGATATTTGGACCACTTATACGAATTTGCTGGAAACGGTATATCTTTACAGAAAAACGAGACGGAACCATTCTCACAAACTCCTTTGTGATGTGTGCTCTCAACTCAGAGATGTGAACATGACTTTTGATAGGGCAGTTTTGAAACACTCTTTTTCTAGTATCTGCAAGTTGACAATTCGGCGCTTTGAGGCCTGTGCTGGAAAGGAAATATCTTCACACATCAAGGAGACAGAAGCATTGTCTGAAAGTTTTTTGGTGTGTGCATTCAACCCACAGAGTTGAACATTCCTTTTGACAGAGAATTTTTGAAACACTCTGTTTATAGAATGTGCAAGTGCATATTTGGACCGCTTCTAGGAATTCGTTGGAAACGGGACACCCTCACACGAAAACAAGACAGAAGCATTCTCACAAACTTCTGTGTGATGTGAGCATTCAGCTCACAGAGCTGAACCTTTCTTTTGGTAGAGGAATTTTGTAACACCCTTTTTCTAGAAACGGCAATTGGATATTTGGAGCGCTTTGAGGCCTGTGGTGGAAATTAAATATCTTCACATCAAAACTAGACAGAAGCATTCTCTGAAACTTCTTTGAGGTATGTGCATTCAACTCACAGAGTTGAACATTCCTTTAGACAGAGAAATTTTGAAATACCCTTTATTTAGAATCTGCAAGTGGAAATTTGCACCGCTTATAGGAATTCGTTGGAAACGGGACACCTTCACACGAAAACAAGACAGAAGCGTTCTCACAATCTTCTCTGTGTTAAGTGCATTCAAGTAACAGAGTTTAACGTTTCTTTTCATGGAGCAGTTTTGAAACACGCTTTTTGCATTATATGCAAGTGGTCATTCGGAAAGCTATGAAGCCTGTGGTCGAAAAGGGAATAGCTTCACATATAACCTAGAAAGAAGCATTCTCAGAAACTACTTTGTGGTGGTTGCATTCAACTCACAGAGGGGAATATTCCTTTTGTTAGAGAAGCCATGAAACACTGTTTTTGTATCATCTGTATTTGGACATTTGGAGAGCTCTGAGGCCTATGGTGGGAAACGAAATAACTTCACAAAAATCCTACAGGGAAGCATTCTCAGAAACCACTTTGCGATGTGTGCATTCAACTCAGAGAATTGAACATTCCTTTTGTCAGAGCAATTTTGAAACACTCTTTTTGTAGAATCTGCATGTGGATATTTGGACCACTTATAGGCATTTGCTGGAAAAAGGATATCCTCACACAAAAACGAGACAGAAGTATTCTCGCAAACTACTTTGTCATGTGTGCTCTCATCTCACAGACGTGAAACTTACTTTTGATAGAGCAGTTTTGAAACACTCTTTGTCGAGAATCTGCAAGGGGACACTTGAAGCGATTTCAGTCCTGTGCTGGAAAGGAAATATCTTCACATAACAAGTAGACAGAAGCATTCTCTGAAACTTCTTTGTGGTGTGTGCATTCAACTCACGGAGTTGAACATTCCTTTTGACACGGAAATTTTGAAACACTCTTTTTATAGGATGTGCAAGGGGATATTCGGACGGCTTCTAGGAATTCGTTGGAAACGGGACACCCTCACACAAAAACAAGAAAGAAGCATTCTCACAAACTTCTGTGTGATGTGAGCATTCAGCTCACAGAGCTGAACACTTCCTTTGATAGAGCAATTTTGAAACACTCTTTTTCTAGAATCGGCAAGTGGACATTTGGAGCGCTTTGAGGCCTGTGGTGGAAAGGAAATATGTTCACGTCCAAACTAGACAGAATCATTCTCACAAACTTCTCTGTGATAAGTGCATTCAACTCACAGAGTTTAATGTTTCCTTTCATGGAGCAGTTTTGAAACACACTTTTTGCAGTACATGCAAGTGGTCATTCGGAAAGCTATGAGGCCTGTGTTCAAAAAGAAAATATCTTCACATATAGCACAGAAAGAATCATTCTCCGAAACTGCCTTGTGTTGGTTGCATTCAACTCACAGAGGTGAATAATCCTTTTGTTAGAGCAGCCAAGAAACTCTGTTTTTGTATAATCTGCAATTGGACGTTTGGAGAGCTCTGAGGCCTCTTGTGGGAAGGGAAATTTCTTCTCAAAACACCTAGAGAGAAGCATTTTGGGAAACCACTTTGAGATGTGTGCATTCAACTCACGGAGTTGAACATTCCTTTTGACAGAGAAATTTTGAAACACTCTTTTTATAGAATGTGCAAGTGGATATTCGGACGGCTTCCAGGAATTCGTTGGAAACGGGACACCCTCACACAAAAACAAGACAGAAGCATTCTCACAAACTTCTGTGTGATGTGAGCATTCAGCTCAAAGAGCTGAACACTTCCTTTGATAGAGCAATTTTGAAACACTCTTTTTCTAGAATCGGTAAGTGGACATTTGGAGCGCTTTGTGGCCTGTGGTGGAAAGGAAATATCTTCACGTCAAAACTAGACAGAAGCATTCTCTCAATCTTCTTTGTGGTGTGTGCATTCAACTCACAGATTTGAACATTCCTTTAGACAGAGAAATTTTGAAACACTCTTTTTGTTGAATCGGCAAGTGGAAATTTGGACCCCTTCTAGAAATTCGTTGGAAATGGGACACCCTCATACGAAAACTAGACAGAAGCATTCTGACAAACTTCTCTGTGATAAGTGCATTCAACTCACAGAGTTTAACGTTTCTTTTCATGGAGCAGTATTGAAACGCACTTTTTGAAGTCTATGCAAGTGGTCATTCCGAAAGCTATGAGGCCTGTGTTTGAAAAGACAATATCTTCACATATAACATAGAAAGAAGCATTCTCGCAAACAACTTTGTGTTGGTTGCATTCAACTCACAGAGGGGAATATTCCTTTTGTTAGAGCAGCCATGAAACAGTGTTTTTGTATAATCTGCAAGTGGACATTTGGAGCGCTTTGAGGCCTGTGCTGGAAAGGAAATATCTTCACATAACAAGTTGACAGAAGCATTCTCTGAAAGTTCTTTTTGGTGTGTGCATTCAACTCATAGAGTTGAACATTCCTTTTGAGAGAGAAATTATGAAATTCTCTTTTTGTAGAATCTGCAGGTGGAAATTTTGACCGCTTTTAGGAATTCGTTGGAAACGAGACACCTTCACACGAAAACTAGACAGAAGCATTCTCACAAAATTCTCTGTGATAAGGGCATTCAACTCACAGAGTTTCAGGATTCTTTTCATGGAGCAGATTTGAAACACGCTTTTTGCTGTATATGCAAGTGGTGACACCGAAAGCTATGAGGCCTGTGGTTGAAAAGGCAATATCTGCACATCTAACCTAGAAAGAAGCATTCTCAAAAACTACTTTGTGTTGGTTGCATTCAACTCACAGAGGGTAATATTCCTTTTGTTAGAGAAGCCATGAAACACTGTTTTTGTATAATCTGCATTTGGACATTTGGAGAGCTCTGAGGCCTATGGTGGGAAACGACATATCTTCACAAAAATCCTACAGAGAAGCATTCTCAGACACCACTTTGCGATGTGTGCATTCATCTCACAGAGTTGAAAATTCCTTTTGTTAGAGCAGTTTTGAAACACTCTTTTTGTAGAATCTGCATGTGGATATTTGGACCACTTATACGAATTTGCCGGAAACGGTATATCTTTACAGAAAAACGAGACGGAACCATTCTCACAAACTCCTTTGTGATGTGTGCTCTCAACTCAGAGATGTGAACATGACTTTTGATAGGGCAGTTTTGAAACACTCTTTTTCTAGTATCTGCAATTGGACAATTCGGCGATTTGAGGCCTGTGCTGGAAAGGAAATATCTTCACACATCAAGGAGACAGAAGCATTGTCTGAAAGTTTTTTGGTGTGTGCATTCAACCCACAGAGTTGAACATTCCTTTTGACAGAGAATTTTTGAAACACTCTGTTTATAGAATGTGCAAGTGCATATTTGGACCGCTTCTAGGAATTCGTTGGAAACGGGACACCCTCACACGAAAACAAGACAGAAGCATTCTCACAAACTTCTGTGTGATGTGAGCATTCAGCTCACAGAGCTGAACCTTTCTTTTGATAGAGGAATTTTGTAACACCCTTTTTCTAGAAACGGCAATTGGATATTTGGAGCGCTTTGAGGCCTGTGGTGGAAATTAAATATCTTCACATCAAAACTAGACAGAAGCATTCTCTGAAACTTCTTTGAGGTATGTGAATTCAACTCACAGAGTTGAACATTCCTTTAGACAGAGAAATTTTGAAACACCCTTTATTTAGAATCTGCAAGTGGAAATTTGCACCGCTTATAGGAATTCGTTGGAAACGGGACACCTTCACACGAAAACAAGACAGAAGCGTTCTCACAATCTTCTCTGTGTTAAGTGCATTCAAGTAACAGAGTTTAACGTTTCTTTTCATGGAGCAGTTTTGAAACACGCTTTTTGCATTATATGCAAGTGGTCATTCGGAAAGCTATGAAGCCTGTGGTCGAAAAGGGAATAGCTTCACATATAACCTAGAAAGAAGCATTCTCAGAAACTACTTTGTGGTGGTTGCATTCAACTCACAGAGGGGAATATTCCTTTTGTTAGAGAAGCCATGAAACACTGTTTTTGTATCATCTGCATTTGGACATTTGGAGAGCTCTGAGGCCTATGGTGGGAAACGAAATAACTTCACAAAAATCCTACAGGGAAGCATTCTCAGAAACCACTTTGCGATGTGTGCATTCAACTCAGAGAATTGAACATTCCTTTTGTCAGAGCAATTTTGAAACACTCTTTTTGTAGAATCTGCATGTGGATATTTGGACCACTTATAGGCATTTGCTGGAAAAAGGATATCCTCACACAAAAACGAGACAGAAGTATTCTCACAAACTCCTTTGTCATGTGTGCTCTCATCTCACAGATGTGAAACTTACTTTTGATAGAGCAGTTTTGAAACACTCTTTGTCGAGGATCTGCAAGGGGACACTTGAAGCGATTTCAGTCCTGTGCTGGAAAGGAAATATCTTCACATAACAAGTAGACAGAAGCATTCTCTGAAACTTCTTTGTGGTGTGTGCATTCAACTCACGGAGTTGAACATTCCTTTTGACACGGAAATTTTGAAACACTCTTTTTATAGAATGTGCAAGGGGATATTCGGACGGCTTCTAGGAATTCGTTGGAAACGGGACACCCTCACACAAAAACAAGAGAGAAGCAGTCTCACAAACTTCTGTGTGATGTGAGCATTCAGCTCACAGAGCTGAACCTTTCTTTTGATAGAGCAATTTTGAAACACTCTTTTTCTAGAATCGGCAAGTGGACATTTGGAGCGCTTTGAGGCCTGTGGTGGAAAGGAAATATGTTCACGTCCAAACTAGACAGAATCATTCTCACAAACTTCACTGTGATAAGTGCATTCAACTCACAGAGTTTAATGTTTCCTTTCATGGAGCAGTTTTGAAACACACTTTTTGCAGTACATGCAAGTGGTCATTTGGAAAGCTATGAGGCCTGTGTTCGAAAAGAAAATATCTTCACATATAGCATAGAAAGAATAATTCTCCGAAACTGCCTTGTGTTGGTTGCATTCAACTCACAGAGGTGAATAATCCTTTTGTTAGAGCAGCCAAGAAACTCTGTTTATGTATAATCTGCCATTGGACGTTTGGAGAGCTCTGAGGCCTCCTTTGGGAAGGGAAATTTCTTCTCAAAACACCTAGAGAGAAGCATTCTCGGAAACCCCTTTGAGATGTGTGCATTCAACTCACGGAGTTGAACATTCCTTTTGTTGGAGCAGTTTTGAAACATTCTTTTTGTGGAATCTGCATGTGGATATTTGTACCACGTATAAGAATTTGCTGGAATCGGGATATCTTCACATAAAAACGAGACAGAAGCATTCTCACAAACTCCTTTGTGATGTGTGCTCTCAACTCAGAGATGTGAACCTGACTCTTGATAGAGCAGTTTTGAAACACTCTTTTTCTAGAATCCGCAAGAGGACATTTGGAGCGCTTTGAGGCCTGTACTGGAAAGGAAATATCTTCACATAACAAGTAGACAGAAGCATTCCCTGAGACTTCTTTGTGGTGTGTGCATTCAACTCATAGATTTGAACATTCCTTTTGTCAGAGAAGATTTGAGACACTCTTTTTATAGAATGTGCAAGGGGATATTTGGACGGCTTCTAGGAATTCGTTGGAAACGGGACACTCTCACACAAAAACAAGGCAGAAGCATTCTCACAAACTTCTGTGTGATGTGAGCATTCAGCTCACAGAGCTGAACCTTTCTTTTGATAGAGCAATTTTGAAAGACTGTTTTTCTAGGATCGGCAAGTGGACATTTGGAGCGCTTTGAGTCTTGAGGTGGAAAGGAAATATCTTCACATCTAAATTAGACAGAAGCACTCTCTGAATCTTCTTTGTGGTTTGTGCATTCAACTCGCAGACTTGAACATTCCTTTAGACAGAGAAATTTTGAAACAATCTTTTTGTAGAATCTGCAAGCGGAAATTTGGACCGCTTCTAGGAATTCGTTGGAAACGGGACACCCTCACACGAAAACTAGACAGACGTATTCTCACAAACTTCTCTGTGATAAGTGCATTCAACTCAGAGCGTTTAACGTTTCTTTTCATGCAGCAGATTTGAAACACACTGTTTGAAGTATATGCAAGTGGTCATTCGGAAAGCTATGAGGCCTGTGTTCGAAAAGGCAATATCTTCACATATAACCCAGAAAGAATAATTCTCAGAAACTACTTTGTGTTGGTTGCATTCCACTCACAGAGGGGAATATTCCTTTTGTTAGAGAAGGATGAAACACTGTTTTTGTATAATCTGCATTTGGACCTTTGGAGAGCTCTGAGGCCTATGGTGGGAAACAAAATAACTTCACAAAAATCCTACAGGGAAACATTCTCAGAAACCACTTGGTGATTGTCCATTCAACTCAGAGAACTGAACATTCCTTTTGGTAGAGCAATTTTGAAACACTCTATTTGTAGAATCTGCATGTGGATATTTGGACCACTTATAGGCATTTGCTGGAAAAAGGATATCCTCACACAAAAACGAGACAGTAGTATTGTCGCAAACTCCTTTGTCATGTGAGCTCTCATCTCACAGATGTGAAACTTACTATTGATAGAGCAGTTTTGAAACACTCTTTGTCGAGAATCTGCAAGGGGACACTTGAAGCGATTTCAGTCCTGTGCTGGAAAGGAAATATCTTCACATAACAAGTAGACAGAAGCATTCCCTGAAACTTCTTTGTGGTGTGTGCATTCAACTCACGGAGTTGAACATTCCTTTTGACAGAGAAATTTTGAAACTCTCTTTTTATAGAATGTGCAAGTGGATATTCGGACGGCTTCCAGGAATTCGTTGGAAACGGGACACCCTCACACAAAAACAAGACAAAAGCATTCTCACAAACTTCTGTGTGATGTGAGCATTCAGCTCACAGAGCTGAAAACTTCCTTTGATAGAGCAATTTTGAAACACTCTTTTTCTAGAATCGGTAAGTGGACATTTGGAGTGCTTTGTGGCCTGTGGTGGAAAGGAAATATCTTCACGTCAAAACTAGACAGAAGCATTCTCTAAATCTTCTTTGTGGTGTGTGCATTCAACTCACAGATTTGAACATTCCTTTAGACAGAGAAATTTTGAAACACTCTTTTTGTTGAATCGGCAAGTGGAAATTTGGACCCCTTCTAGAAATTCGTTGGAAATGGGACACCCTCATACGAAAACTAGACAGAAGCATTCTGACAAACTTCTCTGTGATAAGTGCATTCAACTCACAGAGTTTAACGTTTCTTTTCATGGAGCAGTATTGAAACGCACTTTTTGAAGTCTATGCAAGTGGTCATTCCGAAAGCTATGAGGCCTGTGTTTGAAAAGACAATATCTTCACATATAACATAGAAAGAAGCATTCTCGCAAACAACTTTGTGTTGGTTGCATTCAACTCACAGAGGGGAATATTCCTTTTGTTAGAGCAGCCATGAAACAGTGTTTTTGTATAATCTGCAAGTGGACATTTGGAGCGTTTTGAGGCCAGTGCTGGAAAGGAAATATCTTCACATAACAAGTTGACAGAAGCATTCTCTGAAAGTTCTTTTTGGTGTGTGCATTCAACTCATAGAGTTGAACATTCCTTTTGAGAGAGAAATTATGAAATTCTCTTTTTGTAGAATCTGCAGGTGGAAATTTTGACCGCTTTTAGGAATTCGTTGGAAATGAGACACCTTCACACGAAAACTAGACAGAAGCATTCTCACAAAATTCTCTGTGATAAGGGCATTCAACTCACAGAATTTCAGGATTCTTTTCATGGAGCAGATTTGAAACACGCTTTTTGCTGTATATGCAAGTGGTGACACCGAAAGCTATGAGGCCTGTGGTTGAAAAGGCAATATCTGCACATCTAACCTAGAAAGAAGCATTCTCAAAAACTACTTTGTGTTGGTTGCATTCAACTCACAGAGGGTAATATTCCTTTTGTTAGAGAAGCCATGAAACACTGTTTTTGTATAATCTGCATTTGGACATTTGGAGAGCTCTGAGGCCTATGGTGGGAAACGACATATCTTCACAAAAATCCTACAGAGAAGCATTCTCAGACACCACTTTGCGATGTGTGCATTCATCTCACAGAGTTGAAAATTCCTTTTGTTAGAGCAGTTTTGAAACACTCTTTTTGTAGAATCTGCATGTGGATATTTGGACCACTTATACGAATTTGCTGGAAACGGTATATCTTTACAGAAAAACGAGACGGAACCATTCTCACAAACTCCTTTGTGATGTGTGCTCTCAACTCAGAGATGTGAACATGACTTTTGATAGGGCAGTTTTGAAACACTCTTTTTCTAGTATCTGCAAGTGGACAATTTGGCGCTTTGAGGCCTGTGCTGGAAAGGAAATATCTTCACACATCAAGGAGACAGAAGCATTGTCTGAAACTTTTTTGGTGTGTGCATTCAACCCACAGAGTTGAACATTCCTTTTGACAGAGAATTTTTGAAACACTCTGTTTATAGAATGTGCAAGTGCATATTTGGACCGCTTCTAGGAATTCGTTGGAAACGGGACACCCTCACACGAAAACAAGACAGAAGCATTCTCACAAACTTCTGTGTGATGTGAGCATTCAGCTCACAGAGCTGAACCTTTCTTTTGATAGAGGAATTTTGTAACACCCTTTTTCTAGAAACGGCAATTGGATATTTGGAGCGCTTTGAGGCCTGTGGTGGAAATTAAATATCTTCACATCAAAACTAGACAGAAGCATTCTCTGAAACTTCTTTGAGGTATGTGCATTCAACTCACAGAGTTGAACATTCCTTTAGACAGAGAAATTTTGAAACACCCTTTATTTAGAATCTGCAAGTGGAAATTTGCACCGCTTATAGGAATTCGTTGGAAACGGGACACCTTCACACGAAAACAAGACAGAAGCGTTCTCACAATCTTCTCTGTGTTAAGTGCATTCAAGTAACAGAGTTTAACGTTTCTTTTCATGGAGCAGTTTTGAAACACGCTTTTTGCATTATATGCAAGTGGTCATTCGGAAAGCTAAGAAGCCTGTGGTCGAATAGGGAATAGCTTCACATATAACCTAGAAAGAAGCATTCTCAGAAACTACTTTGTGGTGGTTGCATTCAACTCACAGAGGGGAATATTCCTTTTGTTAGAGAAGCCATGAAACACTGTTTTTGTATCATCTGCATTTGGACATTTGGAGAGCTCTGAGGCCTATGGTGGGAAACGAAATAACTTCACAAAAATCCTACAGGGAAGCATTCTCAGAAACCACTTGGTGATGTGTGCATTCAACTCAGAGAATTGAACATTCCTTTTGTCAGAGCAATTTTGAAACACTCTTTTTGTAGAATCTGCATGTGGATATTTGGACCACTTATAGGCATTTGCTGGAAAAAGGATATCCTCACACAAAAACGAGACAGAAGTATTCTCGCAAACTCCTTTGTCATGTGTGCTCTCATCTCACAGATGTGAAACTTACTTTTGATAGAGCAGTTTTGAAACACTCTTTGTCGAGGATCTGCAAGGGGACACTTGAAGCGATTTCAGTCCTGTGCTGGAAAGGAAATATCTTCACATAACAAGTAGACAGAAGCATTCTCTGAAACTTCTTTGTGGTGTGTGCATTCAACTCACGGAGTTGAACATTCCTTTTGACACGGAAATTTTGAAACACTCTTTTTATAGAATGTGCAAGGGGATATTCGGACGGCTTCTAGGAATTCGTTGGAAACGGGACACCCTCACACAAAAACAAGACAGAAGCAGTCTCACAAACTTCTGTGTGATGTGAGCATTCAGCTCACAGAGCTGAACCTTTCTTTTGATAGAGCAATTTTGAAACACTCTTTTTCTAGAATCGGCAAGTGGACATTTGGAGCGCTTTGAGGCCTGTGGTGGAAAGGAAATATGTTCACGTCCAAACTAGACAGAATCATTCTCACAAACTTCACTGTGATAAGTGCATTCAACTCACAGAGTTTAATGTTTCCTTTCATGGAGCAGTTTTGAAACACACTTTTTGCAGTACATGCAAGTGGTCATTTGGAAAGCTATGAGGCCTGTGTTCGAAAAGAAAATATCTTCACATATAGCATAGAAAGAATAATTCTCCGAAACTGCCTTGTGTTGGTTGCATTCAACTCACAGAGGTGAATAATCCTTTTGTTAGAGCAGCCAAGAAACTCTGTTTTTGTATAATCTGCCATTGGACGTTTGGAGAGCTCTGAGGCCTCTTTTGGGAAGGGAAATTTCTTCTCAAAACACCTAGAGAGAAGCATTCTCGGAAACCCCTTTGAGATGTGTGCATTCAACTCACGGAGTTGAACATTCCTTTTGTTGGAGCAGTTTTGAAACATTCTTTTTGTGGAATCTGCATGTGGATATTTGTACCACGTATAAGAATTTGCTGGAATCGGGATATCTTCACATAAAAACGAGACAGAAGCATTCTCACAAACTCCTTTGTGATGTGTGCTCTCAACTCAGAGATGTGAACCTGACTCTTGATAGAGCAGTTTTGAAACAGTCTTTTTCTAGAATCCGCAAGAGGACATTTGGAGCGCTTTGAGGCCTGTACTGGAAAGGAAATATCTTCACATAACAAGTAGACAGAAGCATTCCCTGAGACTTCTTTGTGGTGTGTGCATTCAACTCATAGATTTGAACATTCCTTTTGTCAGAGAAGATTTGAGACACTCTTTTTATAGAATGTGCAAGGGGATATTTGGACGGCTTCTAGGAATTCGTTGGAAACGGGACACTCTCACACAAAAACAAGACAGAAGCATTCTCACAAACTTCTGTGTGATGTGAGCATTCAGCTCACAGAGCTGAACCTTTCTTTTGATAGAGCAATTTTGAAAGACTGTTTTTCTAGGATCGGCAAGTGGACATTTGGAGCGCTTTGAGTCTTGAGGTGGAAAGGAAATATCTTCACATCTAAATTAGACAGAAGCACTCTCTGAATCTTCTTTGTGGTTTGTGCATTCAACTCGCAGACTTGAACATTCCTTTAGACAGAGAAATTTTGAAACAATCTTTTTGTAGAATCTGCAAGCGGAAATTTGGACCGCTTCTAGGAATTCGTTGGAAACGGGACACCCTCACACGAAAACTAGACAGACGTATTCTCACAAACTTCTCTGTGATAAGTGCATTCAACTCAGAGCGTTTAACGTTTCTTTTCATGCAGCAGATTTGAAACACACTGTTTGAAGTATATGCAAGTGGTCATTCGGAAAGCTATGAGGCCTGTGTTCGAAAAGGCAATATCTTCACATATAACCCAGAAAGAATAATTCTCAGAAACTACTTTGTGTTGGTTGCATTCCACTCACAGAGGGGAATATTCCTTTTGTTAGAGAAGGATGAAACACTGTTTTTGTATAATCTGCATTTGGACCTTTGGAGAGCTCTGAGGCCTATGGTGGGAAACGAAATAACTTCACAAAAATCCTACAGGGAAACATTCTCAGAAACCACTTGGTGATTGTCCATTCAACTCAGAGAACTGAACATTCCTTTTGGTAGAGCAATTTTGAAACACTCTATTTGTAGAATCTGCATGTGGATATTTGGACCACTTATAGGCATTTGCTGGAAAAAGGATATCCTCACACAAAAACGAGACAGTAGTATTGTCGCAAACTCCTTTGTCATGTGAGCTCTCATCTCACAGATGTGAAACTTACTATTGATAGAGCAGTTTTGAAACACTCTTTGTCGAGAATCTGCAAGGGGACACTTGAAGCGATTTCAGTCCTGTGCTGGAAAGGAAATATCTTCACATAACAAGTAGACAGAAGCATTCCCTGAAACTTCTTTGTGGTGTGTGCATTCAACTCACGGAGTTGAACATTCCTTTTGACAGAGAAATTTTGAAACACTCTTTTTATAGAATGTGCAAGTGGATATTCGGACGGCTTCCAGGAATTCGTTGGAAACGGGACACCCTCACACAAAAACAAGACAGAAGCATTCTCACAAACTTCTGTGTGATGTGAGCATTCAGCTCACAGAGCTGAAAACTTCCTTTGATAGAGCAATTTTGAAACACTCTTTTTGTAGAATCGGTAAGTGGACATTTGGAGTGCTTTGTGGCCTGTGGTGGAAAGGAAATATCTTCACGTCAAAACTAGACAGAAGCATTCTCTAAATCTTCTTTGTGGTGTGTGCATTCAACTCACAGATTTGAACATTCCTTTAGACAGAGAAATTTTGAAACACTCTTTTTGTTGAATCGGCAAGTGGAAATTTGAACCCCTTCTAGAAATTCGTTGGAAATGGGACACCCTCATACGAAAACTAGACAGAAGCATTCTGACAAACTTCTCTGTGATAAGTGCATTCAACTCACAGAGTTTAACGTTTCTTTTCATGGAGCAGTATTGAAACGCACTTTTTGAAGTCTATGCAAGTGGTCATTCCGAAAGCTATGAGGCCTGTGTTTGAAAAGACAATATCTTCACATATAACATAGAAAGAAGCATTCTCGCAAACAACTTTGTGTTGGTTGCATTCAACTCACAGAGGGGAATATTCCTTTTGTTAGAGCAGCCATGAAACAGTGTTTTTGTATAATCTGCAAGTGGACATTTGGAGCGTTTTGAGGCCAGTGCTGGAAAGGAAATATCTTCACATAACAAGTTGACAGAAGCATTCTCTGAAAGTTCTTTTTGGTGTGTGCATTCAACTCATAGAGTTGAACATTCCTTTTGAGAGAGAAATTATGAAATTCTCTTTTTGTAGAATCTGCAGGTGGAAATTTTGACCGCTTTTAGGAATTCGTTGGAAATGAGACACCTTCACACGAAAACTAGACAGAAGCATTCTCACAAAATTCTCTGTGATAAGGGCATTCAACTCACAGAGTTTCAGGATTCTTTTCATGGAGCAGATTTGAAACACGCTTTTTGCTGTATATGCAAGTGGTGACACCGAAAGCTATGAGGCCTGTGGTTGAAAAGGCAATATCTGCACATCTAACCTAGAAAGAAGCATTCTCAAAAACTACTTTGTGTTGGTTGCATTCAACTCACAGAGGGGAATATTCCTTTTGTTAGAGAAGCCATGAAACACTGTTTTTGTATAATCTGCATTTGGACATTTGGAGAGCTCTGAGGCCTATGGTGGGAAACGACATATCTTCACAAAAATCCTACAGAGAAGCATTCTCAGACACCACTTTGCGATGTGTGCATTCATCTCACAGAGTTGAAAATTCCTTTTGTTAGAGCAGTTTTGAAACACTCTTTTTGTAGAATCTGCATGTGGATATTTGGACCACTTATACGAATTTGCTGGAAACGGTATATCTTTACAGAAAAACGAGACGGAACCATTCTCACAAACTCCTTTGTGATGTGTGCTCTCAACTCAGAGATGTGAACATGACTTTTGATAGGGCAGTTTTGAAACACTCTTTTTCTAGTATCTGCAAGTGGACAATTCGGCGCTTTGAGGCCTGTGCTGGAAAGGAAATATCTTCACACATCAAGGAGACAGAAGCATTGTCTGAAACTTTTTTGGTGTGTGCATTCAACCCACAGAGTTGAACATTCCTTTTGACAGAGAATTTTTGAAACACTCTGTTTATAGAATGTGCAAGTGCATATTTGGACCGCTTCTAGGAATTCGTTGGAAACGGGACACCCTCACACGAAAACAAGACAGAAGCATTCTCACAAACTTCTGTGTGATGTGAGCATTCAGCTCACAGAGCTGAACCTTTCTTTTGATAGAGGAATTTTGTAACACCCTTTTTCTAGAAACGGCAATTGGATATTTGGAGCGCTTTGAGGCCTGTGGTGGAAATTAAATATCTTCACATCAAAACTAGACAGAAGCATTCTCTGAAACTTCTTTGAGGTATGTGCATTCAACTCAGAGAGTTGAACATTCCTTTAGACAGAGAAATTTTGAAACACCCTTTATTTAGAATCTGCAAGTGGAAATTTGCACCGCTTATAGGAATTCGTTGGAAACGGGACACCTTCACACGAAAACAAGACAGAAGCGTTCTCACAATCTTCTCTGTGTTAAGTGCATTCAAGTAACAGAGTTTAACGTTTCTTTTCATGGAGCAGTTTTGAAACACGCTTTTTGCATTATATGCAAGTGGTCATTCGGAAAGCTAAGAAGCCTGTGGTCGAAAAGGGAATAGCTTCACATATAACCTAGAAAGAAGCATTCTCAGAAACTACTTTGTGGTGGTTGCATTCAACTCACAGAGGGGAATATTCCTTTTGTTAGAGAAGCCATGAAACACTGTTTTTGTATCATCTGCATTTGGACATTTGGAGAGCTCTGAGGCCTATGGTGGGAAACGAAATAACTTCACAAAAATCCTACAGGGAAGCATTCTCAGAAACCACTTTGCGATGTGTGCATTCAACTCAGAGAATTGAACATTCCTTTTGTCAGAGCAATTTTGAAACACTCTTTTTGTAGAATCTGCATGTGGATATTTGGACCACTTATAGGCATTTGCTGGAAAAAGGATATCCTCACACAAAAACGAGACAGAAGTATTCTCGCAAACTCCTTTGTCATGTGTGCTCTCATCTCACAGATGTGAAACTTACTTTTGATAGAGCAGTTTTGAAACACTCTTTGTCGAGAATCTGCAAGGGGACACTTGAAGCGATTTCAGTCCTGTGCTGGAAAGGAAATATCTTCACATAACAAGTAGACAGAAGCATTCTCTGAAACTTCTTTGTGGTGTGTGCATTCAACTCACGGAGTTGAACATTCCTTTTGACACGAATATTTTGAAACACTCTTTTTATAGAATGTGCAAGGGGATATTCGGACGGCTTCTAGGAATTCGTTGGAAACGGGACACCCTCACACAAATACAAGACAGAAGCAGTCTCACAAACTTCTGTGTGATGTGAGCATTCAGCTCACAGAGCTGAACCTTTCTTTTGATAGAGCAATTTTGAAACACTCTTTTTCTAGAATCGGCAAGTGGACATTTGGAGCGCTTTGAGGCCTGTGGTGGAAAGGAAATATGTTCACATCAAAACTAGACAGAATCATTCTCACAAACTTCTCTGTGATAAGTGCATTCAACTCACAGAGTTTAATGTTTCCTTTCATGGAGCAGTTTTGAAACACACTTTTTGCAGTACATGCAAGTGGTCATTCGGAAAGCTATGAGGCCTGTGTTCGAAAAGAAAATATCTTCACATATAGCATAGAAAGAATCATTCTCCGAAACTGCCTTGTGTTGGTTGCATTCAACTCACAGAGGTGAATAATCCTTTTGTTAGAGCAGCCAAGAAACTCTGTTTTTGTATAATCTGCTATTGGACGTTTGGAGAGCTCTGAGGCCTCTTGTGGGAAGGGAAATTCCTTCTCAAAACACCTAGAGAGAAGCATTCTCGGAAACCACTTTGAGATGTGTGCATTCAACTCACGGAGTTGAACATTCCTTTTGACAGAGAAATTTTGAAACACTGTTTTTATGGAATGTGCAAGTGGATATTCGGACGGCTTCCAGGAATTCGTTGGAATCGGGACACCCTCACACAAAAACAAGACAGAAGCATTCTCACAAACTTCTGTGTGATGTGAGCATTCAGCTCAAAGAGCTGAACACTTCCTTTGATAGAGCAATTTTGAAACACTCTTTTTCTAGAATCGGTAAGTGGACATTTGGAGCGCTTTGTGGCCTGTGGTGGAAAGGAAATATCTTCACGTCAAAACTAGACAGAAGCATTCTCTAAATCTTCTTTGTGGTGTGTGCATTCAACTCACAGATTTGAACATTCCTTTAGACAGAGAAACTTTGAAACACTCTTTTTGTTGAATCGGAAAGTGGAAATTTGGACCCCTTCTAGAAATTCGTTGGAAATGGGACACCCTCATACGAAAACTAGACAGAAGCATTCTGACAAACTTCTCTGTGATAAGTGCATTCAACTCACAGAGTTTAACGTTTCTTTTCATGGAGCATTATTGAAACGCACTTTTTGAAGTCTATGCAAGTGGTCATTCCGAAAGCTATGAGGCCTGTGTTTGAAAAGACAATATCTTCACATATAACATAGAAAGAAGCATTCTCACAAACAACTTTGTGTTGGTTGCATTCAACTCACAGAGGGGAATATTCCTTTTGTTAGAGCAGCCATGAAACAGTGTTTTTGTATAATCTGCAAGTGGACATTTGGAGCGCTTTGAGGCCTGTGCTGGAAAGGAAATATCTTCACATAACAAGTTGACAGAAGCATTCTCTGAAAGTTCTTTTTGGTGTGTGCATTCAACTCATAGAGTTGAACATTCCTTTTGAGAGAGAAATTATGAAATTCTCTTTTTGTAGAATCTGCAGGTGGAAATTTTGACCGCTTTTAGGAATTCGTTGGAAACGAGACACCTTCACACGAAAACTAGACAGAAGCATTCTCACAAAATTCTCTGTGATAAGGGCATTCAACTCACAGAGTTTCAGGATTCTTTTCATGGAGCAGATTTGAAACACGCTTTTTGCTGTATATGCAAGTGGTGACACCGAAAGCTATGAGGCCTGTGGTTGAAAAGGCAATATCTGCACATCTAACCTAGAAAGAAGCATTCTCAAAAACTACTTTGTGTTGGTTGCATTCAACTCACAGAGGGGAATATTCCTTTTGTTAGAGAAGCCATGAAACACTGTTTTTGTATAATCTGCATTTGGACATTTGGAGAGCTCTGTGGCCTATGGTGGGAAACGACATATCTTCACAAAAATCCTACAGAGAAGCATTCTCAGACACCACTTTGCGATGTGTGCATTCATCTCACAGAGTTGAAAATTCCTTTTGTTAGAGCAGTTTTGAAACACTCTTTTTGTAGAATCTGCATGTGGATATTTGGACCACTTATACGAATTTGCTGGAAACGGTATACCTTTACAGAAAAACGAGACGGAACCATTCTCATAAACTCCTTTGTGATGTGTGCTCTCAACTCAGAGATGTGAACATGACTTTTGATAGGGCAGTTTTGAAACACTCTTTTTCTAGTATCTGCAAGTGGACAATTCGGCGCTTTGAGGCCTGTGCTGGAAAGGAAATATCTTCACACATCAAGTAGACAGAAGCATTGTCTGAAACTTTTTTGGTGTGTGCATTCAACCCACAGAGTTGAACATTCCTTTTGACAGAGAATTTTTGAAACACTCTGTTTATAGAATGTGCAAGTGCATATTTGGACCGCTTCTAGGAATTCGTTGGAAACGGGACACCCTCACACGAAAACAAGACAGAAGCATTCTCACAAACTTCTGTGTGATGTGAGCATTCAGCTCACAGAGCTGAACCTTTCTTTTGATAGAGGAATTTTGTAACACCCTTTTTCTAGAAACGGCAATTGGATATTTGGAGCGCTTTGAGGCCTGTGGTGGAAATTAAATATCTTCACATCAAAACTAGACAGAAGCATTCTCTGAAACTTCTTTGAGGTATGTGCATTCAACTCACAGAGTTGAACATTCCTTTAGACAGAGAAATTTTGAAACACCCTTTATTTAGAATCTGCAAGTGGAAATTTGCACCGCTTATAGGAATTCGTTGGAAACGGGACACCTTCACACGAAAACAAGACAGAAGCGTTCTCACAATCTTCTCTGTGTTAAGTGCATTCAAGCAACAGAGTTTAACGTTTCTTTTCATGGAGCAGTTTTGAAACACGCTTTTTGCATTATATGCAAGTGGTCATTCGGAAAGCTATGAAGCCTGTGGTCGAAAAGGGAATAGCTTCACATATAACCTAGAAAGAAGCATTCTCAGAAACTAATTTGTGGTGGTTGCATTCAACTCACAGAGGGGAATATTCCTTTT
This sequence comes from Pongo pygmaeus, assembly GCF_028885625.2. Classification (NCBI taxonomy): domain Eukaryota; kingdom Metazoa; phylum Chordata; class Mammalia; order Primates; family Hominidae; genus Pongo; species Pongo pygmaeus. The sequence goes on from NC_072393.2 coordinate 32,247,805, forward strand.
GTTAGAGAAGCCATGAAACACTGTTTTTGTATCATCTGCATTTGGACATTTGGAGAGCTCTGAGGCCTATGGTGGGAAACGAAATAACTTCACAAAAATCCTACAGGGAAGCATTCTCAGAAACCACTTTGCGATGTGTGCATTCAACTCAGAGAATTGAACATTCCTTTTGTCAGAGCAATTTTGAAACACTCTTTTTGTAGAATCTGCATGTGGATATTTGGACCACTTATAGGCATTTGCTGGAAAAAGGATATCCTCACACAAAAACGAGACAGAAGTATTCTCGCAAACTCCTTTGTCATGTGTGCTCTCATCTCACAGATGTGAAACTTACTTTTGATAGAGCAGTTTTGAAACACTCTTTGTCGAGGATCTGCAAGGGGACACTTGAAGCGATTTCAGTCCTGTGCTGGAAAGGAAATATCTTCACATAACAAGTAGACAGAAGCATTCTCTGAAACTTCTTTGTGGTGTGTGCATTCAACTCACGGAGTTGAACATTCCTTTTGACACGGAAATTTTGAAACACTCTTTTTATAGGATGTGCAAGGGGATATTCGGACGGCTTCTAGGAATTCGTTGGAAACGGGACACCCTCACACAAAAACAAGACAGAAGCAGTCTCACAAACTTCTGTGTGATGTGAGCATTCAGCTCACAGAGCTGAACCTTTCTTTTGATAGAGCAATTTTGAAACACTCTTTTTCTAGAATCGGCACGTGGACATTTGGAGCGCTTTGAGGCCTGTGGTGGAAAGGAAATATGTTCACGTCAAAACTAGACAGAATCATTCTCAGAAACTTCTCTGTGATAAGTGCATTCAACTCACAGAGTTTAATGTTTCCTTTCATGGAGCAGTTTTGAAACACACTTTTTGCAGTACATGCAAGTGGTCATTCGGAAAGCTATGAGGCCTGTGTTCGAAAAGAAAATATCTTCACATATAGCATAGAAAGAATCATTCTCCGAAACTGCCTTGTGTTGGTTGCATTCAACTCACAGAGGTGAATAATCCTTTTGTTAGAGCAGCCAAGAAACTCTGTTTTTGTATAATCTGCAATTGGACGTTTGGAGAGCTCTCAGGCCTCTTGTGGGAAGGGAAATTCCTTCTCAAAACACCTAGAGAGAAGCATTCTCGGAAACCATTTTCAGATGTGTGCATTCAACTCACGGAGTTGAACATTCCTTTTGACAGAGAAATTTTGAAACACTCTTTTTATAGAATGTGCAAGTGGATATTCGGACGGCTTCCAGGAATTCGTTGGAAACGGGACACCCTCACACAAAAACAAGACAGAAGCATTCTCACAAACTTCTGTGTGATGTGAGCATTCAGCTCACAGAGCTGAAAACTTCCTTTGATAGAGCAATTTTGAAACACTCTTTTTCTAGAATCGGTAAGTGGACATTTGGAGCGCTTTGTGGCCTGTGGTGGAAAGGAAATATCTTCACGTCAAAACTAGACAGAAGCATTCTCTAAATCTTCTTTGTGGTGTGTGCATTCAACTCACAGATTTGAACATTCCTTTAGACAGAGAAACTTTGAAACACTCTTTTTGTTGAATCGGCAAGTGGAAATTTGGACCCCTTCTAGAAATTCGTTGGAAATGGGACACCCTCATACGAAAACTAGACAGAAGCATTCTGACAAACTTCTCTGTGATAAGTGCATTCAACTCACAGAGTTTAACGTTTCTTTTCATGGAGCAGTATTGAAACGCACTTTTTGAAGTCTATGCAAGTGGTCATTCCGAAAGCTATGAGGCCTGTGTTTGAAAAGACAATATCTTCACATATAACATAGAAAGAAGCATTCTCACAAACAACTTTGTGTTGGTTGCATTCAACTCACAGAGGGGAATATTCCTTTTGTTAGAGCAGCCATGAAACAGTGTTTTTGTATAATCTGCAAGTGGACATTTGGAGCGCTTTGAGGCCTGTGCTGGAAAGGAAATATCTTCACATAACAAGTTGACAGAAGCATTCTCTGAAAGTTCTTTTTGGTGTGTGCATTCAACTCATAGAGTTGAACATTCCTTTTGAGAGAGAAATTATGAAATTCTCTTTTTGTAGAATCTGCAGGTGGAAATTTTGACCGCTTTTAGGAATTCGTTGGAAACGAGACACCTTCACACGAAAACTAGACAGAAGCATTCTCACAAAATTCTCTGTGATAAGGGCATTCAACTCACAGAGTTTCAGGATTCTTTTCATGGAGCAGATTTGAAACACGCTTTTTGCTGTATATGCAAGTGGTGACACCGAAAGCTATGAGGCCTGTGGTTGAAAAGGCAATATCTGCACATCTAACCTAGAAAGAAGCATTCTCAAAAACTACTTTGTGTTGGTTGCATTCAACTCACAGAGGGGAATATTCCTTTTGTTAGAGAAGCCATGAAACACTGTTTTTGTATAATCTGCATTTGGACATTTGGAGAGCTCTGAGGCCTATGGTGGGAAACGACATATCTTCACAAAAATCCTACAGAGAAGCATTCTCAGACACCACTTTGCGATGTGTGCATTCGTCTCACGGAGTTGAAAATTCCTTTTGTTAGAGCAGTTTTGAAACACTCTTTTTGTAGAATCTGCATGTGGATATTTGGACCACTTATACGAATTTGCTGGAAACGGTATATCTTTACAGAAAAACGAGACGGAACCATTCTCACAAACTCCTTTGTGATGTGTGCTCTCAACTCAGAGATGTGAGCATGACTTTTGATAGGGCAGTTTTGAAACACTCTTTTTCTAGTATCTGCAAGTGGACAATTCGGCGCTTTGAGGCCTGTGCTGGAAAGGAAATATCTTCACACATCAAGTAGACAGAAGCATTGTCTGAAAGTTTTTTGGTGTGTGCATTCAACCCACAGAGTTGAACATTCCTTTTGACAGAGAATATTGGAAACACTCTTTTTATAGAATGTGCAAGTGCATATTTGGACCGCTTCTAGGAATTCGTTGGAAACGGGACACCCTCACACGAAAACAAGACAGAAGCATTCTCACAAACTTCTGTGTGATGTGAGCATTCAGCTCACAGAGCTGAACCTTTCTTTTGATAGAGGAATTTTGTAACACCCTTTTTCTAGAAACGGCAATTGGATATTTGGAGCGCTTTGAGGCCTGTGGTGGAAATTAAATATCTTCACATCAAAACTAGACAGAAGCATTCTCTGAAACTTCTTTGAGGTATGTGCATTCAACTCACAGAGTTGAACATTCCTTTAGACAGAGAAATTTTGAAACACCCTTTATTTAGAATCTGCAAGTGGAAATTTGCACCGCTTATAGGAATTCGTTGGAAACGGGACACCTTCACACGAAAACAAGACAGAAGCGTTCTCACAATCTTCTCTGTGTTAAGTGCATTCAAGTAACAGAGTTTAACGTTTCTTTTCATGGAGCAGTTTTGAAACACGCTTTTTGCATTATATGCAAGTGGTCATTCGGAAAGCTAAGAAGCCTGTGGTCGAAAAGGGAATAGCTTCACATATAACCTAGAAAGAAGCATTCTCAGAAACTACTTTGTGGTGGTTGCATTCAACTCACAGAGGGGAATATTCCTTTTGTTAGAGAAGCCATGAAACACTGTTTTTGTATCATCTGCATTTGGACATTTGGAGAGCTCTGAGGCCTATGGTGGGAAACGAAATAACTTCACAAAAATCCTACAGGGAAGCATTCTCAGAAACCACTTTGCGATGTGTGCATTCAACACAGAGAATTGAACATTCCTTTTGTCAGAGCAATTTTGAAACACTCTTTTTGTAGAATCTGCATGTGGATATTTGGACCACTTATAGGCATTTGCTGGAAAAAGGATATCCTCACACAAAAACGAGACAGAAGTATTCTCGCAAACTCCTTTGTCATGTGTGCTCTCATCTCACAGATGTGAAACTTACTTTTGATAGAGCAGTTTTGAAACACTCTTTGTCGAGGATCTGCAAGGGGACACTTGAAGCGATTTCAGTCCTGTGCTGGAAAGGAAATATCTTCACATAACAAGTAGACAGAAGCATTCTCTGAAACTTCTTTGTGGTGTGTGCATTCAACTCACGGAGTTGAACATTCCTTTTGACACGGACATTTTGAAACACTCTTTTTATAGAATGTGCAAGGGGATATTCGGACGGCTTCTAGGAATTCGTTGGAAACGGGACACCCTCACACAAATACAAGACAGAAGCAGTCTCACAAACTTCTGTGTGATGTGAGCATTCAGCTCACAGAGCTGAACCTTTCTTTTGATAGAGCAATTTTGAAACACTCTTTTTCTAGAATCGGCAAGTGGACATTTGGAGCGCTTTGAGGCCTGTGGTGGAAAGGAAATATGTTCACATCAAAACTAGACAGAATCATTCTCACAAACTTCTCTGTGATAAGTGCATTCAACTCACAGAGTTTAATGTTTCCTTTCATGGAGCAGTTTTGAAACACACTTTTTGCAGTACATGCAAGTGGTCATTCGGAAAGCTATGAGGCCTGTGTTCGAAAAGAAAATATCTTCACATATAGCATAGAAAGAATCATTCTCCGAAACTGCCTTGTGTTGGTTGCATTCAACTCACAGAGGTGAATAATCCTTTTGTTAGAGCAGCCAAGAAACTCTGTTTTTGTATAATCTGCTATTGGACGTTTGGAGAGCTCTGAGGCCTCTTGTGGGAAGGGAAATTCCTTCTCAAAACACCTAGAGAGAAGCATTCTCGGAAACCACTTTGAGATGTGTGCATTCAACTCACGGAGTTGAACATTCCTTTTGTTGGAGCAGTTTTGAAACATTCTTTTTGTGGAATCTGCATGTGGATATTTGTACCACGTATAAGAATTTGCTGGAATCGGGATATCTTCACATAAAAACGAGACAGAAGCATTCTCAGAAACTCCTTTGTGATGTGTGCTCTCAACTCAGAGATGTGAACCTGACTCTTGATAGAGCAGTTTTGAAACACTCTTTTTCTAGAATCCGCAAGAGGACATTTGGAGCGCTTTGAGGCCTGTACTGGAAAGGAAATATCTTCACATAACAAGTAGACAGAAGCATTCCCTGAGACTTCTTTGTGGTGTGTGCATTCAACTCATAGATTTGAACATTCCTTTTGTCAGAGAAGATTTGAGACACTCTTTTTATAGAATGTGCAAGGGGATATTTGGACGGCTTCTAGGAATTCGTTGGAAACGGGACACTCTCACACAAAAACAAGACAGAAGCATTCTCACAAACTTCTGTGTGATGTGAGCATTCAGCTCACAGAGCTGAACCTTTCTTTTGATAGAGCAATTTTGAAAGACTGTTTTTCTAGGATCGGCAAGTGGACATTTGGAGCGCTTTGAGTCTTGAGGTGGAAAGGAAATATCTTCACATCTAAATTAGACAGAAGCACTCTCTGAATCTTCTTTGTGGTTTGTGCATTCAACTCGCAGACTTGAACATTCCTTTAGACAGAGAAATTTTGAAACAATCTTTTTGCAGAATCTGCAAGCGGAAATTTGGACCGCTTCTAGGAATTCGTTGGAAACGGGACACCCTCACACGAAAACTAGACAGACGTATTCTCACAAACTTCTCTGTGATAAGTGCATTCAACTCAGAGCGTTTAACGTTTCTTTTCATGCAGCAGATTTGAAACACACTGTTTGAAGTATATGCAAGTGGTCATTCGGAAAGCTATGAGGCCTGTGTTCGAAAAGGCAATATCTTCACATATAACCCAGAAAGAATAATTCTCAGAAACTACTTTGTGTTGGTTGCATTCCACTCACAGAGGGGAATATTCCTTTTGTTAGAGAAGGATGAAACACTGTTTTTGTATAATCTGCATTTGGACCTTTGGAGAGCTCTGAGGCCTATGGTGGGAAACAAAATAACTTCACAAAAATCCTACAGGGAAACATTCTCAGAAACCACTTGGTGATTGTCCATTCAACTCAGAGAACTGAACATTCCTTTTGGTAGAGCAATTTTGAAACACTCTATTTGTAGAATCTGCATGTGGATATTTGGACCACTTATAGGCATTTGCTGGAAAAAGGATATCCTCACACAAAAACGAGACAGTAGTATTGTCGCAAACTCCTTTGTCATGTGAGCTCTCATCTCACAGATGTGAAACTTACTATTGATAGAGCAGTTTTGAAACACTCTTTGTCGAGAATCTGCAAGGGGACACTTGAAGCGATTTCAGTCCTGTGCTGGAAAGGAAATATCTTCACATAACAAGTAGACAGAAGCATTCCCTGAAACTTCTTTGTGGTGTGTGCATTCAACTCACGGAGTTGAACATTCCTTTTGACAGAGAAATTTTGAAACTCTCTTTTTATAGAATGTGCAAGTGGATATTCGGACGGCTTCCAGGAATTCGTTGGAAACGGGACACCCTCACACAAAAACAAGACAGAAGCATTCTCACAAACTTCTGTGTGATGTGAGCATTCAGCTCACAGAGCTGAAAACTTCCTTTGATAGAGCAATTTTGAAACACTCTTTTTCTAGAATCGGTAAGTGGACATTTGGAGTGCTTTGTGGCCTGTGGTGGAAAGGAAATATCTTCACGTCAAAACTAGACAGAAGCATTCTCTAAATCTTCTTTGTGGTGTGTGCATTCAACTCACAGATTTGAACATTCCTTTAGACAGAGAAATTTTGAAACACTCTTTTTGTTGAATCGGCAAGTGGAAATTTGGACCCCTTCTAGAAATTCGTTGGAAATGGGACACCCTCATACGAAAACTAGACAGAAGCATTCTGACAAACTTCTCTGTGATAAGTGCATTCAACTCACAGAGTTTAACGTTTCTTTTCATGGAGCAGTATTGAAACGCACTTTTTGAAGTCTATGCAAGTGGTCATTCCGAAAGCTATGAGGCCTGTGTTTGAAAAGACAATATCTTCACATATAACATAGAAAGAAGCATTCTCGCAAACATCTTTGTGTTGGTTGCATTCAACTCACAGAGGGGAATATTCCTTTTGTTAGAGCAGCCATGAAACAGTGTTTTTGTATAATCTGCAAGTGGACATTTGGAGCGTTTTGAGGCCAGTGCTGGAAAGGAAATATCTTCACATAACAAGTTGACAGAAGCATTCTCTGAAAGTTCCTTTTGCTGTGTGCATTCAACTCATAGAGTTGAACATTCCTTTTGAGAGAGAAATTATGAAATTCTCTTTTTGTAGAATCTGCAGGTGGAAATTTTGACCGCTTTTAGGAATTCGTTGGAAATGAGACACCTTCACACGAAAACTAGACAGAAGCATTCTCACAAAATTCTCTGTGATAAGGGCATTCAACTCACAGAGTTTCAGGATTCTTTTCATGGAGCAGATTTGAAACACGCTTTTTGCTGTATATGCAAGTGGTGACACCGAAAGCTATGAGGCCTGTGGTTGAAAAGGCAATATCTGCACATCTAACCTAGAAAGAAGCATTCTCAAAAACTACTTTGTGTTGGTTGCATTCAACTCACAGAGGGGAATATTCCTTTTGTTAGAGAAGCCATGAAACACTGTTTTTGTATAATCTGCATTTGGACATTTGGAGAGCTCTGAGGCCTATGGTGGGAAACGACATATCTTCACAAAAATCCTACAGAGAAGCATTCTCAGACACCACTTTGCGATGTGTGCATTCATCTCACAGAGTTGAAAATTCCTTTTGTTAGAGCAGTTTTGAAACACTCTTTTTGTAGAATCTGCATGTGGATATTTGGACCACTTATACGAATTTGCTGGAAACGGTATATCTTTACAGAAAAACGAGACGGAACCATTCTCACAAACTCCTTTGTGATGTGTGCTCTCAACTCAGAGATGTGAACATGACTTTTGATAGGGCAGTTTTGAAACACTCTTTTTCTAGTATCTGCAAGTGGACAATTCGGCGCTTTGAGGCCTGTGCTGGAAAGGAAATATCTTCACACATCAAGGAGACAGAAGCATTGTCTGAAAGTTTTTTGGTGTGTGCATTCAACCCACAGAGTTGAACATTCCTTTTGACAGAGAATTTTTGAAACACTCTGTTTATAGAATGTGCAAGTGCATATTTGGACCGCTTCTAGGAATTCGTTGGAAACGGGACACCCTCACACGAAAACAAGACAGAAGCATTCTCACAAACTTCTGTGTGATGTGAGCATTCAGCTCACAGAGCTGAACCTTTCTTTTGATAGAGGAATTTTGTAACACCCTTTTTCTAGAAACGGCAATTGGATATTTGGAGCGCTTTGAGGCCTGTGGTGGAAATTAAATATCTTCACATCAAAACTAGACAGAAGCATTCTCTGAAACTTCTTTGAGGTATGTGCATTCAACTCAGAGAGTTGAACATTCCTTTAGACAGAGAAATTTTGAAACACCCTTTATTTAGAATCTGCAAGTGGAAATTTGCACCGCTTATAGGAATTCGTTGGAAACGGGACACCTTCACACGAAAACAAGACAGAAGCGTTCTCACAATCTTCTCTGTGTTAAGTGCATTCAAGTAACAGAGTTTAACGTTTCTTTTCATGGAGCAGTTTTGAAACACGCTTTTTGCATTATATGCAAGTGGTCATTCGGAAAGCTAAGAAGCCTGTGGTCGAAAAGGGAATAGCTTCACATATAACCTAGAAAGAAGCATTCTCAGAAACTACTTTGTGGTGGTTGCATTCAACTCACAGAGGGGAATATTCCTTTTGTTAGAGAAGCCATGAAACACTGTTTTTGTATCATCTGCATTTGGACATTTGGAGAGCTCTGAGGCCTATGGTGGGAAACGAAATAACTTCACAAAAATCCTACAGGGAAGCATTCTCAGAAACCACTTTGCGATGTGTGCATTCAACTCAGAGAATTGAACATTCCTTTTGTCAGAGCAATTTTGAAACACTCTTTTTGTAGAATCTGCATGTGGATATTTGGACCACTTATAGGCATTTGCTGGAAAAAGGATATCCTCACACAAAAACGAGACAGAAGTATTCTCGCAAACTCCTTTGTCATGTGTGCTCTCATCTCACAGATGTGAAACTTACTTTTGATAGAGCAGTTTTGAAACACTCTTTGTCGAGGATCTGCAAGGGGACACTTGAAGCGATTTCAGTCCTGTGCTGGAAAGGAAATATCTTCACATAACAAGTAGACAGAAGCATTCTCTGAAACTTCTTTGTGGTGTGTGCATTCAACTCACGGAGTTGAACATTCCTTTTGACACGGACATTTTGAAACACTCTTTTTATAGAATGTGCAAGGGGATATTCGGACGGCTTCTAGGAATTCGTTGGAAACGGGACACCCTCACACAAATACAAGACAGAAGCAGTCTCACAAACTTCTGTGTGATGTGAGCATTCAGCTCACAGAGCTGAACCTTTCTTTTGATAGAGCAATTTTGAAACACTCTTTTTCTAGAATCGGCAAGTGGACATTTGGAGCGCTTTGAGGCCTGTGGTGGAAAGGAAATATGTTCACATCAAAACTAGACAGAATCATTCTCACAAACTTCTCTGTGATAAGTGCATTCAACTCACAGAGTTTAATGTTTCCTTTCATGGAGCAGTTTTGAAACACACTTTTTGCAGTACATGCAAGTGGTCATTCGGAAAGCTATGAGGCCTGTGTTCGAAAAGAAAATATCTTCACATATAGCATAGAAAGAATCATTCTCCGAAACTGCCTTGTGTTGGTTGCATTCAACTCACAGAGGTGAATAATCCTTTTGTTAGAGCAGCCAAGAAACTCTGTTTTTGTATAATCTGCTATTGGACGTTTGGAGAGCTCTGAGGCCTCTTGTGGGAAGGGAAATTCCTTCTCAAAACACCTAGAGAGAAGCATTCTCGGAAACCACTTTGAGATGTGTGCATTCAACTCACGGAGTTGAACATTCCTTTTGACAGAGAAATTTTGAAACACTCTTTTTATAGAATGTTCAAGTGGATATTCGGACGGCTTCCAGGAATTCGTTGGAATCGGGACACCCTCACACAAAAACAAGACAGAAGCATTCTCACAAACTTCTGTGTGATGTGAGCATTCAGCTCAAAGAGCTGAACACTTCCTTTGATAGAGCAATTTTGAAACACTCTTTTTCTAGAATCGGTAAGTGGACATTTGGAGTGCTTTGTGGCCTGTGGTGGAAAGGAAATATCTTCACGTCAAAACTAGACAGAAGCATTCTCTAAATCTTCTTTGTGGTGTGTGCATTCAACTCACAGATTTGAACATTCCTTTAGACAGAGAAACTTTGAAACACTCTTTTTGTTGAATCGGAAAGTGGAAATTTGGACCCCTTCTAGAAATTCGTTGGAAATGGGACACCCTCATACGAAAACTAGACAGAAGCATTCTGACAAACTTCTCTGTGATAAGTGCATTCAACTCACAGAGTTTAACGTTTCTTTTCATGGAGCATTATTGAAACGCACTTTTTGAAGTCTATGCAAATGGTCATTCCGAAAGCTATGAGGCCTGTGTTTGAAAAGACAATATCTTCACATATAACATAGAAAGAAGCATTCTCACAAACAACTTTGTGTTGGTTGCATTCAACTCACAGAGGGGAATATTCCTTTTGTTAGAGCAGCCATGAAACAGTGTTTTTGTATAATCTGCAAGTGGACATTTGGAGCGCTTTGAGGCCTGTGCTGCAAAGGAAATATCTTCACATAACAAGTTGACAGAAGCATTCTCTGAAAGTTCTTTTTGGTGTGTGCATTCAACTCATAGAGTTGAACATTCCTTTTGAGAGAGAAATTATGAAATTCTCTTTTTGTAGAATCTGCAGGTGGAAATTTTGACCGCTTTTAGGAATTCGTTGGAAACGAGACACCTTCACACGAAAACTAGACAGAAGCATTCTCACAAAATTCTCTGTGATAAGGGCATTCAACTCACAGAGTTTCAGGATTCTTTTCATGGAGCAGATTTGAAACACGCTTTTTGCTGTATATGCAAGTGGTGACACCAAAAGCTATGAGGCCTGTGGTTGAAAAGGCAATATCTGCACATCTAACCTAGAAAGAAGCATTCTCAAAAACTACTTTGTGTTGGTTGCATTCAACTCACAGAGGGGAATATTCCTTTTGTTAGAGAAGCCATGAAACACTGTTTTTGTATAATCTGCATTTGGACATTTGGAGAGCTCTGTGGCCTATGGTGGGAAACGACATATCTTCACAAAAATCCTACAGAGAAGCATTCTCAGACACCACTTTGCGATGTGTGCATTCATCTCACAGAGTTGAAAATTCCTTTTGTTAGAGCAGTTTTGAAACACTCTTTTTGTAGAATCTGCATGTGGATATTTGGACCACTTATACGAATTTGCTGGAAACGGTATATCTTTACAGAAAAACGAGACGGAACCATTCTCATAAACTCCTTTGTGATGTGTGCTCTCAACTCAGAGATGTGAACATGACTTTTGATAGGGCAGTTTTGAAACACTCTTTTTCTAGTATCTGCAAGTGGACAATTCGGCGCTTTGAGGCCTGTGCTGGAAAGGAAATATCTTCACACATCAAGTAGACAGAAGCATTGTCTGAAAGTTTTTTGGTGTGTGCATTCAACCCACAGAGTTGAACATTCCTTTTGACAGAGAATTTTTGAAACACTCTGTTTATAGAATGTGCAAGTGCATATTTGGACCGCTTCTAGGAATTCGTTGGAAACGGGACACCCTCACACGAAAACAAGACAGAAGCATTCTCACAAACTTCTGTGTGATGTGAGCATTCAGCTCACAGAGCTGAACCTTTCTTTTGATAGAGGAATTTTGTAACACCCTTTTTCTAGAAACGGCAATTGGATATTTGGAGCGCTTTGAGGCCTGTGGTGGAAATTAAATATCTTCACATCAAAACTAGACAGAAGCATTCTCTGAAACTTCTTTGAGGTATGTGCATTCAACTCACAGAGTTGAACATTCCTTTAGACAGAGAAATTTTGAAACACCCTTTATTTAGAATCTGCAAGTGGAAATTTGCACCGCTTATAGGAATTCGTTGGAAACGGGACACCTTCACACGAAAACAAGACAGAAGCGTTCTCACAATCTTCTCTGTGTTAAGTGCATTCAAGTAACAGAGTTTAACGTTTCTTTTCATGGAGCAGTTTTGAAACACGCTTTTTGCATTATATGCAAGTGGTCATTCGGAAAGCTATGAAGCCTGTGGTCGAAAAGGGAATAGCTTCACATATAACCTAGAAAGAAGCATTCTCAGAAACTAATTTGTGGTGGTTGCATTCAACTCACAGAGGGGAATATTCCTTTTGTTAGAGAAGCCATGAAACACTGTTTTTGTATCATCTGCATTTGGACATTTGGAGAGCTCTGAGGCCTATGGTGGGAAACGAAATAACTTCACAAAAATCCTACAGGGAAGCATTCTCAGAAACCACTTTGCGATGTGTGCATTCAACTCAGAGAATTGAACATTCCTTTTGTCAGAGCAATTTTGAAACACTCTTTTTGTAGAATCTGCATGTGGATATTTGGACCACTTATAGGCATTTGCTGGAAAAAGGATATCCTCACACAAAAACGAGACAGAAGTATTCTCGCAAACTCCTTTGTCATGTGTGCTCTCATCTCACAGATGTGAAACTTACTTTTGATAGAGCAGTTTTGAAACACTCTTTGTCGAGGATCTGCAAGGGGACACTTGAAGCGATTTCAGTCCTGTGCTGGAAAGGAAATATCTTCACATAACAAGTAGACAGAAGCATTCTCTGAAACTTCTTTGTGGTGTGTGCATTCAACTCACGGAGTTGAACATTCCTTTTGACACGGACATTTTGAAACACTCTTTTTATAGGATGTGCAAGGGGATATTCGGACGGCTTCTAGGAATTCGTTGGAAACGGGACACCCTCACACAAAAACAAGACAGAAGCAGTCTCACAAACTTCTGTGTGATGTGAGCATTCAGCTCACAGAGCTGAACCTTTCTTTTGATAGAGCAATTTTGAAACACTCTTTTTCTAGAATCGGCACGTGGACATTTGGAGCGCTTTGAGGCCTGTGGTGGAAAGGAAATATGTTCACGTCAAAACTAGACAGAATCATTCTCACAAACTTCTCTGTGATAAGTGCATTCAACTCACAGAGTTTAATGTTTCCTTTCATGGAGCAGTTTTGAAACACACTTTTTGCAGTACATGCAAGTGGTCATTCGGAAAGCTATGAGGCCTGTGTTCGAAAAGAAAATATCTTCACATATAGCATAGAAAGAATCATTCTCCGAAACTGCCTTGTGTTGGTTGCATTCAACTCACAGAGGTGAATAATCCTTTTGTTAGTGCAGCCAAGAAACTCTGTTTTTGTATAATCTGCAATTGGACGTTTGGAGAGCTCTCAGGCCTCTTGTGGGAAGGGAAATTCCTTCTCAAAACACCTAGAGAGAAGCATTCTCGGAAACCATTTTGAGATGTGTGCATTCAACTCACGGAGTTGAACATTCCTTTTGACAGAGAAATTTTGAAACACTCTTTTTATAGAATGTGCAAGTGGATATTCGGACGGCTTCCAGGAATTCGTTGGAAACGGGACACCCTCACACAAAAACAAGACAGAAGCATTCTCACAAACTTCTGTGTGATGTGAGCATTCAGCTCAAAGAGCTGAACACTTCCTTTGATAGAGCAATTTTGAAACACTCTTTTTCTAGAATCGGTAAGTGGACATTTGGAGCGCTTTGTGGCCTGTGGTGGAAAGGAAATATCTTCACGTCAAAACTAGACAGAAGCATTCTCTAAATCTTCTTTGTGGTGTGTGCATTCAACTCACAGATTTGAACATTCCTTTAGACAGAGAAACTTTGAAACACTCTTTTTGTTGAATCGGCAAGTGGAAATTTGGACCCCTTCTAGAAATTCGTTGGAAATGGGACACCCTCATACGAAAACTAGACAGAAGCATTCTGACAAACTTCTCTGTGATAAGTGCATTCAACTCACAGAGTTTAACGTTTCTTTTCATGGAGCATTATTGAAACGCACTTTTTGAAGTCTATGCAAGTGGTCATTCCGAAAGCTATGAGGCCTGTGTTTGAAAAGACAATATCTTCACATATAACATAGAAAGAAGCATTCTCACAAACAACTTTGTGTTGGTTGCATTCAACTCACAGAGGGGAATATTCCTTTTGTTAGAGCAGCCATGAAACAGTGTTTTTGTATAATCTGCAAGTGGACATTTGGAGCGCTTTGAGGCCTGTGCTGGAAAGGAAATATCTTCACATAACAAGTTGACAGAAGCATTCTCTGAAAGTTCTTTTTGGTGTGTGCATTCAACTCATAGAGTTGAACATTCCTTTTGAGAGAGAAATTATGAAATTCTCTTTTTGTAGAATCTGCAGGTGGAAATTTTGACCGCTTTTAGGAATTCGTTGGAAACGAGACACCTTCACACGAAAACTAGACAGAAGCATTCTCACAAAATTCTCTGTGATAAGGGCATTCAACTCACAGAGTTTCAGGATTCTTTTCATGGAGCAGATTTGAAACACGCTTTTTGCTGTATATGCAAGTGGTGACACCGAAAGCTATGAGGCCTGTGGTTGAAAAGGCAATATCTGCACATCTAACCTAGAAAGAAGCATTCTCAAAAACTACTTTGTGTTGGTTGCATTCAACTCACAGAGGGGAATATTCCTTTTGTTAGAGAAGCCATGAAACACTGTTTTTGTATAATCTGCATTTGGACATTTGGAGAGCTCTGTGGCCTATGGTGGGAAACGACATATCTTCACAAAAATCCTACAGAGAAGCATTCTCAGACACCACTTTGCGATGTGTGCATTCATCTCACAGAGTTGAAAATTCCTTTTGTTAGAGCAGTTTTGAAACACTCTTTTTGTAGAATCTGCATGTGGATATTTGGACCACTTATACGAATTTGCTGGAAACGGTATATCTTTACAGAAAAACGAGACGGAACCATTCTCATAAACTCCTTTGTGATGTGTGCTCTCAACTCAGAGATGTGAACATGACTTTTGATAGGGCAGTTTTGAAACACTCTTTTTCTAGTATCTGCAAGTGGACAATTCGGCGCTTTGAGGCCTGTGCTGGAAAGGAAATATCTTCACACATCAAGTAGACAGAAGCATTGTCTGAAAGTTTTTTGGTGTGTGCATTCAACCCACAGAGTTGAACATTCCTTTTGACAGAGAATTTTTGAAACACTCTGTTTATAGAATGTGCAAGTGCATATTTGGACCGCTTGTAGGAATTCGTTGGAAACGGGACACCCTCACACGAAAACAAGACAGAAGCATTCTCACAAACTTCTGTGTGATGTGAGCATTCAGCTCACAGAGCTGAACCTTTCTTTTGATAGAGGAATTTTGTAACACCCTTTTTCTAGAAACGGCAATTGGATATTTGGAGCGCTTTGAGGCCTGTGGTGGAAATTAAATATCTTCACATCAAAACTAGACAGAAGCATTCTCTGAAACTTCTTTGAGGTATGTGCATTCAACTCACAGAGTTGAACATTCCTTTAGACAGAGAAATTTTGAAACACCCTTTATTTAGAATCTGCAAGTGGAAATTTGCACCGCTTATAGGAATTCGTTGGAAACGGGACACCTTCACACGAAAACAAGACAGAAGCGTTCTCACAATCTTCTCTGTGTTAAGTGCATTCAAGTAACAGAGTTTAACGTTTCTTTTCATGGAGCAGTTTTGAAACACGCTTTTTGCATTATATGCAAGTGGTCATTCGGAAAGCTATGAAGCCTGTGGTCGAAAAGGGAATAGCTTCACATATAACCTAGAAAGAAGCATTCTCAGAAACTACTTTGTGGTGGTTGCATTCAACTCACAGAGGGGAATATTCCTTTTGTTAGAGAAGCCATGAAACACTGTTTTTGTATCATCTGCATTTGGACATTTGGAGAGCTCTGAGGCCTATGGTGGGAAACGAAATAACTTCACAAAAATCCTACAGGGAAGCATTCTCAGAAACCACTTTGCGATGTGTGCATTCAACTCAGAGAATTGAACATTCCTTTTGTCAGAGCAATTTTGAAACACTCTTTTTGTAGAATCTGCATGTGGATATTTGGACCACTTATAGGCATTTGCTGGAAAAAGGATATCCTCACACAAAAACGAGACAGAAGTATTCTCGCAAACTCCTTTGTCATGTGTGCTCTCATCTCACAGATGTGAAACTTACTTTTGATAGAGCAGTTTTGAAACACTCTTTGTCGAGGATCTGCAAGGGGACACTTGAAGCGATTTCAGTCCTGTGCTGGAAAGGAAATATCTTCACATAACAAGTAGACAGAAGCATTCTCTGAAACTTCTTTGTGGTGTGTGCATTCAACTCACGGAGTTGAACATTCCTTTTGACACGGACATTTTGAAACACTCTTTTTATAGGATGTGCAAGGGGATATTCGGACGGCTTCTAGGAATTCGTTGGAAACGGGACACCCTCACACAAAAACAAGACAGAAGCAGTCTCACAAACTTCTGTGTGATGTGAGCATTCAGCTCACAGAGCTGAACCTTTCTTTTGATAGAGCAATTTTGAAACACTCTTTTTCTAGAATCGGCACGTGGACATTTGGAGCGCTTTGAGGCCTGTGGTGGAAAGGAAATATGTTCACGTCAAAACTAGACAGAATCATTCTCACAAACTTCTCTGTGATAAGTGCATTCAACTCACAGAGTTTAATGTTTCCTTTCATGGAGCAGTTTTGAAACACACTTTTTGCAGTACATGCAAGTGGTCATTCGGAAAGCTATGAGGCCTGTGTTCGAAAAGAAAATATCTTCACAGATAGCATAGAAAGAATCATTCTCCGAAACTGCCTTGTGTTGGTTGCATTCAACTCACAGAGGTGAATAATCCTTTTGTTAGTGCAGCCAAGAAACTCTGTTTTTGTATAATCTGCAATTGGACGTTTGGAGAGCTCTCAGGCCTCTTGTGGGAAGGGAAATTCCTTCTCAAAACACCTAGAGAGAAGCATTCTCGGAAACCATTTTGAGATGTGTGCATTCAACTCACGGAGTTGAACATTCCTTTTGACAGAGAAATTTTGAAACACTCTTTTTATAGAATGTGCAAGTGGATATTCGGACGGCTTCCAGGAATTCGTTGGAAACGGGACACCCTCACACAAAAACAAGACAGAAGCATTCTCACAAACTTCTGTGTGATGTGAGCATTCAGCTCAAAGAGCTGAACACTTCCTTTGATAGAGCAATTTTGAAACACTCTTTTTCTAGAATCGGTAAGTGGACATTTGGAGCGCTTTGTGGCCTGTGGTGGAAAGGAAATATCTTCACGTCAAAACTAGACAGAAGCATTCTCTAAATCTTCTTTGTGGTGTGTGCATTCAACTCACAGATTTGAACATTCCTTTAGACAGAGAAACTTTGAAACACTCTTTTTGTTGAATCGGCAAGTGGAAATTTGGACCCCTTCTAGAAATTCGTTGGAAATGGGACACCCTCATACGAAAACTAGACAGAAGCATTCTGACAAACTTCTCTGTGATAAGTGCATTCAACTCACAGAGTTTAACGTTTCTTTTCATGGAGCATTATTGAAACGCACTTTTTGAAGTCTATGCAAGTGGTCATTCCGAAAGCTATGAGGCCTGTGTTTGAAAAGACAATATCTTCACATATAACATAGAAAGAAGCATTCTCACAAACAACTTTGTGTTGGTTGCATTCAACTCACAGAGGGGAATATTCCTTTTGTTAGAGCAGCCATGAAACAGTGTTTTTGTATAATCTGCAAGTGGACATTTGGAGCGCTTTGAGGCCTGTGCTGGAAAGGAAATATCTTCACATAACAAGTTGACAGAAGCATTCTCTGAAAGTTCTTTTTGGTGTGTGCATTCAACTCATAGAGTTGAACATTCCTTTTGAGAGAGAAATTATGAAATTCTCTTTTTGTAGAATCTGCAGGTGGAAATTTTGACCGCTTTTAGGAATTCGTTGGAAACGAGACACCTTCACACGAAAACTAGACAGACGCATTCTCACAAAATTCTCTGTGATAAGGGCATTCAACTCACAGAGTTTCAGGATTCTTTTCATGGAGCAGATTTGAAACACGCTTTTTGCTGTATATGCAAGTGGTGACACCGAAAGCTATGAGGCCTGTGGTTGAAAAGGCAATATCTGCACATCTAACCTAGAAAGAAGCATTCTCAAAAACTACTTTGTGTTGGTTGCATTCAACTCACAGAGGGGAATATTCCTTTTGTTAGAGAAGCCATGAAACACTGTTTTTGTATAATCTGCATTTGGACATTTGGAGAGCTCTGAGGCCTATGGTGGGAAACGACATATCTTCACAAAAATCCTACAGAGAAGCATTCTCAGACACCACTTTGCGATGTGTGCATTCATCTCACAGAGTTGAAAATTCCTTTTGTTAGAGCAGTTTTGAAACACTCTTTTTGTAGAATCTGCATGTGGATATTTGGACCACTTATACGAATTTGCTGGAAACGGTATATCTTTACAGAAAAACGAGACGGAACCATTCTCACAAACTCCTTTGTGATGTGTGCTCTCAACTCAGAGATGTGAACATGACTTTTGATAGGGCAGTTTTGAAACACTCTTTTTCTAGTATCTGCAAGTGGACAATTCGGCGCTTTGAGGCCTGTGCTGGAAAGGAAATATCTTCACACATCAAGTAGACAGAAGCATTGTCTGAAAGTTTTTTGGTGTGTGCATTCAACCCACAGAGTTGAACATTCCTTTTGACAGAGAATTTTTGAAACACTCTGTTTATAGAATGTGCAAGTGCATATTTGGACCGCTTCTAGGAATTCGTTGGAAACGGGACACCCTCACACGAAAACAAGACAGAAGCATTCTCACAAACTTCTGTGTGATGTGAGCATTCAGCTCACAGAGCTGAACCTTTCTTTTGATAGAGGAATTTTGTAACACCCTTTTTCTAGAAACGGCAATTGGATATTTGGAGCGCTTTGAGGCCTGTGGTGGAAATTAAATATCTTCACATCAAAACTAGACAGAAGCATTCTCTGAAACTTCTTTGAGGTATGTGCATTCAACTCACAGAGTTGAACATTCCTTTAGACAGAGAAATTTTGAAACACCCTTTATTTAGAATCTGCAAGTGGAAATTTGCACCGCTTATAGGAATTCGTTGGAAACGGGACACCTTCACACGAAAACAAGACAGAAGCGTTCTCACAATCTTCTCTGTGTTAAGTGCATTCAAGTAACAGAGTTTAACGTTTCTTTTCATGGAGCAGTTTTGAAACACGCTTTTTGCATTATATGCAAGTGGTCATTCGGAAAGCTATGAAGCCTGTGGTCGAAAAGGGAATAGCTTCACATATAACCTAGAAAGAAGCATTCTCAGAAACTACTTTGTGGTGGTTGCATTCAACTCACAGAGGGGAATATTCCTTTTGTTAGAGAAGCCATGAAACACTGTTTTTGTATCATCTGCATTTGGACATTTGGAGAGCTCTGAGGCCTATGGTGGGAAACGAAATAACTTCACAAAAATCCTACAGGGAAGCATTCTCAGAAACCACTTTGCGATGTGTGCATTCAACTCAGAGAATTGAACATTCCTTTTGTCAGAGCAATTTTGAAACACTCTTTTTGTAGAATCTGCATGTGGATATTTGGACCACTTATAGGCATTTGCTGGAAAAAGGATATCCTCACACAAAAACGAGACAGAAGTATTCTCGCAAACTCCTTTGTCATGTGTGCTCTCATCTCACAGATGTGAAACTTACTTTTGATAGAGCAGTTTTGAAACACTCTTTGTCGAGGATCTGCAAGGGGACACTTGAAGCGATTTCAGTCCTGTGCTGGAAAGGAAATATCTTCACATAACAAGTAGACAGAAGCATTCTCTGAAACTTCTTTGTGGTGTGTGCATTCAACTCACGGAGTTGAACATTCCTTTTGACACGGACATTTTGAAACACTCTTTTTATAGGATGTGCAAGGGGATATTCGGACGGCTTCTAGGAATTCGTTGGAAACGGGACACCCTCACACAAAAACAAGACAGAAGCAGTCTCACAAACTTCTGTGTGATGTGAGCATTCAGCTCACAGAGCTGAACCTTTCTTTTGATAGAGCAATTTTGAAACACTCTTTTTCTAGAATCGGCACGTGGACATTTGGAGCGCTTTGAGGCCTGTGGTGGAAAGGAAATATGTTCACGTCAAAACTAGACAGAATCATTCTCACAAACTTCTCTGTGATAAGTGCATTCAACTCACAGAGTTTAATGTTTCCTTTCATGGAGCAGTTTTGAAACACACTTTTTGCAGTACATGCAAGTGGTCATTCGGAAAGCTATGAGGCCTGTGTTCGAAAAGAAAATATCTTCACATATAGCATAGAAAGAATCATTCTCCGAAACTGCCTTGTGTTGGTTGCATTCAACTCACAGAGGTGAATAATCCTTTTGTTAGAGCAGCCAAGAAACTCTGTTTTTGTATAATCTGCAATTGGACGTTTGGAGAGCTCTCAGGCCTCTTGTGGGAAGGGAAATTCCTTCTCAAAACACCTAGAGAGAAGCATTCTCGGAAACCATTTTGAGATGTGTTCATTCAACTCACGGAGTTGAACATTCCTTTTGACAGAGAAATTTTGAAACACTCTTTTTATAGAATGTGCAAGTGGATATTCGGACGGCTTCCAGGAATTCGTTGGAAACGGGACACCCTCACACAAAAACAAGACAGAAGCATTCTCACAAACTTCTGTGTGATGTGAGCATTCAGCTCAAAGAGCTGAACACTTCCTTTGATAGAGCAATTTTGAAACACTCTTTTTCTAGAATCGGTAAGTGGACATTTGGAGCGCTTTGTGGCCTGTGGTGGAAAGGAAATATGTTCACGTCAAAACTAGACAGAAGCATTCTCTAAATCTTCTTTGTGGTGTGTGCATTCAACTCACAGATTTGAACATTCCTTTAGACAGAGAAACTTTGAAACACTCTTTTTGTTGAATCGGCAAGTGGAAATTTGGACCCCTTCTAGAAATTCGTTGGAAATGGGACACCCTCATACGAAAACTAGACAGAAGCATTCTGACAAACTTCTCTGTGATAAGTGCATTCAACTCACAGAGTTTAACGTTTCTTTTCATGGAGCATTATTGAAACGCACTTTTTGAAGTCTATGCAAGTGGTCATTCCGAAAGCTATGAGGCCTGTGTTTGAAAAGACAATATCTTCACATATAACATAGAAAGAAGCATTCTCACAAACAACTTTGTGTTGGTTGCATTCAACTCACAGAGGGGAATATTCCTTTTGTTAGAGCAGCCATGAAACAGTGTTTTTGTATAATCTGCAAGTGGACATTTGGAGCGCTTTGAGGCCTGTGCTGGAAAGGAAATATCTTCACATAACAAGTTGACAGAAGCATTCTCTGAAAGTTCTTTTTGGTGTGTGCATTCAACTCATAGAGTTGAACATTCCTTTTGAGAGAGAAATTATGAAATTCTCTTTTTGTAGAATCTGCAGGTGGAAATTTTGACCGCTTTTAGGAATTCGTTGGAAACGAGACACCTTCACACGAAAACTAGACAGACGCATTCTCACAAAATTCTCTGTGATAAGGGCATTCAACTCACAGAGTTTCAGGATTCTTTTCATGGAGCAGATTTGAAACACGCTTTTTGCTGTATATGCAAGTGGTGACACCGAAAGCTATGAGGCCTGTGGTTGAAAAGGCAATATCTGCACATCTAACCTAGAAAGAAGCATTCTCAAAAACTACTTTGTGTTGGTTGCATTCAACTCACAGAGGGGAATATTCCTTTTGTTAGAGAAGCCATGAAACACTGTTTTTGTATAATCTGCATTTGGACATTTGGAGAGCTCTGAGGCCTATGGTGGGAAACGACATATCTTCACAAAAATCCTACAGAGAAGCATTCTCAGACACCACTTTGCGATGTGTGCATTCATCTCACAGAGTTGAAAATTCCTTTTGTTAGAGCAGTTTTGAAACACTCTTTTTGTAGAATCTGCATGTGGATATTTGGACCACTTATACGAATTTGCTGGAAACGGTATATCTTTACAGAAAAACGAGACGGAACCATTCTCACAAACTCCTTTGTGATGTGTGCTCTCAACTCAGAGATGTGAACATGACTTTTGATAGGGCAGTTTTGAAACACTCTTTTTCTAGTATCTGCAAGTGGACAATTCGGCGCTTTGAGGCCTGTGCTGGAAAGGAAATATCTTCACACATCAAGTAGACAGAAGCATTGTCTGAAAGTTTTTTGGTGTGTGCATTCAACCCACAGAGTTGAACATTCCTTTTGACAGAGAATTTTTGAAACACTCTGTTTATAGAATGTGCAAGTGCATATTTGGACCGCTTCTAGGAATTCGTTGGAAACGGGACACCCTCACACGAAAACAAGACAGAAGCATTCTCACAAACTTCTGTGTGATGTGAGCATTCAGCTCACAGAGCTGAACCTTTCTTTTGATAGAGGAATTTTGTAACACCCTTTTTCTAGAAACGGCAATTGGATATTTGGAGCGCTTTGAGGCCTGTGGTGGAAATTAAATATCTTCACATCAAAACTAGACAGAAGCATTCTCTGAAACTTCTTTGAGGTATGTGCATTCAACTCACAGAGTTGAACATTCCTTTAGACAGAGAAATTTTGAAACACCCTTTATTTAGAATCTGCAAGTGGAAATTTGCACCGCTTATAGGAATTCGTTGGAAACGGGACACCTTCACACGAAAACAAGACAGAAGCGTTCTCACAATCTTCTCTGTGTTAAGTGCATTCAAGTAACAGAGTTTAACGTTTCTTTTCATGGAGCAGTTTTGAAACACGCTTTTTGCATTATATGCAAGTGGTCATTCGGAAAGCTATGAAGCCTGTGGTCGAAAAGGGAATAGCTTCACATATAACCTAGAAAGAAGCATTCTCAGAAACTACTTTGTGGTGGTTGCATTCAACTCACAGAGGGGAATATTCCTTTTGTTAGAGAAGCCATGAAACACTGTTTTTGTATCATCTGCATTTGGACATTTGGAGAGCTCTGAGGCCTATGGTGGGAAACGAAATAACTTCACAAAAATCCTACAGGGAAGCATTCTCAGAAACCACTTTGCGATGTGTGCATTCAACTCAGAGAATTGAACATTCCTTTTGTCAGAGCAATTTTGAAACACTCTTTTTGTAGAATCTGCATGTGGATATTTGGACCACTTATAGGCATTTGCTGGAAAAAGGATATCCTCACACAAAAACGAGACAGAAGTATTCTCGCAAACTCCTTTGTCATGTGTGCTCTCATCTCACAGATGTGAAACTTACTTTTGATAGAGCAGTTTTGAAACACTCTTTGTCGAGGATCTGCAAGGGGACACTTGAAGCGATTTCAGTCCTGTGCTGGAAAGGAAATATCTTCACATAACAAGTAGACAGAAGCATTCTCTGAAACTTCTTTGTGGTGTGTGCATTCAACTCACGGAGTTGAACATTCCTTTTGACACGGACATTTTGAAACACTCTTTTTATAGGATGTGCAAGGGGATATTCGGACGGCTTCTAGGAATTCGTTGGAAACGGGACACCCTCACACAAAAACAAGACAGAAGCAGTCTCACAAACTTCTGTGTGATGTGAGCATTCAGCTCACAGAGCTGAACCTTTCTTTTGATAGAGCAATTTTGAAACACTCTTTTTCTAGAATCGGCACGTGGACATTTGGAGCGCTTTGAGGCCTGTGGTGGAAAGGAAATATGTTCACGTCAAAACTAGACAGAATCATTCTCACAAACTTCTCTGTGATAAGTGCATTCAACTCACAGAGTTTAATGTTTCCTTTCATGGAGCAGTTTTGAAACACACTTTTTGCAGTACATGCAAGTGGTCATTCGGAAAGCTATGAGGCCTGTGTTCGAAAAGAAAATATCTTCACATATAGCATAGAAAGAATCATTCTCCGAAACTGCCTTGTGTTGGTTGCATTCAACTCACAGAGGTGAATAATCCTTTTGTTAGAGCAGCCAAGAAACTCTGTTTTTGTATAATCTGCAATTGGACGTTTGGAGAGCTCTCAGGCCTCTTGTGGGAAGGGAAATTCCTTCTCAAAACACCTAGAGAGAAGCATTCTCGGAAACCATTTTGAGATGTGTGCATTCAACTCACGGAGTTGAACATTCCTTTTGACAGAGAAATTTTGAAACACTCTTTTTATAGAATGTGCAAGTGGATATTCGGACGGCTTCCAGGAATTCGTTGGAAACGGGACACCCTCACACAAAAACAAGACAGAAGCATTCTCACAAACTTCTGTGTGATGTGAGCATTCAGCTCAAAGAGCTGAACACTTCCTTTGATAGAGCAATTTTGAAACACTCTTTTTCTAGAATCGGTAAGTGGACATTTGGAGCGCTTTGTGGCCTGTGGTGGAAAGGAAATATCTTCACGTCAAAACTAGACAGAAGCATTCTCTAAATCTTCTTTGTGGTGTGTGCATTCAACTCACAGATTTGAACATTCCTTTAGACAGAGAAACTTTGAAACACTCTTTTTGTTGAATCGGCAAGTGGAAATTTGGACCCCTTCTAGAAATTCGTTGGAAATGGGACACCCTCATACGAAAACTAGACAGAAGCATTCTGACAAACTTCTCTGTGATAAGTGCATTCAACTCACAGAGTTTAACGTTTCTTTTCATGGAGCATTATTGAAACGCACTTTTTGAAGTCTATGCAAGTGGTCATTCCGAAAGCTATGAGGCCTGTGTTTGAAAAGACAATATCTTCACATATAACATAGAAAGAAGCATTCTCACAAACAACTTTGTGTTGGTTGCATTCAACTCACAGAGGGGAATATTCCTTTTGTTAGAGCAGCCATGAAACAGTGTTTTTGTATAATCTGCAAGTGGACATTTGGAGCGCTTTGAGGCCTGTGCTGGAAAGGAAATATCTTCACATAACAAGTTGACAGAAGCATTCTCTGAAAGTTCTTTTTGGTGTGTGCATTCAACTCATAGAGTTGAACATTCCTTTTGAGAGAGAAATTATGAAATTCTCTTTTTGTAGAATCTGCAGGTGGAAATTTTGACCGCTTTTAGGAATTCGTTGGAAACGAGACACCTTCACACGAAAACTAGACAGACGCATTCTCACAAAATTCTCTGTGATAAGGGCATTCAACTCACAGAGTTTCAGGATTCTTTTCATGGAGCAGATTTGAAACACGCTTTTTGCTGTATATGCAAGTGGTGACACCGAAAGCTATGAGGCCTGTGGTTGAAAAGGCAATATCTGCACATCTAACCTAGAAAGAAGCATTCTCAAAAACTACTTTGTGTTGGTTGCATTCAACTCACAGAGGGGAATATTCCTTTTGTTAGAGAAGCCATGAAACACTGTTTTTGTATAATCTGCATTTGGACATTTGGAGAGCTCTGAGGCCTATGGTGGGAAACGACATATCTTCACAAAAATCCTACAGAGAAGCATTCTCAGACACCACTTTGCGATGTGTGCATTCATCTCACAGAGTTGAAAATTCCTTTTGTTAGAGCAGTTTTGAAACACTCTTTTTGTAGAATCTGCATGTGGATATTTGGACCACTTATACGAATTTGCTGGAAACGGTATATCTTTACAGAAAAACGAGACGGAACCATTCTCACAAACTCCTTTGTGATGTGTGCTCTCAACTCAGAGATGTGAACATGACTTTTGATAGGGCAGTTTTGAAACACTCTTTTTCTAGTATCTGCAAGTGGACAATTCGGCGCTTTGAGGCCTGTGCTGGAAAGGAAATATCTTCACACATCAAGTAGACAGAAGCATTGTCTGAAAGTTTTTTGGTGTGTGCATTCAACCCACAGAGTTGAACATTCCTTTTGACAGAGAATTTTTGAAACACTCTGTTTATAGAATGTGCAAGTGCATATTTGGACCGCTTCTAGGAATTCGTTGGAAACGGGACACCCTCACACGAAAACAAGACAGAAGCATTCTCACAAACTTCTGTGTGATGTGAGCATTCAGCTCACAGAGCTGAACCTTTCTTTTGATAGAGGAATTTTGTAACACCCTTTTTCTAGAAACGGCAATTGGATATTTGGAGCGCTTTGAGGCCTGTGGTGGAAATTAAATATCTTCACATCAAAACTAGACAGAAGCATTCTCTGAAACTTCTTTGAGGTATGTGCATTCAACTCACAGAGTTGAACATTCCTTTAGACAGAGAAATTTTGAAACACCCTTTATTTAGAATCTGCAAGTGGAAATTTGCACCGCTTATAGGAATTCGTTGGAAACGGGACACCTTCACACGAAAACAAGACAGAAGCGTTCTCACAATCTTCTCTGTGTTAAGTGCATTCAAGTAACAGAGTTTAACGTTTCTTTTCATGGAGCAGTTTTGAAACACGCTTTTTGCATTATATGCAAGTGGTCATTCGGAAAGCTATGAAGCCTGTGGTCGAAAAGGGAATAGCTTCACATATAACCTAGAAAGAAGCATTCTCAGAAACTACTTTGTGGTGGTTGCATTCAACTCACAGAGGGGAATATTCCTTTTGTTAGAGAAGCCATGAAACACTGTTTTTGTATCATCTGCATTTGGACATTTGGAGAGCTCTGAGGCCTATGGTGGGAAACGAAATAACTTCACAAAAATCCTACAGGGAAGCATTCTCAGAAACCACTTTGCGATGTGTGCATTCAACTCAGAGAATTGAACATTCCTTTTGTCAGAGCAATTTTGAAACACTCTTTTTGTAGAATCTGCATGTGGATATTTGGACCACTTATAGGCATTTGCTGGAAAAAGGATATCCTCACACAAAAACGAGACAGAAGTATTCTCGCAAACTCCTTTGTCATGTGTGCTCTCATCTCACAGATGTGAAACTTACTTTTGATAGAGCAGTTTTGAAACACTCTTTGTCGAGGATCTGCAAGGGGACACTTGAAGCGATTTCAGTCCTGTGCTGGAAAGGAAATATCTTCACATAACAAGTAGACAGAAGCATTCTCTGAAACTTCTTTGTGGTGTGTGCATTCAACTCACGGAGTTGAACATTCCTTTTGACACGGACATTTTGAAACACTCTTTTTATAGGATGTGCAAGGGGATATTCGGACGGCTTCTAGGAATTCGTTGGAAACGGGACACCCTCACACAAAAACAAGACAGAAGCAGTCTCACAAACTTCTGTGTGATGTGAGCATTCAGCTCACAGAGCTGAACCTTTCTTTTGATAGAGCAATTTTGAAACACTCTTTTTCTAGAATCGGCACGTGGACATTTGGAGCGCTTTGAGGCCTGTGGTGGAAAGGAAATATGTTCACGTCAAAACTAGACAGAATCATTCTCACAAACTTCTCTGTGATAAGTGCATTCAACTCACAGAGTTTAATGTTTCCTTTCATGGAGCAGTTTTGAAACACACTTTTTGCAGTACATGCAAGTGGTCATTCGGAAAGCTATGAGGCCTGTGTTCGAAAAGAAAATATCTTCACATATAGCATAGAAAGAATCATTCTCCGAAACTGCCTTGTGTTGGTTGCATTCAACTCACAGAGGTGAATAATCCTTTTGTTAGAGCAGCCAAGAAACTCTGTTTTTGTATAATCTGCAATTGGACGTTTGGAGAGCTCTCAGGCCTCTTGTGGGAAGGGAAATTCCTTCTCAAAACACCTAGAGAGAAGCATTCTCGGAAACCACTTTGAGATGTGTGCATTCAACTCACGGAGTTGAACATTCCTTTTGACAGAGAAATTTTGAAACACTCTTTTTATAGAATGTGCAAGTGGATATTCGGACGGCTTCCAGGAATTCGTTGGAAACGGGACACCCTCACACAAAAACAAGACAGAAGCATTCTCACAAACTTCTGTGTGATGTGAGCATTCAGCTCAAAGAGCTGAACACTTCCTTTGATAGAGCAATTTTGAAACACTCTTTTTCTAGAATCGGTAAGTGGACATTTGGAGCGCTTTGTGGCCTGTGGTGGAAAGGAAATATCTTCACGTCAAAACTAGACAGAAGCATTCTCTAAATCTTCTTTGTGGTGTGTGCATTCAACTCACAGATTTGAACATTCCTTTAGACAGAGAAATTTTGAAACACCCTTTATTTAGAATCTGCAAGTGGAAATTTGGACCCCTTCTAGAAATTCGTTGGAAATGGGACACCCTCATACGAAAACTAGACAGAAGCATTCTGACAAACTTCTCTGTGATAAGTGCATTCAACTCACAGAGTTTAACGTTTCTTTTCATGGAGCAGTATTGAAACGCACTTTTTGAAGTCTATGCAAGTGGTCATTCCGAAAGCTATGAGGCCTGTGTTTGAAAAGACAATATCTTCACATATAACATAGAAAGAAGCATTCTCGCAAACAACTTTGTGTTGGTTGCATTCAACTCACAGAGGGGAATATTCCTTTTGTTAGAGCAGCCATGAAACAGTGTTTTTGTATAATCTGCAAGTGGACATTTGGAGCGCTTTGAGGCCTGTGCTGGAAAGGAAATATCTTCACATAACAAGTTGACAGAAGCATTCTCTGAAAGTTCTTTTTGGTGTGTGCATTCAACTCATAGAGTTGAACATTCCTTTTGAGAGAGAAATTATGAAATTCTCTTTTTGTAGAATCTGCAGGTGGAAATTTTGACCGCTTTTAGGAATTCGTTGGAAACGAGACACCTTCACACGAAAACTAGACAGAAGCATTCTCACAAAATTCTCTGTGATAAGGGCATTCAACTCACAGAGTTTCAGGATTCTTTTCATGGAGCAGATTTGAAACACGCTTTTTGCTGTATATGCAAGTGGTGACACCGAAAGCTATGAGGCCTGTGGTCGAAAAGGCAATATCTGCACATCTAACCTAGAAAGAAGCATTCTCAAAAACTACTTTGTGTTGGTTGCATTCAACTCACAGAGGGGAATATTCCTTTTGTTAGAGAAGCCATGAAACACTGTTTTTGTATAATCTGCATTTGGACATTTGGAGAACTCTGAGGCCTATGGTGTGAAACGACATATCTTCACAAAAATCCCACAGAGTAGCATTCTCAGACACCACTTTGCGATGTGTGCATTCGTCTCACAGAGTTGAAAATTCCTTTTGTTAGAGCAGTTTTGAAACACTCTTTTTGTAGAATCTGCATGTGGATATTTGGACCACTTATACGAATTTGCTGGAAACGGTATATCTTTACAGAAAAACGAGACGGAACCATTCTCACAAACTCCTTTGTGATGTGTGCTCTCAACTCAGGGATGTGAGCATGACTTTTGATAGGGCAGTTTTGAAACACTCTTTTTCTAGTATCTGCAAGTGGACAATTCAGCGCTTTGAGGCCTGTGCTGGAAAGGAAATATCTTCACACATCAAGTAGACAGAAGCATTGTCTGAAAGTTTTTTGGTGTGTGCATTCAACCCACAGAGTTGAACATTCCTTTTGACAGAGAATTTTTGAAACACTCTGTTTATAGAATGTGCAAGTGCATATTTGGACCGCTTCTAGGAATTTGTTGGAAACGGGACACCCTCACACGAAAACAAGACAGAAGCATTCTCACAAACTTCTGTGTGATGTGAGCATTCAGCTCACAGAGCTGAACCTTTCTTTTGATAGAGGAATTTTGTAACACCCTTTTTCTAGAAACGGCAATTGGATATTTGGAGCGCTTTGAGGCCTGTGGTGGAAATTAAATATCTTCACATCAAAACTAGACAGAAGCATTCTCTGAAACTTCTTTGAGGTATGTGCATTCAACTCACAGAGTTGAACATTCCTTTAGACAGAGAAATTTTGAAACACCCTTTATTTAGAATCTGCAAGTGGAAATTTGCACCGCTTATAGGAATTCGTTGGAAACGGGACACCTTCACACGAAAACAAGACAGAAGCGTTCTCACAATCTTCTCTGTGTTAAGTGCATTCAAGTAACAGAGTTTAACGTTTCTTTTCATGGAGCAGTTTTGAAACACGCTTTTTGCATTATATGCAAGTGGTCATTCGGAAAGCTATGAAGCCTGTGGTCGAAAAGGGAATAGCTTCACATATAACCTAGAAAGAAGCATTCTCAGAAACTACTTTGTGGTGGTTGCATTCAACTCACAGAGGGGAATATTCCTTTTGTTAGAGAAGCCATGAAACACTGTTTTTGTATCATCTGCATTTGGACATTTGGAGAGCTCTGAGGCCTATGGTGGGAAACGAAATAACTTCACAAAAATCCTACAGGGAAGCATTCTCAGAAACCACTTGGTGATGTGTGCATTCAACTCAGAGAATTGAACATTCCTTTTGTCAGAGCAATTTTGAAACACTCTTTTTGTAGAATCTGCATCTGGATATTTGGACCACTTATAGGCATTTGCTGGAAAAAGGATATCCTCACACAAAAACGTGACAGAAGTATTCTCGCAAACTCCTTTGTCATGTGTGCTCTCATCTCACAGATGTGAAACTTACTTTTGATAGAGCAGTTTTGAAACACTCTTTGTCGAGAATCTGCAAGGGGACACTTGAAGCGATTTCAGTCCTGTGCTGGAAAGGAAATATCTTCACATAACAAGTAGACAGAAGCATTCTCTGAAACTTCTTTGTGGTGTGTGCATTCAACTCACAGAGTTGAACATTCCTTTTGACACGGACATTTTGAAACACTCTTTTTATAGAATGTTCAAGGGGATATTCGGACGGCTTCTAGGAATTCGTTGGAAACGGGACACCCTCACACAAAAACAAGACAGAAGCAGTCTCACAAACTTCTGTGTGATGTGAGCATTCAGCTCACAGAGCTGAACATTTCTTTTGATAGAGCAATTTTGAAACACTCTTTTTCTAGAATCGGCAAGTGGACATTTGGAGCGCTTTGAGGCCTGTGGTGGAAAGGAAATATGTTCACGTCAAAACTAGACAGAATCATTCTCACAAACTTCTCTGTGATAAGTGCATTCAACTCACAGAGTTTAATGTTTCCTTTCATGGAGCAGTTTTGAAACACACTTTTTGCAGTACATGCAAGTGGTCATTTGGAAAGCTATGAGGCCTGTGTTCGAAAAGAAAATATCTTCACATATAGGATAGAAAGAATCATTCTCCGAAACTGCCTTGTGTTGGTTGCATTCAACTCACAGAGGTGAATAATCCTTTTGTTAGAGCAGCCAAGAAACTCTGTTTTTGTATAATCTGCAATTGGACGTTTGGAGAGCTCTGAGGCCTCTTGTGGGAAGGGAAATTTCTTCTCAAAACACCTAGAGAGAAGCATTCTCGGAAACCACTTTGAGATGTGTGCATTCAACTCACGGAGTTGAACATTCCTTTTGTTGGAGAAGTTTTGAAACATTCTTTTTGTGGAATCTGCATGTGGATATTTGTACCACGTATAAGAATTTGCTGGAAACGGGATATCTTCACACAAAAACGAGACAGAAGCATTCTCACAAACTCCTTTGTGATGTGTGCTCTCAACTCAGAGATGTGAACCTGACTCTTGATAGAGCAATTTTGAAACACTCTTTTTCTAGAATCCGCAAGAGGACATTTGGAGCGCTTTGAGGCCTGTACTGGAAAGGAAATATCTTCACATAACAAGTAGACAGAAGCATTCCCTGAGACTTCTTTGTGGTGTGTGCATTCAACTCATAGATTTGAACATTCCTTTTGTCAGAGAAGATTTGAGACACCCTTTTTATAGAATGTGCAAGGGGATATTTGGACGGCTTCTAGGAATTCGTTGGAAACGGGACACTCTCACACAAAAACAAGACAGAAGCATTCTCACAAACTTCTGTGTGATGTGAGCATTCAGCTCACAGAGCTGAACCTTTCTTTTGATAGAGCAATTTTGAAAGACTGTTTTTCTAGAATCGGCAAGTGGACATTTGGAGCACTTTGAGTCTTGAGGTGGAAAGGAAATATCTTCACATCTAAATTAGACAGAAGCACTCTCTGAATCTTCTTTGTGGTTTGTGCATTCAACTCACAGACTTGAACATTCCTTTAGACAGAGAAATTTTGAAACAATCTTTTTGTAGAATCTGCAAGCGGAAATTTGGACCGATTCTAGGAATTCATTGGAAACGGGACACCCTCACACGAAAACTAGACAGAAGTATTCTCACAAACTTCTCTGTGATAAGTGCATTCAACTCAGAGCGTTTAACGTTTCTTTTCATGCAGCAGATTTGAAACACACTGTTTGAAGTATATGCAAGTGGTCATTCGGAAAGCTATGAGGCCTGTGTTCGAAAAGGCAATATCTTCACCTATAACCCAGAAAGAATAATTCTCAGAAACTACTTTGTGTTGGTTGCATTCCACTCACAGAGGGGAATATTCCTTTTGTTAGAGAAGGATGAAACACTGTTTTTGTATAATCTGCATTTGGACCTTTGGAGAGCTCTGAGGCCTATGGTGGGAAACGAAATAACTTCACAAAAATCCTACAGGGAAGCATTCTCAGAAACCACTTGGTGATTGTCCATTCAACTCAGAGAACTGAACATTCCTTTTCTTAGAGCAATATTGAAACACTCTTTTTGTAGAATCTGCATGTGGATATTTGGACCACTTATAGGCATTTGCTGGAAAAAGGATATCCTCACACAAAAACGAGACAGTAGTATTGTCGCAAACTCCTTTGTCATGTGAGCTCTCATCTCACAGATGTGAAACTTACTATTGATAGAGCAGTTTTGAAACACTCTTTGTCGAGAATCTGCAAGGGGACACTTGAAGCGATTTCAGTCCTGTGCTGGAAAGGAAATATCTTCACATAACAAGTAGACAGAAGAATTCCCTGAAACTTCTTTGTGGTGTGTGCATTCAACTCACGGAGTTGAACATTCCTTTTGACAGAGAAATTTTGAAACACTCTTTTTATAGAATGTGCAAGTGGATATTCGGACGGCTTCCAGGAATTCGTTGGAAACGGGATACCCTCACACAAAAACAAGACAGAAGCATTCTCACAAACTTCTGTGTGATGTGAGCATTCAGCTCAAAGAGCTGAATACTTCCTTTGATAGAGCAATTTTGAAACACTCTTTTTCTAGAATCGGTAAGTGGACATTTGGAGCGCTTTGTGGCCTGTGGTGGAAAGGAAATATCTTCACGTCAAAACTAGACAGAAGCATTCTCTAAATCTTCTTTGTGGTGTGTGCATTCAACTCACAGATTTGAACATTCCTTTAGACAGAGAAATTTTGAAACACTCTTTTTGTTGAATCGGCAAGTGGAAATTTGGACCCCTTCTAGAAATTCGTTGGAAATGGGACACCCTCATACGAAAACTAGACAGAAGCATTCTGACAAACTTCTCTGTGATAAGTGCATTCAACTCACAGAGTTTAACGTTTCTTTTCATGGAGCAGTATTGAAACGCACTTTTTGAAGTCTATGCAAGTGGTCATTCCGAAAGCTATGAGGCCTGTGTTTGAAAAGACAATATCTTCACATATAACATAGAAAGAAGCATTCTCACAAACAACTTTGTGTTGGTTGCATTCAACTCACAGAGGGGAATATTCCTTTTGTTAGAGCAGCCATGAAACAGTGTTTTTGTATAATCTGCAAGTGGACATTTGGAGCGCTTTGAGGCCTGTGCTGGAAAGGAAATATCTTCACATAACAAGTTGACAGAAGCATTCTCTGAAAGTTCTTTTTGGTGTGTGCATTCAACTCATAGAGTTGAACATTCCTTTTGAGAGAGAAATTATGAAATTCTCTTTTTGTAGAATCTGCAGGTGGAAATTTTGACCGCTTTTAGGAATTCGTTGGAAACGAGACACCTTCACACGAAAACTAGACAGAAGCATTCTCACAAAATTCTCTGTGATAAGGGCATTCAACTCACAGAGTTTCAGGATTCTTTTCATGGAGCAGATTTGAAACACGCTTTTTGCTGTATATGCAAGTGGTGACACCGAAAGCTATGAGGCCTGTGGTTGAAAAGGCAATATCTGCACATCTAACCTAGAAAGAAGCATTCTCAAAAACTACTTTGTGTTGGTTGCATTCAACTCACAGAGGGGAATATTCCTTTTGTTAGAGAAGCCATGAAACACTGTTTTTGTATAATCTGCATTTGGACATTTGGAGAGCTCTGAGGCCTATGGTGGGAAACGACATATCTTCACAAAAATCCTACAGAGAAGCATTCTCAGACACCACTTTGCGATGTGTGCATTCATCTCACAGAGTTGAAAATTCCTTTTGTTAGAGCAGTTTTGAAACACTCTTTTTGTAGAATCTGCATGTGGATATTTGGACCACTTATACGAATTTGCTGGAAACGGTATATCTTTACAGAAAAACGAGACGGAACCATTCTCACAAACTCCTTTGTGATGTGTGCTCTCAACTCAGAGATGTGAACATGACTTTTGATAGGGCAGTTTTGAAACACTCTTTTTCTAGTATCTGCAAGTGGACAATTCGGCGCTTTGAGGCCTGTGCTGGAAAGGAAATATCTTCACACATCAAGGAGACAGAAGCATTGTCTGAAAGTTTTTTGGTGTGTGCATTCAACCCACAGAGTTGAACATTCCTTTTGACAGAGAATTTTTGAAACACTCTGTTTATAGAATGTGCAAGTGCATATTTGGACCGCTTCTAGGAATTCGTTGGAAACGGGACACCCTCACACGAAAACAAGACAGAAGCATTCTCACAAACTTCTGTGTGATGTGAGCATTCAGCTCACAGAGCTGAACCTTTCTTTTGATAGAGGAATTTTGTAACACCCTTTTTCTAGAAACGGCAATTGGATATTTGGAGCGCTTTGAGGCCTGTGGTGGAAATTAAATATCTTCACATCAAAACTAGACAGAAGCATTCTCTGAAACTTCTTTGAGGTATGTGCATTCAACTCACAGAGTTGAACATTCCTTTAGACAGAGAAATTTTGAAACACCCTTTATTTAGAATCTGCAAGTGGAAATTTGCACCGCTTATAGGAATTCGTTGGAAACGGGACACCTTCACACGAAAACAAGACAGAAGCGTTCTCACAATCTTCTCTGTGTTAAGTGCATTCAAGTAACAGAGTTTAACGTTTCTTTTCATGGAGCAGTTTTGAAACACGCTTTTTGCATTATATGCAAGTGGTCATTCGGAAAGCTATGAAGCCTGTGGTCGAAAAGGGAATAGCTTCACATATAACCTAGAAAGAAGCATTCTCAGAAACTACTTTGTGGTGGTTGCATTCAACTCACAGAGGGGAATATTCCTTTTGTTAGAGAAGCCATGAAACACTGTTTTTGTATCATCTGCATTTGGACATTTGGAGAGCTCTGAGGCCTATGGTGGGAAACGAAATAACTTCACAAAAATCCTACAGGGAAGCATTCTCAGAAACCACTTTGCGATGTGTGCATTCAACTCAGAGAATTGAACATTCCTTTTGTCAGAGCAATTTTGAAACACTCTTTTTGTAGAATCTGCATGTGGATATTTGGACCACTTATAGGCATTTGCTGGAAAAAGGATATCCTCACACAAAAACGAGACAGAAGTATTCTCGCAAACTCCTTTGTCATGTGTGCTCTCATCTCACAGATGTGAAACTTACTTTTGATAGAGCAGTTTTGAAACACTCTTTGTCGAGGATCTGCAAGGGGACACTTGAAGCGATTTCAGTCCTGTGCTGGAAAGGAAATATCTTCACATAACAAGTAGACAGAAGCATTCTCTGAAACTTCTTTGTGGTGTGTGCATTCAACTCACGGAGTTGAACATTCCTTTTGACACGGACATTTTGAAACACTCTTTTTATAGGATGTGCAAGGGGATATTCGGACGGCTTCTAGGAATTCGTTGGAAACGGGACACCCTCACACAAAAACAAGACAGAAGCAGTCTCACAAACTTCTGTGTGATGTGAGCATTCAGCTCACAGAGCTGAACCTTTCTTTTGATAGAGCAATTTTGAAACACTCTTTTTCTAGAATCGGCACGTGGACATTTGGAGCGCTTTGAGGCCTGTGGTGGAAAGGAAATATGTTCACGTCAAAACTAGACAGAATCATTCTCACAAACTTCTCTGTGATAAGTGCATTCAACTCACAGAGTTTAATGTTTCCTTTCATGGAGCAGTTTTGAAACACACTTTTTGCAGTACATGCAAGTGGTCATTCGGAAAGCTATGAGGCCTGTGTTCGAAAAGAAAATATCTTCACATATAGCATAGAAAGAATCATTCTCCGAAACTGCCTTGTGTTGGTTGCATTCAACTCACAGAGGTGAATAATCCTTTTGTTAGAGCAGCCAAGAAACTCTGTTTTTGTATAATCTGCAATTGGACGTTTGGAGAGCTCTCAGGCCTCTTGTGGGAAGGGAAATTCCTTCTCAAAACACCTAGAGAGAAGCATTCTCGGAAACCATTTTGAGATGTGTGCATTCAACTCACGGAGTTGAACATTCCTTTTGACAGAGAAATTTTGAAACACTCTTTTTATAGAATGTGCAAGTGGATATTCGGACGGCTTCCAGGAATTCGTTGGAAACGGGACACCCTCACACAAAAACAAGACAGAAGCATTCTCACAAACTTCTGTGTGATGTGAGCATTCAGCTCAAAGAGCTGAACACTTCCTTTGATAGAGCAATTTTGAAACACTCTTTTTCTAGAATCGGTAAGTGGACATTTGGAGCGCTTTGTGGCCTGTGGTGGAAAGGAAATATCTTCACGTCAAAACTAGACAGAAGCATTCTCTAAATCTTCTTTGTGGTGTGTGCATTCAACTCACAGATTTGAACATTCCTTTAGACAGAGAAACTTTGAAACACTCTTTTTGTTGAATCGGCAAGTGGAAATTTGGACCCCTTCTAGAAATTCGTTGGAAATGGGACACCCTCATACGAAAACTAGACAGAAGCATTCTGACAAACTTCTCTGTGATAAGTGCATTCAACTCACAGAGTTTAACGTTTCTTTTCATGGAGCATTATTGAAACGCACTTTTTGAAGTCTATGCAAGTGGTCATTCCGAAAGCTATGAGGCCTGTGTTTGAAAAGACAATATCTTCACATATAACATAGAAAGAAGCATTCTCACAAACAACTTTGTGTTGGTTGCATTCAACTCACAGAGGGGAATATTCCTTTTGTTAGAGCAGCCATGAAACAGTGTTTTTGTATAATCTGCAAGTGGACATTTGGAGCGCTTTGAGGCCTGTGCTGGAAAGGAAATATCTTCACATAACAAGTTGACAGAAGCATTCTCTGAAAGTTCTTTTTGGTGTGTGCATTCAACTCATAGAGTTGAACATTCCTTTTGAGAGAGAAATTATGAAATTCTCTTTTTGTAGAATCTGCAGGTGGAAATTTTGACCGCTTTTAGGAATTCGTTGGAAACGAGACACCTTCACACGAAAACTAGACAGACGCATTCTCACAAAATTCTCTGTGATAAGGGCATTCAACTCACAGAGTTTCAGGATTCTTTTCATGGAGCAGATTTGAAACACGCTTTTTGCTGTATATGCAAGTGGTGACACCGAAAGCTATGAGGCCTGTGGTTGAAAAGGCAATATCTGCACATCTAACCTAGAAAGAAGCATTCTCAAAAACTACTTTGTGTTGGTTGCATTCAACTCACAGAGGGGAATATTCCTTTTGTTAGAGAAGCCATGAAACACTGTTTTTGTATAATCTGCATTTGGACATTTGGAGAGCTCTGAGGCCTATGGTGGGAAACGACATATCTTCACAAAAATCCTACAGAGAAGCATTCTCAGACACCACTTTGCGATGTGTGCATTCATCTCACAGAGTTGAAAATTCCTTTTGTTAGAGCAGTTTTGAAACACTCTTTTTGTAGAATCTGCATGTGGATATTTGGACCACTTATACGAATTTGCTGGAAACGGTATATCTTTACAGAAAAACGAGACGGAACCATTCTCACAAACTCCTTTGTGATGTGTGCTCTCAACTCAGAGATGTGAACATGACTTTTGATAGGGCAGTTTTGAAACACTCTTTTTCTAGTATCTGCAAGTGGACAATTCGGCGCTTTGAGGCCTGTGCTGGAAAGGAAATATCTTCACACATCAAGTAGACAGAAGCATTGTCTGAAAGTTTTTTGGTGTGTGCATTCAACCCACAGAGTTGAACATTCCTTTTGACAGAGAATTTTTGAAACACTCTGTTTATAGAATGTGCAAGTGCATATTTGGACCGCTTCTAGGAATTCGTTGGAAACGGGACACCCTCACACGAAAACAAGACAGAAGCATTCTCACAAACTTCTGTGTGATGTGAGCATTCAGCTCACAGAGCTGAACCTTTCTTTTGATAGAGGAATTTTGTAACACCCTTTTTCTAGAAACGGCAATTGGATATTTGGAGCGCTTTGAGGCCTGTGGTGGAAATTAAATATCTTCACATCAAAACTAGACAGAAGCATTCTCTGAAACTTCTTTGAGGTATGTGCATTCAACTCACAGAGTTGAACATTCCTTTAGACAGAGAAATTTTGAAACACCCTTTATTTAGAATCTGCAAGTGGAAATTTGCACCGCTTATAGGAATTCGTTGGAAACGGGACACCTTCACACGAAAACAAGACAGAAGCGTTCTCACAATCTTCTCTGTGTTAAGTGCATTCAAGTAACAGAGTTTAACGTTTCTTTTCATGGAGCAGTTTTGAAACACGCTTTTTGCATTATATGCAAGTGGTCATTCGGAAAGCTATGAAGCCTGTGGTCGAAAAGGGAATAGCTTCACATATAACCTAGAAAGAAGCATTCTCAGAAACTACTTTGTGGTGGTTGCATTCAACTCACAGAGGGGAATATTCCTTTTGTTAGAGAAGCCATGAAACACTGTTTTTGTATCATCTGCATTTGGACATTTGGAGAGCTCTGAGGCCTATGGTGGGAAACGAAATAACTTCACAAAAATCCTACAGGGAAGCATTCTCAGAAACCACTTTGCGATGTGTGCATTCAACTCAGAGAATTGAACATTCCTTTTGTCAGAGCAATTTTGAAACACTCTTTTTGTAGAATCTGCATGTGGATATTTGGACCACTTATAGGCATTTGCTGGAAAAAGGATATCCTCACACAAAAACGAGACAGAAGTATTCTCGCAAACTCCTTTGTCATGTGTGCTCTCATCTCACAGATGTGAAACTTACTTTTGATAGAGCAGTTTTGAAACACTCTTTGTCGAGGATCTGCAAGGGGACACTTGAAGCGATTTCAGTCCTGTGCTGGAAAGGAAATATCTTCACATAACAAGTAGACAGAAGCATTCTCTGAAACTTCTTTGTGGTGTGTGCATTCAACTCACGGAGTTGAACATTCCTTTTGACACGGACATTTTGAAACACTCTTTTTATAGGATGTGCAAGGGGATATTCGGACGGCTTCTAGGAATTCGTTGGAAACGGGACACCCTCACACAAAAACAAGACAGAAGCAGTCTCACAAACTTCTGTGTGATGTGAGCATTCAGCTCACAGAGCTGAACCTTTCTTTTGATAGAGCAATTTTGAAACACTCTTTTTCTAGAATCGGCACGTGGACATTTGGAGCGCTTTGAGGCCTGTGGTGGAAAGGAAATATGTTCACGTCAAAACTAGACAGAATCATTCTCACAAACTTCTCTGTGATAAGTGCATTCAACTCACAGAGTTTAATGTTTCCTTTCATGGAGCAGTTTTGAAACACACTTTTTGCAGTACATGCAAGTGGTCATTCGGAAAGCTATGAGGCCTGTGTTCGAAAAGAAAATATCTTCACATATAGCATAGAAAGAATCATTCTCCGAAACTGCCTTGTGTTGGTTGCATTCAACTCACAGAGGTGAATAATCCTTTTGTTAGAGCAGCCAAGAAACTCTGTTTTTGTATAATCTGCAATTGGACGTTTGGAGAGCTCTCAGGCCTCTTGTGGGAAGGGAAATTCCTTCTCAAAACACCTAGAGAGAAGCATTCTCGGAAACCACTTTGAGATGTGTGCATTCAACTCACGGAGTTGAACATTCCTTTTGACAGAGAAATTTTGAAACACTCTTTTTATAGAATGTGCAAGTGGATATTCGGACGGCTTCCAGGAATTCGTTGGAAACGGGACACCCTCACACAAAAACAAGACAGAAGCATTCTCACAAACTTCTGTGTGATGTGAGCATTCAGCTCAAAGAGCTGAACACTTCCTTTGATAGAGCAATTTTGAAACACTCTTTTTCTAGAATCGGTAAGTGGACATTTGGAGCGCTTTGTGGCCTGTGGTGGAAAGGAAATATCTTCACGTCAAAACTAGACAGAAGCATTCTCTAAATCTTCTTTGTGGTGTGTGCATTCAACTCACAGATTTGAACATTCCTTTAGACAGAGAAATTTTGAAACACCCTTTATTTAGAATCTGCAAGTGGAAATTTGGACCCCTTCTAGAAATTCGTTGGAAATGGGACACCCTCATACGAAAACTAGACAGAAGCATTCTGACAAACTTCTCTGTGATAAGTGCATTCAACTCACAGAGTTTAACGTTTCTTTTCATGGAGCAGTATTGAAACGCACTTTTTGAAGTCTATGCAAGTGGTCATTCCGAAAGCTATGAGGCCTGTGTTTGAAAAGACAATATCTTCACATATAACATAGAAAGAAGCATTCTCGCAAACAACTTTGTGTTGGTTGCATTCAACTCACAGAGGGGAATATTCCTTTTGTTAGAGCAGCCATGAAACAGTGTTTTTGTATAATCTGCAAGTGGACATTTGGAGCGCTTTGAGGCCTGTGCTGGAAAGGAAATATCTTCACATAACAAGTTGACAGAAGCATTCTCTGAAAGTTCTTTTTGGTGTGTGCATTCAACTCATAGAGTTGAACATTCCTTTTGAGAGAGAAATTATGAAATTCTCTTTTTGTAGAATCTGCAGGTGGAAATTTTGACCGCTTTTAGGAATTCGTTGGAAACGAGACACCTTCACACGAAAACTAGACAGAAGCATTCTCACAAAATTCTCTGTGATAAGGGCATTCAACTCACAGAGTTTCAGGATTCTTTTCATGGAGCAGATTTGAAACACGCTTTTTGCTGTATATGCAAGTGGTGACACCGAAAGCTATGAGGCCTGTGGTCGAAAAGGCAATATCTGCACATCTAACCTAGAAAGAAGCATTCTCAAAAACTACTTTGTGTTGGTTGCATTCAACTCACAGAGGGGAATATTCCTTTTGTTAGAGAAGCCATGAAACACTGTTTTTGTATAATCTGCATTTGGACATTTGGAGAACTCTGAGGCCTATGGTGGGAAACGACATATCTTCACAAAAATCCCACAGAGTAGCATTCTCAGACACCACTTTGCGATGTGTGCATTCGTCTCACAGAGTTGAAAATTCCTTTTGTTAGAGCAGTTTTGAAACACTCTTTTTGTAGAATCTGCATGTGGATATTTGGACCACTTATACGAATTTGCTGGAAACGGTATATCTTTACAGAAAAACGAGACGGAACCATTCTCACAAACTCCTTTGTGATGTGTGCTCTCAACTCAGGGATGTGAGCATGACTTTTGATAGGGCAGTTTTGAAACACTCTTTTTCTAGTATCTGCAAGTGGACAATTCAGCGCTTTGAGGCCTGTGCTGGAAAGGAAATATCTTCACACATCAAGTAGACAGAAGCATTGTCTGAAACTTTTTTGGTGTGTGCATTCAACCCACAGAGTTGAACATTCCTTTTGACAGAGAATTTTTGAAACACTCTGTTTATAGAATGTGCAAGTGCATATTTGGACCGCTTCTAGGAATTTGTTGGAAACGGGACACCCTCACACGAAAACAAGACAGAAGCATTCTCACAAACTTCTGTGTGATGTGAGCATTCAGCTCACAGAGCTGAACCTTTCTTTTGATAGAGGAATTTTGTAACACCCTTTTTCTAGAAACGGCAATTGGATATTTGGAGCGCTTTGAGGCCTGTGGTGGAAATTAAATATCTTCACATCAAAACTAGACAGAAGCATTCTCTGAAACTTCTTTGAGGTATGTGCATTCAACTCACAGAGTTGAACATTCCTTTAGACAGAGAAATTTTGAAACACCCTTTATTTAGAATCTGCAAGTGGAAATTTGCACCGCTTATAGGAATTCGTTGGAAACGGGACACCTTCACACGAAAACAAGACAGAAGCGTTCTCACAATCTTCTCTGTGTTAAGTGCATTCAAGTAACAGAGTTTAACGTTTCTTTTCATGGAGCAGTTTTGAAACACGCTTTTTGCATTATATGCAAGTGGTCATTCGGAAAGCTATGAAGCCTGTGGTCGAAAAGGGAATAGCTTCACATATAACCTAGAAAGAAGCATTCTCAGAAACTACTTTGTGGTGGTTGCATTCAACTCACAGAGGGGAATATTCCTTTTGTTAGAGAAGCCATGAAACACTGTTTTTGTATCATCTGCATTTGGACATTTGGAGAGCTCTGAGGCCTATGGTGGGAAACGAAATAACTTCACAAAAATCCTACAGGGAAGCATTCTCAGAAACCACTTGGTGATGTGTGCATTCAACTCAGAGAATTGAACATTCCTTTTGTCAGAGCAATTTTGAAACACTCTTTTTGTAGAATCTGCATCTGGATATTTGGACCACTTATAGGCATTTGCTGGAAAAAGGATATCCTCACACAAAAACGTGACAGAAGTATTCTCGCAAACTCCTTTGTCATGTGTGCTCTCATCTCACAGATGTGAAACTTACTTTTGATAGAGCAGTTTTGAAACACTCTTTGTCGAGAATCTGCAAGGGGACACTTGAAGCGATTTCAGTCCTGTGCTAGAAAGGAAATATCTTCACATAACAAGTAGACAGAAGCATTCTCTGAAACTTCTTTGTGGTGTGTGCATTCAACTCACAGAGTTGAACATTCCTTTTGACACGGACATTTTGAAACACTCTTTTTATAGAATGTTCAAGGGGATATTCGGACGGCTTCTAGGAATTCGTTGGAAACGGGACACCCTCACACAAAAACAAGACAGAAGCAGTCTCACAAACTTCTGTGTGATGTGAGCATTCAGCTCACAGAGCTGAACATTTCTTTTGATAGAGCAATTTTGAAACACTCTTTTTCTAGAATCGGCAAGTGGACATTTGGAGCGCTTTGAGGCCTGTGGTGGAAAGGAAATATGTTCACGTCAAA
Organism: Pongo pygmaeus; assembly: GCF_028885625.2. Taxonomy (NCBI): domain Eukaryota; kingdom Metazoa; phylum Chordata; class Mammalia; order Primates; family Hominidae; genus Pongo; species Pongo pygmaeus. Next base: position 32,290,958 of record NC_072393.2, read on the forward strand.
ACTAGACAGAATCATTCTCACAAACTTCTCTGTGATAAGTGCATTCAACTCACAGAGTTTAATGTTTCCTTTCATGGAGCAGTTTTGAAACACACTTTTTGCAGTACATGCAAGTGGTCATTTGGAAAGCTATGAGGCCTGTGTTCGAAAAGAAAATATCTTCACATATAGCATAGAAAGAATCATTCTCCGAAACTGCCTTGTGTTGGTTGCATTCAACTCACAGAGGTGAATAATCCTTTTGTTAGAGCAGCCAAGAAACTCTGTTTTTGTATAATCTGCAATTGGACGTTTGGAGAGCTCTGAGGCCTCTTGTGGGAAGGGAAATTTCTTCTCAAAACACCTAGAGAGAAGCATTCTCGGAAACCACTTTGAGATGTGTGCATTCAACTCACGGAGTTGAACATTCCTTTTGTTGGAGAAGTTTTGAAACATTCTTTTTGTGGAATCTGCATGTGGATATTTGTACCACGTATAAGAATTTGCTGGAAACGGGATATCTTCACACAAAAACGAGACAGAAGCATTCTCACAAACTCCTTTGTGATGTGTGCTCTCAACTCAGAGATGTGAACCTGACTCTTGATAGAGCAATTTTGAAACACTCTTTTTCTAGAATCCGCAAGAGGACATTTGGAGCGCTTTGAGGCCTGTACTGGAAAGGAAATATCTTCACATAACAAGTAGACAGAAGCATTCCCTGAGACTTCTTTGTGGTGTGTGCATTCAACTCATAGATTTGAACATTCCTTTTGTCAGAGAAGATTTGAGACACCCTTTTTATAGAATGTGCAAGGGGATATTTGGACGGCTTCTAGGAATTCGTTGGAAACGGGACACTCTCACACAAAAACAAGACAGAAGCATTCTCACAAACTTCTGTGTGATGTGAGCATTCAGCTCACAGAGCTGAACCTTTCTTTTGATAGAGCAATTTTGAAAGACTGTTTTTCTAGAATCGGCAAGTGGACATTTGGAGCACTTTGAGTCTTGAGGTGGAAAGGAAATATCTTCACATCTAAATTAGACAGAAGCACTCTCTGAATCTTCTTTGTGGTTTGTGCATTCAACTCGCAGACTTGAACATTCCTTTAGACAGAGAAATTTTGAAACAATCTTTTTGTAGAATCTGCAAGCGGAAATTTGGACCGATTCTAGGAATTCATTGGAAACGGGACACCCTCACACGAAAACTAGACAGAAGTATTCTCACAAACTTCTCTGTGATAAGTGCATTCAACTCAGAGCGTTTAACGTTTCTTTTCATGCAGCAGATTTGAAACACACTGTTTGAAGTATATGCAAGTGGTCATTCGGAAAGCTATGAGGCCTGTGTTCGAAAAGGCAATATCTTCACCTATAACCCAGAAAGAATAATTCTCAGAAACTACTTTGTGTTGGTTGCATTCCACTCACAGAGGGGAATATTCCTTTTGTTAGAGAAGGATGAAACACTGTTTTTGTATAATCTGCATTTGGACCTTTGGAGAGCTCTGAGGCCTATGGTGGGAAACGAAATAACTTCACAAAAATCCTACAGGGAAGCATTCTCAGAAACCACTTGGTGATTGTCCATTCAACTCAGAGAACTGAACATTCCTTTTCTTAGAGCAATATTGAAACACTCTTTTTGTAGAATCTGCATGTGGATATTTGGACCACTTATAGGCATTTGCTGGAAAAAGGATATCCTCACACAAAAACGAGACAGTAGTATTGTCGCAAACTCCTTTGTCATGTGAGCTCTCATCTCACAGATGTGAAACTTACTATTGATAGAGCAGTTTTGAAACACTCTTTGTCGAGAATCTGCAAGGGGACACTTGAAGCGATTTCAGTCCTGTGCTGGAAAGGAAATATCTTCACATAACAAGTAGACAGAAGCATTCCCTGAAACTTCTTTGTGGTGTGTGCATTCAACTCACGGAGTTGAACATTCCTTTTGACAGAGAAATTTTGAAACACTCTTTTTATAGAATGTGCAAGTGGATATTCGGACGGCTTCCAGGAATTCGTTGGAAACGGGATACCCTCACACAAAAACAAGACAGAAGCATTCTCACAAACTTCTGTGTGATGTGAGCATTCAGCTCAAAGAGCTGAATACTTCCTTTGATAGAGCAATTTTGAAACACTCTTTTTCTAGAATCGGTAAGTGGACATTTGGAGCGCTTTGTGGCCTGTGGTGGAAAGGAAATATCTTCACGTCAAAACTAGACAGAAGCATTCTCTAAATCTTCTTTGTGGTGTGTGCATTCAACTCACAGATTTGAACATTCCTTTAGACAGAGAAATTTTGAAACACTCTTTTTGTTGAATCGGCAAGTGGAAATTTGGACCCCTTCTAGAAATTCGTTGGAAATGGGACACCCTCATACGAAAACTAGACAGAAGCATTCTGACAAACTTCTCTGTGATAAGTGCATTCAACTCACAGAGTTTAACGTTTCTTTTCATGGAGCAGTATTGAAACGCACTTTTTGAAGTCTATGCAAGTGGTCATTCCGAAAGCTATGAGGCCTGTGTTTGAAAAGACAATATCTTCACATATAACATAGAAAGAAGCATTCTCACAAACAACTTTGTGTTGGTTGCATTCAACTCACAGAGGGGAATATTCCTTTTGTTAGAGCAGCCATGAAACAGTGTTTTTGTATAATCTGCAAGTGGACATTTGGAGCGCTTTGAGGCCTGTGCTGGAAAGGAAATATCTTCACATAACAAGTTGACAGAAGCATTCTCTGAAAGTTCTTTTTGGTGTGTGCATTCAACTCATAGAGTTGAACATTCCTTTTGAGAGAGAAATTATGAAATTCTCTTTTTGTAGAATCTGCAGGTGGAAATTTTGACCGCTTTTAGGAATTCGTTGGAAACGAGACACCTTCACACGAAAACTAGACAGAAGCATTCTCACAAAATTCTCTGTGATAAGGGCATTCAACTCACAGAGTTTCAGGATTCTTTTCATGGAGCAGATTTGAAACACGCTTTTTGCTGTATATGCAAGTGGTGACACCGAAAGCTATGAGGCCTGTGGTTGAAAGGCAATATCTGCACATCTAACCTAGAAAGAAGCATTCTCAAAAACTACTTTGTGTTGGTTGCATTCAACTCACAGAGGGGAATATTCCTTTTGTTAGAGAAGCCATGAAACACTGTTTTTGTATAATCTGCATTTGGACATTTGGAGAGCTCTGAGGCCTATGGTGGGAAACGACATATCTTCACAAAAATCCTACAGAGAAGCATTCTCAGACACCACTTTGCGATGTGTGCATTCATCTCACAGAGTTGAAAATTCCTTTTGTTAGAGCAGTTTTGAAACACTCTTTTTGTAGAATCTGCATGTGGATATTTGGACCACTTATACGAATTTGCTGGAAACGGTATATCTTTACAGAAAAACGAGACGGAACCATTCTCACAAACTCCTTTGTGATGTGTGCTCTCAACTCAGAGATGTGAACATGACTTTTGATAGGGCAGTTTTGAAACACTCTTTTTCTAGTATCTGCAAGTGGACAATTCGGCGCTTTGAGGCCTGTGCTGGAAAGGAAATATCTTCACACATCAAGGAGACAGAAGCATTGTCTGAAAGTTTTTTGGTGTGTGCATTCAACCCACAGAGTTGAACATTCCTTTTGACAGAGAATTTTTGAAACACTCTGTTTATAGAATGTGCAAGTGCATATTTGGACCGCTTCTAGGAATTCGTTGGAAACGGGACACCCTCACACGAAAACAAGACAGAAGCATTCTCACAAACTTCTGTGTGATGTGAGCATTCAGCTCACAGAGCTGAACCTTTCTTTTGATAGAGGAATTTTGTAACACCCTTTTTCTAGAAACGGCAATTGGATATTTGGAGCGCTTTGAGGCCTGTGGTGGAAATTAAATATCTTCACATCAAAACTAGACAGAAGCATTCTCTGAAACTTCTTTGAGGTATGTGCATTCAACTCACAGAGTTGAACATTCCTTTAGACAGAGAAATTTTGAAACACCCTTTATTTAGAATCTGCAAGTGGAAATTTGCACCGCTTATAGGAATTCGTTGGAAACGGGACACCTTCACACGAAAACAAGACAGAAGCGTTCTCACAATCTTCTCTGTGTTAAGTGCATTCAAGTAACAGAGTTTAACGTTTCTTTTCATGGAGCAGTTTTGAAACACGCTTTTTGCATTATATGCAAGTGGTCATTCGGAAAGCTATGAAGCCTGTGGTCGAAAAGGGAATAGCTTCACATATAACCTAGAAAGAAGCATTCTCAGAAACTACTTTGTGGTGGTTGCATTCAACTCACAGAGGGGAATATTCCTTTTGTTAGAGAAGCCATGAAACACTGTTTTTGTATCATCTGCATTTGGACATTTGGAGAGCTCTGAGGCCTATGGTGGGAAACGAAATAACTTCACAAAAATCCTACAGGGAAGCATTCTCAGAAACCACTTTGCGATGTGTGCATTCAACTCAGAGAATTGAACATTCCTTTTGTCAGAGCAATTTTGAAACACTCTTTTTGTAGAATCTGCATGTGGATATTTGGACCACTTATAGGCATTTGCTGGAAAAAGGATATCCTCACACAAAAACGAGACAGAAGTATTCTCGCATACTCCTTTGTCATGTGTGCTCTCATCTCACAGATGTGAAACTTACTTTTGATAGAGCAGTTTTGAAACACTCTTTGTCGAGGATCTGCAAGGGGACACTTGAAGCGATTTCAGTCCTGTGCTGGAAAGGAAATATCTTCACATAACAAGTAGACAGAAGCATTCTCTGAAACTTCTTTGTGGTGTGTGCATTCAACTCACGGAGTTGAACATTCCTTTTGACACGGACATTTTGAAACACTCTTTTTATAGGATGTGCAAGGGGATATTCGGACGGCTTCTAGGAATTCGTTGGAAACGGGACACCCTCACACAAAAACAAGACAGAAGCAGTCTCACAAACTTCTGTGTGATGTGAGCATTCAGCTCACAGAGCTGAACCTTTCTTTTGATAGAGCAATTTTGAAACACTCTTTTTCTAGAATCGGCACGTGGACATTTGGAGCGCTTTGAGGCCTGTGGTGGAAAGGAAATATGTTCACGTCAAAACTAGACAGAATCATTCTCACAAACTTCTCTGTGATAAGTGCATTCAACTCACAGAGTTTAATGTTTCCTTTCATGGAGCAGTTTTGAAACACACTTTTTGCAGTACATGCAAGTGGTCATTCGGAAAGCTATGAGGCCTGTGTTCGAAAAGAAAATATCTTCACATATAGCATAGAAAGAATCATTCTCCGAAACTGCCTTGTGTTGGTTGCATTCAACTCACAGAGGTGAATAATCCTTTTGTTAGAGCAGCCAAGAAACTCTGTTTTTGTATAATCTGCAATTGGACGTTTGGAGAGCTCTCAGGCCTCTTGTGGGAAGGGAAATTCCTTCTCAAAACACCTAGAGAGAAGCATTCTCGGAAACCATTTTGAGATGTGTGCATTCAACTCACGGAGTTGAACATTCCTTTTGACAGAGAAATTTTGAAACACTCTTTTTATAGAATGTGCAAGTGGATATTCGGACGGCTTCCAGGAATTCGTTGGAAACGGGACACCCTCACACAAAAACAAGACAGAAGCATTCTCACAAACTTCTGTGTGATGTGAGCATTCAGCTCAAAGAGCTGAACACTTCCTTTGATAGAGCAATTTTGAAACACTCTTTTTCTAGAATCGGTAAGTGGACATTTGGAGCGCTTTGTGGCCTGTGGTGGAAAGGAAATATCTTCCCGTCAAAACTAGACAGAAGCATTCTCTAAATCTTCTTTGTGGTGTGTGCATTCAACTCACAGATTTGAACATTCCTTTAGACAGAGAAACTTTGAAACACTCTTTTTGTTGAATCGGCAAGTGGAAATTTGGACCCCTTCTAGAAATTCGTTGGAAATGGGACACCCTCATACGAAAACTAGACAGAAGCATTCTGACAAACTTCTCGGTGATAAGTGCATTCAACTCACAGAGTTTAACGTTTCTTTTCATGGAGCATTATTGAAACGCACTTTTTGAAGTCTATGCAAGTGGTCATTCCGAAAGCTATGAGGCCTGTGTTTGAAAAGACAATATCTTCACATATAACATAGAAAGAAGCATTCTCGCAAACAACTTTGTGTTGGTTGCATTCAACTCACAGAGGGGAATATTCCTTTTGTTAGAGCAGCCATGAAACAGTGTTTTTGTATAATCTGCAAGTGGACATTTGGAGCGCTTTGAGGCCTGTGCTGCAAAGGAAATATCTTCACATAACAAGTTGACAGAAGCATTCTCTGAAAGTTCTTTTTGGTGTGTGCATTCAACTCATAGAGTTGAACATTCCTTTTGAGAGAGAAATTATGAAATTCTCTTTTTGTAGAATCTGCAGGTGGAAATTTTGACCGCTTTTAGGAATTCGTTGGAAACGAGACACCTTCACACGAAAACTAGACAGACGCATTCTCACAAAATTCTCTGTGATAAGGGCATTCAACTCACAGAGTTTCAGGATTCTTTTCATGGAGCAGATTTGAAACACGCTTTTTGCTGTATATGCAAGTGGTGACACCGAAAGCTATGAGGCCTGTGGTTGAAAAGGCAATATCTGCACATCTAACCTAGAAAGAAGCATTCTCAAAAACTTCTTTGTGTTGGTTGCATTCAACTCACAGAGGGGAATATTCCTTTTGTTAGAGAAGCCATGAAACACTGTTTTTGTATAATCTGCATTTGGACATTTGGAGAGCTCTGAGGCCTATGGTGGGAAACGACATATCTTCACAAAAATCCTACAGAGAAGCATTCTCAGACACCACTTTGCGATGTGTGCATTCATCTCACAGAGTTGAAAATTCCTTTTGTTAGAGCAGTTTTGAAACACTCTTTTTGTAGAATCTGCATGTGGATATTTGGACCACTTATACGAATTTGCTGGAAACGGTATATCTTTACAGAAAAACGAGACGGAACCATTCTCACAAACTCCTTTGTGATGTGTGCTCTCAACTCAGAGATGTGAACATGACTTTTCATAGGGCAGTTTTGAAACACTCTTTTTCTAGTATCTGCAAGTGGACAATTCGGCGCTTTGAGGCCTGTGCTGGAAAGGAAATATCTTCACACATCAAGGAGACAGAAGCATTGTCTGAAAGTTTTTTGGTGTGTGCATTCAACCCACAGAGTTGAACATTCCTTTTGACAGAGAATTTTTGAAACACTCTGTTTATAGAATGTGCAAGTGCATATTTGGACCGCTTCTAGGAATTCGTTGGAAACGGGACACCCTCACACGAAAACAAGACAGAAGCATTCTCACAAACTTCTGTGTGATGTGAGCATTCAGCTCACAGAGCTGAACCTTTCTTTTGGTAGAGGAATTTTGTAACACCCTTTTTCTAGAAACGGCAATTGGATATTTGGAGCGCTTTGAGGCCTGTGGTGGAAATTAAATATCTTCACATCAAAACTAGACAGAAGCATTCTCTGAAACTTCTTTGAGGTATGTGCATTCAACTCACAGAGTTGAACATTCCTTTAGACAGAGAAATTTTGAAACACCCTTTATTTAGAATCTGCAAGTGGAAATTTGCACCGCTTATAGGAATTCGTTGGAAACGGGACACCTTCACACGAAAACAAGACAGAAGCGTTCTCACAATCTTCTCTGTGTTAAGTGCATTCAAGTAACAGAGTTTAACGTTTCTTTTCATGGAGCAGTTTTGAAACACGCTTTTTGCATTATATGCAAGTGGTCATTCGGAAAGCTATGAAGCCTGTGGTCGAAAAGGGGATAGCTTCACATATAACCTAGAAAGAAGCATTCTCAGAAACTACTTTGTGGTGGTTGCATTCAACTCACAGAGGGGAATATTCCTTTTGTTAGAGAAGCCATGAAACACTGTTTTTGTATCATCTGCATTTGGACATTTGGAGAGCTCTGAGGCCTATGGTGGGAAACGAAATAACTTCACAAAAATCCTACAGGGAAGCATTCTCAGAAACCACTTTGCGATGTGTGCATTCAACTCAGAGAATTGAACATTCCTTTTGTCAGAGCAATTTTGAAACACTCTTTTTGTAGAATCTGCATGTGGATATTTGGACCACTTATAGGCATTTGCTGGAAAAAGGATATCCTCACACAAAAACGAGACAGAAGTATTCTCGCAAACTCCTTTGTCATGTGTGCTCTCATCTCACAGATGTGAAACTTACTTTTGATAGAGCAGTTTTGAAACACTCTTTGTCGAGGATCTGCAAGGGGACACTTGAAGCGATTTCAGTCCTGTGCTGGAAAGGAAATATCTTCACATAACAAGTAGACAGAAGCATTCTCTGAAACTTCTTTGTGGTGTGTGCATTCAACTCACGGAGTTGAACATTCCTTTTGACACGGAAATTTTGAAACACTCTTTTTATAGGATGTGCAAGGGGATATTCGGACGGCTTCTAGGAATTCGTTGGAAACGGGACACCCTCACACAAAAACAAGACAGAAGCAGTCTCACAAACTTCTGTGTGATGTGAGCATTCAGCTCACAGAGCTGAACCTTTCTTTTGATAGAGCAATTTTGAAACACTCTTTTTCTAGAATCGGCAAGTGGACATTTGGAGCGCTTTGAGGCCTGTGGTGGAAAGGAAATATGTTCACGTCAAAACTAGACAGAATCATTCTCACAAACTTCTCTGTGATAAGTGCATTCAACTCACAGAGTTTAATGTTTCCTTTCATGGAGCAGTTTTGAAACACACTTTTTGCAGTACATGCAAGTGGTCATTCGGAAAGCTATGAGGCCTGTGTTCGAAAAGAAAATATCTTCACATATAGCATAGAAAGAATCATTCTCCGAAACTGCCTTGTGTTGGTTGCATTCAACTCACAGAGGTGAATAATCCTTTTGTTAGAGCAGCCAAGAAACTCTGTTTTTGTATAATCTGCAATTGGACGTTTGGAGAGCTCTCAGGCCTCTTGTGGGAAGGGAAATTCCTTCTCAAAACACCTAGAGAGAAGCATTCTCGGAAACCATTTTGAGATGTGTGCATTCAACTCACGGAGTTGAACATTCCTTTTGACAGAGAAATTTTGAAACACTCTTTTTATAGAATGTGCAAGTGGATATTCGGACGGCTTCCAGGAATTCGTTGGAAACGGGACACCCTCACACAAAAACAAGACAGAAGCATTCTCACAAACTTCTGTGTGATGTGAGCATTCAGCTCAAAGAGCTGAACACTTCCTTTGATAGAGCAATTTTGAAACACTCTTTTTCTAGAATCGGTAAGTGGACATTTGGAGCGCTTTGTGGCCTGTGGTGGAAAGGAAATATCTTCCCGTCAAAACTAGACAGAAGCATTCTCTAAATCTTCTTTGTGGTGTGTGCATTCAACTCACAGATTTGAACATTCCTTTAGACAGAGAAACTTTGAAACACTCTTTTTGTTGAATCGGCAAGTGGAAATTTGGACCCCTTCTAGAAATTCGTTGGAAATGGGACACCCTCATACGAAAACTAGACAGAAGCATTCTGACAAACTTCTCGGTGATAAGTGCATTCAACTCACAGAGTTTAACGTTTCTTTTCATGGAGCATTATTGAAACGCACTTTTTGAAGTCTATGCAAGTGGTCATTCCGAAAGCTATGAGGCCTGTGTTTGAAAAGACAATATCTTCACATATAACATAGAAAGAAGCATTCTCGCAAACAACTTTGTGTTGGTTGCATTCAACTCACAGAGGGGAATATTCCTTTTGTTAGAGCAGCCATGAAACAGTGTTTTTGTATAATCTGCAAGTGGACATTTGGAGCGCTTTGAGGCCTGTGCTGCAAAGGAAATATCTTCACATAACAAGTTGACAGAAGCATTCTCTGAAAGTTCTTTTTGGTGTGTGCATTCAACTCATAGAGTTGAACATTCCTTTTGAGAGAGAAATTATGAAATTCTCTTTTTGTAGAATCTGCAGGTGGAAATTTTGACCGCTTTTAGGAATTCGTTGGAAACGAGACACCTTCACACGAAAACTAGACAGAAGCATTCTCACAAAATTCTCTGTGATAAGGGCATTCAACTCACAGAGTTTCAGGATTCTTTTCATGGAGCAGATTTGAAACACGCTTTTTGCTGTATATGCAAGTGGTGACACCGAAAGCTATGAGGCCTGTGGTTGAAAAGGCAATATCTGCACATCTAACCTAGAAAGAAGCATTCTCAAAAACTTCTTTGTGTTGGGTGCATTCAACTCACAGAGGGGAATATTCCTTTTGTTAGAGAAGCCATGAAACACTGTTTTTGTATAATCTGCATTTGGACATTTGGAGAGCTCTGTGGCCTATGGTGGGAAACGACATATCTTCACAAAAATCCTACAGAGAAGCATTCTCAGACACCACTTTGCGATGTGTGCATTCATCTCACAGAGTTGAAAATTCCTTTTGTTAGAGCAGTTTTGAAACACTCTTTTTGTAGAATCTGCATGTGGATATTTGGACCACTTATACGAATTTGCTGGAAACGGTATATCTTTACAGAAAAACGAGACGGAACCATTCTCATAAACTCCTTTGTGATGTGTGCTCTCAACTCAGAGATGTGAACATGACTTTTGATAGGGCAGTTTTGAAACACTCTTTTTCTAGTATCTGCAAGTGGACAATTTGTCGCTTTGAGGCCTGTGCTGGAAAGGAAATATCTTCACACATCAAGTAGACAGAAGCATTGTCTGAAACTTTTTTGGTGTGTGCATTCAACCCACAGAGTTGAACATTCCTTTTGACAGAGAATTTTTGAAACACTCTGTTTATAGAATGTGCAAGTGCATATTTGGACCGCTTCTAGGAATTCGTTGGAAACGGGACACCCTCACACGAAAACAAGACAGAAGCATTCTCACAAACTTCTGTGTGATGTGAGCATTCAGCTCACAGAGCTGAACCTTTCTTTTGATAGAGGAATTTTGTAACACCCTTTTTCTAGAAACGGCAATTGGATATTTGGAGCGCTTTGAGGCCTGTGGTGGAAATTAAATATCTTCACATCAAAACTAGACAGAAGCATTCTCTGAAACTTCTTTGAGGTATGTGCATTCAACTCACAGAGTTGAACATTCCTTTAGACAGAGAAATTTTGAAACACCCTTTATTTAGAATCTGCAAGTGGAAATTTGCACCGCTTATAGGAATTCGTTGGAAACGGGACACCTTCACACGAAAACAAGACAGAAGCGTTCTCACAATCTTCTCTGTGTTAAGTGCATTCAAGTAACAGAGTTTAACGTTTCTTTTCATGGAGCAGTTTTGAAACACGCTTTTTGCATTATATGCAAGTGGTCATTCGGAAAGCTATGAAGCCTGTGGTCGAAAAGGGAATAGCTTCACATATAACCTAGAAAGAAGCATTCTCAGAAACTACTTTGTGGTGGTTGCATTCAACTCACAGAGGGGAATATTCCTTTTGTTAGAGAAGCCATGAAACACTGTTTTTGTATCATCTGCATTTGGACATTTGGAGAGCTCTGAGGCCTATGGTGGGAAACGAAATAACTTCACAAAAATCCTACAGGGAAGCATTCTCAGAAACCACTTTGCGATGTGTGCATTCAACTCAGAGAATTGAACATTCCTTTTGTCAGAGCAATTTTGAAACACTCTTTTTGTAGAATCTGCATGTGGATATTTGGACCACTTATAGGCATTTGCTGGAAAAAGGATATCCTCACACAAAAACGAGACAGAAGTATTCTCGCAAACTCCTTTGTCATGTGTGCTCTCATCTCACAGATGTGAAACTTACTTTTGATAGAGCAGTTTTGAAACACTCTTTGTCGAGGATCTGCAAGGGGACACTTGAAGCGATTTCAGTCCTGTGCTGGAAAGGAAATATCTTCACATAACAAGTAGACAGAAGCATTCTCTGAAACTTCTTTGTGGTGTGTGCATTCAACTCACGGAGTTGAACATTCCTTTTGACACGGACATTTTGAAACACTCTTTTTATAGGATGTGCAAGGGGATATTCGGACGGCTTCTAGGAATTCGTTGGAAACGGGACACCCTCACACAAAAACAAGACAGAAGCAGTCTCACAAACTTCTGTGTGATGTGAGCATTCAGCTCACAGAGCTGAACCTTTCTTTTGATAGAGCAATTTTGAAACACTCTTTTTCTAGAATCGGCACGTGGACATTTGGAGCGCTTTGAGGCCTGTGGTGGAAAGGAAATATGTTCACGTCAAAACTAGACAGAATCATTCTCACAAACTTCTCTGTGATAAGTGCATTCAACTCACAGAGTTTAATGTTTCCTTTCATGGAGCAGTTTTGAAACACACTTTTTGCAGTACATGCAAGTGGTCATTCGGAAAGCTATGAGGCCTGTGTTCGAAAAGAAAATATCTTCACATATAGCATAGAAAGAATCATTCTCCGAAACTGCCTTGTGTTGGTTGCATTCAACTCACAGAGGTGAATAATCCTTTTGTTAGAGCAGCCAAGAAACTCTGTTTTTGTATAATCTGCAATTGGACGTTTGGAGAGCTCTCAGGCCTCTTGTGGGAAGGGAAATTCCTTCTCAAAACACCTAGAGAGAAGCATTCTCGGAAACCATTTTGAGATGTGTGCATTCAACTCACGGAGTTGAACATTCCTTTTGACAGAGAAATTTTGAAACACTCTTTTTATAGAATGTGCAAGTGGATATTCGGACGGCTTCCAGGAATTCGTTGGAAACGGGACACCCTCACACAAAAACAAGACAGAAGCATTCTCACAAACTTCTGTGTGATGTGAGCATTCAGCTCAAAGAGCTGAACACTTCCTTTGATAGAGCAATTTTGAAACACTCTTTTTCTAGAATCGGTAAGTGGACATTTTGAGCGCTTTGTGGCCTGTGGTGGAAAGGAAATATCTTCCCGTCAAAACTAGACAGAAGCATTCTCTAAATCTTCTTTGTGGTGTGTGCATTCAACTCACAGATTTGAACATTCCTTTAGACAGAGAAACTTTGAAACACTCTTTTTGTTGAATCGGCAAGTGGAAATTTGGACCCCTTCTAGAAATTCGTTGGAAATGGGACACCCTCATACGAAAACTAGACAGAAGCATTCTGACAAACTTCTCTGTGATAAGTGCATTCAACTCACAGAGTTTAACGTTTCTTTTCATGGAGCATTATTGAAACGCACTTTTTGAAGTCTATGCAAGGGGTCATTCCGAAAGCTATGAGGCCTGTGTTTGAAAAGACAATATCTTCACATATAACATAAAAAGAAGCATTCTCACAAACAACTTTCTGTTGGTTGCATTCAACTCACAGAGGGGAATATTCCTTTTGTTAGAGCAGCCATGAAACAGTGTTTTTGTATAATCTGCAAGTGGACATTTGGAGCGCTTTGAGGCCTGTGCTGCAAAGGAAATATCTTCACATAACAAGTTGACAGAAGCATTCTCTGAAAGTTCTTTTTGGTGTGTGCATTCAACTCATAGAGTTGAACATTCCTTTTGAGAGAGAAATTATGAAATTCTCTTTTTGTAGAATCTGCAGGTGGAAATTTTGACCGCTTTTAGGAATTCGTTGGAAACGAGACACCTTCACACGAAAACTAGACAGAAGCATTCTCACAAAATTCTCTGTGATAAGGGCATTCAACTCACAGAGTTTCAGGATTCTTTTCATGGAGCAGATTTGAAACACGCTTTTTGCTGTATATGCAAGTGGTGACACCGAAAGCTATGAGGCCTGTGGTGGAAAAGGCAATATCTGCACATCTAACCTAGAAAGAAGCATTCTCAAAAACTACTTTGTGTTGGTTGCATTCAACTCACAGAGGGGAATATTCCTTTTGTTAGAGAAGCCATGAAACACTGTTTTTGTATAATCTGCATTTGGACATTTGGAGAGCTCTGAGGCCTATGGTGGGAAATGACATATCTTCACAAAAATCCTACAGAGAAGCATTTTCAGACACCACTTTGCGATGTGTGCATTCATCTCACAGAGTTGAAAATTCCTTTTGTTAGAGCAGTTTTGAAACACTCTTTTTGTAGAATCTGCATGTGGATATTTGGACCACTTATACGAATTTGCTGGAAACGGTATATCTTTACAGAAAAACGAGACGGAACCATTCTCACAAACTCCTTTGTGATGTGTGCTCTCAACTCAGAGATGTGAACATGACTTTTGATAGGGCAGTTTTGAAACACTCTTTTTCTAGTATCTGCAAGTGGACAATTCGGCGCTTTGAGGCCTGTGCTGGAAAGGAAATATCTTCACACATCAAGGAGACAGAAGCATTGTCTGAAACTTTTTTGGTGTGTGCATTCAACCCACAGAGTTGAACATTCCTTTTGACAGAGAATTTTTGAAACACTCTGTTTATAGAATGTGCAAGTGCATATTTGGACCGCTTCTAGGAATTCGTTGGAAACGGGACACCCTCACACGAAAACAAGACAGAAGCATTCTCACAAACTTCTGTGTGATGTGAGCATTCAGCTCACAGAGCTGAACCTTTCTTTTGATAGAGGAATTTTGTAACACCCTTTTTCTAGAAACGGCAATTGGATATTTGGAGCGCTTTGAGGCCTGTGGTGGAAATTAAATATCTTCACATCAAAACTAGACAGAAGCATTCTCTGAAACTTCTTTGAGGTATGTGCATTCAACTCACAGAGTTGAACATTCCTTTAGACAGAGAAATTTTGAAACACCCTTTATTTAGAATCTGCAAGTGGAAATTTGCACCGCTTATAGGAATTCGTTGGAAACGGGACACCTTCACACGAAAACAAGACAGAAGCGTTCTCACAATCTTCTCTGTGTTAAGTGCATTCAAGTAACAGAGTTTAACGTTTCTTTTCATGGAGCAGTTTTGAAACACGCTTTTTGCATTATATGCAAGTGGTCATTCGGAAAGCTAAGAAGCCTGTGGTCGAAAAGGGAATAGCTTCACATATAACCTAGAAAGAAGCATTCTCAGAAACTACTTTGTGGTGGTTGCATTCAACTCACAGAGGGGAATATTCCTTTTGTTAGAGAAGCCATGAAACACTGTTTTTGTATCATCTGCATTTGGACATTTGGAGAGCTCTGAGGCCTATGGTGGGAAACGAAATAACTTCACAAAAATCCTACAGGGAAGCATTCTCAGAAACCACTTGGTGATGTGTGCATTCAACTCAGAGAATTGAACATTCCTTTTGTCAGAGCAATTTTGAAACACTCTTTTTGTAGAATCTGCATGTGGATATTTGGACCACTTATAGGCATTTGCTGGAAAAAGGATATCCTCACACAAAAACGAGACAGAAGTATTCTCGCAAACTCCTTTGTCATGTGTGCTCTCATCTCACAGATGTGAAACTTACTTTTGATAGAGCAGTTTTGAAACACTCTTTGTCGAGGATCTGCAAGGGGACACTTGAAGCGATTTCAGTCCTGTGCTGGAAAGGAAATATCTTCACATAACAAGTAGACAGAAGCATTCTCTGAAACTTCTTTGTTGTGTGTGCATTCAACTCACGGAGTTGAACATTCCTTTTGACACGGAAATTTTGAAACACTCTTTTTATAGAATGTGCAAGGGGATATTCGGACGGCTTCTAGGAATTCGTTGGAAACGGGACACCCTCACACAAAAACAAGACAGAAGCAGTCTCACAAACTTCTGTGTGATGTGAGCATTCAGCTCACAGAGCTGAACCTTTCTTTTGATAGAGCAATTTTGAAACACTCTTTTTCTAGAATCGGCAAGTGGACATTTGGAGCGCTTTGAGGCCTGTGGTGGAAAGTAAATATGTTCACGTCCAAACTAGACAGAATCATTCTCACAAACTTCACTGTGATAAGTGCATTCAACTCACAGAGTTTAATGTTTCCTTTCATGGAGCAGTTTTGAAACACACTTTTTGCAGTACATGCAAGTGGTCATTTGGAAAGCTATGAGGCCTGTGTTCGAAAAGAAAATATCTTCACATATAGCATAGAAAGAATAATTCTCCGAAACTGCCTTGTGTTGGTTGCATTCAACTCACAGAGGTGAATAATCCTTTTGTTAGAGCAGCCAAGAAACTCTGTTTTTGTATAATCTGCCATTGGACGTTTGGAGAGCTCTGAGGCCTCTTTTGGGAAGGGAAATTTCTTCTCAAAACACCTAGAGAGAAGCATTCTCGGAAACCCCTTTGAGATGTGTGCATTCAACTCACGGAGTTGAACATTCCTTTTGTTGGAGCAGTTTTGAAACATTCTTTTTGTGGAATCTGCATGTGGATATTTGTACCACGTATAAGAATTTGCTGGAATCGGGATATCTTCACATAAAAACGAGACAGAAGCATTCTCACAAACTCCTTTGTGATGTGTGCTCTCAACTCAGAGATGTGAACCTGACTCTTGATAGAGCAGTTTTGAAACACTCTTTTTCTAGAATCCGCAAGAGGACATTTGGAGCGCTTTGAGGCCTGTACTGGAAAGGAAATATCTTCACATAACAAGTAGACAGAAGCATTCCCTGAGACTTCTTTGTGGTGTGTGCATTCAACTCATAGATTTGAACATTCCTTTTGTCAGAGAAGATTTGAGACACTCTTTTTATAGAATGTGCAAGGGGATATTTGGACGGCTTCTAGGAATTCGTTGGAAACGGGACACTCTCACACAAAAACAAGACAGAAGCATTCTCACAAACTTCTGTGTGATGTGAGCATTCAGCTCACAGAGCTGAACCTTTCTTTTGATAGAGCAATTTTGAAAGACTGTTTTTCTAGGATCGGCAAGTGGACATTTGGAGCGCTTTGAGTCTTGAGGTGGAAAGGAAATATCTTCACATCTAAATTAGACAGAAGCACTCTCTGAATCTTCTTTGTGGTTTGTGCATTCAACTCGCAGACTTGAACATTCCTTTAGACAGAGAAATTTTGAAACAATCTTTTTGTAGAATCTGCAAGCGGAAATTTGGACCGCTTCTAGGAATTCGTTGGAAACGGGACACCCTCACACGAAAACTAGACAGACGTATTCTCACAAACTTCTCTGTGATAAGTGCATTCAACTCAGAGCGTTTAACGTTTCTTTTCATGCAGCAGATTTGAAACACACTGTTTGAAGTATATGCAAGTGGTCATTCGGAAAGCTATGAGGCCTGTGTTCGAAAAGGCAATATCTTCACATATAACCCAGAAAGAATGATTCTCAGAAACTACTTTGTGTTGGTTGCATTCCACTCACAGAGGGGAATATTCCTTTTGTTAGAGAAGGATGAAACACTGTTTTTGTATAATCTGCATTTGGACCTTTGGAGAGCTCTGAGGCCTATGGTGGGAAACGAAATAACTTCACAAAAATCCTACAGGGAAACATTCTCAGAAACCACTTGGTGATTGTCCATTCAACTCAGAGAACTGAACATTCCTTTTGGTAGAGCAATTTTGAAACACTCTATTTGTAGAATCTGCATGTGGATATTTGGACCACTTATAGGCATTTGCTGGAAAAAGGATGTCCTCACACAAAAACGAGACAGTAGTATTGTCGCAAACTCCTTTGTCATGTGAGCTCTCATCTCACAGATGTGAAACTTACTATTGATAGAGCAGTTTTGAAACACTCTTTGTCGAGAATCTGCAAGGGGACACTTGAAGCGATTTCAGTCCTGTGCTGGAAAGGAAATATCTTCACATAACAAGTAGACAGAAGCATTCCCTGAAACTTCTTTGTGGTGTGTGCATTCAACTCACGGAGTTGAACATTCCTTTTGACAGAGAAATTTTGAAACACTCTTTTTATAGAATGTGCAAGTGGATATTCGGACGGCTTCCAGGAATTCGTTGGAAACGGGACACCCTCACACAAAAACAAGACAGAAGCATTCTCACAAACTTCTGTGTGATGTGAGCATTCAGCTCACAGAGCTGAACACTTCCTTTGATAGAGCAACTTTGAAACACTCTTTTTCTAGAATCGGTAAGTGGACATTTGGAGTGCTTTGTGGCCTGTGGTGGAAAGGAAATATCTTCACGTCAAAACTAGACAGAAGCATTCTCTAAATCTTCTTTGTGGTGTGTCCATTCAACTCACAGATTTGAACATTCCTTTAGACAGAGAAATTTTGAAACACTCTTTTTGTTGAATCGGCAAGTGGAAATTTGGACCCCTTCTAGAAATTCGTTGGAAATGGGACACCCTCATACGAAAACTAGACAGAAGCATTCTGACAAACTTCTCTGTGATAAGTGCATTCAACTCACAGAGTTTAACGTTTCTTTTCATGGAGCAGTATTGAAACGCACTTTTTGAAGTCTATGCAAGTGGTCATTCCGAAAGCTATGAGGCCTGTGTTTGAAAAGACAATATCTTCACATATAACATAGAAAGAAGCATTCTCGCAAACAACTTTGTGTTGGTTGCATTCAACTCACAGAGGGGAATATTCCTTTTGTTAGAGCAGCCATGAAACAGTGTTTTTGTATAATCTGCAAGTGGACATTTGGAGCGTTTGAGGCCAGTGCTGGAAAGGAAATATCTTCACATAACAAGTTGACAGAAGCATTCTCTGAAAGTTCTTTTTGGTGTGTGCATTCAACTCATAGAGTTGAACATTCCTTTTGAGAGAGAAATTATGAAATTCTCTTTTTGTAGAATCTGCAGGTGGAAATTTTGACCGCTTTTAGGAATTCGTTGGAAATGAGACACCTTCACACGAAAACTAGACAGAAGCATTCTCACAAAATTCTCTGTGATAAGGGCATTCAACTCACAGAGTTTCAGGATTCTTTTCATGGAGCAGATTTGAAACACGCTTTTTGCTGTATATGCAAGTGGTGACACCGAAAGCTATGAGGCCTGTGGTTGAAAAGGCAATATCTGCACATCTAACCTAGAAAGAAGCATTCTCAAAAACTACTTTGTGTTGGTTGCATTCAACTCACAGAGGGGAATATTCCTTTTGTTAGAGAAGCCATGAAACACTGTTTTTGTATAATCTGCATTTGGACATTTGGAGAGCTCTGAGGCCTATGGTGGGAAACGACATATCTTCACAAAAATCCTACAGAGAAGCATTCTCAGACACCACTTTGCGATGTGTGCATTCATCTCACAGAGTTGAAAATTCCTTTTGTTAGAGCAGTTTTGAAACACTCTTTTTGTAGAATCTGCATGTGGATATTTGGACCACTTATACGAATTTGCTGGAAACGGTATATCTTTACAGAAAAACGAGACGGAACCATTCTCACAAACTCCTTTGTGATGTGTGCTCTCAACTCAGAGATGTGAACATGACTTTTGATAGGGCAGTTTTGAAACACTCTTTTTCTAGTATCTGCAAGTGGACAATTCGGCGCTTTGAGGCCTGTGCTGGAAAGGAAATATCTTCACACATCAAGGAGACAGAAGCATTGTCTGAAACTTTTTTGGTGTGTGCATTCAACCCACAGAGTTGAACATTCCTTTTGACAGAGAATTTTTGAAACACTCTGTTTATAGAATGTGCAAGTGCATATTTGGACCGCTTCTAGGAATTCGTTGGAAACGGGACACCCTCACACGAAAACAAGACAGAAGCATTCTCACAAACTTCTGTGTGATGTGAGCATTCAGCTCACAGAGCTGAACCTTTCTTTTGATAGAGGAATTTTGTAACACCCTTTTTCTAGAAACGGCAATTGGATATTTGGAGCGCTTTGAGGCCTGTGGTGGAAATTAAATATCTTCACATCAAAACTAGACAGAAGCATTCTCTGAAACTTCTTTGAGGTATGTGCATTCAACTCACAGAGTTGAACATTCCTTTAGACAGAGAAATTTTGAAACACCCTTTATTTAGAATCTGCAAGTGGAAATTTGCACCGCTTATAGGAATTCGTTGGAAACGGGACACCTTCACACGAAAACAAGACAGAAGCGTTCTCACAATCTTCTCTGTGTTAAGTGCATTCAAGTAACAGAGTTTAACGTTTCTTTTCATGGAGCAGTTTTGAAACACGCTTTTTGCATTATATGCAAGTGGTCATTCGGAAAGCTAAGAAGCCTGTGGTCGAAAAGGGAATAGCTTCACATATAACCTAGAAAGAAGCATTCTCAGAAACTACTTTGTGGTGGTTGCATTCAACTCACAGAGGGGAATATTCCTTTTGTTAGAGAAGCCATGAAACACTGTTTTTGTATCATCTGCATTTGGACATTTGGAGAGCTCTGAGGCCTATGGTGGGAAACGAAATAACTTCACAAAAATCCTACAGGGAAGCATTCTCAGAAACCACTTGGTGATGTGTGCATTCAACTCAGAGAATTGAACATTCCTTTTGTCAGAGCAATTTTGAAACACTCTTTTTGTAGAATCTGCATGTGGATATTTGGACCACTTATAGGCATTTGCTGGAAAAAGGATATCCTCACACAAAAACGAGACAGAAGTATTCTCGCAAACTCCTTTGTCATGTGTGCTCTCATCTCACAGATGTGAAACTTACTTTTGATAGAGCAGTTTTGAAACACTCTTTGTCGAGGATCTGCAAGGGGACACTTGAAGCGATTTCAGTCCTGTGCTGGAAAGGAAATATCTTCACATAACAAGTAGACAGAAGCATTCTCTGAAACTTCTTTGTGGTGTGTGCATTCAACTCACGGAGTTGAACATTCCTTTTGACACGGAAATTTTGAAACACTCTTTTTATAGAATGTGCAAGGGGATATTCGGACGGCTTCTAGGAATTCGTTGGAAACGGGACACCCTCACACAAAAACAAGACAGAAGCAGTCTCACAAACTTCTGTGTGATGTGAGCATTCAGCTCACAGAGCTGAACCTTTCTTTTGATAGAGCAATTTTGAAACACTCTTTTTCTAGAATCGGCAAGTGGACATTTGGAGCGCTTTGAGGCCTGTGGTGGAAAGGAAATATGTTCACGTCCAAACTAGACAGAATCATTCTCACAAACTTCACTGTGATAAGTGCATTCAACTCACAGAGTTTAATGTTTCCTTTCATGGAGCAGTTTTGAAACACACTTTTTGCAGTACATGCAAGTGGTCATTTGGAAAGCTATGAGGCCTGTGTTCGAAAAGAAAATATCTTCACATATAGCATAGAAAGAATAATTCTCCGAAACTGCCTTGTGTTGGTTGCATTCAACTCACAGAGGTGAATAATCCTTTTGTTAGAGCAGCCAAGAAACTCTGTTTTTGTATAATCTGCCATTGGACGTTTGGAGAGCTCTGAGGCCTCTTTTGGGAAGGGAAATTTCTTCTCAAAACACCTAGAGAGAAGCATTCTCGGAAACCCCTTTGAGATGTGTGCATTCAACTCACGGAGTTGAACATTCCTTTTGTTGGAGCAGTTTTGAAACATTCTTTTTGTGGAATCTGCATGTGGATATTTGTACCACGTATAAGAATTTGCTGGAATCGGGATATCTTCACATAAAAACGAGACAGAAGCATTCTCACAAACTCCTTTGTGATGTGTGCTCTCAACTCAGAGATGTGAACCTGACTCTTGATAGAGCAGTTTTGAAACACTCTTTTTCTAGAATCCGCAAGAGGACATTTGGAGCGCTTTGAGGCCTGTACTGGAAAGGAAATATCTTCACATAACAAGTAGACAGAAGCATTCACTGAGACTTCTTTGTGGTGTGTGCATTCAACTCATAGATTTGAACATTCCTTTTGTCAGAGAAGATTTGAGACACTCTTTTTATAGAATGTGCAAGGGGATATTTGGACGGCTTCTAGGAATTCGTTGGAAACGGGACACTCTCACACAAAAACAAGACAGAAGCATTCTCACAAACTTCTGTGTGATGTGAGCATTCAGCTCACAGAGCTGAACCTTTCTTTTGATAGAGCAATTTTGAAAGACTGTTTTTCTAGGATCGGCAAGTGGACATTTGGAGCGCTTTGAGTCTTGAGGTGGAAAGGAAATATCTTCACATCTAAATTAGACAGAAGCACTCTCTGAATCTTCTTTGTGGTTTGTGCATTCAACTCGCAGACTTGAACATTCCTTTAGACAGAGAAATTTTGAAACAATCTTTTTGTAGAATCTGCAAGCGGAAATTTGGACCGCTTCTAGGAATTCGTTGGAAACGGGACACCCTCACACGAAAACTAGACAGACGTATTCTCACAAACTTCTCTGTGATAAGTGCATTCAACTCAGAGCGTTTAACGTTTCTTTTCATGCAGCAGATTTGAAACACACTGTTTGAAGTATATGCAAGTGGTCATTCGGAAAGCTATGAGGCCTGTGTTCGAAAAGGCAATATCTTCACATATAACCCAGAAAGAATAATTCTCAGAAACTACTTTGTGTTGGTTGCATTCCACTCACAGAGGGGAATATTCTTTTGTTAGAGAAGGATGAAACACTGTTTTTGTATAATCTGCATTTGGACCTTTGGAGAGCTCTGAGGCCTATGGTGGGAAACGAAATAACTTCACAAAAATCCTACAGGGAAACATTCTCAGAAACCACTTGGTGATTGTCCATTCAACTCAGAGAACTGAACATTCCTTTTGGTAGAGCAATTGTGAAACACTCTATTTGTAGAATCTGCATGTGGATATTTGGACCACTTATAGGCATTTGCTGGAAAAAGGATGTCCTCACACAAAAACGAGACAGTAGTATTGTCGCAAACTCCTTTGTCATGTGAGCTCTCATCTCACAGATGTGAAACTTACTATTGATAGAGCAGTTTTGAAACACTCTTTGTCGAGAATCTGCAAGGGGACACTTGAAGCGATTTCAGTCCTGTGCTGGAAAGGAAATATCTTCACATAACAAGTAGACAGAAGCATTCCCTGAAACTTCTTTGTGGTGTGTGCATTCAACTCACGGAGTTGAACATTCCTTTTGACAGAGAAATTTTGAAACACTCTTTTTATAGAATGTGCAAGTGGATATTCGGACGGCTTCCAGGAATTCGTTGGAAACGGGACACCCTCACACAAAAACAAGACAGAAGCATTCTCACAAACTTCTGTGTGATGTGAGCATTCAGCTCACAGAGCTGAACACTTCCTTTGATAGAGCAATTTTGAAACACTCTTTTTCTAGAATCGGTAAGTGGACATTTGGAGTGCTTTGTGGCCTGTGGTGGAAAGGAAATATCTTCACGTCAAAACTAGACAGAAGCATTCTCTAAATCTTCTTTGTGGTGTGTCCATTCAACTCACAGATTTGAACATTCCTTTAGACAGAGAAATTTTGAAACACTCTTTTTGTTGAATCGGCAAGTGGAAATTTGGACCCCTTCTAGAAATTCGTTGGAAATGGGACACCCTCATACGAAAACTAGACAGAAGCATTCTGACAAACTTCTCTGTGATAAGTGCATTCAACTCACAGAGTTTAACGTTTCTTTTCATGGAGCAGTATTGAAACGCACTTTTTGAAGTCTATGCAAGTGGTCATTCCGAAAGCTATGAGGCCTGTGTTTGAAAAGACAATATCTTCACATATAACATAGAAAGAAGCATTCTCGCAAACAACTTTGTGTTGGTTGCATTCAACTCACAGAGGGGAATATTCCTTTTGTTAGAGCAGCCATGAAACAGTGTTTTTGTATAATCTGCAAGTGGACATTTGGAGCGTTTTGAGGCCAGTGCTGGAAAGGAAATATCTTCACATAACAAGTTGACAGAAGCATTCTCTGAAAGTTCTTTTTGGTGTGTGCATTCAACTCATAGAGTTGAACATTCCTTTTGAGAGAGAAATTATGAAATTCTCTTTTTGTAGAATCTGCAGGTGGAAATTTTGACCGCTTTTAGGAATTCGTTGGAAATGAGACACCTTCACACGAAAACTAGACAGAAGCATTCTCACAAAATTCTCTGTGATAAGGGCATTCAACTCACAGAGTTTCAGGATTCTTTTCATGGAGCAGATTTGAAACACGCTTTTTGCTGTATATGCAAGTGGTGACACCGAAAGCTATGAGGCCTGTGGTTGAAAAGGCAATATCTGCACATCTAACCTAGAAAGAAGCATTCTCAAAAACTACTTTGTGTTGGTTGCATTCAACTCACAGAGGGGAATATTCCTTTTGTTAGAGAAGCCATGAAACACTGTTTTTGTATAATCTGCATTTGGACATTTGGAGAGCTCTGAGGCCTATGGTGGGAAACGACATATCTTCACAAAAATCCTACAGAGAAGCATTCTCAGACACCACTTTGCGATGTGTGCATTCATCTCACAGAGTTGAAAATTCCTTTTGTTAGAGCAGTTTTGAAACACTCTTTTTGTAGAATCTGCATGTGGATATTTGGACCACTTATACGAATTTGCTGGAAACGGTATATCTTTACAGAAAAACGAGACGGAACCATTCTCACAAACTCCTTTGTGATGTGTGCTCTCAACTCAGAGATGTGAACATGACTTTTGATAGGGCAGTTTTGAAACACTCTTTTTCTAGTATCTGCAAGTGGACAATTCGGCGCTTTGAGGCCTGTGCTGGAAAGGAAATATCTTCACACATCAAGGAGACAGAAGCATTGTCTGAAACTTTTTTGGTGTGTGCATTCAACCCACAGAGTTGAACATTCCTTTTGACAGAGAATTTTTGAAACACTCTGTTTATAGAATGTGCAAGTGCATATTTGGACCGCTTCTAGGAATTCGTTGGAAACGGGACACCCTCACACGAAAACAAGACAGAAGCATTCTCACAAACTTCTGTGTGATGTGAGCATTCAGCTCACAGAGCTGAACCTTTCTTTTGATAGAGGAATTTTGTAACACCCTTTTTCTAGAAACGGCAATTGGATATTTGGAGCGCTTTGAGGCCTGTGGTGGAAATTAAATATCTTCACATCAAAACTAGACAGAAGCATTCTCTGAAACTTCTTTGAGGTATGTGCATTCAACTCACAGAGTTGAACATTCCTTTAGACAGAGAAATTTTGAAACACCCTTTATTTAGAATCTGCAAGTGGAAATTTGCACCGCTTATAGGAATTCGTTGGAAACGGGACACCTTCACACGAAAACAAGACAGAAGCGTTCTCACAATCTTCTCTGTGTTAAGTGCATTCAAGTAACAGAGTTTAACGTTTCTTTTCATGGAGCAGTTTTGAAACACGCTTTTTGCATTATATGCAAGTGGTCATTCGGAAAGCTAAGAAGCCTGTGGTCGAAAAGGGAATAGCTTCACATATAACCTAGAAAGAAGCATTCTCAGAAACTACTTTGTGGTGGTTGCATTCAACTCACAGAGGGGAATATTCCTTTTGTTAGAGAAGCCATGAAACACTGTTTTTGTATCATCTGCATTTGGACATTTGGAGAGCTCTGAGGCCTATGGTGGGAAACGAAATAACTTCACAAAAATCCTACAGGGAAGCATTCTCAGAAACCACTTTGCGATGTGTGCATTCAACTCAGAGAATTGAACATTCCTTTTGTCAGAGCAATTTTGAAACACTCTTTTTGTAGAATCTGCATGTGGATATTTGGACCACTTATAGGCATTTGCTGGAAAAAGGATATCCTCACACAAAAACGAGACAGAAGTATTCTCGCAAACTCCTTTGTCATGTGTGCTCTCATCTCACAGATGTGAAACTTACTTTTGATAGAGCAGTTTTGAAACACTCTTTGTCGAGGATCTGCAAGGGGACACTTGAAGCGATTTCAGTCCTGTGCTGGAAAGGAAATATCTTCACATAACAAGTAGACAGAAGCATTCTCTGAAACTTCTTTGTGGTGTGTGCATTCAACTCACGGAGTTGAACATTCCTTTTGACACGGACATTTTGAAACACTCTTTTTATAGAATGTGCAAGGGGATATTCGGACGGCTTCTAGGAATTCGTTGGAAACGGGACACCCTCACACAAATACAAGACAGAAGCAGTCTCACAAACTTCTGTGTGATGTGAGCATTCAGCTCACAGAGCTGAACCTTTCTTTTGATAGAGCAATTTTGAAACACTCTTTTTCTAGAATCGGCAAGTGGACATTTGGAGCGCTTTGAGGCCTGTGGTGGAAAGGAAATATGTTCACATCAAAACTAGACAGAATCATTCTCACAAACTTCTCTGTGATAAGTGCATTCAACTCACAGAGTTTAATGTTTCCTTTCATGGAGCAGTTTTGAAACACACTTTTTGCAGTACATGCAAGTGGTCATTCGGAAAGCTATGAGGCCTGTGTTCGAAAAGAAAATATCTTCACATATAGCATAGAAAGAATCATTCTCCGAAACTGCCTTGTGTTGGTTGCATTCAACTCACAGAGGTGAATAATCCTTTTGTTAGAGCAGCCAAGAAACTCTGTTTTTGTATAATCTGCTATTGGACGTTTGGAGAGCTCTGAGGCCTCTTGTGGGAAGGGAAATTCCTTCTCAAAACACCTAGAGAGAAGCATTCTCGGAAACCACTTTGAGATGTGTGCATTCAACTCACGGAGTTGAACATTCCTTTTGACAGAGAAATTTTGAAACACTGTTTTTATGGAATGTGCAAGTGGATATTCGGACGGCTTCCAGGAATTCGTTGGAATCGGGACACCCTCACACAAAAACAAGACAGAAGCATTCTCACAAACTTCTGTGTGATGTGAGCATTCAGCTCAAAGAGCTGAACACTTCCTTTGATAGAGCAATTTTGAAACACTCTTTTTCTAGAATCGGTAAGTGGACATTTGGAGCGCTTTGTGGCCTGTGGTGGAAAGGAAATATCTTCACGTCAAAACTAGACAGAAGCATTCTCTAAATCTTCTTTGTGGTGTGTGCATTCAACTCACGGATTTGAACATTCCTTTAGACAGAGAAACTTTGAAACACTCTTTTTGTTGAATCGGAAAGTGGAAATTTGGACCCCTTCTAGAAATTCGTTGGAAATGGGACACCCTCATACGAAAACTAGACAGAAGCATTCTGACAAACTTCTCTGTGATAAGTGCATTCAACTCACAGAGTTTAACGTTTCTTTTCATGGAGCATTATTGAAACGCACTTTTTGAAGTCTATGCAAGTGGTCATTCCGAAAGCTATGAGGCCTGTGTTTGAAAAGACAATATCTTCACATATAACATAGAAAGAAGCATTCTCACAAACAACTTTGTGTTGGTTGCATTCAACTCACAGAGGGGAATATTCCTTTTGTTAGAGCAGCCATGAAACAGTGTTTTTGTATAATCTGCAAGTGGACATTTGGAGCGCTTTGAGGCCTGTGCTGGAAAGGAAATATCTTCACATAACAAGTTGACAGAAGCATTCTCTGAAAGTTCTTTTTGGTGTGTGCATTCAACTCATAGAGTTGAACATTCCTTTTGAGAGAGAAATTATGAAATTCTCTTTTTGTAGAATCTGCAGGTGGAAATTTTGACCGCTTTTAGGAATTCGTTGGAAACGAGACACCTTCACACGAAAACTAGACAGAAGCATTCTCACAAAATTCTCTGTGATAAGGGCATTCAACTCACAGAGTTTCAGGATTCTTTTCATGGAGCAGATTTGAAACACGCTTTTTGCTGTATATGCAAGTGGTGACACCGAAAGCTATGAGGCCTGTGGTTGAAAAGGCAATATCTGCACATCTAACCTAGAAAGAAGCATTCTCAAAAACTACTTTGTGTTGGTTGCATTCAACTCACAGAGGGGAATATTCCTTTTGTTAGAGAAGCCATGAAACACTGTTTTTGTATAATCTGCATTTGGACATTTGGAGAGCTCTGTGGCCTATGGTGGGAAACGAGATATCTTCACAAAAATCCTACAGAGAAGCATTCTCAGACACCACTTTGCGATGTGTGCATTCATCTCACAGAGTTGAAAATTCCTTTTGTTAGAGCAGATTTGAAACACTCTTTTTGTAGAATCTGCATGTGGATATTTGGACCACTTATACGAATTTGCTGGAAACGGTATATCTTTACAGAAAAACGAGACGGAACCATTCTCATAAACTCCTTTGTGATGTGTGCTCTCAACTCAGAGATGTGAACATGACTTTTGATAGGGCAGTTTTGAAACACTCTTTTTCTAGTATCTGCAAGTGGACAATTCGGCGCTTTGAGGCCTGTGCTGGAAAGGAAATATCTTCACACATCAAGTAGACAGAAGCATTGTCTGAAACTTTTTTGGTGTGTGCATTCAACCCACAGAGTTGAACATTCCTTTTGACAGAGAATTTTTGAAACACTCTGTTTATAGAATGTGCAAGTGCATATTTGGACCGCTTCTAGGAATTCGTTGGAAACGGGACACCCTCACACGAAAACAAGACAGAAGCATTCTCACAAACTTCTGTGTGATGTGAGCATTCAGCTCACAGAGCTGAACCTTTCTTTTGATAGAGGAATTTTGTAACACCCTTTTTCTAGAAACGGCAATTGGATATTTGGAGCGCTTTGAGGCCTGTGGTGGAAATTAAATATCTTCACATCAAAACTAGACAGAAGCATTCTCTGAAACTTCTTTGAGGTATGTGCATTCAACTCACAGAGTTGAACATTCCTTTAGACAGAGAAATTTTGAAACACCCTTTATTTAGAATCTGCAAGTGGAAATTTGCACCGCTTATAGGAATTCGTTGGAAACGGGACACCTTCACACGAAAACAAGACAGAAGCGTTCTCACAATCTTCTCTGTGTTAAGTGCATTCAAGTAACAGAGTTTAACGTTTCTTTTCATGGAGCAGTTTTGAAACACGCTTTTTGCATTATATGCAAGTGGTCATTCGGAAAGCTATGAAGCCTGTGGTCGAAAAGGGAATAGCTTCACATATAACCTAGAAAGAAGCATTCTCAGAAACTACTTTGTGGTATTTGCATTCAACTCACAGAGGGGAATATTCCTTTTGTTAGAGAAGCCATGAAACACTGTTTTTGTATCATCTGCATTTGGACATTTGGAGAGCTCTGAGGCCTATGGTGGGAAACGAAATAACTTCACAAAAATCCTACAGGGAAGCATTCTCAGAAACCACTTTGCGATGTGTGCATTCAACTCAGAGAATTGAACATTCCTTTTGTCAGAGCAATTTTGAAACACTCTTTTTGTAGAATCTGCATGTGGATATTTGGACCACTTATAGGCATTTGCTGGAAAAAGGATATCCTCACACAAAAACGAGACAGAAGTATTCTCGCAAACTCCTTTGTCATGTGTGCTCTCATCTCACAGATGTGAAACTTACTTTTGATAGAGCAGTTTTGAAACACTCTTTGTCGAGGATCTGCAAGGGGACACTTGAAGCGATTTCAGTCCTGTGCTGGAAAGGAAATATCTTCACATAACAAGTAGACAGAAGCATTCTCTGAAACTTCTTTGTGGTGTGTGCATTCAACTCACGGAGTTGAACATTCCTTTTGACACGGAAATTTTGAAACACTCTTTTTATAGGATGTGCAAGGGGATATTCGGACGGCTTCTAGGAATTCGTTGGAAACGGGACACCCTCACACAAAAACAAGACAGAAGCAGTCTCACAAACTTCTGTGTGATGTGAGCATTCAGCTCACAGAGCTGAACCTTTCTTTTGATAGAGCAATTTTGAAACACTCTTTTTCTAGAATCGGCACGTGGACATTTGGAGCGCTTTGAGGCCTGTGGTGGAAAGGAAATATGTTCACGTCAAAACTAGACAGAATCATTCTCAGAAACTTCTCTGTGATAAGTGCATTCAACTCACAGAGTTTAATGTTTCCTTTCATGGAGCAGTTTTGAAACACACTTTTTGCAGTACATGCAAGTGGTCATTCGGAAAGCTATGAGGCCTGTGTTCGAAAAGAAAATATCTTCACATATAGCATAGAAAGAATCATTCTCCGAAACTGCCTTGTGTTGGTTGCATTCAACTCACAGAGGTGAATAATCCTTTTGTTAGAGCAGCCAAGAAACTCTGTTTTTGTATAATCTGCAATTGGACGTTTGGAGAGCTCTCAGGCCTCTTGTGGGAAGGGAAATTCCTTCTCAAAACACCTAGAGAGAAGCATTCTCGGAAACCATTTTGAGATGTGTGCATTCAACTCACGGAGTTGAACATTCCTTTTGACAGAGAAATTTTGAAACACTCTTTTTATAGAATGTGCAAGTGGATATTCGGACGGCTTCCAGGAATTCGTTGGAAACGGGACACCCTCACACAAAAACAAGACAGAAGCATTCTCACAAACTTCTGCGTGATGTGAGCATTCAGGTCAAAGAGCTGAACACTTCCTTTGATAGAGCAATTTTGAAACACTCTTTTTCTAGAATCGGTAAGTGGACATTTGGAGCGCTTTGTGGCCTGTGGTGGAAAGGAAATATCTTCACGTCAAAACTAGACAGAAGCATTCTCTAAATCTTCTTTGTGGTGTGTGCATTCAACTCACAGATTTGAACATTCCTTTAGACAGAGAAACTTTGAAACACTCTTTTTGTTGAATCGGCAAGTGGAAATTTGGACCCCTTCTAGAAATTCGTTGGAAATGGGACACCCTCATACGAAAACTAGACAGAAGCATTCTGACAAACTTCTCTGTGATAAGTGCATTCAACTCACAGAGTTTAACGTTTCTTTTCATGGAGCATTATTGAAACGCACTTTTTGAAGTCTATGCAAGTGGTCATTCCGAAAGCTATGAGGCCTGTGTTTGAAAAGACAATATCTTCACATATAACATAGAAAGAAGCATTCTCACAAACAACTTTGTGTTGGTTGCATTCAACTCACAGAGGGGAATATTCCTTTTGTTAGAGCAGCCATGAAACAGTGTTTTTGTATAATCTGCAAGTGGACATTTGGAGCGCTTTGAGGCCTGTGCTGGAAAGGAAATATCTTCACATAACAAGTTGACAGAAGCATTCTCTGAAAGTTCTTTTTGGTGTGTGCATTCAACTCATAGAGTTGAACATTCCTTTTGAGAGAGAAATTATGAAATTCTCTTTTTGTAGAATCTGCAGGTGGAAATTTTGACCGCTTTTAGGAATTCGTTGGAAACGAGACACCTTCACACGAAAACTAGACAGAAGGATTCTCACAAAATTCTCTGTGATAAGGGCATTCAACTCACAGAGTTTCAGGATTCTTTTCATGGAGCAGATTTGAAACACGCTTTTTGCTGTATATGCAAGTGGTGACACCGAAAGCTATGAGGCCTGTGGTTGAAAAGGCAATATCTGCACATCTAACCTAGAAAGAAGCATTCTCAAAAACTACTTTGTGTTGGTTGCATTCAACTCACAGAGGGGAATATTCCTTTTGTTAGAGAAGCCATGAAACACTGTTTTTGTATAATCTGCATTTGGACATTTGGAGAGCTCTGAGGCCTATGGTGGGAAACGACATATCTTCACAAAAATCCTACAGAGAAGCATTCTCAGACACCACTTTGCGATGTGTGCATTCATCTCACAGAGTTGAAAATTCCTTTTGTTAGAGCAGTTTTGAAACACTCTTTTTGTAGAATCTGCATGTGGATATTTGGACCACTTATACGAATTTGCTGGAAACGGTATATCTTTACAGAAAAACGAGACGGAACCATTCTCACAAACTCCTTTGTGATGTGTGCTCTCAACTCAGAGATGTGAACATGACTTTTGATAGGGCAGTTTTGAAACACTCTTTTTCTAGTATCTGCAAGTGGACAATTCGGCGCTTTGAGGCCTGTGCTGGAAAGGAAATATCTTCACACATCAAGGAGACAGAAGCATTGTCTGAAAGTTTTTTGGTGTGTGCATTCATCCCACAGAGTTGAACATTCCTTTTGACAGAGAATTTTTGAAACACTCTGTTTATAGAATGTGCAAGTGCATATTTGGACCGCTTCTAGGAATTCGTTGGAAACGGGACACCCTCACACGAAAACAAGACAGAAGCATTCTCACAAACTTCTGTGTGATGTGAGCATTCAGCTCACAGAGCTGAACTTTTCTTTTGATAGAGGAATTTTGTAACACCCTTTTTCTAGAAACGGCAATTGGATATTTGGAGCGCTTTGAGGCCTGTGGTGGAAATTAAATATCTTCACATCAAAACTAGACAGAAGCATTCTCTGAAACTTCTTTGAGGTATGTGCATTCAACTCACAGAGTTGAACATTCCTTTAGACAGAGAAATTTTGAAACACCCTTTATTTAGAATCTGCAAGTGGAAATTTGCACCGCTTATAGGAATTCGTTGGAAACGGGACACCTTCACACGAAAACAAGACAGAAGCGTTCTCACAATCTTCTCTGTGTTAAGTGCATTCAAGTAACAGAGTTTAACGTTTCTTTTCATGGAGCAGTTTTGAAACACGCTTTTTGCATTATATGCAAGTGGTCATTCGGAAAGCTATGAAGCCTGTGGTCGAAAAGGGAATAGCTTCACATATAACCTAGAAAGAAGCATTCTCAGAAACTACTTTGTGGTGGTTGCATTCAACTCACAGAGGGGAATATTCCTTTTGTTAGAGAAGCCATGAAACACTGTTTTTGTATCATCTGCATTTGGACATTTGGAGAGCTCTGAGGCCTATGGTGGGAAGCGAAATAACTTCACAAAAATCCTACAGGGAAGCATTCTCAGAAACCACTTGGTGATGTGTGCATTCAACTCAGAGAATTGAACATTCCTTTTGTCAGAGCAATTTTGAAACACTCTTTTTGTAGAATCTGCATGTGGATATTTGGACCACTTATAGGCATTTGCTGGAAAAAGGATATCCTCACACAAAAACGAGACAGAAGTATTCTCGCAAACTCCTTTGTCATGTGTGCTCTCATCTCACAGATGTGAAACTTACTTTTGATAGAGCAGTTTTGAAACACTCTTTGTCGAGGATCTGCAAGGGGACACTTGAAGCGATTTCAGTCCTGTGCTGGAAAGGAAATATCTTCACATAACAAGTAGACAGAAGCATTCTCTGAAACTTCTTTGTGGTGTGTGCATTCAACTCACGGAGTTGAACATTCCTTTTGACACGGACATTTTGAAACACTCTTTTTATAGAATGTGCAAGGGGATATTCGGACGGCTTCTAGGAATTCGTTGGAAACGGGACACCCTCACACAAAAACAAGACAGAAGCAGTCTCACAAACTTCTGTGTGATGTGAGCATTCAGCTCACAGAGCTGAACCTTTCTTTTGATAGAGCAATTTTGAAACACTCTTTTTCTAGAATCGGCAAGTGGACATTTGGAGCGCTTTGAGGCCTCTGGTGGAAAGGAAATATGTTCACGTCCAAACTAGACAGAATCATTCTCACAAACTTCACTGTGATAAGTGCATTCAACTCACAGAGTTTAATGTTTCCTTTCATGGAGCAGTTTTGAAACACACTTTTTGCAGTACATGCAAGTGGTCATTTGGAAAGCTATGAGGCCTGTGTTCGAAAAGAAAATATCTTCACATATAGCATAGAAAGAATAATTCTCTGAAACTGCCTTGGGTTGGTTGCATTCAACTCACAGAGGTGAATAATCCTTTTGTTAGAGCAGCCAAGAAACTCTGTTTTTGTATAATCTGCCATTGGACGTTTGGAGAGCTCTGAGGCCTCTTTTGGGAAGGGAAATTTCTTCTCAAAACACCTAGAGAGAAGCATTCTCGGAAACCCCTTTGAGATGTGTGCATTCAACTCACGGAGTTGAACATTCCTTTTGTTGGAGCAGTTTTGAAACATTCTTTTTGTGGAATCTGCATGTGGATATTTGTACCACGTATAAGAATTTGCTGGAATCGGGATATCTTCACATAAAAACGAGACAGAAGCATTCTCACAAACTCCTTTGTGATGTGTGCTCTCAACTCAGAGATGTGAACCTGACTCTTGATAGAGCAGTTTTGAAACACTCTTTTTCTAGAATCCGCAAGAGGACATTTGGAGCGCTTTGAGGCCTGTACTGGAAAGGAAATATCTTCACATAACAAGTAGACAGAAGCATTCACTGAGACTTCTTTGTGGTGTGTGCATTCAACTCATAGATTTGAACATTCCTTTTGTCAGAGAAGATTTGAGACACTCTTTTTATAGAATGTGCAAGGGGATATTTGGACGGCTTCTAGGAATTCGTTGGAAACGGGACACTCTCACACAAAAACAAGACAGAAGCATTCTCACAAACTTCTGTGTGATGTGAGCATTCAGCTCACAGAGCTGAACCTTTCTTTTGATAGAGCAATTTTGAAAGACTGTTTTTCTAGGATCGGCAAGTGGACATTTGGAGCGCTTTGAGTCTTGAGGTGGAAAGGAAATATCTTCACATCTAAATTAGACAGAAGCACTCTCTGAATCTTCTTTGTGGTTTGTGCATTCAACTCGCAGACTTGAACATTCCTTTAGACAGAGAAATTTTGAAACAATCTTTTTGTAGAATCTGCAAGCGGAAATTTGGACCGCTTCTAGGAATTCGTTGGAAACGGGACACCCTCACACGAAAACTAGACAGACGTATTCTCACAAACTTCTCTGTGATAAGTGCATTCAACTCAGAGCGTTTAACGTTTCTTTTCATGCAGCAGATTTGAAACACACTGTTTGAAGTATATGCAAGTGGTCATTCGGAAAGCTATGAGGCCTGTGTTCGAAAAGGCAATATCTTCACATATAACCCAGAAAGAATAATTCTCAGAAACTACTTTGTGTTGGTTGCATTCCACTCACAGAGGGGAATATTCTTTTGTTAGAGAAGGATGAAACACTGTTTTTGTATAATCTGCATTTGGACCTTTGGAGAGCTCTGAGGCCTATGGTGGGAAACGAAATAACTTCACAAAAATCCTACAGGGAAACATTCTCAGAAACCACTTGGTGATTGTCCATTCAACTCAGAGAACTGAA
This sequence comes from Pongo pygmaeus, assembly GCF_028885625.2. Taxonomy (NCBI): domain Eukaryota; kingdom Metazoa; phylum Chordata; class Mammalia; order Primates; family Hominidae; genus Pongo; species Pongo pygmaeus. The sequence continues at coordinate 32,325,730 of NC_072393.2, forward strand.
CATTCCTTTTGGTAGAGCAATTGTGAAACACTCTATTTGTAGAATCTGCATGTGGATATTTGGACCACTTATAGGCATTTGCTGGAAAAAGTATGTCCTCACACAAAAACGAGACAGTAGTATTGTCGCAAACTCCTTTGTCATGTGAGCTCTCATCTCACAGATGTGAAACTTACTATTGATAGAGCAGTTTTGAAACACTCTTTGTCGAGAATCTGCAAGGGGACACTTGAAGCGATTTCAGTCCTGTGCTGGAAAGGAAATATCTTCACATAACAAGTAGACAGAAGCATTCCCTGAAACTTCTTTGTGGTGTGTGCATTCAACTCACGGAGTTGAACATTCCTTTTGACAGAGAAATTTTGAAACACTCTTTTTATAGAATGTGCAAGTGGATATTCGGACGGCTTCCAGGAATTCGTTGGAAACGGGACACCCTCACACAAAAACAAGACAGAAGCATTCTCACAAACTTCTGTGTGATGTGAGCATTCAGCTCACAGAGCTGAACACTTCCTTTGATAGAGCAATTTTGAAACACTCTTTTTCTAGAATCGGTAAGTGGACATTTGGAGTGCTTTGTGGCCTGTGGTGGAAAGGAAATATCTTCACGTCAAAACTAGACAGAAGCATTCTCTAAATCTTCTTTGTGGTGTGTCCATTCAACTCACAGATTTGAACATTCCTTTAGACAGAGAAATTTTGAAACACTCTTTTTGTTGAATCGGCAAGTGGAAATTTGGACCCCTTCTAGAAATTCGTTGGAAATGGGACACCCTCATACGAAAACTAGACAGAAGCATTCTGACAAACTTCTCTGTGATAAGTGCATTCAACTCACAGAGTTTAACGTTTCTTTTCATGGAGCAGTATTGAAACGCACTTTTTGAAGTCTATGCAAGTGGTCATTCCGAAAGCTATGAGGCCTGTGTTTGAAAAGACAATATCTTCACATATAACATAGAAAGAAGCATTCTCGCAAACAACTTTGTGTTGGTTGCATTCAACTCACAGAGGGGAATATTCCTTTTGTTAGAGCAGCCATGAAACAGTGTTTTTGTATAATCTGCAAGTGGACATTTGGAGCGTTTTGAGGCCAGTGCTGGAAAGGAAATATCTTCACATAACAAGTTGACAGAAGCATTCTCTGAAAGTTCTTTTTGGTGTGTGCATTCAACTCATAGAGTTGAACATTCCTTTTGAGAGAGAAATTATGAAATTCTCTTTTTGTAGAATCTGCAGGTGGAAATTTTGACCGCTTTTAGGAATTCGTTGGAAATGAGACACCTTCACACGAAAACTAGACAGAAGCATTCTCACAAAATTCTCTGTGATAAGGGCATTCAACTCACAGAGTTTCAGGATTCTTTTCATGGAGCAGATTTGAAACACGCTTTTTGCTGTATATGCAAGTGGTGACACCGAAAGCTATGAGGCCTGTGGTTGAAAAGGCAATATCTGCACATCTAACCTAGAAAGAAGCATTCTCAAAAACTACTTTGTGTTGGTTGCATTCAACTCACAGAGGGGAATATTCCTTTTGTTAGAGAAGCCATGAAACACTGTTTTTGTATAATCTGCATTTGGACATTTGGAGAGCTCTGAGGCCTATGGTGGGAAACGACATATCTTCACAAAAATCCTACAGAGAAGCATTCTCAGACACCACTTTGCGATGTGTGCATTCATCTCACAGAGTTGAAAATTCCTTTTGTTAGAGCAGTTTTGAAACACTCTTTTTGTAGAATCTGCATGTGGATATTTGGACCACTTATACGAATTTGCTGGAAACGGTATATCTTTACAGAAAAACGAGACGGAACCATTCTCACAAACTCCTTTGTGATGTGTGCTCTCAACTCAGAGATGTGAACATGACTTTTGATAGGGCAGTTTTGAAACACTCTTTTTCTAGTATCTGCAAGTGGACAATTCGGCGCTTTGAGGCCTGTGCTGGAAAGGAAATATCTTCACACATCAAGGAGACAGAAGCATTGTCTGAAACTTTTTTGGTGTGTGCATTCAACCCACAGAGTTGAACATTCCTTTTGACAGAGAATTTTTGAAACACTCTGTTTATAGAATGTGCAAGTGCATATTTGGACCGCTTCTAGGAATTCGTTGGAAACGGGACACCCTCACACGAAAACAAGACAGAAGCATTCTCACAAACTTCTGTGTGATGTGAGCATTCAGCTCACAGAGCTGAACCTTTCTTTTGATAGAGGAATTTTGTAACACCCTTTTTCTAGAAACGGCAATTGGATATTTGGAGCGCTTTGAGGCCTGTGGTGGAAATTAAATATCTTCACATCAAAACTAGACAGAAGCATTCTCTGAAACTTCTTTGAGGTATGTGCATTCAACTCACAGAGTTGAACATTCCTTTAGACAGAGAAATTTTGAAACACCCTTTATTTAGAATCTGCAAGTGGAAATTTGCACCGCTTATAGGAATTCGTTGGAAACGGGACACCTTCACACGAAAACAAGACAGAAGCGTTCTCACAATCTTCTCTGTGTTAAGTGCATTCAAGTAACAGAGTTTAACGTTTCTTTTCATGGAGCAGTTTTGAAACACGCTTTTTGCATTATATGCAAGTGGTCATTCGGAAAGCTAAGAAGCCTGTGGTCGAAAAGGGAATAGCTTCACATATAACCTAGAAAGAAGCATTCTCAGAAACTACTTTGTGGTGGTTGCATTCAACTCACAGAGGGGAATATTCCTTTTGTTAGAGAAGCCATGAAACACTGTTTTTGTATCATCTGCATTTGGACATTTGGAGAGCTCTGAGGCCTATGGTGGGAAACGAAATAACTTCACAAAAATCCTACAGGGAAGCATTCTCAGAAACCACTTTGCGATGTGTGCATTCAACTCAGAGAATTGAACATTCCTTTTGTCAGAGCAATTTTGAAACACTCTTTTTGTAGAATCTGCATGTGGATATTTGGACCACTTATAGGCATTTGCTGGAAAAAGGATATCCTCACACAAAAACGAGACAGAAGTATTCTCGCAAACTCCTTTGTCATGTGTGCTCTCATCTCACAGATGTGAAACTTACTTTTGATAGAGCAGTTTTGAAACACTCTTTGTCGAGGATCTGCAAGGGGACACTTGAAGCGATTTCAGTCCTGTGCTGGAAAGGAAATATCTTCACATAACAAGTAGACAGAAGCATTCTCTGAAACTTCTTTGTGGTGTGTGCATTCAACTCACGGAGTTGAACATTCCTTTTGACACGGACATTTTGAAACACTCTTTTTATAGAATGTGCAAGGGGATATTCGGACGGCTTCTAGGAATTCGTTGGAAACGGGACACCCTCACACAAATACAAGACAGAAGCAGTCTCACAAACTTCTGTGTGATGTGAGCATTCAGCTCACAGAGCTGAACCTTTCTTTTGATAGAGCAATTTTGAAACACTCTTTTTCTAGAATCGGCAAGTGGACATTTGGAGCGCTTTGAGGCCTGTGGTGGAAAGGAAATATGTTCACATCAAAACTAGACAGAATCATTCTCACAAACTTCTCTGTGATAAGTGCATTCAACTCACAGAGTTTAATGTTTCCTTTCATGGAGCAGTTTTGAAACACACTTTTTGCAGTACATGCAAGTGGTCATTCGGAAAGCTATGAGGCCTGTGTTCGAAAAGAAAATATCTTCACATATAGCATAGAAAGAATCATTCTCCGAAACTGCCTTGTGTTGGTTGCATTCAACTCACAGAGGTGAATAATCCTTTTGTTAGAGCAGCCAAGAAACTCTGTTTTTGTATAATCTGCTATTGGACGTTTGGAGAGCTCTGAGGCCTCTTGTGGGAAGGGAAATTCCTTCTCAAAACACCTAGAGAGAAGCATTCTCGGAAACCACTTTGAGATGTGTGCATTCAACTCACGGAGTTGAACATTCCTTTTGACAGAGAAATTTTGAAACACTGTTTTTATGGAATGTGCAAGTGGATATTCGGACGGCTTCCAGGAATTCGTTGGAATCGGGACACCCTCACACAAAAACAAGACAGAAGCATTCTCACAAACTTCTGTGTGATGTGAGCATTCAGCTCAAAGAGCTGAACACTTCCTTTGATAGAGCAATTTTGAAACACTCTTTTTCTAGAATCGGTAAGTGGACATTTGGAGCGCTTTGTGGCCTGTGGTGGAAAGGAAATATCTTCACGTCAAAACTAGACAGAAGCATTCTCTAAATCTTCTTTGTGGTGTGTGCATTCAACTCACGGATTTGAACATTCCTTTAGACAGAGAAACTTTGAAACACTCTTTTTGTTGAATCGGAAAGTGGAAATTTGGACCCCTTCTAGAAATTCGTTGGAAATGGGACACCCTCATACGAAAACTAGACAGAAGCATTCTGACAAACTTCTCTGTGATAAGTGCATTCAACTCACAGAGTTTAACGTTTCTTTTCATGGAGCATTATTGAAACGCACTTTTTGAAGTCTATGCAAGTGGTCATTCCGAAAGCTATGAGGCCTGTGTTTGAAAAGACAATATCTTCACATATAACATAGAAAGAAGCATTCTCACAAACAACTTTGTGTTGGTTGCATTCAACTCACAGAGGGGAATATTCCTTTTGTTAGAGCAGCCATGAAACAGTGTTTTTGTATAATCTGCAAGTGGACATTTGGAGCGCTTTGAGGCCTGTGCTGGAAAGGAAATATCTTCACATAACAAGTTGACAGAAGCATTCTCTGAAAGTTCTTTTTGGTGTGTGCATTCAACTCATAGAGTTGAACATTCCTTTTGAGAGAGAAATTATGAAATTCTCTTTTTGTAGAATCTGCAGGTGGAAATTTTGACCGCTTTTAGGAATTCGTTGGAAACGAGACACCTTCACACGAAAACTAGACAGAAGCATTCTCACAAAATTCTCTGTGATAAGGGCATTCAACTCACAGAGTTTCAGGATTCTTTTCATGGAGCAGATTTGAAACACGCTTTTTGCTGTATATGCAAGTGGTGACACCGAAAGCTATGAGGCCTGTGGTTGAAAAGGCAATATCTGCACATCTAACCTAGAAAGAAGCATTCTCAAAAACTACTTTGTGTTGGTTGCATTCAACTCACAGAGGGGAATATTCCTTTTGTTAGAGAAGCCATGAAACACTGTTTTTGTATAATCTGCATTTGGACATTTGGAGAGCTCTGTGGCCTATGGTGGGAAACGACATATCTTCACAAAAATCCTACAGAGAAGCATTCTCAGACACCACTTTGCGATGTGTGCATTCATCTCACAGAGTTGAAAATTCCTTTTGTTAGAGCAGATTTGAAACACTCTTTTTGTAGAATCTGCATGTGGATATTTGGACCACTTATACGAATTTGCTGGAAACGGTATATCTTTACAGAAAAACGAGACGGAACCATTCTCATAAACTCCTTTGTGATGTGTGCTCTCAACTCAGAGATGTGAACATGACTTTTGATAGGGCAGTTTTGAAACACTCTTTTTCTAGTATCTGCAAGTGGACAATTCGGCGCTTTGAGGCCTGTGCTGGAAAGGAAATATCTTCACACATCAAGTAGACAGAAGCATTGTCTGAAACTTTTTTGGTGTGTGCATTCAACCCACAGAGTTGAACATTCCTTTTGACAGAGAATTTTTGAAACACTCTGTTTATAGAATGTGCAAGTGCATATTTGGACCGCTTCTAGGAATTCGTTGGAAACGGGACACCCTCACACGAAAACAAGACAGAAGCATTCTCACAAACTTCTGTGTGATGTGAGCATTCAGCTCACAGAGCTGAACCTTTCTTTTGATAGAGGAATTTTGTAACACCCTTTTTCTAGAAACGGCAATTGGATATTTGGAGCGCTTTGAGGCCTGTGGTGGAAATTAAATATCTTCACATCAAAACTAGACAGAAGCATTCTCTGAAACTTCTTTGAGGTATGTGCATTCAACTCACAGAGTTGAACATTCCTTTAGACAGAGAAATTTTGAAACACCCTTTATTTAGAATCTGCAAGTGGAAATTTGCACCGCTTATAGGAATTCGTTGGAAACGGGACACCTTCACACGAAAACAAGACAGAAGCGTTCTCACAATCTTCTCTGTGTTAAGTGCATTCAAGTAACAGAGTTTAACGTTTCTTTTCATGGAGCAGTTTTGAAACACGCTTTTTGCATTATATGCAAGTGGTCATTCGGAAAGCTAAGAAGCCTGTGGTCGAAAAGGGAATAGCTTCACATATAACCTAGAAAGAAGCATTCTCAGAAACTACTTTGTGGTGGTTGCATTCAACTCACAGAGGGGAATATTCCTTTTGTTAGAGAAGCCATGAAACACTGTTTTTGTATCATCTGCATTTGGACATTTGGAGAGCTCTGAGGCCTATGGTGGGAAACGAAATAACTTCACAAAAATCCTACAGGGAAGCATTCTCAGAAACCACTTTGCAATGTGTGCATTCAACTCAGAGAATTGAACATTCCTTTTGTCAGAGCAATTTTGAAACACTCTTTTTGTAGAATCTGCATGTGGATATTTGGACCACTTATAGGCATTTGCTGGAAAAAGGATATCCTCACACAAAAACGAGACAGAAGTATTCTCGCAAACTCCTTTGTCATGTGTGCTCTCATCTCACAGATGTGAAACTTACTTTTGATAGAGCAGTTTTGAAACACTCTTTGTCGAGGATCTGCAAGGGGACACTTGAAGCGATTTCAGTCCTGTGCTGGAAAGGAAATATCTTCACATAACAAGTAGACAGAAGCATTCTCTGAAACTTCTTTGTGGTGTGTGCATTCAACTCACGGAGTTGAACATTCCTTTTGACACGGACATTTTGAAACACTCTTTTTATAGAATGTGCAAGGGGATATTCGGACGGCTTCTAGGAATTCGTTGGAAACGGGACACCCTCACACAAATACAAGACAGAAGCAGTCTCACAAACTTCTGTGTGATGTGAGCATTCAGCTCACAGAGCTGAACCTTTCTTTTGATAGAGCAATTTTGAAACACTCTTTTTCTAGAATCGGCAAGTGGACATTTGGAGCGCTTTGAGGCCTGTGGTGGAAAGGAAATATGTTCACATCAAAACTAGACAGAATCATTCTCACAAACTTCTCTGTGATAAGTGCATTCAACTCACAGAGTTTAATGTTTCCTTTCATGGAGCAGTTTTGAAACACACTTTTTGCAGTACATGCAAGTGGTCATTCGGAAAGCTATGAGGCCTGTGTTCGAAAAGAAAATATCTTCACATATAGCATAGAAAGAATCATTCTCCGAAACTGCCTTGTGTTGGTTGCATTCAACTCACAGAGGTGAATAATCCTTTTGTTAGAGCAGCCAAGAAACTCTGTTTTTGTATAATCTGCTATTGGACGTTTGGAGAGCTCTGAGGCCTCTTGTGGGAAGGGAAATTCCTTCTCAAAACACCTAGAGAGAAGCATTCTCGGAAACCACTTTGAGATGTGTGCATTCAACTCACGGAGTTGAACATTCCTTTTGTTGGAGCAGTTTTGAAACATTCTTTTTGTGGAATCTGCATGTGGATATTTGTACCACGTATAAGAATTTGCTGGAATCGGGATATCTTCACACAAAAACGAGACAGAAGCATTCTCACAAACTCCTTTGTGATGTGTGCTCTCAACTCAGAGATGTGAACCTGACTCTTGATAGAGCAGTTTTGAAACACTCTTTTTCTAGAATCCGCAAGAGGACATTTGGAGTGCTTTGAGGCCTGTACTGGAAAGGAAATATCTTCACATAACAAGTAGACAGAAGCATTCCCTGAGACTTCTTTGTGGTGTGTGCATTCAACTCATAGATTTGAACATTCCTTTTGTCAGAGAAGATTTGAGACACTCTTTTTATAGAATGTGCAAGGGGATATTTGGACGGCTTCTAGGAATTCGTTGGAAACGGGACACTCTCACACAAAAACAAGACAGAAGCATTCTCACAAACTTCTGTGTGATGTGAGCATTCAGCTCACAGAGCTGAACCTTTCTTTTGATAGAGCAATTTTGAAAGACTGTTTTTCTAGGATCGGCAAGTGGACATTTGGAGCGCTTTGAGTCTTGAGGTGGAAAGGAAATATCTTCACATCTAAATTAGACAGAAGCACTCTCTGAATCTGCTTTGTGGTTTGTGCATTCAACTCGCAGACTTGAACATTCCTTTAGACAGAGAAATTTTGAAACAATCTTTTTGTAGAATCTGCAAGCGGAAATTTGGACCGCTTCTAGGAATTCGTTGGAAACGGGACACCCTCACACGAAAACTAGACAGACGTATTCTCACAAACTTCTCTGTGATAAGTGCATTCAACTCAGAGCGTTTAACGTTTCTTTTCATGCAGCAGATTTGAAACACACTGTTTGAAGTATATGCAAGTGGTCATTCGGAAAGCTATGAGGCCTGTGTTCGAAAAGGCAATATCTTCACATATAACCCAGAAAGAATAATTCTCAGAAACTACTTTGTGTTGGTTGCATTCCACTCACAGAGGGGAATATTCCTTTTGTTAGAGAAGGATGAAACACTGTTTTTGTATAATCTGCATTTGGACCTTTGGAGAGCTCTGAGGCCTATGGTGGGAAACAAAATAACTTCACAAAAATCCTACAGGGAAACATTCTCAGAAACCACTTGGTGATTGTCCATTCAACTCAGAGAACTGAACATTCCTTTTGGTAGAGCAATTTTGAAACACTCTATTTGTAGAATCTGCATGAGGATATTTGGACCACTTATAGGCGTTTGCTGGAAAAAGGATATCCTCACACAAAAACGAGACAGTAGTATTGTCGCAAACTCCTTTGTCATGTGAGCTCTCATCTCACAGATGTGAAACTTACTATTGATAGAGCAGTTTTGAAACACTCTTTGTCGAGAATCTGCAAGGGGACACTTGAAGCGATTTCAGTCCTGTGCTGGAAAGGAAATATCTTCACATAACAAGTAGACAGAAGCATTCCCTGAAACTTCTTTGTGGTGTGTGCATTCAACTCACGGAGTTGAACATTCCTTTTGACAGAGAAATTTTGAAACTCTCTTTTTATAGAATGTGCAAGTGGATATTCGGACGGCTTCCAGGAATTCGTTGGAAACGGGACACACTCACACAAAAACAAGACAGAAGCATTCTCACAAACTTCTGTGTGATGTGAGCATTCAGCTCACAGAGCTGAAAACTTCCTTTGATAGAGCAATTTTGAAACACTCTTTTTCTAGAATCGGTAAGTGGACATTTGGAGTGCTTTGTGGCCTGTGGTGGAAAGGAAATATCTTCACGTCAAAACTAGACAGAAGCATTCTCTAAATCTTCTTTGTGGTGTGTGCATTCAACTCATAGATTTGAACATTCCTTTAGACAGAGAAATTTTGAAACACTCTTTTTGTTGAATCGGCAAGTGGAAATTTGGACCCCTTCTAGAAATTCGTTGGAAATGGGACACCCTCATACGAAAACTAGACAGAAGCATTCTGACAAACTTCTCTGTGATAAGTGCATTCAACTCACAGAGTTTAACGTTTCTTTTCATGGAGCAGTATTGAAACGCACTTTTTGAAGTCTATGCAAGTGGTCATTCCGAAAGCTATGAGGCCTGTGTTTGAAAAGACAATATCTTCACATATAACATAGAAAGAAGCATTCTCGCAAACAACTTTGTGTTGGTTGCATTCAACTCACAGAGGGGAATATTCCTTTTGTTAGAGCAGCCATGAAACAGTGTTTTTGTATAATCTGCAAGTGGACATTTGGAGCGTTTTGAGGCCTGTGCTGGAAAGGAAATATCTTCACATAACAAGTTGACAGAAGCATTCTCTGAAAGTTCTTTTTGGTGTGTGCATTCAACTCACAGAGTTGAACATTCCTTTTGAGAGAGAAATTATGAAATTCTCTTTTTGTAGAATCTGCAGGTGGAAATTTTGACCGCTTTTAGGAATTCGTTGGAAATGAGACACCTTCCCACGAAAACTAGACAGAAGCATTCTCACAAAATTCTCTGTGATAAGGGCATTCAACTCACAGAGTTTCAGGATTCTTTTCATGGAGCAGATTTGAAACACGCTTTTTGCTGTACATGCAAGTGGTGACACCGAAAGCTATGAGGCCTGTGGTTGAAAAGGCAATATCTGCACATCTAACCTAGAAAGAAGCATTCTCAAAAACTACTTTGTGTTGGTTGCATTCAACTCACAGAGGGGAATATTCCTTTTGTTAGAGAAGCCATGAAACACTGTTTTTGTATAATCTGCATTTGGACATTTGGAGAGCTCTGAGGCCTATGGTGGGAAACGACATATCTTCACAAAAATCCTACAGAGAAGCATTCTCAGACACCACTTTGCGATGTGTGCATTCATCTCACAGAGTTGAAAATTCCTTTTGTTAGAGCAGTTTTGAAACACTCTTTTTGTAGAATCTGCATGTGGATATTTGGACCACTTATACGAATTTGCTGGAAACGGTATATCTTTACAGAAAAACGAGACGGAACCATTCTCACAAACTCCTTTGTGATGTGTGCTCTCAACTCAGAGATGTGAACATGATTTTTGATAGGGCAGTTTTGAAACACTCTTTTTCTAGTATCTGCAAGTGGACAATTCGGCGCTTTGAGGCCTGTGCTGGAAAGGAAATATCTTCACACATCAAGGAGACAGAAGCATTGTCTGAAACTTTTTTGGTGTGTGCATTCAACCCACAGAGTTGAACATTCCTTTTGACAGAGAATTTTTGAAACACTCTGTTTATAGAATGTGCAAGTGCATATTTGGACCGCTTCTAGGAATTCGTTGGAAACGGGACACCCTCACACGAAAACAAGACAGAAGCATTCTCACAAACTTCTGTGTGATGTGAGCATTCAGCTCACAGAGCTGAACCTTTCTTTTGATAGAGGAATTTTGTAACACCCTTTTTCTAGAAACGGCAATTGGATATTTGGAGCGCTTTGAGGCCTGTGGTGGAAATTAAATATCTTCACATCAAAACTAGACAGAAGCATTCTCTGAAACTTCTTTGAGGTATGTGCATTCAACTCACAGAGTTGAACATTCCTTTAGACAGAGAAATTTTGAAACACCCTTTATTTAGAATCTGCAAGTGGAAATTTGCACCGCTTATAGGAATTCGTTGGAAACGGGACACCTTCACACGAAAACAAGACAGAAGCGTTCTCACAATCTTCTCTGTGTTAAGTGCATTCAAGTAACAGAGTTTAACGTTTCTTTTCATGGAGCAGTTTTGAAACACGCTTTTTGCATTATATGCAAGTGGTCATTCGGAAAGCTATGAAGCCTGTGGTCGAAAAGGGAATAGCTTCACATATAACCTAGAAAGAAGCATTCTCAGAAACTAATTTGTGGTGGTTGCATTCAACTCACAGAGGGGAATATTCCTTTTGTTAGAGAAGCCATGAAACACTGTTTTTGTATCATCTGCATTTGGACATTTGGAGAGCTCTGAGGCCTATGGTGGGAAACGAAATAACTTCACAAAAATCCTACAGGGAAGCATTCTCAGAAACCACTTTGCGATGTGTGCATTCAACTCAGAGAATTGAACATTCCTTTTGTCAGAGCAATTTTGAAACACTCTTTTTGTAGAATCTGCATGTGGATATTTGGACCACTTATAGGCATTTGCTGGAAAAAGGATATCCTCACACAAAAACGAGACAGAAGTATTCTCGCAAACTCCTTTGTCATGTGTGCTCTCATCTCACAGATGTGAAACTTACTTTTGATAGAGCAGTTTTGAAACACTCTTTGTCGAGGATCTGCAAGGGGACACTTGAAGCGATTTCAGTCCTGTGCTGGAAAGGAAATATCTTCACATAACAAGTAGACAGAAGCATTCTCTGAAACTTCTTTGTGGTGTGTGCATTCAACTCACGGAGTTGAACATTCCTTTTGACACGGACATTTTGAAACACTCTTTTTATAGAATGTGCAAGGGGATATTCGGACGGCTTCTAGGAATTCGTTGGAAACGGGACACCCTCACACAAATACAAGACAGAAGCAGTCTCACAAACTTCTGTGTGATGTGAGCATTCAGCTCACAGAGCTGAACCTTTCTTTTGATAGAGCAATTTTGAAACACTCTTTTTCTAGAATCGGCAAGTGGACATTTGGAGCGCTTTGAGGCCTGTGGTGGAAAGGAAATATGTTCACATCAAAACTAGACAGAATCATTCTCACAAACTTCTCTGTGATAAGTGCATTCAACTCACAGAGTTTAATGTTTCCTTTCATGGAGCAGTTTTGAAACACACTTTTTGCAGTACATGCAAGTGGTCATTCGGAAAGCTATGAGGCCTGTGTTCGAAAAGAAAATATCTTCACATATAGCATAGAAAGAATCATTCTCCGAAACTGCCTTGTGTTGGTTGCATTCAACTCACAGAGGTGAATAATCCTTTTGTTAGAGCAGCCAAGAAACTCTGTTTTTGTATAATCTGCTATTGGACGTTTGGAGAGCTCTGAGGCCTCTTGTGGGAAGGGAAATTCCTTCTCAAAACACCTAGAGAGAAGCATTCTCGGAAACCACTTTGAGATGTGTGCATTCAACTCACGGAGTTGAACATTCCTTTTGACAGAGAAATTTTGAAACACTGTTTTTATGGAATGTGCAAGTGGATATTCGGACGGCTTCCAGGAATTCGTTGGAATCGGGACACCCTCACACAAAAACAAGACAGAAGCATTCTCACAAACTTCTGTGTGATGTGAGCATTCAGCTCAAAGAGCTGAACACTTCCTTTGATAGAGCAATTTTGAAACACTCTTTTTCTAGAATCGGTAAGTGGACATTTGGAGCGCTTTGTGGCCTGTGGTGGAAAGGAAATATCTTCACGTCAAAACTAGACAGAAGCATTCTCTAAATCTTCTTTGTGGTGTGTGCATTCAACTCACGGATTTGAACATTCCTTTAGACAGAGAAACTTTGAAACACTCTTTTTGTTGAATCGGAAAGTGGAAATTTGGACCCCTTCTAGAAATTCGTTGGAAATGGGACACCCTCATACGAAAACTAGACAGAAGCATTCTGACAAACTTCTCTGTGATAAGTGCATTCAACTCACAGAGTTTAACGTTTCTTTTCATGGAGCATTATTGAAACGCACTTTTTGAAGTCTATGCAAGTGGTCATTCCGAAAGCTATGAGGCCTGTGTTTGAAAAGACAATATCTTCACATATAACATAGAAAGAAGCATTCTCACAAACAACTTTGTGTTGGTTGCATTCAACTCACAGAGGGGAATATTCCTTTTGTTAGAGCAGCCATGAAACAGTGTTTTTGTATAATCTGCAAGTGGACATTTGGAGCGCTTTGAGGCCTGTGCTGGAAAGGAAATATCTTCACATAACAAGTTGACAGAAGCATTCTCTGAAAGTTCTTTTTGGTGTGTGCATTCAACTCATAGAGTTGAACATTCCTTTTGAGAGAGAAATTATGAAATTCTCTTTTTGTAGAATCTGCAGGTGGAAATTTTGACCGCTTTTAGGAATTCGTTGGAAACGAGACACCTTCACACGAAAACTAGACAGAAGCATTCTCACAAAATTCTCTGTGATAAGGGCATTCAACTCACAGAGTTTCAGGATTCTTTTCATGGAGCAGATTTGAAACACGCTTTTTGCTGTATATGCAAGTGGTGACACCGAAAGCTATGAGGCCTGTGGTTGAAAAGGCAATATCTGCACATCTAACCTAGAAAGAAGCATTCTCAAAAACTACTTTGTGTTGGTTGCATTCAACTCACAGAGGGGAATATTCCTTTTGTTAGAGAAGCCATGAAACACTGTTTTTGTATAATCTGCATTTGGACATTTGGAGAGCTCTGTGGCCTATGGTGGGAAACGACATATCTTCACAAAAATCCTACAGAGAAGCATTCTCAGACACCACTTTGCGATGTGTGCATTCATCTCACAGAGTTGAAAATTCCTTTTGTTAGAGCAGATTTGAAACACTCTTTTTGTAGAATCTGCATGTGGATATTTGGACCACTTATACGAATTTGCTGGAAACGGTATATCTTTACAGAAAAACGAGACGGAACCATTCTCATAAACTCCTTTGTGATGTGTGCTCTCAACTCAGAGATGTGAACATGACTTTTGATAGGGCAGTTTTGAAACACTCTTTTTCTAGTATCTGCAAGTGGACAATTCGGCGCTTTGAGGCCTGTGCTGGAAAGGAAATATCTTCACACATCAAGTAGACAGAAGCATTGTCTGAAACTTTTTTGGTGTGTGCATTCAACCCACAGAGTTGAACATTCCTTTTGACAGAGAATTTTTGAAACACTCTGTTTATAGAATGTGCAAGTGCATATTTGGACCGCTTCTAGGAATTCGTTGGAAACGGGACACCCTCACACGAAAACAAGACAGAAGCATTCTCACAAACTTCTGTGTGATGTGAGCATTCAGCTCACAGAGCTGAACCTTTCTTTTGATAGAGGAATTTTGTAACACCCTTTTTCTAGAAACGGCAATTGGATATTTGGAGCGCTTTGAGGCCTGTGGTGGAAATTAAATATCTTCACATCAAAACTAGACAGAAGCATTCTCTGAAACTTCTTTGAGGTATGTGCATTCAACTCACAGAGTTGAACATTCCTTTAGACAGAGAAATTTTGAAACACCCTTTATTTAGAATCTGCAAGTGGAAATTTGCACCGCTTATAGGAATTCGTTGGAAACGGGACACCTTCACACGAAAACAAGACAGAAGCGTTCTCACAATCTTCTCTGTGTTAAGTGCATTCAAGTAACAGAGTTTAACGTTTCTTTTCATGGAGCAGTTTTGAAACACGCTTTTTGCATTATATGCAAGTGGTCATTCGGAAAGCTATGAAGCCTGTGGTCGAAAAGGGAATAGCTTCACATATAACCTAGAAAGAAGCATTCTCAGAAACTAATTTGTGGTGGTTGCATTCAACTCACAGAGGGGAATATTCCTTTTGTTAGAGAAGCCATGAAACACTGTTTTTGTATCATCTGCATTTGGACATTTGGAGAGCTCTGAGGCCTATGGTGGGAAACGAAATAACTTCACAAAAATCCTACAGGGAAGCATTCTCAGAAACCACTTTGCGATGTGTGCATTCAACTCAGAGAATTGAACATTCCTTTTGTCAGAGCAATTTTGAAACACTCTTTTTGTAGAATCTGCATGTGGATATTTGGACCACTTATAGGCATTTGCTGGAAAAAGGATATCCTCACACAAAAACGAGACAGAAGTATTCTCGCAAACTCCTTTGTCATGTGTGCTCTCATCTCACAGATGTGAAACTTACTTTTGATAGAGCAGTTTTGAAACACTCTTTGTCGAGGATCTGCAAGGGGACACTTGAAGCGATTTCAGTCCTGTGCTGGAAAGGAAATATCTTCACATAACAAGTAGACAGAAGCATTCTCTGAAACTTCTTTGTGGTGTGTGCATTCAACTCACGGAGTTGAACATTCCTTTTGACACGGAAATTTTGAAACACTCTTTTTATAGAATGTGCAAGGGGATATTCGGACGGCTTCTAGGAATTCGTTGGAAACGGGACACCCTCACACAAAAACAAGACAGAAGCAGTCTCACAAACTTCTGTGTGATGTGAGCATTCAGCTCACAGAGCTGAACCTTTCTTTTGATAGAGCAATTTTGAAACACTCTTTTTCTAGAATCGGCAAGTGGACATTTGGAGCGCTTTGAGGCCTGTGGTGGAAAGGAAATATGTTCACGTCCAAACTAGACAGAATCATTCTCACAAACTTCACTGTGATAAGTGCATTCAACTCACAGAGTTTAATGTTTCCTTTCATGGAGCAGTTTTGAAACACACTTTTTGCAGTACATGCAAGTGGTCATTTGGAAAGCTATGAGGCCTGTGTTCGAAAAGAAAATATCTTCACATATAGCATAGAAAGAATAATTCTCCGAAACTGCCTTGTGTTGGTTGCATTCAACTCACAGAGGTGAATAATCCTTTTGTTAGAGCAGCCAAGAAACTCTGTTTTTGTATAATCTGCCATTGGACGTTTGGAGAGCTCTGAGGCCTCTTTTGGGAAGGGAAATTTCTTCTCAAAACACCTAGAGAGAAGCATTCTCGGAAACCCCTTTGAGATGTGTGCATTCAACTCACGGAGTTGAACATTCCTTTTGTTGGAGCAGTTTTGAAACATTCTTTTTGTGGAATCTGCATGTGGATATTTGTACCACGTATAAGAATTTGCTGGAATCGGGATATCTTCACATAAAAACGAGACAGAAGCATTCTCACAAACTCCTTTGTGATGTGTGCTCTCAACTCAGAGATGTGAACCTGACTCTTGATAGAGCAGTTTTGAAACACTCTTTTTCTAGAATCCGCAAGAGGACATTTGGAGCGCTTTGAGGCCTGTACTGGAAAGGAAATATCTTCACATAACAAGTAGACAGAAGCATTCCCTGAGACTTCTTTGTGGTGTGTGCATTCAACTCATAGATTTGAACATTCCTTTTGTCAGAGAAGATTTGAGACACTCTTTTTATAGAATGTGCAAGGGGATATTTGGACGGCTTCTAGGAATTCGTTGGAAACGGGACACTCTCACACAAAAACAAGACAGAAGCATTCTCACAAACTTCTGTGTGATGTGAGCATTCAGCTCACAGAGCTGAACCTTTCTTTTGATAGAGCAATTTTGAAAGACTGTTTTTCTAGGATCGGCAAGTGGACATTTGGAGCGCTTTGAGTCTTGAGGTGGAAAGGAAATATCTTCACATCTAAATTAGACAGAAGCACTCTCTGAATCTTCTTTGTGGTTTGTGCATTCAACTCGCAGACTTGAACATTCCTTTAGACAGAGAAATTTTGAAACAATCTTTTTGTAGAATCTGCAAGCGGAAATTTGGACCGCTTCTAGGAATTCGTTGGAAACGGGACACCCTCACATGAAAACTAGACAGACGTATTCTCACAAACTTCTCTGTGATAAGTGCATTCAACTCAGAGCGTTTAACGTTTCTTTTCATGCAGCAGATTTGAAACACACTGTTTGAAGTATATGCAAGTGGTCATTCGGAAAGCTATGAGGCCTGTGTTCGAAAAGGCAATATCTTCACATATAACCCAGAAAGAATAATTCTCAGAAACTACTTTGTGTTGGTTGCATTCCACTCACAGAGGGGAATATTCCTTTTGTTAGAGAAGGATGAAACACTGTTTTTGTATAATCTGCATTTGGACCTTTGGAGAGCTCTGAGGCCTATGGTGGGAAACAAAATAACTTCACAAAAATCCTACAGGGAAACATTCTCAGAAACCACTTGGTGATTGTCCATTCAACTCAGAGAACTGAACATTCCTTTTGGTAGAGCAATTTTGAAACACTCTATTTGTAGAATCTGCATGTGGATATTTGGACCACTTATAGGCATTTGCTGGAAAAAGGATATCCTCACACAAAAACGAGACAGTAGTATTGTCGCAAACTCCTTTGTCATGTGAGCTCTCATCTCACAGATTTGAAACTTACTATTGATAGAGCAGTTTTGAAACACTCTTTGTCGAGAATCTGCAAGGGGACACTTGAAGCGATTTCAGTCCTGTGCTGGAAAGGAAATATCTTCACATAACAAGTAGACAGAAGCATTCCCTGAAACTTCTTTGTGGTGTGTGCATTCAACTCACGGAGTTGAACATTCCTTTTGACAGAGAAATTTTGAAACTCTCTTTTTATAGAATGTGCAAGTGGATATTCGGACGGCTTCCAGGAATTCGTTGGAAACGGGACACCCTCACACAAAAACAAGACAGAAGCATTCTCACAAACTTCTGTGTGATGTGAGCATTCAGCTCACAGAGCTGAAAACTTCCTTTGATAGAGCAATTTTGAAACACTCTTTTTCTAGAATCGGTAAGTGGACATTTGGAGTGCTTTGTGGCCTGTGGTGGAAAGGAAATATCTTCACGTCAAAACTAGACAGAAGCATTCTCTAAATCTTCTTTGTGGTGTGTGCATTCAACTCACAGATTTGAACATTCCTTTAGACAGAGAAATTTTGAAACACTCTTTTTGTTGAATCGGCAAGTGGAAATTTGGACCCCTTCTAGAAATTCGTTGGAAATGGGACACCCTCATACGAAAACTAGACAGAAGCATTCTGACAAACTTCTCTGTGATAAGTGCATTCAACTCACAGAGTTTAACGTTTCTTTTCATGGAGCAGTATTGAAACGCACTTTTTGAAGTCTATGCAAGTGGTCATTCCGAAAGCTATGAGGCCTGTGTTTGAAAAGACAATATCTTCACATATAACATAGAAAGAAGCATTCTCGCAAACAACTTTGTGTTGGTTGCATTCAACTCACAGAGGGGAATATTCCTTTTGTTAGAGCAGCCATGAAACAGTGTTTTTGTATAATCTGCAAGTGGACATTTGGAGCGTTTTGAGGCCAGTGCTGGAAAGGAAATATCTTCACATAACAAGTTGACAGAAGCATTCTCTGAAAGTTCTTTTTGGTGTGTGCATTCAACTCATAGAGTTGAACATTCCTTTTGAGAGAGAAATTATGAAATTCTCTTTTTGTAGAATCTGCAGGTGGAAATTTTGACCGCTTTTAGGAATTCGTTGGAAATGAGACACCTTCACACGAAAACTAGACAGAAGCATTCTCACAAAATTCTCTGTGATAAGGGCATTCAACTCACAGAGTTTCAGGATTCTTTTCATGGAGCAGATTTGAAACACGCTTTTTGCTGTATATGCAAGTGGTGACACCAAAAGCTATGAGGCCTGTGGTGGAAAAGGCAATATCTGCACATCTAACCTAGAAAGAAGCATTCTCAAAAACTACTTTGTGTTGGTTGCATTCAACTCACAGAGGGGAATATTCCTTTTGTTAGAGAAGCCATGAAACACTGTTTTTGTATAATCTGCATTTGGACATTTGGAGAGCTCTGAGGCCTATGGTGGGAAACGACATATCTTCACAAAAATCCTACAGAGAAGCATTTTCAGACACCACTTTGCGATGTGTGCATTCATCTCACAGAGTTGAAAATTCCTTTTGTTAGAGCAGTTTTGAAACACTCTTTTTGTAGAATCTGCATGTGGATATTTGGACCACTTATACGAATTTGCTGGAAACGGTATATCTTTACAGAAAAACGAGACGGAACCATTCTCACAAACTCCTTTGTGATGTGTGCTCTCAACTCAGAGATGTGAACATGACTTTTGATAGGGCAGTTTTGAAACACTCTTTTTCTAGTATCTGCAAGTGGACAATTCGGCGCTTTGAGGCCTGTGCTGGAAAGGAAATATCTTCACACATCAAGGAGACAGAAGCATTGTCTGAAACTTTTTTGGTGTGTGCATTCAACCCACAGAGTTGAACATTCCTTTTGACAGAGAATTTTTGAAACACTCTGTTTATAGAATGTGCAAGTGCATATTTGGACCGCTTCTAGGAATTCGTTGGAAACGGGACACCC
This sequence comes from Pongo pygmaeus, assembly GCF_028885625.2. Lineage (NCBI taxonomy): Eukaryota > Metazoa > Chordata > Mammalia > Primates > Hominidae > Pongo > Pongo pygmaeus. The sequence goes on from NC_072393.2 coordinate 32,345,224, forward strand.
TCACACGAAAACAAGACAGAAGCATTCTCACAAACTTCTGTGTGATGTGAGCATTCAGCTCACAGAGCTGAACCTTTCTTTTGATAGAGGAATTTTGTAACACCCTTTTTCTAGAAACGGCAATTGGATATTTGGAGCGCTTTGAGGCCTGTGGTGGAAATTAAATATCTTCACATCAAAACTAGACAGAAGCATTCTCTGAAACTTCTTTGAGGTATGTGCATTCAACTCACAGAGTTGAACATTCCTTTAGACAGAGAAATTTTGAAACACCCTTTATTTAGAATCTGCAAGTGGAAATTTGCACCGCTTATAGGAATTCGTTGGAAACGGGACACCTTCACACGAAAACAAGACAGAAGCGTTCTCACAATCTTCTCTGTGTTAAGTGCATTCAAGTAACAGAGTTTAACGTTTCTTTTCATGGAGCAGTTTTGAAACACGCTTTTTGCATTATATGCAAGTGGTCATTCGGAAAGCTAAGAAGCCTGTGGTCGAAAAGGGAATAGCTTCACATATAACCTAGAAAGAAGCATTCTCAGAAACTACTTTGTGGTGGTTGCATTCAACTCACAGAGGGGAATATTCCTTTTGTTAGAGAAGCCATGAAACACTGTTTTTGTATCATCTGCATTTGGACATTTGGAGAGCTCTGAGGCCTATGGTGGGAAACGAAATAACTTCACAAAAATCCTACAGGGAAGCATTCTCAGAAACCACTTGGTGATGTGTGCATTCAACTCAGAGAATTGAACATTCCTTTTGTCAGAGCAATTTTGAAACACTCTTTTTGTAGAATCTGCATGTGGATATTTGGACCACTTATAGGCATTTGCTGGAAAAAGGATATCCTCACACAAAAACGAGACAGAAGTATTCTCGCAAACTCCTTTGTCATGTGTGCTCTCATCTCACAGATGTGAAACTTACTTTTGATAGAGCAGTTTTGAAACACTCTTTGTCGAGGATCTGCAAGGGGACACTTGAAGCGATTTCAGTCCTGTGCTGGAAAGGAAATATCTTCACATAACAAGTAGACAGAAGCATTCTCTGAAACTTCTTTGTGGTGTGTGCATTCAACTCACGGAGTTGAACATTCCTTTTGACACGGAAATTTTGAAACACTCTTTTTATAGAATGTGCAAGGGGATATTCGGACGGCTTCTAGGAATTCGTTGGAAACGGGACACCCTCACACAAAAACAAGACAGAAGCAGTCTCACAAACTTCTGTGTGATGTGAGCATTCAGCTCACAGAGCTGAACCTTTCTTTTGATAGAGCAATTTTGAAACACTCTTTTTCTAGAATCGGCAAGTGGACATTTGGAGCGCTTTGAGGCCTGTGGTGGAAAGGAAATATGTTCACGTCCAAACTAGACAGAATCATTCTCACAAACTTCACTGTGATAAGTGCATTCAACTCACAGAGTTTAATGTTTCCTTTCATGGAGCAGTTTTGAAACACACTTTTTGCAGTACATGCAAGTGGTCATTTGGAAAGCTATGAGGCCTGTGTTCGAAAAGAAAATATCTTCACATATAGCATAGAAAGAATAATTCTCCGAAACTGCCTTGTGTTGGTTGCATTCAACTCACAGAGGTGAATAATCCTTTTGTTAGAGCAGCCAAGAAACTCTGTTTTTGTATAATCTGCCATTGGACGTTTGGAGAGCTCTGAGGCCTCTTTTGGGAAGGGAAATTTCTTCTCAAAACACCTAGAGAGAAGCATTCTCGGAAACCCCTTTGAGATGTGTGCATTCAACTCACGGAGTTGAACATTCCTTTTGTTGGAGCAGTTTTGAAACATTCTTTTTGTGGAATCTGCATGTGGATATTTGTACCACGTATAAGAATTTGCTGGAATCGGGATATCTTCACATAAAAACGAGACAGAAGCATTCTCACAAACTCCTTTGTGATGTGTGCTCTCAACTCAGAGATGTGAACCTGACTCTTGATAGAGCAGTTTTGAAACACTCTTTTTCTAGAATCCGCAAGAGGACATTTGGAGCGCTTTGAGGCCTGTACTGGAAAGGAAATATCTTCACATAACAAGTAGACAGAAGCATTCCCTGAGACTTCTTTGTGGTGTGTGCATTCAACTCATAGATTTGAACATTCCTTTTGTCAGAGAAGATTTGAGACACTCTTTTTATAGAATGTGCAAGGGGATATTTGGACGGCTTCTAGGAATTCGTTGGAAACGGGACACTCTCACACAAAAACAAGACAGAAGCATTCTCACAAACTTCTGTGTGATGTGAGCATTCAGCTCACAGAGCTGAACCTTTCTTTTGATAGAGCAATTTTGAAAGACTGTTTTTCTAGGATCGGCAAGTGGACATTTGGAGCGCTTTGAGTCTTGAGGTGGAAAGGAAATATCTTCACATCTAAATTAGACAGAAGCACTCTCTGAATCTTCTTTGTGGTTTGTGCATTCAACTCGCAGACTTGAACATTCCTTTAGACAGAGAAATTTTGAAACAATCTTTTTGTAGAATCTGCAAGCGGAAATTTGGACCGCTTCTAGGAATTCGTTGGAAACGGGACACCCTCACACGAAAACTAGACAGACGTATTCTCACAAACTTCTCTGTGATAAGTGCATTCAACTCAGAGCGTTTAACGTTTCTTTTCATGCAGCAGATTTGAAACACACTGTTTGAAGTATATGCAAGTGGTCATTCGGAAAGCTATGAGGCCTGTGTTCGAAAAGGCAATATCTTCACATATAACCCAGAAAGAATAATTCTCAGAAACTACTTTGTGTTGGTTGCATTCCACTCACAGAGGGGAATATTCCTTTTGTTAGAGAAGGATGAAACACTGTTTTTGTATAATCTGCATTTGGACCTTTGGAGAGCTCTGAGGCCTATGGTGGGAAACGAAATAACTTCACAAAAATCCTACAGGGAAACATTCTCAGAAACCACTTGGTGATTGTCCATTCAACTCAGAGAACTGAACATTCCTTTTGGTAGAGCAATTTTGAAACACTCTATTTGTAGAATCTGCATGTGGATATTTGGACCACTTATAGGCATTTGCTGGAAAAAGGATGTCCTCACACAAAAACGAGACAGTAGTATTGTCGCAAACTCCTTTGTCATGTGAGCTCTCATCTCACAGATGTGAAACTTACTATTGATAGAGCAGTTTTGAAACACTCTTTGTCGAGAATCTGCAAGGGGACACTTGAAGCGATTTCAGTCCTGTGCTGGAAAGGAAATATCTTCACATAACAAGTAGACAGAAGCATTCCCTGAAACTTCTTTGTGGTGTGTGCATTCAACTCACGGAGTTGAACATTCCTTTTGACAGAGAAATTTTGAAACACTCTTTTTATAGAATGTGCAAGTGGATATTCGGACGGCTTCCAGGAATTCGTTGGAAACGGGACACCCTCACACAAAAACAAGACAGAAGCATTCTCACAAACTTCTGTGTGATGTGAGCATTCAGCTCACAGAGCTGAACACTTCCTTTGATAGAGCAACTTTGAAACACTCTTTTTCTAGAATCGGTAAGTGGACATTTGGAGTGCTTTGTGGCCTGTGGTGGAAAGGAAATATCTTCACGTCAAAACTAGACAGAAGCATTCTCTAAATCTTCTTTGTGGTGTGTGCATTCAACTCACAGATTTGAACATTCCTTTAGACAGAGAAATTTTGAAACACTCTTTTTGTTGAATCGGCAAGTGGAAATTTGGACCCCTTCTAGAAATTCGTTGGAAATGGGACACCCTCATACGAAAACTAGACAGAAGCATTCTGACAAACTTCTCTGTGATAAGTGCATTCAACTCACAGAGTTTAACGTTTCTTTTCATGGAGCAGTATTGAAACGCACTTTTTGAAGTCTATGCAAGTGGTCATTCCGAAAGCTATGAGGCCTGTGTTTGAAAAGACAATATCTTCACATATAACATAGAAAGAAGCATTCTCGCAAACAACTTTGTGTTGGTTGCATTCAACTCACAGAGGGGAATATTCCTTTTGTTAGAGCAGCCATGAAACAGTGTTTTTGTATAATCTGCAAGTGGACATTTGGAGCGTTTTGAGGCCAGTGCTGGAAAGGAAATATCTTCACATAACAAGTTGACAAAAGCATTCTCTGAAAGTTCTTTTTGGTGTGTGCATTCAACTCATAGAGTTGAACATTCCTTTTGAGAGAGAAATTATGAAATTCTCTTTTTGTAGAATCTGCAGGTGGAAATTTTGACCGCTTTTAGGAATTCGTTGGAAATGAGACACCTTCACACGAAAACTAGACAGAAGCATTCTCACAAAATTCTCTGTGATAAGGGCATTCAACTCACAGAGTTTCAGGATTCTTTTCATGGAGCAGATTTGAAACACGCTTTTTGCTGTATATGCAAGTGGTGACACCGAAAGCTATGAGGCCTGTGGTTGAAAAGGCAATATCTGCACATCTAACCTAGAAAGAAGCATTCTCAAAAACTACTTTGTGTTGGTTGCATTCAACTCACAGAGGGGAATATTCCTTTTGTTAGAGAAGCCATGAAACACTGTTTTTGTATAATCTGCATTTGGACATTTGGAGAGCTCTGAGGCCTATGGTGGGAAACGACATATCTTCACAAAAATCCTACAGAGAAGCATTCTCAGACACCACTTTGCGATGTGTGCATTCATCTCACAGAGTTGAAAATTCCTTTTGTTAGAGCAGTTTTGAAACACTCTTTTTGTAGAATCTGCATGTGGATATTTGGACCACTTATACGAATTTGCTGGAAACGGTATATCTTTACAGAAAAACGAGACGGAACCATTCTCACAAACTCCTTTGTGATGTGTGCTCTCAACTCAGAGATGTGAACATGACTTTTGATAGGGCAGTTTTGAAACACTCTTTTTCTAGTATCTGCAAGTGGACAATTCGGCGCTTTGAGGCCTGTGCTGGAAAGGAAATATCTTCACACATCAAGGAGACAGAAGCATTGTCTGAAACTTTTTTGGTGTGTGCATTCAACCCACAGAGTTGAACATTCCTTTTGACAGAGAATTTTTGAAACACTCTGTTTATAGAATGTGCAAGTGCATATTTGGACCGCTTCTAGGAATTCGTTGGAAACGGGACACCCTCACACGAAAACAAGACAGAAGCATTCTCACAAACTTCTGTGTGATGTGAGCATTCAGCTCACAGAGCTGAACCTTTCTTTTGATAGAGGAATTTTGTAACACCCTTTTTCTAGAAACGGCAATTGGATATTTGGAGCGCTTTGAGGCCTGTGGTGGAAATTAAATATCTTCACATCAAAACTAGACAGAAGCATTCTCTGAAACTTCTTTGAGGTATGTGCATTCAACTCACAGAGTTGAACATTCCTTTAGACAGAGAAATTTTGAAACACCCTTTATTTAGAATCTGCAAGTGGAAATTTGCACCGCTTATAGGAATTCGTTGGAAACGGGACACCTTCACACGAAAACAAGACAGAAGCGTTCTCACAATCTTCTCTGTGTTAAGTGCATTCAAGTAACAGAGTTTAACGTTTCTTTTCATGGAGCAGTTTTGAAACACGCTTTTTGCATTATATGCAAGTGGTCATTCGGAAAGCTAAGAAGCCTGTGGTCGAAAAGGGAATAGCTTCACATATAACCTAGAAAGAAGCATTCTCAGAAACTACTTTGTGGTGGTTGCATTCAACTCACAGAGGGGAATATTCCTTTTGTTAGAGAAGCCATGAAACACTGTTTTTGTATCATCTGCATTTGGACATTTGGAGAGCTCTGAGGCCTATGGTGGGAAACGAAATAACTTCACAAAAATCCTACAGGGAAGCATTCTCAGAAACCACTTGGTGATGTGTGCATTCAACTCAGAGAATTGAACATTCCTTTTGTCAGAGCAATTTTGAAACACTCTTTTTGTAGAATCTGCATGTGGATATTTGGACCACTTATAGGCATTTGCTGGAAAAAGGATATCCTCACACAAAAACGAGACAGAAGTATTCTCGCAAACTCCTTTGTCATGTGTGCTCTCATCTCACAGATGTGAAACTTACTTTTGATAGAGCAGTTTTGAAACACTCTTTGTCGAGGATCTGCAAGGGGACACTTGAAGCGATTTCAGTCCTGTGCTGGAAAGGAAATATCTTCACATAACAAGTAGACAGAAGCATTCTCTGAAACTTCTTTGTGGTGTGTGCATTCAACTCACGGAGTTGAACATTCCTTTTGACACGGAAATTTTGAAACACTCTTTTTATAGAATGTGCAAGGGGATATTCGGACGGCTTCTAGGAATTCGTTGGAAACGGGACACCCTCACACAAAAACAAGACAGAAGCAGTCTCACAAACTTCTGTGTGATGTGAGCATTCAGCTCACAGAGCTGAACCTTTCTTTTGATAGAGCAATTTTGAAACACTCTTTTTCTAGAATCGGCAAGTGGACATTTGGAGCGCTTTGAGGCCTGTGGTGGAAAGGAAATATGTTCACGTCCAAACTAGACAGAATCATTCTCACAAACTTCACTGTGATAAGTGCATTCAACTCACAGAGTTTAATGTTTCCTTTCATGGAGCAGTTTTGAAACACACTTTTTGCAGTACATGCAAGTGGTCATTTGGAAAGCTATGAGGCCTGTGTTCGAAAAGAAAATATCTTCACATATAGCATAGAAAGAATAATTCTCCGAAACTGCCTTGTGTTGGTTGCATTCAACTCACAGAGGTGAATAATCCTTTTGTTAGAGCAGCCAAGAAACTCTGTTTTTGTATAATCTGCCATTGGACGTTTGGAGAGCTCTGAGGCCTCTTTTGGGAAGGGAAATTTCTTCTCAAAACACCTAGAGAGAAGCATTCTCGGAAACCCCTTTGAGATGTGTGCATTCAACTCACGGAGTTGAACATTCCTTTTGTTGGAGCAGTTTTGAAACATTCTTTTTGTGGAATCTGCATGTGGATATTTGTACCACGTATAAGAATTTGCTGGAATCGGGATATCTTCACATAAAAACGAGACAGAAGCATTCTCACAAACTCCTTTGTGATGTGTGCTCTCAACTCAGAGATGTGAACCTGACTCTTGATAGAGCAGTTTTGAAACACTCTTTTTCTAGAATCCGCAAGAGGACATTTGGAGCGCTTTGAGGCCTGTACTGGAAAGGAAATATCTTCACATAACAAGTAGACAGAAGCATTCACTGAGACTTCTTTGTGGTGTGTGCATTCAACTCATAGATTTGAACATTCCTTTTGTCAGAGAAGATTTGAGACACTCTTTTTATAGAATGTGCAAGGGGATATTTGGACGGCTTCTAGGAATTCGTTGGAAACGGGACACTCTCACACAAAAACAAGACAGAAGCATTCTCACAAACTTCTGTGTGATGTGAGCATTCAGCTCACAGAGCTGAACCTTTCTTTTGATAGAGCAATTTTGAAAGACTGTTTTTCTAGGATCGGCAAGTGGACATTTGGAGCGCTTTGAGTCTTGAGGTGGAAAGGAAATATCTTCACATCTAAATTAGACAGAAGCACTCTCTGAATCTTCTTTGTGGTTTGTGCATTCAACTCGCAGACTTGAACATTCCTTTAGACAGAGAAATTTTGAAACAATCTTTTTGTAGAATCTGCAAGCGGAAATTTGGACCGCTTCTAGGAATTCGTTGGAAACGGGACACCCTCACACGAAAACTAGACAGACGTATTCTCACAAACTTCTCTGTGATAAGTGCATTCAACTCAGAGCGTTTAACGTTTCTTTTCATGCAGCAGATTTGAAACACACTGTTTGAAGTATATGCAAGTGGTCATTCGGAAAGCTATGAGGCCTGTGTTCGAAAAGGCAATATCTTCACATATAACCCAGAAAGAATAATTCTCAGAAACTACTTTGTGTTGGTTGCATTCCACTCACAGAGGGGAATATTCTTTTGTTAGAGAAGGATGAAACACTGTTTTTGTATAATCTGCATTTGGACCTTTGGAGAGCTCTGAGGCCTATGGTGGGAAACGAAATAACTTCACAAAAATCCTACAGGGAAACATTCTCAGAAACCACTTGGTGATTGTCCATTCAACTCAGAGAACTGAACATTCCTTTTGGTAGAGCAATTGTGAAACACTCTATTTGTAGAATCTGCATGTGGATATTTGGACCACTTATAGGCATTTGCTGGAAAAAGGATGTCCTCACACAAAAACGAGACAGTAGTATTGTCGCAAACTCCTTTGTCATGTGAGCTCTCATCTCACAGATGTGAAACTTACTATTGATAGAGCAGTTTTGAAACACTCTTTGTCGAGAATCTGCAAGGGGACACTTGAAGCGATTTCAGTCCTGTGCTGGAAAGGAAATATCTTCACATAACAAGTAGACAGAAGCATTCCCTGAAACTTCTTTGTGGTGTGTGCATTCAACTCACGGAGTTGAACATTCCTTTTGACAGAGAAATTTTGAAACACTCTTTTTATAGAATGTGCAAGTGGATATTCGGACGGCTTCCAGGAATTCGTTGGAAACGGGACACCCTCACACAAAAACAAGACAGAAGCATTCTCACAAACTTCTGTGTGATGTGAGCATTCAGCTCACAGAGCTGAACACTTCCTTTGATAGAGCAATTTTGAAACACTCTTTTTCTAGAATCGGTAAGTGGACATTTGGAGTGCTTTGTGGCCTGTGGTGGAAAGGAAATATCTTCACGTCAAAACTAGACAGAAGCATTCTCTAAATCTTCTTTGTGGTGTGTCCATTCAACTCACAGATTTGAACATTCCTTTAGACAGAGAAATTTTGAAACACTCTTTTTGTTGAATCGGCAAGTGGAAATTTGGACCCCTTCTAGAAATTCGTTGGAAATGGGACACCCTCATACGAAAACTAGACAGAAGCATTCTGACAAACTTCTCTGTGATAAGTGCATTCAACTCACAGAGTTTAACGTTTCTTTTCATGGAGCAGTATTGAAACGCACTTTTTGAAGTCTATGCAAGTGGTCATTCCGAAAGCTATGAGGCCTGTGTTTGAAAAGACAATATCTTCACATATAACATAGAAAGAAGCATTCTCGCAAACAACTTTGTGTTGGTTGCATTCAACTCACAGAGGGGAATATTCCTTTTGTTAGAGAAGCCATGAAACACTGTTTTTGTATAATCTGCATTTGGACATTTGGAGAGCTCTGAGGCCTATGGTGGGAAACGACATATCTTCACAAAAATCCTACAGAGAAGCATTCTCAGACACCACTTTGCGATGTGTGCATTCATCTCACAGAGTTGAAAATTCCTTTTGTTAGAGCAGTTTTGAAACACTCTTTTTGTAGAATCTGCATGTGGATATTTGGACCACTTATACGAATTTGCTGGAAACGGTATATCTTTACAGAAAAACGAGACGGAACCATTCTCACAAACTCCTTTGTGATGTGTGCTCTCAACTCAGAGATGTGAACATGACTTTTGATAGGGCAGTTTTGAAACACTCTTTTTCTAGTATCTGCAAGTGGACAATTCGGCGCTTTGAGGCCTGTGCTGGAAAGGAAATATCTTCACACATCAAGGAGACAGAAGCATTGTCTGAAACTTTTTTGGTGTGTGCATTCAACCCACAGAGTTGAACATTCCTTTTGACAGAGAATTTTTGAAACACTCTGTTTATAGAATGTGCAAGTGCATATTTGGACCGCTTCTAGGAATTCGTTGGAAACGGGACACCCTCACACGAAAACAAGACAGAAGCATTCTCACAAACTTCTGTGTGATGTGAGCATTCAGCTCACAGAGCTGAACCTTTCTTTTGATAGAGGAATTTTGTAACACCCTTTTTCTAGAAACGGCAATTGGATATTTGGAGCGCTTTGAGGCCTGTGGTGGAAATTAAATATCTTCACATCAAAACTAGACAGAAGCATTCTCTGAAACTTCTTTGAGGTATGTGCATTCAACTCACAGAGTTGAACATTCCTTTAGACAGAGAAATTTTGAAACACCCTTTATTTAGAATCTGCAAGTGGAAATTTGCACCGCTTATAGGAATTCGTTGGAAACGGGACACCTTCACACGAAAACAAGACAGAAGCGTTCTCACAATCTTCTCTGTGTTAAGTGCATTCAAGTAACAGAGTTTAACGTTTCTTTTCATGGAGCAGTTTTGAAACACGCTTTTTGCATTATATGCAAGTGGTCATTCGGAAAGCTAAGAAGCCTGTGGTCGAAAAGGGAATAGCTTCACATATAACCTAGAAAGAAGCATTCTCAGAAACTACTTTGTGGTGGTTGCATTCAACTCACAGAGGGGAATATTCCTTTTGTTAGAGAAGCCATGAAACACTGTTTTTGTATCATCTGCATTTGGACATTTGGAGAGCTCTGAGGCCTATGGTGGGAAACGAAATAACTTCACAAAAATCCTACAGGGAAGCATTCTCAGAAACCACTTTGCGATGTGTGCATTCAACTCAGAGAATTGAACATTCCTTTTGTCAGAGCAATTTTGAAACACTCTTTTTGTAGAATCTGCATGTGGATATTTGGACCACTTATAGGCATTTGCTGGAAAAAGGATATCCTCACACAAAAACGAGACAGAAGTATTCTCGCAAACTCCTTTGTCATGTGTGCTCTCATCTCACAGATGTGAAACTTACTTTTGATAGAGCAGTTTTGAAACACTCTTTGTCGAGGATCTGCAAGGGGACACTTGAAGCGATTTCAGTCCTGTGCTGGAAAGGAAATATCTTCACATAACAAGTAGACAGAAGCATTCTCTGAAACTTCTTTGTGGTGTGTGCATTCAACTCACGGAGTTGAACATTCCTTTTGACACGGACATTTTGAAACACTCTTTTTATAGAATGTGCAAGGGGATATTCGGACGGCTTCTAGGAATTCGTTGGAAACGGGACACCCTCACACAAATACAAGACAGAAGCAGTCTCACAAACTTCTGTGTGATGTGAGCATTCAGCTCACAGAGCTGAACCTTTCTTTTGATAGAGCAATTTTGAAACACTCTTTTTCTAGAATCGGCAAGTGGACATTTGGAGCGCTTTGAGGCCTGTGGTGGAAAGGAAATATGTTCACATCAAAACTAGACAGAATCATTCTCACAAACTTCTCTGTGATAAGTGCATTCAACTCACAGAGTTTAATGTTTCCTTTCATGGAGCAGTTTTGAAACACACTTTTTGCAGTACATGCAAGTGGTCATTCGGAAAGCTATGAGGCCTGTGTTCGAAAAGAAAATATCTTCACATATAGCATAGAAAGAATCATTCTCCGAAACTGCCTTGTGTTGGTTGCATTCAACTCACAGAGGTGAATAATCCTTTTGTTAGAGCAGCCAAGAAACTCTGTTTTTGTATAATCTGCTATTGGACGTTTGGAGAGCTCTGAGGCCTCTTGTGGGAAGGGAAATTCCTTCTCAAAACACCTAGAGAGAAGCATTCTCGGAAACCACTTTGAGATGTGTGCATTCAACTCACGGAGTTGAACATTCCTTTTGACAGAGAAATTTTGAAACACTGTTTTTATGGAATGTGCAAGTGGATATTCGGACGGCTTCCAGGAATTCGTTGGAATCGGGACACCCTCACACAAAAACAAGACAGAAGCATTCTCACAAACTTCTGTGTGATGTGAGCATTCAGCTCAAAGAGCTGAACACTTCCTTTGATAGAGCAATTTTGAAACACTCTTTTTCTAGAATCGGTAAGTGGACATTTGGAGCGCTTTGTGGCCTGTGGTGGAAAGGAAATATCTTCACGTCAAAACTAGACAGAAGCATTCTCTAAATCTTCTTTGTGGTGTGTGCATTCAACTCACGGATTTGAACATTCCTTTAGACAGAGAAACTTTGAAACACTCTTTTTGTTGAATCGGAAAGTGGAAATTTGGACCCCTTCTAGAAATTCGTTGGAAATGGGACACCCTCATACGAAAACTAGACAGAAGCATTCTGACAAACTTCTCTGTGATAAGTGCATTCAACTCACAGAGTTTAACGTTTCTTTTCATGGAGCATTATTGAAACGCACTTTTTGAAGTCTATGCAAGTGGTCATTCCGAAAGCTATGAGGCCTGTGTTTGAAAAGACAATATCTTCACATATAACATAGAAAGAAGCATTCTCACAAACAACTTTGTGTTGGTTGCATTCAACTCACAGAGGGGAATATTCCTTTTGTTAGAGCAGCCATGAAACAGTGTTTTTGTATAATCTGCAAGTGGACATTTGGAGCGCTTTGAGGCCTGTGCTGGAAAGGAAATATCTTCACATAACAAGTTGACAGAAGCATTCTCTGAAAGTTCTTTTTGGTGTGTGCATTCAACTCATAGAGTTGAACATTCCTTTTGAGAGAGAAATTATGAAATTCTCTTTTTGTAGAATCTGCAGGTGGAAATTTTGACCGCTTTTAGGAATTCGTTGGAAACGAGACACCTTCACACGAAAACTAGACAGAAGCATTCTCACAAAATTCTCTGTGATAAGGGCATTCAACTCACAGAGTTTCAGGATTCTTTTCATGGAGCAGATTTGAAACACGCTTTTTGCTGTATATGCAAGTGGTGACACCGAAAGCTATGAGGCCTGTGGTTGAAAAGGCAATATCTGCACATCTAACCTAGAAAGAAGCATTCTCAAAAACTACTTTGTGTTGGTTGCATTCAACTCACAGAGGGGAATATTCCTTTTGTTAGAGAAGCCATGAAACACTGTTTTTGTATAATCTGCATTTGGACATTTGGAGAGCTCTGAGGCCTATGGTGGGAAACGACATATCTTCACAAAAATCCTACAGAGAAGCATTCTCAGACACCACTTTGCGATGTGTGCATTCGTCTCACGGAGTTGAAAATTCCTTTTGTTAGAGCAGTTTTGAAACACTCTTTTTGTAGAATCTGCATGTGGATATTTGGACCACTTATACGAATTTGCTGGAAACGGTATATCTTTACAGAAAAACGAGACGGAACCATTCTCACAAACTCCTTTGTGATGTGTGCTCTCAACTCAGAGATGTGAACATGACTTTTGATAGGGCAGTTTTGAAACACTCTTTTTCTAGTATCTGCAAGTGGACAATTCGGCGCTTTGAGGCCTGTGCTGGAAAGGAAATATCTTCACACATCAAGGAGACAGAAGCATTGTCTGAAAGTTTTTTGGTGTGTGCATTCATCCCACAGAGTTGAACATTCCTTTTGACAGAGAATTTTTGAAACACTCTGTTTATAGAATGTGCAAGTGCATATTTGGACCGCTTCTAGGAATTCGTTGGAAACGGGACACCCTCACACGAAAACAAGACAGAAGCATTCTCACAAACTTCTGTGTGATGTGAGCATTCAGCTCACAGAGCTGAACCTTTCTTTTGATAGAGGAATTTTGTAACACCCTTTTTCTAGAAACGGCAATTGGATATTTGGAGCGCTTTGAGGCCTGTGGTGGAAATTAAATATCTTCACATCAAAACTAGACAGAAGCATTCTCTGAAACTTCTTTGAGGTATGTGCATTCAACTCACAGAGTTGAACATTCCTTTAGACAGAGAAATTTTGAAACACCCTTTATTTAGAATCTGCAAGTGGAAATTTGCACCGCTTATAGGAATTCGTTGGAAACGGGACACCTTCACACGAAAACAAGACAGAAGCGTTCTCACAATCTTCTCTGTGTTAAGTGCATTCAAGTAACAGAGTTTAACGTTTCTTTTCATGGAGCAGTTTTGAAACACGCTTTTTGCATTATATGCAAGTGGTCATTCGGAAAGCTATGAAGCCTGTGGTCGAAAAGGGAATAGCTTCACATATAACCTAGAAAGAAGCATTCTCAGAAACTACTTTGTGGTGGTTGCATTCAACTCACAGAGGGGAATATTCCTTTTGTTAGAGAAGCCATGAAACACTGTTTTTGTATCATCTGCATTTGGACATTTGGAGAGCTCTGAGGCCTATGGTGGGAAACGAAATAACTTCACAAAAATCCTACAGGGAAGCATTCTCAGAAACCACTTGGTGATGTGTGCATTCAACTCAGAGAATTGAACATTCCTTTTGTCAGAGCAATTTTGAAACACTCTTTTTGTAGAATCTGCATGTGGATATTTGGACCACTTATAGGCATTTGCTGGAAAAAGGATATCCTCACACAAAAACGAGACAGAAGTATTCTCGCAAACTCCTTTGTCATGTTTGCTCTCATCTCACAGATGTGAAACTTACTTTTGATAGAGCAGTTTTGAAACACTCTTTGTCGAGGATCTGCAAGGGGACACTTGAAGCGATTTCAGTCCTGTGCTGGAAAGGAAATATCTTCACATAACAAGTAGACAGAAGCATTCTCTGAAACTTCTTTGTGGTGTGTGCATTCAACTCACGGAGTTGAACATTCCTTTTGACACGGAAATTTTGAAACACTCTTTTTATAGAATGTGCAAGGGGATATTCGGACGGCTTCTAGGAATTCGTTGGAAACGGGACACCCTCACACAAAAACAAGACAGAAGCAGTCTCACAAACTTCTGTGTGATGTGAGCATTCAGCTCACAGAGCTGAACCTTTCTTTTGATAGAGCAATTTTGAAACACTCTTTTTCTAGAATCGGCAAGTGGACATTTGGAGCGCTTTGAGGCCTGTGGTGGAAAGGAAATATGTTCACGTCCAAACTAGACAGAATCATTCTCACAAACTTCACTGTGATAAGTGCATTCAACTCACAGAGTTTAATGTTTCCTTTCATGGAGCAGTTTTGAAACACACTTTTTGCAGTACATGCAAGTGGTCATTTGGAAAGCTATGAGGCCTGTGTTCGAAAAGAAAATATCTTCACATATAGCATAGAAAGAATAATTCTCCGAAACTGCCTTGTGTTGGTTGCATTCAACTCACAGAGGTGAATAATCCTTTTGTTAGAGCAGCCAAGAAACTCTGTTTTTGTATAATCTGCCATTGGACGTTTGGAGAGCTCTGAGGCCTCTTGTGGGAAGGGAAATTTCTTCTCAAAACACCTAGAGAGAAGCATTCTCGGAAACCCCTTTGAGATGTGTGCATTCAACTCACGGAGTTGAACATTCCTTTTGTTGGAGCAGTTTTGAAACATTCTTTTTGTGGAATCTGCATGTGGATATTTGTACCACGTATAAGAATTTGCTGGAATCGGGATATCTTCACACAAAAACGAGACAGAAGCATTCTCACAAACTCCTTTGTGATGTGTGCTCTCAACTCAGAGATGTGAACCTGACTCTTGATAGAGCAGTTTTAAAACACTCTTTTTCTAGAATCCGCAAGAGGACATTTTGAGCGCTTTGAGGCCTGTACTGGAAAGGAAATATCTTCACATAACAAGTAGACAGAAGCATTCCCTGAGACTTCTTTGTGGTGTGTGCATTCAACTCATAGATTTGAACATTCCTTTTGTCAGAGAAGATTTGAGACACTCTTTTTATAGAATGTGCAAGGGGATATTTGGACGGCTTCTAGGAATTCGTTGGAAACGGGACACTCTCACACAAAAACAAGACAGAAGCATTCTCACAAACTTCTGTGTGATGTGAGCATTCAGCTCACAGAGCTGAACCTTTCTTTTGATAGAGCAATTTTGAAAGACTGTTTTTCTAGGATCGGCAAGTGGACATTTGGAGCGCTTTGAGTCTTGAGGTGGAAAGGAAATATCTTCACATCTAAATTAGACAGAAGCACTCTCTGAATCTTCTTTGTGGTTTGTGCATTCAACTCGCAGACTTGAACATTCCTTTAGACAGAGAAATTTTGAAACAATCTTTTTGTAGAATCTGCAAGCGGAAATTTGGACCGCTTCTAGGAATTCGTTGGAAACGGGACACCCTCACACGAAAACTAGACAGACGTATTCTCACAAACTTCTCTGTGATAAGTGCATTCAACTCAGAGCGTTTAACGTTTCTTTTCATGCAGCAGATTTGAAACACACTGTTTGAAGTATATGCAAGTGGTCATTCGGAAAGCTAAGAGGCCTGTATTCGAAAAGGCAATATCTTCACATATAACCCAGAAAGAATAATTCTCAGAAACTACTTTGTGTTGGTTGCATTCCACTCACAGAGGGGAATATTCCTTTTGTTAGAGAAGGATGAAACACTGTTTTTGTATAATCTGCATTTGGACCTTTGGAGAGCTCTGAGGCCTATGGTGGGAAACAAAATAACTTCACAAAAATCCTACAGGGAAACATTCTCAGAAACCACTTGGTGATTGTCCATTCAACTCAGAGAACTGAACATTCCTTTTGGTAGAGCAATTTTGAAACACTCTATTTGTAGAATCTGCATGTGGATATTTGGACCACTTATAGGCATTTGCTGGAAAAAGGATATCCTCACACAAAAACGAGACAGTAGTATTGTCGCAAACTCCTTTGTCATGTGAGCTCTCATCTCACAGATGTGAAACTTACTATTGATAGAGCAGTTTTGAAACACTCTTTGACGAGATTCTGCAAGGGGACACTTGAAGCTATTTCAGTCCTGTGCTGGAAAGGAAATATCTTCACATAACAAGTAGACAGAAGCATTCCCTGAAACTTCTTTGTGGTGTGTGCATTCAACTCACGGAGTTGAACATTCCTTTTGACAGAGAAATTTTGAAACTCTCTTTTTATAGAATGTGCAAGTGGATATTCGGACGGCTTCCAGGAATTCGTTGGAAACGGGACACCCTCACACAAAAACAAGACAGAAGCATTCTCACAAACTTCTGTGTGATGTGAGCATTCAGCTCACAGAGCTGAAAACTTCCTTTGATAGAGCAATTTTGAAACACTCTTTTTCTAGAATCGGTAAGTGGACATTTGGAGTGCTTTGTGGCCTGTGGTGGAAAGGAAATATCTTCACGTCAAAACTAGACAGAAGCATTCTCTAAATCTTCTTTGTGGTGTGTGCATTCAACTCACAGATTTGAACATTCCTTTAGACAGAGAAATTTTGGAACACTCTTTTTGTTGAATCGGCAAGTGGAAATTTGGACCCCTTCTAGAAATTCGTTGGAAATGGGACACCCTCATACGAAAACTAGACAGAAGCATTCTGACAAACTTCTCTGTGATAAGTGCATTCAACTCACAGAGTTTAACGTTTCTTTTCATGGAGCAGTATTGAAACGCACTTTTTGAAGTCTATGCAAGTGGTCATTCCGAAAGCTATGAGGCCTGTGTTTGAAAAGACAATATCTTCACATATAACATAGAAAGAAGCATTCTCGCAAACAACTTTGTGTTGGTTGCATTCAACTCACAGAGGGGAATATTCCTTTTGTTAGAGCAGCCATGAAACAGTGTTTTTGTATAATCTGCAAGTGGACATTTGAGCGTTTTGAGGCCTGTGCTGGAAAGGAAATATCTTCACATAACAAGTTGACAGAAGCATTCTTTGAAAGTTCTTTTTGGTGTGTGCATTCAACTCATAG
Source organism: Pongo pygmaeus (assembly GCF_028885625.2). NCBI lineage: Eukaryota > Metazoa > Chordata > Mammalia > Primates > Hominidae > Pongo > Pongo pygmaeus. The sequence continues at coordinate 32,362,643 of NC_072393.2, forward strand.
AGTTGAACATTCCTTTTGAGAGAGAAATTATGAAATTCTCTTTTTGTAGAATCTGCAGGTGGAAATTTTGACCGCTTTTAGGAATTCGTTGGAAACGAGACACCTTCACACGAAAACTAGACAGAAGCATTCTCACAAAATTCTCTGTGATAAGGGCATTCAACTCACAGAGTTTCAGGATTCTTTTCATGGAGCAGATTTGAAACACGCTTTTTGCTGTATATGCAAGTGGTGACACCGAAAGCTATGAGGCCTGTGGTTGAAAAGGCAATATCTGCACATCTAACCTAGAAAGAAGCATTCTCAAAAACTACTTTGTGTTGGTTGCATTCAACTCACAGAGGGGAATATTCCTTTTGTTAGAGAAGCCATGAAACACTGTTTTTGTATAATCTGCATTTGGACATTTGGAGAGCTCTGAGGCCTATGGTGGGAAACGACATATCTTCACAAAAATCCTACAGAGAAGCATTCTCAGACACCACTTTGCGATGTGTGCATTCATCTCACAGAGTTGAAAATTCCTTTTGTTAGAGCAGTTTTGAAACACTCTTTTTGTAGAATCTGCATGTGGATATTTGGACCACTTATACGAATTTGCTGGAAACGGTATATCTTTACAGAAAAACGAGACGGAACCATTCTCACAAACTCCTTTGTGATGTGTGCTCTCAACTCAGAGATGTGAACATGACTTTTGATAGGGCAGTTTTGAAACACTCTTTTTCTAGTATCTGCAAGTGGACAATTCGGCGCTTTGAGGCCTGTGCTGGAAAGGAAATATCTTCACACATCAAGTAGACAGAAGCATTGTCTGAAAGTTTTTTGGTGTGTGCATTCAACCCACAGAGTTGAACATTCCTTTTGACAGAGAATTTTTGAAACACTCTGTTTATAGAATGTGCAAGTGCATATTTGGACCGCTTCTAGGAATTCGTTGGAAACGGGACACCCTCACACGAAAACAAGACAGAAGCATTCTCACAAACTTCTGTGTGATGTGAGCATTCAGCTCACAGAGCTGAACCTTTCTTTTGATAGAGGAATTTTGTAACACCCTTTTTCTAGAAACGGCAATTGGATATTTGGAGCGCTTTGAGGCCTGTGGTGGAAATTAAATATCTTCACATCAAAACTAGACAGAAGCATTCTCTGAAACTTCTTTGAGGTATGTGCATTCAACTCACAGAGTTGAACATTCCTTTAGACAGAGAAATTTTGAAACACCCTTTATTTAGAATCTGCAAGTGGAAATTTGCACCGCTTATAGGAATTCGTTGGAAACGGGACACCTTCACACGAAAACAAGACAGAAGCGTTCTCACAATCTTCTCTGTGTTAAGTGCATTCAAGTAACAGAGTTTAACGTTTCTTTTCATGGAGCAGTTTTGAAACACGCTTTTTGCATTATATGCAAGTGGTCATTCGGAAAGCTAAGAAGCCTATGGTCGAAAAGGGAATAGCTTCACATATAACCTAGAAAGAAGCATTCTCAGAAACTACTTTGTGGTGGTTGCATTCAACTCACAGAGGGGAATATTCCTTTTGTTAGAGAAGCCATGAAACACTGTTTTTGTATCATCTGCATTTGGACATTTGGAGAGCTCTGAGGCCTATGGTGGGAAACGAAATAACTTCACAAAAATCCTACAGGGAAGCATTCTCAGAAACCACTTTGCGATGTGTGCATTCAACTCAGAGAATTGAACATTCCTTTTGTCAGAGCAATTTTGAAACACTCTTTTTGTAGAATCTGCATGTGGATATTTGGACCACTTATAGGCATTTGCTGGAAAAAGGATATCCTCACACAAAAACGAGACAGAAGTATTCTCGCAAACTCCTTTGTCATGTGTGCTCTCATCTCACAGATGTGAAACTTACTTTTGATAGAGCAGTTTTGAAACACTCTTTGTCGAGGATCTGCAAGGGGACACTTGAAGCGATTTCAGTCCTGTGCTGGAAAGGAAATATCTTCACATAACAAGTAGACAGAAGCATTCTCTGAAACTTCTTTGTGGTGTGTGCATTCAACTCACGGAGTTGAACATTCCTTTTGACACGGACATTTTGAAACACTCTTTTTATAGAATGTGCAAGGGGATATTCGGACGGCTTCTAGGAATTCGTTGGAAACGGGACACCCTCACACAAAAACAAGACAGAAGCAGTCTCACAAACTTCTGTGTGATGTGAGCATTCAGCTCACAGAGCTGAACCTTTCTTTTGATAGAGCAATTTTGAAACACTCTTTTTCTAGAATCGGCAAGTGGACATTTGGAGCGTTTTGAGGCCTGTGGTGGAAAGGAAATATGTTCACGTCAAAACTAGACAGAATCATTCTCACAAACTTCTCTGTGATAAGTGCATTCAACTCACAGAGTTTAATGTTTCCTTTCATGGAGCAGTTTTGAAACACACTTTTTGCAGTACATGCAAGTGGTCATTCGGAAAGCTATGAGGCCTGGGTTCGAAAAGAAAATATCTTCACATATAGCATAGAAAGAATAATTCTCCGAAACTGCCTTGTGTTGGTTGCATTCAACTCACAGAGGTGAATAATCCTTTTGTTAGAGCAGCCAAGAAACTCTGTTTTTGTATAATCTGCAATTGGACGTTTGGAGAGCTCTCAGGCCTCTTGTGGGAAGGGAAATTCCTTCTCAAAACACCTAGAGAGAAGCATTCTCGGAAACCACTTTGAGATGTGTGCATTCAACTCACGGAGTTGAACATTCCTTTTGACAGAGAAATTTTGAAACACTCTTTTTATAGAATGTGCAAGTGGATATTCGGACGGCTTCCAGGAATTCGTTGGAAACGGGACACCCTCACACAAAAACAAGACAGAAGCATTCTCACAAACTTCTGTGTGATGTGAGCATTCAGCTCAAAGAGCTGAACACTTCCTTTGATAGAGCAATTTTGAAACACTCTTTTTCTAGAATCGGTAAGTGGACATTTGGAGCGCTTTGTGGCCTGTGGTGGAAAGGAAATATCTTCACGTCAAAACTAGACAGAAGCATTCTCTAAATCTTCTTTGTGGTGTGTGCATTCAACTCACAGATTTGAACATTCCTTTAGACAGAGAAACTTTGAAACACTCTTTTTGTTGAATCGGCAAGTGGAAATTTGGACCCCTTCTAGAAATTCGTTGGAAATGGGACACCCTCATACGAAAACTAGAGAGAAGCATTCTGACAAACTTCTCGGTGATAAGTGCATTCAACTCACAGAGTTTAACGTTTCTTTTCATGGAGCATTATTGAAACGCACTTTTTGAAGTCTATGCAAGTGGTCATTCCGAAAGCTATGAGGCCTGTGTTTGAAAAGACAATATCTTCACATATAACATAGAAAGAAGCATTCTCGCAAACAACTTTGTGTTGGTTGCATTCAACTCACAGAGGGGAATATTCCTTTTGTTAGAGCAGCCATGAAACAGTGTTTTTGTATAATCTGCAAGTGGACATTTGGAGCGCTTTGAGGCCTGTGCTGCAAAGGAAATATCTTCACATAACAAGTTGACAGAAGCATTCTCTGAAAGTTCTTTTTGGTGTGTGCATTCAACTCATAGAGTTGAACATTCCTTTTGAGAGAGAAATTATGAAATTCTCTTTTTGTAGAATCTGCAGGTGGAAATTTTGACCGCTTTTAGGAATTCGTTGGAAACGAGACACCTTCACACGAAAACTAGACAGAAGCATTCTCACAAAATTCTCTGTGATAAGGGCATTCAACTCACAGAGTTTCAGGATTCTTTTCATGGAGCAGATTTGAAACACGCTTTTTGCTGTATATGCAAGTGGTGACACCGAAAGCTATGAGGCCTGTGGTTGAAAAGGCAATATCTGCACATCTAACCTAGAAAGAAGCATTCTCAAAAACTTCTTTGTGTTGGTTGCATTCAACTCACAGAGGGGAATATTCCTTTTGTTAGAGAAGCCATGAAACACTGTTTTTGTATAATCTGCATTTGGACATTTGGAGAGCTCTGTGGCCTATGGTGGGAAACGACATATCTTCACAAAAATCCTACAGAGAAGCATTCTCAGACACCACTTTGCGATGTGTGCATTCATCTCACAGAGTTGAAAATTCCTTTTGTTAGAGCAGTTTTGAAACACACTTTTTGTAGAATCTGCATGTGGATATTTGGACCACTTATACGAATTTGCTGGAAACGGTATATCTTTACAGAAAAACGAGACGGAACCATTCTCATAAACTCCTTTGTGATGTGTGCTCTCAACTCAGAGATGTGAACATGACTTTTGATAGGGCAGTTTTGAAACACTCTTTTTCTAGTATCTGCAAGTGGACAATTTGGCGCTTTGAGGCCTGTGCTGGAAAGGAAATATCTTCACACATCAAGTAGACAGAAGCATTGTCTGAAAGTTTTTTGGTGTGTGCATTCAACCCACAGAGTTGAACATTCCTTTTGACAGAGAATTTTTGAAACACTCTGTTTATAGAATGTGCAAGTGCATATTTGGACCGCTTCTAGGAATTCGTTGGAAACGGGACACCCTCACACGAAAACAAGACAGAAGCATTCTCACAAACTTCTGTGTGATGTGAGCATTCAGCTCACAGAGCTGAACCTTTCTTTTGATAGAGGAATTTTGTAACACCCTTTTTCTAGAAACGGCAATTGGATATTTGGAGCGCTTTGAGGCCTGTGGTGGAAATTAAATATCTTCACATCAAAACTAGACAGAAGCATTCTCTGAAACTTCTTTGAGGTATGTGCATTCAACTCACAGAGTTGAACATTCCTTTAGACAGAGAAATTTTGAAACACCCTTTATTTAGAATCTGCAAGTGGAAATTTGCACCGCTTATAGGAATTCGTTGGAAACGGGACACCTTCACACGAAAACAAGACAGAAGCGTTCTCACAATCTTCTCTGTGTTAAGTGCATTCAAGTAACAGAGTTTAACGTTTCTTTTCATGGAGCAGTTTTGAAACACGCTTTTTGCATTATATGCAAGTGGTCATTCAGAAAGCTATGAAGCCTGTGGTCGAAAAGGGAATAGCTTCACATATAACCTAGAAAGAAGCATTCTCAGAAACTACTTTGTGGTGGTTGCATTCAACTCACAGAGGGGAATATTCCTTTTGTTAGAGAAGCCATGAAACACTGTTTTTGTATCATCTGCATTTGGACATTTGGAGAGCTCTGAGGCCTATGGTGGGAAACGAAATAACTTCACAAAAATCCTACAGGGAAGCATTCTCAGAAACCACTTTGCGATGTGTGCATTCAACTCAGAGAATTGAACATTCCTTTTGTCAGAGCAATTTTGAAACACTCTTTTTGTAGAATCTGCATGTGGATATTTGGACCACTTATAGGCATTTGCTGGAAAAAGGATATCCTCACACAAAAACGAGACAGAAGTATTCTCGCAAACTCCTTTGTCATGTGTGCTCTCATCTCACAGATGTGAAACTTACTTTTGATAGAGCAGTTTTGAAACACTCTTTGTCGAGGATCTGCAAGGGGACACTTGAAGCGATTTCAGTCCTGTGCTGGAAAGGAAATATCTTCACATAACAAGTAGACAGAAGCATTCTCTGAAACTTCTTTGTGGTGTGTGCATTCAACTCACGGAGTTGAACATTCCTTTTGACACGGAAATTTTGAAACACTCTTTTTATAGGATGTGCAAGGGGATATTCGGACGGCTTCTAGGAATTCGTTGGAAACGGGACACCCTCACACAAAAACAAGACAGAAGCAGTCTCACAAACTTCTGTGTGATGTGAGCATTCAGCTCACAGAGCTGAACCTTTCTTTTGAGAGAGCAATTTTGAAACACTCTTTTTCTAGAATCGGCAAGTGGACATTTGGAGCGCTTTGAGGCCTGTGGTGGAAAGGAAATATGTTCACGTCAAAACTAGACAGAATCATTCTCACAAACTTCTCTGTGATAAGTGCATTCAACTCACAGAGTTTAATGTTTCCTTTCATGGAGCAGTTTTGAAACACACTTTTTGCAGTACATGCAAGTGGTCGTTCGGAAAGCTATGAGGCCTGTGTTCGAAAAGAAAATATCTTCACATATAGTATAGAAAGAATCATTCTCCGAAACTGCCTTGTGTTGGTTGCATTCAACTCACAGAGGTGAATAATCCTTTTGTTAGAGCAGCCAAGAAACTCTGTTTTTGTATAATCTGCAATTGGACGTTTGGAGAGCTCTGAGGCCTCTTGTGGGAAGGGAAATTCCTTCTCAAAACACCTAGAGAGAAGCATTCTCGGAAACCATTTTGAGATGTGTGCATTCAACTCACGGAGTTGAACATTCCTTTTGACAGAGAAATTTTGAAACACTCTTTTTATAGAATGTGCAAGTGGATATTCGGACGGCTTCCAGGAATTCGTTGGAAACGGGACACCCTCACACAAAAACTAGACAGAAGCATTCTCACAAACTTCTGTGTGATGTGAGCATTCAGCTCAAAGAGCTGAACACTTCCTTTGATAGAGCAATTTTGAAACACTCTTTTTCTAGAATCGGTAAGTGGACATTTGGAGCGCTTTGTGGCCTGTGGTGGAAAGGAAATATCTTCACGTCAAAACTAGACAGAAGCATTCTCTAAATCTTCTTTGTGGTGTGTGCATTCAACTCACAGATTTGAACATTCCTTTAGACAGAGAAACTTTGAAACACTCTTTTTGTTGAATCGGCAAGTGGAAATTTGGACCCCTTCTAGAAATTCGTTGGAAATGGGACACCCTCATACGAAAACTAGACAGAAGCATTCTGACAAACTTCTCTGTGATAAGTGCATTCAACTCACAGAGTTTAACGTTTCTTTTCATGGAGCATTATTGAAACGCACTTTTTGAAGTCTATGCAAGTGGTCATTCCGAAAGCTATGAGGCCTGTGTTTGAAAAGACAATATCTTCACATATAACATAGAAAGAAGCATTCTCACAAACAACTTTGTGTTGGTTGCATTCAACTCACAGAGGGGAATATTCCTTTTGTTAGAGCAGCCATGAAACAGTGTTTTTGTATAATCTGCAAGTGGACATTTGGAGCGCTTTGAGGCCTGTGCTGGAAAGGAAATATCTTCACATAACAAGTTGACAGAAGCATTCTCTGAAAGTTCTTTTTGGTGTGTGCATTCAACTCATAGAGTTGAACATTCCTTTTGAGAGAGAAATTATGAAATTCTCTTTTTGTAGAATCTGCAGGTGGAAATTTTGACCGCTTTTAGGAATTCGTTGGAAACGAGACACCTTCACACGAAAACTAGACAGAAGCATTCTCACAAAATTCTCTGTGATAAGGGCATTCAACTCACAGAGTTTCAGGATTCTTTTCATGGAGCAGATTTGAAACACGCTTTTTGCTGTATATGCAAGTGGTGACACCGAAAGCTATGAGGCCTGTGGTTGAAAAGGCAATATCTGCACATCTAACCTAGAAAGAAGCATTCTCAAAAACTACTTTGTGTTGGTTGCATTCAACTCACAGAGGGGAATATTCCTTTTGTTAGAGAAGCCATGAAACACTGTTTTTGTATAATCTGCATTTGGACATTTGGAGAGCTCTGAGGCCTATGGTGGGAAACGACATATCTTCACAAAAATCCTACAGAGAAGCATTCTCAGACACCACTTTGCGATGTGTGCATTCATCTCACAGAGTTGAAAATTCCTTTTGTTAGAGCAGTTTTGAAACACTCTTTTTGTAGAATCTGCATGTGGATATTTGGACCACTTATACGAATTTGCTGGAAACGGTATATCTTTACAGAAAAACGAGACGGAACCATTCTCATAAACTCCTTTGTGATGTGTGCTCTCAACTCAGAGATGTGAACATGACTTTTGATAGGGCAGTTTTGAAACACTCTTTTTCTAGTATCTGCAAGTGGACAATTCGGCGCTTTGAGGCCTGTGCTGGAAAGGAAATATCTTCACACATCAAGTAGACAGAAGCATTGTCTGAAAGTTTTTTGGTGTGTGCATTCAACCCACAGAGTTGAACATTCCTTTTGACAGAGAATTTTTGAAACACTCTGTTTATAGAATGTGCAAGTGCATATTTGGACCGCTTCTAGGAATTCGTTGGAAACGGGACACCCTCACACGAAAACAAGACAGAAGCATTCTCACAAACTTCTGTGTGATGTGAGCATTCAGCTCACAGAGCTGAACCTTTCTTTTGATAGAGGAATTTTGTAACACCCTTTTTCTAGAAATGGCAATTGGATATTTGGAGCGCTTTGAGGCCTGTGGTGGAAATTAAATATCTTCACATCAAAACTAGACAGAAGCATTCTCTGAAACTTCTTTGAGGTATGTGCATTCAACTCACAGAGTTGAACATTCCTTTAGACAGAGAAATTTTGAAACACCCTTTATTTAGAATCTGCAAGTGGAAATTTGCACCGCTTATAGGAATTCTTTGGAAACGGGACACCTTCACACGAAAACAAGACAGAAGCGTTCTCACAATCTTCTCTGTGTTAAGTGCATTCAAGTAACAGAGTTTAACGTTTCTTTTCATGGAGCAGTTTTGAAACACGCTTTTTGCATTATATGCAAGTGGTCATTCGGAAAGCTATGAAGCCTGTGGTCGAAAAGGGAATAGCTTCACATATAACCTAGAAAGAAGCATTCTCAGAAACTACTTTGTGGTGGTTGCATTCAACTCACAGAGGGGAATATTCCTTTTGTTAGAGAAGCCATGAAACACTGTTTTTGTATCATCTGCATTTGGACATTTGGAGAGCTCTGAGGCCTATGGTGGGAAACGAAATAACTTCACAAAAATCCTACAGGGAAGCATTCTCAGAAACCACTTTGCGATGTGTGCATTCAACTCAGAGAATTGAACATTCCTTTTGTCAGAGCAATTTTGAAACACTCTTTTTGTAGAATCTGCATGTGGATATTTGGACCACTTATAGGCATTTGCTGGAAAAAGGATATCCTCACACAAAAACGAGACAGAAGTATTCTCGCAAACTCCTTTGTCATGTGTGCTCTCATCTCACAGATGTGAAACTTACTTTTGATAGAGCAGTTTTGAAACACTCTTTGTCGAGGATCTGCAAGGGGACACTTGAAGCGATTTCAGTCCTGTGCTGGAAAGGAAATATCTTCACATAACAAGTAGACAGAAGCATTCTCTGAAACTTCTTTGTGGTGTGTGCATTCAACTCACGGAGTTGAACATTCCTTTTGACACGGAAATTTTGAAACACTCTTTTTATAGGATGTGCAAGGGGATATTCGGACGGCTTCTAGGAATTCGTTGGAAACGGGACACCCTCACACAAAAACAAGACAGAAGCAGTCTCACAAACTTCTGTGTGATGTGAGCATTCAGCTCACAGAGCTGAACCTTTCTTTTGATAGAGCAATTTTGAAACACTGTTTTTCTAGAATCGGCAAGTGGACATTTGGAGCCCTTTGAGGCCTGTGGTGGAAAGGAAATATGTTCACGTCAAAACTAGACAGAATCATTCTCACAAACTTCTCTGTGATAAGTGCATTCAACCCACAGAGTTTAATGTTTCCTTTCATGGAGCAGTTTTGAAACACACTTTTTGCAGTACATGCAAGTGGTCATTCGGAAAGCTATGAGGCCTGTGTTCAAAAAGAAAATATCTTCACATATAGCATAGAAAGAATCATTCTCCGAAACTGCCTTGTGTTGGTTGCATTCAACTCACAGAGGTGAATAATCCTTTTGTTAGAGCAGCCAAGAAACTCTGTTTTTGTATAATCTGCAATTGGACGTTTGGAGAGCTCTCAGGCCTCTTGTGGGAAGGGAAATTCCTTCTCAAAACACCTAGAGAGAAGCATTCTCGGAAACCATTTTGAGATGTGTGCATTCAACTCACGGAGTTGAACATTCCTTTTGACAGAGAAATTTTGAAACACTCTTTTTATAGAATGTGCAAGTGGATATTCGGACGGCTTCCAGGAATTCGTTGGAAACGGGACACCCTCACACAAAAACAAGACAGAAGCATTCTCACAAACTTCTGTGTGATGTGAGCATTCAGCTCAAAGAGCTGAACACTTCCTTTGATAGAGCAATTTTGAAACACTCTTTTTCTAGAATCGGTAAGTGGACATTTGGAGCGCTTTGTGGCCTGTGGTGGAAAGGAAATATCTTCACGTCAAAACTAGACAGAAGCATTCTCTAAATCTTCTTTGTGGTGTGTGCATTCAACTCACAGATTTGAACATTCCTTTAGACAGAGAAACTTTGAAACACTCTTTTTGTTGAATCGGCAAGTGGAAATTTGGACCCCTTCTAGAAATTCGTTGGAAATGGGACACCCTCATACGAAAACTAGACAGAAGCATTCTGACAAACTTCTCTGTGATAAGTGCATTCAACTCACAGAGTTTAACGTTTCTTTTCATGGAGCATTATTGAAACGCACTTTTTGAAGTCTATGCAAGTGGTCATTCTGAAAGCTATGAGGCCTGTGTTTGAAAAGACAATATCTTCACATATAACATAAAAAGAAGCATTCTCACAAACAACTTTGTGTTGGTTGCATTCAACTCACAGAGGGGAATATTCCTTTTGTTAGAGCAGCCATGAAACAGTGTTTTTGTATAATCTGCAAGTGGACATTTGGAGCGCTTTGAGGCCTGTGCTGGAAAGGAAATATCTTCACATAACAAGTTGACAGAAGCATTCTCTGAAAGTTCTTTTTGGTGTGTGCATTCAACTCATAGAGTTGAACATTCCTTTTGAGAGAGAAATTATGAAATTCTCTTTTTGTAGAATCTGCAGGTGGAAATTTTGACCGCTTTTAGGAATTCGTTGGAAACGAGACACCTTCACACGAAAACTAGACAGAAGCATTCTCACAAAATTCTCTGTGATAAGGGCATTCAACTCACAGAGTTTCAGGATTCTTTTCATGGAGCAGATTTGAAACACGCTTTTTGCTGTATATGCAAGTGGTGACACCGAAAGCTATGAGGCCTGTGGTTGAAAAGGCAATATCTGCACATCTAACCTAGAAAGAAGCATTCTCAAAAACTACTTTGTGTTGGTTGCATTCAACTCACAGAGGGGAATATTCCTTTTGTTAGAGAAGCCATGAAACACTGTTTTTGTATAATCTGCATTTGGACATTTGGAGAGCTCTGTGGCCTATGGTGGGAAACGACATATCTTCACAAAAATCCTACAGAGAAGCATTCTCAGACACCACTTTGCGATGTGTGCATTCATCTCACAGAGTTGAAAATTACTTTTGTTAGAGCAGTTTTGAAACACTCTTTTTGTAGAATCTGCATGTGGATATTTGGACCACTTATACGAATTTGCTGGAAACGGTATATCTTTACAGAAAAACGAGACGGAACCATTCTCATAAACTCCTTTGTGATGTGTGCTCTCAACTCAGAGATGTGAACATGACTTTTGATAGGGCAGTTTTGAAACACTCTTTTTCTAGTATCTGCAAGTGGACAATTCGGCGCTTTGAGGCCTGTGCTGGAAAGGAAATATCTTCACACATCAAGTAGACAGAAGCATTGTCTGAAAGTTTTTTGGTGTGTGCATTCAACCCACAGAGTTGAACATTCCTTTTGACAGAGAATTTTTGAAACACTCTGTTTATAGAATGTGCAAGTGCATATTTGGACCGCTTCTAGGAATTCGTTGGAAACGGGACACCCTCACACGAAAACAAGACAGAAGCATTCTCACAAACTTCTGTGTGATGTGAGCATTCAGCTCACAGAGCTGAACCTTTCTTTTGATAGAGGAATTTTGTAACACCCTTTTTCTAGAAACGGCAATTGGATATTTGGAGCGCTTTGAGGCCTGTGGTGGAAATTAAATATCTTCACATCAAAACTACACAGAAGCATTCTCTGAAACTTCTTTGAGGTATGTGCATTCAACTCACAGAGTTGAACATTCCTTTAGACAGAGAAATTTTGAAACACCCTTTATTTAGAATCTGCAAGTGGAAATTTGCACCGCTTATAGGAATTCGTTGGAAACGGGACACCTTCACACGAAAACAAGACAGAAGCGTTCTCACAATCTTCTCTGTGTTAAGTGCATTCAAGTAACAGAGTTTAACGTTTCTTTTCATGGAGCAGTTTTGAAACACGCTTTTTGCATTATATGCAAGTGGTCATTCGGAAAGCTATGAAGCCTGTGGTCGAAAAGGGAATAGCTTCACATATAACCTAGAAAGAAGCATTCTCAGAAACTACTTTGTGGTGGTTGCATTCAACTCACAGAGGGGAATATTCCTTTTGTTAGAGAAGCCATGAAACACTGTTTTTGTATCATCTGCATTTGGACATTTGGAGAGCTCTGAGGCCTATGGTGGGAAACGAAATAACTTCACAAAAATCCTACAGGGAAGCATTCTCAGAAACCACTTTGCGATGTGTGCATTCAACTCAGAGAATTGAACATTCCTTTTGTCAGAGCAATTTTGAAACACTCTTTTTGTAGAATCTGCATGTGGATATTTGGACCACTTATAGGCATTTGCTGGAAAAAGGATATCCTCACACAAAAACGAGACAGAAGTATTCTCGCAAACTCCTTTGTCATGTGTGCTCTCATCTCACAGATGTGAAACTTACTTTTGATAGAGCAGTTTTGAAACACTCTTTGTCGAGGATCTGCAAGGGGACACTTGAAGCGATTTCAGTCCTGTGCTGGAAAGGAAATATCTTCACATAACAAGTAGACAGAAGCATTCTCTGAAACTTCTTTGTGGTGTGTGCATTCAACTCACGGAGTTGAACATTCCTTTTGACACGGAAATTTTGAAACACTCTTTTTATAGGATGTGCAAGGGGATATTCGGACGGCTTCTAGGAATTCGTTGGAAACGGGACACCCTCACACAAAAACAAGACAGAAGCAGTCTCACAAACTTCTGTGTGATGTGAGCATTCAGCTCACAGAGCTGAACCTTTCTTTTGAGAGAGCAATTTTGAAACACTCTTTTTCTAGAATCGGCAAGTGGACATTTGGAGCGCTTTGAGGCCTGTGGTGGAAAGGAAATATGTTCACGTCAAAACTAGACAGAATCATTCTCACAAACTTCTCTGTGATAAGTGCATTCAACTCACAGAGTTTAATGTTTCCTTTCATGGAGCAGTTTTGAAACACACTTTTTGCAGTACATGCAAGTGGTCGTTCGGAAAGCTATGAGGCCTGTGTTCGAAAAGAAAATATCTTCACATATAGTATAGAAAGAATCATTCTCCGAAACTGCCTTGTGTTGGTTGCATTCAACTCACAGAGGTGAATAATCCTTTTGTTAGAGCAGCCAAGAAACTCTGTTTTTGTATAATCTGCAATTGGACGTTTGGAGAGCTCTGAGGCCTCTTGTGGGAAGGGAAATTCCTTCTCAAAACACCTAGAGAGAAGCATTCTCGGAAACCATTTTGAGATGTGTGCATTCAACTCACGGAGTTGAACATTCCTTTTGACAGAGAAATTTTGAAACACTCTTTTTATAGAATGTGCAAGTGGATATTCGGACGGCTTCCAGGAATTCGTTGGAAACGGGACACCCTCACACAAAAACTAGACAGAAGCATTCTCACAAACTTCTGTGTGATGTGAGCATTCAGCTCAAAGAGCTGAACACTTCCTTTGATAGAACAATTTTGAAACACTCTTTTTCTAGAATCGGTAAGTGGACATTTGGAGCGCTTTGTGGCCTGTGGTGGAAAGGAAATATCTTCACGTCAAAACTAGACAGAAGCATTCTCTAAATCTTCTTTGTGGTGTGTGCATTCAACTCACAGATTTGAACATTCCTTTAGACAGAGAAACTTTGAAACACTCTTTTTGTTGAATCGGCAAGTGGAAATTTGGACCCCTTCTAGAAATTCGTTGGAAATGGGACACCCTCATACGAAAACTAGACAGAAGCATTCTGACAAACTTCTCTGTGATAAGTGCATTCAACTCACAGAGTTTAACGTTTCTTTTCATGGAGCATTATTGAAACGCACTTTTTGAAGTCTATGCAAGTGGTCATTCCGAAAGCTATGAGGCCTGTGTTTGAAAAGACAATATCTTCACATATAACATAGAAAGAAGCATTCTCACAAACAACTTTGTGTTGGTTGCATTCAACTCACAGAGGGGAATATTCCTTTTGTTAGAGCAGCCATGAAACAGTGTTTTTGTATAATCTGCAAGTGGACATTTGGAGCGCTTTGAGGCCTGTGCTGGAAAGGAAATATCTTCACATAACAAGTTGACAGAAGCATTCTCTGAAAGTTCTTTTTGGTGTGTGCATTCAACTCATAGAGTTGAACATTCCTTTTGAGAGAGAAATTATGAAATTCTCTTTTTGTAGAATCTGCAGGTGGAAATTTTGACCGCTTTTAGGAATTCGTTGGAAACGAGACACCTTCACACGAAAACTAGACAGAAGCATTCTCACAAAATTCTCTGTGATAAGGGCATTCAACTCACAGAGTTTCAGGATTCTTTTCATGGAGCAGATTTGAAACACGCTTTTTGCTGTATATGCAAGTGGTGACACCGAAAGCTATGAGGCCTGTGGTTGAAAAGGCAATATCTGCACATCTAACCTAGAAAGAAGCATTCTCAAAAACTACTTTGTGTTGGTTGCATTCAACTCACAGAGGGGAATATTCCTTTTGTTAGAGAAGCCATGAAACACTGTTTTTGTATAATCTGCATTTGGACATTTGGAGAGCTCTGAGGCCTATGGTGGGAAACGACATATCTTCACAAAAATCCTACAGAGAAGCATTCTCAGACACCACTTTGCGATGTGTGCATTCATCTCACAGAGTTGAAAATTCCTTTTGTTAGAGCAGTTTTGAAACACTCTTTTTGTAGAATCTGCATGTGGATATTTGGACCACTTATACGAATTTGCTGGAAACGGTATATCTTTACAGAAAAACGAGACGGAACCATTCTCATAAACTCCTTTGTGATGTGTGCTCTCAACTCAGAGATGTGAACATGACTTTTGATAGGGCAGTTTTGAAACACTCTTTTTCTAGTATCTGCAAGTGGACAATTCGGCGCTTTGAGGCCTGTGCTGGAAAGGAAATATCTTCACACATCAAGTAGACAGAAGCATTGTCTGAAAGTTTTTTGGTGTGTGCATTCAACCCACAGAGTTGAACATTCCTTTTGACAGAGAATTTTTGAAACACTCTGTTTATAGAATGTGCAAGTGCATATTTGGACCGCTTCTAGGAATTCGTTGGAAACGGGACACCCTCACACGAAAACAAGACAGAAGCATTCTCACAAACTTCTGTGTGATGTGAGCATTCAGCTCACAGAGCTGAACCTTTCTTTTGATAGAGGAATTTTGTAACACCCTTTTTCTAGAAATGGCAATTGGATATTTGGAGCGCTTTGAGGCCTGTGGTGGAAATTAAATATCTTCACATCAAAACTAGACAGAAGCATTCTCTGAAACTTCTTTGAGGTATGTGCATTCAACTCACAGAGTTGAACATTCCTTTAGACAGAGAAATTTTGAAACACCCTTTATTTAGAATCTGCAAGTGGAAATTTGCACCGCTTATAGGAATTCGTTGGAAACGGGACACCTTCACACGAAAACAAGACAGAAGCGTTCTCACAATCTTCTCTGTGTTAAGTGCATTCAAGTAACAGAGTTTAACGTTTCTTTTCATGGAGCAGTTTTGAAACACGCTTTTTGCATTATATGCAAGTGGTCATTCGGAAAGCTATGAAGCCTGTGGTCGAAAAGGGAATAGCTTCACATATAACCTAGAAAGAAGCATTCTCAGAAACTACTTTGTGGTGGTTGCATTCAACTCACAGAGGGGAATATTCCTTTTGTTAGAGAAGCCATGAAACACTGTTTTTGTATCATCTGCATTTGGACATTTGGAGAGCTCTGAGGCCTATGGTGGGAAACGAAATAACTTCACAAAAATCCTACAGGGAAGCATTCTCAGAAACCACTTTGCGATGTGTGCATTCAACTCAGAGAATTGAACATTCCTTTTGTCAGAGCAATTTTGAAACACTCTTTTTGTAGAATCTGCATGTGGATATTTGGACCACTTATAGGCATTTGCTGGAAAAAGGATATCCTCACACAAAAACGAGACAGAAGTATTCTCGCAAACTCCTTTGTCATGTGTGCTCTCATCTCACAGATGTGAAACTTACTTTTGATAGAGCAGTTTTGAAACACTCTTTGTCGAGGATCTGCAAGGGGACACTTGAAGCGATTTCAGTCCTGTGCTGGAAAGGAAATATCTTCACATAACAAGTAGACAGAAGCATTCTCTGAAACTTCTTTGTGGTGTGTGCATTCAACTCACGGAGTTGAACATTCCTTTTGACACGGAAATTTTGAAACACTCTTTTTATAGGATGTGCAAGGGGATATTCGGACGGCTTCTAGGAATTCGTTGGAAACGGGACACCCTCACACAAAAACAAGACAGAAGCAGTCTCACAAACTTCTGTGTGATGTGAGCATTCAGCTCACAGAGCTGAACCTTTCTTTTGAGAGAGCAATTTTGAAACACTCTTTTTCTAGAATCGGCAAGTGGACATTTGGAGCGCTTTGAGGCCTGTGGTGGAAAGGAAATATGTTCACGTCAAAACTAGACAGAATCATTCTCACAAACTTCTCTGTGATAAGTGCATTCAACTCACAGAGTTTAATGTTTCCTTTCATGGAGCAGTTTTGAAACACACTTTTTGCAGTACATGCAAGTGGTCGTTCGGAAAGCTATGAGGCCTGTGTTCGAAAAGAAAATATCTTCACATATAGTATAGAAAGAATCATTCTCCGAAACTGCCTTGTGTTGGTTGCATTCAACTCACAGAGGTGAATAATCCTTTTGTTAGAGCAGCCAAGAAACTCTGTTTTTGTATAATCTGCAATTGGACGTTTGGAGAGCTCTGAGGCCTCTTGTGGGAAGGGAAATTCCTTCTCAAAACACCTAGAGAGAAGCATTCTCGGAAACCATTTTGAGATGTGTGCATTCAACTCACGGAGTTGAACATTCCTTTTGACAGAGAAATTTTGAAACACTCTTTTTATAGAATGTGCAAGTGGATATTCGGACGGCTTCCAGGAATTCGTTGGAAACGGGACACCCTCACACAAAAACTAGACAGAAGCATTCTCACAAACTTCTGTGTGATGTGAGCATTCAGCTCAAAGAGCTGAACACTTCCTTTGATAGAACAATTTTGAAACACTCTTTTTCTAGAATCGGTAAGTGGACATTTGGAGCGCTTTGTGGCCTGTGGTGGAAAGGAAATATCTTCACGTCAAAACTAGACAGAAGCATTCTCTAAATCTTCTTTGTGGTGTGTGCATTCAACTCACAGATTTGAACATTCCTTTAGACAGAGAAACTTTGAAACACTCTTTTTGTTGAATCGGCAAGTGGAAATTTGGACCCCTTCTAGAAATTCGTTGGAAATGGGACACCCTCATACGAAAACTAGACAGAAGCATTCTGACAAACTTCTCTGTGATAAGTGCATTCAACTCACAGAGTTTAACGTTTCTTTTCATGGAGCATTATTGAAACGCACTTTTTGAAGTCTATGCAAGTGGTCATTCCGAAAGCTATGAGGCCTGTGTTTGAAAAGACAATATCTTCACATATAACATAGAAAGAAGCATTCTCACAAACAACTTTGTGTTGGTTGCATTCAACTCACAGAGGGGAATATTCCTTTTGTTAGAGCAGCCATGAAACAGTGTTTTTGTATAATCTGCAAGTGGACATTTGGAGCGCTTTGAGGCCTGTGCTGGAAAGGAAATATCTTCACATAACAAGTTGACAGAAGCATTCTCTGAAAGTTCTTTTTGGTGTGTGCATTCAACTCATAGAGTTGAACATTCCTTTTGAGAGAGAAATTATGAAATTCTCTTTTTGTAGAATCTGCAGGTGGAAATTTTGACCGCTTTTAGGAATTCGTTGGAAACGAGACACCTTCACACGAAAACTAGACAGAAGCATTCTCACAAAATTCTCTGTGATAAGGGCATTCAACTCACAGAGTTTCAGGATTCTTTTCATGGAGCAGATTTGAAACACGCTTTTTGCTGTATATGCAAGTGGTGACACCGAAAGCTATGAGGCCTGTGGTTGAAAAGGCAATATCTGCACATCTAACCTAGAAAGAAGCATTCTCAAAAACTACTTTGTGTTGGTTGCATTCAACTCACAGAGGGGAATATTCCTTTTGTTAGAGAAGCCATGAAACACTGTTTTTGTATAATCTGCATTTGGACATTTGGAGAGCTCTGAGGCCTATGGTGGGAAACGACATATCTTCACAAAAATCCTACAGAGAAGCATTCTCAGACACCACTTTGCGATGTGTGCATTCATCTCACAGAGTTGAAAATTCCTTTTGTTAGAGCAGTTTTGAAACACTCTTTTTGTAGAATCTGCATGTGGATATTTGGACCACTTATACGAATTTGCTGGAAACGGTATATCTTTACAGAAAAACGAGACGGAACCATTCTCATAAACTCCTTTGTGATGTGTGCTCTCAACTCAGAGATGTGAACATGACTTTTGATAGGGCAGTTTTGAAACACTCTTTTTCTAGTATCTGCAAGTGGACAATTCGGCGCTTTGAGGCCTGTGCTGGAAAGGAAATATCTTCACACATCAAGTAGACAGAAGCATTGTCTGAAAGTTTTTTGGTGTGTGCATTCAACCCACAGAGTTGAACATTCCTTTTGACAGAGAATTTTTGAAACACTCTGTTTATAGAATGTGCAAGTGCATATTTGGACCGCTTCTAGGAATTCGTTGGAAACGGGACACCCTCACACGAAAACAAGACAGAAGCATTCTCACAAACTTCTGTGTGATGTGAGCATTCAGCTCACAGAGCTGAACCTTTCTTTTGATAGAGGAATTTTGTAACACCCTTTTTCTAGAAATGGCAATTGGATATTTGGAGCGCTTTGAGGCCTGTGGTGGAAATTAAATATCTTCACATCAAAACTAGACAGAAGCATTCTCTGAAACTTCTTTGAGGTATGTGCATTCAACTCACAGAGTTGAACATTCCTTTAGACAGAGAAATTTTGAAACACCCTTTATTTAGAATCTGCAAGTGGAAATTTGCACCGCTTATAGGAATTCGTTGGAAACGGGACACCTTCACACGAAAACAAGACAGAAGCGTTCTCACAATCTTCTCTGTGTTAAGTGCATTCAAGTAACAGACTTTAACGTTTCTTTTCATGGAGCAGTTTTGAAACACGCTTTTTGCATTATATGCAAGTGGTCATTCGGAAAGCTATGAAGCCTGTGGTCGAAAAGGGAATAGCTTCACATATAACCTAGAAAGAAGCATTCTCAGAAACTACTTTGTGGTGGTTGCATTCAACTCACAGAGGGGAATATTCCTTTTGTTAGAGAAGCCATGAAACACTGTTTTTGTATCATCTGCATTTGGACATTTGGAGAGCTCTGAGGCCTATGGTGGGAAACGAAATAACTTCACAAAAATCCTACAGGGAAGCATTCTCAGAAACCACTTTGCGATGTGTGCATTCAACTCAGAGAATTGAACATTCCTTTTGTCAGAGCAATTTTGAAACACTCTTTTTGTAGAATCTGCATGTGGATATTTGGACCACTTATAGGCATTTGCTGGAAAAAGGATATCCTCACACAAAAACGAGACAGAAGTATTCTCGCAAACTCCTTTGTCATGTGTGCTCTCATCTCACAGATGTGAAACTTACTTTTGATAGAGCAGTTTTGAAACACTCTTTGTCGAGGATCTGCAAGGGGACACTTGAAGCGATTTCAGTCCTGTGCTGGAAAGGAAATATCTTCACATAACAAGTAGACAGAAGCATTCTCTGAAACTTCTTTGTGGTGTGTGCATTCAACTCACGGAGTTGAACATTCCTTTTGACACGGAAATTTTGAAACACTCTTTTTATAGGATGTGCAAGGGGATATTCGGACGGCTTCTAGGAATTCGTTGGAAACGGGACACCCTCACACAAAAACAAGACAGAAGCAGTCTCACAAACTTCTGTGTGATGTGAGCATTCAGCTCACAGAGCTGAACCTTTCTTTTGATAGAGCAATTTTGAAACACTCTTTTTCTAGAATCGGCAAGTGGACATTTGGAGCGCTCTGAGGCCTGTGGTGGAAAGGAAATATGTTCACGTCAAAACTAGACAGAATCATTCTCACAAACTTCTCTGTGATAAGTGCATTCAACTCACAGAGTTTAATGTTTCCTTTCATGGAGCAGTTTTGAAACACACTTTTTGCAGTACATGCAAGTGGTCGTTCGGAAAGCTATGAGGCCTGTGTTCGAAAAGAAAATATCTTCACATATAGCATAGAAAGAATCATTCTCCGAAACTGCCTTGTGTTGGTTGCATTCAACTCACAGAGGTGAATAATCCTTTTGTTAGAGCAGCCAAGAAACTCTGTTTTTGTATAATCTGCAATTGGACGTTTGGAGAGCTCTGAGGCCTCTTGTGGGAAGGGAAATTCCTTCTCAAAACACCTAGAGAGAAGCATTCTCGGAAACCACTTTGAGATGTGTGCATTCAACTCACGGAGTTGAACATTCCTTTTGACAGAGAAATTTTGAAACACTCTTTTTATAGAATGTGCAAGTGGATATTCGGACGGCTTCCAGGAATTCGTTGGAAACGGGACACCCTCACACAAAAACAAGACAGAAGCATTCTCACAAACTTCTGTGTGATGTGAGCATTCAGCTCAAAGAGCTGAACACTTCCTTTGATAGAGCAATTTTGAAACACTCTTTTTCTAGAATCGGTAAGTGGACATTTGGAGCGCTTTGTGGCCTGTGGTGGAAAGGAAATATCTTCACGTCAAAACTAGACAGAAGCATTCTCTAAATCTTCTTTGTGGTGTGTGCATTCAACTCACAGATTTGAACATTCCTTTAGACAGAGAAACTTTGAAACACTCTTTTTGTTGAATCGGCAAGTGGAAATTTGGACCCCTTCTAGAAATTCGTTGGAAATGGGACACCCTCATACGAAAACTAGACAGAAGCATTCTGACAAACTTCTCTGTGATAAGTGCATTCAACTCACAGAGTTTAACGTTTCTTTTCATGGAGCATTATTGAAACGCACTTTTTGAAGTCTATGCAAGTGGTCATTCCGAAAGCTATGAGGCCTGTGTTTGAAAAGACAATATCTTCACATATAACATAGAAAGAAGCATTCTCACAAACAACTTTGTGTTGGTTGCATTCAACTCACAGAGGGGAATATTCCTTTTGTTAGAGCAGCCATGAAACAGTGTTTTTGTATAATCTGCAAGTGGACATTTGGAGCGCTTTGAGGCCTGTGCTGGAAAGGAAATATCTTCACATAACAAGTTGACAGAAGCATTCTCTGAAAGTTCTTTTTGGTGTGTGCATTCAACTCATAGAGTTGAACATTCCTTTTGAGAGAGAAATTATGAAATTCTCTTTTTGTAGAATCTGCAGGTGGAAATTTTGACCGCTTTTAGGAATTCGTTGGAAACGAGACACCTTCACACGAAAACTAGACAGAAGCATTCTCACAAAATTCTCTGTGATAAGGGCATTCAACTCACAGAGTTTCAGGATTCTTTTCATGGAGCAGATTTGAAACACGCTTTTTGCTGTATATGCAAGTGGTGACACCGAAAGCTATGAGGCCTGTGGTTGAAAAGGCAATATCTGCACATCTAACCTAGAAAGAAGCATTCTCAAAAACTACTTTGTGTTGGTTGCATTCAACTCACAGAGGGGAATATTCCTTTTGTTAGAGAAGCCATGAAACACTGTTTTTGTATAATCTGCATTTGGACATTTGGAGAGCTCTGAGGCCTATGGTGGGAAACGACATATCTTCACAAAAATCCTACAGAGAAGCATTCTCAGACACCACTTTGCGATGTGTGCATTCATCTCACAGAGTTGAAAATTCCTTTTGTTAGAGCAGTTTTGAAACACTCTTTTTGTAGAATCTGCATGTGGATATTTGGACCACTTATACGAATTTGCTGGAAACGGTATATCTTTACAGAAAAACGAGACGGAACCATTCTCACAAACTCCTTTGTGATGTGTGCTCTCAACTCAGAGATGTGAACATGACTTTTGATAGGGCAGTTTTGAAACACTCTTTTTCTAGTATCTGCAAGTGGACAATTCGGCGCTTTGAGGCCTGTGCTGGAAAGGAAATATCTTCACACATCAAGTAGACAGAAGCATTGTCTGAAAGTTTTTTGGTGTGTGCATTCAACCCACAGAGTTGAACATTCCTTTTGACAGAGAATTTTTGAAACACTCTGTTTATAGAATGTGCAAGTGCATATTTGGACCGCTTCTAGGAATTCGTTGGAAACGGGACACCCTCACACGAAAACAAGACAGAAGCATTCTCACAAACTTCTGTGTGATGTGAGCATTCAGCTCACAGAGCTGAACCTTTCTTTTGATAGAGGAATTTTGTAACACCCTTTTTCTAGAAACGGCAATTGGATATTTGGAGCGCTTTGAGGCCTGTGGTGGAAATTAAATATCTTCACATCAAAACTAGACAGAAGCATTCTCTGAAACTTCTTTGAGGTATGTGCATTGAACTCACAGAGTTGAACATTCCTTTAGACAGAGAAATTTTGAAACACCCTTTATTTAGAATCTGCAAGTGGAAATTTGCACCGCTTATAGGAATTCGTTGGAAACGGGACACCTTCACACGAAAACAAGACAGAAGCGTTCTCACAATCTTCTCTGTGTTAAGTGCATTCAAGTAACAGACTTTAACGTTTCTTTTCATGGAGCAGTTTTGAAACACGCTTTTTGCATTATATGCAAGTGGTCATTCGGAAAGCTAAGAAGCCTGTGGTCGAAAAGGGAATAGCTTCACATATAACCTAGAAAGAAGCATTCTCAGAAACTACTTTGTGGTGGTTGCATTCAACTCACAGAGGGGAATATTCCTTTTGTTAGAGAAGCCATGAAACACTGTTTTTGTATCATCTGCATTTGGACATTTGGAGAGCTCTGAGGCCTATGGTGGGAAACGAAATAACTTCACAAAAATCCTACAGGGAAGCATTCTCAGAAACCACTTTGCGATGTGTGCATTCAACTCAGAGAATTGAACATTCCTTTTGTCAGAGCAATTTTGAAACACTCTTTTTGTAGAATCTGCATGTGGATATTTGGACCACTTATAGGCATTTGCTGGAAAAAGGATATCCTCACACAAAAACGAGACAGAAGTATTCTCGCAAACTCCTTTGTCATGTTTGCTCTCATCTCACAGATGTGAAACTTACTTTTGATAGAGCAGTTTTGAAACACTCTTTGTCGAGGATCTGCAAGGGGACACTTGAAGCGATTTCAGTCCTGTGCTGGAAAGGAAATATCTTCACATAACAAGTAGACAGAAGCATTCTCTGAAACTTCTTTGTGGTGTGTGCATTCAACTCACGGAGTTGAACATTCCTTTTGACACGGAAATTTTGAAACACTCTTTTTATAGGATGTGCAAGGGGATATTCGGACGGCTTCTAGGAATTCGTTGGAAACGGGACACCCTCACACAAAAACAAGACAGAAGCAGTCTCACAAACTTCTGTGTGATGTGAGCATTCAGCTCACAGAGCTGAACCTTTCTTTTGATAGAGCAATTTTGAAACACTCTTTTTCTAGAATCGGCAAGTGGACATTTGGAGCGCTCTGAGGCCTGTGGTGGAAAGGAAATATGTTCACGTCAAAACTAGACAGAATCATTCTCACAAACTTCTCTGTGATAAGTGCATTCAACTCACAGAGTTTAATGTTTCCTTTCATGGAGCAGTTTTGAAACACACTTTTTGCAGTACATGCAAGTGGTCATTCGGAAAGCTATGAGGCCTGTGTTCGAAAAGAAAATATCTTCACATATAGCATAGAAAGAATCATTCTCCGAAACTGCCTTGTGTTGGTTGCATTCAACTCACAGAGGTGAATAATCCTTTTGTTAGAGCAGCCAAGAAACTCTGTTTTTGTATAATCTGCAATTGGACGTTTGGAGAGCTCTCAGGCCTCTTGTGGGAAGGGAATTTCCTTCTCAAAACACCTAGAGAGAAGCATTCTCGGAAACCATTTTGAGATGTGTGCATTCAACTCACGGAGTTGAACATTCCTTTTGACAGAGAAATTTTGAAACACTCTTTTTATAGAATGTGCAAGTGGATATTCGGACGGCTTCCAGGAATTCGTTGGAAACGGGGCACCCTCACACAAAAACAAGACAGAAGCATTCTCACAAACTTCTGTGTGATGTGAGCATTCAGCTCAAAGAGCTGAACACTTCCTTTGATAGAGCAATTTTGAAACACTCTTTTTCTAGAATCGGTAAGTGGACATTTGGAGCGCTTTGTGGCCTGTGGTGGAAAGGAAATATCTTCACGTCAAAACTAGACAGAAGCATTCTCTAAATCTTCTTTGTGGTGTGTGCATTCAACTCACAGATTTGAACATTCCTTTAGACAGAGAAACTTTGAAACACTCTTTTTGTTGAATCGGCAAGTGGAAATTTGGACCCCTTCTAGAAATTCGTTGGAAATGGGACACCCTCATACGAAAACTAGACAGAAGCATTCTGACAAACTTCTCTGTGATAAGTGCATTCAACTCGCAGAGTTTAACGTTTCTTTTCATGGAGCATTATTGAAACGCACTTTTTGAAGTCTATGCAAGTGGTCATTCCGAAAGCTATGAGGCCTGTGTTTGAAAAGACAATATCTTCACATATAACATAGAAAGAAGCATTCTCACAAACAACTTTGTGTTGGTTGCATTCAACTCACAGAGGGGAATATTCCTTTTGTTAGAGCAGCCATGAAACAGTGTTTTTGTATAATCTGCAAGTGGACATTTGGAGCGCTTTGAGGCCTGTGCTGGAAAGGAAATATCTTCACATAACAAGTTGACAGAAGCATTCTCTGAAAGTTCTTTTTGGTGTGTGCATTCAACTCATAGAGTTGAACATTCCTTTTGAGAGAGAAATTATGAAATTCTCTTTTTGTAGAATCTGCAGGTGGAAATTTTGACCGCTTTTAGGAATTCGTTGGAAACGAGACACCTTCACACGAAAACTAGACAGAAGCATTCTCACAAAATTCTCTGTGATAAGGGCATTCAACTCACAGAGTTTCAGGATTCTTTTCATGGAGCAGATTTGAAACACGCTTTTTGCTGTATATGCAAGTGGTGACACCGAAAGCTATGAGGCCTGTGGTTGAAAAGGCAATATCTGCACATCTAACCTAGAAAGAAGCATTCTCAAAAACTACTTTGTGTTGGTTGCATTCAACTCACAGAGGGGAATATTCCTTTTGTTAGAGAAGCCATGAAACACTGTTTTTGTATAATCTGCATTTGGACATTTGGAGAGCTCTGAGGCCTATGGTGGGAAACGACATATCTTCACAAAAATCCTACAGAGAAGCATTCTCAGACACCACTTTGCGATGTGTGCATTCATCTCACAGAGTTGAAAATTCCTTTTGTTAGAGCAGTTTTGAAACACTCTTTTTGTAGAATCTGCATGTGGATATTTGGACCACTTATACGAATTTGCTGGAAACGGTATATCTTTACAGAAAAACGAGACGGAACCATTCTCACAAACTCCTTTGTGATGTGTGCTCTCAACTCAGAGATGTGAACATGACTTTTGATAGGGCAGTTTTGAAACACTCTTTTTCTAGTATCTGCAAGTGGACAATTCGGCGCTTTGAGGCCTGTGCTGGAAAGGAAATATCTTCACACATCAAGTAGACAGAAGCATTGTCTGAAAGTTTTTTGGTGTGTGCATTCAACCCACAGAGTTGAACATTCCTTTTGACAGAGAATTTTTGAAACACTCTGTTTATAGAATGTGCAAGTGCATATTTGGACCGCTTCTAGGAATTCGTTGGAAACGGGACACCCTCACACGAAAACAAGACAGAAGCATTCTCACAAACTTCTGTGTGATGTGAGCATTCAGCTCACAGAGCTGAACCTTTCTTTTGATAGAGGAATTTTGTAACACCCTTTTTCTAGAAATGGCAATTGGATATTTGGAGCGCTTTGAGGCCTGTGGTGGAAATTAAATATCTTCACATCAAAACTAGACAGAAGCATTCTCTGAAACTTCTTTGAGGTATGTGCATTCAACTCACAGAGTTGAACATTCCTTTAGACAGAGAAATTTTGAAACACCCTTTATTTAGAATCTGCAAGTGGAAATTTGCACCGCTTATAGGAATTCGTTGGAAACGGGACACCTTCACACGAAAACAAGACAGAAGCGTTCTCACAATCTTCTCTGTGTTAAGTGCATTCAAGTAACAGAGTTTAACGTTTCTTTTCATGGAGCAGTTTTGAAACACGCTTTTTGCATTATATGCAAGTGGTCATTCGGAAAGCTATGAAGCCTGTGGTCGAAAAGGGAATAGCTTCACATATAACCTAGAAAGAAGCATTCTCAGAAACTACTTTGTGGTGGTTGCATTCAACTCACAGAGGGGAATATTCCTTTTGTTAGAGAAGCCATGAAACACTGTTTTTGTATCATCTGCATTTGGACATTTGGAGAGCTCTGAGGCCTATGGTGGGAAACGAAATAACTTCACAAAAATCCTACAGGGAAGCATTCTCAGAAACCACTTTGCGATGTGTGCATTCAACTCAGAGAATTGAACATTCCTTTTGTCAGAGCAATTTTGAAACACTCTTTTTGTAGAATCTGCATGTGGATATTTGGACCACTTATAGGCATTTGCTGGAAAAAGGATATCCTCACACAAAAACGAGACAGAAGTATTCTCGCAAACTCCTTTGTCATGTGTGCTCTCATCTCACAGATGTGAAACTTACTTTTGATAGAGCAGTTTTGAAACACTCTTTGTCGAGGATCTGCAAGGGGACACTTGAAGCGATTTCAGTCCTGTGCTGGAAAGGAAATATCTTCACATAACAAGTAGACAGAAGCATTCTCTGAAACTTCTTTGTGGTGTGTGCATTCAACTCACGGAGTTGAACATTCCTTTTGACACGGACATTTTGAAACACTCTTTTTATAGGATGTGCAAGGGGATATTCGGACGGCTTCTAGGAATTCGTTGGAAACGGGACACCCTCACACAAAAACAAGACAGAAGCAGTCTCACAAACTTCTGTGTGATGTGAGCATTCAGCTCACAGAGCTGAACCTTTCTTTTGATAGAGCAATTTTGAAACACTCTTTTTCTAGAATCGGCAAGTGGACATTTGGAGCGCTTTGAGGCCTGTGGTGGAAAGGAAATATGTTCACGTCAAAACTAGACAGAATCATTCTCACAAACTTCTCTGTGATAAGTGCATTCAACTCACAGAGTTTAATGTTTCCTTTCATGGAGCAGTTTTGAAACACACTTTTTGCAGTACATGCAAGTGGTCGTTCGGAAAGCTATGAGGCCTGTGTTCGAAAAGAAAATATCTTCACATATAGCATAGAAAGAATCATTCTCCGAAACTGCCTTGTGTTGGTTGCATTCAACTCACAGAGGTGAATAATCCTTTTGTTAGAGCAGCCAAGAAACTCTGTTTTTGTATAATCTGCAATTGGACGTTTGGAGAGCTCTGAGGCCTCTTGTGGGAAGGGAAATTCCTAGTCAAAACACCTAGAGAGAAGCATTCTCGGAAACCACTTTGAGATGTGTGTATTCAACTCACGGAGTTGAACATTCCTTTTGACAGAGAAATTTTGAAACACTCTTTTTATAGAATGTGCAAGCGGATATTCGGACGGCTTCCAGGAATTCGTTGGAAACGGGGCACCCTCACACAAAAACAAGACAGAAGCATTCTCACAAACTTCTGTGTGATGTGAGCATTCAGCTCAAAGAGCTGAACACTTCCTTTGATAGAGCAATTTTGAAACACTGTTTTTCTAGAATCGGTAAGTGGACACTTGGAGCGCTTTGTGGCCTGTGGTGGAAAGGAAATATCTTCACGTCAAAACTAGACAGAAGCATTCTCTAAATCTTCTTTGTGGTGTGTGCATTCAACTCACAGATTTGAACATTCCTTTAGACAGAGAAACTTTGAAACACTCTTTTTGTTGAATCGGCAAGTGGAAATTTGGACCCCTTCTAGAAATTCGTTGGAAATGGGACACCCTCATACGAAAACTAGACAGAAGCATTCTGACAAACTTCTCTGTGATAAGTGCATTCAACTCACAGGGTTTAACGTTTCTTTTCATGGAGCATTATTGAAACGCACTTTTTGAAGTCTATGCAAGTGGTCATTCCGAAAGCTATGAGGCCTGTGTTTGAAAAGACAATATCTTCACATATAACATAGAAAGAAGCATTCTCACAAACAACTTTGTGTTGGTTGCATTCAACTCACAGAGGGGAATATTCCTTTTGTTAGAGCAGCCATGAAACAGTGTTTTTGTATAATCTGCAAGTGGACATTTGGAGCGCTTTGAGGCCTGTGCTGCAAAGGAAATATCTTCACATAACAAGTTGACAGAAGCATTCTCTGAAAGTTCTTTTTGGTGTGTGCATTCAACTCATAGAGTTGAACATTCCTTTTGAGAGAGAAATTATGAAATTCTCTTTTTGTAGAATCTGCAGGTGGAAATTTTGACCGCTTTTAGGAATTCGTTGGAAACGAGACACCTTCACACGAAAACTAGACAGAAGCATTCTCACAAAATTCTCTGTGATAAGGGCATTCAACTCACAGAGTTTCAGGATTCTTTTCATGGAGCAGATTTGAAACACGCTTTTTGCTGTATATGCAAGTGGTGACACCGAAAGCTATGAGGCCTGTGGTTGAAAAGGCAATATCTGCACATCTAACCTAGAAAGAAGCATTCTCAAAAACTACTTTGTGTTGGTTGCATTCAACTCACAGAGGGGAATATTCCTTTTGTTAGAGAAGCCATGAAACACTGTTTTTGTATAATCTGCATTTGGACATTTGGAGAGCTCTGTGGCCTATGGTGGGAAACGACATATCTTCACAAAAATCCTACAGAGAAGCATTCTCAGACACCACTTTGCGATGTGTGCATTCATCTCACAGAGTTGAAAATTCCTTTTGTTAGAGCAGTTTTGAAACACTCTTTTTGTAGAATCTGCATGTGGATATTTGGACCACTTATACGAATTTGCTGGAAACGGTATATCTTTACAGAAAAACGAGACGGAACCATTCTCACAAACTCCTTTGTGATGTGTGCTCTCAACTCAGAGATGTGAACATGACTTTGGATAGGGCAGTTTTGAAACACTCTTTTTCTAGTATCTGCAAGTGGACAATTCGGCGCTTTGAGGCCTGTGCTGGAAAGGAAATATCTTCACACATCAAGTAGACAGAAGCATTGTCTGAAAGTTTTTTGGTGTGTGCATTCAACCCACAGAGTTGAACATTCCTTTTGACAGAGAATTTTTGAAACACTCTGTTTATAGAATGTGCAAGTGCATATTTGGACCGCTTCTAGGAATTCGTTGGAAACGGGACACCCTCACACGAAAACAAGACAGAAGCATTCTCACAAACTTCTGTGTGATGTGAGCATTCAGCTCACAGAGCTGAACCTTTCTTTTGATAGAGGAATTTTGTAACTCCCTTTTTCTAGAAACGGCAATTGGATATTTGGAGCGCTTTGAGGCCTGTGGTGGAAATTAAATATCTTCACATCAAAACTAGACAGAAGCATTCTCTGAAACTTCTTTGAGGTATGTGCATTCAACTCACAGAGTTGAACATTCCTTTAGACAGAGAAATTTTGAAACACCCTTTATTTAGAATCTGCAAGTGGAAATTTGCACCCCTTATGGGAATTCGTTGGAAACGGGACACCTTCACACGAAAACAAGACAGAAGCGTTCTCACAATCTTCTCTGTGTTAAGTGCATTCAAGTAACAGAGTTTAACGTTTCTTTTCATGGAGCAGTTTTGAAACACGCTTTTTGCATTATATGCAAGTGGTCATTCGGAAAGCTATGAAGCCTGTGGTCGAAAAGGGAATAGCTTCACATATAACCTAGAAAGAAGCATTCTCAGAAACTACTTTGTGGTGGTTGCATTCAACTCACAGAGGGGAATATTCCTTTTGTTAGAGAAGCCATGAAACACTGTTTTTGTATCATCTGCATTTGGACATTTGGAGAGCTCTGAGGCCTATGGTGGGAAACGAAGTAACTTCACAAAAATCCTACAGGGAAGCATTCTCAGAAACCACTTTGCGATGTGTGCATTCAATTCAGAGAATTGAACATTCCTTTTTTCAGAGCAATTTTGAAACACTCTTTTTGTAGAATCTGCATGTGGATATTTGGACCACTTATAGGCATTTGCTGGAAAAAGGATATCCTCACACAAAAACGAGACAGAAGTATTCTCGCAAACTCCTTTGTCATGTGTGTGCTCTCATCTCACAGATGTGAAACTTACTTTTGATAGAGCAGTTTTGAAACACTCTTTGTCGAGGATCTGCAAGGGGACACTTGAAGCGATTTCAGTCCTGTGCTGGAAAGGAAATATCTTCACATAACAAGTAGACAGAAGCATTCTCTGAAACTTCTTTGTGGTGTGTGCATTCAACTCACGGAGTTGAACATTCCTTTTGACAGAGAAATTTTGAAACACTCTTTTTATAGGATGTGCAAGGGGATATTCGGACGGCTTCTAGGAATTCGTTGGAAACGGGACACCCTCACACAAAAACAAGACAGAAGCAGTCTCACAAACTTCTGTGTGATGTGAGCATTCAGCTCACAGAGCTGAACCTTTCTTTTGATAGAGCAATTTTGAAACACTCTTTTTCTAGAATCGGCAAGTGGACATTTGGAGCGCTTTGAGGCCTGTGGTGGAAAGGAAATATGTTCACGTCAAAACTAGACAGAATCATTCTCACAAACTTCTCTGTGATAAGTGCATTCAACTCACAGAGTTTAATGTTTCCTTTCATGGAGCAGTTTTGAAACACACTTTTTGCAGTACATGCAAGTGGTCATTCGGAAAGCTATGAGGCCTGTGTTCGAAAAGAAAATATCTTCACAGATAGCATAGAAAGAATCATTCTCCGAAACTGCCTTGTGTTGGTTGCATTCAACTCACAGAGGTGAATAATCCTTTTGTTAGAGCAGCCAAGAAACTCTGTTTTTGTATAATCTGCAATTGGACGTTTGGAGAGCTCTGAGGCCTCTTGTGGGAAGGGAAATTCCTTCTCAAAACACCTAGAGAGAAGCATTCTCGGAAACCACTTTGAGATGTGTGCATTCAACTCACGGAGTTGAACATTCCTTTTGACAGAGAAATTTTGAAACACTCTTTTTATAGAATGTGCAAGTGGATATTCGGACGGCTTCCAGGAATTCGTTGGAAACGGGACACCCTCACACAAAAACAAGACAGAAGCATTCTCACAAACTTCTGTGTGATGTGAGCATTCAGCTCAAAGAGCTGAACACTTCCTTTGATAGAGCAATTTTGAAACACTCTTTTTCTAGAATCGGTAAGTGGACATTTGGAGCGCTTTGTGGCCTGTGGTGGAAAGGAAATATCTTCACGTCAAAACTAGACAGAAGCATTCTCTAAATCTTCTTTGTGGTGTGTGCATTCAACTCACAGATTTGAACATTCCTTTAGACAGAGAAACTTTGAAACACTCTTTTTGTTGAATCGGCAAGTGGAAATTTGGACCCCTTCTAGAAATTCGTTGGAAATGGGACACCCTCATACGAAAACTAGACAGAAGCATTCTGCCAAACTTCTCTGTGATAAGTGCTTTCAACTCACAGAGTTTAACGTTTCTTTTCATGGAGCATTATTGAAACGCACTTTTTGAAGTCTATGCAAGTGGTCATTCCGAAAGCTATGAGGCCTGTGTTTGAAAAGACAATATCTTCACATATAACATAGAAAGAAGCATTCTCACAAACAACTTTGTGTTGGTTGCATTCAACTCACAGAGGGGAATATTCCTTTTGTTAGAGCAGCCATGAAACAGTGTTTTTGTATAATCTGCAAGTGGACATTTGGAGCGCTTTGAGGCCTGTGCTGGAAAGGAAATATCTTCACATAGCAAGTTGACAGAAGCATTCTCTGAAAGTTCTTTTTGGTGTGTGCATTCAACTCATAGAGTTGAACATTCCTTTTGAGAGAGAAATTATGAAATTCTCTTTTTGTAGAATCTGCAGGTGGAAATTTTGACCGCTTTTAGGAATTCGTTGGAAACGAGACACCTTCACACGAAAACTAGACAGAAGCATTCTCACAAAATTCTCTGTGATAAGGGCATTCAACTCACAGAGTTTCAGGATTCTTTTCATGGAGCAGATTTGAAACACGCTTTTTGCTGTATATGCAAGTGGTGACACCGAAAGCTATGAGGCCTGTGGTTGAAAAGGCAATATCTGCACATCTAACCTAGAAAGAAGCATTCTCAAAAACTACTTTGTGTTGGTTGCATTCAACTCACAGAGGGGAATATTCCTTTTGTTAGAGAAGCCATGAAACACTGTTTTTGTATAATCTGCATTTGGACATTTGGAGAGCTCTGAGGCCTATGGTGGGAAACGACATATCTTCACAAAAATCCCACAGAGAAGCATTCTCAGACACCACTTTGCGATGTGTGCATTCATCTCACAGAGTTGAAAATTCCTTTTGTTAGAGCAGTTTTGAAACACTCTTTTTGTAGAATCTGCATGTGGATATTTGGACCACTTATACGAATTTGCTGGAAACGGTATATCTTTACAGAAAAACGAGACGGAACCATTCTCACAAACTCCTTTGTGATGTGTGCTCTCAACTCAGAGATGTGAACATGACTTTGGATAGGGCAGTTTTGAAACACTCTTTTTCTAGTATCTGCAAGTGGACAATTCGGCGCTTTGAGGCCTGTGCTGGAAAGGAAATATCTTCACACATCAAGTAGACAGAAGCATTGTCTGAAAGTTTTTTGGTGTGTGCATTCAACCCACAGAGTTGAACATTCCTTTTGACAGAGAATTTTTGAAACACTCTGTTTATAGAATGTGCAAGTGCATATTTGGACCGCTTCTAGGAATTCGTTGGAAACGGGACACCCTCACACGAAAACAAGACAGAAGCATTCTCACAAACTTCTGTGTGATGTGAGCATTCAGCTCACAGAGCTGAACCTTTCTTTTGATAGAGGAATTTTGTAACACCCTTTTTCTAGAAACGGCAATTGGATATTTGGAGCGCTTTGAGGCCTGTGGTGGAAATTAAATATCTTCACATCAAAACTAGACAGAAGCATTCTCTGAAACTTCTTTGAGGTATGTGCATTCAACTCACAGAGTTGAACATTCCTTTAGACAGAGAAATTTTGAAACACCCTTTATTTAGAATCTGCAAGTGGAAATTTGCACCGCTTATAGGAATTCGTTGGAAACGGGACACCTTCACACGAAAACAAGACAGAAGCGTTCTCACAATCTTCTCTGTGTTAAGTGCATTCAAGTAACAGAGTTTAACGTTTCTTTTCATGGAGCAGTTTTGAAACACGCTTTTTGCATTATATGCAAGTGGTCATTCGGAAAGCTATGAAGCCTGTGGTCGAAAAGGGAATAGCTTCACATATAACCTAGAAAGAAGCATTCTCAGAAACTACTTTGTGGTGGTTGCATTCAACTCACAGAGGGGAATATTCCTTTTGTTAGAGAAGCCATGAAACACTGTTTTTGTATCATCTGCATTTGGACATTTGGAGAGCTCTGAGGCCTATGGTGGGAAACGAAATAACTTCACAAAAATCCTACAGGGAAGCATTCTCAGAAACCACTTTGCGATGTGTGCATTCAACTCAGAGAATTGAACATTCCTTTTGTCAGAGCAATTTTGAAACACTCTTTTTGTAGAATCTGCAAGTGGATATTTGGACCACTTATAGGCATTTGCTGGAAAAAGGATATCCTCACACAAAAACGAGACAGAAGTATTCTCGCAAACTCCTTTGTCATGTGTGCTCTCATCTCACAGATGTGAAACTTACTTTTGATAGAGCAGTTTTGAAACACTCTTTGTCGAGGATCTGCAAGGGGACACTTGAAGCGATTTCAGTCCTGTGCTGGAAAGGAAATATCTTCACATAACAAGTAGACAGAAGCATTCTCTGAAACTTCTTTGTGGTGTGTGCATTCAACTCACGGAGTTGAACATTCCTTTTGACACGGACATTTTGAAACACTCTTTTTATAGGATGTGCAAGGGGATATTCGGACGGCTTCTAGGAATTCGTTGGAAACGGGACACCCTCACACAAAAACAAGACAGAAGCAGTCTCACAAACTTCTGTGTGATGTGAGCATTCAGCTCACAGAGCTGAACCTTTCTTTTGATAGAGCAATTTTGAAACACTCTTTTTCTAGAATCGGCAAGTGGACATTTGGAGCGCTTTGAGGCCTGTGGTGGAAAGGAAATATGTTCACGTCCAAACTAGACAGAATCATTCTCACAAACTTCACTGTGATAAGTGCATTCAACTCACAGAGTTTAATGTTTCCTTTCATGGAGCAGTTTTGAAACACACTTTTTGCAGTACATGCAAGTGGTCATTTGGAAAGCTATGAGGCCTGTGTTCGAAAAGAAAATATCTTCACATATAGCATAGAAAGAATAATTCTCCGAAACTGCCTTGTGTTGGTTGCATTCAACTCACAGAGGTGAATAATCCTTTTGTTAGAGCAGCCAAGAAACTCTGTTTTTGTATAATCTGCCATTGGACGTTTGGAGAGCTCTGAGGCCTCTTTTGGGAAGGGAAATTTCTTCTCAAAACACCTAGAGAGAAGCATTCTCGGAAACCCCTTTGAGATGTGTGCATTCAACTCACGGAGTTGAACATTCCTTTTGTTGGAGCAGTTTTGAAACATTCTTTTTGTGGAATCTGCATGTGGATATTTGTACCACGTATAAGAATTTGCTGGAATCGGGATATCTTCACATAAAAACGAGACAGAAGCATTCTCACAAACTCCTTTGTGATGTGTGCTCTCAACTCAGAGATGTGAACCTGACTCTTGATAGAGCAGTTTTGAAACACTCTTTTTCTAGAATCCGCAAGAGGACATTTGGAGCGCTTTGAGGCCTGTACTGGAAAGGAAATATCTTCACATAACAAGTAGACAGAAGCATTCACTGAGACTTCTTTGTGGTGTGTGCATTCAACTCATAGATTTGAACATTCCTTTTGTCAGAGAAGATTTGAGACACTCTTTTTATAGAATGTGCAAGGGGATATTTGGACGGCTTCTAGGAATTCGTTGGAAACGGGACACTCTCACACAAAAACAAGACAGAAGCATTCTCACAAACTTCTGTGTGATGTGAGCATTCAGCTCACAGAGCTGAACCTTTCTTTTGATAGAGCAATTTTGAAAGACTGTTTTTCTAGGATCGGCAAGTGGACATTTGGAGCGCTTTGAGTCTTGAGGTGGAAAGGAAATATCTTCACATCTAAATTAGACAGAAGCACTCTCTGAATCTTCTTTGTGGTTTGTGCATTCAACTCGCAGACTTGAACATTCCTTTAGACAGAGAAATTTTGAAACAATCTTTTTGTAGAATCTGCAAGCGGAAATTTGGACCGCTTCTAGGAATTCGTTGGAAACGGGACACCCTCACACGAAAACTAGACAGACGTATTCTCACAAACTTCTCTGTGATAAGTGCATTCAACTCAGAGCGTTTAACGTTTCTTTTCATGCAGCAGATTTGAAACACACTGTTTGAAGTATATGCAAGTGGTCATTCGGAAAGCTATGAGGCCTGTGTTCGAAAAGGCAATATCTTCACATATAACCCAGAAAGAATAATTCTCAGAAACTACTTTGTGTTGGTTGCATTCCACTCACAGAGGGGAATATTCTTTTGTTAGAGAAGGATGAAACACTGTTTTTGTATAATCTGCATTTGGACCTTTGGAGAGCTCTGAGGCCTATGGTGGGAAACGAAATAACTTCACAAAAATCCTACAGGGAAACATTCTCAGAAACCACTTGGTGATTGTCCATTCAACTCAGAGAACTGAACATTCCTTTTGGTAGAGCAATTGTGAAACACTCTATTTGTAGAATCTGCATGTGGATATTTGGACCACTTATAGGCATTTGCTGGAAAAAGGATGTCCTCACACAATAACGAGACAGTAGTATTGTCGCAAACTCCTTTGTCATGTGAGCTCTCATCTCACAGATGTGAAACTTACTATTGATAGAGCAGTTTTGAAACACTCTTTGTCGAGAATCTGCAAGGGGACACTTGAAGCGATTTCAGTCCTGTGCTGGAAAGGAAATATCTTCACATAACAAGTAGACAGAAGCATTCCCTGAAACTTCTTTGTGGTGTGTGCATTCAACTCACGGAGTTGAACATTCCTTTTGACAGAGAAATTTTGAAACACTCTTTTTATAGAATGTGCAAGTGGATATTCGGACGGCTTCCAGGAATTCGTTGGAAACGGGACACCCTCACACAAAAACAAGACAGAAGCATTCTCACAAACTTCTGTGTGATGTGAGCATTCAGCTCACAGAGCTGAACACTTCCTTTGATAGAGCAATTTTGAAACACTCTTTTTCTAGAATCGGTAAGTGGACATTTGGAGTGCTTTGTGGCCTGTGGTGGAAAGGAAATATCTTCACGTCAAAACTAGACAGAAGCATTCTCTAAATCTTCTTTGTGGTGTGTCCATTCAACTCACAGATTTGAACATTCCTTTAGACAGAGAAATTTTGAAACACTCTTTTTGTTGAATCGGCAAGTGGAAATTTGGACCCCTTCTAGAAATTCGTTGGAAATGGGACACCCTCATACGAAAACTAGACAGAAGCATTCTGACAAACTTCTCTGTGATAAGTGCATTCAACTCACAGAGTTTAACGTTTCTTTTCATGGAGCAGTATTGAAACGCACTTTTTGAAGTCTATGCAAGTGGTCATTCCGAAAGCTATGAGGCCTGTGTTTGAAAAGACAATATCTTCACATATAACATAGAAAGAAGCATTCTCGCAAACAACTTTGTGTTGGTTGCATTCAACTCACAGAGGGGAATATTCCTTTTGTTAGAGCAGCCATGAAACAGTGTTTTTGTATAATCTGCAAGTGGACATTTGGAGCGTTTTGAGGCCAGTGCTGGAAAGGAAATATCTTCACATAACAAGTTGACAGAAGCATTCTCTGAAAGTTCTTTTTGGTGTGTGCATTCAACTCATAGAGTTGAACATTCCTTTTGAGAGAGAAATTATGAAATTCTCTTTTTGTAGAATCTGCAGGTGGAAATTTTGACCGCTTTTAGGAATTCGTTGGAAATGAGACACCTTCACACGAAAACTAGACAGAAGCATTCTCACAAAATTCTCTGTGATAAGGGCATTCAACTCACAGAGTTTCAGGATTCTTTTCATGGAGCAGATTTGAAACACGCTTTTTGCTGTATATGCAAGTGGTGACACCGAAAGCTATGAGGCCTGTGGTTGAAAAG
Source organism: Pongo pygmaeus (assembly GCF_028885625.2). Lineage (NCBI taxonomy): Eukaryota > Metazoa > Chordata > Mammalia > Primates > Hominidae > Pongo > Pongo pygmaeus. The sequence goes on from NC_072393.2 coordinate 32,400,181, forward strand.
GCAATATCTGCACATCTAACCTAGAAAGAAGCATTCTCAAAAACTACTTTGTGTTGGTTGCATTCAACTCACAGAGGGGAATATTCCTTTTGTTAGAGAAGCCATGAAACACTGTTTTTGTATAATCTGCATTTGGACATTTGGAGAGCTCTGAGGCCTATGGTGGGAAACGACATATCTTCACAAAAATCCTACAGAGAAGCATTCTCAGACACCACTTTGCGATGTGTGCATTCATCTCACAGAGTTGAAAATTCCTTTTGTTAGAGCAGTTTTGAAACACTCTTTTTGTAGAATCTGCATGTGGATATTTGGACCACTTATACGAATTTGCTGGAAACGGTATATCTTTACAGAAAAACGAGACGGAACCATTCTCACAAACTCCTTTGTGATGTGTGCTCTCAACTCAGAGATGTGAACATGACTTTTGATAGGGCAGTTTTGAAACACTCTTTTTCTAGTATCTGCAAGTGGACAATTCGGCGCTTTGAGGCCTGTGCTGGAAAGGAAATATCTTCACACATCAAGGAGACAGAAGCATTGTCTGAAACTTTTTTGGTGTGTGCATTCAACCCACAGAGTTGAACATTCCTTTTGACAGAGAATTTTTGAAACACTCTGTTTATAGAATGTGCAAGTGCATATTTGGACCGCTTCTAGGAATTCGTTGGAAACGGGACACCCTCACACGAAAACAAGACAGAAGCATTCTCACAAACTTCTGTGTGATGTGAGCATTCAGCTCACAGAGCTGAACCTTTCTTTTGATAGAGGAATTTTGTAACACCCTTTTTCTAGAAACGGCAATTGGATATTTGGAGCGCTTTGAGGCCTGTGGTGGAAATTAAATATCTTCACATCAAAACTAGACAGAAGCATTCTCTGAAACTTCTTTGAGGTATGTGCATTCAACTCACAGAGTTGAACATTCCTTTAGACAGAGAAATTTTGAAACACCCTTTATTTAGAATCTGCAAGTGGAAATTTGCACCGCTTATAGGAATTCGTTGGAAACGGGACACCTTCACACGAAAACAAGACAGAAGCGTTCTCACAATCTTCTCTGTGTTAAGTGCATTCAAGTAACAGAGTTTAACGTTTCTTTTCATGGAGCAGTTTTGAAACACGCTTTTTGCATTATATGCAAGTGGTCATTCGGAAAGCTAAGAAGCCTGTGGTCGAAAAGGGAATAGCTTCACATATAACCTAGAAAGAAGCATTCTCAGAAACTACTTTGTGGTGGTTGCATTCAACTCACAGAGGGGAATATTCCTTTTGTTAGAGAAGCCATGAAACACTGTTTTTGTATCATCTGCATTTGGACATTTGGAGAGCTCTGAGGCCTATGGTGGGAAACGAAATAACTTCACAAAAATCCTACAGGGAAGCATTCTCAGAAACCACTTTGCGATGTGTGCATTCAACTCAGAGAATTGAACATTCCTTTTGTCAGAGCAATTTTGAAACACTCTTTTTGTAGAATCTGCATGTGGATATTTGGACCACTTATAGGCATTTGCTGGAAAAAGGATATCCTCACACAAAAACGAGACAGAAGTATTCTCGCAAACTCCTTTGTCATGTGTGCTCTCATCTCACAGATGTGAAACTTACTTTTGATAGAGCAGTTTTGAAACACTCTTTGTCGAGGATCTGCAAGGGGACACTTGAAGCGATTTCAGTCCTGTGCTGGAAAGAAAATATCTTCACATAACAAGTAGACAGAAGCATTCTCTGAAACTTCTTTGTGGTGTGTGCATTCAACTCACGGAGTTGAACATTCCTTTTGACACGGACATTTTGAAACACTCTTTTTATAGAATGTGCAAGGGGATATTCGGACGGCTTCTAGGAATTCGTTGGAAACGGGACACCCTCACACAAATACAAGACAGAAGCAGTCTCACAAACTTCTGTGTGATGTGAGCATTCAGCTCACAGAGCTGAACCTTTCTTTTGATAGAGCAATTTTGAAACACTCTTTTTCTAGAATCGGCAAGTGGACATTTGGAGCGCTTTGAGGCCTGTGGTGGAAAGGAAATATGTTCACATCAAAACTAGACAGAATCATTCTCACAAACTTCTCTGTGATAAGTGCATTCAACTCACAGAGTTTAATGTTTCCTTTCATGGAGCAGTTTTGAAACACACTTTTTGCAGTACATGCAAGTGGTCATTCGGAAAGCTATGAGGCCTGTGTTCGAAAAGAAAATATCTTCACATATAGCATAGAAAGAATCATTCTCCGAAACTGCCTTGTGTTGGTTGCATTCAACTCACAGAGGTGAATAATCCTTTTGTTAGAGCAGCCAAGAAACTCTGTTTTTGTATAATCTGCTATTGGACGTTTGGAGAGCTCTGAGGCCTCTTGTGGGAAGGGAAATTCCTTCTCAAAACACCTAGAGAGAAGCATTCTCGGAAACCACTTTGAGATGTGTGCATTCAACTCACGGAGTTGAACATTCCTTTTGACAGAGAAATTTTGAAACACTGTTTTTATGGAATGTGCAAGTGGATATTCGGACGGCTTCCAGGAATTCGTTGGAATCGGGACACCCTCACACAAAAACAAGACAGAAGCATTCTCACAAACTTCTGTGTGATGTGAGCATTCAGCTCAAAGAGCTGAACACTTCCTTTGATAGAGCAATTTTGAAACACTCTTTTTCTAGAATCGGTAAGTGGACATTTGGAGCGCTTTGTGGCCTGTGGTGGAAAGGAAATATCTTCACGTCAAAACTAGACAGAAGCATTCTCTAAATCTTCTTTGTGGTGTGTGCATTCAACTCACGGATTTGAACATTCCTTTAGACAGAGAAACTTTGAAACACTCTTTTTGTTGAATCGGAAAGTGGAAATTTGGACCCCTTCTAGAAATTCGTTGGAAATGGGACACCCTCATACGAAAACTAGACAGAAGCATTCTGACAAACTTCTCTGTGATAAGTGCATTCAACTCACAGAGTTTAACGTTTCTTTTCATGGAGCATTATTGAAACGCACTTTTTGAAGTCTATGCAAGTGGTCATTCCGAAAGCTATGAGGCCTGTGTTTGAAAAGACAATATCTTCACATATAACATAGAAAGAAGCATTCTCACAAACAACTTTGTGTTGGTTGCATTCAACTCACAGAGGGGAATATTCCTTTTGTTAGAGCAGCCATGAAACAGTGTTTTTGTATAATCTGCAAGTGGACATTTGGAGCGCTTTGAGGCCTGTGCTGGAAAGGAAATATCTTCACATAACAAGTTGACAGAAGCATTCTCTGAAAGTTCTTTTTGGTGTGTGCATTCAACTCATAGAGTTGAACATTCCTTTTGAGAGAGAAATTATGAAATTCTCTTTTTGTAGAATCTGCAGGTGGAAATTTTGACCGCTTTTAGGAATTCGTTGGAAACGAGACACCTTCACACGAAAACTAGACAGAAGCATTCTCACAAAATTCTCTGTGATAAGGGCATTCAACTCACAGAGTTTCAGGATTCTTTTCATGGAGCAGATTTGAAACACGCTTTTTGCTGTATATGCAAGTGGTGACACCGAAAGCTATGAGGCCTGTGGTTGAAAAGGCAATATCTGCACATCTAACCTAGAAAGAAGCATTCTCAAAAACTACTTTGTGTTGGTTGCATTCAACTCACAGAGGGGAATATTCCTTTTGTTAGAGAAGCCATGAAACACTGTTTTTGTATAATCTGCATTTGGACATTTGGAGAGCTCTGAGGCCTATGGTGGGAAACGACATATCTTCACAAAAATCCTACAGAGAAGCATTCTCAGACACCACTTTGCGATGTGTGCATTCGTCTCACGGAGTTGAAAATTCCTTTTGTTAGAGCAGTTTTGAAACACTCTTTTTGTAGAATCTGCATGTGGATATTTGGACCACTTATACGAATTTGCTGGAAACGGTATATCTTTACAGAAAAACGAGACGGAACCATTCTCACAAACTCCTTTGTGATGTGTGCTCTCAACTCAGAGATGTGAACATGACTTTTGATAGGGCAGTTTTGAAACACTCTTTTTCTAGTATCTGCAAGTGGACAATTCGGCGCTTTGAGGCCTGTGCTGGAAAGGAAATATCTTCACACATCAAGGAGACAGAAGCATTGTCTGAAAGTTGTTTGGTGTGTGCATTCATCCCACAGAGTTGAACATTCCTTTTGACAGAGAATTTTTGAAACACTCTGTTTATAGAATGTGCAAGTGCATATTTGGACCGCTTCTAGGAATTCGTTGGAAACGGGACACCCTCACACGAAAACAAGACAGAAGCATTCTCACAAACTTCTGTGTGATGTGAGCATTCAGCTCACAGAGCTGAACCTTTCTTTTGATAGAGGAATTTTGTAACACCCTTTTTCTAGAAACGGCAATTGGATATTTGGAGCGCTTTGAGGCCTGTGGTGGAAATTAAATATCTTCACATCAAAACTAGACAGAAGCATTCTCTGAAACTTCTTTGAGGTATGTGCATTCAACTCACAGAGTTGAACATTCCTTTAGACAGAGAAATTTTGAAACACCCTTTATTTAGAATCTGCAAGTGGAAATTTGCACCGCTTATAGGAATTCGTTGGAAACGGGACACCTTCACACGAAAACAAGACAGAAGCGTTCTCACAATCTTCTCTGTGTTAAGTGCATTCAAGTAACAGAGTTTAACGTTTCTTTTCATGGAGCAGTTTTGAAACACGCTTTTTGCATTATATGCAAGTGGTCATTCGGAAAGCTATGAAGCCTGTGGTCGAAAAGGGAATAGCTTCACATATAACCTAGAAAGAAGCATTCTCAGAAACTACTTTGTGGTGGTTGCATTCAACTCACAGAGGGGAATATTCCTTTTGTTAGAGAAGCCATGAAACACTGTTTTTGTATCATCTGCATTTGGACATTTGGAGAGCTCTGAGGCCTATGGTGGGAAACGAAATAACTTCACAAAAATCCTACAGGGAAGCATTCTCAGAAACCACTTGGTGATGTGTGCATTCAACTCAGAGAATTGAACATTCCTTTTGTCAGAGCAATTTTGAAACACTCTTTTTGTAGAATCTGCATGTGGATATTTGGACCACTTATAGGCATTTGCTGGAAAAAGGATATCCTCACACAAAAACGAGACAGAAGTATTCTCGCAAACTCCTTTGTCATGTGTGCTCTCATCTCACAGATGTGAAACTTACTTTTGATAGAGCAGTTTTGAAACACTCTTTGTCGAGGATCTGCAAGGGGACACTTGAAGCGATTTCAGTCCTGTGCTGGAAAGGAAATATCTTCACATAACAAGTAGACAGAAGCATTCTCTGAAACTTCTTTGTGGTGTGTGCATTCAACTCACGGAGTTGAACATTCCTTTTGACACGGAAATTTTGAAACACTCTTTTTATAGAATGTGCAAGGGGATATTCGGACGGCTTCTAGGAATTCGTTGGAAACGGGACACCCTCACACAAAAACAAGACAGAAGCAGTCTCACAAACTTCTGTGTGATGTGAGCATTCAGCTCACAGAGCTGAACCTTTCTTTTGATAGAGCAATTTTGAAACACTCTTTTTCTAGAATCGGCAAGTGGACATTTGGAGCGCTTTGAGGCCTGTGGTGGAAAGGAAATATGTTCACGTCAAAACTAGACAGAAGCATTCTCACAAACTTCACTGTGATAAGTGCATTCAACTCACAGAGTTTAATGTTTCCTTTCATGGAGCAGTTTTGAAACACACTTTTTGCAGTACATGCAAGTGGTCATTTGGAAAGCTATGAGGCCTGTGTTCGAAAAGAAAATATCTTCACATATAGCATAGAAAGAATAATTCTCCGAAACTGCCTTGTGTTGGTTGCATTCAACTCACAGAGGTGAATAATCCTTTTGTTAGAGCAGCCAAGAAACTCTGTTTTTGTATAATCTGCCATTGGACGTTTGGAGAGCTCTGAGGCCTCTTGTGGGAAGGGAAATTTCTTCTCAAAACACCTAGAGAGAAGCATTCTCGGAAACCCCTTTGAGATGTGTGCATTCAACTCACGGAGTTGAACATTCCTTTTGTTGGAGCAGTTTTGAAACATTCTTTTTGTGGAATCTGCATGTGGATATTTGTACCACGTATAAGAATTTGCTGGAATCGGGATATCTTCACACAAAAACGAGACAGAAGCATTCTCACAAACTCCTTTGTGATGTGTGCTCTCAACTCAGAGATGTGAACCTGACTCTTGATAGAGCAGTTTTAAAACACTCTTTTTCTAGAATCCGCAAGAGGACATTTTGAGCGCTTTGAGGCCTGTACTGGAAAGGAAATATCTTCACATAACAAGTAGACAGAAGCATTCCCTGAGACTTCTTTGTGGTGTGTGCATTCAACTCATAGATTTGAACATTCCTTTTGTCAGAGAAGATTTGAGACACTCTTTTTATAGAATGTGCAAGGGGATATTTGGACGGCTTCTAGGAATTCGTTGGAAACGGGACACTCTCACACAAAAACAAGACAGAAGCATTCTCACAAACTTCTGTGTGATGTGAGCATTCAGCTCACAGAGCTGAACCTTTCTTTTGATAGAGCAATTTTGAAAGACTGTTTTTCTAGGATCGGCAAGTGGACATTTGGAGCGCTTTGAGTCTTGAGGTGGAAAGGAAATATCTTCACATCTAAATTAGACAGAAGCACTCTCTGAATCTTCTTTGTGGTTTGTGCATTCAACTCGCAGACTTGAACATTCCTTTAGACAGAGAAATTTTGAAACAATCTTTTTGTAGAATCTGCAAGCGGAAATTTGGACCGCTTCTAGGAATTCGTTGGAAACGGGACACCCTCACACGAAAACTAGACAGACGTATTCTCACAAACTTCTCTGTGATAAGTGCATTCAACTCAGAGCGTTTAACGTTTCTTTTCATGCAGCAGATTTGAAACACACTGTTTGAAGTATATGCAAGTGGTCATTCGGAAAGCTAAGAGGCCTGTATTCGAAAAGGCAATATCTTCACATATAACCCAGAAAGAATAATTCTCAGAAACTACTTTGTGTTGGTTGCATTCCACTCACAGAGGGGAATATTCCTTTTGTTAGAGAAGGATGAAACACTGTTTTTGTATAATCTGCATTTGGACCTTTGGAGAGCTCTGAGGCCTATGGTGGGAAACAAAATAACTTCACAAAAATCCTACAGGGAAACATTCTCAGAAACCACTTGGTGATTGTCCATTCAACTCAGAGAACTGAACATTCCTTTTGGTAGAGCAATTTTGAAACACTCTATTTGTAGAATCTGCATGTGGATATTTGGACCACTTATAGGCATTTGCTGGAAAAAGGATATCCTCACACAAAAACGAGACAGTAGTATTGTCGCAAACTCCTTTGTCATGTGAGCTCTCATCTCACAGATGTGAAACTTACTATTGATAGAGCAGTTTTGAAACACTCTTTGACGAGAATCTGCAAGGGGACACTTGAAGCTATTTCAGTCCTGTGCTGGAAAGGAAATATCTTCACATAACAAGTAGACAGAAGCATTCCCTGAAACTTCTTTGTGGTGTGTGCATTCAACTCACGGAGTTGAACATTCCTTTTGACAGAGAAATTTTGAAACTCTCTTTTTATAGAATGTGCAAGTGGATATTCGGACGGCTTCCAGGAATTCGTTGGAAACGGGACACCCTCACACAAAAACAAGACAGAAGCATTCTCACAAACTTCTGTGTGATGTGAGCATTCAGCTCACAGAGCTGAAAACTTCCTTTGATAGAGCAATTTTGAAACACTCTTTTTCTAGAATCGGTAAGTGGACATTTGGAGTGCTTTGTGGCCTGTGGTGGAAAGGAAATATCTTCACGTCAAAACTAGACAGAAGCATTCTCTAAATCTTCTTTGTGGTGTGTGCATTCAACTCACAGATTTGAACATTCCTTTAGACAGAGAAATTTTGGAACACTCTTTTTGTTGAATCGGCAAGTGGAAATTTGGACCCCTTCTAGAAATTCGTTGGAAATGGGACACCCTCATACGAAAACTAGACAGAAGCATTCTGACAAACTTCTCTGTGATAAGTGCATTCAACTCACAGAGTTTAACGTTTCTTTTCATGGAGCAGTATTGAAACGCACTTTTTGAAGTCTATGCAAGTGGTCATTCCGAAAGCTATGAGGCCTGTGTTTGAAAAGACAATATCTTCACATATAACATAGAAAGAAGCATTCTCGCAAACAACTTTGTGTTGGTTGCATTCAACTCACAGAGGGGAATATTCCTTTTGTTAGAGCAGCCATGAAACAGTGTTTTTGTATAATCTGCAAGTGGACATTTGAGCGTTTTGAGGCCTGTGCTGGAAAGGAAATATCTTCACATAACAAGTTGACAGAAGCATTCTTTGAAAGTTCTTTTTGGTGTGTGCATTCAACTCATAGAGTTGAACATTCCTTTTGAGAGAGAAATTATGAAATTCTCTTTTTGTAGAATCTGCAGGTGGAAATTTTGACCGCTTTTAGGAATTCGTTGGAAACGAGACACCTTCACACGAAAACTAGACAGAAGCATTCTCACAAAATTCTCTGTGATAAGGGCATTCAACTCACAGAGTTTCAGGATTCTTTTCATGGAGCAGATTTGAAACACGCTTTTTGCTGTATATGCAAGTGGTGACACCGAAAGCTATGAGGCCTGTGGTTGAAAAGGCAATATCTGCACATCTAACCTAGAAAGAAGCATTCTCAAAAACTACTTTGTGTTGGTTGCATTCAACTCACAGAGGGGAATATTCCTTTTGTTAGAGAAGCCATGAAACACTGTTTTTGTATAATCTGCATTTGGACATTTGGAGAGCTCTGAGGCCTATGGTGGGAAACGACATATCTTCACAAAAATCCTACAGAGAAGCATTCTCAGACACCACTTTGCGATGTGTGCATTCATCTCACAGAGTTGAAAATTCCTTTTGTTAGAGCAGTTTTGAAACACTCTTTTTGTAGAATCTGCATGTGGATATTTGGACCACTTATACGAATTTGCTGGAAACGGTATATCTTTACAGAAAAACGAGACGGAACCATTCTCATAAACTCCTTTGTGATGTGTGCTCTCAACTCAGAGATGTGAACATGACTTTTGATAGGGCAGTTTTGAAACACTCTTTTTCTAGTATCTGCAAGTGGACAATTCGGCGCTTTGAGGCCTGTGCTGGAAAGGAAATATCTTCACACATCAAGTAGACAGAAGCATTGTCTGAAAGTTTTTTGGTGTGTGCATTCAACCCACAGAGTTGAACATTCCTTTTGACAGAGAATTTTTGAAACACTCTGTTTATAGAATGTGCAAGTGCATATTTGGACCGCTTCTAGGAATTCGTTGGAAACGGGACACCCTCACACGAAAACAAGACAGAAGCATTCTCACAAACTTCTGTGTGATGTGAGCATTCAGCTCACAGAGCTGAACCTTTCTTTTGATAGAGGAATTTTGTAACACCCTTTTTCTAGAAATGGCAATTGGATATTTGGAGCGCTTTGAGGCCTGTGCTGGAAATTAAATATCTTCACATCAAAACTAGACAGAAGCATTCTCTGAAACTTCTTTGAGGTATGTGCATTCAACTCACAGAGTTGAACATTCCTTTAGACAGAGAAATTTTGAAACACCCTTTATTTAGAATCTGCAAGTGGAAATTTGCACCGCTTATAGGAATTCGTTGGAAACGGGACACCTTCACACGAAAACAAGACAGAAGCGTTCTCACAATCTTCTCTGTGTTAAGTGCATTCAAGTAACAGAGTTTAACGTTTCTTTTCATGGAGCAGTTTTGAAACACGCTTTTTGCATTATATGCAAGTGGTCATTCGGAAAGCTATGAAGCCTGTGGTCGAAAAGGGAATAGCTTCACATATAACCTAGAAAGAAGCATTCTCAGAAACTACTTTGTGGTGGTTGCATTCAACTCACAGAGGGGAATATTCCTTTTGTTAGAGAAGCCATGAAACACTGTTTTTGTATCATCTGCATTTGGACATTTGGAGAGCTCTGAGGCCTATGGTGGGAAACGAAATAACTTCACAAAAATCCTACAGGGAAGCATTCTCAGAAACCACTTTGCGATGTGTGCATTCAACTCAGAGAATTGAACATTCCTTTTGTCAGAGCAATTTTGAAACACTCTTTTTGTAGAATCTGCATGTGGATATTTGGACCACTTATAGGCATTTGCTGGAAAAAGGATATCCTCACACAAAAACGAGACAGAAGTATTCTCGCAAACTCCTTTGTCATGTGTGCTCTCATCTCACAGATGTGAAACTTACTTTTGATAGAGCAGTTTTGAAACACTCTTTGTCGAGGATCTGCAAGGGGACACTTGAAGCGATTTCAGTCCTGTGCTGGAAAGGAAATATCTTCACATAACAAGTAGACAGAAGCATTCTCTGAAACTTCTTTGTGGTGTGTGCATTCAACTCACGGAGTTGAACATTCCTTTTGACACGGACATTTTGAAACACTCTTTTTATAGGATGTGCAAGGGGATATTCGGACGGCTTCTAGGAATTCGTTGGAAACGGGACACCCTCACACAAAAACAAGACAGAAGCAGTCTCACAAACTTCTGTGTGATGTGAGCATTCAGCTCACAGAGCTGAACCTTTCTTTTGATAGAGCAATTTTGAAACACTCTTTTTCTAGAATCGGCAAGTGGACATTTGGAGCGCTTTGAGGCCTGTGGTGGAAAGGAAATATGTTCACGTCAAAACTAGACAGAATCATTCTCACAAACTTCTCTGTGATAAGTGCATTCAACTCACAGAGTTTAATGTTTCCTTTCATGGAGCAGTTTTGAAACACACTTTTTGCAGTACATGCAAGTGGTCGTTCGGAAAGCTATGAGGCCTGTGTTCGAAAAGAAAATATCTTCACATATAGCATAGAAAGAATCATTCTCCGAAACTGCCTTGTGTTGGTTGCATTCAACTCACAGAGGTGAATAATCCTTTTGTTAGAGCAGCCAAGAAACTCTGTTTTTGTATAATCTGCAATTGGACGTTTGGAGAGCTCTGAGGCCTCTTGTGGGAAGGGAAATTCCTAGTCAAAACACCTAGAGAGAAGCATTCTCGGAAACCACTTTGAGATGTGTGTATTCAACTCACGGAGTTGAACATTCCTTTTGACAGAGAAATTTTGAAACACTCTTTTTATAGAATGTGCAAGCGGATATTCGGACGGCTTCCAGGAATTCGTTGGAAACGGGGCACCCTCACACAAAAACAAGACAGAAGCATTCTCACAAACTTCTGTGTGATGTGAGCATTCAGCTCAAAGAGCTGAACACTTCCTTTGATAGAGCAATTTTGAAACACTGTTTTTCTAGAATCGGTAAGTGGACACTTGGAGCGCTTTGTGGCCTGTGGTGGAAAGGAAATATCTTCACGTCAAAACTAGACAGAAGCATTCTCTAAATCTTCTTTGTGGTGTGTGCATTCAACTCACAGATTTGAACATTCCTTTAGACAGAGAAACTTTGAAACACTCTTTTTGTTGAATCGGCAAGTGGAAATTTGGACCCCTTCTAGAAATTCGTTGGAAATGGGACACCCTCATACGAAAACTAGACAGAAGCATTCTGACAAACTTCTCTGTGATAAGTGCATTCAACTCACAGGGTTTAACGTTTCTTTTCATGGAGCATTATTGAAACGCACTTTTTGAAGTCTATGCAAGTGGTCATTCCGAAAGCTATGAGGCCTGTGTTTGAAAAGACAATATCTTCACATATAACATAGAAAGAAGCATTCTCACAAACAACTTTGTGTTGGTTGCATTCAACTCACAGAGGGGAATATTCCTTTTGTTAGAGCAGCCATGAAACAGTGTTTTTGTATAATCTGCAAGTGGACATTTGGAGCGCTTTGAGGCCTGTGCTGCAAAGGAAATATCTTCACATAACAAGTTGACAGAAGCATTCTCTGAAAGTTCTTTTTGGTGTGTGCATTCAACTCATAGAGTTGAACATTCCTTTTGAGAGAGAAATTATGAAATTCTCTTTTTGTAGAATCTGCAGGTGGAAATTTTGACCGCTTTTAGGAATTCGTTGGAAACGAGACACCTTCACACGAAAACTAGACAGAAGCATTCTCACAAAATTCTCTGTGATAAGGGCATTCAACTCACAGAGTTTCAGGATTCTTTTCATGGAGCAGATTTGAAACACGCTTTTTGCTGTATATGCAAGTGGTGACACCGAAAGCTATGAGGCCTGTGGTTGAAAAGGCAATATCTGCACATCTAACCTAGAAAGAAGCATTCTCAAAAACTACTTTGTGTTGGTTGCATTCAACTCACAGAGGGGAATATTCCTTTTGTTAGAGAAGCCATGAAACACTGTTTTTGTATAATCTGCATTTGGACATTTGGAGAGCTCTGTGGCCTATGGTGGGAAACGACATATCTTCACAAAAATCCTACAGAGAAGCATTCTCAGACACCACTTTGCGATGTGTGCATTCATCTCACAGAGTTGAAAATTCCTTTTGTTAGAGCAGTTTTGAAACACTCTTTTTGTAGAATCTGCATGTGGATATTTGGACCACTTATACGAATTTGCTGGAAACGGTATATCTTTACAGAAAAACGAGACGGAACCATTCTCACAAACTCCTTTGTGATGTGTGCTCTCAACTCAGAGATGTGAACATGACTTTGGATAGGGCAGTTTTGAAACACTCTTTTTCTAGTATCTGCAAGTGGACAATTCGGCGCTTTGAGGCCTGTGCTGGAAAGGAAATATCTTCACACATCAAGTAGACAGAAGCATTGTCTGAAAGTTTTTTGGTGTGTGCATTCAACCCACAGAGTTGAACATTCCTTTTGACAGAGAATTTTTGAAACACTCTGTTTATAGAATGTGCAAGTGCATATTTGGACCGCTTCTAGGAATTCGTTGGAAACGGGACACCCTCACACGAAAACAAGACAGAAGCATTCTCACAAACTTCTGTGTGATGTGAGCATTCAGCTCACAGAGCTGAACCTTTCTTTTGATAGAGGAATTTTGTAACTCCCTTTTTCTAGAAACGGCAATTGGATATTTGGAGCGCTTTGAGGCCTGTGGTGGAAATTAAATATCTTCACATCAAAACTAGACAGAAGCATTCTCTGAAACTTCTTTGAGGTATGTGCATTCAACTCACAGAGTTGAACATTCCTTTAGACAGAGAAATTTTGAAACACCCTTTATTTAGAATCTGCAAGTGGAAATTTGCACCCCTTATGGGAATTCGTTGGAAACGGGACACCTTCACACGAAAACAAGACAGAAGCGTTCTCACAATCTTCTCTGTGTTAAGTGCATTCAAGTAACAGAGTTTAACGTTTCTTTTCATGGAGCAGTTTTGAAACACGCTTTTTGCATTATATGCAAGTGGTCATTCGGAAAGCTATGAAGCCTGTGGTCGAAAAGGGAATAGCTTCACATATAACCTAGAAAGAAGCATTCTCAGAAACTACTTTGTGGTGGTTGCATTCAACTCACAGAGGGGAATATTCCTTTTGTTAGAGAAGCCATGAAACACTGTTTTTGTATCATCTGCATTTGGACATTTGGAGAGCTCTGAGGCCTATGGTGGGAAACGAAGTAACTTCACAAAAATCCTACAGGGAAGCATTCTCAGAAACCACTTTGCGATGTGTGCATTCAATTCAGAGAATTGAACATTCCTTTTTTCAGAGCAATTTTGAAACACTCTTTTTGTAGAATCTGCATGTGGATATTTGGACCACTTATAGGCATTTGCTGGAAAAAGGATATCCTCACACAAAAACGAGACAGAAGTATTCTCGCAAACTCCTTTGTCATGTGTGTGCTCTCATCTCACAGATGTGAAACTTACTTTTGATAGAGCAGTTTTGAAACACTCTTTGTCGAGGATCTGCAAGGGGACACTTGAAGCGATTTCAGTCCTGTGCTGGAAAGGAAATATCTTCACATAACAAGTAGACAGAAGCATTCTCTGAAACTTCTTTGTGGTGTGTGCATTCAACTCACGGAGTTGAACATTCCTTTTGACAGAGAAATTTTGAAACACTCTTTTTATAGGATGTGCAAGGGGATATTCGGACGGCTTCTAGGAATTCGTTGGAAACGGGACACCCTCACACAAAAACAAGACAGAAGCAGTCTCACAAACTTCTGTGTGATGTGAGCATTCAGCTCACAGAGCTGAACCTTTCTTTTGATAGAGCAATTTTGAAACACTCTTTTTCTAGAATCGGCAAGTGGACATTTGGAGCGCTTTGAGGCCTGTGGTGGAAAGGAAATATGTTCACGTCAAAACTAGACAGAATCATTCTCACAAACTTCTCTGTGATAAGTGCATTCAACTCACAGAGTTTAATGTTTCCTTTCATGGAGCAGTTTTGAAACACACTTTTTGCAGTACATGCAAGTGGTCATTCGGAAAGCTATGAGGCCTGTGTTCGAAAAGAAAATATCTTCACAGATAGCATAGAAAGAATCATTCTCCGAAACTGCCTTGTGTTGGTTGCATTCAACTCACAGAGGTGAATAATCCTTTTGTTAGAGCAGCCAAGAAACTCTGTTTTTGTATAATCTGCAATTGGACGTTTGGAGAGCTCTGAGGCCTCTTGTGGGAAGGGAAATTCCTTCTCAAAACACCTAGAGAGAAGCATTCTCGGAAACCACTTTGAGATGTGTGCATTCAACTCACGGAGTTGAACATTCCTTTTGACAGAGAAATTTTGAAACACTCTTTTTATAGAATGTGCAAGTGGATATTCGGACGGCTTCCAGGAATTCGTTGGAAACGGGACACCCTCACACAAAAACAAGACAGAAGCATTCTCACAAACTTCTGTGTGATGTGAGCATTCAGCTCAAAGAGCTGAACACTTCCTTTGATAGAGCAATTTTGAAACACTCTTTTTCTAGAATCGGTAAGTGGACATTTGGAGCGCTTTGTGGCCTGTGGTGGAAAGGAAATATCTTCACGTCAAAACTAGACAGAAGCATTCTCTAAATCTTCTTTGTGGTGTGTGCATTCAACTCACAGATTTGAACATTCCTTTAGACAGAGAAACTTTGAAACACTCTTTTTGTTGAATCGGCAAGTGGAAATTTGGACCCCTTCTAGAAATTCGTTGGAAATGGGACACCCTCATACGAAAACTAGACAGAAGCATTCTGCCAAACTTCTCTGTGATAAGTGCTTTCAACTCACAGAGTTTAACGTTTCTTTTCATGGAGCATTATTGAAACGCACTTTTTGAAGTCTATGCAAGTGGTCATTCCGAAAGCTATGAGGCCTGTGTTTGAAAAGACAATATCTTCACATATAACATAGAAAGAAGCATTCTCACAAACAACTTTGTGTTGGTTGCATTCAACTCACAGAGGGGAATATTCCTTTTGTTAGAGCAGCCATGAAACAGTGTTTTTGTATAATCTGCAAGTGGACATTTGGAGCGCTTTGAGGCCTGTGCTGGAAAGGAAATATCTTCACATAGCAAGTTGACAGAAGCATTCTCTGAAAGTTCTTTTTGGTGTGTGCATTCAACTCATAGAGTTGAACATTCCTTTTGAGAGAGAAATTATGAAATTCTCTTTTTGTAGAATCTGCAGGTGGAAATTTTGACCGCTTTTAGGAATTCGTTGGAAACGAGACACCTTCACACGAAAACTAGACAGAAGCATTCTCACAAAATTCTCTGTGATAAGGGCATTCAACTCACAGAGTTTCAGGATTCTTTTCATGGAGCAGATTTGAAACACGCTTTTTGCTGTATATGCAAGTGGTGACACCGAAAGCTATGAGGCCTGTGGTTGAAAAGGCAATATCTGCACATCTAACCTAGAAAGAAGCATTCTCAAAAACTACTTTGTGTTGGTTGCATTCAACTCACAGAGGGGAATATTCCTTTTGTTAGAGAAGCCATGAAACACTGTTTTTGTATAATCTGCATTTGGACATTTGGAGAGCTCTGAGGCCTATGGTGGGAAACGACATATCTTCACAAAAATCCCACAGAGAAGCATTCTCAGACACCACTTTGCGATGTGTGCATTCATCTCACAGAGTTGAAAATTCCTTTTGTTAGAGCAGTTTTGAAACACTCTTTTTGTAGAATCTGCATGTGGATATTTGGACCACTTATACGAATTTGCTGGAAACGGTATATCTTTACAGAAAAACGAGACGGAACCATTCTCACAAACTCCTTTGTGATGTGTGCTCTCAACTCAGAGATGTGAACATGACTTTGGATAGGGCAGTTTTGAAACACTCTTTTTCTAGTATCTGCAAGTGGACAATTCGGCGCTTTGAGGCCTGTGCTGGAAAGGAAATATCTTCACACATCAAGTAGACAGAAGCATTGTCTGAAAGTTTTTTGGTGTGTGCATTCAACCCACAGAGTTGAACATTCCTTTTGACAGAGAATTTTTGAAACACTCTGTTTATAGAATGTGCAAGTGCATATTTGGACCGCTTCTAGGAATTCGTTGGAAACGGGACACCCTCACACGAAAACAAGACAGAAGCATTCTCACAAACTTCTGTGTGATGTGAGCATTCAGCTCACAGAGCTGAACCTTTCTTTTGATAGAGGAATTTTGTAACACCCTTTTTCTAGAAACGGCAATTGGATATTTGGAGCGCTTTGAGGCCTGTGGTGGAAATTAAATATCTTCACATCAAAACTAGACAGAAGCATTCTCTGAAACTTCTTTGAGGTATGTGCATTCAACTCACAGAGTTGAACATTCCTTTAGACAGAGAAATTTTGAAACACCCTTTATTTAGAATCTGCAAGTGGAAATTTGCACCGCTTATAGGAATTCGTTGGAAACGGGACACCTTCACACGAAAACAAGACAGAAGCGTTCTCACAATCTTCTCTGTGTTAAGTGCATTCAAGTAACAGAGTTTAACGTTTCTTTTCATGGAGCAGTTTTGAAACACGCTTTTTGCATTATATGCAAGTGGTCATTCGGAAAGCTATGAAGCCTGTGGTCGAAAAGGGAATAGCTTCACATATAACCTAGAAAGAAGCATTCTCAGAAACTACTTTGTGGTGGTTGCATTCAACTCACAGAGGGGAATATTCCTTTTGTTAGAGAAGCCATGAAACACTGTTTTTGTATCATCTGCATTTGGACATTTGGAGAGCTCTGAGGCCTATGGTGGGAAACGAAATAACTTCACAAAAATCCTACAGGGAAGCATTCTCAGAAACCACTTTGCGATGTGTGCATTCAACTCAGAGAATTGAACATTCCTTTTGTCAGAGCAATTTTGAAACACTCTTTTTGTAGAATCTGCAAGTGGATATTTGGACCACTTATAGGCATTTGCTGGAAAAAGGATATCCTCACACAAAAACGAGACAGAAGTATTCTCGCAAACTCCTTTGTCATGTGTGCTCTCATCTCACAGATGTGAAACTTACTTTTGATAGAGCAGTTTTGAAACACTCTTTGTCGAGGATCTGCAAGGGGACACTTGAAGCGATTTCAGTCCTGTGCTGGAAAGGAAATATCTTCACATAACAAGTAGACAGAAGCATTCTCTGAAACTTCTTTGTGGTGTGTGCATTCAACTCACGGAGTTGAACATTCCTTTTGACACGGACATTTTGAAACACTCTTTTTATAGGATGTGCAAGGGGATATTCGGACGGCTTCTAGGAATTCGTTGGAAACGGGACACCCTCACACAAAAACAAGACAGAAGCAGTCTCACAAACTTCTGTGTGATGTGAGCATTCAGCTCACAGAGCTGAACCTTTCTTTTGATAGAGCAATTTTGAAACACTCTTTTTCTAGAATCGGCAAGTGGACATTTGGAGCGCTTTGAGGCCTGTGGTGGAAAGGAAATATGTTCACATCAAAACTAGACAGAATCATTCTCACAAACTTCTCTGTGATAAGTGCATTCAACTCACAGAGTTTAATGTTTCCTTTCATGGAGCAGTTTTGAAACACACTTTTTGCAGTACATGCAAGTGGTCATTTGGAAAGCTATGAGGCCTGTGTTCGAAAAGAAAATATCTTCACATATAGCATAGAAAGAATAATTCTCCGAAACTGCCTTGTGTTGGTTGCATTCAACTCACAGAGGTGAATAATCCTTTTGTTAGAGCAGCCAAGAAACTCTGTTTTTGTATAATCTGCCATTGGACGTTTGGAGAGCTCTGAGGCCTCTTTTGGGAAGGGAAATTTCTTCTCAAAACACCTAGAGAGAAGCATTCTCGGAAACCCCTTTGAGATGTGTGCATTCAACTCACGGAGTTGAACATTCCTTTTGTTGGAGCAGTTTTGAAACATTCTTTTTGTGGAATCTGCATGTGGATATTTGTACCACGTATAAGAATTTGCTGGAATCGGGATATCTTCACATAAAAACGAGACAGAAGCATTCTCACAAACTCCTTTGTGATGTGTGCTCTCAACTCAGAGATGTGAACCTGACTCTTGATAGAGCAGTTTTGAAACACTCTTTTTCTAGAATCCGCAAGAGGACATTTGGAGCGCTTTGAGGCCTGTACTGGAAAGGAAATATCTTCACATAACAAGTAGACAGAAGCATTCACTGAGACTTCTTTGTGGTGTGTGCATTCAACTCATAGATTTGAACATTCCTTTTGTCAGAGAAGATTTGAGACACTCTTTTTATAGAATGTGCAAGGGGATATTTGGACGGCTTCTAGGAATTCGTTGGAAACGGGACACTCTCACACAAAAACAAGACAGAAGCATTCTCACAAACTTCTGTGTGATGTGAGCATTCAGCTCACAGAGCTGAACCTTTCTTTTGATAGAGCAATTTTGAAAGACTGTTTTTCTAGGATCGGCAAGTGGACATTTGGAGCGCTTTGAGTCTTGAGGTGGAAAGGAAATATCTTCACATCTAAATTAGACAGAAGCACTCTCTGAATCTTCTTTGTGGTTTGTGCATTCAACTCGCAGACTTGAACATTCCTTTAGACAGAGAAATTTTGAAACAATCTTTTTGTAGAATCTGCAAGCGGAAATTTGGACCGCTTCTAGGAATTCGTTGGAAACGGGACACCCTCACACGAAAACTAGACAGACGTATTCTCACAAACTTCTCTGTGATAAGTGCATTCAACTCAGAGCGTTTAACGTTTCTTTTCATGCAGCAGATTTGAAACACACTGTTTGAAGTATATGCAAGTGGTCATTCGGAAAGCTATGAGGCCTGTGTTCGAAAAGGCAATATCTTCACATATAACCCAGAAAGAATAATTCTCAGAAACTACTTTGTGTTGGTTGCATTCCACTCACAGAGGGGAATATTCTTTTGTTAGAGAAGGATGAAACACTGTTTTTGTATAATCTGCATTTGGACCTTTGGAGAGCTCTGAGGCCTATGGTGGGAAACGAAATAACTTCACAAAAATCCTACAGGGAAACATTCTCAGAAACCACTTGGTGATTGTCCATTCAACTCAGAGAACTGAACATTCCTTTTGGTAGAGCAATTGTGAAACACTCTATTTGTAGAATCTGCATGTGGATATTTGGACCACTTATAGGCATTTGCTGGAAAAAGGATGTCCTCACACAATAACGAGACAGTAGTATTGTCGCAAACTCCTTTGTCATGTGAGCTCTCATCTCACAGATGTGAAACTTACTATTGATAGAGCAGTTTTGAAACACTCTTTGTCGAGAATCTGCAAGGGGACACTTGAAGCGATTTCAGTCCTGTGCTGGAAAGGAAATATCTTCACATAACAAGTAGACAGAAGCATTCCCTGAAACTTCTTTGTGGTGTGTGCATTCAACTCACGGAGTTGAACATTCCTTTTGACAGAGAAATTTTGAAACACTCTTTTTATAGAATGTGCAAGTGGATATTCGGACGGCTTCCAGGAATTCGTTGGAAACGGGACACCCTCACACAAAAACAAGACAGAAGCATTCTCACAAACTTCTGTGTGATGTGAGCATTCAGCTCACAGAGCTGAACACTTCCTTTGATAGAGCAATTTTGAAACACTCTTTTTCTAGAATCGGTAAGTGGACATTTGGAGTGCTTTGTGGCCTGTGGTGGAAAGGAAATATCTTCACGTCAAAACTAGACAGAAGCATTCTCTAAATCTTCTTTGTGGTGTGTCCATTCAACTCACAGATTTGAACATTCCTTTAGACAGAGAAATTTTGAAACACTCTTTTTGTTGAATCGGCAAGTGGAAATTTGGACCCCTTCTAGAAATTCGTTGGAAATGGGACACCCTCATACGAAAACTAGACAGAAGCATTCTGACAAACTTCTCTGTGATAAGTGCATTCAACTCACAGAGTTTAACGTTTCTTTTCATGGAGCAGTATTGAAACGCACTTTTTGAAGTCTATGCAAGTGGTCATTCCGAAAGCTATGAGGCCTGTGTTTGAAAAGACAATATCTTCACATATAACATAGAAAGAAGCATTCTCGCAAACAACTTTGTGTTGGTTGCATTCAACTCACAGAGGGGAATATTCCTTTTGTTAGAGCAGCCATGAAACAGTGTTTTTGTATAATCTGCAAGTGGACATTTGGAGCGTTTTGAGGCCAGTGCTGGAAAGGAAATATCTTCACATAACAAGTTGACAGAAGCATTCTCTGAAAGTTCTTTTTGGTGTGTGCATTCAACTCATAGAGTTGAACATTCCTTTTGAGAGAGAAATTATGAAATTCTCTTTTTGTAGAATCTGCAGGTGGAAATTTTGACCGCTTTTAGGAATTCGTTGGAAATGAGACACCTTCACACGAAAACTAGACAGAAGCATTCTCACAAAATTCTCTGTGATAAGGGCATTCAACTCACAGAGTTTCAGGATTCTTTTCATGGAGCAGATTTGAAACACGCTTTTTGCTGTATATGCAAGTGGTGACACCGAAAGCTATGAGGCCTGTGGTTGAAAAGGCAATATCTGCACATCTAACCTAGAAAGAAGCATTCTCAAAAACTACTTTGTGTTGGTTGCATTCAACTCACAGAGGGGAATATTCCTTTTGTTAGAGAAGCCATGAAACACTGTTTTTGTATAATCTGCATTTGGACATTTGGAGAGCTCTGAGGCCTATGGTGGGAAACGACATATCTTCACAAAAATCCTACAGAGAAGCATTCTCAGACACCACTTTGCGATGTGTGCATTCATCTCACAGAGTTGAAAATTCCTTTTGTTAGAGCAGTTTTGAAACACTCTTTTTGTAGAATCTGCATGTGGATATTTGGACCACTTATACGAATTTGCTGGAAACGGTATATCTTTACAGAAAAACGAGACGGAACCATTCTCACAAACTCCTTTGTGATGTGTGCTCTCAACTCAGAGATGTGAACATGACTTTTGATAGGGCAGTTTTGAAACACTCTTTTTCTAGTATCTGCAAGTGGACAATTCGGCGCTTTGAGGCCTGTGCTGGAAAGGAAATATCTTCACACATCAAGGAGACAGAAGCATTGTCTGAAACTTTTTTGGTGTGTGCATTCAACCCACAGAGTTGAACATTCCTTTTGACAGAGAATTTTTGAAACACTCTGTTTATAGAATGTGCAAGTGCATATTTGGACCGCTTCTAGGAATTCGTTGGAAACGGGACACCCTCACACGAAAACAAGACAGAAGCATTCTCACAAACTTCTGTGTGATGTGAGCATTCAGCTCACAGAGCTGAACCTTTCTTTTGATAGAGGAATTTTGTAACACCCTTTTTCTAGAAACGGCAATTGGATATTTGGAGCGCTTTGAGGCCTGTGGTGGAAATTAAATATCTTCACATCAAAACTAGACAGAAGCATTCTCTGAAACTTCTTTGAGGTATGTGCATTCAACTCACAGAGTTGAACATTCCTTTAGACAGAGAAATTTTGAAACACCCTTTATTTAGAATCTGCAAGTGGAAATTTGCACCGCTTATAGGAATTCGTTGGAAACGGGACACCTTCACACGAAAACAAGACAGAAGCGTTCTCACAATCTTCTCTGTGTTAAGTGCATTCAAGTAACAGAGTTTAACGTTTCTTTTCATGGAGCAGTTTTGAAACACGCTTTTTGCATTATATGCAAGTGGTCATTCGGAAAGCTAAGAAGCCTGTGGTCGAAAAGGGAATAGCTTCACATATAACCTAGAAAGAAGCATTCTCAGAAACTACTTTGTGGTGGTTGCATTCAACTCACAGAGGGGAATATTCCTTTTGTTAGAGAAGCCATGAAACACTGTTTTTGTATCATCTGCATTTGGACATTTGGAGAGCTCTGAGGCCTATGGTGGGAAACGAAATAACTTCACAAAAATCCTACAGGGAAGCATTCTCAGAAACCACTTTGCGATGTGTGCATTCAACTCTGAGAATTGAACATTCCTTTTGTCAGAGCAATTTTGAAACACTCTTTTTGTAGAATCTGCATGTGGATATTTGGACCACTTATAGGCATTTGCTGGAAAAAGGATATCCTCACACAAAAACGAGACAGAAGTATTCTCGCAAACTCCTTTGTCATGTGTGCTCTCATCTCACAGATGTGAAACTTACTTTTGATAGAGCAGTTTTGAAACACTCTTTGTCGAGGATCTGCAAGGGGACACTTGAAGCGATTTCAGTCCTGTGCTGGAAAGGAAATATCTTCACATAACAAGTAGACAGAAGCATTCTCTGAAACTTCTTTGTGGTGTGTGCATTCAACTCACGGAGTTGAACATTCCTTTTGACACGGACATTTTGAAACACTCTTTTTATAGAATGTGCAAGGGGATATTCGGACGGCTTCTAGGAATTCGTTGGAAACGGGACACCCTCACACAAATACAAGACAGAAGCAGTCTCACAAACTTCTGTGTGATGTGAGCATTCAGCTCACAGAGCTGAACCTTTCTTTTGATAGAGCAATTTTGAAACACTCTTTTTCTAGAATCGGCAAGTGGACATTTGGAGCGCTTTGAGGCCTGTGGTGGAAAGGAAATATGTTCACATCAAAACTAGACAGAATCATTCTCACAAACTTCTCTGTGATAAGTGCATTCAACTCACAGAGTTTAATGTTTCCTTTCATGGAGCAGTTTTGAAACACACTTTTTGCAGTACATGCAAGTGGTCATTCGGAAAGCTATGAGGCCTGTGTTCGAAAAGAAAATATCTTCACATATAGCATAGAAAGAATCATTCTCCGAAACTGCCTTGTGTTGGTTGCATTCAACTCACAGAGGTGAATAATCCTTTTGTTAGAGCAGCCAAGAAACTCTGTTTTTGTATAATCTGCTATTGGACGTTTGGAGAGCTCTGAGGCCTCTTGTGGGAAGGGAAATTCCTTCTCAAAACACCTAGAGAGAAGCATTCTCGGAAACCACTTTGAGATGTGTGCATTCAACTCACGGAGTTGAACATTCCTTTTGACAGAGAAATTTTGAAACACTGTTTTTATGGAATGTGCAAGTGGATATTCGGACGGCTTCCAGGAATTCGTTGGAATCGGGACACCCTCACACAAAAACAAGACAGAAGCATTCTCACAAACTTCTGTGTGATGTGAGCATTCAGCTCAAAGAGCTGAACACTTCCTTTGATAGAGCAATTTTGAAACACTCTTTTTCTAGAATCGGTAAGTGGACATTTGGAGCGCTTTGTGGCCTGTGGTGGAAAGGAAATATCTTCACGTCAAAACTAGACAGAAGCATTCTCTAAATCTTCTTTGTGGTGTGTGCATTCAACTCACGGATTTGAACATTCCTTTAGACAGAGAAACTTTGAAACACTCTTTTTGTTGAATCGGAAAGTGGAAATTTGGACCCCTTCTAGAAATTCGTTGGAAATGGGACACCCTCATACGAAAACTAGACAGAAGCATTCTGACAAACTTCTCTGTGATAAGTGCATTCAACTCACAGAGTTTAACGTTTCTTTTCATGGAGCATTATTGAAACGCACTTTTTGAAGTCTATGCAAGTGGTCATTCCGAAAGCTATGAGGCCTGTGTTTGAAAAGACAATATCTTCACATATAACATAGAAAGAAGCATTCTCACAAACAACTTTGTGTTGGTTGCATTCAACTCACAGAGGGGAATATTCCTTTTGTTAGAGCAGCCATGAAACAGTGTTTTTGTATAATCTGCAAGTGGACATTTGGAGCGCTTTGAGGCCTGTGCTGGAAAGGAAATATCTTCACATAACAAGTTGACAGAAGCATTCTCTGAAAGTTCTTTTTGGTGTGTGCATTCAACTCATAGAGTTGAACATTCCTTTTGAGAGAGAAATTATGAAATTCTCTTTTTGTAGAATCTGCAGGTGGAAATTTTGACCGCTTTTAGGAATTCGTTGGAAACGAGACACCTTCACACGAAAACTAGACAGAAGCATTCTCACAAAATTCTCTGTGATAAGGGCATTCAACTCACAGAGTTTCAGGATTCTTTTCATGGAGCAGATTTGAAACACGCTTTTTGCTGTATATGCAAGTGGTGACACCGAAAGCTATGAGGCCTGTGGTTGAAAAGGCAATATCTGCACATCTAACCTAGAAAGAAGCATTCTCAAAAACTACTTTGTGTTGGTTGCATTCAACTCACAGAGGGGAATATTCCTTTTGTTAGAGAAGCCATGAAACACTGTTTTTGTATAATCTGCATTTGGACATTTGGAGAGCTCTGAGGCCTATGGTGGGAAACGACATATCTTCACAAAAATCCTACAGAGAAGCATTCTCAGACACCACTTTGCGATGTGTGCATTCGTCTCACGGAGTTGAAAATTCCTTTTGTTAGAGCAGTTTTGAAACACTCTTTTTGTAGAATCTGCATGTGGATATTTGGACCACTTATACGAATTTGCTGGAAACGGTATATCTTTACAGAAAAACGAGACGGAACCATTCTCACAAACTCCTTTGTGATGTGTGCTCTCAACTCAGAGATGTGAACATGACTTTTGATAGGGCAGTTTTGAAACACTCTTTTTCTAGTATCTGCAAGTGGACAATTCGGCGCTTTGAGGCCTGTGCTGGAAAGGAAATATCTTCACACATCAAGGAGACAGAAGCATTGTCTGAAAGTTGTTTGGTGTGTGCATTCATCCCACAGAGTTGAACATTCCTTTTGACAGAGAATTTTTGAAACACTCTGTTTATAGAATGTGCAAGTGCATATTTGGACCGCTTCTAGGAATTCGTTGGAAACGGGACACCCTCACACGAAAACAAGACAGAAGCATTCTCACAAACTTCTGTGTGATGTGAGCATTCAGCTCACAGAGCTGAACCTTTCTTTTGATAGAGGAATTTTGTAACACCCTTTTTCTAGAAACGGCAATTGGATATTTGGAGCGCTTTGAGGCCTGTGGTGGAAATTAAATATCTTCACATCAAAACTAGACAGAAGCATTCTCTGAAACTTCTTTGAGGTATGTGCATTCAACTCACAGAGTTGAACATTCCTTTAGACAGAGAAATTTTGAAACACCCTTTATTTAGAATCTGCAAGTGGAAATTTGCACCGCTTATAGGAATTCGTTGGAAACGGGACACCTTCACACGAAAACAAGACAGAAGCGTTCTCACAATCTTCTCTGTGTTAAGTGCATTCAAGTAACAGAGTTTAACGTTTCTTTTCATGGAGCAGTTTTGAAACACGCTTTTTGCATTATATGCAAGTGGTCATTCGGAAAGCTATGAAGCCTGTGGTCGAAAAGGGAATAGCTTCACATATAACCTAGAAAGAAGCATTCTCAGAAACTACTTTGTGGTGGTTGCATTCAACTCACAGAGGGGAATATTCCTTTTGTTAGAGAAGCCATGAAACACTGTTTTTGTATCATCTGCATTTGGACATTTGGAGAGCTCTGAGGCCTATGGTGGGAAACGAAATAACTTCACAAAAATCCTACAGGGAAGCATTCTCAGAAACCACTTGGTGATGTGTGCATTCAACTCAGAGAATTGAACATTCCTTTTGTCAGAGCAATTTTGAAACACTCTTTTTGTAGAATCTGCATGTGGATATTTGGACCACTTATAGGCATTTGCTGGAAAAAGGATATCCTCACACAAAAACGAGACAGAAGTATTCTCGCAAACTCCTTTGTCATGTGTGCTCTCATCTCACAGATGTGAAACTTACTTTTGATAGAGCAGTTTTGAAACACTCTTTGTCGAGGATCTGCAAGGGGACACTTGAAGCGATTTCAGTCCTGTGCTGGAAAGGAAATATCTTCACATAACAAGTAGACAGAAGCATTCTCTGAAACTTCTTTGTGGTGTGTGCATTCAACTCACGGAGTTGAACATTCCTTTTGACACGGAAATTTTGAAACACTCTTTTTATAGAATGTGCAAGGGGATATTCGGACGGCTTCTAGGAATTCGTTGGAAACGGGACACCCTCACACAAAAACAAGACAGAAGCAGTCTCACAAACTTCTGTGTGATGTGAGCATTCAGCTCACAGAGCTGAACCTTTCTTTTGATAGAGCAATTTTGAAACACTCTTTTTCTAGAATCGGCAAGTGGACATTTGGAGCGCTTTGAGGCCTGTGGTGGAAAGGAAATATGTTCACGTCAAAACTAGACAGAAGCATTCTCACAAACTTCACTGTGATAAGTGCATTCAACTCACAGAGTTTAATGTTTCCTTTCATGGAGCAGTTTTGAAACACACTTTTTGCAGTACATGCAAGTGGTCATTTGGAAAGCTATGAGGCCTGTGTTCGAAAAGAAAATATCTTCACATATAGCATAGAAAGAATAATTCTCCGAAACTGCCTTGTGTTGGTTGCATTCAACTCACAGAGGTGAATAATCCTTTTGTTAGAGCAGCCAAGAAACTCTGTTTTTGTATAATCTGCCATTGGACGTTTGGAGAGCTCTGAGGCCTCTTGTGGGAAGGGAAATTTCTTCTCAAAACACCTAGAGAGAAGCATTCTCGGAAACCCCTTTGAGATGTGTGCATTCAACTCACGGAGTTGAACATTCCTTTTGTTGGAGCAGTTTTGAAACATTCTTTTTGTGGAATCTGCATGTGGATATTTGTACCACGTATAAGAATTTGCTGGAATCGGGATATCTTCACACAAAAACGAGACAGAAGCATTCTCACAAACTCCTTTGTGATGTGTGCTCTCAACTCAGAGATGTGAACCTGACTCTTGATAGAGCAGTTTTAAAACACTCTTTTTCTAGAATCCGCAAGAGGACATTTTGAGCGCTTTGAGGCCTGTACTGGAAAGGAAATATCTTCACATAACAAGTAGACAGAAGCATTCCCTGAGACTTCTTTGTGGTGTGTGCATTCAACTCATAGATTTGAACATTCCTTTTGTCAGAGAAGATTTGAGACACTCTTTTTATAGAATGTGCAAGGGGATATTTGGACGGCTTCTAGGAATTCGTTGGAAACGGGACACTCTCACACAAAAACAAGACAGAAGCATTCTCACAAACTTCTGTGTGATGTGAGCATTCAGCTCACAGAGCTGAACCTTTCTTTTGATAGAGCAATTTTGAAAGACTGTTTTTCTAGGATCGGCAAGTGGACATTTGGAGCGCTTTGAGTCTTGAGGTGGAAAGGAAATATCTTCACATCTAAATTAGACAGAAGCACTCTCTGAATCTTCTTTGTGGTTTGTGCATTCAACTCGCAGACTTGAACATTCCTTTAGACAGAGAAATTTTGAAACAATCTTTTTGTAGAATCTGCAAGCGGAAATTTGGACCGCTTCTAGGAATTCGTTGGAAACGGGACACCCTCACACGAAAACTAGACAGACGTATTCTCACAAACTTCTCTGTGATAAGTGCATTCAACTCAGAGCGTTTAACGTTTCTTTTCATGCAGCAGATTTGAAACACACTGTTTGAAGTATATGCAAGTGGTCATTCGGAAAGCTAAGAGGCCTGTATTCGAAAAGGCAATATCTTCACATATAACCCAGAAAGAATAATTCTCAGAAACTACTTTGTGTTGGTTGCATTCCACTCACAGAGGGGAATATTCCTTTTGTTAGAGAAGGATGAAACACTGTTTTTGTATAATCTGCATTTGGACCTTTGGAGAGCTCTGAGGCCTATGGTGGGAAACAAAATAACTTCACAAAAATCCTACAGGGAAACATTCTCAGAAACCACTTGGTGATTGTCCATTCAACTCAGAGAACTGAACATTCCTTTTGGTAGAGCAATTTTGAAACACTCTATTTGTAGAATCTGCATGTGGATATTTGGACCACTTATAGGCATTTGCTGGAAAAAGGATATCCTCACACAAAAACGAGACAGTAGTATTGTCGCAAACTCCTTTGTCATGTGAGCTCTCATCTCACAGATGTGAAACTTACTATTGATAGAGCAGTTTTGAAACACTCTTTGACGAGAATCTGCAAGGGGACACTTGAAGCTATTTCAGTCCTGTGCTGGAAAGGAAATATCTTCACATAACAAGTAGACAGAAGCATTCCCTGAAACTTCTTTGTGGTGTGTGCATTCAACTCACGGAGTTGAACATTCCTTTTGACAGAGAAATTTTGAAACTCTCTTTTTATAGAATGTGCAAGTGGATATTCGGACGGCTTCCAGGAATTCGTTGGAAACGGGACACCCTCACACAAAAACAAGACAGAAGCATTCTCACAAACTTCTGTGTGATGTGAGCATTCAGCTCACAGAGCTGAAAACTTCCTTTGATAGAGCAATTTTGAAACACTCTTTTTCTAGAATCGGTAAGTGGACATTTGGAGTGCTTTGTGGCCTGTGGTGGAAAGGAAATATCTTCACGTCAAAACTAGACAGAAGCATTCTCTAAATCTTCTTTGTGGTGTGTGCATTCAACTCACAGATTTGAACATTCCTTTAGACAGAGAAATTTTGGAACACTCTTTTTGTTGAATCGGCAAGTGGAAATTTGGACCCCTTCTAGAAATTCGTTGGAAATGGGACACCCTCATACGAAAACTAGACAGAAGCATTCTGACAAACTTCTCTGTGATAAGTGCATTCAACTCACAGAGTTTAACGTTTCTTTTCATGGAGCAGTATTGAAACGCACTTTTTGAAGTCTATGCAAGTGGTCATTCCGAAAGCTATGAGGCCTGTGTTTGAAAAGACAATATCTTCACATATAACATAGAAAGAAGCATTCTCGCAAACAACTTTGTGTTGGTTGCATTCAACTCACAGAGGGGAATATTCCTTTTGTTAGAGCAGCCATGAAACAGTGTTTTTGTATAATCTGCAAGTGGACATTTGAGCGTTTTGAGGCCTGTGCTGGAAAGGAAATATCTTCACATAACAAGTTGACAGAAGCATTCTTTGAAAGTTCTTTTTGGTGTGTGCATTCAACTCATAGAGTTGAACATTCCTTTTGAGAGAGAAATTATGAAATTCTCTTTTTGTAGAATCTGCAGGTGGAAATTTTGACCGCTTTTAGGAATTCGTTGGAAACGAGACACCTTCACACGAAAACTAGACAGAAGCATTCTCACAAAATTCTCTGTGATAAGGGCATTCAACTCACAGAGTTTCAGGATTCTTTTCATGGAGCAGATTTGAAACACGCTTTTTGCTGTATATGCAAGTGGTGACACCGAAAGCTATGAGGCCTGTGGTTGAAAAGGCAATATCTGCACATCTAACCTAGAAAGAAGCATTCTCAAAAACTACTTTGTGTTGGTTGCATTCAACTCACAGAGGGGAATATTCCTTTTGTTAGAGAAGCCATGAAACACTGTTTTTGTATAATCTGCATTTGGACATTTGGAGAGCTCTGAGGCCTATGGTGGGAAACGACATATCTTCACAAAAATCCTACAGAGAAGCATTCTCAGACACCACTTTGCGATGTGTGCATTCATCTCACAGAGTTGAAAATTCCTTTTGTTAGAGCAGTTTTGAAACACTCTTTTTGTAGAATCTGCATGTGGATATTTGGACCACTTATACGAATTTGCTGGAAACGGTATATCTTTACAGAAAAACGAGACGGAACCATTCTCATAAACTCCTTTGTGATGTGTGCTCTCAACTCAGAGATGTGAACATGACTTTTGATAGGGCAGTTTTGAAACACTCTTTTTCTAGTATCTGCAAGTGGACAATTCGGCGCTTTGAGGCCTGTGCTGGAAAGGAAATATCTTCACACATCAAGTAGACAGAAGCATTGTCTGAAAGTTTTTTGGTGTGTGCATTCAACCCACAGAGTTGAACATTCCTTTTGACAGAGAATTTTTGAAACACTCTGTTTATAGAATGTGCAAGTGCATATTTGGACCGCTTCTAGGAATTCGTTGGAAACGGGACACCCTCACACGAAAACAAGACAGAAGCATTCTCACAAACTTCTGTGTGATGTGAGCATTCAGCTCACAGAGCTGAACCTTTCTTTTGATAGAGGAATTTTGTAACACCCTTTTTCTAGAAATGGCAATTGGATATTTGGAGCGCTTTGAGGCCTGTGGTGGAAATTAAATATCTTCACATCAAAACTAGACAGAAGCATTCTCTGAAACTTCTTTGAGGTATGTGCATTCAACTCACAGAGTTGAACATTCCTTTAGACAGAGAAATTTTGAAACACCCTTTATTTAGAATCTGCAAGTGGAAATTTGCACCGCTTATAGGAATTCGTTGGAAACGGGACACCTTCACACGAAAACAAGACAGAAGCGTTCTCACAATCTTCTCTGTGTTAAGTGCATTCAAGTAACAGAGTTTAACGTTTCTTTTCATGGAGCAGTTTTGAAACACGCTTTTTGCATTATATGCAAGTGGTCATTCGGAAAGCTATGAAGCCTGTGGTCGAAAAGGGAATAGCTTCACATATAACCTAGAAAGAAGCATTCTCAGAAACTACTTTGTGGTGGTTGCATTCAACTCACAGAGGGGAATATTCCTTTTGTTAGAGAAGCCATGAAACACTGTTTTTGTATCATCTGCATTTGGACATTTGGAGAGCTCTGAGGCCTATGGTGGGAAACGAAATAACTTCACAAAAATCCTACAGGGAAGCATTCTCAGAAACCACTTTGCGATGTGTGCATTCAACTCAGAGAATTGAACATTCCTTTTGTCAGAGCAATTTTGAAACACTCTTTTTGTAGAATCTGCATGTGGATATTTGGACCACTTATAGGCATTTGCTGGAAAAAGGATATCCTCACACAAAAACGAGACAGAAGTATTCTCGCAAACTCCTTTGTCATGTGTGCTCTCATCTCACAGATGTGAAACTTACTTTTGATAGAGCAGTTTTGAAACACTCTTTGTCGAGGATCTGCAAGGGGACACTTGAAGCGATTTCAGTCCTGTGCTGGAAAGGAAATATCTTCACATAACAAGTAGACAGAAGCATTCTCTGAAACTTCTTTGTGGTGTGTGCATTCAACTCACGGAGTTGAACATTCCTTTTGACACGGACATTTTGAAACACTCTTTTTATAGAATGTGCAAGGGGATATTCGGACGGCTTCTAGGAATTCGTTGGAAACGGGACACCCTCACACAAAAACAAGACAGAAGCAGTCTCACAAACTTCTGTGTGATGTGAGCATTCAGCTCACAGAGCTGAACCTTTCTTTTGATAGAGCAATTTTGAAACACTCTTTTTCTAGAATCGGCAAGTGGACATTTGGAGCGTTTTGAGGCCTGTGGTGGAAAGGAAATATGTTCACGTCAAAACTAGACAGAATCATTCTCACAAACTTCTCTGTGATAAGTGCATTCAACTCACAGAGTTTAATGTTTCCTTTCATGGAGCAGTTTTGAAACACACTTTTTGCAGTACATGCAAGTGGTCATTCGGAAAGCTATGAGGCCTGGGTTCGAAAAGAAAATATCTTCACATATAGCATAGAAAGAATAATTCTCCGAAACTGCCTTGTGTTGGTTGCATTCAACTCACAGAGGTGAATAATCCTTTTGTTAGAGCAGCCAAGAAACTCTGTTTTTGTATAATCTGCAATTGGACGTTTGGAGAGCTCTCAGGCCTCTTGTGGGAAGGGAAATTCCTTCTCAAAACACCTAGAGAGAAGCATTCTCGGAAACCACTTTGAGATGTGTGCATTCAACTCACGGAGTTGAACATTCCTTTTGACAGAGAAATTTTGAAACACTCTTTTTATAGAATGTGCAAGTGGATATTCGGACGGCTTCCAGGAATTCGTTGGAAACGGGACACCCTCACACAAAAACAAGACAGAAGCATTCTCACAAACTTCTGTGTGATGTGAGCATTCAGCTCAAAGAGCTGAACACTTCCTTTGATAGAGCAATTTTGAAACACTCTTTTTCTAGAATCGGTAAGTGGACATTTGGAGCGCTTTGTGGCCTGTGGTGGAAAGGAAATATCTTCACGTCAAAACTAGACAGAAGCATTCTCTAAATCTTCTTTGTGGTGTGTGCATTCAACTCACAGATTTGAACATTCCTTTAGACAGAGAAACTTTGAAACACTCTTTTTGTTGAATCGGCAAGTGGAAATTTGGACCCCTTCTAGAAATTCGTTGGAAATGGGACACCCTCATACGAAAACTAGAGAGAAGCATTCTGACAAACTTCTCGGTGATAAGTGCATTCAACTCACAGAGTTTAACGTTTCTTTTCATGGAGCATTATTGAAACGCACTTTTTGAAGTCCATGCAAGTGGTCATTCCGAAAGCTATGAGGCCTGTGTTTGAAAAGACAATATCTTCACATATAACATAGAAAGAAGCATTCTCGCAAACAACTTTGTGTTGGTTGCATTCAACTCACAGAGGGGAATATTCCTTTTGTTAGAGCAGCCATGAAACAGTGTTTTTGTATAATCTGCAAGTGGACATTTGGAGCGCTTTGAGGCCTGTGCTGCAAAGGAAATATCTTCACATAACAAGTTGACAGAAGCATTCTCTGAAAGTTCTTTTTGGTGTGTGCATTCAACTCATAGAGTTGAACATTCCTTTTGAGAGAGAAATTATGAAATTCTCTTTTTGTAGAATCTGCAGGTGGAAATTTTGACCGCTTTTAGGAATTCGTTGGAAACGAGACACCTTCACACGAAAACTAGACAGAAGCATTCTCACAAAATTCTCTGTGATAAGGGCATTCAACTCACAGAGTTTCAGGATTCTTTTCATGGAGCAGATTTGAAACACGCTTTTTGCTGTATATGCAAGTGGTGACACCGAAAGCTATGAGGCCTGTGGTTGAAAAGGCAATATCTGCACATCTAACCTAGAAAGAAGCATTCTCAAAAACTTCTTTGTGTTGGTTGCATTCAACTCACAGAGGGGAATATTCCTTTTGTTAGAGAAGCCATGAAACACTGTTTTTGTATAATCTGCATTTGGACATTTGGAGAGCTCTGTGGCCTATGGTGGGAAACGACATATCTTCACAAAAATCCTACAGAGAAGCATTCTCAGACACCACTTTGCGATGTGTGCATTCATCTCACAGAGTTGAAAATTCCTTTTGTTAGAGCAGTTTTGAAACACACTTTTTGTAGAATCTGCATGTGGATATTTGGACCACTTATACGAATTTGCTGGAAACGGTATATCTTTACAGAAAAACGAGACGGAACCATTCTCATAAACTCCTTTGTGATGTGTGCTCTCAACTCAGAGATGTGAACATGACTTTTGATAGGGCAGTTTTGAAACACTCTTTTTCTAGTATCTGCAAGTGGACAATTTGGCGCTTTGAGGCCTGTGCTGGAAAGGAAATATCTTCACACATCAAGTAGACAGAAGCATTGTCTGAAAGTTTTTTGGTGTGTGCATTCAACCCACAGAGTTGAACATTCCTTTTGACAGAGAATTTTTGAAACACTCTGTTTATAGAATGTGCAAGTGCATATTTGGACCGCTTCTAGGAATTCGTTGGAAACGGGACACCCTCACACGAAAACAAGACAGAAGCATTCTCACAAACTTC
Source organism: Pongo pygmaeus (assembly GCF_028885625.2). Classification (NCBI taxonomy): domain Eukaryota; kingdom Metazoa; phylum Chordata; class Mammalia; order Primates; family Hominidae; genus Pongo; species Pongo pygmaeus. The sequence continues at coordinate 32,434,087 of NC_072393.2, forward strand.
TGTGTGATGTGAGCATTCAGCTCACAGAGCTGAACCTTTCTTTTGATAGAGGAATTTTGTAACACCCTTTTTCTAGAAACGGCAATTGGATATTTGGAGCGCTTTGAGGCCTGTGGTGGAAATTAAATATCTTCACATCAAAACTACACAGAAGCATTCTCTGAAACTTCTTTGAGGTATGTGCATTCAACTCACAGAGTTGAACATTCCTTTAGACAGAGAAATTTTGAAACACCCTTTATTTAGAATCTGCAAGTGGAAATTTGCACCGCTTATAGGAATTCGTTGGAAACGGGACACCTTCACACGAAAACAAGACAGAAGCGTTCTCACAATCTTCTCTGTGTTAAGTGCATTCAAGTAACAGAGTTTAACGTTTCTTTTCATGGAGCAGTTTTGAAACACGCTTTTTGCATTATATGCAAGTGGTCATTCGGAAAGCTATGAAGCCTGTGGTCGAAAAGGGAATAGCTTCACATATAACCTAGAAAGAAGCATTCTCAGAAACTACTTTGTGGTGGTTGCATTCAACTCACAGAGGGGAATATTCCTTTTGTTAGAGAAGCCATGAAACACTGTTTTTGTATCATCTGCATTTGGACATTTGGAGAGCTCTGAGGCCTATGGTGGGAAACGAAATAACTTCACAAAAATCCTACAGGGAAGCATTCTCAGAAACCACTTTGCGATGTGTGCATTCAACTCAGAGAATTGAACATTCCTTTTGTCAGAGCAATTTTGAAACACTCTTTTTGTAGAATCTGCATGTGGATATTTGGACCACTTATAGGCATTTGCTGGAAAAAGGATATCCTCACACAAAAACGAGACAGAAGTATTCTCGCAAACTCCTTTGTCATGTGTGCTCTCATCTCACAGATGTGAAACTTACTTTTGATAGAGCAGTTTTGAAACACTCTTTGTCGAGGATCTGCAAGGGGACACTTGAAGCGATTTCAGTCCTGTGCTGGAAAGGAAATATCTTCACATAACAAGTAGACAGAAGCATTCTCTGAAACTTCTTTGTGGTGTGTGCATTCAACTCACGGAGTTGAACATTCCTTTTGACACGGAAATTTTGAAACACTCTTTTTATAGGATGTGCAAGGGGATATTCGGACGGCTTCTAGGAATTCGTTGGAAACGGGACACCCTCACACAAAAACAAGACAGAAGCAGTCTCACAAACTTCTGTGTGATGTGAGCATTCAGCTCACAGAGCTGAACCTTTCTTTTGAGAGAGCAATTTTGAAACACTCTTTTTCTAGAATCGGCAAGTGGACATTTGGAGCGCTTTGAGGCCTGTGGTGGAAAGGAAATATGTTCACGTCAAAACTAGACAGAATCATTCTCACAAACTTCTCTGTGATAAGTGCATTCAACTCACAGAGTTTAATGTTTCCTTTCATGGAGCAGTTTTGAAACACACTTTTTGCAGTACATGCAAGTGGTCGTTCGGAAAGCTATGAGGCCTGTGTTCGAAAAGAAAATATCTTCACATATAGTATAGAAAGAATCATTCTCCGAAACTGCCTTGTGTTGGTTGCATTCAACTCACAGAGGTGAATAATCCTTTTGTTAGAGCAGCCAAGAAACTCTGTTTTTGTATAATCTGCAATTGGACGTTTGGAGAGCTCTGAGGCCTCTTGTGGGAAGGGAAATTCCTTCTCAAAACACCTAGAGAGAAGCATTCTCGGAAACCATTTTGAGATGTGTGCATTCAACTCACGGAGTTGAACATTCCTTTTGACAGAGAAATTTTGAAACACTCTTTTTATAGAATGTGCAAGTGGATATTCGGACGGCTTCCAGGAATTCGTTGGAAACGGGACACCCTCACACAAAAACTAGACAGAAGCATTCTCACAAACTTCTGTGTGATGTGAGCATTCAGCTCAAAGAGCTGAACACTTCCTTTGATAGAGCAATTTTGAAACACTCTTTTTCTAGAATCGGTAAGTGGACATTTGGAGCGCTTTGTGGCCTGTGGTGGAAAGGAAATATCTTCACGTCAAAACTAGACAGAAGCATTCTCTAAATCTTCTTTGTGGTGTGTGCATTCAACTCACAGATTTGAACATTCCTTTAGACAGAGAAACTTTGAAACACTCTTTTTGTTGAATCGGCAAGTGGAAATTTGGACCCCTTCTAGAAATTCGTTGGAAATGGGACACCCTCATACGAAAACTAGACAGAAGCATTCTGACAAACTTCTCTGTGATAAGTGCATTCAACTCACAGAGTTTAACGTTTCTTTTCATGGAGCATTATTGAAACGCACTTTTTGAAGTCTATGCAAGTGGTCATTCCGAAAGCTATGAGGCCTGTGTTTGAAAAGACAATATCTTCACATATAACATAGAAAGAAGCATTCTCACAAACAACTTTGTGTTGGTTGCATTCAACTCACAGAGGGGAATATTCCTTTTGTTAGAGCAGCCATGAAACAGTGTTTTTGTATAATCTGCAAGTGGACATTTGGAGCGCTTTGAGGCCTGTGCTGGAAAGGAAATATCTTCACATAACAAGTTGACAGAAGCATTCTCTGAAAGTTCTTTTTGGTGTGTGCATTCAACTCATAGAGTTGAACATTCCTTTTGAGAGAGAAATTATGAAATTCTCTTTTTGTAGAATCTGCAGGTGGAAATTTTGACCGCTTTTAGGAATTCGTTGGAAACGAGACACCTTCACACGAAAACTAGACAGAAGCATTCTCACAAAATTCTCTGTGATAAGGGCATTCAACTCACAGAGTTTCAGGATTCTTTTCATGGAGCAGATTTGAAACACGCTTTTTGCTGTATATGCAAGTGGTGACACCGAAAGCTATGAGGCCTGTGGTTGAAAAGGCAATATCTGCACATCTAACCTAGAAAGAAGCATTCTCAAAAACTACTTTGTGTTGGTTGCATTCAACTCACAGAGGGGAATATTCCTTTTGTTAGAGAAGCCATGAAACACTGTTTTTGTATAATCTGCATTTGGACATTTGGAGAGCTCTGAGGCCTATGGTGGGAAACGACATATCTTCACAAAAATCCTACAGAGAAGCATTCTCAGACACCACTTTGCGATGTGTGCATTCATCTCACAGAGTTGAAAATTCCTTTTGTTAGAGCAGTTTTGAAACACTCTTTTTGTAGAATCTGCATGTGGATATTTGGACCACTTATACGAATTTGCTGGAAACGGTATATCTTTACAGAAAAACGAGACGGAACCATTCTCATAAACTCCTTTGTGATGTGTGCTCTCAACTCAGAGATGTGAACATGACTTTTGATAGGGCAGTTTTGAAACACTCTTTTTCTAGTATCTGCAAGTGGACAATTCGGCGCTTTGAGGCCTGTGCTGGAAAGGAAATATCTTCACACATCAAGTAGACAGAAGCATTGTCTGAAAGTTTTTTGGTGTGTGCATTCAACCCACAGAGTTGAACATTCCTTTTGACAGAGAATTTTTGAAACACTCTGTTTATAGAATGTGCAAGTGCATATTTGGACCGCTTCTAGGAATTCGTTGGAAACGGGACACCCTCACACGAAAACAAGACAGAAGCATTCTCACAAACTTCTGTGTGATGTGAGCATTCAGCTCACAGAGCTGAACCTTTCTTTTGATAGAGGAATTTTGTAACACCCTTTTTCTAGAAATGGCAATTGGATATTTGGAGCGCTTTGAGGCCTGTGGTGGAAATTAAATATCTTCACATCAAAACTAGACAGAAGCATTCTCTGAAACTTCTTTGAGGTATGTGCATTCAACTCACAGAGTTGAACATTCCTTTAGACAGAGAAATTTTGAAACACCCTTTATTTAGAATCTGCAAGTGGAAATTTGCACCGCTTATAGGAATTCGTTGGAAACGGGACACCTTCACACGAAAACAAGACAGAAGCGTTCTCACAATCTTCTCTGTGTTAAGTGCATTCAAGTAACAGAGTTTAACGTTTCTTTTCATGGAGCAGTTTTGAAACACGCTTTTTGCATTATATGCAAGTGGTCATTCGGAAAGCTATGAAGCCTGTGGTCGAAAAGGGAATAGCTTCACATATAACCTAGAAAGAAGCATTCTCAGAAACTACTTTGTGGTGGTTGCATTCAACTCACAGAGGGGAATATTCCTTTTGTTAGAGAAGCCATGAAACACTGTTTTTGTATCATCTGCATTTGGACATTTGGAGAGCTCTGAGGCCTATGGTGGGAAACGAAATAACTTCACAAAAATCCTACAGGGAAGCATTCTCAGAAACCACTTTGCGATGTGTGCATTCAACTCAGAGAATTGAACATTCCTTTTGTCAGAGCAATTTTGAAACACTCTTTTTGTAGAATCTGCATGTGGATATTTGGACCACTTATAGGCATTTGCTGGAAAAAGGATATCCTCACACAAAAACGAGACAGAAGTATTCTCGCAAACTCCTTTGTCATGTGTGCTCTCATCTCACAGATGTGAAACTTACTTTTGATAGAGCAGTTTTGAAACACTCTTTGTCGAGGATCTGCAAGGGGACACTTGAAGCGATTTCAGTCCTGTGCTGGAAAGGAAATATCTTCACATAACAAGTAGACAGAAGCATTCTCTGAAACTTCTTTGTGGTGTGTGCATTCAACTCACGGAGTTGAACATTCCTTTTGACACGGAAATTTTGAAACACTCTTTTTATAGGATGTGCAAGGGGATATTCGGACGGCTTCTAGGAATTCGTTGGAAACGGGACACCCTCACACAAAAACAAGACAGAAGCAGTCTCACAAACTTCTGTGTGATGTGAGCATTCAGCTCACAGAGCTGAACCTTTCTTTTGATAGAGCAATTTTGAAACACTCTTTTTCTAGAATCGGCAAGTGGACATTTGGAGCGCTCTGAGGCCTGTGGTGGAAAGGAAATATGTTCACGTCAAAACTAGACAGAATCATTCTCACAAACTTCTCTGTGATAAGTGCATTCAACTCACAGAGTTTAATGTTTCCTTTCATGGAGCAGTTTTGAAACACACTTTTTGCAGTACATGCAAGTGGTCGTTCGGAAAGCTATGAGGCCTGTGTTCGAAAAGAAAATATCTTCACATATAGCATAGAAAGAATCATTCTCCGAAACTGCCTTGTGTTGGTTGCATTCAACTCACAGAGGTGAATAATCCTTTTGTTAGAGCAGCCAAGAAACTCTGTTTTTGTATAATCTGCAATTGGACGTTTGGAGAGCTCTGAGGCCTCTTGTGGGAAGGGAAATTCCTTCTCAAAACACCTAGAGAGAAGCATTCTCGGAAACCACTTTGAGATGTGTGCATTCAACTCACGGAGTTGAACATTCCTTTTGACAGAGAAATTTTGAAACACTCTTTTTATAGAATGTGCAAGTGGATATTCGGACGGCTTCCAGGAATTCGTTGGAAACGGGACACCCTCACACAAAAACAAGACAGAAGCATTCTCACAAACTTCTGTGTGATGTGAGCATTCAGCTCAAAGAGCTGAACACTTCCTTTGATAGAGCAATTTTGAAACACTCTTTTTCTAGAATCGGTAAGTGGACATTTGGAGCGCTTTGTGGCCTGTGGTGGAAAGGAAATATCTTCACGTCAAAACTAGACAGAAGCATTCTCTAAATCTTCTTTGTGGTGTGTGCATTCAACTCACAGATTTGAACATTCCTTTAGACAGAGAAACTTTGAAACACTCTTTTTGTTGAATCGGCAAGTGGAAATTTGGACCCCTTCTAGAAATTCGTTGGAAATGGGACACCCTCATACGAAAACTAGACAGAAGCATTCTGACAAACTTCTCTGTGATAAGTGCATTCAACTCACAGAGTTTAACGTTTCTTTTCATGGAGCATTATTGAAACGCACTTTTTGAAGTCTATGCAAGTGGTCATTCCGAAAGCTATGAGGCCTGTGTTTGAAAAGACAATATCTTCACATATAACATAGAAAGAAGCATTCTCACAAACAACTTTGTGTTGGTTGCATTCAACTCACAGAGGGGAATATTCCTTTTGTTAGAGCAGCCATGAAACAGTGTTTTTGTATAATCTGCAAGTGGACATTTGGAGCGCTTTGAGGCCTGTGCTGGAAAGGAAATATCTTCACATAACAAGTTGACAGAAGCATTCTCTGAAAGTTCTTTTTGGTGTGTGCATTCAACTCATAGAGTTGAACATTCCTTTTGAGAGAGAAATTATGAAATTCTCTTTTTGTAGAATCTGCAGGTGGAAATTTTGACCGCTTTTAGGAATTCGTTGGAAACGAGACACCTTCACACGAAAACTAGACAGAAGCATTCTCACAAAATTCTCTGTGATAAGGGCATTCAACTCACAGAGTTTCAGGATTCTTTTCATGGAGCAGATTTGAAACACGCTTTTTGCTGTATATGCAAGTGGTGACACCGAAAGCTATGAGGCCTGTGGTTGAAAAGGCAATATCTGCACATCTAACCTAGAAAGAAGCATTCTCAAAAACTACTTTGTGTTGGTTGCATTCAACTCACAGAGGGGAATATTCCTTTTGTTAGAGAAGCCATGAAACACTGTTTTTGTATAATCTGCATTTGGACATTTGGAGAGCTCTGAGGCCTATGGTGGGAAACGACATATCTTCACAAAAATCCTACAGAGAAGCATTCTCAGACACCACTTTGCGATGTGTGCATTCATCTCACAGAGTTGAAAATTCCTTTTGTTAGAGCAGTTTTGAAACACTCTTTTTGTAGAATCTGCATGTGGATATTTGGACCACTTATACGAATTTGCTGGAAACGGTATATCTTTACAGAAAAACGAGACGGAACCATTCTCACAAACTCCTTTGTGATGTGTGCTCTCAACTCAGAGATGTGAACATGACTTTTGATAGGGCAGTTTTGAAACACTCTTTTTCTAGTATCTGCAAGTGGACAATTCGGCGCTTTGAGGCCTGTGCTGGAAAGGAAATATCTTCACACATCAAGTAGACAGAAGCATTGTCTGAAAGTTTTTTGGTGTGTGCATTCAACCCACAGAGTTGAACATTCCTTTTGACAGAGAATTTTTGAAACACTCTGTTTATAGAATGTGCAAGTGCATATTTGGACCGCTTCTAGGAATTCGTTGGAAACGGGACACCCTCACACGAAAACAAGACAGAAGCATTCTCACAAACTTCTGTGTGATGTGAGCATTCAGCTCACAGAGCTGAACCTTTCTTTTGATAGAGGAATTTTGTAACACCCTTTTTCTAGAAACGGCAATTGGATATTTGGAGCGCTTTGAGGCCTGTGGTGGAAATTAAATATCTTCACATCAAAACTACACAGAAGCATTCTCTGAAACTTCTTTGAGGTATGTGCATTCAACTCACAGAGTTGAACATTCCTTTAGACAGAGAAATTTTGAAACACCCTTTATTTAGAATCTGCAAGTGGAAATTTGCACCGCTTATAGGAATTCGTTGGAAACGGGACACCTTCACACGAAAACAAGACAGAAGCGTTCTCACAATCTTCTCTGTGTTAAGTGCATTCAAGTAACAGACTTTAACGTTTCTTTTCATGGAGCAGTTTTGAAACACGCTTTTTGCATTATATGCAAGTGGTCATTCGGAAAGCTAAGAAGCCTGTGGTCGAAAAGGGAATAGCTTCACATATAACCTAGAAAGAAGCATTCTCAGAAACTACTTTGTGGTGGTTGCATTCAACTCACAGAGGGGAATATTCCTTTTGTTAGAGAAGCCATGAAACACTGTTTTTGTATCATCTGCATTTGGACATTTGGAGAGCTCTGAGGCCTATGGTGGGAAACGAAATAACTTCACAAAAATCCTACAGGGAAGCATTCTCAGAAACCACTTTGCGATGTGTGCATTCAACTCAGAGAATTGAACATTCCTTTTGTCAGAGCAATTTTGAAACACTCTTTTTGTAGAATCTGCATGTGGATATTTGGACCACTTATAGGCATTTGCTGGAAAAAGGATATCCTCACACAAAAACGAGACAGAAGTATTCTCGCAAACTCCTTTGTCATGTTTGCTCTCATCTCACAGATGTGAAACTTACTTTTGATAGAGCAGTTTTGAAACACTCTTTGTCGAGGATCTGCAAGGGGACACTTGAAGCGATTTCAGTCCTGTGCTGGAAAGGAAATATCTTCACATAACAAGTAGACAGAAGCATTCTCTGAAACTTCTTTGTGGTGTGTGCATTCAACTCACGGAGTTGAACATTCCTTTTGACACGGAAATTTTGAAACACTCTTTTTATAGGATGTGCAAGGGGATATTCGGACGGCTTCTAGGAATTCGTTGGAAACGGGACACCCTCACACAAAAACAAGACAGAAGCAGTCTCACAAACTTCTGTGTGATGTGAGCATTCAGCTCACAGAGCTGAACCTTTCTTTTGATAGAGCAATTTTGAAACACTCTTTTTCTAGAATCGGCAAGTGGACATTTGGAGCGCTCTGAGGCCTGTGGTGGAAAGGAAATATGTTCACGTCAAAACTAGACAGAATCATTCTCACAAACTTCTCTGTGATAAGTGCATTCAACTCACAGAGTTTAATGTTTCCTTTCATGGAGCAGTTTTGAAACACACTTTTTGCAGTACATGCAAGTGGTCATTCGGAAAGCTATGAGGCCTGTGTTCGAAAAGAAAATATCTTCACATATAGCATAGAAAGAATCATTCTCCGAAACTGCCTTGTGTTGGTTGCATTCAACTCACAGAGGTGAATAATCCTTTTGTTAGAGCAGCCAAGAAACTCTGTTTTTGTATAATCTGCAATTGGACGTTTGGAGAGCTCTCAGGCCTCTTGTGGGAAGGGAATTTCCTTCTCAAAACACCTAGAGAGAAGCATTCTCGGAAACCATTTTGAGATGTGTGCATTCAACTCACGGAGTTGAACATTCCTTTTGACAGAGAAATTTTGAAACACTCTTTTTATAGAATGTGCAAGTGGATATTCGGACGGCTTCCAGGAATTCGTTGGAAACGGGGCACCCTCACACAAAAACAAGACAGAAGCATTCTCACAAACTTCTGTGTGATGTGAGCATTCAGCTCAAAGAGCTGAACACTTCCTTTGATAGAGCAATTTTGAAACACTCTTTTTCTAGAATCGGTAAGTGGACATTTGGAGCGCTTTGTGGCCTGTGGTGGAAAGGAAATATCTTCACGTCAAAACTAGACAGAAGCATTCTCTAAATCTTCTTTGTGGTGTGTGCATTCAACTCACAGATTTGAACATTCCTTTAGACAGAGAAACTTTGAAACACTCTTTTTGTTGAATCGGCAAGTGGAAATTTGGACCCCTTCTAGAAATTCGTTGGAAATGGGACACCCTCATACGAAAACTAGACAGAAGCATTCTGACAAACTTCTCTGTGATAAGTGCATTCAACTCGCAGAGTTTAACGTTTCTTTTCATGGAGCATTATTGAAACGCACTTTTTGAAGTCTATGCAAGTGGTCATTCCGAAAGCTATGAGGCCTGTGTTTGAAAAGACAATATCTTCACATATAACATAGAAAGAAGCATTCTCACAAACAACTTTGTGTTGGTTGCATTCAACTCACAGAGGGGAATATTCCTTTTGTTAGAGCAGCCATGAAACAGTGTTTTTGTATAATCTGCAAGTGGACATTTGGAGCGCTTTGAGGCCTGTGCTGGAAAGGAAATATCTTCACATAACAAGTTGACAGAAGCATTCTCTGAAAGTTCTTTTTGGTGTGTGCATTCAACTCATAGAGTTGAACATTCCTTTTGAGAGAGAAATTATGAAATTCTCTTTTTGTAGAATCTGCAGGTGGAAATTTTGACCGCTTTTAGGAATTCGTTGGAAACGAGACACCTTCACACGAAAACTAGACAGAAGCATTCTCACAAAATTCTCTGTGATAAGGGCATTCAACTCACAGAGTTTCAGGATTCTTTTCATGGAGCAGATTTGAAACACGCTTTTTGCTGTATATGCAAGTGGTGACACCGAAAGCTATGAGGCCTGTGGTTGAAAAGGCAATATCTGCACATCTAACCTAGAAAGAAGCATTCTCAAAAACTACTTTGTGTTGGTTGCATTCAACTCACAGAGGGGAATATTCCTTTTGTTAGAGAAGCCATGAAACACTGTTTTTGTATAATCTGCATTTGGACATTTGGAGAGCTCTGAGGCCTATGGTGGGAAACGACATATCTTCACAAAAATCCTACAGAGAAGCATTCTCAGACACCACTTTGCGATGTGTGCATTCATCTCACAGAGTTGAAAATTCCTTTTGTTAGAGCAGTTTTGAAACACTCTTTTTGTAGAATCTGCATGTGGATATTTGGACCACTTATACGAATTTGCTGGAAACGGTATATCTTTACAGAAAAACGAGACGGAACCATTCTCACAAACTCCTTTGTGATGTGTGCTCTCAACTCAGAGATGTGAACATGACTTTTGATAGGGCAGTTTTGAAACACTCTTTTTCTAGTATCTGCAAGTGGACAATTCGGCGCTTTGAGGCCTGTGCTGGAAAGGAAATATCTTCACACATCAAGTAGACAGAAGCATTGTCTGAAACTTTTTTGGTGTGTGCATTCAACCCACAGAGTTGAACATTCCTTTTGACAGAGAATTTTTGAAACACTCTGTTTATAGAATGTGCAAGTGCATATTTGGACCGCTTCTAGGAATTCGTTGGAAACGGGACACCCTCACACGAAAACAAGACAGAAGCATTCTCACAAACTTCTGTGTGATGTGAGCATTCAGCTCACAGAGCTGAACCTTTCTTTTGATAGAGGAATTTTGTAACACCCTTTTTCTAGAAACGGCAATTGGATATTTGGAGCGCTTTGAGGCCTGTGGTGGAAATTAAATATCTTCACATCAAAACTAGACAGAAGCATTCTCTGAAACTTCTTTGAGGTATGTGCATTCAACTCACAGAGTTGAACATTCCTTTAGACAGAGAAATTTTGAAACACCCTTTATTTAGAATCTGCAAGTGGAAATTTGCACCGCTTATAGGAATTCGTTGGAAACGGGACACCTTCACACGAAAACAAGACAGAAGCGTTCTCACAATCTTCTCTGTGTTAAGTGCATTCAAGTAACAGAGTTTAACGTTTCTTTTCATGGAGCAGTTTTGAAACACGCTTTTTGCATTATATGCAAGTGGTCATTCGGAAAGCTATGAAGCCTGTGGTCGAAAAGGGAATAGCTTCACATATAACCTAGAAAGAAGCATTCTCAGAAACTACTTTGTGGTGGTTGCATTCAACTCACAGAGGGGAATATTCCTTTTGTTAGAGAAGCCATGAAACACTGTTTTTGTATCATCTGCATTTGGACATTTGGAGAGCTCTGAGGCCTATGGTGGGAAACGAAATAACTTCACAAAAATCCTACAGGGAAGCATTCTCAGAAACCACTTTGCGATGTGTGCATTCAACTCAGAGAATTGAACATTCCTTTTGTCAGAGCAATTTTGAAACACTCTTTTTGTAGAATCTGCATGTGGATATTTGGACCACTTATAGGCATTTGCTGGAAAAAGGATATCCTCACACAAAAACGAGACAGAAGTATTCTCGCAAACTCCTTTGTCATGTGTGCTCTCATCTCACAGATGTGAAACTTACTTTTGATAGAGCAGTTTTGAAACACTCTTTGTCGAGGATCTGCAAGGGGACACTTGAAGCGATTTCAGTCCTGTGCTGGAAAGGAAATATCTTCACATAACAAGTAGACAGAAGCATTCTCTGAAACTTCTTTGTGGTGTGTGCATTCAACTCACGGAGTTGAACATTCCTTTTGACACGGACATTTTGAAACACTCTTTTTATAGGATGTGCAAGGGGATATTCGGACGGCTTCTAGGAATTCGTTGGAAACGGGACACCCTCACACAAAAACAAGACAGAAGCAGTCTCACAAACTTCTGTGTGATGTGAGCATTCAGCTCACAGAGCTGAACCTTTCTTTTGATAGAGCAATTTTGAAACACTCTTTTTCTAGAATCGGCAAGTGGACATTTGGAGCGCTTTGAGGCCTGTGGTGGAAAGGAAATATGTTCACGTCAAAACTAGACAGAATCATTCTCACAAACTTCTCTGTGATAAGTGCATTCAACTCACAGAGTTTAATGTTTCCTTTCATGGAGCAGTTTTGAAACACACTTTTTGCAGTACATGCAAGTGGTCGTTCGGAAAGCTATGAGGCCTGTGTTCGAAAAGAAAATATCTTCACATATAGCATAGAAAGAATCATTCTCCGAAACTGCCTTGTGTTGGTTGCATTCAACTCACAGAGGTGAATAATCCTTTTGTTAGAGCAGCCAAGAAACTCTGTTTTTGTATAATCTGCAATTGGACGTTTGGAGAGCTCTGAGGCCTCTTGTGGGAAGGGAAATTCCTTCTCAAAACACCTAGAGAGAAGCATTCTCGGAAACCACTTTGAGATGTGTGTATTCAACTCACGGAGTTGAACATTCCTTTTGACAGAGAAATTTTGAAACACTCTTTTTATAGAATGTGCAAGCGGATATTCGGACGGCTTCCAGGAATTCGTTGGAAACGGGGCACCCTCACACAAAAACAAGACAGAAGCATTCTCACAAACTTCTGTGTGATGTGAGCATTCAGCTCAAAGAGCTGAACACTTCCTTTGATAGAGCAATTTTGAAACACTCTTTTTCTAGAATCGGTAAGTGGACACTTGGAGCGCTTTGTGGCCTGTGGTGGAAAGGAAATATCTTCACGTCAAAACTAGACAGAAGCATTCTCTAAATCTTCTTTGTGGTGTGTGCATTCAACTCACAGATTTGAACATTCCTTTAGACAGAGAAACTTTGAAACACTCTTTTTGTTGAATCGGCAAGTGGAAATTTGGACCCCTTCTAGAAATTCGTTGGAAATGGGACACCCTCATACGAAAACTAGACAGAAGCATTCTGACAAACTTCTCTGTGATAAGTGCATTCAACTCACAGAGTTTAACGTTTCTTTTCATGGAGCATTATTGAAACGCACTTTTTGAAGTCTATGCAAGTGGTCATTCCGAAAGCTATGAGGCCTGTGTTTGAAAAGACAATATCTTCACATATAACATAGAAAGAAGCATTCTCACAAACAACTTTGTGTTGGTTGCATTCAACTCACAGAGGGGAATATTCCTTTTGTTAGAGCAGCCATGAAACAGTGTTTTTGTATAATCTGCAAGTGGACATTTGGAGCGCTTTGAGGCCTGTGCTGCAAAGGAAATATCTTCACATAACAAGTTGACAGAAGCATTCTCTGAAAGTTCTTTTTGGTGTGTGCATTCAACTCATAGAGTTGAACATTCCTTTTGAGAGAGAAATTATGAAATTCTCTTTTTGTAGAATCTGCAGGTGGAAATTTTGACCGCTTTTAGGAATTCGTTGGAAACGAGACACCTTCACACGAAAACTAGACAGAAGCATTCTCACAAAATTCTCTGTGATAAGGGCATTCAACTCACAGAGTTTCAGGATTCTTTTCATGGAGCAGATTTGAAACACGCTTTTTGCTGTATATGCAAGTGGTGACACCGAAAGCTATGAGGCCTGTGGTTGAAAAGGCAATATCTGCACATCTAACCTAGAAAGAAGCATTCTCAAAAACTACTTTGTGTTGGTTGCATTCAACTCACAGAGGGGAATATTCCTTTTGTTAGAGAAGCCATGAAACACTGTTTTTGTATAATCTGCATTTGGACATTTGGAGAGCTCTGTGGCCTATGGTGGGAAACGACATATCTTCACAAAAATCCTACAGAGAAGCATTCTCAGACACCACTTTGCGATGTGTGCATTCATCTCACAGAGTTGAAAATTACTTTTGTTAGAGCAGTTTTGAAACACTCTTTTTGTAGAATCTGCATGTGGATATTTGGACCACTTATACGAATTTGCTGGAAACGGTATATCTTTACAGAAAAACGAGACGGAACCATTCTCACAAACTCCTTTGTGATGTGTGCTCTCAACTCAGAGATGTGAACATGACTTTGGATAGGGCAGTTTTGAAACACTCTTTTTCTAGTATCTGCAAGTGGACAATTCGGCGCTTTGAGGCCTGTGCTGGAAAGGAAATATCTTCACACATCAAGTAGACAGAAGCATTGTCTGAAAGTTTTTTGGTGTGTGCATTCAACCCACAGAGTTGAACATTCCTTTTGACAGAGAATTTTTGAAACACTCTGTTTATAGAATGTGCAAGTGCATATTTGGACCGCTTCTAGGAATTCGTTGGAAACGGGACACCCTCACACGAAAACAAGACAGAAGCATTCTCACAAACTTCTGTGTGATGTGAGCATTCAGCTCACAGAGCTGAACCTTTCTTTTGATAGAGGAATTTTGTAACTCCCTTTTTCTAGAAACGGCAATTGGATATTTGGAGCGCTTTGAGGCCTGTGGTGGAAATTAAATATCTTCACATCAAAACTAGACAGAAGCATTCTCTGAAACTTCTTTGAGGTATGTGCATTCAACTCACAGAGTTGAACATTCCTTTAGACAGAGAAATTTTGAAACACCCTTTATTTAGAATCTGCAAGTGGAAATTTGCACCCCTTATGGGAATTCGTTGGAAACGGGACACCTTCACACGAAAACAAGACAGAAGCGTTCTCACAATCTTCTCTGTGTTAAGTGCATTCAAGTAACAGAGTTTAACGTTTCTTTTCATGGAGCAGTTTTGAAACACGCTTTTTGCATTATATGCAAGTGGTCATTCGGAAAGCTATGAAGCCTGTGGTCGAAAAGGGAATAGCTTCACATATAACCTAGAAAGAAGCATTCTCAGAAACTACTTTGTGGTGGTTGCATTCAACTCACAGAGGGGAATATTCCTTTTGTTAGAGAAGCCATGAAACACTGTTTTTGTATCATCTGCATTTGGACATTTGGAGAGCTCTGAGGCCTATGGTGGGAAACGAAGTAACTTCACAAAAATCCTACAGGGAAGCATTCTCAGAAACCACTTTGCGATGTGTGCATTCAATTCAGAGAATTGAACATTCCTTTTTTCAGAGCAATTTTGAAACACTCTTTTTGTAGAATCTGCATGTGGATATTTGGACCACTTATAGGCATTTGCTGGAAAAAGGATATCCTCACACAAAAACGAGACAGAAGTATTCTCGCAAACTCCTTTGTCATGTGTGTGCTCTCATCTCACAGATGTGAAACTTACTTTTGATAGAGCAGTTTTGAAACACTCTTTGTCGAGGATCTGCAAGGGGACACTTGAAGCGATTTCAGTCCTGTGCTGGAAAGGAAATATCTTCACATAACAAGTAGACAGAAGCATTCTCTGAAACTTCTTTGTGGTGTGTGCATTCAACTCACGGAGTTGAACATTCCTTTTGACAGAGAAATTTTGAAACACTCTTTTTATAGGATGTGCAAGGGGATATTCGGACGGCTTCTAGGAATTCGTTGGAAACGGGACACCCTCACACAAAAACAAGACAGAAGCAGTCTCACAAACTTCTGTGTGATGTGAGCATTCAGCTCACAGAGCTGAACCTTTCTTTTGATAGAGCAATTTTGAAACACTCTTTTTCTAGAATCGGCAAGTGGACATTTGGAGCGCTTTGAGGCCTGTGGTGGAAAGGAAATATGTTCACGTCAAAACTAGACAGAATCATTCTCACAAACTTCTCTGTGATAAGTGCATTCAACTCACAGAGTTTAATGTTTCCTTTCATGGAGCAGTTTTGAAACACACTTTTTGCAGTACATGCAAGTGGTCATTCGGAAAGCTATGAGGCCTGTGTTCGAAAAGAAAATATCTTCACAGATAGCATAGAAAGAATCATTCTCCGAAACTGCCTTGTGTTGGTTGCATTCAACTCACAGAGGTGAATAATCCTTTTGTTAGAGCAGCCAAGAAACTCTGTTTTTGTATAATCTGCAATTGGACGTTTGGAGAGCTCTCAGGCCTCTTGTGGGAAGGGAAATTCCTTCTCAAAACACCTAGAGAGAAGCATTCTCGGAAACCACTTTGAGATGTGTGCATTCAACTCACGGAGTTGAACATTCCTTTTGACAGAGAAATTTTGAAACACTCTTTTTATAGAATGTGCAAGTGGATATTCGGACGGCTTCCAGGAATTCGTTGGAAACGGGGCACCCTCACACAAAAACAAGACAGAAGCATTCTCACAAACTTCTGTGTGATGTGAGCATTCAGCTCAAAGAGCTGAACACTTCCTTTGATAGAGCAATTTTGAAACACTCTTTTTCTAGAATCGGTAAGTGGACATTTGGAGCGCTTTGTGGCCTGTGGTGGAAAGGAAATATCTTCACGTCAAAACTAGACAGAAGCATTCTCTAAATCTTCTTTGTGGTGTGTGCATTCAACTCACAGATTTGAACATTCCTTTAGACAGAGAAACTTTGAAACACTCTTTTTGTTGAATCGGCAAGTGGAAATTTGGACCCCTTCTAGAAATTCGTTGGAAATGGGACACCCTCATACGAAAACTAGACAGAAGCATTCTGACAAACTTCTCTGTGATAAGTGCTTTCAACTCACAGAGTTTAACGTTTCTTTTCATGGAGCATTATTGAAACGCACTTTTTGAAGTCTATGCAAGTGGTCATTCCGAAAGCTATGAGGCCTGTGTTTGAAAAGACAATATCTTCACATATAACATAGAAAGAAGCATTCTCACAAACAACTTTGTGTTGGTTGCATTCAACTCACAGAGGGGAATATTCCTTTTGTTAGAGCAGCCATGAAACAGTGTTTTTGTATAATCTGCAAGTGGACATTTGGAGCGCTTTGAGGCCTGTGCTGGAAAGGAAATATCTTCACATAGCAAGTTGACAGAAGCATTCTCTGAAAGTTCTTTTTGGTGTGTGCATTCAACTCATAGAGTTGAACATTCCTTTTGAGAGAGAAATTATGAAATTCTCTTTTTGTAGAATCTGCAGGTGGAAATTTTGACCGCTTTTAGGAATTCGTTGGAAACGAGACACCTTCACACGAAAACTAGACAGAAGCATTCTCACAAAATTCTCTGTGATAAGGGCATTCAACTCACAGAGTTTCAGGATTCTTTTCATGGAGCAGATTTGAAACACGCTTTTTGCTGTATATGCAAGTGGTGACACCGAAAGCTATGAGGCCTGTGGTTGAAAAGGCAATATCTGCACATCTAACCTAGAAAGAAGCATTCTCAAAAACTACTTTGTGTTGGTTGCATTCAACTCACAGAGGGGAATATTCCTTTTGTTAGAGAAGCCATGAAACACTGTTTTTGTATAATCTGCATTTGGACATTTGGAGAGCTCTGAGGCCTATGGTGGGAAACGACATATCTTCACAAAAATCCCACAGAGAAGCATTCTCAGACACCACTTTGCGATGTGTGCATTCATCTCACAGAGTTGAAAATTCCTTTTGTTAGAGCAGTTTTGAAACACTCTTTTTGTAGAATCTGCATGTGGATATTTGGACCACTTATACGAATTTGCTGGAAACGGTATATCTTTACAGAAAAACGAGACGGAACCATTCTCACAAACTCCTTTGTGATGTGTGCTCTCAACTCAGAGATGTGAACATGACTTTGGATAGGGCAGTTTTGAAACACTCTTTTTCTAGTATCTGCAAGTGGACAATTCGGCGCTTTGAGGCCTGTGCTGGAAAGGAAATATCTTCACACATCAAGTAGACAGAAGCATTGTCTGAAACTTTTTTGGTGTGTGCATTCAACCCACAGAGTTGAACATTCCTTTTGACAGAGAATTTTTGAAACACTCTGTTTATAGAATGTGCAAGTGCATATTTGGACCGCTTCTAGGAATTCGTTGGAAACGGGACACCCTCACACGAAAACAAGACAGAAGCATTCTCACAAACTTCTGTGTGATGTGAGCATTCAGCTCACAGAGCTGAACCTTTCTTTTGATAGAGGAATTTTGTAACACCCTTTTTCTAGAAACGGCAATTGGATATTTGGAGCGCTTTGAGGCCTGTGGTGGAAATTAAATATCTTCACATCAAAACTAGACAGAAGCATTCTCTGAAACTTCTTTGAGGTATGTGCATTCAATTCACAGAGTTGAACATTCCTTTAGACAGAGAAATTTTGAAACACCCTTTATTTAGAATCTGCAAGTGGAAATTTGCACCGCTTATAGGAATTCGTTGGAAACGGGACACCTTCACACGAAAACAAGACAGAAGCGTTCTCACAATCTTCTCTGTGTTAAGTGCATTCAAGTAACAGAGTTTAACGTTTCTTTTCATGGAGCAGTTTCGAAACACGCTTTTTGCATTATATGCAAGTGGTCATTCGGAAAGCTATGAAGCCTGTGGTCGAAAAGGGAATAGCTTCACATATAACCTAGAAAGAAGCATTCTCAGAAACTACTTTGTGGTGGTTGCATTCAACTCACAGAGGGGAATATTCCTTTTGTTAGAGAAGCCATGAAACACTGTTTTTGTATCATCTGCATTTGGACATTTGGAGAGCTCTGAGGCCTATGGTGGGAAACGAAATAACTTCACAAAAATCCTACAGGGAAGCATTCTCAGAAACCACTTTGCGATGTGTGCATTCAACTCAGAGAATTGAACATTCCTTTTGTCAGAGCAATTTTGAAACACTCTTTTTGTAGAATCTGCAAGTGGATATTTGGACCACTTATAGGCATTTGCTGGAAAAAGGATATCCTCACACAAAAACGAGACAGAAGTATTCTCGCAAACTCCTTTGTCATGTGTGCTCTCATCTCACAGATGTGAAACTTACTTTTGATAGAGCAGTTTTGAAACACTCTTTGTCGAGGATCTGCAAGGGGACACTTGAAGCGATTTCAGTCCTGTGCTGGAAAGGAAATATCTTCACATAACAAGTAGACAGAAGCATTCTCTGAAACTTCTTTGTGGTGTGTGCATTCAACTCACGGAGTTGAACATTCCTTTTGACACGGAAATTTTGAAACACTCTTTTTATAGGATGTGCAAGGGGATATTCGGACGGCTTCTAGGAATTCGTTGGAAACGGGACACCCTCACACAAAAACAAGACAGAAGCAGTCTCACAAACTTCTGTGTGATGTGAGCATTCAGCTCACAGAGCTGAACCTTTCTTTTGATAGAGCAATTTTGAAACACTCTTTTTCTAGAATCGGCAAGTGGACATTTGGAGCGCTTTGAGGCCTGTGGTGGAAAGGAAATATGTTCACGTCAAAACTAGACAGAATCATTCTCACAAACTTCTCTGTGATAAGTGCATTCAACTCACAGAGTTTAATGTTTCCTTTCATGGAGCAGTTTTGAAACACACTTTTTGCAGTACATGCAAGTGGTCATTCGGAAAGCTATGAGGCCTGTGTTCGAAAAGAAAATATCTTCACATATAGCATAGAAAGAATCATTCTCCGAAACTGCCTTGTGTTGGTTGCATTCAACTCACAGAGGTGAATAATCCTTTTGTTAGAGCAGCCAAGAAACTCTGTTTTTGTATAATCTGCAATTGGACGTTTGGAGAGCTCTCAGGCCTCTTGTGGGAAGGGAAATTCCTTCTCAAAACACCTAGGGAGAAGCATTCTCGGAAACCACTTTGAGATGTGTGCATTCAACTCACGGAGTTGAACATTCCTTTTGACAGAGAAATTTTGAAACACTCTTTTTATAGAATGTGCAAGTGGATATTCGGACGGCTTCCAGGAATTCGTTGGAAACGGGACACCCTCACACAAAAACAAGACAGAAGCATTCTCACAAACTTCTGTGTGATGTGAGCATTCAGCTCACAGAGCTGAACACTTCCTTTGATAGAGCAATTTTGAAACACTCTTTTTCTAGAATCGGTAAGTGGACATTTGGAGCGCTTTGTGGCCTGTGGTGGAAAGGAAATATCTTCACGTCAAAACTAGACAGAAGCATTCTCTAAATCTTCTTTGTGGTGTGTGCATTCAACTCACAGATTTGAACATTCCTTTAGACAGAGAAACTTTGAAACACTCTTTTTGTTGAATCGGCAAGTGGAAATTTGGACCCCTTCTAGAAATTCGTTGGAAATGGGACACCCTCATACGAAAACTAGACAGAAGCATTCTGACAAACTTCTCTGTGATAAGTGCATTCAACTCACAGAGTTTAACGTTTCTTTTCATGGAGCATTATTGAAACGCACTTTTTGAAGTCTATGCAAGTGGTCATTCCGAAAGCTATGAGGCCTGTGTTTGAAAAGACAATATCTTCACATATAACATAGAAAGAAGCATTCTCACAAACAACTTTGTGTTGGTTGCATTCAACTCACAGAGGGGAATATTCCTTTTGTTAGAGCAGCCATGAAACAGTGTTTTTGTATAATCTGCAAGTGGACATTTGGAGCGCTTTGAGGCCTGTGCTGGAAAGGAAATATCTTCACATAACAAGTTGACAGAAGCATTCTCTGAAAGTTCTTTTTGGTGTGTGCATTCAACTCATAGAGTTGAACATTCCTTTTGAGAGAGAAATTATGAAATTCTCTTTTTGTAGAATCTGCAGGTGGAAATTTTGACCGCTTTTAGGAATTCGTTGGAAACGAGACACCTTCACACGAAAACTAGACAGAAGCATTCTCACAAAATTCTCTGTGATAAGGGCATTCAACTCACAGAGTTTCAGGATTCTTTTCATGGAGCAGATTTGAAACACGCTTTTTGCTGTATATGCAAGTGGTGACACCGAAAGCTATGAGGCCTGTGGTTGAAAAGGCAATATCTGCACATCTAACCTAGAAAGAAGCATTCTCAAAAACTACTTTGTGTTGGTTGCATTCAACTCACAGAGGGGAATATTCCTTTTGTTAGAGAAGCCATGAAACACTGTTTTTGTATAATCTGCATTTGGACATTTGGAGAGCTCTGTGGCCTATGGTGGGAAACGACATATCTTCACAAAAATCCCACAGAGAAGCATTCTCAGACACCACTTTGCGATGTGTGCATTCATCTCACAGAGTTGAAAATTCCTTTTGTTAGAGCAGTTTTGAAACACTCTTTTTGTAGAATCTGCATGTGGATATTTGGACCACTTATACGAATTTGCTGGAAACGGTATATCTTTACAGAAAAACGAGACGGAACCATTCTCACAAACTCCTTTGTGATGTGTGCTCTCAACTCAGAGATGTGAACATGACTTTGGATAGGGCAGTTTTGAAACACTCTTTTTCTAGTATCTGCAAGTGGACAATTCGGCGCTTTGAGGCCTGTGCTGGAAAGGAAATATCTTCACACATCAAGTAGACAGAAGCACTGTCTGAAACTTTTTTGGTGTGTGCATTCAACCCACAGAGTTGAACATTCCTTTTGACAGAGAATTTTTGAAACACTCTGTTTATAGAATGTGCAAGTGCATATTTGGACCGCTTCTAGGAATTCGTTGGAAACGGGACACCCTCACACGAAAACAAGACAGAAGCATTCTCACAAACTTCTGTGTGATGTGAGCATTCAGCTCACAGAGCTGAACCTTTCTTTTGATAGAGGAATTTTGTAACACCCTTTTTCTAGAAACGGCAATTGGATATTTGGAGCGCTTTGAGGCCTGTGGTGGAAATTAAATATCTTCACATCAAAACTAGACAGAAGCATTCTCTGAAACTTCTTTGAGGTATGTGCATTCAACTCACAGAGTTGAACATTCCTTTAGACAGAGAAATTTTGAAACACCCTTTATTTAGAATCTGCAAGTGGAAATTTGCACCGCTTATAGGAATTCGTTGGAAACGGGACACCTTCACACGAAAACAAGACAGAAGCGTTCTCACAATCTTCTCTGTGTTAAGTGCATTCAAGTAACAGAGTTTAACGTTTCTTTTCATGGAGCAGTTTCGAAACACGCTTTTTGCATTATATGCAAGTGGTCATTCGGAAAGCTATGAAGCCTGTGGTCGAAAAGGGAATAGCTTCACATATAACCTAGAAAGAAGCATTCTCAGAAACTACTTTGTGGTGGTTGCATTCAACTCACAGAGGGGAATATTCCTTTTGTTAGAGAAGCCATGAAACACTGTTTTTGTATCATCTGCATTTGGACATTTGGAGAGCTCTGAGGCCTATGGTGGGAAACGAAATAACTTCACAAAAATCCTACAGGGAAGCATTCTCAGAAACCACTTTGCGATGTGTGCATTCAACTCAGAGAATTGAACATTCCTTTTGTCAGAGCAATTTTGAAACACTCTTTTTGTAGAATCTGCATGTGGATATTTGGACCACTTATAGGCATTTGCTGGAAAAAGGATATCCTCACACAAAAACGAGACAGAAGTATTCTCGCAAACTCCTTTGTCATGTGTGTGCTCTCATCTCACAGATGTGAAACTTACGTTTGATAGAGCAGTTTTGAAACACTCTTTGTCGAGGATCTGCAAGGGGACACTTGAAGCGATTTCAGTCCTGTGCTGGAAAGGAAATATCTTCACATAACAAGTAGACAGAAGCATTCTCTGAAACTTCTTTGTGGTGTGTGCATTCAACTCACGGAGTTGAACATTCCTTTTGACACGGAAATTTTGAAACACTCTTTTTATAGGATGTGCAAGGGGATATTCGGACGGCTTCTAGGAATTCGTTGGAAACGGGACACCCTCACACAAAAACAAGACAGAAGCAGTCTCACAAACTTCTGTGTGAT
Source organism: Pongo pygmaeus (assembly GCF_028885625.2). NCBI lineage: Eukaryota > Metazoa > Chordata > Mammalia > Primates > Hominidae > Pongo > Pongo pygmaeus. Next base: position 32,456,735 of record NC_072393.2, read on the forward strand.
GTGAGCATTCAGCTCACAGAGCTGAACCTTTCTTTTGAGAGAGCAATTTTGAAACACTCTTTTTCTAGAATCGGCAAGTGGACATTTGGAGCGCTTTGAGGCCTGTGGTGGAAAGGAAATATGTTCACGTCAAAACTAGACAGAATCATTCTCACAAACTTCACTGTGATAAGTGCATTCAACTCACAGAGTTTAATGTTTCCTTTCATGGAGCAGTTTTGAAACACACTTTTTGCAGTACATGCAAGTGGTCATTCGGAAAGCTATGAGGCCTGTGTTCGAAAAGAAAATATCTTCACAGATAGCATAGAAAGAATCATTCTCCGAAACTGCCTTGTGTTGGTTGCATTCAACTCACAGAGGTGAATAATCCTTTTGTTAGAGCAGCCAAGAAACTCTGTTTTTGTATAATCTGCAATTGGACATTTGGAGAGCTCTGAGGCCTCTTGTGGGAAGGGAAATTCCTTCTCAAAACACCTAGAGAGAAGCATTCTCGGAAACCACTTTGAGATGTGTGCATTCAACTCACGGAGTTGAACATTCCTTTTGACAGAGAAATTTTGAAACACTCTTTTTATAGAATGTGCAAGTGGATATTCGGACGGCTTCCAGGAATTCGTTGGAAACGGGACACCCTCACACAAAAACAAGACAGAAGCATTCTCACAAACTTCTGTGTGATGTGAGCATTCAGCTCAAAGAGCTGAACACTTCCTTTGATAGAGCAATTTTGAAACACTCTTTTTCTAGAATCGGTAAGTGGACATTTGGAGCGCTTTGTGGCCTGTGGTGGAAAGGAAATATCTTCACGTCAAAACTAGACAGAAGCATTCTCTAAATCTTCTTTGTGGTGTGTGCATTCAACTCACAGATTTGAACATTCCTTTAGACAGAGAAACTTTGAAACACTCTTTTTGTTGAATCGGCAAGTGGAAATTTGGACCCCTTCTAGAAATTCGTTGGAAATGGGACACCCTCATACGAAAACTAGACAGAAGCATTCTGACAAACTTCTCTGTGATAAGTGCTTTCAACTCACAGAGTTTAACGTTTCTTTTCATGGAGCATTATTGAAACGCACTTTTTGAAGTCTATGCAAGTGGTCATTCCGAAAGCTATGAGGCCTGTGTTTGAAAAGACAATATCTTCACATATAACATAGAAAGAAGCATTCTCACAAACAACTTTGTGTTGGTTGCATTCAACTCACAGAGGGGAATATTCCTTTTGTTAGAGCAGCCATGAAACAGTGTTTTTGTATAATCTGCAAGTGGACATTTGGAGCGCTTTGAGGCCTGTGCTGGAAAGGAAATATCTTCACATAGCAAGTTGACAGAAGCATTCTCTGAAAGTTCTTTTTGGTGTGTGCATTCAACTCATAGAGTTGAACATTCCTTTTGAGAGAGAAATTATGAAATTCTCTTTTTGTAGAATCTGCAGGTGGAAATTTTGACCGCTTTTAGGAATTCGTTGGAAACGAGACACCTTCACACGAAAACTAGACAGAAGCATTCTCACAAAATTCTCTGTGATAAGGGCATTCAACTCACAGAGTTTCAGGATTCTTTTCATGGAGCAGATTTGAAACACGCTTTTTGCTGTATATGCAAGTGGTGACACCGAAAGCTATGAGGCCTGTGGTTGAAAAGGCAATATCTGCACATCTAACCTAGAAAGAAGCATTCTCAAAAACTACTTTGTGTTGGTTGCATTCAACTCACAGAGGGGAATATTCCTTTTGTTAGAGAAGCCATGAAACACTGTTTTTGTATAATCTGCATTTGGACATTTGGAGAGCTCTGAGGCCTATGGTGGGAAACGACATATCTTCACAAAAATCCCACAGAGAAGCATTCTCAGACACCACTTTGCGATGTGTGCATTCATCTCACAGAGTTGAAAATTCCTTTTGTTAGAGCAGTTTTGAAACACTCTTTTTGTAGAATCTGCATGTGGATATTTGGACCACTTATACGAATTTGCTGGAAACGGTATATCTTTACAGAAAAACGAGACGGAACCATTCTCACAAACTCCTTTGTGATGTGTGCTCTCAACTCAGAGATGTGAACATGACTTTGGATAGGGCAGTTTTGAAACACTCTTTTTCTAGTATCTGCAAGTGGACAATTCGGCGCTTTGAGGCCTGTGCTGGAAAGGAAATATCTTCACACATCAAGTAGACAGAAGCATTGTCTGAAACTTTTTTGGTGTGTGCATTCAACCCACAGAGTTGAACATTCCTTTTGACAGAGAATTTTTGAAACACTCTGTTTATAGAATGTGCAAGTGCATATTTGGACCGCTTCTAGGAATTCGTTGGAAACGGGACACCCTCACACGAAAACAAGACAGAAGCATTCTCACAAACTTCTGTGTGATGTGAGCATTCAGCTCACAGAGCTGAACCTTTCTTTTGATAGAGGAATTTTGTAACACCCTTTTTCTAGAAACGGCAATTGGATATTTGGAGCGCTTTGAGGCCTGTGGTGGAAATTAAATATCTTCACATCAAAACTAGACAGAAGCATTCTCTGAAACTTCTTTGAGGTATGTGCATTCAACTCACAGAGTTGAACATTCCTTTAGACAGAGAAATTTTGAAACACCCTTTATTTAGAATCTGCAAGTGGAAATTTGCACCGCTTATAGGAATTCGTTGGAAACGGGACACCTTCACACGAAAACAAGACAGAAGCGTTCTCACAATCTTCTCTGTGTTAAGTGCATTCAAGTAACAGAGTTTAACGTTTCTTTTCATGGAGCAGTTTCGAAACACGCTTTTTGCATTATATGCAAGTGGTCATTCGGAAAGCTATGAAGCCTGTGGTCGAAAAGGGAATAGCTTCACATATAACCTAGAAAGAAGCATTCTCAGAAACTACTTTGTGGTGGTTGCATTCAACTCACAGAGGGGAATATTCCTTTTGTTAGAGAAGCCATGAAACACTGTTTTTGTATCATCTGCATTTGGACATTTGGAGAGCTCTGAGGCCTATGGTGGGAAACGAAATAACTTCACAAAAATCCTACAGGGAAGCATTCTCAGAAACCACTTTGCGATGTGTGCATTCAACTCAGAGAATTGAACATTCCTTTTGTCAGAGCAATTTTGAAACACTCTTTTTGTAGAATCTGCATGTGGATATTTGGACCACTTATAGGCATTTGCTGGAAAAAGGATATCCTCACACAAAAACGAGACAGAAGTATTCTCACAAACTCCTTTGTCATGTGTGTGCTCTCATCTCACAGATGTGAAACTTACGTTTGATAGAGCAGTTTTGAAACACTCTTTTTCGAGGATCTGCAAGGGGACACTTGAAGCGATTTCAGTCCTGTGCTGGAAAGGAAATATCTTCACATAACAAGTAGACAGAAGCATTCTCTGAAACTTCTTTGTGGTGTGTGCATTCAACTCACGGAGTTGAACATTCCTTTTGACACGGAAATTTTGAAACACTCTTTTTATAGGATGTGCAAGGGGATATTCGGACGGCTTCTAGGAATTCGTTGGAAACGGGACACCCTCACACAAAAACAAGACAGAAGCAGTCTCACAAACTTCTGTGTGATGTGAGCATTCAGCTCACAGAGCTGAACCTTTCTTTTGATAGAGCAATTTTGAAACACTCTTTTTCTAGAATCGGCACGTGGACATTTGGAGCGCTTTGAGGCCTGTGGTGGAAAGGAAATATGTTCACGTCAAAACTAGACAGAATCATTCTCACAAACTTCTCTGTGATAAGTGCATTCAACTCACAGAGTTTAATGTTTCCTTTCATGGAGCAGTTTTGAAACACACTTTTTGCAGTACATGCAAGTGGTCATTCGGAAAGCTATGAGGCCTGTGTTCGAAAAGAAAATATCTTCACAGATAGCATAGAAAGAATCATTCTCCGAAACTGCCTTGTGTTGGTTGCATTCAACTCACAGAGGTGAATAATCCTTTTGTTAGAGCAGCCAAGAAACTCTGTTTTTGTATAATCTGCAATTGGACGTTTGGAGAGCTCTGAGGCCTCTTGTGGGAAGGGAAATTCCTTCTCAAAACACCTAGAGAGAAGCATTCTCGGAAACCACTTTGAGATGTGTGCATTCAACTCACGGAGTTGAACATTCCTTTTGACAGAGAAATTTTGAAACACTCTTTTTATAGAATGTGCAAGTGGATATTCGGACGGCTTCCAGGAATTCGTTGGAAACGGGACACCCTCACACAAAAACAAGACAGAAGCATTCTCACAAACTTCTGTGTGATGTGAGCATTCAGCTCAAAGAGCTGAACACTTCCTTTGATAGAGCAATTTTGAAACACTCTTTTTCTAGAATCGGTAAGTGGACATTTGGAGCGCTTTGTGGCCTGTGGTGGAAAGGAAATATCTTCACGTCAAAACTAGACAGAAGCATTCTCTAAATCTTCTTTGTGGTGTGTGCATTCAACTCACAGATTTGAACATTCCTTTAGACAGAGAAACTTTGAAACACTCTTTTTGTTGAATCGGCAAGTGGAAATTTGGACCCCTTCTAGAAATTCGTTGGAAATGGGACACCCTCATACGAAAACTAGACAGAAGCATTCTGACAAACTTCTCTGTGATAAGTGCATTCAACTCACAGAGTTTAACGTTTCTTTTCATGGAGCATTATTGAAACGCACTTTTTGAAGTCTATGCAAGTGGTCATTCCGAAAGCTATGAGGCCTGTGTTTGAAAAGACAATATCTTCACATATAACATAGAAAGAAGCATTCTCACAAACAACTTTGTGTTGGTTGCATTCAACTCACAGAGGGGAATATTCCTTTTGTTAGAGCAGCCATGAAACAGTGTTTTTGTATAATCTGCAAGTGGACATTTGGAGCGCTTTGAGGCCTGTGCTGGAAAGGAAATATCTTCACATAGCAAGTTGACAGAAGCATTCTCTGAAAGTTCTTTTTGGTGTGTGCATTCAACTCATAGAGTTGAACATTCCTTTTGAGAGAGAAATTATGAAATTCTCTTTTTGTAGAATCTGCAGGTGGAAATTTTGACCGCTTTTAGGAATTCGTTGGAAACGAGACACCTTCACACGAAAACTAGACAGAAGCATTCTCACAAAATTCTCTGTGATAAGGGCATTCAACTCACAGAGTTTCAGGATTCTTTTCATGGAGCAGATTTGAAACACGCTTTTTGCTGTATATGCAAGTGGTGACACCGAAAGCTATGAGGCCTGTGGTTGAAAAGGCAATATCTGCACATCTAACCTAGAAAGAAGCATTCTCAAAAACTACTTTGTGTTGGTTGCATTCAACTCACAGAGGGGAATATTCCTTTTGTTAGAGAAGCCATGAAACACTGTTTTTGTATAATCTGCATTTGGACATTTGGAGAGCTCTGAGGCCTATGGTGGGAAACGACATATCTTCACAAAAATCCCACAGAGAAGCATTCTCAGACACCACTTTGCGATGTGTGCATTCATCTCACAGAGTTGAAAATTCCTTTTGTTAGAGCAGTTTTGAAACACTCTTTTTGTAGAATCTGCATGTGGATATTTGGACCACTTATACGAATTTGCTGGAAACGGTATATCTTTACAGAAAAACGAGACGGAACCATTCTCACAAACTCCTTTGTGATGTGTGCTCTCAACTCAGAGATGTGAACATGACTTTGGATAGGGCAGTTTTGAAACACTCTTTTTCTAGTATCTGCAAGTGGACAATTCGGCGCTTTGAGGCCTGTGCTGGAAAGGAAATATCTTCACACATCAAGTAGACAGAAGCATTGTCTGAAAGTTTTTTGGTGTGTGCATTCAACCCACAGAGTTGAACATTCCTTTTGACAGAGAATTTTTGAAACACTCTGTTTATAGAATGTGCAAGTGCATATTTGGACCGCTTCTAGGAATTCGTTGGAAACGGGACACCCTCACACGAAAACAAGACAGAAGCATTCTCACAAACTTCTGTGTGATGTGAGCATTCAGCTCACAGAGCTGAACCTTTCTTTTGATAGAGGAATTTTGTAACACCCTTTTTCTAGAAACGGCAATTGGATATTTGGAGCGCTTTGAGGCCTGTGGTGGAAATTAAATATCTTCACATCAAAACTAGACAGAAGCATTCTCTGAAACTTCTTTGAGGTATGTGCATTCAACTCACAGAGTTGAACATTCCTTTAGACAGAGAAATTTTGAAACACCCTTTATTTAGAATCTGCAAGTGGAAATTTGCACCGCTTATAGGAATTCGTTGGAAACGGGACACCTTCACACGAAAACAAGACAGAAGCGTTCTCACAATCTTCTCTGTGTTAAGTGCATTCAAGTAACAGAGTTTAACGTTTCTTTTCATGGAGCAGTTTTGAAACACGCTTTTTGCATTATATGCAAGTGGTCATTCGGAAAGCTATGAAGCCTGTGGTCGAAAAGGGAATAGCTTCACATATAACCTAGAAAGAAGCATTCTCAGAAACTACTTTGTGGTGGTTGCATTCAACTCACAGAGGGGAATATTCCTTTTGTTAGAGAAGCCATGAAACACTGTTTTTGTATCATCTGCATTTGGACATTTGGAGAGCTCTGAGGCCTATGGTGGGAAACGAAATAACTTCACAAAAATCCTACAGGGAAGCATTCTCAGAAACCACTTTGCGATGTGTGCATTCAAATCAGAGAATTGAACATTCCTTTTGTCAGAGCAATTTTGAAACACTCTTTTTGTAGAATCTGCAAGTGGATATTTGGACCACTTATAGGCATTTGCTGGAAAAAGGATATCCTCACACAAAAACGAGACAGAAGTATTCTCGCAAACTCCTTTGTCATGTGTGCTCTCATCTCACAGATGTGAAACTTACTTTTGATAGAGCAGTTTTGAAACACTCTTTGTCGAGGATCTGCAAGGGGACACTTGAAGCGATTTCAGTCCTGTGCTGGAAAGGAAATATCTTCACATAACAAGTAGACAGAAGCATTCTCTGAAACTTCTTTGTGGTGTGTGCATTCAACTCACGGAGTTGAACATTCCTTTTGACACGGAAATTTTGAAACACTCTTTTTATAGGATGTGCAAGGGGATATTCGGACGGCTTCTAGGAATTCGTTGGAAACGGGACACCCTCACACAAAAACAAGACAGAAGCAGTCTCACAAACTTCTGTGTGATGTGAGCATTCAGCTCACAGAGCTGAACCTTTCTTTTGATAGAGCAATTTTGAAACACTCTTTTTCTAGAATCGGCAAGTGGACATTTGGAGCGCTTTGAGGCCTGTGGTGGAAAGGAAATATGTTCACGTCAAAACTAGACAGAATCATTCTCACAAACTTCTCTGTGATAAGTGCATTCAACTCACAGAGTTTAATGTTTCCTTTCATGGAGCAGTTTTGAAACACACTTTTTGCAGTACATGCAAGTGGTCATTCGGAAAGCTATGAGGCCTGTGTTCGAAAAGAAAATATCTTCACATATAGCATAGAAAGAATCATTCTCCGAAACTGCCTTGTGTTGGTTGCATTCAACTCACAGAGGTGAATAATCCTTTTGTTAGAGCAGCCAAGAAACTCTGTTTTTGTATAATCTGCAATTGGACGTTTGGAGAGCTCTCAGGCCTCTTGTGGGAAGGGAAATTCCTTCTCAAAACACCTAGGGAGAAGCATTCTCGGAAACCACTTTGAGATGTGTGCATTCAACTCACGGAGTTGAACATTCCTTTTGACAGAGAAATTTTGAAACACTCTTTTTATAGAATGTGCAAGTGGATATTCGGACGGCTTCCAGGAATTCGTTGGAAACGGGACACCCTCACACAAAAACAAGACAGAAGCATTCTCACAAACTTCTGTGTGATGTGAGCATTCAGCTCACAGAGCTGAACACTTCCTTTGATAGAGCAATTTTGAAACACTCTTTTTCTAGAATCGGTAAGTGGACATTTGGAGCGCTTTGTGGCCTGTGGTGGAAAGGAAATATCTTCACGTCAAAACTAGACAGAAGCATTCTCTAAATCTTCTTTGTGGTGTGTGCATTCAACTCACAGATTTGAACATTCCTTTAGACAGAGAAACTTTGAAACACTCTTTTTGTTGAATCGGCAAGTGGAAATTTGGACCCCTTCTAGAAATTCGTTGGAAATGGGACACCCTCATACGAAAACTAGACAGAAGCATTCTGACAAACTTCTCTGTGATAAGTGCATTCAACTCACAGAGTTTAACGTTTCTTTTCATGGAGCATTATTGAAACGCACTTTTTGAAGTCTATGCAAGTGGTCATTCCGAAAGCTATGAGGCCTGTGTTTGAAAAGACAATATCTTCACATATAACATAGAAAGAAGCATTCTCACAAACAACTTTGTGTTGGTTGCATTCAACTCACAGAGGGGAATATTCCTTTTGTTAGAGCAGCCATGAAACAGTGTTTTTGTATAATCTGCAAGTGGACATTTGGAGCGCTTTGAGGCCTGTGCTGGAAAGGAAATATCTTCACATAACAAGTTGACAGAAGCATTCTCTGAAAGTTCTTTTTGGTGTGTGCATTCAACTCATAGAGTTGAACATTCCTTTTGAGAGAGAAATTATGAAATTCTCTTTTTGTAGAATCTGCAGGTGGAAATTTTGACCGCTTTTAGGAATTCGTTGGAAACGAGACACCTTCACACGAAAACTAGACAGAAGCATTCTCACAAAATTCTCTGTGATAAGGGCATTCAACTCACAGAGTTTCAGGATTCTTTTCATGGAGCAGATTTGAAACACGCTTTTTGCTGTATATGCAAGTGGTGACACCGAAAGCTATGAGGCCTGTGGTTGAAAAGGCAATATCTGCACATCTAACCTAGAAAGAAGCATTCTCAAAAACTACTTTGTGTTGGTTGCATTCAACTCACAGAGGGGAATATTCCTTTTGTTAGAGAAGCCATGAAACACTGTTTTTGTATAATCTGCATTTGGACATTTGGAGAGCTCTGAGGCCTATGGTGGGAAACGACATATCTTCACAAAAATCCCACAGAGAAGCATTCTCAGACACCACTTTGCGATGTGTGCATTCATCTCACAGAGTTGAAAATTCCTTTTGTTAGAGCAGTTTTGAAACACTCTTTTTGTAGAATCTGCATGTGGATATTTGGACCACTTATACGAATTTGCTGGAAACGGTATATCTTTACAGAAAAACGAGACGGAACCATTCTCACAAACTCCTTTGTGATGTGTGCTCTCAACTCAGAGATGTGAACATGACTTTGGATAGGGCAGTTTTGAAACACTCTTTTTCTAGTATCTGCAAGTGGACAATTCGGCGCTTTGAGGCCTGTGCTGGAAAGAAAATATCTTCACACATCAAGTAGACAGAAGCATTGTCTGAAACTTTTTTGGTGTGTGCATTCAACCCACAGAGTTGAACATTCCTTTTGACAGAGAATTTTTGAAACACTCTGTTTATAGAATGTGCAAGTGCATATTTGGACCGCTTCTAGGAATTCGTTGGAAACGGGACACCCTCACACGAAAACAAGACAGAAGCATTCTCACAAACTTCTGTGTGATGTGAGCATTCAGCTCACAGAGCTGAACCTTTCTTTTGATAGAGGAATTTTGTAACACCCTTTTTCTAGAAACGGCAATTGGATATTTGGAGCGCTTTGAGGCCTGTGGTGGAAATTAAATATCTTCACATCAAAACTAGACAGAAGCATTCTCTGAAACTTCTTTGAGGTATGTGCATTCAACTCACAGAGTTGAACATTCCTTTAGACAGAGAAATTTTGAAACACCCTTTATTTAGAATCTGCAAGTGGAAATTTGCACCGCTTATAGGAATTCGTTGGAAACGGGACACCTTCACACGAAAACAAGACAGAAGCGTTCTCACAATCTTCTCTGTGTTAAGTGCATTCAAGTAACAGAGTTTAACGTTTCTTTTCATGGAGCAGTTTTGAAACACGCTTTTTGCATTATATGCAAGTGGTCATTCGGAAAGCTATGAAGCCTGTGGTCGAAAAGGGAATAGCTTCACATATAACCTAGAAAGAAGCATTCTCAGAAACTACTTTGTGGTGGTTGCATTCAACTCACAGAGGGGAATATTCCTTTTGTTAGAGAAGCCATGAAACACTGTTTTTGTATCATCTGCATTTGGACATTTGGAGAGCTCTGAGGCCTATGGTGGGAAACGAAATAACTTCACAAAAATCCTACAGGGAAGCATTCTCAGAAACCACTTTGCGATGTGTGCATTCAACTCAGAGAATTGAACATTCCTTTTGTCAGAGCAATTTTGAAACACTCTTTTTGTAGAATCTGCATGTGGATATTTGGACCACTTATAGGCATTTGCTGGAAAAAGGATATCCTCACACAAAAACGAGACAGAAGTATTCTCGCAAACTCCTTTGTCATGTGTGTGCTCTCATCTCACAGATGTGAAACTTACGTTTGATAGAGCAGTTTTGAAACACTCTTTGTCGAGGATCTGCAAGGGGACACTTGAAGCGATTTCAGTCCTGTGCTGGAAAGGAAATATCTTCACATAACAAGTAGACAGAAGCATTCTCTGAAACTTCTTTGTGGTGTGTGCATTCAACTCACGGAGTTGAACATTCCTTTTGACACGGAAATTTTGAAACACTCTTTTTATAGGATGTGCAAGGGGATATTCGGACGGCTTCTAGGAATTCGTTGGAAACGGGACACCCTCACACAAAAACAAGACAGAAGCAGTCTCACAAACTTCTGTGTGATGTGAGCATTCAGCTCACAGAGCTGAACCTTTCTTTTGATAGAGCAATTTTGAAACACTCTTTTTCTAGAATCGGCACGTGGACATTTGGAGCGCTTTGAGGCCTGTGGTGGAAAGGAAATATGTTCACGTCAAAACTAGACAGAATCATTCTCACAAACTTCTCTGTGATAAGTGCATTCAACTCACAGAGTTTAATGTTTCCTTTCATGGAGCAGTTTTGAAACACACTTTTTGCAGTACATGCAAGTGGTCATTCGGAAAGCTATGAGGCCTGTGTTCGAAAAGAAAATATCTTCACAGATAGCATAGAAAGAATCATTCTCCGAAACTGCCTTGTGTTGGTTGCATTCAACTCACAGAGGTGAATAATCCTTTTGTTAGAGCAGCCAAGAAACTCTGTTTTTGTATAATCTGCAATTGGACGTTTGGAGAGCTCTGAGGCCTCTTGTGGGAAGGGAAATTCCTTCTCAAAACACCTAGAGAGAAGCATTCTCGGAAACCACTTTGAGATGTGTGCATTCAACTCACGGAGTTGAACATTCCTTTTGACAGAGAAATTTTGAAACACTCTTTTTATAGAATGTGCAAGTGGATATTCGGACGGCTTCCAGGAATTCGTTGGAAACGGGACACCCTCACACAAAAACAAGACAGAAGCATTCTCACAAACTTCTGTGTGATGTGAGCATTCAGCTCAAAGAGCTGAACACTTCCTTTGATAGAGCAATTTTGAAACACTCTTTTTCTAGAATCGGTAAGTGGACATTTGGTTCGCTTTGTGGCCTGTGGTGGAAAGGAAATATCTTCACGTCAAAACTAGACAGAAGCATTCTCTAAATCTTCTTTGTGGTGTGTGCATTCAACTCACAGATTTGAACATTCCTTTAGACAGAGAAACTTTGAAACACTCTTTTTGTTGAATCGGCAAGTGGAAATTTGGACCCCTTCTAGAAATTCGTTGGAAATGGGACACCCTCATACGAAAACTAGACAGAAGCATTCTGACAAACTTCTCTGTGATAAGTGCTTTCAACTCACAGAGTTTAACGTTTCTTTTCATGGAGCATTATTGAAACGCACTTTTTGAAGTCTATGCAAGTGGTCATTCCGAAAGCTATGAGGCCTGTGTTTGAAAAGACAATATCTTCACATATAACATAGAAAGAAGCATTCTCACAAACAACTTTGTGTTGGTTGCATTCAACTCACAGAGGGGAATATTCCTTTTGTTAGAGCAGCCATGAAACAGTGTTTTTGTATAATCTGCAAGTGGACATTTGGAGCGCTTTGAGGCCTGTGCTGGAAAGGAAATATCTTCACATAGCAAGTTGACAGAAGCATTCTCTGAAAGTTCTTTTTGGTGTGTGCATTCAACTCATAGAGTTGAACATTCCTTTTGAGAGAGAAATTATGAAATTCTCTTTTTGTAGAATCTGCAGGTGGAAATTTTGACCACTTTTAGGAATTCGTTGGAAACGAGACACCTTCACACGAAAACTAGACAGAAGCATTCTCACAAAATTCTCTGTGATAAGGGCATTCAACTCACAGAGTTTCAGGATTCTTTTCATGGAGCAGATTTGAAACACGCTTTTTGCTGTATATGCAAGTGGTGACACCGAAAGCTATGAGGCCTGTGGTTGAAAAGGCAATATCTGCACATCTAACCTAGAAAGAAGCATTCTCAAAAACTACTTTGTGTTGGTTGCATTCAACTCACAGAGGGGAATATTCCTTTTGTTAGAGAAGCCATGAAACACTGTTTTTGTATAATCTGCATTTGGACATTTGGAGAGCTCTGAGGCCTATGGTGGGAAACGACATATCTTCACAAAAATCCCACAGAGAAGCATTCTCAGACACCACTTTGCGATGTGTGCATTCATCTCACAGAGTTGAAAATTCCTTTTGTTAGAGCAGTTTTGAAACACTCTTTTTGTAGAATCTGCATGTGGATATTTGGACCACTTATACGAATTTGCTGGAAACGGTATATCTTTACAGAAAAACGAGACGGAACCATTCTCACAAACTCCTTTGTGATGTGTGCTCTCAACTCAGAGATGTGAACATGACTTTGGATAGGGCAGTTTTGAAACACTCTTTTTCTAGTATCTGCAAGTGGACAATTCGGCGCTTTGAGGCCTGTGCTGGAAAGGAAATATCTTCACACATCAAGTAGACAGAAGCATTGTCTGAAAGTTTTTTGGTGTGTGCATTCAACCCACAGAGTTGAACATTCCTTTTGACAGAGAATTTTTGAAACACTCTGTTTATAGAATGTGCAAGTGCATATTTGGACCGCTTCTAGGAATTCGTTGGAAACGGGACACCCTCACACGAAAACAAGACAGAAGCATTCTCACAAACTTCTGTGTGATGTGAGCATTCAGCTCACAGAGCTGAACCTTTCTTTTGATAGAGGAATTTTGTAACACCCTTTTTCTAGAAACGGCAATTGGATATTTGGAGCGCTTTGAGGCCTGTGGTGGAAATTAAATATCTTCACATCAAAACTAGACAGAAGCATTCTCTGAAACTTCTTTGAGGTATGTGCATTCAATTCACAGAGTTGAACATTCCTTTAGACAGAGAAATTTTGAAACACCCTTTATTTAGAATCTGCAAGTGGAAATTTGCACCGCTTATAGGAATTCGTTGGAAACGGGACACCTTCACACGAAAACAAGACAGAAGCGTTCTCACAATCTTCTCTGTGTTAAGTGCATTCAAGTAACAGAGTTTAACGTTTCTTTTCATGGAGCAGTTTCGAAACACGCTTTTTGCATTATATGCAAGTGGTCATTCGGAAAGCTATGAAGCCTGTGGTCGAAAAGGGAATAGCTTCACATATAACCTAGAAAGAAGCATTCTCAGAAACTACTTTGTGGTGGTTGCATTCAACTCACAGAGGGGAATATTCCTTTTGTTAGAGAAGCCATGAAACACTGTTTTTGTATCATCTGCATTTGGACATTTGGAGAGCTCTGAGGCCTATGGTGGGAAACGAAATAACTTCACAAAAATCCTACAGGGAAGCATTCTCAGAAACCACTTTGCGATGTGTGCATTCAACTCAGAGAATTGAACATTCCTTTTGTCAGAGCAATTTTGAAACACTCTTTTTGTAGAATCTGCAAGTGGATATTTGGACCACTTATAGGCATTTGCTGGAAAAAGGATATCCTCACACAAAAACGAGACAGAAGTATTCTCGCAAACTCCTTTGTCATGTGTGCTCTCATCTCACAGATGTGAAACTTACTTTTGATAGAGCAGTTTTGAAACACTCTTTGTCGAGGATCTGCAAGGGGACACTTGAAGCGATTTCAGTCCTGTGCTGGAAAGGAAATATCTTCACATAACAAGTAGACAGAAGCATTCTCTGAAACTTCTTTGTGGTGTGTGCATTCAACTCACGGAGTTGAACATTCCTTTTGACACGGAAATTTTGAAACACTCTTTTTATAGGATGTGCAAGGGGATATTCGGACGGCTTCTAGGAATTCGTTGGAAACGGGACACCCTCACACAAAAACAAGACAGAAGCAGTCTCACAAACTTCTGTGTGATGTGAGCATTCAGCTCACAGAGCTGAACCTTTCTTTTGATAGAGCAATTTTGAAACACTCTTTTTCTAGAATCGGCAAGTGGACATTTGGAGCGCTTTGAGGCCTGTGGTGGAAAGGAAATATGTTCACGTCAAAACTAGACAGAATCATTCTCACAAACTTCTCTGTGATAAGTGCATTCAACTCACAGAGTTTAATGTTTCCTTTCATGGAGCAGTTTTGAAACACACTTTTTGCAGTACATGCAAGTGGTCATTCGGAAAGCTATGAGGCCTGTGTTCGAAAAGAAAATATCTTCACATATAGCATAGAAAGAATCATTCTCCGAAACTGCCTTGTGTTGGTTGCATTCAACTCACAGAGGTGAATAATCCTTTTGTTAGAGCAGCCAAGAAACTCTGTTTTTGTATAATCTGCAATTGGACGTTTGGAGAGCTCTCAGGCCTCTTGTGGGAAGGGAAATTCCTTCTCAAAACACCTAGGGAGAAGCATTCTCGGAAACCACTTTGAGATGTGTGCATTCAACTCACGGAGTTGAACATTCCTTTTGACAGAGAAATTTTGAAACACTCTTTTTATAGAATGTGCAAGTGGATATTCGGACGGCTTCCAGGAATTCGTTGGAAACGGGACACCCTCACACAAAAACAAGACAGAAGCATTCTCACAAACTTCTGTGTGATGTGAGCATTCAGCTCACAGAGCTGAACACTTCCTTTGATAGAGCAATTTTGAAACACTCTTTTTCTAGAATCGGTAAGTGGACATTTGGAGCGCTTTGTGGCCTGTGGTGGAAAGGAAATATCTTCACGTCAAAACTAGACAGAAGCATTCTCTAAATCTTCTTTGTGGTGTGTGCATTCAACTCACAGATTTGAACATTCCTTTAGACAGAGAAACTTTGAAACACTCTTTTTGTTGAATCGGCAAGTGGAAATTTGGACCCCTTCTAGAAATTCGTTGGAAATGGGACACCCTCATACGAAAACTAGACAGAAGCATTCTGACAAACTTCTCTGTGATAAGTGCATTCAACTCACAGAGTTTAACGTTTCTTTTCATGGAGCATTATTGAAACGCACTTTTTGAAGTCTATGCAAGTGGTCATTCCGAAAGCTATGAGGCCTGTGTTTGAAAAGACAATATCTTCACATATAACATAGAAAGAAGCATTCTCACAAACAACTTTGTGTTGGTTGCATTCAACTCACAGAGGGGAATATTCCTTTTGTTAGAGCAGCCATGAAACAGTGTTTTTGTATAATCTGCAAGTGGACATTTGGAGCGCTTTGAGGCCTGTGCTGGAAAGGAAATATCTTCACATAACAAGTTGACAGAAGCATTCTCTGAAAGTTCTTTTTGGTGTGTGCATTCAACTCATAGAGTTGAACATTCCTTTTGAGAGAGAAATTATGAAATTCTCTTTTTGTAGAATCTGCAGGTGGAAATTTTGACCGCTTTTAGGAATTCGTTGGAAACGAGACACCTTCACACGAAAACTAGACAGAAGCATTCTCACAAAATTCTCTGTGATAAGGGCATTCAACTCACAGAGTTTCAGGATTCTTTTCATGGAGCAGATTTGAAACACGCTTTTTGCTGTATATGCAAGTGGTGACACCGAAAGCTATGAGGCCTGTGGTTGAAAAGGCAATATCTGCACATCTAACCTAGAAAGAAGCATTCTCAAAAACTACTTTGTGTTGGTTGCATTCAACTCACAGAGGGGAATATTCCTTTTGTTAGAGAAGCCATGAAACACTGTTTTTGTATAATCTGCATTTGGACATTTGGAGAGCTCTGTGGCCTATGGTGGGAAACGACATATCTTCACAAAAATCCCACAGAGAAGCATTCTCAGACACCACTTTGCGATGTGTGCATTCATCTCACAGAGTTGAAAATTCCTTTTGTTAGAGCAGTTTTGAAACACTCTTTTTGTAGAATCTGCATGTGGATATTTGGACCACTTATACGAATTTGCTGGAAACGGTATATCTTTACAGAAAAACGAGACGGAACCATTCTCACAAACTCCTTTGTGATGTGTGCTCTCAACTCAGAGATGTGAACATGACTTTGGATAGGGCAGTTTTGAAACACTCTTTTTCTAGTATCTGCAAGTGGACAATTCGGCGCTTTGAGGCCTGTGCTGGAAAGGAAATATCTTCACACATCAAGTAGACAGAAGCACTGTCTGAAACTTTTTTGGTGTGTGCATTCAACCCACAGAGTTGAACATTCCTTTTGACAGAGAATTTTTGAAACACTCTGTTTATAGAATGTGCAAGTGCATATTTGGACCGCTTCTAGGAATTCGTTGGAAACGGGACACCCTCACACGAAAACAAGACAGAAGCATTCTCACAAACTTCTGTGTGATGTGAGCATTCAGCTCACAGAGCTGAACCTTTCTTTTGATAGAGGAATTTTGTAACACCCTTTTTCTAGAAACGGCAATTGGATATTTGGAGCGCTTTGAGGCCTGTGGTGGAAATTAAATATCTTCACATCAAAACTAGACAGAAGCATTCTCTGAAACTTCTTTGAGGTATGTGCATTCAATTCACAGAGTTGAACATTCCTTTAGACAGAGAAATTTTGAAACACCCTTTATTTAGAATCTGCAAGTGGAAATTTGCACCGCTTATAGGAATTCGTTGGAAACGGGACACCTTCACACGAAAACAAGACAGAAGCGTTCTCACAATCTTCTCTGTGTTAAGTGCATTCAAGTAACAGAGTTTAACGTTTCTTTTCATGGAGCAGTTTCGAAACACGCTTTTTGCATTATATGCAAGTGGTCATTCGGAAAGCTATGAAGCCTGTGGTCGAAAAGGGAATAGCTTCACATATAACCTAGAAAGAAGCATTCTCAGAAACTACTTTGTGGTGGTTGCATTCAACTCACAGAGGGGAATATTCCTTTTGTTAGAGAAGCCATGAAACACTGTTTTTGTATCATCTGCATTTGGACATTTGGAGAGCTCTGAGGCCTATGGTGGGAAACGAAATAACTTCACAAAAATCCTACAGGGAAGCATTCTCAGAAACCACTTTGCGATGTGTGCATTCAACTCAGAGAATTGAACATTCCTTTTGTCAGAGCAATTTTGAAACACTCTTTTTGTAGAATCTGCATGTGGATATTTGGACCACTTATAGGCATTTGCTGGAAAAAGGATATCCTCACACAAAAACGAGACAGAAGTATTCTCGCAAACTCCTTTGTCATGTGTGTGCTCTCATCTCACAGATGTGAAACTTACGTTTGATAGAGCAGTTTTGAAACACTCTTTGTCGAGGATCTGCAAGGGGACACTTGAAGCGATTTCAGTCCTGTGCTGGAAAGGAAATATCTTCACATAACAAGTAGACAGAAGCATTCTCTGAAACTTCTTTGTGGTGTGTGCATTCAACTCACGGAGTTGAACATTCCTTTTGACACGGAAATTTTGAAACACTCTTTTTATAGGATGTGCAAGGGGATATTCGGACGGCTTCTAGGAATTCGTTGGAAACGGGACACCCTCACACAAAAACAAGACAGAAGCAGTCTCACAAACTTCTGTGTGATGTGAGCATTCAGCTCACAGAGCTGAACCTTTCTTTTGAGAGAGCAATTTTGAAACACTCTTTTTCTAGAATCGGCAAGTGGACATTTGGAGCGCTTTGAGGCCTGTGGTGGAAAGGAAATATGTTCACGTCAAAACTAGACAGAATCATTCTCACAAACTTCACTGTGATAAGTGCATTCAACTCACAGAGTTTAATGTTTCCTTTCATGGAGCAGTTTTGAAACACACTTTTTGCAGTACATGCAAGTGGTCATTCGGAAAGCTATGAGGCCTGTGTTCGAAAAGAAAATATCTTCACAGATAGCATAGAAAGAATCATTCTCCGAAACTGCCTTGTGTTGGTTGCATTCAACTCACAGAGGTGAATAATCCTTTTGTTAGAGCAGCCAAGAAACTCTGTTTTTGTATAATCTGCAATTGGACGTTTGGAGAGCTCTGAGGCCTCTTGTGGGAAGGGAAATTCCTTCTCAAAACACCTAGAGAGAAGCATTCTCGGAAACCACTTTGAGATGTGTGCATTCAACTCACGGAGTTGAACATTCCTTTTGACAGAGAAATTTTGAAACACTCTTTTTATAGAATGTGCAAGTGGATATTCGGACGGCTTCCAGGAATTCGTTGGAAACGGGACACCCTCACACAAAAACAAGACAGAAGCATTCTCACAAACTTCTGTGTGATGTGAGCATTCAGCTCAAAGAGCTGAACACTTCCTTTGATAGAGCAATTTTGAAACACTCTTTTTCTAGAATCGGTAAGTGGACATTTGGAGCGCTTTGTGGCCTGTGGTGGAAAGGAAATATCTTCACGTCAAAACTAGACAGAAGCATTCTCTAAATCTTCTTTGTGGTGTGTGCATTCAACTCACAGATTTGAACATTCCTTTAGACAGAGAAACTTTGAAACACTCTTTTTGTTGAATCGGCAAGTGGAAATTTGGACCCCTTCTAGAAATTCGTTGGAAATGGGACACCCTCATACGAAAACTAGACAGAAGCATTCTGACAAACTTCTCTGTGATAAGTGCTTTCAACTCACAGAGTTTAACGTTTCTTTTCATGGAGCATTATTGAAACGCACTTTTTGAAGTCTATGCAAGTGGTCATTCCGAAAGCTATGAGGCCTGTGTTTGAAAAGACAATATCTTCACATATAACATAGAAAGAAGCATTCTCACAAACAACTTTGTGTTGGTTGCATTCAACTCACAGAGGGGAATATTCCTTTTGTTAGAGCAGCCATGAAACAGTGTTTTTGTATAATCTGCAAGTGGACATTTGGAGCGCTTTGAGGCCTGTGCTGGAAAGGAAATATCTTCACATAGCAAGTTGACAGAAGCATTCTCTGAAAGTTCTTTTTGGTGTGTGCATTCAACTCATAGAGTTGAACATTCCTTTTGAGAGAGAAATTATGAAATTCTCTTTTTGTAGAATCTGCAGGTGGAAATTTTGACCGCTTTTAGGAATTCGTTGGAAACGAGACACCTTCACACGAAAACTAGACAGAAGCATTCTCACAAAATTCTCTGTGATAAGGGCATTCAACTCACAGAGTTTCAGGATTCTTTTCATGGAGCAGATTTGAAACACGCTTTTTGCTGTATATGCAAGTGGTGACACCGAAAGCTATGAGGCCTGTGGTTGAAAAGGCAATATCTGCACATCTAACCTAGAAAGAAGCATTCTCAAAAACTACTTTGTGTTGGTTGCATTCAACTCACAGAGGGGAATATTCCTTTTGTTAGAGAAGCCATGAAACACTGTTTTTGTATAATCTGCATTTGGACATTTGGAGAGCTCTGAGGCCTATGGTGGGAAACGACATATCTTCACAAAAATCCCACAGAGAAGCATTCTCAGACACCACTTTGCGATGTGTGCATTCATCTCACAGAGTTGAAAATTCCTTTTGTTAGAGCAGTTTTGAAACACTCTTTTTGTAGAATCTGCATGTGGATATTTGGACCACTTATACGAATTTGCTGGAAACGGTATATCTTTACAGAAAAACGAGACGGAACCATTCTCACAAACTCCTTTGTGATGTGTGCTCTCAACTCAGAGATGTGAACATGACTTTGGATAGGGCAGTTTTGAAACACTCTTTTTCTAGTATCTGCAAGTGGACAATTCGGCGCTTTGAGGCCTGTGCTGGAAAGGAAATATCTTCACACATCAAGTAGACAGAAGCATTGTCTGAAACTTTTTTGGTGTGTGCATTCAACCCACAGAGTTGAACATTCCTTTTGACAGAGAATTTTTGAAACACTCTGTTTATAGAATGTGCAAGTGCATATTTGGACCGCTTCTAGGAATTCGTTGGAAACGGGACACCCTCACACGAAAACAAGACAGAAGCATTCTCACAAACTTCTGTGTGATGTGAGCATTCAGCTCACAGAGCTGAACCTTTCTTTTGATAGAGGAATTTTGTAACACCCTTTTTCTAGAAACGGCAATTGGATATTTGGAGCGCTTTGAGGCCTGTGGTGGAAATTAAATATCTTCACATCAAAACTAGACAGAAGCATTCTCTGAAACTTCTTTGAGGTATGTGCATTCAACTCACAGAGTTGAACATTCCTTTAGACAGAGAAATTTTGAAACACCCTTTATTTAGAATCTGCAAGTGGAAATTTGCACCGCTTATAGGAATTCGTTGGAAACGGGACACCTTCACACGAAAACAAGACAGAAGCGTTCTCACAATCTTCTCTGTGTTAAGTGCATTCAAGTAACAGAGTTTAACGTTTCTTTTCATGGAGCAGTTTCGAAACACGCTTTTTGCATTATATGCAAGTGGTCATTCGGAAAGCTATGAAGCCTGTGGTCGAAAAGGGAATAGCTTCACATATAACCTAGAAAGAAGCATTCTCAGAAACTACTTTGTGGTGGTTGCATTCAACTCACAGAGGGGAATATTCCTTTTGTTAGAGAAGCCATGAAACACTGTTTTTGTATCATCTGCATTTGGACATTTGGAGAGCTCTGAGGCCTATGGTGGGAAACGAAATAACTTCACAAAAATCCTACAGGGAAGCATTCTCAGAAACCACTTTGCGATGTGTGCATTCAACTCAGAGAATTGAACATTCCTTTTGTCAGAGCAATTTTGAAACACTCTTTTTGTAGAATCTGCATGTGGATATTTGGACCACTTATAGGCATTTGCTGGAAAAAGGATATCCTCACACAAAAACGAGACAGAAGTATTCTCACAAACTCCTTTGTCATGTGTGTGCTCTCATCTCACAGATGTGAAACTTACGTTTGATAGAGCAGTTTTGAAACACTCTTTTTCGAGGATCTGCAAGGGGACACTTGAAGCGATTTCAGTCCTGTGCTGGAAAGGAAATATCTTCACATAACAAGTAGACAGAAGCATTCTCTGAAACTTCTTTGTGGTGTGTGCATTCAACTCACGGAGTTGAACATTCCTTTTGACACGGAAATTTTGAAACACTCTTTTTATAGGATGTGCAAGGGGATATTCGGACGGCTTCTAGGAATTCGTTGGAAACGGGACACCCTCACACAAAAACAAGACAGAAGCAGTCTCACAAACTTCTGTGTGATGTGAGCATTCAGCTCACAGAGCTGAACCTTTCTTTTGATAGAGCAATTTTGAAACACTCTTTTTCTAGAATCGGCAAGTGGACATTTGGAGCGCTTTGAGGCCTGTGGTGGAAAGGAAATATGTTCACGTCAAAACTAGACAGAATCATTCTCACAAACTTCTCTGTGATAAGTGCATTCAACTCACAGAGTTTAATGTTTCCTTTCATGGAGCAGTTTTGAAACACACTTTTTGCAGTACATGCAAGTGGTCATTCGGAAAGCTATGAGGCCTGTGTTCGAAAAGAAAATATCTTCACAGATAGCATAGAAAGAATCATTCTCCGAAACTGCCTTGTGTTGGTTGCATTCAACTCACAGAGGTGAATAATCCTTTTGTTAGAGCAGCCAAGAAACTCTGTTTTTGTATAATCTGCAATTGGACGTTTGGAGAGCTCTGAGGCCTCTTGTGGGAAGGGAAATTCCTTCTCAAAACACCTAGAGAGAAGCATTCTCGGAAACCACTTTGAGATGTGTGCATTCAACTCACGGAGTTGAACATTCCTTTTGACAGAGAAATTTTGAAACACTCTTTTTATAGAATGTGCAAGTGGATATTCGGACGGCTTCCAGGAATTCGTTGGAAACGGGACACCCTCACACAAAAACAAGACAGAAGCATTCTCACAAACTTCTGTGTGATGTGAGCATTCAGCTCAAAGAGCTGAACACTTCCTTTGATAGAGCAATTTTGAAACACTCTTTTTCTAGAATCGGTAAGTGGACATTTGGAGCGCTTTGTGGCCTGTGGTGGAAAGGAAATATCTTCACGTCAAAACTAGACAGAAGCATTCTCTAAATCTTCTTTGTGGTGTGTGCATTCAACTCACAGATTTGAACATTCCTTTAGACAGAGAAACTTTGAAACACTCTTTTTGTTGAATCGGCAAGTGGAAATTTGGACCCCTTCTAGAAATTCGTTGGAAATGGGACACCCTCATACGAAAACTAGACAGAAGCATTCTGACAAACTTCTCTGTGATAAGTGCTTTCAACTCACAGAGTTTAACGTTTCTTTTCATGGAGCATTATTGAAACGCACTTTTTGAAGTCTATGCAAGTGGTCATTCCGAAAGCTATGAGGCCTGTGTTTGAAAAGACAATATCTTCACATATAACATAGAAAGAAGCATTCTCACAAACAACTTTGTGTTGGTTGCATTCAACTCACAGAGGGGAATATTCCTTTTGTTAGAGCAGCCATGAAACAGTGTTTTTGTATAATCTGCAAGTGGACATTTGGAGCGCTTTGAGGCCTGTGCTGGAAAGGAAATATCTTCACATAGCAAGTTGACAGAAGCATTCTCTGAAAGTTCTTTTTGGTGTGTGCATTCAACTCATAGAGTTGAACATTCCTTTTGAGAGAGAAATTATGAAATTCTCTTTTTGTAGAATCTGCAGGTGGAAATTTTGACCGCTTTTAGGAATTCGTTGGAAACGAGACACCTTCACACGAAAACTAGACAGAAGCATTCTCACAAAATTCTCTGTGATAAGGGCATTCAACTCACAGAGTTTCAGGATTCTTTTCATGGAGCAGATTTGAAACACGCTTTTTGCTGTATATGCAAGTGGTGACACCGAAAGCTATGAGGCCTGTGGTTGAAAAGGCAATATCTGCACATCTAACCTAGAAAGAAGCATTCTCAAAAACTACTTTGTGTTGGTTGCATTCAACTCACAGAGGGGAATATTCCTTTTGTTAGAGAAGCCATGAAACACTGTTTTTGTATAATCTGCATTTGGACATTTGGAGAGCTCTGAGGCCTATGGTGGGAAACGACATATCTTCACAAAAATCCCACAGAGAAGCATTCTCAGACACCACTTTGCGATGTGTGCATTCATCTCACAGAGTTGAAAATTCCTTTTGTTAGAGCAGTTTTGAAACACTCTTTTTGTAGAATCTGCATGTGGATATTTGGACCACTTATACGAATTTGCTGGAAACGGTATATCTTTACAGAAAAACGAGACGGAACCATTCTCACAAACTCCTTTGTGATGTGTGCTCTCAACTCAGAGATGTGAACATGACTTTGGATAGGGCAGTTTTGAAACACTCTTTTTCTAGTATCTGCAAGTGGACAATTCGGCGCTTTGAGGCCTGTGCTGGAAAGGAAATATCTTCACACATCAAGTAGACAGAAGCATTGTCTGAAAGTTTTTTGGTGTGTGCATTCAACCCACAGAGTTGAACATTCCTTTTGACAGAGAATTTTTGAAACACTCTGTTTATAGAATGTGCAAGTGCATATTTGGACCGCTTCTAGGAATTCGTTGGAAACGGGACACCCTCACACGAAAACAAGACAGAAGCATTCTCACAAACTTCTGTGTGATGTGAGCATTCAGCTCACAGAGCTGAACCTTTCTTTTGATAGAGGAATTTTGTAACACCCTTTTTCTAGAAACGGCAATTGGATATTTGGAGCGCTTTGAGGCCTGTGGTGGAAATTAAATATCTTCACATCAAAACTAGACAGAAGCATTCTCTGAAACTTCTTTGAGGTATGTGCATTCAACTCACAGAGTTGAACATTCCTTTAGACAGAGAAATTTTGAAACACCCTTTATTTAGAATCTGCAAGTGGAAATTTGCACCGCTTATAGGAATTCGTTGGAAACGGGACACCTTCACACGAAAACAAGACAGAAGCGTTCTCACAATCTTCTCTGTGTTAAGTGCATTCAAGTAACAGAGTTTAACGTTTCTTTTCATGGAGCAGTTTTGAAACACGCTTTTTGCATTATATGCAAGTGGTCATTCGGAAAGCTATGAAGCCTGTGGTCGAAAAGGGAATAGCTTCACATATAACCTAGAAAGAAGCATTCTCAGAAACTACTTTGTGGTGGTTGCATTCAACTCACAGAGGGGAATATTCCTTTTGTTAGAGAAGCCATGAAACACTGTTTTTGTATCATCTGCATTTGGACATTTGGAGAGCTCTGAGGCCTATGGTGGGAAACGAA
Organism: Pongo pygmaeus; assembly: GCF_028885625.2. Lineage (NCBI taxonomy): Eukaryota > Metazoa > Chordata > Mammalia > Primates > Hominidae > Pongo > Pongo pygmaeus. The sequence goes on from NC_072393.2 coordinate 32,481,199, forward strand.
ATAACTTCACAAAAATCCTACAGGGAAGCATTCTCAGAAACCACTTTGCGATGTGTGCATTCAAATCAGAGAATTGAACATTCCTTTTGTCAGAGCAATTTTGAAACACTCTTTTTGTAGAATCTGCAAGTGGATATTTGGACCACTTATAGGCATTTGCTGGAAAAAGGATATCCTCACACAAAAACGAGACAGAAGTATTCTCGCAAACTCCTTTGTCATGTGTGCTCTCATCTCACAGATGTGAAACTTACTTTTGATAGAGCAGTTTTGAAACACTCTTTGTCGAGGATCTGCAAGGGGACACTTGAAGCGATTTCAGTCCTGTGCTGGAAAGGAAATATCTTCACATAACAAGTAGACAGAAGCATTCTCTGAAACTTCTTTGTGGTGTGTGCATTCAACTCACGGAGTTGAACATTCCTTTTGACACGGAAATTTTGAAACACTCTTTTTATAGGATGTGCAAGGGGATATTTGGACGGCTTCTAGGAATTCGTTGGAAACGGGACACCCTCACACAAAAACAAGACAGAAGCAGTCTCACAAACTTCTGTGTGATGTGAGCATTCAGCTCACAGAGCTGAACCTTTCTTTTGATAGAGCAATTTTGAAACACTCTTTTTCTAGAATCGGCAAGTGGACATTTGGAGCGCTTTGAGGCCTGTGGTGGAAAGGAAATATGTTCACGTCAAAACTAGACAGAATCATTCTCACAAACTTCTCTGTGATAAGTGCATTCAACTCACAGAGTTTAATGTTTCCTTTCATGGAGCAGTTTTGAAACACACTTTTTGCAGTACATGCAAGTGGTCATTCGGAAAGCTATGAGGCCTGTGTTCGAAAAGAAAATATCTTCACATATAGCATAGAAAGAATCATTCTCCGAAACTGCCTTGTGTTGGTTGCATTCAACTCACAGAGGTGAATAATCCTTTTGTTAGAGCAGCCAAGAAACTCTGTTTTTGTATAATCTGCAATTGGACGTTTGGAGAGCTCTCAGGCCTCTTGTGGGAAGGGAAATTCCTTCTCAAAACACCTAGGGAGAAGCATTCTCGGAAACCACTTTGAGATGTGTGCATTCAACTCACGGAGTTGAACATTCCTTTTGACAGAGAAATTTTGAAACACTCTTTTTATAGAATGTGCAAGTGGATATTCGGACGGCTTCCAGGAATTCGTTGGAAACGGGACACCCTCACACAAAAACAAGACAGAAGCATTCTCACAAACTTCTGTGTGATGTGAGCATTCAGCTCACAGAGCTGAACACTTCCTTTGATAGAGCAATTTTGAAACACTCTTTTTCTAGAATCGGTAAGTGGACATTTGGAGCGCTTTGTGGCCTGTGGTGGAAAGGAAATATCTTCACGTCAAAACTAGACAGAAGCATTCTCTAAATCTTCTTTGTGGTGTGTGCATTCAACTCACAGATTTGAACATTCCTTTAGACAGAGAAACTTTGAAACACTCTTTTTGTTGAATCGGCAAGTGGAAATTTGGACCCCTTCTAGAAATTCGTTGGAAATGGGACACCCTCATACGAAAACTAGACAGAAGCATTCTGACAAACTTCTCTGTGATAAGTGCATTCAACTCACAGAGTTTAACGTTTCTTTTCATGGAGCATTATTGAAACGCACTTTTTGAAGTCTATGCAAGTGGTCATTCCGAAAGCTATGAGGCCTGTGTTTGAAAAGACAATATCTTCACATATAACATAGAAAGAAGCATTCTCACAAACAACTTTGTGTTGGTTGCATTCAACTCACAGAGGGGAATATTCCTTTTGTTAGAGCAGCCATGAAACAGTGTTTTTGTATAATCTGCAAGTGGACATTTGGAGCGCTTTGAGGCCTGTGCTGGAAAGGAAATATCTTCACATAACAAGTTGACAGAAGCATTCTCTGAAAGTTCTTTTTGGTGTGTGCATTCAACTCATAGAGTTGAACATTCCTTTTGAGAGAGAAATTATGAAATTCTCTTTTTGTAGAATCTGCAGGTGGAAATTTTGACCGCTTTTAGGAATTCGTTGGAAACGAGACACCTTCACACGAAAACTAGACAGAAGCATTCTCACAAAATTCTCTGTGATAAGGGCATTCAACTCACAGAGTTTCAGGATTCTTTTCATGGAGCAGATTTGAAACACGCTTTTTGCTGTATATGCAAGTGGTGACACCGAAAGCTATGAGGCCTGTGGTTGAAAAGGCAATATCTGCACATCTAACCTAGAAAGAAGCATTCTCAAAAACTACTTTGTGTTGGTTGCATTCAACTCACAGAGGGGAATATTCCTTTTGTTAGAGAAGCCATGAAACACTGTTTTTGTATAATCTGCATTTGGACATTTGGAGAGCTCTGAGGCCTATGGTGGGAAACGACATATCTTCACAAAAATCCCACAGAGAAGCATTCTCAGACACCACTTTGCGATGTGTGCATTCATCTCACAGAGTTGAAAATTCCTTTTGTTAGAGCAGTTTTGAAACACTCTTTTTGTAGAATCTGCATGTGGATATTTGGACCACTTATACGAATTTGCTGGAAACGGTATATCTTTACAGAAAAACGAGACGGAACCATTCTCACAAACTCCTTTGTGATGTGTGCTCTCAACTCAGAGATGTGAACATGACTTTGGATAGGGCAGTTTTGAAACACTCTTTTTCTAGTATCTGCAAGTGGACAATTCGGCGCTTTGAGGCCTGTGCTGGAAAGGAAATATCTTCACACATCAAGTAGACAGAAGCATTGTCTGAAACTTTTTTGGTGTGTGCATTCAACCCACAGAGTTGAACATTCCTTTTGACAGAGAATTTTTGAAACACTCTGTTTATAGAATGTGCAAGTGCATATTTGGACCGCTTCTAGGAATTCGTTGGAAACGGGACACCCTCACACGAAAACAAGACAGAAGCATTCTCACAAACTTCTGTGTGATGTGAGCATTCAGCTCACAGAGCTGAACCTTTCTTTTGATAGAGGAATTTTGTAACACCCTTTTTCTAGAAACGGCAATTGGATATTTGGAGCGCTTTGAGGCCTGTGGTGGAAATTAAATATCTTCACATCAAAACTAGACAGAAGCATTCTCTGAAACTTCTTTGAGGTATGTGCATTCAACTCACAGAGTTGAACATTCCTTTAGACAGAGAAATTTTGAAACACCCTTTATTTAGAATCTGCAAGTGGAAATTTGCACCGCTTATAGGAATTCGTTGGAAACGGGACACCTTCACACGAAAACAAGACAGAAGCGTTCTCACAATCTTCTCTGTGTTAAGTGCATTCAAGTAACAGAGTTTAACGTTTCTTTTCATGGAGCAGTTTTGAAACACGCTTTTTGCATTATATGCAAGTGGTCATTCGGAAAGCTATGAAGCCTGTGGTCGAAAAGGGAATAGCTTCACATATAACCTAGAAAGAAGCATTCTCAGAAACTACTTTGTGGTGGTTGCATTCAACTCACAGAGGGGAATATTCCTTTTGTTAGAGAAGCCATGAAACACTGTTTTTGTATCATCTGCATTTGGACATTTGGAGAGCTCTGAGGCCTATGGTGGGAAACGAAATAACTTCACAAAAATCCTACAGGGAAGCATTCTCAGAAACCACTTTGCGATGTGTGCATTCAACTCAGAGAATTGAACATTCCTTTGGTCAGAGCAATTTTGAAACACTCTTTTTGTAGAATCTGCATGTGGATATTTGGACCACTTATAGGCATTTGCTGGAAAAAGGATATCCTCACACAAAAACGAGACAGAAGTATTCTCGCAAACTCCTTTGTCATGTGTGTGCTCTCATCTCACAGATGTGAAACTTACGTTTGATAGAGCAGTTTTGAAACACTCTTTGTCGAGGATCTGCAAGGGGACACTTGAAGCGATTTCAGTCCTGTGCTGGAAAGGAAATATCTTCACATAACAAGTAGACAGAAGCATTCTCTGAAACTTCTTTGTGGTGTGTGCATTCAACTCACGGAGTTGAACATTCCTTTTGACACGGAAATTTTGAAACACTCTTTTTATAGGATGTGCAAGGGGATATTCGGACGGCTTCTAGGAATTCGTTGGAAACGGGACACCCTCACACAAAAACAAGACAGAAGCAGTCTCACAAACTTCTGTGTGATGTGAGCATTCAGCTCACAGAGCTGAACCTTTCTTTTGATAGAGCAATTTTGAAACACTCTTTTTCTAGAATCGGCAAGTGGACATTTGGAGCGCTTTGAGGCCTGTGGTGGAAAGGAAATATGTTCACGTCAAAACTAGACAGAATCATTCTCACAAACTTCTCTGTGATAAGTGCATTCAACTCACAGAGTTTAATGTTTCCTTTCATGGAGCAGTTTTGAAACACACTTTTTGCAGTACATGCAAGTGGTCATTCGGAAAGCTATGAGGCCTGTGTTCGAAAAGAAAATATCTTCACATATAGCATAGAAAGAATCATTCTCCGAAACTGCCTTGTGTTGGTTGCATTCAACTCACAGAGGTGAATAATCCTTTTGTTAGAGCAGCCAAGAAACTCTGTTTTTGTATAATCTGCAATTGGACGTTTGGAGAGCTCTCAGGCCTCTTGTGGGAAGGGAAATTCCTTCTCAAAACACCTAGGGAGAAGCATTCTCGGAAACCACTTTGAGATGTGTGCATTCAACTCACGGAGTTGAACATTCCTTTTGACAGAGAAATTTTGAAACACTCTTTTTATAGAATGTGCAAGTGGATATTCGGACGGCTTCCAGGAATTCGTTGGAAACGGGACACCCTCACACAAAAACAAGACAGAAGCATTCTCACAAACTTCTGTGTGATGTGAGCATTCAGCTCACAGAGCTGAACACTTCCTTTGATAGCGCAATTTTGAAACACTCTTTTTCTAGAATCGGTAAGTGGACATTTGGAGCGCTTTGTGGCCTGTGGTGGAAAGGAAATATCTTCAGGTCAAAACTAGACAGAAGCATTCTCTAAATCTTCTTTGTGGTGTGTGCATTCAACTCTCAGATTTGAACATTCCTTTAGACAGAGAAACTTTGAAACACTCTTTTTGTTGAATCGGCAAGTGGAAATTTGGACCCCTTCTAGAAATTCGTTGGAAATGGGACACCCTCATACGAAAACTAGACAGAAGCATTCTGACAAACTTCTCTGTGATAAGTGCATTCAACTCACAGAGTTTAACGTTTCTTTTCATGGAGCATTATTGAAACGCACTTTTTGAAGTCTATGCAAGTGGTCATTCCGAAAGCTATGAGGCCTGTGTTTGAAAAGACAATATCTTCACATATAACATAGAAAGAAGCATTCTCACAAACAACTTTGTGTTGGTTGCATTCAACTCACAGAGGGGAATATTCCTTTTGTTAGAGCAGCCATGAAACAGTGTTTTTGTATAATCTGCAAGTGGACATTTGGAGCGCTTTGAGGCCTGTGCTGGAAAGGAAATATCTTCACATAACAAGTTGACAGAAGCATTCTCTGAAAGTTCTTTTTGGTGTGTGCATTCAACTCATAGAGTTGAACATTCCTTTTGAGAGAGAAATTATGAAATTCTCTTTTTGTAGAATCTGCAGGTGGAAATTTTGACCGCTTTTAGGAATTCGTTGGAAACGAGACACCTTCACACGAAAACTAGACAGAAGCATTCTCACAAAATTCTCTGTGATAAGGGCATTCAACTCACAGAGTTTCAGGATTCTTTTCATGGAGCAGATTTGAAACACGCTTTTTGCTGTATATGCAAGTGGTGACACCGAAAGCTATGAGGCCTGTGGTTGAAAAGGCAATATCTGCACATCTAACCTAGAAAGAAGCATTCTCAAAAACTACTTTGTGTTGGTTGCATTCAACTCACAGAGGGGAATATTCCTTTTGCTAGAGAAGCCATGAAACACTGTTTTTGTATAATCTGCATTTGGACATTTGGAGAGCTCTGAGGCCTATGGTGGGAAACGACATATCTTCACAAAAATCCCACAGAGAAGCATTCTCAGACACCACTTTGCGATGTGTGCATTCATCTCACAGAGTTGAAAATTCCTTTTGTTAGAGCAGTTTTGAAACACTCTTTTTGTAGAATCTGCATGTGGATATTTGGACCACTTATACGAATTTGCTGGAAACGGTATATCTTTACAGAAAAACGAGACGGAACCATTCTCACAAACTCCTTTGTGATGTGTGCTCTCAACTCAGAGATGTGAACATGACTTTGGATAGGGCAGTTTTGAAACACTCTTTTTCTAGTATCTGCAAGTGGACAATTCGGCGCTTTGAGGCCTGTGCTGGAAAGGAAATATCTTCACACATCAAGTAGACAGAAGCATTGTCTGAAAGTTTTTTGGTGTGTGCATTCAACCCACAGAGTTGAACATTCCTTTTGACAGAGAATTTTTGAAACACTCTGTTTATAGAATGTGCAAGTGCATATTTGGACCGCTTCTAGGAATTCGTTGGAAACGGGACACCCTCACACGAAAACAAGACAGAAGCATTCTCACAAACTTCTGTGTGATGTGAGCATTCAGCTCACAGAGCTGAACCTTTCTTTTGATAGAGGAATTTTGTAACACCCTTTTTCTAGAAACGGCAATTGGATATTTGGAGCGCTTTGAGGCCTGTGGTGGAAATTAAATATCTTCACATCAAAACTAGACAGAAGCATTCTCTGAAACTTCTTTGAGGTATGTGCATTCAACTCACAGAGTTGAACATTCCTTTAGACAGAGAAATTTTGAAACACCCTTTATTTAGAATCTGCAAGTGGAAATTTGCACCGCTTATAGGAATTCGTTGGAAACGGGACACCTTCACACGAAAACAAGACAGAAGCGTTCTCACAATCTTCTCTGTGTTAAGTGCATTCAAGTAACAGAGTTTAACGTTTCTTTTCATGGAGCAGTTTTGAAACACGCTTTTTGCATTATATGCAAGTGGTCATTCGGAAAGCTATGAAGCCTGTGGTCGAAAAGGGAATAGCTTCACATATAACCTAGAAAGAAGCATTCTCAGAAACTACTTTGTGGTGGTTGCATTCAACTCACAGAGGGGAATATTCCTTTTGTTAGAGAAGCCATGAAACACTGTTTTTGTATCATCTGCATTTGGACATTTGGAGAGCTCTGAGGCCTATGGTGGGAAACGAAATAACTTCACAAAAATCCTACAGGGAAGCATTCTCAGAAACCACTTTGCGATGTGTGCATTCAACTCAGAGAATTGAACATTCCTTTTGTCAGAGCTATTTTGAAACACTCTTTTTGTAGAATCTGCAGGTGGATATTTGGACCACTTATAGGCATTTGCTGGAAAAAGGATATCCTCACACAAAAACGAGACAGAAGTATTCTCGCAAACTCCTTTGTCATGTGTGCTCTCATCTCACAGATGTGAAACTTACTTTTGATAGAGCAGTTTTGAAACACTCTTTGTCGAGGATCTGCAAGGGGACACTTGAAGCGATTTCAGTCCTGTGCTGGAAAGGAAATATCTTCACATAACAAGTAGACAGAAGCATTCTCTGAAACTTCTTTGTGGTGTGTGCATTCAACTCACGGAGTTGAACATTCCTTTTGACACGGAAATTTTGAAACACTCTTTTTATAGGATGTGCAAGGGGATATTTGGACGGCTTCTAGGAATTCGTTGGAAACGGGACACCCTCACACAAAAACAAGACAGAAGCAGTCTCACAAACTTCTGTGTGATGTGAGCATTCAGCTCACAGAGCTGAACCTTTCTTTTGATAGAGCAATTTTGAAACACTCTTTTTCTAGAATCGGCAAGTGGACATTTGGAGCGCTTTGAGGCCTGTGGTGGAAAGGAAATATGTTCACGTCAAAACTAGACAGAATCATTCTCACAAACTTCTCTGTGATAAGTGCATTCAACTCACAGAGTTTAATGTTTCCTTTCATGGAGCAGTTTTGAAACACACTTTTTGCAGTACATGCAAGTGGTCATTCGGAAAGCTATGAGGCCTGTGTTCGAAAAGAAAATATCTTCACATATAGCATAGAAAGAATCATTCTCCGAAACTGCCTTGTGTTGGTTGCATTCAACTCACAGAGGTGAATAATCCTTTTGTTAGAGCAGCCAAGAAACTCTGTTTTTGTATAATCTGCAATTGGACGTTTGGAGAGCTCTCAGGCCTCTTGTGGGAAGGGAAATTCCTTCTCAAAACACCTAGGGAGAAGCATTCTCGGAAACCACTTTGAGATGTGTGCATTCAACTCACGGAGTTGAACATTCCTTTTGACAGAGAAATTTTGAAACACTCTTTTTATAGAATGTGCAAGTGGATATTCGGACGGCTTCCAGGAATTCGTTGGAAACGGGACACCCTCACACAAAAACAAGACAGAAGCATTCTCACAAACTTCTGTGTGATGTGAGCATTCAGCTCACAGAGCTGAACACTTCCTTTGATAGAGCAATTTTGAAACACTCTTTTTCTAGAATCGATAAGTGGACATTTGGAGCGCTTTGTGGCCTGTGGTGGAAAGGAAATATCTTCACGTCAAAACTAGACAGAAGCATTCTCTAAATCTTCTTTGTGGTGTGTGCATTCAACTCACAGATTTGAACATTCCTTTAGACAGAGAAACTTTGAAACACTCTTTTTGTTGAATCGGCAAGTGGAAATTTGGACCCCTTCTAGAAATTCGTTGGAAATGGGACACCCTCATACGAAAACTAGACAGAAGCATTCTGACAAACTTCTCTGTGATAAGTGCATTCAACTCACAGAGTTTAACGTTTCTTTTCATGGAGCATTATTGAAACGCACTTTTTGAAGTCTATGCAAGTGGTCATTCCGAAAGCTATGAGGCCTGTGTTTGAAAAGACAATATCTTCACATATAACATAGAAAGAAGCATTCTCACAAACAACTTTGTGTTGGTTGCATTCAACTCACAGAGGGGAATATTCCTTTTGTTAGAGCAGCCATGAAACAGTGTTTTTGTATAATCTGCAAGTGGACATTTGGAGCGCTTTGAGGCCTGTGCTGGAAAGGAAATATCTTCACATAGCAAGTTGACAGAAGCATTCTCTGAAAGTTCTTTTTGGTGTGTGCATTCAACTCATAGAGTTGAACATTCCTTTTGAGAGAGAAATTATGAAATTCTCGTTTTGTAGAATCTGCAGGTGGAAATTTTGACCGCTTTTAGGAATTCGTTGGAAACGAGACACCTTCACACGAAAACTAGACAGAAGCATTCTCACAAAATTCTCTGTGATAAGGGCATTCAACTCACAGAGTTTCAGGATTCTTTTCATGGAGCAGATTTGAAACACGCTTTTTGCTGTATATGCAAGTGGTGACACCGAAAGCTATGAGGCCTGTGGTTGAAAAGGCAATATCTGCACATCTAACCTAGAAAGAAGCATTCTCAAAAACTACTTTGTGTTGGTTGCATTCAACTCATAGAGGGGAATATTCCTTTTGCTAGAGAAGCCATGAAACACTGTTTTTGTATAATCTGCATTTGGACATTTGGAGAGCTCTGAGGCCTATGGTGGGAAACGACATATCTTCACAAAAATCCCACAGAGAAGCATTCTCAGACACCACTTTGCGATGTGTGCATTCATCTCACAGAGTTGAAAATTCCTTTTGTTAGAGCAGTTTTGAAACACTCTTTTTGTAGAATCTGCATGTGGATATTTGGACCACTTATACGAATTTGCTGGAAACGGTATATCTTTACAGAAAAACGAGACGGAACCATTCTCACAAACTCCTTTGTGATGTGTGCTCTCAACTCAGAGATGTGAACATGACTTTGGATAGGGCAGTTTTGAAACACTCTTTTTCTAGTATCTGCAAGTGGACAATTCGGCGCTTTGAGGCCTGTGCTGGAAAGGAAATATCTTCACACATCAAGTAGACAGAAGCATTGTCTGAAAGTTTTTTGGTGTGTGCATTCAACCCACAGAGTTGAACATTCCTTTTGACAGAGAATTTTTGAAACACTCTGTTTATAGAATGTGCAAGTGCATATTTGGACCGCTTCTAGGAATTCGTTGGAAACGGGACACCCTCACACGAAAACAAGACAGAAGCATTCTCACAAACTTCTGTGTGATGTGAGCATTCAGCTCACAGAGCTGAACCTTTCTTTTGATAGAGGAATTTTGTAACACCCTTTTTCTAGAAACGGCAATTGGATATTTGGAGCGCTTTGAGGCCTGTGGTGGAAATTAAATATCTTCACATCAAAACTAGACAGAAGCATTCTCTGAAACTTCTTTGAGGTATGTGCATTCAACTCACAGAGTTGAACATTCCTTTAGACAGAGAAATTTTGAAACACCCTTTATTTAGAATCTGCAAGTGGAAATTTGCACCGCTTATAGGAATTCGTTGGAAACGGGACACCTTCACACGAAAACAAGACAGAAGCGTTCTCACAATCTTCTCTGTGTTAAGTGCATTCAAGTAACAGAGTTTAACGTTTCTTTTCATGGAGCAGTTTCGAAACACGCTTTTTGCATTATATGCAAGTGGTCATTCGGAAAGCTATGAAGCCTGTGGTCGAAAAGGGAATAGCTTCACATATAACCTAGAAAGAAGCATTCTCAGAAACTACTTTGTGGTGGTTGCATTCAACTCACAGAGGGGAATATTCCTTTTGTTAGAGAAGCCATGAAACACTGTTTTTGTATCATCTGCATTTGGACATTTGGAGAGCTCTGAGGCCTATGGTGGGAAACGAAATAACTTCACAAAAATCCTACAGGGAAGCATTCTCAGAAACCACTTTGCGATGTGTGCATTCAACTCAGAGAATTGAACATTCCTTTTGTCAGAGCTATTTTGAAACACTCTTTTTGTAGAATCTGCAAGTGGATATTTGGACCACTTATAGGCATTTGCTGGAAAAAGGATATCCTCACACAAAAACGAGACAGAAGTATTCTCGCAAACTCCTTTGTCATGTGTGCTCTCATCTCACAGATGTGAAACTTACTTTTGATAGAGCAGTTTTGAAACACTCTTTGTCGAGGATCTGCAAGGGGACACTTGAAGCGATTTCAGTCCTGTGCTGGAAAGGAAATATCTTCACATAACAAGTAGACAGAAGCATTCTCTGAAACTTCTTTGTGGTGTGTGCATTCAACTCACGGAGTTGAACATTCCTTTTGACACGGAAATTTTGAAACACTCTTTTTATAGGATGTGCAAGGGGATATTTGGACGGCTTCTAGGAATTCGTTGGAAACGGGACACCCTCACACAAAAACAAGACAGAAGCAGTCTCACAAACTTCTGTGTGATGTGAGCATTCAGCTCACAGAGCTGAACCTTTCTTTTGATAGAGCAATTTTGAAACACTCTTTTTCTAGAATCGGCAAGTGGACATTTGGAGCGCTTTGAGGCCTGTGGTGGAAAGGAAATATGTTCACGTCAAAACTAGACAGAATCATTCTCACAAACTTCTCTGTGATAAGTGCATTCAACTCACAGAGTTTAATGTTTCCTTTCATGGAGCAGTTTTGAAACACACTTTTTGCAGTACATGCAAGTGGTCATTCGGAAAGCTATGAGGCCTGTGTTCGAAAAGAAAATATCTTCACATATAGCATAGAAAGAATCATTCTCCGAAACTGCCTTGTGTTGGTTGCATTCAACTCACAGAGGTGAATAATCCTTTTGTTAGAGCAGCCAAGAAACTCTGTTTTTGTATAATCTGCAATTGGACGTTTGGAGAGCTCTCAGGCCTCTTGTGGGAAGGGAAATTCCTTCTCAAAACACCTAGGGAGAAGCATTCTCGGAAACCACTTTGAGATGTGTGCATTCAACTCACGGAGTTGAACATTCCTTTTGACAGAGAAATTTTGAAACACTCTTTTTATAGAATGTGCAAGTGGATATTCGGACGGCTTCCAGGAATTCGTTGGAAACGGGACACCCTCACACAAAAACAAGACAGAAGCATTCTCACAAACTTCTGTGTGATGTGAGCATTCAGCTCACAGAGCTGAACACTTCCTTTGATAGAGCAATTTTGAAACACTCTTTTTCTAGAATCGATAAGTGGACATTTGGAGCGCTTTGTGGCCTGTGGTGGAAAGGAAATATCTTCACGTCAAAACTAGACAGAAGCATTCTCTAAATCTTCTTTGTGGTGTGTGCATTCAACTCACAGATTTGAACATTCCTTTAGACAGAGAAACTTTGAAACACTCTTTTTGTTGAATCGGCAAGTGGAAATTTGGACCCCTTCTAGAAATTCGTTGGAAATGGGACACCCTCATACGAAAACTAGACAGAAGCATTCTGACAAACTTCTCTGTGATAAGTGCATTCAACTCACAGAGTTTAACGTTTCTTTTCATGGAGCATTATTGAAACGCACTTTTTGAAGTCTATGCAAGTGGTCATTCCGAAAGCTATGAGGCCTGTGTTTGAAAAGACAATATCTTCACATATAACATAGAAAGAAGCATTCTCACAAACAACTTTGTGTTGGTTGCATTCAACTCACAGAGGGGAATATTCCTTTTGTTAGAGCAGCCATGAAACAGTGTTTTTGTATAATCTGCAAGTGGACATTTGGAGCGCTTTGAGGCCTGTGCTGGAAAGGAAATATCTTCACATAGCAAGTTGACAGAAGCATTCTCTGAAAGTTCTTTTTGGTGTGTGCATTCAACTCATAGAGTTGAACATTCCTTTTGAGAGAGAAATTATGAAATTCTCGTTTTGTAGAATCTGCAGGTGGAAATTTTGACCGCTTTTAGGAATTCGTTGGAAACGAGACACCTTCACACGAAAACTAGACAGAAGCATTCTCACAAAATTCTCTGTGATAAGGGCATTCAACTCACAGAGTTTCAGGATTCTTTTCATGGAGCAGATTTGAAACACGCTTTTTGCTGTATATGCAAGTGGTGACACCGAAAGCTATGAGGCCTGTGGTTGAAAAGGCAATATCTGCACATCTAACCTAGAAAGAAGCATTCTCAAAAACTACTTTGTGTTGGTTGCATTCAACTCATAGAGGGGAATATTCCTTTTGCTAGAGAAGCCATGAAACACTGTTTTTGTATAATCTGCATTTGGACATTTGGAGAGCTCTGAGGCCTATGGTGGGAAACGACATATCTTCACAAAAATCCCACAGAGAAGCATTCTCAGACACCACTTTGCGATGTGTGCATTCATCTCACAGAGTTGAAAATTCCTTTTGTTAGAGCAGTTTTGAAACACTCTTTTTGTAGAATCTGCATGTGGATATTTGGACCACTTATACGAATTTGCTGGAAACGGTATATCTTTACAGAAAAACGAGACGGAACCATTCTCACAAACTCCTTTGTGATGTGTGCTCTCAACTCAGAGATGTGAACATGACTTTGGATAGGGCAGTTTTGAAACACTCTTTTTCTAGTATCTGCAAGTGGACAATTCGGCGCTTTGAGGCCTGTGCTGGAAAGGAAATATCTTCACACATCAAGTAGACAGAAGCATTGTCTGAAAGTTTTTTGGTGTGTGCATTCAACCCACAGAGTTGAACATTCCTTTTGACAGAGAATTTTTGAAACACTCTGTTTATAGAATGTGCAAGTGCATATTTGGACCGCTTCTAGGAATTCGTTGGAAACGGGACACCCTCACACGAAAACAAGACAGAAGCATTCTCACAAACTTCTGTGTGATGTGAGCATTCAGCTCACAGAGCTGAACCTTTCTTTTGATAGAGGAATTTTGTAACACCCTTTTTCTAGAAACGGCAATTGGATATTTGGAGCGCTTTGAGGCCTGTGGTGGAAATTAAATATCTTCACATCAAAACTAGACAGAAGCATTCTCTGAAACTTCTTTGAGGTATGTGCATTCAACTCACAGAGTTGAACATTCCTTTAGACAGAGAAATTTTGAAACACCCTTTATTTAGAATCTGCAAGTGGAAATTTGCACCGCTTATAGGAATTCGTTGGAAACGGGACACCTTCACACGAAAACAAGACAGAAGCGTTCTCACAATCTTCTCTGTGTTAAGTGCATTCAAGTAACAGAGTTTAACGTTTCTTTTCATGGAGCAGTTTCGAAACACGCTTTTTGCATTATATGCAAGTGGTCATTCGGAAAGCTATGAAGCCTGTGGTCGAAAAGGGAATAGCTTCACATATAACCTAGAAAGAAGCATTCTCAGAAACTACTTTGTGGTGGTTGCATTCAACTCACAGAGGGGAATATTCCTTTTGTTAGAGAAGCCATGAAACACTGTTTTTGTATCATCTGCATTTGGACATATGGAGAGCTCTGAGGCCTATGGTGGGAAACGAAATAACTTCACAAAAATCCTACAGGGAAGCATTCTCAGAAACCACTTTGCGATGTGTGCATTCAACTCAGAGAATTGAACATTCCTTTTGTCAGAGCTATTTTGAAACACTCTTTTTGTAGAATCTGCAAGTGGATATTTGGACCACTTATAGGCATTTGCTGGAAAAAGGATATCCTCACACAAAAACGAGACAGAAGTATTCTCGCAAACTCCTTTGTCATGTGTGCTCTCATCTCACAGATGTGAAACTTACTTTTGATAGAGCAGTTTTGAAACACTCTTTGTCGAGGATCTGCAAGGGGACACTTGAAGCGATTTCAGTCCTGTGCTGGAAAGGAAATATCTTCACATAACAAGTAGACAGAAGCATTCTCTGAAACTTCTTTGTGGTGTGTGCATTCAACTCACGGAGTTGAACATTCCTTTTGACACGGAAATTTTGAAACACTCTTTTTATAGGATGTGCAAGGGGATATTTGGACGGCTTCTAGGAATTCGTTGGAAACGGGACACCCTCACACAAAAACAAGACAGAAGCAGTCTCACAAACTTCTGTGTGATGTGAGCATTCAGCTCACAGAGCTGAACCTTTCTTTTGATAGAGCAATTTTGAAACACTCTTTTTCTAGAATCGGCAAGTGGACATTTGGAGCGCTTTGAGGCCTGTGGTGGAAAGGAAATATGTTCACGTCAAAACTAGACAGAATCATTCTCACAAACTTCTCTGTGATAAGTGCATTCAACTCACAGAGTTTAATGTTTCCTTTCATGGAGCAGTTTTGAAACACACTTTTTGCAGTACATGCAAGTGGTCATTCGGAAAGCTATGAGGCCTGTGTTCGAAAAGAAAATATCTTCACAGATAGCATAGAAAGAATCATTCTCCGAAACTGCCTTGTGTTGGTTGCATTCAACTCACAGAGGTGAATAATCCTTTTGTTAGAGCAGCCAAGAAACTCTGTTTTTGTATAATCTGCAATTGGACGTTTGGAGAGCTCTGAGGCCTCTTGTGGGAAGGGAAATTCCTTCTCAAAACACCTAGGGAGAAGCATTCTCGGAAACCACTTTGAGATGTGTGCATTCAACTCACGGAGTTGAACATTCCTTTTGACAGAGAAATTTTGAAACACTCTTTTTATAGAATGTGCAAGTGGATATTCGGACGGCTTCCAGGAATTCGTTGGAAACGGGACACCCTCACACAAAAACAAGACAGAAGCATTCTCACAAACTTCTGTGTGATGTGAGCATTCAGCTCACAGAGCTGAACACTTCCTTTGATAGAGCAATTTTGAAACACTCTTTTTCTAGAATCGGTAAGTGGACATTTGGAGCGCTTTGTGGCCTGTGGTGGAAAGGAAATATCTTCACGTCAAAACTAGACAGAAGCATTCTCTAAATCTTCTTTGTGGTGTGTGCATTCAACTCACAGATTTGAACATTCCTTTAGACAGAGAAACTTTGAAACACTCTTTTTGTTGAATCGGCAAGTGGAAATTTGGACCCCTTCTAGAAATTCGTTGGAAATGGGACACCCTCATACGAAAACTAGACAGAAGCATTCTGACAAACTTCTCTGTGATAAGTGCATTCAACTCACAGAGTTTAACGTTTCTTTTCATGGAGCATTATTGAAACGCACTTTTTGAAGTCTATGCAAGTGGTCATTCCGAAAGCTATGAGGCCTGTGTTTGAAAAGACAATATCTTCACATATAACATAGAAAGAAGCATTCTCACAAACAACTTTGTGTTGGTTGCATTCAACTCACAGAGGGGAATATTCCTTTTGTTAGAGCAGCCATGAAACAGTGTTTTTGTATAATCTGCAAGTGGACATTTGGAGCGCTTTGAGGCCTGTGCTGGAAAGGAAATATCTTCACATAACAAGTTGACAGAAGCATTCTCTGAAAGTTCTTTTTGGTGTGTGCATTCAACTCATAGAGTTGAACATTCCTTTTGAGAGAGAAATTATGAAATTCTCTTTTTGTAGAATCTGCAGGTGGAAATTTTGACCGCTTTTAGGAATTCGTTGGAAACGAGACACCTTCACACGAAAACTAGACAGAAGCATTCTCACAAAATTCTCTGTGATAAGGGCATTCAACTCACAGAGTTTCAGGATTCTTTTCATGGAGCAGATTTGAAACACGCTTTTTGCTGTATATGCAAGTGGTGACACCGAAAGCTATGAGGCCTGTGGTTGAAAAGGCAATATCTGCACATCTAACCTAGAAAGAAGCATTCTCAAAAACTACTTTGTGTTGGTTGCATTCAACTCACAGAGGGGAATATTCCTTTTGCTAGAGAAGCCATGAAACACTGTTTTTGTATAATCTGCATTTGGACATTTGGAGAGCTCTGAGGCCTATGGTGGGAAACGACATATCTTCACAAAAATCCCACAGAGAAGCATTCTCAGACAAAACTTTGCGATGTGTGCATTCATCTCACAGAGTTGAATATTCCTTTTGTTAGAGCAGTTTTGAAACACTCTTTTTGTAGAATCTGCATGTGGATATTTGGACCACTTATACGAATTTGCTGGAAACGGTATATCTTTACAGAAAAACGAGACGGAACCATTCTCACAAACTCCTTTGTGATGTGTGCTCTCAACTCAGAGATGTGAACATGACTTTGGATAGGGCAGTTTTGAAACACTCTTTTTCTAGTATCTGCAAGTGGACAATTCGGCGCTTTGAGGCCTGTGCTGGAAAGGAAATATCTTCACACATCAAGTAGACAGAAGCATTGTCTGAAAGTTTTTTGGTGTGTGCATTCAACCCACAGAGTTGAACATTCCTTTTGACAGAGAATTTTTGAAACACTCTGTTTATAGAATGTGCAAGTGCATATTTGGACCGCTTCTAGGAATTCGTTGGAAACGGGACACCCTCACACGAAAACAAGACAGAAGCATTCTCACAAACTTCTGTGTGATGTGAGCATTCAGCTCACAGAGCTGAACCTTTCTTTTGATAGAGGAATTTTGTAACACCCTTTTTCTAGAAACGGCAATTGGATATTTGGAGCGCTTTGAGGCCTGTGGTGGAAATTAAATATCTTCACATCAAAACTAGACAGAAGCATTCTCTGAAACTTCTTTGAGGTATGTGCATTCAACTCACAGAGTTGAACATTCCTTTAGACAGAGAAATTTTGAAACACCCTTTATTTAGAATCTGCAAGTGGAAATTTGCACCGCTTATAGGAATTCGTTGGAAACGGGACACCTTCACACGAAAACAAGACAGAAGCGTTCTCACAATCTTCTCTGTGTTAAGTGCATTCAAGTAACAGAGTTTAACGTTTCTTTTCATGGAGCAGTTTCGAAACACGCTTTTTGCATTATATGCAAGTGGTCATTCGGAAAGCTATGAAGCCTGTGGTCGAAAAGGGAATAGCTTCACATATAACCTAGAAAGAAGCATTCTCAGAAACTACTTTGTGGTGGTTGCATTCAACTCACAGAGGGGAATATTCCTTTTGTTAGAGAAGCCATGAAACACTGTTTTTGTATCATCTGCATTTGGACATTTGGAGAGCTCTGAGGCCTATGGTGGGAAACGAAATAACTTCACAAAAATCCTACAGGGAAGCATTCTCAGAAACCACTTTGCGATGTGTGCATTCAACTCAGAGAATTGAACATTCCTTTTGTCAGAGCTATTTTGAAACACTCTTTTTGTAGAATCTGCAAGTGGATATTTGGACCACTTATAGGCATTTGCTGGAAAAAGGATATCCTCACACAAAAACGAGACAGAAGTATTCTCGCAAACTCCTTTGTCATGTGTGCTCTCATCTCACAGATGTGAAACTTACTTTTGATAGAGCAGTTTTGAAACACTCTTTGTCGAGGATCTGCAAGGGGACACTTGAAGCGATTTCAGTCCTGTGCTGGAAAGGAAATATCTTCACATAACAAGTAGACAGAAGCATTCTCTGAAACTTCTTTGTGGTGTGTGCATTCAACTCACGGAGTTGAACATTCCTTTTGACACGGAAATTTTGAAACACTCTTTTTATAGGATGTGCAAGGGGATATTTGGACGGCTTCTAGGAATTCGTTGGAAACGGGACACCCTCACACAAAAACAAGACAGAAGCAGTCTCACAAACTTCTGTGTGATGTGAGCATTCAGCTCACAGAGCTGAACCTTTCTTTTGATAGAGCAATTTTGAAACACTCTTTTTCTAGAATCGGCAAGTGGACATTTGGAGCGCTTTGAGGCCTGTGGTGGAAAGGAAATATGTTCACGTCAAAACTAGACAGAATCATTCTCACAAACTTCTCTGTGATAAGTGCATTCAACTCACAGAGTTTAATGTTTCCTTTCATGGAGCAGTTTTGAAACACACTTTTTGCAGTACATGCAAGTGGTCATTCGGAAAGCTATGAGGCCTGTGTTCGAAAAGAAAATATCTTCACAGATAGCATAGAAAGAATCATTCTCCGAAACTGCCTTGTGTTGGTTGCATTCAACTCACAGAGGTGAATAATCCTTTTGTTAGAGCAGCCAAGAAACTCTGTTTTTGTATAATCTGCAATTGGACGTTTGGAGAGCTCTGAGGCCTCTTGTGGGAAGGGAAATTCCTTCTCAAAACACCTAGGGAGAAGCATTCTCGGAAACCACTTTGAGATGTGTGCATTCAACTCACGGAGTTGAACATTCCTTTTGACAGAGAAATTTTGAAACACTCTTTTTATAGAATGTGCAAGTGGATATTCGGACGGCTTCCAGGAATTCGTTGGAAACGGGACACCCTCACACAAAAACAAGACAGAAGCATTCTCACAAACTTCTGTGTGATGTGAGCATTCAGCTCACAGAGCTGAACACTTCCTTTGATAGAACAATTTTGAAACACTCTTTTTCTAGAATCGGTAAGTGGACATTTGGAGCGCTTTGTGGCCTGTGGTGGAAAGGAAATATCTTCACGTCAAAACTAGACAGAAGCATTCTCTAAATCTTCTTTGTGGTGTGTGCATTCAACTCACAGATTTGAACATTCCTTTAGACAGAGAAACTTTGAAACACTCTTTTTGTTGAATCGGCAAGTGGAAATTTGGACCCCTTCTAGAAATTCGTTGGAAATGGGACACCCTCATACGAAAACTAGACAGAAGCATTCTGACAAACTTCTCTGTGATAAGTGCATTCAACTCACAGAGTTTAACGTTTCTTTTCATGGAGCATTATTGAAACGCACTTTTTGAAGTCTATGCAAGTGGTCATTCCGAAAGCTATGAGGCCTGTGTTTGAAAAGACAATATCTTCACATATAACATAGAAAGAAGCATTCTCACAAACAACTTTGTGTTGGTTGCATTCAACTCACAGAGGGGAATATTCCTTTTGTTAGAGCAGCCATGAAACAGTGTTTTTGTATAATCTGCAAGTGGACATTTGGAGCGCTTTGAGGCCTGTGCTGGAAAGGAAATATCTTCACATAGCAAGTTGACAGAAGCATTCTCTGAAAGTTCTTTTTGGTGTGTGCATTCAACTCATAGAGTTGAACATTCCTTTTGAGAGAGAAATTATGAAATTCTCGTTTTGTAGAATCTGCAGGTGGAAATTTTGACCGCTTTTAGGAATTCGTTGGAAACGAGACACCTTCACACGAAAACTAGACAGAAGCATTCTCACAAAATTCTCTGTGATAAGGGCATTCAACTCACAGAGTTTCAGGATTCTTTTCATGGAGCAGATTTGAAACACGCTTTTTGCTGTATATGCAAGTGGTGACACCGAAAGCTATGAGGCCTGTGGTTGAAAAGGCAATATCTGCACATCTAACCTAGAAAGAAGCATTCTCAAAAACTACTTTGTGTTGGTTGCATTCAACTCACAGAGGGGAATATTCCTTTTGCTAGAGAAGCCATGAAACACTGTTTTTGTATAATCTGCATTTGGACATTTGGAGAGCTCTGAGGCCTATGGTGGGAAACGACATATCTTCACAAAAATCCCACAGAGAAGCATTCTCAGACACCACTTTGCGATGTGTGCATTCATCTCACAGAGTTGAAAATTCCTTTTGTTAGAGCAGTTTTGAAACACTCTTTTTGTAGAATCTGCATGTGGATATTTGGACCACTTATACGAATTTGCTGGAAACGGTATATCTTTACAGAAAAACGAGACGGAACCATTCTCACAAACTCCTTTGTGATGTGTGCTCTCAACTCAGAGATGTGAACATGACTTTGGATAGGGCAGTTTTGAAACACTCTTTTTCTAGTATCTGCAAGTGGACAATTCGGCGCTTTGAGGCCTGTGCTGGAAAGGAAATATCTTCACACATCAAGTAGACAGAAGCATTGTCTGAAAGTTTTTTGGTGTGTGCATTCAACCCACAGAGTTGAACATTCCTTTTGACAGAGAATTTTTGAAACACTCTGTTTATAGAATGTGCAAGTGCATATTTGGACCGCTTCTAGGAATTCGTTGGAAACGGGACACCCTCACACGAAAACAAGACAGAAGCATTCTCACAAACTTCTGTGTGATGTGAGCATTCAGCTCACAGAGCTGAACCTTTCTTTTGATAGAGGAATTTTGTAACACCCTTTTTCTAGAAACGGCAATTGGATATTTGGAGCGCTTTGAGGCCTGTGGTGGAAATTAAATATCTTCACATCAAAACTAGACAGAAGCATTCTCTGAAACTTCTTTGAGGTATGTGCATTCAACTCACAGAGTTGAACATTCCTTTAGACAGAGAAATTTTGAAACACCCTTTATTTAGAATCTGCAAGTGGAAATTTGCACCGCTTATAGGAATTCGTTGGAAACGGGACACCTTCACACGAAAACAAGACAGAAGCGTTCTCACAATCTTCTCTGTGTTAAGTGCATTCAAGTAACAGAGTTTAACGTTTCTTTTCATGGAGCAGTTTCGAAACACGCTTTTTGCATTATATGCAAGTGGTCATTCGGAAAGCTAAGAAGCCTGTGGTCGAAAAGGGAATAGCTTCACATATAACCTAGAAAGAAGCATTCTCAGAAACTACTTTGTGGTGGTTGCATTCAACTCACAGAGGGGAATATTCCTTTTGTTAGAGAAGCCATGAAACACTGTTTTTGTATCATCTGCATTTGGACATTTGGAGAGCTCTGAGGCCTATGGTGGGAAACGAAATAACTTCACAAAAATCCTACAGGGAAGCATTCTCAGAAACCACTTTGCGATGTGTGCATTCAACTCAGAGAATTGAACATTCCTTTTGTCAGAGCAATTTTGAAACACTCTTTTTGTAGAATCTGCAAGTGGATATTTGGACCACTTATAGGCATTTGCTGGAAAAAGGATATCCTCACACAAAAACGAGACAGAAGTATTCTTGCAAACTCCTTTGTCATGTGTGCTCTCATCTCACAGATGTGAAACTTACTTTTGATAGAGCAGTTTTGAAACACTCTTTGTCGAGGATCTGCAAGGGGACACTTGAAGCGATTTCAGTCCTGTGCTGGAAAGGAAATATCTTCACATAACAAGTAGACAGAAGCATTCTCTGAAACTTCTTTGTGGTGTGTGCATTCAACTCACGGAGTTGAACATTCCTTTTGACACGGAAATTTTGAAACACTCTTTTTATAGGATGTGCAAGGGGATATTCGGACGGCTTCTAGGAATTCGTTGGAAACGGGACACCCTCACACAAAAACAAGACAGAAGCAGTCTCACAAACTTCTGTGTGATGTGAGCATTCAGCTCACAGAGCTGAACCTTTCTTTTGATAGAGCAATTTTGAAACACTCTTTTTCTAGAATCGGCAAGTGGACATTTGGAGCGCTTTGAGGCCTGTGGTGGAAAGGAAATATGTTCACGTCAAAACTAGACAGAATCATTCTCACAAACTTCTCTGTGATAAGTGCATTCAACTCACAGAGTTTAATGTTTCCTTTCATGGAGCAGTTTTGAAACACACTTTTTGCAGTACATGCAAGTGGTCATTCGGAAAGCTATGAGGCCTGTGTTCGAAAAGAAAATATCTTCACAGATAGCATAGAAAGAATCATTCTCCGAAACTGCCTTGTGTTGGTTGCATTCAACTCACAGAGGTGAATAATCCTTTTGTTAGAGCAGCCAAGAAACTCTGTTTTTGTATAATCTGCAATTGGACGTTTGGAGAGCTCTGAGGCCTCTTGTGGGAAGGGAAATTCCTTCTCAAAACACCTAGGGAGAAGCATTCTCGGAAACCACTTTGAGATGTGTGCATTCAACTCACGGAGTTGAACATTCCTTTTGACAGAGAAATTTTGAAACACTCTTTTTATAGAATGTGCAAGTGGATATTCGGACGGCTTCCAGGAATTCGTTGGAAACGGGACACCCTCACACAAAAACAAGACAGAAGCATTCTCACAAACTTCTGTGTGATGTGAGCATTCAGCTCACAGAGCTGAACACTTCCTTTGATAGAGCAATTTTGAAACACTCTTTTTCTAGAATCGGTAAGTGGACATTTGGAGCGCTTTGTGGCCTGTGGTGGAAAGGAAATATCTTCACGTCAAAACTAGACAGAAGCATTCTCTAAATCTTCTTTGTGGTGTGTGCATTCAACTCACAGATTTGAACATTCCTTTAGACAGAGAAACTTTGAAACACTCTTTTTGTTGAATCGGCAAGTGGAAATTTGGACCCCTTCTAGAAATTCGTTGGAAATGGGACACCCTCATACGAAAACTAGACAGAAGCATTCTGACAAACTTCTCTGTGATAAGTGCATTCAACTCACAGAGTTTAACGTTTCTTTTCATGGAGCATTATTGAAACGCACTTTTTGAAGTCTATGCAAGTGGTCATTCCGAAAGCTATGAGGCCTGTGTTTGAAAAGACAATATCTTCACATATAACATAGAAAGAAGCATTCTCACAAACAACTTTGTGTTGGTTGCATTCAACTCACAGAGGGGAATATTCCTTTTGTTAGAGCAGCCATGAAACAGTGTTTTTGTATAATCTGCAAGTGGACATTTGGAGCGCTTTGAGGCCTGTGCTGGAAAGGAAATATCTTCACATAGCAAGTTGACAGAAGCATTCTCTGAAAGTTCTTTTTGGTGTGTGCATTCAACTCATAGAGTTGAACATTCCTTTTGAGAGAGAAATTATGAAATTCTCTTTTTGTAGAATCTGCAGGTGGAAATTTTGACCGCTTTTAGGAATTCGTTGGAAACGAGACACCTTCACACGAAAACTAGACAGAAGCATTCTCACAAAATTCTCTGTGATAAGGGCATTCAACTCACAGAGTTTCAGGATTCTTTTCATGGAGCAGATTTGAAACACGCTTTTTGCTGTATATGCAAGTGGTGACACCGAAAGCTATGAGGCCTGTGGTTGAAAAGGCAATATCTGCACATCTAACCTAGAAAGAAGCATTCTCAAAAACTACTTTGTGTTGGTTGCATTCAACTCACAGAGGGGAATATTCCTTTTGCTAGAGAAGCCATGAAACACTGTTTTTGTATAATCTGCATTTGGACATTTGGAGAGCTCTGAGGCCTATGGTGGGAAACGACATATCTTCACAAAAATCCCACAGAGAAGCATTCTCAGACACCACTTTGCGATGTGTGCATTCATCTCACAGAGTTGAATATTCCTTTTGTTAGAGCAGTTTTGAAACACTCTTTTTGTAGAATCTGCATGTGGATATTTGGACCACTTATACGAATTTGCTGGAAACGGTATATCTTTACAGAAAAACGAGACGGAACCATTCTCACAAACTCCTTTGTGATGTGTGCTCTCAACTCAGAGATGTGAACATGACTTTGGATAGGGCAGTTTTGAAACACTCTTTTTCTAGTATCTGCAAGTGGACAATTCGGCGCTTTGAGGCCTGTGCTGGAAAGGAAATATCTTCACACATCAAGTAGACAGAAGCATTGTCTGAAAGTTTTTTGGTGTGTGCATTCAACCCACAGAGTTGAACATTCCTTTTGACAGAGAATTTTTGAAACACTCTGTTTATAGAATGTGCAAGTGCATATTTGGACCGCTTCTAGGAATTCGTTGGAAACGGGACACCCTCACACGAAAACAAGACAGAAGCATTCTCACAAACTTCTGTGTGATGTGAGCATTCAGCTCACAGAGCTGAACCTTTCTTTTGATAGAGGAATTTTGTAACACCCTTTTTCTAGAAACGGCAATTGGATATTTGGAGCGCTTTGAGGCCTGTGGTGGAAATTAAATATCTTCACATCAAAACTAGACAGAAGCATTCTCTGAAACTTCTTTGAGGTATGTGCATTCAACTCACAGAGTTGAACATTCCTTTAGACAGAGAAATTTTGAAACACCCTTTATTTAGAATCTGCAAGTGGAAATTTGCACCGCTTATAGGAATTCGTTGGAAACGGGACACCTTCACACGAAAACAAGACAGAAGCGTTCTCACAATCTTCTCTGTGTTAAGTGCATTCAAGTAACAGAGTTTAACGTTTCTTTTCATGGAGCAGTTTCGAAACACGCTTTTTGCATTATATGCAAGTGGTCATTCGGAAAGCTATGAAGCCTGTGGTCGAAAAGGGAATAGCTTCACATATAACCTAGAAAGAAGCATTCTCAGAAACTACTTTGTGGTGGTTGCATTCAACTCACAGAGGGGAATATTCCTTTTGTTAGAGAAGCCATGAAACACTGTTTTTGTATCATCTGCATTTGGACATTTGGAGAGCTCTGAGGCCTATGGTGGGAAACGAAATAACTTCACAAAAATCCTACAGGGAAGCATTCTCAGAAACCACTTTGCGATGTGTGCATTCAACTCAGAGAATTGAACATTCCTTTTGTCAGAGCAATTTTGAAACACTCTTTTTGTAGAATCTGCATGTGGATATTTGGACCACTTATAGGCATTTGCTGGAAAAAGGATATCCTCACACAAAAACGAGACAGAAGTATTCTCGCAAACTCCTTTGTCATGTGTGTGCTCTCATCTCACAGATGTGAAACTTACGTTTGATAGAGCAGTTTTGAAACACTCTTTGTCGAGGATCTGCAAGGGGACACTTGAAGCGATTTCAGTCCTGTGCTGGAAAGGAAATATCTTCACATAACAAGTAGACAGAAGCATTCTCTGAAACTTCTTTGTGGTGTGTGCATTCAACTCACGGAGTTGAACATTCCTTTTGACACGGAAATTTTGAAACACTCTTTTTATAGGATGTGCAAGGGGATATTCGGACGGCTTCTAGGAATTCGTTGGAAACGGGACACCCTCACACAAAAACAAGACAGAAGCAGTCTCACAAACTTCTGTGTGATGTGAGCATTCAGCTCACAGAGCTGAACCTTTCTTTTGATAGAGCAATTTTGAAACACTCTTTTTCTAGAATCGGCAAGTGGACATTTGGAGCGCTTTGAGGCCTGTGGTGGAAAGGAAATATGTTCACGTCAAAACTAGACAGAATCATTCTCACAAACTTCTCTGTGATAAGTGCATTCAACTCACAGAGTTTAATGTTTCCTTTCATGGAGCAGTTTTGAAACACACTTTTTGCAGTACATGCAAGTGGTCATTCGGAAAGCTATGAGGCCTGTGTTGGAAAAGAAAATATCTTCACATATAGCATAGAAAGAATCATTCTCCGAAACTGCCTTGTGTTGGTTGCATTCAACTCACAGAGGTGAATAATCCTTTTGTTAGAGCAGCCAAGAAACTCTGTTTTTGTATAATCTGCAATTGGACGTTTGGAGAGCTCTGAGGCCTCTTGTGGGAAGGGAAATTCCTTCTCAAAACACCTAGGGAGAAGCATTCTCGGAAACCACTTTGAGATGTGTGCATTCAACTCACGGAGTTGAACATTCCTTTTGACAGAGAAATTTTGAAACACTCTTTTTATAGAATGTGCAAGTGGATATTCGGACGGCTTCCAGGAATTCGTTGGAAACGGGACACCCTCACACAAAAACAAGACAGAAGCATTCTCACAAACTTCTGTGTGATGTGAGCATTCAGCTCACAGAGCTGAACACTTCCTTTGATAGAGCAATTTTGAAACACTCTTTTTCTAGAATCGGTAAGTGGACATTTGGAGCGCTTTGTGGCCTGTGGTGGAAAGGAAATATCTTCACGTCAAAACTAGACAGAAGCATTCTCTAAATCTTCTTTGTGGTGTGTGCATTCAACTCACAGATTTGAACATTCCTTTAGACAGAGAAACTTTGAAACACTCTTTTTGTTGAATCGGCAAGTGGAAATTTGGACCCCTTCTAGAAATTCGTTGGAAATGGGACACCCTCATACGAAAACTAGACAGAAGCATTCTGACAAACTTCTCTGTGATAAGTGCATTCAACTCACAGAGTTTAACGTTTCTTTTCATGGAGCATTATTGAAACGCACTTTTTGAAGTCTATGCAAGTGGTCATTCCGAAAGCTATGAGGCCTGTGTTTGAAAAGACAATATCTTCACATATAACATAGAAAGAAGCATTCTCACAAACAACTTTGTGTTGGTTGCATTCAACTCACAGAGGGGAATATTCCTTTTGTTAGAGCAGCCATGAAACAGTGTTTTTGTATAATCTGCAAGTGGACATTTGGAGCGCTTTGAGGCCTGTGCTGGAAAGGAAATATCTTCACATAGCAAGTTGACAGAAGCATTCTCTGAAAGTTCTTTTTGGTGTGTGCATTCAACTCATAGAGTTGAACATTCCTTTTGAGAGAGAAATTATGAAATTCTCGTTTTGTAGAATCTGCAGGTGGAAATTTTGACCGCTTTTAGGAATTCGTTGGAAACGAGACACCTTCACACGAAAACTAGACAGAAGCATTCTCACAAAATTCTCTGTGATAAGGGCATTCAACTCACAGAGTTTCAGGATTCTTTTCATGGAGCAGATTTGAAACACGCTTTTTGCTGTATATGCAAGTGGTGACACCGAAAGCTATGAGGCCTGTGGTTGAAAAGGCAATATCTGCACATCTAACCTAGAAAGAAGCATTCTCAAAAACTACTTTGTGTTGGTTGCATTCAACTCACAGAGGGGAATATTCCTTTTGCTAGAGAAGCCATGAAACACTGTTTTTGTATAATCTGCATTTGGACATTTGGAGAGCTCTGAGGCCTATGGTGGGAAACGACATATCTTCACAAAAATCCCACAGAGAAGCATTCTCAGACACCACTTTGCGATGTGTGCATTCATCTCACAGAGTTGAAAATTCCTTTTGTTAGAGCAGTTTTGAAACACTCTTTTTGTAGAATCTGCATGTGGATATTTGGACCACTTATACGAATTTGCTGGAAACGGTATATCTTTACAGAAAAACGCGACGGAACCATTCTCACAAACTCCTTTGTGATGTGCGCTCTCAACTCAGAGATGTGAACATGACTTTGGATAGGGCAGTTTTGAAACACTCTTTTTCTAGTATCTGCAAGTGGACAATTCGGCGCTTTGAGGCCTGTGCTGGAAAGGAAATATCTTCACACATCAAGTAGACAGAAGCATTGTCTGAAAGTTTTTTGGTGTGTGCATTCAACCCACAGAGTTGAACATTCCTTTTGACAGAGAATTTTTGAAACACTCTGTTTATAGAATGTGCAAGTGCATATTTGGACCGCTTCTAGGAATTCGTTGGAAACGGGACACCCTCACACGAAAACAAGACAGAAGCATTCTCACAAACTTCTGTGTGATGTGAGCATTCAGCTCACAGAGCTGAACCTTTCTTTTGATAGAGGAATTTTGTAACACCCTTTTTCTAGAAACGGCAATTGGATATTTGGAGCGCTTTGAGGCCTGTGGTGGAAATTAAATATCTTCACATCAAAACTAGACAGAAGCATTCTCTGAAACTTCTTTGAGGTATGTGCATTCAACTCACAGAGTTGAACATTCCTTTAGACAGAGAAATTTTGAAACACCCTTTATTTAGAATCTGCAAGTGGAAATTTGCACCGCTTATAGGAATTCGTTGGAAACGGGACACCTTCACACGAAAACAAGACAGAAGCGTTCTCACAATCTTCTCTGTGTTAAGTGCATTCAAGTAACAGAGTTTAACGTTTCTTTTCATGGAGCAGTTTCGAAACACGCTTTTTGCATTATATGCAAGTGGTCATTCGGAAAGCTATGAAGCCTGTGGTCGAAAAGGGAATAGCTTCACATATAACCTAGAAAGAAGCATTCTCAGAAACTACTTTGTGGTGGTTGCATTCAACTCACAGAGGGGAATATTCCTTTTGTTAGAGAAGCCATGAAACACTGTTTTTGTATCATCTGCATTTGGACATTTGGAGAGCTCTGAGGCCTATGGTGGGAAACGAAATAACTTCACAAAAATCCTACAGGGAAGCATTCTCAGAAACCACTTTGCGATGTGTGCATTCAACTCAGAGAATTGAACATTCCTTTTGTCAGAGCAATTTTGAAACACTCTTTTTGTAGAATCTGCATGTGGATATTTGGACCACTTATAGGCATTTGCTGGAAAAAGGATATCCTCACACAAAAACGAGACAGAAGTATTCTCGCAAACTCCTTTGTCATGTGTGTGCTCTCATCTCACAGATGTGAAACTTACGTTTGATAGAGCAGTTTTGAAACACTCTTTGTCGAGGATCTGCAAGGGGACACTTGAAGCGATTTCAGTCCTGTGCTGGAAAGGAAATATCTTCACATAAAAAGTAGACAGAAGCATTCTCTGAAACTTCTTTGTGGTGTGTGCATTCAACTCACGGAGTTGAACATTCCTTTTGACACGGAAATTTTGAAACACTCTTTTTATAGGATGTGCAAGGGGATATTCGGACGGCTTCTAGGAATTCGTTGGAAACGGGACACCCTCACACAAAAACAAGACAGAAGCAGTCTCACAAACTTCTGTGTGATGTGAGCATTCAGCTCACAGAGCTGAACCTTTCTTTTGATAGAGCAATTTTGAAACACTCTTTTTCTAGAATCGGCAAGTGGACATTTGGAGCGCTTTGAGGCCTGTGGTGGAAAGGAAATATGTTCACGTCAAAACTAGACAGAATCATTCTAACAAACTTCTCTGTGATAAGTGCATTCAACTCACAGAGTTTAATGTTTCCTTTCATGGAGCAGTTTTGAAACACACTTTTTGCAGTACATGCAAGTGGTCATTCGGAAAGCTATGAGGCCTGTGTTCGAAAAGAAAATATCTTCACATATAGCATAGAAAGAATCATTCTCCGAAACTGCCTTGTGTTGGTTGCATTCAACTCACAGAGGTGAATAATCCTTTTGTTAGAGCAGCCAAGAAACTCTGTTTTTGTATAATCTGCAATTGGACGTTTGGAGAGCTCTGAGGCCTCTTGTGGGAAGGGAAATTCCTTCTCAAAACACCTAGGGAGAAGCATTCTCGGAAACCACTTTGAGATGTGTGCATTCAACTCACGGAGTTGAACATTCCTTTTGACAGAGAAATTTTGAAACACTCTTTTTATAGAATGTGCAAGTGGATATTCGGACGGCTTCCAGGAATTCGTTGGAAACGGGACACCCTCACACAAAAACAAGACAGAAGCATTCTCACAAACTTCTGTGTGATGTGAGCATTCAGCTCACAGAGCTGAACACTTCCTTTGATAGAGCAATTTTGAAACACTCTTTTTCTAGAATCGGTAAGTGGACATTTGGAGCGCTTTGTGGCCTGTGGTGGAAAGGAAATATCTTCACGTCAAAACTAGACAGAAGCATTCTCTAAATCTTCTTTGTGGTGTGTGCATTCAACTCACAGATTTGAACATTCCTTTAGACAGAGAAACTTTGAAACACTCTTTTTGTTGAATCGGCAAGTGGAAATTTGGACCCCTTCTAGAAATTCGTTGGAAATGGGACACCCTCATACGAAAACTAGACAGAAGCATTCTGACAAACTTCTCTGTGATAAGTGCATTCAACTCACAGAGTTTAACGTTTCTTTTCATGGAGCATTATTGAAACGCACTTTTTGAAGTCTATGCAAGTGGTCATTCCGAAAGCTATGAGGCCTGTGTTTGAAAAGACAATATCTTCACATATAACATAGAAAGAAGCATTCTCACAAACAACTTTGTGTTGGTTGCATTCAACTCACAGAGGGGAATATTCCTTTTGTTAGAGCAGCCATGAAACAGTGTTTTTGTATAATCTGCAAGTGGACATTTGGAGCGCTTTGAGGCCTGTGCTGGAAAGGAAATATCTTCACATAACAAGTTGACAGAAGCATTCTCTGAAAGTTCTTTTTGGTGTGTGCATTCAACTCATAGAGTTGAACATTCCTTTTGAGAGAGAAATTATGAAATTCTCTTTTTGTAGAATCTGCAGGTGGAAATTTTGACCGCTTTTAGGAATTCGTTGGAAACGAGACACCTTCACACGAAAACTAGACAGAAGCATTCTCACAAAATTCTCTGTGATAAGGGCATTCAACTCACAGAGTTTCAGGATTCTTTTCATGGAGCAGATTTGAAACACGCTTTTTGCTGTATATGCAAGTGGTGACACCGAAAGCTATGAGGCCTGTGGTTGAAAAGGCAATATCTGCACATCTAACCTAGAAAGAAGCATTCTCAAAAACTACTTTGTGTTGGTTGCATTCAACTCACAGAGGGGAATATTCCTTTTGCTAGAGAAGCCATGAAACACTGTTTTTGTATAATCTGCATTTGGACATTTGGAGAGCTCTGAGGCCTATGGTGGGAAACGACATATCTTCACAAAAATCCCACAGAGAAGCATTCTCAGACACCACTTTGCGATGTGTGCATTCATCTCACAGAGTTGAAAATTCCTTTTGTTAGAGCAGTTTTGAAACACTCTTTTTGTAGAATCTGCATGTGGATATTTGGACCACTTATACGAATTTGCTGGAAACGGTATATCTTTACAGAAAAACGAGACGGAACCATTCTCACAAACTCCTTTGTGATGTGTGCTCTCAACTCAGAGATGTGAACATGACTTTGGATAGGGCAGTTTTGAAACACTCTTTTTCTAGTATCTGCAAGTGGACAATTCGGCGCTTTGAGGCCTGTGCTGGAAAGGAAATATCTTCACACATCAAGTAGACAGAAGCATTGTCTGAAAGTTTTTTGGTGTGTGCATTCAACCCACAGAGTTGAACATTCCTTTTGACAGAGAATTTTTGAAACACTCTGTTTATAGAATGTGCAAGTGCATATTTGGACCGCTTCTAGGAATTCGTTGGAAACGGGACACCCTCACACGAAAACAAGACAGAAGCATTCTCACAAACTTCTGTGTGATGTGAGCATTCAGCTCACAGAGCTGAACCTTTCTTTTGATAGAGGAATTTTGTAACACCCTTTTTCTAGAAACGGCAATTGGATATTTGGAGCGCTTTGAGGCCTGTGGTGGAAATTAAATATCTTCACATCAAAACTAGACAGAAGCATTCTCTGAAACTTCTTTGAGGTATGTGCATTCAACTCACAGAGTTGAACATTCCTTTAGACAGAGAAATTTTGAAACACCCTTTATTTAGAATCTGCAAGTGGAAATTTGCACCGCTTATAGGAATTCGTTGGAAACGGGACACCTTCACACGAAAACAAGACAGAAGCGTTCTCACAATCTTCTCTGTGTTAAGTGCATTCAAGTAACAGAGTTTAACGTTTCTTTTCATGGAGCAGTTTTGAAACACGCTTTTTGCATTATATGCAAGTGGTCATTCGGAAAGCTATGAAGCCTGTGGTCGAAAAGGGAATAGCTTCACATATAACCTAGAAAGAAGCATTCTCAGAAACTACTTTGCGGTGGTTGCATTCAACTCACAGAGGGGAATATTCCTTTTGTTAGAGAAGCCATGAAACACTGTTTTTGTATCATCTGCATTTGGACATTTGGAGAGCTCTGAGGCCTATGGTGGGAAACGAAATAACTTCACAAAAATCCTACAGGGAAGCATTCTCAGAAACCACTTTGCGATGTGTGCATTCAACTCAGAGAATTGAACATTCCTTTTGTCAGAGCAATTTTGAAACACTCTTTTTGTAGAGTCTGCATGTGGATATTTGGACCACTTATAGGCATTTGCTGGAAAAAGGATATCCTCACACAAAAACGAGACAGAAGTATTCTCGCAAACTCCTTTGTCATGTGTGCTCTCATCTCACAGATGTGAAACTTACTTTTGATAGAGCAGTTTTGAAACACTCTTTGTCGAGGATCTGCAAGGGGACACTTGAAGCGATTTCAGTCCTGTGCTGGAAAGGAAATATCTTCACATAACAAGTAGACAGAAGCATTCTCTGAAACTTCTTTGTGGTGTGTGCATTCAACTCACGGAGTTGAACATTCCTTTTGACACGGAAATTTTGAAACACTCTTTTTATAGGATGTGCAAGGGGATATTCGGACGGCTTCTAGGAATTCGTTGGAAACGGGACACCCTCACACAAAAACAAGACAGAAGCAGTCTCACAAACTTCTGTGTGATGTGAG
Source organism: Pongo pygmaeus (assembly GCF_028885625.2). Classification (NCBI taxonomy): domain Eukaryota; kingdom Metazoa; phylum Chordata; class Mammalia; order Primates; family Hominidae; genus Pongo; species Pongo pygmaeus. The sequence continues at coordinate 32,513,938 of NC_072393.2, forward strand.
CATTCAGCTCACAGAGCTGAACCTTTCTTTTGATAGAGCAATTTTGAAACACTCTTTTTCTAGAATCGGCAAGTGGACATTTGGAGCGCTTTGAGGCCTGTGGTGGAAAGGAAATATGTTCACGTCAAAACTAGACAGAATCATTCTCACAAACTTCTCTGTGATAAGTGCATTCAACTCACAGAGTTTAATGTTTCCTTTCATGGAGCAGTTTTGAAACACACTTTTTGCAGTACATGCAAGTGGTCATTCGGAAAGCTATGAGGCCTGTGTTCGAAAAGAAAATATCTTCACAGATAGCATAGAAAGAATCATTCTCCGAAACTGCCTTGTGTTGGTTGCATTCAACTCACAGAGGTGAATAATCCTTTTGTTAGAGCAGCCAAGAAACTCTGTTTTTGTATAATCTGCAATTGGACGTTTGGAGAGCTCTGAGGCCTCTTGTGGGAAGGGAAATTCCTTCTCAAAACACCTAGGGAGAAGCATTCTCGGAAACCACTTTGAGATGTGTGCATTCAACTCACGGAGCTGAACATTCCTTTTGACAGAGAAATTTTGAAACACTCTTTTTATAGAATGTGCAAGTGGATATTCGGACGGCTTCCAGGAATTCGTTGGAAACGGGACACCCTCACACAAAAACAAGACAGAAGCATTCTCACAAACTTCTGTGTGATGTGAGCATTCAGCTCACAGAGCTGAACACTTCCTTTGATAGAGCAATTTTGAAACACTCTTTTTCTAGAATCGGTAAGTGGACATTTGGAGCGCTTTGTGGCCTGTGGTGGAAAGGAAATATCTTCACGTCAAAACTAGACAGAAGCATTCTCTAAATCTTCTTTGTGGTGTGTGCATTCAACTCACAGATTTGAACATTCCTTTAGACAGAGAAACTTTGAAACACTCTTTTTGTTGAATCGGCAAGTGGAAATTTGGACCCCTTCTAGAAATTCGTTGGAAATGGGACACCCTCATACGAAAACTAGACAGAAGCATTCTGACAAACTTCTCTGTGATAAGTGCATTCAACTCACAGAGTTTAACGTTTCTTTTCATGGAGCATTATTGAAACGCACTTTTTGAAGTCTATGCAAGTGGTCATTCCGAAAGCTATGAGGCCTGTGTTTGAAAAGACAATATCTTCACATATAACATAGAAAGAAGCATTCTCACAAACAACTTTGTGTTGGTTGCATTCAACTCACAGAGGGGAATATTCCTTTTGTTAGAGCAGCCATGAAACAGTGTTTTTGTATAATCTGCAAGTGGACATTTGGAGCGCTTTGAGGCCTGTGCTGGAAAGGAAATATCTTCACATAGCAAGTTGACAGAAGCATTCTCTGAAAGTTCTTTTTGGTGTGTGCATTCAACTCATAGAGTTGAACATTCCTTTTGAGAGAGAAATTATGAAATTCTCTTTTTGTAGAATCTGCAGGTGGAAATTTTGACCGCTTTTAGGAATTCGTTGGAAACGAGACACCTTCACACGAAAACTAGACAGAAGCATTCTCACAAAATTCTCTGTGATAAGGGCATTCAACTCACAGAGTTTCAGGATTCTTTTCATGGAGCAGATTTGAAACACGCTTTTTGCTGTATATGCAAGTGGTGACACCGAAAGCTATGAGGCCTGTGGTTGAAAAGGCAATATCTGCACATCTAACCTAGAAAGAAGCATTCTCAAAAACTACTTTGTGTTGGTTGCATTCAACTCACAGAGGGGAATATTCCTTTTGCTAGAGAAGCCATGAAACACTGTTTTTGTATAATCTGCATTTGGACATTTGGAGAGCTCTGAGGCCTATGGTGGGAAACGACATATCTTCACAAAAATCCCACAGAGAAGCATTCTCAGACACCACTTTGCGATGTGTGCATTCATCTCACAGAGTTGAAAATTCCTTTTGTTAGAGCAGTTTTGAAACACTCTTTTTGTAGAATCTGCATGTGGATATTTGGACCACTTATACGAATTTGCTGGAAACGGTATATCTTTACAGAAAAACGAGACGGAACCATTCTCACAAACTCCTTTGTGATGTGTGCTCTCAACTCAGAGATGTGAACATGACTTTGGATAGGGCAGTTTTGAAACACTCTTTTTCTAGTATCTGCAAGTGGACAATTCGGCGCTTTGAGGCCTGTGCTGGAAAGGAAATATCTTCACACATCAAGTAGACAGAAGCATTGTCTGAAAGTTTTTTGGTGTGTGCATTCAACCCACAGAGTTGAACATTCCTTTTGACAGAGAATTTTTGAAACACTCTGTTTATAGAATGTGCAAGTGCATATTTGGACCGCTTCTAGGAATTCGTTGGAAACGGGACACCCTCACACGAAAACAAGACAGAAGCATTCTCACAAACTTCTGTGTGATGTGAGCATTCAGCTCACAGAGCTGAACCTTTCTTTTGATAGAGGAATTTTGTAACACCCTTTTTCTAGAAACGGCAATTGGATATTTGGAGCGCTTTGAGGCCTGTGGTGGAAATTAAATATCTTCACATCAAAACTAGACAGAAGCATTCTCTGAAACTTCTTTGAGGTATGTGCATTCAACTCACAGAGTTGAACATTCCTTTAGACAGAGAAATTTTGAAACACCCTTTATTTAGAATCTGCAAGTGGAAATTTGCACCGCTTATAGGAATTCGTTGGAAACGGGACACCTTCACACGAAAACAAGACAGAAGCGTTCTCACAATCTTCTCTGTGTTAAGTGCATTCAAGTAACAGAGTTTAACGTTTCTTTTCATGGAGCAGTTTCGAAACACGCTTTTTGCATTATATGCAAGTGGTCATTCGGAAAGCTATGAAGCCTGTGGTCGAAAAGGGAATAGCTTCACATATAACCTAGAAAGAAGCATTCTCAGAAACTACTTTGTGGTGGTTGCATTCAACTCACAGAGGGGAATATTCCTTTTGTTAGAGAAGCCATGAAACACTGTTTTTGTATCATCTGCATTTGGACATTTGGAGAGCTCTGAGGCCTATGGTGGGAAACGAAATAACTTCACAAAAATCCTACAGGGAAGCATTCTCAGAAACCACTTTGCGATGTGTGCATTCAACTCAGAGAATTGAACATTCCTTTTGTCAGAGCAATTTTGAAACACTCTTTTTGTAGAATCTGCATGTGGATATTTGGACCACTTATAGGCATTTGCTGGAAAAAGGATATCCTCACACAAAAACGAGACAGAAGTATTCTCGCAAACTCCTTTGTCATGTGTGTGCTCTCATCTCACAGATGTGAAACTTACGTTTGATAGAGCAGTTTTGAAACACTCTTTGTCGAGGATCTGCAAGGGGACACTTGAAGCGATTTCAGTCCTGTGCTGGAAAGGAAATATCTTCACATAAAAAGTAGACAGAAGCATTCTCTGAAACTTCTTTGTGGTGTGTGCATTCAACTCACGGAGTTGAACATTCCTTTTGACACGGAAATTTTGAAACACTCTTTTTATAGGATGTGCAAGGGGATATTCGGACGGCTTCTAGGAATTCGTTGGAAACGGGACACCCTCACACAAAAACAAGACAGAAGCAGTCTCACAAACTTCTGTGTGATGTGAGCATTCAGCTCACAGAGCTGAACCTTTCTTTTGATAGAGCAATTTTGAAACACTCTTTTTCTAGAATCGGCAAGTGGACATTTGGAGCGCTTTGAGGCCTGTGGTGGAAAGGAAATATGTTCACGTCAAAACTAGACAGAATCATTCTAACAAACTTCTCTGTGATAAGTGCATTCAACTCACAGAGTTTAATGTTTCCTTTCATGGAGCAGTTTTGAAACACACTTTTTGCAGTACATGCAAGTGGTCATTCGGAAAGCTATGAGGCCTGTGTTCGAAAAGAAAATATCTTCACATATAGCATAGAAAGAATCATTCTCCGAAACTGCCTTGTGTTGGTTGCATTCAACTCACAGAGGTGAATAATCCTTTTGTTAGAGCAGCCAAGAAACTCTGTTTTTGTATAATCTGCAATTGGACGTTTGGAGAGCTCTGAGGCCTCTTGTGGGAAGGGAAATTCCTTCTCAAAACACCTAGGGAGAAGCATTCTCGGAAACCACTTTGAGATGTGTGCATTCAACTCACGGAGTTGAACATTCCTTTTGACAGAGAAATTTTGAAACACTCTTTTTATAGAATGTGCAAGTGGATATTCGGACGGCTTCCAGGAATTCGTTGGAAACGGGACACCCTCACACAAAAACAAGACAGAAGCATTCTCACAAACTTCTGTGTGATGTGAGCATTCAGCTCACAGAGCTGAACACTTCCTTTGATAGAGCAATTTTGAAACACTCTTTTTCTAGAATCGGTAAGTGGACATTTGGAGCGCTTTGTGGCCTGTGGTGGAAAGGAAATATCTTCACGTCAAAACTAGACAGAAGCATTCTCTAAATCTTCTTTGTGGTGTGTGCATTCAACTCACAGATTTGAACATTCCTTTAGACAGAGAAACTTTGAAACACTCTTTTTGTTGAATCGGCAAGTGGAAATTTGGACCCCTTCTAGAAATTCGTTGGAAATGGGACACCCTCATACGAAAACTAGACAGAAGCATTCTGACAAACTTCTCTGTGATAAGTGCATTCAACTCACAGAGTTTAACGTTTCTTTTCATGGAGCATTATTGAAACGCACTTTTTGAAGTCTATGCAAGTGGTCATTCCGAAAGCTATGAGGCCTGTGTTTGAAAAGACAATATCTTCACATATAACATAGAAAGAAGCATTCTCACAAACAACTTTGTGTTGGTTGCATTCAACTCACAGAGGGGAATATTCCTTTTGTTAGAGCAGCCATGAAACAGTGTTTTTGTATAATCTGCAAGTGGACATTTGGAGCGCTTTGAGGCCTGTGCTGGAAAGGAAATATCTTCACATAACAAGTTGACAGAAGCATTCTCTGAAAGTTCTTTTTGGTGTGTGCATTCAACTCATAGAGTTGAACATTCCTTTTGAGAGAGAAATTATGAAATTCTCTTTTTGTAGAATCTGCAGGTGGAAATTTTGACCGCTTTTAGGAATTCGTTGGAAACGAGACACCTTCACACGAAAACTAGACAGAAGCATTCTCACAAAATTCTCTGTGATAAGGGCATTCAACTCACAGAGTTTCAGGATTCTTTTCATGGAGCAGATTTGAAACACGCTTTTTGCTGTATATGCAAGTGGTGACACCGAAAGCTATGAGGCCTGTGGTTGAAAAGGCAATATCTGCACATCTAACCTAGAAAGAAGCATTCTCAAAAACTACTTTGTGTTGGTTGCATTCAACTCACAGAGGGGAATATTCCTTTTGCTAGAGAAGCCATGAAACACTGTTTTTGTATAATCTGCATTTGGACATTTGGAGAGCTCTGAGGCCTATGGTGGGAAACGACATATCTTCACAAAAATCCCACAGAGAAGCATTCTCAGACACCACTTTGCGATGTGTGCATTCATCTCACAGAGTTGAAAATTCCTTTTGTTAGAGCAGTTTTGAAACACTCTTTTTGTAGAATCTGCATGTGGATATTTGGACCACTTATACGAATTTGCTGGAAACGGTATATCTTTACAGAAAAACGAGACGGAACCATTCTCACAAACTCCTTTGTGATGTGTGCTCTCAACTCAGAGATGTGAACATGACTTTGGATAGGGCAGTTTTGAAACACTCTTTTTCTAGTATCTGCAAGTGGACAATTCGGCGCTTTGAGGCCTGTGCTGGAAAGGAAATATCTTCACACATCAAGTAGACAGAAGCATTGTCTGAAAGTTTTTTGGTGTGTGCATTCAACCCACAGAGTTGAACATTCCTTTTGACAGAGAATTTTTGAAACACTCTGTTTATAGAATGTGCAAGTGCATATTTGGACCGCTTCTAGGAATTCGTTGGAAACGGGACACCCTCACACGAAAACAAGACAGAAGCATTCTCACAAACTTCTGTGTGATGTGAGCATTCAGCTCACAGAGCTGAACCTTTCTTTTGATAGAGGAATTTTGTAACACCCTTTTTCTAGAAACGGCAATTGGATATTTGGAGCGCTTTGAGGCCTGTGGTGGAAATTAAATATCTTCACATCAAAACTAGACAGAAGCATTCTCTGAAACTTCTTTGAGGTATGTGCATTCAACTCACAGAGTTGAACATTCCTTTAGACAGAGAAATTTTGAAACACCCTTTATTTAGAATCTGCAAGTGGAAATTTGCACCGCTTATAGGAATTCGTTGGAAACGGGACACCTTCACACGAAAACAAGACAGAAGCGTTCTCACAATCTTCTCTGTGTTAAGTGCATTCAAGTAACAGAGTTTAACGTTTCTTTTCATGGAGCAGTTTTGAAACACGCTTTTTGCATTATATGCAAGTGGTCATTCGGAAAGCTATGAAGCCTGTGGTCGAAAAGGGAATAGCTTCACATATAACCTAGAAAGAAGCATTCTCAGAAACTACTTTGCGGTGGTTGCATTCAACTCACAGAGGGGAATATTCCTTTTGTTAGAGAAGCCATGAAACACTGTTTTTGTATCATCTGCATTTGGACATTTGGAGAGCTCTGAGGCCTATGGTGGGAAACGAAATAACTTCACAAAAATCCTACAGGGAAGCATTCTCAGAAACCACTTTGCGATGTGTGCATTCAACTCAGAGAATTGAACATTCCTTTTGTCAGAGCAATTTTGAAACACTCTTTTTGTAGAGTCTGCATGTGGATATTTGGACCACTTATAGGCATTTGCTGGAAAAAGGATATCCTCACACAAAAACGAGACAGAAGTATTCTCGCAAACTCCTTTGTCATGTGTGCTCTCATCTCACAGATGTGAAACTTACTTTTGATAGAGCAGTTTTGAAACACTCTTTGTCGAGGATCTGCAAGGGGACACTTGAAGCGATTTCAGTCCTGTGCTGGAAAGGAAATATCTTCACATAACAAGTAGACAGAAGCATTCTCTGAAACTTCTTTGTGGTGTGTGCATTCAACTCACGGAGTTGAACATTCCTTTTGACACGGAAATTTTGAAACACTCTTTTTATAGGATGTGCAAGGGGATATTCGGACGGCTTCTAGGAATTCGTTGGAAACGGGACACCCTCACACAAAAACAAGACAGAAGCAGTCTCACAAACTTCTGTGTGATGTGAGCATTCAGCTCACAGAGCTGAACCTTTCTTTTGATAGAGCAATTTTGAAACACTCTTTTTCTAGAATCGGCAAGTGGACATTTGGAGCGCTTTGAGGCCTGTGGTGGAAAGGAAATATGTTCACGTCAAAACTAGACAGAATCATTCTCACAAACTTCTCTGTGATAAGTGCATTCAACTCACAGAGTTTAATGTTTCCTTTCATGGAGCAGTTTTGAAACACACTTTTTGCAGTACATGCAAGTGGTCATTCGGAAAGCTATGAGGCCTGTGTTCGAAAAGAAAATATCTTCACAGATAGCATAGAAAGAATCATTCTCCGAAACTGCCTTGTGTTGGTTGCATTCAACTCACAGAGGTGAATAATCCTTTTGTTAGAGCAGCCAAGAAACTCTGTTTTTGTATAATCTGCAATTGGACGTTTGGAGAGCTCTGAGGCCTCTTGTGGGAAGGGAAATTCCTTCTCAAAACACCTAGGGAGAAGCATTCTCGGAAACCACTTTGAGATGTGTGCATTCAACTCACGGAGCTGAACATTCCTTTTGACAGAGAAATTTTGAAACACTCTTTTTATAGAATGTGCAAGTGGATATTCGGACGGCTTCCAGGAATTCGTTGGAAACGGGACACCCTCACACAAAAACAAGACAGAAGCATTCTCACAAACTTCTGTGTGATGTGAGCATTCAGCTCACAGAGCTGAACACTTCCTTTGATAGAGCAATTTTGAAACACTCTTTTTCTAGAATCGGTAAGTGGACATTTGGAGCGCTTTGTGGCCTGTGGTGGAAAGGAAATATCTTCACGTCAAAACTAGACAGAAGCATTCTCTAAATCTTCTTTGTGGTGTGTGCATTCAACTCACAGATTTGAACATTCCTTTAGACAGAGAAACTTTGAAACACTCTTTTTGTTGAATCGGCAAGTGGAAATTTGGACCCCTTCTAGAAATTCGTTGGAAATGGGACACCCTCATACGAAAACTAGACAGAAGCATTCTGACAAACTTCTCTGTGATAAGTGCATTCAACTCACAGAGTTTAACGTTTCTTTTCATGGAGCATTATTGAAACGCACTTTTTGAAGTCTATGCAAGTGGTCATTCCGAAAGCTATGAGGCCTGTGTTTGAAAAGACAATATCTTCACATATAACATAGAAAGAAGCATTCTCACAAACAACTTTGTGTTGGTTGCATTCAACTCACAGAGGGGAATATTCCTTTTGTTAGAGCAGCCATGAAACAGTGTTTTTGTATAATCTGCAAGTGGACATTTGGAGCGCTTTGAGGCCTGTGCTGGAAAGGAAATATCTTCACATAGCAAGTTGACAGAAGCATTCTCTGAAAGTTCTTTTTGGTGTGTGCATTCAACTCATAGAGTTGAACATTCCTTTTGAGAGAGAAATTATGAAATTCTCTTTTTGTAGAATCTGCAGGTGGAAATTTTGACCGCTTTTAGGAATTCGTTGGAAACGAGACACCTTCACACGAAAACTAGACAGAAGCATTCTCACAAAATTCTCTGTGATAAGGGCATTCAACTCACAGAGTTTCAGGATTCTTTTCATGGAGCAGATTTGAAACACGCTTTTTGCTGTATATGCAAGTGGTGACACCGAAAGCTATGAGGCCTGTGGTTGAAAAGGCAATATCTGCACATCTAACCTAGAAAGAAGCATTCTCAAAAACTACTTTGTGTTGGTTGCATTCAACTCACAGAGGGGAATATTCCTTTTGTTAGAGAAGCCATGAAACACTGTTTTTGTATAATCTGCATTTGGACATTTGGAGAGCTCTGAGGCCTATGGTGGGAAACGACATATCTTCACAAAAATCCCACAGAGAAGCATTCTCAGACACCACTTTGCGATGTGTGCATTCATCTCACAGAGTTGAAAATTCCTTTTGTTAGAGCAGTTTTGAAACACTCTTTTTGTAGAATCTGCATGTGGATATTTGGACCACTTATACGAATTTGCTGGAAACGGTATATCTTTACAGAAAAACGAGACGGAACCATTCTCACAAACTCCTTTGTGATGTGTGCTCTCAACTCAGAGATGTGAACATGACTTTGGATAGGGCAGTTTTGAAACACTCTTTTTCTAGTATCTGCAAGTGGACAATTCGGCGCTTTGAGGCCTGTGCTGGAAAGGAAATATCTTCACACATCAAGTAGACAGAAGCATTGTCTGAAAGTTTTTTGGTGTGTGCATTCAACCCACAGAGTTGAACATTCCTTTTGACAGAGAATTTTTGAAACACTCTGTTTATAGAATGTGCAAGTGCATATTTGGACCGCTTCTAGGAATTCGTTGGAAACGGGACACCCTCACACGAAAACAAGACAGAAGCATTCTCACAAACTTCTGTGTGATGTGAGCATTCAGCTCACAGAGCTGAACCTTTCTTTTGATAGAGGAATTTTGTAACACCCTTTTTCTAGAAACGGCAATTGGATATTTGGAGCGCTTTGAGGCCTGTGGTGGAAATTAAATATCTTCACATCAAAACTAGACAGAAGCATTCTCTGAAACTTCTTTGAGGTATGTGCATTCAACTCACAGAGTTGAACATTCCTTTAGACAGAGAAATTTTGAAACACCCTTTATTTAGAATCTGCAAGTGGAAATTTGCACCGCTTATAGGAATTCGTTGGAAACGGGACACCTTCACACGAAAACAAGACAGAAGCGTTCTCACAATCTTCTCTGTGTTAAGTGCATTCAAGTAACAGAGTTTAACGTTTCTTTTCATGGAGCAGTTTTGAAACACGCTTTTTGCATTATATGCAAGTGGTCATTCGGAAAGCTATGAAGCCTGTGGTCGAAAAGGGAATAGCTTCACATATAACCTAGAAAGAAGCATTCTCAGAAACTACTTTGTGGTGGTTGCATTCAACTCACAGAGGGGAATATTCCTTTTGTTAGAGAAGCCATGAAACACTGTTTTTGTATCATCTGCATTTGGACATTTGGAGAGCTCTGAGGCCTATGGTGGGAAACGAAATAACTTCACAAAAATCCTACAGGGAAGCATTCTCAGAAACCACTTTGCGATGTGTGCATTCAACTCAGAGAATTGAACATTCCTTTTGTCAGAGCAATTTTGAAACACTCTTTTTGTAGAGTCTGCATGTGGATATTTGGACCACTTATAGGCATTTGCTGGAAAAAGGATATCCTCACACAAAAACGAGACAGAAGTATTCTCGCAAACTCCTTTGTCATGTGTGCTCTCATCTCACAGATGTGAAACTTACTTTTGATAGAGCAGTTTTGAAACACTCTTTGTCGAGGATCTGCAAGGGGACACTTGAAGCGATTTCAGTCCTGTGCTGGAAAGGAAATATCTTCACATAACAAGTAGACAGAAGCATTCTCTGAAACTTCTTTGTGGTGTGTGCATTCAACTCACGGAGTTGAACATTCCTTTTGACACGGAAATTTTGAAACACTCTTTTTGTAGGATGTGCAAGTGGATATTCGGACGGCTTCCAGGAATTCGTTGGAAACGGGACACCCTCACACAAAAACAAGACAGAAGCATTCTCACAAACTTCTGTGTGATGTGAGCATTCAGCTCAAAGAGCTGAACACTTCCTTTGATAGAGCAATTTTGAAACACTCTTTTTCTAGAATCGGTAAGTGGACATTTGGAGCGCTTTGTGGCCTGTGGTGGAAAGGAAATATCTTCACGTGAAAACTAGACAGAAGCATTCTCTAAATCTTCTTTGTGGTGTGTGCATTCAACTCACAGATTTGAACATTCCTTTAGACAGAGAAACTTTGAAACACTCTTTTTGTTGAATCGGCAAGTGGAAATTTGGACCCCTTCTAGAAATTCGTTGGAAATGGGACACCCTCATACGAAAACTAGACAGAAGCATTCTGACAAACTTCTCTGTGATAAGTGCATTCAACTCACAGAGTTTAACGTTTCTTTTCATGGAGCATTATTGAAACGCACTTTTTGAAGTCTATGCAAGTGGTCATTCCGAAAGCTATGAGGCCTGTGTTTGAAAAGACAATATCTTCACATATAACATAGAAAGAAGCATTCTCACAAACAACTTTGTGTTGGTTGCATTCAACTCACAGAGGGGAATATTCCTTTTGTTAGAGCAGCCATGAACAGTGTTTTTGTATAATCTGCAAGTGGACATTTGGAGCGCTTTGAGGCCTGTGCTGGAAAGGAAATATCTTCACATAGCAAGTTGACAGAAGCATTCTCTGAAAGTTCTTTTTGGTGTGTGCATTCAACTCATAGAGTTGAACATTCCTTTTGAGAGAGAAATTATGAAATTCTCTTTTTGTAGAATCTGCAGGTGGAAATTTTGACCGCTTTTAGGAATTCGTTGGAAACGAGACACCTTCACACGAAAACTAGACAGAAGCATTCTCACAAAATTCTCTGTGATAAGGGCATTCAACTCACAGAGTTTCAGGATTCTTTTCATGGAGCAGATTTGAAACACGCTTTTTGCTGTATATGCAAGTGGTGACACCGAAAGCTATGAGGCCTGTGGTTGAAAAGGCAATATCTGCACATCTAACCTAGAAAGAAGCATTCTCAAAAACTACTTTGTGTTGGTTGCATTCAACTCACAGAGGGGAATATTCCTTTTGTTAGAGAAGCCATGAAACACTGTTTTTGTATAATCTGCATTTGGACATTTGGAGAGCTCTGAGGCCTATGGTGGGAAACGACATATCTTCACAAAAATCCCACAGAGAAGCATTCTCAGACACCACTTTGCGATGTGTGCATTCATCTCACAGAGTTGAAAATTCCTTTTGTTAGAGCAGTTTTGAAACACTCTTTTTGTAGAATCTGCATGTGGATATTTGGACCACTTATACGAATTTGCTGGAAACGGTATATCTTTACAGAAAAACGAGACGGAACCATTCTCACAAACTCCTTTGTGATGTGTGCTCTCAACTCAGAGATGTGAACTTGACTTTGGATAGGGCAGTTTTGAAACACTCTTTTTCTAGTATCTGCAAGTGGACAATTCGGCGCTTTGAGGCCTGTGCTGGAAAGGAAATATCTTCACACATCAAGTAGACAGAAGCATTGTCTGAAACTTTTTTGGTGTGTGCATTCAACCCACAGAGTTGAACATTCCTTTTGACAGAGAATTTTTGAAACACTCTGTTTATAGAATGTGCAAGTGCATATTTGGACCGCTTCTAGGAATTCGTTGGAAACGGGACACCCTCACACGAAAACAAGACAGAAGCATTCTCACAAACTTCTGTGTGATGTGAGCATTCAGCTCACAGAGCTGAACCTTTCTTTTGATAGAGGAATTTTGTAACACCCTTTTTCTAGAAACGGCAATTGGATATTTGGAGCGCTTTGAGGCCTGTGGTGGAAATTAAATATCTTCACATCAAAACTAGACAGAAGCATTCTCTGAAACTTCTTTGAGGTATGTGCATTCAACTCACAGAGTTGAACATTCCTTTAGACAGAGAAATTTTGAAACACCCTTTATTTAGAATCTGCAAGTGGAAATTTGCACCGCTTATAGGAATTCGTTGGAAACGGGACACCTTCACACGAAAACAAGACAGAAGCGTTCTCACAATCTTCTCTGTGTTAAGTGCATTCAAGTAACAGAGTTTAACGTTTCTTTTCATGGAGCAGTTTTGAAACACGCTTTTTGCATTATATGCAAGTGGTCATTCAGAAAGCTTTGAAGCCTGTGGTCGAAAAGGGAATAGCTTCACATATAACCTAGAAAGAAGCATTCTCAGAAACTACTTTGTGGTGGTTGCATTCAACTCACAGAGGGGAATATTCCTTTTGTTAGAGAAGCCATGAAACACTGTTTTTGTATCATCTGCATTTGGACATTTGGAGAGCTCTGAGGCCTATGGTGGGAAACGAAATAACTTCACAAAAATCCTACAGGGAAGCATTCTCAGAAACCACTTTGCGATGTGTGCATTCAACTCAGAGAATTGAACATTCCTTTTGTCAGAGCAATTTTGAAACACTCTTTTTGTAGAGTCTGCATGTGGATATTTGGACCACTTATAGGCATTTGCTGGAAAAAGGATATCCTCACACAAAAACGAGACAGAAGTATTCTCGCAAACTCCTTTGTCATGTGTGCTCTCATCTCACAGATGTGAAACTTACTTTTGATAGAGCAGTTTTGAAACACTCTTTGTCGAGGATCTGCAAGGGGACACTTGAAGCGATTTCAGTCCTGTGCTGGAAAGGAAATATCTTCACATAACAAGTAGACAGAAGCATTCTCTGAAACTTCTTTGTGGTGTGTGCATTCAACTCACGGAGTTGAACATTCCTTTTGACACGGAAATTTTGAAACACTCTTTTTATAGGATGTGCAAGGGGATATTCGGACGGCTTCTAGGAATTCGTTGGAAACGGGACACCCTCACACAAAAACAAGACAGAAGCAGTCTCACAAACTTCTGTGTGATGTGAGCATTCAGCTCACAGAGCTGAACCTTTCTTTTGATAGAGCAATTTTGAAACACTCTTTTTCTAGAATCGGCAAGTGGACATTTGGAGCGCTTTGAGGCCTGTGGTGGAAAGGAAATATGTTCACGTCAAAACTAGACAGAATCATTCTCACAAACTTCTCTGTGATAAGTGCATTCAACTCACAGAGTTTAATGTTTCCTTTCATGGAGCAGTTTTGAAACACACTTTTTGCAGTACACGCAAGTGGTCATTCGGAAAGCTATGAGGCCTGTGTTCGAAAAGAAAATATCTTCACAGATAGCATAGAAAGAATCATTCTCCGAAACTGCCTTGTGTTGGTTGCATTCAACTCACAGAGGTGAATAATCCTTTTGTTAGAGCAGCCAAGAAACTCTGTTTTTGTATAATCTGCAATTGGACGTTTGGAGAGCTCTGAGGCCTCTTGTGGGAAGGGAAATTCCTTCTCAAAACACCTAGGGAGAAGCATTCTCGGAAACCACTTTGAGATGTGTGCATTCAACTCACGGAGCTGAACATTCCTTTTGACAGAGAAATTTTGAAACACTCTTTTTATAGAATGTGCAAGTGGATATTCGGACGGCTTCCAGGAATTCGTTGGAAACGGGACACCCTCACACAAAAACAAGACAGAAGCATTCTCACAAACTTCTGTGTGATGTGAGCATTCAGCTCACAGAGCTGAACACTTCCTTTGATAGAGCAATTTTGAAACACTCTTTTTCTAGAATCGGTAAGTGGACATTTGGAGCGCTTTGTGGCCTGTGGTGGAAAGGAAATATCTTCACGTCAAAACTAGACAGAAGCATTCTCTAAATCTTCTTTGTGGTGTGTGCATTCAACTCACAGATTTGAACATTCCTTTAGACAGAGAAACTTTGAAACACTCTTTTTGTTGAATCGGCAAGTGGAAATTTGGACCCCTTCTAGAAATTCGTTGGAAATGGGACACCCTCATACGAAAACTAGACAGAAGCATTCTGACAAACTTCTCTGTGATAAGTGCATTCAACTCACAGAGTTTAACGTTTCTTTTCATGGAGCATTATTGAAACGCACTTTTTGAAGTCTATGCAAGTGGTCAGTCCGAAAGCTATGAGGCCTGTGTTTGAAAAGACAATATCTTCACATATAACATAGAAAGAAGCATTCTCACAAACAACTTTGTGTTGGTTGCATTCAACTCACAGAGGGGAATATTCCTTTTGTTAGAGCAGCCATGAAACAGTGTTTTTGTATAATCTGCACGTGGACATTTGGAGCGCTTTGAGGCCTGTGCTGGAAAGGAAATATCTTCACATAACAAGTTGACAGAAGCATTCTCTGAAAGTTCTTTTTGGTGTGTGCATTCAACTCATAGAGTTGAACATTCCTTTTGAGAGAGAAATTATGAAATTCTCTTTTTGTAGAATCTGCAGGTGGAAATTTTGACCGCTTTTAGGAATTCATTGGAAACGAGACACCTTCACACGAAAACTAGACAGAAGCATTCTCACAAAATTCTCTGTGATAAGGGCATTCAACTCACAGAGTTTCAGGATTCTTTTCATGGAGCAGATTTGAAACACGCTTTTTGCTGTATATGCAAGTGGTGACACCGAAAGCTATGAGGCCTGTGGTTGAAAAGGCAATATCTGCACATCTAACCTAGAAAGAAGCATTCTCAAAAACTACTTTGTGTTGGTTGCATTCAACTCACAGAGGGGAATATTCCTTTTGTTAGAGAAGCCATGAAACACTGTTTTTGTATAATCTGCATTTGGACATTTGGAGAGCTCTGAGGCCTATGGTGGGAAACGACATATCTTCACAAAAATCCCACAGAGAAGCATTCTCAGACACCACTTTGCGATGTGTGCATTCATCTCACAGAGTTGAAAATTCCTTTTGTTAGAGCAGTTTTGAAACACTCTTTTTGTAGAATCTGCATGTGGATATTTGGACCACTTATACGAATTTGCTGGAAACGGTATATCTTTACAGAAAAACGAGACGGAACCATTCTCACAAACTCCTTTGTGATGTGTGCTCTCAACTCAGAGATGTGAATATGACTTTTGATAGGGCAGTTTTGAAACACTCTTTTTCTAGTATCTGCAAGTGGACAATTCGGCGCTATGAGGCCTGTGCTGGAAAGGAAATATCTTCACACATCAAGTAGACAGAAGCATTGTCTGAAACTTTTTTGGTGTGTGCATTCAACCCACAGAGTTGAACATTCCTTTTGACAGAGAATTTTTGAAACACTCTGTTTATAGAATGTGCAAGTGCATATTTGGACCGCTTCTAGGAATTCGTTGGAAACGGGACACCCTCACACGAAAACAAGACAGAAGCATTCTCACAAACTTCTGTGTGATGTGAGCATTCAGCTCACAGAGCTGAACCTTTCTTTTGATAGAGGAATTTTGTAACACCCTTTTTCTAGAAACGGCAATTGGATATTTGGAGCGCTTTGAGGCCTGTGGTGGAAATTAAATATCTTCACATCAAAACTAGACAGAAGCATTCTCTGAAACTTCTTTGAGGTATGTGCATTCAACTCACAGAGTTGAACATTCCTTTAGACAGAGAAATTTTGAAACACCCTTTATTTAGAATCTGCAAGTGGAAATTTGCACCGCTTATAGGAATTCGTTGGAAACGGGACACCTTCACACGAAAACAAGACAGAAGCGTTCTCACAATCTTCTCTGTGTTAAGTGCATTCAAGTAACAGAGTTTAACGTTTCTTTTCATGGAGCAGTTTTGAAACACGCTTTTTGCATTATATGCAAGTGGTCATTCGGAAAGCTATGAAGCCTGTGGTCGAAAAGGGAATAGCTTCACATATAACCTAGAAAGAAGCATTCTCAGAAACTACTTTGTGGTGGTTGCATTCAACTCACAGAGGGGAATATTCCTTTTGTTAGAGAAGCCATGAAACACTGTTTTTGTATCATCTGCATTTGGACATTTGGAGAGCTCTGAGGCCTATGGTGGGAAACGAAATAACTTCACAAAAATCCTACAGGGAAGCATTCTCAGAAACCACTTTGCGATGTGTGCATTCAACTCAGAGAATTGAACATTCCTTTTGTCAGAGCAATTTTGAAACACTCTTTTTGTAGAGTCTGCATGTGGATATTTGGACCACTTATAGGCATTTGCTGGAAAAAGGATATCCTCACACAAAAACGAGACAGAAGTATTCTCGCAAACTCCTTTGTCATGTGTGCTCTCATCTCACAGATGTGAAACTTACTTTTGATAGAGCAGTTTTGAAACACTCTTTGTCGAGGATCTGCAAGGGGACACTTGAAGCGATTTCAGTCCTGTGCTGGAAAGGAAATATCTTCACATAACAAGTAGACAGAAGCATTCTCTGAAACTTCTTTGTGGTGTGTGCATTCAACTCACGGAGTTGAACATTCCTTTTGACACGGAAATTTTGAAACACTCTTTTTATAGGATGTGCAAGGGGATATTCGGACGGCTTCTAGGAATTCGTTGGAAACGGGACACCCTCACACAAAAACAAGACAGAAGCAGTCTCACAAACTTCTGTGTGATGTGAGCATTCAGCTCACAGAGCTGAACCTTTCTTTTGATAGAGCAATTTTGAAACACTCTTTTTCTAGAATCGGCAAGTGGACATTTGGAGCGCTTTGAGGCCTGTGGTGGAAAGGAAATATGTTCACGTCAAAACTAGACAGAATCATTCTCACAAACTTCTCTGTGATAAGTGCATTCAACTCACAGAGTTTAATGTTTCCTTTCATGGAGCAGTTTTGAAACACACTTTTTGCAGTACACGCAAGTGGTCATTCGGAAAGCTATGAGGCCTGTGTTCGAAAAGAAAATATCTTCACAGATAGCATAGAAAGAATCATTCTCCGAAACTGCCTTGTGTTGGTTGCATTCAACTCACAGAGGTGAATAATCCTTTTGTTAGAGCAGCCAAGAAACTCTGTTTTTGTATAATCTGCAATTGGACGTTTGGAGAGCTCTGAGGCCTCTTGTGGGAAGGGAAATTCCTTCTCAAAACACCTAGGGAGAAACATTCTCGGAAACCACTTTGAGATGTGTGCATTCAACTCACGGAGCTGAACATTCCTTTTGACAGAGAAATTTTGAAACACTCTTTTTATAGAATGTGCAAGTGGATATTCGGACGGCTTCCAGGAATTCGTTGGAAACGGGACACCCTCACACAAAAACAAGACAGAAGCATTCTCACAAACTTCTGTGTGATGTGAGCATTCAGCTCACAGAGCTGAACACTTCCTTTGATAGAGCAATTTTGAAACACTCTTTTTCTAGAATCGGTAAGTGGACATTTGGAGCGCTTTGTGGCCTGTGGTGGAAAGGAAATATCTTCACGTCAAAACTAGACAGAAGCATTCTCTAAATCTTCTTTGTGGTGTGTGCATTCAACTCACAGATTTGAACATTCCTTTAGACAGAGAAACTTTGAAACACTCTTTTTGTTGAATCGGCAAGTGGAAATTTGGACCCCTTCTAGAAATTCGTTGGAAATGGGACACCCTCATACGAAAACTAGACAGAAGCATTCTGACAAACTTCTCTGTGATAAGTGCATTCAACTCACAGAGTTTAACGTTTCTTTTCATGGAGCATTATTGAAACGCACTTTTTGAAGTCTATGCAAGTGGTCAGTCCGAAAGCTATGAGGCCTGTGTTTGAAAAGACAATATCTTCACATATAACATAGAAAGAAGCATTCTCACAAACAACTTTGTGTTGGTTGCATTCAACTCACAGAGGGGAATATTCCTTTTGTTAGAGCAGCCATGAAACAGTGTTTTTGTATAATCTGCACGTGGACATTTGGAGCGCTTTGAGGCCTGTGCTGGAAAGGAAATATCTTCACATAACAAGTTGACAGAAGCATTCTCTGAAAGTTCTTTTTGGTGTGTGCATTCAACTCATAGAGTTGAACATTCCTTTTGAGAGAGAAATTATGAAATTCTCTTTTTGTAGAATCTGCAGGTGGAAATTTTGACCGCTTTTAGGAATTCATTGGAAACGAGACACCTTCACACGAAAACTAGACAGAAGCATTCTCACAAAATTCTCTGTGATAAGGGCATTCAACTCACAGAGTTTCAGGATTCTTTTCATGGAGCAGATTTGAAACACGCTTTTTGCTGTATATGCAAGTGGTGACACCGAAAGCTATGAGGCCTGTGGTTGAAAAGGCAATATCTGCACATCTAACCTAGAAAGAAGCATTCTCAAAAACTACTTTGTGTTGGTTGCATTCAACTCACAGAGGGGAATATTCCTTTTGTTAGAGAAGCCATGAAACACTGTTTTTGTATAATCTGCATTTGGACATTTGGAGAGCTCTGAGGCCTATGGTGGGAAACGACATATCTTCACAAAAATCCCACAGAGAAGCATTCTCAGACACCACTTTGCGATGTGTGCATTCATCTCACAGAGTTGAAAATTCCTTTTGTTAGAGCAGTTTTGAAACACTCTTTTTGTAGAATCTGCATGTGGATATTTGGACCACTTATACGAATTTGCTGGAAACGGTATATCTTTACAGAAAAACGAGACGGAACCATTCTCACAAACTCCTTTGTGATGTGTGCTCTCAACTCAGAGATGTGAATATGACTTTTGATAGGGCAGTTTTGAAACACTCTTTTTCTAGTATCTGCAAGTGGACAATTCGGCGCTATGAGGCCTGTGCTGGAAAGGAAATATCTTCACACATCAAGTAGACAGAAGCATTGTCTGAAACTTTTTTGGTGTGTGCATTCAACCCACAGAGTTGAACATTCCTTTTGACAGAGAATTTTTGAAACACTCTGTTTATAGAATGTGCAAGTGCATATTTGGACCGCTTCTAGGAATTCGTTGGAAACGGGACACCCTCACACGAAAACAAGACAGAAGCATTCTCACAAACTTCTGTGTGATGTGAGCATTCAGCTCACAGAGCTGAACCTTTCTTTTGATAGAGGAATTTTGTAACACCCTTTTTCTAGAAACGGCAATTGGATATTTGGAGCGCTTTGAGGCCTGTGGTGGAAATTAAATATCTTCACATCAAAACTAGACAGAAGCATTCTCTGAAACTTCTTTGAGGTATGTGCATTCAACTCACAGAGTTGAACATTCCTTTAGACAGAGAAATTTTGAAACACCCTTTATTTAGAATCTGCAAGTGGAAATTTGCACCGCTTATAGGAATTCGTTGGAAACGGGACACCTTCACACGAAAACAAGACAGAAGCGTTCTCACAATCTTCTCTGTGTTAAGTGCATTCAAGTAACAGAGTTTAACGTTTCTTTTCATGGAGCAGTTTTGAAACACGCTTTTTGCATTATATGCAAGTGGTCATTCGGAAAGCTATGAAGCCTGTGGTCGAAAAGGGAATAGCTTCACATATAACCTAGAAAGAAGCATTCTCAGAAACTACTTTGTGGTGGTTGCATTCAACTCACAGAGGGGAATATTCCTTTTGTTAGAGAAGCCATGAAACACTGTTTTTGTATCATCTGCATTTGGACATTTGGAGAGCTCTGAGGCCTATGGTGGGAAACGAAATAACTTCACAAAAATCCTACAGGGAAGCATTCTCAGAAACCACTTTGCGATGTGTGCATTCAACTCAGAGAATTGAACATTCCTTTTGTCAGAGCAATTTTGAAACACTCTTTTTGTAGAGTCTGCATGTGGATATTTGGACCACTTATAGGCATTTGCTGGAAAAAGGATATCCTCACACAAAAACGAGACAGAAGTATTCTCGCAAACTCCTTTGTCATGTGTGCTCTCATCTCACAGATGTGAAACTTACTTTTGATAGAGCAGTTTTGAAACACTCTTTGTCGAGGATCTGCAAGGGGACACTTGAAGCGATTTCAGTCCTGTGCTGGAAAGGAAATATCTTCACATAACAAGTAGACAGAAGCATTCTCTGAAACTTCTTTGAGGTGTGTGCATTCAACTCAGGGAGTTGAACATTCCTTTTGACACGGAAATTTTGAAACACTCTTTTTATAGGATGTGCAAGGGGATATTCGGACGGCTTCTAGGAATTCGTTGGAAACGGGACACCCTCACACAAAAACAAGACAGAAGCAGTCTCACAAACTTCTGTGTGATGTGAGCATTCAGCTCACAGAGCTGAACCTTTCTTTTGATAGAGCAATTTTGAAACACTCTTTTTCTAGAATCGGCAAGTGGACATTTGGAGCGCTTTGAGGCCTGTGGTGGAAAGGAAATATGTTCACGTCAAAACTAGACAGAATCATTCTCACAAACTTCTCTGTGATAAGTGCATTCAACTCACAGAGTTTAATGTTTCCTTTCATGGAGCAGTTTTGAAACACACTTTTTGCAGTACACGCAAGTGGTCATTCGGAAAGCTATGAGGCCTGTGTTCGAAAAGAAAATATCTTCACAGATAGCATAGAAAGAATCATTCTCCGAAACTGCCTTGTGTTGGTTGCATTCAACTCACAGAGGTGAATAATCCTTTTGTTAGAGCAGCCAAGAAACTCTGTTTTTGTATAATCTGCAATTGGACGTTTGGAGAGCTCTGAGGCCTCTTGTGGGAAGGGAAATTCCTTCTCAAAACACCTAGAGAGAAGCATACTCGGAAACCACTTTGAGATGTGTGCATTCAACTCACGGAGCTGAACATTCCTTTTGACAGAGAAATTTTGAAACACTCTTTTTATAGAATGTGCAAGTGGATATTAGGACGGCTTCCAGGAATTCGTTGGAAACGGGACACCCTCACACAAAAACAAGACAGAAGCATTCTCACAAACTTCTGTGTGATGTGAGCATTCAGCTCAAAGAGCTGAACACTTCCTTTGATAGAGCAATTTTGAAACACTCTTTTTCTAGAATCGGTAAGTGGACATTTGGAGCGCTTTGTGGCCTGTGGTGGAAAGGAAATATCTTCACGTCAAAACTAGACAGAAGCATTCTCTAAATCTTCTTTGTGGTGTGTGCATTCAACTCACAGATTTGAACATTCCTTTAGACAGAGAAACTTTGAAACACTCTTTTTGTTGAATCGGCAAGTGGAAATTTGGACCCCTTCTAGAAATTCGTTGGAAATGGGACACCCTCATACGAAAACTAGACAGAAGCATTCTGACAAACTTCTCTGTGATAAGTGCATTCAACTCACAGAGTTTAACGTTTCTTTTCATGGAGCATTATTGAAACGCACTTTTTGAAGTCTATGCAAGTGGTCATTCCGAAAGCTATGAGGCCTGTGTTTGAAAAGACAATATCTTCACATATAACATAGAAAGAAGCATTCTCACAAACAACTTTGTGTTGGTTGCATTCAACTCACAGAGGGGAATATTCCTTTTGTTAGAGCAGCCATGAAACAGTGTTTTTGTATAATCTGCAAGTGGACATTTGGAGCGCTTTGAGGCCTGTGCTGGAAAGGAAATATCTTCACATAGCAAGTTGACAGAAGCATTCTCTGAAAGTTCTTTTTGGTGTGTGCATTCAACTCATAGAGTTGAACATTCCTTTTGAGAGAGAAATTATGAAATTCTCTTTTTGTAGAATCTGCAGGTGGAAATTTTGACCGCTTTTAGGAATTCGTTGGAAACGAGACACCTTCACACGAAAACTAGACAGAAGCATTCTCACAAAATTCTCTGTGATAAGGGCATTCAACTCACAGAGTTTCAGGATTCTTTTCATGGAGCAGATTTGAAACACGCTTTTTGCTGTATATGCAAGTGGTGACACCGAAAGCTATGAGGCCTGTGGTTGAAAAGGCAATATCTGCACATCTAACCTAGAAAGAAGCATTCTCAAAAACTACTTTGTGTTGGTTGCATTCAACTCACAGAGGGGAATATTCCTTTTGTTAGAGAAGCCATGAAACACTGTTTTTGTATAATCTGCATTTGGACATTTGGAGAGCTCTGAGGCCTATGGTGGGAAACGACATATCTTCACAAAAATCCCACAGAGAAGCATTCTCAGACACCACTTTGCGATGTGTGCATTCATCTCACAGAGTTGAAAATTCCTTTTGTTAGAGCAGTTTTGAAACACTCTTTTTGTAGAATCTGCATGTGGATATTTGGACCACTTATACGAATTTGCTGGAAACGGTATATCTTTACAGAAAAACGAGACGGAACCATTCTCACAAACTCCTTTGTGATGTGTGCTCTCAACTCAGAGATGTGAACATGACTTTTGATAGGGCAGTTTTGAAACACTCTTTTTCTAGTATCTGCAAGTGGACAATTCGGCGCTTTGAGGCCTGTGCTGGAAAGGAAATATCTTCACACATCAAGTAGACAGAAGCATTGTCTGAAACTTTTTTGGTGTGTGCATTCAACCCACAGAGTTGAACATTCCTTTTGACAGAGAATTTTTGAAACACTCTGTTTATAGAATGTGCAAGTGCATAATTGGACCGCCTCTAGGAATTCGTTGGAAACGGGACACCCTCACACGAAAACAAGACAGAAGCATTCTCACAAACTTCTGTGTGATGTGAGCATTCAGCTCACAGAGCTGAACCTTTCTTTTGATAGAGGAATTTTGTAACACCCTTTTTCTAGAAACGGCAATTGGATATTTGGAGCGCTTTGAGGCCTGTGGTGGAAATTAAATATCTTCACATCAAAACTAGACAGAAGCATTCTCTGAAACTTCTTTGAGGTATGTGCATTCAACTCACAGAGTTGAACATTCCTTTAGACAGAGAAATTTTGAAACACCCTTTATTTAGAATCTGCAAGTGGAAATTTGCACCGCTTATAGGAATTCGTTGGAAACGGGACACCTTCACACGAAAACAAGACAGAAGCGTTCTCACAATCTTCTCTGTGTTAAGTGCATTCAAGTAACAGAGTTTAACGTTTCTTTTCATGGAGCAGTTTTGAAACACGCTTTTTGCATTATATGCAAGTGGTCATTCGGAAAGCTATGAAGCCTGTGGTCGAAAAGGGAATAGCTTCACATATAACCTAGAAAGAAGCATTCTCAGAAACTACTTTGTGGTGGTTGCATTCAACTCACAGAGGGGAATATTCCTTTTGTTAGAGAAGCCATGAAACACTGTTTTTGTATCATCTGCATTTGGACATTTGGAGAGCTCTGAGGCCTATGGTGGGAAACGAAATAACTTCACAAAAATCCTACAGGGAAGCATTCTCAGAAACCACTTTGCGATGTGTGCATTCAACTCAGAGAATTGAACATTCCTTTTGTCAGAGCAATTTTGAAACACTCTTTTTGTAGAATCTGCATGTGGATATTTGGACCACTTATAGGCATTTGCTGGAAAAAGGATATCCTCACACAAAAACGAGACAGAAGTATTCTCGCAAACTCCTTTGTCATGTGTGCTCTCATCTCACAGATGTGAAACTTACTTTTGATAGAGCAGTTTTGAAACACTCTTTGTCGAGGATCTGCAAGGGGACACTCGAAGCGATTTCAGTCCTGTGCTGGAAAGGAAATATCTTCACATAACAAGTAGACAGAAGCATTCTCTGAAACTTCTTTGAGGTGTGTGCATTCAACTCAGGGAGTTGAACATTCCTTTTGACACGGAAATTTTGAAACACTCTTTTTATAGGATGTGCAAGGGGATATTCGGACGGCTTCTAGGAATTCGTTGGAAACGGGACACCCTCACACAAAAACAAGACAGAAGCAGTCTCACAAACTTCTGTGTGATGTGAGCATTCAGCTCACAGAGCTGAACCTTTCTTTTGATAGAGCAATTTTGAAACACTCTTTTTCTAGAATCGGCAAGTGGACATTTGGAGCGCTTTGAGGCCTGTGGTGGAAAGGAAATATGTTCACGTCAAAACTAGACAGAATCATTCTCACAAACTTCTCTGTGATAAGTGCATTCAACTCACAGAGTTTAATGTTTCCTTTCATGGAGCAGTTTTGAAACACACTTTTTGCAGCACATGCAAGTGGTCATTCGGAAAGCTATGAGGCCTGTGTTCGAAAAGAAAATATCTTCACAGATAGCATAGAAAGAATCATTCTCCGAAACTGCCTTGTGTTGGTTGCATTCAACTCACAGAGGTGAATAATCCTTTTGTTAGAGCAGCCAAGAAACTCTGTTTTTGTATAATCTGCAATTGGACGTTTGGAGAGCTCTGAGGCCTCTTGTGGGAAGGGAAATTCCTTCTCAAAACACCTAGGGAGAAGCATTCTCGGAAACCACTTTGAGATGTGTGCATTCAACTCACGGAGCTGAACATTCCTTTTGACAGAGAAATTTTGAAACACTCTTTTTATAGAATGTGCAAGTGGATATTCGGACGGCTTCCAGGAATTCGTTGGAAACGGGACACCCTCACACAAAAACAAGACAGAAGCATTCTCACAAACTTCTGTGTGATGTGAGCATTCAGCTCACAGAGCTGAACACTTCCTTTGATAGAGCAATTTTGAAACACTCTTTTTCTAGAATCGGTAAGTGGACATTTGGAGCGCTTTGTGGCCTGTGGTGGAAAGGAAATATCTTCACGTCAAAACTAGACAGAAGCATTCTCTAAATCTTCTTTGTGGTGTGTGCATTCAACTCACAGATTTGAACATTCCTTTAGACAGAGAAACTTTGAAACACTCTTTTTGTTGAATCGGCAAGTGGAAATTTGGACCCCTTCTAGAAATTCGTTGGAAATGGGACACCCTCATACGAAAACTAGACAGAAGCATTCTGACAAACTTCTCTGTGATAAGTGCATTCAACTCACAGAGTTTAACGTTTCTTTTCATGGAGCATTATTGAAACGCACTTTTTGAAGTCTATGCAAGTGGTCATTCCGAAAGCTATGAGGCCTGTGTTTGAAAAGACAATATCTTCACATATAACATAGAAAGAAGCATTCTCACAAACAACTTTGTGTTGGTTGCATTCAACTCACAGAGGGGAATATTCCTTTTGTTAGAGCAGCCATGAAACAGTGTTTTTGTATAATCTGCAAGTGGACATTTGGAGCGCTTTGAGGCCTGTGCTGGAAAGGAAATATCTTCACATAACAAGTTGACAGAAGCATTCTCTGAAAGTTCTTTTTGGTGTGTGCATTCAACTCATAGAGTTGAACATTCCTTTTGAGAGAGAAATTATGAAATTCTCTTTTTGTAGAATCTGCAGGTGGAAATTTTGACCGCTTTTAGGAATTCGTTGGAAACGAGACACCTTCACACGAAAACTAGACAGAAGCATTCTCACAAAATTCTCTGTGATAAGGGCATTCAACTCACAGAGTTTCAGGATTCTTTTCATGGAGCAGATTTGAAACACGCTTTTTGCTGTATATGCAAGTGGTGACACCGAAAGCTATGAGGCCTGTGGTTGAAAAGGCAATATCTGCACATCTAACCTAGAAAGAAGCATTCTCAAAAACTACTTTGTGTTGGTTGCATTCAACTCACAGAGGGGAATATTCCTTTTGTTAGAGAAGCCATGAAACACTGTTTTTGTATAATCTGCATTTGGACATTTGGAGAGCTCTGAGGCCTATGGTGGGAAACGACATATCTTCACAAAAATCCTACAGAGAAGCATTCTCAGACACCACTTTGCGATGTGTGCATTCATCTCACAGAGTTGAAAATTCCTTTTGTTAGAGCAGTTTTGAAACACTCTTTTTGTAGAATCTGCATGTGGATATTTGGACCACTTATACGAATTTGCTGGAAACGGTATATCTTTACAGAAAAACGAGACGGAACCATTCTCATAAACTCCTTTGTGATGTGTGCTCTCAACTCAGAGATGTGAACATGACTTTTGATAGGGCAGTTTTGAAACACTCTTTTTCTAGTATCTGCAAGTGGACAATTCGGCGCTTTGAGGCCTGTGCTGGAAAGGAAATATCTTCACACATCAAGTAGACAGAAGCATTGTCTGAAAGTTTTTTGGTGTGTGCATTCAACCCACAGAGTTGAACATTCCTTTTGACAGAGAATTTTTGAAACACTCTGTTTATAGAATGTGCAAGTGCATATTAGGACCGCTTCTAGGAATTCGTTGGAAACGGGACAACCTCACACGAAAACAAGACAGAAGCATTCTCACAAGCTTCTGTGTGATGTGAGCATTCGGCTCACAGAGCTGAACCTTTCTTTTGGTAGAGGAATTTTGTAACACCCTTTTTCTAGAAACGGCAATTGGATATTTGGAGCGCTTTGAGGCCTGTGGTGGAAATTAAATATCTTCACATCAAAACTAGACAGAAGCATTCTCTGAAACTTCTTTGAGGTATGTGCATTCAACTCACAGAGTTGAACATTCCTTTAGACAGAGAAATTTTGAAACACCCTTTATTTAGAATCTGCAAGTGGAAATTTGCACCGCTTATAGGAATTCGTTGGAAACGGGACACCTTCACACGAAAACAAGACAGAAGCGTTCTCACAATCTTCTCTGTGTTAAGTGCATTCAAGTAACAGAGTTTAACGTTTCTTTTCATGGAGCAGTTTTGAAACACGCTTTTTGCATTATATGCAAGTGGTCATTCGGAAAGCTATGAAGCCTGTGGTCGAAAAGGGAATAGCTTCACATATAACCTAGAAAGAAGCATTCTCAGAAACTACTTTGTGGTGGTTGCATTCAACTCACAGAGGGGAATATTCCTTTTGTTAGAGAAGCCATGAAACACTGTTTTTGTATCATCTGCATTTGGACATTTGGAGAGCTCTGAGGCCTATGGTGGGAAACGAAATAACTTCACAAAAATCCTACAGGGAAGCATTCTCAGAAACCACTTTGCGATGTGTGCATTCAACTCAGAGAATTGAACATTCCTTTTGTCAGAGCAATTTTGAAACACTCTTTTTGTAGAATCTGCATGTGGATATTTGGACCACTTATAGGCATTTGCTGGAAAAAGGATATCCTCACACAAAAACGAGACAGAAGTATTCTCGCAAACTCCTTTGTCATGTGTGCTCTCATCTCACAGATGTGAAACTTACTTTTGATAGAGCAGTTTTGAAACACTCTTTGTCGAGGATCTGCAAGGGGACACTCGAAGCGATTTCAGTCCTGTGCTGGAAAGGAAATATCTTCACATAACAAGTAGACAGAAGCATTCTCTGAAACTTCTTTGTGGTGTGTGCATTCAACTCACGGAGTTGAACATTCCTTTTGACACGGAAATTTTGAAACACTCTTTTTATAGGATGTGCAAGGGGATATTCGGACGGCTTCTAGGAATTCGTTGGAAACGGGACACCCTCACACAAAAACAAGACAGAAGCAGTCTCACAAACTTCTGTGTGATGTGAGCATTCAGCTCACAGAGCTGAACCTTTCTTTTGATAGAGCAATTTTGAAACACTCTTTTTCTAGAATCGGCAAGTGGACATTTGGAGCGCTTTGAGGCCTGTGGTGGAAAGGAAATATGTTCACGTCAAAACTAGACAGAATCATTCTCACAAACTTCTCTGTGATAAGTGCATTCAACTCACAGAGTTTAATGTTTCCTTTCATGGAGCAGTTTTGAAACACACTTTTTGCAGTACATGCAAGTGGTCATTCGGAAAGCTATGAGGCCTGTGTTCGAAAAGAAAATATCTTCACAGATAGCATAGAAAGAATCATTCTCCGAAACTGCCTTGTGTTGGTTGCATTCAACTCACAGAGGTGAATAATCCTTTTGTTAGAGCAGCCAAGAAACTCTGTTTTTGTATAATCTGCAATTGGACGTTTGGAGAGCTCTGAGGCCTCTTGTGGGAAGGGAAATTCCTTCTCAAAACACCTAGGGAGAAGCATTCTCGGAAACCACTTTGAGATGTGTGCATTCAACTCACGGAGCTGAACATTCCTTTTGACAGAGAAATTTTGAAACACTCTTTTTATAGAATGTGCAAGTGGATATTCGGACGGCTTCCAGGAATTCGTTGGAAACGGGACACCCTCACACAAAAACAAGACAGAAGCATTCTCACAAACTTCTGTGTGATGTGAGCATTCAGCTCACAGAGCTGAACACTTCCTTTGATAGAGCAATTTTGAAACACTCTTTTTCTAGAATCGGTAAGTGGACATTTGGAGCGCTTTGTGGCCTGTGGTGGAAAGGAAATATCTTCACGTCAAAACTAGACAGAAGCATTCTCTAAATCTTCTTTGTGGTGTGTGCATTCAACTCACAGATTTGAACATTCCTTTAGACAGAGAAACTTTGAAACACTCTTTTTGTTGAATCGGCAAGTGGAAATTTGGACCCCTTCTAGAAATTCGTTGGAAATGGGACACCCTCATACGAAAACTAGACAGAAGCATTCTGACAAACTTCTCTGTGATAAGTGCATTCAACTCACAGAGTTTAACGTTTCTTTTCATGGAGCATTATTGAAACGCACTTTTTGAAGTCTATGCAAGTGGTCATTCCGAAAGCTATGAGGCCTGTGTTTGAAAAGACAATATCTTCACATATAACATAGAAAGAAGCATTCTCACAAACAACTTTGTGTTGGTTGCATTCAACTCACAGAGGGGAATATTCCTTTTGTTAGAGCAGCCATGAAACAGTGTTTTTGTATAATCTGCAAGTGGACATTTGGAGCGCTTTGAGGCCTGTGCTGGAAAGGAAATATCTTCACATAACAAGTTGACAGAAGCATTCTCTGAAAGTTCTTTTTGGTGTGTGCATTCAACTCATAGAGTTGAACATTCCTTTTGAGAGAGAAATTATGAAATTCTCTTTTTGTAGAATCTGCAGGTGGAAATTTTGACCGCTTTTAGGAATTCGTTGGAAACGAGACACCTTCACACGAAAACTAGACAGAAGCATTCTCACAAAATTCTCTGTGATAAGGGCATTCAACTCACAGAGTTTCAGGATTCTTTTCATGGAGCAGATTTGAAACACGCTTTTTGCTGTATATGCAAGTGGTGACACCGAAAGCTATGAGGCCTGTGGTTGAAAAGGCAATATCTGCACATCTAACCTAGAAAGAAGCATTCTCAAAAACTACTTTGTGTTGGTTGCATTCAACTCACAGAGGGGAATATTCCTTTTGTTAGAGAAGCCATGAAACACTGTTTTTGTATAATCTGCATTTGGACATTTGGAGAGCTCTGAGGCCTATGGTGGGAAACGACATATCTTCACAAAAATCCTACAGAGAAGCATTCTCAGACACCACTTTGCGATGTGTGCATTCATCTCACAGAGTTGAAAATTCCTTTTGTTAGAGCAGTTTTGAAACACTCTTTTTGTAGAATCTGCATGTGGATATTTGGACCACTTATACGAATTTGCTGGAAACGGTATATCTTTACAGAAAAACGAGACGGAACCATTCTCATAAACTCCTTTGTGATGTGTGCTCTCAACTCAGAGATGTGAACATGACTTTTGATAGGGCAGTTTTGAAACACTCTTTTTCTAGTATCTGCAAGTGGACAATTCGGCGCTTTGAGGCCTGTGCTGGAAAGGAAATATCTTCACACATCAAGTAGACAGAAGCATTGTCTGAAAGTTTTTTGGTGTGTGCATTCAACCCACAGAGTTGAACATTCCTTTTGACAGAGAATTTTTGAAACACTCTGTTTATAGAATGTGCAAGTGCATATTAGGACCGCTTCTAGGAATTCGTTGGAAACGGGACAACCTCACACGAAAACAAGACAGAAGCATTCTCACAAGCTTCTGTGTGATGTGAGCATTCGGCTCACAGAGCTGAACCTTTCTTTTGGTAGAGGAATTTTGTAACACCCTTTTTCTAGAAACGGCAATTGGATATTTGGAGCGCTTTGAGGCCTGTGGTGGAAATTAAATATCTTCACATCAAAACTAGACAGAAGCATTCTCTGAAACTTCTTTGAGGTATGTGCATTCAACTCACAGAGTTGAACATTCCTTTAGACAGAGAAATTTTGAAACACCCTTTATTTAGAATCTGCAAGTGGAAATTTGCACCGCTTATAGGAATTCGTTGGAAACGGGACACCTTCACACGAAAACAAGACAGAAGCGTTCTCACAATCTTCTCTGTGTTAAGTGCATTCAAGTAACAGAGTTTAACGTTTCTTTTCATGGAGCAGTTTTGAAACACGCTTTTTGCATTATATGCAAGTGGTCATTCGGAAAGCTATGAAGCCTGTGGTCGAAAAGGGAATAGCTTCACATATAACCTAGAAAGAAGCATTCTCAGAAACTACTTTGTGGTGGTTGCATTCAACTCACAGAGGGGAATATTCCTTTTGTTAGAGAAGCCATGAAACACTGTTTTTGTATCATCTGCATTTGGACATTTGGAGAGCTCTGAGGCCTATGGTGGGAAACGAAATAACTTCACAAAAATCCTACAGGGAAGCATTCTCAGAAACCACTTTGCGATGTGTGCATTCAACTCAGAGAATTGAACATTCCTTTTGTCAGAGCAATTTTGAAACACTCTTTTTGTAGAATCTGCATGTGGATATTTGGACCACTTATAGGCATTTGCTGGAAAAAGGATATCCTCACACAAAAACGAGACAGAAGTATTCTCGCAAACTCCTTTGTCATGTGTGCTCTCATCTCACAGATGTGAAACTTACTTTTGATAGAGCAGTTTTGAAACACTCTTTGTCGAGGATCTGCAAGGGGACACTCGAAGCGATTTCAGTCCTGTGCTGGAAAGGAAATATCTTCACATAACAAGTAGACAGAAGCATTCTCTGAAACTTCTTTGTGGTGTGTGCATTCAACTCACGGAGTTGAACATTCCTTTTGACACGGAAATTTTGAAACACTCTTTTTATAGGATGTGCAAGGGGATATTCGGACGGCTTCTAGGAATTCGTTGGAAACGGGACACCCTCACACAAAAACAAGACAGAAGCAGTCTCACAAACTTCTGTGTGATGTGAGCATTCAGCTCACAGAGCTGAACCTTTCTTTTGATAGAGCAATTTTGAAACACTCTTTTTCTAGAATCGGCAAGTGGACATTTGGAGCGCTTTGAGGCCTGTGGTGGAAAGGAAATATGTTCACGTCAAAACTAGACAGAATCATTCTCACAAACTTCTCTGTGATAAGTGCATTCAACTCACAGAGTTTAATGTTTCCTTTCATGGAGCAGTTTTGAAACACACTTTTTGCAGTACATGCAAGTGGTCATTCGGAAAGCTATGAGGCCTGTGTTCGAAAAGAAAATATCTTCACAGATAGCATAGAAAGAATCATTCTCCGAAACTGCCTTGTGTTGGTTGCATTCAACTCACAGAGGTGAATAATCCTTTTGTTAGAGCAGCCAAGAAACTCTGTTTTTGTATAATCTGCAATTGGACGTTTGGAGAGCTCTGAGGCCTCTTGTGGGAAGGGAAATTCCTTCTCAAAACACCTAGGGAGAAGCATTCTCGGAAACCACTTTGAGATGTGTGCATTCAACTCACGGAGCTGAACATTCCTTTTGACAGAGAAATTTTGAAACACTCTTTTTATAGAATGTGCAAGTGGATATTCGGACGGCTTCCAGGAATTCGTTGGAAACGGGACACCCTCACACAAAAACAAGACAGAAGCATTCTCACAAACTTCTGTGTGATGTGAGCATTCAGCTCACAGAGCTGAACACTTCCTTTGATAGAGCAATTTTGAAACACTCTTTTTCTAGAATCGGTAAGTGGACATTTGGAGCGCTTTGTGGCCTGTGGTGGAAAGGAAATATCTTCACGTCAAAACTAGACAGAAGCATTCTCTCAATCTTCTTTGTGGTGTGTGCATTCAACTCACAGATTTGAACATTCCTTTAGACAGAGAAACTTTGAAACACTCTTTTTGTTGAATCGGCAAGTGGAAATTTGGACCCCTTCTAGAAATTCGTTGGAAATGGGACACCCTCATACGAAAACTAGACAGAAGCATTCTGACAAACTTCTCTGTGATAAGTGCATTCAACTCACAGAGTTTAACGTTTCTTTTCATGGAGCATTATTGAAACGCACTTTTTGAAGTCTATGCAAGTGGTCATTCCGAAAGCTATGAGGCCTGTGTTTGAAAAGACAATATCTTCACATATAACATAGAAAGAAGCATTCTCACAAACAACTTTGTGTTGGTTGCATTCAACTCACAGAGGGGAATATTCCTTTTGTTAGAGCAGCCACGAAACAGTGTTTTTGTATAATCTGCAAGTGGACATTTGGAGCGCTTTGAGGCCTGTGCTGGAAAGGAAATATCTTCACATAACAAGTTGACAGAAGCATTCTCTGAAAGTTCTTTTTGGTGTGTGCATTCAACTCATAGAGTTGAACATTCCTTTTGAGAGAGAAATTATGAAATTCTCTTTTTGTAGAATCTGCAGGTGGAAATTTTGACCGCTTTTAGGAATTCGTTGGAAACGAGACACCTTCACACGAAAACTAGACAGAAGCATTCTCACAAAATTCTCTGTGATAAGGGCATTCAACTCACAGAGTTTCAGGATTCTTTTCATGGAGCAGATTTGAAACACGCTTTTTGCTGTATATGCAAGTGGTGACACCGAAAGCTATGAGGCCTGTGGTTGAAAAGGCAATATCTGCACATCTAACCTAGAAAGAAGCATTCTCAAAAACTACTTTGTGTTGGTTGCATTCAACTCACAGAGGGGAATATTCCTTTTGTTAGAGAAGCCATGAAACACTGTTTTTGTATAATCTGCATTTGGACATTTGGAGAGCTCTGAGGCCTATGGTGGGAAACGACATATCTTCACAAAAATCCTACAGAGAAGCATTCTCAGACACCACTTTGCGATGTGTGCATTCATCTCACAGAGTTGAAAATTCCTTTTGTTAGAGCAGTTTTGAAACACTCTTTTTGTGGAATCTGCATGTGGATATTTGGACCACTTATACGAATTTGCTGGAAACGGTATATCTTTACAGAAAAACGAGACGGAACCATTCTCACAAACTCCTTTGTGATGTGTGCTCTCAACTCAGAGATGTGAACATGACTTTTGATAGGGCAGTTTTGAAACACTCTTTTTCTAGTATCTGCAAGTGGACAATTCGGCGCTTTGAGGCCTGTGCTGGAAAGGAAATATCTTCACACATCAAGTAGACAGAAGCATTGTCTGAAAGTTTTTTGGTGTGTGCATTCAACCCACAGAGTTGAACATTCCTTTTGACAGAGAATTTTTGAAACACTCTGTTTATAGAATGTGCAAGTGCATATTTGGACCGCTTCTAGGAATTCGTTGGAAACGGGACACCCTCACACGAAAACAAGACAGAAGCATTCTCACAAACTTCTGTGTGATGTGAGCATTCGGCTCACAGAGCTGAACCTTTCTTTTGATAGAGGAATTTTGTAACACCCTTTTTCTAGAAACGGCAATTGGATATTTGGAGCGCTTTGAGGCCTGTGGTGGAAATTAAATATCTTCACATCAAAACTAGACAGAAGCATTCTCTGAAACTTCTTTGAGGTATGTGCATTCAACTCACAGAGTTGAACATTCCTTTAGACAGAGAAATTTTGAAACACCCTTTATTTAGAATCTGCAAGTGGAAATTTGCACCGCTTATAGGAATTCGTTGGAAACGGGACACCTTCACACGAAAACAAGACAGAAGCGTTCTCACAATCTTCTCTGTGTTAAGTGCATTCAAGTAACAGAGTTTAACGTTTCTTTTCATGGAGCAGTTTTGAAACACGCTTTTTGCATTATATGCAAGTGGTCATTCGGAAAGCTATGAAGCCTGTGGTCGAAAAGGGAATAGCTTCACATATAACCTAGAAAGAAGCATTCTCAGAAACTACTTTGTGGTGGTTGCATTCAACTCACAGAGGGGAATATTCCTTTTGTTAGAGAAGCCATGAAACACTGTTTTTGTATCATCTGCATTTGGACATTTGGAGAGCTCTGAGGCCTATGGTGGGAAACGAAATAACTTCACAAAAATCCTACAGGGAAGCATTCTCAGAAACCACTTTGCGATGTGTGCATTCAACTCAGAGAATTGAACATTCCTTTTGTCAGAGCAATTTTGAAACACTCTTTTTGTAGAGTCTGCATGGGGATATTTGGACCACTTATAGGCATTTGCTGGAAAAAGGATATCCTCACACAAAAACGAGACAGAAGTATTCTCGCAAACTCCTTTGTCATGTGTGCTCTCATCTCACAGATGTGAAACTTACTTTTGATAGAGCAGTTTTGAAACACTCTTTGTCGAGGATCTGCAAGGGGACACTTGAAGCGATTTCAGTCCTGTGCTGGAAAGGAAATATCTTCACATAACAAGTAGACAGAAGCATTCTCTGAAACTTCTTTGAGGTGTGTGCATTCAACTCAGGGAGTTGAACATTCCTTTTGACACGGAAATTTTGAAACACTCTTTTTATAGGATGTGCAAGGGGATATTCGGACGGCTTCTAGGAATTCGTTGGAAACGGGACACCCTCACACAAAAACAAGACAGAAGCAGTCTCACAAACTTCTGTGTGATGTGAGCATTCAGCTCACAGAGCTGAACCTTTCTTTTGATAGAGCAATTTTGAAACACTCTTTTTCTAGAATCGGCAAGTGGACATTTGGAGCGCTTTGAGGCCTGTGGTGGAAAGGAAATATGTTCACGTCAAAACTAGACAGAATCATTCTCACAAACTTCTCTGTGATAAGTGCATTCAACTCACAGAGTTTAATGTTTCCTTTCATGGAGCAGTTTTGAAACACACTTTTTGCAGTACATGCAAGTGGTCATTCGGAAAGCTATGAGGCCTGTGTTCGAAAAGAAAATATCTTCACAGATAGCATAGAAAGAATCATTCTCCGAAACTGCCTTGTGTTGGTTGCATTCAACTCACAGAGGTGAATAATCCTTTTGTTAGAGCAGCCAAGAAACTCTGTTTTTGTATAATCTGCAATTGGACGTTTGGAGAGCTCTGAGGCCTCTTGTGGGAAGGGAAATTCCTTCTCAAAACACCTAGGGAGAAGCATTCTCGGAAACCACTTTGAGATGTGTGCATTCAACTCACGGAGCTGAACATTCCTTTTGACAGAGAAATTTTGAAACACTCTTTTTATAGAATGTGCAAGTGGATATTCGGACGGCTTCCAGGAATTCGTTGGAAACGGGACACCCTCACACAAAAACAAGACAGAAGCATTCTCACAAACTTCTGTGTGATGTGAGCATTCAGCTCACAGAGCTGAACACTTCCTTTGATAGAGCAATTTTGAAACACTCTTTTTCTAGAATCGGTAAGTGGACATTTGGAGCGCTTTGTGGCCTGTGGTGGAAAGGAAATATCTTCACGTCAAAACTAGACAGAAGCATTCTCTAAATCTTCTTTGTGGTGTGTGCATTCAACTCACAGATTTGAACATTCCTTTAGACAGAGAAACTTTGAAACACTCTTTTTGTTGAATCGGCAAGTGGAAATTTGGACCCCTTCTAGAAATTCGTTGGAAATGGGACACCCTCATACGAAAACTAGACAGAAGCATTCTGACAAACTTCTCTGTGATAAGTGCATTCAACTCACAGAGTTTAACGTTTCTTTTCATGGAGCATTATTGAAACGCACTTTTTGAAGTCTATGCAAGTGGTCATTCCGAAAGCTATGAGGCCTGTGTTTGAAAAGACAATATCTTCACATATAACATAGAAAGAAGCATTCTCACAAACAACTTTGTGTTGGTTGCATTCAACTCACAGAGGGGAATATTCCTTTTGTTAGAGCAGCCATGAAACAGTGTTTTTGTATAATCTGCAAGTGGACATTTGGAGCGCTTTGAGGCCTGTGCTGGAAAGGAAATATCTTCACATAGCAAGTTGACAGAAGCATTCTCTGAAAGTTCTTTTTGGTGTGTGCATTCAACTCATAGAGTTGAACATTCCTTTTGAGAGAGAAATTATGAAATTCTCTTTTTGTAGAATCTGCAGGTGGAAATTTTGACCGCTTTTAGGAATTCGTTGGAAACGAGACACCTTCACACGAAAACTAGACAGAAGCATTCTCACAAAATTCTCTGTGATAAGGGCATTCAACTCACAGAGTTTCAGGATTCTTTTCATGGAGCAGATTTGAAACACGCTTTTTGCTGTATATGCAAGTGGTGACACCGAAAGCTATGAGGCCTGTGGTTGAAAAGGCAATATCTGCACATCTAACCTAGAAAGAAGCATTCTCAAAAACTACTTTGTGTTGGTTGCATTCAACTCACAGAGGGGAATATTCCTTTTGTTAGAGAAGCCATGAAACACTGTTTTTGTATAATCTGCATTTGGACATTTGGAGAGCTCTGAGGCCTATGGTGGGAAACGACATATCTTCACAAAAATCCCACAGAGAAGCATTCTCAGACACCACTTTGCGATGTGTGCATTCATCTCACAGAGTTGAAAATTCCTTTTGTTAGAGCAGTTTTGAAACACTCTTTTTGTAGAATCTGCATGTGGATATTTGGACCACTTATACGAATTTGCTGGAAACGGTATATCTTTACAGAAAAACGAGACGGAACCATTCTCACAAACTCCTTTGTGATGTGTGCTCTCAACTCAGAGATGTGAACATGACTTTTGATAGGGCAGTTTTGAAACACTCTTTTTCTAGTATCTGCAAGTGGACAATTCGGCGCTTTGAGGCCTGTGCTGGAAAGGAAATATCTTCACACATCAAGTAGACAGAAGCATTGTCTGAAAGTTTTTTGGTGTGTGCATTCAACCCACAGAGTTGAACATTCCTTTTGACAGAGAATTTTTGAAACACTCTGTTTATAGAATGTGCAAGTGCATATTTGGACCGCTTCTAGGAATTCGTTGGAAACGGGACACCCTCACACGAAAACAAGACAGAAGCATTCTCACAAACTTCTGTGTGATGTGAGCATTCAGCTCACAGAGCTGAACCTTTCTTTTGATAGAGGAATTTTGTAACACCCTTTTTCTAGAAACGGCAATTGGATATTTGGAGCGCTTTGAGGCCTGTGGTGGAAATTAAATATCTTCACATCAAAACTAGACAGAAGCATTCTCTGAAACTTCTTTGAGGTATGTGCATTCAACTCACAGAGTTGAACATTCCTTTAGACAGAGAAATTTTGAAACACCCTTTATTTAGAATCTGCAAGTGGAAATTTGCACCGCTTATAGGAATTCGTTGGAAACGGGACACCTTCACACGAAAACAAGACAGAAGCGTTCTCACAATCTTCTCTGTGTTAAGTGCATTCAAGTAACAGAGTTTAACGTTTCTTTTCATGGAGCAGTTTTGAAACACGCTTTTTGCATTATATGCAAGTGGTCATTCGGAAAGCTATGAAGCCTGTGGTCGAAAAGGGAATAGCTTCACATATAACCTAGAAAGAAGCATTCTCAGAAACTACTTTGTGGTGGTTGCATTCAACTCACAGAGGGGAATATTCCTTTTGTTAGAGAAGCCATGAAACACTGTTTTTGTATCATCTGCATTTGGACATTTGGAGAGCTCTGAGGCCTATGGTGGGAAACGAAATAACTTCACAAAAATCCTACAGGGAAGCATTCTCAGAAACCACTTTGCGATGTGTGCATTCAACTCAGAGAATTGAACATTCCTTTTGTCAGAGCAATTTTGAAACACTCTTTTTGTAGAGTCTGCATGGGGATATTTGGACCACTTATAGGCATTTGCTGGAAAAAGGATATCCTCACACAAAAACGAGACAGAAGTATTCTCGCAAACTCCTTTGTCATGTGTGCTCTCATCTCACAGATGTGAAACTTACTTTTGATAGAGCAGTTTTGAAACACTCTTTGTCGAGGATCTGCAAGGGGACACTTGAAGCGATTTCAGTCCTGTGCTGGAAAGGAAATATCTTCACATAACAAGTAGACAGAAGCATTCTCTGAAACTTCTTTGAGGTGTGTGCATTCAACTCAGGGAGTTGAACATTCCTTTTGACACGGAAATTTTGAAACACTCTTTTTATAGGATGTGCAAGGGGATATTCGGACGGCTTCTAGGAATTCGTTGGAAACGGGACACCCTCACACAAAAACAAGACAGAAGCAGTCTCACAAACTTCTGTGTGATGTGAGCATTCAGCTCACAGAGCTGAACCTTTCTTTTGATAGAGCAATTTTGAAACACTCTTTTTCTAGAATCGGCAAGTGGACATTTGGAGCGCTTTGAGGCCTGTGGTGGAAAGGAAATATGTTCACGTCAAAACTAGACAGAATCATTCTCACAAACTTCTCTGTGATAAGTGCATTCAACTCACAGAGTTTAATGTTTCCTTTCATGGAGCAGTTTTGAAACACACTTTTTGCAGTACATGCAAGTGGTCATTCGGAAAGCTATGAGGCCTGTGTTCGAAAAGAAAATATCTTCACAGATAGCATAGAAAGAATCATTCTCCGAAACTGCCTTGTGTTGGTTGCATTCAACTCACAGAGGTGAATAATCCTTTTGTTAGAGCAGCCAAGAAACTCTGTTTTTGTATAATCTGCAATTGGACGTTTGGAGAGCTCTGAGGCCTCTTGTGGGAAGGGAAATTCCTTCTCAAAACACCTAGGGAGAAGCATTCTCGGAAACCACTTTGAGATGTGTGCATTCAACTCACGGAGCTGAACATTCCTTTTGACAGAGAAATTTTGAAACACTCTTTTTATAGAATGTGCAAGTGGATATTCGGACGGCTTCCAGGAATTCGTTGGAAACGGGACACCCTCACACAAAAACAAGACAGAAGCATTCTCACAAACTTCTGTGTGATGTGAGCATTCAGCTCACAGAGCTGAACACTTCCTTTGATAGAGCAATTTTGAAACACTCTTTTTCTAGAATCGGTAAGTGGACATTTGGAGCGCTTTGTGGCCTGTGGTGGAAAGGAAATATCTTCACGTCAAAACTAGACAGAAGCATTCTCTAAATCTTCTTTGTGGTGTGTGCATTCAACTCACAGATTTGAACATTCCTTTAGACAGAGAAACTTTGAAACACTCTTTTTGTTGAATCGGCAAGTGGAAATTTGGACCCCTTCTAGAAATTCGTTGGAAATGGGACACC
Source organism: Pongo pygmaeus (assembly GCF_028885625.2). Lineage (NCBI taxonomy): Eukaryota > Metazoa > Chordata > Mammalia > Primates > Hominidae > Pongo > Pongo pygmaeus. The sequence goes on from NC_072393.2 coordinate 32,553,541, forward strand.
CTCATACGAAAACTAGACAGAAGCATTCTGACAAACTTCTCTGTGATAAGTGCATTCAACTCACAGAGTTTAACGTTTCTTTTCATGGAGCATTATTGAAACGCACTTTTTGAAGTCTATGCAAGTGGTCATTCCGAAAGCTATGAGGCCTGTGTTTGAAAAGACAATATCTTCACATATAACATAGAAAGAAGCATTCTCACAAACAACTTTGTGTTGGTTGCATTCAACTCACAGAGGGGAATATTCCTTTTGTTAGAGCAGCCATGAAACAGTGTTTTTGTATAATCTGCAAGTGGACATTTGGAGCGCTTTGAGGCCTGTGCTGGAAAGGAAATATCTTCACATAGCAAGTTGACAGAAGCATTCTCTGAAAGTTCTTTTTGGTGTGTGCATTCAACTCATAGAGTTGAACATTCCTTTTGAGAGAGAAATTATGAAATTCTCTTTTTGTAGAATCTGCAGGTGGAAATTTTGACCGCTTTTAGGAATTCGTTGGAAACGAGACACCTTCACACGAAAACTAGACAGAAGCATTCTCACAAAATTCTCTGTGATAAGGGCATTCAACTCACAGAGTTTCAGGATTCTTTTCATGGAGCAGATTTGAAACACGCTTTTTGCTGTATATGCAAGTGGTGACACCGAAAGCTATGAGGCCTGTGGTTGAAAAGGCAATATCTGCACATCTAACCTAGAAAGAAGCATTCTCAAAAACTACTTTGTGTTGGTTGCATTCAACTCACAGAGGGGAATATTCCTTTTGTTAGAGAAGCCATGAAACACTGTTTTTGTATAATCTGCATTTGGACATTTGGAGAGCTCTGAGGCCTATGGTGGGAAACGACATATCTTCACAAAAATCCCACAGAGAAGCATTCTCAGACACCACTTTGCGATGTGTGCATTCATCTCACAGAGTTGAAAATTCCTTTTGTTAGAGCAGTTTTGAAACACTCTTTTTGTAGAATCTGCATGTGGATATTTGGACCACTTATACGAATTTGCTGGAAACGGTATATCTTTACAGAAAAACGAGACGGAACCATTCTCACAAACTCCTTTGTGATGTGTGCTCTCAACTCAGAGATGTGAACTTGACTTTGGATAGGGCAGTTTTGAAACACTCTTTTTCTAGTATCTGCAAGTGGACAATTCGGCGCTTTGAGGCCTGTGCTGGAAAGGAAATATCTTCACACATCAAGTAGACAGAAGCATTGTCTGAAAGTTTTTTGGTGTGTGCATTCAACCCACAGAGTTGAACATTCCTTTTGACAGAGAATTTTTGAAACACTCTGTTTATAGAATGTGCAAGTGCATATTTGGACCGCTTCTAGGAATTCGTTGGAAACGGGACACCCTCACACGAAAACAAGACAGAAGCATTCTCACAAACTTCTGTGTGATGTGAGCATTCAGCTCACAGAGCTGAACCTTTCTTTTGATAGAGGAATTTTGTAACACCCTTTTTCTAGAAACGGCAATTGGATATTTGGAGCGCTTTGAGGCCTGTGGTGGAAATTAAATATCTTCACATCAAAACTAGACAGAAGCATTCTCTGAAACTTCTTTGAGGTATGTGCATTCAACTCACAGAGTTGAACATTCCTTTAGACAGAGAAATTTTGAAACACCCTTTATTTAGAATCTGCAAGTGGAAATTTGCACCGCTTATAGGAATTCGTTGGAAACGGGACACCTTCACACGAAAACAAGACAGAAGCGTTCTCACAATCTTCTCTGTGTTAAGTGCATTCAAGTAACAGAGTTTAACGTTTCTTTTCATGGAGCAGTTTTGAAACACGCTTTTTGCATTATATGCAAGTGGTCATTCGGAAAGCTATGAAGCCTGTGGTCGAAAAGGGAATAGCTTCACATATAACCTAGAAAGAAGCATTCTCAGAAACTACTTTGCGGTGGTTGCATTCAACTCACAGAGGGGAATATTCCTTTTGTTAGAGAAGCCATGAAACACTGTTTTTGTATCATCTGCATTTGGACATTTGGAGAGCTCTGAGGCCTATGGTGGGAAACGAAATAACTTCACAAAAATCCTACAGGGAAGCATTCTCAGAAACCACTTTGCGATGTGTGCATTCAACTCAGAGAATTGAACATTCCTTTTGTCAGAGCAATTTTGAAACACTCTTTTTGTAGAATCTGCATGTGGATATTTGGACCACTTATAGGCATTTGCTGGAAAAAGGATATCCTCACACAAAAACGAGACAGAAGTATTCTCGCAAACTCCTTTGTCATGTGTGCTCTCATCTCACAGATGTGAAACTTACTTTTGATAGAGCAGTTTTGAAACACTCTTTGTCGAGGATCTGCAAGGGGACACTCGAAGCGATTTCAGTCCTGTGCTGGAAAGGAAATATCTTCACATAACAAGTAGACAGAAGCATTCTCTGAAACTTCTTTGTGGTGTGTGCATTCAACTCACGGAGTTGAACATTCCTTTTGACACGGAAATTTTGAAACACTCTTTTTATAGGATGTGCAAGGGGATATTCGGACGGCTTCTAGGAATTCGTTGGAAACGGGACACCCTCACACAAAAACAAGACAGAAGCAGTCTCACAAACTTCTGTGTGATGTGAGCATTCAGCTCACAGAGCTGAACCTTTCTTTTGATAGAGCAATTTTGAAACACTCTTTTTCTAGAATCGGCAAGTGGACATTTGGAGCGCTTTGAGGCCTGTGGTGGAAAGGAAATATGTTCACGTCAAAACTAGACAGAATCATTCTCACAAACTTCTCTGTGATAAGTGCATTCAACTCACAGAGTTTAATGTTTCCTTTCATGGAGCAGTTTTGAAACACACTTTTTGCAGTACATGCAAGTGGTCATTCGGAAAGCTATGAGGCCTGTGTTCAAAAAGAAAATATCTTCACATATAGCATAGAAAGAATCATTCTCCGAAACTGCCTTGTGTTGGTTGCATTCAACTCACAGAGGTGAATAATCCTTTTGTTAGAGCAGCCAAGAAACTCTGTTTTTGTATAATCTGCAATTGGACGTTTGGAGAGCTCTGAGGCCTCTTGTGGGAAGGGAAATTCCTTCTCAAAACACCTAGAGAGAAGCATTCTCGGAAACCACTTTGAGATGTGTGCATTCAACTCACGGAGCTGAACATTCCTTTTGACAGAGAAATTTTGAAACACTCTTTTTATAGAATGTGCAAGTGGATATTCGGACGGCTTCCAGGAATTCGTTGGAAACGGGACACCCTCACACAAAAACAAGACAGAAGCATTCTCACAAACTTCTGTGTGATGTGAGCATTCAGCTCAAAGAGCTGAACACTTCCTTTGATAGAGCAATTTTGAAACACTCTTTTTCTAGAATCGGTAAGTGGACATTTGGAGCGCTTTGTGGCCTGTGGTGGAAAGGAAATATCTTCACGTCAAAACTAGACAGAAGCATTCTCTAAATCTTCTTTGTGGTGTGTGCATTCAACTCACAGATTTGAACATTCCTTTAGACAGAGAAACTTTGAAACACTCTTTTTGTTGAATCGGCAAGTGGAAATTTGGACCCCTTCTAGAAATTCGTTGGAAATGGGACACCCTCATACGAAAACTAGACAGAAGCATTCTGACAAACTTCTCTGTGATAAGTGCATTCAACTCACAGAGTTTAACGTTTCTTTTCATGGAGCATTGTTGAAACGCACTTTTTGAAGTCTATGCAAGTGGTCATTCCGAAAGCTATGAGGCCTGTGTTTGAAAAGACAATATCTTCACATATAACATAGAAAGAAGCATTCTCACAAACAACTTTGTGTTGGTTGCATTCAACTCACAGAGGGGAATATTCCTTTTGTTAGAGCAGCCATGAAACAGTGTTTTTGTATAATCTGCAAGTGGACATTTGGAGCGCTTTGAGGCCTGTGCTGGAAAGGAAATATCTTCACATAACAAGTTGACAGAAGCATTCTCTGAAAGTTCTTTTTGGTGTGTGCATTCAACTCATAGAGTTGAACATTCCTTTTGAGAGAGAAATTATGAAATTCTCTTTTTGTAGAATCTGCAGGTGGAAATTTTGACCGCTTTTAGGAATTCGTTGGAAACGAGACACCTTCACACGAAAACTAGACAGAAGCATTCTCACAAAATTCTCTGTGATAAGGGCATTCAACTCACAGAGTTTCAGGATTCTTTTCATGGAGCAGATTTGAAACACGCTTTTTGCTGTATATGCAAGTGGTGACACCGAAAGCTATGAGGCCTGTGGTTGAAAAGGCAATATCTGCACATCTAACCTAGAAAGAAGCATTCTCAAAAACTACTTTGTGTTGGTTGCATTCAACTCACAGAGGGGAATATTCCTTTTGTTAGAGAAGCCATGAAACACTGTTTTTGTATAATCTGCATTTGGACATTTGGAGAGCTCTGAGGCCTATGGTGGGAAACGACATATCTTCACAAAAATCCCACAGAGAAGCATTCTCAGACACCACTTTGCGATGTGTGCATTCATCTCACAGAGTTGAAAATTCCTTTTGTTAGAGCAGTTTTGAAACACTCTTTTTGTAGAATCTGCATGTGGATATTTGGACCACTTATACGAATTTGCTGGAAACGGTATATCTTTACAGAAAAACGAGACGGAACCATTCTCACAAACTCCTTTGTGATGTGTGCTCTCAACTCAGAGATGTGAACATGACTTTTGATAGGGCAGTTTTGAAACACTCTTTTTCTAGTATCTGCAAGTGGACAATTCGGCGCTTTGAGGCCTGTGCTGGAAAGGAAATATCTTCACACATCAAGTAGACAGAAGCATTGTCTGAAACTTTTTTGGTGTGTGCATTCAACCCACAGAGTTGAACATTCCTTTTGACAGAGAATTTTTGAAACACTCTGTTTATAGAATGTGCAAGTGCATATTTGGACCGCTTCTAGGAATTCGTTGGAAACGGGACACCCTCACACGAAAACAAGACAGAAGCATTCTCACAAACTTCTGTGTGATGTGAGCATTCAGCTCACAGAGCTGAACCTTTCTTTTGATAGAGGAATTTTGTAACACCCTTTTTCTAGAAACGGCAATTGGATATTTGGAGCGCTTTGAGGCCTGTGGTGGAAATTAAATATCTTCACATCAAAACTAGACAGAAGCATTCTCTGAAACTTCTTTGAGGTATGTGCATTCAACTCACAGAGTTGAACATTCCTTTAGACAGAGAAATTTTGAAACACCCTTTATTTAGAATCTGCAAGTGGAAATTTGCACCGCTTATAGGAATTCGTTGGAAACGGGACACCTTCACACGAAAACAAGACAGAAGCGTTCTCACAATCTTCTCTGTGTTAAGTGCATTCAAGTAACAGAGTTTAACGTTTCTTTTCATGGAGCAGTTTTGAAACACGCTTTTTGCATTATATGCAAGTGGTCATTCGGAAAGCTATGAAGCCTGTGGTCGAAAAGGGAATAGCTTCACATATAACCTAGAAAGAAGCATTCTCAGAAACTACTTTGTGGTGGTTGCATTCAACTCACAGAGGGGAATATTCCTTTTGTTAGAGAAGCCATGAAACACTGTTTTTGTATCATCTGCATTTGGACATTTGGAGAGCTCTGAGGCCTATGGTGGGAAACGAAATAACTTCACAAAAATCCTACAGGGAAGCATTCTCAGAAACCACTTTGCGATGTGTGCATTCAACTCAGAGAATTGAACATTCCTTTTGTCAGAGCAATTTTGAAACACTCTTTTTGTAGAGTCTGCATGTGGATATTTGGACCACTTATAGGCATTTGCTGGAAAAAGGATATCCTCACACAAAAACGAGACAGAAGTATTCTCGCAAACTCCTTTGTCATGTGTGCTCTCATCTCACAGATGTGAAACTTACTTTTGATAGAGCAGTTTTGAAACACTCTTTGTCGAGGATCTGCAAGGGGACACTTGAAGCGATTTCAGTCCTGTGCTGGAAAGGAAATATCTTCACATAACAAGTAGACAGAAGCATTCTCTGAAACTTCTTTGTGGTGTGTGCATTCAACTCACGGAGTTGAACATTCCTTTTGACACGGAAATTTTGAAACACTCTTTTTATAGGATGTGCAAGGGGATATTCGGACGGCTTCTAGGAATTCGTTGGAAACGGGACACCCTCACACAAAAACAAGACAGAAGCAGTCTCACAAACTTCTGTGTGATGTGAGCATTCAGCTCACAGAGCTGAACCTTTCTTTTGATAGAGCAATTTTGAAACACTCTTTTTCTAGAATCGGCAAGTGGACATTTGGAGCGCTTTGAGGCCTGTGGTGGAAAGGAAATATGTTCACGTCAAAACTAGACAGAATCATTCTCACAAACTTCTCTGTGATAAGTGCATTCAACTCACAGAGTTTAATGTTTCCTTTCATGGAGCAGTTTTGAAACACACTTTTTGCAGTACACGCAAGTGGTCATTCGGAAAGCTATGAGGCCTGTGTTCGAAAAGAAAATATCTTCACAGATAGCATAGAAAGAATCATTCTCCGAAACTGCCTTGTGTTGGTTGCATTCAACTCACAGAGGTGAATAATCCTTTTGTTAGAGCAGCCAAGAAACTCTGTTTTTGTATAATCTGCAATTGGACGTTTGGAGAGCTCTGAGGCCTCTTGTGGGAAGGGAAATTCCTTCTCAAAACACCTAGGGAGAAGCATTCTCGGAAACCACTTTGAGATGTGTGCATTCAACTCACGGAGCTGAACATTCCTTTTGACAGAGAAATTTTGAAACACTCTTTTTATAGAATGTGCAAGTGGATATTCGGACGGCTTCCAGGAATTCGTTGGAAACGGGACACCCTCACACAAAAACAAGACAGAAGCATTCTCACAAACTTCTGTGTGATGTGAGCATTCAGCTCACAGAGCTGAACACTTCCTTTGATAGAGCAATTTTGAAACACTCTTTTTCTAGAATCGGTAAGTGGACATTTGGAGCGCTTTGTGGCCTGTGGTGGAAAGGAAATATCTTCACGTCAAAACTAGACAGAAGCATTCTCTAAATCTTCTTTGTGGTGTGTGCATTCAACTCACAGATTTGAACATTCCTTTAGACAGAGAAACTTTGAAACACTCTTTTTGTTGAATCGGCAAGTGGAAATTTGGACCCCTTCTAGAAATTCGTTGGAAATGGGACACCCTCATACGAAAACTAGACAGAAGCATTCTGACAAACTTCTCTGTGATAAGTGCATTCAACTCACAGAGTTTAACGTTTCTTTTCATGGAGCATTATTGAAACGCACTTTTTGAAGTCTATGCAAGTGGTCAGTCCGAAAGCTATGAGGCCTGTGTTTGAAAAGACAATATCTTCACATATAACATAGAAAGAAGCATTCTCACAAACAACTTTGTGTTGGTTGCATTCAACTCACAGAGGGGAATATTCCTTTTGTTAGAGCAGCCATGAAACAGTGTTTTTGTATAATCTGCACGTGGACATTTGGAGCGCTTTGAGGCCTGTGCTGGAAAGGAAATATCTTCACATAACAAGTTGACAGAAGCATTCTCTGAAAGTTCTTTTTGGTGTGTGCATTCAACTCATAGAGTTGAACATTCCTTTTGAGAGAGAAATTAAGAAATTCTCTTTTTGTAGAATCTGCAGGTGGAAATTTTGACCGCTTTTAGGAATTCATTGGAAACGAGACACCTTCACACGAAAACTAGACAGAAGCATTCTCACAAAATTCTCTGTGATAAGGGCATTCAACTCACAGAGTTTCAGGATTCTTTTCATGGAGCAGATTTGAAACACGCTTTTTGCTGTATATGCAAGTGGTGACACCGAAAGCTATGAGGCCTGTGGTTGAAAAGGCAATATCTGCACATCTAACCTAGAAAGAAGCATTCTCAAAAACTACTTTGTGTTGGTTGCATTCAACTCACAGAGGGGAATATTCCTTTTGTTAGAGAAGCCATGAAACACTGTTTTTGTATAATCTGCATTTGGACATTTGGAGAGCTCTGAGGCCTATGGTGGGAAACGACATATCTTCACAAAAATCCCACAGAGAAGCATTCTCAGACACCACTTTGCGATGTGTGCATTCATCTCACAGAGTTGAAAATTCCTTTTGTTAGAGCAGTTTTGAAACACTCTTTTTGTAGAATCTGCATGTGGATATTTGGACCACTTATACGAATTTGCTGGAAACGGTATATCTTTACAGAAAAACGAGACGGAACCATTCTCACAAACTCCTTTGTGATGTGTGCTCTCAACTCAGAGATGTGAACATGACTTTTGATAGGGCAGTTTTGAAACACTCTTTTTCTAGTATCTGCAAGTGGACAATTCGGCGCTTTGAGGCCTGTGCTGGAAAGGAAATATCTTCACACATCAAGTAGACAGAAGCATTGTCTGAAACTTTTTTGGTGTGTGCATTCAACCCACAGAGTTGAACATTCCTTTTGACAGAGAATTTTTGAAACACTCTGTTTATAGAATGTGCAAGTGCATAATTGGACCGCCTCTAGGAATTCGTTGGAAACGGGACACCCTCACACGAAAACAAGACAGAAGCATTCTCACAAACTTCTGTGTGATGTGAGCATTCAGCTCACAGAGCTGAACCTTTCTTTTGATAGAGGAATTTTGTAACACCCTTTTTCTAGAAACGGCAATTGGATATTTGGAGCGCTTTGAGGCCTGTGGTGGAAATTAAATATCTTCACATCAAAACTAGACAGAAGCATTCTCTGAAACTTCTTTGAGGTATGTGCATTCAACTCACAGAGTTGAACATTCCTTTAGACAGAGAAATTTTGAAACACCCTTTATTTAGAATCTGCAAGTGGAAATTTGCACCGCTTATAGGAATTCGTTGGAAACGGGACACCTTCACACGAAAACAAGACAGAAGCGTTCTCACAATCTTCTCTGTGTTAAGTGCATTCAAGTAACAGAGTTTAACGTTTCTTTTCATGGAGCAGTTTTGAAACACGCTTTTTGCATTATATGCAAGTGGTCATTCGGAAAGCTATGAAGCCTGTGGTCGAAAAGGGAATAGCTTCACATATAACCTAGAAAGAAGCATTCTCAGAAACTACTTTGTGGTGGTTGCATTCAACTCACAGAGGGGAATATTCCTTTTGTTAGAGAAGCCATGAAACACTGTTTTTGTATCATCTGCATTTGGACATTTGGAGAGCTCTGAGGCCTATGGTGGGAAACGAAATAACTTCACAAAAATCCTACAGGGAAGCATTCTCAGAAACCACTTTGCGATGTGTGCATTCAACTCAGAGAATTGAACATTCCTTTTGTCAGAGCAATTTTGAAACACTCTTTTTGTAGAATCTGCATGTGGATATTTGGACCACTTATAGGCATTTGCTGGAAAAAGGATATCCTCACACAAAAACGAGACAGAAGTATTCTCGCAAACTCCTTTGTCATGTGTGCTCTCATCTCACAGATGTGAAACTTACTTTTGATAGAGCAGTTTTGAAACACTCTTTGTCGAGGATCTGCAAGGGGACACTCGAAGCGATTTCAGTCCTGTGCTGGAAAGGAAATATCTTCACATAACAAGTAGACAGAAGCATTCTCTGAAACTTCTTTGTGGTGTGTGCATTCAACTCACGGAGTTGAACATTCCTTTTGACACGGAAATTTTGAAACACTCTTTTTATAGGATGTGCAAGGGGATATTCGGACGGCTTCTAGGAATTCGTTGGAAACGGGACACCCTCACACAAAAACAAGACAGAAGCAGTCTCACAAACTTCTGTGTGATGTGAGCATTCAGCTCACAGAGCTGAACCTTTCTTTTGATAGAGCAATTTTGAAACACTCTTTTTCTAGAATCGGCAAGTGGACATTTGGAGCGCTTTGAGGCCTGTGGTGGAAAGGAAATATGTTCACGTCAAAACTAGACAGAATCATTCTCACAAACTTCTCTGTGATAAGTGCATTCAACTCACAGAGTTTAATGTTTCCTTTCATGGAGCAGTTTTGAAACACACTTTTTGCAGCACATGCAAGTGGTCATTCGGAAAGCTATGAGGCCTGTGTTCGAAAAGAAAATATCTTCACAGATAGCATAGAAAGAATCATTCTCTGAAACTGCCTTGTGTTGGTTGCATTCAACTCACAGAGGTGAATAATCCTTTTGTTAGAGCAGCCAAGAAACTCTGTTTTTGTATAATCTGCAATTGGACGTTTGGAGAGCTCTGAGGCCTCTTGTGGGAAGGGAAATTCCTTCTCAAAACACCTAGAGAGAAGCATTCTCGGAATCCACTTTGAGATGTGTGCATTCAACTCACGGAGCTGAACATTCCTTTTGACAGAGAAATTTTGAAACACTCTTTTTATAGAATGTGCAAGTGGATATTCGGACGGCTTCCAGGAATTCGTTGGAAACGGGACACCCTCACACAAAAACAAGACAGAAGCATTCTCACAAACTTCTGTGTGATGTGAGCATTCAGCTCAAAGAGCTGAACACTTCCTTTGATAGAGCAATTTTGAAACACTCTTTTTCTAGAATCGGTAAGTGGACATTTGGAGCGCTTTGTGGCCTGTGGTGGAAAGGAAATATCTTCACGTCAAAACTAGACAGAAGCATTCTCTCAATCTTCTTTGTGGTGTGTGCATTCAACTCACAGATTTGAACATTCCTTTAGACAGAGAAACTTTGAAACACTCTTTTTGTTGAATCGGCAAGTGGAAATTTGGACCCCTTCTAGAAATTCGTTGGAAATGGGACACCCTCATACGAAAACTAGACAGAAGCATTCTGACAAACTTCTCTGTGATAAGTGCATTCAACTCACAGAGTTTAACGTTTCTTTTCATGGAGCATTATTGAAACGCACTTTTTGAAGTCTATGCAAGTGGTCATTCCGAAAGCTATGAGGCCTGTGTTTGAAAAGACAATATCTTCACATATAACATAGAAAGAAGCATTCTCACAAACAACTTTGTGTTGGTTGCATTCAACTCACAGAGGGGAATATTCCTTTTGTTAGAGCAGCCATGAAACAGTGTTTTTGTATAATCTGCAAGTGGACATTTGGAGCGCTTTGAGGCCTGTGCTGGAAAGGAAATATCTTCACATAGCAAGTTGACAGAAGCATTCTCTGAAAGTTCTTTTTGGTGTGTGCATTCAACTCATAGAGTTGAACATTCCTTTTGAGAGAGAAATTATGAAATTCTCTTTTTGTAGAATCTGCAGGTGGAAATTTTGACCGCTTTTAGGAATTCGTTGGAAACGAGACACCTTCACACGAAAACTAGACAGAAGCATTCTCACAAAATTCTCTGTGATAAGGGCATTCAACTCACAGAGTTTCAGGATTCTTTTCATGGAGCAGATTTGAAACACGCTTTTTGCTGTATATGCAAGTGGTGACACCGAAAGCTATGAGGCCTGTGGTTGAAAAGGCAATATCTGCACATCTAACCTAGAAAGAAGCATTCTCAAAAACTACTTTGTGTTGGTTGCATTCAACTCACAGAGGGGAATATTCCTTTTGTTAGAGAAGCCATGAAACACTGTTTTTGTATAATCTGCATTTGGACATTTGGAGAGCTCTGAGGCCTATGGTGGGAAACGACATATCTTCACAAAAATCCCACAGAGAAGCATTCTCAGACACCACTTTGCGATGTGTGCATTCATCTCACAGAGTTGAAAATTCCTTTTGTTAGAGCAGTTTTGAAACACTCTTTTTGTAGAATCTGCATGTGGATATTTGGACCACTTATACGAATTTGCTGGAAACGGTATATCTTTACAGAAAAACGAGACGGAACCATTCTCACAAACTCCTTTGTGATGTGTGCTCTCAACTCAGAGATGTGAACATGACTTTTGATAGGGCAGTTTTGAAACACTCTTTTTCTAGTATCTGCAAGTGGACAATTCGGCGCTTTGAGGCCTGTGCTGGAAAGGAAATATCTTCACACATCAAGTAGACAGAAGCATTGTCTGAAAGTTTTTTGGTGTGTGCATTCAACCCACAGAGTTGAACATTCCTTTTGACAGAGAATTTTTGAAACACTCTGTTTATAGAATGTGCAAGTGCATAATTGGACCGCCTCTAGGAATTCGTTGGAAACGGGACACCCTCACACGAAAACAAGACAGAAGCATTCTCACAAACTTCTGTGTGATGTGAGCATTCAGCTCACAGAGCTGAACCTTTCTTTTGATAGAGGAATTTTGTAACACCCTTTTTCTAGAAACGGCAATTGGATATTTGGAGCGCTTTGAGGCCTGTGGTGGAAATTAAATATCTTCACATCAAAACTAGACAGAAGCATTCTCTGAAACTTCTTTGAGGTATGTGCATTCAACTCACAGAGTTGAACATTCCTTTAGACAGAGAAATTTTGAAACACCCTTTATTTAGAATCTGCAAGTGGAAATTTGCACCGCTTATAGGAATTCGTTGGAAACGGGACACCTTCACACGAAAACAAGACAGAAGCGTTCTCACAATCTTCTCTGTGTTAAGTGCATTCAAGTAACAGAGTTTAACGTTTCTTTTCATGGAGCAGTTTTGAAACACGCTTTTTGCATTATATGCAAGTGGTCATTCGGAAAGCTATGAAGCCTGTGGTCGAAAAGGGAATAGCTTCACATATAACCTAGAAAGAAGCATTCTCAGAAACTACTTTGTGGTGGTTGCATTCAACTCACAGAGGGGAATATTTCTTTTGTTAGAGAAGCCATGAAACACTGTTTTTGTATCATCTGCATTTGGACATTTGGAGAGCTCTGAGGCCTATGGTGGGAAACGAAATAACTTCACAAAAATCCTACAGGGAAGCATTCTCAGAAACCACTTTGCGATGTGTGCATTCAACTCAGAGAATTGAACATTCCTTTTGTCAGAGCAATTTTGAAACACTCTTTTTGTAGAATCTGCATGTGGATATTTGGACCACTTATAGGCATTTGCTGGAAAAAGGATATCCTCACACAAAAACGAGACAGAAGTATTCTCGCAAACTCCTTTGTCATGTGTGCTCTCATCTCACAGATGTGAAACTTACTTTTGATAGAGCAGTTTTGAAACACTCTTTGTCGAGGATCTGCAAGGGGACACTCGAAGCGATTTCAGTCCTGTGCTGGAAAGGAAATATCTTCACATAACAAGTAGACAGAAGCATTCTCTGAAACTTCTTTGTGGTGTGTGCATTCAACTCACGGAGTTGAACATTCCTTTTGACACGGAAATTTTGAAACACTCTTTTTATAGGATGTGCAAGGGGATATTCGGACGGCTTCTAGGAATTCGTTGGAAACGGGACACCCTCACACAAAAACAAGACAGAAGCAGTCTCACAAACTTCTGTGTGATGTGAGCATTCAGCTCACAGAGCTGAACCTTTCTTTTGATAGAGCAATTTTGAAACACTCTTTTTCTAGAATCGGCAAGTGGACATTTGGAGCGCTTTGAGGCCTGTGGTGGAAAGGAAATATGTTCACGTCAAAACTAGACAGAATCATTCTCACAAACTTCTCTGTGATAAGTGCATTCAACTCACAGAGTTTAATGTTTCCTTTCATGGAGCAGTTTTGAAACACACTTTTTGCAGCACATGCAAGTGGTCATTCGGAAAGCTATGAGGCCTGTGTTCGAAAAGAAAATATCTTCACAGATAGCATAGAAAGAATCATTCTCCGAAACTGCCTTGTGTTGGTTGCATTCAACTCACAGAGGTGAATAATCCTTTTGTTAGAGCAGCCAAGAAACTCTGTTTTTGTATAATCTGCAATTGGACGTTTGGAGAGCTCTGAGGCCTCTTGTGGGAAGGGAAATTCCTTCTCAAAACACCTAGGGAGAAGCATTCTCGGAAACCACTTTGAGATGTGTGCATTCAACTCACGGAGCTGAACATTCCTTTTGACAGAGAAATTTTGAAACACTCTTTTTATAGAATGTGCAAGTGGATATTCGGACGGCTTCCAGGAATTCGTTGGAAACGGGACACCCTCACACAAAAACAAGACAGAAGCATTCTCACAAACTTCTGTGTGATGTGAGCATTCAGCTCACAGAGCTGAACACTTCCTTTGATAGAGCAATTTTGAAACACTCTTTTTCTAGAATCGGTAAGTGGACATTTGGAGCGCTTTGTGGCCTGTGGTGGAAAGGAAATATCTTCACGTCAAAACTAGACAGAAGCATTCTCTCAATCTTCTTTGTGGTGTGTGCATTCAACTCACAGATTTGAACATTCCTTTAGACAGAGAAACTTTGAAACACTCTTTTTGTTGAATCGGCAAGTGGAAATTTGGACCCCTTCTAGAAATTCGTTGGAAATGGGACACCCTCATACGAAAACTAGACAGAAGCATTCTGACAAACTTCTCTGTGATAAGTGCATTCAACTCACAGAGTTTAACGTTTCTTTTCATGGAGCATTATTGAAACGCACTTTTTGAAGTCTATGCAAGTGGTCATTCCGAAAGCTATGAGGCCTGTGTTTGAAAAGACAATATCTTCACATATAACATAGAAAGAAGCATTCTCACAAACAACTTTGTGTTGGTTGCATTCAACTCACAGAGGGGAATATTCCTTTTGTTAGAGCAGCCATGAAACAGTGTTTTTGTATAATCTGCAAGTGGACATTTGGAGCGCTTTGAGGCCTGTGCTGGAAAGGAAATATCTTCACATAACAAGTTGACAGAAGCATTCTCTGAAAGTTCTTTTTGGTGTGTGCATTCAACTCATAGAGTTGAACATTCCTTTTGAGAGAGAAATTATGAAATTCTCTTTTTGTAGAATCTGCAGGTGGAAATTTTGACCGCTTTTAGGAATTCGTTGGAAACGAGACACCTTCACACGAAAACTAGACAGAAGCATTCTCACAAAATTCTCTGTGATAAGGGCATTCAACTCACAGAGTTTCAGGATTCTTTTCATGGAGCAGATTTGAAACACGCTTTTTGCTGTATATGCAAGTGGTGACACCGAAAGCTATGAGGCCTGTGGTTGAAAAGGCAATATCTGCACATCTAACCTAGAAAGAAGCATTCTCAAAAACTACTTTGTGTTGGTTGCATTCAACTCACAGAGGGGAATATTCCTTTTGTTAGAGAAGCCATGAAACACTGTTTTTGTATAATCTGCATTTGGACATTTGGAGAGCTCTGAGGCCTATGGTGGGAAACGACATATCTTCACAAAAATCCTACAGAGAAGCATTCTCAGACACCACTTTGCGATGTGTGCATTCATCTCACAGAGTTGAAAATTCCTTTTGTTAGAGCAGTTTTGAAACACTCTTTTTGTAGAATCTGCATGTGGATATTTGGACCACTTATACGAATTTGCTGGAAACGGTATATCTTTACAGAAAAACGAGACGGAACCATTCTCATAAACTCCTTTGTGATGTGTGCTCTCAACTCAGAGATGTGAACATGACTTTTGATAGGGCAGTTTTGAAACACTCTTTTTCTAGTATCTGCAAGTGGACAATTCGGCGCTTTGAGGCCTGTGCTGGAAAGGAAATATCTTCACACATCAAGTAGACAGAAGCATTGTCTGAAAGTTTTTTGGTGTGTGCATTCAACCCACAGAGTTGAACATTCCTTTTGACAGAGAATTTTTGAAACACTCTGTTTATAGAATGTGCAAGTGCATATTAGGACCGCTTCTAGGAATTCGTTGGAAACGGGACAACCTCACACGAAAACAAGACAGAAGCATTCTCACAAGCTTCTGTGTGATGTGAGCATTCAGCTCACAGAGCTGAACCTTTCTTTTGGTAGAGGAATTTTGTAACACCCTTTTTCTAGAAACGGCAATTGGATATTTGGAGCGCTTTGAGGCCTGTGGTGGAAATTAAATATCTTCACATCAAAACTAGACAGAAGCATTCTCTGAAACTTCTTTGAGGTATGTGCATTCAACTCACAGAGTTGAACATTCCTTTAGACAGAGAAATTTTGAAACACCCTTTATTTAGAATCTGCAAGTGGAAATTTGCACCGCTTATAGGAATTCGTTGGAAACGGGACACCTTCACACGAAAACAAGACAGAAGCGTTCTCACAATCTTCTCTGTGTTAAGTGCATTCAAGTAACAGAGTTTAACGTTTCTTTTCATGGAGCAGTTTTGAAACACGCTTTTTGCATTATATGCAAGTGGTCATTCGGAAAGCTATGAAGCCTGTGGTCGAAAAGGGAATAGCTTCACATATAACCTAGAAAGAAGCATTCTCAGAAACTACTTTGTGGTGGTTGCATTCAACTCACAGAGGGGAATATTCCTTTTGTTAGAGAAGCCATGAAACACTGTTTTTGTATCATCTGCATTTGGACATTTGGAGAGCTCTGAGGCCTATGGTGGGAAACGAAATAACTTCACAAAAATCCTACAGGGAAGCATTCTCAGAAACCACTTTGCGATGTGTGCATTCAACTCAGAGAATTGAACATTCCTTTTGTCAGAGCAATTTTGAAACACTCTTTTTGTAGAATCTGCATGTGGATATTTGGACCACTTATAGGCATTTGCTGGAAAAAGGATATCCTCACACAAAAACGAGACAGAAGTATTCTCGCAAACTCCTTTGTCATGTGTGCTCTCATCTCACAGATGTGAAACTTACTTTTGATAGAGCAGTTTTGAAACACTCTTTGTCGAGGATCTGCAAGGGGACACTTGAAGCGATTTCAGTCCTGTGCTGGAAAGGAAATATCTTCACATAACAAGTAGACAGAAGCATTCTCTGAAACTTCTTTGAGGTGTGTGCATTCAACTCAGGGAGTTGAACATTCCTTTTGACACGGAAATTTTGAAACACTCTTTTTATAGGATGTGCAAGGGGATATTCGGACGGCTTCTAGGAATTCGTTGGAAACGGGACACCCTCACACAAAAACAAGACAGAAGCAGTCTCACAAACTTCTGTGTGATGTGAGCATTCAGCTCACAGAGCTGAACCTTTCTTTTGATAGAGCAATTTTGAAACACTCTTTTTCTAGAATCGGCAAGTGGACATTTGGAGCGCTTTGAGGCCTGTGGTGGAAAGGAAATATGTTCACGTCAAAACTAGACAGAATCATTCTCACAAACTTCTCTGTGATAAGTGCATTCAACTCACAGAGTTTAATGTTTCCTTTCATGGAGCAGTTTTGAAACACACTTTTTGCAGTACATGCAAGTGGTCATTCGGAAAGCTATGAGGCCTGTGTTCGAAAAGAAAATATCTTCACAGATAGCATAGAAAGAATCATTCTCCGAAACTGCCTTGTGTTGGTTGCATTCAACTCACAGAGGTGAATAATCCTTTTGTTAGAGCAGCCAAGAAACTCTGTTTTTGTATAATCTGCAATTGGACGTTTGGAGAGCTCTGAGGCCTCTTGTGGGAAGGGAAATTCCTTCTCAAAACACCTAGGGAGAAGCATTCTCGGAAACCACTTTGAGATGTGTGCATTCAACTCACGGAGCTGAACATTCCTTTTGACAGAGAAATTTTGAAACACTCTTTTTATAGAATGTGCAAGTGGATATTCGGACGGCTTCCAGGAATTCGTTGGAAACGGGACACCCTCACACAAAAACAAGACAGAAGCATTCTCACAAACTTCTGTGTGATGTGAGCATTCAGCTCACAGAGCTGAACACTTCCTTTGATAGAGCAATTTTGAAACACTCTTTTTCTAGAATCGGTAAGTGGACATTTGGAGCGCTTTGTGGCCTGTGGTGGAAAGGAAATATCTTCACGTCAAAACTAGACAGAAGCATTCTCTAAATCTTCTTTGTGGTGTGTGCATTCAACTCACAGATTTGAACATTCCTTTAGACAGAGAAACTTTGAAACACTCTTTTTGTTGAATCGGCAAGTGGAAATTTGGACCCCTTCTAGAAATTCGTTGGAAATGGGACACCCTCATACGAAAACTAGACAGAAGCATTCTGACAAACTTCTCTGTGATAAGTGTATTCAACTCACAGAGTTTAACGTTTCTTTTCATGGAGCATTATTGAAACGCACTTTTTGAAGTCTATGCAAGTGGTCATTCCGAAAGCTATGAGGCCTGTGTTTGAAAAGACAATATCTTCACATATAACATAGAAAGAAGCATTCTCACAAACAACTTTGTGTTGGTTGCATTCAACTCACAGAGGGGAATATTCCTTTTGTTAGAGCAGCCATGAAACAGTGTTTTTGTATAATCTGCAAGTGGACATTTGGAGCGCTTTGAGGCCTGTGCTGGAAAGGAAATATCTTCACATAGCAAGTTGACAGAAGCATTCTCTGAAAGTTCTTTTTGGTGTGTGCATTCAACTCATAGAGTTGAACATTCCTTTTGAGAGAGAAATTATGAAATTCTCTTTTTGTAGAATCTGCAGGTGGAAATTTTGACCGCTTTTAGGAATTCGTTGGAAACGAGACACCTTCACACGAAAACTAGACAGAAGCATTCTCACAAAATTCTCTGTGATAAGGGCATTCAACTCACAGAGTTTCAGGATTCTTTTCATGGAGCAGATTTGAAACACGCTTTTTGCTGTATATGCAAGTGGTGACACCGAAAGCTATGAGGCCTGTGGTTGAAAAGGCAATATCTGCACATCTAACCTAGAAAGAAGCATTCTCAAAAACTACTTTGTGTTGGTTGCATTCAACTCACAGAGGGGAATATTCCTTTTGTTAGAGAAGCCATGAAACACTGTTTTTGTATAATCTGCATTTGGACATTTGGAGAGCTCTGAGGCCTATGGTGGGAAACGACATATCTTCACAAAAATCCCACAGAGAAGCATTCTCAGACACCACTTTGCGATGTGTGCATTCATCTCACAGAGTTGAAAATTCCTTTTGTTAGAGCAGTTTTGAAACACTCTTTTTGTAGAATCTGCATGTGGATATTTGGACCACTTATACGAATTTGCTGGAAACGGTATATCTTTACAGAAAAACGAGACGGAACCATTCTCACAAACTCCTTTGTGATGTGTGCTCTCAACTCAGAGATGTGAACTTGACTTTGGATAGGGCAGTTTTGAAACACTCTTTTTCTAGTATCTGCAAGTGGACAATTCGGCGCTTTGAGGCCTGTGCTGGAAAGGAAATATCTTCACACATCAAGTAGACAGAAGCATTGTCTGAAAGTTTTTTGGTGTGTGCATTCAACCCACAGAGTTGAACATTCCTTTTGACAGAGAATTTTTGAAACACTCTGTTTATAGAATGTGCAAGTGCATATTTGGACCGCTTCTAGGAATTCGTTGGAAACGGGACACCCTCACACGAAAACAAGACAGAAGCATTCTCACAAACTTCTGTGTGATGTGAGCATTCAGCTCACAGAGCTGAACCTTTCTTTTGATAGAGGAATTTTGTAACACCCTTTTTCTAGAAACGGCAATTGGATATTTGGAGCGCTTTGAGGCCTGTGGTGGAAATTAAATATCTTCACATCAAAACTAGACAGAAGCATTCTCTGAAACTTCTTTGAGGTATGTGCATTCAACTCACAGAGTTGAACATTCCTTTAGACAGAGAAATTTTGAAACACCCTTTATTTAGAATCTGCAAGTGGAAATTTGCACCGCTTATAGGAATTCGTTGGAAACGGGACACCTTCACACGAAAACAAGACAGAAGCGTTCTCACAATCTTCTCTGTGTTAAGTGCATTCAAGTAACAGAGTTTAACGTTTCTTTTCATGGAGCAGTTTTGAAACACGCTTTTTGCATTATATGCAAGTGGTCATTCGGAAAGCTATGAAGCCTGTGGTCGAAAAGGGAATAGCTTCACATATAACCTAGAAAGAAGCATTCTCAGAAACTACTTTGCGGTGGTTGCATTCAACTCACAGAGGGGAATATTCCTTTTGTTAGAGAAGCCATGAAACACTGTTTTTGTATCATCTGCATTTGGACATTTGGAGAGCTCTGAGGCCTATGGTGGGAAACGAAATAACTTCACAAAAATCCTACAGGGAAGCATTCTCAGAAACCACTTTGCGATGTGTGCATTCAACTCAGAGAATTGAACATTCCTTTTGTCAGAGCAATTTTGAAACACTCTTTTTGTAGAATCTGCATGTGGATATTTGGACCACTTATAGGCATTTGCTGGAAAAAGGATATCCTCACACAAAAACGAGACAGAAGTATTCTCGCAAACTCCTTTGTCATGTGTGCTCTCATCTCACAGATGTGAAACTTACTTTTGATAGAGCAGTTTTGAAACACTCTTTGTCGAGGATCTGCAAGGGGACACTCGAAGCGATTTCAGTCCTGTGCTGGAAAGGAAATATCTTCACATAACAAGTAGACAGAAGCATTCTCTGAAACTTCTTTGTGGTGTGTGCATTCAACTCACGGAGTTGAACATTCCTTTTGACACGGAAATTTTGAAACACTCTTTTTATAGGATGTGCAAGGGGATATTCGGACGGCTTCTAGGAATTCGTTGGAAACGGGACACCCTCACACAAAAACAAGACAGAAGCAGTCTCACAAACTTCTGTGTGATGTGAGCATTCAGCTCACAGAGCTGAACCTTTCTTTTGATAGAGCAATTTTGAAACACTCTTTTTCTAGAATCGGCAAGTGGACATTTGGAGCGCTTTGAGGCCTGTGGTGGAAAGGAAATATGTTCACGTCAAAACTAGACAGAATCATTCTCACAAACTTCTCTGTGATAAGTGCATTCAACTCACAGAGTTTAATGTTTCCTTTCATGGAGCAGTTTTGAAACACACTTTTTGCAGTACATGCAAGTGGTCATTCGGAAAGCTATGAGGCCTGTGTTCAAAAAGAAAATATCTTCACATATAGCATAGAAAGAATCATTCTCCGAAACTGCCTTGTGTTGGTTGCATTCAACTCACAGAGGTGAATAATCCTTTTGTTAGAGCAGCCAAGAAACTCTGTTTTTGTATAATCTGCAATTGGACGTTTGGAGAGCTCTGAGGCCTCTTGTGGGAAGGGAAATTCCTTCTCAAAACACCTAGAGAGAAGCATTCTCGGAAACCACTTTGAGATGTGTGCATTCAACTCACGGAGCTGAACATTCCTTTTGACAGAGAAATTTTGAAACACTCTTTTTATAGAATGTGCAAGTGGATATTCGGACGGCTTCCAGGAATTCGTTGGAAACGGGACACCCTCACACAAAAACAAGACAGAAGCATTCTCACAAACTTCTGTGTGATGTGAGCATTCAGCTCAAAGAGCTGAACACTTCCTTTGATAGAGCAATTTTGAAACACTCTTTTTCTAGAATCGGTAAGTGGACATTTGGAGCGCTTTGTGGCCTGTGGTGGAAAGGAAATATCTTCACGTCAAAACTAGACAGAAGCATTCTCTAAATCTTCTTTGTGGTGTGTGCATTCAACTCACAGATTTGAACATTCCTTTAGACAGAGAAACTTTGAAACACTCTTTTTGTTGAATCGGCAAGTGGAAATTTGGACCCCTTCTAGAAATTCGTTGGAAATGGGACACCCTCATACGAAAACTAGACAGAAGCATTCTGACAAACTTCTCTGTGATAAGTGCATTCAACTCACAGAGTTTAACGTTTCTTTTCATGGAGCATTGTTGAAACGCACTTTTTGAAGTCTATGCAAGTGGTCATTCCGAAAGCTATGAGGCCTGTGTTTGAAAAGACAATATCTTCACATATAACATAGAAAGAAGCATTCTCACAAACAACTTTGTGTTGGTTGCATTCAACTCACAGAGGGGAATATTCCTTTTGTTAGAGCAGCCACGAAACAGTGTTTTTGTATAATCTGCAAGTGGACATTTGGAGCGCTTTGAGGCCTGTGCTGGAAAGGAAATATCTTCACATAACAAGTTGACAGAAGCATTCTCTGAAAGTTCTTTTTGGTGTGTGCATTCAACTCATAGAGTTGAACATTCCTTTTGAGAGAGAAATTATGAAATTCTCTTTTTGTAGAATCTGCAGGTGGAAATTTTGACCGCTTTTAGGAATTCGTTGGAAACGAGACACCTTCACACGAAAACTAGACAGAAGCATTCTCACAAAATTCTCTGTGATAAGGGCATTCAACTCACAGAGTTTCAGGATTCTTTTCATGGAGCAGATTTGAAACACGCTTTTTGCTGTATATGCAAGTGGTGACACCGAAAGCTATGAGGCCTGTGGTTGAAAAGGCAATATCTGCACATCTAACCTAGAAAGAAGCATTCTCAAAAACTACTTTGTGTTGGTTGCATTCAACTCACAGAGGGGAATATTCCTTTTGTTAGAGAAGCCATGAAACACTGTTTTTGTATAATCTGCATTTGGACATTTGGAGAGCTCTGAGGCCTATGGTGGGAAACGACATATCTTCACAAAAATCCCACAGAGAAGCATTCTCAGACACCACTTTGCGATGTGTGCATTCATCTCACAGAGTTGAAAATTCCTTTTGTTAGAGCAGTTTTGAAACACTCTTTTTGTAGAATCTGCATGTGGATATTTGGACCACTTATACGAATTTGCTGGAAACGGTATATCTTTACAGAAAAACGAGACGGAACCATTCTCACAAACTCCTTTGTGATGTGTGCTCTCAACTCAGAGATGTGAACATGACTTTTGATAGGGCAGTTTTGAAACACTCTTTTTCTAGTATCTGCAAGTGGACAATTCGGCGCTTTGAGGCCTGTGCTGGAAAGGAAATATCTTCACACATCAAGTAGACAGAAGCATTGTCTGAAACTTTTTTGGTGTGTGCATTCAACCCACAGAGTTGAACATTCCTTTTGACAGAGAATTTTTGAAACACTCTGTTTATAGAATGTGCAAGTGCATATTTGGACCGCTTCTAGGAATTCGTTGGAAACGGGACACCCTCACACGAAAACAAGACAGAAGCATTCTCACAAACTTCTGTGTGATGTGAGCATTCAGCTCACAGAGCTGAACCTTTCTTTTGATAGAGGAATTTTGTAACACCCTTTTTCTAGAAACGGCAATTGGATATTTGGAGCGCTTTGAGGCCTGTGGTGGAAATTAAATATCTTCACATCAAAACTAGACAGAAGCATTCTCTGAAACTTCTTTGAGGTATGTGCATTCAACTCACAGAGTTGAACATTCCTTTAGACAGAGAAATTTTGAAACACCCTTTATTTAGAATCTGCAAGTGGAAATTTGCACCGCTTATAGGAATTCGTTGGAAACGGGACACCTTCACACGAAAACAAGACAGAAGCGTTCTCACAATCTTCTCTGTGTTAAGTGCATTCAAGTAACAGAGTTTAACGTTTCTTTTCATGGAGCAGTTTTGAAACACGCTTTTTGCATTATATGCAAGTGGTCATTCGGAAAGCTATGAAGCCTGTGGTCGAAAAGGGAATAGCTTCACATATAACCTAGAAAGAAGCATTCTCAGAAACTACTTTGTGGTGGTTGCATTCAACTCACAGAGGGGAATATTCCTTTTGTTAGAGAAGCCATGAAACACTGTTTTTGTATCATCTGCATTTGGACATTTGGAGAGCTCTGAGGCCTATGGTGGGAAACGAAATAACTTCACAAAAATCCTACAGGGAAGCATTCTCAGAAACCACTTTGCGATGTGTGCATTCAACTCAGAGAATTGAACATTCCTTTTGTCAGAGCAATTTTGAAACACTCTTTTTGTAGAGTCTGCATGTGGATATTTGGACCACTTATAGGCATTTGCTGGAAAAAGGATATCCTCACACAAAAACGAGACAGAAGTATTCTCGCAAACTCCTTTGTCATGTGTGCTCTCGTCTCACAGATGTGAAACTTACTTTTGATAGAGCAGTTTTGAAACACTCTTTGTCGAGGATCTGCAAGGGGACACTTGAAGCGATTTCAGTCCTGTGCTGGAAAGGAAATATCTTCACATAACAAGTAGACAGAAGCATTCTCTGAAACTTCTTTGTGGTGTGTGCATTCAACTCACGGAGTTGAACATTCCTTTTGACACGGAAATTTTGAAACACTCTTTTTATAGGATGTGCAAGGGGATATTCGGACGGCTTCTAGGAATTCGTTGGAAACGGGACACCCTCACACAAAAACAAGACAGAAGCAGTCTCACAAACTTCTGTGTGATGTGAGCATTCAGCTCACAGAGCTGAACCTTTCTTTTGATAGAGCAATTTTGAAACACTCTTTTTCTAGAATCGGCAAGTGGACATTTGGAGCGCTTTGAGGCCTGTGGTGGAAAGGAAATATGTTCACGTCAAAACTAGACAGAATCATTCTCACAAACTTCTCTGTGATAAGTGCATTCAACTCACAGAGTTTAATGTTTCCTTTCATGGAGCAGTTTTGAAACACACTTTTTGCAGTACATGCAAGTGGTCATTCGGAAAGCTATGAGGCCTGTGTTCGAAAAGAAAATATCTTCACAGATAGCATAGAAAGAATCATTCTCCGAAACTGCCTTGTGTTGGTTGCATTCAACTCACAGAGGTGAATAATCCTTTTGTTAGAGCAGCCAAGAAACTCTGTTTTTGTATAATCTGCAATTGGACGTTTGGAGAGCTCTGAGGCCTCTTGTGGGAAGGGAAATTCCTTCTCAAAACACCTAGGGAGAAGCATTCTCGGAAACCACTTTGAGATGTGTGCATTCAACTCACGGAGCTGAACATTCCTTTTGACAGAGAAATTTTGAAACACTCTTTTTATAGAATGTGCAAGTGGATATTCGGACGGCTTCCAGGAATTCGTTGGAAACGGGACACCCTCACACAAAAACAAGACGGAAGCATTCTCACAAACTTCTGTGTGATGTGAGCATTCAGCTCACAGAGCTGAACACTTCCTTTGATAGAGCAATTTTGAAACACTCTTTTTCTAGAATCGGTAAGTGGACATTTGGAGCGCTTTGTGGCCTGTGGTGGAAAGGAAATATCTTCACGTCAAAACTAGACAGAAGCATTCTCTAAATCTTCTTTGTGGTGTGTGCATTCAACTCACAGATTTGAACATTCCTTTAGACAGAGAAACTTTGAAACACTCTTTTTGTTGAATCGGCAAGTGGAAATTTGGACCCCTTCTAGAAATTCGTTGGAAATGGGACACCCTCATACGAAAACTAGACAGAAGCATTCTGACAAACTTCTCTGTGATAAGTGCATTCAACTCACAGAGTTTAACGTTTCTTTTCATGGAGCATTATTGAAACGCACTTTTTGAAGTCTATGCAAGTGGTCAGTCCGAAAGCTATGAGGCCTGTGTTTGAAAAGACAATATCTTCACATATAACATAGAAAGAAGCATTCTCACAAACAACTTTGTGTTGGTTGCATTCAACTCACAGAGGGGAATATTCCTTTTGTTAGAGCAGCCATGAAACAGTGTTTTTGTATAATCTGCACGTGGACATTTGGAGCGCTTTGAGGCCTGTGCTGGAAAGGAAATATCTTCACATAACAAGTTGACAGAAGCATTCTCTGAAAGTT
Organism: Pongo pygmaeus; assembly: GCF_028885625.2. Classification (NCBI taxonomy): domain Eukaryota; kingdom Metazoa; phylum Chordata; class Mammalia; order Primates; family Hominidae; genus Pongo; species Pongo pygmaeus. The sequence goes on from NC_072393.2 coordinate 32,578,938, forward strand.
CTTTTTGGTGTGTGCATTCAACTCATAGAGTTGAACATTCCTTTTGAGAGAGAAATTATGAAATTCTCTTTTTGTAGAATCTGCAGGTGGAAATTTTGACCGCTTTTAGGAATTCATTGGAAACGAGACACCTTCACACGAAAACTAGACAGAAGCATTCTCACAAAATTCTCTGTGATAAGGGCATTCAACTCACAGAGTTTCAGGATTCTTTTCATGGAGCAGATTTGAAACACGCTTTTTGCTGTATATGCAAGTGGTGACACCGAAAGCTATGAGGCCTGTGGTTGAAAAGGCAATATCTGCACATCTAACCTAGAAAGAAGCATTCTCAAAAACTACTTTGTGTTGGTTGCATTCAACTCACAGAGGGGAATATTCCTTTTGTTAGAGAAGCCATGAAACACTGTTTTTGTATAATCTGCATTTGGACATTTGGAGAGCTCTGAGGCCTATGGTGGGAAACGACATATCTTCACAAAAATCCCACAGAGAAGCATTCTCAGACACCACTTTGCGATGTGTGCATTCATCTCACAGAGTTGAAAATTCCTTTTGTTAGAGCAGTTTTGAAACACTCTTTTTGTAGAATCTGCATGTGGATATTTGGACCACTTATACGAATTTGCTGGAAACGGTATATCTTTACAGAAAAACGAGACGGAACCATTCTCACAAACTCCTTTGTGATGTGTGCTCTCAACTCAGAGATGTGAACATGACTTTTGATAGGGCAGTTTTGAAACACTCTTTTTCTAGTATCTGCAAGTGGACAATTCGGCGCTATGAGGCCTGTGCTGGAAAGGAAATATCTTCACACATCAAGTAGACAGAAGCATTGTCTGAAACTTTTTGGTGTGTGCATTCAACCCACAGAGTTGAACATTCCTTTTGACAGAGAATTTTTGAAACACTCTGTTTATAGAATGTGCAAGTGCATATTTGGACCGCTTCTAGGAATTCGTTGGAAACGGGACACCCTCACACGAAAACAAGACAGAAGCATTCTCACAAACTTCTGTGTGATGTGAGCATTCAGCTCACAGAGCTGAACCTTTCTTTTGATAGAGGAATTTTGTAACACCCTTTTTCTAGAAACGGCAATTGGATATTTGGAGCGCTTTGAGGCCTGTGGTGGAAATTAAATATCTTCACATCAAAACTAGACAGAAGCATTCTCTGAAACTTCTTTGAGGTATGTGCATTCAACTCACAGAGTTGAACATTCCTTTAGACAGAGAAATTTTGAAACACCCTTTATTTAGAATCTGCAAGTGGAAATTTGCACCGCTTATAGGAATTCGTTGGAAACGGGACACCTTCACACGAAAACAAGACAGAAGCGTTCTCACAATCTTCTCTGTGTTAAGTGCATTCAAGTAACAGAGTTTAACGTTTCTTTTCATGGAGCAGTTTTGAAACACGCTTTTTGCATTATATGCAAGTGGTCATTCGGAAAGCTATGAAGCCTGTGGTCGAAAAGGGAATAGCTTCACATATAACCTAGAAAGAAGCATTCTCAGAAACTACTTTGTGGTGGTTGCATTCAACTCACAGAGGGGAATATTCCTTTTGTTAGAGAAGCCATGAAACACTGTTTTTGTATCATCTGCATTTGGACATTTGGAGAGCTCTGAGGCCTATGGTGGGAAACGAAATAACTTCACAAAAATCCTACAGGGAAGCATTCTCAGAAACCACTTTGCGATGTGTGCATTCAACTCAGAGAATTGAACATTCCTTTTGTCAGAGCAATTTTGAAACACTCTTTTTGTAGAGTCTGCATGTGGATATTTGGACCACTTATAGGCATTTGCTGGAAAAAGGATATCCTCACACAAAAACGAGACAGAAGTATTCTCGCAAACTCCTTTGTCATGTGTGCTCTCATCTCACAGATGTGAAACTTACTTTTGATAGAGCAGTTTTGAAACACTCTTTGTCGAGGATCTGCAAGGGGACACTCGAAGCGATTTCAGTCCTGTGCTGGAAAGGAAATATCTTCACATAACAAGTAGACAGAAGCATTCTCTGAAACTTCTTTGAGGTGTGTGCATTCAACTCAGGGAGTTGAACATTCCTTTTGACACGGAAATTTTGAAACACTCTTTTTATAGGATGTGCAAGGGGATATTCGGACGGCTTCTAGGAATTCGTTGGAAACGGGACACCCTCACACAAAAACAAGACAGAAGCAGTCTCACAAACTTCTGTGTGATGTGAGCATTCAGCTCACAGAGCTGAACCTTTCTTTTGATAGAGCAATTTTGAAACACTCTTTTTCTAGAATCGGCAAGTGGACATTTGGAGCGCTTTGAGGCCTGTGGTGGAAAGGAAATATGTTCACGTCAAAACTAGACAGAATCATTCTCACAAACTTCTCTGTGATAAGTGCATTCAACTCACAGAGTTTAATGTTTCCTTTCATGGAGCAGTTTTGAAACACACTTTTTGCAGTACATGCAAGTGGTCATTCGGAAAGCTATGAGGCCTGTGTTCAAAAAGAAAATATCTTCACATATAGCATAGAAAGAATCATTCTCCGAAACTGCCTTGTGTTGGTTGCATTCAACTCACAGAGGTGAATAATCCTTTTGTTAGAGCAGCCAAGAAACTCTGTTTTTGTATAATCTGCAATTGGACGTTTGGAGAGCTCTGAGGCCTCTTGTGGGAAGGGAAATTCCTTCTCAAAACACCTAGAGAGAAGCATTCTCGGAAACCACTTTGAGATGTGTGCATTCAACTCACGGAGCTGAACATTCCTTTTGACAGAGAAATTTTGAAACACTCTTTTTATAGAATGTGCAAGTGGATATTCGGACGGCTTCCAGGAATTCGTTGGAAACGGGACACCCTCACACAAAAACAAGACAGAAGCATTCTCACAAACTTCTGTGTGATGTGAGCATTCAGCTCAAAGAGCTGAACACTTCCTTTGATAGAGCAATTTTGAAACACTCTTTTTCTAGAATCGGTAAGTGGACATTTGGAGCGCTTTGTGGCCTGTGGTGGAAAGGAAATATCTTCACGTCAAAACTAGACAGAAGCATTCTCTAAATCTTCTTTGTGGTGTGTGCATTCAACTCACAGATTTGAACATTCCTTTAGACAGAGAAACTTTGAAACACTCTTTTTGTTGAATCGGCAAGTGGAAATTTGGACCCCTTCTAGAAATTCGTTGGAAATGGGACACCCTCATACGAAAACTAGACAGAAGCATTCTGACAAACTTCTCTGTGATAAGTGCATTCAACTCACAGAGTTTAACGTTTCTTTTCATGGAGCATTGTTGAAACGCACTTTTTGAAGTCTATGCAAGTGGTCATTCCGAAAGCTATGAGGCCTGTGTTTGAAAAGACAATATCTTCACATATAACATAGAAAGAAGCATTCTCACAAACAACTTTGTGTTGGTTGCATTCAACTCACAGAGGGGAATATTCCTTTTGTTAGAGCAGCCATGAAACAGTGTTTTTGTATAATCTGCAAGTGGACATTTGGAGCGCTTTGAGGCCTGTGCTGGAAAGGAAATATCTTCACATAACAAGTTGACAGAAGCATTCTCTGAAAGTTCTTTTTGGTGTGTGCATTCAACTCATAGAGTTGAACATTCCTTTTGAGAGAGAAATTATGAAATTCTCTTTTTGTAGAATCTGCAGGTGGAAATTTTGACCGCTTTTAGGAATTCGTTGGAAACGAGACACCTTCACACGAAAACTAGACAGAAGCATTCTCACAAAATTCTCTGTGATAAGGGCATTCAACTCACAGAGTTTCAGGATTCTTTTCATGGAGCAGATTTGAAACACGCTTTTTGCTGTATATGCAAGTGGTGACACCGAAAGCTATGAGGCCTGTGGTTGAAAAGGCAATATCTGCACATCTAACCTAGAAAGAAGCATTCTCAAAAACTACTTTGTGTTGGTTGCATTCAACTCACAGAGGGGAATATTCCTTTTGTTAGAGAAGCCATGAAACACTGTTTTTGTATAATCTGCATTTGGACATTTGGAGAGCTCTGAGGCCTATGGTAGGAAACGACATATCTTCACAAAAATCCCACAGAGAAGCATTCTCAGACACCACTTTGCGATGTGTGCATTCATCTCACAGAGTTGAAAATTCCTTTTGTTAGAGCAGTTTTGAAACACTCTTTTTGTAGAATCTGCATGTGGATATTTGGACCACTTATACGAATTTGCTGGAAACGGTATATCTTTACAGAAAAACGAGACGGAACCATTCTCACAAACTCCTTTGTGATGTGTGCTCTCAACTCAGAGATGTGAACATGACTTTTGATAGGGCAGTTTTGAAACACTCTTTTTCTAGTATCTGCAAGTGGACAATTCGGCGCTTTGAGGCCTGTGCTGGAAAGGAAATATCTTCACACATCAAGTAGACAGAAGCATTGTCTGAAACTTTTTTGGTGTGTGCATTCAACCCACAGAGTTGAACATTCCTTTTGACAGAGAATTTTTGAAACACTCTGTTTATAGAATGTGCAAGTGCATATTTGGACCGCTTCTAGGAATTCGTTGGAAACGGGACACCCTCACACGAAAACAAGACAGAAGCATTCTCACAAACTTCTGTGTGATGTGAGCATTCAGCTCACAGAGCTGAACCTTTCTTTTGATAGAGGAATTTTGTAACACCCTTTTTCTAGAAACGGCAATTGGATATTTGGAGCGCTTTGAGGCCTGTGGTGGAAATTAAATATCTTCACATCAAAACTAGACAGAAGCATTCTCTGAAACTTCTTTGAGGTATGTGCATTCAACTCACAGAGTTGAACATTCCTTTAGACAGAGAAATTTTGAAACACCCTTTATTTAGAATCTGCAAGTGGAAATTTGCACCGCTTATAGGAATTCGTTGGAAACGGGACACCTTCACACGAAAACAAGACAGAAGCGTTCTCACAATCTTCTCTGTGTTAAGTGCATTCAAGTAACAGAGTTTAACGTTTCTTTTCATGGAGCAGTTTTGAAACACGCTTTTTGCATTATATGCAAGTGGTCATTCGGAAAGCTATGAAGCCTGTGGTCGAAAAGGGAATAGCTTCACATATAACCTAGAAAGAAGCATTCTCAGAAACTACTTTGTGGTGGTTGCATTCAACTCACAGAGGGGAATATTCCTTTTGTTAGAGAAGCCATGAAACACTGTTTTTGTATCATCTGCATTTGGACATTTGGAGAGCTCTGAGGCCTATGGTGGGAAACGAAATAACTTCACAAAAATCCTACAGGGAAGCATTCTCAGAAACCACTTTGCGATGTGTGCATTCAACTCAGAGAATTGAACATTCCTTTTGTCAGAGCAATTTTGAAACACTCTTTTTGTAGAGTCTGCATGTGGATATTTGGACCACTTATAGGCATTTGCTGGAAAAAGGATATCCTCACACAAAAACGAGACAGAAGTATTCTCGCAAACTCCTTTGTCATGTGTGCTCTCATCTCACAGATGTGAAACTTACTTTTGATAGAGCAGTTTTGAAACACTCTTTGTCGAGGATCTGCAAGGGGACACTTGAAGCGATTTCAGTCCTGTGCTGGAAAGGAAATATCTTCACATAACAAGTAGACAGAAGCATTCTCTGAAACTTCTTTGTGGTGTGTGCATTCAACTCACGGAGTTGAACATTCCTTTTGACACGGAAATTTTGAAACACTCTTTTTATAGGATGTGCAAGGGGATATTCGGACGGCTTCTAGGAATTCGTTGGAAACGGGACACCCTCACACAAAAACAAGACAGAAGCAGTCTCACAAACTTCTGTGTGATGTGAGCATTCAGCTCACAGAGCTGAACCTTTCTTTTGATAGAGCAATTTTGAAACACTCTTTTTCTAGAATCGGCAAGTGGACATTTGGAGCGCTTTGAGGCCTGTGGTGGAAAGGAAATATGTTCACGTCAAAACTAGACAGAATCATTCTCACAAACTTCTCTGTGATAAGTGCATTCAACTCACAGAGTTTAATGTTTCCTTTCATGGAGCAGTTTTGAAACACACTTTTTGCAGTACACGCAAGTGGTCATTCGGAAAGCTATGAGGCCTGTGTTCGAAAAGAAAATATCTTCACAGATAGCATAGAAAGAATCATTCTCCGAAACTGCCTTGTGTTGGTTGCATTCAACTCACAGAGGTGAATAATCCTTTTGTTAGAGCAGCCAAGAAACTCTGTTTTTGTATAATCTGCAATTGGACGTTTGGAGAGCTCTGAGGCCTCTTGTGGGAAGGGAAATTCCTTCTCAAAACACCTAGGGAGAAGCATTCTCGGAAACCACTTTGAGATGTGTGCATTCAACTCACGGAGCTGAACATTCCTTTTGACAGAGAAATTTTGAAACACTCTTTTTATAGAATGTGCAAGTGGATATTCGGACGGCTTCCAGGAATTCGTTGGAAACGGGACACCCTCACACAAAAACAAGACAGAAGCATTCTCACAAACTTCTGTGTGATGTGAGCATTCAGCTCACAGAGCTGAACACTTCCTTTGATAGAGCAATTTTGAAACACTCTTTTTCTAGAATCGGTAAGTGGACATTTGGAGCGCTTTGTGGCCTGTGGTGGAAAGGAAATATCTTCACGTCAAAACTAGACAGAAGCATTCTCTAAATCTTCTTTGTGGTGTGTGCATTCAACTCACAGATTTGAACATTCCTTTAGACAGAGAAACTTTGAAACACTCTTTTTGTTGAATCGGCAAGTGGAAATTTGGACCCCTTCTAGAAATTCGTTGGAAATGGGACACCCTCATACGAAAACTAGACAGAAGCATTCTGACAAACTTCTCTGTGATAAGTGCATTCAACTCACAGAGTTTAACGTTTCTTTTCATGGAGCATTATTGAAACGCACTTTTTGAAGTCTATGCAAGTGGTCAGTCCGAAAGCTATGAGGCCTGTGTTTGAAAAGACAATATCTTCACATATAACATAGAAAGAAGCATTCTCACAAACAACTTTGTGTTGGTTGCATTCAACTCACAGAGGGGAATATTCCTTTTGTTAGAGCAGCCATGAAACAGTGTTTTTGTATAATCTGCACGTGGACATTTGGAGCGCTTTGAGGCCTGTGCTGGAAAGGAAATATCTTCACATAACAAGTTGACAGAAGCATTCTCTGAAAGTTCTTTTTGGTGTGTGCATTCAACTCATAGAGTTGAACATTCCTTTTGAGAGAGAAATTATGAAATTCTCTTTTTGTAGAATCTGCAGGTGGAAATTTTGACCGCTTTTAGGAATTCATTGGAAACGAGACACCTTCACACGAAAACTAGACAGAAGCATTCTCACAAAATTCTCTGTGATAAGGGCATTCAACTCACAGAGTTTCAGGATTCTTTTCATGGAGCAGATTTGAAACACGCTTTTTGCTGTATATGCAAGTGGTGACACCGAAAGCTATGAGGCCTGTGGTTGAAAAGGCAATATCTGCACATCTAACCTAGAAAGAAGCATTCTCAAAAACTACTTTGTGTTGGTTGCATTCAACTCACAGAGGGGAATATTCCTTTTGTTAGAGAAGCCATGAAACACTGTTTTTGTATAATCTGCATTTGGACATTTGGAGAGCTCTGAGGCCTATGGTGGGAAACGACATATCTTCACAAAAATCCCACAGAGAAGCATTCTCAGACACCACTTTGCGATGTGTGCATTCATCTCACAGAGTTGAAAATTCCTTTTGTTAGAGCAGTTTTGAAACACTCTTTTTGTAGAATCTGCATGTGGATATTTGGACCACTTATACGAATTTGCTGGAAACGGTATATCTTTACAGAAAAACGAGACGGAACCATTCTCACAAACTCCTTTGTGATGTGTGCTCTCAACTCAGAGATGTGAACATGACTTTTGATAGGGCAGTTTTGAAACACTCTTTTTCTAGTATCTGCAAGTGGACAATTCGGCGCTATGAGGCCTGTGCTGGAAAGGAAATATCTTCACACATCAAGTAGACAGAAGCATTGTCTGAAACTTTTTTGGTGTGTGCATTCAACCCACAGAGTTGAACATTCCTTTTGACAGAGAATTTTTGAAACACTCTGTTTATAGAATGTGCAAGTGCGTATTTGGACCGCTTCTAGGAATTCGTTGGAAACGGGACACCCTCACACGAAAACAAGACAGAAGCATTCTCACAAACTTCTGTGTGATGTGAGCATTCAGCTCACAGAGCTGAACCTTTCTTTTGATAGAGGAATTTTGTAACACCCTTTTTCTAGAAACGGCAATTGGATATTTGGAGCGCTTTGAGGCCTGTGGTGGAAATTAAATATCTTCACATCAAAACTAGACAGAAGCATTCTCTGAAACTTCTTTGAGGTATGTGCATTCAACTCACAGAGTTGAACATTCCTTTAGACAGAGAAATTTTGAAACACCCTTTATTTAGAATCTGCAAGTGGAAATTTGCACCGCTTATAGGAATTCGTTGGAAACGGGACACCTTCACACGAAAACAAGACAGAAGCGTTCTCACAATCTTCTCTGTGTTAAGTGCATTCAAGTAACAGAGTTTAACGTTTCTTTTCATGGAGCAGTTTTGAAACACGCTTTTTGCATTATATGCAAGTGGTCATTCGGAAAGCTATGAAGCCTGTGGTCGAAAAGGGAATAGCTTCACATATAACCTAGAAAGAAGCATTCTCAGAAACTACTTTGTGGTGGTTGCATTCAACTCACAGAGGGGAATATTCCTTTTGTTAGAGAAGCCATGAAACACTGTTTTTGTATCATCTGCATTTGGACATTTGGAGAGCTCTGAGGCCTATGGTGGGAAACGAAATAACTTCACAAAAATCCTACAGGGAAGCATTCTCAGAAACCACTTTGCGATGTGTGCATTCAACTCAGAGAATTGAACATTCCTTTTGTCAGAGCAATTTTGAAACACTCTTTTTGTAGAGTCTGCATGTGGATATTTGGACCACTTATAGGCATTTGCTGGAAAAAGGATATCCTCACACAAAAACGAGACAGAAGTATTCTCGCAAACTCCTTTGTCATGTGTGCTCTCATCTCACAGATGTGAAACTTACTTTTGATAGAGCAGTTTTGAAACACTCTTTGTCGAGGATCTGCAAGGGGACACTTGAAGCGATTTCAGTCCTGTGCTGGAAAGGAAATATCTTCACATAACAAGTAGACAGAAGCATTCTCTGAAACTTCTTTGAGGTGTGTGCATTCAACTCAGGGAGTTGAACATTCCTTTTGACACGGAAATTTTGAAACACTCTTTTTATAGGATGTGCAAGGGGATATTCGGACGGCTTCTAGGAATTCGTTGGAAACGGGACACCCTCACACAAAAACAAGACAGAAGCAGTCTCACAAACTTCTGTGTGATGTGAGCATTCAGCTCACAGAGCTGAACCTTTCTTTTGATAGAGCAATTTTGAAACACTCTTTTTCTAGAATCGGCAAGTGGACATTTGGAGCGCTTTGAGGCCTGTGGTGGAAAGGAAATATGTTCACGTCAAAACTAGACAGAATCATTCTCACAAACTTCTCTGTGATAAGTGCATTCAACTCACAGAGTTTAATGTTTCCTTTCATGGAGCAGTTTTGAAACACACTTTTTGCAGTACATGCAAGTGGTCATTCGGAAAGCTATGAGGCCTGTGTTCAAAAAGAAAATATCTTCACATATAGCATAGAAAGAATCATTCTCCGAAACTGCCTTGTGTTGGTTGCATTCAACTCACAGAGGTGAATAATCCTTTTGTTAGAGCAGCCAAGAAACTCTGTTTTTGTATAATCTGCAATTGGACGTTTGGAGAGCTCTGAGGCCTCTTGTGGGAAGGGAAATTCCTTCTCAAAACACCTAGAGAGAAGCATTCTCGGAAACCACTTTGAGATGTGTGCATTCAACTCACGGAGCTGAACATTCCTTTTGACAGAGAAATTTTGAAACACTCTTTTTATAGAATGTGCAAGTGGATATTCGGACGGCTTCCAGGAATTCGTTGGAAACGGGACACCCTCACACAAAAACAAGACAGAAGCATTCTCACAAACTTCTGTGTGATGTGAGCATTCAGCTCAAAGAGCTGAACACTTCCTTTGATAGAGCAATTTTGAAACACTCTTTTTCTAGAATCGGTAAGTGGACATTTGGAGCGCTTTGTGGCCTGTGGTGGAAAGGAAATATCTTCACGTCAAAACTAGACAGAAGCATTCTCTAAATCTTCTTTGTGGTGTGTGCATTCAACTCACAGATTTGAACATTCCTTTAGACAGAGAAACTTTGAAACACTCTTTTTGTTGAATCGGCAAGTGGAAATTTGGACCCCTTCTAGAAATTCGTTGGAAATGGGACACCCTCATACGAAAACTAGACAGAAGCATTCTGACAAACTTCTCTGTGATAAGTGCATTCAACTCACAGAGTTTAACGTTTCTTTTCATGGAGCATTGTTGAAACGCACTTTTTGAAGTCTATGCAAGTGGTCATTCCGAAAGCTATGAGGCCTGTGTTTGAAAAGACAATATCTTCACATATAACATAGAAAGAAGCATTCTCACAAACAACTTTGTGTTGGTTGCATTCAACTCACAGAGGGGAATATTCCTTTTGTTAGAGCAGCCATGAAACAGTGTTTTTGTATAATCTGCAAGTGGACATTTGGAGCGCTTTGAGGCCTGTGCTGGAAAGGAAATATCTTCACATAACAAGTTGACAGAAGCATTCTCTGAAAGTTCTTTTTGGTGTGTGCATTCAACTCATAGAGTTGAACATTCCTTTTGAGAGAGAAATTATGAAATTCTCTTTTTGTAGAATCTGCAGGTGGAAATTTTGACCGCTTTTAGGAATTCGTTGGAAACGAGACACCTTCACACGAAAACTAGACAGAAGCATTCTCACAAAATTCTCTGTGATAAGGGCATTCAACTCACAGAGTTTCAGGATTCTTTTCATGGAGCAGATTTGAAACACGCTTTTTGCTGTATATGCAAGTGGTGACACCGAAAGCTATGAGGCCTGTGGTTGAAAAGGCAATATCTGCACATCTAACCTAGAAAGAAGCATTCTCAAAAACTACTTTGTGTTGGTTGCATTCAACTCACAGAGGGGAATATTCCTTTTGTTAGAGAAGCCATGAAACACTGTTTTTGTATAATCTGCATTTGGACATTTGGAGAGCTCTGAGGCCTATGGTGGGAAACGACATATCTTCACAAAAATCCCACAGAGAAGCATTCTCAGACACCACTTTGCGATGTGTGCATTCATCTCACAGAGTTGAAAATTCCTTTTGTTAGAGCAGTTTTGAAACACTCTTTTTGTAGAATCTGCATGTGGATATTTGGACCACTTATACGAATTTGCTGGAAACGGTATATCTTTACAGAAAAACGAGACGGAACCATTCTCACAAACTCCTTTGTGATGTGTGCTCTCAACTCAGAGATGTGAACATGACTTTTGATAGGGCAGTTTTGAAACACTCTTTTTCTAGTATCTGCAAGTGGACAATTCGGCGCTTTGAGGCCTGTGCTGGAAAGGAAATATCTTCACACATCAAGTAGACAGAAGCATTGTCTGAAACTTTTTTGGTGTGTGCATTCAACCCACAGAGTTGAACATTCCTTTTGACAGAGAATTTTTGAAACACTCTGTTTATAGAATGTGCAAGTGCATATTTGGACCGCTTCTAGGAATTCGTTGGAAACGGGACACCCTCACACGAAAACAAGACAGAAGCATTCTCACAAACTTCTGTGTGATGTGAGCATTCAGCTCACAGAGCTGAACCTTTCTTTTGATAGAGGAATTTTGTAACACCCTTTTTCTAGAAACGGCAATTGGATATTTGGAGCGCTTTGAGGCCTGTGGTGGAAATTAAATATCTTCACATCAAAACTAGACAGAAGCATTCTCTGAAACTTCTTTGAGGTATGTGCATTCAACTCACAGAGTTGAACATTCCTTTAGACAGAGAAATTTTGAAACACCCTTTATTTAGAATCTGCAAGTGGAAATTTGCACCGCTTATAGGAATTCGTTGGAAACGGGACACCTTCACACGAAAACAAGACAGAAGCGTTCTCACAATCTTCTCTGTGTTAAGTGCATTCAAGTAACAGAGTTTAACGTTTCTTTTCATGGAGCAGTTTTGAAACACGCTTTTTGCATTATATGCAAGTGGTCATTCGGAAAGCTATGAAGCCTGTGGTCGAAAAGGGAATAGCTTCACATATAACCTAGAAAGAAGCATTCTCAGAAACTACTTTGTGGTGGTTGCATTCAACTCACAGAGGGGAATATTCCTTTTGTTAGAGAAGCCATGAAACACTGTTTTTGTATCATCTGCATTTGGACATTTGGAGAGCTCTGAGGCCTATGGTGGGAAACGAAATAACTTCACAAAAATCCTACAGGGAAGCATTCTCAGAAACCACTTTGCGATGTGTGCATTCAACTCAGAGAATTGAACATTCCTTTTGTCAGAGCAATTTTGAAACACTCTTTTTGTAGAGTCTGCATGTGGATATTTGGACCACTTATAGGCATTTGCTGGAAAAAGGATATCCTCACACAAAAACGAGACAGAAGTATTCTCGCAAACTCCTTTGTCATGTGTGCTCTCATCTCACAGATGTGAAACTTACTTTTGATAGAGCAGTTTTGAAACACTCTTTGTCGAGGATCTGCAAGGGGACACTTGAAGCGATTTCAGTCCTGTGCTGGAAAGGAAATATCTTCACATAACAAGTAGACAGAAGCATTCTCTGAAACTTCTTTGTGGTGTGTGCATTCAACTCACGGAGTTGAACATTCCTTTTGACACGGAAATTTTGAAACACTCTTTTTATAGGATGTGCAAGGGGATATTTGGACGGCTTCTAGGAATTCGTTGGAAACGGGACACCCTCACACAAAAACAAGACAGAAGCAGTCTCACAAACTTCTGTGTGATGTGAGCATTCAGCTCACAGAGCTGAACCTTTCTTTTGATAGAGCAATTTTGAAACACTCTTTTTCTAGAATCGGCAAGTGGACATTTGGAGCGCTTTGAGGCCTGTGGTGGAAAGGAAATATGTTCACGTCAAAACTAGACAGAATCATTCTCACAAACTTCTCTGTGATAAGTGCATTCAACTCACAGAGTTTAATGTTTCCTTTCATGGAGCAGTTTTGAAACACACTTTTTGCAGTACACGCAAGTGGTCATTCGGAAAGCTATGAGGCCTGTGTTCGAAAAGAAAATATCTTCACAGATAGCATAGAAAGAATCATTCTCCGAAACTGCCTTGTGTTGGTTGCATTCAACTCACAGAGGTGAATAATCCTTTTGTTAGAGCAGCCAAGAAACTCTGTTTTTGTATAATCTGCAATTGGACGTTTGGAGAGCTCTGAGGCCTCTTGTGGGAAGGGAAATTCCTTCTCAAAACACCTAGGGAGAAGCATTCTCGGAAACCACTTTGAGATGTGTGCATTCAACTCACGGAGCTGAACATTCCTTTTGACAGAGAAATTTTGAAACACTCTTTTTATAGAATGTGCAAGTGGATATTCGGACGGCTTCCAGGAATTCGTTGGAAACGGGACACCCTCACACAAAAACAAGACAGAAGCATTCTCACAAACTTCTGTGTGATGTGAGCATTCAGCTCACAGAGCTGAACACTTCCTTTGATAGAGCAATTTTGAAACACTCTTTTTCTAGAATCGGTAAGTGGACATTTGGAGCGCTTTGTGGCCTGTGGTGGAAAGGAAATATCTTCACGTCAAAACTAGACAGAAGCATTCTCTAAATCTTCTTTGTGGTGTGTGCATTCAACTCACAGATTTGAACATTCCTTTAGACAGAGAAACTTTGAAACACTCTTTTTGTTGAATCGGCAAGTGGAAATTTGGACCCCTTCTAGAAATTCGTTGGAAATGGGACACCCTCATACGAAAACTAGACAGAAGCATTCTGACAAACTTCTCTGTGATAAGTGCATTCAACTCACAGAGTTTAACGTTTCTTTTCATGGAGCATTATTGAAACGCACTTTTTGAAGTCTATGCAAGTGGTCAGTCCGAAAGCTATGAGGCCTGTGTTTGAAAAGACAATATCTTCACATATAACATAGAAAGAAGCATTCTCACAAACAACTTTGTGTTGGTTGCATTCAACTCACAGAGGGGAATATTCCTTTTGTTAGAGCAGCCATGAAACAGTGTTTTTGTATAATCTGCACGTGGACATTTGGAGCGCTTTGAGGCCTGTGCTGGAAAGGAAATATCTTCACATAACAAGTTGACAGAAGCATTCTCTGAAAGTTCTTTTTGGTGTGTGCATTCAACTCATAGAGTTGAACATTCCTTTTGAGAGAGAAATTATGAAATTCTCTTTTTGTAGAATCTGCAGGTGGAAATTTTGACCGCTTTTAGGAATTCATTGGAAACGAGACACCTTCACACGAAAACTAGACAGAAGCATTCTCACAAAATTCTCTGTGATAAGGGCATTCAACTCACAGAGTTTCAGGATTCTTTTCATGGAGCAGATTTGAAACACGCTTTTTGCTGTATATGCAAGTGGTGACACCGAAAGCTATGAGGCCTGTGGTTGAAAAGGCAATATCTGCACATCTAACCTAGAAAGAAGCATTCTCAAAAACTACTTTGTGTTGGTTGCATTCAACTCACAGAGGGGAATATTCCTTTTGTTAGAGAAGCCATGAAACACTGTTTTTGTATAATCTGCATTTGGACATTTGGAGAGCTCTGAGGCCTATGGTGGGAAACGACATATCTTCACAAAAATCCCACAGAGAAGCATTCTCAGACACCACTTTGCGATGTGTGCATTCATCTCACAGAGTTGAAAATTCCTTTTGTTAGAGCAGTTTTGAAACACTCTTTTTGTAGAATCTGCATGTGGATATTTGGACCACTTATACGAATTTGCTGGAAACGGTATATCTTTACAGAAAAACGAGACGGAACCATTCTCACAAACTCCTTTGTGATGTGTGCTCTCAACTCAGAGATGTGAACATGACTTTTGATAGGGCAGTTTTGAAACACTCTTTTTCTAGTATCTGCAAGTGGACAATTCGGCGCTATGAGGCCTGTGCTGGAAAGGAAATATCTTCACACATCAAGTAGACAGAAGCATTGTCTGAAACTTTTTTGGTGTGTGCATTCAACCCACAGAGTTGAACATTCCTTTTGACAGAGAATTTTTGAAACACTCTGTTTATAGAATGTGCAAGTGCATATTTGGACCGCTTCTAGGAATTCGTTGGAAACGGGACACCCTCACACGAAAACAAGACAGAAGCATTCTCACAAACTTCTGTGTGATGTGAGCATTCAGCTCACAGAGCTGAACCTTTCTTTTGATAGAGGAATTTTGTAACACCCTTTTTCTAGAAACGGCAATTGGATATTTGGAGTGCTTTGAGGCCTGTGGTGGAAATTAAATATCTTCACATCAAAACTAGACAGAAGCATTCTCTGAAACTTCTTTGAGGTATGTGCATTCAACTCACAGAGTTGAACATTCCTTTAGACAGAGAAATTTTGAAACACCCTTTATTTAGAATCTGCAAGTGGAAATTTGCACCGCTTATAGGAATTCGTTGGAAACGGGACACCTTCACACGAAAACAAGACAGAAGCGTTCTCACAATCTTCTCTGTGTTAAGTGCATTCAAGTAACAGAGTTTAACGTTTCTTTTCATGGAGCAGTTTTGAAACACGCTTTTTGCATTATATGCAAGTGGTCATTCGGAAAGCTATGAAGCCTGTGGTCGAAAAGGGAATAGCTTCACATATAACCTAGAAAGAAGCATTCTCAGAAACTACTTTGTGGTGGTTGCATTCAACTCACAGAGGGGAATATTCCTTTTGTTAGAGAAGCCATGAAACACTGTTTTTGTATCATCTGCATTTGGACATTTGGAGAGCTCTGAGGCCTATGGTGGGAAACGAAATAACTTCACAAAAATCCTACAGGGAAGCATTCTCAGAAACCACTTTGCGATGTGTGCATTCAACTCAGAGAATTGAACATTCCTTTTGTCAGAGCAATTTTGAAACACTCTTTTTGTAGAGTCTGCATGTGGATATTTGGACCACTTATAGGCATTTGCTGGAAAAAGGATATCCTCACACAAAAACGAGACAGAAGTATTCTCGCAAACTCCTTTGTCATGTGTGCTCTCATCTCACAGATGTGAAACTTACTTTTGATAGAGCAGTTTTGAAACACTCTTTGTCGAGGATCTGCAAGGGGACACTTGAAGCGATTTCAGTCCTGTGCTGGAAAGGAAATATCTTCACATAACAAGTAGACAGAAGCATTCTCTGAAACTTCTTTGAGGTGTGTGCATTCAACTCAGGGAGTTGAACATTCCTTTTGACACGGAAATTTTGAAACACTCTTTTTATAGGATGTGCAAGGGGATATTCGGACGGCTTCTAGGAATTCGTTGGAAACGGGACACCCTCACACAAAAACAAGACAGAAGCAGTCTCACAAACTTCTGTGTGATGTGAGCATTCAGCTCACAGAGCTGAACCTTTCTTTTGATAGAGCAATTTTGAAACACTCTTTTTCTAGAATCGGCAAGTGGACATTTGGAGCGCTTTGAGGCCTGTGGTGGAAAGGAAATATGTTCACGTCAAAACTAGACAGAATCATTCTCACAAACTTCTCTGTGATAAGTGCATTCAACTCACAGAGTTTAATGTTTCCTTTCATGGAGCAGTTTTGAAACACACTTTTTGCAGTACACGCAAGTGGTCATTCGGAAAGCTATGAGGCCTGTGTTCGAAAAGAAAATATCTTCACAGATAGCATAGAAAGAATCATTCTCCGAAACTGCCTTGTGTTGGTTGCATTCAACTCACAGAGGTGAATAATCCTTTTGTTAGAGCAGCCAAGAAACTCTGTTTTTGTGTAATCTGCAATTGGACGTTTGGAGAGCTCTGAGGCCTCTTGTGGGAAGGGAAATTCCTTCTCAAAACACCTAGAGAGAAGCATACTCGGAAACCACTTTGAGATGTGTGCATTCAACTCATGGAGCTGAACATTCCTTTTGACAGAGAAATTTTGAAACACTCTTTTTATAGAATGTGCAAGTGGATATTCGGACGGCTTCCAGGAATTCGTTGGAAACGGGACACCCTCACACAAAAACAAGACAGAAGCATTCTCACAAACTTCTGTGTGATGTGAGCATTCAGCTCAAAGAGCTGAACACTTCCTTTGATAGAGCAATTTTGAAACACTCTTTTTCTAGAATCGGTAAGTGGACATTTGGAGCGCTTTGTGGCCTGTGGTGGAAAGGAAATATCTTCACGTCAAAACTAGACAGAAGCATTCTCTCAATCTTCTTTGTGGTGTGTGCATTCAACTCACAGATTTGAACATTCCTTTAGACAGAGAAACTTTGAAACACTCTTTTTGTTGAATCGGCAAGTGGAAATTTGGACCCCTTCTAGAAATTCGTTGGAAATGGGACACCCTCATACGAAAACTAGACAGAAGCATTCTGACAAACTTCTCTGTGATAAGTGCATTCAACTCACAGAGTTTAACGTTTCTTTTCATGGAGCATTATTGAAACGCACTTTTTGAAGTCTATGCAAGTGGTCATTCCGAAAGCTATGAGGCCTGTGTTTGAAAAGACAATATCTTCACATATAACATAGAAAGAAGCATTCTCACAAACAACTTTGTGTTGGTTGCATTCAACTCACAGAGGGGAATATTCCTTTTGTTAGAGCAGCCATGAAACAGTGTTTTTGTATAATCTGCAAGTGGACATTTGGAGCGCTTTGAGGCCTGTGCTGGAAAGGAAATATCTTCACATAACAAGTTGACAGAAGCATTCTCTGAAAGTTCTTTTTGGTGTGTGCATTCAACTCATAGAGTTGAACATTCCTTTTGAGAGAGAAATTATGAAATTCTCTTTTTGTAGAATCTGCAGGTGGAAATTTTGACCGCTTTTAGGAATTCGTTGGAAACGAGACACCTTCACACGAAAACTAGACAGAAGCATTCTCACAAAATTCTCTGTGATAAGGGCATTCAACTCACAGAGTTTCAGGATTCTTTTCATGGAGCAGATTTGAAACACGCTTTTTGCTGTATATGCAAGTGGTGACACCGAAAGCTATGAGGCCTGTGGTTGAAAAGGCAATATCTGCACATCTAACCTAGAAAGAAGCATTCTCAAAAACTACTTTGTGTTGGTTGCATTCAACTCACAGAGGGGAATATTCCTTTTGTTAGAGAAGCCATGAAACACTGTTTTTGTATAATCTGCATTTGGACATTTGGAGAGCTCTGAGGCCTATGGTGGGAAACGACATATCTTCACAAAAATCCCACAGAGAAGCATTCTCAGACACCACTTTGCGATGTGTGCATTCATCTCACAGAGTTGAAAATTCCTTTTGTTAGAGCAGTTTTGAAACACTCTTTTTGTAGAATCTGCATGTGGATATTTGGACCACTTATACGAATTTGCTGGAAACGGTATATCTTTACAGAAAAACGAGACGGAACCATTCTCACAAACTCCTTTGTGATGTGTGCTCTCAACTCAGAGATGTGAACATGACTTTTGATAGGGCAGTTTTGAAACACTCTTTTTCTAGTATCTGCAAGTGGACAATTCGGCGCTTTGAGGCCTGTGCTGGAAAGGAAATATCTTCACACATCAAGTAGACAGAAGCATTGTCTGAAACTTTTTGGTGTGTGCATTCAACCCACAGAGTTGAATATTCCTTTTGACAGAGAATTTTTGAAACACTCTGTTTATAGAATGTGCAAGTGCATAATTGGACCGCTTCTAGGAATTCGTTGGAAACGGGACACCCTCACACGAAAACAAGACAGAAGCATTCTCACAAACTTCTGTGTGATGTGAGCATTCAGCTCACAGAGCTGAACCTTTCTTTTGATAGAGGAATTTTGTAACACCCTTTTTCTAGAAACGGCAATTGGATATTTGGAGCGCTTTGAGGCCTGTGGTGGAAATTAAATATCTTCACATCAAAACTAGACAGAAGCATTCTCTGAAACTTCTTTGAGGTATGTGCATTCAACTCACAGAGTTGAACATTCCTTTAGACAGAGAAATTTTGAAACACCCTTTATTTAGAATCTGCAAGTGGAAATTTGCACCGCTTATAGGAATTCGTTGGAAACGGGACACCTTCACACGAAAACAAGACAGAAGCGTTCTCACAATCTTCTCTGTGTTAAGTGCATTCAAGTAACAGAGTTTAACGTTTCTTTTCATGGAGCAGTTTTGAAACACGCTTTTTGCATTATATGCAAGTGGTCATTCGGAAAGCTATGAAGCCTGTGGTCGAAAAGGGAATAGCTTCACATATAACCTAGAAAGAAGCATTCTCAGAAACTACTTTGTGGTGGTTGCATTCAACTCACAGAGGGGAATATTCCTTTTGTTAGAGAAGCCATGAAACACTGTTTTTGTATCATCTGCATTTGGACATTTGGAGAGCTCTGAGGCCTATGGTGGGAAACGAAATAACTTCACAAAAATCCTACAGGGAAGCATTCTCAGAAACCACTTTGCGATGTGTGCATTCAACTCAGAGAATTGAAAATTCCTTTTGTCAGAGCAATTTTGAAACACTCTTTTTGTAGAATCTGCATGTGGATATTTGGACCACTTATAGGCATTTGCTGGAAAAAGGATATCCTCACACAAAAACGAGACAGAAGTATTCTCGCAAACTCCTTTGTCATGTGTGCTCTCATCTCACAGATGTGAAACTTACTTTTGATAGAGCAGTTTTGAAACACTCTTTGTCGAGGATCTGCAAGGGGACACTCGAAGCGATTTCAGTCCTGTGCTGGAAAGGAAATATCTTCACATAACAAGTAGACAGAAGCATTCTCTGAAACTTCTTTGTGGTGTGTGCATTCAACTCACGGAGTTGAACATTCCTTTTGACACGGAAATTTTGAAACACTCTTTTTATAGGATGTGCAAGGGGATATTCGGACGGCTTCTAGGAATTCGTTGGAAACGGGACACCCTCACACAAAAACAAGACAGAAGCAGTCTCACAAACTTCTGTGTGATGTGAGCATTCAGCTCACAGAGCTGAACCTTTCTTTTGATAGAGCAATTTTGAAACACTCTTTTTCTAGAATCGGCAAGTGGACATTTGGAGCGCTTTGAGGCCTGTGGTGGAAAGGAAATATGTTCACGTCAAAACTAGACAGAATCATTCTCACAAACTTCTCTGTGATAAGTGCATTCAACTCACAGAGTTTAATGTTTCCTTTCATGGAGCAGTTTTGAAACACACTTTTTGCAGCACATGCAAGTGGTCATTCGGAAAGCTATGAGGCCTGTGTTCGAAAAGAAAATATCTTCACAGATAGCATAGAAAGAATCATTCTCCGAAACTGCCTTGTGTTGGTTGCATTCAACTCACAGAGGTGAATAATCCTTTTGTTAGAGCAGCCAAGAAACTCTGTTTTTGTATAATCTGCAATTGGACGTTTGGAGAGCTCTGAGGCCTCTTGTGGGAAGGGAAATTCCTTCTCAAAACACCTAGGGAGAAGCATTCTCGGAAACCACTTTGAGATGTGTGCATTCAACTCACGGAGCTGAACATTCCTTTTGACAGAGAAATTTTGAAACACTCTTTTTATAGAATGTGCAAGTGGATATTCGGACGGCTTCCAGGAATTCGTTGGAAACGGGACACCCTCACACAAAAACAAGACAGAAGCATTCTCACAAACTTCTGTGTGATGTGAGCATTCAGCTCACAGAGCTGAACACTTCCTTTGATAGAGCAATTTTGAAACACTCTTTTTCTAGAATCGGTAAGTGGACATTTGGAGCGCTTTGTGGCCTGTGGTGGAAAGGAAATATCTTCACGTCAAAACTAGACAGAAGCATTCTCTCAATCTTCTTTGTGGTGTGTGCATTCAACTCACAGATTTGAACATTCCTTTAGACAGAGAAACTTTGAAACACTCTTTTTGTTGAATCGGCAAGTGGAAATTTGGACCCCTTCTAGAAATTCGTTGGAAATGGGACACCCTCATACGAAAACTAGACAGAAGCATTCTGACAAACTTCTCTGTGATAAGTGCATTCAACTCACAGAGTTTAACGTTTCTTTTCATGGAGCATTATTGAAACGCACTTTTTGAAGTCTATGCAAGTGGTCATTCCGAAAGCTATGAGGCCTGTGTTTGAAAAGACAATATCTTCACATATAACATAGAAAGAAGCATTCTCACAAACAACTTTGTGTTGGTTGCATTCAACTCACAGAGGGGAATATTCCTTTTGTTAGAGCAGCCATGAAACAGTGTTTTTGTATAATCTGCAAGTGGACATTTGGAGCGCTTTGAGGCCTGTGCTGGAAAGGAAATATCTTCACATAACAAGTTGACAGAAGCATTCTCTGAAAGTTCTTTTTGGTGTGTGCATTCAACTCATAGAGTTGAACATTCCTTTTGAGAGAGAAATTATGAAATTCTCTTTTTGTAGAATCTGCAGGTGGAAATTTTGACCGCTTTTAGGAATTCGTTGGAAACGAGACACCTTCACACGAAAACTAGACAGAAGCATTCTCACAAAATTCTCTGTGATAAGGGCATTCAACTCACAGAGTTTCAGGATTCTTTTCATGGAGCAGATTTGAAACACGCTTTTTGCTGTATATGCAAGTGGTGACACCGAAAGCTATGAGGCCTGTGGTTGAAAAGGCAATATCTGCACATCTAACCTAGAAAGAAGCATTCTCAAAAACTACTTTGTGTTGGTTGCATTCAACTCACAGAGGGGAATATTCCTTTTGTTAGAGAAGCCATGAAACACTGTTTTTGTATAATCTGCATTTGGACATTTGGAGAGCTCTGAGGCCTATGGTGGGAAACGACATATCTTCACAAAAATCCCACAGAGAAGCATTCTCAGACACCACTTTGCGATGTGTGCATTCATCTCACAGAGTTGAAAATTCCTTTTGTTAGAGCAGTTTTGAAACACTCTTTTTGTAGAATCTGCATGTGGATATTTGGACCACTTATACGAATTTGCTGGAAACGGTATATCTTTACAGAAAAACGAGACGGAACCATTCTCACAAACTCCTTTGTGATGTGTGCTCTCAACTCAGAGATGTGAACATGACTTTTGATAGGGCAGTTTTGAAACACTCTTTTTCTAGTATCTGCAAGTGGACAATTCGGCGCTTTGAGGCCTGTGCTGGAAAGGAAATATCTTCACACATCAAGTAGACAGAAGCATTGTCTGAAAGTTTTTTGGTGTGTGCATTCAACCCACAGAGTTGAACATTCCTTTTGACAGAGAATTTTTGAAACACTCTGTTTATAGAATGTGCAAGTGCATATTTGGACCGCTTCTAGGAATTCGTTGGAAACGGGACACCCTCACACGAAAACAAGACAGAAGCATTCTCACAAACTTCTGTGTGATGTGAGCATTCAGCTCACAGAGCTGAACCTTTCTTTTGATAGAGGAATTTTGTAACACCCTTTTTCTAGAAACGGCAATTGGATATTTGGAGCGCTTTGAGGCCTGTGGTGGAAATTAAATATCTTCACATCAAAACTAGACAGAAGCATTCTCTGAAACTTCTTTGAGGTATGTGCATTCAACTCACAGAGTTGAACATTCCTTTAGACAGAGAAATTTTGAAACACCCTTTATTTAGAATCTGCAAGTGGAAATTTGCACCGCTTATAGGAATTCGTTGGAAACGGGACACCTTCACACGAAAACAAGACAGAAGCGTTCTCACAATCTTCTCTGTGTTAAGTGCATTCAAGTAACAGAGTTTAACGTTTCTTTTCATGGAGCAGTTTTGAAACACGCTTTTTGCATTATATGCAAGTGGTCATTCGGAAAGCTATGAAGCCTGTGGTCGAAAAGGGAATAGCTTCACATATAACCTAGAAAGAAGCATTCTCAGAAACTACTTTGTGGTGGTTGCATTCAACTCACAGAGGGGAATATTCCTTTTGTTAGAGAAGCCATGAAACACTGTTTTTGTATCATCTGCATTTGGACATTTGGAGAGCTCTGAGGCCTATGGTGGGAAACGAAATAACTTCACAAAAATCCTACAGGGAAGCATTCTCAGAAACCACTTTGCGATGTGTGCATTCAACTCAGAGAATTGAACATTCCTTTTGTCAGAGCAATTTTGAAACACTCTTTTTGTAGAATCTGCATGTGGATATTTGGACCACTTATAGGCATTTGCTGGAAAAAGGATATCCTCACACAAAAACGAGACAGAAGTATTCTCGCAAACTCCTTTGTCATGTGTGCTCTCATCTCACAGATGTGAAACTTACTTTTGATAGAGCAGTTTTGAAACACTCTTTGTCGAGGATCTGCAAGGGGACACTCGAAGCGATTTCAGTCCTGTGCTGGAAAGGAAATATCTTCACATAACAAGTAGACAGAAGCATTCTCTGAAACTTCTTTGTGGTGTGTGCATTCAACTCACGGAGTTGAACATTCCTTTTGACACGGAAATTTTGAAACACTCTTTTTATAGGATGTGCAAGGGGATATTCGGACGGCTTCTAGGAATTCGTTGGAAACGGGACACCCTCACACAAAAACAAGACAGAAGCAGTCTCACAAACTTCTGTGTGATGTGAGCATTCAGCTCACAGAGCTGAACCTTTCTTTTGATAGAGCAATTTTGAAACACTCTTTTTCTAGAATCGGCAAGTGGACATTTGGAGCGCTTTGAGGCCTGTGGTGGAAAGGAAATATGTTCACGTCAAAACTAGACAGAATCATTCTCACAAACTTCTCTGTGATAAGTGCATTCAACTCACAGAGTTTAATGTTTCCTTTCATGGAGCAGTTTTGAAACACACTTTTTGCAGTACATGCAAGTGGTCATTCGGAAAGCTATGAGGCCTGTGTTCGAAAAGAAAATATCTTCACATATAGCATAGAAAGAATCATTCTCCGAAACTGCCTTGTGTTGGTTGCATTCAACTCACAGAGGTGAATAATCCTTTTGTTAGAGCAGCCAAGAAACTCTGTTTTTGTATAATCTGCAATTGGACGTTTGGAGAGCTCTGAGGCCACTTGTGGGAAGGGAAATTCCTTCTCAAAACACCTAGAGAGAAGCATTCTCGGAAACCACTTTGAGATGTGTGCATTCAACTCACGGAGCTGAACATTCCTTTTGACAGAGAAATTTTGAAACACTCTTTTTATAGAATGTGCAAGTGGATATTCGGACGGCTTCCAGGAATTCGTTGGAAACGGGACACCCTCACACAAAAACAAGACAGAAGCATTCTCACAAACTTCTGTGTGATGTGAGCATTCAGCTCAAAGAGCTGAACACTTCCTTTGATAGAGCAATTTTGAAACACTCTTTTTCTAGAATCGGTAAGTGGACATTTGGAGCGCTTTGTGGCCTGTGGTGGAAAGGAAATATCTTCACGTCAAAACTAGACAGAAGCATTCTCTAAATCTTCTTTGTGGTGTGTGCATTCAACTCACAGATTTGAACATTCCTTTAGACAGAGAAACTTTGAAACACTCTTTTTGTTGAATCGGCAAGTGGAAATTTGGACCCCTTCTAGAAATTCGTTGGAAATGGGACACCCTCATACGAAAACTAGACAGAAGCATTCTGACAAACTTCTCTGTGATAAGTGCATTCAACTCACAGAGTTTAACGTTTCTTTTCATGGAGCATTGTTGAAACGCACTTTTTGAAGTCTATGCAAGTGGTCATTCCGAAAGCTATGAGGCCTGTGTTTGAAAAGACAATATCTTCACATATAACATAGAAAGAAGCATTCTCACAAACAACTTTGTGTTGGTTGCATTCAACTCACAGAGGGGAATATTCCTTTTGTTAGAGCAGCCATGAAACAGTGTTTTTGTATAATCTGCAAGTGGACATTTGGAGCGCTTTGAGGCCTGTGCTGGAAAGGAAATATCTTCACATAACAAGTTGACAGAAGCATTCTCTGAAAGTTCTTTTTGGTGTGTGCATTCAACTCATAGAGTTGAACATTCCTTTTGAGAGAGAAATTATGAAATTCTCTTTTTGTAGAATCTGCAGGTGGAAATTTTGACCGCTTTTAGGAATTCGTTGGAAACGAGACACCTTCACACGAAAACTAGACAGAAGCATTCTCACAAAATTCTCTGTGATAAGGGCATTCAACTCACAGAGTTTCAGGATTCTTTTCATGGAGCAGATTTGAAACACGCTTTTTGCTGTATATGCAAGTGGTGACACCGAAAGCTATGAGGCCTGTGGTTGAAAAGGCAATATCTGCACATCTAACCTAGAAAGAAGCATTCTCAAAAACTACTTTGTGTTGGTTGCATTCAACTCACAGAGGGGAATATTCCTTTTGTTAGAGAAGCCATGAAACACTGTTTTTGTATAATCTGCATTTGGACATTTGGAGAGCTCTGAGGCCTATGGTGGGAAACGACATATCTTCACAAAAATCCCACAGAGAAGCATTCTCAGACACCACTTTGCGATGTGTGCATTCATCTCACAGAGTTGAAAATTCCTTTTGTTAGAGCAGTTTTGAAACACTCTTTTTGTAGAATCTGCATGTGGATATTTGGACCACTTATACGAATTTGCTGGAAACGGTATATCTTTACAGAAAAACGAGACGGAACCATTCTCACAAACTCCTTTGTGATGTGTGCTCTCAACTCAGAGATGTGAACATGACTTTTGATAGGGCAGTTTTGAAACACTCTTTTTCTAGTATCTGCAAGTGGACAATTCGGCGCTTTGAGGCCTGTGCTGGAAAGGAAATATCTTCACACATCAAGTAGACAGAAGCATTGTCTGAAAGTTTTTTGGTGTGTGCATTCAACCCACAGAGTTGAACATTCCTTTTGACAGAGAATTTTTGAAACACTCTGTTTATAGAATGTGCAAGTGCATATTTGGACCGCTTCTAGGAATTCGTTGGAAACGGGACACCCTCACACGAAAACAAGACAGAAGCATTCTCACAAACTTCTGTGTGATGTGAGCATTCAGCTCACAGAGCTGAACCTTTCTTTTGATAGAGGAATTTTGTAACACCCTTTTTCTAGAAACGGCAATTGGATATTTGGAGCGCTTTGAGGCCTGTGGTGGAAATTAAATATCTTCACATCAAAACTAGACAGAAGCATTCTCTGAAACTTCTTTGAGGTATGTGCATTCAACTCACAGAGTTGAACATTCCTTTAGACAGAGAAATTTTGAAACACCCTTTATTTAGAATCTGCAAGTGGAAATTTGCACCGCTTATAGGAATTCGTTGGAAACGGGACACCTTCACACGAAAACAAGACAGAAGCGTTCTCACAATCTTCTCTGTGTTAAGTGCATTCAAGTAACAGAGTTTAACGTTTCTTTTCATGGAGCAGTTTTGAAACACGCTTTTTGCATTATATGCAAGTGGTCATTCGGAAAGCTATGAAGCCTGTGGTCGAAAAGGGAATAGCTTCACATATAACCTAGAAAGAAGCATTCTCAGAAACTACTTTGTGGTGGTTGCATTCAACTCACAGAGGGGAATATTCCTTTTGTTAGAGAAGCCATGAAACACTGTTTTTGTATCATCTGCATTTGGACATTTGGAGAGCTCTGAGGCCTATGGTGGGAAACGAAATAACTTCACAAAAATCCTACAGGGAAGCATTCTCAGAAACCACTTTGCGATGTGTGCATTCAACTCAGAGAATTGAACATTCCTTTTGTCAGAGCAATTTTGAAACACTCTTTTTGTAGAATCTGCATGTGGATATTTGGACCACTTATAGGCATTTGCTGGAAAAAGGATATCCTCACACAAAAACGAGACAGAAGTATTCTCGCAAACTCCTTTGTCATGTGTGCTCTCATCTCACAGATGTGAAACTTACTTTTGATAGAGCAGTTTTGAAACACTCTTTGTCGAGGATCTGCAAGGGGACACTCGAAGCGATTTCAGTCCTGTGCTGGAAAGGAAATATCTTCACATAACAAGTAGACAGAAGCATTCTCTGAAACTTCTTTGTGGTGTGTGCATTCAACTCACGGAGTTGAACATTCCTTTTGACACGGAAATTTTGAAACACTCTTTTTATAGGATGTGCAAGGGGATATTCGGACGGCTTCTAGGAATTCGTTGGAAACGGGACACCCTCACACAAAAACAAGACAGAAGCAGTCTCACAAACTTCTGTGTGATGTGAGCATTCAGCTCACAGAGCTGAACCTTTCTTTTGATAGAGCAATTTTGAAACACTCTTTTTCTAGAATCGGCAAGTGGACATTTGGAGCGCTTTGAGGCCTGTGGTGGAAAGGAAATATGTTCACGTCAAAACTAGACAGAATCATTCTCACAAACTTCTCTGTGATAAGTGCATTCAACTCACAGAGTTTAATGTTTCCTTTCATGGAGCAGTTTTGAAACACACTTTTTGCAGTACATGCAAGTGGTCATTCGGAAAGCTATGAGGCCTGTGTTCGAAAAGAAAATATCTTCACATATAGCATAGAAAGAATCATTCTCCGAAACTGCCTTGTGTTGGTTGCATTCAACTCACAGAGGTGAATAATCCTTTTGTTAGAGCAGCCAAGAAACTCTGTTTTTGTATAATCTGCAATTGGACGTTTGGAGAGCTCTGAGGCCTCTTGTGGGAAGGGAAATTCCTTCTCAAAACACCTAGAGAGAAGCATTCTCGGAAACCACTTTGAGATGTGTGCATTCAACTCACGGAGCTGAACATTCCTTTTGACAGAGAAATTTTGAAACACTCTTTTTATAGAATGTGCAAGTGGATATTCGGACGGCTTCCAGGAATTCGTTGGAAACGGGACACCCTCACACAAAAACAAGACAGAAGCATTCTCACAAACTTCTGTGTGATGTGAGCATTCAGCTCAAAGAGCTGAACACTTCCTTTGATAGAGCAATTTTGAAACACTCTTTTTCTAGAATCGGTAAGTGGACATTTGGAGCGCTTTGTGGCTTGTGGTGGAAAGGAAATATCTTCACGTCAAAACTAGACAGAAGCATTCTCTAAATCTTCTTTGTGGTGTGTGCATTCAACTCACAGATTTGAACATTCCTTTAGACAGAGAAACTTTGAAACACTCTTTTTGTTGAATCGGCAAGTGGAAATTTGGACCCCTTCTAGAAATTCGTTGGAAATGGGACACCCTCATACGAAAACTAGACAGAAGCATTCTGACAAACTTCTCTGTGATAAGTGCATTCAACTCACAGAGTTTAACGTTTCTTTTCATGGAGCATTGTTGAAACGCACTTTTTGAAGTCTATGCAAGTGGTCATTCCGAAAGCTATGAGGCCTGTGTTTGAAAAGACAATATCTTCACATATAACATAGAAAGAAGCATTCTCACAAACAACTTTGTGTTGGTTGCATTCAACTCACAGAGGGGAATATTCCTTTTGTTAGAGCAGCCATGAAACAGTGTTTTTGTATAATCTGCAAGTGGACATTTGGAGCGCTTTGAGGCCTGTGCTGGAAAGGAAATATCTTCACATAACAAGTTGACAGAAGCATTCTCTGAAAGTTCTTTTTGGTGTGTGCATTCAACTCATAGAGTTGAACATTCCTTTTGAGAGAGAAATTATGAAATTCTCTTTTTGTAGAATCTGCAGGTGGAAATTTTGACCGCTTTTAGGAATTCGTTGGAAACGAGACACCTTCACACGAAAACTAGACAGAAGCATTCTCACAAAATTCTCTGTGATAAGGGCATTCAACTCACAGAGTTTCAGGATTCTTTTCATGGAGCAGATTTGAAACACGCTTTTTGCTGTATATGCAAGTGGTGACACCGAAAGCTATGAGGCCTGTGGTTGAAAAGGCAATATCTGCACATCTAACCTAGAAAGAAGCATTCTCAAAAACTACTTTGTGTTGGTTGCATTCAACTCACAGAGGGGAATATTCCTTTTGTTAGAGAAGCCATGAAACACTGTTTTTGTATAATCTGCATTTGGACATTTGGAGAGCTCTGAGGCCTATGGTGGGAAACGACATATCTTCACAAAAATCCCACAGAGAAGCATTCTCAGACACCACTTTGCGATGTGTGCATTCATCTCACAGAGTTGAAAATTCCTTTTGTTAGAGCAGTTTTGAAACACTCTTTTTGTAGAATCTGCATGTGGATATTTGGACCACTTATACGAATTTGCTGGAAACGGTATATCTTTACAGAAAAACGAGACGGAACCATTCTCACAAACTCCTTTGTGATGTGTGCTCTCAACTCAGAGATGTGAACATGACTTTTGATAGGGCAGTTTTGAAACACTCTTTTTCTAGTATCTGCAAGTGGACAATTCGGCGCTTTGAGGCCTGTGCTGGAAAGGAAATATCTTCACACATCAAGTAGACAGAAGCATTGTCTGAAACTTTTTTGGTGTGTGCATTCAACCCACAGAGTTGAACATTCCTTTTGACAGAGAATTTTTGAAACACTCTGTTTATAGAATGTGCAAGTGCATATTTGGACCGCTTCTAGGAATTCGTTGGAAACGGGACACCCTCACACGAAAACAAGACAGAAGCATTCTCACAAACTTCTGTGTGATGTGAGCATTCAGCTCACAGAGCTGAACCTTTCTTTTGATAGAGGAATTTTGTAACACCCTTTTTCTAGAAACGGCAATTGGATATTTGGAGCGCTTTGAGGCCTGTGGTGGAAATTAAATATCTTCACATCAAAACTAGACAGAAGCAATCTCTGAAACTTCTTTGAGGTATGTGCATTCAACTCACAGAGTTGAACATTCCTTTAGACAGAGAAATTTTGAAACACCCTTTATTTAGAATCTGCAAGTGGAAATTTGCACCGCTTATAGGAATTCGTTGGAAACGGGACACCTTCACACGAAAACAAGACAGAAGCGTTCTCACAATCTTCTCTGTGTTAAGTGCATTCAAGTAACAGAGTTTAACGTTTCTTTTCATGGAGCAGTTTTGAAACACGCTTTTTGCATTATATGCAAGTGGTCATTCGGAAAGCTATGAAGCCTGTGGTCGAAAAGGGAATAGCTTCACATATAACCTAGAAAGAAGCATTCTCAGAAACTACTTTGTGGTGGTTGCATTCAACTCACAGAGGGGAATATTCCTTTTGTTAGAGAAGCCATGAAACACTGTTTTTGTATCATCTGCATTTGGACATTTGGAGAGCTCTGAGGCCTATGGAGGGAAACGAAATAACTTCACAAAAATCCTACAGGGAAGCATTCTCAGAAACCACTTTGCGATGTGTGCATTCAACTCAGAGAATTGAACATTCCTTTTGTCAGAGCAATTTTGAAACACTCTTTTTGTAGAATCTGCATGTGGATATTTGGACCACTTATAGGCATTTGCTGGAAAAAGGATATCCTCACACAAAAACGAGACAGAAGTATTCTCGCAAACTCCTTTGTCATGTGTGCTCTCATCTCACAGATGTGAAACTTACTTTTGATAGAGCAGTTTTGAAACACTCTTTGTCGAGGATCTGCAAGGGGACACTCGAAGCGATTTCAGTCCTGTGCTGGAAAGGAAATATCTTCACATAACAAGTAGACAGAAGCATTCTCTGAAACTTCTTTGTGGTGTGTGCATTCAACTCACGGAGTTGAACATTCCTTTTGACACGGAAATTTTGAAACACTCTTTTTATAGGATGTGCAAGGGGATATTCGGACGGCTTCTAGGAATTCGTTGGAAACGGGACACCCTCACACAAAAACAAGACAGAAGCAGTCTCACAAACTTCTGTGTGATGTGAGCATTCAGCTCACAGAGCTGAACCTTTCTTTTGATAGAGCAATTTTGAAACACTCTTTTTCTAGAATCGGCAAGTGGACATTTGGAGCGCTTTGAGGCCTGTGGTGGAAAGGAAATATGTTCACGTCAAAACTAGACAGAATCATTCTCACAAACTTCTCTGTGATAAGTGCATTCAACTCACAGAGTTTAATGTTTCCTTTCATGGAGCAGTTTTGAAACACACTTTTTGCAGTACATGCAAGTGGTCATTCGGAAAGCTATGAGGCCTGTGTTCAAAAAGAAAATATCTTCACATATAGCATAGAAAGAATCATTCTCTGAAACTGCCTTGTGTTGGTTGCATTCAACTCACAGAGGTGAATAATCCTTTTGTTAGAGCAGCCAAGAAACTCTGTTTTTGTATAATCTGCAATTGGACGTTTGGAGAGCTCTGAGGCCTCTTGTGGGAAGGGAAATTCCTTCTCAAAACACCTACAGAGAAGCATTCTCGGAAACCACTTTGAGATGTGTGCATTCAACTCACGGAGCTGAACATTCCTTTTGACAGAGAAATTTTGAAACACTCTTTTTATAGAATGTGCAAGTGGATATTCGGACGGCTTCCAGGAATTCGTTGGAAACGGGACACCCTCACACAAAAACAAGACAGAAGCATTCTCACAAACTTCTGTGTGATGTGAGCATTCAGCTCAAAGAGCTGAACACTTCCTTTGATAGAGCAATTTTGAAACACTCTTTTTCTAGAATCGGTAAGTGGACATTTGGAGCGCTTTGTGGCCTGTGGTGGAAAGGAAATATCTTCACGTCAAAACTAGACAGAAGCATTCTCTAAATCTTCTTTGTGGTGTGTGCATTCAACTCACAGATTTGAACATTCCTTTAGACAGAGAAACTTTGAAACACTCTTTTTGTTGAATCGGCAAGTGGAAATTTGGACCCCTTCTAGAAATTCGTTGGAAATGGGACACCCTCATACGAAAACTAGACAGAAGCATTCTGACAAACTTCTCTGTGATAAGTGCATTCAACTCACAGAGTTTAACGTTTCTTTTCATGGAGCATTGTTGAAACGCACTTTTTGAAGTCTATGCAAGTGGTCATTCCGAAAGCTATGAGGCCTGTGTTTGAAAAGACAATATCTTCACATATAACATAGAAAGAAGCATTCTCACAAACAACTTTGTGTTGGTTGCATTCAACTCACAGAGGGGAATATTCCTTTTGTTAGAGCAGCCATGAAACAGTGTTTTTGTATAATCTGCAAGTGGACATTTGGAGCGCTTTGAGGCCTGTGCTGGAAAGGAAATATCTTCACATAACAAGTTGACAGAAGCATTCTCTGAAAGTTCTTTTTGGTGTGTGCATTCAACTCATAGAGTTGAACATTCCTTTTGAGAGAGAAATTATGAAATTCTCTTTTTGTAGAATCTGCAGGTGGAAATTTTGACCGCTTTTAGGAATTCGTTGGAAACGAGACACCTTCACACGAAAACTAGACAGAAGCATTCTCACAAAATTCTCTGTGATAAGGGCATTCAACTCACAGAGTTTCAGGATTCTTTTCATGGAGCAGATTTGAAACACGCTTTTTGCTGTATATGCAAGTGGTGACACCGAAAGCTATGAGGCCTGTGGTTGAAAAGGCAATATCTGCACATCTAACCTAGAAAGAAGCATTCTCAAAAACTACTTTGTGTTGGTTGCATTCAACTCACAGAGGGGAATATTCCTTTTGTTAGAGAAGCCATGAAACACTGTTTTTGTATAATCTGCATTTGGACATTTGGAGAGCTCTGAGGCCTATGGTGGGAAACGACATATCTTCACAAAAATCCCACAGAGAAGCATTCTCAGACACCACTTTGCGATGTGTGCATTCATCTCACAGAGTTGAAAATTCCTTTTGTTAGAGCAGTTTTGAAACACTCTTTTTGTAGAATCTGCATGTGGATATTTGGACCACTTATACGAATTTGCTGGAAACGGTATATCTTTACAGAAAAACGAGACGGAACCATTCTCACAAACTCCTTTGTGATGTGTGCTCTCAACTCAGAGATGTGAACATGACTTTTGATAGGGCAGTTTTGAAACACTCTTTTTCTAGTATCTGCAAGTGGACAATTCGGCGCTTTGAGGCCTGTGCTGGAAAGGAAATATCTTCACACATCAAGTAGACAGAAGCATTGTCTGAAACTTTTTTGGTGTGTGCATTCAACCCACAGAGTTGAACATTCCTTTTGACAGAGAATTTTTGAAACACTCTGTTTATAGAATGTGCAAGTGCATATTTGGACCGCTTCTAGGAATTCGTTGGAAACGGGACACCCTCACACGAAAACAAGACAGAAGCATTCTCACAAACTTCTGTGTGATGTGAGCATTCAGCTCACAGAGCTGAACCTTTCTTTTGATAGAGGAATTTTGTAACACCCTTTTTCTAGAAACGGCAATTGGATATTTGGAGCGCTTTGAGGCCTGTGGTGGAAATTAAATATCTTCACATCAAAACTAGACAGAAGCATTCTCTGAAACTTCTTTGAGGTATGTGCATTCAACTCACAGAGTTGAACATTCCTTTAGACAGAGAAATTTTGAAACACCCTTTATTTAGAATCTGCAAGTGGAAATTTGCACCGCTTATAGGAATTCGTTGGAAACGGGACACCTTCACACGAAAACAAGACAGAAGCGTTCTCACAATCTTCTCTGTGTTAAGTGCATTCAAGTAACAGAGTTTAACGTTTCTTTTCATGGAGCAGTTTTGAAACACGCTTTTTGCATTATATGCAAGTGGTCATTCGGAAAGCTATGAAGCCTGTGGTCGAAAAGGGAATAGCTTCACATATAACCTAGAAAGAAGCATTCTCAGAAACTACTTTGTGGTGGTTGCATTCAACTCACAGAGGGGAATATTCCTTTTGTTAGAGAAGCCATGAAACACTGTTTTTGTATCATCTGCATTTGGACATTTGGAGAGCTCTGAGGCCTATGGTGGGAAACGAAATAACTTCACAAAAATCCTACAGGGAAGCATTCTCAGAAACCACTTTGCGATGTGTGCATTCAACTCAGAGAATTGAACATTCCTTTTGTCAGAGCAATTTTGAAACACTCTTTTTGTAGAATCTGCATGTGGATATTTGGACCACTTATAGGCATTTGCTGGAAAAAGGATATCCTCACACAAAAACGAGACAGAAGTATTCTCGCAAACTCCTTTGTCATGTGTGCTCTCATCTCACAGATGTGAAACTTACTTTTGATAGAGCAGTTTTGAAACACTCTTTGTCGAGGATCTGCAAGGGGACACTCGAAGCGATTTCAGTCCTGTGCTGGAAAGGAAATATCTTCACATAACAAGTAGACAGAAGCATTCTCTGAAACTTCTTTGTGGTGTGTGCATTCAACTCACGGAGTTGAACATTCCTTTTGACACGGAAATTTTGAAACACTCTTTTTATAGGATGTGCAAGGGGATATTCGGACGGCTTCTAGGAATTCGTTGGAAACGGGACACCCTCACACAAAAACAAGACAGAAGCAGTCTCACAAACTTCTGTGTGATGTGAGCATTCAGCTCACAGAGCTGAACCTTTCTTTTGATAGAGCAATTTTGAAACACTCTTTTTCTAGAATCGGCAAGTGGACATTTGGAGCGCTTTGAGGCCTGTGGTGGAAAGGAAATATGTTCACGTCAAAACTAGACAGAATCATTCTCACAAACTTCTCTGTGATAAGTGCATTCAACTCACAGAGTTTAATGTTTCCTTTCATGGAGCAGTTTTGAAACACACTTTTTGCAGTACATGCAAGTGGTCATTCGGAAAGCTATGAGGCCTGTGTTCGAAAAGAAAATATCTTCACATATAGCATAGAAAGAATCATTCTCCGAAACTGCCTTGTGTTGGTTGCATTCAACTCACAGAGGTGAATAATCCTTTTGTTAGAGCAGCCAAGAAACTCTGTTTTTGTATAATCTGCAATTGGACGTTTGGAGAGCTCTGAGGCCTCTTGTGGGAAGGGAAATTCCTTCTCAAAACACCTAGAGAGAAGCATTCTCGGAAACCACTTTGAGATGTGTGCATTCAACTCACGGAGCTGAACATTCCTTTTGACAGAGAAATTTTGAAACACTCTTTTTATAGAATGTGCAAGTGGATATTCGGACGGCTTCCAGGAATTCGTTGGAAACGGGACACCCTCACACAAAAACAAGACAGAAGCATTCTCACAAACTTCTGTGTGATGTGAGCATTCAGCTCAAAGAGCTGAACACTTCCTTTGATAGAGCAATTTTGAAACACTCTTTTTCTAGAATCGGTAAGTGGACATTTGGAGCGCTTTGTGGCCTGTGGTGGAAAGGAAATATCTTCACGTCAAAACTAGACAGAAGCATTCTCTAAATCTTCTTTGTGGTGTGTGCATTCAACTCACAGATTTGAACATTCCTTTAGACAGAGAAACTTTGAAACACTCTTTTTGTTGAATCGGCAAGTGGAAATTTGGACCCCTTCTAGAAATTCGTTGGAAATGGGACACCCTCATACGAAAACTAGACAGAAGCATTCTGACAAACTTCTCTGTGATAAGTGCATTCAACTCACAGAGTTTAACGTTTCTTTTCATGGAGCATTGTTGAAACGCACTTTTTGAAGTCTATGCAAGTGGTCATTCCGAAAGCTATGAGGCCTGTGTTTGAAAAGACAATATCTTCACATATAACATAGAAAGAAGCATTCTCACAAACAACTTTGTGTTGGTTGCATTCAACTCACAGAGGGGAATATTCCTTTTGTTAGAGCAGCCATGAAACAGTGTTTTTGTATAATCTGCAAGTGGACATTTGGAGCGCTTTGAGGCCTGTGCTGGAAAGGAAATATCTTCACATAACAAGTTGACAGAAGCATTCTCTGAAAGTTCTTTTTGGTGTGTGCATTCAACTCATAGAGTTGAACATTCCTTTTGAGAGAGAAATTATGAAATTCTCTTTTTGTAGAATCTGCAGGTGGAAATTTTGACCGCTTTTAGGAATTCGTTGGAAACGAGACACCTTCACACGAAAACTAGACAGAAGCATTCTCACAAAATTCTCTGTGATAAGGGCATTCAACTCACAGAGTTTCAGGATTCTTTTCATGGAGCAGATGTGAAACACGCTTTTTGCTGTATATGCAAGTGGTGACACCGAAAGCTATGAGGCCTGTGGTTGAAAAGGCAATATCTGCACATCTAACCTAGAAAGAAGCATTCTCAAAAACTACTTTGTGTTGGTTGCATTCAACTCACAGAGGGGAATATTCCTTTTGTTAGAGAAGCCATGAAACACTGTTTTTGTATAATCTGCATTTGGACATTTGGAGAGCTCTGAGGCCTATGGTGGGAAACGACATATCTTCACAAAAATCCCACAGAGAAGCATTCTCAGACACCACTTTGCGATGTGTGCATTCATCTCACAGAGTTGAAAATTCCTTTTGTTAGAGCAGTTTTGAAACACTCTTTTTGTAGAATCTGCATGTGGATATTTGGACCACTTATACGAATTTGCTGGAAACGGTATATCTTTACAGAAAAACGAGACGGAACCATTCTCACAAACTCCTTTGTGATGTGTGCTCTCAACTCAGAGATGTGAACATGACTTTTGATAGGGCAGTTTTGAAACACTCTTTTTCTAGTATCTGCAAGTGGACAATTCGGCGCTTTGAGGCCTGTGCTGGAAAGGAAATATCTTCACACATCAAGTAGACAGAAGCATTGTCTGAAACTTTTTTGGTGTGTGCATTCAACCCACAGAGTTGAACATTCCTTTTGACAGAGAATTTTTGAAACACTCTGTTTATAGAATGTGCAAGTGCATATTTGGACCGCTTCTAGGAATTCGTTGGAAACGGGACACCCTCACACGAAAACAAGACAGAAGCATTCTCACAAACTTCTGTGTGATGTGAGCATTCAGCTCACAGAGCTGAACCTTTCTTTTGATAGAGGAATTTTGTAACACCCTTTTTCTAGAAACGGCAATTGGATATTTGGAGCGCTTTGAGGCCTGTGGTGGAAATTAAATATCTTCACATCAAAACTAGACAGAAGCATTCTCTGAAACTTCTTTGAGGTATGTGCATTCAACTCACAGAGTTGAACATTCCTTTAGACAGAGAAATTTTGAAACACCCTTTATTTAGAATCTGCAAGTGGAAATTTGCACCGCTTATAGGAATTCGTTGGAAACGGGACACCTTCACACGAAAACAAGACAGAAGCGTTCTCACAATCTTCTCTGTGTTAAGTGCATTCAAGTAACAGAGTTTAACGTTTCTTTTCATGGAGCAGTTTTGAAACACGCTTTTTGCATTATATGCAAGTGGTCATTCGGAAAGCTATGAAGCCTGTGGTCGAAAAGGGAATAGCTTCACATATAACCTAGAAAGAAGCATTCTCAGAAACTACTTTGTGGTGGTTG
The DNA here is from genome assembly GCF_028885625.2 of Pongo pygmaeus. Taxonomy (NCBI): domain Eukaryota; kingdom Metazoa; phylum Chordata; class Mammalia; order Primates; family Hominidae; genus Pongo; species Pongo pygmaeus. Next base: position 32,616,220 of record NC_072393.2, read on the forward strand.
CATTCAACTCACAGAGGGGAATATTCCTTTTGTTAGAGAAGCCATGAAACACTGTTTTTGTATCATCTGCATTTGGACATTTGGAGAGCTCTGAGGCCTATGGTGGGAAACGAAATAACTTCACAAAAATCCTACAGGGAAGCATTCTCAGACACCACTTTGCGATGTGTGCATTCATCTCACAGAGTTGAAAATTCCTTTTGTCAGAGCAATTTTGAAACACTCTTTTTGTAGAATCTGCATGTGGATATTTGGGCCACTTATAGGCATTTGCTGGAAAAAGGATATCCTCACACAAAAACGAGACAGAAGTATTCTCGCAAACTCCTTTGTCATGTGTGCTCTCATCTCACAGATGTGAAACTTACTTTTGATAGAGCAGTTTTGAAACACTCTTTGTCGAGAATCTGCAAGGGGAAACTTGAAGCGATTTCAGTCCTGTGCTGGAAAGGAAATATCTTCACATAACAAGTAGACAGAAGCATTCTCTGAAACTTCTTTGTGGTGTGTGCATTCAACTCACAGAGTTGAACATTCCTTTTGACAGAGAAATTTTGAAACACTCTTTTTATAGAATGTGCAAGTGGATATTCGGACGGCTTCCAGGAATTCGTTGGAAACGGGACACCCTCACACAAAAACAAGACAGAAGCATTCTAAAAATTTCTGTGTGATGTGAGCATTCAGCTCACAGAGCTGAACCTTTCTTTCGATAGAGCAATTTTGAAACACTCTTTTGCTGGAATCAGCAAGTGGACATTTGGAGCGCTTTGAGGCCTGTGGTGGAAAGGAAATATGTTCACGTCAAAACTAGACAGAAGCATTCTCACAAACTTCTCTCTGATAAGTGCATTCAACTCACAGAGTTTAATGTTTCCTTTCATGGAGCAGTTTTGAAACACACTTTTTGCAGTACATGCAATTGGTCATTCGGAAAGCTATCAGGCCTGTGTTCGAAAAGAAAATATCTTCACATATAACATAGAAAGAAGCATTCTCAGAAACTGCCTTGTGTTGGTGGCATTCAAGTCACAGAGGTGAATAATCCTTTTGTTAAGGCAGCCAGGAAACACTGTTTTTGTATAATCTGCAATTGGACGTTTGGAGAGCTCTGAGGCCTCTTGTGGGAAGGGAAATTTCTTCACAAAACCCCTAGAGAGAAGCATTCTCGGAAACCACTTTGAGATGTGTGCATTCAACTCACAGAGTTGAACATTCCTTTTGTTAGAGCAGTTTTGAAACATTCTTTTTGTAGAATCTGCTTGTGGATATTTGGACCACGTATAAGAATTTGCTGGAAACGGGATATCTTCACACAAAAACGAGACAGAAGCATTCTCACAAACTCCTTTGTGATGTGTGCTCTCAACTCAGAGATGTGAACCTGACTTTTGATAGAGCAATTTTGAAACACGCTTTTTCTAGAATCTGCAAGAGGACATTTGGAGCGCTTTGAGGCCTGTACTGGTAAGGAAATATCTTCACATAACAAGTAGACAGAAGCATTCCCTGAAACTTCTTTGTGGTGTGTGCATTCAACTCACAGATTTGAACATTCCTTTTGTCAGGGAAGATTTGAAACACTCTTTTTATAGAATGTGCAAGGGGATATTTGGACGGCTTCTAGGAATTTGTTGGAAACGGGACACCCTCACACAAAAACAAGACAGAAGCATTCTCACAAACTTCTGTGTGATGTGAGCATTCAGCTCACAGAGCTGAACCTTTCTTTTGATAGAGCAATTTTGAAAGACTGTTTTTCTAGAATCGGCAAGTGGACATTTGGAGCGCTTTGAGTCCTGTGGTGGAAAGGAAATATCTTCAGATCAAAATTAGACAGAAGCACTCTCTGAATCTTCCTCGTGGTTTCTGCATTCAACTCGCAGACTTGAACATTCCTTTAGACACAGAAATTTTGAAACACTCTTTTTGTAGAATCTGCAAGTGGAAATTTGGACCGCTTCTAGGAATTCGTTGGAAACGGGACACCCTCACACGAAAACTAGACAGAAGCATTCTCACAAACTTCTCTGTGATAAGTGCATTCAACTCAGAGAGTTTAACGTTTCTTTTGATGGAGCAGATTTGAAACACACTGTTTGAAGTATACGCAAGTGGTCATTCGGAAAGCTATGGGGCCTGTGTTCGAAAAGGCAATATCTTCACAGATAACCCAGAAAGAAGAATTCTCAGAAACTACTTTGTGTTGGTTGCATTCCACTCACAGAGGGGAATATTCCTTTTGTGAGAGCAGCCATGAAACACTGTTTTTGTATAATCTGCAATTGGACATTTGGAGAGCTCTGAGCCTCTGGTGGGAAGGGAAGTTTCTTCACAAAACACCTAGAGAGAAGCATTCTCGGAAACCACTTTGTGATGTGTGCGTTCAACTCACAGAGTTGAACGTTCCTTTAGCTAGAGCAGTATTGAAACACTCCTTTTGTAGAATCTGCCTGTGGATATTTCGACCACTTATAGGAATTTGCTGGAAATGGGATGTCCTCACACAAAAACGAGACAGAAGCATTCTCACAAACTCCTTTGTGATGTGTGCTCTCAACTCAGAGATGTGAACCGGACTTTTGTTAGAGGAGTTTGGAAACACTCTTTTTCTAGAATCTGCAAGTGGACATTTGGAGCGCTTTGAGGCCTGTGCTGGAAAGGAAATATCTTCACATAACAAGTAGACAGAAGCATTCTGTGAAAATTATTTGTGGTGTGTGCATTCAACTCACGGAATTGAACATTCCTTCTGACAGAGAAGTTTTGAAACACTCTTTTTATAGAATGTGCAAGTTGATATTCGGACGGCGTCTAGGAATTCGTTGGAAACGGGACACCCTCACACAAAAACAAGACAGAAGCATTCTCACAAACTTCTGTGTGATGTGAGCATTCAGCTCACAGAGCTGAACCTTTCTTTTGATAGAGCAATTTTGAAACACTCTTTTTCTAGAATCGGCAAGTGGACATTTGGAGCGCTTTGAGGCCTGTGGTGGAAAGGAAATATGTTCACGTCAAAACTAGACAGAAGCATTCTCACTAACTTCTCTGTGATAAGTGCATTCAACTCACAGAGTTTAACGTTTCTTTTCATGGAGCAGTTTTGAAACACACTTTTTGAAGGCATATGCAAGTGGTCATTCGGAAAGCTATGGGGCCTGTGTTCGAAAAGAAAATATCTTCACATATAACATAGAAAGAAGCATTCTCAGAAACTACCTTGTGTTGGTTGCATTCAGCTCACAGAGGTGAATAATCCTTTTGTTAGAGCAGCCAAGACACACTGTTTTTGTATAATCTGCAACTGGACGTTTGGAGAGCTCTGAGGCGTCTTGCGGGAAGGGAAATTTCTTCACAAAACACATAGAGAGAAGCATTCTCGGAAACCACTTTGAGATGTGTGCATTCAACTCACAGAGTTGAACATTCCTTTTGTTAGAGCAGTTTTGAAACATTCTTTATGTAGAATCTGCATGTGGATATTTGGACCACTTATAAGAATTTGCTGGAAACGGGATATCTTCACACAAAAACGAGACAGAAGCATTCTCACAAACTTCTTTATGATGTGCGCTCTCAACTCAGAGATGTGAACGTTATTTTTGGTAGAGCAATTTTGAAACACTCTTTTTCTAGTATCTGCAAGAGGACATTTGGAGCCCTTTGAGGCCTGTACTGGAAAGGAAATATCTTCACATAACAAGTAGACAGAAGCATTCTCTGAAACTTCTTTGTGGTATGTGCATTCAACTCACAGACTTGAACATTCCTTTTATCAGAGAAGATTTGAAACACTCTTTTTATAGAATGTGGAAGGGGATATTTGGACGGCTTCTAGGAATTTGTTGGAAACGGGACACCCTCACACAAAAACAAGACAGAAGCATTCTCACAAACTTCTGTGTGATGTGAGCATTCAGCTCACAGAGCTGAACATTTCTTTTGATAGAGCAATTTTGAAACACTCTTTTTCTAGAATCGGCAGGTGGACATTTGGAGCGCTTTGTGGCCTGTGGTGGAAAGGAAATATCTTCACATCAAAACTAGACAGAAGCATTCTCTGAATCTTCTTTGTGGTGTGTGCATTCAACTCACAGATTTGAACATTCCTTTAGACAGAGAAATTTTGAAACACTCTTTTTGTTGAATCGGCAAGTGGAAATTTGGACCCCTTATAGGAATTCGTTGGAAATGGGACACCCTCATACGAAAACTAGACAGAAGCATTCTCACAAACTTCTCTGTGATAAGTGCATTCAACTCACAGAGTTCAACGTTTCTTTTCATGGAGCAGTTTTGAAACACACTTTTTGAAGTATATGCAAGTGGTCATTCCGAAAGCTATGAGGCCTGTGTTTGAAAAGACAATATCTTCACATATAACATAGAAAGAAGCATTCTCGCAAACAACTTTGTGTTGGTTGCATTCAACTCACAGAGGGGAATATTCCTTTTGTTAGAGCAGCCATGAAACACTGCTTTTGTATAATCTGCAAGTGGACATTTGGAGCGCTTTGAGGCCTGTGCTGGAAAGGAAATATCTTCACATAACAAGTTGACAGAAGCATTCTCTGAAAGTTCTTTTTGGTGTGTGTGCATTCAACCCATAGAGTTGAACATTCCTTTGGAGAGAGAAATTATGAAATTCTCTTTTTGTAGAATCTGCAGGTGGAAATTTTGACCGCTTTTAGGAATTCGTTGGAAACGAGACACCTTCACACGAAAACTAGACAGAAGCATTCTCACAAAATTCTCTGTGATAAGGGCATTCAACTCACAGAGTTTCAGGATTCTTTTCATGGAGCAGATTTGAAACACGCTTTTTGCTGTATATGCAAGTGGTCACACCAAAAGCTATGAGGCCTGTGGTCGAAAAGGCAATATCTTCACATATAACCTAGAAAGAAGCATTCTCAAAAACTACTTTGTGTTGGTTGCATTCAACTCACAGAGGAGAATATTCCTTTTGTTAGAGAAGCCATGAAACACTGTTTTTGTATAATCTGCATTTGGACATTTGGAGAGCTCTGAGGCCTATGGTGGGAAACGACATATCTTCACAGCAATCCTACAGAGAAGCATTCTCAGACACCACTTTGTGATGTGTGCATTCATCTCACAGAGTTGAAAATTCCTTTTGTTAGAGCAGTTTCGAAACACTCTTTTTGTAGAATCTGCACGTGGATATTTGGACCACTTATAGGAATTTGCTGGAAACGGTATATCTTTACAGAAAAACTAGACGGAACCATTCTCACAAACTCCTTTGTGATGTGTGCTCTCAACTCAGAGATGTGAGCATGACTTTTGATAGGGCAGTTTTGAAACAGTCTTTTTCTAGTATCTGCAAGTGGACAATTCGGCACTTTGAGGCCTGTGCTGGAAAGGAAATATCTTCACACATCAAGTAGACAGAAGCATTGTCTGAAACTTTTTTGGTGTGTGCATTCAACCCACAGAGTTGAACATTCCTTTTGACAGAGAATTTTTGAAACACTCTGTTTATAGAATGTGCAAGTGCATATTTGGACCGCTTCTAGGAATTCGTTGGAAACGGGACACCCTCACACGAAAACAAGACAGAAGCATTCTCACAAACTTCTGTGTGATGTGAGCATTCAGCTCACAGAGCTGAACCTTTCTTTTGATAGAGGAATTTTGTAACACCCTTTTTCTAGAAACGGCAATTGGATATTTGGAGCGCTTTGAGGCCTGTGGTGGAAATTAAATATCTTCACATCAAAACTAGACAGAAGCATTCTCTGAAACTTCTTTGAGGTATGTGCATTCAACTCACAGAGTTGAACATTCCTTTAGACAGAGAAATTTTGAAACACCCTTTATTTAGAATCTGCAAGTGGAAATTTGCACCGCTTATAGGAATTCGTTGGAAACGGGACACCTTCACACGAAAACAAGACAGAAGCGTTCTCACAATCTTCTCTGTGTTAAGTGCATTCAAGTAACAGAGTTTAACGTTTCTTTTCATGGAGCAGTTTTGAAACACGCTTTTTGCATTATATGCAAGTGGTCATTCGGAAAGCTATGAAGCCTGTGGTCGAAAAGGGAATAGCTTCACATATAACCTAGAAAGAAGCATTCTCAGAAACTACTTTGTGGTGGTTGCATTCAACTCACAGAGGGGAATATTCCTTTTGTTAGAGAAGCCATGAAACACTGTTTTTGTATCATCTGCATTTGGACATTTGGAGAGCTCTGAGGCCTATGGTGGGAAACGAAATAACTTCACAAAAATCCTACAGGGAAGCATTCTCAGACACCACTTTGCGATGTGTGCATTCATCTCACAGAGTTGAAAATTCCTTTTGTCAGAGCAATTTTGAAACACTCTTTTTGTAGAATCTGCATGTGGATATTTGGGCCACTTATAGGCATTTGCTGGAAAAAGGATATCCTCACACAAAAACGAGACAGAAGTATTCTCGCAAACTCCTTTGTCATGTGTGCTCTCATCTCACAGATGTGAAACTTACTTTTGATAGAGCTGTTTTGAAACACTCTTTGTCGAGAATCTGCAAGGGGAAACTTGAAGCGATTTCAGTCCTGTGCTGGAAAGGAAATATCTTCACATAACAAGTAGACAGAAGCATTCTCTGAAACTTCTTTGTGGTGTGTGCATTCAACTCACGGAGTTGAACATTCCTTTTGACAGAGAAATTTTGAAACACTCTTTTTATAGAATGTGCAAGTGGATATTCGGACGGCTTCCAGGAATTCGTTGGAAACGGGACACCCTCACACAAAAACAAGACAGAAGCATTCTAAAAATTTCTGTGTGATGTGAGCATTCAGCTCACAGAGCTGAACCTTTCTTTCGATAGAGCAATTTTGAAACACTCTTTTGCTGGAATCAGCAAGTGGACATTTGGAGCGCTTTGAGGCCTGTGGTGGAAAGGAAATATGTTCACGTCAAAACTAGACAGAAGCATTCTCACAAACTTCTCTGTGATAAGTGCATTCAACTCACAGAGTTTAATGTTTCCTTTCATGGAGCAGTTTTGAAACACACTTTTTGCAGTACATGCAATTGGTCATTCGGAAAGCTATCAGGCCTGTGTTCGAAAAGAAAATATCTTCACATATAACATAGAAAGAAGCATTCTCAGAAACTGCCTTGTGTTGGTGGCATTCAAGTCACAGAGGTGAATAATCCTTTTGTTAAGGCAGCCAGGAAACACTGTTTTTGTATAATCTGCAATTGGACGTTTGGAGAGCTCTGAGGCCTCTTGTGGGAAGGGAAATTTCTTCACAAAACCCCTAGAGAGAAGCATTCTCGGAAACCACTTTGAGATGTGTGCATTCAACTCACAGAGTTGAACATTCCTTTTGTTAGAGCAGTTTTGAAACATTCTTTTTGTAGAATCTGCTTGTGGATATTTGGACCACGTATAAGAATTTGCTGGAAACGGGATATCTTCACACAAAAACGAGACAGAAGCATTCTCACAAACTCCTTTGTGATGTGTGCTCTCAACTCAGAGATGTGAACCTGACTTTTGATAGAGCAATTTTGAAACACGCTTTTTCTAGAATCTGCAAGAGGACATTTGGAGCGCTTTGAGGCCTGTACTGGTAAGGAAATATCTTCACATAACAAGTAGACAGAAGCATTCCCTGAAACTTCTTTGTGGTGTGTGCATTCAACTCACAGATTTGAACATTCCTTTTGTCAGGGAAGATTTGAAACACTCTTTTTATAGAATGTGCAAGGGGATATTTGGACGGCTTCTAGGAATTTGTTGGAAACGGGACACCCTCACACAAAAACAAGACAGAAGCATTCTCACAAACTTCTGTGTGATGTGAGCATTCAGCTCACAGAGCTGAACCTTTCTTTTGATAGAGCAATTTTGAAAGACTGTTTTTCTAGAATCGGCAAGTGGACATTTGGAGCGCTTTGAGTCCTGTGGTGGAAAGGAAATATCTTCAGATCAAAATTAGACAGAAGCACTCTCTGAATCTTCCTCGTGGTTTCTGCATTCAACTCGCAGACTTGAACATTCCTTTAGACACAGAAATTTTGAAACACTCTTTTTGTAGAATCTGCAAGTGGAAATTTGGACCGCTTCTAGGAATTCGTTGGAAACGGGACACCCTCACACGAAAACTAGACAGAAGCATTCTCACAAACTTCTCTGTGATAAGTGCATTCAACTCAGAGAGTTTAACGTTTCTTTTGATGGAGCAGATTTGAAACACACTGTTTGAAGTATACGCAAGTGGTCATTCGGAAAGCTATGGGGCCTGTGTTCGAAAAGGCAATATCTTCACAGATAACCCAGAAAGAAGAATTCTCAGAAACTACTTTGTGTTGGTTGCATTCCACTCACAGAGGGGAATATTCCTTTTGTGAGAGCAGCCATGAAACACTGTTTTTGTATAATCTGCAATTGGACATTTGGAGAGCTCTGAGCCTCTGGTGGGAAGGGAAGTTTCTTCACAAAACACCTAGAGAGAAGCATTCTCGGAAACCACTTTGTGATGTGTGCGTTCAACTCACAGAGTTGAACGTTCCTTTAGCTAGAGCAGTATTGAAACACTCCTTTTGTAGAATCTGCCTGTGGATATTTCGACCACTTATAGGAATTTGCTGGAAATGGGATGTCCTCACACAAAAACGAGACAGAAGCATTCTCACAAACTCCTTTGTGATGTGTGCTCTCAACTCAGAGATGTGAACCGGACTTTTGTTAGAGGAGTTTGGAAACACTCTTTTTCTAGAATCTGCAAGTGGACATTTGGAGCGCTTTGAGGCCTGTGCTGGAAAGGAAATATCTTCACATAACAAGTAGACAGAAGCATTCTGTGAAAATTATTTGTGGTGTGTGCATTCAACTCACGGAATTGAACATTCCTTCTGACAGAGAAGTTTTGAAACACTCTTTTTATAGAATGTGCAAGTTGATATTCGGACGGCGTCTAGGAATTCGTTGGAAACGGGACACCCTCACACAAAAACAAGACAGAAGCATTCTCACAAACTTCTGTGTGATGTGAGCATTCAGCTCACAGAGCTGAACCTTTCTTTTGATAGAGCAATTTTGAAACACTCTTTTTCTAGAATCGGCAAGTGGACATTTGGAGCGCTTTGAGGCCTGTGGTGGAAAGGAAATATGTTCACGTCAAAACTAGACAGAAGCATTCTCACTAACTTCTCTGTGATAAGTGCATTCAACTCACAGAGTTTAACGTTTCTTTTCATGGAGCAGTTTTGAAACACACTTTTTGAAGGCATATGCAAGTGGTCATTCGGAAAGCTATGGGGCCTGTGTTCGAAAAGAAAATATCTTCACATATAACATAGAAAGAAGCATTCTCAGAAACTACCTTGTGTTGGTTGCATTCAGCTCACAGAGGTGAATAATCCTTTTGTTAGAGCAGCCAAGACACACTGTTTTTGTATAATCTGCAACTGGACGTTTGGAGAGCTCTGAGGCGTCTTGCGGGAAGGGAAATTTCTTCACAAAACACATAGAGAGAAGCATTCTCGGAAACCACTTTGAGATGTGTGCATTCAACTCACAGAGTTGAACATTCCTTTTGTTAGAGCAGTTTTGAAACATTCTTTATGTAGAATCTGCATGTGGATATTTGGACCACTTATAAGAATTTGCTGGAAACGGGATATCTTCACACAAAAACGAGACAGAAGCATTCTCACAAACTTCTTTATGATGTGCGCTCTCAACTCAGAGATGTGAACGTTATTTTTGGTAGAGCAATTTTGAAACACTCTTTTTCTAGTATCTGCAAGAGGACATTTGGAGCCCTTTGAGGCCTGTACTGGAAAGGAAATATCTTCACATAACAAGTAGACAGAAGCATTCTCTGAAACTTCTTTGTGGTATGTGCATTCAACTCACAGATTTGAACATTCCTTTTATCAGAGAAGATTTGAAACACTCTTTTTATAGAATGTGGAAGGGGATATTTGGACGGCTTCTAGGAATTTGTTGGAAACGGGACACCCTCACACAAAAACAAGACAGAAGCATTCTCACAAACTTCTGTGTGATGTGAGCATTCAGCTCACAGAGCTGAACATTTCTTTTGATAGAGCAATTTTGAAACACTCTTTTTCTAGAATCGGCAGGTGGACATTTGGAGCGCTTTGTGGCCTGTGGTGGAAAGGAAATATCTTCACATCAAAACTAGACAGAAGCATTCTCTGAATCTTCTTTGTGGTGTGTGCATTCAACTCACAGATTTGAACATTCCTTTAGACAGAGAAATTTTGAAACACTCTTTTTGTTGAATCGGCAAGTGGAAATTTGGACCCCTTATAGGAATTCGTTGGAAATGGGACACCCTCATACGAAAACTAGACAGAAGCATTCTCACAAACTTCTCTGTGATAAGTGCATTCAACTCACAGAGTTCAACGTTTCTTTTCATGGAGCAGTTTTGAAACACACTTTTTGAAGTATATGCAAGTGGTCATTCCGAAAGCTATGAGGCCTGTGTTTGAAAAGACAATATCTTCACATATAACATAGAAAGAAGCATTCTCGCAAACAACTTTGTGTTGGTTGCATTCAACTCACAGAGGGGAATATTCCTTTTGTTAGAGCAGCCATGAAACACCGCTTTTGTATAATCTGCAAGTGGACATTTGGAGCGCTTTGAGGCCTGTGCTGGAAAGGAAATATCTTCACATAACAAGTTGACAGAAGCATTCTCTGAAAGTTCTTTTTGGTGTGTGTGCATTCAACTCATAGAGTTGAACATTCCTTTGGAGAGAGAAATTATGAAATTCTCTTTTTGTAGAATCTGCAGGTGGAAATTTTGACCGCTTTTAGGAATTCGTTGGAAACGAGACACCTTCACACGAAAACTAGACAGAAGCATTCTCACAAAATTCTCTGTGATAAGGGCATTCAACTCACAGAGTTTCAGGATTCTTTTCATGGAGCAGATTTGAAACACGCTTTTTGCTGTATATGCAAGTGGTCACACCGAAAGCTATGAGGCCTGTGGTTGAAAAGGCAATATCTTCACATATAACCTAGAAAGAAGCATTCTCAAAAACTACTTTGTGTTGGTTGCATTCAACTCACAGAGGGGAATATTCCTTTTGTTAGAGAAGCCATGAAACACTGTTTTTGTATCATCTGCATTTGGACATTTGGAGAGCTCTGAGGCCTATGGTGGGAAACGACATATCTTCACAAAAATCCTACAGAGAAGCATTCTCAGACACCACTTTGTGATGTGTGCATTCATCTCACAGAGTTGAAAATTCCTTTTGTTAGAGCAGTTTTGAAACACTCTTTTTGTAGAATCTGCACGTGGATATTTGGACCACTTATAGGAATTTGCTGGAAACGGTATATCTTTACAGAAAAACGAGACGGAACCATTCTCACAAACTACTTTGTGATGTGTGCTCTCAACTCAGAGATGTGAGCATGACTTTTGATAGGGCAGTTTTGAAACAGTCTTTTTCTAGTATCTGCAAGTGGACAATTCGGCACTTTGAGGCCTGTGCTGGAAAGGAAATATCTTCACACATCAAGTAGACAGAAGCATTGTCTGAAACTTTTTTGGTGTGTGCATTCAACCCACAGAGTTGAACATTCCTTTTGACAGAGAATTTTTGAAACACTCTGTTTATAGAATGTGCAAGTGCATATTTGGACCGCTTCTAGGAATTCGTTGGAAACGGGACACCCTCACACGAAAACAAGACAGAAGCATTCTCACAAACTTCTGTGTGATGTGAGCATTCAGCTCACAGAGCTGAACCTTTCTTTTGATAGAGGAATTTTGTAACACCCTTTTTCTAGAAACGGCAATTGGATATTTGGAGCGCTTTGAGGCCTGTGGTGGAAATTAAATATCTTCACATCAAAACTAGACAGAAGCATTCTCTGAAACTTCTTTGAGGTATGTGCATTCAACTCACAGAGTTGAACATTCCTTTAGACAGAGAAATTTTGAAACACCCTTTATTTAGAATCTGCAAGTGGAAATTTGCACCGCTTATAGGAATTCGTTGGAAACGGGACACCTTCACACGAAAACAAGACAGAAGCGTTCTCACAATCTTCTCTGTGTTAAGTGCATTCAAGTAACAGAGTTTAACGTTTCTTTTCATGGAGCAGTTTTGAAACACGCTTTTTGCATTATATGCAAGTGGTCATTCGGAAAGCTATGAAGCCTGTGGTCGAAAAGGGAATAGCTTCACATATAACCTAGAAAGAAGCATTCTCAGAAACTACTTTGTGGTGGTTGCATTCAACTCACAGAGGGGAATATTCCTTTTGTTAGAGAAGCCATGAAACACTGTTTTTGTATCATCTGCATTTGGACATTTGGAGAGCTCTGAGGCCTATGGTGGGAAACGAAATAACTTCACAAAAATCCTACAGGGAAGCATTCTCAGACACCACTTTGCGATGTGTGCATTCATCTCACAGAGTTGAAAATTCCTTTTGTCAGAGCAATTTTGAAACACTCTTTTTGTAGAATCTGCATGTGGATATTTGGGCCACTTATAGGCATTTGCTGGAAAAAGGATATCCTCACATAAAAACGAGACAGAAGTATTCTCGCAAACTCCTTTGTCATGTGTGCTCTCATCTCACAGATGTGAAACTTACTTTTGATAGAGCGGTTTTGAAACACTCTTTGTCGAGAATCTGCAAGGGGAAACTTGAAGCGATTTCAGTCCTGTGCTGGAAAGGAAATATCTTCACATAACAAGTAGACAGAAGCATTCTCTGAAACTTCTTTGTGGTGTGTGCATTCAACTCACGGAGTTGAACATTCCTTTTGACAGAGAAATTTTGAAACACTCTTTTTATAGAATGTGCAAGTGGATATTCGGACGGCTTCTAGGAATTCGTTGGAAACGGGACACCCTCACACAAAAACAAGACAGAAGCATTCTAAAAATTTCTGTGTGATGTGAGCATTCAGCTCACAGAGCTGAACCTTTCTTTTGATAGAGCAATTTTGAAACACTCTTTTTCTAGAATCGGCAAGTGGACATTTGGAGCGCTTTGAGGCCTGTGGTGGAAAGGAAATATGTTCACGTCAAAACTAGACAGAAGCATTCTCACAAACTTCTCTGTGATAAGTGCATTCAACTCACAGAGTTTAATGTTTCCTTTCATGGAGCAGTTTTGAAACACACTTTTTGCAGTACATGCAAGTGGTCATTCGGAAAGCTATCAAGCCTGGGTTCGAAAAGAAAATATCTTCACACATAACATAGAAAGAAGCATTCTCAGAAACTGCCTTGTGTTGGTGGCATTCAAGTCACAGAGGTGAATAATCCTTTTGTTAGGGCAGCCAAGAAACACTGGTTTTGTATAATCTGCAATTGGACGTTTGGAGAGCTCTGAGGCCTCATGTGGGAAGGGAAATTTCTTCACAAAACCCCTAGAGAGAAGCATTCTCGGAAACCACTTTGGGATATGTGCATTCAACTCACAGAGTTGAACATTCCTTTTGTTAGAGCAGTTTTGAAACATTCTTTTTGTAGAATCTGCATGTGGATATTTGGACCACGTATAAGAATTTGCTGGAAACGGGATATCTTCACACAAAAACGAGACAGAAGCATTCTCACAAACTCCTTTGTGATGTGTGCTCTCAACTCAGAGATGTGAACCTGACTTTTGATAGAGCAATTTTCAAACACGCTTTTTCTAGAATCTGCAAGAGGACATTTGGAGCGCTTTGAGGCCTGTACTGGTAAGGAGATATCTTCACATAACAAGTAGACAGAAGCATTCCCTGAAACTTCTTTGTGGTGTGTGCATTCAACTCACAGATTTGAACGTTCCTTTTATCAGAGAAGATTTGAAACACTCTTTTTATAGAATGTGCAAGGGGATATTTGGACGGCTTCTAGAAATTCGTTGGAAACGGGACACCCTCCCACAAAAACAAGACAGAAGCATTCTCACAAACTTCTGTGTGATGTGAGCATTCAGCTCACAGAGCTGAACCTTTCTTTTGATAGAGCAATTTTGAAAGACTGTTTTTCTAGAATCGGCAAGTGGACATTTGGAGCGCTTTGAGTCCTGTGGTGGAAAGGAAATATCTTCAGATCAAAATTAGACAGAAGCACTCTCTGAATCTTCCTCGTGGTTTCTGCATTCAACTCGCAGACTTGAACATTCCTTTAGACACAGAAATTTTGAAACACTCTTTTTGTAGAATCTGCAAGTGGAAATTTGGACCGCTTCTAGGAATTCGTTGGAAACGGGACACCCTCACACGAAAACTAGACAGAAGCATTCTCACAAACTTCTCTGTGATAAGTGCATTCAACTCAGAGAGTTTAACGTTTCTTTTGATGGAGCAGATTTGAAACACACTGTTTGAAGTATACGCAAGTGGTCATTCGGAAAGCTATGGGGCCTGTGTTCGAAAAGGCAATATCTTCACAGATAACCCAGAAAGAAGAATTCTCAGAAACTACTTTGTGTTGGTTGCATTCCACTCACAGAGGGGAATATTCCTTTTGTGAGAGCAGCCATGAAACACTGTTTTTGTATAATCTGCAATTGGACATTTGGAGAGCTCTGAGCCTCTGGTGGGAAGGGAAGTTTCTTCACAAAACACCTAGAGAGAAGCATTCTCGGAAACCACTTTGTGATGTGTGCGTTCAACTCACAGAGTTGAACGTTCCTTTAGCTAGAGCAGTATTGAAACACTCCTTTTGTAGAATCTGCCTGTGGATATTTCGACCACTTATAGGAATTTGCTGGAAATGGGATGTCCTCACACAAAAACGAGACAGAAGCATTCTCACAAACTCCTTTGTGATGTGTGCTCTCAACTCAGAGATGTGAACCTGACTTTTGTTAGAGGAGTTTGGAAACACTCTTTTTCTAGAATCTGCAAGTGGACATTTGGAGCGCTTTGAGGCCTGTGCTGGAAAGGAAATATCTTCACATAACAAGTAGACAGAAGCATTCTGTGAAATTTATTTGTGGTGTGTGCATTCAACTCACGGAATTGAACATTCCTTCTGACAGAGAAGTTTTGAAACACTCTTTTTATAGAATGTGCAAGTTGATATTCGGACGGCTTCTAGGAATTCGTTGGAAACGGGACACCCTCACACAAAAACAAGACAGAAGCATTCTCACAAACTTCTGTGTGATGTGAGCATTCAGCTCACAGAGCTGAACCTTTCTTTTGATAGAGCAATTTTGAAACACTCTTTTTCTAGAATCGGCAAGTGGACATTTGGAGCGCTTTGAGGCCTGTGGTGGAAAGGAAATATGTTCACGTCAAAACTAGACAGAAGCATTCTCACTAACTTCTCTGTGATAAGTGCATTCAACTCACAGAGTTTAACGTTTCTTTTCATGGAGCAGTTTTGAAACACACTTTTTGAAGGCATATGCAAGTGGTCATTCGGAAAGCTATGAGGCCTGTGTTCGAAAAGAAAATATCCTCACATATAACATAGAAAGAAGCATTCTCAGAAACTACCTTGTGTTGGTTGCATTCAGCTCACAGAGGTGAATAATCCTTTTGTTAGAGCAGCCAAGACACACTGTTTTTGTATAATCTGCAACTGGACGTTTGGAGAGCTCTGAGGCGTCTTGCGGGAAGGGAAATTTCTTCACAAAACACATAGAGAGAAGCATTCTCGGAAACCACTTTGAGATGTGTGCATTCAACTCACAGAGTTGAACATTCCTTTTGTTAGAGCAGTTTTGAAACATTCTTTTTGTAGAATCTGCATGTGGATATTTGGACCACTTATAAGAATTTGCTGGAAACGGGATATCTTCACACAAAAACGAGACAGAAGCATTCTCACAAACTTCTTTATGATGTGCGCTCTCAACTCAGAGATGTGAACGTTATTTTTGGTAGAGCAATTTTGAAACACTCTTTTTCTAGTATCTGCAAGAGGACATTTGGAGCCCTTTGAGGCCTGTACTGGAAAGGAAATATCTTCACATAACAAGTAGACAGAAGCATTCTCTGAAACTTCTTTGTGGTATGTGCATTCAACTCACAGATTTGAACATTCCTTTTATCAGAGAAGATTTGAAACACTCTTTTTATAGAATGTGGAAGGGGATATTTGGACGGCTTCTAGGAATTTGTTGGAAACGGGACACCCTCACACAAAAACAAGACAGAAGCATTCTCACAAACTTCTGTGTGATGTGAGCATTCAGCTCACAGAGCTGAACCTTTCTTTTGATAGAGCAATTTTGAAACACTCTTTTTCTAGAATCGGCAGGTGGACATTTGGAGCGCTTTGTGGCCTGTGGTGGAAAGGAAATATCTTCACATCAAAACTAGACAGAAGCATTCTCTGAATCTTCTTTGTGGTGTGTGCATTCAACTCACAGATTTGAACATTCCTTTAGACAGAGAAATTTTGAAACACTCTTTTTGTTGAATCGGCAAGTGGAAATTTGGACCCCTTATAGGAATTCGTTGGAAATGGGACACCCTCATACGAAAACTAGACAGAAGCATTCTCACAAACTTCTCTGTGATAAGTGCATTCAACTCACAGAGTTCAACGTTTCTTTTCATGGAGCAGTTTTGAAACACACTTTTTGAAGTATATGCAAGTGGTCATTCCGAAAGCTATGAGGCCTGTGTTTGAAAAGACAATATCTTCACATATAACATAGAAAGAAGCATTCTCGCAAACAAATTTGTGTTGGTTGCATTCAACTCACAGAGGGGAATATTCCTTTTGTTAGAGCAGCCATGAAACACCGCTTTTGTATAATCTGCAAGTGGACATTTGGAGCGCTTTGAGGCCTGTGCTGGAAAGGAAATATCTTCACATAACAAGTTGACAGAAGCATTCTCTGAAAGTTCTTTTTGGTGTGTGTGCATTCAACTCATAGAGTTGAACATTCCTTTGGAGAGAGAAATTATGAAATTCTCTTTTTGTAGAATCTGCAGGTGGAAATTTTGACCGCTTTTAGGAATTCGTTGGAAACGAGACACCTTCACACGAAAACTAGACAGAAGCATTCTCACAAAATTCTCTGTGATAAGGGCATTCAACTCACAGAGTTTCAGGATTCTTTTCATGGAGCAGATTTGAAACACGCTTTTTGCTGTATATGCAAGTGGTCACACCGAAAGCTATGAGGCCTGTGGTCGAAAAGGCAATATCTTCACATATAACCTAGAAAGAAGCATTCTCAAAAACTACTTTGTGTTGGTTGCATTCAACTCACAGAGGGGAATATTCCTTTTGTTAGAGAAGCCATGAAACACTGTTTTTGTATAATCTGCATTTGGACATTTGGAGAGCTCTGAGGCCTATGGTGGGAAACGACATATCTTCACAAAAATCCTACAGAGAAGCATTCTCAGACACCACTTTGTGATGTGTGCATTCATCTCACAGAGTTGAAAATTCCTTTTGTTAGAGCAGTTTTGAAACACTCTTTTTGTAGAATCTGCACGTGGATATTTGGACCACTTATAGGAATTTGCTGGAAACGGTATATCTTTACAGAAAAACGAGACGGAACCATTCTCACAAACTCCTTTGTGATGTGTGCTCGCAACTCAGAGATGTGAGCATGACTTTTGATAGGGCAGTTTTGAAACACTCTTTTTCTAGTATCTGCAAGTGGACAATTCAGCGCTTTGAGGCCTGTGCTGGAAAGGAAATATCTTCACACATCAAGTAGACAGAAGCATTGTCTGAAACTTTTTTGGTGTGTGCATTCAACCCACAGAGTTGAACATTCCTTTTGACAGAGAATTTTTGAAACACTCTGTTTATAGAATGTGCAAGTGCATATTTGGACCGCTTCTAGGAATTCGTTGGAAACGGGACACCCTCACACAAAAACAAGACAGAAGCATTCTCACAAGCTTCTGTGTGATGTGAGCATTCAGCTCACAGAGCTGAACCTTTCTTTTGGTAGAGGAATTTTGTAACACCCTTTTTCTAGAAACGGCAATTGGATATTTGGAGCGCTTTGAGGCCTGTGGTGGAAATTAAATATCTTCACATCAAAACTAGACAGAAGCATTCTCTGAAACTTCTTTGAGGTATGTGCATTCAACTCACAGAGTTGAACATTCCTTTAGACAGAGAAATTTTGAAACACCCTTTATTTAGAATCTGCAAGTGGAAATTTGCACCGCTTATAGGAATTCGTTGGAAACGGGACACCTTCACACGAAAACAAGACAGAAGCGTTCTCACAATCTTCTCTGTGTTAAGTGCATTCAAGTAACAGAGTTTAACGTTTCTTTTCATGGAACAGTTTTGAAACACGCTTTTTGCATTATATGCAAGTGGTCATTCGGAAAGCTATGAAGCCTGTGGTCGAAAAGGGAATAGCTTCACATATAACCTAGAAAGAAGCATTCTCAGAAACTACTTTGTGGTGGTTGCATTCAACTCACAGAGGGGAATATTCCTTTTGTTAGAGAAGCCATGAAACACTGTTTTTGTATCATCTGCATTTGGACATTTGGAGAGCTCTGAGGCCTATGGTGGGAAACGAAATAACTTCACAAAAATCCTACAGGGAAGCATTCTCAGACACCACTTTGCGATGTGTGCATTCATCTCACAGAGTTGAAAATTCCTTTTGTCAGAGCAATTTTGAAACACTCTTTTTGTAGAATCTGCATGTGGATATTTGGGCCACTTATAGGCATTTGCTGGAAAAAGGATATCCTCACACAAAAACGAGACAGAAGTATTCTCGCAAACTCCTTTGTCATGTGTGCTCTCATCTCACAGATGTGAAACTTACTTTTGATAGAGCAGTTTTGAAACACTCTTTGTCGAGAATCTGCAAGGGGAAACTTGAAGCGATTTCAGTCCTGTGCTGGAAAGGAAATATCTTCACATAACAAGTAGACAGAAGCATTCTCTGAAACTTCTTTGTGGTGTGTGCATTCAACTCACGGAGTTGAACATTCCTTTTGACAGAGAAATTTTGAAACACTCTTTTTATAGAATGTGCAAGTGGATATTCGGACGGCTTCTAGGAATTCGTTGGAAACGGGACACCCTCACACAAAAACAAGACAGAAGCATTCTAAAAATCTCTGTGTGATGTGAGCATTCAGCTCACAGAGCTGAACCTTTCTTTTGATAGAGCAATTTTGAAACACTCTTTTGCTAGAATCAGCAAGTGGACATTTGGAGCGCTTTGAGGCCTGTGGTGGAAAGGAAATATGTTCACGTCAAAACTAGACAGAAGCATTCTCACAAACTTCTCTGTGATAAGTGCATTCAACTCACAGAGTTTAATGTTTCCTTTCATGGAGCAGTTTTGAAACACTATTTTTGCAGTACATGCAAGTGGTCATTCGGAAAGCTATCAGGCCTGGGTTCGAAAAGAAAATATCTTCACATATAACATAGAAAGAAGCATTCTCAGAAACTGCCTTGTGTTGGTGGCATTCAAGTCACAGAGGTGAATAATCCTTTTGTTAGGGCAGCCAAGAAACACTGTTTTTGTATAATCTGCAATTGGACGTTTGGAGAGCTCTGAGGCCTCTTGTGGGAAGGGAAATTTCTTCACAAAACCCCTAGAGAGAAGCATTCTCGGAAACCACTTTGAGATGTGTGCATTCAACTCACAGAGTTGAACATTCCTTTTGTTAGAGCAGTTTTGAAACATTCTTTTTGTAGAATCTGCATGTGGATATTTGGACCACGTATAAGAATTTGCTGGAAACGGGATATCTTCACACAAAAACGAGACAGAAGCGTTCTCACAAACTCCTTTGTGATGTGTGCTCTCAACTCAGAGATGTGAACCTGACTTTTGATAGAGCAATTTTCAAACACGCTTTTTCTAGAATCTGCAAGAGGACATTTGGAGCGCTTTGAGGCCTGTACTGGTAAGGAGATATCTTCACATAACAAGTAGACAGAAGCATTCCCTGAAACTTCTTTGTGGTGTGTGCATTCAACTCACTGATTTGAATATTCCTTTTATCAGAGAAGATTTGAAACACTCTTTTTATAGAATGTGCAAGGGGATATTTGGACGGCTTCTAGAAATTCGTTGGAAACGGGACACCCTCCCACAAAAACAAGACAGAAGCATTCTCACAAACTTCTGTGTGATGTGAGCATTCAGCTCACAGAGCTGAACCTTTCTTTTGATAGAGCAATTTTGAAAGACTGTTTTTCTAGAATCGGCAAGTGGACATTTGGAGCGCTTTGAGTCCTGTGGTGGAAAGGAAATATCTTCACATCAAAATTAGACAGAAGCACTCTCTGAATCTTCCTCGTGGTTTCTGCATTCAACTCGCAGACTTGAACATTCCTTTAGACACAGAAATTTTGAAACACTCTTTTTGTAGAATCTGCAAGTGGAAATTTGGACCGCTTCTAGGAATTCGTTGGAAACGGGACACCCTCACACGAAAACTAGACAGAAGCATTCTCACAAACTTCTCTGTGATAAGTGCATTCAACTCAGAGAGTTTAACGTTTCTTTTGATGGAGCAGATTTGAAACACACTGTTTGAAGTATACGCAAGTGGTCATTCGGAAAGCTATGGGGCCTGTGTTCGAAAAGGCAATATCTTCACAGATAACCCAGAAAGAAGAATTCTCAGAAACTACTTTGTGTTGGTTGCATTCCACTCACAGAGGGGAATATTCCTTTTGTGAGAGCAGCCATGAAACACTGTTTTTGTATAATCTGCAATTGGACATTTGGAGAGCTCTGAGCCTGTGGTGGGAAGGGAAGTTTCTTCACAAAACACCTAGAGAGAAGCATTCTCGGAAACCACTTTGTGATGTGTGCGTTCAACTCACAGAGTTGAACGTTCCTTTAGCTAGAGCAGTATTGAAACACTCCTTTTGTAGAATCTGCCTGTGGATATTTCGACCACTTATAGGAATTTGCTGGAAATGGGATGTCCTCACACAAAAACGAGACAGAAGCATTCTCACAAACTCCTTTGTGATGTGTGCTCTCAACTCAGAGATGTGAACCTGACTTTTGTTAGAGGAGTTTGGAAACACTCTTTTTCTAGAATCTGCAAGTGGACATTTGGAGCGCTTTGAGGCCTGTGCTGGAAAGGAAATATCTTCACATAACAAGTAGACAGAAGCATTCTGTGAAATTTATTTGTGGTGTGTGCATTCAACTCACGGAATTGAACATTCCTTCTGACAGAGAAGTTTTGAAACACTCTTTTTATAGAATGTGCAAGTTGATATTCGGACGGCTTCTAGGAATTCGTTGGAAACGGGACACCCTCACACAAAAACAAGACAGAAGCATTCTCACAAACTTCTGTGTGATGTGAGCATTCAGCTCACAGAGCTGAACCTTTCTTTTGATAGAGCAATTTTGAAACACTCTTTTTCTAGAATCGGCAAGTGGACATTTGGAGCGCTTTGAGGCCTGTGGTGGAAAGGAAATATGTTCACGTCAAAACTAGACAGAAGCATTCTCACTAACTTCTCTGTGATAAGTGCATTCAACTCACAGAGTTTAACGTTTCTTTTCATGGAGCAGTTTTGAAACACACTTTTTGAAGGCATATGCAAGTGGTCATTCGGAAAGCTATGAGGCCTGTGTTCGAAAAGAAAATATCCTCACATATAACATAGAAAGAAGCATTCTCAGAAACTACCTTGTGTTGGTTGCATTCAGCTCACAGAGGTGAATAATCCTTTTGTTAGAGCAGCCAAGACACACTGTTTTTGTATAATCTGCAACTGGACGTTTGGAGAGCTCTGAGGCGTCTTGCGGGAAGGGAAATTTCTTCACAAAACACATAGAGAGAAGCATTCTCGGAAACCACTTTGAGATGTGTGCATTCAACTCACAGAGTTGAACATTCCTTTTGTTAGAGCAGTTTTGAAACATTCTTTTTGTAGAATCTGCATGTGGATATTTGGACCACTTATAAGAATTTGCTGGAAACGGGATATCTTCACACAAAAACGAGACAGAAGCATTCTCACAAACTTCTTTATGATGTGCGCTCTCAACTCAGAGATGTGAACGTTATTTTTGGTAGAGCAATTTTGAAACACTCTTTTTCTAGTATCTGCAAGAGGACATTTGGAGCCCTTTGAGGCCTGTACTGGAAAGGAAATATCTTCACATAACAAGTAGACAGAAGCATTCTCTGAAACTTCTTTGTGGTATGTGCATTCAACTCACAGATTTGAACATTCCTTTTATCAGAGAAGATTTGAAACACTCTTTTTATAGAATGTGGAAGGGGATATTTGGACGGCTTCTAGGAATTTGTTGGAAACGGGACACCCTCACACAAAAACAAGACAGAAGCATTCTCACAAACTTCTGTGTGATGTGAGCATTCAGCTCACAGAGCTGAACCTTTCTTTTGATAGAGCAATTTTGAAACACTCTTTTTCTAGAATCGGCAGGTGGACATTTGGAGCGCTTTGTGGCCTGTGGTGGAAAGGAAATATCTTCACATCAAAACTAGACAGAAGCATTCTCTGAATCTTCTTTGTGGTGTGTGCATTCAACTCACAGATTTGAACATTCCTTTAGACAGAGAAATTTTGAAACACTCTTTTTGTTGAATCGGCAAGTGGAAATTTGGACCCCTTATAGGAATTCGTTGGAAATGGGACACCCTCATACGAAAACTAGACAGAAGCATTCTCACAAACTTCTCTGTGATAAGTGCATTCAACTCACAGAGTTCAACGTTTCTTTTCATGGAGCAGTTTTGAAACACACTTTTTGAAGTATATGCAAGTGGTCATTCCGAAAGCTATGAGGCCTGTGTTTGAAAAGACAATATCTTCACATATAACATAGAAAGAAGCATTCTCGCAAACAACTTTGTGTTGGTTGCATTCAACTCACAGAGGGGAATATTCCTTTTGTTAGAGCAGCCATGAAACACCGCTTTTGTATAATCTGCAAGTGGACATTTGGAGCGCTTTGAGGCCTGTGCTGGAAAGGAAATATCTTCACATAACAAGTTGACAGAAGCATTCTCTGAAAGTTCTTTTTGGTGTGTGTGCATTCAACTCATAGAGTTGAACATTCCTTTGGAGAGAGAAATTATGAAATTCTCTTTTTGTAGAATCTGCAGGTGGAAATTTTGACCGCTTTTAGGAATTCGTTGGAAACGAGACACCTTCACACGAAAACTAGACAGAAGCATTCTCACAAAATTCTCTGTGATAAGGGCATTCAACTCACAGAGTTTCAGGATTCTTTTCATGGAGCAGATTTGAAACACGCTTTTTGCTGTATATGCAAGTGGTCACACCAAAAGCTATGAGGCCTGTGGTCGAAAAGGCAATATCTTCACATATAACCTAGAAAGAAGCATTCTCAAAAACTACTTTGTGTTGGTTGCATTCAACTCACAGAGGGGAATATTCCTTTTGTTAGAGAAGCCATGAAACACTGTTTTTGTATAATCTGCATTTGGACATTTGGAGAGCTCTGAGGCCTATGGTGGGAAACGACATATCTTCACAAAAATCCTACAGAGAAGCATTCTCAGACACCACTTTGTGATGTGTGCATTCATCTCACAGAGTTGAAAATTCCTTTTGTTAGAGCAGTTTTGAAACACTCTTTTTGTAGAATCTGCACGTGGATATTTGGACCACTTATAGGAATTTGCTGGAAACGGTATATCTTTACAGAAAAACGAGACGGAACCATTCTCACAAACTCCTTTGTGATGTGTGCTCTCAACTCAGAGATGTGAGCATGACTTTTGATAGGGCAGTTTTGAAACACTCTTTTTCTAGTATCTGCAAGTGGACAATTCAGCGCTTTGAGGCCTGTGCTGGAAAGGAAATATCTTCACACATCAAGTAGACAGAAGCATTGTCTGAAACTTTTTTGGTGTGTGCATTCAACCCACAGAGTTGAACATTCCTTTTGACAGAGAATTTTTGAAACACTCTGTTTATAGAATGTGCAAGTGCATATTTGGACCGCTTCTAGGAATTCGTTGGAAACGGGACACCCTCACACGAAAACAAGACAGAAGCATTCTCACAAGCTTCTGTGTGATGTGAGCATTCAGCTCACAGAGCTGAACCTTTCTTTTGGTAGAGGAATTTTGTAACACCCTTTTTCTAGAAACGGCAATTGGATATTTGGAGCGCTTTGAGGCCTGTGGTGGAAATTAAATATCTTCACATCAAAACTAGACAGAAGCATTCTCTGAAACTTCTTTGAGGTATGTGCATTCAACTCACAGAGTTGAACATTCCTTTAGACAGAGAAATTTTGAAACACCCTTTATTTAGAATCTGCAAGTGGAAATTTGCACCGCTTATAGGAATTCGTTGGAAACGGGACACCTTCACACGAAAACAAGACAGAAGCGTTCTCACAATCTTCTCTGTGTTAAGTGCATTCAAGTAACAGAGTTTAACGTTTCTTTTCATGGAGCAGTTTTGAAACACGCTTTTTGCATTATATGCAAGTGGTCATTCGGAAAGCTATGAAGC
Source organism: Pongo pygmaeus (assembly GCF_028885625.2). Classification (NCBI taxonomy): domain Eukaryota; kingdom Metazoa; phylum Chordata; class Mammalia; order Primates; family Hominidae; genus Pongo; species Pongo pygmaeus. The sequence continues at coordinate 32,640,662 of NC_072393.2, forward strand.
CTGTGGTCGAAAAGGGAATAGCTTCACATATAACCTAGAAAGAAGCATTCTCAGAAACTACTTTGTGGTGGTTGCATTCAACTCACAGAGGGGAATATTCCTTTTGTTAGAGAAGCCATGAAACACTGTTTTTGTATCATCTGCATTTGGACATTTGGAGAGCTCTGAGGCCTATGGTGGGAAACGAAATAACTTCACAAAAATCCTACAGGGAAGCATTCTCAGACACCACTTTGCGATGTGTGCATTCATCTCACAGAGTTGAAAATTCCTTTTGTCAGAGCAATTTTGAAACACTCTTTTTGTAGAATCTGCATGTGGATATTTGGGCCACTTATAGGCATTTGCTGGAAAAAGGATATCCTCACACAAAAACGAGACAGAAGTATTCTCGCAAACTCCTTTGTCATGTGTGCTCTCATCTCACAGATGTGAAACTTACTTTTGATAGAGCGGTTTTGAAACACTCTTTGTCGAGAATCTGCAAGGGGAAACTTGAAGCGATTTCAGTCCTGTGCTGGAAAGGAAATATCTTCACATAACAAGTAGACAGAAGCATTCTCTGAAACTTCTTTGTGGTGTGTGCATTCAACTCACGGAGTTGAACATTCCTTTTGACAGAGAAATTTTGAAACACTCTTTTTATAGAATGTGCAAGTGGATATTCGGACGGCTTCTAGGAATTCGTTGGAAACGGGACACCCTCACACAAAAACAAGACAGAAGCATTCTAAAAATTTCTGTGTGATGTGAGCATTCAGCTCACAGAGCTGAACCTTTCTTTTGATAGAGCAATTTTGAAACACTCTTTTGCTAGAATCAGCAAGTGGGCATTTGGAGCGCTTTGAGGCCTGTGGTGGAAAGGAAATATGTTCACGTCATAACTAGACAGAAGCATTCTCACAAACTTCTCTGTGATAAGTGCATTCAACTCACAGAGTTTAATGTTTCCTTTCATGGAGCAGTTTTGAAACACACTTTTTGCAGTACATGCAAGTGGTCATTCGGAAAGCTATCAGGCCTGGGTTCGAAAAGAAAATATCTTCACATATAACATAGAAAGAAGCATTCTCAGAAACTGCCTTGTGTTGGTGGCATTCAAGTCACAGAGGTGAATAATCCTTTTGTTAGGGCAGCCAAGAAACACTGTTTTTGTATAATCTGCAATTGGACGTTTGGAGAGCTCTGAGGCCTCTTGTGGGAAGGGAAATTTCTTCACAAAACCCCTAGAGAGAAGCATTCTCGGAAACCACTTTGAGATGTGTGCATTCAACTCACAGAGTTGAACATTCCTTTTGTTAGAGCAGTTTTGAAACATTCTTTTTGTAGAATCTGCATGTGGATATTTGGACCACGTATAAGAATTTGCTGGAAACGGGATATCTTCACACAAAAACGAGACAGAAGCATTCTCACAAACTCCTTTGTGATGTGTGCTCTCAACTCAGAGATGTGAACCTGACTTTTGATTGAGCAATTTTCAAACACGCTTTTTCTAGAATCTGCAAGAGGACATTTGGAGCGCTTTGAGGCCTGTACTGGTAAGGAGATATCTTCACATAACAAGTAGACAGAAGCATTCCCTGAAACTTCTTTGTGGTGTGTGCATTCAACTCACAGATTTGAATATTCCTTTTATCAGAGAAGATTTGAAACACTCTTTTTATAGAATGTGCAAGGGGATATTTGGACGGCTTCTAGGAATTCGTTGGAAACGGGACACCCTCCCACAAAAACAAGACAGAAGCATTCTCACAAACTTCTGTGTGATGTGAGCATTCAGCTCACAGAGCTGAACCTTTCTTTTGATAGAGCAATTTTGAAAGACTGTTTTTCTAGAATCGGCAAGTGGACATTTGGAGCGCTTTGAGTCCTGTGGTGGAAAGGAAATATCTTCACATCAAAATTAGACAGAAGCACTCTCAGAATCTTCCTCGTGGTTTCTGCATTCAACTCGCAGACTTGAACATTCCTTTAGACACAGAAATTTTGAAACACTCTTTTTGTAGAATCTGCAAGTGGAAATTTGGACCGCTTCTAGGAATTCGTTGGAAACGGGACACCCTCACACGAAAACTAGACAGAAGCATTCTCACAAACTTCTCTGTGATAAGTGCATTCAACTCAGAGAGTTTAACGTTTCTTTTGATGGAGCAGATTTGAAACACACTGTTTGAAGTATACGCAAGTGGTCATTCGGAAAGCTATGGGGCCTGTGTTCGAAAAGGCAATATCTTCACAGATAACCCAGAAAGAAGAATTCTCAGAAACTACTTTGTGTTGGTTGCATTCCACTCACAGAGGGGAATATTCCTTTTGTGAGAGCAGCCATGAAACACTGTTTTTGTATAATCTGCAATTGGACATTTGGAGAGCTCTGAGCCTCTGGTGGGAAGGGAAGTTTCTTCACAAAACACCTAGAGAGAAGCATTCTCGGAAACCACTTTGTGATGTGTGCGTTCAACTCACAGAGTTGAACGTTCCTTTAGCTAGAGCAGTATTGAAACACTCCTTTTGTAGAATCTGCCTGTGGATATTTCGACCACTTATAGGAATTTGCTGGAAATGGGATGTCCTCACACAAAAACGAGACAGAAGCATTCTCACAAACTCCTTTGTGATGTGTGCTCTCAACTCAGAGATGTGAACCTGAATTTTGTTAGAGGAGTTTGGAAACACTCTTTTTCTAGAATCTGCAAGTGGACATTTGGAGCGCTTTGAGGCCTGTGCTGGAAAGGAAATATCTTCACATAACAAGTAGACAGAAGCATTCTGTGAAATTTATTTGTGGTGTGTGCATTCAACTCACGGAATTGAACATTCCTTCTGACAGAGAAGTTTTGAAACACTCTTTTTATAGAATGTGCAAGTTGATATTCGGACGGCTTCTAGGAATTCGTTGGAAACGGGACACCCTCACACAAAAACAAGACAGAAGCATTCTCACAAACTTCTGTGTGATGTGAGCATTCAGCTCACAGAGCTGAACCTTTCTTTTGATAGAGCAATTTTGAAACACTCTTTTTCTAGAATCGGCAAGTGGACATTTGGAGCGCTTTGAGGCCTGTGGTGGAAAGGAAATATGTTCACGTCAAAACTAGAGAGAAGCATTCTCACTAACTTCTCTGTGATAAGTGCATTCAACTCACAGAGTTTAACGTTTCTTTTCATGGAGCAGTTTTGAAACACACTTTTTGAAGGCATATGCAAGTGGTCATTCGGAAAGCTATGAGGCCTGTGTTCGAAAAGAAAATATCTTCACATATAACATAGAAAGAAGCATTCTCAGAAACTACCTTGTGTTGGTTGCATTCAGCTCACAGAGGTGAATAATCCTTTTGTTAGAGCAGCCAAGACACACTGTTTTTGTATAATCTGCAACTGGACGTTTGGAGAGCTCTGAGGCGTCTTGCGGGAAGGGAAATTTCTTCACAAAACACATAGAGAGAAGCATTCTCGGAAACCACTTTGAGATGTGTGCATTCAACTCACAGAGTTGAACATTCCTTTTGTTAGAGCAGTTTTGAAACATTCTTTATGTAGAATCTGCATGTGGATATTTGGACCACTTATAAGAATTTGCTGGAAACGGGATATCTTCACACAAAAACGAGACAGAAGCATTCTCACAAACTTCTTTATGATGTGCGCTCTCAACTCAGAGATGTGAACGTTATTTTTGGTAGAGCAATTTTGAAACACTCTTTTTCTAGTATCTGCAAGAGGACATTTGGAGCCCTTTGAGGCCTGTACTGGAAAAGAAATATCTTCACATAACAAGTAGACAGAAGCATTCTCTGAAACTTCTTTGTGGTATGTGCATTCAACTCACAGATTTGAACATTCCTTTTATCAGAGAAGATTTGAAACACTCTTTTTATAGAATGTGGAAGGGGATATTTGGACGGCTTCTAGGAATTTGTTGGAAACGGGACACCCTCACACAAAAACAAGACAGAAGCATTCTCACAAACTTCTGTGTGATGTGAGCATTCAGCTCACAGAGCTGAACATTTCTTTTGATAGAGCAATTTTGAAACACTCTTTTTCTAGAATCGGCAGGTGGACATTTGGAGCGCTTTGTGGCCTGTGGTGGAAAGGAAATATCTTCACATCAAAACTAGACAGAAGCATTCTCTGAATCTTCTTTGTGGTGTGTGCATTCAACTCACAGATTTGAACATTCCTTTAGACAGAGAAATTTTGAAACACTCTTTTTGTTGAATCGGCAAGTGGAAATTTGGACCCCTTATAGGAATTCGTTGGAAATGGGACACCCTCATACGAAAACTAGACAGAAGCATTCTCACAAACTTCTCTGTGATAAGTGCATTCAACTCACAGAGTTCAACGTTTCTTTTCATGGAGCAGTTTTGAAACACACTTTTTGAAGTATATGCAAGTGGTCATTCCGAAAGCTATGAGGCCTGTGTTTGAAAAGACAATATCTTCACATATAACATAGAAAGAAGCATTCTCGCAAACAACTTTGTGTTGGTTGCATTCAACTCACAGAGGGGAATATTCCTTTTGTTAGAGCAGCCATGAAACACCGCTTTTGTATAATCTGCAAGTGGACATTTGGAGCGCTTTGAGGCCTGTGCTGGAAAGGAAATATCTTCACATAACAAGTTGACAGAAGCATTCTCTGAAAGTTCTTTTTGGTGTGTGTGCATTCAACTCATAGAGTTGAACATTCCTTTGGAGAGAGAAATTATGAAATTCTCTTTTTGTAGAATCTGCAGGTGGAAATTTTGACCGCTTTTAGGAATTCGTTGGAAACGAGACACCTTCACACGAAAACTAGACAGAAGCATTCTCACAAAATTCTCTGTGATAAGGGCATTCAACTCACAGAGTTTCAGGATTCTTTTCATGGAGCAGATTTGAAACACGCTTTTTGCTGTATATGCAAGTGGTCACACCAAAAGCTATGAGGCCTGTGGTCGAAAAGGCAATATCTTCACATGTAACCTAGAAAGAAGCATTCTCAAAAACTACTTTGTGTTGGTTGCATTCAACTCACAGAGGGGAATATTCCTTTTGTTAGAGAAGCCATGAAACACTGTTTTTGTATAATCTGCATTTGGACATTTGGAGAGCTCTGAGGCCTATGGTGGGAAACGACATATCTTCACAAAAATCCTACAGAGAAGCATTCTCAGACACCACTTTGTGATGTGTGCATTCATCTCACAGAGTTGAAAATTCCTTTTGTTAGAGCAGTTTTGAAACACTCTTTTTGTAGAATCTGCACGTGGATATTTGGACCACTTATAGGAATTTGCTGGAAACGGTATATCTTTACAGAAAAACGAGACGGAACCATTCTCACAAACTCCTTTGTGATGTGTGCTCTCAACTCAGAGATGTGAGCATGACTTTTGATAGGGCAGTTTTGAAACACTCTTTTTCTAGTATCTGCAAGTGGACAATTCAGCGCTTTGAGGCCTGTGCTGGAAAGGAAATATCTTCACACATCAAGTAGACAGAAGCATTGTCTGAAACTTTTTTGGTGTGTGCATTCAACCCACAGAGTTGAACATTCCTTTTGACAGAGAATTTTTGAAACACTCTGTTTATAGAATGTGCAAGTGCATATTTGGACCGCTTCTAGGAATTCGTTGGAAACGGGACACCCTCACACGAAAACAAGACAGAAGCATTCTCACAAGCTTCTGTGTGATGTGAGCATTCAGCTCACAGAGCTGAACCTTTCTTTTGGTAGAGGAATTTTGTAACACCCTTTTTCTAGAAACGGCAATTGGATATTTGGAGCGCTTTGAGGCCTGTGGTGGAAATTAAATATCTTCACATCAAAACTAGACAGAAGCATTCTCTGAAACTTCTTTGAGGTATGTGCATTCAACTCACAGAGTTGAACATTCCTTTAGACAGAGAAATTTTGAAACACCCTTTATTTAGAATCTGCAAGTGGAAATTTGCACCGCTTATAGGAATTCGTTGGAAACGGGACACCTTCACACGAAAACAAGACAGAAGCGTTCTCACAATCTTCTCTGTGTTAAGTGCATTCAAGTAACAGAGTTTAACGTTTCTTTTCATGGAGCAGTTTTGAAACACGCTTTTTGCATTATATGCAAGTGGTCATTCGGAAAGCTATGAAGCCTGTGGTCGAAAAGGGAATAGCTTCACATATAACCTAGAAAGAAGCATTCTCAGAAACTACTTTGTGGTGGTTGCATTCAACTCACAGAGGGGAATATTCCTTTTGTTAGAGAAGCCATGAAACACTGTTTTTGTATCATCTGCATTTGGACATTTGGAGAGCTCTGAGGCCTATGGTGGGAAACGAAATAACTTCACAAAAATCCTACAGGGAAGCATTCTCAGACACCACTTTGCGATGTGTGCATTCATCTCACAGAGTTGAAAATTCCTTTTGTCAGAGCAATTTTGAAACACTCTTTTTGTAGAATCTGCATGTGGATATTTGGGCCACTTATAGGCATTTGCTGGAAAAAGGATATCCTCACACAAAAACGAGACAGAAGTATTCTCGCAAACTCCTTTGTCATGTGTGCTCTCATCTCACAGATGTGAAACTTACTTTTGATAGAGCGGTTTTGAAACACTCTTTGTCGAGAATCTGCAAGGGGAAACTTGAAGCGATTTCAGTCCTGTGCTGGAAAGGAAATATCTTCACATAACAAGTAGACAGAAGCATTCTCTGAAACTTCTTTGTGGTGTGTGCATTCAACTCACGGAGTTGAACATTCCTTTTGACAGAGAAATTTTGAAACACTCTTTTTATAGAATGTGCAAGTGGATATTCGGACGGCTTCTAGGAATTCGTTGGAAACGGGACACCCTCACACAAAAACAAGACAGAAGCATTCTAAAAATTTCTGTGTGATGTGAGCATTCAGCTCACAGAGCTGAACCTTTCTTTTGATAGAGCAATTTTGAAACACTCTTTTGCTAGAATCAGCAAGTGGACATTTGGAGCGCTTTGAGGCCTGTGGTGGAAAGGAAATATGTTCACGTCAAAACTAGACAGAAGCATTCTCACAAACTTCTCTGTGATAAGTGCATTCAACTCACAGAGTTTAATGTTTCCTTTCATGGAGCAGTTTTGAAACACACTTTTTGCAGTACATGCAAGTGGTCATTCGGAAAGCTATCAGGCCTGGGTTCGAAAAGAAAATATCTTCACATATAACATAGAAAGAAGCATTCTCAGAAACTGCCTTGTGTTGGTGGCATTCAAGTCACAGAGGTGAATAATCCTTTTGTTAGGGCAGCCAAGAAACACTGTTTTTGTATAATCTGCAATTGGACGTTTGGAGAGCTCTGAGGCCTCTTGTGGGAAGGGAAATTTCTTCACAAAACCCCTAGAGAGAAGCATTCTCGGAAACCACTTTGAGATGTGTGCATTCAACTCACAGAGTTGAACATTCCTTTTGTTAGAGCAGTTTTGAAACATTCTTTTTGTAGAATCTGCATGTGGATATTTGGACCACGTATAAGAATTTGCTGGAAACGGGATATCTTCACACAAAAACGAGACAGAAGCGTTCTCACAAACTCCTTTGTGATGTGTGCTCTCAACTCAGAGATGTGAACCTGACTTTTGATAGAGCAATTTTCAAACACGCTTTTTCTAGAATCTGCAAGAGGACATTTGGAGCGCTTTGAGGCCTGTACTGGTAAGGAGATATCTTCACATAACAAGTAGACAGAAGCATTCCCTGAAACTTCTTTGTGGTGTGTGCATTCAACTCACTGATTTGAATATTCCTTTTATCAGAGAAGATTTGAAACACTCTTTTTATAGAATGTGCAAGGGGATATTTGGACGGCTTCTAGGAATTCGTTGGAAACGGGACACCCTCCCACAAAAACAAGACAGAAGCATTCTCACAAACTTCTGTGTGATGTGAGCATTCAGCTCACAGAGCTGAACCTTTCTTTTGATAGAGCAATTTTGAAAGACTGTTTTTCTAGAATCGGCAAGTGGACATTTGGAGCGCTTTGAGTCCTGTGGTGGAAAGGAAATATCTTCACATCAAAATTAGACAGAAGCACTCTCAGAATCTTCCTCGTGGTTTCTGCATTCAACTCGCAGACTTGAACATTCCTTTAGACACAGAAATTTTGAAACACTCTTTTTGTAGAATCTGCAAGTGGAAATTTGGACCGCTTCTAGGAATTCGTTGGAAACGGGACACCCTCACACGAAAACTAGACAGAAGCATTCTCACAAACTTCTCTGTGATAAGTGCATTCAACTCAGAGAGTTTAACGTTTCTTTTGATGGAGCAGATTTGAAACACACTGTTTGAAGTATACGCAAGTGGTCATTCGGAAAGCTATGGGGCCTGTGTTCGAAAAGGCAATATCTTCACAGATAACCCAGAAAGAAGAATTCTCAGAAACTACTTTGTGTTGGTTGCATTCCACTCACAGAGGGGAATATTCCTTTTGTGAGAGCAGCCATGAAACACTGTTTTTGTATAATCTGCAATTGGACATTTGGAGAGCTCTGAGCCTCTGGTGGGAAGGGAAGTTTCTTCACAAAACACCTAGAGAGAAGCATTCTCGGAAACCACTTTGTGATGTGTGCGTTCAACTCACAGAGTTGAACGTTCCTTTAGCTAGAGCAGTATTGAAACACTCCTTTTGTAGAATCTGCCTGTGGATATTTCGACCACTTATAGGAATTTGCTGGAAATGGGATGTCCTCACACAAAAACGAGACAGAAGCATTCTCACAAACTCCTTTGTGATGTGTGCTCTCAACTCAGAGATGTGAACCTGACTTTTGTTAGAGGAGTTTGGAAACACTCTTTTTCTAGAATCTGCAAGTGGACATTTGGAGCGCTTTGAGGCCTGTGCTGGAAAGGAAATATCTTCACATAACAAGTAGACAGAAGCATTCTGTGAAATTTATTTGTGGTGTGTGCATTCAACTCACGGAATTGAACATTCCTTCTGACAGAGAAGTTTTGAAACACTCTTTTTATAGAATGTGCAAGTTGATATTCGGACGGCTTCTAGGAATTCGTTGGAAACGGGACACCCTCACACAAAAACAAGACAGAAGCATTCTCACAAACTTCTGTGTGATGTGAGCATTCAGCTCACAGAGCTGAACCTTTCTTTTGATAGAGCAATTTTGAAACACTCTTTTTCTAGAATCGGCAAGTGGACATTTGGAGCGCTTTGAGGCCTGTGGTGGAAAGGAAATATGTTCACGTCAAAACTAGACAGAAGCATTCTCACTAACTTCTCTGTGATAAGTGCATTCAACTCACAGAGTTTAACGTTTCTTTTCATGGAGCAGTTTTGAAACACACTTTTTGAAGGCATATGCAAGTGGTCATTCGGAAAGCTATGAGGCCTGTGTTCGAAAAGAAAATATCTTCACATATAACATAGAAAGAAGCATTCTCAGAAACTACCTTGTGTTGGTTGCATTCAGCTCACAGAGGTGAATAATCCTTTTGTTAGAGCAGCCAAGACACACTGTTTTTGTATAATCTGCAACTGGACGTTTGGAGAGCTCTGAGGCGTCTTGCGGGAAGGGAAATTTCTTCACAAAACACATAGAGAGAAGCATTCTCGGAAACCACTTTGAGATGTGTGCATTCAACTCACAGAGTTGAACATTCCTTTTGTTAGAGCAGTTTTGAAACATTCTTTATGTAGAATCTGCATGTGGATATTTGGACCACTTATAAGAATTTGCTGGAAACGGGATATCTTCACACAAAAACGAGACAGAAGCATTCTCACAAACTTCTTTATGATGTGCGCTCTCAACTCAGAGATGTGAACGTTATTTTTGGTAGAGCAATTTTGAAACACTCTTTTTCTAGTATCTGCAAGAGGACATTTGGAGCCCTTTGAGGCCTGTACTGGAAAAGAAATATCTTCACATAACAAGTAGACAGAAGCATTCTCTGAAACTTCTTTGTGGTATGTGCATTCAACTCACAGATTTGAACATTCCTTTTATCAGAGAAGATTTGAAACACTCTTTTTATAGAATGTGGAAGGGGATATTTGGACGGCTTCTAGGAATTTGTTGGAAACGGGACACCCTCACACAAAAACAAGACAGAAGCATTCTCACAAACTTCTGTGTGATGTGAGCATTCAGCTCACAGAGCTGAACATTTCTTTTGATAGAGCAATTTTGAAACACTCTTTTTCTAGAATCGGCAGGTGGACATTTGGAGCGCTTTGTGGCCTGTGGTGGAAAGGAAATATCTTCACATCAAAACTAGACAGAAGCATTCTCTGAATCTTCTTTGTGGTGTGTGCATTCAACTCACAGATTTGAACATTCCTTTAGACAGAGAAATTTTGAAACACTCTTTTTGTTGAATCGGCAAGTGGAAATTTGGACCCCTTATAGGAATTCGTTGGAAATGGGACACCCTCATACGAAAACTAGACAGAAGCATTCTCACAAACTTCTCTGTGATAAGTGCATTCAACTCACAGAGTTCAACGTTTCTTTTCATGGAGCAGATTTGAAACACACTTTTTGAAGTATATGCAAGTGGTCATTCCGAAAGCTATGAGGCCTGTGTTTGAAAAGACAATATCTTCACATATAACATAGAAAGAAGCATTCTCGCAAACAACTTTGTGTTGGTTGCATTCAACTCACAGAGGGGAATATTCCTTTTATTAGAGCAGCCATGAAACACTGCTTTTGTATAATCTGCAAGTGGACATTTGGAGCGCTTTGAGGCCTGTGCTGGAAAGGAAATATCTTCACATAACAAGTTGACAGAAGCATTCTCTGAAAGTTCTTTTTGGTGTGTGTGCATTCAACTCATAGAGTTGAACATTCCTTTGGAGAGAGAAATTATGAAATTCTCTTTTTGTAGAATCTGCAGGTGGAAATTTTGACCGCTTTTAGGAATTCGTTGGAAACGAGACACCTTCACACGAAAACTAGACAGAAGCATTCTCACAAAATTCTCTGTGATAAGGGCATTCAACTCACAGAGTTTCAGGATTCTTTTCATGGAGCAGATTTGAAACACACTTTTTGCTGTATATGCAAGTGGTCACACCGAAAGCTATGAGGCCTGTGGTCGAAAAGGCAATAACTTCACATATAACCTAGAAAGAAGCATTCTCAAAAACTACTTTGTGTTGGTTGCATTCAACTCACAGAGGGGAATATTCCTTTTGTTAGAGAAGCCATGAAACACTGTTTTTGTATAATCTGCATTTGGACATTTGGAGAGCTCTGAGGCCTATGGTGGGAAACGACATATCTTCACAAAAATCCCACAGAGAAGCATTCTCAGACACCACTTTGTGATGTGTGCATTTATCTCACAGAGTTGAAAATTCCTTTTGTTAGAGCAGTTTTGAAACACTCTTTTTGTAGAATCTGCACGTGGATATTTGGACCACTTATAGGAATTTGCTGGAAACGGTATATCTTTACAGAAAAACGAGACGGAACCATTCTCACAAACTCCTTTGTGATGTGTGCTCTCAACTCAGAGATGTGAGCATGACTTTTGATAGGGCAGTTTTGAAACACTCTTTTTCTAGTATCTGCAAGTGGACAATTCAGCGCTTTGAGGCCTGTGCTGGAAAGGAAATATCTTCACACATCAAGTAGACAGAAGCATTGTCTGAAACTTTTTTGGTGTGTGCATTCAACCCACAGAGTTGAACATTCCTTTTGACAGAGAATTTTTGAAACACTCTGTTTATAGAATGTGCAAGTGCATATTTGGACCGCTTCTAGGAATTCGTTGGAAACGGGACACCCTCACACGAAAACAAGACAGAAGCATTCTCACAAGCTTCTGTGTGATGTGAGCATTCAGCTCACAGAGCTGAACCTTTCTTTTGATAGAGGAATTTTGTAACACCCTTTTTCTAGAAACGGCAATTGGATATTTGGAGCGCTTTGAGGCCTGTGGTGGAAATTAAATATCTTCACATCAAAACTAGACAGAAGCATTCTCTGAAACTTCTTTGAGGTATGTGCATTCAACTCACAGAGTTGAACATTCCTTTAGACAGAGAAATTTTGAAACACCCTTTATTTAGAATCTGCAAGTGGAAATTTGCACCGCTTATAGGAATTCGTTGGAAACGGGACACCTTCACACGAAAACAAGACAGAAGCGTTCTCACAATCTTCTCTGTGTTAAGTGCATTCAAGTAACAGAGTTTAACGTTTCTTTTCATGGAGCAGTTTTGAAACACGCTTTTTGCATTATATGCAAGTGGTCATTCGGAAAGCTATGAAGCCTGTGGTCGAAAAGGGAATAGCTTCACATATAACCTAGAAAGAAGCATTCTCAGAAACTACTTTGTGGTGGTTGCATTCAACTCACAGAGGGGAATATTCCTTTTGTTAGAGAAGCCATGAAACACTGTTTTTGTATCATCTGCATTTGGACATTTGGAGAGCTCTGAGGCCTATGGTGGGAAACGAAATAACTTCACAAAAATCCTACAGGGAAGCATTCTCAGACACCACTTTGCGATGTGTGCATTCATCACACAGAGTTGAAAATTCCTTTTGTCAGAGCAATTTTGAAACACTCTTTTTGTAGAATCTGCATGTGGATATTTGGGCCACTTATAGGCATTTGCTGGAAAAAGGATATCCTCACACAAAAACGAGACAGAAGTATTCTCGCAAACTCCTTTGTCATGTGTGCTCTCATCTCACAGATGTGAAACTTACTTTTGATAGAGCAGTTTTGAAACACTCTTTGTCGAGAATCTGCAAGGGGAAACTTGAAGCGATTTCAGTCCTGTGCTGGAAAGGAAATATCTTCACATAACAAGTAGACAGAAGCATTCTCTGAAACTTCTTTGTGGTGTGTGCATTCAACTCACGGAGTTGAACATTCCTTTTGACAGAGAAATTTTGAAACACTCTTTTTATAGAATGTGCAAGTGGATATTCGGACGGCTTCTAGGAATTCGTTGGAAACGGGACACCCTCACACATAAACAAGACAGAAGCATTCTCACAAACTTCTGTGTGATGTGAGCATTCAGCTCACAGAGCTGAACCTTTCTTTTGATAGAGCAATTTTGAAACACTCTTTTTCTAGAATCGGCAAGTGGACATTTGGAGCGCTTTGAGGCCTGTGGTGGAAAGGAAATATGTTCACGTCAAAACTAGACAGAAGCATTCTCACAAACTTCTCTGTGATAAGTGCATTCAACTCACAGAGTTTAATGTTTCCTTTCATGGAGCAGTTTTGAAACACACTTTTTGCAGTACATGCAAGTGGTCATTCGGAAAGCTATGAGGCCTGTGTTCGAAAAGAAAATATCTTCACATATAGCATAGAAAGAAGCATTCTCCAAAACTGCCTTGTGTTGGTTGCATTCAACTCACAGAGGTGAATAATCCTTTTGTTAAGGCAGCCAAGAAACACTGTTTTTGTATAATCTGCAATTGGACGTTTGGAGAGCTCTGAGTCCTCTTGTGGGAAGGGAAATTTCTTCTCAAAACCCCTAGAGAGAAGCATTCTCGGAAACCACTTTGAGATGTGTGCATTCAACTCACAGAGTTGAACATTCCTTTTGTTAGAGCAGTTTTGAAACTTTCTTTTTGTAGAATCTGCATGTGGATATTTGGACCACGTATAAGAATTTGCTGGAAACGGGATATCTTCACACAAAAACGAGACAGAAGCATTCTCACAAACTCCTTTGTGATGTGTGCTCTCAACTCAGAGATCTGAACCTGACTTTTGATAGAGCAATTTTGAAACACGCTTTTTCTAGAATCTGTCTCAACTCAGAGATCTGAACCTGACTTTTGATAGAGCAATTTTGAAACACGCTTTTTCTAGAATCTGAAAGAGGACATTTGGAGCGCTTTGAGGCCTGTACTGGAAAGGAAATATCTTCACATAACAAGTAGACAGAAGCATTCCCTGAGACTTCTTTGTCGTGTGTGCATTCAACTCACAGAATTGAACATTCCTTTTGTCAGAGAAGATTTGAAACACTCTTTTTATAGAATGTGCAAGGGGATATTTGGACGGCTTCTAGGAATTCGTTGGAAATGGGACACTCTCACACAAAACCAAGACAGAAGCATTCTCACAAACTTCTGTGTGATGTGAGCATTCAGCTCACAGAGCTGAACCTTTCTTTTGATAGAGCAATTTTGAAAGACTGTTTTTCTAGAATCGGCAAGTGGACATTTGGAGCGCTTTGGGTCTTGTGGTGGATAGGAAATATCTTCACATCAAAATTAGACAGAAGCACTCTCTGAATCTTCTTTGTGGTTTGTGCATTCAACTCGCAGACTTGAACATTCCTTTAGACAGAGAAATTTTGAAACACTCTTTTTGTAGAATCTGCAAGTGGAAATTTGGACCGCTTCTAGGAATTCGTTGGAAACGGGACACCCTCACACGAAAACTAGACAGAAGCATTCTCACAAACTTCTCTGTGATAAGTGCATTCAACTCAGAGAGTTTAACGTTCCTTTTTATGGAGCAGATTTGAAACACACTGTTTGAAGTATACGCAAGTGGTCATTGGGAAAGCTATGAGGCCTGTGTTCGAAAAGGCAATATCTTCACATATAACCTAGAAAGAAGCATTCCCAGAAACTACGTTGTGTTGATTGCATTCAACTCACAGAGGGGAATATTCCTTCTCTTATAGCAGCCATGAAGCACTGTTTTTGTATAATCTGCAACTGGAGAATTGGAGAGCTCTGAGGCTTCTGGTGGGAAGGGAAATTTATTCACAAAAGCCCTAGAGAGAATCATTCTCGAAAACCACTTTGTGATGTGTGCATTCAACTCACGGAGTTGAACATTCCTTTTGTTAAAGCAGTTTTGAAACACTCTTTTTGTAGAATCTGCAAGTGGATATTTGGACCACTTATAGCAATTTCCTGGAAACGGGATATCCTCACACAAAAACGAGACAGAAGCATTATCACAAACTCCTTTGTGATGTATGCTCTCAACTCACAGGTCTGAACCTGACTTTTGATAGAGCAGTTTGGAAACACTCTTTTTCTAGAATCTGCAAGTGGACATTTGGAGCGCTTTGAGGCCTGTGCTGGAAAGGAAATATCTTCACATAACAAGTAGACAGAAGCATTCTCTGAAACTTCTTTGTGGTGTGTGCATTCAACTCTCAGAGTTGAACATTCCTTTTGACAGAGAAGTTTTGAAACGCTCTTTTTATACAATGTGCAAATGGATAATTTTACCGCTTCTAGGAATTCGATGGAAACGGGACACCCTCACACAAAAACAAGACACAAGCATTCTCACTAAGCTTCTGTGTAAAGTGAGCATTCAGCTCACAGAGCTGAACCTTTCTTTTGATAGAGCAGTTTTGAAAGACTCTTTTTCTAGAATCGGCAAGTGGACATTTGGAGCGCTTTGAGGCCTGTGGTGGAAAGGAAATATCTTCACATCAAAACTAGACAGAGGCATTCTCTGAATCTTCTTTGTGGTGTGTGCATTCAACTCACAGAGTTGAACATTCCTTTTGACAGAGAAATTTTGAAACACTCTTTTTGTAGAATCTGCAAGTGGAAATTTGGACCGCTTCTAGGAATTCGTTGGAAACGGGACACCCTCACCCGAAAATTAGGCAGAAGCATTCTCACAAACTTCTCTGTTATAAGTGCTTTCAACTCACAGAGTTTAACGTTCCTTTTCATGGAGCAGTTTTGGAACACACTTTTTGAAGTATATGCAAGTAGTCATTAGGAAAGCTATGAGGCCTGTGTTCGAAAAGGCAATATCTTCACATATAACATAGAAAGAAACATTCTCAGAAACTACTTTGCGTTGGTTGCATTCAACTCACAGAAGGGAGTATTCCTTTCGTTAGAGCAGCCATGAAGCAGTCTTTTTGTATAATCTGCAATTGGACATTTTGAGAGCTCTGAGGCCTCTGGTGAGGAGGGAAATTTCTTCACAAAACCCCTAGAGAGGCATTCTCGGAAACCATTTTGTGATGTGTGCATTCAACTAACAGAGTGGAACTTTCCTTTGGATAGAGCAACTTTGTAACAGTGTATTTGCAGAAACCGCAAGAAGATATTTGGAGATCTTTGAAGCGTTCGTTGGAAACGGGACTAGCTTCACATAAAAACTAGACAGAAGTGTTCTCTGAAACTGCTTTGTGTTGTATGCATTCAACTCACACAGGTGAACCTTTCTTTTGATAGAGCAGTTTGAAACACTCTTTTTGTAGAATCTGCAAGTGTTCATGAGGTGCGCTTTGAGGCCTATGGTGGAATAGGAAATATCTTCACATAAAACCTAGACAGAAGCATTCTTTGAAACTTCTTTATGATGTGTGCATTCAGCTCACAGAGTTGAACCTTCCTTTTCATGGAGCAGTTTCGAAAGAGTCTTTTTGCAGCATCTGCATGTGGATATTTGGAGCTATTTCAGGCCTTCGTTAGAAACGGGAATACCTTCCTATAAAAACTGGACAGAAGCATTCTCAGAAACTGCTTTGTGATGTGTGTGTTCAACTCACAGTGTTGAACCTTTCCTTTGCTGGAGCAGTTTTGAAACACTCTTTTTGTAGAATCTGCAAGTGTTCATTTTGAGCGCTTTGAGGCCTATGGTGGAAAAGGAAATATCTTCACATATAAACCAGACAGAAGCATTCTCAGAAACATCTTTATGATGTGTGCATTCAACTCAGATGGATAATGCTTCCTTTTGAGAGAGCAGTTTTGAAACTCTGTTTTTGCAGAACCTGCAAGTGGATATTTGGAGCCCTTTCAGGCCTTCGTTGGAAACGGGAATACCTTCACATAAAATCTAAGCAGAAGCGTTCTGTGAAACTGCTTTGTGTAGTATGAATCCAACTCACAAAGTTGCACACCTCTTTTGAAAGAGCAGTTTTGAAACACTCTTTCTGTAGAATCTGCAATTGTTCACTAGGAGCGCTTTGAGGCCTATGGTGGAAGACTAAATATCTTCACATAATATCCAGACACAAGCATTCTCTGAAAGTTCTTTATGATGTGTGGTTTCAACTCACAGTGTTCAACCTTTCTTTTGAAAGAGCAGTTTTGAAACACTCTTTTTAAAGTTTCTGCAAGTGGATATTTGGAGCTCTTTCAGGCCATCGTTGGAAACGTGAATATCTTCACATAAATACTAGACAGAAGCATTCTCAGAAACTGCTTTGTATTGTGTGTGCTCAACACACAGAGTTGAACCCTGCTTTTGATAGAGCACTTTAGAAACACTCTCTTTGTAGAATTTGCAAGTGTTCATTAGGAGCGCTTTGAAGCGTACGGTGGAAAAGGAAACAACTTCACATAAAAACTAAACAGAAGCATTCTAAGAAACAGCTTTCTGATGTGTGCATTCAACTAACAGAGTGGAACTTTCCGTTGGATAGAGCAGCTTTGTAACAGTGTATTTGCAGAAAGTGCAAGAGGATATTTGGAGTTCTTTGAAGCGTTCGTTGGAAACGGGACTATATTCACATAAAAATTAGACAGAAGTGTTCTCTGAAATTGCTTTGTGCCGTATGCATTCAACTCACACAGGCGAACCTTTCTTTTGATAGAGCAGTTTGAAACACTCTTCTTGTAGAATCTGCAAGTGTTCATTATGTGCGCTTTGAGGCCTATGGTGGAATAGGAAATATCTTCCCATAAAACCTAGAAAGAAGCATTCTTTGAAACTTCTTTATGATGTGTGCATTCAACTCACAGAGTTGAACCTTCTGTTTCATGGAGCAGTTTTGAAAGAGTCTTTTTGCAGCATCTGCAAGTGGATATTTGGACCTATTTCAGGACTTTGTTAGAAACGGTAATACCTTCCCATAAAAACTGGACAGAAGCATTCTCACAAACTTCTTTGTGATGTGTGTGTTCAACTCACAGAGTTGAACCTTTCCTTTGTTAGAGCAGTTTTGAAACACTCTTTTTGTAGAATCTTCAAGTGTTCATTTTGAGCGCTTTGAGGCCTATGGTGGAAAAGGAAATATCTTCACATATAAAACAGACAGAAGCATTCTCAGAAACATCTTTATGATGTGTGAATTCAACTAAGTGAGAGAAGACTTCCTTTTGATAGAGCAATTTTGAAACTCTGTTTTGGCACAATCTGCAAGTGGATATTTGGAGCCCTTTCAGGCCTTCGTTGGAAACGGGAATATCTTCACATAAAAACTGAACAGAAGCGTTCTGTGAAACTGCTTTGTGTAGAATGAATCCAACTCACAGAGTTGAACACTTCTTTTGAAAGGGCAGTTTTGAAACACTCTTTTTGTAGAATCTGCTATTGTTCATTAGGAGCGCTTTGAGGCCTATGGTGGAAGACTAAATACCTTCACATAATATCCAGACACAAGCATTCTCTCAAAGTTATTTATGATGTGTGGTTTCAACTCACAGTGTTCAACCTTTCTTTTGAATGAGCAGTTTTGAAACACTCTTTTTAAAGCTTCTGCAAGTGGATATTTGGAGCTGTTTCAGGCCTTCGTTGGAAACGTGAATATCTTCACATAAAATCTAGACAGAAGCATTTTCAGAAACTGCTTTGTGTTGTGTGAGCTCAGCAGACAGAGTTGAACCCTGCTTTTGATAGAGCACTTTAGAAACACTCTCTTTGTAGAATTTGCAAGTGTTCATTAGCAGCGCTTTGAAGCGTATGGTGGAAAAGGAAACAACTTCACATAAAAACTAAACAGAAGCATTCTAAGAAACAGCTTTCTGATGTGTGCATTCAAATAACGTAGTGGAATTTTCCTTTGGATACAGCAGCTTTGTAACAGTGTATTTGCAGAAACTGCAAGAGGATATTTGGAGCTCTTTGAAGCGTTCGAAGGAAACGGGACTAGCTTCACATAAAAACTAGACAGAAGTGTTCTCTGAAACTGCTTTGTGTTTGTATGCATTCAACTCACAGAGGTGAACCTTTCTTTTGATAGGGCAGTTTGCAACACTCTTTTTGCAGAATCTGCATGTGTTCACAGGGTGCCATTTGAGGCCTATGGTGGAATAGGAAATATCTTCACATAAAACCTAGACAGAAGCAATCTTTGAAACTTCTTTATGATGTGTGCATTCAACTCACAGAGTTGAATCTTCTTTTTCATGGAGCAGTTTTGAAAGAGTCTTTTTGCAGCATCTGCAAGTGGATATTTGGCGCTCTTTCAGACCTTCGTTAGAAATAGGAATATCTTCCCAGAAAAACTGGACTGAAGCATTCTCACAAACTGCTTTGTGACGTGTGTGTTCAACTCACGGAGTTGAACCTTTCCTTTGCTAGAGCAGTTTTGAAACACTCTTTTTGTAGAATCTGCAAGTGTTCATTTGGAGCGCTTTGAGGCCTATGGTGGAAAAGAAAATATCTTCACATATAAACCAGACAGAAGCATTCTCAGAAACATCTTTATGATGTGTGCATTCAACTCAGAGGGATAAGCCTTCCTTTTGAGAGAGCAGTTTTGAAACTCTGTTTTTGCAGAATCTGAAAGTGGATATTTGGAGCCCTTTCAGGCCTTCATTGGAAACGGGAATATCTTCAAATAAAAACTAAAGAGAAGCGTTCTGTGAAACTGCTTTGTGTAGTATGAATCCAACTCACAGAGTTGAACACTTCTTTTGAAAGAGCAGTTTTGAAACACTCTTTTTGTAGAATCTGCAATTTTTCACTAGGAGTGCTTTGAGGCCAATGGTGGAAGACTAAATACCTTCACATAATATCCAGACGCACGCATTCTCTGAAAGTTCTTTATGATGTGTGCTTTCAACTCACAGTGTTCAACATTTCTTTTGAATGAGCAGTTTTGAAACACTCTTCTTAAAGTTTCTGCAAGTGGATATTTGGAGCAATTTCAGGCCTTCATTGGAAACGTGAATATCTTCACACAAAAACTAGACAGAAGCATTCTCAGAAACTGCTTTATGTTGTGTGTGCTCATCACATAGAGTTGAACCGTGCTTTTGATAGAGCACTTTAGAAACACTCTCTTTGTAGAATTTGCAAGTGTTCATTAGGAGCGCTTTGAAGCGTACGGTGGAAAAGGAAACAACTTCACATAAAAACTAAATAGAAGCATTCTAAGAAACAGCTTTCTGATGTGTGCATTCAACTAACAGAGTGGAATTTTCCTTTGCATAGAGAAACTTTGTAACAGTGTATGTGCAGAAACTGCAAGAGGATATTTGGAACTCTATGAAGCGTTCGTTGGAAACGGGACTATCTTCACATAAAAACTAGACAGAAGTGTTCTCTGAAACTGCTTTGTGTTGTATGCATTCAACTCACACAGGTGAACCTTTCTTTTGATAGAGCAGTTTGAAACACTCTTTTTGTAGAATCTGCAAGTGTTCATGAGGTGCGCTTTGAGGCCTATGGTGGAATAGGAAAGATCTTCACATTAAAACTAGACAGAAGCATTCTTTGAAACTTTTTTATGATGTGTGCATTCAACTCACAGAGTTGAACCTTCCTTTTCATGGAGCTGTTTGGAAAGAGTCTTTTTGCAGCATCTGTAAGGGGATATTTGGAGCTCTTTCCGGCCTTCGTTTGAAACACTCCTTTTGTAGAATCTGCAAGTGTTCATTTGGAACACTTTGAGGCCTATGGTGGAAAAGGAAATATCTTCACATATAAACCAGACAGAAGCATTCTCAGAAACATCTTTATGATGTGTGCATTCAACTCAGAGAGATAAGCCTTCCTTTTGAGAGAACAGTTTTGAAACTCTGTTTTTGCAGAATCTGCAAGTGGATATTTGAAGCCCTTTCAGGCCTGCATTGGAAATGGGAATATCTTCACATTAAAACCAAAGAGAAGGATTCTATGAAACTGCTTTATGTAGTATGAATCCAACTCACAGAGTTGAACACTTCTTTAGAAAGAGCAGTTTTGAAACACTCTTTTTGTAGAATCTGCAATTTTTCATTAGGAGCGCTTTGAGGACTATGGTGGAAGACTAACTACCTTCACATCACATCCAGACACAAGCATTCTCTGAAAGTACTTTATGACGTGTGCTTTCAAATCACAGTGTTCAATCTTTCTTTTGAAAGAGCAGTTTTGAAACACACTTTTCAAAGTTTCTGCAAGTGGATATTTGGAGCTCTTTCAGGCCTTCGTTGGAAACGTGAATATCTTCACATAAAAACTAGACAGAAGCATTCTCAGAAACTCCTTTGTGTTGTGTGCACTCAACACACAGAGTTGAACCCTGCTTTTGATAGAGCACTTTAGAAACACTCTCTTTGTAGAATTTGCAAGTGTTCATTTGCAGCGCTTTGAAGCGTACGGTGGAAAAGGAAACAACTTCACATAAAAACTAAACAGGAGCATTGTAAGAGACAGCTTTCTGATGTGTGCATTCAACTAACAGCGTGGAACTTTCCTTTCGATAGAGCAGTTTTGTAACAATGTATTTGCAGAAACTGCAAGAAGATATTTGGAACTCTTTGAAGCGTTCGTTGGAAACGGGGCTATCTTCACATAAAAACTAGACAGAAGTGTTCTCTGAACCTGCTTTGTGTTGTATGCATTCAACTCACACAGGTGAACCTTTCTTTTGATAGAGCAGTTTGAAACACTCTTTTTGTAGAATCTGTAAGTGTACATTAGGTGCGCTTTGAGGTCTATGGTAGAATAGGAAATATCTTCACATAAAACCTAGACAGAAGCATTCTTTGAAACTTCTTTATGATGTGTGCATTCAAGTCACAGAGTTGAAACTTGCTTTTCATGGAGCAGTTTTGAAAGAGTCTTTTTGCAGCATCTGCAAGTGGATATTTGGAGATATTTCAGGCCTTCGTTAGAAACGGGATTACCTTCCCATAAGAACTGGACAGAAGCATCTCAGAAACTGCTTTGTGATGTGTGTGTTCAACTCACAGGGTTGAAACTTTCCTTTGCTAGAGCAGTTTTGAAACACTCTTTTTGTAGAATCTGCAAGTGTTCATTTGGAGCGCTTTTACGCCTACGGTGGATAAGGAAATATCTTCACATATAAACCGGACAGAAGCATTCTCAGAATCATCTCTATGATATGTGCATCAACTCAGAGAGATAAGCCTTCCTTTTGAGAGAGCAGATTTGAAACTCTGTTTTTGCAGAATCTGCAAGTGGATATTTGGAGCCCTTTCAGGCCTTCGTTGGAAACGGGATGATCTTCACATAAAAACTAAACAGAAGCGTTCTGTGAAACTTCTTTGTGTAGTATGAATCCAACTCACAGAGTTGAACACTTCTTTTGAAAAAGCAGTTTTGAAACACTCTTTTTGTAGAATCTGCATTTGTTCACTAGGAGGGCTTCGAGGCTAATGGTGGAAGACTAAATACCTTCACATAATATCCAGACGCACGCATTCTCTGAAAGTTCTTTGTGATGTGTGCTTCAACTCACAGTGTTCAACCTTTCTTTTGAAAGAGCAATTTTGAAACACTCTTTTTAAAGTTTCTGCAAGTGGATATTTGGAGCTCTTTCAGGTCATCGTTGGAAACGTGAATATCTTCACATAAAAGGTAGACAGAAGCATTCTCAGAAACTGCTTTGTGTTGTGTGTGCTTAACGCACAGAGTTGAACCCTGCTTTTGATGAAGCACTTTAGAAACACTCTCTTCGTAGCATTTGCAAGTGTTCATTAGGAGCGCTTTGAAGCGTACAGTGGAAAAGGAAACAACTTCACATAAAAACTAAACAGAAGCATTCTAAGAAACAGCTTTCTGATGTGTGCATTCAACTAACAGAGTGGAACTTTCTTTTGGATACAGCAGCTTTGTAACAGTGTATTTGCAAAAACTGCAAGAGGATATTTGGAGTTCTTTGAAGCGTTTGTTGGAGTCGGGACTATATTCACATCAAAATTAGACAGAAGTGTTCTCTGAAACTGCTTTGTGCCATATACATTCACCTCACACAGGTGAACCTTTCTTTTGATAGAGCAGTTTGAAACACTCTTTTTGTAGAATCTGCAAGTGTTCATTATGTGCGGTATGAGGCCTCTGGTGGAATAGGAAATATCTTCCCATAAAACCTAGACAGAAGGATTCTTTGAAACATCTTTATGATGTGTGCATTCAACTCACAGAGTTGAACCTTCCTTTTCATGGAGCAGTTTTGAAAGAGTCTTTTTGCAGCATCTGCAAGTAGATATTTGGACCTATTTCAGGACTTTGTTAGAAACGGGAATACCTTCCCATAAAAACTGGACAGAAGCATTGTCAGAAACTGCTTTGTGATGTGTGTGTTCAACTCACCGAGTTGAACCTTTCCTTTGCTAGAGCAGTTTTGAAACACTCTTTTTGTAGAATCTTCAAGTGTTCATTTGGAACGCTTTGAGGCCTATGGTGGAAAAGGAAATATCTTCACATATAAACCAGACATAAGCATTCTCAGAAACATCTTTATGATGTGTGCATTCAACTCAGAGAGATAAGCCTCCCTTTTCAGAGAGCAGTTTTGAAACTCTGTTTTTGCAGAATCTGCAAGTGGATATTTGGAGCCCTTTCAGGCCTTCGATGGAAACGGGAATATCTTCACATAAAAACTAAACAGAAGCGTTCTGTGAAACTGCTTTGTGTAGAATGAATCCAACTCACAGAGTTGAACACTTCTTTTGAAAGGGCAATTTTGAAACACTCTTTTTGTAGAATCTGCAATTGTTCATTCTTAGCGCTTTGAGGCCTATGGTGGAAGACTAAATACCTTCACATAATATCCAGACACAAGCATTCTCTGAAAGTTCTTTATGATGTGTGCTTTCAGCTCACAGTGCTCAACCTTTCTTTTGAAAGAGCAGTTTTGAAACACTCTTTTTAAAGTTTCTGCAAGTGGATATTTGGAGCTGTTTCAGGCCTTCGTTGGAAACGTGAATATCTTCACATAAAATCTAGACAGAAGCATTTTCAGAAACTGCTTTGTGTTGTGTGAGCTCAGTACACAGAGTTGAACCCTGCTTTTGATAGGGCACTTTAGAAACACTCTTTTTGTAGAATTTGCAAGTGTTCATTAGCAGCGCTTTGAAGCGTACTGTTGAAAAGGAAACAACTTCACATAAAAACTAAACAGAAGCATTCTAAGAAACAGCTTTTTGATGTGTGCATTCCAATAACGGAGTGGAACTTTCCTTTGGATAGAGCAGCTTTGTAACAGTGTATTTGCAGAAACTGCAAGAAGATATTTGGAGCTCTTTGAAGCGTTCGATGGAAACGGGACTATCTTCACATAAAAACTAGACAGAAGGGTTCTCTGAAACTGCTTTGTGTAGTATGCATTCAACTCACACAGGTGAACATTTCTTTTGATAGAGCAGTTTGAAACACTCATTTTGTAGAATCTGCAAGTGTTCATTAGGTGCGCTTTGAGGACTATGGTGGAATAGGAAATATCTTCACATAAAACCTAGACAGAAGCATTCTTTGACACTTCTTTATGATGTGTGCATTCAACTCACAGAGTTGAACCTTCCTTTTCATGGAGCAGTTTTGAAAGAGTCTTTTTGCATCATCTGCAAGTGGATATTTGGAGCTCTTTCAGGCCTTTATTAGAAACGGAAATATCTTCCCATAAAAACTGGACAGATGCATTCTCAGAAACTGCTTTGTGATGTGTGTGTTCAACTCACAGAGTTGAACCTTTCCTTTGCTAGAGCAGTTTTGAAACACTCTTTTTGTAGAATCTGAATGTGTTCATTTGGAGGGCTTTGAGCCCTATGGTGGAAAAGGAAATATCTTCACATATAAACCAGACAGAAGCATTCTCAGAAACCTGTTTATGATGTGTGCATTCAACTCAGAGAGATAAGCCTTCCTTTTGAGAGAGCAGTTTTGAAACTCTGTTTTTGCAGAATCTGCAAGTGTATATTTGGAGCCCTTTCAGGCCTTCGTTGGAAACGTGATTATCTTCACATAGAAACTAAAGAGAAGCGTTCTGTGAAACTGCTTTGTGTAGTATGAATCCAACTCAGAGTTGGACACTTCTTTTGAAAGGGCAGTTTTGAAACACTCTATTTGTAGAATCTGCAATTTTTCACTAGGAGCACTTTGAGACCTATGGTGGAAGACTAAATTCCTTCACATAATATCCAGACACAGGCATTCTCTGAAAGTTCTTTATGATGTGTGCTTTCAACTGACAGTGTTCAACCTTTCTTTTGAAAGAGAAGTTTTGAAACACCCTTTTTAAAGTTTCTGCAAGTGGATATTTGGAGCAATTTCAGGCCTTCGTTGGAAACGTGAATATCTTCACATAAAAACTAGACAGAATCATTCTCAGAAACTGCTTTGTGTTGTGTGCGCTCAACACAGAGAGTTGAACCCTGCTTTTGATAGAGCACTTTAGAAACACTCTCTTTGTAGAATTTGCAAGTGTTCATTAGGAGTGCTTTGAAGCGTAAGGTGGAAAAGAAACAACTTCACATAAAAACTAAACAGAAGCATTCTAAGAAACAGCTTTCTGATGTGTGCATTCAACTAACAGAGTGGAACTTTCCTTTGGATAGAGCAGCTTTGTAACAGTGTATTTGCAGAAACTGCAAGAGGATATTTGGAGCTCTTTGAAGCGTTCGAAGGAAACGGGACTATCTTCACATAAAAACTAGGCAGAAGTGTTCTCTGAAACTTCTTTGTGTTGTATGCATTGAAATCACACAGTTGAACCTTTCTTTTGATAGAGCAGTTTGAAACACTCTTTTTGTAGAATCTGCAAGTGTTCATTTTGTGCGCTTTGAGGCCTACGGTGGAATAGGAAATATCTTCACATAAAACCTAGACAGAAGCATTCTTTGAAACTTCTTTATGATGTGTGCATTCAACTCACGGAGTTGAATCTTCCTTTTCATGGAGCAGTTTTGAAAGAGTCTTTTTGCAGCATCTGCAAGTGGATATTTGGCGCTCTTTCAGGCCTTTGTTAGAAACAGGAATATCTTCCCATAAAAACTGGACAGAAGCATTCTCAGAAACTGCTTTGTGATGTGTGTGTTCAACTCACGGAGTTCAACCTTTCCTTTGCTAGAGCAGTTTTGAAACACTCTTTTTGTAGAATCTGCAAGTGTTCATTTGGAGCGCTTTGAGGCCTATGGTGGAAAAGAAAATATCTTCACATATAAGCCAGACAAAAGCATTCTCAGAAACTTTTTTATGATGTGTGCATTCAACTAAGAGAGATAAGCCTTCCTTTTGAGAGAACAGTTTTGAAACTCTGTTTTTGCAGAATCTGCAAGTGTATATTTGGAGCCCTTTCAGGCCTTCGTTGGAAACGGGATTACCTTCACATAAAAACTAAACAGAAGTGTTCTGTGAAACTGCTTTGTGTAGTATGAATCCAACTCACAGAGTTGAACACTTCTTTTGAAAGAGCAGTTTTGAAACACTCTTTTTGTAGAATCTGCATTTGTTCACTAAGAGGGCTTTGAGGCCAGTGGTGGAAGACTAAATACCTTCACATAATATCAAGACGCACGCATTCTCTGAAAGTTCTTTATCATGTGTGCTTTCAACTCACAGTGTTCAACCTTTCTTTTGAATGAGCAGTTTTGAAACACTCTTTCTAAAGTTTCTGCAAGTGGATATTTGGAGCAATTTCAGGACTTCGTTGGAAACGTGAATATCTTCACATAAAAACTAGACAGAAGCATTCTCAGAAACTGCTTTATGGTGTGTGTGCTCAACACACAGAGTTGAACCCTGCTTTTGATAGAGCACTTCAGAAACACTCTCTTTGTAGAATTTGCAAGTGTTCATTAGGAGCGCTTTGAAGAGTACAGTGTAAAAGGAAACAACTTCACATAAAAACTAAATAGAAGCATTCTAAGAAACAGCTTTCTAATGTGTGAATTCAACTAACAGAGTGGAACTTTCCTTTGGATACAGCAGCTTTGTAACAGTGTATGTGCAGAAACTGCTAGAGGATATTTGGAGCTCTTTGAAGCGTTCGTGGGAAACGGGACTATCTTCACATAAAAACTAGACAGAAGTGTTCTCTGATACTACTTTGTGTTGTATGCATTCAACTCACAGAGGTGAACCTTTCTTTTGATACAGCAGTTTGAAACACTCTTTTTGTAGAATCTGCAAGTGTTCATGAGGTGAGCTTTGAGACCTATGGTGGAAAAGGAAATATCTTCCCATAAAACCTAGACAGAAGCATTCTTTGAGACTTCTTTATGATGTGTGCATTCAACTCACAGAGTTGAACCTTCCTTTTCATGGAGCAGTTTTGAAAGAGTCTTTTTGCAGCATCTGCAAGTGGATATTTGGCGCTCTTTCAGGCCTTCGTTAGAAACGGGAATATCTTCCCATAAAAACTGGACAGAAGCATTCTCACAAACTGCTTTGTGATGTGTGTGTTCAACTCGCAGAGTTGAACCTTTCCTTTGCTAGAGCAGTTTTGAAACACTCTTTTTGTAGAATCTGCCAGTGTTCATTTGGAGCGCTTTGAGACCTATGGTGGAAAAAGAAATATCTTCACATATAAACCACACAGAAGCATTCTCAGAAACATCTTTATGATGTGTGCATTCAACTAAGTGAGAGAAGCCTTCCTTTCAATACAGCAGTTTTGAAACTCTGTTTTTGCAGAATCTGCAAGTGGATATTTGGAGCCCTTTCAGGCCTTCGTTGGAAACGGGAATATCTTCCCATAAAAACTAAACAGAAGCGTTCTGTGAAACTGCTTTGTGTAGTATGAATCCAACTCACAGAGTTGAACACTTCTTTTGAAAGGGCAGTTTTGAAACACTCTTTTTGTAGAATCTGCAATTGTTCATTCTTAGCGCTTTGAGGCCTATGGTGGAAGACTAAATACCTTCACATAATATCCAGACACAAGCATTCTCTGAAAGTTCTTTATGATGTGTGCTTTCAACTCACAATGTTGAACTTTTCTTTTGTTAGAGCAGTTTTGAAACACTCTTTTTACAGAATCTACAAGTGGATATTTGGAGCTCTTTCAGGCCTTCGATGGAAAAGTGAATATTTTCACATAAAAACTAGACAGAAGCATTCTCAGAAACTGCATTGTGTTGTTTGTGCTCAACACACAGAGTTGAACCCTGCTTTTCATAGACCACTTTTGAAACACTCTTTTTGTAGAATTTTCAAGTGTTCACTAGGAGCGCTTTGAAGCGTATGGTGGAAAAGGAAACAACTTCACATAAAAACTAGACAGAAGCATTCTAAGAAATACGTCTCTGTGTGTGCATTCAACAAACAGAGTTGAACTTTCCTTTGGATAGAGTAAGTTTGAAAGAATGTTTTTGCAGAAACTGCAAGAGGATATTTGGAGCTCTTTGCAGCGTTCGTTGGAAACGTGTCTATCTTCACATAAAAACTAGACAGAATTGTTCTCTGAAACTGCTTTGTGTTGTATGCATTCAACTCACAGAGGTGAATCTTTCTTTTGATAGAGCGGTTTGAAACACTCTTTTTGTAGAATATGCAAGGGTTCATTAGGTGCGCTTTGAGGCTTATGGTAGAATAGGAAATATCTTCACGTAAAATATAGACAGAAGCATTCTCTGTAACTTCTTTATGATGTCTGCATTCAACTCACAGAGTTGAATCTTCCTTTTCATCGAGCAGTTTTGAAAGAGTCTTTTTGCAGTATCTGCAAGTGGATAATTTGAATTCTTACAGGCCTTCGTTGGAAACGAGAATGTCTTCCCATAAAAACTGGACAGAAGAATTATCAGAAACTGCTTTGTGATGTGTGTGTTCAACTCACAGATTTGAACCTTTCCTTTTAAAGAGCAGTTTTGAAAAACTCTTTTGTAGAGTTTCAAGTGTTCATTTGGAGCGCTTTGTGGTCTATGGTGGAAAAGGAAATACCTTCACAGAAAAACCAGACAGAAGCATTCTCAGAAACATCTTTATGATGTGTGCATTCAACTCAGAGAGATAAGCCTTCCTTTTCATAGAGCAGTTTTGAAATAGTGTTTTTGCAGAATTTGCAAGGTGATATTTGGAACCCTTTCAGGCCTTCTTTGGAAAAGGGAATATCTTCACATAAAAACTAGACAGAAGAATTCTGTGCAACCGCTTTGTGTAGTGTGAATCCAACTCACAGAGTTGAACAGTTCTTTTGAAAGGGCAGTTTTGAAACACTCTTTTTGTAGAATCTGCAATTGTACATTAGGATCTCTTTGAGGCCTATGGTGGAAGAGGAAATACCTCCGCATAAAATCCAGACCGAAGCATTCTCTGTAAGTTCTTTACGATGTGTGCTTTCAAGTCACAGCTTTCAACATTCCTTTTGAAAGAGCAGTTTTGAAAAACTCTTTTTAAAGGATCTGCAAGTGGATATTTGGAGCTCTTTCAGGCCTTCTTTAGAAAAGTGAATATTTTCACATAAAACTAGATAGAGGCATTCTCAGAAACTGCTTTTTGTTGTGTGTGCTCCACACACAGAAGTGAACCTTGCTTTTGAGAGAGCACTTTTGAAACACTCTTTTTGTAGAATTTTCAAGTGTTTATTAAGAGCGCTTTGAAGCGTATGGTGGAAAAGGAAACAACTTCACATAGAAACTAGACAGAAGCATTGTAAGAAACAGCTTTCTGATGTGTGCATTCAGTTAACAGAGATGAACTTTCCTATGGATAGAGCAGCTTTGAAACAGTGTTTTTGCAGAATCTGCAAGAGGATATTTGGAGCTCTTTGAAGCGTTCTTTGGAAACGGGACTATCTTCACATAAAAACTAGCAGAAGTGTTCTCTGATACTGCTTTGTGTTGTATGCATTCAAGTCACAGAGGTGAACATTCCTTTTGATAGAGCAGTTTGAAACACTCTTTTTGTAGTGTCTGCAAGTGTTCATTAGGTGCGTTTTCAGGCCTATATTGGAATAGAAAATATCTACACATAAAATCTAGACAGAAGCATTCTCTGAAACTTCTTTATGATGTGCGCATTCAACTCACAGTGTTGAACTTTCCTTTTCATGGAGCAGTTTTGAAAGAGTCTTTTTGGAGGATCTGCAAGTGAATAATTGGAGCTCTTTCAGGCCTTCGTTGGAAACGGGAATATCTTCAGATAAAAACTGGACAGAAGCATTATCAGAAACTGCTTTGTGACGTGTGTGTTCACCTCACAGAGTTGAACCTTTCCTTTGCTAGAGCAGTTTTGAAAAACTCTTTTGTAGAATCTGCAAGTGTTCATTTGGAGAGCTTTGAGGTCTATGGTGGAAAAGAAAATATCTTCACATAAAAACCAGACAGAAGCATTCTCAGAAACTTCTTTATGATGTGTGCATTCAACTCAGAGAGATAAGCTTTCCTTTTGATAGAGCAGTTTCGAAATAGTGTTTTTGCAGAATCTGCAAGTGGATATTTGGAGCCCTTTCAGGCCTTCGCTGGAAACGGGAATATCTTCACATAAAAACTAGACAGAAGAGTTCTGTGAATCCGCTTTGTGTAGTGTGAATCCAACTCACAGAATTGAATACTTCTTTTGAAAGTGCAGTTTTGAAACAATCATTTTGTAGAATCTGCAGTTGTTCGTTAGGATCGCTTTGAGGCCTAATTTGGAAGAGGAAATACCTCCGCATAAAATCCAGACAGAAGCATTATCTGAAAGTTCTTTACGATGTGTGCTTTCAAGTCACAGTTTTCAACCTTCCTTTTGAGAGATAGGTTTTGAAATACTCTTTTTAAAGAATCTGCAAGTGGATATTTGGAGCTCTTTCGGGCCTTCTTTGGAAACGTGAATATCTTCACATAAAAACTAGACAGAAGCATTCTCAGAAACTGCTTTGTGTTGTGTGCGCTCCACCCACAGAGTTGAACCATGCTTTTGAGAGAGCACTTTTGAAACACTCTTTTTGTAGAATTTGTAATTGTTTATTAGGAGTGCTTTGAAGCGTATGGTGGAAAAGGGAACAACTTCACATAAAAACTAGACAGAAGCATTGTAAGAAGCACCTTTCTGATGTGTGCATTCAACTACCAGAGTTGAAATTTCCTTTGGATGGAGCAGCTTTGAAACAGTGTTTTGCACAATCTGCATGAGGATATTTGGAGCTCTTTGAAGGGTTCGTTGGAAGCGGGACTATCTTCACATAAAAACTAGCAGAAGTGTTCTCTGATACTGCTTTGTGTAGTATGCATTCACCTCATAGAGTTGAACATTTCTTTTGATAGAGCAGTTTGGAACACTCTTTTTTTAGTATCTGCAAGTGTTCATTATGTGCGCTTTCAGGCTTATGGTGGAATGGGAAATATCTTCACATAAAATCTAGACAGAAGGATTCTCTGAAACTTCTTTATGATGTGTGCATTCAACTCACAGAGTTGAACCTTCCTTTTCATGGAGCAGTTTTGAAAGAGTCTTTTTGCAGGATCTGCAAGTGGATATTTGGAGATCTTTCAGGCCTTCGATGGAAACGGGAATATCTTTACATAGAAACTAGACAGATGCGTTCTGTGAAACTGCTTTGTGTTGTGTGAATCCAAGTCACAGGGTTGAACACTTCTTTTGAAAGAGCAGTTTTGAAACACTCTTTTTGTAGAATCTGCAATTGTTCATTAGGAGTGCTTTGAGGCCTATGGTGGAAGACTTAATACCTTCACATAATATCCAGACAGAAGGATTCTCTGAAAGTTCTTTATGATGTATGCTTTCAAATCATTGGGTTCAACCTTCCTTTTGAAAGAGGAGTTTTGAAACACTCTTTTTAAAATATCTGCAAGTGGATATTTGGAGCTGTTTCAGGCCTTCGTTGGAAACGTGAATATCTTCACATAAAAACTAGACAGAAGCATTCTCAGAAACTGCTTTGTTTTGTAGGCGCTCATCACACAGAGCTGAACGTACCTTTGATAGAGTACTTTTGAAACATTCTTTTTGTAAAATTTGCAAGTGTTCATTAGGAGAGCTTTGAAGCACATGGTGGAAAGGGAAACAACTTCACATAAAAACTAGACAGAAGCATTCTAAGAAACATCTTTATGATGTGTGTATTCAACTAAAAGAGTTGAACTTTCGTTTGGATAGAGCAGCTTTGAAACAGTGTGTTTGTAGAAACTGCAATAGGATATTTGGAACTCTTTGAAGCGTTCTTTGGAAAAGGGACTATCTTCACATAAAACTAGACAGAAGTGATCTCTGAAACAGCTTTGTGTTGTATGCATTCAACTCACAGAGGGGAACTTTCTTTTGATAGAGCAGTTTGAAACAGTCTTTTTGTAGAATCTGCAAGTGTTCATTATGTGCGCTTTGAGGCCTATGGTGGAATAGGAAATATCTTCACATAAAATCTAGACAGAAGCATTCTCTGAAACTTCTTTATGATGTGTGCATTCAATTCACAGAGTTGAACCTTCCTTCACATGGAGCACTTTTGGAAGAGTCTTTTTGCAGGATCTGCAGGTGGATATTTGGAGCTCTTTCAGGCCTTCGGTGGAAACGGGAATATCTTCACATAAAAACTGGACAGAAGCATTCTCAGAAACTGCTTTGGGATGTGTGTGTTCAACTCACAGAGTTGAATCTTTCCTTTGCTAGAGCAGTTTTGAAACACTCTTTTTGTAGAATCTCGAAGTGTTCATTTGGAGCGGATTGAAGCCTATGGTGGAAAAGGAAATATCTTCACATAAAAACCAAGCAGAAGCATTCTCAGAAACATCTTTATGATGTGTGAATTCAACTCAGAGAGAGAAGCCTTCCTTTTGATAGAGCAGTTTTGAAATAGTGTTTTGCAGAATGTGCAAGTGGATATTTGGAACTCTTTCAGGCCTCCATTGGAAACGGTAATATCTTCACACAGAAAATAGACAGAAGCGTTCTGTGAAACTGTATTCTGTAGTGTGAATCCAACCCACAGGGTTGAACACTTCTTTTGAAAGACCAGTTTTGAAACACTCTTTTTGTAGAATCTGCAATTGTTCATTAGGAGCTCTTTGAGGCCTATGGTGGAAGAGGAAATACCTTCACATAAAATACAGACAGAAGCATTCTCTGAAAGTTCTTTATGATGTGTGCTTTCAACTCGCAGGGTACAACCTTCCTTTTGAAAGAGCAGTTTTGAATCACTCTTTTTAAAGAATCTGCAAGTGGATATTTGGAGCTCTTTCAGGCCTTCGTTGTAAACGTGAATATCTTCACATAAAAACTAGACAGAAGCCTTCTCAGAAACTGCTTTGTGTTGTGTGCGCTCAACACAAAGATTTGAACCTTGCTTTTGATAGAGCACTTTAGAAACACTCTTTTTCTAGAATTTGCAAGTGTTCATTAGGAGCGCTTTGAAGCGTATGGTGGAAAAGGAAACAACTTCACATAAAAACTAGACAGACGCAATCTAAGAAACACTTTTCTGATGTGTGCATTCAACTAACAGAGTTGAAATTTCCTTTGGATAGAGCATGTTTGAAACAGTGTTTTTGCAGAAACTGCAGGAGTATATTTGGAGCTCTTTGAAGCGTTCGTTGGAAACGGGACTATCTTCACATAAAAACTAGACAGAAGTGTTCTCTGAAACTGTTTTGTGTTGTATGCATTCAACTCACAACGGTGAAGCTTTTTTATGATAGAGCACTTTGAAACACTCTTTTTGTAGAATCTGCAAGTGTTCATTTTGAGCGCTTTGAGGCCTGTGGAGGGAAAAGAAATATCTTCACATAAAAAGGAAGCAGAAGCTTTCTCTGAACTGCTTCTTGGTGTGTGCATTCAACTCACAGAGTTGAACGTTCCTTTCAATAGAGCAGTTTCGGAACCGTGTTTTTGTAGAAGCTGCAAGTGGATATTTGGTGTGATTGCAACATCTTGAGGAAAATCATATATCTTCAAATAGGAATGAGACAGAAGAGTTCTCAGAAACTATTTTCTGATGTGTGAATTCAACTCACAGTGTTGAAAATTCCTTATGATAGAACAGGTTTGAAACACTCTTTCTGTAGAATCTGTGAGTGGATATTTGGAGCTCTTTGAGGCCTATGTTGGAAAAGGAAATAGCTTCACATAAATACTAAAAAGAAGCATTCTCAGAAACTTCTTTGTGTTGTGTGCATTCAATTCACAAAATTTAACCTTCCCTTTGATAGACCAGGTTTAAAACCCTCTTTTTGTAGCATCTGCAACTGTATATTTGGACCGATTAGAGTCATACGCTGGAAAAGGAAATAATTTCACATAAAAACTAGACAGAAATATCCTCAGAAACTTCTTTCTGATGTGTGCATTCAACTCACAGAGTTGAAGATTCCTTTTGAGAGAGAAGTTTTGAAACACTCTTTTTGTAGAATCTGCAATTGGATATTTGGTCCGTATATAGGAATTCGTTGGAAACGGGTTATGCTCACACAAAAACTAGACAGAAGCTTTGTCACTAATTTCAGTGTGATGTGTGTACAACACTCACAGAGTTGAAACTTTTCTTTTCATGGGCTAGTTTTGAAGCAATCTTTTTGTAAATTCTTCAAGTGGATATTTGGATCGCTTAAAGGAATTCTTAGGAAATGGAGTATCCTCACATAACAACTAGACAGAAGCATTCTCTGTAACTTATTTGTGGTGTGTGCTTTGAACTCTCAGAGATGAACATTCCTTTTCACAGAGTAGTTTTGAAACACTCTTCTTCTAGAATCTGCAAAGGAATATTTTTACCGTTTACAGGAATTCGTTGAAAACAGTTTATCCTCTCACAAAAACTACACAGAAGATTTCTCACAAACTTCTGTGTGATGTGTGCATTCAACTCAAGGAGTTGAACCTCTGCTTTCATGGGTCAGTTTTTTGAAACACTCTTATTGTAGAATCTGCAAATGGACATTTCGAGGGCTTTGAGGCCTGTGGAGGGACAAGAAATATCTTCACATAAAAAGGAGGCTGAAGCATTCTCTGAAACTGCTTTGTGGTATGTGCATTCAACTCATAGAGTTGAACCTTCCTTTCGATAGAGCAGTTTCAAAACCATTTTTTTGTAGAAGCTGCAAGTGGTTATTTGGTGTGATTGCGACCTCTTGAGGAAAAGGATATATCTTCAAATAAGAACGAGGCAGAAGCATTCTCAGAAACTATTTTGTGATGTGTGAATTCAACTCAAGGTGTTCAAACTTCCTTTTGACAGAGCAGATTTGAAGCCCTCTTTTTGTAGAATCTGCGAATGGATATTTGGAGCTCTTTGAGGCGTATATTGGAAAAGGAAATACCTTCCCATCAATACTAGAAAGAAGCATTCTCAGAAACTTCTTTGTGATGTATGCATTCAACTCACTGAGTTGAGTCTTCCTTTTGATAGAGCAGGTTTGAAACACTCTTTTTCTAGAATCTGCAAGTGGATATTTGGACCGATTTGAGGCCTACGCAGGAAAAGGAAATATTTTCACATAAAAACTAGACAGAAATATTCTCAGAAACTTCTTTCTGAAGTGTGCATTCAACTCACACAATTAAACCTTCCTTTTGACAGAGAAGTTTTGAAACACTATTTTTGGAGAATCTGCAGGTGTATATTTGGAGCGCTTATAGGAATTCGTTGGAAACGGAGTATGCTCACACAAAAACTAGACAGAAGCGCTGTCACAAATTAAAGTGTGATGTGTATATAACACTCACAGAGTTGAAACTTTCTTTTCATGGGCAGTTTTGACGCACTCTTTTTGTACAATCTGCAAATGGATTTTTGGACTGCTTAAAGGAATTCTTTGGAAACGGAGTGTCCTCACATAAAAATTAGACAGAAGCATTCTCTGTAACTTATTTGTGGTGTGTGCATTCAACTCTCGGAGATGAACATTCCTTTTGACAGAGAAGTTTTGAAACACTCTTTGTCTAGAATCTGCAGTAGGATATTTGGACAGATTATAGGAATGCTTTTGAAACGGGTTATCCTCACACAAAAAGTAGACAGAAGCATTCTCACAAACACCTTTAGGAAGTGTGCATTCAACTCACGGAGTTGAACCTCTCTTTTCATGGACGTGTTTTGAAACACTCTTTTTGTAGAATCTGCAAGTGTACATTTGGAGGGGTTTGAGGCCTGTTGACGAAAAAGAAATACCTTCACATAAAAATTAGACAGAAGCATTATCTGAGACTGCTTTGTAGTGTGTGCATTCAACTCACAGAGTTAAACCTTCCTTTCGATAGAGCAGTTTTGAAACCCTGTTTTTGTAGAAGCTGCAAGTGGATATTTGGTGTCATTGCGACCTCTTGATGAAAAGGATATATCTTCAAATAAGAATGAGACAGAAGCATTCTCAGAAACTATTTTGTGATGTGTGAATTCAGCTCAGTGTTGAAGCTTCCTTTACATAGATTAGTTTTGAAACACACTTTTTGTAAAATCTGTGAGTGGATGTTTGCAGCTCTTTGAGGCCTATGATGGAAAAGGAAATATCTTCACATAAATACTAGAAAGAAGCATTCTCAGAAACTTCTTTGTGATGTGTGCATTCAACTCACAGACTTGAACATTCCTTTTGACAGAGAAGAATTCCAACACTCTTTTTAGAGTATCTGCAAGTGGATATTTGGACCGCTTATAGGAATTGGTTGGAAACGAGGTATGCTCACCCAAAAACTAGATAGAAGCGCTCTCACAAATTTCAGTGTGATGTGTGTATGAATCTCACAGAGGTGAAAATTTCTTTTCATGGGCCACTTTTGAAACACTCTTTTTGTAAAATCTGCAAGTGGATATTTGAACCGTTTATAGGAATTCTTTGGAAACGGAATTTCCTCACATAAAAACTAGACAGTAGCATTCTCACAAACTTCTTTGTGATGTGTGCATTCATCTCCCCAAGTTGAACGCCTCTTTTGATAGAGTAGTTATGAAACACTCTTTATATAGAATCTGCAAGTGGACAATTGGAGCGTTTTGAGGGCTGTGTGGGAAAGGAAATATCTTCAAATAAAAACCAGACAGAATCATTCTCTATAACTTATTTGTGGTGTGTGCGTTCAACTCTCAGAGATGAACATTGCTTTTGACAGAGAAATTATGAAACACTCTTTTTCTAGAATCTGAAACTGGGTATTTGGACCGCTTGTAGGAATTCGTTGGAAACGCGTCATACTCACACGAAAACTAGACAGAAGCATTCTCACAAACTTCTGTGTGATGTGTGCATTCAACTCACGGAGTTGAACCTCTGTTTTCATCGCCAGTTTTGAAACACTCTTTTTGTAGAATCTGCAGGTGGACATTTGGAATTCTTTGAGGCCTGTGGAGGAAAAGGAAATACGTTCACATAAAAACTAGGCAGAAGCATTCTCTGAGACTACTCTGTGGTGTGTGCATTCAACTCACAGAGTTGAACCTTCCTTTCGATAGAGCAGTTTCGAAACCGTCTTTTTGTAGAAGCTTCAAGTGGATATATGGTGTGATTGCGACCTCTTGAGGAAAAGGATATATCTTCAAATAAGAATTACACTGAAGCATTCTCAGAAACTATTTTGTGATGTGTGAATTCAACTCACAGATTTCAAACTTCTTTTCGATAGAGAAGATTTGAAACACTCTTTTTGTACAATCTGCGAGTGGATATTTGGAGCTATTTGAGGCCTATGTTAGAAAAGCAAATATCTTCACATAAATACTAGAAAGAAGCATTCTCAGAAACTCCTTTGTTATGTGTGCATTCAACTCACAGAGTTGAACTTTCCTTTTGACAGAGAAGGTTTGAAACACACTTTTTGTAGAATCTGCAAGTGGATATTTGGACCGATGTGAGGCCAATGCTGGAAAAGGTAATATTTTCACCTAAATGCTAGACATAAATATTTTCAATAACTTCTTTCGAATGTGTGCATTCAACTCACACAATTGAACATTCTTTTTGACAGAGAAGTTTTGAAACACTCTTTTTGGAGGATCTGCAAGTGGATATTTGGACCGCTTATAGAAATGCGTTGGAAACGGAATATCCTCACATAAAAACTAGACAGAATCATTCTCTTTAACTTATTACTGGTGTGTGCATTCAACTCTCAGAAATGAACATTCCTTTTGACAGTGAAGTTTTGAAACACTCTTTTTCTAGAATCTGCAAGTGGATACTTAGACCGCTTATAGGAATTCGTTGGAAACGGGATATCCTCACACAAAAACTAAACAGAAGCATTCTCAGAAACTTCTGTCGAATGTGTGCTTTCAACCCACGGAGTTGAACCTCTCCTTTCATTGGACAGTTTAGAAGCACTCTTTTTGTAAAGTCTCCAGGTGGACATTTGGAGGGCTTTGATGCCTGTGGAGGTAAAGGAAATATCTTCACATAAAAACTAGGCAGAAGCATTCTCTGAAACTGCTTTGTGGTGTGTGCATTCAACTCACAGAATTGAACCTTCCTTTCCATAGAGCTGTTTTGAAACCCTCTTTTGGTAAAATCTGCATGTGGATATTTGGACCGATTTGAGGCCTACGCTGTATAAGGAAATATTTTCTCATAAAAACTAGACAGAAGTATTCTCAGAAACTTGTTTCTGATGCGTGTATTCAGCTCACAGAGTTGAACATTCCTCTTGACAGAGAAGTTTTGAAACACTCTTTTGGAGAGTCTGTAAGTGGATATTTGGAACGCTCATAGGAATTCTTTGGAAACGGAGTATGCTCACACAAAAACTAGACAGAAGCTCTGTCACAAATTTCAGTGTGATATGTGTATAACACTCACAAAGTTGAACGTTTCTTTTCATGGGCCAGTTTTGAAACCTTCTTTTTGTAGAATCTGCAAGTGGATCTTTGGACCGCTTGTAGGAATTAGTTGGAAACGGAATATCCTCACATAAAAACTAGATAGAAGCGTTCTCACAATCTTCTTTGTGATGTATGCATTCGTCTCACAAAGGTGAACCTTTCTTTTGATAGAGCAGTTTTGTAACACGCTTTATATAGGATCTGCAAATGGACATTTGGAGCACTTTGACGCCTGTGGTGGGAAAGGAAGTATCTTCACATAAAAACTAGACAGAAGCATTCTCTATAACTTATTTGTGGTGTGTGTATTCAACTCTCAGAGATGAACATTCCTTTTGACAGAGAAGTTTTGAAACACTCTTTTTCTAGAATCTGCATGTAGGTATTTGGACCGCTTGTAGGAATTCTTTGGAAACGGGATATCCACACACAAAAACTAGACAGAAGCATTCTCACGAACTTCTGTGTGATGTGTGCATTCAACTCACGGCTTTGAAATTCTCTTTTCGTGGGCCGGTTTTGAAACCCTTCTTGTAGAATCTGAAGTGGACTTTTGGAGGGCTCTGAGGCCTGAGGAGGAAAAGGAAATATCTTCACATAAACAGTAGAGAGAAGCATTCTCTGAAACTGCTTTGTGGTGTGTGTACTCAACTCACAGAGTTGAACCTTCCCTTCGATAGAGCAGTTTTGAAGCCCTCTTTTATAGAAGGGACAGCTGGATATTTGGTGAGATTGAGACCTCTTGAGGAGAAGGATATATCTTCAAATAAGAATGAGGCAGAAGCATTCTCAGAAACTGTTTTGTGATGTGTGAATTCAACTCACAGTGTTGAAACTTTCTTTTGATAGAGCAGTTTTGAAACACTCTTTTTGCAGAATCTGCAAGTGGATATTTGGAGCTCTTTGAGGCCTATGTTGGAAAAGGATATATCTTCACATAAATACTAGAAAGAAGCTTTCCCAGAAACTTCTTTGTGATGTGTGCCTTCAACTCACAGAGATGAACCTTCCTTTTGATAGAGCAGGTTTGAAACACTCTTTTTGTAGAATCTGCAAGTGGATATTTGGACCGATTAGAGGAATTCGTTGGAAACGGAATATCCTCACATAAAAACTACATAGAAGCATTCTCACAAACTTCTCTGTGATGTGTGCATTCAACTCACAGAGTTAAACATTCCTTTTGACAGAGAAGTTTTGAAACACTCCTTTTGGAGGATCTGCAAGTGGATATTTGGACCGCTTAAAGGAATTCGTTAGAAACGGAGTATGCTAACACAAAAACTAGACAGAAGAGCTCTCACAAATTTCATTGTGATGTGTGTATGAAACTCAGAGAGTTGAAACTTTCTATTCATGGGCCAGTTTTGAAACACTCTTTTCGTAGAATCTGCAAGTTTATATTTGGGCCGCTTATGGGAATTCGTTGGAAACGGAACACCCTCACTTAAAAACTACAGAGAAGCATTCTCACAAATTTCTCTGTGATGTGTGCATTCATCTCAGAAAATTGAACCTTTCTTTTCATAGAGCAGTTTTGAAACACTCTTTTTATAGAATCTGCAACTG
Organism: Pongo pygmaeus; assembly: GCF_028885625.2. Lineage (NCBI taxonomy): Eukaryota > Metazoa > Chordata > Mammalia > Primates > Hominidae > Pongo > Pongo pygmaeus. The sequence goes on from NC_072393.2 coordinate 32,680,823, forward strand.
GACATTTCGAGCGCTTTTAGGCCTGTGGTGGGAAAGGAAATATCTTCACATAAAAACTAGACAGAAGCTTTCTCTAAAACTTATTTGTGGTGTGTGCATTCAAATCTCAGAGATAAACATTCCTTTTCAAAGAGGGAAGTTTTGAAGCACTCTTTTTCTAGAATCTGCAAGTGGATATTTGGACCGCATATGGGAATTCGTTGGAAATGGGATATCCTCACACAAAAAGTAGACAGAAGCATTCTCACAAACTTCTGCGTGATGTGTGCATTCAATTCACGGAGTTGAACCTCTCTTTTCATGGGCCAGTTTTGAAACACTCTTTTTGTAGGATCTACAAGTGGACATTTGGGGGGCTTTGTGGCCTGTGGAGGGAAAGGAAATATCTTCATATAAAAAGTAGGCAGAATCATTCTCTGAAACTACTTTGTGGTGTGTGCCTTCAACTCACAGAGTTGAACCAGCCTTTTGATAGAGCAGGTTTGAAACAAATCGTACCGCTTATAGGAATGCGTTGGAAACGGCGTATATTCACACAAAATCTAGACAGAAGCGCTCTCAAAAATTTCTGTGATGTGTGCATAAAACTCACAGAGTTGAACCTTTCTTTTCATGGGCCAGTTTTTAAATACTCTTTTTGTAGAATCTGTAAGTGGATATTTGGACCTCTTGTAGGAATTCTAGGAAACGGTGTGTGGTCACACAAAAGCTAGACAGAAGCGGTCTCACAAATTTATCTGTGACGTCTGTATAAAACTCACAGAGTTGAACCTTTCCTTTCATGGGCCAGTTTTGAAACACTCTTTTTGTAGAATCTGCAAGTGGATATTTGGACCGCTTGTAGGAATTCGTTGGAAACGGAATATCCTCAAATAAAATCAAGACAGAAGCATTCTCACAAACTTCTTTGTGTTGTGTGCATTCATCTCAGAAAGCTGAAACTTTGTTTTGATAGAGCGGTTTTGAAACACTCTTTTTATAAAATCTACAACTGGACATTTGGAGCGCTTTGGGTCCTGTGGTGTAAAAGGAAATATCTTCTCATAAAAACTAGACAGAAGTATTCTCTGAAACTTATTTGTAGTGAGTGCATTCAACTCTCAGAGAGGAACATTCCTCTGGACAGAGAAGTTTTGAAACACTCTTTTGCTAGAATCTGCAAGCGGACATTTGGACCGCTTGTAGGAATTTGCTGGACACGGGGAATGCTCACACAAAAACTGGACAGAAGCGCTCTCACAAATTTCAGTGTGATGTGTGTATCAAACTCACAGAGTTGAACCCCTCTTTTCATGGGCCAGCATTGAAACACTCTTTTTGTAGAATATGCAAGTGGATATTTGGACCGCTTATAGAAATTCTTTGGAAACGGAATTTCCTCACATAAAAACGAGACAGAAGCGTTCTCACAAGCTTCATTGTGATGTGTATATTCATCTCAGAAAGTTGAACCTTTCTTTTGATGGAGCATTTTTGAAACACTCTTTATAAAATCTGAAATTGGACACTTGGAGCGCTTTGAGGACTGTGGTGGAAAAGGAAATGTCTTCACATAAAACCTAGACAGAAGCATTCTCTAAAACATATTTGTGGTGTGTGCCTTCAACTCTCATAGGTGAACATTCCTTTTGACAGAGAAGTATTGAAACACCCTTTTTCTAGAATCTGCAAGTATATATTTGAACCGTTATAGGGATTCGTTGGAAACGGGATATCCCCACACAAAAAACTAGACAGAAGCATCTCAAAAACTTCTGTGTAATGTGTGCATTCCACTCACCGAGTTGAACCTCTCTTTTCAAGGGACAGTTTTGAAACACTCCTTTTGTAGAAGCTGCAAGTGGATATTTGGTGTGATTGCGACCTCTTGCAAGTGTATATTTGGACCGCTTATAGGAATTTGTTGAAAACGGAGTATGCTTACACAAAAACTAGACAGAAGAGCTCTCACAAATTTCAGGGTGATGTGTGTATAAAACTCAGAGAGTTGAACCTATCTTTTCATGGGTCAGTTTTGAAACTCTCTTTTTGTAGAATCTGAAAGTGGATAGTTGGACCAGTTATAGGAAGTCTTTGGAAACAGAATATCCTCATATAAAAACTATGCAGAAGCATTCTCACAAACTTCTTTGTGACGTGTGCATTCATCTCACAAAGTTGAACCTTTCTTTTGATAGAGCAGTTTTAAAACACTCTTTATACAGAATCTGCAAGTGGACATTTGAGCGCTTTGAGGCCTGTGGTGGAAAAGGAAATATCTTCACATAAAAACTAGACAGAAGCATTCTGTGAAACTTATTTGTGGTGAGTGCATTCAACTCTCAGGTAGGAACATTCCTTTGGACAGAGAAGATTTGAAACACTCTTTTGCTAGAATCTGCAAGTGGATATTTGGACCGCTTATAGGAATTCGGTGGAAACGGGTTATCCTCAAACAAAAACTAGGCAGAAGCATTCTCACAAACTTCTTTATGAAGTGCGCATTCAATTCACTGAATTGAACCTCTCTTTAAATGGGCTAGTTTTGAAACACTCTTTTTGGAGAATCTGCAAGTGGACATTTGGAGGGCTTTGAGGCCTGTAGAGGAAAAGGAAATATCTTCACATAAAAACTAGGCAGAAGCATTCTCTCAAACTTCTTTCTGATATGTGCATTCAACTAACAGAGTTGAAGATTCCTTTGACTGAGAAGTTTTGAAACACTCTTTTTGGAGAATCTGCAAGTGGATATTTGGACCGCTTATAGGAATTCCTTGGAAACGGGGTATGCTCAGACAAAAACTAGACCGCAGGGTTCTCAGAAATTTCAGTGCGATGTGTTTGTAAACCTCAGAGAGGTGAACCTTTCTTCTCATGGGCCAGATTTCAAACTCTCTTTTTGAAGAATCTGCAAGTGTAATTTTGACAGGTTATAGGAATTTGTTGGAAACGAAATATCCTAACATAGAAACTGGACAGAAACATTCTCACAAACTTCTTTCTGATGTGTGCATTCATCTAGAAATTTGAACCTCTCTTTTGATAGATCAGACTTGAAACACTCTTCTTATAGAATCTGCAATTGGATATTTGGTCCTATGTGAGGCCTACGCTGGTAAAGGAAATATTTTCACATAAAAACTAGACAGAAGTGTTCTCAGAAACTTATTTGTGATGTGTGCATTCAACTCATCGAGTTGAACATTCCTTTTGACAGAGAAGTTTTGAAACACTCTTTTTCTAGAGTCTGCAAGTGGATATTTGGACTGCTTAAAGGAATTCATTGGAAACGGGATATCCTCACACAAAAATTAGACAGAAGCATTCTCACAAACTTCTCGGTGATGTGTGCATTCAACTCACGGAGTTGAACTTCTGTTTTCATGGGCCAGTTTTGAAACACTCTTTTTGTACAATCCACAAATGGACATTTGGAGGGCTTTGTGGCCTGGGAAGAAAAAGGAAATATCTTCACATAAAAAGTAGGCAGAATCATTCTCTGAAACTACTTTGTGGCGTCTACGTTCAACTCACAGAGTGGAACCTTTCTTTCGATAGAGCAGTTTTGAAACCCTTTTTTTTAGAAGCTGTAAGTGGATATTTGGTGTGATTGCGACCTCTTGAGGAAAAGGATATATCTTAAAATAAGAATGAGACAGAAGCATTCTCAGAAACGATTTTGTGATGTTTGAATTCAACTCACAGTGTTGAAACTTCCTTTTGATAGAGCAGTTTTGAAACACTCTTTTTGTAGAACCGGCGAGTGGATATTTGGAGCTCTTTGAGGTCTATGCTGGAAAAGGAAATATCTTCACATAAATACCAGAAAGAAGCATTCTCAGAAACTTCTTTGTGATGTGTGCATTCAACTCACAGAGTTGAACCTTCCTTTTGGTAGAGCAGGCTTGAAGCACTCTTTTTGTAGAATCTGCAAGTTGATATTTGGACAGATTTGAGGCCTACGCTGCAAAAGGAAATATTTTCACATAAAAACTAGACAGAAATATTCTCAGAAACTTCTTTCTGATGTGTGCATTCAACTCACAGAGTTGAACATTCCTTTTGACAGAGAAGTTTTGAAACACACTTTTCGGAGAATCTGCAAGTAGATATTTGGACCGCTTGTAGGAATCCGTTGGAAACGGAATATGCTCACACAAAAACCAGACAGAAGTGCTCTCAAAAGTTTTAGTGTGATGTGTGTATAACACTCACAGAGTTGAACCTTTCTATTCATGGGCCAGTATGGAAACACTCTTTTTGTAGGATCTGCAGGTAGATATTTGGACCGCTTATAGGAATTCATTGGAAACGGAATATCCTCATATAAAATCTAGACAGAAGAATTCTCACAAATTACTTTGTGATGTGTGCATTCATCTCAGAAAGCTGAAACTTTCTTTTGATACAGTAGTTTTGAAACACTCTTTTTATACAATCTGCAAGTGGACATTTGGAGAGCTTTGGGGCCTTTGGTGGGAAAGGAAATATCTTCACATAAAAATTAGACAGAAGCATTTTCTGTAACTTATTTGTGGTGTGTGCATTCAAATCTCCGAGATGAACATTCCTTTTGACAGAGAAGTTTTGAAACACTCTTTTTGTAGAATCTACAAGTGGATATTTGGCTGCTTATAGGAATTCTTTGGAAACGGGTTATCCTCACACGAAAGCTAGACTGAAGCATTCTCACAAACTACTTTGTGATGTGTGCATTCAATTCACGGAGTTGAACCTCTCTTTTCACGGGCCAGTTTAGAAACACTCTTTTGTAGAATCTGCAAGTAGACTTTTAAGGGCTTTGAGGCCTGTGGAGGAAAAGGAAATATCTTCACATAAAACGTAGGCAGAAGCATTCTCTGAAACTGCTTTGCGGTGTGTGCATTCAACTCACAGAGTTGAACCTTCCCTTTGATTGAGCAGGTTTGAAGCACTCTTTTTGTAGAATCTTCAAGTGGATATTTTGACCAATTTGGGGCCTACGCTGGAAAAGGAAATATTTTCACATAAAAACTAGACAGAAGTATTCTCAGAAACTTCTTTGTGATGTGTGCATGCAACTCACAGAGTTGAAAATTCCTTTTGACAGAGAAGTTTTGAAACACACTTTTTGGAAAATCCACAACTGGATATCTGGAACGATTATAGGAATTCATTGGAAACGGAGTATGCTCACACAAAAACTAGACAGAAGAGCTCTCTCAAATTTCAGTGTGATGTGTGTACAACACGCAGAGAGTTGAACATTTCTTTTCATGGGCCAGTTTTGAAAAACTCTTTTTGTAGAATTTGCAGGGGATATTTTTACCACTTATAGGAATTCGATGGAAACAGAATGTCCTCACATAAAAACTAGACAAAAGCATTCTCACAAACTTCTTTGTGATGTGTGCATTCATCTCAGAAAGTTGAACCTTTCTTTTGATAGAGCAGTTTTAAAACACTCTTTATACAGATTGTGCAAGTGGACATTTGGAGCGCTTTGAGGCCTGTGGTGGAAAAGGAATTATCTTCACATAAAAATTAGACAGAAGCATTCTCTGAAACTTATTTGTGGTGTGTGCATTGAACTATCACACATGAACATTCCTTTTCACAGAGAAGTTTTGAAACACTGTTTTTCTAGAATCTGCAATTGGATATTTGGACAGCTTCTAGGAATTCGTTGGAAACGGCATATCCACACAGAAAAATTAGACAGAAGCATTCTCACAAACTTCTCTGTGATTTGTGCATGCAACTCACGGAGTTGAACCTCTCCTTTCATGGGCCTGTTTTGAAACACTGTTTTTGTAGAATCTATAAGTGGACATTTGGAGGGCTTTGAGGCCTGTGGAGGAAAAAGAAATATCCTCACATAAAAATAGGCAGAATCATTCTCTGAAACTTCTTTGTGGTGTGTGTGTTCTACTAACAGAGTTGAACCTTCCTTTCGATGGAGCAGTTATGAAAAGCTTTTTTTGTAGAATCTGCAAGTGGATATTTGGTGTGATTGAGACCTCTTGAGGAAAAGGATATATCTTCAAATAAGAATGAGACAGAAGCATTCTCAGAAACTATTTTGTGATGTGTGAATTCAACTCACAGTGTTGAAAATTCCTTTTGCTAGAGCAGTTATGAAACACTCTTTTTCTAGAATCTGCGAGTGGATATTTGGCGCTCTTAGAGGCCTATGTTGGAAAAGGAAATATCTTCACATAAATACTAGAAAGAAACATTCTCAGAAACTTCTTTGGGATGTGTGCATTCGACTCACAGTGTTGAACCTGCCTTTTGATAGAGCAGGTTTGAAACACTCTCTTTGCAGAATCTGCAAGTGGATATTCGGAGTGATTTGAGACCTACGCTGGAAAAGCCAAAATTTTCACATATAAACTGGATAGAAGTATTCTCAGAAACTTCATTGTAATGTGTGAATTCAACTCACAGACTTGAATATTCCTTTAGACAGAGAAGTTTTGAAACACTCTTTTTGGAGAATCTGCAAGTGGATATTTGGACGGCTTATAGGAATTCGTTGGAAACGGGTTATGCTCACACAAAAACTAGACAGAAGCGCTCTCAAAAATTTCAGTGTGATGTGTGTATATAACTCAGAGAGTTGAACCTTTCTTTTCATGGGCCGGTTTTGAAACTCACTTTTTGTTGTATTTGCAAGTGTATATTTGGACCGCTTATAGGAATTCGTTGGAAACGGAATATCCTCACATAAAAATTAGACAGAAGCATTCTCACAAACTACTTTGTGATGTGTGCATTCATTGCAGAAAGTTGAAGCTTTCTTTTGATAGAGCAGTTTTAAAACACTCTTTCTATAGAATCTGCAAGTGGACATTTGGAGCGATTTGTGGCATGTGGTGGAAAAGGAAATATCTTTACGTAAAAATTAGACAGAAGCCTTTTCTGAAACATATTTGTCGTGTGTGCATCAACTCTCGGAGATAAACATTCCTTTGGACAGAGAAGTTCTGAAACACTCTTTTTCTAGTATCTGCAAGTGGATATTTGGACAGCTTATAAGAATTCGTTGGAAAAGGGATATCCTCCCACAAATAATAGACGGAAGCACTGTCACAAACTACTCTGAGATGAGTGCATTCAACTCACGGAGTTGAACCTCTCTTTTCATGGACCAGTTTTGAAACCCTCTTTTTGTAGGATCTGCAATGCGACATTTGGAGGGCTTCGAGGCCTGGGGAGGAAAAGGAAATATCTTCACATGAAAAGTAGGCAGAATCATTCTCTGAAACTGTTTTGTGGTGTGTGCATTCAACTCAGAGAGTTGAACCTTCCTTTTGATAGAGCAGTTTTGAAAACCTCTTTTTGTAGAAGCTGCATGTGGATATTTGGTGTAATCGCGACCTCTTGAGGAAAAGGATATATCTTCAAATAAGAATGAGACAGAAGCATCCTCAGAAACTATTTTGGGATGTGTGAATTCAACTCACGGTGTTGAAATTTCCTATTGATATAGCAGTTTTGAGACACCCTTTTTGTAGGTCTCCGAGTGAATATTTGGAGCTCTTTGAGGCCTATGTTGGCAAAGGAAATGTCTTCATATAAATACTAGAAAGAAGCATTCTCAGAAACTTCTCTGTGATGTGTGCATTCAACTCACAGAGTTGAAACTTCCTTTTGATAGAGCAGGTTTGAAACACTCTTTATGTAGAATCTGCCAGTCGTTATTTGGACCGCTTATAGGTATTCGTTAGAAACGGGATATCCTCACACAAAAAGTAGACAGAAGCATTGTCACAAACTTCTGTGTGATGTGGGCATTCAACTCAGGAGTGGAAACTCTCTTTTCATGGGCCAGATTTGAAACACTCTTTTTGTAGAATCTGCAAGTGGATATTTTGAGGGCTTTGAGGCCTGTGGAGGAAAACGAAATATCTTCACATAAAAAATAGACAGAAGCATTCTCTGAAACTTATTTGTGGTATGTGCATTCAAGTCTCAGAGATGAACATTCCGTTTGACAGAGAAGTTTTGAAACACTCTTTTTCTGGAATCTGCAAGTGGATATTTGGACCGCTTATAGGCAACCCTTGGAAAAGGGATATCCTCACACAAAAACTAGACAGAAGCATTCTCAAAATCTTCTCTGTGATGTGCACATTCAATTCACGGAGTTCAATCTCTCTTTTCTTGGGCCAGTTTCACAACACTCTTTTTGGAGTACTTGCAAGTGGATATTTGTAGGGCTCTGGGGCCTATGGAATAAAAGGGAATATCTTCACATAAAAACTAGGCAGAAGCATTATATGAACCATCTTTGTGGTGTGCGCATTCAACTCACAGAGTTGAACCTTCCTTTCGATAGAGCAGTTTTGAAACCCTCTTTTTGTAGAAACTGCAAGTGGATATTTGGTGTGATTGCGACCTCTTGAGGAAAAGGATATATCTTCAAATAAGAATGAGACAGAAGCATTCTCAGAAACTCTTTTGTGATGTATGTATTCAACTCAGAGTGCTGAAACTTCCTTTTGATAGAGCAGTTTTGAAACACTATTTTTCTAGAATCTCTGAGGGGATATTTGGAGCTCTTTCAGGCCTATGTTGGAAAAGGAATCATCTTCACATAAATACTAGAAAGAAGAATTCTCAGAAACTTCTTTGTGAAGTGTGCATTCAACTCACAGAGTTGAACCTTCCCTTTGATAGAGCAGATTTGAAACACTTTTTCTTTAGAATCTGCAAGTTAATCTTTGGACAGATTTGAGTACTAGGCTGTAAAAGGAAATATTTTTCATAAAAACTAGACAGAAGTATTCTCAAAAACTTCTTTGTGATGTGAGCATTCAACTCACAGAGTTGAACATTCCTTTTGACAGAGAAGTTTTGCAACACTCTTTTTCAAGCACGTACAAGTGGATATTTGGAGCTCTTTTAGGCCTTCGTTGGAAACGTGAACATCTTGACATAAAAACTAGACAGAAGCATTCTCAGAAACTGCTTTTTGTTGTGTGTGCTCAACACACAGAGTTGAACCTTGTTTTTGATAGAGCACATTTGAAACACTCTTTTTGTAGAATTTGCAAGTGTTCATTAGGAGCGCTTTGAAGCGTACGGTGGAAAAGGAAACAACTTCACATAAAAACTTGACAGAAGCATTCTAAGAAACAACTTTCTGATGTGTGCATTCAACTAACAGAGTTGAACTATCCTTTGGATAGAGCAGCTTTGAAACAGTGTTTTTGTAGAAACTGCAAGAGGATATTTGGAGCTCTTTGAAGTGTTCGTTGGAAACGGGACTATCTTCACATAAAAACTTGACAGAACTGTTCCCTGAAACTACTTTGTGTTGTATGCATTCAACTCACAGATGTGAACCTTTCTTTTGATAGAGCAGTTCTGAAACCCTCTTTTTGTAGAATCTGCAAGAGTTCGTTTGGCACGCTTTGAGGCCTATGGTGGAAAAGGAAATATCTTCACATAAAAACCAGACAGAATCATTCTCAGAAACGTCTTTATGATGTCTGCATTCAACACAGAGAGGTAAGCCTTCCTTTTGATGGAGCAGTTTTGAAACAGTGTTTTGGCAGAATCTGCCAGTCGATATTGGGATCTCTTTCAAGTCTTCGTTGGAAACGGGAATATTTTCACGTAAAAACTAGACAGAAGCCTTCTGCGAAACTGCTTTCTGTAGTGTGAATCCAACGCACAGGGTGGAACACTTCTTTTGAAAGAGCATTTTGAAACACTCTTTTTGTAGAACCTGCAACTGTTCATTAGGAGCACTTTGAGGCCTATGGTGGAAGAGGAAATACCTTCACATAAAATCCAGACAGAAGCATTCTCTGAAAGTTCTTTATGTTGTGTGCTTTCAACTCACAGGGTTCAACCTTTCTTTTGAAAGAGCAGTTTTGAATCACACTTTTTAAAGAATCTGCAAGTGGATATTTGGAGCTCTTTCAGATCTTCGTTGGAAACGGGAATATCTTCACATAAAAACTAGACAGAAGCGTTCTGTGAAACAGCTTTGTGTAGTGTGAATCCAACTCACAGTGTTGAACACGTCTTTTGAAAGAGCACTTTCGAAACACTCTTTTTGTACAATCTGCAATTGTTCATTAGGAGTGCTCTGAGGCCTATTGTGGAAGAGGAAATACCTTCACATAAAATCCAGACAGAAGCATTCTCTGAAACTTCTTTATGATGTGTGATTTCAACTCACAGGGTTCAAACTTCCTTTTGAAAGAGCAGTTTTGAATCACACTTTTTAAAGAATCTGCAAGTGGATATTTGGAGCTCTTTCACGCCTTCTTTGGAATCGTGAATATCTTCACATAAAAACTAGACAGAAGCACTCTCAGAAGCTGCTTTATGTTGTGTGCGCTGAAAACACAGAGTTAAATCTTGCTTTTGATAGAGCACTTTTGAAACACTCTTTTTGTAGAATTTGCAATTGTTCACTAGGAGCGCTTTGAAGCGTACAGTGGAAAAGGAAACAATTTCACAGAAAAACTAGACAGAAGCATTCTAAGAAGCAACTTTCTGATGTGTGAATTCAACTAACAGAGTTGAACTTTCCGTTGGATAGAGCAACTTTGAAAGTGTTTTTGCAGCAACTGCAAGAGGATATTTGGAGCTCTTTGAAGCATTCGTTGGAAATGGGACTATCTTCACATAAAAACTGGACAGAAGCATTCTCAGAAACTGCTTTGGAATGTGTGTGTTCAACTCACAGAATTGAACTTTTGCTTTGATTATGAAAACTCTTTTGTAGAATCTGCAAGTGTTCATTTGGAGCGCTTTGAGGCCTATGGTGGAAAACGAAATATCTTCAACAAAAACCAGACAGAAGCATTCTCAGAAACATCTTTATGATGTGTGCATTCAACCCAGAGAGATAAGCCTTCCTTTTCATAGAGCAGTTTTGAAACAGTGCTTTTGCAGAATCTGCAAGTGGATATTTTGTGCCCTTTTAAGCCTTCGTTGGAAACAGGAATATCTTCACATAAAAACTAGACAGAAGCATTCTGTGAAACCGCTTTCTGTAGTATGAATCCAACTCACAGGTTTGAACACTTCCTTTGAAAGAGCAGTTTTGAAACACTCTTTTTGTAGAATCTGCAATTGTTCATTAGGAGCGCTTTGAGGCCTATGGTGGAAGAGGAAATACCCTCACATAAAATCCAGACAGAAGCATTCTCTGAAAGTCCTTTATGAAGTGTGCTTTCAACTCACAGGGTTTAACCTTCCTTTTGAAAGAGCATTTTGGAAACACTCTTTTTTAAAAATCTGCAAGTGGATATTTGGAGCTCTTTCAGGCCATCGTTGGAAAGGTGAATATCTTCACATAAAAACTAGACAGAAGCATTCTGAGAAACTGTTTTGTGTTGTGTGCACTCAACACGCAGAGTTGAACCTTGCTTTTGATAGACCACTTTTGAAACACTCTTTTTGCAGAATTTGCAAGTGTTCAGTAAGAGCGCTTTGAAGCGTACAGTGGAAAAGTAAACATCTTCACATAAAAACTAGACAGAAGCATTCTAAGAAGCACATTCCTGATGTGTGCATTCAACTAACGTAGTTGAACTTTCCTTTGGATAGAGCATCTTTGAAACCATGTTTTTGCAGAAACTGCAAGAGGATATTTGGAGCTCTTTTAAGCGTTCTTTGAAAACGGGACTATCTTCACATAATAATTAGACAGAAGCGTTCTCTGAAACTGCTTTGTGTTGTATACATTCAACTCACGGAGGAGAATCTTTCTTTTGATAGAGCAGTTTGAATCACTCTTATTGTAGAATCTGCAAGTGTTCGTTAAGTGCACTTTGAAGCCTGTGGTGGAATAGGAAATATCTTCACATAAAACCTAGACAGAAGCATTCTCTGAAACTTCTTCATGATGTGGGCATTCAACTCACAGAGTTGAACCTTCCTTTTCATGGAGCAGTTTTGAAAGAGTCTTTTTGCAGGATCTGCAAGTGGATATTTGGAACTCTTTCAGGCCTTAATTGGAAACGGGACCATCTTCACATAAAAACTGGACAGAAGCATTCTCAGCAACTGCTTTGTGATGTGTGTGTTCAACTCACAGAGTTGAGCCTTTCCTTTGATAGGGCAGTTTTGAAACACTCTTTTTGTAGAATCTGCAAGTGTTCATTTGGAGCGCTTTGAGGCCTATGGTGGAAAAGGAAATATCTTCACATAAACACCAGACAGAAGCATTCTCAGAAACATCTTTATGATGTGTGCATTCAAGTCAGAGAGATAAGCCTTCCTTTTCATAGAGCAGTTTTGAAAGAGTGTATTTGCAGAATCTGCAAGTGGATATTTGGAGCCCTTTCTGGCCATCATTGGAAACGGGAATATCTTCACATAATAGCTAGATAGAAGAGTTCTGTGAAACTGCTTTGTGTAGTATGAATCCCACTCACAGGGTTGAGCACTTCTCTTGAAAGATCAGTTTTGAAACACTCTTTTTGTAGAATCTGCAATTGTTCATTAGGAGCGCTTTGAGGCCTATGGTGGAAGAGGTATTACCTTTGCATAAAATCCAGACAGAAGCATTCTCTGAAAGTTCTTTATGATGTGTGCTTTCAACTCACAGGGTTCAACCTTCCTTTTGAAAGAGCAGTTTTGAAACATTCGTTTTAAAGTATCTGCAAGTGGATATTTTGAGCTCTTTCAGGCCTTCGTTGGAAACGTGAATGTCTTCACATAAAAACTAGACAGAAGCATTCTCAGAAACTGGTTTTTGTTGAGTGCGCTCAACACACAGAGTTGAAGCTTGCTTTTGACACAGCACTTTTGAAACACTCTTTTTGTAGAATTTTCAAGTGTTCATTAGGAGCGCTTTGAAGCGTTCGATGGAAAAGAAATCAAATTCACATAAAAACTAGACAGAAGCATTCTAAGAAGCAGCTTTCTGATGTGTGTATTCAACTAACAGAGTTGAACTTTCCTTTGGATAGTGCAGCTTTGAAACAGTGTTTTTGCAGAAACTCCAGGAGGATATTTGGAGCTCTTTGAAGCGTTTGTTGGAAACAGGACAATCTTCACATAAAAACTAGACAGAAGTGTTCTCTGAAACTGCTTTGTGTTGTGTGCATTCAACTCACACAGTGAACCTTTCCTTTGATAGAGCAGTTTGAAACACTCTTTTTGTAGAATCTGCAAGTGTTCATTTGGAGCGCTTTGAGGCCTGTGGAGGGAAAAGATATATCTTCACATAAGATAGAGGCAGATGCATTCTCTGAACTGCTTTGTGGTGTGTGCATTCAACTCACAGAGTTGAACCTTCCTTTCGATACAGCAGTTTCGAAACCCTGTTTTTTTAGAAGCTGCAAGTGGATATTTGGTGTGATTGCAACCTCTTGAGGAAAAGAGTATATCTTCAAATAAGAATGAGACAGAAGCATCCTCAGAAACTATTTTGTGATGTGTGAATTCAACTCACAGTGCTGAAACTTCCTTTTGATATAGCAGATTTGAAACACCCTTTCTGTAGTATCTGCGAGTGGATATTTGGAGCTCTTTGAGGCCTATATTGGAAAAGGAATTATCTTCACATAAATACTAAAAAGAAGCATTCTGACAAACTTCTTTGTGATGTGTGCATTCAGCTTACAAAATTTAACCTTCCTTTTTATAGAGCAGGTTTAAAACCCTCTTTTTGTAGCATTTGCAACTGTATATTTGAGCCGATTAGAGGCCTATGCTGGAAAAGGAAATATATTCACATAAAAACTAGACAGAAATATCCTCAGAAACTTCTTTCTGATGTGTGCATTCAACTCACAGAGTTGAACATTCCCTTTGACAGAGAAGTTTTCAAACACTCTTTTTGTAGAATCTACAAGTGGATATTTGGACCGCTTATAGGAATTCTTTGGAAACGGGTTATGCTCACAGAAAAACTGGACAGAAGCGCTGTCACTAATTTCAGTGTGTTGTGTGTATGACACTCACAGGGTTGAAACTTTTCTTTTCATGGGCCTGTTTTGAAGCACTCTTTTATAAATTCTTCAAGTGGATGTTTGGATCGCTTATAGGAATTCTTAGGAATCGGAATATCCTCACATAACTACTAGACAGAAGCATTCTCTAACTTATTTGTGGTGTGTTCTTTGAACTCTCAGAGATGAACATTCCTTTTGACAGTGTAGTTTTGAAACACTCTTTTTCTAGAATCTGTAAAGGGATATTTTTACCGCTTATAGGAATTAGTTGGAAACGGAGTATGCTCACACAAAAAGTAGACAGAAGCGCTCTCACAAATTTCGGTGTGATATGTCTATAACACTCACAGAGTTGAGACTTTCTTTTCATGAGCCAGTTTTGACGCACTCTTTTTGAAGAATCTGCAAGTGGATTTTAGGACCGCTTAAAGGAATTCTTTGGAAACGGAGTGTCCTCGCATAAAAACTAGACAGAAGCGTTCTCTGTAACTTATTTGTGGTGTGTGCATTCAACTTTAGGAGATGTACATTCCTTTTGACAGAGAAGTTTTGAAGCACTCTTTGTCTAGAATCTGCAGGAGGATATTTGGACAGATTATATGAATTCTTTTGAAACGGGTTATCCTCAAACAAAAACTAGACAGAAGCATTCTCACAAACACCTTTGTGTTGTGTGCATTCAACTCACCGAGTTGAACCTCTGTTTTCATGGACGTGTTTTGAAACACTGTTTTTGTAGAATCTGCAAGTGTACATTTGGAGGGCTTTGAGGCCTGTTGACGAAAAGGAAATACCTTCACATAAAAATTAGGCAGAAGCATTATCTGGAACTGCTTTGTGTTGTGTGCATTCAACTCACAGAGTTGAACCTTCCTTTCGATAGAGCAGTTTTGAAACCCTCTTTTTGTAGAAGCTGCAAGTGGATATTTGGTGTGATCGCGACCTCTTGAGGAATAGCAAATATCTTCAAATAAGAATGAGACAGAAGCATTCTCAGAAAATATTTTGTGATGCGTGAATTCAGCTCAGTGTTGAAACTTCCTTTAGATAGATTAGTTTTGAAACACACTTTTTGTAGAATATGTGAGTGGATATCTGCAGCTCTTTGAGGCCTATTTTGGAAAAGGTAATATCTTCACATAAATACTAGAAAGAAGCATTCTCAGAAACTACTTTGTGATGTGTGCATTCAACTCACAGAGTTGAACCTTCCTTTTGATAGAGCAGGTTTGAAACACTCTTTTTGTAGAATCTGCAATTGGATATTTGGACCGATTTAAGGCCGATGCTGGAAATTGAAATATGTTCATATAAAAACTAGACAGAAGTATTCTCAGAAACTTCTTTGTAATGTGCGCATTCAACTCACAGACTTGAACATTCCTTTTGACAGAGAAGTTTTGAAACACTCTTTTTGGAGTATCTGCAATTGGATATTTGTACCGCTTATAGGAATTGGTTGGAAACGGGGTATGCACATCCTAAAATTAGACAGAAGCGCTCTTTAAAATTTCAGTGTGATGTGTGTATGAATCTTAGAGAGGTGAAACTTTCTTTTCATGGGCCACTTTTGAAACACTCTTTTTGTAAAATCTGCAAGTGGATATTTGGACTGTTTATAGGAATTCGTTGGAAACGGAATTTCTTCACATAAAAACTAGACAGTAGAATTCTCACAAACTTCTTTGTGATGTCTGCTTTCATCTCCCCAAGTTGAACCCTTCTTTTGATAGAGCAGTTTTGAAACACTCTTTATATAGAAACTGCAAGTGGACATTTGGAGCGCTTTGAGGCCTGTGGTGGGAAAGGAAATATCTTCAAATAAAACCAGACAGAATAATGCTCTATAACATATTTGTGGTGTGTCCATTCAACTCTCAGAGATGAACATTGCTTTTGACAGAGAAAATATGAAACACTCTTTTTCTAGAATCTGCAAGTGGGTATTAGGACCGCTTGTAAGAATTCGTTGGAAACGCGATATACTCACACAAAAACTAGACAGAAGCATTCTCACAAATTTATGTGTGATGTGTGCATTCAACTCACGGAGTCGAACCTCCATTTTAATCGCCAGTTTTGAAACACTCTTTTTGTAGAATCTGCAAGTGGACATTTGGAGTTCGTTGAGGCCTGTGGAGGAAAAGGAAATAAATACCTTCACCTAAAAACTAGGCAGAAGAATGCTCTGAGACTACTCTGTGGTGTGTACATTCAACTCACAGAGTTGAACCTTCCTTTCGTTAGAGCAGTTTTGAAAGCCTCTTTTAGTAGAAGCTTCAAGGGGATATTTGGTGTGATTGCGACCTCTTGAGGAAAAGGATATATCTTCAAATAAGAATGAGACAGAAGCATTCTCAGAAACTATTTTGTGATGTGTGATTCCAACTCACAGATTTCAAACTTCCTTTCGATAGAGAAGATTTGAAACACTCTTTTTATAGAATCTGCGTGTGGATATTTGGAGCTATTTGAGGCCTATGTTGGAAAAGGAAATATCTTCACATGAATACTAGAAAGAAGCATTCTCAGAAACTTCTTTGGACGTGTGCATTCAACTCACAGAGTTGAACTTTCCTTTTGACAAAGAAGGTTTGAAACATACTTTTTGTAGAATCTGCAAGTGGATATTTGGACTGATGTGAGGCCTACGCTGGAAAAGGAAATATTTTCACATAAAAACTAGACAGAAATATTCTCAGAAAATTATTTCTGATGTGTGCATTCAACTCACACAGCTCAACATTCTTTTTGACAGAGAAGTTTTGAAACACTCTTTTTGTAGGATCTGCAAGTGGATATTTGGACCGCTTATAGGAATTCCTTGGAAACGGAATATTCTCTCACAAAAACTAGACAGAAGCGCTGTCACAAATTTCATTGTGATGTGTGTATAACACTCACAGAGTTGAATCTTTCTTTTCATGAGCCAACTTTGAAACACACTTTTTGTAGAATCTGCAAGGGGATATTTGGACCGCTTATAGGAATGCGTTGGAAACGGAATATCCTCACATAAAAACTAGACAGAATGATTCTTTGTAACTTATTTCTGGTGTGTGTATTCAACTCTCAGAGATCAACATTCCTTTTGACAGAGAAGTTTTGAAACACTCTTTTTCTAGAATCTGAATGTAGGTATTTGGACCGCTTGTAGGAATTCTTTGGAAACGGGGTATCCCCACACAAAAACTAGACAGAAGCATTCTCTCAAACTTCTGTGTGATGTTTGCATTCACCTCACGCAGTTGACCTTCTCATTTCGTGCGGCAGTTTTGAAACACTCTTTTTGTGGAATCTGAAGTGGACTTTTGGAGGGCTCTGAGGCCTGAGGAGGAAAACGAAATATCTTCACATAAAGAGTAGACAGAAGCATTCTCTGAAACTGCTTTGTGGTGTGTGCATTCAACTCACAGAGTTGAACCTTCCCTTCGATAGAGCAGTTTTGAAGCCCTCTTTTTGTAGAAGGGACAACTGGATATTTGGTGTGATTGCGACCCCTTGAGGAAAAGGATATATCTTCAAATAAGAATGAGGCAGAACCGGGGAGGAGCCAAGATGGCCGAATAGGAACAGCTCCGGTCTACAGCTCCCAGCGCGAGCGACGCAGAAGACGGGTGATTTCTGCATTTCCATCTGAGGTACCGTGTTCATCTCACTGGGGAGTGCCAGACAGTGGGCGCAGGTCAGTGGGTGAGCGCACCGTGCGCCAGCCGAAGCAGGGGCGAGGCATTGCCTCACTCGGGAAGCGCAAGGGGTCAGGGAGTTCCCCTTCCAGGGGTGACAGACGTCACCTGGAAAATCGGGCCACTCCCACCCGAATACTGTGCTTTTCCGACGGGCTTAGGAAACGGTGCCCCAGGAGAGTATAGCCCGCACCTGGGTCAGAGGGTCCTACGCCCACGGAGTCTCGCTGATTGCTAGCACAGCAGTCTGAGATCAAACAGCAAGTCGGCAGCGAGGCTGGGGGAGGGGCTCCCGCCATTGCCCAGGCTCGCTTAGGTAAACAAAGCAGCCTGGAAGTTTGAACTGGGTGGAGCCCACCACAGCTCAAGGAGGCCTGCCTGCCTCTGTAGGCTCCACCTCTGAGGGCAGGGCACAGACAAACAAAAAGACAGCAGTAACCTCTGCAGACTTAAATGTCCCTGTCTGACAGCTGTGAGGAGAGCAGTGGTTCTCCCAGCATGCAGCTGGAGATCTGAGAACCGACTGACTGCCTCCTCAAGTGGGTTCCTGACCACTGACCCCCGAGCAGCCTAACTGGGAGGCATCCCCCAGCAGGGGCAGACTGACACCTCACACAGTCGGCCAGGTACTCCAACAGACCTGCAGCTGAGGGTTCTGTCTGTTAGAAGGAAAACTAACAGAAAGGACATCCACACCAAAAACCCATCTGTACATCACCATCATCAAAGACCAAAAGTAGATAAAACCACAAAGATGGGGAAAAAACAGAGCAGAAAAACTGGAAACTCTAAAAACCAGAGTACCTCTCCTCCTCCAAAGGAACGCAGTTCCTCACCAGCAATGGAACAAAGCTGGACGGAGAATGACTTTGACGAGCTGAGAGAAGAAGGCTTCAGACGATCAAATTACTCTGAGCTACGGGAGGATATTCAAACCAAAGGCAAAGAAGTTGAAAACTTTGAAAAAAATTTAGAAGAATGTATAACTAGAATAACCAATACAGAGAAGTGCTTAAAGGAGCTGACGGAGCTGAAAACCAAGGCTCGAGAACTACGTGAAGAATGCAGAAGCCTCAGGAGCCGATGTGATCAAATGGAAGAAAGGGTATCAGCCCTGGAAGATGAAATGAATGAAATGAAGCGAGAAGGGAAGTTTAGAGAAAAAAGAATAAAAAGAAACGAGCAAAGCCTCCAAGAAATGTGGGACTATGTGAAAAGACCAAATCTACGTCTGATTGGTGTACCTGAAAGTGACGGGGAGAATGGAAACAAGTTGGAAAACACTCTGCAGGATATTATCCAGGAGAACTTCCCCAATCTAGCAAGGCAGGCCAACATTCAGATTCAGGAAATACAGAGAATGCCACAAAGATACTCCTCGAGAAGAGCAACTCCAAGACACATAATTGTCAGATTCACCAAAGTTGAAATGAAGGAAAAAATGTAAAGGGCAACCAGAGAGAAAGGTCGGGTTACCATCAAAGGGAAGCCCATCAGACTAACAGCGGATCTCTCGGCAGAAACCTTATAAGCCAGAAGAGAGTGGGGGCCAATATTCAACATTCTTAAAGAAAAGAATTTTCAACCCAGAATTTCATATCCTGTGAAACTAAGCTTCATAAGTGAAGGAGAAGTAAAATACTTTACAGACAAGCAAATGCTGAGAGATTTTGTCACCACCAGGCCTGCCCTAAAAGAGCTCCTGAAGGAAGCGCTAAACATGGAAAGGCACAACAGGTACCAGCCACTGCAAAATCATACCGAAATGTAAAGACCATCGAGACTAGGAAGAGACTACATCAACTAACGAGAAAAATATCCAGCTAACATCATAATGACAGGATCAGATTCACACATAACAATATTAACTTTAAATGTAAATGGACTAAATGCTCCAATTAAAAGACACAGACTGGCACATTGGATAAAAAGTCAAGACCCATCGGTGTGCTGTATTCAGGAAACCCATCTCACGTGCAGAGACACACATAGGCTCAAAATAAAAGGATGGAGGAAGATCTACCAAGCAAATGGAAAACAAAAAAAGGCAGGGGTTGCAATCCTAGTCTCTGATAAAACAGACTTTAAACCAACAAAGATCAAAAGAGACAAAGAAGGCCATTACATAATGGTAAAGGGATTAATTCAACAAGAAGAGCTAACTATCTTAAATATATATGCACCCAATACAGGAGCACCCAGATTCATAAAGCAAGTCCTGAGTGACCTACAAAGAGACTTAGACTCCCACACATGAATAATGGGAGACTTTAACACCCCACTGTCAACATTAGACAGATCAACGAGACAGAAAGTCAACAAGGATACCCAGGAATTGAACTCAGCTCTGCACCAAGCAGACCTAATAGACATCTACAGAACTCTCCACCCCAAATCAACAGAATATACATTTTTTTCAGCACCACACCACACCTATTCCAAAATTGACCATATACTTGGAAGTAAAGATCTCCTCAATAAATGTAAAAGAACAGAAATTGTAACAAACTGTCTCTCAGATCACAGTGCAATCAAGCTAGAACTCAGGATTAAGAATCTCACTCAAAACCGCTCAACTATGTGGAAACTGAACAACCTGCTCCTGAATGACTACTGGGTACATAACGAAATGAAGGCAGAAATAAAGATGTTCTTTGAAACCAACGAGAACCAAGACACAACATACCAGAATCTCTGGGATGCATTCAAAGCAGTGTGTAGAGGCAAATTTATAGCACTAAATGCCCACAAGAGAAAGCAGGAAAGATCCAAAATTGACACCCTAACATCACAATTAAAAGAACTAGAAAAGCAAGAGCAAACACATTCAAAAGCTAGCAGAAGGCAAGAAATAACTAAAATCAGAGCAGAACTGAAGGAAATAGAGACACAAAAAACCCTTCAAAAAATAAATGAATCCAGGAGCTGGTTTTTTGAAAGGATCAACAAAATTGATAGACCGCTAGCAAGATTAATAAAGAAAAAAAGAGAGAAGAATCAAATAGATGCAATAAAAAATGATAAAGGGGATATCACCACCGATCCCACAGAAATACAAACTACCATCAGAGAATATTACAAACACCTCTACGCAAATAAACTAGAAAATCTAGAAGAAATGGATAAATTCCTCAACACATACACCCTCCCAAGACTAAACCAGGAAGAAGTTGAATCTCTGAATAGACCAATAACAGGAGCTGAAATTGTGGCAATAATCAATAGCTTACCAACCAAAAAGAGTCCAGGACCAGATGGGTTCACAGCCGAATTCTACCAGAGGTACAAGGAGGAGCTGGTACCATTCCTTCTGAAACTATTCCAATCAATAGAAAAAGAGGGAATCCTCCCTAACTCATTTTATGAGGACAGCATCATCCTGATACCAAAGCCTGGCAGAGACACAACGAAAAAAGAGAATTTTAGACCAATATCCTTGATGAACATTGATGCAAAAATCCTCAATAAGATACTGGCAAACAGAATCCAGCAGCACATCAAAAAGCTTATCCACCATGATCAAGTGGGCTTCATCCCTGGGATGCAAGGCTGGTTCAATATATGCAAATCAATAAATGTAATCCAGCATATAAACAGAACCAAAGACAAAAACCACATGATTATCTCAATAGATGCAGAAAAGGTCTTTGACAAAATTCAACAACACTTCATGCTAAAAACTCTCAATAAATTGGGAATTGATGGGACGTATCTCAAAATAATAAGAGCTATCTATGACAAACCCACAGCCAATATCGTACTGAATGGGCAAAAACTGGAAGCATTCCCTTTGAAAACTGGCACAAGACAGGGATGCCCTCTCTCGCCACTTCTATTCAACATAATGTTGGAAGTTCTGGCCAGGTCAATTAGGCAGGAGAAGGAAATCAAGGGTGTTCAATTAGGAAAAGAGGAAGTCAAATTGTCCTTGTTTGCAGATGACGTGATAGTATATCTAGAAAACCCCATTGTCTCAGCCCAAAATCTCCTTAAGCTGATAAGCAACTTCAGCAAAGTCTCAGGATACAAAATCAATGTACAAAAATCACAAGCATTCTTATACATCAATAACAGACAAACAGAGAGCCAAATCATGAGTGAACTCCCATTCACAATTGCTTCAAAGAGAATAAAATACCTAGGAATCCAACTTACAAGGGATGTGAAAGACCTCTTCAAGGAGAACTACAAACCACTGCTCAAGGAAATAAAAGAGGATACAAACAAATGGAAGAACATTCCATGCTCATGGGTAGGAAGAATCAATATCATGAAAATGGCCATCCTTCCCAAGGTAATTTACAGATTCAATGCCATCCCCATCAAGCTACCAATGACTTTCTTCACAGAATTGGAAAAAACTACTTTAAAGTTCATATGGAACCAAAAAAGAGCCTGCATCGCCAAGTCAATCCTAAGCCAAAAGAACAAAGCTGGAGGCATCACACTACCTGACTTCAAACTGTACTACAAGGCTACAGTAACCAAAACAGCATGGTACTGGTACCAAAACAGAGATATAGATCAATGGAACAGAACAGAGCCGTCAGAAATAATGCCACATATCTACAACTATCTGATCTTTGACAAACCTGACAAAAACAAGAAATGGGGAAAGGATTCCCTATTTAATAAATGGTGCTGGGAAAACTGGCTAGCCATATGTAGAAAGCTGAAACTGGATCCCTTCCTTACACCTTATACAAAAATCAATTCAAGATGGATTAAAGACTTAAATGTTAGACCTAAAACCATAAAAACCCTAGAAGAAAACCTAGGCATTACCATTCAGGACATAGGCATGGGCAAGGACTTCATGTCTAAAACACCAAAAGCAATGGCAACAAAAGCCAAAATTGACAAATGGGATCTAATTAAACTAAAGAGCTTCTGCACAGCAAAGGAAACTACCTTCAGAGTGAACAGGCAGCCTACAAAATGGGAGAAAATTTTCGCAACCTACTCATCTGACAAAGGGCTAATATCCAGAATCTACAATGAACTCCAACAAATTTACAAGAAAAAAACAAACAACCCCATCAAAAAGTGGGCGAAGGACATGAACAGACACTTCTCAAAAGAAGACATTTATGCAGCCAAAAAACACATGAAAAAATGCTCACCATCACTGGCCATCAGAGAAATGCAAATCAAAACCACAATGAGATACCATCTCACACCAGTTAGAATGGCAATCATTAAAGAGTCAGGAAACAACAGGTGCTGGAGAGGTTGTGGAGAAATAGGAACACTTTTACACTGTTGGTGGGACTGTAAACTAGTTCAACCCTTGTGGAAGTCAGTGTGGCGATTCCTCAGGGATCTAGAACTAGAAATTCCATTTGACCCAGCCATCCCATTACTGGGTATATACCCAAAGGACTATAAATCATGCTGCTATAAAGACACATGCACACGTATGTTTATTGCCGCATTATTCACAATAGCAAAGACTTGGAACCAACCCAAATGTCCAACAATGATAGACTGGATTAAGAAAATGTGGCACATATACACCATGGAATACTATGCAGCCATAAAAAATGATGAGTTCACGTCCTTTGTAGGGACATGGATGAAACTGGAAATCATCATTCTCAGTAAACTATCACAAGAACAAAAAACCAAACACCACATATTCTCACTCATATGTGGGAATTGAACAATGAGAACACATGGACACAGGAAGGGGAACATCACACTTTGGGGACTGTTGTGGTGTGGGGGGAGGGGGGAGGGATAGCATTGGGAGATATACCTAATGCTAGATGACAAGTTGGTGGGTGCAGCGCACCAGCATGGCACATGTATACATATGTAACTTACCTGCACATTGCGCACATGTACCATAAAACCTAAAGTATAATAATGGTAATAATAATAATAATAATAAAAGAAAAAAATGGTTATTCCAAAAAATAAAAAAATAAAAAAATAAAAAAAATAAAAAAAAAGAATGAGGCAGAACCATTCTCAGAAACTGTTTTGTGATGTGTGTATTCAACTCACGGTGTTGAAACTTTCTTTTGATAGAGCAGTTTTGTAACACTCTTTTTGTAGAATCTGCGAGTGGATATTTGGAGCTCTTTGAGGCGTATTTTGGAAAAGCATACATCTTCACATAAATACTAGAAAGAAGCATTCCCAGAAACTACTTTGTGATGTGTGCATTCAACACATAGAGATGAACCTTCCTTTTGATAGAGCAGGTTTGAAACACTCTTTTTGTAGAATCTGCAAGTGGATATTTGGACCGATTATAGGAATTCGTTGGAAACAGAAATTCCTCACATAAAAACTACATAGAAGCATTCTCACAAACTTCTCTGTGAAGTGTGCATTTCTCCCAGAAAGTTGAACCTTTCTTTTGATAGAGCAGTTTTGAAACACTCTTTTTATAGAATCTGCAATTGGACATTTGGAGTGATTTCGGGCCAGTAGTGGGAAAGGAAATATCTTCACATAAAAACTAGACAGAAGCATTATCCGTAACTTATTTATGGTGTGTGCATTCAACCCTCAGAAATGAACATTCCTTTTGACAGATAGGTTTTGAAACACTATTTTTGTAGAATCTGCTAGTGGATACTTGGACCGCTTATAGGAATTCGATGGAAACGGGATATCCTCACACAAAAACTAGACAGAAGAATTCTCACAAACTTCTGTGTGATGTGTGCTTTCAACTCACGGAGTTGAACCTCTCCTTTCATTGGACGGTTTTGAAGCCCTCTTTTTGTAGGATCTCCAGGTGGACATTTGGAGGTCTTTGATTCCTGTGGAGGTAAGGGAAATATCTTCACATAAAAACTAGGCAGAAGCATTCTCTGAAACTGCCTTGTGGTATGTGCATTCAACTCACAGAATTGAACCTTCCTTTCGATAGGGCAGTTTTCAAACCGACTTTTTGTAGAATCTGCAAGTGGATATTTGGACCGATTTGAGGACTATACTGGAAAAGCAAATATTTTCTCATAAAAACTAGACAGAAGTATTCTCAGAAACTTCTTTCTGATGTGTGCATTCAACTCACAGAGTTGAACATTCCTTTTGACAGAGAAGTTTTGAAACACTCTTTTGGAGAGTCTGTAAGTGGATATTTGGACCACTTATAGGAATTCTTTGGAAACGGAATATGCTCACACAAAAACTAGACAGAAGCGCTGTCACAAATTGCAGTGTGATGAGTGTATAACACTCACAAAGTTGAACCTTTCTTTTCATGGGCCAGTTTTGAAACCCTCTTTTTGTATAATCTGCTAGTGGATATTTGGACCGCTTATAGGAGTTCGTTGGAAACGGAATATCTTCACATAAAAACTAGACTGAAGCATTCTCACAAACTTCTTTTTGATGTGTGCATTCATCTCCACAAGTTGAACCCTTCTTTTGATAGAGTAGTTTTGAAACACTCTTTTTATAGAATCTGCAAGTGGACATTTGGAGCGCTTTGAGGCCTGTGGTGGGAAAGGAAATATCATCACATAAAAAACTAGAAAGAAGCATTCTCCGTAATTTATTTATGGTGTTTGCATTAAACTCTCAGAGATGAACATTCCTTTTGACAGAGAAGATTGGAAACACTCTTTTTCTAGAATCTGCAATGGATATTTGGAACGCTTATAGGAATTCTTTGGAAACGGGATATCCTCACACAAAAACTAGACAGAAGCATTCTCACAAACTTCTGTGTGATGTGTGCATTCAACTCTGGGAGTTGAACCTCTCTTTTCATGGGCCAGTTTTGAAACATTCTTTTTGCAGGATCTGCAACTGGACATTTCGAGGGCTGTGAGACCTGTGGAGGAAAAGGAAATACCTTCACATAAAAACTAGGCAGAAGTATTCTCTGAGGCTACTTTGTGCTGTTTGCATTCAACTCACAGAGCTGAACCTTCCTTTCCATAGAGCAGTTTTGAAACCCTGTTTTTGTAGCATCTGCAAGTGGATATTTGGTGTGATTGTGACCCCTTCAGGAATAGGATATATCTTCAAATAAGAATGAGACAGAAGCATTCTTAGAAACTATTTTGTGATGTGTGAATTCAACTCACAGTGTTGAAACTTCCTACTGATACAGGAGTTTTGAAACACTCTTTTTGTAGAATCTGCGAGTAGATATTTGGAGTTTTTGAGGACTTTGTTGGAAAAGGAAATATCTTCACATTAATACTAGAAAGAAGCATTCTCAGAAACTTCTTTGCGATGTGTGCATTCAACTCAACGAGTTGAACTTTCTTTTTGATTGAGCAGGTTTGAAACATCTTATTGTAGAATCTGCAAGTGGATATTTGGACCGATTTGAGGCCTAAGCAGGAAAAGGAAATATTTTCTCATAAAAACTAGACAGAACTGTTCTCAGGAACTTCTTCTGCTGCGTGCATTTAACTCAAAGGGTTGAACATTCCTTTTGACAGAGAAGTTTTGAAACACTCTTTTTGGAGTGTCTGTAAGTGGATATTTGGACCACTTCTAGGAATTCGTCGGAAACGGAGTATGCTCACACAAAAACTCGACAGAAGCACAGTCACAAATTTCAGTGTGATCTGTGTATAACACTCACAGAGTTGAAACTTATTTTTCATAGGCCAGTTTTGAAACAATCTTTTTGTAGAATCTTCAAGTGGATATTTCGACCAATTTGAGGCCGATGCTGGAAAAGGAAATATTTTCACATAAAAACTAGACAGAAGTATTCTTAGAAACTTCTTTCTGATGTGTGCATTCAACTCAGAGACTTGAATATTCCTTTTGACAAAGAAGTTTTGAAGCACTCTTTTTGGAGAATCTGCAAGTGGGTATTTGGACCGCTTATAGGAAATCGTTGGAAATGGCTTATGCTCACACAAAAACTCGACAGAAGCGCTCTCACAAATTTCAGTGTGATGTGTGTATAAAACCCACAGAGTTGAACACTTGTTTCCTCCGCCTGTTTTGAAACAGTCTTTTTATAGATTCTGCAAGTGGATATTTGGACCGCTTATAGGAATTCGTTGGAAACGGAATAGCCCCACATTAAAACTAGACAGAAGCATTCTCACAAACTTCCTTGTGATGTGTGCATTCACCTCAGAATGTTGAACCTTTCTTTTGATAGAGCAGTTTTGAAAAACTCTTTTTACAGAATGTACAAATGGGCATTTGGAGCGCTTTGAGGCCTGTGGTGGAAAAGGAAATATCTTCACATAAAAACTGGACAGAAGCATTCTCTGAAACTTATTTGTGGTGTGTGCATTCAACTCTAAAAGATGAACATTCCTTTTGACAGTGAAGTTTTGAAACACTCTTTTTCTACTATCTACAAGTGGATTTTTGGACCGCCTATGGGAATTCGTTGGAAACGGGATATCCTCACACAAAAACTAGAGAGAAGTATTCTCACAAACTTCTGTGTAATGTGTGCATTCAACTCACGGAGTTGAACCTCTGTTTTCATGGGCCAGTTTTGAAACACTCTTTTTGTAGAATCTGCAAGTGGACATTGAAGTGCTTTGAGGCCTTTGGAGGAAAAGGAAATATCTTCACATAAAAACTAGGCAGAAGCATTCTCTGAAACTTCTTTGTGGTGTGTGCATTCAACTCACAGAGTTGAACCTTCCTTTCGATAGAGCAGTTTAGAAACCCTTTTTTTGTAGAAGCTGCAGGTGGACATTTGGTGTGATTGCGACCTCTTGAGTAATAGGATATATCTTCAAATAAGAATGAGACAGAAGAAATCTCAGAAACTATTTTGTGATGTGTGAATTCAACTCACAGTGTTGAAACTTCCTTTTGATAGAGCAGTTTTGAAATACTCTTTGTAGAACTGGCGAGTGGATATTTGGAGCTCTTTGAGGCTTATGTTGTAAAAGGAAATATCTTCACATTAATACTAGAATGAAGCATTCTCAGAAACTTCTTTGTGATGTGTGCATTCAACTCACCGAGTTGAACCTTCCTTTTCACAGACCAGGTTTGAAACACTCTTTTTGTAGAATCTGCAAGTGGTTATTTGGACAGATTTGAGGCCTACGCTGGAAAAGGAAATATTTTCCCATAAAAACTAGACAGAAGTATTCTCAGAAGCTTCTTTCTGATGTGTGCATTCAACTCACAGTGTTGAACATTCCTCTTGACAGAGAAGTTTTGAAACACTCTTTTTGGAGTATCTGCCAGTGGATATTTGGACTGCTTATAGAAATTCGTTGGAAACGGGGTATGCTCACACAAAAAGGAGACAGAAGCGCTCTCACAAATTTCAGTGTGATGTGTGAATAAAACTCACAGAGTTGGAACTTTCTTTTCCTTGGCCAGTTTTGAAACACTCCTTCTGTAGAATCTGCAGGTGGATATTTGGACCGCTTATAGGAATTCGTTGGAAACGGAATATCCCCCCATAAAAACTAGGCAGGAGCATTCTCACAAACTTCTTTGTGATGTGTGCATTCATCTCAGAATGTTGAAACTTCCTTTTGATAGAGCAGGCTTGAAACTCTCTTTTTGTAGAATCTGCCAGTGGATATTTGGACCGAATTGAGGTCTACGCTGGAAAAGGAAATATTTTCATATAAAAACTAGACAGAAATATTCTCAGAAGCTTCTTTGTGATGTGAGCATTCAACTCACAGAGTTGAACATTCCTTTTGATAGAGAAGTTTAGAAACACTCTGTTTGGAGTATCTGCAATTGGATATTTGGACCGCTTATGCGAATTCTTTGGAAACGGAGTATGCTCACACTTAAACTAGATGGAAGCGCTGTCACAAATTTCAGTGTGATGTGTGTATAACCCTCACAGAGTTGAACCTTTCTTTTCCTGGGCCATTTTTGAAACACTCTTTTTCCAGAATCTGCAAGTGGATATTTTGACCGCTTATATGAATTCTTTGGAAACGGAATATCCTCAATTTAAAATTAGACAGAAGCATTCTCAAAAACTTCTTTGTGATGTCTGCATTCGTCTCACAAAGGTGAACCCTTCTTTAGGTAGAGCAGTTTTGAAACACTCTTTATATGGACTCTGCAAGTGGACATTTGGAGCGCTTTGAGGCCTGTGGTGGGAAAGGAAATATCTTCAAATAAAAACTAGACAGAATCATTCTCTAAAACTTATTTGTGGTGTGTGCATTCAACCCTCGGAGATGAACATTTCTTTTGACAGGTAAGTTGTGAAACACTCTTTTTCTAGAATCTGCAGTTGGATACTCGGACCGCTTATAGGAATTCATTGAAAATGGGATATCCTCACACAAAAACTAGACAGACGAATTCTCACAAACTTCTGTGTGATGTGTGCTTTCAACTCACGGAAATAAAACTCTCCTTTCATTGGCCAGTTTTGAAACACTCTTTTTGGAGTGTCTCCAAGTGGACATTTGGAGGGCTTTGAGGCCTGTGGAGGAAAAGGAAATATCTTCACACAAAAAGTAGGCAGAAGCATTCTCTGAAACTGCTTTGTAGTGCGTGCATTTAACTAACAGAGTTGAACCTTTATTTCGATAGAGCAGCTTTGAAACCTCTTTTTGTAGAATCTGTATGTAGATATCAGCACCGATTTGAGGCCTACGCTGGAAAAGGAGATATTTTCTCATAAAAACTAGACAGAAGTATTCTCAGAAACTTCTTTCTGATGTGTGCATTCAACTCACAGAGTTGAACATTCCTGTTGACAGAGAAGTTTTGAAACACTCTTTTTGGAGTGTCTGTAAGTGGATATTTGGACCGCTTATAGGAATTCGTTGGAAACGGAGTATGCTCACACAAAACTAGACAGAAGCGCTGTCACAAATTTCAGTGTGATGTGTGTATAACACTCACAGAGTTGAACATTTGTTTTCATGGGCCAGTTTTGAAACACTCTTTTTGTAGAATCTGCAAGTGGATATTTGGACCGCTTATAGGAATTCGTTGGAAACGGAATATCCTCACATGAAAATTAGACAGAATCATTCTCTGTAACTTATTTGTGGTGTGTGCATTCAGCTCTCAGAGATGAACATTCCATTTGACAGAGACGTTTTGATACACTCTTTTTCTAGAATCTGCAAGTGGATATTTGGACCGCTCGTAGGAATTCATTGGAAATGGGATATCCTCACACAAAAAGTAGACAGAAGCATTCTCACAAACTTCTGTATGGTTTGTGCATTCAACTCACGGAGTTGAACTTCTCTTTTCGTGGGCCAGTTTTGAAACACTCTTTTTGTAGAATCTGAAGTGGACTTTTGGAGGGCTCTGAGTTCTGAGGAGGAAAAGGAAATATCTTCACATAAACAGTAGGCAGAAGCATTCTGTGAAACTGCGTCGTGGTGTGTGCATTCAACTCGCAGTGTTGAACCTTCCCTTCGATAGAGCAGCTTTGAAGCCCTCTTTTTGTACAAGGGACAACAGGATATTTGGTGTGATTGCGACCTCTTGAGGAAAAGGATATATCTTCAAATAAGAATGAGACAGAAGCATTCTCAGAAACTCTTTTGTGATGTGTGAATTCAGCTCACAGTTTTGAAACTTCCTTTTGATAGAGCAGTTTTGAAACACTCTTTTTGTAGAATCTGCGAGTGGATGCTTGGAGCTCTTAAAGGCCTATGCTGCAAAAGGAAATATCTTCACATAAATACTAGAAAGAAGCATTCTCAGAAACTTCTTTTGAAGTGTGCATTCAACTCCCAGAGTTGAACCTTCCTTTTGTTAGAGCAGGTTTGAAACACTCTTTTTGTAGAATCTGCAAGTGGATATTTTGACAGATTTGAGGCCGATGCTGGAAAAGGAAATATTTTCACTTTAAAACTAGACAGAAGTATTCTCAGAAACTTCTTTCTGATGTGTGCATTCAACTCACAGAGTTGAACATTCCTTTTGACAGAGAAGTTTTGAAACACTCTTTTTGGAGAGTCTGCAAGTGGATATTTGGACCGATTATAGGAATTCGTTGGAAACCGTGTATGCCAACACAAAAATTAGAAAGAAGCGCTCTCATAAATTTTGTTGTGATGTGTGTATAAAACTCAGAGAGTTGAACCTTTCTTTTCAAGGGCCAGTTTTGAAACACTCTTTTTGTAGAATCTGCAAGTGGACAGCTTATAGGAATTCCTTGGAAACGGAATATCCTCACATAACAACTAGACGGAAGCATTCTCACAAACTTCTTTGTGATGTGTGCATTCATCTCAGAAAGTTGAAGCTTTGTTTTTATAGAGCAATATCGAAAAACTCTTTTTATGGAATCTGCAAGTGGACATTTTGAGCGATTTGAGGACTGTGGTGTAAAAGGGAACATCTTCACGTAAAAACTAGACAGAAGCATTCTCTGAAACTAATTTGTGATGTGTGCATCAACTCTCAGAGATGAACATTCCTTTTGACAGAGAAGTTTTGAAACACTGATTTTGGAAAACGTGCAAGTGGATATTTTGACCGCTTATAGGAATTCGTTGGAAACGGGGTATGCTAACATAAAAACTAGACAGAAGAGCTCTCACAAATTTCAGTGTGATGTGTGTATTAAAACTCACAGAGTTGATCCTTTCCTTTCATCTGCCAGTTTTGAAACACTGTTTCTGTAGAATCTGCAAGTGGATATTTGGACAGCTAATAGTAATTCGTTTCAAACGGAATATCCCCACATA
The DNA here is from genome assembly GCF_028885625.2 of Pongo pygmaeus. Classification (NCBI taxonomy): domain Eukaryota; kingdom Metazoa; phylum Chordata; class Mammalia; order Primates; family Hominidae; genus Pongo; species Pongo pygmaeus. The sequence continues at coordinate 32,712,002 of NC_072393.2, forward strand.
AAAACTAGACAGAAGCATACAAACAAACTTCTTTGTAATATGTGCATTCATCTCAGAAAATTTAACCTATCTTTTGATAGAGCAGTTTTGAAACACTCTTTTTATGGAGTTTGCTAGTGGACATTTGGAGTGCTTTCAGGACTGTGGTGGAAAAGAAAATATCTTCACATAAAAACTAGACAGAAGCATTCTCTGAAACTTATTTGTGGTGTGTGCATCCAACTCTCTGAAATGAACATTCCTTTTGACAGAGAAGTATTGAAACACTCTTTTTCTAGAATCTGCAAGTGGATATTTGGACCGCTTTTAGGTATTTGTCGGAAATGGGTTATCCTCACACAAAAACTAGACAGAAGAATTCCCCAAAACTTCTGTAGGATGTGTGCATTTAGCTCACAGAGTTGAACCTCTCTTTTCATGGGCCAGTTTTGAAACACTCTTTTTGTAGAATCTGCAAGTGGACATTTGGAGGGATTTGAGGCCTGGGAGGAAAAGGAAATATCTTCACATAAAAGCTAGGCAGAAGCATTCTCTGAAACTGCTCTGTGGTGTGTGCATTCAACTGACAGAGTTGAACCTTCCTTTTGATAGAGCAGTTTTGAAACCCTTTTTTTGTAGAAGCTGCAAGTGGATATTTGGTGTGATTGCGACCTCTTGAGGAAAAGGATATATCTTCAAATGAGAATGAGACTGAAGCATTCTCAGAAACTATTTTGTGATGTGTGAATTCACCTAACAGTGTTGAAACTTCGTTTTGATAGAGCAGTTTTGAGGTACTCTTTTTGTACAATCTGCGAGTGGATATTTGGGGCTCTTTGAGTCCTATGTTGGAAAATGAAATATCTTCACCTAAATACTAGAAAGAAGCATTCTCAGAAACATTTGTGATGTGTGCGTTCAACTCACAGAGTTGAACCTTCCTTTTGATAGAGCAGGTTTGAAACCCTCTTTTTGTAGAATCTGCTAATGGATATTTGGACCGATTTGAGGCCTATGTTGGAAAAGGAAATATTTTCAGATAAAAACTAGACAGAAGTATTCTCAGAAACTTCTTTGTGATGTGTGCATTCAACTCACAGATTTAAACATTCCTTGTGACAGAGAAGTTTTGAAACACTGTTTTTGGAGAATCTGCAAATTGATATTTGGACCACTTACAGGAATTCGTTGGAAACGGGGTATGCTCACACAAAAACTAGACAGAAGAGCTCTCACAAATTTCAGTGTGATGTGTGCATAAAACCCAGAGAGTTGAACCTTTGTTTTCATGGGCCAGTTTGGAAACACTCATTTGCAAAATCTGCAAGTGAATATTTGGACAGCTTATAGGAGTTCGTTGGAAAAGGAATATCCTTGCGTAAAAACTGTACAGAAGCATTTTTACAAACTTCTTGGTGATGTGTGCCCTCATGTCACAAAGTTGCACCTTTCTTTTGAAAGAGCAGTTTTGAAACACTCTTTTTGTAGAATCTGCAAATGGACATTTTGAGTGCTTTGAGGCCTGTGATGGAAAAGGAAATATCTACACATAAAAACTAGACAGAAGCATTCTCTGCAACTTATTTGTGGTGTCTGCATTCAATTCTCAGAGATGAACATTCCTTTTGACAGAGAAGTTTTGAAACACTCTTCTTCTACAATCTGCAAGTGCAAATTTGGACGGCTTATAAGAATTCGTTGGAAACGGGGTATCCTCACCCAAAAATTAGACAGAAGCATTCTCACAACCTTCTCTGTGATGTGCACATTCAACTCAAGGAGTTGAACCTCTCTTTTTATAGGCCAGTTTTGAAAAACTCTTTTTGTAGGATCTACAAGTGGACATTTGTAGGGCTTTGAGGCCTGTGGAGGAAAAGGAAATATCTTCACATAAAAACTAGGCAGAAGCATTCTCTGAAACTACTTTGTGGTGTGTGCATTCAACTCAAAGAGTTGAACCTTCCTTTCGATAGAGCAGTTTTGAAACCCTTTTTTTGTAGAAGCTGCAAGTGGATATTTGGTGTGATTGCGACCTCTTGAGGAAAAGGATATATCTTCAAATAAGAATGAGACAGAAGCATTCTCAGAAAAGGTTTTGTGATGTGTCAATTAAACTCACAGTGTTCAAAATTCCTTTTGATAGAGCAGTTTTGAAACACTCTTTTTGTAGAATCTGCGAGTGGATATTTGGAGCTCTTTGAAGCCTATGTTGGAAAAGGAAATTTCTTCACATCAATACTAGAAAGAAGCATCTCGGAAACTTCTTTGTGATGTGTGCATTCAACTCGCAGACTTGAAACTTGCTTTTAATAAATCAGGTTTGAAACAAACTTTTTGTAGAATCTGCAAGTGGATATTTGGACCGATTTGAGGCCTACCCTGGAAAAGGAAATATTTTCACATAGAAACTGGATAGAAGTGTTCTCAAAAAATTCTTTGTGATGTGTGCATTCAACTCACAGAGTTGAATATTCCTTTTGACAGAGAAGTTCTGAAACATTCTTTTTAGATTATCTGCAAGTGGATATTTGGACTGCTTATACGAATTCGTTGGAAATAGGTTTTGCTCACACAAAAACTAGACAGAAGCACTCCCACAAATTTCAGTGTGATGTGTGCATAACACTCACAGAATTGAAGCTTTCTTTTCATGGGCCAGTTTTGAAACACTATTTTTGCAGAATCTGCAAGTGGATATTTGGACCGCTTATAGGAGTTCGTTGGAAATGGAATATCCTCACATTAAAACTAGACAGAAGCATTCTCACAAACTTCTGTGTGATGTGTGTATTCAACTCACGTAGTTGAACCTCTCTTTTCATGGCCCAGTTTTGAAACGCTCTTTTTGTAGAATCTGCAAGTGGACATTTGGAGGGCTTTGAGGCCTGTGGAGGAAAAGGAAATAACTTTACATAAAAAATAGGTGAAGCATTCTCTGAAACTGCTTTGTGGTGTGTGCATTCAACTCACAGAGTTGAACCTTCCTTTCAATAGAGCAGTTTTGAAACCCTTTTTTTGTAGAAGCTGCAAGTGGATATTTGGTGTGATTGCCACCTCTTGAGGAAAAGGATATATCTTCAAATAAGAATGAGACAGAAGCATTCTCAGAGACTATTTTGTGTTGTGTGAATTCAACTCACGGTGTTGAAACTTCCTTTTGATAGAGAAGTTTTGAAACACTCTTTTTGTGGAATGTGCGAGTTTATATTTGGAACTCTTTGAGGCCTATGTTGGAGAAGGAAATATCTTCACATAAATACTAGAAAGAAGCATTCTCAGAATCAACTTTGTGATGTGTGCATTCAACTCACAGATTTGAACCTTCCTTTTGATGGAGCAGTTTTGAAACACTCTTTCTCTAGAATCTGTAAGAGGATATTTGGACTGCTTTGAGGAAAATGCAGGAAAAGGAAATATTTTCACATAAAAACTAGACAGAAATATTCTCAGAAACTTCTTTCGGATGTGCGCACTCAACCCACAGTGATGATCCTTCCTTTTACAGAGCAGGTTTGAAAAACTATTTTTGTAGATTCTGCAACTGGCTATTCCGACCGATTTGAGGCCTACGCTGGAAAAGGAAATATTTTCACATAAAAACTAGACAGAAGGATTCTCAGAAACTTCTTCCTGATGTGTGCATTCAACTCACATCGTTGAACATTCACTTTGACAGAGAGGTTTTGAAACACAGTTTTCGGAGGATCTGCAAATGAATATTTGGACCACATATAGGAATTCGATGGAAACGGAATAGGCTCACAAAAAAACTAGACAGAAGTGCTCTCACAAATTTCAGTGTGATGTGCGTATAACACTCACAGGGTTGAATCTTTCTTTTCATAGGCCAGTTTTGTAACACTCTTTTTGTAGAATCTCCAAGTGGATATTTTGACCGCTTATAGGAATTCGTTGGAAACGGAATATCCTCACATAAAAAGAAGACAGAAGCATTCTCACAAACTTCTTTTTGACGTGTGCATTCATCTCAGAAAATTGAGCCTTTCTTTTCATAGAGCAGTTTTGAAACACCCTTTTTATAGAATCTGCAAGTGGACATTTGGAGCGCCTTGAGGCCTATGGTAGGAAAGAAATATCTTCACATAAAAACTTGACAGATATATTCTCTGTAACTTATTTGTGATGCATGCATTCAACTCTCAGAGATGCACAATCCTTTTGACAGGGAAGTTTTGAAACACTCTTTCTGGGGAATCTGCAAGTGGATATTTGGACCGCTTACAGGTATTCGTTGGAAACGCTGTATGCTAACACAGAAACTAGACAGAAGAGCTCTCACAAATTTCAGTGTGATGTGTGTATAAAACTCACAGAGTTGAACCTCTCTTTTCATGGGCCAGTTTTGAAACACTCTTTTTGCAGAATCTGCAAGTGGATACTTGGACCGCTTATGGGAATTCGTTGGAAACGGAATATCCCCAAATAAAAACAAGACAGAAGCATTCTCAGAAACTTCTTTGTGATATTTGCATTCATCTCAGAAAGTTGAACCTTTCTTTTGGTAGAGTAGTTTTGAAACACTCTTTTTATAGAATTTGCAACTGGACATTTGGTGCGATTTGAGGACTGTGATGGAATAGGAAATATGTTCATATAAAAACTAGACTGAAACATTCTCTGAAACTTATTTGTGGTGTGTGCGTTCAAATCTCAGAGATGAACATTCCTTTTGACAGAGAAGTTTTGAAACACTCTTTTACTAGAACCTGCAAGTGGATATTTGGACCGCTTATTGGAATTCGTTGGAAATGGGATATCCTCACACAAAAACTAGACAGAAGCATTCTAACAAACTTCTCTGTGATGTGTGCACTCAACTCACGGAGTTGAACCACTGTTTTCATGGGCCACGTTTGAAACACTCTTTCTGTAAAATTTGCAATTGGACATTTGGAGGGCTTTGAGGCCTGTGGAGGAAAAGGAAATATCTTCACATAAAAAGTAGGCAGAAGCATTCTCTGAAACTGCTTTGTGGTGTGTGCATTCATCTCACAGAGCTGAACATTCTTTTCAATAGAGAAGTTTTGAAACCCTTTTTTTGTAGAAGCTGCAAGTGGATATTTGGGGTGATTGCGACCTCTTGAGGAAAATGATATATCTTCCAATGAGAATGAGACTGAAGCCTTCTCAGAAACTATTTTGTGATGTGTGAATTCACCTCACAGTGTTGAAACTTCCTTTTGATAGAGCAGTTTTGAAGCACTCTTTTTGTACAATCTGCGAGTGGATATTTGGAGCTCTTTGAAGCCTATGTTGGAAAATGAAATATCTTCACATAAATACTAGAAAGAAGCATTCTCAGAAACATCTTTGTGATGTGTGCGTTCAACTCAGAGTTGAACCTTCCTTTTGATAGAGCAGGTTTGAAACAGTGTTTTTACAGAATCTGCCACTCGATATTTGGAGCTCTTTCAAGTCCTCCTTTGAAACGGGAATTCCTTCACATAAAAACTAGACAGAATTCTTCCGCGAAACTGCTTTCTGCAGTGTAAATCCAACTCACAGGGTTGAACACTTCTTTTAAAAGAGCATTTTGAAACACTCTTTTTGTAGAATCTGCAATTGTTCATTAGGAGCGCTTTGAGGCCTATGGTGGAATAGGAAATATCTTCACATAAAATCTAGACAGAAGCATTCTCTGAAACTTCTTTATGATGTGTGCATTCAACTCACAGAGTTGAACCTTCCTTTTCATTTAGCAGTTTTGAAAGAGTCTTTTTGCAGGATCTGCAAGTGGATATTTGCAGCTCTTTCAGGCCTTTTTGGAAACGGGAATATCTTCACATAAAAACTGGACAGAAGCATTCTCAGAAACTGCTTTGTGATGTGTACGTTCAACTCACAGAGTTGAAACTTTCCTTTGATAGAGCAGTTTTGAAACACTCTTTTTGTAGAATCTGCAAGTGTTCATTTGGAGCGCTTTGAGGCCTATGGTGGAAAAGGAATTATCTTCAAATAAAAACCATACAGAAGCATTCTCAGAAACATCTTTACGATGTGTGCATTCAACTCAGAGAGATAAGCCTTCCTTTTGACAGAGCAGTTTTGAAACAGTGTTTTCGCAGAATTTGCAAGTGGATATTTGGAGCCCTTTCAGGCCTTCGTTGGAAACGGGAATATCTTCACATAAAAATTGACACAAGCGTTCTGTGAAACTGATTTGTGTAGTGTGAATCCAACTCACAGGTTTGAACACTTCTTTTGAAAGAGCAGTTTTGAAACACTCTTTTTGTAAAATCTGCAATTTTTCATTAGGTGCGCGTTGAGGCCTATGGTGGAAGAGGAAATACCTTCACATAAAATCCAGACAGAAGCACTCTCTGAAAGTTCTTTATCATGTGTGATTTCCACTCACGGGGTTCAACCTTTCTTTTAAAAAAGCAGTTTTGAAACACTCTTTTTAAGGAATCTGCAAGTGGATATTTGGAGCTCTTTCAGGCCTTCGTTGGAAACGTGAATATTTTCACTTTAAAACTAGACAGAAGCATTCTCAGAAACTGCTTTGTGTTGTGTGCACTCAACAAACATAGTTGAACCTTGCTTTTGATTGAGCACTTTAGGAGCACTCTTTTTGTAGAATTTGCAAGTGTTCACTAGGAGCGCTTTGAAGCGTACGGTGGAAAAGGAAACAACTTCACAAAAAAACTAGACAGAAGCATTCTAAGAAACACCTTTCTGATGTGTGCATTCAACTAACAGAGTGGAACTTTCTTTTGGATAGAGCAGCTTTGTAACAGTGTATTTGCAGAAACTGCAAGAGGATACTTGGGGATCTTTGACGCGTTTTTTGGAAACGGGGCTATCTTCACATAAAAATTAGACAGAAGTGTTCTCTGAAACTGCTTTGTGTTGTATGCATTCAACTCACAGAGGTGAACCTTTCTTTTGATAGAGCAGTTTGAAGCACTCTTTTTGTAGAATCTGCAAGTATTCATTAGGTGCCCCTTGAGGTCTATTGTGGAATGGGAAATATCTTCACCTAAAATCTAGACAGAAGCATTCTCTGAAACTTCTTTATGATATGTGCATTCAACTCACAGTGTTGAACCTTCCTTTTCATGGAGCAGTTTTGAAAGAGCCTTTTTGCAGTATCTGCAATTGGATATTTGTAGCTCTTTCAGGCCTTCATTGGAAATGGGAATATCTTCCCATAAAAACTGGACAGAAGCATTCTCCGAAACTGCTTTCTGATGTGTGTGTTCAACTCACATAGTTGAACATTTTATTTGCTAGAGCAGTTTTGAAACTCTTTTTGTAGGATCTGAAAGTGTTCATTTGGAGCGCTTAGAGGCCTATGGTAAAAAAGGAAATATCTTCACATATAAACCAGACAGAAGCAGTCTCAGAAATATCTTTATTATGTGTTCATTCAACTCAGAGAGATAAGCCTTCCTTTTGATAGAGCAGTTTTGAAACCGTGTTTTTGCAGAATCTGCAAGTGGACATTTGGAGCCCTTTCAGTCCTTCGTTGGAAACCGGAATACCTTCACATAAAAACTAGACAGAAGAGTTCTGTGAAACTGCTTTGTGTAGTATGAATCCAACTCACAGGTTTGAACGCTTCCTTTGAAAGAGCAGTTTTGAAACTCTCTTTTTGAAGAATCTGAAATTGTTCATTAAGAGCACTTTGAGGCCTATGGTGGAAGAGGAAACACCTTCACATACAATCCAGACAGAAGCATTCTCTGAAAGTTCTTTATGATGTGTGATTTCTACTCACGGGGTTCAACCTTCCTTTTGAAAGAGCAGTTTTGAAACACGCTTTTTAAGGAATCGGCAAGTGGATATTTGGAGCTCTTTCGGGACTTCGTTGGAAACGTGTATATCTTCACATAAAAACTAGAAAGAAGCATTCTCAGAAACTGCTTTGTGTTGTGTGCACCCAACACACAGAGTTGAACCTTGCTTTTGATAGAGCCCTTTTGAAACACTCTTTTTGTAGAATTTTCAAGAGTTCATTAGGAGTGCTTTGAAGCGTATCGTGGAAAAGGAAACAACTTCACATAAAAACTAGACGGAAGCATTCTAAGAAACATCTATCTGATGTGTCCATTCAACTAATAGAGTGGAACTTTCTTTTCGATAGAGCAGCTTTGAAACCGTATTTTTGCAGAAACTGCAAGAGGATATTTGGAGCTCTTTGAAGAGTTCCTTGGAAACGGGACTATCATCACATAAAAACTAGACAGAAGTGTTCTCTGAAACTGCTTTGTGTTGTGTGCATTCAACTCACAGAGGTGAACCTTTCTTTTGATAGAGCAATTTGAAACATTCTTTTTGTAGAATCTGCAAGTGTTCATTAGGTGCACTTTGAGGCCTATTTTTGAATGGGATATATCTTCACATAAAATCTAGACAGAAGCATTCTCTGAAACTTCTTTATGATGTGTGCATTCAACTCACACATTTGAGACTTCCTTTTCATGGAGCAGTTTTGAAAGAGTCTTTTTGCAGTATCTACAAGTGGATACTTGGAGCTCTTTCAGGCCTTCGTTGGAAACGGGAATATCTTCACATAAAAACTGGACAGAAGCATTCTCAGAAACTCCTTTGTGATGTGTGTGTTCAACTCACAGAGTTGAACCTTTCCTTTGATAGAGCAGTTTTGAAACACTCTTTTTGTAGAATCTGCAAGTATTCATTTGGAGCGCTTTGAGGCCTATGGTGGAAAAGGGTATATCTTCACATAAAAACCAGAGAGAAGCATTCTCAGAAACATCTTCATGATGTGTGCATTCAACTCAGAGAGATAAGCCTTCCTTTTGATAGAGCAGTATTGAAACAGTGTATTTGCAGAATCTGCAAGTGGATATTTGGAGCCCATTCAGGCCTTCGTTGGAAACGGGAGTATCTTCATATAAAAACTGCACAGAAGCATTCTCAGAAACTGCTTTGTGATGTGTGTGTTCAACCCAAAGAGTTGAAACTTTCCTTTGATAGAGCAGCTTTGAAACTCTCTTTTTGTAGAATCTGCAAGTGTTCATTTGGAGCGCTTTGAGGCCTGTGGTGGAAAAGAAAATATCTTCATATAAAAACCAGGCAGAAGCATTCTCAGAAACAACTTTATGATGTGTGCACTGAACTCATAGAGATAAGCCTTCCTTTTCATAGAGCAGTTTTGAAGCAGTGTTTTTGCAGAATCTGCAAGTGGATATTTGGAGCCCATTCAGGCCTTCGTTGGAAACGGGAATATCTTCCTTTTCATAGAGCAGTTTTCATAGAGCAGTTTTGAAACAGTGTTTCATAGAGCAGTGTTTCATAGAATCTGCAAGTGGATATTTGGAGCCTTTTCAGGCCTTCGTTGGAAACGGGAATATCTTCACATAAAAACTAGACAGAAGCGTTCTTTGAAACTGCTTTCTGTAGTGTGAATCCAACTGACAGGGTTGAACACTTCTTTTGAAAGGGCAGTTTTGTAGCACTCTTTTTGTAGAATCTGCAATTGGATATTTGGACTGCTTATAGGAATTCTTTGGAAAAGGATTGTGCTCACACATAAACTAGACAGCAGCGCTCTCACAAATTTCAGTGTGATCTGTGTATATAACTCACCGAGTTTAACCTTTCTTTTCATGGGCCAGTGTTGAAACACACTTTTTGTAGTGTCTGCAAGTGGATATTTGGACCGCTTATAGGAATTCCTTGGAAAAGGATTATGCTCACACAAAAATTAGACAGAAGTTCTCTCACAAATTTCAGTGTGATGTGTGTATATAACTCACAGAGTTGAACCTTTCTTTTCATCGGCCAGTTTTGAAACACTCTTTTTGTAGAATCTGTGAGTGGATATTTCGACCGCTTTTACGAATTCATTGGAAACGGAATATCCTCACATAAAAACTAGACAGAAGCATTCTCACTAACTTTTTGTGATTTGTGCATTCATCTCAGAAAGTTGAACCTTTCTTTTCACAGAGCAGTTTTGAAACACTCTTTTTATATAATCTGCAAGTGGACATTTGGAACGCTTTGAGGCCTGCGGTGGGAAAGGAAATATCTTCTAATTAAAAGCAGACAGAAACATTCTCTGTACCTTATTTATGGTGTATGCATTCAACTCTCGGAAATGAACATTCCTTCTGACAGAGAAGTTTTGAAACACTCTTTTTGGAGAAACTGCCAGTGGTATTTGGACCGCTTATAGGAATTCGTTGGAAATGGAGTATGCTAACACAAAAACTAGACAAAGGAGCTCTCACAAATTTCAGTGTGATGTGTGTATAAGACTCAGAGAGTTGAACCTTTCTTTTCATGGGCCAGTTATGAAACACTCTTTTTCTAGGATCTGCAAGTGGATATTTAGACCGATTTGAGGCCTTCGCTGGAAAAGGAATTATTTTCACTCAAAACCTAGACAGAAGTATTCTTAGAAACTACTTTGTGATACATGCATTCAACTCACAGAGTTGCACATTACTTTTGACAGAGAAGTTTTGAAACACTCTTTTTGGAGGATTTGCAAGGGGATATTTGGACTGCTTATAGGAATTGGTTGGAAACGGGTTATGCTCACACATAAACTAGACAGAAGCGCTCTCACAAATCACTAGGTGATGTGTGTTTAAAACTCACTGAGATTAAACTTTCTTTTCATGGGCCAGATTTGAAACACTCTGTTTGTAGAACAGGCAAGTGGATATTTGGACCGCATATAGTAATTCATTGGAAACGGAATATCCTCACATAAAAACTACACAGAAGCATTCTGACAAACTTCTTTGTGTCGTGTGCATTCATCTCTGAAACTTGAAACTATCTTTTGATAGAGAGTTTTAAAACACTCTTTTTATACAATTTGCAAGTGTACATTTGGGGAGCTTTGAGTCCTGTGGTGGAAAAGGAAATATCTTCACATAAAAACAGGAGGGAAGCATTCTCTGAAACTTATTTGTGGTGTGTGCATTCAACTCGCAGAGATGAACAATCCTTTTGACAGTGAAGTTTTGAAACACTCCTTTTCTACAGTCTACATGTGGATATTTGGACAGCTTATGGGAATTCGTTGGAAACAGGATATCCTCACACAAAAACTAGGCAGAAGCATTCTCACAAACTTCTGTGTGATGTGTGCATTCAACTCACAGAATTGAACCTCTCTTTTCATGGGCCAGTTTTGAAACACTCTTTTTGTGGAATCTGCAAGTGTACATTTAGGGGCTTTGAGGCCTGTGGAGGAAAAGGAAATATCTTCACATAAAAAGTAGGCCGAAGCATTCTCTGAAACTGCTTTGTGGTGTGTGCATTTAACTCACAGAGTTGAACCTTCCTTTCAATAGAGCAGTTTGGAAACCCTCGTTTTGTAGAAGCTGCAAGTGGATATTTGGTGTGATTGCGTCCTCTTGAGGAAAAGGATATATCTTCAAATAAGAATGAGACAGAAGCATTCTCAGAAACTATTTTGTGATGTGTGAATTCACCTCACAGTGTTGAAACTTCCTTTTGATAGAGCAGTTTTGGAACACACTTTTTGTAGAATCTGCGAGTGGATATTTGGAGCTCTTTCAGGCCTATGTTGGAAAAGGAAATATCTTCACATTAATAGAAGAAAGAAGCATTCTCAGAAACTTCTTTGTGATGTGTGCATTGAACTCACCGAGTTGAACCTTCCTTTTGTTAGAGCAGGTTTGGCACACTCTTTTTGTAGAATCTGCAAGTGGCTATTTTGGACCGATTTGAGGCCTACGCTGGAAAAGGAAATATTTTCACATAAAAACTAGACAGAAGTATTATCAGAAACTTCTTTCTGATGTGTGCATTCAACTCACAGAGTTGAACCTTCCTTTTGACAGAGAAGTTTTGGCACACTCTTTTTGTAGAATCTGCAAGTGGATATTTGGACCGCTTATAGGAATTCGTTGGAAACGGATTATGCTCAAACAAAAACTAGACAGAAGCGCTCTCACAAATTTCAGTGTGATGTCTGTATATAACTCGCAGAGTTGAAACTTTCTTTTCATGGGCCAGTTTTGAAACACTCTTTTTGTAGAATCTGTGAGTGGATATTTCGACCGCTTTTACGAATTCATTGGAAACGGAATATCCTCACATAAAAACTAGACAGAAGCATTCTCACTAATTTCTTTGTGATTTGTGCATTCATCTCAGAAAGTTGAACCTTTCTTTTGACAGAGCAGTTTTGAAACACTCTTTTTATATAATCTGCAAGTGGACATTTGGAGCGCTTTGAGGCTTGCGGTGGGAAAGGAAATATCTTCTAATCAAAACTAGACAGAAACATTCTCTGTAACTTATTTATGGTGTATGCATTCAACTCTCAGAGATGAACATTCTTTCTGACAGAGAAGTTTTGAAACACTCTTTTAGGAGAAACTGCAAGTGGATATTTGGACCGCTTATAGGAATTCGTTGGAAATGGAGTATGCTAACACAAAAACTAGACAGAGGAGCTCTCATAAATTTCAGTGTGATGTGTGTATAAAACTCAGAGAGTTGAACCTTTCTTTTCATGGGCCAGTTATGAAACACTGTTTTTCTAGAATCTGCAAGTGGATATTTGGACCGATTTGAGGCCTTTGCTGGAAAAGGAATTATTTTCATTCAAAACCTAGACAGAAGTCTTCTCAGAAACTACATTGTGATATATGCATTCAGCTCACAGAGTTGCACATTACTTTTGACAGAGAAGTTTTGAAACACTCTGTTTGGAGTATCTGCAAGGGGATATTTGGACCGCTTATAGGAATTCGTTGGAAACGGGTTATTCTCACACATAAACTAGACAGGAGCGCTCTCACAAATCACTGGGTGATGTGTGTTTAAAACTCACTGATCTTAAACTTTCTTTTCATGGGCCAGATTTGAAACACTCTGTTTGTAGAATAGGCAAGTGGATATTTGGACCGTATATAGTAATTCATTGGAAACGGAATATCCTCACATAAAAACTAGACAGAAGCATTCTGACAAACTTCTTTGTGTCGTGTGCATTCAACTCTGAAACTTGAAACTTTCTTTTGATAGAGCAGTTTTAAAACACTCTCTTTATACAATTTGCAAGTGGACATTTGGAGCGCTTTGGGGCCTGTGGTGGAAAAGGAAATATCTTCACATAAAAACAGGAGAGAAGCAGTCTCTGAAACTTATTTGTGGTGCGCGCATTCAACTCGCAGAGAAGAACAGTCCTTTTGACAGTGATGTTTTCAAACTCTCTTTTTTCTACAATCTACATGTGGATATTTTGACAGCTTATGGGAATTCTTTGGAAACGGGATATCCTCACACAAAAACTAGACAGAAGCATTCTCACAAACTTCTGTGTGATGTGTGCATTCAACTCACGGAGTTGAATCTCTCCTTTCATGGGCCAGTTTTGAAACACTCTTTTTGTAGAATCTCCAAGTGGACATTTGGAGGGCTTTGAGGCCTGTGGAGGAAAAGGAAATATCTTCACATGAAAACTAGTCAGAAGCATTCCCTGAAACTGCTTTGTGGTGTGTGCATCCAACTCACAGAGTTGAACCTTCCTTTCAATAGAGCAGTTTTGAAACCCTCTTTTTGTAGAAGCTGCAGGTGGATATTTGGTGTGATTGTGACCTCTTGAAGAAAAGGATATATCCTCAAATAAGAATGAGGCAGAAACATTCTCAGAAACTATTTTGTGATGTGTGAATTCAACTCACAGTGTTGAAACTTCCTTTCAATTGAGCAGTTTTGAGAAACAGTTTTTGTAGAATCTGCAGGTGGATAGTTGGAGCTCTTTGAGGCCTATATTGGAAAAGGAAATATCTTCACATTAATACTAGAAAGAAGCATTATCGCAAATTTTTTTGTGATTTGTGCATTCAACTTACATGGTTGAACCTTCCTTTCATAAAGCAGGTTTGAAACACTCTTTTTCTAGGATCTGCAAGTGGATATTTGGACAGATTTGAGGCCTACGCTGGAAAAGGAAATATTTTCACATAAAAACAAGACAGAAGTATTCTCAGAAACTTCCTTCTGATGTGTGCATTCAACTCACCGTGTTGAACATTCCTTTTGACAGAGAAGATTTGAAACACTTTTTTTGGAGGTTCTGCAAGTTGCTATTTGGACCGCTTATAGGAAATCTTTGGAAACAGGGAATGCTCACACAAAGACTAGACAGAAGAGCTCGCACAAATTTCAGTGTGATGTGTGTATAAAACTCACAGAATTGAATCTTTCTTTTCATGGGCCAGTTTTGAAACACTCTTTTTGTAGAATCTGCAAGTGGTTATTTGGACCGCTGTTAGGAATTCGTTGGAAACGGAATATCCCCACATAAAAACTATATAGATGCATTCTCACAAACTTCTTTCTGATGTGTCTATTCATCTCAGAAATTTGAAGCGTTCTTTTCATAGAGCAGTTTTGAAATACTTTTTTTATATTACCTGCAAGTGGACATTTGGAGCGTGTTGAGGCCTGTGGTGGAAAAGGAAATATCCTCACATAAAACTAGACAGAAACATTGTCTGTAACTTATTGGTGGTGTGTGCATTCAACTTTCAGAGATGAACAATCCTTTTGACAGAGAAGTTTTGAAACACTCTTTTTCTAGGATTTGCAAGTGGATATTTGGACCGCTTATAGGAATTCGTTGGAAACGATATATCCTCACAAAAAACTAGACAGAAGCATTCTAACAAACTTCTGTGTGAAGTGTGCATTCACGTCACGGAGTTGAACCTCACTTTTCAGGGGCCAGTTTTGAAACACACTTTTTTTAGAATCTGCAATTGGACATTTGGAGGTCTTTGAGACCTGTGTAGGAAAAGGAAATACCTTCACATAAAAACTAGGCAGAAGTATTATCTGAAGCTGCTTTGTGGTGTTTGCATTCAACTCACAGAGTTGAACCTTTCTTTCGATAGAGCAGTTTTGAAACCCTCTTTTTGTAGAAGCTGCATGTGGATATTTGGTGTGACTGGGATCTCTTGAGGAAAAGGGTATAACGTCAAATAAGAATGAGACAGAAGCATTCTCAGAAACTCTTTTGTGATGGGTGAATTCAGCTCAGTGTTGAAACTTCCTTTAGATATGGTAGCTCTGAAACTTACGTTTTGTAGAATCTGCGAGTGGATATTTGGAACTCTTTGAGGCCTATTTTGGAAAAGGATATATCTTCATATAAATACTAGAAACAAGCATTCTCAGAAATACTTTGTGATGTGTGCATTCAACTCACAGAATTGAACCTTCCTTTTCATAGAACAGGTTTGAAACACTCTTTTTTCAGAATCTGCAAGTGGATATTTGGACCGATTTGAGGCCTATGCTGGAAAAGGAAATATTTTCACATAAAAACTTGACAGAATTATTCTCAGAAGCTTCTTTCTGATGTGTGCATTGAACTCACAGATTTCAACATTCCTTTGGACAGAGAAGTTTTGAAACACTCTTTTTGGAGAATCTGCAAGTGGATATTTGGACCGCTTACAGAAATTCGTTGGAAACGGATTACGCTCACAAAAAAACTAGACAGAAGCGCTCTCACCAATTTCAGTGTGAAGTGTGTATAACACTCACAGAGTTGAAACTTGCTTTTCATGGACCAGTTTGGAATACTCTTTTTGCAGAATCTGCAAGTGGACATTTGGAGCGCTTTGAGGCCTGAGGAGGAAAAGGAAATATCTTCACATAAAAAGTAGGCAGAAGCATTCTCTGAAACTGCTTTGTTTGTGCATTCAACTCACAGAGTTGAACCTTCCTTTTGATAGAGCAATTTTGAAATCTTCTTTTTGTAGAAGCTACAACTGGATATTTGTTGTGATTGCGACCTCTTGAGAAAAGGATATATATTCAATTAAGAATGTGACAGAAGCATTCTCACAAACTATTTTGTTATGTGTGAACTCAACACACAGTGCTGAAACTTCCTTTTGATAGAGCAGTTTTGAAATACGCTTTTTGTAGAATCAGCGAGTGGATATTTGGAGCTCTTTGAGGCCTAAGTTGGAAAAGGAAATATCTTCACATTAATACTAGAAAGAAGCATTCTCAGAAACTACTTTCTGATATGTGCATTCAACTCACAGAGGTGAAGGTTCCTTTTGATATATCAGGTTAGAAACACTCTTTATGTAGAATCTGCAAGTGGATTTTTGGAACAATTTTAGGCCTACGCTGGAAAAGGAAATATTTTCACATAAAAACTATACAGAAATATTCGCAGAAACTTCTTTCGGATGTGTGCATTCAACTCACAGAGTTGAATGTTTCTTTGGACAGAGAAGTTTTGAAACACTCTTTTTGGAGAATCTGCAAGTGGATATTTGGACCACTTATAGGAATTCGTTGGAAAAGAAGTATGCTAACACAAAAATTAGACAGAAGCGCTGTCACAAATTTCAGTGTGATATGTGTAGAAAACTCAGAGAGTTGAAGCTTTCCTTTCATGGGCCAGTTATGAAACACTCTTTTTCTAGAATCTGCAAGTGGATATTTGGACAGATTTGAGGCCTTTGCTGGAAAAGGAATTATTTTCACACAAAACCTAGACAGAAGTATTCTCAGAAACTACATTGTGATATATGCATTCAACTCACAGAGTTGCACATTCCTTTTGACAGAGAAGTTTTGAAACACTCTGTTTGGAGGATCTGCAAGGGGATATTTGGACCACTTATAGGAATTCGTTGGAAACGGTTTATGCTCACACATAAACTAGACAGAAGAGCTCTCACAAATCACTGGGTGATGTGTGTTTAAAACTCACTGAGTTTAAACTTTCTTTTCATTGGCCAAATTTGAAACACTCTGTTTGTAGAATCGGCAAGTTGATATTTGGACCGCATATAGTAATTCTTGGAAACAGAATATCCTCACCTAAAAACTAGACAGAAGCGTTCTGACAAACTTCTTTGTGAGGAGTCCATTCATCTCCAAAAGTTGAAACTTTCTTTTGATAGAGCAGTTTTAAAAAACTCTTTTTATACAATTTGCAAGTGGACTTTTGGAGCGCTATGAGGCCTGCGGTGGACAAGGAAATATCTTCATATAAAAAATAGAAAGAAGCATTCTCTGAAACCTATTTGTGGTGTGTGCATTCAACTCTCAGAGATGAACATTCCCTTTGACAGAGAAGTTTTGAAACACTCTTTTTCTACAATCTGCTAGTGGATATTTGGACCGCTTTTAGGAATTCGTTGGAAACGGGATATCCTCACACAAAAAGACAGAATCATTCTCACAAATTCTGTGAGACGTGTGCATTCAACTGACGGTCTTGAACCTCCATTTCATAGTCCACTTTTGAAACACTCTTTTTGTAGAATCTGCAAGTGGACATATGGAGGGCTTTGAGGCCTGTGGAGGAAAAGGAAATATCTTCACATAAATACTAGGCAGAAGCATTCTCTCAAACTTCTTTGTGGTGTGTGCATTCAACTCACAGAGTTGAATCTTCCTTTCGACAGAGCAGTTTTGAAACCCTCTTTTTGTAGAAGCTGCAAGTGGATATTTGGTGTGATTGCGACCTCTTGAGGAAAAGGATATATCTTCAAATAAGAATGAGACTGAAGCATTCTCAGAAACTATTTTGTGATGTGTGAATTCAACTCACAGTGTTGAAACTTCCTTTTGACAGAGCAGTTTTGAAACACTCTTTTTGTAGAATCTGCAGGTGGCTATTTGGACAGAACTGAGGCCTATGCTGGAAAAGGAAATACTTTCACACAAAAACTAGACTGAAGCATTCTCAGAAACTTCTTTGTGATGTACGCATTCAACTCACAGACTTGAACTTTCCTTTTGTCAGAGAAGTTTTGAAACAATCTTTTTGTAGAATCTGCAACTGGACATTTGCAGGTCTTTGAGGCCTGTGGAGGAAAAGGAAATATCTTCACATTAATACTAGGAAGAAGCATTCTCAGAAACTTCCTTGTGATGTGTGCATTCAACTCACAGAGTTGAACCTTCCTTTTGATAGACCAAGTTTGAATCACTCTTTTTGTATAATCTGCAAGTGGATATTTGGACCGACTTGAGGCCTACGCTGGAAAAGGAAATATTTTCACATAAAACCTAGACAGAAGTATTCTCAGAAACTTGTTTCTGATGTGTGTATTCAACTCACAGAGTTGAACCTTCCTTTTGACAGAGAAGTTTTGGCACACTCTTTTTGTAGAATCTGCAAGTGGATATTTGGACCGCTGATAGGAATTCGTTGGAAACGGGTTAATGCTCACACAAAAACTAGACAGAAGCGCTCTCACAAATTTCAGTGTGATGCGTGTATGAATCTCACAGAGGTGAAACTTTATTCTCATGGGCCACTTTAGAAACACTCTTTTTGTAGAATCCACAAGTGGATATTTGGACTGTTTACAGGAATTCTTTGGAATCGGAATATCCTCACATAAAAAATATACAGAAGCGTGCTAACAAACTGCTTTGTGATGTGTGCATGCATCACAGAAAATTGAACCTTTGTTTTGATAGAGTAGTTTTAAACACTTTTTTTAGGTACCTGCAAGTGGATATTTGGAGTGCTTTGAGGCCTGAGGTGGAAAAGGAAATGTCTTCACATAAAAGTAGACAGAAGCATTCTTTGAAACTTATTTGTGGTGTGTGCATTCAGCTCTCAGAGATGAAAATTCCTTTTGACAGAGAAGTTTCGAAGCACTCTTTTTCTAGAATCTGCAGGTGGATATTTGGACTTCTTATAGGAATTCGTTAGAAACGGGATATCCTCACACAAAAAGTAGACAGAAGCATTCTCACAAACTTCTGTGTGAAGTGTGCATTCAACTCAATGAGTGAAAACTCTCTTTCCATGGGGCAGTTTTGAAACACTCTTTTTGTAGAATCTGCAAGTGGACATTTTGAGGGCTTTGAGGCCTGTGGAGGGAAAGGAAATATCTTCACATAAAAAATAGACAGAAGCACTTTCTGAAACTTATTTGTGGTATGTGCATTCAATTCTCAGAGATGAACATTCCTTTTGACAGAGAAGTTTTGAAATACTATTTTTCTGGAATCTGCAAGTGGATATTTGGACCGCTTATAGGGAATCCTTGGAAAAGGGATATCCTCACACAAAAACTAGACAGAAGCATTCTCAAGAACTCTGTGATGTGCGCATTCAACTCACGGAGTTGAACCTCTCTTTTCTTGGGCCAGATTTGAAAAACTCTTTTTGGAGGATCTGCAAGTGGACATTTGTAGGGCTCTGGGGCCTGTGGAAAAAAAGGGAATATCTTCACATAAAACTAGGCAGAAGCATTATTTGAAACAACTTTGCGGTGTGTGCATTCAACTCATAGAGTTGAACCTTCCCTTCGATAGAGCAGTTTTGAAACCCTCTTTTTGTAGAAGCTGCATGTGGATATTTGGTAGGATTGCTACCTCTTGAGGAAAAGGATATGTCTTCAAATAAGAATGACAGAAGCATTCTCAGAAACTATTTTGTGATGTGTGAATTCAACTCACAATGTTGAAACTTCCTTTTGATAGAGCAGTTTTGAAACACTATTTTTCTAGAATTTCCGAGGGGATATTTGAAGCCCTTTGAGGCCTATGTGGGAAAAGGAATCATCTTCGCATATATACTAGAAAGAAGCATTCTCAGAAATTTCTTTGTGATGACTGCATTGAACTCACAGAGTTGAGCCTTCCTTTTGATAGAGCAGGTTTGAAACAGGCTTCCTTTAGAATATGCAAGTTAATCTTTGTACCGATTTGAGGACTACGCTGTAAAAGGAAATATTTTCCATAAAAACTAGACAGAAGTATTCTCAAAAACTTCTTTGTGATGTGTGCATTCAACTCACAGAGTTGAACCTTCCTTTTCATGGAGCAGTTTTGAAAGAGTCTTTTTGCAGGATCCGCAAGTGTATATTTTGAGCTCTTTCAGGCCTTCGTTTGAAACGGGAATATCTTCACATAAAAACTGGACAGAAGCATTCTCAGAAACGGCTTTGTGTTGTGTGTGTTCAAGCCACAGTGTTGAACCTTTCCTTTGTTACAGCAGTTTGGAAACACTCTTTTTGTGGAATTTGCAAGTGTTCATTTGGAGCGCTTTGAGGCCTATGGTGGAAAAGGAAATATCTTCACATGAAAACCATACAGAAGCATTCTCAGATACATCTTTATGATGTGTGCATTCAACTCAGAGAGACAAGCCTTATTTTCATAGAGCAGTTTTGAAACACTGTTTTTGCAGAATACGCAAGTGGATATTTGGAGCCCTTTCAGGCCTTCGTTGGAAACGGGAATATCTTCACATAAAAACCAGACAGAAGTGTTCTGTGAAACAGCTTTGTGTAGTATGAATCCAATTCACAGGGTTGAAGGCTTCTTTTTAAAGAGCAGTTTTGAAACACTCTTTTTGTAGAATCTGCAATTGTTCATTAGGAGCGCTTTGAGACCTATGGTGGAAGATGAAATACCTTCACATAAAATCCAGACACAAGCATTCTCTGAAAGTTCTTTATGATGTGTGCTTTCAACTCACAGGGTTCAAACTTCCTTTTGAAAGAGCAGTATTGAAACACTCTTTTTAAAGAATCTGCAAGTGGATATTTGGAGCTCTTTCAGGCCTTCCTTGGAAACGTGAATATCTTCACATAAAAACTAGACAGAAGCATTCTCAGAAACTGCTTTGTGTTGTGTGCGCTCAACACACAGAGTTGAACCCTGCTTTTCATAGACCACTTTTGAAACACTCTCTTTGTAGAGTTTGCAGTTGTTCATTAGGAGCGCTTTGAAGCGTATGGTGGAAAAGGAAACAACTTCACATAAAACTAGACAGAACTATTCTAAGAAACACCTTTCTGATGTGTGAATTCAACTAACAGAGTTGAAATTTCCATTGGACAGAGCAGCTTTGAAACAGTGTATTTGCAGAAACTACATGATTATATTTGGAGCTCTTTGAAACATTCATTGGAAACGGGACTATCTTCACATAAAAACTAGACAGAAGTGTTCTCTGAAACTGCTTTGTGTTGTATGCATTCAACTCACAGAGGTGAACATTTCTTTTGATAGAGCAGTTTAAAACACTCTTTTTGTAGAGTCTGCAAGTGTTCATTAAGTGCGCTTTGAGGCCTACGGTGGAACAGGAAATATCTTCACATAAAATCTAGACAGAAGCATTCTCTGAAACTTCTTTATGATGTCTTCATTCAACTCACAGATTTCAACCTTCCTTGTCATGGAGCAGTTTTGAAAGAGTCTTTTTGCAGGATCCGCAAGTGGATATTTGGAGCTCTTTCAGGCCTTCGTTGGAAACGGGCATATCTTCACATAAAAACTGGACAGAAGCATTCTCAGAAACTGCTTTGTGATGTGTGTGTTCAACTCACAGAGTTGAACCTTTCCTTTGCTAGAGCAGTTTTGAAACACTCTTTTTGTAGGATCTGCAAGTGTTCATTTGGAGCGCTTTGAGGCCTGCGGTGGAAAAGGAAATATCTTCACATAAAAACCAGACAGAAGCATTCTCAGAAACATCTTTATGATGTGTGCATTCAACTCAGAGAGATAAGCCTTCCTTTTGATAGAGCAGTTTTGAAACAGTGTTTTTGCAGTATCTGCAACTGGATATTTGGAGCACTTTCAGGCCTTCTTTTGAAACGGGAATATCTTCACATAAAAACTAGACAGAAGGGTTCTGTGAAACTGCTTTGTGTTGTATGAATCCAACTCACAGGGTTGAACACTTCTTTTGAAAGAGAAGTTTTGAAACACTCTTGTTGTAGAATCTGCAATTGTTCATTAGGAGCGCTTTGAGTTCTGTTGTGGAAGAGTAAATACCTTCACATAAAATCCAGACAGAAGCATTCTCTGAAAGTTCTTTATGATGCGTGCTTTCAACTCACAGGGTTCAACCTTCCTTTTGAAAGAGCAGTTTTGAAACACTCTTTTTAATGCTTCTGCAGGTGGATATTTGGAGCTCTTTCAGGCCTTCGTTGGAAACGTGAATATTTTCACAGAAAAACTAGACAGAAGCATTCTCAGAAACTGCTTTGTGTTGTGTGTGCTCAACACACAGAGTTGAACCTTGCTTTTGATAGAGCACTTTAGAAACACTCTTTTTGTAGAATTTTCAGGTGTTCATTAGGAGAGCTTTGAAGCTTAAGGTGGAAAAGGAAACAACTTCACATAAAAACTAGACAGAAGCATTCTATGAAACACCTTTCTGATGTGTGCATTTAACTCACAGAGTGGAACTTTCCTTTGGATAGAGCAGCTTTGAAACAGTGTATTTGCAGAAACTACATGATTATATTTGGAGCTCTTTGAAGCATTCATTGGAAACGGGACTATCTTCAGATAAAAACTAGAGAGAAGTGTTCTCTGAAACTGCTTTGTGTTATATGCATTCAACTCACAGAGGTGAACTTTTCTTTTGATAGAGCAGTTTGAAATACTCTTTTTGTAGAATCTGCAAGTGTTCATTATGTGCGCTTTGAGGCCTATGGTGGAATAGGAAATATCTTCAAGTAAAATCTAGACAGAAGTGGGAGGAGGAGCCAAGATGACCTAATAGGAACAACTCCGGTCTAGAGCTCTCAGTGTGAGCGAGGCAGAAGACCGGTGATTTCTGCATTTCCATCTGAGGTACCATGTTCATCTCACAAGGGAGTGCCAGAGAGTGGGTGCAGGTCAGTGGGTGCGTGCACCGTGTGCCAGCTGAAGCAGGGGCGAGGCATTGCCTCACTCGGGAAGTGCAAGGTGTCAGGGAGTTCCCTTTCCATGGGTGACAGATGGTACCTGGAAAATCTGGCCACTGACACCCGAACACTGTGCTTTTCCAACGGGCTTAGGAAACGGTGCCCCAGGAGAGTATAGCCCACAACTGGCTCAGAGGGTCATAAACCCACGGAGTCTCGCTGATTGCTAGCACAGCAGACTGAGTTCAAAGAGCAAGTTGTCAGCGAGGCTGGGGAAGGGGCACGCGCCATTGCCCAGTCTCTCTCAGGTGAACAAAGCAGCAGGGAAGCTTGAACTGGGTGGAGCCCACCACAGCTTAAGGAGGCCTGCCTGCCTCTGTAGGCTCCATCTCTGGGGGCAGGGCACAGACAAACAAAAAGACAGCAGTAACCTCTGCAGACTTAAATGTCCCTGTCTGACAGCTTTGAGGAGAGCAATGGTTCTCCAAGGACGCAGCTAGAGATCTGAGAATGAGCAGACTGCCTCATCAAGTTTGTCCCTGACTCCTGTTCCCCGAGCAGCCTAACTGGGAGGAACCTCCCAGCAGGGGCAGGCTGACAACCCACAGGGCCGGCCAGGTACTCCAACAGACCTGCAGCTGCCGGTCCTGTCTGTCAGAAGGAAAACTAAGAGAAAGGACATCCACTCCAAAAACCCATCTGTACATCACCATCATCAAAGACCAAAAGTAGATAAAACCACAAAGACGGGGAAAAAACAGAGCAGAAAATCTGGAAACTCTAAAAAGCAGAGTACCTCTCCTCCAAAGGAACACAGTTCCTCACCAGCAATGGAACAAAGCCGGACGGAGAATGACTTTGACGGGCTGAGAGAAGAAGGCTTCAGACGATCAAATAACTCTGAGCTACGGGAGGATATTCAAACCAAATGCAAAGAAGTTGAAAACATTGAAAAAAATTTAGAAGAATGTATAACTAGAATAACCAACAGAGAGAAGTGCTTAAAGGAGCTGATGTAGCTGAAAAGCAAGGCTCGAGAACTACGTGAAGAATGCAGAAGCCTCAGGAGATGATGCGATCAAATGGAAGAAAGGGTATCAGCCCTGGAAGATGAAATGAATGAAATGAAGTGAGAAGGGAAGTTTAGAGAAAAAAGAATATAAAGAAACGAGCAAAGCATCCAAGAAAGGTGGGACTATGTGAAAAGACTAAATCTACGTCGGATTCTTGTACCTGAAAGTGACGGGGAGAATGGAAACAAGTTGGAAAACACTCTGCAGGATATTATCCAGGAGAACTTCCCCAATCTAGCAAGACAGGCCAAAATTCAGATTCAGGAGATACAGTGAACGCCACAAAGATACTCCTCGAGAAAAGCAACTACAAGACACATAATTGTCAGATTCACCAAAGTTGAAATGAAGGAAAAAATGTTAAGGTCAGCCAGAGAGAAAGGTCGGGTTATCCTCAAAGGGAAGCCCATCAGACTAACAGCGGATCTCTATGCAGAAACCCTACAAGCCAGAAGAGAGTGGGAACCAATATTCAACATTCTTAAAGAAAAGAATTTTCAACCCAGAATTTCATATCCAGCCAAACTAAGCTTCATAAGTGAAGGAGAAATAAAATCCTTTACAGACAAGCAAATGCTGAGAGATTTTGTCACCACCAGGCCTGCCCTAAAAGAGCTCCTGAAGGAAGTGCTAAACATGGAAAGGCACAACAGGTACCAGCCACTGCAAAATCATGCCAAAATATAAAGACCATCAAGACTAGGAAGAGACTGCATCAACTAACAGGCAAAATAACCAGCTAACATCATAATGACAGGATCAAATTCACACATAACAATATTAATTTTAAATGTAAATGGACTAAATGTTGCAATTAAAAGACACAGACTGGCAAATTGGATAAAGACTCAAGACCCATCAGTGTGCTGTATTCAGGAAATGCATCTCACGTGCAGAGACACACATAGGCTCAAAATAAAAGGATGGAGGAAGATCTACCAAGCAAATGGAAAACAAAAAAAGGCAGGGGTTGCAATCCTAGTCTCTGATAAAACAGACTTTAAACCAGCAAAGATCAAAAGAGACAAAGAAGGCCATTACATAATGGTAAAGGGATTAATTCAACAAGAAGAGCTAACTATCCTAAATATATATGCACGAAATACAGGAGCTCCCAGATTCATAAAGCAAGTCCTGAGTGATCTACAAAGAGACTTAGACTCCCACACATTAATAATGGGAGACTATAACACCCCACTGTCAACGTTAGACAGATAAAAGAGACCGAAAGTCAACAAGGATACCCAGGAATTGAACTCAGATCTGCACGAAGCAGACCTAATAGACATCTACAGAACTCTCCACCCCAAATCAACAGAATATACATTTTTTTCAGCACCACTCCACACCTATTCCAAAATTGACCACATACTTGGAAGTAAAGCTCTCCTCAGTAAATGTAAAAGAACAGAAATTATAACAAACTATCTCTCAGATCACAGTGCAATCAAGCTAGAACTCAGGATTAAGAATCTCACTCAAAACCGCTCAACTACATGGAAACTGAACAACCTTCTCCTGAATGACTACGGGGTACATAACGAAATGAAGGCAGAAATAAAGATGTTCTTTGAAACCAACGAGAACCAAACACAACATACCAGAATCTCTGAGATGCATTCAAGGCAGTGTGTAGAGGGAAATTTGTAGCACTAAATGCCCACAAGAGAAAGCAAGAAAGATCCAAAATTCACACCCTAACATCACAATTAAAAGAACTAGAAAAGCAAGAGCAAACACATTCAAAAGCTAGCAGAAGGCAAGAAATAACTAAAATCAGAGCAGAACTGAATGAAGTAGGGACACAAAAAACCCTTCAAAAAATAAATGAACCCAGGATCTGGTTTTTTGAAAGGATCAACAAAATTGATAGACCACTAGCAAGATTAATAAAGAAAAAAACAGAGAAGAATCAAACAGATTCAATAAAAACTGATAAATGGGATATCACCACCAAACCCCCAGAAATACAAACTACCATCAGAGAATATTACAAACACCTCTAGGCAAATAAACTAGAAAATCAAGAAGAAATGGATAAATTCCTCAACACATACACCCTCCCAAGACTAAACAGGGAAGAAGTTGAATCTCTGAATAGACCAATAACAGGAGCTGAAATTGTGGCAATAATCAATAGCTTACCAACCAAAAAAAGTCCAGGACCAGATGGGTTCACAGCCGAATTCAACCAGAGATACAAGGAGGAGCTGGTACCACTCCTTCTGAAACTATTCCAATCAATAGAAAAAGAGAGAATCCTCCCTACCTCATTTTATGAGGCCAGCATCATCCTGATACCAAAGCCTGGCAGAGACACAACAAAAAAAGATAATTTTAGACCAATATCCTTGATGAACATTGATGCAAAAATCCTCAATAAAATACTGGCAAACAGAATCCAACAGCACATCAAAAAGCTTATCCACCATGATCAAGTGGGCTTCATCCCTGGGATGCAAGGCTGGTTCAATATATGCAATCAATAAATGTAATCCAGCATATAAACAGAACAAAGGACAAAAACCACATGATTATCTCAATAGATGCAGAAAAGGCCTTTGACAAAATTCAACAACGCATCATGCTAAAAACTCTCAATAAATTAGGTATTGATGGGTTGTATCTCAAAATAATAAGAGCTATCTATGACAAACCCACAGCCAATATCATACTGAATGGGAAAAACTGGAAGCATTCCCTTTGAAAACTGGCACAAGACAGGGATGCCCTCTCTCGCCACTTCTATACAACATAGTGTTGGAAGTTCTGGCCAGGGCAATTAGGCAGGAGAAGGAAATCAAGGGTATTCAAATAGGAAAAGAGGAAGTCAAATTGTCCCTGTTTGCAGATGACATGATTGTATACCTAGAAAACCCCATTTTCTCAGCCCAAAATCTCCTTAAGCTGATAAGCAACTTCAGCAAAGTCTCAGCATACAAAATCAATGTACAAAAATCACAAGCATTCTTATACATCAACAGACAAACAGAGAGCCAAATCATGAATGAACTCCCATTCACAATTGCTTCAAAGAGAATAAAATACCTAGGAATCCAACTTACAAGGGATGTGAAGGACCTCTTCAAGGAGAACTACAAACCACTGCTCAAGGAAATAAAAGAGGATACAAACAAATGGAAGAACATTCCATGCTCATGGGTAGGAAAAATCAATATCATGAAAATGGCCATCCTTCCCAAGGTAATTTACAGATTCAATGCCATCCCCATCAAGCTACCAATGACTTTCTTCACAGAATTGGAAAAAACTACTTTAAAGTTCATATGGAACCGAAAAAGAGCCCGCATCGCCAAGTCAATCCTAAGCCAAAAGAACAAAGCTGGAGGCATCACACTACCTGACTTCAAACTATACTACAAGCCTACAGTAACCAAAACAGCATGGTACTGGTACCAAAACAGAGATATAGATCAATGGAACAGAACAGAGCCGTCAGAAATAATGCCACGTATCTACAACTATCTGATCTTTGACAAACCTGACCAAAAGAAGAAATCGGGAAAGCATTCCCTATTTAATAAATGGTGCTGGGAATACTGGCTAGCCATATGTAGAAACTGAAACTGGATCCCTTCCTTATACCTTATACAAAAATCAATTCAAGATTGATTAAAGACTTATATGTTAGACTTAAACCATAAAAACCCTAAAAGAAAACCTAGGCATTACCATTCAGGACATAGGCATGGGCAAGGATTTCATGTCTAAAACACCAAAAGCAATGGCAACAAAAGCCAAAATTGACAAATGGGATCTAATTAAACTAAAGAGCTTCTGCACAGGAAAGGAAACTACCATCAGAGTGAACAGGCATCCTACAAAATGGGAGAAAATTTTCACAACCTACTCATCTGACAAAGGGCTAATATCCAGAATCTACAATGAACGCAAACAAATTTACAATAAGAAAACAAACAACCCCATCAAAAAGTGGGTGAAGGACATGAACAGACACTTCTCAAAAGAAGACATTTATGCAGCCAAAAAACACATGAAAAAATGCTCACCATCACTGGCCATCAGAGAAATGCAAATCAAAACCACAATGAGATACCATCTCACACCAGTTAGAATGGCAATCATTAAAAATCAGGAAACAACAGGTGCTGGAGAGGATGTGGAGAAATAGGAACACTTTTACACTGTTGGTGGGACTGTAAACTAGTTCAACCCTTTTGGAAGTCAGTGAGGCGATTCCTCAGGGATGTAGAACAAGAAATTCCATTCAACCCAGCCATCCCATTACTGGGTATATACACAAAGGACAATAAATCATGCTGCTATAAAGACACATGCACATGTATGTTTATTGCGTCATTACTCACAATAGCAAAGACTTGGAGCCAACCCAAATGTCCAACAATGATAGACTGGATTAAGAAAATGTGGCACATATACACCACGGAATACTACGCAGCCTTAAAAAATGATGAGTTCACGTCCTTTGTAGGGACATGGATGAAATTGGAAATCATCATTCTCAGTAAACTATCACAAGAATAAAAAACGAAACACCACATATTCTCACTCAAAGGTGGGAATTGAACAATGGGAACACATGGACAGAGGAAGCAGAACATCACACTTCGGGGACTGTTGTGGGGTGGGGGGAGGGGGAAGGAAGAGCATTAGGAGATACACCTAATGCTAGATGACGAGTTAGTAGGTGCAGCGCACCAGCATGGCACATGTATACATATGTAACTTACCTGCACATTGTGCACATTAAAGTATAATAATAATAATAATAATAAATAAAAATAGAAAAATTAAAAATAAAATCTAGGCAGAAACATTCTCTGAAACTTCTTTATGATGTGTGCATTCAACTCACAGAGTTGATCCTTCCTTTTCATGGAGCAGTTTTGAAAGAGTCTTTTTGCAGGGTCTGCAAGTGGATATTTGGAGCTCTTTCAGGCCTTCTTTGGAAACGGGATTATCTTCCCATAAAAACTGGACAGACGCATTCTCAGAAACTGCTTTGTGATGTTTGCGTTCAACTCACGGAGTTGAACCTTTCCTTTGATAGAGCAGTTTGAAACACTCTTTTTGTAGAATCTGCAAGTGTTCATTTGGAGAGCTTTGAGGCCTATGGTGGAAAAGGAAATATCCTCACATAAAAACAAGACAGAAGCATTCTCAGAAACATCTTTATGATGTGTGCATTCAACTCACAGACATAAGCCTTCCTTTTGATAGAGCAGTTTTCAAACTCTGTTTTTGCAGAATCTGCAAGTGGATATTTGGAGCCCTTTCAGGCCTTCGCTGGAAACGTGAATATCTTCACATAAAAACTAGACAGAAGCATTCTGTGAAATTGCTTTTTGTATTATGAATCCAACTCACAGGGTTGAACACTTCTGTTGAAAGAGCAGTTTTGAAACACTCTTTTTGTGGAATCTGCAATTGTTCATTAGGAGCGCTTTGAGGCCTATGGTGGAAGGGGAAATACCTCCACATAAAATGCAGACAGAAGCATTCTCTGAAAGTTCTTTATGATGTGTGCTTTCAACTCACAAGGTTCAACCTTCCTTCTGAAAGAGCAGTTTTGAAACACTCTTTAAAGTATCTGCAAGTGGATATTTGGACCTCTTTCAGGCCTTCGTTGGAAACGTGAATATCTTCACATAAAAACTTGACAGAAGCATTCTCGGAAACTGCTTTGTGTTGTGTGCGCGCAACACACGGAGTTGAACCTTGCTTTTGAAAGAGCATTTTTGAAATACTCTTTTTGTAGAATTTGCAAGTTTTCATTAGGAGCGCTTTGAAGCGTACGGTGGAAAAGCAAACTACTTCACATAAAAACTAGACAGAAGCATTCTAAGAATCACCTTTCTGATTTGTGCTTTCAACTAACAGCGTGGAACTTTCCTGTGGATAGAGCAGCATTGAAACAGTGTATTTGCAGAAACTGCAAGAGGATATTTGGAGCTCTTTGAAGCGTTCTTTGGAAATGGGACTATCTTCACATAAAAACTAGATAGACGTGTTCTCTGAAACTGCTTTGCGTTTTGTGCATTCAACTCACACAGGTGAACCTTTCTTTTGATAGAGCAGTTTGAAACACTCTTTTTGTAGAATCTGCAAGTGTTCATTAGGTGCGCTTTGAGGCCTATGATGGAATAGGAAATATCTTCACATAAAATCTAGACAGAAGCCTTCTCTAAACTTATTTATGATGTGTGCATTCAACTCACAAAGTTGAATCTTCCTTTTCATGGAGCAGTTTTGAAAGAGTCTTTTTGCAGGATCTGTAAGTGGATATTTGGACCTGTTTAAGGCCTTCGTTGGAAACGGGAATATCTTCACATAAAAACTGGACAGAAGCATTCTCAGAAACTGCTTTGTGATGTGTGTGTTCAACTCACAGTGTTGAACCTTGCCTTTGATAGAAAAGTTTTGGAACACTCTTTTTGTAGAATCTGCAAGTGTTCATTTGGAGCGCTTTGAGGTCTATGGTGGAAAAGGAAATATCTTCACATAAAAACCAGACAGAAGCATTCTCAGAAACATCTTTATGATGTGTGCATTCAAGTCAGAGAGATAAGCCTTCCTTTTGATAGAGAAGTATTGATACAGTGTTTTTGCAGAATCTGCAAGTGGATATTTGGAGCCCATTCAGGCCTTCGTTGGAAACGGGAATATCTTCACATAAAAACTGGAGAGATGCATTCTCAGAAACTGCTTTGTGATGTGTGTGTTCAACTCACAGAGTTGAACCTTTCCTTTGATAGAGCAGTTTTGAAACACTCTTTTTGTAGAATTTGCAAGTGTTCATTTGGAGTGCTTTAAGGCCTACGGTGGAAAAGGAAATATCTTCACATAAAAACCAGACAGAAGCATTCTCAGAAACATCTTTATGATGTGTGCATTTAACTCAAAGAGATAAGCCTTCCTTTTGATAGAGCCGTTTTAAAACAGTGTTTTTGCCGAATCTGCAAGTGGATATTTGGAGCCCTTTCAGGCCTTCGTTGAAACGAGAATATCTTCACATAAAGACTACTCAAAAGCGTTCTGTGAAACAGCTTTGTTTAGTATGAATCCAACTCAGAGGGTTGAACATTTCTTTTGAAAGAGCAGTTTTGAAACACTCTTTTTGTAGAAT
Source organism: Pongo pygmaeus (assembly GCF_028885625.2). NCBI lineage: Eukaryota > Metazoa > Chordata > Mammalia > Primates > Hominidae > Pongo > Pongo pygmaeus. The sequence continues at coordinate 32,742,802 of NC_072393.2, forward strand.
CTGCAATTGTTCATTCGGAGCGCTTTGAGGCCTATGGTGGAAGAGGAAATACCTTCACATAAAATCCAGACAGAAGCATTCTCTGAAAGTTCTTTATGATGTGTGCTTTCAACTCGCATGGTTCAACCTTCCTTTTGAAAGAGCAGTTTAGAAACACTATTTTTAAAGTATCGGCAAGTGGATATTTGGAGCTCTTTCAGGCCTTCGTTGGAAACGGGAATATCTTCACATAAAAACTAGACAGAAGCATTCTCAGAAACTGCTTTGTGTTGTGTGCGCTCCTCACACGGAGTTGAACCTTGCTTTGCATAGAGCACTTTTGAAACTCTCTGTTTGTAGTATTTGCAAGTGTTCATTAGGAGCGTTTTGAAGTGTACGGTGGAAAAGGAAGCAACTGCACATGAAAATTAGACCGAAGCATTCGAAGAAACACCTTTCAGATGTGTGCATTCAACTAACAGAGTTGAACTTTACATTGGATAGAGCAGCTTTGTAACAGTGTATTTGCAGAAACTGCAAGAGGATATTTGGAGCTCTTTGAACCATTCGTTGGAAACGGGGCTATCTTCACATAAAAACTAGACAGAAGTGTTCTCTGAAACTGCTTTGTTTTGTGTACATTCAACTCACAGAGGTGAACCTTTCATTTGATAGAGCAGTTTGAAACACTTTTTTTGCAGAATCTGCAAGTGTTCATTAAGTGCGCTTTGAGCCGTATTGTGGAATAGGAAATATCTTCACATAAAATCTAGAGAGAAGCATTCTCTGAAACTTCTTTATGATATGCGCATTCAACTCACAGAGTTGAACCTTCCTTTTGAAAGAGCAGTTTCGAAACACTCTTTTTATATAATCTGCAAGTGGATGTTTGGAGCTCTTGCAGGCCTTCGTTGGAAAAGTGAATATCTTCACATAAAAACTAGGCAGAAGCATTCTCAGAAACTGCTTTGTGTTGTGGGCGCTCAGCACACGGAGTTGAACCTTGCTTTTGATAGAGCACTTTAGAAACACTCTTTTTGTAGAATTTGCTAGTGTTCATTAGGAGAGCTTTGAAGCATACGGTGGAAAAGGAAACAACTTCACATAAAAACAAGACAGAAGCATTCTAAGAAGCACCTTTCTGATGTGTGCCTTCAACTAACAGAGTTGAACTTTCCTTTGGATAGAGCAGCTTTGAAGCAGTGTTTTTGCTGAAACTGCAAGAGGATATTTGGAGCTCTTTGAAGCTTTTGTTGGAAACGGGACTATCTTCACGTAAAATCTAGACAGAAGTGTTCTCTGAAACTGATTTGTGTTGTGTGCATTAAACTCACTGATTTGAACCTTTCTTTTGATAGAGCAGTTTGAAACACTCTTTTTGTAGAATCTGCATGTGTTCATTTGGAGCCCTTTGAAGCCTGTGAAGGGAGATGAAATATCTTCACATAAAAAGGAGGCAGAAGCATTCTCTGAACTGTTTTGTGGAGGGTGCATTCAACCACAGAGTTGAACATTCCTTTTGATAGAGCAGTTTCAAAACCCTGTTTTTGTAGAAGCTGCAAGTGGATATTTGGTGTGATTGCGACCTTTTGAGGAAAAGCATGTATCTTCAAATTAGAATGAGACAGAAGAATTATCAGAAACTATTTTGTGATGTGTGAATTCAACTCACAGTGTTGAAACTTCCTTTTGATAGAGCAGATTTGACGCACTCTTTCTGTGGAATCTGCGAGTGAGTATTTGGAGCTTTTTGAGGCCTATGTTGGGAAAGGAAATATCTTCACATAAATACTAAAAAGTAGCATTCTCAGAAACTTCTTTGTAATGTGTGCATTCAACTCACAAAGTTTAACCTTCCTTTTGATAAAGCGGGTTTGAAACCCTCTTTTTGTAGCATCTGCAACTGTATATTTGGACCGATTAGAGTACTACGCTGGAAAAGGAAATATTTTCCCATAAAAACTAGACAGAAATATCCTCAGAAACTTCTTTTTGATGTGTGCATTCAACTCACAGGGTTGAACATTCCTTTTGACAGAGAAGTTTTGTAACATTCTTTTTGTAGAATCTACAAGTGGATATTTGGACCGCGTGTAGAAATTCGTTGGAAACGGGTTATGCTCACACAAAAACTAGACAGAGGCGCTGTCACAAATTTCAGTGTGATGTGTGTATAACACTCATAGAGTTGAAACTTTTCTTTTCATGGGTCAGTTTTGAAACACTCTTTTTGTAAATTCTTCAAGTGGATATTTGGATCGCTTATATGAATTCTTAGGAAACGGAATATCCTCACATTACAACTTGACAGAAGCATTCTCTGTAACTTATTTGTGGTGTGTGCTTTGAACTCTCAGAGATGAACATTCCTTTTGACAGAGTAGTTTTGAAACACTCTTTTTCTAGAATCTGCAAAGCGATATTTTTACCGCTTATAGGAATTCGTTGAAAACAGATTGTCCTCAAACAAAAACTACACAGAAGCGTTCTCACAAACTTCTGTGTGATGTGTGCATTCAACTCACGGAGTTGAACCTCTGTTTTCATGGGCCAGTTTTGAAACACTCTTTTTGTAGAATCTGCTAATGGACATTTCGAGGGCTTTGAGGCCTGTGGAGGGAAAAGAAATATCTTCACATAAAAAGGAGGCAGAAGCATTCTCTGAAACTGCTTTGTGGTGTGTGCATTCAACTCACAGTTTTAAACCTTCCTTTCGATAGAGCAGTTTCGAAACTATTTTTTTGTAGAAGCTGCAAGTGGATATTTGGTGAGATTGCGACCTCTTAAGGAAAAGTATGTATCTTCAAATAAGAATGAGGCAGAAGCATTCTCAGAAACTATTTTCTGATGTGTGAATTCAACTCAAAGTGTTGAAACTTCCTTTTGATAGAGCAGATTTGAAGCAATCTTTTTGTAGCATCTGCGAGTGTATATTTGGAGCTCTTTGAGGCCTATGTTGGAAAAGGAAATATCTTCACATAAATACTAGAAACAAGCATTCTCAGAAACTTCTTTTTGATGTGTGCATTCAACTTACAGAGTTGAACCTTCCTTTTGATAGAGCAGGTTTGAAACACTCTTTTTGTAGAATCTGCAAGTGGCTATTTGGACCAATTTGAGGCCTTGCTGGAAAAGGATATATTTTCACAGAAAAACTAGACAGAAATATTCTCAGAAACTGCTTTCTGAAGTGTGCATTCAACTCACAGAATTAAACATTCGTTTTGACAGAGAAGTTTTGAAACACTATTTTTGGAGAATCTGCAGGTGGATATTTGGACGTCTTTTAGGAATTCGTTGGAAACGGAGTATGTTCACACAAAAACTAGACAGAACCGCTGTCACAAATTTCAGTGTGATGTGTGTATAACACTCACAGAGTTGAAACTTTGTTTTCATGGGCCAGTTTTGACGCACTCTTTTTGTAGAATCTGCAAGTGGATTTTTGGACCGCTTAAAGGAATTATTTGGAAACGGAATATCTTCACATAAAAATTAGACAGAAGCATTGTCTGTAACTTATTTGTGATGTGTGCGTTCAACTCTCGGAGATGATCATTCCTTTTGACAGAAAAGTTTTGAAACACTCTTTCTCTAGAATCTGCAGGAGGATGTTTGGACAGATTATAGGAATTCTTTTGAAACGGGTTATCCTCGCATAAAAACTAGACAGAAGCATTCTCACAAACATCTTTGGGATGTGTGCATTCAACTCACGGAGTGGAACCTCTCTTTTCATCGGCGTGTTTTGAAACACTGTTTTTGTAGAATCTGCAAGTGTGCATTTGGAGGGCTTTGAGGCCTGTTGACGAAAAGGAAATACCTTCACATAAAAATTAGGCGGAAGCATTCTCTGAGACTGCTTTGTGGTGTGTGCATTCAACTCACAGAGTTGAACCTTCCTTTCAATACAGCAGTTTTGAAACCCTCTTTTTGTAGAAGCTGCAAGAGGATATTTGGTGTGATTGCGACCACTTGAGGAAAAGGATATATCTTCAAATAAGAATGAGACAGAAGCATTCTCAGAAACTATTTTGTAAAGTGTGAATTCAGCTCAGTGTTGAAACTTCCTTTAGATAGATTAATTTTGAAACACACTTTTTGTAGAATCTGTGAGTGGGTATTTGCAGCCCTTTGAGGCCTATGTTGGAAAAGGTAATATCTTCACATCAATACTAGAAAGAAGCATTGTCAGAAACTTCTTTGTGATGTGTGCATTCAACTGACGGAGTTGAAACTTCCTTTTGATAGAGCAGGTTTAAAACACTCTTTTTGTAGAATCTGCAATTGGATATTTGGACCGATTTGAGGCCGATGCTAGAAAAGGAAATATTTTCATATAAAAACTAGACAGAAGTATTCTAAGAAACTTCTTCGTGATGTGTGCATTCAACTCACTGACTTGAACATTACTTTTGAAAGAGAAGTTTTGAAATACTCTTTTTGGAGTATCTGCAAGTGGATATTTGGACCGCTTATAGGAATTGGTTGGAAACGGGTTATGCTCACCCCAAAATTAGACAGAAGCGCTCTCACAAATTTCAGTGTGATGTGTGTATGAATCTCACAGAGGTGAAACTTTCTTTTCATGGGCCACTTTTTAAACACTCTTTTTGTAAAATCTGCAAGTGGATATTTGGACCGTTAATAGGAATTCGTTGGAAACGGAATTTCCTCACATAAAAATTATACAGTAGCATTCTCACAAACTTCTTTGTGATGTGTGCATTCATCTCCCCAAGTTGAACCCTTCTTTTGATAGAGCAGTTTTTAAACACTCTTTATATAGAATCTGCAAGTGGCCATTTGGAACGCATTGAGGCCTGTGGTGGGAAAGAAAATATCTTCAAATAAAAACCAGACAGAATCATTCTCTAGAACTTATTTATGGTGTGTGCGTTCAACATTCGGAGATGAACATTGCTTTTGACAGAGAAATTATGAGACACTCTTTTTCTGGAATCTGCAACTGGGTATTTGGACCGCTTGTAGGAATTCGTTGGAAACGCGATATACTCACACAGAAACCTGACGAAGCATTCTCACAAATTTCTGTGTTATGTGTGCATTCAACTCACGGAGTTGAACCTCCGTTTTCATTGCCAGTTTTTAAACACTCTTTTTGTAGAATCTGCAAGTGTACATTTGGAGTTCTTTGAGGCCTGTGGAGGAAAAGGAAATACCTTCACATAAAAACTAGGCAGAAGCATTCTCTGAGACTACTCTGTGGTGTGTGCATTCAACTCACAGAGTTGAACCTTCCTTTCGATAGAGCAGTTTTGAAACCCTCTTTTTGTAGAAGCTTCAAGTGGATATTTGGTATGATTGCGACCTCTTGAGGAAAAGGATATATCTTCAAATAAGAATGAGACAGAAGCATTCTCAGAAACTATTTTGTGATGTGTGAATTCAACTCACAGATTTCAAACTTCCTTTCGATAGAGAAGTTTTGAAACACTCTTTTTATAGAATCTGCGAGTGGATATTCGGAGCTATTTGAGGCCTATGTTGGAAAAGGAAATATCTTCACATAAATACTAGAAAGAGGCATTCTCAGAAACTTCTTTGGGTGTGTGCGTTCAACTGACAGAGTTGAACTTTCCTTTTGACGGAGAAGGTTTGAAACGCACTTTTTGTACAATCTGCAAGTGGATATTTGGACCGATGTGAGGCGGATGCCGGAAAAGGAAATATTTTCACATAAAAACTAGACAGAAATATTCTCAGAAACTTCTTTCTGATGTGTGCATTCACCTCAAACAGTTGAACATTCTTTTTGACAGAGAAGTTTGAAACACTCCTTTTGGAGGATCTGCAAGTGGATATTTGGGCCGCTTATAGGAATTCCTTGGAAACGGAGTATGCTCACACAAAAACTAGACAGAAGCGCTGTCCAAATATCAGTGTGATGTGTGTATAACACCCACAGACTTGAACCTTTCTTTTCATAAGCCAGTTTTGAAACACACTTTTTGTAGATTCTGCAAGTAGATATTTGGACCGCTTATAGGAATGCATTGGAAACGGAATATCCTCACATAAAAACTAGACAGAATGATTCTCTGTAACTTATTTCTGGTGTGTGCATTCAACTCTGAGAGATGAACATTCCTTTTGACAGAGAAGTTTTGAAACACTCTTTTTCTGGAATCTGCAAGTGGATATTTAGACCGCTTATAGGAATTCGTTGGAAACCGTATATCCTCACACAAAAACTAGACAGAAGCATTCACAAAAACTTCTGTGTGATGTGTGCTTTCAACTCACGGAGTTGAAACTCTGCTTTCGTGAGCCAGTTTTGAAACACTCTTTATGTAGAATCTCCAAGTGTACATTTGGAGGCCTTTGAGGCCTGTAGAGGAAAAGGAAATATCTTCACATAAAAACTAGGCAGAAACTTTCTCTGAAACTGCTTTGTGGTGTGTGCATTCAACTCACAGAGTTGAACCTTCCTTTCGACAGAGCAGTTTCGAAACCCTTTTTTTGTAGAATCTGCAAGTGGATATTAGGTGTGATTGCGACTTCTTGAGGAAAAGGATGTATCTTCAAAAAAGAATGAGGCAGAAGCATTCTCAGAAACTATTTTGTGATGTGTGAATTCAATTCACAATGTAGAAATTTCCTTTTGATAGAGCAGACTTCAAACACTCTTTTTGTACAATCTGCGAGTGGATATTTGGAGCTCTTTGAGGCCTATGTTGGAAAGGGAAATATCTTCACATAAATACTAGAAAGAAGGATTCTCAGAAACTATTTTGTGATGTGTGCATTCAACTCACAGGGTTGAACCTTGCTTTTGATAGAGCAGGATTGAAATACTCTTTTTGTAGAATCTCCAAGTGGATATTTGGACCGATTTGAGGCCGATGCTAGAAAAGGCAACATTTTCACATAAAAAATAGACAGAAATATTTTCAGAAACTTCTTTGTGATGTGTGCATTCAACTCACAGAGTTGAACATTCCTTTTGACAGAGAAGTTTTGAAACACTCTTTTTGGAGAATCTGCAAGTGGATATTTGGCCCGCTTATAGGAATTGGTCAGAAACGGAGTATGCTCACACAAAAACTAGACAGAAGAGCTCTCACAAATTTCAGAGTGATGTGTGTAAAACACTCACAGAGTTCAACCTTTCTTTTCATGGGCCAGTTTCGAAACACTCTTTTTCTAGAATCTGCAACTGGATATTTGGACCGCTTATAGGAATTCGTTGGAAACGGAATATCCTCACATTAAAACTAGACGGAAGCATTCTCACAAACTTCTTTGTGATGTCTGCATTCATCTCACAAAGTTGAACTTTTCTTTTGATAAAGCAGTTTTGAAACACTCTTTTTATAGAATCTGCAAGTGGACATTTGGAGCGATTTGGGGCCAGTGCTGGGAAAGGAAACATCTTCACACAAAAACTAGACAGAAGCATTCTCCGTAACTTATTTGTGGTGTGTGCATTCAACCCTCAGAGATGAACATTCCTTTTGACAGATAAGTTTTGAAACGCTCTTTTTCTAGAATCTGCAATTGGATACTTGGGCCGCTTATAGGAATTCGTTGGAAACGAGATATCCTCACACAAAAACTAGACAGAAGCATTCTCACAAACTCCTGTGTGATGTGTGCTTTCAACTCACGGAGTTGAACCTCTCCACTCATTGGACAGTTTAGAAGCACTCTTTTTGTAGCGTCTCCAGGTGGACATTTGGATGGCTTTGATGCCTGTGGAGGTGAAGGAAATCTCTTCACATAAAAACTAGGCAGAAGCATTCTCTGAAACTGCTTTGTGGTGTGTGCATTCAACTCACAGAGTTGCACTTTCCCTTCGATAGAGCAGTTTTGAAGGCCTCTTTTTGTAGAAAGGACAACTGGATATTTGGTGTGATTGCGACAACTTGAGGAAAAGGATATATCTTCAAATAAGAATGAGGCAGAAGCATTCTCTCAAACTGTTTTGTGATGTGTGAATTCAACTCACAGTGTTGACACTGTCTTTTGATAGAGCAGTTTTGAAACACTCTTTTTGTAAAATCTGCGAGTGGATATTTGGAGCTCTTTGTGGCCTATGTTGGAAAAGGATATATCTTCCCATAAATACTAGAAAGAAGCATTCCCAGAAACTTCCTTGTGATGTGTGCATTGAAGTCACAGAGATGAATCTTCCTTTTGATAGAGCAGGTTTGAAACACTCTTTTTGTAGAATCTGAGAGTGGATATTTGGACCGAATATAGGAATTCGTTGGAAACGGAATATCCTTACATAAAAACTACATAGAAGCATTCTCACAAACTTCTCTGTGATGTGTGCATTCATCCCAGAAAGTTGAACCTTTCTTTTGATAGAGCAGTTTTGAAACGCTCTTTTTATAGAATCTGCAAGTGGACATTAGGTGCGATTTGGGGCCAGTGGTGGGAAAAGAAATGTCTTCACGTAAAAGCTAAACAGAAGCAGTCTCTGTAACTTATTTGTGTTGTGTGCATTCAACTCTCAGAGATGGACATTCCTTTTGACAGATAAGTCTTGAAACACTCTTTTTCTAGAATCTGCAATGGATACTTGGACCGCTTATAGGAATTCGATGGAAACGGGATATCCTCACACAAAAACTGGACAGAAGAATTCCCTGAAACTTCTGTGTGATGTGTGCTTTCAAATCACGGAGTTGAACCGCTCCTTTCATTGGACAGTTTTGAAGCACTCTTTTTGTAGGATCTCCGGGTGGACATTTGGAGGGCTTTGATGCTTGTGGAGGTAAAGGAAATATCTTCACATAAAAACTAAGCAGAAGCATTCTCTGAAACTGCTTTGTGGTGTGTGCATTCAACTCACAGAATTGAACCTTCTTTTCGATAGAGCAGTTTTGAAGCCCTCTTTTTGTAGAATCTGCAAGTGGATATTTGGACCGATTTGAGGCCTACGCTAGAAAAGCAAATATTTTCTCATAAAAACTAGACAGAAGTATTCTCAGAAACTTCTTTCTCATCTGTGCATTCAACTCACAGAGTTGGACATTCCTTTTGACAGAGAAGTTTTGAAACACTCTTTTGGAGAGTCTGTAAGTGGATATTTGGACAGCTTATAGGAATTCGTTGGAAACGGAGTATGCTCACACAAAAACTATACAGAAACACTCTCACAAATTTCAGTGTGATGAGTGTATAACACTCACAAACTTGAACCTTTCTTTTCATGGGCCAGTTTTGAAACCCTCTTTTTGTAGAATCTGCAAGTGGATATTTGGACCGCTTATAGGAGTTCGCTGGAAACGGAATATCCTCACTTAAAAACTAGACTGACGCATTCTCACAAACTTCTTTGTGATATGCGCATTCATCTCCACAAGTTGAACCCTTCTTTTGATAGATAGAGCAGTTTTGAAACACTCTTTTTATAGGATCTGCAAGTGGACATTTGGAGCGCTTAGAGGCCTGTGTTGGGAAAGGAAATATCTTCACATAAAAACTAGACAGAAGCACTCTGTGTAACTTATTTGTGGTGTGGGCATTCAACTCACAGAGATGAACATTCCTTTTGACAGAAAAGGTTTGAAACACTCTTTTTCTAGAATCTGCAATGGATATCTGGAACGCTTATAGGAATTCTTTGGAAACGGGTTATGCTCACACAAAAACTAGACAGAAACATTCTCACAAACTTCTGTGTGATGTGTGCATTGAACTTAGGGAGTTGAACCTCTCTTTTCAAGGGCCAGTTTTGAAACACTCTTTTTGCAGGACCTGCAAGTGGACATTTCGAGGGCTCTGAGGCCTTTGGAGGAAAAGGAAATACCTTCACATAAAAACTAGGCAGAAGTATTCTCTGAGACTTCTTTGTGGTGTGTGCATTCAACCCACAGAATTGAACCTTCCTTTCGATAGAGCAGTTTTGAAACCCTGTTTTTGTAGAATCTGCAAGTGGATATTTGGTGCGATTGCGACCCCCTCAGGAATAGGATATATCTTCAAATAAGAATGAGACAGAAGCATTCTTAGAAACTATTTTGTGATGTGTGAATAAAACTCACAGTGTTGAAACTTCCTTCTGATAGAGCAGTTTTGAAACAATCTTTTTGTAGAATCTGCGAGTGGATATTTGGAGCTTTTTGAGGCCTATGATGGAAAAGGAAATATCTTCACATTAATACTAGAAAGAAGCCTTCTCAGAAACTTCTTTGTGACGTGTGCATTCAACTCAACGAGTTCAACCTTCCTTTTGATTTAGAAGGTTTGAAACACTCTTATTGTAGAATCTGCAAGTGGATATTTGGACCGATTTGAGGCCTAAGCAGGAAAAGGATATATTTTCTCATAAAAAGTAGACAGAACTATTCTCAGAAACTTCTTCTGCTGTGTGCATTCAGCTCAATGGGTTGAACATTCCTTTTGACAGAGAAGTTTTGAAACACTCTTTTTGGAGTGTCTGTAAATGGATATTTGGACCGCTTATAGGAATTTGTTGGAAACGGAGTATGGGCACACAAAAACTCGACAGAAGCTCTGTCACAAATTTCAGTGTGACGTGTGTATAACACTCACAGAGTTGAAACTTTCTTTTCATAGGCCATTTTTGAAACACTCGTTTTGTAGAATCTGCAAGTGGATATTTTGACAGATTTGAGGCCGATGCTGGAAAAGGAAATATTTTCACATAAAAACTAGACAGAAGTATTCTCAGAAACTTCTTTCTGATGTGTGCATTCAACTCAAAGACTTGAACATTCCTTTTGACAAGTTTTGAAGCACTCTTTTTGGAGAATCTGCAAGTGGGTATTTGTACCGCTTATACGAACTCGTTGGAAATGTCGTATGCTCACACAAAAACGCGACAGAAGTGCTCTCACAAATTTCAGTGTGATGTGTGTATAAAACCCACACAGTTGAAAATTTCTTTCCTCGGCCAGTTTTGAAAAACTCTTTTTAAAGAATCTGCAAGTGGATATTTGGACCGCTTATACGAATTCGTTGGAAAAGGAATATCCCCCATAAAAACTAGACAGAAGCATTCTCACAAACTTCCTTGTGATGTGTGCATTCACCTCAGAATGTTGAACTTTTCTTCTGATAGAGCAGTTTTGAAACACTTTTTATACAATCTACCAGTGGGCATATGGAGCGCTTTGAGGCCTATGGTGGAAAAGGAAATATCTTCACATAAAAACTAGACAGAAGCATTCTCTGAAACTTATTTGTGATGTGTGCATTCAATTCTCAGAGATGAACATTCCTTTTGACAGTGAAGTTTTGAAACACTCTTTTTATACAATCTACAAGTGGATATTTGGACCGCTTATGGGAATTCGTTGGAAACGGGATATCCTCACACAAAAACTAGACAGAAGAATTCTCACAAACTTCTGTGTGATGTGTGCATTCAACTCACGGAGTTGAACCTCTCTTTACATGGGCCAGTTTTGAAACACTCTTTTTGTAGAATTTGTAAGTAGACATTTAAGGGCTCTGAGGCCTGTGGAGGAAAAGGAAATATCTTCACATAAAAAGTAGGCAGAAGCATTCTCTGAAACTGCTTTGTGTTGTGTGCATTCAACTCACAGAATTGAAACTTCCTTTCGATAGAGCAGTTTTCAAACCCTTTTTTTGTAGAAGCTGCAAGTGGATATTTGGTGTGATTGTGACCTCTTGAGGGAAAGGATGTATCTTCAAATAGGAATGAGACAGAAGAAATCTCAGAAACTATTTTGTGATGTGTGAATTTAACTCACAGTGTTGAAACTTCCTTTTGATACAGCAGTTTTGAGACATTCCTTTTGTAGAATCTGCGAGTGGATATTTGGATCTCTTTGAGGCCTATGTTGGAAAAGGAAATATCTCCACATTAATACTAGAAAGAAGCATTCTCAGAAACTTCTTTGTGATTTGTGCATTCAACTCACAGAGTTGAACCTTCCTTTTGATAGAGCAGGTTTGAAACACTCTTTGTAGAATCTGCAAGTGGATATTTGGACCTATTTGAGGTCTACGCTGGAAAAGGAAATGTTTTCACATAAAATCTTGACAGAAGTATTCCCAGAAGCTTCTTTGTGATGTGTGCATTCAACTCACAGAGTTGAACATTCCTTTTGCTAGAGAAGTTTAGAAGCACTCCTTTTGGAGTATCTGCAAGTGGATATTTGGACCGCTTATAGGAATTCGTTGGAAAAGGAGTACGCTCACACAAAAACTAGACAGAAGCTCTGTCACAAATTTCAGTGTGATGTGTGTATAACCCTCACAGAGTTGAACCTTTCTTTTCTTTGGTCATTTTTGAAACACTCTTTTTCTAGAATCTGCAATTGGATATTTGGACCACTTGTACGAATTCGTTGGAAACGGAATATCCTCAATTTAAAACTAGACAGAAGCATTCTCACAAACTTCTTTGTGATATGTGCATTCGTCTCACAAAGGTGAGCATTTCTTTTGATACAGCAGTTTTGAAGCACTCTTTATATGGAATCTTCAAGTGGACATTTGGAGCGCTTTGAGACCTGTGGTGGGAAAGGAAATATCTTCAAATAAAAACTAGACAGAATCATTCTCTATAACTTAATTGTTGTGTGTGCGTTCAACTCTCAGAGACGAACATGGCTTTTGACAGAGAAATTTTGAAACACTCTTTTTCTAAAATCTGCGGGTGGGTATTTGGACCACTTGTAGGAATTTGTTGGAAACGCGATATACTCACACAAAAACTAGACAGAAGCATTCTCACAAACTTCTTTGTGATGTGTGCATTCATCTCAGAAAGTTGAAGCTTTCTTTTGAGAGAGCAGTTTTGAAACACTCTTTTTATAGAATCTGCAAGTGGACATTTGGAGCGCTTTGTGGCCTGTGGTGGAAAAGGAAATATCTTCACATAAAAACTAGACAGAAGCATTCTCCGTAACTTATTTGTGGTGTGTGCATTCAACTCTCAGAAATGAACAGTCCTTTTGACAGATAAGTTTTGAAACACTCTTTTTCTAGAATCTGCAAGTGGATACTTGGACCCCTTATAGGAATTCGTTGGAAACGGGATATCCTCACACAAAAACTAGACAGAGGAATTCTCACAAACTTCTGTGTGATGTGTGCTTTCAACTCACGGAATTGAACCGCTCCTTTCATTGGCCAGTTTTGAAACCCTCTTTTTGAAGTATCTCCAAGTGGACATTTGGAGGGCTTTGAGGCCTGTGGAGGAAAAGGAAATATCTTCACATAAAAAGTAGGCAGAAGCATTCCCTGAAACTGCTTTGTAGTGTGTGCATTCAACTAACAGAGTTGAACCTTCCTTTCGATAGAGCAGTTTTGAAACGCTCTTTTTGTAGAATCTGCAAGAGGATATTTGGACCGATTTGAGGCCTACGCTAGAAAAGGAAATATTTTCTCATAAATACTAGACAGAACTATTCTCAGAAACTTCTTTCCGATGTGTGCGTTCAACTCACAGAGTTGAAAATTCCTTTTGACAGAGAACTTTTGAAACACTCTTTTTGGAGTCTGTAACTGGATATTTGAACCGCTTATAGGAATTCGTTGGAAACGGTGTATGCTCACACAAAAGCTAGACAGAAGCGCTGTCACAAATTTCAGTGTGATGTGTGTATAACACTCACAGAGTTGAACATTTGTTTTCGTGGGCCAGTTTTGAAACACTGTTTTTGTAGAATCTGCAAGTGGATATTTGGACCGCATATAGGAATTCGTTGGAAACGGAGTATTCCCACATAAAAACTACAGAGAATCATTCTCTGTAACTTATTTGTGGTGTGTGCATTCAACTCTCACAGATGAACATTCCTTTTGACAGACAAGTTTTGAAACACTCTTTTTTTATAATCTGCAAGTAGATATTTAGACCGCTTATAGGAGTTCGTTGGAAACCGTATATCTTCAGAAAAAACTAGACAGACGCATTCTCAGAAACTTCTGTGTGATGTGTGCATTCAACTTACGGAGTTGAACCTCCCCTTACATGGGCCAGTTTTGAAACACTCTTTTTGTAGAATCTCCAAGTGGACATTTGGAGGGCTTTGAGGCCTGTAGAGGAAAAGCAAATATCTTCACATAAAAACTAGGTCGAAGCTTTCTCTGAAACTGCTTTGTGGTGTGTGCATTCAACTCGCAGAGTTGAACCTTCCCTTCCATAGAGCAGTTCTGAAGCCCTGTTTTTGTCGAAGGGACAACTGGATATTTGGTGTGATTGCGACATCTTGAGGAAAAGGATATATCTTCAAATAAGAATGAGACTGAAGCATTCTCAGAAACTATTTTGTGATGTGTGAATTCAACTCACGGTTTTGAAACTTCCTTTTGATAGAGCAGTTTTGAAACACTCTTTTTGTAGAATCTGCGTGTGGATACTTGGAGCTCTTTGAGGCCTATGCTGCAAAAGGAAATATCTTCACATAAATACTAGAAAGAAGCATTCTCAGAAACTTCTTTGTGAAGTGTGCATTCTACTCCCAGAGTTGAAACTTCCATTTGTTAGAGCAGGTTTGAAACACTCTTTTTGGAGAATCTGCAAGTGGATATTTTGATGGATTTGAGGGTGATGCTGGAAAAGGGAATATTTTCACAGTGAAACTAGACAGAAGTATTCTCAGAAATTTCTCTCTGATGTGTGCTTTCAACTAACAAAGTTGAATATTCCTTTTGACAGAGAAGTTTTGAAACACTCTTTTTAGAGAATCTGCAAGTGGATATTTGGACCGAATATAGGAATTCATTGGAAACGGTGTATGCCAGCACAGAAATTAGAAAGAAGCGCTTTCACAAATTTTAGTGTGATGTGTGTATAAAATTCACAGAGTTGAACCTTTCTTTTCAAGGGCCAGTTTTGAAACACTCTTTATGTAGAACCTGCAATTGGACGGCTTATAGGAATTCGTTGGAAACAGAATATCATCACATAAAAACTAGACAGAAGCATTCTCACAAACTTCTTTGTGACGTGTGCATTCATCTCAGAAAGTTGAAGCTTTCTTTTGATAAAGCAATACCGAAAAACTCTTTTTATGGGATCTGCAAGTGGACATTTGGAGCGATTTGAGGCCTGTGGTGGAAAAGGAAATATCTTCACGTAAAAACTAGACAGAAGCATTCTCTGAAACCTATTTGTGGTGTGTGCATTCAACTCTCAGAGATGAACATTCCTTTTGACAGAGAAGTTTTGAAACACTCTTTTTCTAGAATCTGCAAGTGGATATTCGGACCGCTTATACGAATTCGTTGGAAACGGGATATCCACACAATAATTAGACAGAAGCATTCTCACAAACTTCTGTATGATGTGTGCATTCAACTCACGGTGTTGAACCTCACTTTTCATGGGCCAGTTTTGAAACACTCTTTTTGTAGAATCTGCAAGTGGACATTTGGAGGGCTTTGAGGCCTGAGGAGGAAAAGGAAATATCTTCACATAAAAACTAGGCAGAAGCATTCTCTGAAATTGCTTTGTGGTGTGTGCATTCAACTAATAGAGTTGAAACTTTCTTTCAATAGAGCAGTTTTGAAACCCTTTTTTTGTAGAAGCTGCAAGTGGATATTCGGTGTAATTGCGACCTCTTAAGGAAAAGGATATATCTTCAAAAGAGAATTAGACTGAAGCATTCTCAGAAACTATTTTGTGATGTGTGAATTCACCTCACAGTGTTGAAACTTCCTTTTGATAGAGCAGGTTTGAAACACTCTTTTTGTAGAATCTGCGTGTGGATATTTGGAGCTCTTTGAGGCCTATGTTGGAAAAGGAAATATCATCACCTAAATACTAGAAAGAAGCATTCTCAGAAACCTCTTTGTGATGTGTGCATTTAACTCACAGAGTTAAACCTTCCTTTTTATAGAGCAGGTTTGAAACCCTGTTTTGTAGAATCTACAAGTGGATATTTGGACAGATTTGAGGCCCACGCTTGAAAAGGAAATATTTTCACATAAAAACTAGACAGAAGTATTCTCAGAAATTTCTTTGTGATGTGTGCATTCAACTCACAGAGTTGAACATTGCTTGTGACACAGAAGTTTTGAAACACGCTTTTTGGAGAATCTGCAAGTGGATGTTTGGACCGCTTAGAGGAATTCGTTGGAAACGATGTGTGCTCACACAAAAGCTACACAGATGTGCTCTCACAAATTTCTCTGTGATGTATTTATAAAACTCACAGAGTTGAACCTTTCTTTTCATGGGCCAGTTTTGAAACACTCTTTTTGTAGAATCTGCAAGTGGATATTTGGACCGCTTAAAGGAATTCGTTGGAAACGGAATATCCTCAAATAAAAACTAGACAGAAGCATTCTCACAAACTTCTTCGTATTGCGTGCATTCATCTCAGAATGTTTAACCTTTCTTTGGATAGAGCAGTTTAGAAACACTCTTTTTATAAAATCTGCAACTGGACATTTGTAGCGCTTTGTCGCCTGTGGTGGAAAAGGGATTATCTAAAGATAAAAACTAGATAGAAGCATTCTCTGAAACTTATTTGTGGTGAGTGCATTCAACTCTCAGAGAGGAACATTCCTTTGGACAGAGAAGTTTTGAAACACTCTTTTGCTAGAATCTGCAAGTGGATGTTTTGACCGCCTATAGGAATTCGTTGGAAACGGGGTGTGCTCACACAAAAACCAGACAGAAGCGCTCCCACAAATTTCAGTGTGATATGTGTATCAAACTCACAGAGTTGAACCTTTCTTTTCATGGGCCAGTATTGAAACACTCTTTTTGTAGAATCTGCAACTGGATATTTTGACCTCTTATAGGAAATCGTTGGAAACGGAATTTCCTCACATAAAAACTAGACAGAAGCATTGCCACAAGCTTCTTGTGATGTGTACATTCATCTCAGAAAGTTGAACCTTCCTTTTGATAGAGCAGGTTTGAGAAACTCTTTATATAAATCTGGAATTGGACATTTGGAGCGCTTTGAGGCCTGTGGTGGAAAAGGAAATGTCTTCACATAAAACCTAGACAGAAGAATTCTCTAAAATTTATTTGTGGTGTGTGCATTCAACTCTCAGAGATGAACATTCCTTTTGACAGAGAAGTATTGAAACACTCTTTTTCTAGAATCTGCAAGTTTATATTTGAACCGTTATGGGAATTCCTTGGAAACGGGATATACTCACACAAAAACTAGACAGAAGCATTCTCAAAAACTTCTCTGTCATGAGTGCATTCAACTCACGGAGTTGAATATCTCTTTTCAAGGGCCAGTTTTGAAACCCTCTTTTTGTAGAAGCTGCAAGTGGATATTTGGTGTGATTGCGACCTCTTGAGGAAAAGGATATATCTTCAAGTAAGAATGAGACAGAAGCATTCTCAGAAACTATTTTGTGATGTGTGAATTCAACTCACAGTTTTGAAACTTCTTTTTGATAGAGCAGTTTGGAACCACTGTTTTGTAGGATCTGCTAGTGGATATTTGGAGCCCATTGAGGCTTATCTTGGAAAAGGAAATATCTTCACATAAAAACTAGAGGGAAGCATTCTCAGAAACTTCTTTGTGATGTGTACATTCAACTCACTGGGTTGAACGTTCCTTTTGATAGAGCAGGTTTGAAACACTCTTTTTGTAGAATCTGCAACTGGATATTTGGACCGATTTGAGGCCTACACTGGAAAACGATATATTTTCACATAAAAACTAGACAGAAGTATTCTCAGAAAGTTCTTTGTGATGTGTGCATTCATCTCACAGAGTTGAACATTACTTTTGACAGAGAAGTTTTGAAACACTCTTTCTGGAGACTCTGCAATTCGATATTTGGACCGCTTATAGGAATTCGTTGGAAACGGGGAATGCACACACAAAAACTCGACCGACGGGCTCTCGCAAATTTCAGTGCGATGTGTGTGTAAAACTTAGAGAGGGGAAACTTTCTTTTCATGGGCCAGTTTCGAAACAATCTTTTTGAAGAATCTGCAAGTACATATTTGGACCGTTTATAGAAATTTGTTGAAAATGGAATTTAATCACATAAAAACTAGACAGAAGCATTCTGACAAACTTCTTTCTGATGTGTGCATTCATCTCAGAAAGTTAAACATCTCTTTTGAGAGAACAGGTTTGAAATATTCTTCTTTTAGAATCTGCAAGCGGATATTTGGACCGATTTGAGGCCTACGCTGGAAAAGGAAATATTTTCCCATAAAAACTAGACAGAAGTATTCTCAGAAACTTCTTTGTGATGTGTGCATTCACCTCACGGAGTTGAACATTGCTTTTCACAGAGAAGTTTTGAAACACTCTTTTTTAAGAATCTGCAAGTGGATATTTGGAATGCTTATAGGAATTCGTTGGAAACGCTGTATGCTGAAACAAAATCTAGACAGAAGCGCTCACGCAAATTTCAGTGTCATGTGTCTATAAAACTCACAAAGTTGAGACTTTCTTTTCATAGGCCAGTTTGGAAACACTCTTTTTGTAGAATCTGCAAGTGGCTATATTGACCGCTTATAGGAATTCAATGGAAACCGAGTATCCTCACAAAAAATTTAGACAGAAACATTCTCACATATTACTTTGTGATGTGTACATTCATCTCAGAAAGTTGAACCTTTCTTTCAATAGAGCAGTTTTCAAACACTCTTTTAGAGTATCTTCCAGTGGACATTTGGAGCGCTTTGAGGCCTGTGGTGGAAAAGGAAATATCTTCATATAAAAACTAGACAGAACCATTCTCTGAAACTTATTTGTGGTGTGCGCATTCAAGTCTCAGAGATGAACATTCCATTTGACAGAGAAGTTTTGGAACACTCTTTTTCTAGAATCTGCAAGTGTATATTTGGATGGCTTACAGGAATTCGTAGGAAACAGGCTATCCTCACACAAAAACTACACAGAAGTATTCTTACAAACATCCGTGTCATGTGTGCATTCAACTCACGGAGTTGAACCTCTCTTTTCATCGGCCAGTTTTGAAACACTCTTTTTGAAGAATCTGCAAGTGGACATATTTGGAGGGCTTTGAGGCCTGCGGAGGAAAAGGAAATATCTTCACATAAAAAATAGGCAGAAGCATTCTCTGAAACTGCTTTGTGGTGTGTGCATTCAACTTACAGAGTTGAACCTTGCTTTCGATAGAGCAGTTTTGAAACCCTTTTTTTGTAGAAGCTGCAAGTGGATATTTGGTGTGATTGCGACCTCTTGAGGAAAAGGACATATCTTCAAATAAGAATGAGACAGAAGCATTCTCAGAAACAATTTTGTGATGTGTGAATTCAACTCACAGTGTTGAAAATTCCTTTTGATAGAGCACTTTTGAAACACTCTTTTTATAGAATCTGCGAGTGGATATTTGGAGCTCCTTGAGGCCTATGTTGGAAAAGGAAATATCTTCACATCAATAGTAGAAAGAAGCATTCTCAGAAACTTCTTTGTGATGTGTGCATTCGACTCGCAGAGTTGAAACTTCCTTTTAATAGAGCAGGTTTGAAACAATCTTTTTGTAGAATCTGAAAGTGGATATTTGGACCGATTTGAAGCCTACGCTGGAAAAGGAAATATTTTCACATAGAAACTGGATAGAAGTGTTCTCAGAAAATTCTTTGTGATGTGTGCATTCAACTCACAGAGTTGAATATTCCTTTTGACAGAGAAGTTTTGAAACACTCTTTTTGGAGAATCTGCAAGTGGATATTTGGACCGCTTATACGAATTCGTTGGAAACGGGTTTGCTCACACAAAAACTAGACAGAAGTGCTCTCACAAATTTCAGTGTGATGGGTGCATAAAACTCACAAAGTTGAACCTTTCTTTTCATGGGCCAGTTTTGAAACACTCTTTTTGCAGAATCTGCAAGTGGATATTTGGACCGATTATAGGAGTTCTTTTGAAATGAAATATCCTCACATAAAAACTAAACAGAAGCATTCTCACAAACTTCTGTGTGATGTGTGTATTCAACTCATGTAGTTGAACCTCTCTTTTCATAGGCCAGTTTTGAAACGCTCTTTTTGTGGAATCTGCAAGTGGACATTTGGAGGGCTTTGAGGCCTGTGGAGGAAAAGGAAATATCTTTACATAAAAAATAGGTGAAGCATTCTCTGAAACTGCTTTGTGGTGTGTGCATTCAACTCACAGAGTTGAACCTTCCTTTCGATAGAGCAGTTTTGAAACCCTTTTTTTGTAGAAGCTGCAAATGGATATTTGGTGTGATTGCGACCTCTTGAGGAAAAGGATATATATTCAAATAAGAATGAGACAGAAGAATTCTCAGAAACTATTTAGTGATGTGTGAATTCAACTCGCAGTGTTGAAAATTCCTTTTGATAGAGCAGTTTTGGAACACTCTTTTTGCAGAATCTGCAAGTGGATATTTGGAGCTCTTTGAGGTCTATGTTGGAAAAGGAAATATGTTCACCTAAATACTAGAAAGAAGCATTCTCAGAAACATCTTTGTGATGTGTGCGTTAAACTCACAGAGTTGAACCTTCCTCTTGATAGACCAGTTTTGAAACCCTCTTTTTGTAGAATCTGCTAGTGGATATTTGGACCGATTTGAGGCTTACGTTGGAAAAGGAAATATTTTAAGATAAAAACTACATAGAACTATTCTCAGAAACTTCTTTGTGATGTGTGCATTCAACTCACGGATTTAAACATTCCTTGTGACAGAGAAGTTTTGAAACACTCTTTTTGGGTATCTGCAAGTTGATATTTGGACCGCTTATAGGAATTCGTTGGAAACGGGGTATGCTCACACAAAATCTAGACAGAAGCGCTCTCAGAAATTTCAGTGTGATGTGTGCATAAAACTCACAGAATTTAAACTTTCTTTTCATGGGCCAGTTTTGAAACACTCATTTGCAAATTCTGCAAGTGTATATTTAGACCGCTCATGGGAATTCGTTGGAAATGGAATATCCTCTCATAAAAACTGTACAGAAGCATTCTTACAAACTTCATGGTGATGTGTGCGTTCATGTCACAAAGTTTAACCTTTCTTTTGATAGAGCAGTTTTGAAACACCCTTTTTATAGGATCTGCAAATGGACATTTTGAGCTCTTTGAGGCCTGTGGTGGAAAAGGAAATATCTACATATAAAAACTAGACAGAAGCATTCTCTGAAACTTATTTCTGGTGTGCGCATTCAACTCTCAGAGATGAACATTCCTTTTGACAGAGAAGTTTTGGAACACTCTTTTTTTAGAATCTGCAAGTGCAAATTTGGACCACTTATAGGGATTCGTTGGAAACGGGGTATCCTCACACAAAAATTAGACAGAAGCATTCTCACAACCTTCTCTGTGATGTGCGCATTCAACTCACGGAGTTGAACCTCTCTTTTCATGGGCCAGTTTTGAAAAACTCTTTTTGTAGAATCTACAAGTGGACATTTGGAGGGCTTTGAGGCCTGTGGAGGAAAAGGAAATATCTTCACATAAATACTAGGCAGAAGCATTCTCTCAAACTTCTTTGTAATGTGTGCATTCAACTCACAGAGTTGAATCTTCCTTTCGATAGAGCAGTTTTGAAACCCTCTTTTTGTAGAAGCTGCAAGTGGATATTTGTTGCGATTGCGACCTCTTGAGGAAAAGGATATATCTTCAAATAAGAATGAGACAGAAGCATTCTCAGAAACTATTTTGTGATGTGTGAATTCATCTCACAGTGTTGAAACTTCTTTTTGACAGAGCAGTTTTGAAACACTCTTTTTGTAGAATTATCAAGTGGATATTTGTAAAGAATTGAGGCCTATGCTGGAAAAGGGAATATTTTCACATAAAAACTAGACTGAAGTATTCTCAGAAACTTCTTTGTGATGTGTGCATTCATCTCACAGACTTGAACATTCCTTTTGACAGATAAGTTTTGAAACAATCTTTTTGTAGTATCTGCAAGTGGACATTCGGAGGTCTTTGAGGCCTGTGGAGGAAAAGGAAATATCTTCACATTAATACTAGGAAGAAGCATTCTCAAAAACTTCCTTGTGATGTGTGCATTAAACTCACAGAGTTGAACCTTCCTTTAGATAGAGCAGGTTTGAAACAGTCTTTTTGTAGAATCTGCAAGTGGATATTTGGACCGATTTCAGGCCTATGCTGGAAAAGGAAATATTTTCACATAAAAACTAGACAGAACTATTCTCAGAAACTTCTATCTGATGTGTGTATTCAACTCACAGAGTTGAACCTTCCTTTTGACAGAGAAGTTTTGAAACACTGTTTTTGGAGAATCTGCAAGGGGATATTTGGACCGCTGATAGGAATTCGTTGGAAACGGGGTATGCTCACACAAAACCTAGACAGAATCGCTCTCACAAATTTCAGTGCGATGTGTGTATAAAACTCACAGAGATGAACCTTTCTATTCATGGGACAGTTTTGAAACACTCATTTTGTAGAATCTGCAAGTGGATATTTGGACTGCTTACAGGAATTCTTTGGAATCGGAATACCCTCACATATAAAATATACAGAAGCATGCTCACAAACTGCTTTGTGATGTGTGCATTCTTCGCAGAAAATTGAACCTTTCTTTGATAGAGCAGTTTTAAACACTTTTTTTATGGTACATGCAAGTGGACATTTGGAGCGCTTTGAGACCTGTGGCGGAAAAAGGAATGTCTTCACATAAAAGTAGACAGAAGCATTCTCTGAAACTTATTTGTGGTGTGTGCATTCAACTCTCAGAGATGAAAATTCCTTTTGACAGAGAAGTTTTGAATCACTCTTTTTCTAGTATCTGCAAGTGGATATTTGCACTGCTTTTAGGAATTCGTTAGAAACGGGATATCCTCACACAAAAAGTAGACAAAAGCATTCTGACAAACTTCTGTGTGATGTGTGCATTCAACTCAAGGAGAGGAAACTCTCTTTTCATGGGCCAGTTTTGAAACACTCTTTTTGTAGAATCTGCAATTGTTCATTAGGAGCGCTTTGAGGCCTATGGTGGAAGAGGAAATACCTTCACATAAAATCCAGACAGAAGCATTCTCGGAAAGTTCTTTATGATGTGAGCTTTCAACTCACAGAGTTCAACCTTCCTTTTGAAAGAGCAGTTTTGAAACACTCTTTTTAAAGCTTCTGCAAGTGGATATTTGGAGCTCTTTCAGGCCTTCGTTGGAAATGTGAATATCTTCACATAAAAACCAGACAGACGCATTCTCAGAAACTTCTTTGTGTTGTGTGCACTCAACACACAGAGTTGAACCTTGCTTTTGATAGAGCACTTTCGAAACACTCTTTTTGTGGAATTTGGAAGTGTTCACTAGGAGCGCTTTGAAGCGTACGGTGGAAAAGGAAACAACTTCACATAAAAACTAGACGGAAGCATTCTAAGAGACATCTTTCTGATGTGTGCATTCAACTAACAGAGTTGAACATTCCTTTGGATAGAGCAGCTTTGAAACAGTGCTTTTGCGGAAACTGCAAGAGAATATTTGGAGCTATTTGAAGCGTTCTTTGGAAACGGGACTATCTTCACATAAAAACTAGACAGAAGTGTTCTCTGAAACTGCTTTGTGTTGTATGCATTCAACTCACAGAGGTGAACCTTTCTTTTGATAGAGCGGTTTGTAACACTCTTTTTGTAGAATCTGCAAGTGGATAT
Source organism: Pongo pygmaeus (assembly GCF_028885625.2). Lineage (NCBI taxonomy): Eukaryota > Metazoa > Chordata > Mammalia > Primates > Hominidae > Pongo > Pongo pygmaeus. The sequence goes on from NC_072393.2 coordinate 32,766,301, forward strand.
TTTGACTGATTTGAGGCCTATGCTGGAAAGGGATATATTTTCTCATAAAAACGAGACAGAAGTATTCTCAGAAACTTCTTTGTGATGTGTGTATTCAACTCACAGGTTTGAACATTCCTTTTGACAGGGAAGTTTTGAAACCCTCCTTTTGTAGAATCTGCAAGTGGATATTTGGAAGGCTTATAGGAATCCGTTGGAAACGGTTTATGCTCACACAAAAACTACACGGAAGCGGTCTCACAAATTTCTGTGTGATGTGTGTATAAAACTCAAAGAGTTGAACCTTTCTTTTCATGGGCCAGTTTTGAAACACTCTTTTTGTAGAATCTGCAAGTTAATATTTGTTCAGCTCATAGGAATTCATTGGAGACGGAATAGCCTCACATAAAACTAGACAGAAATATTCTCACAAACTTCTTTGTGATGTGTGCATTCATCTCAGAAAGTTGAACTTTCTTTTGATAGAGAAGTTTTGAAACTCTCTTTTTGTAGAATCTGCAAGTGAAGATTTGGAGCGTTTTGAGTCCCGCGGTGGAAAAAGAAATATCTTCACATAAAAACTAGACAGAAGCATTCTCTGAAACTTATTTGTGGCGTGTGCATTCAAGTCTCAGAGATGAACATTCCTTTTGACAGAGAAGTTTTGAAAGACTCTTTTTCTAGAATCTGCAAGTGGATATTTGGGCCGCTTATAGGAATTCGTTGGAAATGGGATATCCTCACACAAAAACTAGACAGAAGTATTCTCACAAACTTCTGTGTGATGTGTGCATTTAGCTCACTGAGTTGAACCTCTCTTTGAATGGGCCAGTTTTCAAAAGCTCTTTTTGAAGGATCTGCAAGTGGACATTTGGAGGTCTTTGAGGTCTGTGGAGGAAAAGGAAACATCTTTACATAAAAACTAAGCAAAAGCGTTCCCTGAAACTTCTTTGTGGTGTGTGCATTCAACTGACAAAGTTGAACCTTCCTTTCGATAGATCAGTTTTGAAAACTCCTTTTGGTAGAAGCTGCAAGTGGATATTTGGTGTGATTTCAACCTCTTCAGGAAAAGGATGTATCTTCAAATAAGAATGAGACAGAAGCATTCTCAGAAAGTATTTTGCGATGTGTGAATTCAACTCACAGTGTTGAAACTTCATTTTGATTGAGCAGTTTTCAAAACTCTTGTTGTAGGATCTGCGAGTGGATATTTGGAGCTCTTTGAGGCCTAAGTTGGAAAAGGAAATATCTTCACATAAATTCTAGAAAGAAGCATTCTCAGAAACTTCTTTGTGATGTGTGCATTCAAATCACAGAGTTCAACCTTCCTTTTGATAGAGCAGGTTTGAAACACTCTTTTTGTAGAATCTGCAGGTGGATATTTGGACCGATTTGAGGCCTACGCTGGAAAAGGAAATTTTTTCACATGAAAACTACACAGAAGTATTCTCAGAAACTTCTTTGTGATCTGTGCATTCAACTCATAGAGTTGAACATTCCTTTTGACAGAGAAGTTTTGAAAAACTCTTTTTGTAGAATCTGCAAGTGGATATTTTGACCACTGATAGGAATTTCTTGGAAACGGGGTATGCTCACACAAAAACTAGACAGAAGCGCTCTTACAAACTTCAGTGTGATGCGTGTATAAAACTCTCAGAGTTGAACCTTTATTTTCATGGGCCAGTTTTTAATACTATTATTGTAGAATCTGCAAGTGGATATTTGGACCACTTATAGGAATTCGTTGGAAACGGAATATCCTCATATAAAAAGTATACAGAAGCATTCTAACGAACTTCTTTGTGATGTGTGCATTCATCTCAGAAAGTTGAACATTTATTTTGATAGAGCAGTTTTGAAACACTCTTTTTATAGAATCTGCAAGCGGACATTTGGAGGGTTTTGTGGCCTGTGGTGGAAAAGGAAATATCTTCATATAAAAACTAGACAGAAGCATTCTCTGAAACTTATTTCTGGTGTGTGCATTGAAGTCTCAAAGATGAACATTCTGTTGACCTAGAATTTCTGAAAGACTCTTTTTCTAGATTCTGCAAGTGGATATTTGAACCGCATTTAAGAATTCATTGGAAACGGGATATCCTCACACAAAAACTAGACAGAAGCATTCTCACAAACTTCTGTGTGATGTGTGCATTCAACCCACGGAGTTGAACCTCTGTTTGCATGGGCCAGTTTTGAAACTCTCTTTTTGAAGAATCTGCACGTAGACATTTGGAGGTTTTTGAGGCCTGTGGAGGAAAAGGAAATATCTTCACATAAAAAATAGGCAGAAGCATTCTCTGAAACATTTTCATGCTGTGTGCATTCAACTCACGGAGTGGAATATTCCCTTCAATAGAGCAGTTTTGAAACCCTCTTTTTGCAGAAGCTGCAAGTGGATACTTTGTGTGATTGCGACTTCTTGAGGAAAAGGATATATCTTCAAATAAGAATGAGAGAAGCATTCTCAGAAACTATTTTGTGATGTGTGAATTCAATTCAGAATGTTGAATCTTCCTTTTGATAGAGCAGTTTTGAAACACTAATTTTGTAGACTCTGCGAAGTGATATTCAGAGCTCTTTGAGACCTATGTTGGAAAAGGAAATATCTTCACATAAATACTAGAAGGTAGCATTCTCAGAAACTTCTTTGTGATGTGTACATTCACCTCACAGAGATGAACCTTCCTTTTGATAGAGGAGGTTTGAAACACTGTTTTTGTAGAATCTACAAGTGGATATTTGGACCGATTTGAGGCCTACACTGGGAAAGGTAATATTTTCACATAAAAAATACACAGAAGTATTCTCAGAAACTTCTTTGTGATGTGTGCATTCAACCGACAGAGTTGAACATTCGTTTGACAGAGAAGTTTTGAAACACTGTTTTTGGAAAATCTGCAAGTGGATATTTGGAATGCTTGTAAGAATTCGTTGGAAACGGGATATCCTCACTCAAAAACTAGACAGAAGCATTCTCGCAAACTTCTGTGTCATGTGTGCATTCAACTCACGGAGTTGAAACTCTCTTTTCATGGGCCAGTTTCGTAACACTCTTTTTGAAGAATCAGCAAGTGGACATTTGGAGGGCTTTGAGGCCTGTGGAGGAAAAGGAAATATCTTCTCATAAACACTTGGCAGAAGCATTCTCTGAAACTACTTTGTGGTGTGTGCATTCAACCCACAGAGTTGAACCTTCTTTCTGATAGAGCAGTTTTGACACCCTCTTTTGGTAGAAGCTGCAAGTGGATATTTGTTGTGATTGCGACCCCTTGAGGAAAAGGATATATCTTCAAATAAGAATGAGAAAGAAGCATTCTCAGAAACTACTTTGTGATGTGTGAATTCAACTCAGAGTGTTGAAACTTCCCTTTGATGGATCAGTTTTGAAACACTCTTTCGGTAGAATCTGTGAGTGGATATTTGGAGCTCTTTGAGGCTTTTGCAGGAAAAAGAATTATCTTCACAAAAATACTAGAAAGAAGCATTCTCGGAACCTTCTTTGGATGTGTGTATTCAACTCACAGAGTTGAACCTTCCTTTTGGTAGAGGAAGTTTGAAACAATCTTTTTGTAGAATCTGCAGGTGGATATTTGGACCGATTTGAGGCCTACGCTGGAAAAGGAAACATTTTCACATAAAAACTAGACAGAAGTATTCTCAGAAACTTCTTTGTGATGTGTGCATTAAACACACAGTTTTGAACATTCCTTTTGACAGGGAAGTTTTGAAACACTCTTTTTGTAGAATGTGCAAGTGGATACTTGGAACGCTTATAGGAATTCCCTGGAAATGGGGTATGCTCACACAAAAACTAGACAGAAGCGCTCTCACAAATTTCTGCGTGATGTGTGTATAAAACTCAAAGAGTTGAACCTTTCTTTTCATGGGCCAGTTTTGAAACACTCTTTTTGTAGAATCTGCAAGCGGATATTTGGACTGCTTATAGGAATTCATTGGAGACGGAATAGCTTCACATAAAAACTAGACAGAAGTATTCTCACAAACTTCTTTTTGATGTGTGCATTCACCTCAGAAAGTTGAACATTTCTTTTGATAGAGCAGTTTTGAATCACTCTTTTTATAGAATCTGCAAGTGGAGATTTGGAGCATTTTGAGACCTGCGGTGGAAAAGGAAATGTCTTAACATAAAAACTATACAGAAGAATTCTCTGAAACTTATTTGTGGTGTGTGCATTCAAGTCTCATAGATGAACATTCCTTTTGACAGAGAAGTTTTGAGAGACTCTTCTTCTAGAATCTGCAAGTGGATATTTGGACCGCTTATACGAATTCGTTGGAAACGGGATATCCTCACACAAAAACTAGACAGAAGCATTCTCACAAACTTCTTTGTGATGTGTGCATTCAACTCACAGAGTTGAAACTCTCTTTGCATGGGCCAGTTTTGAAACACTCTTTTTGTAGAATCTGCAAGAGGACATTTGGAGGTCTTTGAGGCCTGTGGAGGAAAAGGAAATATCTTTACATAAAAACTAGGCAGAAGCGTTCTCTGAAACTTCTTTGTGGTGTGTGCATTCAACTCACAAAGCTGAACCTTCCTTTCGATAGAGCAGTTTTGAAACCCCCTTTTTGTAGAAGCTGCAAGTGGATATTTGGTGTGATTTCGACCTCTTCAGGAAAAGGATATATCTTCAAATAAGAATGAGACAGAAGTATTCTCAGAAAGTATTTTGCGATGTGTGAATTCAGCTCACAATGTTGAAACTTCATTTTGGTTGAGCAGTTTTCAAAACTCTTGTTGTGGGATCTGCGAATGGATATTTTGAGTTCTTTGAGGCATAAGATGGAAAAGGAAATATCTTCACATAAATTCTAGAAAGAAGCATTCTCAGAAACTTCTTTGTGATGTGTGCATGCAACTCACAGAGTTGAACCTTCCTTTTGATAGAGCAGGTTTGAAACACTCTTTTTGTAGAATCTGCAGGTGGATATTTGGACCGATTTGAGGCCTATGCTGGAAAAGGAAATTTTTTCACATAAAAACTACACAGAAGTATTCTCAGAATATTCTTTGTGATGTGTGCATTCAACTCATAGAGTTGAACATTTCTTTTGACAGAGAAGTTTTGAAAAACTCTTTTTGTAGAATCTGCAAGTGGATATTTTGACTGCTGATAGGAATTTGTTGGAAACGGGGTATGCTCACCCAAAAACTAGACAGAAGGGCTCTCACAACCTCAGTGTGATGTGTGTATAAAACTCTCAGAGTTGAACCTTTATTTTCATGGGCCAGTTTTGAAACACTAGTATTGTAGTATCTGCAATTCGATATTTGGACCACTTATATGAATTCGTTGGAAAAGGAATATCCTCACATAAAAACTAGACAGAAGCATTCTCTGAAACGTCTTTGAGATATGTGTATTCATCTCAGAAAGTTGAACCTTTCTTTTGATAGAGCAGTTTTGAAAAACTCTTTTTATAGAATCTGCAATTGGACATTTGGAGCGCTTTGAGGCCTGTGGTGGAAAAGGAAGTATCTTCACATAAAAGCTAGACAGAAGCATTCTCTGAAACTTATTTGTGGTATGTGCATTCAACTGCCAGAGATGAACATTTCTTTTGACAGAGAACTTTTGAAACACTCTTTTTCTAGAATCTGCAAGTGGATATTTGGACCGCTTACAGGAATTCGTTGGAAATGGGATATCCTCACACAAAAATTAGACAGAAGGATTCTCACAAACTTCTCTGTGATGTGTGCATTCAACTCACGGAGTTGAACCTCTCTTTTCATGGGCCAGTTTTGAAACTCTCTTTTTGTACAATCTGCAAGTGGGCATTTGGAGGGCTTTGAGGACTGTGGAGGAAAAGGAAATATCTTCACATACAAACTAGGCAGAAGCATTCTCTGAAACTTTTTGTGGTGTGTGCATTCAGCTCACAGGTTTCAACCTTCCCTTCGATAGAGCAGTTTTGAAACCCTATTTTTGTTGAAGCTGCAAGTGGATATTTGGTGGGATCGCGATTTCTTGATGAAAAGGATATATCCTCAAATAAGAATGAGGCAGAAACATTCTCAGAAACTCTTTTGTGAAGTGTGAATTCAACTCACAGGGTTGAAACTTCCTTTTGAAAGAGCAGTTTTGAAACACTCATTTTGTAGAATCTGCGAGAGGATATTTTGAGCTCTTTGAGTCCTATGTTGGAAATGGGAATATCTTCACATAAATACTAGCAAGAAGGATTCTCAGAAATTTCTTTGTGATGTGTGCATTCAACTCACAGAATTGGACCTTCATTATGATAGAGCAAGTTTGAAACACTCTTTTTGTAGAATCTGCTAGTGGATATTTGGACCGATTTGAGGCCTATGCTGGAAAAGGAAATATTTTCACATAAAAAATAGACAGAAGAATTCTCAGAAACTTCTTTGTGATGCGTGCATTGAACTCACAGAGTTGAACATTCCTTTTGACAGAGAAGTTTTGAAACACTCTTTTTGGAGAATCTGCAAGTGGATATTTGGCCGCCTTATAGGAATTTGTTGGAAACGGGATATCCTCACACAAAAACTAGATAGAAGCATTCTCAAAAACTTCTGCGTGATGTGTGCATTCAACACAGGGAGTTGAGCCTCTCTTTTCATGGGCCAGTTTTGAAACACTCTTTTTGTAGAATCTGCAAGTGGATATTTGGAAGGCTTTGAGGCCTTTGGAGGAAAAGGAAATATCTTCACATAAAAACTAGGCAGAAGCATTCTCTGAAACTTCTTTGTGGTGTGCCCATTCAACTCACAGAGTTGAACCTCGCCTTCAATAGAGCAGTTTTGAATCCCTCTTTTTGTAGAAGCTGCAAGTGGATATTTGGTGTGATTGTGAACTCTTGAAGAAAAGGATATATCTTCAAATAAGAATGAGACAGAAGCATTCTCAGAAACTATTTTGAGGTGTGTGAGTTCAACTCACAGTGTTGAAACTTCCTTTTGATAGAGCAGTTTTGAAACACTCTTTTTGTAGAATCTGCGAGTGGATATTTGGAGCTCCTTGAGGCCTATGTTGGAAAAGGGTATATCTTCACATAAATACTAGAAAGAAGCATTGTCAGAAACTTCTTTGTGATGTGTACATTCAACTCACATAGCTGAACCTTCCTTTTGATAGAGCAGGTCAGGAACACTTTTCTTGTAGAATCTGCAAGTGGATATTTGGACCGATTTGATGCCTACGCTGGAAAAGGAAATATTTTCACATAAAAACTAGACAGAATTATTCTCAGAAACATCTTTGTGATGTGTGCATTCAACTCATAGAGTTGAACATTCCCTTTGACAGAGAAGTTTTGAAACACTCTTTATGGAGAATCTGCAAGTGAATAATTGGACGGCTTATAGGAATTCGTTGGAAACGGGGTATGCTCACACAAAAACCAGACAGAAGCGCTCTCTCAAATTTCAGTGTAATGTGTGTATAAAACTCACAGAGTTGAATCTTTCTTTTCATGGGCCAGTTTTGAAACACTCTTTTTGTAGAATCTGCAAGTGGATATTTGAATCGATTATACGAATTCGTTGTAAAAGGAATATCCTCACATAAAAACTAGACAGAAGCATTCTCACAAGCTTCTTTGTGATGTGAGCATTCATCTCAGAAATTTGAACCTTTCTTTTGATAGGGAAGTTTTGAAACACTCTTTTTATAGAATCTGCAAGTGGACATTTGGAGCGCTTTGAGGCCTGTGGTGGAAAAGGAAATATCTTCACATAAAAACTAGGCAGAAGCATTTTCTGAAACTTCTTTTTGGTGTGTGCATTCAATTCACAGAGTTTAACCTTCCCTTAGATACAGCAGTTTTGAAACCCTGTTTTTGTAGGAGCTGCAAATGGTTATTTGGTGTGATTATGACCTCTTGAGGAAAAGGATATATCTTCAAATAAGAATGAGACAGAAGCATTCTCAGAAACTATTTTGTGATGTGTGAAGTCAACTCACAGTGTTGAAACTTCGTTTTGAAAGAGCAGTTTTGAAACACACTTTTTGTAGTATCTGCAACAGGCTATTTGGAGCTCTTTGAGGCCTATGTTGGGAAAGGAAGTGTCTTCACATAAATAGTTGAAAGAAGCATTCTCAGAAACTTCTTTATGATGTGTGCATTCAACTCACAGAGTTGAACCTTCCTTTTGATAGATCAAGTTTGATACACACTTTTTGTAGAATCTGCAAGTGGATATTTGGAACGCTTATAGGAATTCGTTGGAAGCGGAATATCCTCAAATAAAAACTAGAAAGAAGGATTCTCACAAACTACTTTGTGATGTGTGCATTCATCTCAGAAAGTTGGACCTTTCTTTTGATAGAGCAGCTTTGAAACACTCTTTTTATAGAATCTGCAAGTGGACATTTGTAGCTCTCTGAGACCTGTGGTGGAAAAGGGAATATTTTCACATAAAAACCAGACAGAAGCATTCTCAGAAACTTCTTTGGGATGTGTGCATTCAACTCACAGAGTTGAACATTCCTCTTGACAGAGAGGTTTTGAAACACTCTTTTTGGAGAATCTGCAAGTGGATATTTCGACAGCTTATAGGAATTCGTTGGAAATGGGGTATGCTCACACTAAAACTAGACAGAAGCGCTCTCACAAATTTCTGTGTGATGTGTCTATAAAACTCACAGAGTTGAACCTCTCTTTTCATGGGCCAGTTTTGAAACACTCTTTTTGTAGAGTCAGCTAGTGGATATTTGGACCACTTATAGG